>NC_091805.1:47760000-50160000 GCF_041296235.1 Equus asinus
AGCCCCTAACCATTGTGAGATGCATCATTATTTCATGTTTAAGAAAGAAAAAGGTGCTGTTAAATGTAATTGCAAGACACCACTGATTGTAAGATGCATCCCAATTTTAGAGAGGTTAAAGTGTGAAAAAGTGTATTTTAGAATCAACAAAATATGACCTGCATGCATCCCAATGTCTTTTTCGTTGTGCTTGTTTTTGAGCTTTATATAAATGGAACCACACTGTATGAAGTCTTCTGTGATTTGCTTATGTCCATAGTAAGCTTTTGAGACTCTCCCACGTGGATGCATGTGGCAGTGGTATGGTCCTTTTCACTGCTGTATAATATTCCACTGCAAGCTTGTGCTACTTTATATGTCTGTTATTCTAATTGGGCATTTGGATTGTTTCTTATTTTAGTGATTTAAACTGTTTTTATCCACACTCTTATACAAGTCTTCTGATGCACTCAACTCTTTTAAGGGAATACATGTAAAAGAGGAATTTCAAGTTCAAAGAATATATATATGTTCAAATTTATGATAATGTCGACATATTTTCTGAAGTGATAGCACTTCAATGTAAATTCCCCATTTTAATGTAGGTGAATTTTCAATGACCCTCTCCATTATAATGGAGCACATTTTGTGTCTTGTTTAAGAAATTCTTCTGTTTTTTTAAGGCCATGGAGATATGCTCCTATATTGTTCTCTAAAAATTTATAGTTGTGTCTTTTACCAGAGTTAGGAAGTGCCCTCTATTTTTTATGTTTTATTCTAATAAATTTAGAATAATCTCTTTGCTTGAAACTTTGGTAAAATTCATCTAAAAAGCCAACTGGGCCTTGTATTTTTTTTGTCAGAAGATTTTAAACTACAAATTCATTTTCTTTTAGGGATAAGGAATATTCAGATTTTCTGTTTCTTCTTGAGCAGGTGTTGTTAATTTGTATTTTACTAGAAATCTATCCATTTTATTTAAGTTTTCAAATTTATTGGCATAAAACTCTTCATAATATTTTATTATTATCTCTTTAAATTCTGATGCATCTGTACCCATCTTTCTTGATAAATCTGTTGAAGACTTATCAAAGAATCAATTGTTAGTTTTGTTGATCTTTCTATTGTATATTTATTTTCTGTTTCATTAATTTCTGCTCATATCTTTGTTTCTTTCCCTCTACTTTCTTCATGTTTATTCTGATGGGTTTTTTTTTAATAACTTCTTAAATTAAATGCTTAGGTCAGAAATCCTCAGTCTTTATTCTTTTCTAACTATATAAATTTCCTGTTAATACCATTTTAGTGGAATTCCATAGGCTTTGGTATATTGTGTTTTCACCTTCATTCAGTAATATTTATTTTCTAATTTCTACCATGATTTCCTCTTTGACCTATGAGGTGCTTAGAAGTTTTAAAAAATTATTATTTTCAAATATATTGGATTTCCTAGTTATGTTTTTGTTACTGATTTCTAACTAAATTGCATTATAGTCAGAGAAAGTGGGCTGAAAGGCCCCCATCCTTTGATACTCGTTGCGGGCAGCTTTTTAGCCTAGGATTCTTCTCTGTTCTCTGTGTACACGAAGAAGGTGAGCAAATTTAGATGCAATGTTCAATAAATGTCCATTAGATCATGCACTGCTCAGATTTTCTGTATATTACAGATTTTTTTTTTTTTGGCTGCACTTTCCAATATTTACTGAGAGATTTGTTTTAAAATCTCCCATTATGATTGTGGATTCTTCGGTTTCTCCTTATGGTTCTGTCAAACTTTTGCTTAATATACTTTAAGACTATATTATTAGGGACAGACAGGCTTAGAATTTTTATATTTCTCTAGTTCATGGGAGCTTTTACCATTATAAACTGACCTTTATTAACTACTGTAAATATTTTGCCTTAACGTTGGCTGTGTGGATACTAGTTGCCTAGGATATCTTTTTTCATCCTTTCACTTTCAATCTATTTTTATCTTTATGTGGTTGATAACTGTGTCTCTTGTAAATGGCTGATTTCTGAAAAATCCCATCTGACAGCTGAGGTCTTTTGACTCTAATGTTTAGTCCATTTACATCTATTCTGATTAATAATGCATTTGGATTTACTGTTACTCTCTTTGACTTTCTATTTGACCCATTTTATAAATCTTCCTCTGCCTCCCTCCTTACCTTCTTGCCTTTTTAAAAATTAATGGTTTTTTTCTTTTTTTCATTCTTCTCTCTCCCTTACTAGTTTGAAAAGTCCAAATGCTATCTCTGGGCTTTTAATGGTTACCAACACTATTCGCACATATAGACTAAATTCTGTAGACTAAAGTCAAAAGTAAACCAATGCCTTTATCCTCCCTTCTAACAAGGACCCTAGAAAGCCTGGTTCCTATCCTACCCCTCCCACATTATCTGCTGTTGAGATCCAGGATTTCGGTTCTAGCCCGTTTGCCACCCCTCCCCCCACCACACACATATAGAAAATGGATATTTTTATTATTATTTTATAAAATTCTTATTTTCTTATTCACATATTGGCCACTATCTTTACTCACCACTCTTTCTTGAATCTCAAACTTTCTATCAGGGGTCATTTTTCTTCTGCCTGGACTATATGCTCTAGCATTTTCCATAGTAAGAGTATGTGAGAGTAAGTTCTCTGTTTTTGTCTGAAATTGTCCTTATTCACCTTCATTCTTTTTTTAAATTTTTTTTTTTGAGGAAGATTAGCCCTGAGCTAACATCTGCTGCCAATCCTCCTCTTTTTGCTGAGGAAGGCTGGCCCTGAGCTAACATCTGTGTCCATCTTCCTCTACCTTGTATGTGGGATGCCTGTCACAGCATGGCTTGACAAGCGGTGCCATGTCCACACCCAGGATCCAAACCGGCACACCCCGGGCCACCGAAGCAGAACGTGCAAACTTAACCACTGCGCCACCAGGCCCCTCACCTTCATTCTTGACAGATTGTTTCTCTGAGTATTTAATTTTAGGTTCACACAATTTTTCTCAGCACATTGAAGATATTTTTCCACTGTCTTCTGGCTTCCATGGTTGCTATTTGCAAGTTAATCATTAGACTATTTGTTGTTTCTTTGCAGAGTATCCCCCTTTTCTCTGTGGCTACTTTTAATTTCTCCTGCTGCTTCTTCTCTCCCTCTCCACTCATCTCTATTTTTCTTTGGATTTGTTAGGCTTCCTGAATCTCAGAAATTATTTCCAGTACTTCTGGAAAATTATCAGTGTTTAACACTGAATATTGCCTCTTCTCCATTCTAGAAGGAAATCTGATTCAAATGTAGAGTAGACTCTATCATTCTCCCCTCTGTATCTTTTAACTTCTCTTTTATAATTTTCATCTTTGTATTGCTCAAAACTGCATTGTCAATAACTCCTTCACTCCATTCCAGTGACAGGACACTGGCTTCCTTGTTTTGTTTCAAATACACCAAGCGCATTCCTGCCCCAGGGCCTTTGTACCTGTTTGCCCACATGTTGATATAGCCCACTCTTCCCTGACCAGTCTAACACAGACAGCACCCGTCTCTCTGTCCCTTACCCTACTTTACCTTCCCCATAGTGGGCTGCCTGATCCCCTATTGGAATGTATACTCCTTGCTGGCAGAGAGCAGTCTTGTTCACTGCCGTATCTTCTATACCTAGAACAATGTTGGTGCACAGCAAGTGCTCAGCGAGTATTTGTTAAATGGGTAATTGCATGAAGGAACGAATCATTTTGCTCCATCACAAGCATCTGCTTGGTGTCAGGACCTGGACTTGAACCCAGGTCTTCTAACTCTTATGTCAGGCTCCTTCCCCTACAAAGCAACATTTTGAGGAGTTAAAGAATCACATCTTTAGCTTCAGAGAAGGAACAATTACCTCGGGCTCCAGAAGCCTTTTTTCCGGGAAGGGCTTGGCTCCTCTCACAGTGCGGAGCACAGCTTGGTGCAGCAAGGCTGCAGGACTCGCATTCATGCTGCAGAGGGGCCGGCTCAGCTCGGCTCGGCTCAGCCGCCACCACTGGCGATACTGATGTGTACTCATTGTAGCCAGTGTTTGCTGGGCACAGCTCGCTCAGCCAGGATCCAACACGTGTGTTGTGTGGACTGTGTGAGCAACACACACACACACACACACACACACACTTTGTATTTAAACAAAGCACGTCAGAAAGGAGTTATGGCCTCACCCTCCCTTCCTGCCAGGCGTGGACACAAACAGTAGTGATCTTGGCAGAAGGTCTGTCTGTCCTGTTCTCTTTGTGTCTGAGTCTGGACCATTCATTTCCTCTCATTCAACCAGCTTAAGGTTTGGCTGTGTGACTCTCTTTTGTGAGTGTATGTCTCCAGCTCTCAGACTTTGTAACCTATGAATCTCCTGTCAGGACCTAACACCGAATACAAAAGACCAAATGAGAAGTGCTCCCCAGAGAGAGAGAGAGAGAGAATGTCACTGTAAATGAACGAAACGCTTGAACGACCGAATGCAGAACTCTTGATTGTCATGTAAAATGTTACCTCCCTCTTTGCGGCACAGAGAGATATTAGGTGGAACACCCGACACATGGCTTGTTCACTTAGAGAGTGCCCCAGGGTGTCGTCTCAGACCTGAGAGACCAGGTGAGCCAGTCAGGCTGCCCTTGTGTGGTGAAGAGCACAGTTTGGGACATTTTGGGGGAGGGGGGCGACAAAAGGCTCTGAGCTCTGGTCTCCTGCGCTTCTCCCGATCATCCCTGCCCCTTGGGTGGGTCCCTCCTCTCACCATCTCTTCTCCTGCCTCCTTCCAAGATGTTCTTTGCCCACACGAGGCGGTGAGGGGCATCGAGAAAGCTCCCTGCCCTTGACTCTCTCTGTCCAAGGGCTACGGTTGGTGACTTGGTGACCAGGGCATGGGCTTTTGAAGGAGCGAGGGGGATCGAGAGAGAGGGGAAACGGGCGCACGCCGCAGTGGCGCAGCGCTGTCGGGCGGGGGGACAGGAGAAGGGCAGGAGGCGGTGCGCGGCGGCGACGCGCGCCCGTCCGAGGCAGCAGGGGGCGCCGCGGCCCGCCGGGAGCCGCCCGGACACTGCGGGCCTCGCCGCGCCGTCCCGGGTTCCGGGTCCCTGCGGCCGCCGCCCTGCCGGCTCTCGGGAGCGCGCAGGGCGCTCAGCGTC
This sequence comes from Equus asinus, assembly GCF_041296235.1. NCBI lineage: Eukaryota > Metazoa > Chordata > Mammalia > Perissodactyla > Equidae > Equus > Equus asinus. The sequence goes on from NC_091805.1 coordinate 47,765,124, forward strand.
CCTGGGGCCCCTACAGCTCCCTGGGCCCGGAAGGCTGTTGTGACCCCGGGGGTGGCCGCGTTCCCCGGACCCCTGTTTGTTGTGGGGCGTGTTTCTTGCACGGGGGGAGGCGCGGCCGCCCTAGCCCTGACATCGCTCTGCGCAGACAGCCGTGCGGCGGCGGGGCGCTCAGCCGCCTCCCCCGCAGGAGCAGAGGGCTGCGGAGAGGGGAAGGACCTGCGGCTCTTTCCGACTCCTTTCCCTTAGATACCGACCCTGGGAGAGGGGGAGACGAAGAAGCCCCAGAGGCGTCCTGCTGGGAGGGCTGAGGAGAGGGCTGGGGAATGTTCAGGAAAGGGAGGGACGCCGAGATGTGCTGATACTGCCTGTGTCCCAGGCACACAGGGGTGCTAAATGCTTTATGTCATTTAATCCCCTCAATAACCCTTTGAGGTAGCCAGGCCTCACAGACCCATTTTGCTGGATGAGAATTTGGGAGCTTAGAGAGAAATAAGAACTCCCTCAAGGTCACCCGGCTGGATGTGGGCAGAGCTGTGCATTTGTCGTGATTTCTCACTGTGCAGGTGACAGGAGAGACACATGGAGACAAAGCAGACCAGGACCCGGATTCCAGGTGGAAGCCTCAGCCCTTCCTGCTGGCTCTGCAGCCACAGGAGCTGGCGGGGACCGAGGGAGAAGGGGCTGGCAGGGAGGGCCCCGCACCCTGTGCCCTTGACGTAGGGCGGTGCTCACGTGGACATCGGTCAAGGTCCTCAGGGAAAGGGGGACAGGTAGAGCACATAGGGTGATGGATGGGAGAGGGAGCTGCTCTTAGAATTTGCCCTTGGCTAAAATTTTCTAGTTGCACCTTTGAACGCTGTAAAAAATCCTCAAAACTGACTTTCCCAGGAGTTAATCATTCACCCACTCCACGAGGCGGACGACCTTTGCCATGTGGTTGGGGTTTTGTTTGCTTTTCTTAAAAGTCCTGGTGTTTGTAATTGGGCCAGTGTCCTTTAGTGAGGAAGAAAGGAACTTGGGGTCCAGTCCAAGGCTTGGTTTTCTTCGTGCCCTCCCTCTCCTAGGGGTTTGGAAACTTTTTCTCAGTGATAGGTTGTGAATTCAGGACTCACAACAAGTTGATCACCTACAGCTATGGTGGGGGCGGGGCGCTGGGTGCTGCTGCATGCAGGAGACCCTAGGAGACAAAAGCATACCATAGACAAATAAAATCCAAGCCACCAGCCATCCTGCACTGGATTCCTTTAGGACCTTGCTCTCATCGGGGACACAGCTCAGTTTGCCCATAGAGATCATTCTCTTTATTTCATCAGTACCAGTACCCTAATCAGCTTTGCACTTAAAGAGATGCAAGTTAGGAGCTTTTCTATTTTAATATTTCAATCACTTAAAAGTTAATTGAGGGGCCGGCTCCGTGACCTAGTGGTTAAGTTCACGCACTCCGCTTCAGCAGCCCAGGGTTTCACTGGTTGGGATCCTGGGTGCGGACGTGGCACCGGTCATCAGGCCATGCTGAGGTGGCGTCCCACATGCCACAACTAGAAGGACCCACAGCTAGAATATACAACTATGTACTGGGGGGCTTTGGGGAGAAGAAGAAAATAAAAAGATTGGCAACAGATGTTAGCTTGGGTGCCAATCTTTAAAAAAAAAAGTTAATTGACCTCCTATAAGAATTAGGAAGGACAAATTGGCTGTGTGACCTTGGGCAAGTCACCCATTCTCTCTAGGCCTCAGAGGAGCTCCAAGTTCCCTTCCAAGGCCTGTTCTGCAGCCTGTAATCCTGCAGGCTGCCATAAAAGCCTACCCCAGCTCTGTTCCATTGACTATTTTTGGCTCAGTGATTAGAGGGCTTGTCAGGCCACACCCGAATGGCTGACATTCTGACAGCTGACTGGACATTTTCACTAGGCATCCTACTCGACTTTCAAAGTTAAGATGCCCCAACCAAACACATCATCCCACCCTCCTTCTCCTCTTCTCAGCCTAACTCCTCTGACTTCCCCTCTTCTCTTCCTGGCACCTGAGCTGGGCACCACAATACCATCTTTGAAGTTGCCCTGTCTGTCAGCCTCCACATTCATTCGGTTGCTGACACTGGAACATTCCGGATGTGAAGTGCCCCTCTTCTTCATAGTCCCACAGCCTCTGCCCAGTTCAGGCCCTTGTCCCCTCTGACGTGGGCTCTTGCTGTTGCCTTGAACGCCCTCGACAGCCTCCCTGCTTTCACTCTCCACTCTTCCCATATGAAGTGTCACTCCCAGAACCATCATGCTGACCCACAGCCCTGGCCAGCCTCTCCCCACTACACACACTTGAATGATTTCCTGTGGCCAAGTGAGCAAACAGCTGCCATCCAGGGCCCTCCGTGATGTGGGCCGGACTCAACTTCCCTCTCACACGTACCCGATGCTTCGGCCGAACACATCATCCCTCACACACCACCCAGCTGCTCTTGTGTGTCCCCACACTCTTCGTGTCCTGTCTGAAACACACACAGCTCCCACACCTACCTATAGAAACTACCTCTTCAACAAGGCCTAGTGCAAATGCTACTTTTTCCTTGACACTTTCCAGGAGGCCCTCATTAAGGATCCATTTCTCATTTATCCATTTAGTCAACAAGTATTTATTGAGCACCAACTATGTGCTAGGTTCTGTTCCAGGCACTGAGGATTCAGTGATAAGACAGAGGAGTTCCCACTCACAGGGAGCTTGCTGTTGATGGGTGACAGAACATAAACAAGCAAACAAAAAGAAAACCATAGATTCCAATATGTCCAGCAGATGAGCTCCAGATTCACTGGCTTTGGTTACAGTCTACTTGTAACATGCCCATTTCTGATCAAATCCCACTTGCAGACCCTCTGAGGGAAGAATCTGAGTCTTGTTTATCTTTGTAACTTCCACCTGCTGACATCATCACCTCTGTGTCCCTCAGTGTGTGTTTGTGAAAGGAAGGAAAGAAAAAAGAAAGGAAAGGGAGAAAGGAGGAAGGGAGGAAGGAGACAAGGATTTGGAAAACATTTAACAAATACCCCTGGCCGGCTTTGGAGCACCTATTAACATCTTATTAAATTCAGAATTAAAATAAAAGGAAGTTCTTGTCTTGCATTTGTCAACTTCGCAGTCCCTAGAGAGGGCTTTCAGTGTGAGAGCCTCACTCCAGATGGGGGAGGTGACATAGGGAGGCAGGGAGGGGCACTGCCCAGACCCAGGATTTCATCCCTGCCCCACCACGTAACTGTTGGGAGGTTCTGAGTGTTCCTTAATCTCTCTCAGCTTTAATCTCCTTACCTGTAAAATGGAGATCATAAAACCTGCCTCACAGAAATGGAAAATCAAATGAGACAGTGTGTGCAAAATTGCTGCTTCAACTGAAATAAAGCACCCCGTAATCAGGAAATCGATTCAAGATTATCCTAGGTCCTGGTACTGGCTTCGTTTGGAGAATACTAAGGCAGAGTATCTGCCCCCAAAAGAAGAAACCTTCTGGATGTACGGGTATTTTAAAATATTATTTCTAAATCCACCATTTTGGATTCTTAGGGAAGAAAGAATCCTGACTCCCAGGATAACCTCGCGCTGCCTGAGAAGCGACGGGTTTCTCTCTTACTCTTTCTTAAAATATGTCCTCCTAGGGTTGCTCCTCTTCCAGCCATTAGGGCTTGTGGCTTCAAGCACAGGAGCCACACAGTTGGCTTCCCTCAAAAGCATGCCTGGATGCCTCATGCTCCCAGAAAAAATAAGAGGAAGTCATCTTTTTCCCTTTGCTAGGATTTCCTCCAGCCAGTATATGAAACGTGTCTTGCCCATACTCTCAGCTCACCAAACACAAATTGCTCAGACCCTGCAAACTTCTCCCTTAGCCCGCTGCTCCACTCCAACATAGGCTCAGGCTCAGTTTTACATCTTCTGTGCCTTCTAGAATCCAGCCCTCAGCCCTCGTGCCAGACTTATTCCCAGGAGGTTGGAGTGGTCGGGAATGACTCAGCCTCAGGATGCTTTAGCCAGAATCAAGCCTCTTGAAGCACAGTATCACTCCAACAAGAAGTGATTTCAACAGGGTACGGACTGTGCTGGTGACCACTGGGAAATAAACTTACTCCTTACTTGTCCAGAGTTTCCTGATGCGTTCCAGAGTTCTAGCAAACGTCCCTGCAGCATCTTGAGCTGTTATTCCATTTTAAAATTAAGTCCCCTAAAGATGGCTTTGGCCATTAAGATTTACTTCTCTGATAAAGAGGGGATATAACCATTTCTTTGGACACATACCCCTCTGGATATTTGATAAATATTAATTGAATTGAAAGAAGAGGAGAGATAGACAAATATACAACAGTCTTTCATCAGCACATTTCTTGGCAGTGTCTTCTGGCACATCACCCACTCCTCCTGACCATCTCTATCAATCAGGCCCCCGGCTTCCCAGTTTCTGCTCTGTCCTTCTCCGTTAAGACACACTCTTTTTGGAGGATAGGGATGAGGAGTAGAGAGTCTCTCTGATAAATATTTTAGTGAAGTTGGAGGGAATTAGAGAAAGTAGAATGGAACACTCTAGCAATCTTCATTCTTGCTCCTCCACTCCCTCTTCCCACTGCTTACTTGGAACATGGTAGAATACCTACCCTTATGGTAGAAAAGACAATCACAAAATGAAAAGAAACTGTCTGGAGAGCAGGCATTTAAAGAGAGGCAGAAGCCTTCTGTGTTGTAGGGGAACAGAACTCTCAGCTTCATGGAGATTAACTGCGGTGGCCAGGAGCTGTGCCCAGCTTCCCTGTGCTGTGTGTTCCCACCGGTGCTGAAGATCTCCAGTGAGGTTCCTGCATCCAGCGGCCTTGAGTAGAATTGTTCCTGAATTCACTTTGTATCCAGGGGACACACAGTTTCACGGCTGTCACCATCTGAGGGATATAAGCACAGAGCCGGGGAGAGTTTGCAGCAACCTCTGCTGAATGGACCTTCCACAGAGGGCCTGGACCTGTGGCTTGGCTCTGCTAACTAATACATGTGAGGACATTTCACTTCTCTAAGACTCAGTTTCCCCATCTGTCAAAATGAGACCAATAAAACATACCTTATATGGTTGCAGTTGAGAGAATTTTATGAAATGTATTTGAAATGGTAGTTACCATCATCATAGAGATGACACACACACACACCCCACACATAATTTTTTTAAACTTTATTTTAGAAATTAACATAGTAAAATTGGTTTGGGTGTGTGTGTGTGTGTGTGTAATTTCTATGACTTGTAATGCATATACAGATTTCTGTACCTATCACCACAGTGAGAAAATAGAAGAGTATCATTGCCCCAATTACTCGTTGAAGGACGTTTAGTCATGGCGTATTATTGTATTGCAGAATTCAATTTGCTAATATTTTGTTGAGGATTTTGCATCTCTGTTCATGAGGGATACTGATCTGAAGTTTTCTCTTTGTGCCCTGTCTTTGTCTGATTTTGGTATCAGGGTAATGTTGGCCTCATAAAACAAGCAGGGGAGTGCTTTTTCCTCTCCTATTTGTTACTATTTCTTCTTGCAGTGTTGGCCAGAATTTGCCAGTGAGACCATCTGGGCCTGGGGATTTCTTTTTCAGAGGGTTTTTAAACTATGAATTCAATGTCTTTAATCATTATAGGACTATTCAGATTATCTATTTCATCATGACTGAATTGGTAGTTTGTGGTTTCCGAGAAACTGGTCCATTTCATCTAAATTGTTAGAATTTTGTGTGTTGAGTTGTTCTTAGTAATTCCCTTATTATCTCTTTAATGCCTACAGGGTCTGTAGTGATGTCCCCTCTTTCATTCCTAATACTGGTAGTTTCTTCTCTCCTTTTTAATTAGATGTTTATCAATTTTACTGATCTTTTCAAAGAACCATCTTTTTGGTTTCATTGATTTTCTCTATTGTTTTCTGTTTTCAATTTCACTGATACCTGCTCTCATTTTGTTATTTCCTTCCTTCTGCTTGCTTTGGATTGATTTTACTCTTCCTGTTCTAGTTTCTCAAGGCACAGGCTGAGATGATTATTTTGACGCCTTTCTTCTTTTCTAATATAAGCATTTAATTCTATAAGTTTCACTCTAAGCACTGCTTTAGGTGCATCCTATAAATTTTGGTATGTTATGTTTTCATTTTCATTCAGTTTAAAATATTTTCTAATTTTCCTCCAGACTTCCTTTCTGACTAATGGATTATTTTTAAGTATTTTGTTTAATTTCCAAGTAATTTAGAGATTTTCCCACATACACTTTTATAACCGTTAAACCCAGAAAAACTGCAGAAACCTAAAGAAGCTATTATTTTAAAAACAAAATAATTTATTGAATACCTCCTCTGTGCAAAGCCTAGGCTAGGTGCTATTTTGGGTCCAAGGCTGCATGAGATTTAGTTCCAGCTTTCAAGGAACTGACTATCCAGGAAGGAAACGAAGACACTCGTGCAAACAAGGATTCACAGTGGTCAGTGACACATGCTTCTGCATGGTGCACAGCAGCACTGCAGTGGGGGGTCTCTTCCAGCGGAGGCGGTCAAGGTCAAGAGTGTGAGGTGGGCCTTGAGAATAGATTGGATTTCTATAATGAAGGTATTAGGGGAGGGCCATTGCTAGTTAGAGGAAATTTTGCCCGACAGTAATAGTATCTCCTGCCCTATAGACACCTCTCTTCCCAGTGTCCAGCTGAGCCTGCTGTCACTTGGGACACTTGGCCCGCTCAATGCACACACATCTGGGGAGTGAACTAATCAGACTCACTAGACTGAGGTTCTTCCAAAAGTTGAAGGCATCTCCAAAAGCCTTTAGAGAAATGGGTATTGTTCAGTGTTTTCTGGGCCAGCTGAGGTGACTGTGGGATGACAAAAATAAAGCTAATATCAAAAGAGCAGTCCTCTTCCCTCACATCCTGCAACCTCACAGATATAGTACGTCCTTCTGCTTTGTCAGAAATTGAGCTAAGAACCTGCAAGTCAAGGACTCAAGGCAATAAAATAACTCATTGGCAGACCCTGGAGCATGCTGCCATGTTGTGAACATGAGTTGACTTAGCTGTGGGATTTTGGCTTCTCTGGTCTACAGAAGCCAGGAAACGCTGGAGTCATTGGAGGCAAAGGAGAGTGGGATGGCAAGGGATGGGAGAGAAAATATTTGCTTGAGGCCTGAGGGCTCAGGCTCATTGCATGAAGGAACAGAGCAGGAAATGTGAGGTGAAAATAGCTCCCATCCTTTTGAGACACGAGAGAGATCAACCAACAAAGAATTCTGGGGAAAGTGAGAAATAACAGCCAAAAGTCCTCATAATCAAGTCTTTTTCATTTTTCCTGAAGTTTTCAGTCGTATTTCACTTCCTTTCCAATTTTTCTTCAAAAACTGATTTGCAGGATCTGCTTTTAGCACATAGGAAAAACAGACAAAAAGCAATGTTTCTGAAATTTAGGAATTTGCATTTTTCCATCAAGTTCTTTTGCATTTGCATATTTTGGTTTTTACTGAAGAAGGATTGCGCATATGTTGGCGATTTAACAAGAAGGTAAGGCTTGTTTTGTCTTCTGGAAAGATTAAAATAACTACATTTAATTTTATAGAAAATTGGTTTTTAAAAAATAAAATAGTTAATTTCTCATTGAATTTCCTTGGACAAGTTCCTTAAACTCTCTAAATCTCAGTTTCCTTATCTGTAAAACAGAGATAGTAATACCCACCTCATGGGGTTGCTGTGACATGGAGACGATAAGATAGCAATCTTAAGAGAGCCTTGCACAGCTGGGCCAACATAGAACCCTTGACATGGATGTTGACGGCATGAATGCATCAGTGACAGAACAAATCACCCCAATCCTTTATGAAAGCCTATCCTGGAACTTCCAAATAATGCTGTGAAATTGGAACCTTAGGATCTGGCCCCAAAATGAAAGGTCAACAAGACCTGTTTTCTTGTGCAAATGGCTTGTTTGTTCTAAAGAGGAATAATTTCAAGGCAGAAAGAATTTTTATGAAGAACCAGATTCTGAAGTATGTAAAAGCAAGACATCCTAGGGGATTTTAGATTTTTATGGTGCTTTATAGTTCGTAAAAGCTTTAGTACGCCTCATATCTTTTGGATTACCGAAATCATCCCCAGAAAAAACGCTGGGAAAGGATCAATCATTTTGGCTTTACAAATGGGGAAAGTAAGACTCTAAGAGAGTCAAGAACTCACCCATGGCTAATAAGGGCTAGAAGTTGTCTCAAACCCAGGCTTCTACATCCAGTTCTAATAAGGTCTCTATGGCCTGGAGGACCATGGTTGAAGTGTTCAAAAGGAGGACTGAACCCTTTGTACCTATTGGCACATTTTTCCAAAGTGCCTGTAGGCACTCAAGTAATGGTTTAGACCAATATTTGATTAGTTTTCATGATGAGAATATGAGAATTTTACCTGTTACATCGCAACGTGTGCCTAAACTCCAGTGAGTGGGGAAGAGGGAGTCAAGTGGGCTCTTCTCCAGGCTGCTCCGGGCTGTTGGATTGACCGCTAACCAAGTCTTTTCTTTCAGTGACTTCCCGAGGTCGTTTCATTGCTGCCAGAAAGCAGTGGGAGAGAAGCAGCAAATGGCCAGCACACACTCCTTGGTGAGTCGCTGTCGCGGTTCTGCAGGACCACCCTGAGCGTTAGCATCTGGGGCTCCTGGGCGCCAAGTGTTGCTGAACCCCACTCCCTGCCCCCCAACACCCAGCATTGTGACAACCAAAACACCTGCCCACTCCCACCCCCTTTTTTGAAATGCCTGCGTTGCCCCTCACATGAAAATCATTGAATTAGATTGACTAGTAATTTTTTTGTTGAGAAATACCTCCTCCAGTGACAGTGGAGCTGGCAAACCATGAACCGGGGACACAATCTGGCCCATGGCCTGTTTTTGTGTGATGCTCAAGCTAGGGATGGTTTTTGTACTTTCAAAGGGTTGGGAGGAGGAATGGAAGTGACAGTCTGCATGTGGTCCACAAAGTCTATATTTACTCTCTGGCCCTCTAGAGGTAAAGTTCACAGCTCAACAAGCGATGACCAAGAGCTGACCAGACTGCCAGGTTCTGGGGGTACTGTGAGGGATAAGACATCATTGTTGTCCAGAGAGAACAAGTCACGTTAGGAGAAATAAAGGCACCATAATAGCAAGGGCAATGTATGCAAAGATGGGGTCACACTGTCGCTATGCAAGCACAAAAGAGGGGCACCCAGCTCAGCCTTGGGGACTTAGAGAATGCAGAGAAGGGGAGCCTTCCAAGACGAGGGGGCAGGTAAGATGAAGCTGGAAAGAGAAGTAGGTGTTAGGCAGAAGGGTGCGGTGAAACTGCGGGGAGGGTGGTGAGGTAGGAAAAACAGCCTAGGCAGAGAGAGAGAGAGAGAGAGAGAGAGAGAGAGAAAGAGGTGCAAAGGTTTTAGTGGAATGCAAGGTGGAGAATGTCAAGGGCTGCAGCTGGAGAGGGGGCTGAGGCCTGTGCCAAAGACTTTGTGTCTCCCAGCTGGATGCTTGGACTTTACCCAGGCTCAAGCGCTGGCCCCAACACTAAGTAGCTGTGTGGCCTTAAGCAAAGTACTTAACCTTTCTGTGCCTCAACTTCCTCATCTGTAACATGTGGTTAAGAAGAGTACCTATCTCATAGGGTTGCTGAAAACATGAAATGAGGTAATACATACAAAGCATGCAGAATTGTGCCGGCCCATAATTAGCACTCAGCAAGTGCTGCCGACTGTGGTTGCTGTCGGGGTCATTGCTCTTGTTACACTATCAGTTATGGGAAGGCTTTGAAAAGCTGTGAGCACTTGCTATGGGCCTGTCTCTACACTGAGCACTAGGAATAGAGTGGTCTTGTCTTATGACATCCGTTTGAGACCTGGACCTTGTAGAAATCCAGGCAAAAATTGTTTTGACTCTGGGGTTCCCTGGTGCCTGTTGCCAGAGTGTTCAGGAAATAATAGTGGTCTGGCCATCCTTCACTGAAGGTGATTAGGAGTCAGCTTCCAGCACAAATGATTGCGTCTGAGAGCCAGGAAGGTAGGAGGTCCAGAATGAGGGCATTAAGAACTCCTCAGGTCAGGAGCCACATGCTCCCCTCTTTCTCCTAAAAGAAAAGTATCAAATACGGCTCTACTAGCAGAGAGAATGATCTAGGCTTCACCCTACCAGACTCATACTTGATCCTGCACAGCTTTCCTTTGCCTCAGTGGCCCAATCTAGTCATCAACTCTCTGGAATTTCTTTGGACTCATACAGTCCTTCAGTGGGTCTCTGCTTCTTCACACAGAAGAGAAAGCATCTCTCCCGACACGTGCAGTCCAGTCCGGCAGAGGCAGCCTGGAAATGGAGTCCACACCACAGCGAGGGCTTGCAAGGGACCCAAGAGTCACTCCCTGCCCTCCCTTGGGGCGTCTCCCTCTAGCCCATCTGCCACAGCTCATGGGACCTTCCCAGACACAGACACAGCCTGCAGAGGAGGCCGGGGAGTGAGAGCCAATAGGCAGCAGGCAGGCCTGCAGCACACTCCCCATTTCTGCTGTCGACTGTGCAGGTAGCAGAGAGGGGTCCCCTCCATCTACAGAGCCCCTCCAAGGCTTCAGAGCTGGGGGGACCTCCGAGGTTGGTAGCCTGTCTGTGCAGCCGACCACGAGACAACGGCCCTGCTGCGGGAGCACTCAGGATGCAGAGCTTCCGCTGAGTGCGGTGGAGCTCTCGGTGGGTGAGGCCCTGGGCCCAGGCATTGTGTCCGCACTGCAGGAGTAGCCCCATGCTGGCAGCTGGCACCCCGGGCACTCGGCGCAGGGCCTGGGCAAGCTGCGCTCTGATCTGCAGTCTCTCGGTGCTCTGGGCTCCTTTGGGGAGGACATTATCTTCGATGTTATTGTGTAATAATAGGACCATGTTCCTGTGTCCTGCGGCTTTCTGGCTGAGCACACCATGCTCCATGAGGAAATACGGTTACAGGAATTATGCTCTTATTTATTTTCCCTCCAGAATATCAGAGTTGACAGCACAGAGACACAGGTCTGTGGTCATTTCAAGCTCATTTATCTCTCCCTGCCCCACCCTCCTCTCCTCAGCAGCCACCCTGTCACCTGCCACAGGGCCTCAGGCCCTATCCCCTGTCTACCCATCTCCTTAGAGTGCTCAGGCCATACAGGCTGCTTAAGCGCTTTGTTCAAATGTACCCATTTAATTCTGACGATAGCCCTATGGGGTAAGTATTATTATTGTTCTCATTTCACACTTGAGGAAACTCAGGCCTAGAGAGGTTATGTGACTTGCCCAGGGTCACACAGCTAGTGAGTGGCAGAGCATAGATTCAAACCCAGGCTGTCGGGCTCCATAATTTGTGCTTTTAATTCTGTGCTATTCAGCCTCCAGTTCTGATGCTTTTTTCTGTGCGGATCTACATAGAGAACAAACTGTGGGCACCAGCACTCGGCATCCAGGTCAGTGGACACCGTGGAGCTGAGGAGCACTGTTGATCGGCACTGCCCACGTAAGAAGAGGAACCCCGTGGAAGCTTTAGGCCATTCAAAGTGGACAAAACTGTCCTTTCTCTCTGGGATGTTCCCAGAGCTTCTCGGGTAGCCCCACAGTTTGAGTGTCTGAAATCCCTGCGGGAAGCCCAGCACCTCCAGAGCAATTCCTGGGATTCTCAGAGCTTCCTAGAACCAGCCTTGCTTTGAGCGGCTGAGCTATGGCCAACTGGGCGCCAGACACCCAGGCTCTGGGGACAGCTGTCTGGGCATGGCCAGCAGTGGGCATGGGGACCCTCCCCAGGAATGCCCTGTTGATACATCTTGGAGTCTGTTATGGTGCTTCTCTGGGTGTAGGCCTGTCTGTGGGTGGAAACGGACAAGCGTGTATCTCATGACAGTGTGCTTCACTGGGTTGTCACATTTTTGTGTTTATTTTGCCCACTAGAGTGTGTATGTATGTGTGTGTGTGTGTGTGTGTGTCAGGGCTTAGGTCTAAAGAAGGGTATGTCCCAATAGGAACATAAAATGTGTCAAAGTTTGTGTGGGTGAAAGAGGGATTGGCTGGAGCGACATAGCTGTGTGTCCATGTGTGTGTGCGAGGGCACACTCCCCCAGTGGTTCTTGACAGCTGTGGCTTATCGCCACCTTGGCATTCCTCCTTTGCTGCTCCAAGGCCCCCAGCAATATGCCAAGGTGCCCGGGCCCTGCCTTGCAGAGCGGGGCCATTTTAGTTCTTTGTTGTTGGCTTGATTTCGTTCCTGATGGGAACAGCCCCTCCCATCCCCTTCTGACCTGAGCCTCGCCCCCAACCCCAGGTGGGCACATCTTATAGTGACGGACCTCCTGTTTCTAGTCATTCTGCCTCTGATTGGTTCCAAGTGGGGAACAGCATGACTCTCTGAGATGCCTCCAGGCTCCTCTCTAGGTCTTTGGGAATTTTACTCATAGCCTCCACAGTGCCCCGCAAAGCTGGGAAAACAGGGGGCTGTGGGGGCCATTAGAACCTGTGACTGTCTGGAGTCTGATGGAGAGGCAGATACTAAGGGGCTGGTGGGCAGGAGAAACGGTTCAAGAGGCAGATGTGGGAGATGGTTCTGCAGTCTGGCAGGGAGAGGCAGCACTTGGCACCAGTTCCACGAGGCCGGATGCAGAGTCACTCCTGCCGCAGTTCTCCTCCACTGCTCCCTCCTCCTCAACACCTCGTTCCTTCCCCCCTCAGGGCCTGTGGCCCTCTGGCCAGGGTGTGATGCCCTCAATACTGCCCCTCGGTCAGGAGGGCTGAGGCAAGGTGCCTCCCGGGGGGGACTCTCCTATGATGAGGAAAACAATCAGAAGGCTCTATAACCTTGGACAAATTGCTTAAACTCTCTGTGCCTCAGTTTTTTAGTCTGACAAATGGGGATAGTAATAGGGTCATGGTGAGAATTGTGAGTTCCTACATGTAAAGCACTTAGAATACTATTGGCATGTTCACTCAATGTACACTCAGTAATTGTTGTTATGAGACTATCTATCCCAGAAGCCAAGCTGGCCTTTTCCCAGGGTCCGGTGGAGAGTGGGTGCAGTGGGAGTGGGTAAGGAGACTTGTCTTTCGTGATGTCTAGGCTTGGCAGAAGGGAGGGGTGACGTCCTTCACCCCTGGAAAGGATTCCCACCGTCCTGCATTGGGTGCATCCAGGATGCGTGTTGGACCCAGGCTGGGGCTGCCTCCCTGTCCAGGCAGGGGAGGGCTGCAAGCATAGCAAACCCTGCCCTTCCAGGACAGAAGCTGCCTCTGCCTGCTCTGCTCTCAGCTCTGAAGTCTTTTCTTAAAGGTCAGCAAAGCACAGAGACCCTCTGGAATCTGTCTCTGGTGATAGGCCAGCAGACAGAGGCTCTAAAAATAAACCTTAATAAGATTTTAAGTAAACGCTTTCCACAAGAAGTCAGATGGTGATTCTTTTTTCTTTCCTAGAGCAACATGACCTATAGAGAAGCCCATTCCTGCAGAGGAGGAAAGGTCAGAGGCTTCCACAGTGCGGGACTGAATTTGGAGAAGGCTCCCTCTGCTCTGGGGCCGGCTTTGACAGGACCTGCAGTCTTAGCGTGAGAGGTCCCATCCCAGGGGCGTGCCTGGCACTCCTGCCCCAGTCAGCTGGGCCCAGTGAACAACCTGAGCCGGGTTGCAGTGTTTCTGTACCCAGAGGAGTGGGCAGAGGTGAAGGTGTCTTTGCTTCCATTTTGCTTTCTCCCCAGCATGTGGTTCTCAGAGGTAGTGTCTGACTAGCTCACTGGGGCTGGGGGCCCACCTGGACTGGGCCCACAAGGCAGTGCGGCCTGTGGAATGCCCAGGAGGAGGGCCCAGCTCTGCCTCCCAGCAGCACGCAGCCTGGGACACGCCAGCCAGGCCACCTGCTGAGATGTCCTTCCTGCCCCTTCTCACTGCAAAGTGAGAAAAGCTCAGCGGGGTGCTGGGCTTGCTGTTGGTGGCACCAGCCTTCTCCTGGGGCGGTCCAGACCGGTGGGGGCGGGGGAGGCTTCATCGAGTGGGGAGAGGAGAAGAAAGAGGGCGGGGAAAGGGGGGGAAGAGAAAGCCAGGGAGGAGGGAAAGAGACAGGAAGGGAGGGAGGAGCCAGGGAAGGGCAGGGAGAGGGCGACAAAGACTGCGCCCGCGGCTGGCGCTGGCGGTCCCCCGCCACAGCGGCCGGTGGGGCCCCTGTCCCCCGCTTGGGCACCTGGAGAGGGGGCGCAGGAGCAGCGGGCGGGGCTGGGGTGGGAGGAGAAGGCGGGAGCAGAGGAGAAAACCGAGGGGCCAGAGGACGTCGCCAGGGATCGCGAAGGAGTCCGGCCCAGTTTTAATAACGCCCCCAGAGGAGAGGAGAGGGGACACCCCGGGGCCCTGCCGCCCGCCCGCCGGGTCCCAGCCCTGCCCGCCCGCTGAACTGCCTCCCACCTACTGGTATTTAATCCTAGCTGTGAATTGAACGGTGGAATGTTTTCACCGTTTCCTTCCTGCAGCTTCTGGGAGCTGGGGTTGAGGCCGACTGTCTCCGATGGAATGAAATATTATCGTCGTGCTCTCGACTGTGTCTCTGGTTTGGGATTTGAGGATGGAGAAGATGCATTCTCTCATAATTAATGTTGGTGGCTGTCACTGTGGTCACAGCTGGCTTCAGGCAATTGAGGCGAGGGAAAGGAAACAGTAACCACAGCCTCGATGGGCCACAGAGAGAGCCTTACTTAACCTACTTGCCCGTGGGCCAGCGCAGGCGCTGCGCGGCCTCTCCCCTGCACCCCGGTGCCTCCTGCCTCAGGAGCACCAGCCATCCACTGAACACTTTGTGTGTGTTGCCTCACTTAATCCGCAGTCGCCCCAGGCAGTAGCTAGTATTAGCCCCATTTTACAGATCAGAAAACTACAGTTCAAAGAGGTTAAGTAACGTGCTTACAATCACGCTTCCAGCTGCTGGAAGAGTTCACATTTGAACTCTAATCTCTCCAACTGGGCAATGTGTTCCTCTACACCAGGCAGCCCCTTCTGATCCTTTTCTTTGGAATCCCAACATTCCCACCTTCCTCCTCACCGTCTCTCCCCTTATCCCATTCCCAGCCCTGCCTCTGCGCCATTTGCCCTCTCTCCCTCGCTTCTCCATTACAATGCGTTCTATGAGAAGGACCCGCCTGGGACTGGTCCACACTGAGGTTTCAGTGACTGATAACAGCCTGAACTGGTCCCCTTCACCCTCCCCAAGGTTTACCTTTTAAGTAGAATCGAAGCCTCATCTTTTTTTTTTTTTTTTTAAGATTTTATTTTTTCCTTTTTCTCCCCAAAGCCCCTCCGGTACATAGTTGTATATTCTTCGTTGTGGGTCCTTCTAGTTGTGGTATGTGGGACGCTGCCTCAGCGTGGTTTGATGAGCTGTGCCATGTCCGCGCCCAGGATTCGAACCAACGAAACACTGGGCCGCCTGCAGCGGAGTGCGCGAACTTAACCACTCGACCACGGGGCCAGCCCCTCGAAGCCTCATCTTAAAGGACCAGTTCTTGAGGGAGTTGAATTCAGTGATGACTAGGATGTGAGGCGGTACTGTGGGCAGGGCAGGCCCTGCAGGTGCTCCCTTAGCACAGACACAGGGCCCCATCCATCTGTGGGCTCAGCTTTAGGAGATGTGTCTGGGGAAGAGGAGTTACCGAACCTTAGCTGAGGACCTACTGTGTGCCTGGCACATGCTGCCCCAGACTTCCCAGATGTTACCCTTTATTCCTTACAACTCCCCCCGGGAGGAGGGGGGCGGTTGCCATGCTTCCTGCCTCACAAAGAGGAAACCAGGGTCTTCTCAGAGAGGAAATAACTTGCCCAAGGAAATGCTGCTAGTAAGTGCCTGAGTTGGAATTCAAACCTAGTCATTCAATGGTTCATTCATTAAGTGTTTTTATTCATTAGCTGCTGGTTTTGCTGTGGGCAGGGATATGGAGATGAGATAGAAGCCGGCTTCTCCCCTCATGGCTGATGCTCCCAAGGGGGCCATAGACGTGAACAGATCACCAGAGGAAGGTGGTGATTGACCGTCGCTGTGTGGGTGCCGTGGGTGGGCCACAGACACCACGGGCAGGGGGTGAGGAAGCAGGAGGGAGTCAGGAAGAAAAGAAAACCTTCTTGAAAGAGATCTATGGAGCCAGGCTCTTTTCGCCTCCTCCCCCACACTGCCTCAAGAAGCGCTGTGACATGGGGGATGTAACTGTCCCCTGACTCCCTCGCTCTGGGCCACCTGACTTCGCTGTGGCTTTCTGAGGATTATTAGATCAGTACGAAGTGCCTTGTATTTCTTGATATATTTGGGCAGCCTAAATGTTCAGGAATCATCATTTTTCTTTGCGTTCCCAGTTCAACAGAGGATACTTTTAAAATATACTTGACTTAAAGAATAAGGGTAAAAAAACAAATGTAGAAACCTGAGGTAAAAATGGAAAATAGATGAAACCCAAAGTATTTTCAAGGTGTCTTTCTCTGTGTTTCTATTTTGCAGGTTTTAAAAGCAGAATCAAAGTGTAAAACAGAGAGAAATTTCTCTGATGCGGCATTTACATAAGAAACACATTCAGAAAAAGAGACTGTGATTCTGAAAGTGTCCTGATTATACTGCACGGAAAATCTCCCTGGGATTGGAGGAGGTTTAAATTCGTTGGGAGAGGAGGAAATAAAATCCCCTTTTCAATTTGGAAATCTCTTCCACACTGAAAATTCACCGGAGGAAATGGTCACACTGCGTTCGGGAGCAGACCACGTCCTGTCTGTTGGAGGGCTCCACCTTCTCAAGCCTTCATTACAATCCCCCAGCTCCTCTTGCATCCGTTTAACAAGTCTCACGTTGCGCTTGGTGCTACTGCATAGGCCTTGAGCACAACTCTCAAGGAGGCCCTTGTTTTTGGTGGTTGTGCATTATGCTCTAGAAATGTATCCACAGGCCATTTAATTGACTCGAGAAATCAAAGTCAGTAGGAATAGCACAAAATGTCATGTACTTCCACAAGCCCATATTATCTCTGTGTGTATCTGTATACATTTTCTCCATCTATTCCAATATTTGCAGGTTAAACTGCATAGAATGTCACATACAAGGATAGTGCTATTTACACAGTTTTCTGTTATCTATTGCTGCCTAGGGAACTACCCTAAACTTGGTGACTTAATCAGCACCATTTTATTATGTATTGTGATTCTGTAGATCAGGAAAGAGGGCAGGGCTCAGCCAGGTGGTTCTCCTGCTCCAGGTGGCCTCCACTGGGATCACTCAGTGGTATTCAGCTAGTGGTGGAGCTGATCTGGAGGGTCCAAAACAATTTTACTAACATACCTGACACCTCGGCAGGGGTGGCTGTGAGGCTGGACTCCATGGGCCCCTCTCTCTCCATGCAGACTCAAGGCCTCCTCATGTAGTCTCTCCAGCAAAGTGGCCAGACTTCTTACATGAGAGTTCAGGCCCCTAACAGCAAGTGTTCCAGGACACATAAAGCCAGACTCTATTAGAAGCCTTTCTTTGGAGTCCCCCGGTGTTTGCAATTTCTTCCTCACCTTCTATCCCCCTACCTCACCCCAATCCTTCCTCAGATGCCCATTTACTGTGCCCAGAACTGACACAGTGTCACTTCTGCTGCAGTCTCTTATTGGTCAAAGCAAGTCACAGTGCAGCCCAGAATCATGAGGAGGGGAAATACCCCACCTCTCTCTGGGAAGAGGATCAAAGAATTTGTGTTCATCTCGAACCCAGTGGCCAACTACACCCATCATCAGTAAGGCTTATGTTTAGACTTATTTTTTCAGGGGTAAGAATAGACTACACTGAATCATAGAATCTGAGATTTGGAAGGGACCTTAAAGATCATCTAGTTCAACATCCTAATTTTACAGAGAAGTGAGACTGAGAAAGATCTGACGACCTGGGTCACACAGCCACTAATTGCAAGCCTCAAACCCACATGTCCTGACCCCAGATTCAAGAAGATATTGTCAACCCACAAAAACAGAAACCAGTTTAAGAGGCAAAGCGTTTTTTTGGGATCAACGAATTGCAATTTGGGGAGCACAGATTCACGTACAAACCCAAATAGTGTCCTGATTATAGGAGAAGAGCTTAGGGTTTTTATGGCAAAGGGGGAGGATGAAGTGAGCTGTATTAAAGAAGAGTGTGTTGGTGTTGGGTAAGGTGAGGCTGGATTTCGACTTCTTAGATTGACCTGAGGTCGATCTTCAGGCAAACGCTAGACTTGTACTTCACTGATTGGTTAGCAATGCAGTCATCAGAAAAGTCTAGTTTCATCAGTCCTTACAGACAGGATATTCTTGTCCTTACTGACTTCTTGGAATGTTGGCATTTTGGTCCAGTTTGGAAGATAGGGAAAACAAGATGTGCAAGGCAATGCCTCCAAAGTGGCTGCTCTGGCTCTATTTTAATGTGGCTCCACTCACGTCATCTTCCACAATATTTAGTGAATGCCTCCCGGGTTCACAGTGCAGCACTTACACTGAAGAAAGAGATACAAAGTTGAGTGTTAGACAGTTCTTGGTGTCCAAGAGTTTATAATTCAGTGGAGGGGAAGAGTCAAGAAATGTAGGTGATACAGGAAAATACGAATTGCAAATAACATGCCATGAAATTCTATGGAAGGATAAATCTCATCTGGCAAGGGAGTGTAGGAAGGGATTTCTGAAGACTTGGGTTTAGGGTGGGTGAAACTTCTGGCTGGTGACAGTACAGCAGGAGGGTGTTCCAGCCAGAGCACCTTGTGAGCAAAAGGAGAGAGAATAGCCAGGGATGCAGGTGAGTGTCAGGGTGAGGAGAGAGGACCTAGTTCTGCATTGTCCACACTCTGACCCAGTCGCCCTGCAGACCTGGGGTGCACATCATTCAGATAGTTGTCCAGCCCAGCAGCCAGCCTGTAGTGGTCACTGAGATGCTTTTCAGCAGACTCTCCTACGTGAGCAGGATTGGCTTTCTGTTCTAGCCCAGCTGTTCTCAATGCTGACTGCACATTAGAATCTCCATGGCTCCCTTTAAAATATCCCCATGCCTGGGTTCTACCCCAGAATGACCAAGTTAGCTTCCCTGGGACGGGACCCTGCTCTTGAATTTTTTAACTTCCCAGGTGATTTTAATGTGCTGGAGCAGTGGTCCTCAAGCGCTGGTGGGCATCAGAATCACATGGAGGGCTTATCAAAACGCAGATACTGGGCCCCACCCCCTGAGTTCCTGGTTTAGAAATCCTCAGGATTGGGGCCCATGAATTAACATCTCTGACAAGTTCCCAGGTGATGCCCATGCTGCTAGTCCCTGGACCACACTTTGAGAAGCACTGCTCCAGACAATTGGCCCAACCAGTTACACACTGAATCCACCTCCTTGAAAATTCTATGATTGAAAAGAGAGCTGAGGTTGCAGACTGTGTAGTGCCAAGCCCTGCTTCTCAAAGTGTGGTCCCTGGACCAGTAGCATGGGCATCCCCTGGGAGCTTGTTAGAAATGTAGAATCTCAGGCCTCACCCAGACCCAAGGAATCAGAATCTGCCCAGGTGATTTGAAGGCACCGTACAGTTTGACAAGCTCTGCTCTTGAGCTAAGTTCTGAGCATCAATTCTTCCTGGACACCTGAATCTTGATAGTACTCCAGATGAGTAGAGGTGCCCAGGCACAGCAGCTGTGATGCCTTACCAGAGACGGGGCACTAACTGAGACAGTAACACAGGCACTCACCTGAAATTTTTAATACATAAACTATGAATTAGGATAATAGCAACTGGATAACAAAATGCAACAGGTCTTTTTTTAGCCTTTTGCATTTTATGAAGCACTTTCACCTATGACTAGTTCTACATCTATTAAAAAGTATTGAAATACCCAACTCAAACACAAGAGAAACAAACTCTAATCATTTAGGTATCAGGAGTACCTATACTTTAGATTTCTTCCCTTCACTTCTATCAATGGGTGGCCCCAGGCCATTTTCACAGCCTTTGGCCCAGTTCCATACAGGATGAAGCTGCCATTTTGAATTCAGGTGTTGATTACCTTCTTCACACTGTTCTGCCACCAGGCTCAAGACAAATGCCCCCAACTGGCTCTTAGTTTCTTGTGGAAGGGTTTTTATTGCTCTTTACAATGTGGACAGTTAATGATCCGTTCAGCAAAGATTTTACCCAGTGGGTTTAGAATTTGACTTATTTTCAGGTGACTTGCTCTAAACCAGCTGCACCTATGCATTACCATTGGCAAGATAATGAAAGTCTTCCTAACCCCTTCCAGTGTCCCAGACCCCTGGCCTTAGCTGCTTATCCAATTAGTTCAATTTATTCTCAGTGGAGGGGTGAAGTGGGGAGTGGGGGTGGGGAGGGGTGGGAGGCGGTGGGGGCAGGCTGCCGCCCTGCCTCAGCCTCATTTCCAGGTGGATCCCTCTGTCTCCTTTTGCCAATCTCATGTTCTATTGGATTCTTCCAAAACCTGAAGTGCAGTCATCCAAAGAAAAAATCACCTGGGGAGGTCACTTCAGGTCTCTTCATTCTGCAGGCATGCATTCAATGCCACACTGGCAAGGATCCAAGTAAGACAATTCCTATGGAAATTCTTGCCATTTTCACAGGATGCTATATTCTTCTATTTTTAACAAAAGAACACCGTTGTCTGGGGATGAGAAAAAGTTTTGGCTCACACGAAAGAAGAAAGTCGCATCAAGGCCAATAAGAGGGAAGTCTCCTGATAGAACAATCAGCTGACTTGTCAAGGACTGGTGGTTATGCTGTAGACGCAGACACAAGCATCAAAATGATTGTAGGCTGGCTGATCAGGGTGTTTTAACTGAGTGTATTATCTTGCGGTGGGAAAGGAGAGGGTGAACCTTGCCGGGTAGCTTTCTTTGTGGGTGCATGCCTATGTGGCCGGCTTTGAGAAATACAATGTATAAACATGAGTGGTTGTGAACTTTTCAATCAGGGAGGGATTGTCTCCATTGCAAAAGGAATTTGCCGCAAGTTTCTTTAAATACTAAGCACCTGGGACTTGCAGAATCCGAGAGGAGATGGAGCTCCTTTGAGGGCAGCTGACTGGCCCGGTCTCAGGATAGCAGAACCTGCAGAGGAAGAACTTAGTCCAGAGTCTGGCCTTGCAGATCCAGAAGCTCAGTCTGGAAATACAGGGTTGGCAGGGCTCTGTGGGACCAACTACCACTAATCTAACTCATGAGAGTCCAAAGGATAACTTATGTCAACGAATAAGAGGCATAAACTGCAGGAGAAACAAAAAGTTTATTTGGGGTTTCAAGAATCGCCCTTCGGGAGACACAGGTTTGAGTAGAAACTCAAATGTGTTTCCAGGAGAACAAAAGAGGCAAGGATTTAGAAAGGCAAGAGGAGATAAATTACAGAGGTTGTTTTGTGACATTTGTGATTGGTGCTGGCAACAATTGTTACTTCTTGGCCGTAGGTAATTGGTTGCTAAGGCCAGCTCTAAGGCAAAAAGTTCTTATCGATGGGAGTAAGCCTATTTCTTGAAAGAAGGGTAAGATGACAGCAGTGAAGAACAGTCCAAAAGTTTACATTCCATCTGGGTAGAGGCGTGCATAAGCCGCACTGCCTTACTGGCCTCGCAGCTGCATCCTAGAAGCCTTGACACGTCGTGTTACTCCATTTTGTTGTCATCGTCCACACTTAGTTGCCAATTTTTTGGTTACCATGGGAACTCCCCTTTCCATTAATTAAATCAACAGACTTTATTGAGTGCATACTCTGGGCTCAAATTCCCTGCCCTCATGCTGTATACATTCTGGGGGGGGGGGACAGGGATGGGACACATATAAGTAAATATATATATATTATGTGCCAGGTGGTAATATGTGCTACAAGAAAATTCAGGTAGTTAGAAAGAAGAGAAAGTGTTGGGGTGGAAGTGAGGATAGAGGTTTGTTCCTATTTCATTTAGGAATGTCAGGGAAAGCCTTTCTGATCAGGAGACATCTGAGCAGAAAGCTGAAGGAGCTGGGCCCAGAGATTTCTGCAGGTGGGGTACCCCTAGCAGAGTCACAGCAAGTGTAAAGGCGAGCATGCGCTTGATGTATTCGGGGAGCTACAAGGGGCCAGCGTAGCTGCAAAGAAGTCAGAGAGAGAGCGAGCACGCACAGACACACACACACACACACACACACATGCACGCGCAGACAGTGAGGTCAGAGAAGAATCCAGGGCCAGATCCCCTGCAGGCTTTTGCTCAGAGGGAGATTTTGAGTTGAAGAGTGACAATCTGATTTACGTTTTAATGGCATCACTCTGGCTGGCTGTGTGGGAAATAGATGATGGGGGGGCGGGGGAGGGAGGTGGAGGCAAGGGAAGGAGCAGGGAGACCGGTTCAGAAGCTTTCGTAATAGTGGAGGCAGGAAATGGGAGTGACTTGGACCTGCCAGTGGCAATATTAGCTGTGAGAAGGGGTCAGACTGTTACATTTTGAAGATAGACTCAATGGTATTCGTTGATGGTTTGGATGTGGTGTGTGAGAGAAAAGAGTGGAGTCAAGGATGACTCCAAGTTTTTGGGCTGAGGAACTGGAAGAATGAAGTCTTCTTTTGCTGTGAATAGGAAGAAAAACTTGGTACACGTGGGTGGTGTGTTGCTGGGGAGGAAGCAGGAGCCCAGTTTTGGAGATGTGAGTTTTGACATGCCCGTTATATATCTGGAGATGGAAGGTAGGCCATGGGATACGTGGGTCTGCAGTTCAGTGGAGAGATCTAGGCTGGAGATATAAGTTTGGGAGTCACAACATGTATGTGGCATTTAAAATCCTGACACCAGGTGAAATGACATGAAGTGAGAGTATGGATAGAGATGTCTGAGCGCTAGCACTCACTGACCTTTAGAGGTCAGTGAAATGAAGACAACCTGGCAAAAAAGACTGAGGAGGAAGAGCCAGAGAGGAGGGAGGAGAACTAAGAGACAGCAATGGCCAGAAGCCAAGAGAGAGTGTTCCAAGAGAGAAGGGACGAGTTGTGTCAGTTGCTGCTAACGGGCTGAGCAAGAGGGAAACCAAGACTTCACTACTGGAATTGGGAACCAAGAAGTCATCACCAACCTCGACAAGAGCAGTCAATGGAGAGGTGGAACAAAAGTTGGATTGGACTGGGTTCAGGAGAGAAAGAAAGAAAGAAAGTGCAGAGATCTCGAGAGTTTTGCTCTAAAGGGAAACAGAGGGTTGAGGCAGTAGTTGAGGAGGGATTAGGGTCCAGGGAGTTCTTGTTTTGTTTTAGGATGGAAAATGTCAGAGCAAGTTTGCTGATGAGGGGACGTTTTTTGGAGTAATGTCCTTGGATAGGTGAGAGGAGATAAGGTCGTGTGCACAGATGTAGGCACTGGCCTTAAATAGGAGGATGGCAGTTCATCCATAGCAACAAGAAGGAAATCAAAGTGTACAAGTTCTGTGTTACATGTGATGACGGGAGCAGGTCGTCTTCTGTTCTCAATGAAATGGGCAGCAAGGTATCAGTTGAGATTGAGTAACAAATGTGGGGAGATGTTAGACATTTGAGGAAAAAGGAGAAGAGGCCAATGGTATTGTCTCGGACAGTAGGAGAGTCAACGATCTAGAGCAATGGTTCCCAAAGTATGGTCCTGGGACCCACAGCATCAACTTCACCTGAGAACTTGTCAGAGATGCAGATTCTCAGGCCTCACTCTTGACCTCCTGATCAGAGACTCTGGCCCCACATCCAGCTATCTGTGCTTTAATAAGCCCTCCAAGAGACTCCGAGGCACACTTACGTGTGAGAAGCACTAGCCTAGGAAAATATGGTGTGTGAGAGCCTTCTTGAGCTTAGTGGTCATGAATTAGAGTGAAACCAGTCCGTGCATCTCATCCTAGCCCACCCTCATAATGCCTTCCCCCTTCCAGCGATTGCGTTAGGAATGGACACAGAACCCTATTCCAGCTAATGCGGCAGCAGGAAAAGTCTGCCAGAAAGGGCTTCCAGTTAAGATCCCTCAATCTGAAAAATGAACTCAAGGAAGACACAGTCCCTCTATCTACACTGCTGGGTTTTGTGGTGTGAGGATTTGGCAGCCATCTTCCAACCAAGGAAGACAGGCTGAGGACAAGGATGAGGAGTGGGGAGGGCAGAGTGGAAAGATAGAAAGAACCGGAATCGCTGACGGTGTTGTTGAGCCACTGAACTAACCCAGAGCTTCCCCACCTCTGGGCCT
The DNA here is from genome assembly GCF_041296235.1 of Equus asinus. Taxonomy (NCBI): domain Eukaryota; kingdom Metazoa; phylum Chordata; class Mammalia; order Perissodactyla; family Equidae; genus Equus; species Equus asinus. Next base: position 47,789,323 of record NC_091805.1, read on the forward strand.
ACTGTTACGTGTGGTAAACACTCACACTCAGCCTCGCCATCCTTATCTGTAAAATAGTAAAACTGGTAATAATAGCCACCCCCTGCAATTGTCATAGAGACTAAGGGAAGATCATGTTTTTGAAAATAGCTTCTACCACTGTAAAGCACTATCTAAATATAATTTCCATTAGTGCATTTGTATCTTACTCCAAAATATATACATTTCGTTCATACGCAACTTTCTAGAAGGTGAGGTATAGTGACGGTGAAGGCAATGTTGCACTTAGGACTCCTTGGGGTGCTCCTAGGGTGAGTCCTTTGTCTCAGGATCCCAGCCTGGCCTGGAGCTCCCAGGCAGAGGCTCTGGTGAACACACTCCCTCACTGCTCAGCATGCCCAGGGCCCCCTGCAGCCCGGCTGCGCAGAACAGGCCCTGAGAGCAGGTGCCAAAGAGCACACTGCGCAGCCCGCAGCACGACCACCCCTCGCCTCCTTAAATCTTCCGCCTGTCTGTGAATTCCACAGCCCATTTCAACTCTCCCCCTCAGATGACAAATTTCGTTCTGAGTGCCCCCTTCCGAAACAAGCCATAGCAGCCTTCCTTCCTCCATGAGGTACACATCCGCCCTTTACCCTCCATACTGAGCCCTCAGATGCCCCCAACCAGAGTTCATTTCTGCAGTAGTGTCACCTCATGTGACCTAGCCCTCTCCTTCCTCTCCTTGCCCATTTGTGTCTTTGGGACTTTCCCTGAAGCGTCTCATGTCCCTGCCTCTCAGCAGCAAGAGGAGTTTGTTTTACCTCCTTGGTTATCTTTATGGCTCACTTTCAAACCCCAGGTCAGCCCTGCCCATCACCTTTGAGCTCACCTCACAGATCTCCTTATGCGAGCACTGTGTGCTCATCGGATGTGGAAAGAAGCACTACCGTCTCAGCCTGTGTAACTTTGAAGTTTAGACTTTATCCCTCACGCTCAGTTGAGAGACCCTCCAGTTCTGCACCAAAGAGGTTGATATTGAGGCCCCTGGCATTTTGAATATTATTTTGTCCTTCACTGCTTTGTTGTTATTGCTTTATACTTGGGGCTGAACGTAGCTGACTGTGCCTCTGCCCCCTGTGAGAAGCCTCTGACCACAGGTGGCATCAGGAGAGGCTTGGCGAGTCCACCCAGGGAAGGAGACGTTACACATCTATGTGAGGCAGGGAGAGACCAGATTGCATGCAGTACCCACAATAAAACGGTAACAGTGACACAATAAAACAATCCACTAAAGGAACAGGGGACACAGCTATTCACAGAGGGCAAGCGACCCATGGACTGTTGGAGATCCGGCACACGGGACTTCAGCCTATTGTGACTGGATCTCCCCACCCCTGTCTGCAAAGAGCCAGTCAGAACAGGCCGGTGTGGGATGGCACCAGGGTGTGAGAGCCAGCCCACACCCCAGGCCCTCACAGGGACCACTGGATATGCCCCAAGGGACCAGCTTGCTGTCTCAGGGTTGTGCCCTCAGTGGAATCATGAACGGCTAGGACCCCTTGCAGGGGCCTTATTACCTCAAACTGGGATCTCTGCACACGCGTCAGGTCGGGGGCGGGCCCAGGATGGATCTGGCATCTCTAGGAACAGCAGACTGAGTGTGTAACCTATGTGCTCTTCACCTGGACTGTGGGCCTCACCGGGACAAAGTGGCACCTTATTCATCAGTGCACCCCAGCAGGGAGCCCTGAGCCTGGCACGAGTCTACGCTCATTGAAAGTGTGTGGAATTGAAGGCCTGGACCAGGGGTAGGCAAACTTCTCCTGTAGAGGGCCCAGTAGTAAATATTTAAGGCTTTGAGGGCCATGTACCCTCTCTATTGTAGCTCTATTTCAGCTGTGAGAGCAGCCACAGATAATATGTAAACAAAGGAGTGGGCGATATTCTGATACAATGTTATTTTACGGACATTGACATTCAAATTTCATATCATTTTCACATATCATGAAATATTCTTCTTTTGATTTTTTTAACCATTAAAAAAATGTAAAAACCATTCTTAGCTTGTGGGCTGTGCAAAAACAGGCAACAGGCCAGATTTGGCCCATGGGTTGTAGTTCATTGACTCCTGGTCTAAAGCAAGACAAAAGGCCCACTTCCTGTTTCCAGTGGGAGTAAACAGATCTTCTGCGTGTGGGGACTGTTCGGTCTCTTAATAGCCATTGGGGTGTGCAATGCCCCAACAGTGCCCACAACTCCCTCACACACACACACACACACACACACACACACACACAGATCTATCTAACACTTGGCCATTGTTCTGGACACCAGGGTGGAGGTAGGCAGTCTCCAGGTTGCCATGGCAATTGCAGACACACTTTTAGGACTGTTGCTGCTTCCAGGTAAGAGATGTGTTGACTGTCAGCAACTCGAGGCTGATTTATCTTTTTACCTCCTCCACCCACCATCACTCCAGGGCATATTAGGCCAGGGTGGGAGGCCATAAAGTAATGGGAAGCTGGGAGAGACAATGGGTAACAAGGAGAGAGAATAAGTGGTGAGGAAAAGGATTTCTAATGTTAGCAATGCTTCCTCTTGAGTTTCTAGTGGATTTTAATTTCTCAGACTTTTTCACGTGCTTTAGTTCATTTATTCCTTACAACCCCGGATGGGAAAATTCACCTCACTGAGGATGCTATAGTTTGGAGAGCTTTGGGCATTTGCTTCTTGTCCATGGCCTTTAAGGGGCAGAGCCAAGACTCAGATCCAGGTATTTCATCAAAGTCTATTTGTTCATTTATTTAGTAAACAGGTTTTGAGGGCACCAAATGTCAGGCACTGTGCTGTGCAGGAGGACTAGATAAGGAGGTGCGAGATCTGGTTCTTGTCCTCAGAGCATCACCATGTAGCCTGGTTCCTGCGCTGGCACTATCATCTGACTCACTGGGAGAGCTCTACAAGGACGGCGCTCAAGCCCAGGTTTGATGCACTACATCTGGATTTCAGGTCGGGGCAAACACGCTAGGCCCAGCACCTTCCTTCACCTCCGCCTGCTCGGACCAGCGCCAGTTAGGGAAAGGCAGACTCCAGACCCCAGAGGACGCTCCTTCGGTCCAGGCAGTAGGGGGGCAACTCCAGAATAGGATTTAATGCCAGGCTCTGTTGGGGAACCTCAGGGAATCGCCAGACCCGCCTATGGACACATGAATCTCTCATTCCTGAGGGGGGGTTCCCCGGAAAGTCTCTTACGCTGAGTTGGAATTTGGCTCCAGGGCTGGTAAAGTGAGAAAAGCTTGAGCGCTGAAGCAAGAAGCCCCAGGTTACGTGACCCTGAGCAAGTCACCGAACCTCTTTGAATTCCCATTTCCTCATGGGAGGGGAAAATGGGGACAATAATAGTCACGCTCTGTCTACCCCCCTGGATGCAAAAATTCCAAAAGAGGGAGCACGGGGACCTGTGGGAGTGCCCTCACCTTCCAGAGAATCCCGGTTCAGGCCTGCTCTGGGATTTGCGGGGTCCTCGGTCAAGCAGACCCAGATTTTGCCCCTGGATGCCGGCATGACCTTCTGAGAACCAACGTCTTCCGAAGCATTAGGTGCCCAGACATCTTGCAAGATGAAGACAAGCCTCAGCTTTCTTCCTGTACTCAGTGTTTGCAGTGACTTCACTGCGGAGGAATACAAAATGAAATACACGTTATGTTACTTGAAATGTCAGAACGCAGTTACCTAATGAATTTTTTTGACAAGGGATATTTGGGGGACACTTTCTGACCTTTATTTAAGCTTGCAAGGTGTGCTTTCCTGTTTGCCAGGTTGCCATCCCCCTTCACACTCTGAGTCTTCGGAACCCTCACGTAAGTTTCACAGCGAGCTAACTTTCCAGCTCTCCGGGTCCCGCCCCTCTGCCGGCCCGAGTGGAGGCTCCGCCCCCGTCTCCTGGTTGGCTCTGCTTCCTCCGCCTCCGGAGAGGACACGCCCCTCCGCCCCGCCAAGCAGCCCTAATTGGAGGCGAGGATGGGGGGTTTCTGCCTCCCTTGCTTGATTTCTTACGTCAGTTAGGTGTGGTTTTCATTTAATACTTAGATTTTAATAGTTGATTTCTTCAAATGGGCTTTAGCATTATTTATTTTGCCTCTGATGACTCTGTCTTCTGGTCTAAAGTATTAAATCCCTCTCTGTTTTGCAATTTACAGCCTGGCTGCTCTAGGTTCACAAAGCTTTTCCATTAAAGGTCTCTCTCCTCTGCCACTATTTATTGTTAGAGTCACTATTTGCCCAGAAGGTACTGTCTGCTGCATCTTCTGGGAAATGAAATTTATTTCTCCTGGCATTGATGGGGGTGACATCACTCAAGCACTGTTTACATCACCAAGTCGCATAAGCCCTGAGCCCAAAGGCTCCAACGGATGACAAAGGTAGGGGGCGGGGGAAGGAACAGAGTGGGTTTACTTACACGTCTCTACCTCTTCCATTCTCTCTCCTCCGTGTGCCATCCCACCCACCACTTGTATTGACCGTATCATCATATAACTAATGGGATCTCTTAAAATTGACCAGCCATTCTTAAAATTAGTATTGAGGGGCTGAGGTCAATAGTGGTGGAGGGTTGGGCAGGAGGTAGACGCCCAGCCTTCTTGTGGAGAGCATCTGCTCGAAGGGCAACAACCATGCCTTCCCTTTGTAGCAAGTCACCCTTGTAAATCCTCTGACACATGTTTTGCTATCCTCTGCTGACAGGTAAGCTAACTAAGGGACAGAGAGAAAGAATTGTGCTAGCCCCTAGCAGATCTGGGATTTGAACCCAGCTTTTCTGTCCCAGGGCCCTCTCTTCTGCCTTCATGTTCTCCTGGCGTGGTGGCGTGAGGCTTGCTGAGGGGTGAGTGGAGCTCTCAGCCCCATCCCTCTCCCACCCGCCCTACATGAAAGTCCCCCCAGGCTCCAATGCAAGCTGGCCCAGGAGAGAGAGACAGAAGATGCCTGGGCAGCAGTTTGCTGGTACATAGAGCCTCCGCCCCCTCTCTTCTTTCTTTCCCTATTTAGCCAGGCTTCTCCTTCGTCACATCTATTTTCTCCAAGGAGTGTTGCTGCCATCTCCACTTCCTCACCTCCCATTCACTCCTCAACCTACTGCATTCTCCTCTCCTCGCCTCCTCCCCGCTTTACCAGTGATCTCCCAACTGCCCAGCTCAGTGGTCAGCTTTGTATCCAAGACCTTCGTGGACACGGGACAAATGCAGCGGCACAGGGACCGCACTCAGGCGGGTCCCACATTTGGTTTAGTGGTTCCCTGTTGCTGTCTTGAGGTCCTTGATGATTGTGGACAGGGGATTCTACACTCTCATTTTGCACTAGGCCCTGCAAGTTATGCAGCTGATCCTGTTTGGGTCTTTAAATACTGTAACTTCTATAACAGACATCGTTCGTGTTTATCCAACATGCATCCTCCCCCCTTCCCTGCAGCAGAATCCCACTTTTTTAGTCATCATGGGTGACCCCTTGATCTCAGAGAGAAGCTTTTCCTCAGCCACAGAGAATGAATCTGATGTATTAAAACAGTAATGGAATCTCGAGACTTTTGGTCAGGGGTTGACTTAAAGGGAACCATATGACCTAGGTCTCATCAAAGAGAGGAAAGTAAGTTTGTTCTGGGAAAACTTTGGTGTCCCTGAGAAAAAATGGACGGGCTCAGTTGGCCTGCTCCTTACCCTTTTGTCCATTCCTCCTCCTCTGCAGTGGATGTGGGCACAATGCCTGGAGGTGCAGCAGCCATATTGTGACACGAAGAGGAAGTCCAACACAGTGCGAATGGCAGAGAGAAAGAGAGAAAGGATCTGAGTCTCTATGGCATTGTCGAGCCACTCCCTCAGTCTTAGACTACCTCCCTCTGAACTTCCTGCCATGCATCGAACAAACAACAACATCAAAAGCTTTATTTTTAAGTCATTGCTGTAGCATTTTTCTTTTTTACTTCCAATTAACTGGTTTGTAACTACTAAGACGTCAGCAACATTTAACATAATGTTGTCCATTCCCTCCACTTAGAACCTTCCTTCCTGGCATTCATGATGCCATCTCGGCTGGATTTTCTGATCACTTCTCTTATTCCCTCTCTCAGCTCAGTCCCTGATGGTGGGGTCTGGCAGGATTTTGTGATTTATTCTTTTATTCATTGCTCTGTATTTCCCGAGCACTCCTGTGTGTTGGGCCTTACACTCAGTGCAGCCGACGCAGCCACAAAGACAGACGAGGTCCCTGTGCACATGGAACCTGTGCTAATCCGAGTCCACTCCCTGACCACTGGCCACACTCCTCCTGGGCGATCTCGTTTACTTCCTCAGCTCCACCACCTGCAGCCATTTCTTTCTGATGCAGGACTCCATGTTGGTTTGCCTAATTAATCAACAATCAACAGATCCTTCTAGAAAAGAAAGAGAAAAGAGACTGAACTTCCTTCGGTGAGACAGTCATGAAATAGTCTTCACTCCATTTTCCCAGCCAAGAGATGGAAAGAAGATGTAAAAAGGTTGGCCACCTTTCCTCATCCCTCAGCTCTGACTTGATTTGTCTGCAGGACTCAGACACGGTAGGGGAGCCTACGGTAGTAAATTCCCCCACGGAATCCTGCCGTATATGGGGACTTTCTTTTCTTGCCCATAAAAGGTATGGAAAGCTCCCGTCAGTTTTAGCGGTTATTGTACTGTCTCAGCGCCAGCCCCTCACTCATGCACTGTGACAGAAAACAGTAAGAGAGGCACCAGGAAGAGAAAATGTGTCAAATTCCCCCAGCCTCCTAGAGAAGGAAGACTGTCACTATTGATAATAGCATGTTTTACAATGTGATTCATTTGGGAAAAGTTTAAAATGAAAAAACTCTGTGTCAGGACTAGGAATACAATGATGCACACACTCCCAGCCTTCGTGGAGCTCACAGTTGGCTGATGGAGAACAACATTAAACAAGCAATAACAGTAAAGTAAGGTAAGTGCCACGGTGGGGAGGGGGTCCAGGGAGCCACTACAGCGCTTGGTGGGGCTCCTGGCCTAGTTTACCAAGTCAGAGGAGATGAGGTCCAATCCCAAGCTATAGACAGAAGTCAGCAATCCAGGGGAGGAACGTGGTGGTCTGGACGAGGGTGGCAGCAGGGGGGCTCTTGATACATTCCAGAAATATTGAGTAGGTGTAATCAACAGGACTTGGTGATTGATTAGATGTGGGAGGTGACAGAGAGGAAAGAATCAAGGATGACCTCCAGATCTGTGACTTGTGCAATTGATTTTTTTTATATGTTAGTCTTAGTATCTGGCAACCTTGATAACTTTCTTTTTAGTTCTAAAATTTAACTGTAGATTTTCTAGGTAAACAATGATGTTGACCACAAATAAGGATGGTTTTGTCCCTTATCTTCATTTATATTGATACAGTTATCAGTCAAAGCTCAGTCAGCATAAAAGGAAATTGCTGTGGGTGTTTCAAGCAGAGAGATTTAATAGAGGGGGTTAGGTGCTTACAAAACTGTCAGGAAAATGAGAGTGGTGAAAGTCGGGGGAGGCTGCTGCTAGCTTTTAGGTTCACTGCTGCAGCTGTGGTCCTCCAAATTGAAAAGTCGCTTTGCCACCCAGGTCAGGAAAGAGCAGGAAAACACCCCCGATGGTCCTGGCTCTCCTGCGGCAGTGAAGCGGGTAGGTGACAGGGGTGCCTTGAGGACTTTGTCAATCCTCGTTTCTGCCAAAGCCCAGATACCTCCAAGCCGCTGCTGGAGACAGAATAGCAACACATCTTGCTTCCGACTGCCTTCCAGCTCCAAATCTTAAGCAAGTATATCTCATTGGCTGAACGGTAATGGTGTTCAGAACCCTAGAGATAAAGGAGTGTGGGGTGAGTGGTTCCCAGGCTTCCAGCCCATGTAGTCAAAGGTATGGCTAGCAGAAATAAAAGCCGGTTGCAAAGAGAAACCAAGAAAAACAAAGTCCAGCATGGTTTTGCCTAAATTTGCTAGCCTATCCTTTTGTATGTAAGGCACTCAAAACTTTCCAAATGAGCTAAACTCTCCAAGTTCTTCACTCATCATTTGCCCCCATGGACACTGTATTCTAGAATATGTGCGAAATGACATGCAATTTTCCAAACGTATTTCCATGCCTTTGCACTTGTCCTACCACTCAAAAGTTACCTTTCCTCTGCCTGTGAAGACTGGTCCCGTCCCTCCACTCCCCTACCCCCTTGTCCCATACCTGCATCAGGCAGGATTGACCCGGATCTCCTCAGTATTTCCCCTGCGCTTGGTTCACAGTTCTGTTATGGCCACTTGTCCCAGTGAATTTCAACTTTTAGTCAGAGGATCCATCCCTTCCAGTAGACATAGCATCCTAAGGTAAGCGACCACGGCTTAATTTGTGTTTATGTCCCAAGGACCTATGAAAGTGCTTGGAACTTAATAGTTGCTCATTGAAGATATATTGAATGTATGAAGGACTGTGTGTACGTGGTCTCTCGGGGTAAGCACCTGAGATTGTATGAAGAGCAGCCACCTTCAGAAACAGGCATGCCACTTGTTCCTAAAAGGGGGTCTAACCGATGATAGAATCTTAGAAGGACAAAAATTCATGTTTATAAATTGCTTACTAATGCTACCTTCAAGTTCTAAATTCTTATTTTCTGTTTATGTTGACTTTTGCCTTTCTCTTCCAAGCTTCTACCATCTGTCCTTGCTTCTGAAGCTTGTAGTGATGCTTCTCTTTAAAATATAATTCCCACGCAACATTCTGGTTGCTCCCATCATATCAAATTAATGCAATGACCACTTAAGCTGCTGGGAAAATATGGGTCGTTACATGCTGCTGACAGTGACACTGACAGTGACATTGAAGCAGGGACAGAGAACATCTTAATAAAAGATTATTTGTACAAAATCAGAGAACTCTAGAGTTTGAAGTGTCCTTAGAGATCTAATCCTTTTGCTTATACAAAAATGGAGATGGAGAATTTCCTATGATTCCTTAGCACTGAGAAAACTTGGTTAGCAAGCCCATCTCTTCTTTCTTCAGGTCGGGGAAGCCTCTACAACCAAACCTCTGAGACTTCCTAGTGCCTAGGACAGTGTTAGATGCATGATAAGCAATTAATAATGTTTTTACATGGGTGTATGAGTGTCCTACTTATTAATCCCTCAAAGCTGATATTGTACAGTTCTCGAAAGGAATGTTTTCCCAAGGTAACCCGGAAAATCTTTGTTTTTCTTTGTGGCAGATACTATACATTGGCTGACTCAGCATCCATTCCTAACCTCATATCTCTTGCCCACCTTGTTTTTAAAGCCCAGGAAAGCTACGTACTTTCCCAGCCTCGTTGCGCTGGAAGCGACCAGGTGACAGTTTGGGCCAGTGAGATGTAAGCAGAAGCCTGCAGTTTTCTGTAAAAGGTTTGCTTTCCTGATAGAAGGGACAGAGAAGGCAGGTGTTATCCTTGCTCCTTGTCCTGTCAGGAGGGTGAATGTGTTGGCTGCACCTCCATCAGCCTTCTTGTGCCCATAGGGAAAGGCCAAGAGAATGACAGGATGCCTGTTGTTGTTGAGCTGCCCACCCAGCACCAGCTACCTCCTGACTGCCTGTTATGTAGAGAAACAAACCCGTCTTTGTTTAAGCCACTGAGTTCCTAATTCTTGCTCTTAAGCGCTTCTCTAGTATTTGCTCTCTCCCAGCTGCAGAATCTTCCCCAGGTCATGGCCCCAGACAGGAAGGACAGGTCTATGTCTATCAAATACGACAGACGTAGACATTACCATAAATTTACTTTATGAGCCTAGTTTTATAACATTTACTTGTCATCACGTTAATCCATAAGAAAAAAACGTTGTTTCAATGAATACATAAAATTTGAAAACAAGGGAAACCAGTGACAATTGCAGTCTCATGTCAGTCTCATCATTCAACGTAGTTTTAAATTGTGATTGCTTTGCACAGTATTGAGAGAATCCTAATTCTCACAAGTGAGTGATTGCAAATATACGAGTTTGTTCACCCTGCGATTTCAGGTCAGATAGTTTGAAAGAGGAATGTGATGACAATTTCTCCTTAAAGTGGAGTCAGAAACAGCGTGTAAGATCTGCTCTCGTTCCTTAACTGGCAAATGTTCAGTCTGGAGGAAGGGGGTCAGTGAACAGGCTCTTCACCCAAGGTAATCTTCATTGTTCAATGGAAAACACAATGTAGTGAATAAGAGTCCAGATTCCAGAGGCAAACTCTGTGGGTTCAAATCTTGGGACAACCGCTTGCTGGCTGAGTGCCTGCGTCTTGGCGTCTTCAGCTGTAAAAGGGGCACATTAATATGTGCCTTATAAAGTTTTGGATGGTTTAAATCAGCCACTACAGGCGAGGCCTTAGAACAGTGCTGGGCACATCGTAACAACAGCTGTCAGCAATTATGAGACATCCAGTGATGTCCCAGATCCTCCTTTGACTGTCTCTGTCAGATATTTACTCAAAAATTTAAAATAGACAAGTTTATTTTGCTTGGAACACTGAATACATATTTCAGGTTTCATGTCTTGGCTGACCAATTATCTAGGATTAAGCCAGAAGCCTCCCCTTGCCAAGGTGAGCTTACTCAGTCTTCAAAAGGAAGAGAGAAGGAGTCAGACCTTGCAACAGGAGTTAAACCATGGATAATGTGACACAATCATTGCTCCACAGACTTTGTTCAATTGTTATTTTAAAATAAATTATTGTACAACAACCACACATGGAGCTGAAAAAAAAGTATGTTTTACCCGGCATTTAATTTCATAGAGCCCATGCCTGCTATATTTGATATACAATATCAAATTGTATATAAAATTTATTTGATATACAATATCAAATTGTATATAAAATTGTATATCAAATAGCTGCTGTGTATAATTTTATGTAAACAGACATGGGAAGGCCTGCTTTAAAAGAAAAACAAAAAAATAGTATAAAAAGGGCCAGTACAGGGCTGCAACATTCTGAATCAATGAACATTTACAAAATATTTATGGCATGAGCTGTATACGCAGAAGCGCGTGAAACTGGAAGAACAATTTGATATGTTGGCTGTCTCTTGTACGTAAATGTTTGGTGTATGAAACATTTAACTGTAAATTTTTATTTATTTATTTTTGCTAAGGAAGATTTGCTCTGAGTTAACATCTGTCGCCAATCTTCCTCTTTTTGCTTGAGGAAGACTGTGCTGAGCTAACACCTGTACCAATCTTCCCCTATTTCATGTGGGACACCGCCACAGCATGGCTTGACCAATGGTGCTAGGTCTGCACCCGGGATCCAAACCTGCGAACCCTGGGCCGCCAAAGCAGAGCGCGCGAATTTAACCATAACACCCCTGAGCTGGCCCCAATCTTCCTCTTTTTTGCTTGAGGAAGATTAGCCCTGAGCTAACATCTGTGCCAGTCTTCCCCTATTTTGTATGTGGGATGCCTCCACAGCATGGCTGCCAATGAGTGGTGTAGGTCCGAGCCTAGGAACTGAACCTGGGCTGCCAAAGTAGAGTGCATCAAACTTAACCACTAGGCCACAGGGCCAGCCCCTAACTGTAAATTTTTATTTATTTATTTATGTTTTTTGGTGAGGAAGATTGGCCCTGAGCTAACATTTGTTGTCAATCTTCCTCTTTTTTTTTCTCCAAAAAGCCCCAGTACATAGCTGTATATCATAGTTGTAGGTAGTAAATTTGTTTTAACTGAAGAATTTTTAATTGTAAAACAAAATTCTAAATGATTTGAATCAAATATTTGTAGTTCCTAAAGCACCCCTGCATAGCTGTAGGGGTCTATTGGTCAGAGTATATTTATTTATTTATTTATTTATTTATTTATTTTCGATTGGCCCTGAGCTAACATGTGTTGCCAGTCTTTTTTATTTTTCTTCTCCGCAAATCCCCACCAGGTACATAGTTGTATGTTCTAGTTTCAGGTTCTTCTAGTTGTGCTGTGTGGGAGTTCGCCTCAGCAAAGCTTGATGAGCGGTACTAGCTCCGCACCCAGGATCCAAACTGGTGAATCGCTGGGCATTCGAAGTGGAGCACGTGAACTTAACCATTCGGCCACGGAGCCGGCCAGGGTCAGAGTTTAAAAATCACCTAAATTATCCCAAAAGCCCCTTCTAAAATTTGCAATTTTGGATTATATAGTTTAACTCCTGAGGCCTTACCCAACCCCTCCTATTTTGGTCATGCATCCAACTACATTGGTTTTTTATTGTCTATAAGGTGAGTCTATCTCAAAAATAGCAAAATGATCTTACTTTAAAACATTTCATAGAAAGTAGTTCCAAAGCATGGGCTTATATTAATAAGGATCCTATTCTAAAGACCTTCTCTCCTGCCTGTCTACCATCTGCCCTCTCCAGGCTGGGTGGGAATGGGAGGAAAAGACACAGGCAACAATTAGGACAAGAGAGAGCTGGATTGTGTCTACACAGAGCCAACACATTCCGATACAAGTGAAGATTCCACTGATCTGAATGTTTTACATAGCCTATTGCCAAATGTTTGGAATAATTATAAAGGGCTTAGTTTGGAGGTTGTTACACTTGTGCTACCAATTTAATTTTGGTTTGTTGTGGCCCTGGTGTGTATAGGGGTATGTGTTAGATACAAAAAACTGTTCAGCGAAACAGCTTTTCCTTTTGTGATGTGTTGTTGAATGTTTTGCATATCATAAAAACTTTCATGAATCTGTTCAAACTGTGGATTCCCTCCCCAGAAAAAGAGCACAGGTGCACTTTCATTAAAATTCTGGAATAATTCTAGGAGATTCCCTGACATGCTGTCATTCATTCCTGAGTTCCAAGTTACAGCCTTATGATATCCTTGATGGGTATAGTGAAAAAACCCACAAGATTCTGTGTGAGGAAATAAACAACAGCAAAACCAGAACGTCTAATGGCCAATTGTTAGCTTATTTGTGACCTTATTTGAATCTTTTTTAAGACCTCAATTTTACCTCTGTAAATAGAATTGGGAGAGTTTTTTTCAAGAACCAAGTAGATAATGTACAAGAGTGTTTTAAATTACATAGCACTTTACAAATGTTGGCTGAAAAATGTAATCTCCGATAAATCCAAACAGCAAGATGGCTCTTACTTCCCAACTGAATTTACTGAATTCAAAATAGTGCCCCTAATGAGGACACACTTCAACGTATGTTTTGAGGTTTCAAGGAGCAGAAGGTTCCTTCTCCACAAGTAAATGTTGTTCTCAAACTCCTGGATCAAGCCCTGCACCCTTTTTCAGCAGCTGGTTTGAAAAGAGGCACCAGTGGAAACATCCCTAACCCACTGACCAGCACTACTCCTGGAGGTGAAGTCAGGACACGGCCACACAGCTGGGAGACCAGGGATGGACAGAGAATGGAAGGATCTTCTAGATTCTCCTCCCCTTGCCTGTCCCAGGCTAACACCCACTTCTGGGACTCCTCCTTACACTCACCTCTGGCCCTATCCCAGTCCTCGAGTGATCCCCTCTCTGGATCCGCTCCAAATCGCTCATGCCCTTCAAGGCAGATACGCCAGCTTCAGCTCCCTCAGCATGGCAGCCTCTCTCGCTCTTCACCTTATACTCCTTCCCATCCTTACTTTCCCTCAGTGTGAGAGGTCCAACTTCCTCTCTTGTTTCTCAGATTTTCATAACATTCTTCCCTCTCCATGCCCAGCTGCCTTGGCAGCTGCTCTTTCACCACTGAATAGCAAAATGCCCATTAGAGTTTCCCCAGGGATCGATCAACAAAGACTTATAGAGGGTGGCAGACTGTCTGAGGCACTGAGGTCCTGGGCAAATAGACCTGGCTCCCGTCCACATAGAGCATGCAATCAGTGCATGGAGTCCTGCCTGCCTCTCCCAGTACAAGCAGAAAGCTGACTTGGGGAATTAGATTTTGCTGGGCGACAGAGAGCATCAGGACTGTACCCACACACCAAGAATAAAACAATAAAAAGTTATTATCAGTGAGGCAAAAAAAGAAAGTTTTAGACATGCCAAAATGATAATGATGCTGTTGACAGTACAGCCATTCCCTGGGGCCTGGGCCCATATTCCTCTGATATGCACTGGACCCATGCTGCCTGCTTTTTAGGTCCACTGCTTAAGTTGGTGGGGCAACAGTCTATCCCTGGGGGACTCAAGGATTTTCACAAGGGGCAGTTTCTCCGCATTCTATACTCCGGGATTTCACAGCTACATCAGAGCATGGCATACTGCCCCGTGATTGAACTCCACAGTTGTTAGGGGACAGTGGGGGGGTCCAGTTCCTAGTCTCTTCCCTGGCCATCAGTCCCCCAACCCCACACACGTCAAAACAAGACCCTGATTCAAGCTTTCTTCTTATCCCATAAACTCCCAGGCCCTGCTACATGTGCCAACAACAGAAGTTGGGGAAACTGATGCCAAGTGAGCTTTCCAGTTTCCCACCCATCCAGAGGGGGCTGCCATCCGGGAGAGGTTTCGGGGAGAAGGCAGACCAGCCAGACCATGCGAGGTGCAGGGAGCAGAGTGGCTTCACTCCTGGCTCCAGCATCTGTTCAGACGGCTGTTTCTGACAAAGATGGCCGGTCCCCTCAGCAGGTCTGCGTAGAGGCCCCTTCAGAGGCACAGGGCCCTGGGCTGGGGCGGGGGGGAGAAGAAAGATTTCCCTCGTCATCTTATTGCTTCCTGACCCAATGAGCAGTTCCCCGGGAACGCACTGGCTCCCTCGTTTATGGTTACATGAACATAAAGTTTGTTACCTTAATGACCACCTTCCTCGTCAGAATTGCTATCATGAGCGCGGCACAGTCTTTGCGCACTCTGATCTGATCCTTCACCCAATGGCCCTCTGCTCAACTCTCTCTCTCCGAGTCTTTGTTTCGCCCTAGATCTGGGATAAGCTGAAAGTATTAGTTCTCTACCCCATTCTCCTAGCATTAACTTACAAGGGAGCTTCTAATTATTGGTTGGTTTGTTCTTCTCTTCTGTGTGGAGCTTCCTTTCTTCCATCCCCGCTTCATTCGTGCGTGTTTTGATTTAATGTGTCTAACAAAAGCGTCACTATAACTTCCACTCCCTGATGCCCCTGTTCAGTTTTCCAGTTCTCCTTCCCCGCCCCTCAATTACGAGGATGTTTTTGGGTTTGTTTAGTCCCTGACTTAAAAGTGTGGTGTGGGGTCACTAAGCCTGTGTGTGTTCAGATCCCGTACTTGCCGCTCACTAGCTGTATGACACTCAGCGAACCTCTGCGAATACCCATTCCTTCCGCTAAGGCGTGGGAATACAAGAATCTCTCTTTCCTCTCTTAAAGGGATGTCTTGAGGATAAAATGAGGTCATGGATAAAAGAGAGCCCTAAAAATTAGTATAAAAATCATATTAATTTCCATGTACTGAGTGATCCTCTATGCCAGGACCAGCTTAAACTCTTATATACTGTTTTGTTTCAGCTTCGTGACAATGCAATAAGGGATAGTGCCATTACTATCCACATTTACTCACAAGTAACTTGAGGCTTAGAGAGGTTAAGTAACTGGTCTGAGATCACACAGTATATAAAAAGGGAAGAACCAGGATTTGAACCAAGTCTGTCTGGCCTCAGACTGTGGGCTCTTAACCACTGCACCATCCTGACCCACCTGAACGAAAGGTACCATCATTCAACTAGATGTTGGTGATGTCTGTATAAGTCCACTCCAAGAAATCAAGTGATTAGGAGACAGTGAAATTCCCAGCATGCTCTGCGAGGTGCTATTCATTGTCTGGTGGGCTGGAGAGAAATCCCTTGCCAAAATTTTGCTGGTGTTTCCAGAATCAAAACTCACACTATTAATCAAGGGGGCAGCATGGCGGAGAGGTCATTAGCATCTTTGTCTGCAATTAAAGAGACAAAACTGTGACTTCGGGCAAGTCAGTCTCTCTGGCCTTCTATATCCTCACTCACAGGAAGAGGAGGAGCTTGGACAAGACAAGTATTAAGGTCTCTGTAAGTCACCATCATAATAATAGCTAGCATTTATTAAGTGCTTAGTAAAGTGCCAGGGCTTCTTCTAAGGGCTTTATATTCAATCTTAGATGATTCTCACAACCACCCAAAGAGACAGGTGCTGATATTATCATTCCCTTTGGCAGCTGAAGAATGAGGCACAAGGAAGTTTTCCCAAAGTCACAGAAAGAGTCGGAGACAGAGCTGAGAACCCACACTGTTAACCACTCAGCTATCTTTACCCCCTAACTTACAGGAATTATACTATTTGTTGCCTTGGACAGAAGGGTAAACTCATTTGATGATGTCTTTATAGCCTGCCTCAGTTTTTCCTACTGTAGATAAAAAATAGTGCATGTTTTTAAATACCCCATGACACTGCATAGGACATAGTAGGTACTCAATAAATATTTGCTTACCTGATGTTTCCGTCATTAAAAAAATTACATGAAAAACACATCAAAACAAGCAAGAATAAACTAGAAATAGAAAATAATGAGGCTGCAGAACTGGAGAAATGTCTGACTCACATTTTCTAATATGAACTATCTTACCAGAAAATAATCCAAAGATAAAACACAATATGAGCAAAGACAGTTTTCTTATCTTGATGAAACAACCACAAAAGAAAAAAAAAAATCAAATCATCTCGGTTGCAGAAACTTGATTATTGACTTTGGCAATGCTTTCTCCATCTCCTTGTGCCAATAAAGTTATTAGAATTGAATTGAGAGAGGCAGACGCACAAGAAGAGCTGAGACAGGATGCTGAGCAGTTGAAATCAATGACTCTCAGAGCTGATCCCCTGCCAAAGGCTACACCAGCTCCCAGGAGGACTCTGCCACTCTGGCCAGTGGCCCAGCACTGCGGAAGCTACAAGTCAGGTTTCTGGAGGGGACTCCCAGGTGGCTGGGGACTGACAGCTGAAGGAAGGAGGAAAAGGGCACCCTTCCCATTACCAAGGACCAGGCAGGCCAGCACCCACCAGAGTAGAGAACAGCAAGTCTTTGCTAGTCTCACCATTGTCCCCAGGCGGTAGAAAGGGAAGAGAAGGCAGAGAAGGAGGAGGGAAGAGAACACAGTGTTATTCACAATCTGTTTGCGACAGGGAAAAAGAGTGGCTTAATAACCCATAGCCAGATTAATGGAATATTCCTTCTCTCCTCTGGCAGAGCTGGTCCTCTGGTGCCATCACCCGTAAAATGGACAGCCACGGGAGAAGCCATGGAGCTAATTAACAAATCTGCCCCTATGTGTGTCAAAACCCATTCCACTGGAACTGCAAAGATGGAGAGTGTTTAGACACCAGCTTATTGAGGAAACCACTAGCATTCTCTGGAAGCCACTGTGACCACTTGGCATCTCTTCTAGCCACTTCCTCCCTCTCCATAAACTGCCTCCCCACCCTGTCCTGTGTTAGCCCCAAACATCTTCCTTCCATTCATGTTCTCCATCATCCACCCGCCAACTATGAAGCATCAAAGCCACCATTTAAAGTTTGTGTCTAAATCTCTGAGAATGATTGCACCTTTGTAAATCTCTATGAAGATCCTAGCAAGGGTATGGGCTTCTGATTAGTTGAGTTGTGTGTATATATATGCTTCTCTGTGTACATATTTTCTACGATAATGTTAATAATGACTAACACGAATTGAGTACTTGCTATGTGTCAGGCACTCTTTTTGCTTAGGGAATCAGTATAGCCCAAGATGGACAGACCTAGAATACTGACATAGGAGGTTCTCCAACAATCGTACATTTCAGCACAAAGTCCAAAGCTCCACCTACTTGCCTAGAGTTTGTAATCAGCTTAAGAGCTCCCAATCAGATTAATAGTCCCACACTCTCAATCATGATCAGATATGCCTGTACTACTAAACATCTGAGGAAAGCTGAGAATGTGGACCGCAAACACCAAAAGAAAATGAAATAAGAGTAGCATGTAAGAAACTGAGAACATGCAAGGAGAGAAAAATTGAAGTGTACATATGTTGTATCTTTACAGAGAAAAGAGAAGATACTGCATCCAAGAAAAAAGAACAGACTCAAACAGAAAAGGAATATTCAAAAGCCAAAATGGAATTCTTAGAAATTAAAAACAGCAGAAATGAGAAACTCAACAGTAAATCTCTCAGAAAGTCAAGCAAAAAGACAAAGAGATAGAAAAATTGGAGGGAAAATAGCAAGCCAAATTAGAAGACTAGTCCAAGAATTCGAATATCTAAGTAATAGGAGTTCCAGAGAGAGAGAGAGAAAAAAACAAAAACAAAAACAGAAAACGGAAAACAGAAAAGAGGTAATCACAAATGAAATTACAGTACTCGCTCCTAATCCGTGAAGGTACGTTCCAAGACCCCAGTGGATGTCTGAAACCACAGATCATGGTGAGCCCTATGTATATTATATTTTTTTCTATATATACATACCTGTGATAAAGTTTAATTTATTAAGTTAGGCAGAGTAAGAGACTATCTGAATTGCCTGCATCACTACTCTTGTGCTTTGGGTCTGTTATTAAGGTTCTTGAAAGCAGTTGTTCTTTTCAATGTTTTAAGCATTCCTCATAGAATTGCATTTCATATAGAAATACTGCAGAGCCAGAGCACTCATATATTGCAAGTGGGAATATCAACTGGCACAAACACTTTGGCAGCATCCACTAACGTTGAACAAATATCTACCTACAACCCTTCCATTCTTGGGTACATACCTGACCAAGTGAGTTCTATGACCCCCAAAGAACACACTCAAGTGTGTTCATGGCAGCACTATTTCTAATAGCCCCAAACTGGGGGAAACCCTAGTATCTATCAAGAGATAGAACAAGTGTGTTATATTTACGCAGTGGAGTACTTCACAGCAATAAAAAAGAACTTACTTACCATGGCATACAACAAAAGGCATATTACTGAGAGAAAGAAACCAGATAGAAAAGAACCTGCACCAGGTGATTCTATTTATAAGAAGGTTGAGAGCAGGCAAAACTGTGTGGTGATAGAGGGCAGAACGGTGGTCACTTCGGGGTGGGATACGGCCTGGATGGGGTGATGAGAGCCTTCAAGGGTGCTGGAAATATTCTATGTGTTGGAGTAGTGATTTCATGGGTATAGACATATGTAAAAATGCATCAAGCTCTACTCTCTTTATATCCTTTATATAAGTTTAACCTCCATTTAAAAAAATATTATGAAACTCAGTCTTATAAAAAAAGCTTCAAGGATTACAATAAAAATGTTTACAATAGAATTCCTAACCTGGAAGAGACTCAAAGTTAATTACAGAAGATAAGATGTGCACTCAAATGACCATAATGTAAAGCAGCGTCTGAAAACGTTGTATGGGTGGTCCAAGGGAATGTCATAGGATTGCAGAGAAGGGAAGGGACAGGGCGGGAAAATAGAGCACGTGACATCTGAGCTGAGATCTGAGCATCCTCTGTGTGCTTGCTCCATCAATTTCCTCTGTCTCTTAAATGTCCTTTACAGTTTGTTTCTCCTGTGCAAATAATTACTGTATGTTCAAGGCTCCTGTATTGAATTTTCCTCCTTGGTGCATCCTCCTAGCTCTCTCCTTCCCTTCCTAGCTGAGTTTCTGGATGGAATAGTCTACCTGCTGTCACCACTTCCTTATTTTCATTCACTCCTTGGCCCACTGCCTTCTGGCTTCTCCCTGCGTATCCGACAGAATCTTCTTTCACTTGGTCAGCAGTAATGCCCCAGGTGCCAGATCTAATGGCTTCTTTCAGTTCTTTTGTTCCTTGACCTTTGCATCACGCAACACTGTTGAACAATTCCTCTTGCTTCTAAAGTCCTCCTGCCTTTGTTTTCTGATAAGCCTGTCTCCTCCCACCTCTTTGCTTGCTATTCTTGGTGGGCTGGTTTTTGTCTGCCCTGGGCATTCTCTGGAGCGGCACCTTCAGTTCACTCCTCTGTTCATGTTTGGGCTGTCCTTGGCAAGCTTTCACCTCCCTCTGCTCATGTCCCTGGGACCTGGGATCTCCAGACCACGTCTTTCTCGGGGATCCGGATCTCTACAAACACAGCCTGACGGTATCTCTGTTTGGCTGCCTCATACAAAAAGCAAGTGCAACATATCAAAAACTTAATCATCACTTTCTCCATCACAGTCTTCTTTTGGCAACCAGATACTATTCAATGAATGGTACCCCCATCCACTCCAAGAAACCAGGAAGTCATCCCTGATCTCATATCTTCTCCCCACCCCCCATATGCCTCTGGCAACCAAGGCCCATCAGTCCCACCTTGTGAATAACCTCAGGACTTTAGTCCCCAGTCATTAATCTCCTGGATACTGCAATAGTCACCTGACTGCTGCTCCTGTTTGGAGTCTCACTTTCATCTGGGATCTCCCTACAATGGGAATCTGATTAGCCCTCTTTCCAGCTTCCCTTCCAGGATCAGAGCCCTGCTCCTTAGCTTGGACCACCACCTTCAACATCTTCTTTGCCTTGTCTTCTTTCCAGACTCACCTCCTGCCACTTTGTCTCAAGCAGCCTAAGCTCCACTCCTAGAGAATTACAGTATTGCTCCAAATGTTCCAGTCTCTCCTGTCTGCATGAAACCCTCTTCTCCCTTTCTCACCTCCACCAGGGAATGCCTGGTTGCCCTTCAAATCCTGACTCCTGCAGGTGGAGATCAACCCCCACCCTGTTCTCTCTGTTCCCATAACACTCACAGTACTGGCGCTATTTGTCTGTTTGCCCACTGGCTAAACTCTCAGAAGGCAAACCTTTTGTCTCATTCATCTCGTGTCCTAAGTACCTGGCTCAGAGTTGGTGCACAAAACATTTGTTGCATAAGTGAGTAAATGTTCAGTCCTTAGGTCCATAGACTTTTTTGCCTCAAAGATAGATAGCTCAGCAACTGCGTTTCCAGCACTGTCACTGTTGCTATTTCTGAATCTAATTGCTATTGCACAAAGCTGTTCAGGGCAAAAACTGCAGTAAGTGGAATAGTCCAGCAACTCCCTTCCAATGCAAATGCTCCATGCTCTTGCAAAATTGCTGCAGTCTTCAAAGGGTGTAGGCCTTTGGAATTTAAGGCAGCAAAAAACATTGCTGTCCAGTATGCTGCCTGGGAGATTCTTACCCCACGGCTGAAAAGCCCCTCTCTCCAGGATTGTTTCTTCCCCTCTCCCCCAATTCAGATTAACAACATTGAAAAATCACAAATCTAAGAAACCCCAGACAATCCACGGGCATATGAATTGCTGGAACCCAAGGCCCAAGCATACAGAGCTTGCCTTCTTCAGCCCCTGCAACATGCTGGACGTCCTCCCTGCTGGCAAGTTCAGAGGGTCATGGGACGCCCCACACGGAGATCAGTCACCCATGACTTTACCTGAAACTCCTGTTGACATACTTCCTATGCTCACACTCAACTCCCTCTTGGATAATGAGTTATGTGAGTTTATTACTTGCTAAAGACAGAATAGCATTTTCTTTCATTCAACCTAAAAGTCATCTTGCTTTGTCATAATCCCTCCTAACTCTACGAGGCTGGGACTGTGTGAACAAGGACTTGCTCCCCGAGGCCTGTGTGTGCTGTGGGGCTGTGTGGACCTCTCAAGCAGCCCCTCTCAGCCTTCAACTTTCCAGGCTGAAGTAAATCTATAGTGTCTGGAAGAAGGCCCTGAACCTAATAAATATTGAATGATGACTACGGAGCTGGATGATGATAAGAGCTGCCTTTAAAAGGGGATTCAAATTCTTGCCACGAGTCTGAGAAGTGAGAATTAATTAATAAATCATTGCCAAACACCGTGTTGAGATCAAATGAGTGTGCTTAGGTCCCCTTGGTACAAGGCATGGGCTCATTTGTTCCCAGATCTTCTCCAGTCGTTTCTGTTTCCAAGTGAGAAACGTTTCCTATATGTGCATGGGAGCCTGCCTTTGTGAGATGGCTGGACACTGTGTGAACCTTTCTGAGGACAGTACACTTGCGTAGGGACGACACCCTCCTATTAGGAGGAGGAAGGAGAGAAGGAAGATATGAGAGGGAAAGAGGAAATCTAATAAGTGCCCAGCTACAATTTTGTGCCAGGCACTGGTCTAGGAGCTTTGCATAGGTCATGTCCTTTAGCCTTCACGATAATCCCACGAAGGAGATTGAGATCCCTCTTACACAGATGTGGAAACTAAGGTCACAGAAGCTGTATAACTTGCTCAGAATGCCAGAAGCAGTGGGTCTGGACTTCAAAGCCAGACCTGTTGGAGCCTAAAGCCCGTAATCTGTCCCTAGGTCCCCTACCTAGGGGACTGTGTGACCCATGTGACCCTCCTACCCCGATAAGGCATGGTTTTTGCCCCTGTCCAGGGCAGCAGGCCTGTGCTCCTTCTTGCATTTTCTCTCCCACACAGACTCATGACTGGAGCCCACCCAGGCCCACAAGGCACTATATGAGCTGGCCGGTGCCCCTCCTTTCCTTTTCCTTCCCATACCTCCTTGCAGGAAGCACAGGGACAAGACGGCAGCAGTGACTCATCACTAGGAGAATAAAATCTTCAGTCAGGGCAGCCTGAATGGCGTGGCTGCATGCCTGACAATGAGAGAGTGTCCCCTGAGCTTTTGAAGGGCGTTGCCATTCACTGCTTTAAAACAAAGGCAGAGAAAGGACAGCAACCACAGGGGTGGGGTGGGAGTGCAGACTGAGGAGAGCTAGAGTGGAGACCACACTTTCCAGGGTGACAAAGGAGGAATAATGGGGAGTGGAGACTTTTCTGTGGCTATTATTTGAGCTATTTGCAACGTTAGGCAAATCCCAAGTGGTTTTCATTCACTCCTATTTTTATTTAGCTGATTAACCTGACCCTCAGGTGTGATGGACTTTCTCTACCTCAGAGGCCAGGCACGCAAAGGCCCCAAGTTGCAATGATTTCACCCGTGAAATGTAGGAGGCAGCCTGTCCAAGCACAGACTTTGCAAGACTTCTGTGTTCTGTCCCCAGGAGGGTTCCTGCCTCTGCTAAGTAGCAGATGAGATTTGTCACTCTCTTCGTCCTCTTACCCTTCCCCCAGGCTTATCCAGGGCCTGACCAATGGCCGAGAGGGGACACAGGGACATGTGGGAGTCGGCAAGGTGCTAGTGGACTCATCAGACAGACTGCAGTCCAGACAGCTCTGCCAGCCTGCATGATTGCACCAGGCCTCAGGGGCGACTGCACTGCCCCCTGGGTGGTATGGTTCTAAGACGGGGCAAGGAGCCTGAGGCATGGGTAGGCCAGAGGATGAGGCCTGGGTCTTTGACTGGGAGGACAGCAAACACCTCAAAGGGCACCGTCTTCCCTGAGCATCTTGCTGTTGGACCGCTCTAGGCTGAATTGTATCCTCCCAGATTCACATGGTGGAGCCCTAACCCCCAAAGTGACTGCATTTGCAGATGGGGCCATACGAAGGTAGTTAAGGGGAAATGAAGGCATAAGGGTGGACGCCTGATCTATTAGGATTAGTGTCCTTATAAGAAGAGACACCAGAGAGCTTGCTTCCTCTCTGCCATGTGAGGACACAGGAGAAGGTGGCCCCATCTGTAAGCAGGGAAGAGGGCCCTTTCCAGGAACCAAGCTGGGTGGCCCCTTGATCTTGGACTTCTAGCCTCCAGAGCTATGAGAAATAAATGTCTGTCATTTAGGCCACACAGTCTGCAGTATTTTGTTATAGCAGCTGGAGCAGATTAATGTAACCACTAAGATGTCAGTTACTAACAGATCAAACCAACCCTCAGTTTCCTTCTGCTTCCGGTAATGAATTTTCATCGCAGTCTGAGCAACCATTGTGCCACAATATCACCTTGTAACAATGATTGCAAAGGTGCCCCTCGTGGAGAGTTTGCTCAGGGAAGGAGTCCTCTGCCTTGTGCCCCCAGGCCATGCCTCTAGGGGAGCCTGGAAGCCCAGGTCAGGCCACAGCAGTTTCATGGAATCCAGGCCCGAGCCTGGCTGCCCTGCAGGGAAAGGAGGTGTTCTGGGAAACTGTGGACGTTTTGACCACGACAGTGACATCCCCAGGAACTGACTCACACCCTGCCTTACACCACCCCACTGTCCAGGCCAGTATGAGTGCCAGCACTAGGGCCCTGACAATGCTCCCTAGACAGCCATCCACTTTGGGTCCCTCTCTGCAAAAATCCTAGAAGGTAAAGCAGCTCACAAGGATTCGAAAGTTTCCTTAGGAAAATGCAGTCTTATCCAGGCCTTAAGGAGCTCAGTGTATGGAAAAGCCGGCTTTAAAAGAAGACTGTGATTTACAAAAAGACTCTCAACAGAAATCCTTTAACTAGGTCTTCCTTCTTTCCTATCAAAAATATGAGGCTTTAAAAAATTTGTATTTTTACTTGAATTCCTCGCACACATTTGTACTCTGTGAAATTAAGGTGCATATGGATTTGAAACGAGTAGCAGAGTTGATTCCATGAAAACAAATCTGCCTTAAGCCTCTGGAAGGTCTAGATAGGGCCCAGTGCAGATACCCAGAGAGTGGGAGGGGGAGGAGTGAGGACGGGAGAGCTGGCGCCCACAAGAAAGGCTGATGCTCAGTGTTTCATGGTTTTAGCAAGACAACCCCTCAGTAACCCTTTGACGTCATTTGAGCCCATTACGTCTCCAATTCCAGCGGTAACGGCGAGTATTTCTGACCACAGGCAGTGCGTGCAAGGAGGCTCCATTCCTCTGTCCAGGCCTCCCCTCTGCTTCTGCTTCTGCTTCTGCTTCCGGCCCCTCCTTTACTCAAACTCGACCCTGACACTGCACTCCCTCAGCCCCACAGTGTAGAGGCACCAGCAACCCGCAAAGACGTGTTCCACTCACCTTCTCATCCCAGAAACACAGCTGCAGAGACCGTCTCTGTGCCTCCATGAGAGCGTTGTGTAAGCTGGCACTTGGAACCCCCCATTTTCTCCTTGGAGCCCAGACGCAAATAAGAATAAAGCTTGCTTACATGCCTGGGACGTTTCTGAGCTCCAGTGCCCACAAAATTCCCTAGGACTGAGAAAGCAAGTCTGTTATTATGGTATTTGCAGACCCAGAGACTGTATTTAAGGCTTCAGGATGATGCTTATTATAACCCTTTCTTGGACTACCATGCCGAAAACACTAGTCTTTTTCAAGGAAATTTGCCAGGGAAGGCTGAAGGCATCTGATCCCGTAGGAATGTTTTGGGCTGGTTTCAAGTTGTACAGTCTGGGGGAGAAGGAAGTTTTCCCGAAGACTGCCCCGGGGTAGGAGAAGCCACACAGGGCTGTGCATTGCAAAACTCAAGGGGCTGCCATCCTCAGAAATCACGGTGGGAATATGGGGCCTCCTTGGAGCTGAGCCCTGTGGCAGCCCTGAAACCACCCAGAGGAAGTGGGCAACTATGGAAGACACTGATCCTGAATTAAAGATTAATGATGGGGAAGCAGGTGCTCAAGGATAGGCGAGGGTTCTGAGTTCTTCTGGGGGAGAACAATGAGGGAAACAAGCAGGTGTGCCAGCCAGGCACATAGGACTCCCAGAGGGATCGCGGCGGGGTGGGAGGAACAGAGGCACTTTTTCTCCAGTAAAGTTCTCCTTTTCTAAAAACACTTTCAAACTCATTTCCATTACTCAATGATCAAAACTCATCCTGCCATTTTGAATTTCTCCTTTTTTAAAAACTCATAATGCAATTAGAGAAATTGCACCCCACATCATTAATATCACTATGATACATTACCCCATTTGAAAAAACAAAAACATTGTATCTTCCATGTGCTATTACTTTGCCTGTGGGGAGGAAAGGCAGTGACATGCACGAATCTTCATGTTCTAGGAAGACTGAGCTAGAAGTGGTATAGAAGCAGATCCTGGAGAAATTCTAACAGTCAGAGAGGTGGCTCATTTCTTCCTTCATTCAGCAAACATCTATTGGGCACTTGCTACGTGTCAGGTGTATAAAGATGATTTCTTCCTCTATGTCATTTTAGATCCTCCGAGAAGCAGACACCAAAACAGAATTTGATGTGCAAGAAATTTACTGGGGAAAATGCCTATGAAAGATAAAGGAGGAAGAAGCAGGAGTGGATGGGGAGAGCCTTCACACAAACGAGGTGAGGCAGGTCTGACTCATGTGAAAGGAGAGCAGGAAGGAAGAATATCAGCCTGCAGGGCAGTTTGGAGAAAGTCTCCTCCAGGTCCAGAAAGAACCTCCGAAGCCTGCATGGCCTGTCGGAGGAGTCCCACGTAAGTCAGGGACTGGCCGACTCCAGCGCCCCCCTGGGATGCTTGCTGGCTGAGGGTAGGCTGGGAGAAATGTGAATGTCATGGTGGATCCAAAAGGCAGCAGCTGGAGGCTGTCGGCCAATTGCATTTCCCGCAGCAGGTTCTTTTGAAGGAGATCTGAGTGGAGCACTTCCATGGCCAGCACAGATTTCCAGGAGCTGTCAATTTAGGCAGGTAAACATATACATCACAGCTGTATTCCAAGCCTGTGGACTGGCCCTTTGGGGTTCTGTGTCCGTTCTGTGTTCACTCAGCCAGAGCCTGGGTTGTGGGCAGGGACCATGGTATGGAACATGGCTGCTCAGACAAGGAGGGCTGTGATGTGTGTGTAGATAGACCTCACAGGCCCAGGAAAGCAGGGAAATGGTTGATATAATACAATTATGTACAAGACACAGTGGCAGGAAGGCGGGAATTAACTAACTGCTTATGAAGGAGAGGTCAGGGAAGGGTCCAGGATAAAGGGACGTGGAATTGGGTTTACCACTGGAATTTATCACATACACAGGAGGTGATGCAGTCAAATCTGTCTCATTGGAAACCTGGATTCACATCCTGGCTCTGTCACTTATTAGCTTTTGACCTTGGGTGAGTCTCTTAACCTTTTTCAAGCCACAGTTTTTTCATCTGTAAAACAGAGATGATGATCGTAGCTATTTTACAGAGTTAGGATGATGCACGTAAATTCATTAGCAGAGTGCCTGACCTATGGGAAGTGACCAGTAAATGGTAACAGTTAGTATTCTTGTTGTTAATAATTCTGACATATCAGACAGTGGAAACAGCCTGTCCAAAGACATGAGAGGATGAAGGGCAGCCAGTCCGGGTTGCTGCCGGCAGTTTTCTGTGGCTGGATCATATGGTGCAAGGGAAAATGTGGGAGAAAACAGGTTGGGAAAACAGGCCCCGTGAGACGAAAAGCCTTATGTGCTGTGTAAGATATTTCGGACATCACACTAGGTTATGAGAAGCTATTAGAGGATATTGGGGGCGGGGGTCAGATTCACATGTTTAAAATTTCCCTCTGGCTGCAGAGCACTCAGTGGATCAGAGGGAGAAGAGACTGGAGGGGGAGATAGGTTAGGAGACTTTTGCACCAATCCAAGCACAGGATCAAAGGACCTAAGAGAGGGAGAGGAGAAGCAGGTTTGAAAGATCTTTAGGAGGAAGAACTGACAAGCTACGGTGACCAGCTGGGCATGCAGGTGAGGGAGGTGTCTTGGGTGAGGAAGATGCCTGGTTGTCTGGCTCGAGAGACTGGCTGGCTGGAGGTGCAGTGCAGCCAACAGCAACTGTAAGGCAGGAGCAAGTGATCGTGGGAGGATGGTGGAAACAAGAGAGTTGAGTGTGGCTGTGTTGAATCTGAGGGGCTTCCTGGACTTCCCAGGGGGCCTATCTGGCAGGTAGATGGATGAAGGGGTCTGGGGCTCAGATGAGAGGTCTAGAGGCACTGGAGATTGTGGCCACAGTCCAAGTGGGGGCCAGAATAAGAATGATGGTAGCAGTAAAAAGAAGAGGGTCGGTGTAAGACCATCATCGGGGCTGTGTGGTCTATCTGGACAACTCGTCTGCAGCCACCTTGTAAACACATGACGGAATGTGGGAGTATACTCAGCCCCACTGCCTCCTAAAGCCCCTTGAATCCACACTGATGCCGAAAAGATGAGCAGCCATCTGGGATTGCAAGAGTGAAAACCAGCTCAGACTGAAAAAGAAAAAAGGAGTCCTATAGTTAATCAGGCTGAGAGGACACAGGTAAAAGTGGCTGCAAAGTTGAAAGGAGACCTTGTTTCTCCCAAGGCCATGCAGTGACTATAAAATGAGCGACACGACTTTCCTACCAATGGCACCCCAGACCTGGTTTGCTAAACTCATTTAGTACTGAAGATACCGAAATGCTAAGCTGCCCTCGCCTCATGGCAGCACTTCATCCCTCCACTTCCCCTGATCCCACCTCAGAAAGTAAACCGTCCAAACCAGGTGCCTTCTCCCCGGCAGTCCAGTCCTCTCCGAGTCCTTCTGCCAGAACACATACCTTATGGAGGACATTTCCCTCCTCCCTCTTGGCCACTGCGCCTCTAGACTGGAACAAGCCAATAACTCTGACACATGTGTGTGTCAGACCACAGGTTGTCCCTGTTGGTCTGTGGTTGATTCAGTTTTAACAATATGCACATCCTAAAAACAGAAGTATTGCTGATGACAATATGCTACCCAGCAGGATCACTGGGGACCATGGAACCCCTGGTTGGACTAAAGTGTAAGAGGAATAACTTTAATCAGAAATTTGGAATAGGAGCAGGCCTGGCCACACTTGGCTGGGAACCTGTCAGCTTGCACTCAGAGAACTGCTTCTCTTCTGGGGCCAGGTCTTAAAAGGGACACTGGCAAACGGGACCACATTCCAGGGAGAATGATAGAGTGTTAAGATAACTCAAAATAAAACACATGAGGCGTGCTTGTAAGAACATGAGGAAATTGAGTTCTTCAAGGGAAAATGCTAGAAAACCATCTTCTATTATCTAAGAGGGCATAAAATTTAAAAGCGATTAAACTTGCCCATTAAGGCCTGGAAGGATAGGATAGGACCAATGAGTCCATCCTTGGCAGGATACAGGCCAAGGCAGACTCAAACTCAGCAGAAGGAGAATTTCACTTGCAGTCAGAGTGGACCACAGGCAGCCTAGACTGCTGTAGGAAGCATGGGCGCCTTATCACAGGGGGTATTTAAAAAGAGGCTGGACGTTGCCTTGGACCAGGCTGTCGTACAAGGAACCTAAGCCTCATCGGGACTTTGGACTAGATGATCTTTCAGCCCCTCCTACTCAGAGTCTGTGTCCTGAAAGCAGTGGCAAGACAAGCCACCTAATGCCATCAATGCCTGTGGCTCCCTTCTCAGGGAGGTGAGGGGCAGGTGGAGGAGGTGAGGGTGATGGAACCAGCCCAAAGCTCTCTACTGAGGGACATTCCTTCATCAGAAGCAACTGTGATACCATAAGACTCCAGCCACCTGGCTATGGCTGCCTGAACTAGCGGTGGGCAAGTACTATTGCAAGAAAGCTCTAGAAAAGCAGGAATTTGAACTGGAAGTTATAAAGAGAGGGCTGGTGGGTTGGGGACAGAAAGAGAAACTGAAGAAAATCCACAGAAAGTAGGCTACAAGCAAGGCCACGGGAGGCCGCAGGGGTCCTGATGCAGCAGAGGTTGTGGGGCAGGGCAGAGTTACAGATGTTCCAGCAGTGACACTGGGAGGAGGTGAGTGCAGTCTCCATAGTGACATGGAACGAAAGAGCCCCTGGGGCCAAGATATAGAGAGAAGGTAGACTATTGCTGCCCTGGGGTCCTCCGGTTCTGGCTCTTGTTCCTTTTCTGCCCTTGGTGGAGCCAAGTATGCCACTGTCCCTGGGTTCCACGAGAGTCCAGTTGTCCTTATAGCCAGGCACACCCATGGAAATATGGCCCTTACTTGAAGCAAACTGAGCGAGATCCTGTTTCTTGAAACTCAAAGAATTTAGAGGTCTCGGGGGGAAAGACACTGACCTCTTGGGTCTTGAAAAGAGTCTATGCAGTGGTACAGCTAGTGACAGGCTGGTAATCCGTAAACAACCAGAAAATGCAAATCCCCCTCTCAGATATTCATCTCTCCACGGGCCCATCACCCACTCCCTACATCCTACCTGGGGTTGGCTGGGGGCCGACCATCCCTATTTTTCTTGTACATCAGCTTCTCTCCTGTCAAAATAACAGAGACTCCTGGAATGAGAAGGCAGTGCCCCAGGTGGGCAGGGGCCCATAAAGTAGACAGAATACTGGAGGCTTCAGCCAGGAGTTGGATCACAAATAGAATGCAGCCTCCCTCTGCGAAAGTAAGAGGCTATCTGAGGTGAGAGAACAGCCTCAGAATCCTCCAATCAATCATGGCCTGTTCTCTAAATGCCTGCAGCAAGAGCCAACAGCCCTGGAGGCCCGAGGCTGCGGAGGGAGGCTGGTGACCTCTCACTTGGGCCCCGGCCTTCGGCCAAACTTTGTCTGTAAGAGGACCTCAGCCTCATCGTGAGGATTTGTGAAAGTATTACTTATGAAGTCTTTTTTGACCCCTACCTTACGGAAGAGGGATCACTTTGCCTTTGCTACTGCAGGGCAACACTTCAGAGATGCACCCTGGGGAGCCCTGCAGGGAGTGCAGTCTACCCACGGCGCTCCGTTCCCACTGCTCACTGCCCATACTGTTGTTATGATTGTTTTTTGAATATTGTTATTTTTTTAACAAGTCATTTCCCTTGAGAGGTAAGGGGCCTCATTATTATTATTTTTTTTTAGGGAAAGATTTGCCCTGAGCCAACATCTGTTGCCAATCTTCTTCTTTTTTTCCCCTCCCCAAAGCCCCAGTACATAGCTGTGCATCCTAGGTGTAAGTCCTTCTAGTTCTTCCATGTGAGCTGCCACTACAGCATGGCAACTGACAGGTGGGTGGTGTGTTTCTGCGACCTCGAAGCAGACCTGGGCTGCTGAAGCAGTGAGTGCTGAACTTTACCCACGAGGCCATCAGAGCTGGCTCAGGGCCTCATCTTTTTTCTTTATCCCCAACATTTAGCCCAGTGCCTGGTATAGAATGGGGCTCAGTAAATGACTGATGAATGAATAACCGTCAGATAAAATAACCAAATTCAAGCTCCATGAATTGCTACATTGGCTCTATGTTCATCCCAAATGCCTTTTCTGGGTCCCCACCACACTCCTAGGAAATAAGCATCCACTTGGAAACACAGTGCATATTTACACATTGCGGTTTCTATTTACTTAGTTCCTCTTCTTGAGTTCCTCAGCGATGTCCACTTCTCCACCAAGCTCCAGGCCCCTGGGGACATGGACGCATCACCAAGCTTGCTTATTAAAGCTTCAAGGGATATAGTTGGAAGACAAGTCCTTAACCTTTGAGTTTTGTTAGGACATAAATTCTTAAAAAGGCACAAAGTAAGACCACTAAATCGTGCCCCACTAAACAGAGAGGGGGATGTTGATACTAAGATGTGATCCCTAAGGAGGATGATTGCAGAAGCACGTACTTTATATCTGTGAGACTGGGCCCAAGGCCCAGCTCCACTACGTGCTGTTAGTGTGACCGTGGACCAGTTTCTCAAGCTCTCAAAACCTTGGTTTCCTCATCTGTAAAAGCCACAATTTGGCACAGGCCTGCCACGGAATAAGCTCTGAATACATGTTGGCTATTGCTTGTGGTTCTCCATAAGCTTATAGACAGAGAATTCAGAGATTTTAAACATCACCAAGTTATCGAGTTCTTCTGCACATGGTCAAAGGTGCTGTGAGAGGAGTGGGGGTAGAGGTGAGAAATCCAGAGGACACACCCTCCCTTCAACCAGAATTGCTCTGCATGCATCTGCGTGACTGACGGAGCTTTTATGGAGGATTCAGGGGAAAGGAAAAGACAGAGTTTTCACTGCCAAAATTCATCCAAACTGCAAACCGGTGCCAGGATCTCCTCTTCAACATCCTGGCCAAATGGTTGTCCTGTCTTTTCTTAAACACTTAAATTCTCTCTCTGAGGCCCCAAACTAATTTGCTTAGCAATTTTCTTACTCTTTAGAATATTCGGAAGCTCAAACAAATGGCTAAACAAGTTTTATTGCCTTGTAGAAGTCCCGCCAGACCTATTTTAATGAAAAGAGCATTGTTCAAAATTAATTGAAGTCCAATACTCTTGCAACGGTGCCACAATGGTCACTGAAAAGGATTGTCTTCCATAGGTTATAAATGTCACTCAGCAATCTTGGCCACACTGTTCATTTGCTTAGCAAATCCTTTTGGTTACAGTGAGCATAAAGATAATTTTCAGCCTAGACCCTTGTGCAAATTACCACAAATTCTGAATCAATGGAATTTGAAATCATAAGATTTCAGTGTTGCTATAATGATGTTTTCCCTTCTGCAGTTCTCGTGATTTTTCAAATCATTTTCCTAGCTGATGTCTTACTTTTGCCAGCCCCGCCGCACTGAGAGGAGAATCAGATAAAATTCTACAGGTCAGCATGCTCTGTAAACTGCAAAGCTCCGAAAATGTTTATAATTAATAAGTTATTAGGCTCCAGATCTGCCGACTCTGACTCACAGCCTGATCCTTAGGCCTTGCAGCGTCTCTCGCTCTGAAGGCTGGAAGATGACTCAGGTCAGAGCTGCCCAGCCACAGTTAGAGAAATATCCCGGATTTGCACGGCTTTGTGTCTTCCAGGACAGAGGAGGACACTGGTGACTCCCAGGTGCTAATGCAGATGGGCACAGAAATGAAATGGGTGGGCAAGTGTGCAGTGCGGTCAGGGAGGGGTAACTGAAGAAGCCCTCATCGACAAGAAAACCTGCCCTTTGGTTTACAGCTACAACTGCTCTCTGCTCTGCTTGCTGTCCTCACCCATTTCCATTTTCAGGATCATAGCCATCTTTGAAGCCCAGGCCAACCAGCTGCTATGCCACCTCCTTCAGGAGCCGATTCTGATCATCTCAAGTTCAAGTCATCCATGTCTCTCCTCTGAGCTTGTCAAGGTCTTTGCCCGACTCCCCTGACCCTTCTTCCATATAGCCTTGTACTGCTGCTAGGAAACAAGGCTTTTCTTTCCTGGTAGTATAAGCAATCTGAGAGTGGGGCCATGCAATTTTTGTCTTACCTAGCACACTGCGTTATGTAGAGCAGATTGTGGCAGATGTAGTCCCAACTACCCCTTCTCCCCTTTGTCCTTTTCATAAGTCTTGGCTGAGTACGTGGCTGCCTAGCTAGAGTGACATTTCCCAGATTCCTTTGCAGCTAGGCATGGCCCTATGAGGCTTCTGTCAAATGGGTAAGAGCAGAAGTGAGGTGAAATTCCACTTTACATTCCTAACGAGTGAGTAGCTGGTCCATTTTGTGCTTTCCCCTTCCCGTGGGCTGGGGAGCAGATGTAGCAGACAAGAATTGCACCCTGGGGGTGGCAGAGCAACAAGAGGGAAGGAACTTGTGTCCCTAGGAAAGCTCCCTCTTACCTGGACAGCTCACCCCAAACACTTAGGTGAAAGACAAATAACCTATTTTTCTTAAGCTATTCTATTTCAGGATCTCTGTATTAAAATTGCCTTGCCTAATTGCTAATCAGAGTACAGGTGCTCAATACAATTTTTTTGTGTGGGAATGAATGGATGCATGGATAAACCAAGAAATAAATAAAATGAATGCATGAATAAGTAAATGACCTGTCGTCAGTTGTAGTTCTGCTTTAAGCAAAACCTGTCTAATTTTCCTAAAGGTGTCTCTGATTTTCCCGAAAGAGAAGGAGCCAGGGAAGAGTTTGGGGAAGAGAAGGAGGACCTGTGCTTCAGAGGGCAGGTCCCTGGGAGTCCAGTGATGGCTTTGCTACTGATTCACTTTTTGTATGATGTTAGGTTACTCCCCAGGGACCTGCTATCCGAAAATTCAGAAAGAACTTTTCTACTGTCAGGAGTTCAATTGAAATAACTTGAGCTGGCAATGTGCATGGACTATCAGATAACAATAAAGGATGCTCAGTGAATCTATCCTTCTTATGACAATGTTCTTTAAGAAATTCAATGAATTTTTTCTAATGTGCAACCAACTGCCTCTGTAAGGTGAAGCAGCATCATATGGTGGAGAAAGATAATATGTGCTCTACATTCCTCATAGGGTTACATGTAGTGCGAAGCAAACGAGATCAGGCGTGCAAAAGTCAACTGGTAAGCCTAGTAATGGATGGCTGTGTTTTATCTGCCTGGCAACTTCCTTCCGTTATCTATCCATGTGATTCTGGCTGCTAATCACAGTCCCCTCTCCCGGGCCCAAATAGTGAGAAAGTGACCCAGGCCTGGCCAATCATAGTCTCTAATTTTTTGGTCACAGTGATTCATCCAAAGAGTGAACACGTGACCCAGGTTGAGCCATCAGAGCTCTTCCCTAGGAAGAGCTTGTATCTCTCCGTTCTCCCTGGGTTACCGGCTGGGGTGAAGTCAGCCTAGAGCTCTTTGCAGCCCTGGGTTCTGAATGGAGGAAGCAGAGTTCAGAGATGGAGAGGGAGGCTCTGACTGATGTCTGAGACCAGCTCCACTTCTGTCCTCCAGAATTACATGAACAAAAGATGTTTGTGACATAAAAAAACTCCCCCCTTCTTTTTTTTTTAAGCTGATTTAGTATCTTTTACCTGAAATCAAAATAATCCTAATAACATACTGTATACAAGTAATATAACACCCAAGAGATTCATTCAAATGGACTTTGAGAGCTTACTTAGAGATTCTAACCAGGGACAATGCCACTTCAGATTCTAACCAAGAATGGTCATCTTTTGTCTGGAAGAGTTATCCTTTTGACCAACCATGTGACATCTAAGGGGACATACACTTAGTGGTAAAGATGGAAGAGGAACTCAACCAGCCAGTGAGTCTAGTCTAGCTCACCCTGGTGACCAGGGTAATGATAGTTTTGCTTGAATATTTCCAAGGATGGGAGTGTCACCTCCTCACAAGGCAACCACCCTATTGCTGTACGTCATTGAGTCTTAGAAATAAAACCAAATCTGTCCCCTTTAGACTTTTCTTTGTTTTCCTTTTGTTCTCTGACGATATACAGGATTTCAACCTGACCCCCATCCACACTCCCAACCTTCTAAGTGGATGGCTGTTCAGATATGTGAAGAGAGATAACATGTGTCCCTGAGTCTTTTCTTCTCTGGACTCTGAGCAACTTTGCTCAGGTGACAAAGCTGTTAAACTCTTTACCAACCTGACTTGTCTCTGTGGGTACTCGCCAATGAGCCAATATCCCTCTTCAGCCATGATATCCAGAACCACAGTCAGAACTGCAGCCATGTTTGCCAGCGCAAAACCTACCACAATGATGACCACCCTTGATCTGGATCCGGACATTGTAGACATGAAACCTAAATTTATGTCTCTCTCTTTTTTTTAGTTCTTCTCAGACTGTTGACTCATATTGAGCTTAAAATAAACTAAAACCACTAATTCTTCTCTCTCATGAAGTGCTATTAACCTATATTTTGCTTTTGTGGCTTATTCTTGAAACCAAGTGAAAGAAGTTACATTGATTCTGATTTATTCATCGTGGTTCATCATTTTGTATTTTTAAAAATACTGAGCATGTGCACAAATATGTTTTCTACATTGCTCAGAGTTTGGTCATTTGCAAATTAGATAAGCTTTCCTCTTTGACTTTATTCAAATCATTGATTAAAATGTTGACTAGGATTGGC
This sequence comes from Equus asinus, assembly GCF_041296235.1. NCBI lineage: Eukaryota > Metazoa > Chordata > Mammalia > Perissodactyla > Equidae > Equus > Equus asinus. The sequence continues at coordinate 47,824,782 of NC_091805.1, forward strand.
CCAAGGGCAAGAAACCTGGCTTCAGAAGGCCAGGGATTTTTTTCAGAGTGAATGCCTTCAGCCAACTATGAATCCGCCCACGGGTACACCGCGCAACCCACCTTCCTCCATCTGGTTTCCATCATGAGAAATTTGTCAAACTCCTGAGCTGACCTCATTAATGCACTAATGATAATTGTCCCTTAACATTGGAGAAAGGCCTGGACCAACAGGCCTGGGACAGGTTCATTTTGTGGGTAGGGGGAGAGGAGGAGCAGAATGGGCCCTGCAGAGAGAAGATCGGACCAGCACAGAAGCCCTGAGGGCTTAGGGGTGTGGAAGCTTTTGAAGGAGATGTGGAGGAAATGAGAATACAACTTCCTCCTGTTCCCTGTTCGCCCGGGCAAGTCTGGTAGGAATATATGCTAGATTTAACCACTCAGCACGCAGTATCTAGTCCTTAATGTTGACCACACTGTGGTACAAGCCTGGTGCTGCAAAGACAGGCCTACACTCCCAGACCCAGAATTGACAGATCCTTGTTATAAGGTTTTCAGGCACATTTTAATACTTTCCTACGCCCTAGAACCCTGGAACTTGGGTAGGTGAAAAATAGTCCTAAACATCCTAAGAGCTGCGGTGTGGGGCTCAGCCAAGTGCATTTCTGGGGAAGGTTACACAGGACCCGCAATAGAGTGGCAGGGTCAAAGCTCTGAGGGAGGAGGCAGGGGCGTCAGGAAACCCTGGGGAAATACTCCGCGGGACTGCTGAGTCCAAAGGGGCTGTCGAGGCTTCCATGGGGGCTTCTCACCATTGGAATCTGGACTGAGGTTTGGGTGTTTATATCTTTCACGTTGAAATTTGTGAGCAGATAGCATTTCAGAATTCTATTACTTTCATAGGGCTGCTGTAACAAATTACCACCAACTGGATGAGTTAAAACAATACAAATGTACTCTCTCAAGTTCTGGAGGCAGAAGTCCACAATCGTGCTGTCAGTGGGGCCACACTTCCTTCCGAGGCTCTGGGAGAGAATCCACTCCACGACTCTCTCTTCCTTTCTAGTGGCTGCCGACACTCCTTGGTTTGTAACCACATCAGTCCAATCTCTGCCTCTGTCTTCACACCGCCTTCTCCTCTCAGCATCTTCTTCTCTTCTGTCTGTTTCAAACCTCTCTCTGCCCTTTTAATAATAAGGACACAGGTCATCTAATTTAAAGCCCACTGGATAATCCAGGGAGATGTCATCTCAAGATTCTTAATTGAATTATGTCTGCAAAGACCCTTTTTCCAGATCAAGTAACATGCACAGATTCTGGGGATCAGGATGCAGACATATATTTGGGGGGCCATCATTCAATGCGCTGTAAGAATACATCTCAATTTTCTTTGGCTAGTACCAGTCACTCTCTCATCTTGACCCTGAGCAGAGCTTTTGCTGCCAAAAGCAATGGAGAGTTGCAGTTGGAAAGGAAGAGTATGTATATTACCACCTACGGATGGAAACATAGCACAATGTTCACTGGGATCTGGAGAAAGAACATATATACAAAGGAAACATTTTATTTTAAGCCCCCAACACCAAACACCATCTTACTCTCCTTAGATATATAACCAACCAGAGTGACTAAAAGTACAATTTGGGTGTGTGTGCATGTATGAGTCTTGTGTTTTAAAAAATCATTTGAGAGGCTGGCCCAGTGGTGCAGTGGTTAAGTTCGCACTTTCCACTTCGGCGGTGCCAGTTCGGATCCCACGTGCGGACATGGCACTGTTTGGCAAGCCATGCTATGGAAGGTGTCCCACATATAAAGTAGAGGAAGGTGGGCATGGATATTAGCTCAGGGCCAGTCTTCCTCAGCAAAAAAGAGGAAGATTGGCAGCAGATGTTAGCTCCAGGGCTAATCTTCCTTAAAAATAAAGTCATTTGATTGGGATACATTATTATTTTTGCTTGTTAATTTTGCTTTTATCTAATAGTTTGAAGACCCCTTTCCATCTAACATGAGATCACTGCATCCTGCCCTAGTTCCCCACTTGTACTTTATTCCTGCACCAACTCTAGCTCTTTGTGGCCAGCAAGGAGACGATTCAGGGGCGTCTTCGTCCTGTGCCTCAACTGGACTCTCCTTCCCATGTTTGCCCCGTTCCTAGTAGCTGCTCTCACCTGTTACAATAATCCCTGGGTGGCTGCTGCTGGATAGGCTAGCACGCGGGCAGAGGGTCAGGGAGCGTGATAGCAATAACATAGGGCCGCTGCTTGGGCAGTTACGAGCTAAATTCATTCATTCAAGTAGACCTCTCTGAGCGCCAGTTACGTGCGAGACACCATGCTAGGTCTTAGGAGACGGGGCATGTAAAGATGATGCCACCTCAAAAGCACTTAAAGCAGTTTCATAACATCCCATCTTTCAGACTGAGAATTTTGAATCCAAAGTAAAGAAGACAAAGTTACGTCAGTAGAGTGGAACTGTCAGTACCCACGGAACACTGCAAATGCCTTATTCTTTTAATTCTTTACAAGCAGCATTCACACACATCCTCTCACTAGAATTAAAGGCATCACCCTACTGAGGCTGGTAGCCTCTCACAGTTTCCAGAGGAGGAAACTGAGGCTCAGGTGGTAAACTGGTTGGCCCAGGTTCCCAGCCAGTAGGTGGCAGAGCTGGGGTCAATTTCCTCCACAAGGTCTGGGGCTCTTTCCACTCTGCCGTGACACAGTTTGTCTTGACTCTTGCCTGCCTCCACTTCTGAGCTGTTTCCAGCCCCTCTCCTGTCTCCTCAGTGCCCCTGGGACCCTGTGCCCTTAGGGTTCCTTCTGGCCTCCCCTCCCTGAGATATTGCCAGGGCTCCTTCATCTTCATCCAGGAGCTTCTCAGTTCCCTAGTTTGATTAATTATGCTAATGGGTGAAAATAGGTCAAACACAGCAAATTTCCAATCCTATTTTAAGCTTTGGGGAGAAGAAGCTTTAATGGAAAATGAATACAAAGACTAGTTAGTGGACATGCTGGCTGAAGGATAAACTACTTTCATCATCAGGCAAACATTTACCCAGCTCTTATCATCCGGAGGAAATGAGCTGGGAAGGAGATGAGCCGGGAAGGAGATGGGAGGGTGTGGGGTCATGGATCCCCAGTGTCAGGGAGCAGAGGCCGGGAGGTGGGAGCCAGCGGGAGCTCCGTTTGGGTCCTTGCTGTGAGATACTGGGCAAGCGACAAGCTCTCTGAGCATAGTGTCCTGTGAAATAGAGATAAAAATATCGATACAAGGTTCTCATGAGGATTCAATGGGCTAAAGTATATAGACATGCCTGGGAGGGGTTAGGAGTTTCATTCTTAATATGTTAGTCCCTTTCCTTTTGAGAGCTTACATCCCCGTCAGGAGGTAAAGTCACTAACATGAATTGCTGTGTGGTTAACGACACTCCAACAGCCTCGCCTTCCGGAAACTTGCAAAAAGCCACATACTCTGGGGAGGTGGTGAGAGGACAGAACACAGGTGAGAAGGTGGGGCACAGGTGAGAAGACAGGAGTGCAGGTGAGAGAAGGGACACAGGGGAGAGAGCATGGGGCAGAGGAGAAAGTCGGGGCACAGGTGAGAAGATACAGGCGCAGGAGAGAGGGCAAGGGCACAGGGGTGCAGGGGCGAAGGCAGGGGCACAGGGATGAAGGCAGGGTCACAGGGGAGAGGGCAGGGGCACAGGGGAGAGGGCAGGGTCACAGGGGAGAGGGCAGGGGCGCAGGGGAGAGGGCAGGGGCGCAGGGGAGAGTGCAGGGGTGCAGGGGAGAGGGCAGGGGCGCAGGGGAGAGGGCAGGGACACAGGGATGAAGGCAGGGTCACAGGGAGAGGGCAGGGGCACAGGGAAGAGGGCAGGGGTGCAGGGGTGCAGGGGAGAGGGCAGGGACACAGGGGAGAGTGCAGGGACACAGGGGAGAGTGCAGGGGTGCAGGGGAGAGGGCAGGGACACAGGGGAGAGGGCAGGGGTGCAGGGGAGAGGGCAGGGACACAGGGGAGAGGGCAGGGGTGCAGGGGAGAGTGCAGGGGTGCAGGGGAGAGGGCAGGGACACAGGGGAGAGGGCAGGGGTGCAGGGGAGAGGGCAGGGGTGCAGGGGAGAGGGCAGGGGTGCAGGGGAGAGGGCAGGGGCACAGGGATGAAGGCAGGGGCACGTGGAGAGGGCAGGGACGCAGGGGAGAGGACAAGGACACAAGTCCAAGGCAGGTGGATGGGGTCGTAACGGGGCTTGAGGGCAGAGAAGGAGCGTGCTGTGGGTGTTCGTGAATGGGCTCTCCTCCTTGGGAGGCTTCCTGTCTTCCTTTCACTGTTTAAAAACATGCTTAACTTACAAAAATGATACGTACTTGTAAAAATAAAAATTTCAAACAATGCAAAATTTTATAAATTCTTTACAAAACGTACTTAAGTTGCCTCTCTCACTCTCCCGGCCCAGCAGCCAGCACTAAGCCTTGTGAACCATTTGACATCGTCCTTCCACACCTTCGCTCACGCCCCACTGAACCTATCCTGGATATACTGCTTTTGATTTTAAAACAATGACTTAAAAAACAAAACAAAACAAAAACCAATGGTTTCCCCTACCAATTGTTCTGCAACTTGCTTTTTTTGTTGTTTTTTACTCAAAGTCTATCCCAGCCAACTTTCCATGTCGGTAAACACAGCTCCACCGCATTGTTTCGAAGACTTCCATGGTATTGCATCACATCCATACATGGTGATTTAACTTGTTCTCAGTAAATTTTCTCCAGTTGTTCACTATTATAAACAACGGTGCAATTTGTTCATTGTCAACAAATAGGGAGTAAGCAGCTAGTGTGCACCAGGCCCCAGGCTGTGCGTTAGAGACGCAACAGTGAATAAGAAAGGCCACGTTCCCCGTGCCCAAGGAGCTTACAGGCTAGTGGGGGAAGAAGCCCCCAGTGCAGAATCGTAACCATGACTCTCAGAGATGCAGACAGGAGGGCGACCTCATCGGTACGTGAAGGAGGCTTCCACAGGGATGATGCTGAGGCAGCAGCAGTCAGCCGAATGAAGGAGTGTTCCAGGTCTTCTGTGCAGAGAGAACAGTTCCTGAGAGCCCCTTGGTGGAAGAGGCAGAGTGTGCTGGACTGTAGGCAGACAAGGTGGCCGGAGCACAGAGAACCCGGCGTGGAGAGGTAGGGGGCAGGGCTGGACCAGCAGGGCCCCCTGGACCAGCTGGAGGAGTTCCCTTTTATGCTAAGAGCTGTGCAAAGCCAGAGCAGAGTTTCATCAGCAGGGCAGTGCCACCAAATGTCCTTGTGATAAGCTTATTCCCACTGCAGAGGGGAGAAGAGAGGGCAGGGGAAGCAGAGCGAGGCAGGAGGACCCGCCAGGAGGAATTTGTCAAGCCAGAGGGGATGGGAGCTTGGAGCACGGTGGTGGCCACGGAGGTGGAGAGAAGTGGAAATTTTTAGAAATATTAAGGAAATAAATGAGGCTAATGGGGTTTTGGTGGCAGATTGATCATGGGAGGGTGAGATATAAGAGTGACTCCTTGATTTCTGGCTTGTGCAATTTGCACAGTGAAGATGCTGTTAATTGAGATAAGGAACAGTGGAAAAGAAACCAGGGAAAGACAAGAGGGGAGGGAGAAAGGAGAGGTCAAGACAGGACTGCCTTTTTTGGTTAGACTTTTGCAATCGCTCTCCTTACTAGATACACCCAGTTGCAGAAGCTATCTCAGTTTAACACAGTTGTTCTCTGTAAGTCTGCTTGCCTGCTTTTAGACTCCTCGACAGTGGGATCCACACCTTTAATCTTCAAATCCTCGGTGCCCAGCATAAAGTCTATGATGAGTGTATTAGTTTCCTAGAGCTGACGTAACAAATTACCAAAAGCTGGGAGGCTTAAAACAACAAAACGTATTCTCGCAGTGCTAGAGGCCAGAAGTCCAAAATCAAGGTGTGGCGGGGCCACATTCCCTCTGAAGCCTCTAGGAGAGGATCCTTCTTGGCCTCTTCCAGCTTCTGGGAGCTCCAGGCCTTCCTTGGCTTGGGCAGAGTGACTCTGATCTCTGCCTCTGTCTTCTCTGTCTCTGCCTGTCTCCCTCTACCTTCCTCTCATAAGAACATGTTATTGGACTTCAGGATGTTTGAAGTTCAATAACTCGAAATCCAGGATGATCTCACCTCAAGATCCTTAACCTAATTACGTCTTCCAAGGCCCTTTTTCCATTGCTTATTCCAAGAATAAGATCCCCAGATCTTATTCTTAAAACGCACTGAAACCTGCTGGTGGGAATGTAAAATGGTACAACCACTATGGCAGTTTCTTAAAAAGTTAAACCTATACCTACCGGCTAATCCAGCCGTTCCACTTCTATGAATTTATCTAAGAGAAAAGAAAGCACGTGTCCACACAAAGACTTGTATGCAAATGCTCATAGCAGCTTTATTTGTAAGAGTCAAAAACTGGAAACAACCCAGATGTCCACCAACAGGTGAATGGATAAAGAAATTGTGGTGTATCCTTACAATGGAATCCTACTCAGCAATAAAAAGGAATGAAGTACACAGCAACATAGGTGAATCTCAAAATAACTATACAGAGTGAAGGAAGCCAGACAAAAAAAAAGAATACATACTAAATAATGCTGTTTACATAAAACTCTAGAAAATGCAAACTGATCTATAGTGACAGAAAGCAGATCAATGATTACTTGGGGATGGGCTGGGCTGGAGGAGAGACCAGAAAGGGACACAAGGAAACACTTGGGGGTGACGGATGTGTTCACCACCTTGATCATGGTGATGTTTATACATGTGTAAAAACTTACCAAGTTGCACACTTTAAATATATGCAGTTTATTGTATATCAATTATACCTCAATAAAACTATTATTTAAAAACCCACTGGAGAATTTTTAATTAAGATAGAGGCATGATCAGATTTTCAAAGATCTTCCAGTTGTACAGAAATGGGGAAGACATTAGAGATAGGGAACCCAGCTAAGGCATAATTACATATATAGTTAGGTAAGAGAGGAAGTGCTGATTCATTCATTTTAATTGCTGTGTAGTATTCCATTGTGGAAATATACTGTAATTTATTTACCCATCTACCCATTGAAGGTCATTTAGGTTGTTTTCAATCATTTAGTATTACAAAAATGCCTTAATGAGCAGTCTTGTAAGTTTCTCCAAGTTCTCACATGATCGTTTCTGTAACGAAAAACGCAGGTGGAATTGTTGAGTCACAGAGTCTGAATACCTTCAAGTTTACTAAGTATTACCATATTGCGCTCTCCAAAGTCATTGCAAAAGTAGCAACTTCTGTCAGTATTTAATGAAAGTCCCCATTGTTCTACATTCTCATCAACACTTGGCATTATCAAAATTTTTAAATGTTGATGGGTGTAAAATGGTATCTCACTGTTTTTCCAATCTGCATTTCCAGGATTATTAGTGAGGTTGTACATCTTTTCTTATTTCTCTTGGCCATTGAGGTTCCTTCCTCTTGTGAATTCTGTACATATCCTTGGCTTGTTTTTTGCTGAGCCATTTCTCTTACTTTTATTGATCTCTAGTTCACCTTATAGTCTCATACTCTAATTCTTTGTCAGCTGTATGCTTTTCCAAAAATCTCCCAATCTGTGGCTTATTTTTCACTTTGTTTTATATTACCCTTTGTTATACAGTACATTTGTTTCCTAATGCTCCTGTAACAAATTACCACAAATTTAGTGGCTTAAAACAATAAATTTATTATCTTATAGTCCAGAGATCAGAAGACCAAAGTGGCTTTCACTGACTAAAATCAGTGTGTCTGCTGGGCTGCATTCCTCCTGCAGGCTCTGCTGGAGGACCTGTTTCCTTGCCTTTTCTGGGTTCTAGAGCCTACCTACATTTCTTGGCTTCCTCCTTCTGCAAAGCCAGCTACATAGAATCTTCAACTCTCTCCCTTACTTTGACGCTCCTATGTCCCTCTTACAAGGACTGTAGGTCAACCCAATTTATTAGTCCACTTTCCCTACAAATCTGCTAAGCCATCTTTATCAGAGAGCAAGCTTTCATAAATGTATGGGTTTGTTTCCGAGTTCTTTGTTCTTTTAATTATCTACTCCCTTGCTTCTCAAAGTGTGGTCCATGGACCAGCAGTATCAGCATTACCTTGTAGCTTGTTCGAAATGCAGAATATCAAGCCCCATCCCAGATCTTCTCAATAGGATCTGCGATTAACAAGATCCCCAGGGGATTCCTATGAGCATGAAAGTTTGAGAAGCATGAGTCTACTCCATGCTTTTGAAATCTTAATTACTTTCGCTTTATTTCAAGTATTGATATCTGGTAAGTCAAGGTCCCCTCTTTGTTGTTCCTCATGTTGAATTAATAGTTTAATCTGGAGAGGATTGGAAATTTCATGATAATTGAAATCAATGCATAAGCTTCTCATTTTCCACTTATTCAGGTCTTCTTTAATGTTTTTCAGTAAACTGTAGTAATATTTTCCATAAAGGTTTTGTATATTCTTTTTGTGGGTTTTATACCTAGGAAACTTACATGCTTTGTTGCTATTGAAAATGGTATTTTTTATTACCTTTTCTAATTGTTGTAGATATATTGGAAGGCAATTTGTATTTGCAAATTGATCTAGCAACTTTGCAGAACATTTTTTTGTTAGTGCTAATAGTATTTCTACAGATTCTCCTGTTTTTTCTTTTTTGTAGATAATATGGCCTGTGAATAATAATAGCTTTGTTTCTTCCTTCCTTGTCTTCTCAACTTTTATTTATTTTCCTTGGATTAATCCCCTAGCTCTGATTTCCAGTATAATGTTGAGCAGAAGTAGTGATGCTGTGATGGTCTTGATCCTGAATTTAAAGGAGATCACTGAAATCTCCAACATAAATTAGATATTTATAGCTATTTTTTGATGGATACACTTTAAAAGGTTAAAGAAGTGTTCTTCATTTTCTAGTTTGCTAAGATTTAAAAAAAATAATAGATATCAAATTTTATCAAGTGCTTTTCATGTGTCTACTGAACTGCCCAGTAGGTGTATAAAAAGGAATGCAAGGCAATCCCCAGAAATGGTAATGATGTTAGAGTGGAAGAGTTCTAAGGGATTATTTTCATCTACTTTCCTATCTGTTTGTAATATTATTATATTGCTTCCTTATTTTAAATACTTCATTCTTCAGGGGACCCAATAGTAGTGTTGCAGGATCCAAATGAAATATATTTTTCTGTTCCTTTTCAGAAGACTCACAATATTGGCCTGTTCAGTGATGTTGAGGGAAGACTGGCCATAAAAATTCAGATCATGTAAGCACTCACATATTTAAAAAGTACTTATTGAACACCTATCATATTTCAGACATGCTAGAAGCGAGGATTAAAAAAAAAAAACAAATAAGATTGGGCTCTTTTCTCAGAGAGTAAGCATTGTCCAGTGTCTAAATTCCCAGGGTCAGGTTAACTTTTTACAAGCAGTTAATCTTGGGTAAATTACTCACTTACGCTCTTTGAGCTTCAATTATCTCATTCGTAAAATGGATATAATAATAGAATGTTCTAATGGATTTTGCATGATTAAGATGCTTTGGGTTATAAATAATTCAATTTAAACAATAAGGGAAATATATCCCTTCACATAAAAAGATGTCCTCATACCCCTGGGTTGGTTATCTCAGTAATCAATGACACGATCAAAGACTCAATTACCTTCCATTTCTTGCTTCTGACATTTTCTTTATGTCTCCTTGTTCTCAGGCTAATTCCTCTCTTAACTGCAAAATGGTTGCCAAAGCTTCTGGCATCCAGAAACTATTGAGAAACACCTCCTCTTTCCTCCACTCATTAGACTTCTCTTCCTATCTCATTGGCCAGAGTTTTATTACATGTCCATGCTGAAACGAATCGCTCGAAGAGAAAAGGGATCATAGTAATTGGTTTAGACCAGTTGGGATACAGCTTTCCTTGAGTTACTAGGTGGAAGAGTAGAGACCCAAACAAAATTAGGGGTCTGCCAGCCATGAAGGAAGGAATGGTTGTTTGGTAGGCAATGGGAGAATCTCCTACAGGGTTCTCGTAAACCTGTAATGAGATGATTTGTGCAAAGCTCTTGGAATGGTACTGGGTGCATAGTAAGCACTCCAATCAAAGTTAGCTAGAAATATTTATCATGTACTTTACAATTAAGTTATAAATCTAGGCAAGTCTTAAAAAAAGTCATATTTTTCTTATGGTGTCCAGTGTTAGACAAGGTAACCATAGGAGCACAAGGGAGCCCCTAACCTGGTTTGGAGAGAGGCATTGAAGGGTGAGGAGGGGTGGGAGAGTCCATCAGGAAAGGCAGAAAGAGATGGCCTTGAGTTGAATCTTGAAAGACATATAGGAGTGAGCAGACTTAAAAATGAAAAAAGATGGAGTGGGCCTGGGGCATGGGGCTAGAGACTTACCGGTCCTCCATGCACTGGAAAGCGTCTGGGGAGGAGGAGAAGGGACTGGAAAGGAGGAGGCTGAGAAAACCTTTGCGACTAGGTGTGCCCAGAGTGCAGGGTGATGTCAAAATGTTAAATGTCTTAAACAAACTGATCTCGAGCACATGTCAAAGTTTATTATCTTGCTAGCAAAGAAACCAGAAAGCTGAAAAAAGAGTGTGCTGGTTCAGAGAGGAGTTATATAGCCGGGGGGAAAAAATCTTACATAAGTTGCCAGTTTTTAAAATGAGAAAGATTGCAAGGTCATTTCACAAGATCATAACAATATCAAGTGCATATTGGTTGTACCAAAGGGCAGTTGCAACAAAACAATCTTAAGATGTCAGGTATGATGACCGGCAGTCAAAAGAGAGAGAGAAAAAAAGACCTGGCACATTTAAGAAGCAAATGGTAAGTGTTCATTTCTTTCTGCATTTGGAATAGTCAGCTTACATCCCCAGCATTAGCGTCTGATGGGGCCAACCAACAGGTAAGCAGGAAACAGAGTCAGCTATTCAGGGCCGTGAGCAGAAGCATGGTGCGAAGGGAAGGTCAAAGTGGGACTTCAAGTTCTTATTTTAAACAGTCATCCCTGATGACTTCATTTGAGCTACAAAGATGCAAAAACAGCTTGCCCACTGCTTAGTTTTGGATAACACTTTTTCCCACTGGAAATGAAAAGCGGTCTACTGCAATGCTGGGAGAGCAGGCTCACTCTCTGGGATCTGGTCCCCTTCTCCAGGGCCTGGGAAGACCTATCATAACACCCAGAAGGAAGACAAACTGAGACAAACAACATGCCCAGTGGTGCAGTTCCTGTGTGCTTTTAAACACCTGCATGAAGAAATCTTGCGTGCTGTCTTCACTAGGAACCTGAAATGACAGTTCTATCTTAAATGACCAGTTTTGTCAAGTCTAGACCAGGACTGTGGCCGGCCCCATCCAGGATCAGAGACTGCGGATTCCTCACTAATTTCCTGCAGTCCAGCCCCATCCAAGGGCAGCAGGAACCAGAAAGCACCAGGATGTGACAGCATCTACCTGAGGTTCGGTTTGCTCCGGGCCAGAAAGGGCAGCTCCTTCTGAACGCTCTCCAAGGAGGCATGACTTGCCAAGACAGAGTGTTCCAATTCTGCTACACCCAGAAGACATAAAACAACCAGTATGTTTGAGGGAAGCAGCAATCGAGGGTGGGAAAGTAAATAATTTTATACTCCCTTGATTGGGTGGAAGTTGAGAAAGAGGTGAGAATGCCTGCCAGGCCTTCCGTGGAGCTGTGGGCCTCGGCCAGCCCTCTGTCCTCACCTCCACTGTGGGCCGGGCTTCATCCCTCACATTCTGGCACACAGTCAGCTGCCCCCCCAGGCTTCTGGAGGGCACCGTCCTCTGTGTAAAAGGCCTGCTGTGGTGCTGACCAGGGACTCGGACAAAGCCTGGGGAAGAACTCTTCCCTCTCATCATCCTACCCCCACCCCTTAAACCTGTATCTTTTGACCAAAAGGTCAGAGTGAAAATAAAGGTCAGAGTGAAAATAAAGGTCAGAAGAAAGTAAACTGTGTGGCTGAGGAGTTATTCCTGTCCTCTCCTGCCATCCCTTTCTTACATCTCACCCTTGGGCAGCAGCATTCTCTTCCGGCAGCCCACACCTAGCATGTTGTTTCTCTCCTCTGGGCCTCTGTCCGCGCTGAGTCCCTTCAGCCTGCGACATTCTGTTGAACTGTTATGAAAGCTAGAACAGGTGCTGCTCCCAGGCGCCATAGCATCCTGAGTTCCCTTCACATGAAACACTTACCACTCTGTGCAGAAGGCACTGATTATCTGTCTCCTCCACCATCCTGTGGTTTCTCAAGGGCAGGGACTGAGTCCTCCGCGTGCTTGTACTCCAGTACCCAGCATAGTACCTGCACAGAGTAGGCCCTCAAAAACACTCTCCTTAGAGTAACTGGACATCAGAGGAGGGAGCTGACTCAAGCTGCCACGGTTGCCCCTAGGGCCCAGGCCCTGCCCACCTGGCTCCCCCTTCATGCCTAGAGCTGGGCGGAGCAGATCAGGGAGGAACCGGAGCCAAGTTCAGAAGGGCAGGCCTTTCCCTCCCCCTCAGCTGCTGAATAGCAACGTAAAAAGATTCTCTCTTTACACAAGTGCCGACTACAAATGCTGGGCAAAGCTCTGCATTCCTCCTATTGTTGGGATTTTCCTGTTTCTGCCCCTGAAGATGCCACTTGGGAGAAGTAGGGCTCTTGAGCAGACGAAGTCCTGAACACAAAGGACTCCTTCCAGCCTTGGCTGCGGCTCTGCTCTGGGCGATGTATTTATCTGAACTTCTTTAGCAAATTACACCTTCCAGAGGCCTGCGGACTTGCAGCCAAGGGTGATTTCCCCGGGGAAAGAAAGCACCTTACAGAGTCAGTAGGGAGGCTGTGTTCCCTGAGTGGAAAGACACTTTTAAGCACAGCTGATGTTTTATTCTGTCAAGGAAGTAAAAGCTTCTGTATACAAAAGGGCCCAGAAGGGAGGAAGAAGTAACCCTGAACTTGAAAAAAGAAACACAAAATCTCTAGAGTTTACAGAGCCTGGTTATCTCCCAAGCCAGCTCCAGTTCTAAGCAAGGCCAAATGTGTAAGTTCTGCCCATTGCTTCTCCTCTCAGTAGCTATATGCTTTCTGTGACTACAGAAAGGTCCAACGTGTGTTATCTTTCCCCTCCCTCACTCCTTTCTTTCAAATTGTCTCCTCCCTCCCTTTTTGTCGTCACTCCTCTCTCCATTTATTCTTTCTTTATAATCTTTCCCTCTCTCTCTTGAGCTTGCACACACATGCACACACACACAGCTTCCCTATGAAATGCCCTCACGTCACATTCCCATTTCTCCTCTATCCTTCCCACCCACACCATCTCTGGACCCCCAAGTCACCCTCCCCCACCACACAATCTCTGAGCCTTACCTTCTCACCTGCCCCCCCCACCCCCCGTCTGCTAGCTCGCTAAAAACATTTAGCTGAATTCCTGTCCAATTCAACTTACATTCATGTGAAAAGTTATTAAGCATCTACTATATATAAGGCCCTGGACTAAGGGCTGAGGTTTCAAAGATGGGTAACATGTTAAAGTTTATTTGGGAAGACAGATGTGAACAAATACTTTGGATGCAGTAGGTTAGGTTATAAGATAGAGATGGTCACAGATCTTGAGTGCCCCAAGTGGGTGCCTACCCTGAAAGTTAAGAGAAAGCTTCCAAGAGAAGTTGATGCCAGGTGAAGATAGGTGGAAAGGAAATTCCAAAAAGAGTTAGCAACATAAACAAAGGCACAGAGACAGGAAACTGTGTGGCGTCTGAGAGGAGCTGCCATAGAGCAGTCTGAAATTGTCACGTGGGATGTTATAGGAGATGAGCCTGATGAAGTACTAGGAGAAGGTTCTAGAAGGCTCTTTAAGCCAGGCGAAGCATTATACTTGTTCTGTACAAGATGGGGAACCCATGAATGCCTTCAAGCAAGGAAATCACATGATACTGTTGGCTGCTGAGTAGAAGGTGGACCCACCAGTGGTCAGACTGGAGGCAGGGAGCAGTGCTAGGAGGTGTTTCTCGTACTCCACTTCAGAAATGACGAGGGCATGGACTAGGTCAGGGGTGGTAAGGACAGAGAGGAAGCAATAGATTTGAGATATAACTGGTTAAAAGAAAAATCATTGCTATTTGGTGGCTCGCTGGAGTGAGGAGTAAGCGGGACAGAGTGTGGGTGGTGTGCAGGTTTGTGGCCCAAGTCACTGAGGAGAAGGAGCAGCGCCTTTAATGGTGCCTGGATGATCAGGGGTGGAGTTCTGATTTCCAGGGCAAGAGTAAGACTGTCAGAGGCTCTAAGCACTGAAAAGATTATGTTGTCCTTCCTGTGTACATATCAAAATAAAATCAGTGCTAACCTGTAATTGTAATAAAGGTCAACAGAATTTTGATTTTTCCCAAGATATCATCAATTTAAATATATGTTTTAATATACATATGTATTCATACACATGCATGCATGCATGCATACATACGTATATTCTTTCGTGACCTTCTTTCTTCACAGCTCCTTTGCTCTGTGGCGCCCTCTGCACCTGTTTTGTCTGTTGGTGGCAGTGGTTTGCGGAGTGAACGGGACAGCGTGAAGAGTCAGTCTGGCTCAGAAGCTCAGATGAGGAGGGAAGGAGAGAAAGAAGAGAATCCAAGATGAGGGGAAATTTGTTTTAGGGGAAGAAATGTGATTATGCTTATAGGCTGAGGGGGGAAACAAGAAAAGAGGGTGATAGTGAAAATACCGGTGAGAAAGGAGGAGTGATGGGTGCGGCAACATCCAGGCTTCAGGAAGTGGGGGTTGAAGAGGCTGGAAGAGGCTTGGCTTTGCAGCAGGAAGGACCCTGCAGTCTTGGAGGCTGGAGGAAACGGGATGCAGGTGTGGATAAACATGCAGGTGGGATGGGAAGTTGGTGGCCTCCAGTGTCTTAGAGAAGGGGACGTGACGAGGATGGGGATTTGGGGGGCCTTAGGGGCAGTGGAAGACTTGGCCCTGGTATTGAAAGAGAGCAGATCCAAGACAGCAATTCACATGTGGAAATTTCCTCAGCATCCCCCTAACCCATCGCCTCATCCCCTCACTGCTTCCTCCCTGCCAGAACCTGCCATCAACAACAGCTTAACCAGGAGGTTAAACCAGAGACAAAGGCAATGGCTGTGAGAGCCACTGTGGAGACAAAAGGTCAAACCCCCTCTCCAGGGACCAGCCCACTCTTCCCTTTGCCCTGGCTCATTGTAAACCCTCATCCCATTCCGTATCCCTGGGCCTCCTCGTGAGTTCCTCTCACCAGATGTGTGCTTGTACATCATCTCCATGCCTTTCCCTCAACTCGGATTAATTCTGTTGTAGGCTGAGTGCAGTTTTCAAACACAAATTTCATGGAGTTCTGTCTGCTCAGAGCTATTGAGCTGGGACACACACACACACATACTGGGTATCTTTGGGCATGGTTCCAAACAGCTCTCCACAAGCTCAAAAAGTTTTTGAAGTTTCAGGCCGAGTGGTTAAGTTCGTGCACTCTGTTGTGGCAGCCCAGGGTTTCGCAGGTTCCGATCCCGGGCGCAGACATGGCATGGCTCATTGGGCCATGTTGGGGTGGCATTCCGCATGCCACAACTGGAAGGACCTGCAACTAAGATATACAACTATGTACCAGAGGGATTTGGGGAGATAAAGCAGAAAAGAAAAGAAAAAAAAAAAGATTGGCAACAGTTGTTAGCTCAGGTGCCAATCTTTAAAAAAAAATTATTTTTGAAATTTCATATTATGTTTTTAAAATATTGCAATATAATAGTCTTCTTCATAATATATTTATTTTTGCTATCACATAAATTTATTTTAAACCACTTACTAGCAAATATAATTGACATTCCAAGAAGACATTCCGTGTTTGTCCTGTGGCTCCTTCTATGCCTCAGGGCGCTGCTGAGCTCTCCCAGGGGTACCTGTACCTTGTTTGACAAACATAGATCTATTCTTACTGGTTTCTTCTTTCTTCTTTGCAAGCCGACCAATTCACTCTCAACAATACAGGTGATGTGTTCGCATTTGATTTAGGTATTATTTAATTGCACTAGATGGATATAATGTTGGTTGCAAAGAAGAGCTGGTCCCTCTGAGCCCAGAGAGGGTAAGTGACTAGTCTAAAGTTCCAGAACAAGTTAGTGGTAGAGTTGGGACTTGTCCCCAGGAGTTCTGTCAGTCAGGACTCTTCCATTCTTCCACATCTTCATCCTTTGATGTTTTTGCATATCACGTCTAGTTCTAAAATTATGTAATTCTAATAAGGGTACAGAAGTTAATCCCTGCGCATCTTCAAGCTACCTTCTCTTCTTGAATCCATTACTCTTTATCATTAACCTTTGTCTATAAACTCTAAGCAACTTTATATACTCTCTTCAAGACTGCATTTAGGTCTTAGACAAATTGAATTAATTAATAACCCAAATAAGTCTAACTACTTTTTATAAATGATTCTTTGTTGGTGGTGGGATTTACACTATTAGCTCAAATGCCATTTTCAGTAAGATCACTCTTCCTCCAAAACCTACAGTGGCTCCCCATTGCCTATGGCATCAAAGCCTTCCCCACCTCTTTCACTTGCTGCCCTGGGATTCAGAGGTCCAGGCTCAGAATGTTGTGTGTTACTGCAGAGGATAGGTCAGGCCCTATTTGGCCCTTGTCACATGATTTGAAGACTAGACAAATAGGGTCTTGCCAACAAGTGAAGAAGAGCTTGCTAGGAAAGCAGAAAAGGGAACAGCAAAGGGGTGTAGCCTGGGGGTGGCCCCGGGAGACCGTTCTTAACAATCCTGTTCAGTTTCCCCATAACTGAAGTCCGCTCCCATCCACTTTCCTTTCATTGTTGGCTCCTTTTCTGCTCACACTATGCACAGACAGCCACCCAAACTCTTCCTGTATATTCCCAAACTCCTCGTATCCATACTGTCACAACCTCCTCCTGAGAGGGCCTCCTACTCCTGGACTCTTCTCCAATCTACTCACTACACAATTGCCAGAAGCAACTTCTTGAAACTGCTTTTGCGTGTGTGTGTGAGGAAGACTGGCACGAGCTGACATCCGTTGCCAATCTTCCTCTTTTTGCTTGAGGAAGATTGTTGCTGAGTTAACTTCTGTGCCAATCTTCCTCTGTTTTTTGTAGGTGGGACATTGCCTCAGCATGGCTTGATGAGTGGTGTGTAGGTCCACACCCAGGATCCAAACCCACGAACTCTGGGAGTAGAGCGGAGTGGAGCGCGTGAACTTAACCACTGGGCCACGAGGTTGGCCCCGACACTGCATTTTTACATTCTCCGTCCCCTGTGTATCCTCTTCCTCCTGCTCAATCCATCAAGTCCAAATGCCTCAGTTGGACCTCAAAATCTTCCAGTAACCATCCTCAGCTCTAACAACTTCATTTCTTGCTGCTCCTGTACATGAAATTCTCCATGAATAAAATAAATGCCTCTCACCTCAGGCCAGTGGGCCTAACACCCACGGTGGGTGTGGAAAATTAGAAGAGGTGATCCATTGGAGCCAATGAGGGCTCATGGAGCATAAATTATCCCACTCCCTAGACTCATTTTTTCTTTGATGGGGTTATCTGACTGTTAGGTCAGGAGATGGTATAAACATACAATATCTGGATTTCAGCCAAGCTGATTTTTTTAACAACCTTCTGTACGAGGTTGAGGAAGTCATGTGAACTGGCTGTAATGTACTCCCACTTGTCTGATGTGTAACTGTATTAGCTAGGATGTATGCCGAGCTGTCGTAACAGAGACCTCAAAACTACAATGGGATAAGTAAGAAACACAGAGTAGTCTGGGTGGCTCTGGCTGTCAGGACGGCTCTGTCCCATGACGTCTCCCAGGGACCCAGGTGTCCTCCATTCTGTACAGCCTCCATCTGCAAGTCCAAGTCGAGTTGCTGCCAGATCCACATGCCGGCCAGCAGGAAATGGAAAAGAAGATATGAAGACTTAGCAAATTCAGTTTTTAGGAAGTGAATTGGAGTTTGCACATATGGCTCCCGCTCATATCCCACTGGTCAGAGTCCTGTCACATGGCCCTCCTAGATGCAAGGGAAGCTGGGAAATGTAGTTGCTCGATGGGCACCATGTACTCAAGAGGGAGCAGGGACTCCACTGAAAGGAAGGGGAGAGCGTATGTACTGGGGACAATAGGAGCCTCTGCCACAGTAACATTTGGTCAGTCATTTCTCCTCTTTAGCCCTCATATCCCTACCTATTATAGGAGGGTAGTAATATTTGCCCTTCCTATTTCACAGAGCTATTTGGAGGATAAGATAAAATCGGACACACGAGGACTTTGAAATATTTTTTAAAGAATTTTTTTAAAGTGCTGTGCTAGAATGCAAAAATGGTACAGCCACTTTAAAAACCAGTCTGTCTGTTTCTTATAAAGTTAGACAAACACCTACCATGTGATCCAGCAACCCCACTCCTAGGTATTTGCCCAAGAGAAACAAAAACTTATGTTCACACAAAAACCTGTAAACAGATGTTAATAGTGATTTAGTCATGGAAACAATGTCAATGGATAAAGAAACTGGTACATTCATAGAATGAAGTACTACTTACTCAGCAATGAAAAGGAATGAATTATTGAATATATGAGATAAGTTGGAATGAATCTCAGTGCATTATGCTAAGTGGAAGAAGCCAGACTCAAAAGGCTTCATGCTGTATGATTCAATCTATATGACATTCTGGAAAAAGGGAAACTGTAGGTATAGAAAACAAATCAGCGATTGCGGGGGGCGCAGGGTGGGACGAGCAGCTGACCACAAAGGAGCGTGAGGGAGTGAGGGGTGTGGAACTGTCTCGTACCTTCACTGTGCTGCTGCTGACATATCTATGTGTGTTTGTCAACACTCAGAACTCTACTAAAAAAGGCACATTTTATGCACTAATTTGTACCTTAATAAACTTGAGCAAAAAAAAGAAAAAGTGCTATGCTAATACAAGCTATTATTAATAATCATCTACCTAACAGCTCAATCAATGAATTACCTTTACATTTGAATGAAACGCTATGGTTTATAACTTCGTTTCCCATATATTTCCTCAAACGAATCCCCCAGCAGCCCCGGGAGGCAGCAGCCAAGCCTCCTTCTCCTCTTTACCAGACGAAGCTCAGAGTAGTTCAATTATTTGATAATATCACGTGACTAGTAAGCGACACAGATGCCATTTTAACTTAGCTTTCTGATTTCTGCTCTTTTCTCTTCCAATGCCACTATGCTGTTTAGGAGTTTTGGATAATGTCAGATAAACCTCCTTCCCCCCACCAAAGAAAATCTGCTGGTTTGGAGCAGGAACAACATCAGACCAGTGGTTTTTTGAAACTGCAGAACTGCCTTGCCCTGGCGCCCCGGGCGGGATCCTCTGAAGACTGTCTGTCTCAGGCAAGGCTGCGCTCTCCTCCCCGGGGATTGCAGTGTGACTCAGGCAGCAGGATGGGGCCTCCCTGGCTGTGGGAAAACAATGCAAACAGACTCGATGACTTCCAGAAATCAGCCCCCTTGCAATTTACCAATAGCACCCTTCCCCCGGGCCATCGCAGTGGTAGATCCAATGGCTAGAGTCCCAGGGACAGAATAAATAGCAGAAAAAGCAGGATGATGAGACCCACCTAAACAAAGAGGACTGTGATGGGAAATGGGTGCGGGTGCTGAGTATTTAAATATTTCATCTTAATCTGTGCATTAGAAAGATTGCCCACACCTGGCCGATTCACATTTGTCTCTTTCCATAGCATACCAGTCATTAATATTTGTTTCACATATTAGAATGAATGGTTTTCACATGTGTTAGGTAGTTTGATTCTCCCGACAGAGAAAATAATATTCCTCTCATGCTTGTCTGCAGGTGAGAAAATAGGACCCAGAGAGCCAAGTTAAATCTAGCTCTCTAAATTGAGCTAAGCTAAGATCAAGCAAGACTTGAACCCATCTTCTCCATATAAAGTCCACATTCTTTTTTATAACCCGCATTCTTTTCCTTACATCACTCTATCTCTGATTCTTACAGCCAGCAGGTGCAGGACCTGCCCTCGCTGACCGCACAGGCTGGGGGAGCATCGTGAACATGTTGCCCACCTTGGTGAATCGAATGGCTCAGGATGGGCTATCCGACAGCTCCTCACTGGCAGTTGTTGTCGTTTGAGGAAGATTAGCCCTGAGCTAACGTCTGCCACCAATCCTCCTCTTTTTGCTGAGGAAGACTGGCCCTGAGCTAACATTCGTGTCCATCTTCCTCTATTTTATATCTGGGACGCCTGCCACAGCCTGGCTTAATAAGCGGTGCGCAGGTCCCCACCCCGGGATCCGAACCAGCGAACCCTGGGCTGTCAAGGAGGGGCACGCGAACTCAAATGCTACGCCAATGGCCAGCCCCAGTTGTTTTTAATAATATACCTGTCATTAGTGAATCTTTTAAATCAATTTCTATTTATTTATTTAAACCCGTTAAACCTTTTGGAGGAAGCAAGCTCTTCAAGTATTATCCCGCCCTCTGCAAAATATTACTTTTTTCATTTCTCTTGAACTGACCTCTTCCAAATTGCAATGATCGTTCCCTATTCCTCCTCTTTCAGGTTAGGTGAATGGATCTTTCCAGGCGGGCCTTTCACTGTTTTATTCACGTGCTCTGCTCTGTTTCAGTGTTCGGTTCTCTGTGGGTCCACCTTGTCTTTGTCCAAAGACGGTAATTGCCAGGAAGACCTCATTTCAAGATGGTCCCCAAGGCCCGGACTCCAACGAGGCTTTGAGAATTAGGCGCTTGTGCTTAGGGAAGACTTTCAGAGAAACGGTTTGCAGAGCAGAATAAAATGATGTTTTCATTTCATTAAGGATTTACTTTCTCAAAAGAGAAGTGGTATATACTGCGACAACTCTTTCATTCTTCAAACCCTGCCGCCCTCTCACATCGTATTTTTTCTGTATTCACTATTTTCCAACTCAACTCACCCCAAATAACCCTGTTCCGTTTACCCTCCTGCAGGCTGAGGCGGGCCCCCTCTGAGCGCCCATGAGCACTGCAGCTTCTGTGCTGCCTAATTACCTGCGCTATGAAGCCAGGAGGAGCCCAGCCCCAGCTGGAGCCCAGCTGTAGAGAGATGGAATATTAAGACATTTTCCTTTCTTCCGAGTCCTTGTTAATTCTTCCTGGTGGTGATTAGCCAGTTATTTTTAGCTCTGTCTCAGCTCCCTGGTTAGTATTCAGGGCTGGTTTAGACAGCACTGAGGCGCACTCAACATGTTAATGCTCTCATTCCCTTTGCTCCCATTGGAGTGAATCAAATGAACTCGCAGGGTGGGCCCAGCCCCCAGCCCCCAGCCCCCAGCCTCCCCAGGTGCACCCTTTCCAGTTGCTCCCTGACGTGTTGGCTTCTGTCCAAAGTGCCTGCAGCTCTGGGGCCAGGGACAAAGTCTTACGGGAGGGATCTGGAAAATGAGCAATTTGGAAGCCATATGAGGATGTAAAAATAACATTGCACCAGGAATGAGGGAACCAAGGTTTTAGTCTGGATTTTGTCACCAGCTCCCTGTGTAACATCGGGCGTGTTACCTGCGTTTTCTGAGCCATCAGTAAAACAGTGCTGCTGGACCACTCGGCCCCTAAGTCCTTTCCAGGACTAAGATACTACTGAGTCACTAAGTCCACAACAGGAGCTGAATATGAAGACACCCAAGACTGTGTGAGGACATCGTAAAAGGGAGATGCTGGTGCCATTTTCTCTCTTCCTTTGGTCCATCTGGCTTGCCTTTTCCAAAGCTGATCCTTACATGAAGTCATTGTTCTCGCTGCACATCCCTGCCTCAGCCTCCTTCCTCTCCACATTAATCCCTGGTGTAAGTAATCTCCCATGGAACTCCTAGGGGGCTGGACATGCTCGGGAGCCTCTGTAGGTGCAGCAAAAAAGCGTGTCTGGAGAGAGCTGGACACTGGTACAGTTCTGTTAACAAGATGGAGGAAGCCACTAGGCATAAGAAAACCATCCAATTCCGTTCCATTTATCCAGCCTGGGAATGATGAATTCTCAATTATGGATCTTGCTATACTTCCTCAAGCGGGGATTGACCCCAAGCCAGTTCAAAGGGATGTGCGCATGGCCATTTTTCCAGCAGTTCACCTTGCTTTGTGCCGTGGCAGGGCCAGCCCTCCGCCTGGGATGCTGTTTCCTCCCTTCCTCCTTTGCAGCATGGGGCTGATAGCTGCCTGGCTAATAGTCATAAGTAAGGATTAAATGTTATGAATTCACCTATATAATTTGGCCCAGTGCCCAGCATGCAGTAGGCGCCACTTTGCTTTTTTGTTAGCCCTGGCTTGAAATTCATTACTAATTGCCAGCTTTTACTGAGTGTCACTCTGGGCCAAGTGGTGTGCAGTGTACAGGTGTGCCCAGTGCTTTACAGTGAGGACCACTGTACCCTGTTACAGAGTAAAAATTGAGAACTACAGGAAGTAAGCCGCTTGCACACGCTCACACTGTTAGTGTAAAGCTGGACTTGAACCCAAGCTCTCTGAGGCCAGAGTCTGAGCTTTCAACCGTATATGTATATATACACATACAGCCTCTGAAGATGAAGATATGATTTTTTTAAATGCATCTTTGAGGGTTGCACTCACTTTTAAAATTCCCACAAGCCCTGCACAAAGTAGATTTTAATAGATATTTTATAATAAATCAAAAGTACGAGCAGTCCCTTCCTCATACCTTTCATACTTTCATAGCCAACCACACGTTCTGCCCTGTCATTTCTCTCCTACGGAAGCTCACAACAAACTCCTCTGCATCCGCACCGTGGTTCCGCATTCCCCTCATCTCATTTTCAAGGTCACGGTTTGTAATATCTGCACAATTTTTGAGCCAAGCCATATCAGCAGTGGACCCTACCAGTTTCCTTTGGCACCAAGATGTCTCCTGGGCTTCCTCCAGTCAAAGCCCCAGGCCTTTCCTTCACCGTCACCTGCTCCTGGTTGCTATTGAGAGCTGGGCTTGCAAGTACCCCTTGGCCCCTCTCCCAATCTTCTTTGAGGGCACAGCTCTTACTGGGCTGACCTCTGCCCCGCCCACCCCTGTGACCAGGTTACAGTTTGATGGTCACTTCTGGAATAAGTCGAGAGTATAACAGGTGTGGGGACAGTCAAGCATCGCTAACCTGTGGCTGTGAGGCAAGCCCTGGAATACATGTGTGGTCCCCTTTAAAAGGTTCCCACTGCTTCTACCAGGGCTGTGCCTTGATTGACCAGTAATCCCTCAGGGTGCAGTTCAGATAACCATGTCTAGGAAAAAGACTTTTAAGTGGAACAGACTGGCTGACTCTGCAAGCCTGGGTCAGGCGGGACCAGTCCTCTCCGGCTGGGCTCGGACAGCCTCACTCCGTCTTCCCTCCCACTTCGTCCTTCTGAGCGACCCCGCCTGTCCAGCCACTGAGGGAGAGAGCTCTTGAACTTGCTGCTGTTTGCGCAAAGGTCAGGCAAAGCCCAGCCCAATGCATCAGTTTTTAAAAGCCCCTTCTGCCACAGGTCCTACTCGAAGGGATGCCAGCTGGCTGACACTTGTCCCTCCATCACGCTGAGTTTTGGAATTGAAGGAAACTCTTGTAAACCCTCTAATGTTGGGACTACGTTTTATTGCAATCATAAATGGCACTCAATGGCACAACAGGTGCACTGGGCACTTGGTTAAACAATAAATGCAGTCTGCTTTTCTTCCTATTCATCCAGCCCAGCAGGCCCTGAACAGCTGGGGAGGGGCAGCTGAGCAGAAACCCAGGCGTGTATTGCTGTGAGAGAATCAGAGACAGAGTGTTCTCATCTTGGACTCAGGGAGTACATCGTGGATGTTGACACACAGGGCGATTCTTACACACCTACATGGTGTGGGGCCCAGGTCAAATACCAGTTTTCCAGCTGTGTGCCCTTGGGCAGGCTGCTTAACTGTTTTCAATCTGTTTTCTCACCTGTGAAATGAAAGTACTAATATTAAGGATAATTCTGAGGAGCAAATGAATTAAGGGCCTGAGTGTGGGGCCTGTGCTCCTTGTCAAGACAGCCTATCCCCTGGGGCAGTGTTTGAAAACCTGCCTCTGAAGCTTGTCCTCAGCCAGAAAATCCCTAAGGCCAGAGTTAAAAGAGAGTTATGGGGGCCAGTCTGGTGGCATGGTGGTTAAGTTTGCATGCTCCACTTTGGTGGCCCAGGGTTCACGGGTTTGGATCCCAGGCATGGACCAAGCATGGCTCATCAAGCCATGCTGTGGTGGTATCCCACATAAAATAGAGAAAGATTGCCATAGATGTTAGCTCAGCAACAATCTGTCTCAAGCAAAAAGAGGAAGATTAGCAACAGATCTTAGCTCAGAACCAATCTTCCTCACAAATAAATAAATAAATAGAATTATGGATCTCCTCACAACCATTAGGAGGGATACTATCAAAAAACAGAGAATAGCAAGTATTGACAAGAATGTGGGGAAATTGGAACACTTACGCCTTGTTGGAAAAATGAAAAATGGTGCAGCTGCCATGGGAAACAGTATAGCGGTTCCTCAAAAACTTTCAAATAGTATTACTGTATGATCCAGCAGTTCCACTTTTGGGTATATATCCAAAAGAATGGAAATCAGGGTCTCAAAGAGATATTTGTACACCTGTATTCATAGCAGCAATAGTCACAACGGTCAAAAAGCAGCAGCAACCCAAGTGTGTTCATTGACAGATGAATGGATAAACAAAATGTGGTATGTACATTCAATGGAATATCATTCAACCTTAAAGAAGGAAGGAAACTCTGACACATGCTACAACATGGATGAAAGTCAAGGCCATTATGCTAAGTGGATAAGCTAGACACAAAAAGACAAATATTGTGTGATTCCCTTTGTATGAGGTACCTGGAGTAGTCAAATTCATAGAGACAAAGTACAATGGTGTTGACCAGGGGCTGGGAGAGGGGAGAATGGAGAGCTGTTGTTTAATTGGTACAAAGTTTTAGTTTTGTAAAATAAAAACAGTTCTGGAGATTGGTTGCACAACAATGTGAATGTAATTAACACAATTGAATATACACTTAAAAATGGTTGAGATGTAATTTTTTTTTTTTAAAGATTGGCACCTGAGCTAACAACTGTTGCCAATCTTTTTTTTTTTTTTTTCTGCTTTTCCTCTCCAAATCCCCCCAGTACATAGGTGTATGTCTTAGTTGTGGGCCCTTCTAGTTGTGGTGTGTGGGACACCACCTCAACGTGGCCTGACGAGCGGTGCCATCTCTGCGCCCAGGATCCGAACCAGCGAAACCCCAGGGCTGCTGAAGCAGAGCGTGCGAACTTAACCCTGGGGCCATGGGGCCGGCCCCTAAGATGGTAATTTTAATGCGGATTTTACCAGAGAGAGAGAGTGAGTTAAACTTATGGAGCAAATGGTAGTGATGATAGTGACTGGTAAGAGGGTTCTTCCAACCAGGGCAGGCACTAGAGTGAGGCCCTCGTCATGCCAATCCGGGGCTGGCGGTCAGGGGTCAGCTTCCTTGGCCAAGTTTTGGCCTCACCTTCCAGAGTCTGCAAACGAAGCAGAGTGCATTTGTCTGTGTGAAAATGTAGACTTTTCATTTGCTTTATTTTCTCTGCAGTTGCAGATAATAACAATAACGCCAGTAGTAAATGTTATCAAGCATTCACCTGGGCTTTGCAGACATCGTCACCTTCAATTTTTACAGCAATCCAATTAAGTTGGTGTTATTATCCTCAGTTTACAAGTGAGGAACCAAAGTTCAAGGGATTGAGTAAGAATAAATGAGTTCCGTAATTAAGCTAGCCAGTCCTTGGCACATAGCTTCAGGGGTCATGATGGTGTGTGCTGGGCACAGGAGCGTGCATGTAGCTGGAGCTTCTCTGCGGCCTCCGGGTAGTCCCAGGACCATTGAGGAGACATACAGAGTGAAGGAGGCTCAAAGTGGAACCTTGAGGTTATGGGAAAGGGCAGCACAGAGACTCAGAAGTTCAGGAAAAGGAGGAGGCACTGCATTGGCCGGAAAGGGGGAAGTTAAGGGGGCCTAAATTCTAGGGGACAGGAGGTAAATAGTAGATTTAGATGGAAAAGCAGTATTAATTAGCAGAGGAAAGAGAAGTACAGTTACGAACAGATTTCCCAATGTGGGTAAAAAGTCATTAGGTTGGGGAAATCCTACATAGGGCTTGCTATTGTAAGCATATTTAAATGCATGTAATAGCTAATATTTATTGAGCCCTGGCTGCGTGCCAGGAATTGTTCCAAGCTCTTCACATACAATAGTGCATTTAACCCTCACAGCAACCCTCTGAAGGTCTTATCCGTTATACTAACTTTATAGATGAAGAAACTAAGGCTCAGAGAAGTAAAGTGACTTAGTCTACCATCACAGAGCCAGCAGAAGGGACTACAGAGCCAGGATTTAAATCCAGATAGTCTGACTCCAGAACCCAAACACCCAACCCCCACTCTATGTGGTTTGCTGATATGGAGTAATCATCCAACCAAAATTATTTGCATTTAGTTATAAGCATGAGTGAAAGTCTTGTTTGGCCAGAGATTACTATTTTGAGATTGATTGCTGATGTTCATGCTTTGCGCATCGCACATATCACAGATGCTCACAAAAGCCTGCAGATGAATGTGGGGAGCTGCAGAGAGGGGAGGCTCAGAATGGGTGATGAGGCTGGATGCTGTTTCTGACAATAAATCCTGAGTTCACCCCTGCGGATCCTGTATTCACTACGCAGCCGGCTGAGATCACGAGAGGAGCTTGCAGGGATCAGAAGGGACCTAAATTAGTCAGGAGGTGGTGTTTTTAAGTGACAGAAGCCCAACTCAAGCTAGCTTAAGCAAAGAGGAAAATCTCCCCAAACAAGCTGCAGGAACAGCCTGGGGTGGAATCTGCTTAGAAACACACACACTGTCATCAGAGACCTCATTAAGCATCAGTCTGCAATGAAGGATCCTCACTAACCTTAGGTCACTCTTTCTGAAAATTTGGCCACAGGCCATTTGCATGAGAATCACGTAGAGGAGTGAGGTGGAGGAGAATGTTAAAAATGTAAATTTCTGGAAGGGATTCTAGACCTACTAAAGCAGACTCTCTAGGGATGTGGCCCAGCAATCTGCATGCTACACCAGCTTCCAAGGTGACTCTTGCAATTCAAAATTTGAGACCCACTACCTAGTCATGTGATTGTTCCTCTGCCACACTGTCTCAGGGAACAATGTTCCTTTCCCAACATCTCAGTGAGTAGTTATCCAACAGTGTAATTACCTGATTCAAGCCGTTTTCCCCACTGGACTGGAGGCTTCATGAGAGCAGGGACTAAATTTTCTAGTGCAATGCCCTCCTTTGTATCTCCATTGATTAAAGTCAGTGTCTGGTGCATCGTGAGTACTCAATACATATTTACTGAACGAATGAATATACAGTCGGCCCTCAGTATCCACAGGGGATGGGTTCCAGGACCCCTGTGGATACCAAAATCCACGGATGTTCCAGTCCCTTAGTCGCCCCCCCTTATCCGAGGGTTCCACATTGGCAGCTAGGGAAGGCTGACTGTAATGACAACAGAATGTCAACAGAATACTCTCACTTACTTTTCTCATTTAATCCACACAACAACCCTGCATGAGGTAGGTAGGCGAGACATTATTATTTCACTTTTTCAGGTCAGAAAACTGAAACCTAGAGAGAGATTGGTTTGTTCAAGTCAAGTAACTAGTAAGTGGTCTCTCAACTCTCATTCTGTGGTCTTCCAATATGCTCATTCAAACAGGGTGGTGCAAGGGTTCAGTGGAGTTTCCAGGTCGCCATACAGGTGTTCCTAGAAAGGCAGAGGTGGCACATACAATCGCATTCCCACCCATTCCGCAGCCGCTGTCCTGGGCACTCCTTCCTATTTTATTACTCTCTCTCTTGTTCAGCTCAACCTCTTTAAGTGTTTCATATTGAACTGACTCCTCTCCTCTCTCCAGGGGTCAGGAGAGGAAACCAAAGGAAGAGTGGGAAAAAGGAGAGTCCAGTTCCTCAGAGACCCACAAATCAAGTCTGATCTGCAGACAAGGGGACAAAGATCTTCACATTACACTCCAATACGTCCAGACCCAGTCTGCTGTCTGTGCACCCCAAGATCAGAACCACACACACATCGAGCAGTGGAGGGACAACCACTGTCACCATCATGATGACGGCAAATAGCAGCAATCCCCTGGAAAGATGAGATGGAACATCTAGGTGTTTTGTCACCGAGGTATCAATAAGTATTTACTGAGCACCTCTCATGTCCCTAACAGTCTGCTAGGTACAAGGGAGGGAAGACAAAACGAAGATGATGCAGACCCTTGCCTGGAGGAGCACATAGCATCCTTCACGCTGGAAAGAATGCCATGTTAGGACACAAATAAGAGAGAAATCAAAGAATGTGTTACATGCCAATTTTAATGCTGTGGGAGGTCAGGAGTGAACTGTTTGGGCCAGAGGGCAGAGAAAGTGTCAGGGCAAATGTGACTGGGTCTGGAGAGGCAGTTCCAATTTTAAAAGGCTGTGGAGAGGGGGAACATGCCTGAGAAGGGAAGAATGCCCCTGGCAGGAGCACGGATGAGGGAAGGGGTTCCGGCCAGCAGGAGGAGGACAGCCCGGTGGTTGTCTGTTTTGCTCATCCCGCTCTGGGCTCTGCCCCTCGCTAGCTTGTGCTTTCATTTCCTCTCCCATAAAACCGGATGGTGATGACGATTATAATAATAAATACCTTACAAATAATAAACATCACAATAGTCTACTCCATTGGGTTGTTGTTGGAAGGATTAAATGAGTTTATACATGTAAAGAGCTTTTTGAAAGTGCTTGGTTTGAGTAAATAGTAGCTGTTTTCATTCAGCAACATTTCTTGAGCTTCTGCTCTGTGGCGGGTGGGCAGCATGGTAGGGGTGAAAGACAAGATCCTTCCTCTCAAAGATCTCCCAGGAAGCAGAGGGAGAAAGCCAGGTGACCCAAACAGAGCATAACTGCATGTGCTAAGTGCACCACAGAGGAAAGCACAGGGCACTATGAGACTCCAGGATGGGTCACCTCTAAGCCTGCCTAGAGGCATCCCGGGAAGACTTCTCAGAGGAGGTGATGACTGTGGCATCCAAAGTGAGAAGTTTCTCAAATGAAGAGGAGAAGGAGAGAAAGGGGTCTGGAGGTGGAGGAACCACCAAGTACTGGAAGCACCCAATGTGGTGGACGGGAGTAGAAGGCGTGCAGCATGGGGAGAATTGAGATTGGAGAGTTAGGTGAGAGAGGGTCTGGAGGGCCTTGGGTGCCATGGGGAGTAATTAAAGGGGCTGAAGAAGAGGAGTGGGTAGGCATGTGGAGGCTAGATCTAAGCGTGAAGACCCTCACTTCCCTGGGCCTCATTTCCTCGTCCATAGGAAGGAAGGCTGGGAGAGCCAACCCCTATGCTCACTCTGAGAACTGAGGGGCATCAAACCTGTCTGGGGGGTCCCTCCCCACACTGCCCCCTCATCCTCCACCTTGCCTGCTAGGTTTATACAATCGCCAGAGCAGCTACAGGGCTGCAGAGAGGCACAGGTTAATAGACATACCTGAAATGTTGTTCAATCATTTATTCCACAACTATTTATTGAGCACCTGCTATGTGCAGGCACTGGTGAACAAGGGGAGATGAGGTCCCAAGTGCAGAGCCCAGACTCCTGAAAATGGGACAAGAAAAGGCCCTGCAGAATCTAGTCTGGTGGCCCCTCTCTCGCGGCTCATGCAAAGACAGCACCTGTCTCTTCTTGGCAGAAGGAAGCTGCTCGTGTGCAAGGCCGTACGCGTTAGGATGGGTGGGATAAGGCACGGTCTTTGGCCCTTCCTCCCTCCCGTGGAAATCTGTCTTGCCTTCCCATTAAGACTTGAAATGGGAGCAGGCACAGTCTGCAAGCAGAGACCTGGCAGGAGGGTCTGGGAACCCTAGAGCAGGCCCAGTCTCTGCAAAGACAGGCAGACTAGCAGCTTGAGCAGCTTGTAGCAGTTTAGGTAAATATAAACTCTCTTGTTCCCAGGCTATCCAAATCCCACCCCACAAATGCTTCCACACCAGCCTCTGGGCATTGTCCCACGTAAAGGAATGCTTTCTTTGTTAAATCTTTTAATCCTGCTGTCTCTTATCTTGCCCACTCCCCCACATTCCCACAGATTCCTAGGGAGTCCTCTCTGTTCTGTTGCAGATTTATCCAACTGGAACCAGCGCAAGTCCAGGAACAATTGGAAAGTAATGGGTTGGAGTGATTGCCGTCCTTTGCCCAAAGACAAAGGTTTAAGATGGGTGGAGCCTAGTGTCAGAACTAGGTCCAAGGTTGGGGACAGAAACTGCCCACAGGCTATTCCTGGGGACTGCTGACGGAGACACCCAGTCCTAACTCTCAGTTATTCTAGGAACTGGCCTGTCTTGTTCCAAAACCTTTTTGTCCACCACGTGACTGCCTCTGGGATGTCCCCAAGAGCAATCCTTGATTGTCCCAGGCCAACGCCGTCAGGTGCCCGTGGTCTCCTCACCCCACTGCCAGGGCTCTGCGTATGAACCCTAGTTTCACCATTCACCTGCTGTAGATTTGGGACCTTATGAAAAGTAGGAACGACATTTACTTCACATAATTATCGTGAACTGTAAATTAGATAATATGCATAAACCACATAGTAGATGCTCAGTAACTGTTGGACTCATTCTTTCTTTCTTCTAGGTAGTCTGACACTCAGTCAACAAAAATTTCATTGAGCATCTACTATATGCCTAGTTCTGTGTTAAGCACCATGAGAGATAGAGTAGAGGTATCTTCCACATGGTTCTACCCCCAAATCAGTCAACTAACTAACCAGGAAATAGACATTATGGGCTTGCTCTGCACCCAGGATCATGCTAGGAACATTAATGAATTATACTATCCATGAAGCATGACACCCTCCCTTCCCATGAGACTCTTACTATATGGAGATAACATATCCACAGAAAGAGTTAAATAACAACTTAAGACCTAGTAATACTGAAAGAACAAATACAAAAACCGCGTGATGTGCACAATTCACTGCTGAAGGGGCCGGAGAGTCTAGCAGAGCAGAGGAGTCCTCAGTCTAGACATTTGGGGATCAGGAGGCCATGTGAAGAGGACGGGAAGGAATCTGGGCATCCCCAGTTACATTACTGGGGTTTTGGTGGTTGTGGTTGTCATAGTTTTGGTCAAGAGAAGGGGTTAAAACACGTAGCATGGGCCACACTGTAGACCAGGTGGACCAGCCGGGTGATCAAGAGCTGTGGGGTCTGTTCCCTGGGTGAGTCCACCTACTCTGTCCCTTCCTTCCTGAGCAGCCTGGAGCAAGCGACAACTTCTCTAAGTCTCGTTCTCCGCAGACAGGAATAATAGTAGTTTCTACCTCATGGAGTTAGAAAGATTATATAAGATATTTTCATATATATCAATTAACATAGCAGCAGGCACTTATGTATCAATGTGCCAGCATTTATTATTATTAATAACATAAGGAGAAGTTACAGTATTGTTTGTTGGGAATGGAAGCCATCCTATGCCTTGAAAGTCTTCTGGTTTGCTAGGAAAAAGGTGACAACCACTACAGTATGTGAATTGGATTTTTTAAAATTAGTTTTCATGTTTTATTTGCTAATTTACTTGATTTAGAAATATAAACTCCAACTACTCAACAAAGGAAAACTCTTAGTGTTTCATTTATCTCAAAATCCATTTTCTCCCATCCAACACAAGAGACAGTCCTTGGAAGATTCTGGGTAAATACACACATGCCCTCTAGGCCTGCAAGAGAGGGCAGCGTGGGGCACACCTGCCTTCTCAACCCAGCTGGTCTCAGCCTGGGACCTGGCTCTGGGTGTGTAGATTTCAGTCCTATTTCTTCTCCTGGCAAGCTTTAGTAGAGGGGCTCAAAGAACTCAAGGCAGTTGTCTATTGTCCACAATAAGTAGGAATGAGATTAGCAAGAATACTGGAAATCCACATTCCGCCCATACTGCTTCTTAAACAAATCCTTTACTGCGATCGCTAACAGGCCCTAACATCGACTGATCTTAAGTCCTCCGCCTGTTCCTGCTCTGGGGGTTGTGTTAATGAGGAGAGCCAAAAGGCACTGGCAAAGAGCAGAGAGAGAGGGAGGGGGAAGGAGATATACAGATTGACCATTAGTCTTGAATAATTGAGAGTTGACGCTATTTGAAAGTTGATTTTGATACTGGTTTGGCCAGAGCTGGGGCCCAGGAGGCTTCATTCTAGCTTTGTCCTAGTAACCAGGGAACCAAAAGCCAGGGCTGTGTGGTGCTTTTCTAAATGGCAACAGCTGCTGCTATCATTACCCAAAGGAAGGTGTTTCAGGGGGACGATGGCCCCTGTGAGGTCCTTCAGCTGTATTATTATGAGTAGGGAAAGGCTCTAGGACCAGGCTTTGGGACCACATAGCCCCAAAGACAGTGGTCTTCCACCAGTCAGGTCTGCCAACACAGGTAGGGACAAGTGAACTGGGCCTTTGTCTTAAAGTTCCTGAATTTTGGAGCCTCAGGAAGGGGCTTTGCAGCTTCAGTTTTCCTTTCAATCCTATTTGCTAGTCTTCCATGGGAATTAAGATCAGGGCAGGGATGGTATTTGCCGCAGGTAGAGACTTGCCATCTCTATGCTTTCTTGGCAGAGAGCCCCCATTGTGAGTGAACCAGAGACTGGGTCACACTCCTTCTGCGTCTGCGGGGGTGGCAAGCTGGGTCTATCTGAACATTCAATCTGTGAATTCAATACCTGAGGAGTTTACTTCTGTGTTCTGTGGGGTTGCCTCATCCACCCAGAAAGAGGCACTCGGGGGTTTGCAGGGCACAGACTGGGACTCTATTTGAGCTATGGGACCCTAGCAAAGTACCCAATGCCCCTGAGCTTCAGTTGCCTCTTCTATGAAAAAAGGGGCAAAATGGGGGGCTGGCCCTGTAGCCGAGTGGTTAAGTTCGCCTGCTCTGCTGCAGGCGGCCCAGTGTTTCATTGGTTCAAATCCTGGGCGCGGACATGGTATTGCTCATCAAACCATGCTGAGGCGGCGTCCCACATGCCACAACTAGAAGGACCGACAACGAATAATATACAACTATGTACTGGGGGGCTTTGGGGAGAAAAAGGAAAAAAAATAAAATCTTTAAAAACAAAAAAAAGGGGGCAAAAATGTTTCCACTCAGAATTGCTGGGAGGAAGATATAAGATCAAAATTCTCAGTGTCTAGCAGAGTGCCTGACAGACATCAGCCAACAAAATTGCCTTCCCCCTCACGTATCCGACGGTCCCAGCATTTGAGGTCTCTTGACAGGGGCCACTCATCCCTTCTGAGGCGGGGATCCCCAGGCAGGAGCTGCTGTTGGCAAAGACCCATCTGTTGAATTAACACTGCTCTTTATTGTTCTTCACACCGAGGGACTCCAGATACTTGAAATCTTCGAGGCTTCCACCTTGAAGGACGATAAGACACTTCTCTGCCTCTGAAAAACTGCAGCTCAAATTCAAGGCAAGTGAAACCAAGGAAAGAACAAAATGTCATGGGAACCTTCTGGCTACTCTGAGAGGAAACCATGGAAATTGGGATAAGACAGCATTTTCCTCAATCAGCAGGACCACCAAGCCAAACAGAGCTTATGGGACACCCAGGATAAAGTGTGCATTCCAGTCGGTTCTTCGGTTGATTCATGAAGAGCATGGAACACAGAGTCAATTTGTTAGAAGAGGTGATAGGGGAGTGACTAGGTGTGCAAGGTTTGAGAGGTGAGGTCCTCCAGCCTGACTGACCATTTGGAGAAGATGCTGGAAAGAGACAGTGATTCAGAGCTGGCAGAGACGAAGGCTCTCACTTCCCTGATTTACCTGAATTTATTGTTTAATTCTTCCAATCATTTAGCTTTTGAGAGTTGTGGACCCTAGCCAAGAAGAGCCACAGAGAATGGAACAGAGAGTGTTGCTGAGAAATATGCAGGAAGAAGGCCTTGTCCACCAGGTTGCAGAAGGGCTGTATCAGGGGCTGCCCTCGTCTGGAAGATGGTGTCAGATGGGATGGTGGCGGCTCCTCAGACTTTACCCGGTGCCCGCCAGCTCCCCAAGTGCTGGTGAAGAGGCGGCCCCTCCTCCAGGCTAGTTCCCCTTGGTCAGGCGTCTGTCTCCCCAGGGCAGCCAAAGGAGATGAGCTCATTTCCGGAACCTGAGAGGTGGCTCTGACCCCCTCTTGCCAGTTACTGCTGGAGTTGGGCAGTTGAAGCTAGGCAGGGCATCATGCTGGCGCCAGACCAGCCTCTCATCAGGCAAATCTGTTGACTCATCTCCCTCTTCTTCTAAACAAGCCCTGGGAGCTGGCATGCAGAAAGCAGCACTGAGGAGTCTGATGGCTGATGGCACGGGCCACCTGGCAGAGACTCACCAAGGAGGGAGGACGTGGGGAGCAGCGGCTCTCTGCAGGAGCTATCATCCACCTGCCACCCGAGTCCCGCATTCCACTAACTGCACAGGGGACAAAAATAGGTGCTTACCCAAGGATTTCAGGGCTTCTTTCACAGGTAGAAACACGCATATCACAGAGGGAATGTTGCAACTCGAGAAATGCATGCTTTGTATGTGAAAAATGGATAGCTTGATTTGAATAATCTTCAAAAATTATGCTTGGTGTATGGTAAAGTTTAGCTGCTGCTTCTTCAAAAGCTGCACATTAGGATTTGAAAAACAAGCACAGAGCAGTATAAAGAATAAAACAATAATCTCTCTCCCCCCATGCCCAGGTAATACCTGTAGACGGTTAACAAATAAAAGTACTTGGTTAGATAATATGTATGTATGAAAAAGTACAAAATGAAAAGTGGAAGTTCCTACCCCCTTGCTTATCCCTCTCCCGAAGCCACCACTTTAAAAGTTTCCTTTGCGTCTTTCCCAGGGGAAAAAAAGTTTATGTAATACCTACATATCCGTTCGTGCTTAAATATTTTTAACACACCAAAATAGCCTCAGGATTGCACAACTCTGAGGCCAACCCCACTGCCCTTTATGGCGCCTCAAGCTGAGGCAGCATTCCCGCAGCACACGATGTAAACCGTGCCCAGGGTTTTGCAATGTGGTGGGAGCGTTGTTTCCACTTTGTAATACATCCTGAGCTCTTTCCGCATCAGCACGTAGATCTATCACATTTTTAAAAATCTGATTTCATAGATATTTGGA
The DNA here is from genome assembly GCF_041296235.1 of Equus asinus. Lineage (NCBI taxonomy): Eukaryota > Metazoa > Chordata > Mammalia > Perissodactyla > Equidae > Equus > Equus asinus. The sequence continues at coordinate 47,860,048 of NC_091805.1, forward strand.
TGTACCATAATTTCCTCAACCAGTCCCTATGGATGGACAATTTGTTTCCTTTTTTCCCCCAATGACAAAAATGTTCCAATTAATATCCTCGTGCAGATATCTCAGCAAACTTTGTGAGTGTCCACAGAGTAAATGCTTATCAGTGGGATTCCTAAATCCTTGGGTGCATACATTGCCATTTTATAGATACTGTCTAATCAGTAACTTCATTATAAAGAGTAGCTTCTCCAAGGAACAAAAGAGTCTCTCTGGTTTAACTCCTCCCTGAAGAAGGTGAAAAGGATTGACCTGACATTGGAACAGGACCCCCTTATAACGACAAGCAGAACTGAATGTGCGTGCATGCAGATTGGGTGAAGAGGCGGGAGGTGAACTGGATGAGGGAGAAGAAGAAAGGAAATTCTTTGGAATTTAAGAAGGGCTGTCATCCTAACCACTGATGGACAAAGGTGGACAAAGGGATGTAAAGCCTGCATCTACAGAGGCACGGTACCTCAGCTAGGGCCTCTGAGGACCTCAGAAACGAAGTGGGAGTTCACCCTGGGCTGGAGGGTTTTATGGTATTTGCTAGGATCTTCTCAGAGGCTCCATCATTGGATGCGTGTTTCAGTTACTGACCACAGCGGTCTGTAACAACTTCTTGCTGTCTCTCATGGTGCCATGGGTCAACTGGGCTCAGCTGGGTGGCTGCTGCTTGGAGTCTCCCATGTCGATACAGTCATATGTGGGCTATTGTTTTGACTGGAATTGCCCAAAGGAATTCGTAATTTTTTCCAGCTTCCTGTAGATTACTATTCTCCTAAAGAGAGGAGGATGGGGGCTTGGCCATTAGTCTTTGGGTCACAAGACAGATCCCCAACTCGAACGGATTTGGAGGGAATGAGGAGATTATTGATTCAGGTAACTTAAATGTCCGTTGGTATTGCAAGAATAGCTAGGTCTAGTTGTTAAAAGAATGTTATAAGGACTTTGTTTCTCTCCATCGCTCAAATTCGCTTTTCTCCCTCTCGACTTCTTTCTCAAATAATGCCACCAAGAGCTCTAGGTTAAGATTAGCAACCTCAGGGGAAGGCAACCATCTCTCTCACAGTAGCTTCAGCATTATCTTGAAGCTGTTTTTGGACTGATTTGGGTCACATCCATGTTCCTGAACAAATCACCATGACCAGGGAGGCGAACACACTGGCCAACCCTGGGCCTTGTGCCAGCCTCTAGGTCTTGGATCAGACCCACTCAAACCATATGAACTGAGATGGAGCATAAGGTGAGGTGGTTCCTTAAAATGAAAGTGGAAGAAGGGAGACTGCAGGCAAAGACAAAAAGTGTCTACCTACAAATCTCTTAAATTGAATTGGTGTGACAGTACTCCAGGAGAAGTCACACTTTGAATGAGACTGTGGTCCCATTGGCTTTTGAATCCCTGAATTAGAGAACACCGAGACTTTTCACTGTTGACAATGGTAAGTGGATATGTAGAATGATGGAATCATTCAATAGTGGAGACCTTGGAGACCATCAGCTCCGATCCCCAACCCAGCGATGGAATCCCTTCCACACCACCTCTGTAGACACTCAGAAATTACCTATAGGAGGAAGCACGCTGTCTCCCTTGGAAAGCAATCTATTTCACTCTTAGGCAGCCCAAGCGTAAGCCATTATAAAGTAAAAGAAATATACTAACACTTTAAGTGGTTTCCATGTGTCAGGCACAGGGCTATGCACTTTGCATGCATATTTCAACTTTTCGTGATATTCCTGTGAAAGAGTTACTATCATTAGTCTCACTTTTCAGAGGAGGAAATCAGGACTAAAAGACATTAAGTAACTCAGATATTTCAAGGACCAAATCTTCACGATAAACCTCTAGACTACGAAGGCTTGTTACCCTACAATTTTTACCTGTTGATCTTACTTTGGCCTTTTGGAGTTATTTGAATAAGTTCTTCAAGTAACCGTAGACGGCTATTCCATATCTCCTACAGCTTCAGTCGTCTCGGGTGAGCGCCCCAGCACCTTGTTACATTCTCTAATGGAAGATGTGGAGTGGTTGGAGAGATTTCACTAAACGCCCTTCTCTGGGCATGCTCAGTGTCCCTCTTAAAAATGTGTTTAAACCCCAACCTGCTCCAAATGGGTCTAAGCAGTGTGAGATGTGGCAGGAGCTCCGTGCTCTGGCTACTGAACATCTGTCAGCACAGCCTCAGACTGTTGCAGGTCTTGAGGAGCCACATTCCGCTGACAACGCGGATTGAGCTTGGGGTCCGCTTCCACCCTAAGTCTTCTTCATCTGAGCTTCTACCGAGTCCACCCCCACTTACAACAGGGCGGCTAACTTTCCAGCTTCAGGGGCGGGGCTTTGCTTTTATCCCTGTTAAATTTCACCTTGTTCGTTTAGTTTATTGTCCCAGCCCTTACTGGAATTCTCACTCTGTCATTCTACACCTCACTTATCTCTCCCAGCTTGGGTCACCTTCAAAGTCCACAAGCATACATCTGTCCAAGTCAGAAATAAAAGAAACATTTGACAGAATAGAGGCAAGAACAGAAACTGCCCCGGGAGGCCTTCTTACCGACTTAGGATCTGTTAACAAACCCCACCAACAATGCCATCGCTCTGCCCTCAGAGCTCCACCTCTGCTACAAGGGTTTACCAGAGACTTTGTCAAATTCTGTGAGGACTACTGATAAACCGTGTCCAAGGATAGAGTACTCTATTAAAATATTTTAAGAGGGAAAGAGTTTAGTTTCTTATTCGTCTATCCATTCAGTCACCTAATATTCACTGAGCACTAACTAGCTCACTATTTATTAGCCACGAGGCCCTGGGCAAGTTGCTTAACTCACCTGTGCCTTGACTGTCTAATCTGTAAGATGGGGAGAACAACCGCACAGAGCTGACGTAGAAATTAAATGAGATAACAAACAATTTACCTAGAATGGTTGCTGGCGCATGACACATGCTTGATAAATGTAAAATACGGAGGAAGTTGTCCACACTGGTTTCCTTCCCTTCTGGGTTCCTGGGTCAAACCCCCTTCCACGGCTGCAGTTCATCCTTCCTTGGCTGTTCTTGCCTACGGCCTACTTGCAAGTACCCTCACCTCCAGCTCTTCGTGGCTCCCTTGGGATCCTCGCCAGTTCAGATGAGGCTCTGGTGCTTTTTCTTTTTCTCCCTTGCTGTGGTCATTTGTGGTTTTATCATCTTGGTGGCATTCTTTTTTTCTTTTTCTTTTTTTTGAGGAAGACTGGCCCTGAGCTAACATCTGTGCCCATCTTCCTCTACTTTACATGTGGGACTCCTGCCACAGCATGGCTTGATAAGCAGTGCGTAGGTCCATGCCTGGAATCTAAAATGGTGAACCCCAGGACACCAAAGTGGAGCATGCGAACTTAACTGCTACGCCACAGGGCCAACACCCATTCTCTAGACCTTCCTATCATCCCACGTGCCAGAAGCTTGCAGTGGCCCCCTCTGAAGTCTTTGTGACAGCTGCCTGCAGCCAGGGAGCATTTGCAATCATCCTTTATTCACCTACCTGTTGTCAGCAGCACCCCGAGGCGAGTGCCTCATGTGGAGACTCCTTGAGTGGGAAACCGTGTCTCCTCTCTCTCCTTTTCTGTAAGCCTTGATAGTAGGACTGAGTAGGTTCTTTCCCACCTCTTCTCCTGCAAAGTTTTTTCTTATAGACGCATTTAAGGTTTGAACATTCCCCCATCCCAAACTCCCTACTCCCCAATACAGACACACAGACACACACACACATCTTTTTCTAGCCATAAAAATTTGGATAATTATATTATTAAAAGAAGAAGTTTCCTCCCCTCCTCTATCTTCTCACTCCTCCACATTTTCAAGGCCACCCCAGGGCCACCAAGATACCCAATTCCAGGGGAAACCATTTATATAGAATGTGTTATAAATGGTAGCCCCCTTGTATTGTGTAACACAGCAGCATGGCCCAACTCTCCATGTAGCTGGGTCCTCCTGTCCTCCATCCCACCTCCTCTTGTGGGCTCTTAATTCTTACTAGCTGGATATGTTGCTAGCTTAGAACAGCGCATGAAGGTACTGATATGGGATGGGGAGGGGGAAGAAAGCCATCTTGCTGACCCAGAGGACAGTATCTGAAGAAGATAGCACTTGGAGAATCTGGGCTCAGTGTGATGATCCACCAGCTAGGGGAGGGACTATGGAACAAGCCCAAAGAGTTCGTGCCCCTTCCCAGCCCAGGAGCCATTCTCTCTTCACCTGCCAAGCAGCAGAGAGTGAGCAGAAGCCCTTAGCTGCATAGGGGGAGGCCAAGTAGACCACTCCACTCACCGCAAAGAAGAGTCTACAAGGGGAAGGCATTCTGGACATATGTCTGCTGTGGCTGTGGTCTGAATCTGAATTAACAGGGCCACCCAAGGCTCTTTCAGAAGGAGGAGCCCCGGCTCCCTGACAGATTGGGTGGGAGGAGAGCTGGCAGTCATGCAGCCTTCCTATAACTCCCAAGGGGTTTGATGGGACAGAGGACTGGCCCCCAGCCTTAACTTTCTCTCCACAGGGCACTCAGTTCCTTTCTCAGCCCAGGAATTACCTCTCCAGTCATCCACTTTTATTTTTCTCCAGGTACCTCCACCTTCTGACATTACATGATTTGCTTATCGTCTATCTCTCTAGAATGTAAGCTTCTAGAAGACAGAGCCTTGGCCCCAGAGCCTAGAACAGTGCCTACTCGACCCGAAGTAGCACCTAGGAAACAGTCATTGAATGAATCAGTGCATGACTGGGAGGGAAATAACCCAGTCCCGTTGGATGAGCTGGAAGGGACTTCAGAGATGGCCCAATCTTTTCCTCTAACTTTTCATGCAAGGAAATTGGGAGCAGTCCAGAGATTCTAAGTGACTTCTTAGACTTGACACTAGAACTGGACCTTGCATTTTTCAAGGAGCTTTCAAGGCACACTATCCCCATTTGACTTTCCACACACTCTCTGAGGAACGTTATGATGGTGAAAATGGAGGCTTAGAGAGGCTGAGTAAATGACTCAGGATCACACAGCCAGAATTTAAACTCAGGTTTGTGTGATTCCAGAACTGCTGCTTTAAACCATTAGGTTGAGGATGACAAATACGTTTCATTTCAAGAGCTAAGTGCAGTTAACTGGGAATGCTACCTGGGGCTACCATTTTGAGAAGGAATCTGAAGCTACATCTAAGTTCAGTAGGCAAGAGTACGTGATTCATTAGTAATGTCTGCCATAGACACAGCAGCAGGGAGTGGTATGGTTCTGCCATCCCTGGGACCAGATGATATTGCAATATTAGGCTCCTTATCCAGGCCTTGTTCTCCCTCAAAATACTGCATCTGAAGCCAGAATTCCTACAGTTCCTGTCCCAACAATGAGAAGCCTTATGGGAAGGTTACCAAGTGCTGCCAAGTTGGAGGTGAACAGAGTGCTATTAGAAAGGAATTAAATGCTGGTTATTGTAGAATCTTTCGTCCATCACACAGGGCTTAGTATCACCTCCACCTAGGAAGAGCACAAATATGTTAATGACAGGAGGACAGATAATCCAAAAGTCATTTATATCTATTTTTAGAAGGATTACATGACCTTTTGGCACAGACTTACTTGGGGTTCTGTTATCCTCCAAGGCCATCGAGAGCAGAAAAACATTCCTGAAGTGTGCTATGTACGGGCTATGGGGCTGGAGAAGCATCTGCTGCCACTGACCACAAAGTGGAGAGCCCATCCTCACAAAACGGAGCATGAACCGTGTAGAGAGGGCCCGGTCACCACGGCTGGGACTCCCAGGAGTTAAATCGGTGAACCGCAAAGGCTTACTGAGTCATGAGCTAAGGCCTGTAAAATGCCTTGCAACATGCAGGACTTGCATGAGCACAATGATAGGTTATTTCCATTTCTCCCATCTGCCTGGACATGTTCTGCATAGGGCTAAATAACAGGCGGTCTAGAGAGGGACCCTGAGTTCGAGGGAAGTACACCCCAGTTAGAGAGATAAGACTAACACACCCTTTAGCAAGGCATGCACAGTCTGCCCCCATGCCCCTCCAGCTTCATGTCCCTTCTCTCGCTCAGAAGCAGCCTAGCTTTATGGCAGACGTGTCTTATTGGAATTCCCCTGATATTTTGTGTTGTTTCACCCCTCCGTGCCTTTGCTAACTCTCCTAGGCTACCTGGCAAACAGCTCTTCATGGTTTTGAATCCTGTTGGTGACCCTCAGCAGCCATGAGGCCGTGGACACGTTATTTAACTACTCTCTGCCTCAGTGTCCTCATCTTAAAGGGGGGATAATAACAGCGTTACCTCCTAGGATTGTCATAAAAATGAAATGAGTTAATATACATTAAGCACGCTGAAGCGAGTTCAGCACTTAAGAGGCACTAGACGGGAGTTAATGATTACTATTACTCATCCTTCAAGACTCAACTTGAACACTATCTCCACCAGTAAGCACTGCAAAAGTACCAGAAAAACAAAAGACAAAAGATTGCCGGGAAAAGATATTTGCAACACACACAACAAGAGGCTAATTTCCTTGATTTACAAGGAACAAGTACAAATCTGTAGGGAGACAACAGTTCAGTAGAAAAACGCCCAACGGACAAAAACATGCAGCTCACAGAAGAAGAAATACAAGTGGTCAATAAGCAAGAAAAGAGGCTCAATTTCACTCCTAATTATGCAAGTCAAAGCAGCAATGAGGGGAATTTTTTGCCTATCAGATTGGGAAAAGTTTTTAAGTTTGATAATATTCACTCTTGGCAAGGATGGGGAAACTAATCATTTGCATATCCTCTTGGAGTGAGTAGAGATTTCTGCAGCCCTTTCAGCAGGCATTCTGGGAATATTTCTCAAAACTAAAAATGCACATTTCCTTTAGTGTAGCAGTTCTCCTGTTTACTCTCGATATCCTCACAAAAAGACAATACATGTCACAACTATATTCTAGGTTTCTAGAACCAAGCCCAGCATACAGACATGTTCAATAAATATTTGATGAATGAACACATAAACCAAAATGTTCATTATAGCAGTGTTTGTAATAGACAAAAACTGAAAACAACCTAAGTGTCCAGCAACAGGGGAGAATTTAAATAAATGATTAGAGAATTTTGTGGTTGTTAAAACCAATGTCTTACATCTGCGTATTCTGTTTCAAGAAGATTTCTAATATGTAAGGTGAAAGAAAAACACCTATGGGGCCAGGCCCTTGGCCAAGTGGTTAAAGTTGTGCACACTCCACTTGGGTGGCCTGGGTTTTCAGGTTTGATCCTGGGCACAGACCTACTCCACTCATCACCCATGCTGTGGAGGCATCCCACATACAAAATGGAGGAATATGCATATATAAATATTCAAATATTTTAGTATGTGTATTTTTTTTGTCTTGGAAAGATGCATTGGAAGTCGTTTATAATTCCTTTATGGAGAAGGATGAGGGGCAGGGAGGTAGGCAAGGAGAGAGAATTCTAGGATCATTTTATGTTTGAAATTTTGAAATATTTTTCTCTCTTTTGCTATATGCATATATTGATTTTATTTTAAAATAAAATTTAAAAATAAGTATTTTAAATTGTTCAAATAAATATTTTTAAATATAAGTATTTTAAATGATAATATTTTAGAATATGAATAAACAAGTGTGTACTTCGTCTTGCGGTAGCTGCCCAGGCTCTCCAGGATCTGCCCTGTCTGCCTCTCAGCCTCCTCCCCAGCCGCCTCCTGCTCTTGCTTTCTGCTCCGCCAATGCCCCCGGCAGGCAGTTCCCTACATACCTGCCACAGACTCTCTGCAGGCCTTTGCTCCTGCTGTCTGGCCCCTATGCTTCCCATGTTCTCCTCCCTCCACTCTCCGTGTTCTTTAAGGCCTTACACCATACCTCACCCCCAGACTTGGTTGGTGCCCACTGTAGGGTCCCCATGGTACCTGTACATGCTTCGGTCCCTGTGCTGCTCCACTGCCTGGGATTACTGTACTTGTCTGGGAGGGGGCAGTTGTAAGAGATCCCTAGGGCAGGACTGCATTTCACTCATCTCTGTGGCCTCAGCTCTCAGCACGGTGCTTCTTCCATGAAGGGCTCTCAATAAATGTTGCATAGCTGGATATTGGGGGAAAAAATTATGAAGACACTCTTAAACCCTTTGACAAGTGACACTAGAATTCTTACATAAAAAGAAATAGTACTACTTGCAAAGCTGGGATACTTGACTAAAGAGAGCCGCTTCTCCACTAGCGACTTGTCAGCAATAATTGATTCCAGCACGAAACAACTCAGCCCCACGTGAGCAGCCTCTTCCTGAGTCTCCCTTGCTCCCCTCAGGCTGTGCTGGGTCAGTCCACAGCCCCATCCAGGGCAGCCTAGCGAGGTGGCGAAGCCTTAGGAGAGAGAGAGTTCATCCTTTACTCACTGAGGTACTGCCCCTGCTGTGTGCCAGGCACTGAGCCAACAGGGGTCCCAAAAGGGACCAAGGCTATGTCCTTGCCCTTAAGGACCTAGTCTCATTTGGAAAGAGGGAGTTGAGGAAAGAAACTAAATTGAGGTGGAAATAGAGAGAAAAAAATTACTGCCCATTATAGAGCCAAAAGCTTCCAGGTCTCCAAGTCAAGACCTTGCTCAACCTGGTGATAAAACCCCACCCAGTGGGAATGCCCTCGGGTAGCTGGTGCCAGGTTAGAGGGTTAGAAGGTGCCAGGAGAACTAAATGCTGCTGCAGAGAATCCATAGGTACAAATGAATTTCCAGGGAAGATGGCCACCTGAAAGGATAGAGTGAAATGTTTTAAGGCCAAAGGTGCAAAAATAATAGTCAATGAAAGTTGCATGGCTGCCCTGAAGGTGATTTCGTGCCATCTCAGGGTCTTCATTCTCCCATGAAGGGAAAGGCAATGGCACGTGGATTAGACAAGTCAGGATTCTGAGGTCCTCAGCCATCTGTGCTTAGAAGCAGCACTGTAGGAGAGTGTGGGGGGAGGGGATGGGGAGTGTGAGTTGGCAAAGGCCTGCAGACTTGCCTCTCCCCTTTCTTGAGTGGCTTTCCATCCTACCCCAGCTCCCTGCTATCTGTTTCAGGTCCTGACCTCTAAAGTACCAAGGTTACTGTGGCTTTGGCACCGACAGCCTGAGTGGTTTCGATAGCGTGGCCCGGGAACTCAAGTGAGGTGAGGTGTAAACCAACAGTGAAAACATGTGCGTGAGAGGGATTCAAGTAGGATGGGACCTGATCCCTGCTCCACTGCCAGCCCGCTGCGGGACCATGAGCCGCAGCTGCTCTCTCCGCAGGCTAAGTACGTACACTGGATCTGAGATTCCTTCTATGTGAACATCCTCCATGCATTTCCAAACTTCACGGGTTTTCTCAGACTCTGAACTTCTAGAAGCACTAGAGGTTATCCAGAGAGAATAAAGACTTGCTGAGTGGAGGAAATTCAGCAAATAATTCTTTCATGTCTCACCAAAGATTTTGTAAGCAATAACTGGAACATCTCACCTATCCTAGTTTCTAACTCAATCACATGACGTTTATTGAAGACTTATTATATGTTAAGCAATTGGGTTAATATTTTGGAACAATCACTGCAAATAATATTAATAGCAATATGTTGAATGCTGTTATGTATGTTACATCGCTTAACCCTCAGTTCTGGGGAGATAGGTGTTCTCATCCCCATTCATATAGAAGAAAACAGAGGCTCTGAGAGATTAAGGGAAGTGGCCCAGGGCACACAGCAAATAAACAGCAGGATCAAGATAAAAACCCATGGTGGTCTGACTCCAGAACCCGAATACTTTACTAAGATTTACTGACTCATCTGGAAATAATTATAGGTGGCTTAGAAGGAATGAATAATTATTATACAAACTGACATAACAAATCTACTGGTGGTCTCAGCAGTGCTTTCTCTTCCCTCACCAGGTTTATTTTCCATCCAGACTGGAACTTGGCACCAGCAGCCCCTAACTCAGCTGCTCACCTGATTCTTGCTACATGACCTCCTGGCGATGGATGGGTGGCTGACTCACCCAGCCGGCCTGTTTACCCAAACTCCTTACCCAGATCCATTCTCCTCATGGAAATTGTCGTGAGCAGCTTTTCACAGGAAGGGAAATGGACCCACTTTATAATATTGCCCAAACTTTGGATACTGCATCCTACTGAACAAAAGAAACCTTGCAAAGAGCCCTTGGTGATGTTTGTTTTGTGGTTGGAATTTAAACTTAAGAGTGGCTGAGCTGCGTCACAGACAAAGGGATAGATGGCAATTTAACTTTCCAGAGGTCCAAAGGCCGGGAACCAGGGAGCTCCTGCTCTGTGGCAGAGGCCTGGACCCCAGGGTGGAAGGAGAGTCTTAAGCCACCTTGGGTGGCCCTGGGGCCTCACTGATCCCTGCAGAAGTCCTAGAAACCAATAGAGCTGCCTTCCAGGGCCAAGTGGCAGGAACAGAGGGAACCAGGTTTGGCTTAGCATTGAGGGTTTACAAACTGCTGATCTGAGGCCCTGAAACAACATTCTGCTCACAGATGTGGAGCAGAGGAAAGGAGCTTAACTGGTGTAAGCCAGTGGCAGTCACAGATAACACATCAGATTTTAACACAAACTCAGTGAACGCAAAGCAACTCTTGAGAGAAAATGATAGAATTGAATGTAGAGCAGACATAAGGGGCAGGTCTTGCAGACTGCTGGAAGAGAAGAGCAATCTGGGTAAGTGGCCCCTGGGATACCCCCAGGAGTGAGGTGGTGGGGATGTCTATTGAGATTTCCCCACGTGTTAAAGAATTCTAGAATTGCCACTGCTCCGAGGACCGCAGCCAGCTTCCACATTGCAGATGAGAAAGCTGAGACCCAGAGAGTGGAAATACCTTGCCCCAGGCCACACAGCAGAAGAGGGGCTAGAATGCAGCCTTCCTGACTGCCGTCCCAGTGCTGTTGTCCTCCGCCTCCCACAGTCTCAGCGTTAGACTGGTTCTCTCTCTTTGACCTTGAGAAACAGTTTCACTCTCTCTCATTGTTTGTGTATAACTGCAGTAACTCTCTTGGTGGCTACCAGCACTGTATCCTAGTGATTCAGCCTGAGCGGTGGTGACAGAGCTGGTCATCTGTAAGTGATTTCTCATATGTGGAGCAGTTAAAGCGCCTAGGACAGTTTTCCTTGAAGAAGATTTCAGGGTGGCTTGATACTGATGATCAGATACCTCAAAAGTTGTAGAAGAGGAGTTGTTAGTCTCCCTCGTTACTTTCAGAGAACATTGGTTCTCAAAGTGTGGTCCAGGGACCAGCAGCATCAGCATCACCTGGGAATTTGTTAGAAATGGAAAACCTTGGGCCTCACCCCAGACCTACTGAGTCAGGATCTGTGGAGAGGGACCCAGCAAACTGTTTCATCAAGCCCCACAAGGGATCCGCTCCTCTAAAGTCTGAGGCTCTCCGGCCTAGAGGGCAGCGTTAGGATGAATGGGTCTCACTGTCAGGAGGTAGATAAGGAGGGCCTCTGTAACAAGGATGGGACTCTGGGGGACGCGGGTTGGGGGTGAGTTCCCCTGACACTGGATGCTCTCATACAGAATGAAGATTCACCGGCCAGGAGAGGTGTAAGGGGGGCTCCCAGGGAGAAGAGTACTAAACTACATCACCCCTGAGGTCTCAGTTACTCCAAGATTCTATGACAGTTTTTACATGATAAACAGGCCAGGAAACACAATTATTTCCCCTTTCTATAATGGAAGCTCCACAAAGGCAGGCATTTTTGTGCAGTTTTTTTCACTACTGTAGCCCCAGTGCCTAGAGAATGGGCACAGCTCATGGGCCATATCTGGCCCACAGGCTGCTTTTGTGAATGAAGTTTTATTGGAACACAGCCATGCTTGTTCATTTACGTGGTTCTGCACTACAACAGCAGAGTTGGATCATTACGACTGACCATATAGCCCAGGAAGCCTAAACTATTTACTCTCTGGACTTTTGTAGAGAAAGTTGACAACCCCTCGTCTAGAATATTGCCTATATTACAGCAGATGCTCAGCAAACTTTTGATGAATGAAGGAACCATTTTCTCTGTTAGTGTTGCAGAGGTGCCATAACCTTACTTTAGAATATAGAGGCATGGACTTCAGAGCCAGACAGATCTGGCCTTGAATCCTGGTCCCACGGTCTACAAGTAGTGCGACCTTAGACAAATTATTTAGCTTCCCTGCATTTCATATGCCTCATTTGTAAAACAGCAATAATACTAACCATTTTTGATGAAAGACCAAATCCCATACTGCACAGAAAGCAGAGAGTCTGGCTCACGTAACTACTGAACACACATTACCTAGTTGTTAATAACTTTGAGGGGTCTCTGGTGAGAGAGCTCAGAGGTGACCAGCGTGGACATCACAGAGCAGAAAGTCAGCGTCAGCAGGCCTGAGCTCCGGTTCCTCCACCACAATTAGTTCTCCACAGGAAGAGGAGAAAGGGCAAGTTCAGAGATGATTGTTAGACAGCTCAACGTTTAAACTAGTAGAAAGCTACTAGTCAGTCAACTTTCACATGATGATATTTAAGATAGCGAATGACTAGGCAAGATTTAATTGACTATAGACTGTCAGGTGTTTTTCCAATAGTGAAAAATAATGATCCATTCATATTCTCTCACTCATTCCCCTGATGAACAACTGCATACAACTGGTTTGAGTCTGGGGTGACCAGCTTGAGGTCATGGCAACCCATGGGAGCTACGTGGTCATAAAAGGACTGACATTGGCCCTGTTTACAAGCTGGCAGTCGAGTTCTCAAAGAGGGAGGTGTTTTCTCATGTAGTACAAGTGTGGCCCCTTTGTGTCGTGGGTGGTGTCATTTCACATACATTATTTTTTCCTGACAGAAACTCTTAAAGCATCCTAGGTGTTTTGGCAGAAGTCTCCAAGCCTCCAATTCCCCAGGTTAAGGAAGAAACAAAATAATCACAGATATGTGCAAATCCACACCAGCAGGAGGCTGAGTCAGAAATGTTGTAACTCAGGACTGAAAATGCCCATGTCGATAGCTTCCCTGATTCTGAGATTTTGCAAATTACCCCTCATGCCTGTTTCCAATATATCAGTACATCAGTTTTCTTCACTTATGTAGGGAGAAACACGGCAATTTCCAGAACTTTCTGGGACTATGCTGGCAAGCGCATTTTCCTATGTGAGAATGGCAACTGGAGACTCACCCCTCTCCCACATCCACACGCATCGTGCCCCAACACCTGGCCCTCAAATCATAGCTCGCACTGAGAACCACTCTCTCCCTATGTAGAATTCAATTATCGGTATCTCTAGGGTCTGGGAATCTGCTGTGTTTGTTCTGAGGAATAAAGGTTTAATAAGAAGGAAACTGAAGAGAGACAATGCAGATTTTCATTTTTTCATGTTTTTGTCTTATATATCAGGTTCCAGGACATTATAATCCATTCTCCTGGGAATCAATTACCATCTCTCCGCAGAGAGAAACACTGAAAGTTTTCTATCTCTAAAGTTCTCTCCTGGGTCACTTCCTTCTGACCTTCAACCATAAATATCAACCACTAGCTAGTAAGTAGACTGCCACATGCCCCCAAGCACATTCCAAAATAGCCACAAATTTTGTGTGTCCCACTGGTAACTTGAACATCTTTCTATATCCTTCCAGAAAGCACAACACATGCCCCTAAATGATCCCATAAACATCCATAGACTGATTCCAAATCCTATGAGGAAGAGTTATTAAAGAGCAGGAGAGCTTGGCAGATGATGGGAGAGTGGGAGGAGCTTTGAATAAGAAAATCTGGAGTAGATCCAGGTTCCAGGCTCATGCAGGAACTCATAATCCACTTCATCTTCCTTCTGTGATTCTCTCCATCCTCACACGGGCCACACCCCCTTCTCTCAAGCAATCAAACTTTGAGGTATCTTACACTCAATATTACAGTGACCTAGCCCAAAACATAGGTGATCCCCTATCCAGAAGTTCTGTTACTTGAAAAATAAATCCTCCATTTCCCTGCTATAGGTGATATTTGTCCAAGTGAAGGGAGACAAGAAAGAAAGCTGACAAGGACTCGCTCCTTCCCTCTGGCTTGACTCGCTCTTAGTCACCCATTGAGCTATCTCAATGTAGATAAGAACCAAAGGCATCAGAAACCCTCAACAAGAAGGTGGCTTTTTTTCAGGAAGTGGGAGGCCCCTAGATAAGCGTAGGGGCCTTAGTTACTAGTAGTGTATGGAATTGCAACGTTTTACAATAGGCCTCCTACAATATTTTATACAAAAGCCTTGAGAAATTAGCAGAGCCTTCTGGATGTAACACTATGCCTGGGCCTTCAGGGTTGGCCTCTTCAGCTTCCAGGGCACAGAGTCTTTCCAGCTTGCTGAGGAATGTTCATGCGCACGAATCTGAGGGCTTGCTCTGCTTGGCTTGACACAAACCTGACCGACCTCACCCTGTCATTGCCTCAGTCCGGGCGTTGGCCTCATTTTTCACAGAGCAGAGTTCTTCCTCACTGGATAACCTATGCCCCTCCCTGCCCTCTCTTGGTGTCTTCATCTAAAGCCAAATTATGGGAACTGCATGTTGGCCTCTCCACTGGCACCCGGATTATATCCTGAAACTCTCCTTGGCTTCCAAGCTCTCATCCTTCCCCCATTGGCTTGGTCCTTTCTGGCCCATGCTCACCTCCAACTCTTCTCCCAAGTCACCTGACCAGTACTCTGCCCCCTGACCTTGGCCAAGTATCTATCTCCCATTCTTTAGTTGCTTCCAGAAACACTTCCTCTTTTCTTAGGCTTTCCTGGGCACGTGAGAGGAGAGGTGGTGTGTTTTCCCTGATCCACTCCAGTTAATCTTTTAGACTCCACAACCAAAAAGTGCTTACTGAGGAAAAAAACAAACCAACATAAGAGAACAGGTGGTGGAGTGGGGAAGGAGACAACAAGATTGCAAGAAAGGGAGACAGGGGCATTTCTCCACCTCCATCTCCCACCCTAGCAAGGCTGCAGGGGGACTGGGCCTGAGAACTTAGTAAACCTTGGCAGGGCAGGAAACAGATGTTCAAGTATCTGGAATCCCCCCAGCTTGAAATCCACGCATTTATGTTCACGCACATTTCTTCATCTAGGAAGTGAGAGGTCATTACGCAATGCAGGTTTTCTTCTTGACCGATTCCTGTTCCACTTAACCCCAACCATCCATTTTCTTATTTCTTTCTTCCTGCTTTTAACTCATCCTACTTAATTTTTTTTATTACCCAAGTAAACCACCAGAGTCCTCTCTGGAACAAGGTGGATCTTAATTACATCTACTCACATATTCTCCTTATCATGTTCCCATCCATGCAAATAAACACAAATGTTCCCCAAACAACTAAGAACACCCACAAACAAGCAGCTGAAGACCCATATGAGTGACATGCAGAGATAAGCACAAAACGAGATGTGCCCACAAATAGCCTGAAGCGTTCATTCAGGGGAGCCCAAAGATAAGCATACTGACATCCACAGGTCCCTGCAGAACACTGGGTGAAAGGGTCCCCGGCTTGTGCTCTCCAGAAGCAAGAGTGACTGAGAGCAGAGGTGAGGGCTGAGCAGGAAAGAGGGGGAGGTAGGCGGATGACAGGGATCCAGTGGGTGTGGCCAGAAGTGTGCTGCTTGATTGATATTACTATTCTGGTCTTGAGGTGTCTGTCCAGATTGGTTTGTCTATCTTAGGCTGTAAACCTCTGGAGGACAGGGCTGGGCCCACGTCAAGCACTGCCCTGTGCTCCATCGGGCACAAAGAGCCTGTTGCTGACAACAACAAGGGGCGGGCAACTCTGTGCTCATGGATTTGTTGACTGGCTACATGACTTGACTCCCAGACTTGAGTGTCTTTAAATGCCTGATGAATTGCAACAGAATACCATGAAATACACTTTCTTCAGGCTTTACTGAAACAGAGCTCTTCACATGGCTGAAACAGTTTTGGTGCCATCCTATTGAAAGACAGAAATATCCTACATGAGCTGTCAGCAGCCTCTTCAGCCTTAGAATTGCTGTAATGAGATTCCCAGAACTTGAAGATGCCGTGATATGACACTGTGCTTTCAGCGATTGTTTCCACGTTTGTCTCCCTTAAGAGCAGAAAGGGCCTGAGCATTATTCATTTTTAGATTTCCAGAGCTTAGAACCATGCTAGAAAGTCATGGGTGGTCCAGAAATACTGACTGAGGGAATGAGTGAGCATGAGCCTGAAGAGTGGAGTCCAACCCCGCCTCCAGCCCCGGCAGCTCCCCCTCAGGGGCATCCCAGGCAGGTGCTAAGCCTCTCATTAACCAGCAATGCAGAACTCCCTTCCCCGGCCCCTGGGGCATTTGGTTTTGCAACCTCTGAGGTGAACACTATAATTCTAACTTTATGGGTAATAAAACAGAGGCCCAGAAATGTTGCAAATGTTATCTAGGTCACATTGCTAGCAAGAAGTAGAGCCCACACTGGTCTGCCAGATCCCAAAGCCCATGGTCTTAATCACCAGGTTAATCCTTACACCCTTACTACCGATGGGACCGCTGATCCATCACTTCAGGGCTCAGGTTGAAGTTTCCTCATCTATAAAATGGAGATAAGAAAACCTACTTAAAACAGCTGTGAGATTTAGCTGATGTATCTGAAGCAATAAGCAGAGAAATGGTACTACACTTTCCAAGGGACTTACCTTCAAGGTTTGAAGGAAAGAGGCATATGGAGAGTTTTCTTCTCTAAAGCAGCTTAGGTAAGAAGTTATATTCACGGAGAACCTTTTCCTTGAACTAACTAAAATAGTGATCAATTCTCCATCCACTTACATTTTTGCTCATTCAGCAAATATATCTCAAGGGCCTTCCATGGGCCAATTGGTAGCAAAGGACAGGAAAGCCTGGTAGGAAAGTGGGCTTTGAGTCAGAAGGCTTAGGCTGACAGCCTCACTCATCTCCACTAACTGAGTGAATTTGGGCGAGCCACTGAACCTGCTTGGCCCTCAATTTTCTCAACTGTAAAATGGGAAGGATAATACCTAACCCACACAGCTGTGAGGTTTAAAGAAAACTCATATACAAAGAAGGAAGTCTCTGATACAGTCTCTGATACAACGCACACACCTACAAAATTGTAGTTACTATTTCCATCATTGGCCTACAAAGGGCAGTGCAGTGGGAGCAGTCCAGCTCAGCTCAGCAGTAGCCAAAGCAATTGTTTCAAACTTAGATTAGCATCTTATTGATTGGAGGAAGGAAGAGATATTTCATCACTGACATTGTTTAGAATTGCCGGTGGATGGTAATAATAAAAGAGCAAACTGACTCTTAATCTGTTTTATTATTGTTGAAATTCCCTACAGACAATGCACCCATTACTGCCTTACATGGGACAGCACACTCCCACCACCAACCTTTGGTAAGCAGATGAATTACACATTAATGCCAAAGCATTCAGGGGACAGTCAGAATTAATCGGCACTGGTGTACACCACATCTATAGTAACCCCCTTCAGATTGTGTGCCTGAAATCAATAGGCTTTGCTAGACAACAGCAAATATCCTAGTTAATCCAAGGAAAAATGAATTTTTCCTATTTTTTACAATTTTTATTGAAGTGCAACATACATAATGAAGAGCACATATATCATATAGCTTGCTGAATTTTCACAAGCAGAACACACTCATGTGACCAGAACTCAGATCAATAACTAGAACATTGCCAGCATTTCAGAAACGCTTACATGCCCACTTCCGGGAATTACCCCTTTTGCCCGCTTTTGTAAATAGGATTCATATAATAAGTACTCCTTTGTGTCTGACTTCTCTCATTCATTGAACATTAACGTTTGTGAGATTCATCCACACTGTTGTGTGTGAGTGTAGATGGCTCGTCTTCATTGTCATAGGGTGTTCCATTGTATGACTCTACCATAATCTATCATCCATTCAACTGTCAATGGATATTTGGGTTGTCTCCAATTTACAGTTACTGTCAATGAGAATTCTAGCACATGTCTTTTAGTGAATATATGAGCATGTTTCTGTTGGGCATATACCTAGGAGTGGAATTGCTAGGTCATAGAGAATGTACATGTTCAGCTTTAGTAGATACCAACAAACAGATTCCCAAAGGCATGTTAAGAATTGCATTGTCACTTCTAAACCTTAAAGTCCTTTACACTGAGTGAAGTGACAGGCTCTTGGAAAAAGGCAAGAAATGGATGTTTCTGGCTAAACGAACCATGAGGCAGAGACTCTTGTAGCATTTAAAGTAGTCACTTGATCTTAGCACTCCGGGAACCTGCCTGAAAGAACACAGGGCTTGGTTACCCAGACTCTGCTTCAGATCCAGTGCTCGAAGACTTTGCCCACAAGAGGTTCTAAGCCCTGATCAGTGATTGCTGAAAAAGCAAGGAGAGAGTGGAAGAAAGCAAGGAGAGGATTCAAAGGATGGAAAGAAATGAAGCCAAGTTCTAGAGAAAAGTGATGAAATTCAGAACCAACACTTGAAAAGAAATCTGTATATCCCCAAAATGGAATAGTCAGCTAAGCTCTTTCCTTTTCTTCTTTGTGACCATTCCTTCAACACCAAACTCCTCGAAGAACCATCCTTAGAAGGGCAATAGGGACATCCTCAGACAGGACCAGCCCTTCCTGTCTTCTCACCTTACTCAATCCTGCCTCCAAACCTGTCTTGTCTTACTTGGCAGGCATCTGTGTGTCTCACCAATCTGGCGGATCAGTCTGGGCAGTTTACCTTACCCAGACCGCACCTGAAACTCAACCCACCCCTTCTTGCTAAAACTCAGCCTTTGCTTCCCCTCACACCCCTCACCCCCCACAACCAATAGACTCAAGTCCTATCAATTCTATTTTCACTATCCCCTCTCCCTTCCACTGTCATCTCTCACTTGGGTGCCTACAACAACCCCCAATTTGTCTCCTTGCCCCCAGGCTGGCTTTCTCTGGAGCTGTCTTCACCCATATCTTTAGAGATCTTTCTAAACTGTGAATCTGATCATGTCATCCCTCTATTAAAATGCTCCGCAAAACTTTCCAATGCCCTCAGATTCAAATCGATCAAAACTCCTTAACATGTTCAGCAAGGTCATTCGAGACTGGCCCCTGCCTAACTCTCCAGCTTCAAACACCTCTCCCTTGCACTGCGTGGTCCATGAGCCATGCCAAACTTCCTTCTGTTTGCTGAATAAACTATGTGTTCTCTCTCCCCCCTTTATTTGCATTTAAATATATATATATATATATATACTATCACTACTGGGATATAACTGATATACTATACAACTCATCCATTTAAAGTGTACAATTAATTCAACAGTTTGTAGTATACTCATAGAGTTGTGCAACCATCACCACCATCAATTTTAGAACCATCAAATTTAGAACCATAGCTATTTACTGAGGGCCTACCTTACGCCAAGCACTCTTCTAGGAAACAAAGATAAATAATGCTCTTCCTTCCTTCAAGGTGTTTACAGTCTAGTGGGTGAGAAAGACACATAAACTAATATCAGTATTTGCAGGTCAGTGTACTAAGTACAGGTATTAACGGAAGCACAGGGAAGGGAAGTTAGTCTTGATCACCTTAGACTTTCTTATTATTCATTGTATCAGGGATCCTTAATTCAGAGGATTGTTAATTTGAATGAGAAAAAAAATTACATCTTCATTTTCAATACCTGAAATTGAAATTTAGCGTCCTCATCATTTATGAGTGTAAGGAATAAACCACAGTAGTATTTGTAGCAACTGTGACTCTGTCATACTAAAAATCACAGATATTTATATATTGTATTAAAGTTGTTGTGGATCATGAGACATTATTTCTGCTCATCATGACTTCAAAATCACGGTAGTTATTAGACCCACCACCAGATCATGTTATTTAATGTGTTAATAAATAAGCAATATATTTTATAGCCAAATATGGTTTATTAAAATTTTGTTACTTATTTTAATATAATTGGTTTCCTGTGTAATACTATATCTTTTCTTTCATGTATTTATAAACTGAGAAAGGATTTATAAGCTTAACCAACTGCCAAAGTGTAGATGGCACAAAAATGCTAAGAAGTCTTGCATTAAATAATTCTTAATTGAGGCTGGAGATTCTACTGAGCCTGGAAGACAGACAGACAAATAAGCAGATAATTTCAATGTAACAGAGGACTGGATAAGATACTGTGGAGGGTGAAGAAAAGAAGGACTAATTCTTTCTAGAGCAGTCAGAAAGGGCACAGGTGATATTTGAGCTGATTCTTGAAAAATGAATCATTTTGGAGAGACCTTTGTTCATCTGGTCCAAACCTGCCTCCAGTCCTTGAGTCACCTCTATGGCATTCCATCACATGGAATCCAGCCTCTGCCGAAACACTTGGACCTGGAAGCATGCATCCAGAGGTTGGCTAGAGTTGGAGGTGGAGGGGAGAAGAAGAGAGGAGCTTGACAGACGGAATCAGTCAGCAAAGGGCAGGCCTGTATATATGGAGCCAACAGAAGACAAGGTGGAAGGGAAGGAGAAGCAAGACCAAGAGGGGCTGTGGGCTGGGGCACACAGAATAAAAGAAAGACCCCGGACTTGGGAATCAATCAAACCTGGATTCTACACTCAAACAGACAACTACTAACCTGTGTGACCTTAGACAAGTTGACAAGTTACTTAACCTCTTTGAGCCTCTGTTTTGTCACCTGTAAATATGAATTAATACCTGCATTTCAGGGTTGTGGAGATGAGGTGATGGAGCGTATGGAAAAGTTCTTGGCACAGAGTAGGCAATCGATGACTATCAGAGCCTCTTCCTTTCAGCTGGCCCAAAGCCAGCCTTGTTACCCTCTTCCCTTAGGTGAGTTTGACCTTGATTACTCATTGTCTAGGTCCAGTAATAATGACTAGATTTGTTAACTTCTTACTGCATGCTTGGCCTTGTGCTAAACATTCTCTTTTCATCCTCACAACAACCTATGAAGTTGGAAGTATCTGTTTTACAGATTAAGAAACTGAGGTGCAGAGATGTTAAGTAGTACAATTTCCCCAAGTTCTCATAGCTGGGAAGTAGCAGAACTGGAATTTAAACCCAGATATGGCTGACAGTCACATCTATGCTGTGTATTGTGCTACTTCTAGAAAGTTAGTTGGAGATCACTCTGTTGGGTAAATCTTTAATCCACACCTGTCAACATTTGACCAAAGCTCAAGAATGCCCTGCTTTAATAAACAATGCCTATAAATGCTGAAGTAAACAACAGCACAAAAGCAAAGCAGTAGGTTGGACAAGTGAAAATCCTTAAAAGGAAGATAATCCGAATAAACACATAAAAATAACAGCAATCTCTTGGGCAGTGGAGAGTATAACCATTGTTCCCAGGCAGCCAAAGGAGACAACTATAACAAGACTCGAGATCCTGCATTCTTCCTTAGGGTTGGTTTGTGGCTGAAGTCACCTGAGATGGGGGTAATATCTCCCCTCACAAGCTGTACACCTTGACATTAAGCTATGGAGATCCTAATCACAAAGACTAATATTTGTGTAGCATTTACAGTTTTGTAGACATTCTTATTTACAGGGTATCTGGTGACACTTAAAACCCTGGGAGATGTTTAGGGCCAGGGTCATCTGTATTCTCAGAAGAGGAACATGAGGTTCAGAGAAGCAAGGTGACTTGCCCAAGGTCAATGAGCTAGTGAAAGACAGAATCACGATGTAAACTCCATCTTCCGACTCCTTTTCCAGTGCTATTTCCACTTCCACTTCCACTGGCATCTCCATCCCCAGTTCAAATTAGATAGGAGATTGAGGCTCTTCGGTAGCAAACTTCTAGACTCCTCAGAACCGTGTAGATTTTGGCAACAACGCTGGAGGCTGGGTTGCAAGGAAACAGAAGATAGTACTCATGATAGAAGCAAAAACATCTAGTCTTCCTTGAAATAACAGCTTTATTGAGATAGAATTCATGTATCTTAGAATTTGCCCTTTTAAGATGTACAATTCAGTGGTTTTTAGTATTTCACACAGTTTTGTGACCATCTCCACTAATTCCAGAGCATTTTCATCACCCTAGAAAAAGCCCCATGAAGCCACTGTAGTCATTGCTCATTCCAGGTACCTTCATCCTCTGGAAACCACTCATCTACTCTATTTCTATGAATTTATCCTACTGGACATTTCATGTAAATACAATATTCAGTATGTGGCCTTTTGTGTCTGGCTTTTTTCACTTATGTGACAACATTCTCAAGATTCATTCACATTGTAGTATGTATCAGTCCTTCATTCTTTTAATGGCCAGATAATATTCCATTGTATCGATATACCACATTTTATTTATCCATATATCAGTTAATGGACTTGCGAGCATTTCCATCTTTTGGCTGTTATGAATAATGCTGCCATGAACATTCAGGTTCCAGTTTTTGTATGCACATTTGTTTTCATTTCCCTTGGGTATATACCTAGGAGTAGAATTCCTGGGTTATATGGAAACTCTATGTTCAGCTTTTTGAGGAACTGCCAGAATAGATAAGTTCTTTATTCTATTTATTCTTTCTCTACTATTTTATTTATACTATTTCCAAAGTGGCTGCACTATTTGACATTCCCACTAGCAGTATATGAGGTTCCACTTTCTCCATGTTCTCCCAACACTTGTTATTATCCGGCTTTAAAAAAAATTATTATTATAACCATCCTAGTGGCTGTAAAATGGTGTGTCATTGTGATTTTAATTTGCATTTCCCTAGTAAGTAAAATGTTTTCCTGAGTTCTGCTCTAGCAAATTAATCGGACCTAAGGAAGAGGTCATGGGATCTCTAGCTGGTTGGTCAAAAGCATAGGTAGCAACATCTTTTGCCTAGAACACCCTCACCCAAGTTAGTTTTTAATATATGCTACTGTAATATCATAATGCATCCTAGCAACAGTCATTTCTAAACAGGCATCAGCCAGCAAAGCCGTTGTTTCAAGTGGCTCTGGGAGACACAGTCCATCCAATGGTGCCCAGTCTTATCACTCCAGCAGAAAGTTAGGCAGAATCTAGCTGGTTGGTCAAAAGCATAGGCAACAACCTGGACTTGCAATTGGTATCTGAAGTGGGAAAGGGGGAGAGGAAACAGCCTTGTAGGACAGAAGTCTTAATCTGTGAAGTCCGTCAGAAGTAGTGTGAGAGTAAAGGAGACATACAGAAGGAGTGTGTTTTTCCTTCATACTTAGTTTGATTTTTGGATTGTTCATTGCTATTGCATAGAAACACAATTGATTTTTGCATATTGATTTGTATCCTGCAAATTTGCTGAATTTGTTTATTAGTTCTAATAATTTTTACGAATTCCTTAGGATTTTTTTATTTACAAGATCACGTCATTTGCAAATAAAGATGGTTTTGTTTCTTTCTTTCTTATCTGGATGCCTTTTATTTCTTCTTAATCACTCTATCTAAAACCTCTAGTACAATGTTGAATAGAAGTAGCAAGAGCACTTGTCTTGTTCCTGATCTTAGGGGAAAACTGTCAGTATTTCACAATTAAATATGATGTTTGCCATGGAGTTTTTGTAGACGGCGTTTATTAGGCTGGAGAACTTTCTTTCTATTCTAGTTTATCAAATATTCTTACCATGAAAGCTACTTGGATTTTGTCAAAGGCTTTTCTGCATTTATTGAGGTAATAGTGTAGTTTTTATCTCCTGTCCTAATGATGTGATGTATTACATTAACTAATTTTCATATGCTAAACCATTTTCTGTATCTTTGGGCTAAGTCTCACTTGCTCATAGGGATGATATTTTTCATGTTGCTTGTTCAGTTTGCTAGTACTTTGGTGAGGATTTTTGCATCTATGTTGATAAGAGACACTGGTCTGTAGTTTTCTTTTCCTGTGATGTCTTTGTCTGGTTTTGGTAGCAGTATAATACTAGCCTCATAGAATGCATTGTGAAGTATTCCTCCTTTTCTGTTTTTTGGAGAAGAGTTTGTGAATGATTTCTTTAAAGATTTATTAGAATTCACCAGTGAAGTCATCCACGTCTTGGTTTTTTTGTGTGTGAGCAATTTTTTTAATTAATGATTTAATCTCTTTACTCATTATAAATCTATTTAATCATCTATTTCTTCTTGAGTCAGCTTCAGTAGTTTATGACTTTTTAGGAAGTTGTTCATTTTGCCCATATTATCTAATTTGTTGGCATACAATTGTTCATAGTATTTTCTTATATTCCTTTCTATTTCTGTAAGACTGGTGGTGATGCCTGCTCTTTCATTCCTGATTTTAGTAATTTGAGTCTTTCTTTTTTCTTAGTCTAACTAAAGGTTTGTTAATTTTGGTGATCTTTTCGAAGAACCAACTTTTGGTTTCATTGATTTTCCTCTAATGCTTTTCTATTCTCTTTTTCATTAACGTCCATTCTAGTGTTTATAATTTCCTTCCTTCTGCTTGTTTTGGATTTAGTTTGTTCTTTTTCTAGTTAAGATGGAGGGTTAGTTTATTGATTTGATATCTTTCTTTTTTTAATAAAGATGTTTACAATTATGAATTTCCCTCTAAGCACTGCTTTAGTTGAATCTATTTGTTTTGATATGTTGTATTTTTATTTTCATTCATCTCAAAGTATTTTCTATTTTTATTTGTGATTTCTTCTTTGATCCATTGGATATTTAGGAGTTTGTTGTTTAATTTCTGTACACTTACGAATTTATCAAATTTCCTTTTGTTATTAACTTCTAATTTTATTAGAAGGAAAATATTTCATATTCATCAAGGAAAATATTTCATATGATTTCAATCCTTTTAAATATAATGTGGCTTGTTTTATGGCTTAACACATGGTCTATTTTGGAGAATGCTTTATGTGCACTTGAGAAGAATGTGTATTCTGCTCTTGGGGCGAATGTTTTATATGTCTATTAGGCCTAGTTAGTTTACAGTTTGTTCAAATCCTTTATTTTCTTGTTGATCTCATGTCTAGTTGTTCTATCCATTATTGAAAGCGAGGTGTTGAAGTTGCTAACCATTATTGTCAAATTGTCTATTTCTCTCTTCAATTCTGTCAGTTTTTACTTTAGGTATTTTGGGCCTCTGTTCTTAGGTCAATATGTATTTACAATTATTATGTCTTCCTAATGAATTGACCCTCTTATTATTATAAAATGTGCTTGCTTGTTTCTAGTAGCAATATTTGCCTTAAAGTCCATTTTGCCTGTTGTGAGTATAGCCACTCCAGCTCTCTTTTGGGTATTGTTTGCACATTAAATCTTTTTTCATCCTTTTACTTTCAATCTATTTGTATCTTTGAATGTAAAGCATGTCTCTTGTAGATAGCCTATAGTTGGATGGAGGTTTTTTATCCATTTTTCCAATCTCTGCTTATTTATTGGCATTTTAGTCCATTTACATTTAAGTAATTGCTGATAAGGTAGGATTTAATTTGCCCTTTTGCTATTTTTTTTGCATGCCTTATGGATTTTTTGTTCCTCTATGCCTTCATTACTGCCTTCTTTTGTGTTAAATAGATATTTTCTAGCATAAAACCTTCCCTTGCTGTTTCTTTATATATACACATACATATATATGTATATATATATATATACATATACTACATACATATGTATATATATATATTTTTTTCCCTTAGTGGTTGGCCTGAGGATAACAAGATCTTAACTAAAAATAATCTAGTTTGCATTAACACCCTGCATTTTTACAGCACATTCTCATTTACATTTTTTATTTAATTCTCAGGAAGGAGAAAGTAGGAAATCTTTTCTCTATCTTGGCTTGAGGACCTGTATGGAGCAACGTTACCAATAATGTCCCTCCAGAGGCGAATTATAGCCACATGAGAGCGGCCCCCATTTTCCCCCCAGGGTATAGATTTGCGAGGTGATCATTACACCTTTGTATAGACTGTCTAACTTTCAGAGTGAATTCACATACATCAGTGATACTCAGAATGTGGTACGGGGATGTTTGAGTGTCCCTGAGATGTTTTCAGGGGGTCCTCAAGGACAAAACTATTCTCATAATAATACCAAGACGTTATTTGCCCTTCTTAGTTCTCATTCTCTCATGAGAGTACAGTAGAATTTTCCAGAGGTTACGTGGTATATGATATCATAACAGATTGATTGCAAAAGCAGATATGAGAATTTACTGTTCCTATTAAGCCAGGCATTAAAGAGATTTGCAAAACTATAAAACAGTGCCACTGTTCTGTCTAAATCATTTTTGAGAATATAGTGATATTTTACTAAATAGGCTGTTTTTAAAATATATTTATTATATTAATATATTATATATTAATATATTTAATATATTTATTATTGTTAATTTTATGAGCTAAATATTTTTTAATTTCCCAGTTTTAATTTATAACATTGTAAATACTGATAGTTATAATACATTTAAACAAAAGCTTATTTGGGTTCTTAATAAATTTTAAGAGTGTAAGGGAGTCTTGAAACCAAAAGTTTTGAGAGCTGCTGACATATGTTTTCTTGTTTAACCCTCACAACAGCACTGTGTGGAAGCGGGATAGCTTCCGTCACTCACAGCTGTGGTTCCTTGGGTGAGGAAACTGAGGCTATGAATCTGGGACTATGCCCGGAATAGGGGTTGTTGGGAAGGTAGTCAATGATTCTGAGGCCAGAGCCAAACCAGTTAACTGGAGTGACTGGAGTGACACTTCATGGAATCTATAACCTCTTAACGGCCACTGACACTATTGATCTCTCTCAGTTCTGGATATTGTCTCTATCTTGTCTTCCATGACACCATTTTCCTAGTTTTGCGAATGGCTCACCTTCCTCCATCTACCCCTTAAATATTGCTAGTACCCAACATCTTATCCTCAACCCTATTCTGATCTCACTCTATGATCTTCCTGGATGAGCTCACCCACCATTACATATGATGATTCTCAAATGTACAACCCCAACTCAGATCTCTCTCTTCAACTTCAAAGCTAAGTACTGGATGTGTGTACCTGATATCAGATGTTTTAAACCCACATGCTCAAAACTCTCTAACCACTAGGCATTCAATATATTGTACTAGGTACACATAGTGTGACAGTGGGCAAGACATAGTCCCTTTTCTCAAGGAAACAAAAGTCTAGTAGAGATGATCAGTTTGTCCAAAACCAACTTCTATATTTTTGGGTCTGGTTATTCTTATCACCATCAGCCCAGTTACCCAAGACTCCTCCTTCTTCTCTGTCCCCTCCATCCAATGAGTCACCAAGTCCTATGCATTATATTTCTGTAATGTCTCTTCAGCCTTCACTTTTCTCCATCACTATTGCAACTCCCTCAGGTCAAGTTTTCCTAATCTCTCCTGTGAACTATTGCAATAATCTCCTCAGCACTCTTTTGGCCTCCTGTCTCACTCCCATCTAACTCATACTTCACACTGCTGCCTGAATGACCATTTCATAATCTCAAATCTGCTTTCCTCATTCCCATGCGAAAACTCTCCAATGACTCCCTCTTCTCTGCAAAATAAAATCCACACTCATTAGTCTGTCTTGTAAGGTTCTCCAGGAACTGACCTTTGCTTCATTTCCTATCTCTCCTCTGAATGTATCCAAGACATTTCAAATGATGTTTCTGACAGCAGGAATGCCCTCCCTAATTACCTGGTCATCTTTTATGACCCTTCTCACGTGTCTTCTCCTCTGTTAAAATTTGTATGACCTTCCTAAGAACTCTTGATTATTCCCCTTTTGGGTCTATCACTATATCGTGCACAGATCTCTCTTCATTATGGTACTTATCATGAAGGATTATAACTTTTTATTTCCACAGCTATCTTCCCCTCTGGACAGAACACCTTAATGGCAAGAACTGTGTCTTACTCATCGTGGTATTACCAGTCTTAGCCCAGTACCTGGCATAGAGTGGATACTAAATAAATATTTATTGACTCAGTGTTGAAGGTCTGTAACATATGGATCACATTCAACCTTCTTCCTATTTTCTAAATTTACGATTCCCTTCTCATTTTCCACCCAATCACCCAAGCCAAAAACATGGGTAATATTATTAACAGATTCCACACTGTTCCCTATCCCTGATAGCCAATGAGTCACCAAGTCCAACTTATTCTGTTTCCGTAATCTCTCTTCAAAATGTAACTGCCCTGGGGCTGGCCCGATGGCACAGCGGTTAAGTTTGGACGTTCCGCTTCTGCAGCCTGGGGTTCACCAGTTTAGATCCTGGGTACAGACATGGCATCGCTCAAAAAAAAAATAAATAAAAAGTAACTGCTGTCCATCACCACCTTTAGAGAAGTCCTCTATCCCTTATGGATACTGCAGCCGTATTTTCAACCTCTAAAATTGGAACGCGGAATTTTCTGTCACCTCCAGGTATGAGGTACTATGAGAAACAGAGATAAATTTTAAAAGGTTGGAATTCTTTAAATGTTTCAATGATTTCCAGGGACAGCAGTAAAGAATATTTGAAATTATAATGCCACTAAGAATTCAGGTTGAGTGGTCATTTAACCTTGGTTACAAGGTTCTTGGACCTCTGTTTTAAGAGTCTCAGACCTTGAGCAATTTATCATCTGGGTGGCAAAGGACAAATGCACAGACAAGAATAACTAAAAATACAATATTGTAAGTTCCAAATAAATGAGGAAGTAATTTGAAAGAGAAATACAGAGGACATACAACCTGTGTGGGGCTTTAAGGTCATTGTAACAGAGATGGGATAGCTCACACCTGAAGCTGCCCACCCCAACTCCAGTCTCCACTGATGGAACTGGACCCTTGCCCACCAGACAAGGTTGACTGATTCATGGTTTCTATTTCCTCATGACTTTGCCTTCCACATGGCTTTGGCTTGCCCTGGACTCTCCAGCCCCACCTTTACCTCAAGGTAATGCCTGAGGCAAGTCTTTTAGCACCTGCCTATGCTGCCAGATCTCCCATTTTGGTTTCCCAATTTCAGATTCCAGAAGGAAATCTGATCGACGCAGCTCATCTTTTTATGCTAGGCTAAGTCATAGATCTTGGACTGCTCAAGGATGAACCACCCTTCGATCAGCTGTCTCTGGTGGACCAGCTGGTCAGTAGAGGAGCCAACACTCAACACAAGTGGTAGTGGCATAATGAAGAGAGACCACGCGACTGAAAGGAGAGGTGGAGCAGCCAGTCCCAGAATCTACCGTGGAACTTGATGTCTTGCCGGCTACAGTCTAAATCTATGTTTAGCCAGCCACTCCTTAATCCTTTTTTCCTGGTGACTGTTTTAATGCTATTCCTTGCAACCTGAGAGCTAAACTTAAACAGATTCAATCAGGTGGAGCAGAGGGAAAGAGAATTCCAGGAGCCCAGGTCAGCATGGATGGCAGCATAAAGACTGAATTTCTCATGGACTACTCAGGGAAGAGTAGAAAGGATTTTTTCTTTTTTTTTTAAATAGGAGATAAAAGTGACTAGGACACCTTAAATTTTTAAATAAGCCAAATTAGCATTTGGCAAATGAATGTAAGTCAAGGCCAGAAGGGACACAACTTTGAATAACGGGATCAAGACGTTAGACATGATACCATGGGCAACAGGAAATCACGGCAGTTTGGAACAGGAAGGAGATACCATCAGACCGGTATTTGAAATATCACACTGGTCTTGGGAGGCATTCCATTTCCAACACTGAAGCGTGCTTGTCCTAGCCCTATAATGATAGATTGAACATGCATGATAATGTGTGGCTGAGAGCAGAACATCAAAGTAGCCAGTGGTTGGGAAGCAGAACTACGAATCAGGATAGCCTGTGGGAGGCTTCCACTCACACAGCCTGGAAGCCAGGAAAGATGGCCAAAGACATGCAGCTGTGGGAAATGCTGCACCTCTTTCTCACTGACTGGTACTAGCTATAAATCAGTGAACATCACCTCCGTGTGCAGACCCAT
The DNA here is from genome assembly GCF_041296235.1 of Equus asinus. Taxonomy (NCBI): domain Eukaryota; kingdom Metazoa; phylum Chordata; class Mammalia; order Perissodactyla; family Equidae; genus Equus; species Equus asinus. Next base: position 47,889,972 of record NC_091805.1, read on the forward strand.
GCCTGATGAGTTCTAAATGGGCCCATTATGACAAGGACTGTCAGGGCCATCTACGGACTTCCATGTAGAACCCAGGTGTCACATGCAGAACCCACTGTCAGCTGTCTCCTCACCCTCTAAAACAGCCATTTGCAGCAGCTGTCTGTTTCACACCATGTCCACAGGAAGACCTTCTCAGCAACTCTTTAAACGCCCCCTAAGAATTCACTCTGTCAAACTAATAAACAGAAACCTCATTAAATTAGAGTCGGGAGACCAAAAGGGGGAGCTCTCATGCCCTACGTTGATAGTAGAGCCCAACAGGGAGGAGAGAAACTTCTTCTTGAATGGAAAGAAGATCAGCCAATGAGAGACTGTCACAACTCAGCCAATGAAAGCCACCACACTTTGAACTCTTTGTTACAATAGCCCTCCCAAGTTTCTCTTCCCCTCTAGAAAAGAGGTTATCCTCCCTTTGCTACTGGGGACTTGTACGTGGCTCACCATGGTTGCAGACCCAGAATTGGAATTCTTCGATGATCCCAAATAAACCCATTTTTGCTGGAGAAATAACCAGCTGTCTATTTGTTTAAGGTCAACAGCTCACATAACATTAATGAGCAGTGGAGAATCTCCTGATGGTTTCATGAGGGAGTTTACACTGCACAGTCCACAGCAAACAATTTAAAAAAAAAAAAAAAAACCACCAGGTGTGTATGCTCTGTAAAGTCCTCCTTTGCAGGACAGCCACCAGCAAAGGAAACGCAGCTGGTGCCATGTTAGCAGATTCTAATCTGTATGCTCATTGCTATACTTGTGCAGCAACAATAGCACTTTCTTTTTCAACCCATCGCCCTGGTTTAGTCTGCTGGGTCCTCTTTCTCCTTCCCAGATTCTTCCTGCTCAGTTCTGCAATGTCATTCTGCTCTGCCATAACTGCTATCCTCAAATTTCCATACCCAAATCCAAAACACAGCTTAGATAAAGACCCACCCCTTCCCCTTACAGCTTATAGGGCCCATCCTCCTTAAGATGACAATGGAGGTTCTAAATAAAATATTTTGTTGTTGCTGCACACACACAGCAATACGCATACAGATTAGGATCTTCCAACATGGCACCACCGTTTCCTTGGCTTCATCACTTTGCTCTCTGGGCTGCTGTTTCTTATACCCTAATGTAAGAGGGATAGGTGGGTCGATCTGGGTGAATCCCATCTGCAGCACAGCCCTCAGTCTGGACTCTGCGTAAGAGTAAATTGAAAAGACAGTGGAGGTGTTGGGGGTTGAAGAAGCCAACTATACAAGCCCAGGCCTTGGGGAAGAGGAGAGTGAGGATGGCGGAGGGGAGAAAAGATGAGGGAGGATGGAGTCAGGCAGACAGGGTCCCGGTGGCAGGGAGAGTGAGGTGTGGGGCTGCCGCTGCAGCAGGCATGATGCAGCTGGAATGCAGAGCACGGAAGAGAAACGGCTTTGTCCCCGCAGCCGCCCACGCTCTGACTGCATTAAGGTTTACACTGGGCCCAGAATGACTTTTTGATGAAGTGGATGCTGCATCCTGCAGGGGCCAACAGTCATATGGAAGAGAAGAGCTCAGCAGAAAGCACATCCAGCTTTCCAATATGCTCTTCTTTCGTCTGCTTTCTCTTTAAAGTGTGTTTTCTGGATGCCATTTTCATTCTAAGCTATCTATAGCTTCTCAGTAAGCAAGAAGGGGGGGAAATCCAACAACAGTGACAGCCAAGTGGCCAGTTTCTGTGGGAACACCTATGGATGTCTACTGTACTGGGCAAGAACAGAACAAAGTTGCTTTTATCTCCAGCTTTCCAAAAGCCTTTGTGTGCTTTAAAAGCTGGTTATTATTGCATTATTAAAGCCCCAGTGAGCCAGGGCCAAGGCGTGGATGCACCAGAGCTGTCCCAGGCGGCTTTAGCTAGTTCAGCCTTCTCAGCCTGTGACCTAAGCTGGCTCCCGGCTAGCCATCCAGCACATCCCAGCCTAGCATGGAGCAGGAGGGAGAGGCCAGGCCCTTACAGAAGGTGCCCTGGGCTGCTCACCAAACTGGTCTGTCTAGTTCCCAGGAATCATTCTGAGCTTAATCCATTTTGCCAATATTGTGTTTCTTAAAGCACCAGCGGTGTAAAGTGGGGAATCTGTTGTGTAAGGACATATTGAAACCAGATTTTCCTGGGGTTTCAGCGAGCAGTTTGCTCAGCAGTGAGGATGTGGGGGTGGGGATGAGGGGGATGAGGGGAAGGACCAAGGGTTCAGGTTTATGTGTGTCACTGGGGTCTGGGGACTGAAGCTTGGGATGGGAACTGCGTCACGGGGTGGGGAGAGGCTGGGGCATAGTTTGCCGAGTGCAGGTTTGTTCCAGTTTGTCTCAGATTCCTAGTCACACATCTCTGAGCTTTGTCCTCTGTCCTAAGCCCTACTTTCACAGAGGAAGAGAGGAAGCCCAAAGAGGCAAGGTGACTTGTCCAAGGTCACATGGTGATTGGTGTCCCGCTGAGATAGCCAAAGCCTGGACACGCGCTGAGCATGCATGGTGTTCGTCCCCAGGACTGCAGGCACAGGTGCCCTTTAAACGGCTGCGCCAGTTTAAGTTAGTGTTTGGGCAGATAAGCCCAGGGAAAGCATGGACTGTGTTTTCCACTGGGCCTTATGTGGCTCACAGCAAGGCTCAGGCACAGTTAAGAGTTTATGCTTGTGGCCAACCTCCCACTACCCCTGCAAAATGATCGGTTCCAGTGCACTTATTCTCACATAAATGTGGAGACACTGTCCAGCTGGAGAGGGTGAAGCATGACAGAACAGCAGAGGGATGCTGTGGATGGCTGTGCAGGCTGTGCACTCCACAAAGGGCCTAGATGAGGGGCCAAACAATGGCCAAAATTCAGCCTGACTTCCATTAACTGGGTACCACCCTGGTAAAATGCTCCTCATCTTCCTGGTCTCATGACAACTTCATCCTTGAATAGGAAAGCTTCCCTCTCTGCCAGCCCTTCTACCTCATTCCTATTCACTAAAGGTTTCACTTTTTTTTTTTAATTTATGTTTCTCAGTTTCACTTTTTAAGCTATAGCCACCAAACTAGCGAAGAACCCTGCCCAAACTGCACTGTTGGAAGCCACTGAGCCCATCTTCAGGCTACCTGTTCCACTTTTGGACATGATCTTCTCGTGATGCATCCAGCTACCTCTGTTCATATGCCACTTCCTCCAGGAAGCCTTCCCTGACCATTACTTTCTCCTCAACACATCCCACCCCAGGAGTGAGGTCCATTGCCCACAACATCCGAGGCACACTCTATGGGAAGTCGCAATATGTTGTGGAGTGATCTATTTATAATCCCATCTTCCCCTCAGATCTGCCCTGTCCAATATGGTAGCCACTGGCCATACGTGACTATTGAGCACTGGGACTGTGTCTATTCTGGATGGAGATGTGTTATAAATGTAACATATATACCAGATGTGAAACACTTTGTATGAAAAAAAAAATGTAAAATATCTTATTGATAATTTTTATACTGATTACATATTAAAATTCTAATATTCTAGATACATTAGATTAACTTACATATCTGATTAGAATTAATTTCACCTGTTTCTTTTTACTTTGATGTGGCTACTAAAGCAATTTAAATGACATGCATGGCTTGCACTGTATTTCTATTGGACAGCACTGCTTAGGCTGGAAGACTCCAGGGGTCAGGGACCATGTCCTTTCCATCTTTGTACCCCCAGCACCCAACACAGACACGCATTTGGGTGCTGAGAAAGTATTTTTAGTAATATAGGTGTCATCTCATGTTGTCACTGTCCCTGCCTGCTTGTCTGTCCCTACCAGGCTGCTGTGTGTGTCCTGAGCACAGAGACTGTGCCTCACCAATTACAGTGCTCGGCAAGAAGCAGATGCAGAAGAAACGTTAAAGAATGAGCTAGAGGAAATATTTTATCCAACATTTTATCTCCTGTAAGGAGAAGGATTTGTTTTAATTTAATCTCGTTTTAATTCTACTTGGGGACTATAGACATGACATGGAAACTTTATAGGTGGGGAAAAAAACAGATTACTTGCAACTCCTGGATGGATGTTTCTGAGTTCAGACAGAGGAAGCAGGCAGAGGAGGAGACAGTGCAGGGAGGGCTCAGGCTGTGTGCCACGGCCAGCCCCGTGGTCTGTTGGATGAGGGGTAAAGTCTTAAAAAGTCAGAGATTAGAAAAAACATCTGGGGCCGGCCTGGTGGTGTAGTGGTTAAGTTGGCACATTCCGCTTCTCTGGCCCAGGGTTTGCTGGTTCAAGTCCCACGTGCGGACATACATACCACTTGTCAAGCCACGCTGCGGCAGGTGTCCCACATAAAGTAGAGGAAGATGGGCACAGATGCTAGCTCAGGGCCAGTCTTCCTCAGCAAAAAAAAGAGGAGGATTGGCGGCGAATGTTAGCTCAGGGCTAATCATCCTCAAAAAAAAGAAAAGAAAAGAAAAACCATCGTGAGCTACGCAAATAAGCACAGGACAGAAGACACGGACTACAGAGACTAATGTGCACAACGGGATCAGTTAATAGCTTAGCCTCTCCTCTTAGGTCTTGATCAATGTGATGTTAACTCAACTTTTAAAAATCTTTATATATTTTCTGAATATAGAAATAAAACTGGCTCATTGTAAAAAGTGTTTTCAAAGGCAGAAAACCTCACAATTATATAGAAAGATACAAAGCAGAAAAAGTCCTCTGTGACCCCACTCCAAATAAAAACCCAATATCCACTAACAATAGGTTGATGTTCTTCGTTCTAGGTTTTTCCATGATATAGATACTTTCTTTACTTTTGCACTTTTTTTTTACGTAAGTGAGATTATGTTCTAAATATCATTCTGCAGCTAACTTTTAAATGTATAGGTATATTGTTGACATTTTTTCATGTCATTACATATAAATCTGTCCCATTGTCTTAGCTGTGGCAGAGTGTTCCGCTTATTTAAATGACCCCCTTATTACTGGAGCCAGCCCTGGTGGTCTAGTGGTTAAGATTTGGCACTCTCGCCGCTGGGGCCTGGGTTTGTTTTCTGGTCAGGGAACCACACCACCCACCTGTCGGTTGTCATACTGTGGTTCCTGTGATGCTGAAAACTATACCACCGGTATTTCAAATACAACCGGGGTCACCCATGGTGGACAGGTTTCAGTGGAGCTTCCAGACTAAGACAGAGTAGGAAAAAGGACCTGGCCACCCACTTCTGAAAAAATTGGCCATGAAAACCCTATGAACAGCAGTGGAGCATTGTCTGATACAGTGCCAGCAGGTGAAGGGATGGCACAAAGAGATCAGGCAGAGTTCCACTCTGCTGTCCACAGGGTGGCTAGGAGTCAGAATCCACTCCACAGCACCAACAACAACTTATTACTGGACATCAGCAACCAGGACAAACACTTGCTCTTGCATACAGGCTGCAGCAAACATCCTCAGAGATGCTTTTGCAACTATTGTGTTTCCATAGGAACAAAAATAGTTTCATTTATGTCCTAATGAAGACAGCTCTGCTAATCAGAATAGGACCACCCATACTTCAAAAAAAACCAGATTGGGGTGGGGGGTGCAGGGAGGGGATGGTGACGATAATGGTGGATGTGTGGGCTTGGTTTGAGGATTTCTGTAATACTGTAATGAAAGAAAAGTCTATTTTGCTTGACTCTCATCTTCTAGCTCTGTATTCTAAAATTGTTACTTTTTTGCTTAATCTAAAAGCTCAGTTTTGGACCAGCCTGTGTGAAGTTCAAGAACATTATCTTCCTATGTCCCAGTAAGAAGTGCAACTGGATACATCCTCCAGTGGCGCTCACTGGGTCAGTTTCCACTTTTTCCTACTGAAGGACTTATGGGTTCTTTAGTTACACAGGTAACTGTGGTTTGAAATTCAAAACAAGAGTATGCCTTTCATAATTCTCCTGAGAAAGAAAAATTCCAACCATAAAAAAATGCCACTAGGGTCTCTCCACCCTGCCCACCCCTGTTGCCTCTAGATGCCCACCTGTCTTTGCCTTATACTAACAGTGTCGACAAGTCACCAATCTCTCCTTGCCTGTGAAATGGTGCCTCCTACTTCGCATCATCACGGCCAGGGTTACAGATAGCGTGGGTAAGCACAAGAACGAGGTACACATTCAAATCATGGCAACGAGCATTATTTTCAATTGAAACTACTAGGATTAGATAGCAAGCAAAAGAGATGAAAGTAAAAGGCAATAAGGAAAAGAGAAAATCCCAGGAATGTTAGTAGTCTCTGGACATTTTTATAGCAGCAACTCCGATTCCTGTTTTCTATGGTGCCAGGAACTAACGTCAGTGAAGAGAGCGCTGCCTGCCAAGTTCTGTGTGAGGGGTTTTACATACATCAGCCTACTTACTTCTCACGACTGATTTGTGAGGTAAGTTGTCTTTGCCCATTTCATTGATGGAAAGACTGAGACCCGTGGTTGATGTTCAAATGGCTTTCTCAGATTTATCAGTCTAGTAAATGGATAAACTGGTGTTAAAACTCAGACCAGTTTGTCCCAAACCTATGCTTGTCTAGGTACCAGGATGCCGTTCACTGCACTAGGCTGCCACATGAAGCCTTAACTGTTTATCTTATGCACATCTTTCTTCGCCTGTGATCGCTGTGGCAGATCCAGCGTTTCCCTCCTTCCTTGTTTGGCTCTCTACTGTATCGGTCAGGACTCTCTCAGCTGCAAGTGACAGAAAGTCAAAGGAAACTGGCTCAAGTACATCAAGGACAAAATTGGCTCATGCGCATGAAAAGTCTGAAAGTGGACCTGGGCTGCAGGCATGGCTGCACTCAGGGGCTGGGACAGCGTCATCAGGCTCTGTCTATCTCCCCTGTCCCTCTGGATTCTGGGACAAGTTTTATTCTCAAAGGACTCTCTCCTCTGAGGAGAAACTTTACAGACCATCACCCCAGGGGCAAAAAAAGCAAAAAACAAGAGAGCACTCTTCCTCTCTCCCAGGATCTGTGTTGTGCATATATCAAATCCTAGTGAAAATTCACATGCCTGTTCCTTAACCAATCACTGTAGCTTAAAGTATGGTGTATCCCGCTGGCCAGGCCTCTGTCTCAGGCTCACCCTGTGACCAGGGGATTCGGGGTCAGTCTGACCTGAGTCATAAGGAATGGTTCCCCATAGTACACAGGGTCCTGTAATGAGAGGAAGGGCAAAAGAAGTCCTCAATAGACCAAAGCCACAAATATCCTCTGAAGAATTCTTCTAGCTTCTCACTCAGCAACAACTCATAAATCTTGTCTTTTGTCTGAGAAAAACTTGTCCTTTAGATACATGGGATCCCACAGTGGTTTCTTTTTGCGTATTGCTCTTGCGTTATAACATACAGTCTCTACAAGACGTCTGAAAATTCCATTGGACACAGCGTATCCTGCCCCCTCTTCCCACCTGGTTAGTGTAACAACACCGTCATTTTCAACGCTTTTGGCTCTAATTTGCATAAAGCTCTAATCAAATGGCTTAAGCAAGGAGGAAAATGTCCTTGCCACACGTAAGGAAATCCTGGTTGAGCAGCCCCAAGTTGACCGAGTCCATGGCTCAGACTCTCTCTATTTTTCCTTGCTGCCATCCTCAGTGTGTCGGCTTTGTCCTCAGTGTGCTCCCCTCAAGGTTGCAGGATGGCCACACAGTGCTGGGTACCACACCCAGACATGACAGCACCCTGCAGAAGACTCTGGCTGGCCACACAGTGCTGGGTACCACACCCAGACATGACAGCACCCTGCAGAAGACTCTGGCTGGCCTGTATTGCATTTGCCAGGACCGAGTCACCTGAGTCACCTGGCCTGCACCGTCCAGTAGACGTAGCCACTGAAATTTACACTTAATTTATTAGAATTCAATAAAATCAAAAGTTCCTCAGTCACACCAGCCACATTTCCATTATCACAGACACCTCTACCAGACACGTCTCTAAACCAATCGCTGGCAAGGAGAACACAATTACTATAATCGTCAAGTAAAACATCAATATTGGAGCCCATCGTTGATACTTATTAAGCTCCAATTTTGTGCCTTGACTTTGCAGGGGGCTGGGAATGCAAAGATGGGACTTAGTCCTTCCCCTCAAGACACTTACTCTCTAGCAGGGGTGATAGACAGATACACAGACAACCACAATGAAGGTGACTTTCACAAAGCTTGGAAGACAAGAAGCAAGCAAACGGCTCTGAGTGTTCTGCGCAAGGACAGATGACTTCTGGCTGAGGAGAACAGGGAGGGCTGCCTGCAGGTGGTGAGTTTTGAGCTGGTCTCGAATGCAGAAGGAGAAGTTTTCTGCAGGGGGAGTTTTGGGGCCCCAGACCAAAGGCAAAGCTTGATGAAAACAGAAGTCCTTGTTCTGGCAGAGCCAGTCAAGCTGTTCACAGGGTTGGTCATCCTAGTCAAGGCCAGCTTTTGAGCGTTTATGTGTCAACAGCGTAGAGGATGCATCAGACAGCTCAGTTAAAAGGTTGTTGCAATAGTCCACACAAGCAAAAACGAAAGTTAAGAAAGAATGGAAAACAGGAGACAAAGGTGGGGCAAGAGTATGCGTTCTATTGAAAGTTTAAAACCAGACCGACTGAAAAAAATCAGAATTTCAGAATATTTTAAAGAATGCTTGGTTTTCTCCAAGTTCACATTGTAAAACAAATCATTAGGATAAACTGTAAAGGGACTCCAGGACAACAGCCCTTTGTGTGGGACCTGAGCCCTCTACGAGAATTTTACCTCTCAGGAGACTTTTTCCCTTTGGTCGCCAGCTTGCCCCTTGTATTAGCTGCTGTCTATAGAACATACAGATTTGCTGTGATGTAATTGTCTAAATTTAGATTCAAATGTTATATTTATACTGTAACAGAGTGATTGGTTAATAGTGATGTCATTTCAAGGGATTACGGGGTTGCTTTTCGTGAGTGGCTTGGCCCATGAATGATGGGCTGCAGTGGACAGAAGTCATGATTACACCCAGTGAGCACCAACAGATCCTCTCTCCAGAGCAGCCCAGGTAAAGGACACCCAGTCTAGGGCACACTGCTGCACCTCCCTCTGCTGGAAGCTGCTGATGAGACTGTTAGCCCTCCCTTGACCAGGCATGGTGTACCCTTGCTTCTCAGTTTGCCCGACAACACCCTCCTCCATCCTTGGAAGCATGTGCCACGCCCTGTCCAGATTGTTGAGCGCTGTGGCTCTTTCCCTTGCATGAACTGGAGACCTCCCCTTCACCAGGAAGTCAATGAGCTTAACCTTTAGAGCCTCTCACTTGCATTGGCCCCTTCCAACGCCCTGGGAGGTGTCTTGCCAATGGGTTCACACGGTCATGTGTTTTTGTAAACTATGCAAACGTAATACATTTTAATTGCAATTGACTAAGAATGTTACTTCTTTCCCTCAGATTCCTACTCCATCACGTATTTCTTCAGGTGGGGTGACATTGGAGGGGCCCCAGGCATTTTTGAAATCCTGTTAAGGGGAAGGTCAATGAAGGATAAGTATAGTTTGGGTTTATGAAGATATATTTGTGTGGGTCACAGTCACTTCCGTGTATAGTTATGTTACTGCCAGTCATCCCAGAGCAGGAACGGCTTTCTGGAAAAATTCTGTCACCCACGGTTCCAATTCACCCAGCAGCTTGGTACTCAGACACAGAGCCTAGAGTGATACGAAAATATGAACATGTCCTTCAGCCCAAGCACCAGAGATATTTGAAGAGTGGAGAAGAGATGAAGTTTGAAATGTATTGAGCCAAAATAAAGAAAACTCTTCCAAACATCAGATGTGGAAGGTCATTCAGTGGATGATTCTATTCTCACAATACCTGACGGACTGGAAGTCCTCTCTTATTAGGAAGATGAATGGTACTGTACTGTATACAACTACAAAAAGTTAATCCTCTTCTGTTGTTATTTTTAATGGGAATTGTGAGAAATAGGATTTATGAGAATTCCTACGTTCATAAGGCCTGTACTCCAAGCAGAACAACAGAAGCGAGTATGTTTGTAACGGTTCATACATGATAGAAGCAACAGAAGTTTTCTCAAACTTGAATACAATCTTAAAAATTTACATGATATTACCAATAACAAGTTTGGAAGCTGAAAGAAAAATTTTAAAATATCAATAATTAGGAAAAAAAATGATCCACCATTCTAGAGGCTTGAGGAAGGAAGAAAACACTAAATTACCTTTCTCTTCTCTCTACATTACATCACAAAACTATAATCAAGTGAGGAGGTAATGAAAGAGCTTGCAGCTGAAGGAAGTTTTTAAAAGAAAAAGATTTTCAAGATGTGAAGTTAATAAATGGCAAGAACAAGTCAGTTAATAAAATTATTTTATTTTTTCTGGATTTGTGATATCTGCCAACTTTAAAATTTTTAATTGATTGTGATTCTTCTCTCAATTCATATAAATATTTATATTTGTAATAATCTTTGGATTCTTTCTCTGACAGAGGATCTCCCACATCTGCAAAGCTCCAGGCCCCCCACGAAGCCTGCATCCAGGGCTGGACGCAGGAGAAAGTGGGGCGCTACCAAAGCTGAGATTTGTTTTTCTCATCGTTGATGAGTCTGTGTTTCTCTGAAGGTTCCACTCGAAGAAAACAGGATGTGTTCCTTTGGAAGTGGAAAATTAGTCCTCAACCAGGGCAACAAAGGAGGCAGCATGGAATAACAACAGACACTAGATTTGGGTTCAATTTTTGGCTTTCCAGTGGAATGAGAGAGCCCAGAGATTTTACTTCTCCCTGGTAGCCAGTCTCGTCATCGTAAAAATAAGAACTCTGGGTTGGAGGAGCTGAAAGTTCCTTTCCAGGGCTGTGTTTCTGATTTTAACAGCTAAGTGTTGCTAAGTCAAGGTATTCTGTGACTTGCTGTGGAGAGCACAGAAGAATGACTCATGAATTTTTAATTTGTAAATGACTGCTACTGAGTTTGTGAAACCTGAACATTCTCATAAGTAGGTTAAACATATCCCTCATATATTATTTGCGCTGTTCAATTATTTACAACAGCCTTTTTACATAACAGGCTAAAGGTAAACTTTTGCATGGCCCCTTCTATATAATCACAAATTCTGCATAAGTGGAACCCTAAGCAATTAAGCTTTAATGTTAAAATTGTACCACTGCCTCCTAAGAGGGAAATTCATTGCAATACAGGCTCACCTCAATAAGCAAGAAAAATCTTACATAAACAGCCTCAAACGACACCTAACGGAATTAGAAAAAGAAGAACAAACAAAGCCCACAGTCAGTAGAAGGAGGGAAATAATAAGAATTAGAGCAGAAATAAATGATATTGAAACAAAAGAGACAGTAGAAAGGATCAATGAAACAAAGAGTTAGTTCTTCAAAAAAATTAACAAAATCAACAAACCCTTAGCCAGACTCACTAAAAAAAAAGAGAGAAGTCTCAAATAAATAAAATTAGAAACGAGAGAGGAGAAATCACAAGAGATACCGAAGAAATACAAAGGATCATAAGAGAATACTATGAAAAACTATATGCCAACAAATTGAACAACCTAGAAGAAATGGATAAATTCCTAGCCTCATACAACCTACCCAAACTGAATCAGGAAGAAATAGAGAATCTGAATAGACCAATCACAAGTAAAGAAATAGAAACAGTAATCAAAAACCTCCCCAAAAATAAGAGTCCAGGACCAGACGGCTTCTCTGGAGAATTCTACCAAACATTCAAAGAAGGTTTAATACCTATCCTTCTCAAACTGTTCCAGAAAATGGAGGAAGATGGAGCACTCCCTAATACATTCTATGAAGCCAACATCACCCTGATCCCCAAACCTGACAAGGACAACACAAAGAAGGAAAACTACAGGCCAATATCACTGATGAACATAGATGCAAAAATCCTCAACAAAATTTTGGCAAACCAAATACAGCAACATATCAAAAAGATTATACACCATGATCAAATGGGATTTATACCAGGGACACAGGGATGGTTCAACATCCGCAAGTCAATCAACGTGATTCACTACATTAACAATATGAAAAACAAAAACCACATGATCATCTCAATAGATGCAGAGAAAGCATTCGACAAGATCCAACATCCATTTATGATAAAAACCCTCGATAAAATAGGTATAGAAGGAAAGTACCTCAACATAATAAAGGCCATATATGACAAACCCACGGCCAACATCATACTCAACGGACAAAAACTGAAACCCATCCCTCTCAGAACAGGAACAAGACAAGGGTGCCCACTTTCACCACTCTTATTCAACATAGTACTGGAGGTGTTGGCCAGAGCTATTCAGCAGGAAAAAGAAATAAAAGGAATCCAAATAGGCAACGAAGAAGTAAAACTCTCGCTGTTTGCAGACGACATGATCTTATATATAGAAAACCCCAAAAAATCCATAGAAAAACTATTAGAAACAATCAACAACTACAGCAAAATTGCAGGGTATAAAATCAACATACATAAATCAGTAGCAGTTCTATATGCTAACAATGAACTAACAGAAAAAGATCTCAAGAACTCAATCCCATTCACGATCGCAACAAAAAGAATAAAATACCTTGGGATAAATTTAACCAAGGAAGTGAAAGATCTATACAACGAAAACTACAAGACCTTCTTGAAAGAAATCAACGACGACATAAAGAGATGGAAAGACATTCCATGCACATGGATTGGAAGAATAAACATAGTTAAAATGTCCATACTACCTAAAGCAATCTACAGATTCAGCGCTATTCCAATCAGAATTCCAATGTCATTCTTTACAGAAATTGAACAAAAAATCCAAAAATTCATATGGGGCAACAAAAGACCCCGAATTGCTAAAGCAATCCTGAGAAAGAAGAACAAAGCTGGAGGCATCACAATCCCTGACTTCAAAACATACTACAAAGCCACAGTAATCAAAACAGCATGGTACTGGTACAAAAACAGATGCACAGATCAATGGAACAGAATTGAAAGCCCAGAAATAAAACCACACATCTATGGACAGCTCATCTTTGACAAAGGAGCTGAGGGCCTACAATGGAGGAGAGAAAGTCTCTTCAAAAAATGTTGCTGGGAAAACTGGACTGCCACATGTAAAAGAATGAAAATCAACCATTCTTTTTCACCATTTACTAAAATAAACTCAAAATGGATCAAAGACCTAAAGATTAGGCCTGAAACAATAAGTCTTCTAGAAGAGAATATCGGCAGCACACTCTTTGACATCAGCTTCAAAAGAATCTTTTCGGACACCATAACCCCTCACCTGAGGGAAACAATAGAAAGAATAAACAAATGGGACTTCATCAGGCTAAAGAGCTTCTTCAAGGCAAGGGAAAACAGGATTGAAACAAAAGAACATCCCACTAATTGGGAAAAAATATTCACAAGTTATTTATCCAACAAAGGGTTAATCTTCATAATATACAAAGAACTCACATGACTCAACAATAAAAAATCAAATAACCCAATTACAAAATGGGCAGGGGACATAAACAGACATTTCTCCAAAGAAGATATATAGATGGCCAATAGACACATGAAAAGATGCTCATCATCACTAATCATCAGGGAAATGCAAATCAAAACTACACTAAGATATCACCTTACACCTGTTAGAATGGCAAAAATATCCAAAACCAAGAGTGACAAATGTTTGAGAGGCTGTGGAGAAAAGGGAACCCTCATACACTGTTGGTGGGAATGCAAACTGGTGCAGCCACTATGGAAAACAGTATGGAGATTCCTCAAAAAGTTAAGAATAGAAATACCTTATGACCCAGCCATCCCACTACTGGGTATCTATCCTAAGAACCTGAAATCAGCAATTCCAGAAGTTCCATGCACCCCTATCTTCATTGCCGCATTATTCACAATAGCCAAGTCATGGAACCAACCTAAGTGCCCAGCAACTGATGATTGGATAAAGAAGTTGTGGTATATATATATACAATGGAATACTACTCAGCCATAAAAAAGGACAAAGTCATCCCATTCACAACAACATGGATAGACCTTGAGAGTATTATGTTGAGTGAAATAAGCCAGACAGAGAAAGACGAACTCTGTATGACTCCACTCATAGGTGGTAGTTAGCATATGGACAAAGAGAACTGATCGGTGGTTGCCAGGGGAAAGGGGGGTGGGGGGAGGGCACTAGGGGTGAAGTGGTGTACCTACAACATGACTAATAATAATGTACAACTGTAATCTCACAAGGATGTTAACTTTTATAACCTTAATAAAAAAAAAATTGTACCTCTGCCTTCCCTTCTATTTACTTCCTAATTTTTAAAGCTATCCTTATATATGTGATGCTATTTTAACTCCACCAAATTGTTAGCGGGTACATGCGTCAGGATAGTTAACTCCATTTAACCAATAAGAAAAAGGCTAAATTACTTTTCTATTGGCTTTAGTTGACTAGAGACAGAAACAACTGGAATCTGTGTCCTCTGAGGCCCACTCTCCTTATGAGGGTCAATATATGGAAATAAATGTCTGGGCTGGAGATGTGGCTACTCTGGTTATTGTCAGTTACTGGCATATATTTGCCAAAAGCCCTAGGATTTCATGATAATGGGAACATGGTTGGCAGCGTAATGCCTATGCAACATGAGGACAATATCCATTGTTGGGGACAGATCTGGAATTCATTTTAAATATTAGAGGAGAGGCAATTGAAAGTAGCCAGTCGCTGATGGTAAGTGGAACATTGTCCTGAAACCCCTCCAGCCCCAGTGCACAGCTAAATGTGTTGGCTGAGTTACTAGTAACCATCAGATAGCTCAGAGTCTGTGGAACAAGATAGCGCGTCTGGCATGGGTTGGCTGGCTGGCCTTGGCTCCTTCTTACTGACCTGTTCTCCACTGGGTGCTTGAGATTAGGCAGTTTATTCTGGGTGGAGTTAGACAGACCACATGAAGAGGACAGGGCACTTTCTGCAACGGTGCACCTGGGGGGGGGGGTTGTGTATGTGCGCACACGCAAGTGCATGCGCATACCTGTTCAGGGACCTCTATTCAAATACTGATGACCAGCAGCTTTGTCACAACGGCACAGCCTCTCTGCTCCATCCCCTCAGTGAAACGCAGGCCCGTGTAGGCCGGGGCAGTGCCGCTCTGAGAGCTCCTCCTAGAACATAAGACAGACGCTTTGAGATGAGTTTGGTGATTGATTGTCTTGCAATACATTCTGACTGTTTTATTTATTTGAAACCATGCTGAGACAAAAGTCCTGAACACGTTTTCAACAGGCAGGTGATAGGGGCTGGACTCTGGGCCCGAGCCTATCAGTCAGCTGAGGCCTGCAGTTGTCAGGACTCGCTCTTTGACGGGGTCTGTTCAGCTAATTGTCCAATCGCTGTCCTCCGTGACTACATCAGGCCACTGGAGACACTTGAAGTCACTAATGCAATCAAAATTTCAGCCCCCCTTAAACACAAATAAAATCCAAATGTAAAGTGAGAATTGCAGTATCCAACTGTTGATTCTGGCTTCTCAGAGTTTTTAATGGAGAAAAACACATCTTGCTTTTATTATCTGCCCAAACTCTGATTTGTAAGGTTTCTTCTTACCTAACATTTCATGTCTTTGGTCAAATTTTATTTTTTAGTGTTTCCTGTACATCTATGCCATTTCCTAGCCTTTGTTAAAGATACTCTACAGCTGTCAGAAAGGAAGAAAGGGATAGAGTAGGAAAAGATAACTCACGCTTAAAGAATGCCATCTGAATGCCAAGGTCTGTACAATGTATAGTCATCCCTCGGTACCCACAGAGAATGGGTTCCAGGACCCCCACAAATACCAAAATCCACAGATGCTCAGTCCTTTATATAAAATGGCTTAGTATTTGCATATAACCTACACATATCCTCCCATATTCTTCAAATCATCTCTAGATAAAGTATAATACCTAATACAAGGCAAATGCTATATAAATAGATATTATACTGTATTGTTTAGGGAATAATGACAAGAAAAAAATTCTGTACCTATTCAGCACAGACGCAACTGTCGTAGACCTTTCGATCAACGATCTGCAATTGGTTGGATCCACAGATGTGGAACCCACAGATAAGAAAGGCACTGTGTGTGTCTTTTATATATCCCTACTACCTTAAGAGGTCAGTATCAGAACCCTCATTTTACAGAGGCTCCTAAAGGTTATGCAATTCACCCAAAATTACATAGGGAGTGGATTCTGGCCTACCCAACCCCTAAGACCCATCTCCAATGTCCCAATCTGTGAGTTGGGTTTATGACAGCTAACAATTTGTCAACTCTGGGGACTCCTGGGCCCTCAGCAAATGGAATCCGTCCACATTGGCAAGTTGCTTAAAAGTTCACAAGTTACATTTCACCACAGGAAGGCAGACTCATAGAACATTTTATCTGGTAAGACTGCTGATAAAGCTAATCTTCTAGTCAGGACCCAAAGAACAGACAGTTCATGATTTTTCTAACTGTTCCTTAATGTAACTGGACTTTGGTCAATGTTACAGGAACAGCATAAAGAATGCAGGAATTTCAATTAAAAACTTGCTCTTCTCCATGATTGTAAGGTGATCTCAGTTTTGTCATTCAACTTCACTATGTCCTACTTTCCTTATCTATAAAATGGGCACAATAAATCATGCTGAAAGTGTAATGAGACTATATACTGGAAAGCTGTCTTTGAAACTGTTATTGAGGTGTCTTGGCTTTTGTCTAAGAAATATAAGCAAGCTGTGACATCGAAGCACAATGGAATAATAATAGCAGATGTTCACTGACCACTAACTGTGTGCAGACACTGCGCTCAGTGGCTCACAGTCACCATTTCCTTTCATCCTTCCAACACTACAAGACAAGTATTATCCCCATTTTACAGGCAGGATAAACAAGGCACAGAAGAGTAAGAAACCTTCTAAGTCCCGTAGATGGAAAGTGGTGGGGTTGGGTGGGATTCCAAAGCAAACGGTTTCCTTCCAGAGCCTGTGCTACTAACCACTATGGAATACTGCCTCCCAGATGTAAGTATAAGAAAATGATGCTTGAGCCTTTGTATAAACCGTTAGGTTAATCATCGAAGGATGAACGTTTGACCTACATGCTCCTGCCAGAAGATTCTGGTTCAAACATATACCTAACAACCTTGGCACCCTGGAAAACAGCCTCAATAGTCCCCAGCATCAATGGGTACTGTCTCATTTCCGTGCGTTTCCCAACCAGGTTCTCCCCATTTCTTTCCCTCAACCACTATCACCCTCTGACCTTTCCCTCTGCTGATTCTCAGTGGCTTGCAGTGTCTACTCATGCTGTTCCTCCTGCCTGACTCTCCCAAGAAGCCTTTTCAAACCCCAAGATTAGCTACCTGTCTGCATTCCATTGGCCCTTAGCGCACCCTGAGGTTCCCTCTGTCCTGGCAGGACGTCGTCTAGTGAGATTCTTTACTTCTGTTTCTGCTCACCTGTCATGTGCACCTCAAGGGCCGCACTGCATTTCACTTATCTTTGTGTCTTTAGCACTTCTTACTGCTCACATTCAAATTTGTCCACAGCGAGTCTTTAAAAATTGTTAGACAATGGTATCTTGAATTGGATCCTGGACCAGACGAAGAACGTCATAATTGAAAAGTAGGTGAAATCTGAATAAAGTCTGTAGTTAGGTTAATAGTGTTGTACCAACTTTAATTTCCCAGTTTTGATAAATGTACCATGATTGTCTAAGATATTAACCTTAGAGGAAGCTGGGTAAAGGTTATGTGGGACTCTCTATGCCATCTTCACAACTCTTCTGTAAATCTAAAATTATTTCAAAACAAAAAGTTTAAAAATCAATCATTAGGTGGCTTTGCAGCATAGCATTCAAGGCCACCATTTCAGAGTCAGACAGAGCCAAGTTAAAATTCCTCATTAAAGGGTTTACTACACATACTGTGTGACCTTAGGCAGACCAAAGTCATACAGCATCTCTGAACTTCATTGTTGAATGGCCTGGCACAGTGGAAACACTCAATGAACAGTAGTTGGTTTTGTTGCAATGTGTTATATTCATAACAATAAGGTGTTGTTACTATAACAATATGTTAAGAATATGGCCTGAACTTTCCTTTTCAAACTTACTCCCACTGCACACCTCCCAGCATCCTGGCAGCCTATACTTAGGCCACATCATATGGCCACATCCGCTCGTCTACTCAACAAATACATCTGAGTGTTCTGGTGGCTGGTCCGGCGCTGGAGATACAGCACTGAAGGAAACAGAAGTCGCTGCTGTAAACTGCTTCCATTCCAGCGGAGACAGACAGACAATAAATAAGTAAGATTTATAGTGCACTGGTTCTCAGAGTGAGTCCCCAGACCAGCAGTATCAGCATCACCTGGGAGCTTGTGAGAAAGGCAAATTCTCAGGCCCACCCCAGACCTGCTGAATCAGAGGCCTAGGGGTGGAACCCAGAAGACAGTTTTAACAAGCCTTCCAGGTGATTCTGGTAAGTACTCAGGTTTAAGAACCACTGCTATAGTATTTCAGGGATAGCGTTTTAGAGAAAACTAAAGCAGGAAATGGGGCGGTGTGCCAGGGTGGGGAGGGGGTTGCAATTTTAAATAGGGTGGTCAGAAAAGCCTTACTCCGCAGGCGACATCTGCTCAGAGACATAAAGAAGATGAGAGAGTGGGTCTCCAGGATATGCAGAGGAAGAGTGTTTTAGGCAGAAGGATCAGCAAATGCAAAGGCACCAGGGAAGGAGCAGGCCTGGGATGTGCAACAGCAGGAAGGAGACCAGTGCAGCTGGACTGCGGTGAGCAAAGGGGAGAAAGCAGCAGGAGAGGTGGGAGAGGTCATGGGGTTCCAGGCTCTACAGGGACTTATAAGCCATTGCAAAGAGTTTGACATTTATGTATTGAACCATAGTTCTTCGAAAAACACTCAACGTTTTCTTATATAGGCTAGAGCCCACTCTCACCCCTAAAATCCACCTACCCTTCACGGTCCTAGCCAATCCCTCTCTTCCTTAGGCTTCCCCATCCCACATCAGAACGAGCCTCTCTCCCCCGACCGTAACTCAGCAGGCACCTTGGTTTATCCTAAGCTACAGTGTAGCCTTGTCTAAATGTAGGTTTTGCCTACATTTTGCCCTACTGGACTGTGTTCACCTGAAGCAGAAACTTAGGCTTTTTCCTCCTTCGTTCCCACTCCCTATCACAAGGTTATGCATTGCAATGCTACATAAATATTTACTGAATTTCCCTTAAGACATCAGGATAGAAACCAACACATTATTGACCCTTAATAAATATTACAGATGCTGCCAACGATTTTGCAATTCTTTCCATCAAAGGTAATAAGGAAAGGAGCTCAGGGGCCAGCCCGGGGTGGGGTGGTTAAGTTCGCACTCTCCGCTTGGCGGCCCAGGGTTTCCTGGTTCGGATCCTGGGCACGGACCTACACACTGTTCATCAAGCCATGCTGTGGTGGCATCCCACATAGAAGAACTAGAAGGACTTACAACTAGGATATACAGCTATGTACTGGGGCTTTGGGGAGAAAAAAAAAAGAGGAAGGTTGGCAACAAATATTAGCTCAGGACCAATCGCTCCTCACCAAAAAAAAAAAAAAAAAGAAAAGGAGCTCATAGATTTAGCCTCAAACCACCAAAGCATTTTGGATACAGGTAGCGGACTCACCCAGAGTGTGACTAAAACCAGTATCATCACTCCTTATTCCTAGCCACTCTCCCTTTGTGCCTAATGTCCTAACTAGTTTTATGTTGCCTATGGCTCTGAGTGTTGTCATAGAGTATCATCAATTTACTCCTAGCCTTGGGCCAAAATGGACCAAAATAAGAGGTGGCATGAAAAGAAGATGGGCATTAGAATCAGTTGGAACTAGGTTTGAATTCCAGCTCCACCTCCCCCAGGGGGCTCGTCTCTTCTTTTTGGGTGTGTGTGTGTGTGTCATGAATCTCTTTGGCATCTGGTGAAGCCTATGGCCTGTTTCCCAATATGAGGATTTTAAATGCATAAAATAAAACATATAAGCTTACAGAGGAAACAAATTTTACTGAAATGTAATTAAAATTATGTTAAAATTATCAGAATATTAAAAAATTGTTATAGTAATATTTTTGCCTCTTTATTATTACATTAAGTAACAAGATCTGGAGGCAAGTTTAATAAGTGCCAAAATTTTGACGTAATGATGAGCACAAAAAAATATTTCAAAATATTCACAACAATTGTAATATGACATGAAATTATCTGCAATTCCTGTTACTGACATAGATACAGGGACTGCCATTACCACAGTGCTTTGTGGGTTACAGTCATGAGTGAAGGAAATGCCAAATTTTAGTTTGACTCTGACTCTAATTTTTGGAGGCTAGTGCAGAAAAAAAGATTTTTTCCATCCTATTTTACTCTGGTATGCTATGCAAAGACCCCTTAATAGCCCCAGAATATAAGTCGGGATAAATTAGCACTTTACCTCTCTAAATTTCAGTATCTTATCTGTAAAATGATGCTTAATACATGGCAGCTATTATGTATTTGTTTGTTTATTTATTTATTAGCAGCCATGGTAGTACAGATTTCCGATAAATAACCTGGAATATACCCTGGGTCACTTCTTAGTTATAACCAGAGTCAGCTCTATAAGTCAACCCATTTGGTTGTCATCTTTTTCTCTTGAGGATTCCTACTCCCAAATGTCCCTTATTGGCCTGAAATTTCACCTTTAGAGAAGCCTGTCTGACGTTGGGGATGAAAGACTTTCAACTTCAAGAGTACTCCTAACAAAGAGTAAGTACTCCTGATAAACTATCGCCCTAAACCCTAGCCATACCCGCTACAGTCCTAAGTTAGGGAGGGCAACATTGGCTAGTCCAAGAGGAAATGTGGGTGGCAAAAACAAAGGTGACACATCCTTGAGACAATGTACCCTAATTCACTCTTCTTCCAGAGGACCCTTTACAAAGACTAAATTGTTTGCCAAGCAAGATCATATTTAGTCTATAGTCATGATCTCAAAGAGGATTTTCCTAAAACTCAGCAATAAATTTAATTAGAACTTGCATGTGCCTATTAACCATGCATTCTAGTTCATTCTCCAGTTAATTTCCATCTTAAAAGAGTATGTTTACTATCTTTTGAAGGACATTAAGTTGGTTTTCAAGCATTTAAGAGAAAGTTGCTTTCCTCCGGACCAACCCTCCAGAATTGCTCTCTTCATGGACCATGCGATTTCTTCAAGCTGTGTAGTGCAGCGCTCCTCAAGCTTTGGTGGGTATAAGAATCCCCTGAAGAATCCACTAAAACAGAGTGCTGGGTCCCATCCCCAAAGATTCCCATTTACCTGGCCAGGGATGGAGCCTGAGAATGTGCATTTCTAACAGTTCCCAGGCTTCTTCACCTCTATGAGCCCAGTTTCCTTATTATTAAACCAGAGCAATAATACCATCTTCACAGAGCTGCCGAAAGGATTAGAAAAAGATAAGATATGTAAATATGCTCAGAGTACTAAGCCCCTAACAGAAATTTAATAACTATTAATTCCTAAGATGGGGCATTACAGAGAGAAGGCTTTCTGGAGATAAGGCCGGAGCAGTCTTGAAGAAGCAATAGAAATTAGCTGGGGGAAAAGGGCGTGAAAGGTATTCCCAGCACAAAAAACAGGTGTAGAAGCTGGGGTGCATGGAAAAACATAGCTTATTCAGAAAGCTGCCAGATGTAACACGTGGCTGAAGCAAGTTCATGGATCATATGTACATATGAAGGGACTTGATAACAAGGGCCTCTTGTGCTATACTCAAGAGTTTCAACTCTATTCTGAAGGAGATGGAAAACCATTGAGGATGTTTGAAGCAGACAGTGACATGAAGTAGGGAGAGCACAGTGGAAGTGGAAGAGGCAGAGGCTGATGACTACGTTTCTCTCTTGAGTTTACATGTGGGTGATGATGATGCAACCCACTAGGAGAAGTATCACAGAAGAAAAAGCTGGCTGGGAGAAGAAAATGAGTTAAATTTGGATATGTTACATTCAAGGCCCCTGTGAGATACCCACACGGAGATTGTAAGAGGTATTTAGATATGTGAAAGTAATCTAGAGGTCTTGAAGAAATTTTGCAACATAGATTTAGAAGACCTCAACACTTGGGTGGAAGTTAGATCCGCAGGAATAGATGAAATAGGTCAAGGAGTATATAGCACGAGGGAAGATCTAAAGACCGAATTCTGGAGAAAAACAATGTTTACGAGCAATCTCTAATGGAGCTTAAGTCAAGGTTAATGACAGTAGGTAGGGCCTTTGTTTCCTATTTTCGCGATATCTGTACACAAGCTAACTCTAGTTTAAATGGACATCAAGATCAGCCTTGGTCAGCGGTACCCACAACATCCAAAGCAGCACTTAGGGGGCAGAAGCAGGAAACATCACCAACAGGCCATAGGGACCGTATAGGGTGTTAGAAGGGAAGGCGTGAGCTGATATAACTGGGAGAGGAATGTGACCACCAGCACTACCTCCTCCTCAGAACTCAGTTGCCATAGTCCCTAGAGAAGCGAGTCCAAGAGCAACTGCCCCAGTTGGTCGTCCTCTAGAGATGGGTCTCCTCCAAGAATTGTTGCATGAGTGGGATCCCTGAATTTGCCAAAGCTTAGAAATCATCTGCAGGAAGAAAGATGTTGTGAACCATGAGCTGCCACAAAAATAAATACTGTTCCCTTTCCTCTTCCTTAAGACAAACAAGACACCCACATGAATTCTGTTCCATACTGCCGAAGCTCTCCTGCTGGGCTTGGCCAAACCACCACCAACCAGCAGGATCCCAAGTCAGCCCAGCCCCGAGCGCTCGCCTTTCCTGCCCCAGGCTTCTGAACTGTGTGACCCCCAGGGGAACAGATGTGAGAGCCTGCCCTGTGAGCCCAGGGAAGGAGTTTGCTGAATGTGGGAAACTAGAAGGGAGTCTGGGCTCTTTTTAGGTAGGACCAAACAAAGAGGAGCATCTGGAAAAGTTCACGGGGAGAAGGAACCACTCTACCTCATGTAGGAGATCTACCATTAGACCACAGCCCAGGGTGCTGTGTGTAACCTTGTCTCTGCTGAAGGAAATTCAGTGCTCACAAAAATCCAAACCCATCAGATCAATGGGGCAATTTCAAATGGTTTTTGTCCTCTTAAAGAGTGAATTTGGTTGGGCATGACTTTATTCTCTCTCATTTTAGGGAATACATTATGCAAAAAATGAGGCACACCTGCCTCGGGGCCCAGATCTCCCCAAATAATTAATCCTGAGTTATCCTCAAAGATGTTTTCTTAGGAAGAAAAACTGTGGCCTAACTCTTGAAAGAACGGAACCCCCATCCTGACTTCACGGTGATCGGGCCGGCGATATGGAAGTTCAGGAAGGGGATTGAGGCTTTGATAGGATTGTCACAGGCAAGGAAAACACAAGAAATGTTTAGTCAGAAGGAATGAAAACACCGTGTACAGATGGAAATCTGATCTCTGGAGATCGATCTTTATTATAGCTGGAAGGGGCTGGAGTGAGGAGAAGCAAGTCTAAAACCACTGGACTGTTGAAACAGAACCGTAATGGGGCAGAAAGCCTGCCCTCCCTGAGACAGAAACGGCTTGTCCAGCACTCAGTAAACACCTGTGCTCTGTCAGGCTCTTAAGTACTTCAGGCTGGAACATACTATTCTCACAGGCTGCATCTGTGAACTTTCTGGAAGGATTTGTTCCAGTTTGTGTTGACTCCTTGGAATGTTAGGGCTTTAGCGCTGGGTCTAAAGAGACATCAACCAAGGTAGTGTCCCATAACAAAAGAGGCGGGAGAGAAAAGCCATAATTGGCCTGGCTCCGAAGAGGATGCAAGGGTAACAATGGGAACTTAGGCAGCCTTAGCCCCACGTGCATTTCTGAAGTTCCCCAAGTGGGCATGACCACCTGTCACCAATCAAAGGCTGAACTTCAAAGTCCAAGCCAAAGAAGGGTTCATTACCATGTATTTTACAAAGTCAGTACATTTTTACAGAGAAGAATTGCTCTTACAAGTCCCTCTACCGCCTGCTCTGGAGGTGGAAAAGCTGTTCTCCTCACCACTAGATGCGGATTCAATCCCTATTGGCGGAATTAGGTAAGAATTGGCCTCAGTAGGGTTAGAACAGTTGTTTTGTTTGTTTATTTGCTACAGGATATTTCCCCAAAGAAAACCTACACTGGCGCACTATCTGAGTCCAGCGCTCAGGTTGCATCAGGAGTAGGCAGTTCTGGTTCTCTTCCCTGCTCGGCGCCTCCAGCCCCTTTTGAGGCCTCCTCTAGGACCCGCAGACTCCGAGCTCAGTTAGGAAACACTGAATTAATATCACAAAGTGTCAGCGCCCAGCGTGTATTCCTGTGCATGAGTAGGCTCAACAAGCAGATGGCTCACTTTCCAGCAGAGCCCAGCGCCCTTCAACTGGTTTGTCAGAGGGCGTCCACTGCTCCACCGGGCCTTAGGAGGCTTCAGAGGCAAGACCAAAAACGATCCCTCTAGTCAACCGGCAGGTCCCACCTCAGGGCAGGGGCCGTTGACGGGTCTCTTGGTATCTACATCGTCCAAGTCCCAAACCAGGAAGAGCCTCCTTGGGCTGTCTCCTTGGCCTCCCTCTGATACTCACTACATCCACCATGAATACAGCCAACATTACAGAATTACACCATTGGACGACATCAATCTTCTCAGAATGAATGTGTCCTTAATACTGACACCAAAACTAGTTAATGCATTCTGATTTGGGAAAAAGAGAGAAGGGTTAGCTTACTTTCAAACATCCAGTGTGAACAACCCACTTAGGTTCTGTACTTGCCACTTCTGAATAATTAAACGTCAAGGTCACACATGTCACTGAAGGAACCTGTAATTAACATCTCAGCATAAGCATTAGACTCTCTAAATTGACTCAGATTGTTCTCAAAAGGATGATAGGAGAGAGAGAGAGCTTGGCCTAATTTATATTTAGAAAAAAACAGCCTTTTTTGTTTTCATAACTTTTGTTTCATAACTTTTATAAAGAAATAAATGCATGCTTAAGGTAAAGTCGCTGATTAAATGACATAGCTGTCTTACAGATGGATAGTAAAAGGTTTTGAGAAAGTAGCAAGGTCATGATCCACATGGTAGATAATGGGAGGAATTTCAGATGCTATCGAATCCTACACCCACATTCTTTCTACAAGTGAGAAAATTGAGGTCCACATGGGTAAAGGAACTTTCTTCGTATCACAAAGCTAGCTGGTAGACAGACAGGAACGAGAACCCCCATGTTTATGGCTCCAAATGCAGTGCTCTTTCTACTACCCTATGTAATAATAGCAAGTCAATTAGTGAGCATCTCTCAGAATTGCTGTTTTGCTTGCAGTGCAATTCACATAGGATCATCTAACACACTTATATGCAGCTAAAAAGGAAGCCTGCATCAGTTGTGTCCTGCACACATTTGTTATAGAGGAATGATCCCTAGGCTTCCAAATGTCTCCTCCATTTGTTGGGCCCTTTGGACAAGCTGGCAGGATTTGGATATTTCTGAAAAGCCACAGAGAGTGGAAGGAAGGCCAGAACACAAGAGTCGGACTGTAACGAGAAGGAAGCAGTAGGGTGTAGCCCAGTGGTTCTCAGCCCTGGATGCATTTGAACCTCTCAGAGAGACTTTTTAAAGTGCTAACGTTGGGCTGCACCTCCAGACATTCTCATTTATTTGACCTGGGTGGGGAGGCCCAGGCATAGGTATTTTCCCAACATTCCTTTGGTCACGTGTGTGTGCCGACAGGGTTGAGAACTACTGGAGAACAAGGTATTGGTGACCGACAGAGCTGGACTAAAAATCTCCAACCCTTCCACAAACACCGAATCTCTCTGAGTTTCCCTCATGTATTTTAAAAAAGAAAAAAGTCCTATCCCACTCGGTGGCTGTAAATTAGATTAGTATACAAAGCATATAGTAATTTCTCAGTAAATTTGACTCTTCTTTCCTTTCTACATTTAGATGGCAATAGCAAAGGAGTCATCTGAAGTCAGCCAGTGAAAAGGGAACAGGAGTGAAGGTAATTAGAGGGGCCTGTCGTTGTGACAGGTGTTTGTAAGGATCAACAGATCTGAATTCTTTACTCCTTTCTGCTCTCTCCTTTTTCGCTAGAAAAAATATCCATGTAAATCAATGACCGGACACACTTAACCCCCCAGGATGTGGTTCTACCCACACAATGATTTGCCTTACTTTGTTCAGGTTGGGCAGCTGCCCTGCACCTTCCATTCGTAAGCTGTTCTCTGTGTGAGCGGTAAGCTATCAGGAGAATATGTTTAGAGGGTAGGGTGAAGGCAGGAGGAGATTGGCTAGAGGCAGAGACACATCTGTCCTCTCTGTCAGACACACTTTGTGCCACTTCTACCTGCCTGAGGTTACTCTCTGCCAAGCCAGCCCTTATAAGATGCCTCAATGCATGTGCAAATAATTCAACATGGCCCTTCCCAGGGGCAGCAGATACCATTTTCATTCTCAGCTCTGAACACACAGCACATGGAAAATTCTGGTGCCACAGGAGGCAGGGCATGGAGCTAGAATAAGTAAATGGCAACAATCGATGCCTTTGGTTCTTGGAGCCACCCTAACCACAAAAGCAAAAATTGTACTCCAGGCTTGGCTTTTCTGTATTCCTCTTGCACTTCACAAGCTGAATGAAGTGCCAAAAAAAAAAAATCAGACCTTTTGCCTTCTGGACACTTGATCTCTGCCGGCAGCCCTGCTCCTGACCACTGTTTGGCATCAGCCTACGTCCAGTGGTGGCACAGCATAGCCCCACTCCAGCCAAGGGCGCTGCCTCTGCTCCATTGTGGGATGTGTGTGCCCTTTTATTCTTGTTCTGCCTTTGTGTAGAGCTTCTGCCCAGGTCCTGGGCCAGCTCCCTGCTTTGGGATTCTTTTCCATTACCCACACCCTTTGGTACCCACAATTCTCCCACCCAAGGACTGGGTTTCCCACTGTTCCAGCTGCAGGAATCTATCCTGGGCAGGAAGCTTTGCCCCCAAGCATCACAGTCCAGCTTAGGCGGGAGAGAAGGGCAGAAGCGTGATGTCTGGAGGCAGTAGTGGGCTTTGCTGCAGCCCCTTGCTCAAGGAACTTCAAAGCCACCATCCAGCTGCTTCCTGCTGCCATTTTTGTTGGCAACTCTCTGCCATTGGTGTCTAGAATATTTAAATGGACAAAATGGCTCCAAATACCAGTCCCACTCCCCCACCCCCCCCACGCACACAGGGACTCATGGCCCTTCTCCTTCTCTCACCCAGCATTCCCAGCCCTGTTCCCTGCAGTCATTAAGCACATGAACCATTCAAGTGTGCAGCTATTTTTACTAGAGTGTGAAGGATTCTCAGGGTACAAACTATATTTAGCAGAGTTTAAAGTTCACATTACACAGTCAGTGGGGCACAGAATTAAATCATTAAACAGCCTGTTCTAGGCTCTTCCTGTTGCATTCCTCTCCAAGTGGACTTTTCCAACCTAATCATCTCCTTTCACTTCAGCCTACAGAAACCTCAAGGCCTTTGTTTTTTGCAAGAAAGAGAATGCTTTTCTTTTTAGGCCTCAAGTTCCTCCCTCCACCTCAGATAGAGATTTTCTTATAGCCATCAGAACCTCTGATTTAGGGGCCGGCCCAACAGCACAGTGGTTAGGTTCACACGTTCTACTTTGGTGGCCTGGGGTTTGCAGTTTCAGATCCCAGACACAGACCTATGCACCACTCCTCAAGCCATGCTGTGGCAGGTGTCCCACATACAAAATAGAGAAGGATTGCACAGATGTTAGCTCAGGGTGAATCTTCCTCAGGCAAAAAGAGGAAGATTGGCAACAGATGTTAGCTCAGGGTGACTCTTCCTCACCAAAAAAAATAATAAAGAAGGAAAGAACCTCTGATTTAGCAGAAATCTATGATGAACTGTTAGATGGAACCCTTCCAGTGTTGAAAAATCTAGCCTAGAAGTTTTTAAAAATGCAAGTTATCCACCTAGGACTCGAACTGACACTCATTGACAACTGTAGTTCGCTTTTCAGGCCAATGTACTGAGAAGAGATTATGTTTGAGGTTGTTTAAATCATCGTAAAAATGAAGGGGAGGGCTCTAAACCAGCTCATCAGCACGAGAGCAACTGGACAGCAGGGTCCAGGCCTGGGCGTGCAATGTGATCTTCTGCCCAGAGGGTCCCTCAGCTGCTGGAAGTGCTGCCTGCAGACAGCCTCAGCTGTCAGCCCTGCATGGGAAGCGCCTCAGATGCAGAGTCCCCTTGCTCAAGGTGACACCCCCTTCCTGGGGCAGCCGGATTCCACTGACCGGTGAGGGTTGGATGTGAAGGCCTGGCCCCTTTACCTCAACTCAGGACAACACTAACACAGCATTCCTGCTTCAGAGCCCCCAGGAGGCTGAGGGAGCCTCTTGTGGAGACTGCCTCCAGTGCTTCTTCCTCCGCCTCTCGCACAGGTGGAAATCTCCAGAACACTTCCTAACACACTCCTGTGCCTGGTCTCCATCGCAGAGTCCACTCCCCAGGGAAACCAACCTGAGACAACGACCAGAAAAACTGAGTAATGTTGCTTAAATTGTGACATTCCCATGTCTTCTTTTTTTCATACTGCTGCCTTTAGCAGTAAAGCTTTTCAACTGCAAATAAGAAATGCTCTTACGTAGCCTCCGTGTTGCTACGAAGGTGCTGTCAGACCCACCAGCATCAGTACCCCATGTGTGAGCAATGCTGGGTCTCCATCCCCATCCCAGACCCAGGGAACCAGAATCCATATTTTAGCAAGATCCTCAGATGATTCCTATGGTATTAATATTTGATAAGCACTGGCCTACATAAGAATCGGAGAAGTGACTGTGCAGAGTGTTTACTGGTAGCACAGAAGAAGTATGCTGGCCCAATGGGAGTCATCTGTTTTTATTTCAGAAATGTTTCCTACTAAAAGGAGTTTCAAAACCCATTATTTTGCCACAGCCCAATCACAAACAAAAGGGCAGAAAACAGAGGCAGATGGTCAGACAATAAACTGCTCAGGTTAGAGAATAGAGCTGCAATATTAAGTAAGGGGAAAGCATGTATGCAAAGTAAGTATGTAAAGTGTCAGCGTTTCTTTACGGAGGAAAGATGAAACACTTCACTTGCAATGCAATAGATGAACTTGCAACACAAGCAGTGACTTAGAACTTCCCCAGAGGACCAGGAGGGTCCTAGGATAGGAAAGCCTCCCCAGGGCACGCACACACACATGGGTGGGCAAGGGGACAAATTCATACCCGTTCTCTTAGCCACACTGTCTAAAGATTTTCACCAGTTCTTCAGTGAGAAGGAACTGGTTTATATTACAATGGCAATAGTTTGTTGTAGATAACATGTCAAAATGTTAAAGTATAATGAAATGCTTGCATGGTTCTCATTTCATAGGGAGGATTCAGTCATTCTCAATAGATCCTTTGGTGTCTATAAATACTGCATTAGATGGTCTTTCTGGATTTCTTGATAGATAGACAGATATCTGGACTGAGTTTGACCTCTATGTCTCTTCCAATAAAAGTCGTAGAACACAGAGTAGGCAAGAACAGGTACATGGTGCTCGTGAAGACTGTTGTTCCACCATGATTGATTTATGTCTGCCTGTAGCCTCTTCTCATTCAAGGGCAGCAAGGAAGAGGGGAGCTGTGATGTGATCAGGGTCCCTAAGAGAAAGTGTAAGTGTCAGTGGGTATCCAGGGGAGAGGCAGGGAGTCCAGTTCTGGATGAAACAGGGTGAACACATTCCATCCTCTCTCTCCCACTGAATGCAGCTGTGACACCTGAGCAGAACACCTGGAGCAGCTATTTCAGGACTCGGACAGTAAACAGGAGCAGGTGGATTAGGGAGGAAGACCGGAAATCCAAGTCCACTGAGCCGGAAGTGAATTTGCCACTCGTCCTCCGTATCCCCCAGTCTGGATTTGGGGCAGCCCCAAATTTGGATGTGAGCACCAGGTGTGGATAGAAAGAGCTCCCTCTCATTCTAGCTCAAGGTGCAGTTGATACTCAAAGAGAATGGGGGAATCGCTTGTTCTTTTTCTTTTCTCCATTCTCTCATGCCCCAACCCCTAGCAATCCTGTGGCACTCATAGCAGGTGGCAGTGGGGTCCCACAGGGAGCACTTCGTCTCTATTTGGAGGAGCTGTTTTCCCAAGAGAATGGGGGAAACCATTTCTTTTTTATGTCTCTGTTCTCCTACCACACGGCCCCAATGTGGGAACATTCATAGGAAGTATGCAGCACAGTGGGGTAAACAGAGCACTAGCCTTCCATCCAGACAATAGACAAGGGGAGCCCCAGAGTGCTGGAAAGTCCTGGGGAGATCACAAAAAGGGAGGAACTCTGGCCAGCAGCTCTGTAAAGCTGTTTACAAACTCCTGGGCTCAATCCTTTGCTGTGCATGTGTGAATCTGCTCCTACACAGCACGCCAAAGACTTTGAGAACTGAGCTAAGGGGTAGACCACCACCCAGGTCCCAGACTGACCTCCTGGTGGCACACACATGGGGAAACTCCGAGTAGCTGCAAAGACTCTGAAAACAAACCTGACATTGAAAATACAACCCACAAGTTAGCAGGACATTTTTAGCCTGAATCCATCCGGGTTGATTGCCTGTTAAAATATAAATGTCAACATTTGCATAGGATGTAAACAGAACCCAGAGTCTCATGACATAACATTTAAAATATCCGGGATACAATCCAACATTAGTCAGTGTATTAATTTTTTATTTCTGTTGAAACAAAGGACCATAAACTTAATGCCTTGAAACAATACAATTTTTTAAAGTTCTGTAGGTCAGAAATCCAAAATCAGTCTCACTGGGCTACAGTCCAGGTGTGGGCAGGGCTGGTTCCTTTTGGAGGCTCTGTAGAATTGTTTCTCTGCCTTTTCCAGCTTTGAGAGGCTGCCCACATTCCTTGGCTTATGGACCCCTTCCTCCATCTTCAAAGCAAGCAACATAGCATCTCTCTGACCCTTCTTCCATTGTCTACATCTCTTTCTGACCATAGCCAGGAAACATTCTCTGCTTTTAAGGATACTTGTGATTATATATGACCTACCAGCATAATCTCTCCATCTCAATGTCAGCTGATAGGCAACATTAACTGCATCCACAACCTTAATTCCTTTTGCCATATAATGTAACATATTCATAGGTTCTTGCAATTAGGACATGGACATCTTTGAGAGAAACTTTATTCTGTCTTCCACCCTCAGCATATGAAGAACCATCAAATATCAACTCACGTGAGAACAGACAATCAACAGATGCCAGTGCTGAAATGATGCACATGTTGAGATTTTCTGACAAAGACTTTAAAGCAGCTATTATGAAATATTCCATGAAGTAAAGGAGAATACTCTTGAAATGAATAGAAAGAAAGTCTTGGCAGGGAAATGGAAAACTATAAAGAAGATCCGAATGTAAATTTTAGAATTAAAACATACAATAACTGAAATTTAAAAACCTGGATAGACCAATACAAATTATTCAATCTGAACAACAGAGGAAAAAAAAAATTGAAAAAAAAATGAACAGAGCCTCAGGAACCAGTAAGACTATACGAAAATAGTCTTAACATTTGTATCAGTCAAGTCCCAGAGTGGGAGAAAGGATGCAGGGCAGAAAAAAATACTGGAAAAAAATAAGGACTAAAAACTTCCCAAATTTGGCAAAAGACATAAACTTACAGATTCAAGAAGCTCAGCAAACTCCAAATAGGATAAACACAGAAACTCCATGTCCAGATACCTCATAATCAAGCTGCTAAAAACCAAGATGAAGGAAACTCTTGAAAGCATCCAGAAAGATGACATATTACTTATAAGAGAACAGTTCAAATGCTTGTGGATTTCTCATCAAAAACCAGAAATATGCAAATATAAACATTTGCAAATTTTGCCCATCAAATTAGCAGAAATTTTAAAAATTATTACTATCTGGTGTTAAGATGTGAGAATATGTTAGTGGGAAAAGAAGCAAGAACATTTGTGGAAGGCAATTAAGCATCATCTATCAAAATTTTAAATCTATGTACCTTTTAACTCTCATTTCTACTTCTAGAAATTTATCCTGCAGAAATATTTGTACTTGTGCTCAAAGATGTTTATTGTGGCCTGTGCGTAATGGCAAATCAATACATTAATAAAATATTATATACTATTACAGATGAAATAATATTTAAGTAAACTATAGGACACCACATTATGGTATATAATGTACCTTTTAGAACAATTACACTGCAGCCAAGTCTACTGGTATGGGAAGAAGCTATGACGTATTGTTAAATGATAAAGACATTTGTCAAATAGTACACACATGCACATACACAAATCAAGTTTTATAATTGTGTGTATGTGTGTGAGAGTGAGAGAGATTATAATTGACTGGAAAAAGATCTGGAAGGATAAAAAGTAAACTGATATCAGTAGTTGTTTCTGAGGAATAAGGAAGGATAGGAAAGGTACTTGTGCTTTTTACTTTATATATCTCTGTGTGCGTATGTGTGTGTTTTAACAAAGAAGAAGTATTATGCTTGACATTTTTTTTAAATGGTAAAAGGCCTATCTATGCAATTTTGGTAATAATATCCTCCAGTGTTCTGATCTTAGAAATTCACTAACTAGTCTTTCACTGCTTCCTGGGAATTTAGCATTTTATTCAATTCCCTTGAAGAAATCCAATCACCTCATTCAGCATCTCCTAGTGTATAAGATTTCTATTGCTGCATAACAATTACCTCAAAATTTACCAGCTTAAAATAACCAAAATTTATTGTCTCACATAGTTTCTGAGGATTGGGAACCCAGGAGTATGTTGACTGGGTGCTTCTGGTCAGAGTCTCTCATGAGGTTGCAGACAAGATGTTGGCCATGACTGCAGTCATCTGAAGGTCTGACCAGGACTGGAGGATCCACTTACCAGTCCCTTATAGAGTTGTTGGCAAGAAAACTTGGTTCTTCACTTGCTAGTGGTTAGAGGCCTCAGCTCCTCATCAGACAGGGCTCCTTGTAGGCTGCTCACAGGCTGGCAGCTGGCTTCCCCTAGAGTGATTAGTCAAAGAAAGAGATAGAACAGCCAAGATGGAAGCTGCAATGACTCTTACAACCTCATCTTACAAGTGACATACTATCACTTCCGCTATAGTCTGTTGGTCACACAGACTGACCTTGGTACAATGTGGCAAGAGAACACACAAGAGTGTGACTACCAGAAGGCAGAGATCATTGAGAGCTATCTTGAAGACTGGCTACCACAAGTAAATTTTTCCCTGCTCTCTTTCTCTTCTCTCTGTCTAAGTTCATAGACCTTCTAAGAACTCATAAAGCACAAGTCTATCCCTATAGAATCACTGGTCCATTTAGGGGTTCTGGAGCATCCAATCCTTCATCAAAAGAAAGACCTATCGGTTAATAGGAAACTCTAGTTCATGGAGCCCCAACATTTTCCTGGGAACAAAGGAATTTTGATTTCCCTAAATGTGATATTAAGGAGAGTCGGGGAAACTTCAAATGTAAACAATTGATCAAGGAGAAAAATATGAGGAGTAACCAGGCACCTTAATGAAAATCCATTCAACAAAGGTCATGTCAGGGCTGGCCCCATTGCCTAGTGGTTAAGATTGGTGTGCTCCGTTTGAGTAGCCTGGGTTTGCAGGTTCAGATCCTGGACATGGATCTACACCATTTGTCAGCCATGCTGTGGCAGCGACCCACATACAAAATAGAGGAAGACTGGCATGGATGTTAGCTCAGGGCCAATCTTCCTCAGCAAAAACACCAACCAAGGAAACAAACTAAGGGTCATGTCATTTGCTCCCACCCTGCAGCCCAACCTTTAATCCTCACAAGTCGGGACAGTCATCTCTTCTCCCAAGTGGAAATTCCCATAAGCCATGGAGACAAGGAAATGGAAATGCTTGCCAGCTTATAGATCAACAATCAGGGCTGCTACAATCACTGGTTACTAAGAAAATATTAGAAGGCAATAGATAAAATCTGGGTGTTAAAGGGTACCTATGCCTCTACACAAGAACAATATGAAGTACGCCAAGGCACAGCATATCTGAGAATTTGGAAGAGAATTTCCTGACATGTGGATGTACCTGATTGCAAAAGATGTGTATTGTATTCCTAGGAGTACAACTGAATGGCATTATTCTGTATAGCTTGGGTTCAGCCCAACATTTAAGTCTTTCATAATACCCTTATAGATACAATGAAGAAATAAAAGTTAAGAGTTTATTCATCATAGGTTGAGCAATCCTTATGCAAAGAGTGTTGATTAAATCATTATTGTCAACTTGAAAGAAGTAACATGCCTCAGGGCTTTGAACTTGGCCTTCCCTCATTTAACACTTTTATAAACTATTTGACAAAGATGTACTTATTATAATTTCAAGTATTATAGAGTTAGCCAGAAGAGCCAAGAAGTTGGATAATAAAATCAAAATCCCTAAGGTCTCCAACAGGCTGAAATGATAGGCCAGAACCCATGACACGGAAATGAGAAGGAAGCAAGAGGCATGAAATCCTGCCCCAGTACAAAACGGGAGAGCCCTGGTGCAACACCAGTTAATGCAGGAAGGTTTTAAATGGACTATAAATTTAGTATGAGTCAGCAGTTTGCCAGCTCTGCCAAAAAGGCAATGCAAAAGTTTAGCCTGCATTGTAAAGAATACAGAACCACGGAGATCTTGATCTGATAAACCCCACACTTGACTCTGGATTCCTGGAATGATTGATAGATTCCTATACGACCATATGTACTTTGTAACTCCAAGATTATACATTGTCTGTTTATAACATTCCTCTGAGTGACCAATCTAGTAAGTCTATTTTTTTAAAAAAAGGAAAAGAGTTTGTTTTATTCTTTTCTTTATTCATTCAAACAATATTTATTGAGAGAAAAATATTTGCCAGGTACTCTGCTGAAAGCCAGGAACACAAAGATGCTTGGGACACATACACTTTCTCTCAGTCGTTCATTCAAACACTAATGTAGGTACTGTTGTGAAGGGATTTGGGCAACGTAATTAAAGTTGCAGATTAGGTGACCATAAGATAGGGAAATTATCTGGATGGGTCTGACCTAATCACATGAGCACTTTAAAAGCAGAGTTTTGGCTGGTGGCAGCAGAGTAAGTCAGAAGTTCAAAGCTGGGAAGGGCTGCTGCCTTGAAGATAGAGGGGGCCTCGTGGTAAGGAACTCAGGTGAGCTCTAGGAGCTGAGAGTTGTTCCCAACTGACAACCCAGCAAGGAAACAGAGCCCTCAGTCCTACAACCACAAGGAAATGAATTCAGCAACAAGAATGAGCTTGGAAGAGGACTTGAGGCCCCAGAGGAGAAAGGCAGTCCCAGCCCACACCTTGACTTCAGCCTAATGAGACCCTGAACACAGTATCCAGCCACACCACACCCAGACTTCTGACCTACAGAAACTGTGAGTTATTAAATCTATGTGGTTTTACAACATGAAGTTTGTGGCAGTGTGTTAAACACTGCTAGAAAACTAACACAGGGGATAAATAAACAGCCACACAATGAGATAAGTGCTCTGATGGAACAAAGTCACAGTGTCCATGGTTGGTTGTCGATTTGGAATCCATTTCCCCTTCTCTTTCCTAAATGAATCTCAGTCTTGTTCAGGCAGCCACTCTTCACCCATACCTACATTCATCGCCACTAACTGCACGCCAAGCTCCAAGGGCCGGGCTGATGAGTCTAAACCAAGGTTTCTCAGCTTTGGCACTATTGACATTTGGGCCTGGATAATTCTTTGTTGTGGGGGGCTGTCCTGTGCATTGTAGGGTGTTTAGCAGCATCCCTGGCTCTTCCCACTACATGCCAGTGACACACACTTCCCCTGCACCCCAACCATGACGATCAAATATGTCTCCACATATTGCTAAATGTCCCAGGACAGGGAGGGACGGGGAGCAAAATTATCCCCAGTTGAGAACCATTGATCTAAAGGCAAGCTCACTTACTTTGCTTAATGATTGGTTCAAGGACAGGTATGTGACCACTTTGGGTAAATGAGCTGTAAAGAGAGGTTTGGGGGATGGTTCTGAGAAAATCTTCCTCACTCTTCAGGGAACATTACTGGAAGTAACCCCGTTTCTCTTCCTCTGCATGGTGTTATACACAGATGTGGGTCCTGGGACTTCAGCCATCTCAAACCCAGCTTGGGGATGAAGCCAATCCTGAAAGGCACCCTACCTTTAGCGTTCTGCTTGTGTGAGCCAATTAATTTTCTTGTTGTTCAAGACTGAGCTCAAGGGATATCTGATTTTGCAGCCAACAGTTTCCTTATTGGTATATGGTGCTATCAAAGCCCAGAGGCAGATGGACGTCATGAAGCTGAAATGAAAAGAAAGTAAGCCTAGAAGAGTGCAGTTTATAGAATGCTTTCACATCACACATTTTTTTTTTTTTAGGATTTACTTTTAGCCACTTTCAAATATGCAATACAGTATTATTAGCTATCGTCACCATGCTGTACGTTAAATCCCCAGGACTTATGTATTTTATAATTGGAAGTTTGTACTTTTCGACCCCCTTTACCCATTACTCTCAACCCCCAAACCCCCATCTCTGGCAACCCCCAATCTACTTTCTGTATCATAAGCTTGGGTTGGTTTTTATTTTTTTTCTTTTTAGATTCACATGTAAGTGAGATCATACAGTATTTGTCTTTGTCTGACTTATTTCACTTAACATAATGTCCTCAAGGTCCATCTATGTTGTCACAAATGGCAAGATTTCATTCTTTCTATGGCTGAATAATATTCCATTGTGTGTGTGTGTGTATATATATATATATATATATATACACCACATTTTCTTTATCCGTTCATTTATCGATGGACATTTAGGTTGTTTCCACATCTTGGCTGTTATAAATAATGCTGCAATGACATGGAGATGTATCTATCTTTTTGACTTAGTATTTTTGTTTTCTTTGGATAAATCCCCAGAAGTGGAATTGCAGGATCATATAGTAGTTCTATTTTTAATTTTTTGAGGAACCTCCATACTGCTTTCCATAGTGGCTGCACCAATTTACATTCTCACCAACAGTGCACGAGGGCTCCCTTTTCTCCACATCCTCACCAACACTTGTTATTTCTTATCTTTTTGATAGTAGCCATTCTAACAGGTGTGAAGTGATATCTCATTGTGGTTTTGGTTTGCATTTCCCTGATGATTAGTGATGGTGAGCATCTTTTCATGTGCCCGTTGACCATCTGTGTGTCTTCTTTGGAAAACTGTCTATTAAGATCCTCTGCCCATTTTTTAATGGGATTGTTTGTTTTTTTGCTATTTAGTTGTGTGAGTTCCTTATATATTTTGGATATTAACGCCATGTTAGATGTGTGATTTGCAAATATTTTTTCCCACTTCAGAGGTTGCCTTTTCCTTCCATTGATGGTTTCCTTTGCTGTGCAGAAGCTTTTTAGTTTGATGTAGTCTCGCTTGTTTATTTTTGCTTTGGTTGCCTTTGCTCTGGTGTCAGATCACACATTTGAGCCTAACACTACCCTGGAAGAATGTACTATTATCCTCATGGTATGTTTCAGGAAGGTTAATGGCTTGTCCATCATTATAAGGCATGGATGAGTCAAGATTCAAACCCAGGTCTTCTGATGCCAGATATACTTTCCCCTATAGTCTTTAAACCATGACTTCTTTGCTGTCATCCTTCTACTCAAAAATATTCAGCAAATTCCACTGCCTCTAGGAAAAAGTTCAAACTTTTGAGCTAAGGATTCAAAGTTTTCCATAAACTTGCCTCTACTCATCACTCCAAAATACGTAAGCCCATCACTGCAGTTGGGCCTTTTCTTGGGCTTCCTCCCTCTATAGACATAGAGATAATTGCTGGTTTTCTCCACTTGTTTTAGTTCATTATTTTACAAAGTCCAAGTTTATTCCTGAAATTATGCAAAATAGCCCTAGTTTTTGGTGAAGTTTCTTCCTCTTTACTAAGTTCACGTCACCTGGACGTCCTTAGGCTTCACCAGATGGGGCCCTTAAAACAGTCATTATGAAAACGTCACCTCTCTGGTCCCCACCTGCTTCTACAGACCCCATCACCACACAACTTCTCCTTCTCAGTCCTCCTCACTGAGGTCTTCCTCTTGGGGAGTTCACCCTCATTCCTGCACCCCCCTCACTGTGAGAAGTCCAATGTCTGTACCAAAAGTACTGTCTCCTAATGCCCTGAGTCTCAACCCTCACAGTCCGAAAGTGACCAGTTGTGGTGGTCTACATTGAAAAAGGAGGGTTACTCTTGGTCACCTGAAGACCCAAGGAGCTTTGCTGGTGCCTCAGTCCACCTATCCCACACCCCAAAGACAAAGCCTTGCAAATATCAGCTTCCTCAGCCTCTGTCTGCAGCCCTTTTCCTAGCATGGCTCCATTAGAATGGACACAGACCCCATGCTGCTCCCTCTCTTCTTTGTCTCTGTTTCCAGAAATGATATCAGCCATGAGGTTTTGACGGCTTACTCTCTTTAATCCTCACTACCACCAGATAGAGTAAGTATCCATATCATACCCATAAAATGTTCTCTTCTAGCTAAAAGAGCTCAAGTAACTCACCCAAGGTCACGCAATCCATCCAAGAGTCTGGACTCTACTAAAGTCCTTGCTTAATCAACACATATACCGCTTTCTAGGTACCAAAGTAACAACCTCCTCCTCTGTCTTCACCAGCCAAAATCAAAAGCCCTTTAAAAATGAGCTCATGCAAGTCCAAGTCTGCTCCTCTAGCACCTGGTCTGCAGATGCACTTAGGCACACTGCACGTGGTATGACAAACCATCGCCGACACAAGTGCTTACTATGTGCCAGGCACTAGTCTTAATACTTTCATTATTGATGCACTTAATCCTCGAGACAACCTTGTCAGGTAAGGACTATGGTTATTCCCTATTTCACAGACGAAAAACAAAACAAAACAGAACTTTCTGCCTCCCCAACAAAGACACTGAAAGGTTAAGAAACGCCTGAGGTCACACAGCTAGTAATTGGCAGTGCTGGGATGAAGACACAGGAGGTCTGATGCCTGAGTCCACACTCTCAGCACTCTGCTAATGATTATTACTCTGTTCCACGTCCTGGACTGGATCATTTCATACGTTTTCTCCAGTCTTTACCACATTCCTGCAGGAGAGTTATGTCCCCAGTTTTACAGCCAAGGAAGCTAGTTGTCAGCAAGATGAAATAAACTTGCCTGAGATCTTGGTTAGTAAGCGGAAACGTCCAGATTCTACCAGGCCTATGCTGTCCTGTAAAGTCATTGACCTTTTCACACACATGTTTTTCTATAACCCCAACCAGGTTCTCTACTCCTTCCTTCTAGGACCTCTCTGACAGCAATAGCTCAGGGCTGTGTTCTGGGCAAAGATAAAGAAGGAGGAAGATAAAAGAAGGTAGTGGCTGCCAGCTGCTGCTTCAAACAAAATAGATCCACATTTACAAAGGCACCAGGACTGGTTGCCTAGCAACAACTTTCTCCCTCCCCAACCTGTTTCACTGCATCCTTACCCACCACACACTGCACACACCTCTTGGCCTGCAATGCCCTCTGAGACATCCCCCGTCAAGGCTGCCTTCGTTCATTTTAACCTGATTTGCTGGGCAAATGCTTGCAGCTTGCAACTTGCAGGGAGTCCAGGAAACACACAATTTGTAGCGCAGATGGCCCTCGGGCAGGCAGAACAGAGCTGTCCTTCCTGCATAGCTCATACCTTGGCGCTCGCAGGGTATCTAATGCTGTGGGAAGGAGAAGGTCTCATTTCGGGCTCTTTGTCACATCCCTGAAGATTTATAAAAAGAGTTTTGTGTTTCACATATGTCAGGTCCTTTAAATAGTTCTTTGAAATAAAAGTTTGATTGGGATAGAACTAAAGGAGACCGTCTGGATTTCTTTTTTCATTTTATCTCCCATGTTTGAAGTTAAGAGCCTCTTAAATTTAAACTTATCTTCAGTTCAACTAGTCCCAAAGGCCTTGCGGCTATTTTTGTACTAGAGTCTTACAGGGAGGTAGGACAAGGCAGAACACAAAGTTCTCTGAGCTCTTCTTTCAAGCATAAAAGAAAAGGGACAACACTAGTGCAGCCCCTGACAAGTCCAGACGCTTCTGACTTCATGGTGAGAAGGTGATGCTGACCTGGGAGCCAGGGCTGCATTATTGCTCTCATGGCCCCACACACTGTTGCTATCATGGGTCACTTCATCCAGAAAAAGAAGGAATATATTAACAAATATATTTTACAACTATGCTGGTATAGAGAAAAATATAATCCAGGCTGGATTCATTAATGTATATTCATTATTTTTATTATGTTATGTTTATTTTTTCTGATTTAAAAAAATTAAAACATTTTTGTGAGCCCCTGAAAGTGTTATGGGTCCAAGCCACTGCACCTCCTATGCCTAATGGACCAGACGGCCCTGCTGAGAGCAGACCAGCACACAGCCAGTGTGACTGAGATGTTGGTGCCCAGCCCTGTGCTCAGAGCCATGAGGTTCGGAAAAATGTAAGGTGTGGTGTCTGTACTCAAGACGCTTCCAGCTTCAATGGGGAGAGAAACAAAGACAACAACTACAATCACTGAACCACAGATACTCAGCTTGGCAGCCATCAAGAAAATCATCTGAGGCTCCTTTCTTGCTTGATTGCATTCTTATTTAAACAAATAATACCTTTTTAAAACACAGCAGGTTGAGAAAAGTCCAGAGAGGTGGGAGGTGGCTCTGGCAAGCGTGGTGATAGATTGGATGTTGGGGTTAAAGAAAAGTCAAGGAAGATTTCTGGGTTGGAGGCTTAAGTGACCATCAACATAGACAGGAAATACAGAAAGAAGAACAAACTGGAGGAGAAGGCAATGAGTCCAGTGTTGGGTAGGTTGAATTTGAGATGCCTTTGGAGAGTAAAAGGCAGAGACCAGGGCTGTTTTACTCCCACTAGAGTCCCATCTCCCTGTGAGCGGATTTAAGTAGAGAAACCTGGTAACTAGTTGCCTTTATGGATCTGATGCCCAGAATAGACAGCTTGACTATAGGTAGAGACTGAGGTGTTGTAGCAGATGCTGGCCCCTGACATTCACTCTCGACCTGAAGGCAGCTTACCCAAATACATGCACCTCCCCACCTTGTTCTGACCTCAGGAATAGGCTTGGCTCATACACTGGATAAGCCGGAATTGCAAGGGAGTTAATGGCCCAGAAGCAGCCCTCAACCAGAGATGGAAGGAGGTTGGTAGATCAATAACGCAGCTTCTTCATCCTTCAATTGGGATAACTCTGAGACACAGACTATACAATCTCATAGAATTCTCCAGTGAGATTGAGTTTCTAGACCCCTAGAGGAGGCTGGAGACATTCTGGCCACACCTTTTTTGGCTAAGAGGCTTCTTTGGGTGAAGGGCTCTGTAGCCAGCTCCAGGACCGTGTGCATCTGGAAAGGAAGGGTTGACATTCTTAACAGATGATCAGTTTCCACTAGACTGCCTGCTTGCCTACAGAGAGCTTGCCAACTCAAAGATAGCCCATTCCGTTTTCAGATAGATCTACATATTGGAAAGTTCTTTCTTAAAGTGAAATAACATAAGTTTATGATTCCTCTTTCGGTTCTTTTTTTTTTTAAATTAAAAGATTTAGTTTAGTTTAAAAGAAAGTGTACAATCCAATGGTTTTTAGTATATTCACAGAGCTGTGCAATCATGACCACCGTCAATTTTAGAGCACTTTCATCACCCCAAAAGTAAACACCATACCCACTAACAATCACTTATCAGCGCCCCCCAATCCTCCTAGCCCAACCCTAGTCCTAGGCAACCACTAATCGATTTTCAGTCCCTATAGATTTCCTATTCTCGACTTTTCACAGAAATGAACTTGCACATATTTGGTCTTTTTTGAATGGCTTCTTTCACTTAGCATAATGTTTTCAAGGTTTATCCATGTTGTAGCGTGTATTAGTACTTCACTTCTTTTTATTGCCAAATAATATTCTATTATGGATAAATCATATTTTATTTATTCATTTATCAATTAATGAACATTTGGGTTGTTTCTACTTTTCGCTATTATGCATTATGAATAAGGTTGCTATGAACATTTGTGTAGAAGTTTTTGTGCGGATATGTTTTCATTTTTCTTGGGTATGTATCCAGGAGTAAAATTGCTGAGGCATATAGTAACTCTACGTTTATCTTTTTGAGGAACTGCTAGACTGTTTTCCAAAGTGGCTGCACCATTTTACATTCCAACCAGCAGTGTGTGAGGGTTTTACTTTCTCCGCATCCTCACTGACGATTCTTATTTTATGTCATTTTTATTAATCATAGTGGATGTAAAGTGGTATCTCATGGTTTTGATTTCCATTTCCCTAATGATGTTGAGAATATTTTCATGTACTTATTGGCTATTCGTGTATCTCCTTTAGAGCATTGTCTATTCAAATCCTTTGCCCATTTTTAATTGAGATATTTGTCTTTATATTATTGAATTGTAAGACTTCTTTATAAACTCTAGACACAAATCCTTTATCAGATAAATGATTTGCAAGTATTTTCTACCATTCTATGGGTTGCCTTTTCATTTTATTGATTGTTCTCTTTGAAGCACCAAAGTTTTTAAATTTTGATGAAGTCCAATTTATCTATTTTTTTCATTTGTTGTTTATTCTTTTGGAGTCATATCCAAGAGATCATTGCCTAATTCAAGGCTATAAAGGTTTACATCTTTATTTTCTCCTAAGAGTTTTATGATTTTAGTTCTTACATTTAGGTCTATAACCCATTTTGAGTCAATTTTTGTAAACGGTGTGAGGTAAGTGTCCAACTTTATTCTTTTGCCTGTGGATATCCAACTTTCCTAGTACCATCACTTGAAAAGACTATCATTTCCCCCATTGAATTGTCTTGGTACCCATGATGAAAATCAACTGGCCATAAACGTGAAAGTTTATTTCTGGACTTTCAATTCTGTTCCATTGATTTATACATCTATCCTTATGCTAGTACTACATTATGTTGATTTACTATAGCTCTGTAGTAAGTTTTGAAATGGAGAAATGTGAGTGCTACAACTTCCTCTGTTTCAAGATCACTTTGACTGTTCCTGCTCCCTTGCCCTTGCATTTCCATAAGAAGTTTAGAATCAGTTTGTCCATATCCGCAGAAACAGAAAACAAAACCAAACAAAAAACTGCAATGGCACCTAGAATCTTGAGTGGGATTGTGCTCCATCTGTAGATCAATTTTGGGAGTATTGCCATCTTAACAATATTAAGTCTTCCAATCTTTGAAGCTAGGATGCCTGTCAATTTATTTATATCTTGCACGCCTTTTGTTAAATTTATTCCTAGGTATTTTATTCTTTTTGATGCTGTTTTAAACAGAATTGTTTTCTTAATTGCATTTTTTTGGATAGTTCATTGTTATTGTACAGAAATACGATTCATTTCTTTTTTTTTAAAGATTTTATTTTTCCTTTTTCTCCCCAAAGCCCCCCAGTACATAGTTGTATATATTTTAGTTGTGGGTCCTTCTGGTTGTGGTACGTGGGAT
Source organism: Equus asinus (assembly GCF_041296235.1). NCBI lineage: Eukaryota > Metazoa > Chordata > Mammalia > Perissodactyla > Equidae > Equus > Equus asinus. Next base: position 47,933,640 of record NC_091805.1, read on the forward strand.
GCCACCTCAGCATACCCTGATGAGCAGTACCATGTCTGCGGATCTGAGCCGGTGAAACCCTGGGTCACCACAGCAGAGCACATGAACTTAACCACTCGGCCACAGGGCCGGCCCCAGACAATTCATTTCTGTATATTGATGTTGTATCTGCAACATCATTTAGTTCTAATAGCATTTTTGTGGATTCTTTGGGTTTTCTATATACAAGATAACATCTACAAATAGAGATAGTTTTAATTCTTCTTTCCAATCTGGATACCATTTATTTCCTTTTCTTGCCTAATTGTCCTTGCTTAAATCTCCATTTCAATGTTGAATAGAAGTGGTGAAAATAGACATCCTTGTCTTGGTACTCATCTTGGAGGAAAGCACTCAATCTTTTGCCATTAAGTATAATGTTAGCTATGAGTGTTTGATAGATACCTTTTATCAGGTTGAGGAATTTTCCTTCTATTTCTAGTATATTGAGTGGTTTTGTCATGAAGTGTTGGATTTTGTCAAATGCTTTTTCAGCATCTATTGAGATGATCCTGTAGCTTTTGTCCTTTATTCTATTAAGATAGTGTATAAGATTAATTGATTTTCATGTGTCAAATCAGGCTCGCATTCCTGGGGTAAATCCCACTTGGTAATGATGGAGAATCCTTTTTAGGTTGCTCGATTTGCTTTGCTAATGTTTTATTGATGATTTTCGCTTCTATATTTGGAAGACATATTAACCTGCAGTTTTCATTTTTTATATATTATTTTTGTCTGGTTTCAGTATCAACGCAATACTGACCTCATAGAATGAGTTGGGAAGTATTCCCTCCACTTCCATTTTTTTTGGAAGAGTCTATGAACGATTTATGTTAATTCTTAAACCTTTGGCATAACTCAATGAAGCCAGTTAGGCTGGGGTTTTTCTTTGTAAGAAGTCGTTAGGGTTTTTCTGTTGTTTTTTGTTTTGTTTTTTAACTGATTCAATCTCTTTATTTGTTATAGGTCTATTCAGATTTTCCATTTCTTCATGAGTCACTTTTGGTAGTTTGCATCTTTCTAAGAATTTGTTCATTTCATCTAGATTATCTAATTTGGGGACGTACAATCTTTTGTTCTATTCCCTTACAATCCTTTGTATTTCTATAAGGTTGGGAGTAATGTTCCTTCTTTCATTCTTCATTTTAGTAACTTGATTGTCTCTTTTTCTTTCCCACTTTGGTTAATCTAGCTAATGGTTTGTTAATTTTGTTGATCTTTTCAAAGAACCAATTTTTGGTTTTGTTTATTTTCTCTAATACTTTTCTATTCTCTACTATTTTCTACTCTAGTCTTTATTATTTCTTTCTTTCTACTTCCTTTGGGTTTAGTTTGCTCTTTTTTTCCTAGTTTCTAAGGTGAAAAGATAGGTTATTGATTTGAGATCTTCTTTTTTACATTTATAAATTTCCCTCTAAACACTGCTTAGTTTCATCCATAAGTTTTGATATGTTGTGTTTTCATTTTCATTAATCTCAAAGTTTTTTCTAAATTCCCTTATAACTTCTTCTTTGACCCATTAGTAATTTAGGAGTTTGTTTAATTCCCACATATTGTGGATTTCCCAAATTTCTTTCCGTTAATTGATTTCTAATTTTATTCCATTATGGTTGGAGAACATACTTTGTATAATTTCAGTCCTTTTAAGTTTTTCATGGCTTGTTTTATGGCCTAGAACATGGTCTACCCTGGAGAATGTTCCATGTATAGCTGAGAAGAATATGTATTCTTGGCTTGTTGGATAAATAAAATGTTCTAGAGACATCTATTAGGTCCATTTGTTTTATAATATGAAGTCTTCTATTTCCTTTTGATTGTCTGCCTGGTTATTCTATCCATTATTAAAAGTGGGATATTGAAGCTTCCAACTATTATTGTTCAATTGTCTATTTCTCCTTTCAATTCTGTCAGTTTTTGCTTCATGGATTTTGGGGTTCTGTTGTTAGGTACATATATATTTATAATTGTTATATCTTCCTAATGGATTGAACTTTTTTCATTATAAAATGTCCCTCTTTATCCCCAGTAACATTTTTTGTTTTAAAGTCTATTTTCTCTGATATTAGTATAACATTATCTTAGTTTCCTATTGCCTCTATAAACAAATTACCCTGAATTAGTGGCTTAAATGACCAAAATTTATTATCTTATATTTGTGGGGGTCAGAAGTTTTAAAACCAAAGGGTCAGCAGGGCTGCATTCCTATTGGAGGTTCTAGTGGAGAATCCATTTCCTAGCTTTTTCCAACTTTTAGAGGCTGCCTGTATTCTTTGGCTTGTGGTCCCTTCCTCCATCTTCATGGTCAGCAGTGCAACATTTTCAAATCTCTGTCTCTCTCCCTCCCCCTGAGCATCCCCACCCCTGTCTCCTCTGCTTGGCATCATGTCTCCTCTGTCCCTGACTCTCCTGCTTCCCTCTTATAAAGACCTTTATGATTAAATTTAGCCAACATGGATTGTCCAGGATAATCTCTCCATCTCAAAATCTTGCATTTAATCACATTTGCAAAATTTATTTTGTCATGTAAGGTAACACTTGACACTTTCCAGTGATTAGTACGTGGACATCTTTGGGTGGGGGGTATTATTCATCCTACCACACCACTCCAGCTTTGTTATGATTGCTGTTTACATGATGTATCTTTTGGGTTTATTTTTTACCCTCAAATATAGAGTCATGATATTTCCCCTTATCCCTCTTTTCAGGTGAAACATTCCAGTGACCATTAACCCTTCTTTGAATGACATGGTTTTCGATTTTTCATCATCCTGGGCTTCCCACTCTGCTTCACTCAAAGATGTTAGGCTAATAATCACTGTAAATCAGTAATAAATACTTATTGAATGCCTGCTGTGCCAATCATTATTCTAACCTCTTTACACAAATCGTTTCACTAGTCCTTATAACAAATCTGTGAAATAGGTCTTATCTACATTAAGGGTAAATGAGGAGACTGGGGCATAAAGAGGTTAAAGAACTTGCCAGAGTCTCATAGCTAGCAAGCGGCAGAGCCAGAATATAAACACAAATAGTCTGATTTAGGACCTTCCTTTCTTATTCATGTCTTCAAAATATCATGCCTATTTCTAAATTCACACCTAAATTCAAGGAAAATTTGATTTAATAATTAAACAAAAAAATAGCACACATGATATGATATCATCGTACAAAATTATTTCTCTTCCGTTACCTATCTATCTTTTCTTCTGGCTGTCAATGTGCATAAAGAGATATCTAGAATGATAGTCCCCAAGTGTTGACCAGGATTATTTCTGGGTGATAGAATTTGGGGGATTTTGTTTGTTTATGTTTCCTTTGTTATTGTTTTTTGTTTTCTTCTCTTAACTTTTTATGTTCCTTGAATTTTTATGATGAACATGTATTTTTCAATGGTTTTATTGAGATATAATTTATATACCATAAAGTTTATTCATTTCAAGTGTGTACTTCATTACATTTTAGTATATTGGCAGAACCGTACAACCATTTCAACAATATAATTTTAGAACATTTCCATCACCCTAAAAAGAAACCTTGAATCCATTTAATTTCCACCTCCAGCCCTAGGCAAACATTTATCTACTTCTGTCTACATATTTTCCTATGTTAGACTTTTTGTATAAATTAAATCATACAATATATGTTATTTTGTGTCTGGCTTCTTTCACTTAGCAACGTTTTTGAGGTTCATCTATGTTGTAGCATGTACCGGTACTTTGGTCCTGTTCTATCGTATGGATAATGCCACAATATTTATTCATTCATTATTTTTTAATTAATTTTTAAGCCTTATTGAGGTATAATTGACAAATAAAATAGTATATATGTAACGTGTACAACATGATGATTTGAGAAATGTATAGTTGGTGAAATGATTACCACAATCAAGTTAATTAACACACCCATCACCTCACATAGTTACCTTTTTTAAAAAAAATCCATTCATCAGCTGATGGACAAAGGGTTGTTTCCATTTTCTGAGTATTGTAAATAACGTTGCTATGTGTATTTGTAAACAAGTTTTTGTGTAGACATGTATTTTTATTTCTCTTGGATAGATATATAGGAGCGAAATTGCTGGGTCATATGGTAAGTCTATGTTTAACTTTTTAAGAAGCTGCCAAAATGTTTTTACAAAGTAGCTGCACCATTTTACATTCCCACCAGCAAATTATGAATATTTCAATTTCTCTACCTTCTTGTCAACACTTGTTGTTGTCCATTTTTTTATTATTGCTATTCTAGTGGGTGCAAAGTGGTATTTCACTGTGGTTTTGATTCGCATTTCCTGATGACTAATGATACTGAGCATCTTCTCATATGCTTATTGGCCTTTTGTATGTCTTTTTCTTAACACATATCATTTTTACAACAAACAAAACTATTTTTAAAAAAGATGTTGCTATCTAACCTTGGGCATCATCATCCAGATGACATCCAACCAGCATAGAGTCCCATAAGTGCGGTTGCCTGTGACTTGTACCCTGTACTTCTACTAATCTAGGCAAAATGCTGAGCTAACTTTTTTAGCAGACACATTACACCGTAGCCTCAAATTAAGCCTATGGTCAACCAAGTACCCCAGATCCTGTTCTCATGGATTATTGTGGAGCTAGGTTTCTTCCACTCTCTATTTGGGCAATTGATTTTACTGAGCCTGGACTTTATGGGGGACTTTTCGTTCTTTCCATTTGTCTATTGCTCATTCTGCACCTAACCTTTATAACTTTAGTTACTATTTCTCTGATGACTCATTTTTAAGTAGAATGTGTCTGTCCCTTTGTTCTTCTTTTAAAAAGTTGCTTTGTGACTCAATAGCCTTTATTCTTTCATATAAAATTTAAAATCTATTTATCATAATCCCAGAAATTCCTGCCGTGATTTTGATTGGACTTATAAAGACCTATAAAGCAGCCTGGGAACAACTGACATCATATTAAATTGTTCCAGTCATTTATTTAAGTCTTTTCTTTTTTCCTTTAATAGAACAGGAGAGCTCATTTTTTCTCAATAAAGGTCCTGTACATTCTTTACTAGGCTAATAGTAGACACTTTTGTTGCTTTAGTAAATTACACCATATATATAATTTTATAAATTAATGTTGTATTTTCTACGTGTACTTCTGTGACCTCTTCAGGGTTGTATTTGAGGAGAGGGAGGCAACACCTCAGGGACTTACCCTCTTGTCTGTAACCATATATAATATCTATATATTCAAACACACATTCAATGTCTTTAACCTAATATTTCATTTGTGACTAGTGGCCCCAGTGAGATGGTCATCTTCCTTAAGATGGCCGCCTGCCCATTACAGTTCACATACTTTCCTCAAGACCTAGCTCAGTGCCACATGCACGTAGACGGAAGGAAATGGTTACAGCTTAAAGGGCACACAATGGACTTGGCATCAGAACACTTGAGTGTAGTCCTTCATCTCTCTCTCTGATTTTGAACCAGTCCCTAATCTCTCTGAGTCTCACCTTCCCCATTCCTAACAGAGGACTAATGCAGTTGTCACAAAAATCCAGAGGAAATAGATGTGTTTTTCACAAAATTTGGCATGTGGACACACCACCTGCTATTTGCATCCAAAGGCAAGAAATACTTAAATGAGCTATAGCCAAAGGAAGAGCAATGGCAGGAAATAATTACGAACCCCCAAACTGTTCCCAAGGATTAAAAATTTTACCAAACTTACTCCAGCCAAGGCCCTCCAAGGCAATTTATAGTCATGTTTCCAGATGCCAAGTGCTTTCATCAGAGATTTTTCTTAAGTCATGGCTGAAAAGAGAGGCTCCCACCCATAAAGACCACCACTGGCTGGACTTCCTAAAGCAGCACAGGCACCATGTGCTCTGGCAATCTGGTCCTCTGGGTGGAGGAGGAAGCTGCTGTGGGTAGTAAGGGACTCTTCTGCAAAGAGGCAATTTGAGCAGAATCCCAAATAGTACCCAGAGTTATCTGTATTCCAATGCAAATGTTTCACAGGTTTAAAAGCATAATCGAAACAAATCGGAATCCTTCTTTTTGCTTCGTTTTGTTATCTTTTCCACGAGGCTAGAAACTCCATAGGAACGGGGACCTGGGCTTCTTGTTCACGTGCCTAGATTGGTGCCGCACACAGAGTGGACACTCAATAAATGCTTTTTGAATGAATGAAGGGAGCCCAGATCTATCAGAAATGGAGGAGTAGCTCCTTCCTGTTTCCTCACATCGCACGTGGGCATCAGCTGGCCTTTGCCGCAGGAAGGCAAGTTATTGGATGAACTTCCTATAAGGTGCTTCAATGGTGCAAACACCTGCTCAAGTCAGTGCCACCTCAAGGAGCACGTTGAATTGATCTGCATGGAATTCTAGCAATAAAAAGAATAAACACACAGTGGCCCCGACCTGACTTAACCCCTTAGTTTTAGTGAATCCACACATTTCTGAATCTATCTTTCCGATAAACTGAGCAATCTGAGATATAGAGCCTATGGCAATGGTCTTGAATGAATGAGTAATACAAGTTATAAAGTTCTCAAAACAAAGTTTGAGGCCATCTCCTTATTCTCCTGGGCTTCTCCAGCCTTTATTCAGTGTTTTAGGTGGCCGATGTTGGGAGAGCATTAATACAAAGCAATAATAGGTTCTGTTTTTCCTGTGCTCCTACCCCTTTCCCTTAACTTTTTGAGGGAAAGAATAAAGATGAGAGGACTGGCAAGGGGGCAGATTTCTAATGAAATCACAATTCTTTTTTTTTTGAAAGAAAATGGTAACACTAAAACCATAATGCAAACCAGTAGGGGGTGTTAAAGATAAAATTACCACTCAGAAATCAATGGAAATGTAGTTATAGGCAATTATTGCATGTTCTCTGTGTCCCTTGTTAGCGACTTGACCTTTAAAAATAAAGTTGCTCTTGATTGTTTTTAAATCTCATTTTCTGTGCTTCTGAGATTGTTTCCAACTGTTACCTCTGTTTTCAAAACCTCCAAAGGTAGCATTATCAATGAGTAACCAAAATTTCTTGGATTATTAACTTTCCCTTATATTTTTAAAATATTCACATTATATATCTCACCATGCATAAACAAATCATGATATTGCCATAAAATGGAATATTATACAGCTATTAAATAGTATTTTTAAAGGATATTTTAAGATATATGGAAATGTTCATTGTATAATCTTATATAAAAAACAAGACACAAAACCACATATAGAGAATACTCTTCATTTCTGTTTTGTTATATTGTAAATAATGATTGTGGAATTATGAGTGTGATTATGAGGGGTTTTATTTTCTCCTTTATATTATGTAACTATTTATCTGTAATTTCCAAACTCTCTTCAATAAACGTCACTCTTATAATCAGAAAAAAATTTATAAAAATGCTCGAATATCTTTTCGATAGAATTTAATTTGTCTTTAAGGTATCTTTTGAGGTAGATAGGGAATAGATATAATTATTCTATTTTAAAATGGACATACTGAGATGTCATGAAATGCTCTGTCTCAAATCACATAATTCATGACAAAGAACTGGAATCTGAAAGAGAAACCAACCTCTGGGATTTGTCCCCGGCCTCACTTACGTAAACCTTGCGAAGAGTGCACAGGGCTGGTGTCCTCTCGGAGCCGCTTGCTGGCTGAATCTCAGGACTGCCTTCCTTTCTGCACTCACTGCCTAGGGGAGACGGAGCCTGAGCTGAGGCACCTCTTTGCCCGGTCAGCTCTCTCCAGCCTTTTGCCAAGGGCAGGGAAGAATCCTGAAATGTATCTCTGGGTTGTCACAATTTCCAAATAATTGTATCTATCTGGTGGAGATCATTTCAGATTCAAACGCTGTTGTCAGCAAAGGGCAACATTGCCATGTTTCTAAATTACTGGAATCCTAACTTTAGAATCATCATGCTCTTCTCTCTTTGAACACTTCTTAAGACCAGGGACTGTTCCAAAGACTCCTAGCCAAGTTCCCAATACAGAGACACTACACTTGTGGAATCTTTCAAAATACTTATTAACTCACTAACCATCAACCTTAGAACATTAAACCTTGAGGGCAATAGTTCAAATTCAGACTTGGTGGACCGTATATGCAATATGCAACATCTTATTACCATGTGGGATGACTCATCCATCAATGGGGGATCTCTAAATTTCCATTTGGAGAATCAATAAATCTTGTGATTTACTTTCAAGTGGCTCTTTTAACTTTTCTTCTTTTGAGGAAGATTAGCCCTGAGCTAACATCTGCTGCCAATCCTCCTCTTTTTTGCTGAGGAAGATTGGCCCTGAGCTGACATCTGTGCCCATCTTCCTCTACTTCACACGTGGGATGCCTGCCACAGCATGGCTTGATAAGCAGTGCATAGGTCTGCGCCTGGGATCTGGGCTGGCAAACTCCAGGCCACCAAAGCGGAGTGTGTGAACTTAGCCGCTGCACCACTGGGCTGGCCCTGGCTCTTTTAACTTTTTGAAGTGCTAAATGACGATTGTTTCTTTCTTTTGGTCATGGCTACTGATAAATTAAAATATGATTACCTAGGCTTAGCTTCAGCTGGTACCCAGCAGGCCCAGGCATTGGTATTTTTTTTTAATCTTTGATAATTCTGATGCACAGCCAGGATTGAGAACTATTAACTTAACTCTGAATCTTTGCCTCTATGACATATTCAGTATCTATGATTTATTTGATGCCAAGTCTTTGGTCAAGAATGCAACATCCAGTTATAACACAGATCCCATGGGTAAGATCCAATTTAGAATTTTCCGTGTGGTTTCCAGAAACACACTACAGTGACAATCAAGTATTGTTGGATATTTTATATTAGTCCAATATCTCAATACTCTCAAAAGAAGTCCCGAGGAGAGACCTATTTTCTTAAATCTGTAGCTTAATTCAGGGAGAATGACTTCTCTGCAATACTGAGCGTTCCAACCCATGAACATTATTTATTCCCGCATTTATTTAGGTCTAGTATAAGTCAGGGTCCAATGAGGAGTGGAAATTAGGTGAGTAATTTGAACAAGGAATATTTAATATAAAAAGTTAACTATTAAACTAGTATAAAGGTGGGTAACTATTTAAAAGGTTGGAAGACGACTCTAAAGGGCGCATAAAGACGAACCAGCAAGAGCAGCTACCCCCTCTTGGGCAGAGGGGTAGTGAATAAGTGAATATACTTGGGAACTTAAAAGGGCCCCCGCCCCACTGCCAGGGCTGAGATTCAGACCTCTTTGGAGGTGTGGCTGCCATAGAAACATGCAGTCCACCAGTGATGGAGAAACAGGAGGGTGTGGACCACAGTTGACTCATAGCAGTGGCCTACTCCCGGGTGGAGGAAGAAGTTACCAGAGGCCATGAGCTGAACAGCTGGTCTCAGGACTTCCGTTATGGTGGGCAGAAGTGGCGATAATGGGTGTCAGTCACTCACTCCCAAGCTCAAAGAGAAAATTTTCACTATTTCACCAGACCTGTTCTCTTAATGTTTTTAGAGGCTGTGGGTGAGATGCAGGGAAAATAACAATATAGTTCTCCAACAAAAACCCAACCTTTTATTATCAGTGCAATATGATTTATGGCAAGAAGAGCAGCCTTAAAAAGGAAAATGAGGTTACCAAAGAAATCTCTGATACCTGTGTTGAAGAGGAAGAGTTTGGCTGCTAAGCCAGTAGCCCACAGGGCACTGGGGCTCGTGGGTCCCTCTCGCCCCCTGCAACTGTGTCTAGAAACAGTGCTTCTCCACCACCACCACTCTATTCCAAAGTGGAAGGGTCTGACTTCCTGCGCATTAAACATGGATCCAGATGCGGGAAGATGGAGTCTTTTCTGATTAGAGTTTTCAGAGGAGGCCGGAGGAGAGGCTGTTCTGTGTAATGGCAGAGACATGGCTAGATGGATGCTGTGGCAGCAGGGAGAGAAACAAGAGTGGGTGAAGGAGCAAGGAGATTTGAGACACTGTCCATTTGGCAAGAAAGAGGAGAGTAGAGACAATAATGCCTCCAAAGCTGTGAAATTAGTGATTCTAGATCAATATCGAAAGAGCCCTATCAGACAGAAACTAGTTTTGAAAAGGAAATTGGTGAACTTAACTGCTTCAGGACAGGATATTGTGGGAGAAATAATCTTATGGCATCTTTTCAGATTTAGGCAAGTGCCCCTTTACTGGATTAAGAAAAAGAGATCTGATGCTGAGGGCGCATTAGTGAGCCTGCTGGGACCTGGAACGACTACCCGAGGCTGCTTCGGCTACCTGAAACTCTCCAGTCTACCCCCATCCTCTGTTCTAGCTTACCCCACCTCCATACCCAGGCCCTGGCCCCCAAGCTCCACTCTCCATATTCTCTTCAGATTTCTCCTTCTCCACCAGCTGCTAGAGGGAGGAGAAAAGTCTGAGGGTGTTGGAGCCAAGATGACCATGGAGCAGAGCTGAGCACTGTCACCCAGTGGCCTGAGGAGACCCCATGCAGGTGTGATGCAAGGCCCAGGGGTCTGTCACTTGAGAAAGAAGGAAAGAGAGAAGGCTCTTGCTAGCCTTCAAGAGATTTGAATTTAATTTTAGATTTTGAAAAAAGGAAGAGGCTTCCTTGAATTCTCTCCCTTGAGCTCCCTTGAGAAAAGAGTGAAAAGAGATAGAGTGGGATTTTTAAGAGGAGCCTATATAAGTACCCAGAGCATCATGGAAAATTCTACTTAAAAAGAGCTGGTCCTTTAAATTACATGTTTTGAGTAACCCTCATTTTATTTTTTGTTTTTTAGTGAGGGGGCAAGCAAAACATTTCTGTTCTTAGAGTTGATCTTTTGCTGGTGGCCTCAAGCTAAGGAAGCAGCACGGTGTGGTGGAAAGTGAAGGTGCTAGGGTTTTGCCTCAACATTAAGCAGTTGCTCTGATGCTGGGAAAGCATATGCACCCTCTGAACCTCAATTTCACTCTGTAAAAGAGGAGGTCAGATCAGGTTATTTCTGGTGTAGAATTCTCATTCCATAAGCTCCATGTCCTTTGTAAAGCCCCAGCTGCCTGTGAGCAAGATTTCTAGCCAATGCATAGCTCCCCTCCCAACTCAAGAATCAAATGTTGCCAGAGCTAGGCTCCTAATTGCACTCAGTTCTGTTGTAGACATTTCAGATATGTGGGAAATAGAGTCAAAGGAAAGTACAAGGACTTGCTCAAGACCACCCAAGTTCCCTGCAGACCTGTTCCTTCCTATATCTTGTCCTTGCCAACCCTTCCACTTGATACTAGCTCTATCCATGCATGTAAATGGAAGATGCACTCAGCCCAGACAACCCCAGCTGGGAGTTGCACGCAAAGTTCCAGGTTCCTTTTCTCTTGCTATGCAAGGCGTCTGAGTTTGGGGAACATGGCTTCCACTTGATGCTGCCTCCCTTTGGGGAACAGGAGTGGCTGGCAACAGAGAAAGCTGCAGAGAAAGGGAGGGCATGGCATCCAGCCCATAGATAGACGCTGGACATTCCTCCCAGGCTGCCCACCCCCTCTCTCCACTGTTTGAAGAGCTGGAAACACTCAGTCCTCTAGGAGGGCAAGGTGATTTCAGTCACACATATTTCTATGACATGGATGTCCAAACAGGAAGCCAAAGGGAACCGGCTTTTCAGTTTTTGTCTTTTTAAGGCAGCCTGTAGCTAGGAATGAACAAGACCAACGTTACTGCTCTCATTCTAAATGTCTGCATCCTGAGACATCTACCAGGTGTGGAGGTAACCTGATATAAAACGGCTTTCACTGTTTAGAAATTCAAGTTTCTGCACTGCGCATGGACTGTGAGCCTGTGTTTAGAAGTCAATGCAGGACCTTAGCTGACACTTCTGTACCTGCCAGGAGCCGCTGATGTGAACCAGGTGGCCTGCTTCAAGCAGAATTCGATTACCCAGATGGCAACTCTTTCTTAATTCAAAACTTTAGCATCGCCTTTTTTTTCCATTATGAGAAACGAGAGGGAGAAGAGAGTACATTGAGCTTGAGCACTTCTGGTTTATGAGATTAAAGGCATGAGAGGGAAGCAGATCCCTGGCCTCCCCAGCTCGCTGCAGCTCCAGCCTGCAGCACGGTGCTGGGCTGACTCAGCTCCCTCTTCCAGGAGCAGGAGTGATGGTCCTGAAACCCAGCCTCCTCTTGGGTCTGTTCTTAGGAAGCTGTAAAAACTCTCCCTCGCTCTTAACGATTGCCTTAGCAGATGGTATCTTTGTTTTTGTTTTTGTGTTGGGTTTTTTTTAAGTAAAAAGGAAAAATAAGAAAAGGTTTTAAATTGCATTTGGAGTCAATGCTTTCTTTTTCCTAAGAGCTTGTTCTCCACCAGCCCCTGCAGTCCAGAACATGGATATTCAGGCTTCTTATTCTGAAGGTGAGAATCTCTCAGCTGGGCTGACCCTTCAATGTTTTAGTGGCTTGTTTCCCTGGTTCTCCCCTGTGGTTTGGTGATAACCAGGCCAGTTCACACAGGTGGGGTGTTGACCAACTTCTACCCCTCCCACTCCTGCCTTCTGCACACTGGCTGTGTATCAGTAGACAGGCCTGTTCTTGGATCAAGGAGGTTGGTGGCGGAAGAGGAAAGCCAGCATAAAGTAGCTTCTCATCTCACTCCCTTCTCCTCTAGACAAATTTTCGTGGATGCTTTAATCCTTCGTTGGGCCGTGTTTCTCCCAGGCCAAGTAGGAATTTGAAATCAAGACAAGATAATTCCTTACACTTTGGAACCATTACTATGTGGCAGGCAACGTTTTAGTTCTTCAAGTGTATCATGTCAATTGATCCTCATAGTAGTCTGATGATACATTACTGATAAAATAGATTCAGAAGTTTCATGTGAGCAAGGAAAATGCTGTTTCTTGAAGGAGGTATTTGATGGGAGTCCTGTTATTTGATCCACCATTTTGGGTCCACTGACTACCATCATTGCCACCTCCTTCCACCACTTTCCCCCTGCCACCATCTCCTCCACTACCTCTACTGCCGTGTCCACTACCAGATGCTAAATGTCAAATTGACAGGGACTTGTCAAAAATATAAAGAGCTGAGATTTATTCACACAGGGACATCTTTTACTTGAACCATCTGGACAACTGAAATCAAATTATTCTTTAATTTGGCCTTTTACTCTGTTCTCTTTATCCTCTATAGTCCCAGTCTTCATTCGTGGAATTGGGAGCCAAATAGCTTAGCTTTTCTTTAGTTGGTGGAACTGCATCAAGAACTGGTGTCTCTGAGAGAAGTGAAAGCCAACAAAGTCATTTGTCCACTTGGAATTTGGTTCAGCAAAAATATTACAAAAACCAGGTAAACCATCCACACCTTCCCAGCAAATCAAACCATCTTCCGGGGTCAGGTCGTTGCATGTTAACATATTGTTAAAATTATGTCCAATCCCAGTTTTTCATCCAATCCAGCAATTTGAAAACCTCTGTTTGGGGAAAGTAGTGGATAATTGAGATTATAATGGGGATTCAGACATGCATGTGAAAGCACAAAAAAGAAAGAAAATAAAATTAGTATGCCATCTCAAAGAGATATGGGGAGACATAGATGGTTGAGAATCTGAATTCAATAATACAATCAGAGGAGCTGTGACAAACGCACTGATCGTGAAGGCTTTTCCCAGCGTTCTGGAACCGCCAGAGAAATCTTTCCAAAGCACAAATCTGATCAGGCCAGCTCCCTACTTCAAACCCTGCAGTGTCACCCTATGGCCTACAGGATAAAGTCCAAGCCCTTAACCTGGCATCCAAGTCCTCCACAATCTGGACCCTGCTCACCTTTCCAGGCTTAGCTCCTGCTGTTGTCTCTTCAGCCTACGCTCTAGCCATTTTAAACTACCGGCCAGTCCTCCTACAGGCTAAATCTGTTCACGTCCTGAAGGGTTTGCCCATGCTGCTGCTTTTGTTTGCAACCCCCGCCCCCTCACACACACACACACACGCACATTTCTCTGCTTCACAAACTCCTATTCATCTTTCAAGAGCCAGCCAGAGAAGCTTTTCCAGCTCTGTAGGCAGAGCTGACCACTTCTTCCTTCACGCCCCCGTGATATGCTGTATAGATACAGCACTTCTCATTGTGTTACTAATATCTCTTTGCGTGTCTTTCTTCTATGCCAGATGGTGAAGTATTTGAGGGGAGAGAATGTGTCTTGGTCATCTTTATACTCCAGGATCAAGCATGGCGCTAGGCTCAGAGTAGATGCCTACTAATGGCTATTCTGGGTTTTTTGCATGAACTAGCTCTTACTTCTGTTGAACAGTGTAGAGTGCCAGAGGTAGGGGTTGGAAAGGATTCTTTATGAGAGGAGAAGAAAGAAAGAGAGCCTTTCTTATGGGCTCATATGTAAGAGTCCACATGTGGAGGTCACCCGTCAACCAAAATGGCAGCCTCCAGAGTAAAACCTAAGCTGTTAAAAAGTAATTGAGCTGGTTACTATTTTTGTACCTGACCTACTTTTGGGTTACTTTCTACCGCTGTTACAAAACCCCCAGACTTTTGTAAATGAACCAAACCACTTTTGGATGGTTTTGTATGATCTCTGCTTAAGGTGGCTTTTCACGCTACTGAAAGGAAAATCTGCAAAGTCCCTGAAACTCAGTTTTAGTGCAAAGGCATCTGAGGAAGTGAATTATTCTCAGTAGGACCATCTACCACAGAACTTTCTCAATTATTTTTCCATGGAAGACTTAAAGACCAAGAATAGCAATTTTAGCCCCACGATGGTAGCACTCATTTCCTTAGTGCTCATGGGTGGATTCCCCTGAGAACAAGAAGGGTTAAATGACAGCCACCTCCTTCAGGCTTGCCCATGCTGGGTTGTAAGCCTGCCTGAAGCCATGTCTCGACTGTCTGGGTGCAGACGGGACTCCAGAATATTTTTCTGTCCAGACCTTGTCTTAGTTGCCATTTGATTTTGTTAGCAATGTCCCAGTGGTTATTGATTTGTAGAAAACAAATGGTGAGTTTTTACCTGCCAGGATATGGTAACATTGTATGGTGTTTGGCATTGGAGTGAGGGGAGCAAAAGAAGTGTGTAAGGGGAGAGTGCTAGAAGAGAGGACCCAACCCTGGCTCTTAATTTCAGGATCCAGTGTAAAACACATGGGAAACAACTAAAGAATCCTTTAGAATTGTTTTATTTACAAAGGCTGCTATTAATAAGAGCAAATTATTTAAATGGCAGTTGTGTTAAAGGGATGCTAAGGAAAAGACTGAGGACTTGACTCTGTATGGTTGATAACAGCCCCCAGGACAAGCACCAGGCAAATGAGACTTTTCTAAATTTCTGGAGGCAAAACTCAAGGGCTTCAAAAATCATTAAAAGAAGAAAGTATGTTTAGAAGAGTACTAAAGAGCCTTAAAAGTGAATTAAGAGATAAGTAGAAAACTGGAGTCTGGGAGGAAAAGTTACGAAGGGGTCAGAATTATTTAGCTGACAGATTTTTGATGGTCAGTGGTGTGCCTAGAACTGGGCTTTTAAAGCAGGAGGTAATATGTCTGTGGCTGGACAGGAAAAGATAGATTTGCAATGGTGGGATAGGCATTGGCTAGGAGGAACTTTGGGATGGTGAGAAGAGTTCGCTTTAAAGCGGTGAGAATGGCAGCTAAGTGGCTTTCTGGGTTACCTAGGAAATAGTAAAGATAAAGATGCATGCTTAAGATTGTTTCCATAGTAGCTCTAGGGCAAGCTGGACCAAAGACTTCTGTCCTTCTACATCTCTAGCTCATTGATCTCCCAAATTTTTTGCTTCCTGTGGAAAATGCTAACTTGGTGTAGGCACCAATTCATATTCTAAAGCCCTTAATTGCAATGGCATGTTTATTCAATTCAGCAAGTACTTACTCAAAGTGCTAGGATTCTTGGCTCAAAATACTGACTTGCATCATATTTTTCATACATCTGCTGACTCTATTCACAATGACTGGGCCAACCCTCCATGGTTGTGTCAAATCCTCCTCGAAGCCATCCACACTTGGCAGCCTTGGGGTCTGTAAATGCTGAGTCTCTGGGTCAATCAGTTTAATTGTGCCCCAAGCTAGGAGCTTAAAAAGAGCTTATGGGATAAGAGGCAGATAGAATAGAAAGGCAGAACTTGCCCCACCCTGTCTTCTGGAAGTACTGTTTATCCCCTGCACTGCTCTGGGCATGCGAAAAGGTGCACAAAAGTTCTGCCACTCTGCTAGAACTATCGGGTGCCAATCACTCCCCGGACCTCAGTTTCTTCATTGTAAGACGAGTGGAGTGTTCGATCTCTAAAGTTCCATCCAGAACCCTCTCCCAAGAGGAGGAAAGAAGTCTCCCAAAAAAAGGGCTTTTTCGCCCTTTGGTCACCTGTGTTCCAAGGTAACTCTCTTGCATCTGAGGCTTCCGCACCTCAGGCCTGGCCATGCCATCCCTTTGTCTTCATTCTATAGGTCTGTCCAGGGCTCCCTATTACAACTAGGCAGAGATTCTTTCCATCGCTCTTTCCAGTAAAAGTTTGCAACTCCTGCTTCTTTACCATATTTTTACTCTTCACCTCTTACAATTAGCCCTCAAGACCTGGCAATAACCCTTACCCCTAAAAGCACCCCTGAAGATGGCCCAGAAATGCCTCGACCATAGCACTGGGGTGCGGTGCTAAGAGGAAAGCATCAGCGTTAGAGGATCAATAGCAAGGCCCTTTCTGAAACTCTGAAATGTTTTTGTTGAATTATGTTTCTTTCAACAGGACTGAAATGGAAAACAGCATTATCAAGTACCTTGGAAGTGGAATGGGATTTGCCTCTGGAGATGGGATCAGCGGGTCAGAACAGGGCTGGGGGAAGTGTTTGTAGATCTGCATAGGGCATTTCTACAAAATAATGGTTCTCTGCCTTACGATGATGCACACAGTAGACTAAGAGTGGAAATAGAGAGAAAAGGCTCTAGCCGAGGTTGTTTTCGTAATAAAGGAGGAGAGGGGTGTGGAAACCCTCTGTGTTTGTGAGGACAGCAACGTCCATAGCAACTGTTATTCTCCCACCAAAGCTTTCTTGGTGCCATGCCCAGAGACCAAACTTTAGAGGTAGAAAGATGGTTCCTGTTTTGCAGTTTTGAGGCCAGGGTCCCCAGTCACTGGTTGAGTGGCTTTGTGAGAAGAAAGTCCCTGAGCCTCCAGTTTCCCACTCTGTAAAATCCAGCTAAAGCCCTTTACCTTTAAGACTTGTGAGAATCCAAGAGAATTTTATACGTAAAAGTGCTATGTGGAGGCAAAGGCAAATACAGATTGTAGTTAACATTTCTTATATTTCTGTGCGTTTTCCCCACTCTGGAACAGAGCTAGAACTTTGAGGTCCTCCTGGAGGGACCTTCCGCAATCTTCAGCTGCCAAATAAATAGCTTTAAAGACAAAGGGAAATGCCTTGATCTATCAGGTTATACTTTGAAAGAAAAACGATAATTTTACGTGTGAAGAGAGAAAAAGGGGATCACCTGGCAGGAGAAATCTACAGTGTTCAGATTTTTGCTTTCTACATTTTGTCGTTGTTGCTGCACTTCTCCTGTTCAGACCAGGGCCCAACGGATGATTTATCCAAGGCAAGCTATGGGATCTTTAGCAAGCAAAGCCTCCTACAGGTTAGCAGTATGGTGGCTATACCGGCATATAATTAAAGCATTTTCTAGACCCTTGGAGACAGAGCCCTGATAACACTCTATAAATGTCCTCTGTTGAATTAGCAGTGTTGGGAACTCTGCTTTGGATTTGGGGGCTCTTTCTCCAGCAGCCAAGAATTTGAACCCAGTTTACAATTCCTCTGTTCTTCACAGCCTGGATTGATTTAACGAAGCCTGAAGATAGCTGGAGGAGGCACCAGCCTTTAACACCACATTCTGGGACAAGAGGAAGAGACTGGCATAAGAAACAGTTTCTTCTTAGAAGGAATAAGAATTACCCTAAAGTTATAACTGACAACATAGTTGCTAGTTTTTCCTCCTTTTTATTTCCTTCCTTTCTTCTTTCCCCATTTCTTTCAACCTTCGCATCTTTCTTTGTTCATGAAAAATTAATGTAGTTGATCGGGCCAGCTTTAACTTGTTTAGGAAGTTAATATGTTCCTTGATTCCTGTAGGAATTTCCAGAAACATGGAGTGATTTTCTCTGGCACATCTTGTGATTTTCCAGAGTATACCTGACTTTCTGAAAGCATTGTTAATAATAATACTTCGCTTTCTAAATGTTGGAGACCTTCAGCCTCTTGCGGCCTCTGCTAAGAAGCAGAAGCTATAATGCGAGCGAAGTCCCATAGTCCAGCCGGGCCAGGGCTCTTTTGGGGGGTTCCCGGGCTGACGTCACGCTCCAGGCCCAGGGTCCCTCACAACACCCCAACCGGCGCTGAAAGAGGCTCTGCTGTGCCAGGTGGGAGGCATGGAGGGGCACCAGACAGGTCTTCAAACTCTTCCCCCTCAAGTCAGCCCCTTTTGCTAAACATACGCATTCCTTTAGATTTCCGGGATTCCTCTCCTAAAAAGCGAATCCCCAAACTGGACAAGCAGGTTTCATTTGCACTGTACCGTGAACGAACTCATTGGACACTCTGGATTGTCATTTGGGGTCTTGAAGGAAAGGGAGGGGAGGGCGCTTGGGACCTCTGGCAAGGCCAGCTCAGACCCATTCCTCCTGGGCCTAGCGGGAAGCGGATAACGCGGATCCCAGACCACAGGAGGCGTTTGGGAGGGCACCAGAGGCCGGGGAGGCCAACCGCAGGTGGGCGCCGGCTGCATCCGCACCCAATCTCCCACCCCCACCCAGGCGCGTCTCTTCGTCTCAGAGGAGCTCCCTGATACCCTGGAAAGGCCCCTCTGAGCGAGGTTTCTGTTTTGGGTCCGCGGAGATTCGGGGAGCCCAGTTCCGAAAACATATCCGCACCCACTGCGGACCTTCGGTGCCCCACAAAGCAGCCCGGCCACGCAGGGCGCCGGAGGAGGGGGGCGGGAGCTGCACGGCGCCCGAGGCCCCGCGGCCCAGCCAGCCGGTGCGCCCCGCAGTGGCGCGGCCGCGGCCTCCCGGGCCGTGGGCACGCGCGCCCCGGGCCCCGGCGCCCTCCTGCCGGGAGCCCAAGCAGGCGGGGGCCCGCGGGGCGGCTGCTGGGGCCGGCGTTTGGGGTGGGGGCGGAGCCAAGCCAGCGCCGGTGTTGGAGCCAAGGCACAGCCGGTGTCAGGTTGCTCCGGCAACGGTGACGTGCCGCGGCGTGGGCGGGGCCAGCACGCAGGTTGCATATTTTAGGAAGCGAGGCGGAGGCGGGGGTTCGAGCTGCGGCGGGGTCTGGGGCGCGGAGCAACGGCGGGAGGAGGCGGACACGTGGCAGTGGCACTGGTAGCAACCCGGCGGCGGCGGCAGTAGCAGCGGCGGCTTCGGTCCGAGCCGCCGGCCGTCCTCCCTCGCTCCCGCCCCGCGGCAGCCCTCGCTCCCGCCTCTCGGCTCCCCCGGCCGCGCTAGCTCGGCCGGGAGCTCTCTCTTCTTCTCTGTCTCATTCCCAAGCGACAGGACCCGGCGCCGGGCACAGACCACCGCCACCATGGGGAAGGGGGTGAGTGTCCGGCGAGCTGGGGAGGGGGCGCGAGGAGGCCCGGGGGTGGGGAGGAGGAGGAGGAAGTCAGGAGGGCGATCGAGCCCGCGGGAGGCGGAGAAGGAGGAAGCGGCGCGGCGCGCGCTGGCAGAGCGGCGAGGCTTAAAAGACGACGCACTTGGGAAATGGAGGGAGTGCAGGAATGGGGGCCGGCCGGCCGGGCGGGGGCAGGGAGCGCCGCGGGCATGGAGAGCGGCAGCGCGGGCGGGGCGCAGACCAGAGAGGGGCTGCGGGCCCCCGCGTCCCAGCGCGCCGCGCCCGGGGCCCCTGGAGGCGGCGCTCGGGAGCCGCAGGGCCGGAGGAGGAGGGCGGACGGCCGCCGGGAGGCCCCGGGAGGGAGCCGGCGGCATCCCCGAGCCCGGCTCCCCTCCCTCCTCCGCCCGCCCTCACCTCCCGGCTCTCGCCTTCCTTTTTCCCTCCGCCCTCCGTGCCCAGAGGGAAGGCGTGCTCCTCCCCTTCCCCTGGGGCGCTCTGCCCGGCCGCCGGTCCCTCAGCGGCCCCGGCGGGGGCTTCCGACGCGGGGGCGGCTTGGGGTCGGAGGCTCCTTCTCCTGGAGGCGCTGGGGCTTAGCTAGTTCCCGGCAGAGGCAGGCGGCCTCCCTCCAAGAAAAAAACTGGCTCCCCCTTACTGCGGAGCCGGTCGAGCGGGCTGGTGCCAGAAAGGGTGTGTCTTCGCCGCCCTGAGATGGCCTTTAAGGTATACTTTTGAGAGCTTTAATGGAACACTGGCCATAAACAAAGGATGCGCCCGGGCAACTGGAGTGGTCTTTTTGACTGTGTAGATTTTCTGGAAGGATGAGCCTGGAAGGGAGGACAGGCTGGCCCCCAGGGTCTCTGGGTACAATAAACCCGAAAAAGGACGGGAGGCGGCGGGCACTACGCAGTGGCACGAATGCCAACTCGCAGCAGAGCGGTTCCCGAAGGAACGAGGGGTCTCCGGGGCAGGAGAGTCACGGAGTGCTGTGGGAATACCAGAACAACATCTCCTTCCTACATTTCTGTAACTCGGAGCTGTGATAACCCGTAGCCAAAGCAGAAGACTGAGTCCCAGACCCCAGCGGGGCCAAAGTCTAGTGGAGAGAAGTGTATACAGAGTAACCCCCGAAAATATCAATTCATGGGATAAAATGACCAGGTCATGGGAATACTGGTAAGAGAGAATCCACTCCACTATTATCTTCAGGTCTTGCACAGGGCCTGGCGGGTAGTAGGTCTTGGAAGGTTCCTAGGGCTCCCCAGTGTGCAGTGAGTGATGGGGAAGAGGGAGGGTGCATTCTTTGTGCACTCTACATGGATTTTGAAGGAGGCAGTTGAAAGACTTGGACCTGGGAGGGAGAGTAGGGAGAAGTGGGAATGCACTGCTTGGATCTTTTAAAAGCACAAAATGTGGAGGGCTGGCCCAGGTCAAGTAGCTGAAGGCAAACGGCCGATCGCCTTCCCACGATGTTCTCGGTTCCACGATTGTACTCCCGATGGAAACTGGGCTAGTGGCCTGTGCTTGTACCACAGTGTCAAACCCCAGGTCCTTCTCTTAAACACGCTCTTTAAAGCTCATTCCTTTCTCTCTCCCCCTTCAAAAAAACAAGTTTATTTCCTGAGCCGGACATTACTGATTTGGGGGGATGTAGAGATCATAGATATGTACCTGAGGCCTAGGAAGGTGAAGTGACGCACTCAAGGTCAAATGGTTAGTTAATGACACACCAGATGTCCCTGACCAGCCTGTGATCTCCCCAGCCTGAGCACTCACTCACTCCTTGACATTGTCTTATATGCAGAACTCTAAAGTTATTCTTCAGATGAAACCGGGGTATTTGTGATACTGAATTTATGGATGAGAGAGGTGTTTAAGTTATGCCCATATGTTTGTGTGTCTTTCTCATAACCACACACATGCACAGTAGGGGGTAAAAATAGCAACACACCTGGATTGTGGAGGTTCAACCAAGATGTTAAAGGATCCTAATGAAATGTTTGTGGCTCAGACACAAAATTGGATTACAGCTGGTTAACACAGGATGCTCTGCTGCTTGTCTGCTGGGTCACAGTTCGTATTTTGGGTACTCTGACAAATTGAACATTAAGGGGTGTGGGTGTGCAGGTGGTGGTGATTCTCTTGAGATAAAGTTACTCCTTTTATCCCCCGTGACTTACTGTGATATTCTAAATGTTCAGAAAGATATTTTGTGCTGAAATGTTCGGATTTTTCCACATGGGGATTAAAATGTGGGTGGCGTGGTGACTAAAGCTCCGCTGATAATTGGTTAACCAGGAAGCCTGTGCTGGCAGCTCCTTTTTAAGGTCATTGTTAATTTCTTCCCCTCCTCTTCCCACTACCATTGCGGGCCTAGGTTTTCATGATACTTCAGGTGATTTTATTTCTCCTTAAAAATCTAGTTCCTAAGCTTTTGGGAAGAAAAGGAAAGAACAGCTCCTGCTGAATCATTCCTGGATGAAATAGGATTTTGTCCTTTTTTTCATATTGGGTGTTTTTGCCAGTGACTTGGCTTAAATCCGTGGCCAGGCCTGCCACCCACAACTGTTCAGCTCACCAAAGGTACACACGAAAACTTTATCTTCTTAAGTTTACAAAAGACCGAGGTGGTGGGGGGTGGGGGGGTCACCAGGTCCTTCACTTTTTACTTGTCCGTTGTTTGAATATTAACTTAGTTACCTAGAAAATAAATCATCGCTTGCGGGTAGTGATTTAAAGAGGAGCGGGGAAAAGGTTCAGGTGAAGGTTGCACGAGGCACACACATGTCAGCAGAAATCCTGGTCGTATGGTAACATTATCAGCTGCCCTTTTGGAGCTCAGCTTGAATGTGTGACTGAATCTCCTCTGGCTGCTATAAAGCTAGTACTTTAGACTGAAAACATTGTCAGGCAGAGTCCTCAGTGGAAAGTTGCCCAGGCCTGGCCGGGAGCAAATGCAGCCGTTGCAGGAGGAACCGATGACTAGGCCAGGGCACGGAGGAGAGGGTTGGGGTTGTGTCGTCACACCCTTGGCCTGTTAAGCGTTCAGCATGTGAGTGTGACAGCTCCCGGCCGAGTTCTTTCTGTACCCTGTTCTGAGGGCGTATCCTCTTTTGGTAACTTACTGTTTGTTAATTTGTAGTGTTCTCTGCCAGTAAGTTTGTAACACTCTAGTGACTCACCTTTGGGTGGGAGGGTAGGAGAGGGGGAGGTCTGCATCATAAATCTGAAAATGCAAGTAGGCTAAACCCAACAACCAAAAAAGAAGGGGTTTTTAAAAATCCAGTAAAATGTTTCTCCACGTGAGGACTAAAACTTAAGATATACAGACCTGTGGAAGTGTTATTGCTAAATTGCATTTGAAAATAAAGAGTGAATTCAGGGGCAGGCCCCATGGCATAGTGATTAAGTTTGGCCTGCATGACTTAAGTAGCCCAGGTTTGTGCGTTTAGATCCCGGGCATGGACTTACACCACTCGTCAGCCATGCTGTGGAGGTGACACACGTATAAAGTGGAGGGAGATTGGCACAGATGTTAGCCTAGGGCTAATCTTCCTCAGCAAAAAAAAAAAAGTGAACTCAACATTATGAAGCACAGTACACTTGGTACTCATCCAGGCTCCGTCCCAGAACCCTTCTCAATCATTGTTTCTGACTATTTTAGCAACAAATTAACAGAAAAGTGACTTTCCGTTCAAATCAGGCTGTGTGCTTTTAAATATATCCAAATTTAGGAATGAGAAAGGGGCTTTAACAAAAATAGTTTTTGAAGGATTTTGTATGGAAAAGTAAGTAGGTTTCTTCATTTAATAACAAAAAGGTTAAAAAAAAAAAAGTCCCTGCAGCTTCATTTTCTCATCAGGCCCTTAGGTGAAGACTCACCCTTAGGACAGAGTGAAGTCCTCTCTGTTCCGTTTAGAGTGAGCGCATCACATGAGTTGTGGCTATTGTTGTTGGTCTCGCAAAGCATTTGGCACTGGGAGATCAAATCTTTATAATCTATGAGTTTGCTGTTCACCAGTTAGTCTTAAGCCCTTTCAGAACTAGAGAACAGTTTTTCTTTGACCTGAAAAGCATGTTAAAGATTGAAAATAATGGGAAATAGTATTAATTACTCTCCAAAGAGAAGCCACATGGAAGTGTCAGTTGATGTTGCTGACCTCCTGTTTAGTAGCATTGGAGCGTTTTCGTCTACTTTCACTTTTCAAGTAAAGGACTTTACATTTTTAAAGTCTTTGTAAAAGTCTTGCAAAATATAGTGGACTTTTCAGCCCTCGGTGACAGGAGGGAGGGTGAATATTTGTGCTGTGGTGCCTCCTTCGAGCTGCCCAGGGCGCTCTGCCAGCCAACCGGCCAGAAGAAGAAACACAAGTGTCAGATCAGATGGGCTCACAGTAATCAGAGTGAATGCTTCTGGACAGCAAAACCCCGGGCAGGATGTCTGCTCATCCCTGCCAGAGCTGTCCAGTTCTGGATTATGCTGAAAACACATGTCCACTGAGGGATAATGTGAAGTAAAGAGAATTTTGAAATCCGCGAACTATTTTTTTAAACTCTCCTTCATTTATGTATTTTGGGAGCAGGAGACATAACCGAGTCAGATTTGCACTTTCTCACGTTGCTACAAATTGAGCGTATGAGAGGAAGTGTGTTCTTCGGCTGGAGTCATAGAGAGACTGTTCTTTGCATACGACTCACCTCATTAGTTGTGCTGAAGTCTGTTGTCAGGAATCCACAAGAAGTTCTTCACGTTTGTCTGACTGATGTTCGGGAGAGCAGATTCCATCAGAGGGAACAGAGGCACCCGCCAACCCACCCTCCAGTTTTTCTCTCTGGTTTCGTTTGGGTCCTGAGCCAGAGGAATTTTGGCCAGTAGACCCCATTCCTTAGTTCCTTTGTGACTTTACGATGAATTACATCTGAATGTTAATTTCTCTGGATCTGGTTGTATTCAAACCTTGTTTAGTCACCACTACAGTCACCGCTATTAAATATCTTCTGTTGGTGATCTGGGAAGCCGGTTCTTGGCGACCTCTGCTGTGTCTTTGGGACTTGGATTGTTGGGGACCTGAGAATCAGTGTGTAAGCTTTCATGGATGGATGGGTCTTGGTGTTCACTGGATCTTTCCAGTCTCGCATCATAGTGAGGGCAGGGCCCTTGTGCACTTTGGGGTGTTATCCTCTTGTGTTTTTCTTTTATCCTGCACCTGAGGCTTCCATCGTGCCAAATCTGTTGTATTGTTTCAACTGACGTGACATTTCTCTAGGGCCTTGTGCTGCCTTTGTCCTCTTCAGCCTGGCAGCTGTTTGACTTCCTACCCTCGGCGGCGGGGTACCAACAAGGAGTGATGAGGCCTTACTGTGAATTGATCCGGTCCTCTTTTAACGCTTGTGCCAGTTGTTAATCCATTCTCTCTCAAACCGACACCTTCTTTTGAGTAGCACTAGCCAAAGAGTTGCCTGGCACAGTGACAAAAGGGGTGAGGAGGGCGGCGGGTGGAGGGAACGCGCAGAAAGTTGTAACTCTTCGTAACCCAGGTGCTTAACGGGGAGGTCGAGTATCCCACTGAAAAGAGTTGTGTTGTTTAAATAACTGGAAAAACAAGGCACGTTCTTAAAGAGGTAGAAGGGCCAAAGTATATTGGTCCTTTAGATATTATAGAAGGGTTATGATGATTATGGATGTATGCTAACTCTTGCAGGTAGGGTGGGCTGGCAGGCAGCAGACTGGGGAAGAAGATTAAGCCTTGTTCATCTGGGGCTAAGGGAACCTGCTGGCTAAAGCTGGGGCTGTTTTCTTTGCCCCCTTCTGGCTGCTGGCACTGAGCTGCGCTGCCACAGGGACCCACTGCTTTGCCTCGCTACGTGCTCGTTCTCCAGCATGCTGCGTGCTTAGGTGAGTGAGAGAGGACTATGGTGGTCCCCTGGGTCGCCTCCTCTGCAGGGAAAAGCTGTTCCTTCACTGCCCTGAATGCCGCTCAGAGCTGCAGAGCAGCTGCAGCATTGTGGCCGTGCGCGCCCTCCCGCAGCCCAGTCCTCTCCTAGACCTCAGATCCCCGGCCAGAAAATTCCGTGTATGCAAACTCAACTATGTCATCGTTAAGGAGCGATGAAGGTGTAATGAACTGGGCTTGATCATTTCTTCCATTTTCCTTAAGTTTTAATGGATGAGATGAAATAAAAACCCAAAACGAGGGTGGTTTTTTTTTAAGGTTTAAAAAGAGTTTTCATGTTAAGTGAGGAACGGTAGTAATTTATATGTTAACTAAAATGGTCCTGGGAAGATTGGAAAGCCCCCTCCACCCTTTTCACATAAAGATTTGGCCCAGACTAGGGGGTGCCTCTAGGCAACTGCAGGATCAGGGACCCCCTCCACCCCCCAACTTCCCTGCTAAGGTGGAATTTGCCACACTGGGTTCAGAGGTGCCATTTCGGCAGCCCTCTGGGCCAGCTCTGAAATGGGCTGCATTTGGACAGTGCCTCCCCCTCCGCTGGCCCCTCTTGCTAGTCCAAAGCTTTTGTTTGTTTGTGACTTGTGGAAACAGTGCAGTTTTTCTGTGTTTTGGTTTCAGATTTGAAGGCTGCCCCTGGATTGGTCAGACTATCAGAATGCCTTCTCTAGGTTCTTGGTCCTTACACTGAGTGTTGCTCCATTTTAGGGACGAGGAGACTGAGGCAGGCTGTTGAAGGTCCTGTTGCTGGCACATGGCAGAGCTAGATGACTTGGGCTGACTTAAAGCATCATCAGCAGTCCTGTCTGCAGGTCATGGGCACCTCAGCTTCCAAGTTACCCACTGGCCTTGTTCGGCAGCAATTTCAGAAGTTGGAGGAACTCAGCTCCTACTGACCACAGGGCCTTGTGTGGATACAGTAGGAGCCGTGGCCAGCATCTCCCTCCAAGCCTGCCCTGGTGGGTGCTGGTGGGTGGGTGGGTATGAAGGCCTCCAGGCAGCTTCAGCTTATGCAGACCTCTGTGGCTTATTTCTGAGAGTGAAGCTTCCCTCCTAAACGTCAGCGCACTTTTTTTGTGTGCCTTTTTAAATTGGGGGACAATTTTCTGTACCTGTCATGTCTGTCCCCTACCTGGCCCCCTTTAAATTATTAATCACTAAGGAAGAGGAAGGCGTCTTGAGCACTAGCAGATTTTGGGGATGGCCTCCCCCCGCCCCAATGTAAGGATTCAGTATATGTTTTTAAATGAGTGGACCTTGTTACTGTTTTAACCTTGGTTCCACCTGTCAAGAATTTTCTCTTCCCATGCCCAGCCCGGTGGCACAGTGGTTAAGTTCGCATGTTCAGCTTCCACGGCCCAGGGTTCGCTGGTTCAGATCCCGGGTGTGGACATGGCACCACTTGACAAGCCATGCTGTGGTGGGCGTCCCACATATAAAATAGAGGAAGATGGGCACAGATGTTAGCTCAGGGCCAGTCTTCCTCAGCAAAAAGAGGAGGAGTGGCAGTAGTTAGCTCAGGGCTAATCTTCCTCAAAAAAAAGAAAGAAAGAAAAATTAGAATTTTCTCTTCCCATCTCTGGGACACCCTTTTCCTCTTCCCAGATCAAATGGTAGCCAAACTCCTAGTGAATCTTTGAGAGAATGGAATCCCTGGGAAGCACAGGATGAAGTGATGACACACTTGAAGCTGTGTCACGCTGGGCAAGCCCCTGCCCTTGTTGTGACCTCCTACTTCCTAAATTAGAATGGGAAAAAAAAAAAACCAGAACCCAGCTTACTTCATTTTCGCAAGTGGCCCTTTTGAGAAGGGTGTACTGGTAACCTTGAGCTTCCATTGTACTTTCCTCAAAGATATCAAAGGCGTGCCTCCAAGGGAATGCTGCCAATGGGAATTGGTCACTCCCGGGGCCTCCGTGGGAGTGGGAGAAGTGATCTGAATTTTCTAATGGAAAAAGTAGGAATTGTGTGCCTGCTGCGCAGAATCATTGTAAGGTCACTGTAGTTGACTGGGGCAACCATGTTTACTGTTCCCCCTGCCTTGACATTGGGTTTTCCCAAATGCTTTTAGAAGAAATAATAAAGAAAATGTTGTCTTACCCATTTTAGCATTGTTACTCTGTCCCACCCTGTACTCTCCCCTCAACATACACAGATTTTTCCTGCTTTGAAAGTGTAGTAATTAAGACTGATGGGGACTTAAGTAATATTTGGTTCCCATCAAGATAAGCTAGTATTAAATTGTCGTCTTACTCATAGGGAAGAACTGAGCTGTATAAGCTGCTTGGTCTTCTGGACAAACACTACCTAGTGAAAAAGTTAAAATCTTGAAGGAAAAGAAATTTCACATGTTAATACTTCCCAAATCTCTTTCACAAATGTCGTCGTTTAAAGCTACGCCTTGTGTAGCATGAATTGATGAAGAAGGGGAGGTTCCTTAGGAAATCTAGATTCCCAGCTCCTTAACCGTTGATGACTGTGAAGCTGCAGGCAAGATTATTTTGTAAATAGGGATAAAACTTTGGAACGAGTCCAAGACCTAGCTGCTACCAGTAATTCTGTCCCCCCTCTTTGCGAGTGGAAAATATTGAAAGTCTGAGAGTAATCAAAGCATACAGATGGCCAGGCAGAGGGTTTTCAACTCTGAGTTTCATGTATTTAAATTAAATATATTTTAATGATACTCAACTTGCTTAAAGAGAATTTGTGAACTGGATTTTAAAAATCAATACAAACTGGCCATAGAAGTCTTTCCAAGATCCCTGGTCAATGTCTTTAGAATGATTTTCAGCGTTGTGCCTTCCTGTGAAATATATGAAGGAAATACCTCCTTAGACTGTGGTTCCTCTCCAGTGGCAGCCGTGATGATTCTTTTTGTTATGTTTGTCTGTCTGCTTCCAGTCTGTGTGGTTCTTTCCATTTTGACTCTGGCACCAGGGACTGTACTCAGAGGCACTTACAAATGTGCAGAGAATGTCAAGAATGTCGACTATCTTTAGACCTGCTTCATTCTTAACAGATAAGATAGAAACTAAAGGACTCCACTTGGTTGGAAGAAGTTGTTAGTCAAGGAAAACTGTAAACGTGACCACAGAAGTTGAACAATGGAAATAATGTAAATGTCTGTGTGTGTGACATTGTGTGTGCGACACCAGCTAACTTGGGGCAGGATTTCTCTTTAGAGTTATAAGAGTATTTTCAAATTCAAGTGAGTGTTTATTTACAGCCATAGCAGCTGTGATGGAAAACACCTATACTCTTCGATTCTTTGTAAACTTTATTGTCAGCACAGTAGAATTTTTATCTAGACATACACGTTCCTACTTATTCCTTTAGGAGCTGAAGAGGTACTTCTGAAAGTTAGAAGTGAACAAAGGAGAGCCCCTGAATAATAGTAACAGCACCACATACCATCCACCGTAAGGAAAAGGCTGATCTGCCCTTGCTTTGCCCTCTTTGCACCTCTGGGGGGTCTGCAGTGAGGGGCTCTGCTCCTAGGCTGAGCTTTGGAGTGGGTTCAGGCTTAGGGCAGAGAGGCTCAAGCATTTTAAACAGAGGGTGGGAGTGTGGAACGATCTATATTTAAACTATAGAATCAACATTTTCTCTAAAAATTGTTCCAGTTTCTAAGAGGCGTAGGTGGATCCTGTGAATTGTGTGATAATGCACACGCTTTTCCTACATCCTGCTTATGTCAAAACATTTCCAGTGACTTTCATCTGGGGGCTTTATTTTCAGGCTGCAGATTGTGGTGGGGACTTCTTTTTTCCTTTAAAGAATTTTCAGGACCCTTAGACTGACTGACTTATTTTAATAAGAGAAGATGAAAAGGTCATTGTTCTTATATGAGCCATAAAGATATTTAAAATTGATTTTTAATGACTTTGCAAGCTAGAATTCAAACGTAACAATAAAAGCGGCTAGCATTTCGTGTATTATATCATTTAGTCCTCTCTAGAATGTGAAATGGGGTGGGTGCTGTTATCTCCACGCTATAGAAGAAAAAATGGAAACTGAAGGGTTAGTGACTTGCCTAAGGGGACACTGCTGGTAAGTGGTGAACCCAGAGTTTTAATTCAGACCTGTCTTATTCAGAATGCAAACACATAAGTATAATACTGTACTCTAAGTTGATATGTAAAGGTGGCTTCGTTCTTTCAGTGGGGAACATGGAAGGCTGCAGTATAGAGATTTTGACAGTGCAACCCTCTCTCTTTGCATTCGCCTCAAATGGAACTGACAAGGCCATTGTGAAGCCTGCCGTGACTTTCCTACTGGTCTTAATGCCCTTGGGTGCAGGTGACCTGCCTTGAGCTAATGATGACAGTATAAATAATAGATTGCTCTGTTTAGTATGCCGCATAAGCACATAAATTTCTGTGAATGTCCCAGTGACTATCCAAAATCATGGCTATCCTAAAAACTGCTGAAATCCCCTCCTCCAGAATCTTCACCTTTGAGATGCTGTTCCTAATTCACATCCACACCTTTCCCACATTCTCCTGTAGGTTGGACGTGATAAATATGAACCCGCAGCTATTTCAGAGCATGGCAACAAGAAAAAGGCCAAGAAAGAGAGGGATATGGATGAACTGAAGAAAGAAGTTTCTATGGTAAGTGCTAGGAGGAAGGTTGCTTTTTGTTCTCCTTTGTAAAAATTAATTGTCTTATATCTTTCTCCTTGTCCCAAACCCCTCCCATTCTTCTGTCAGAGACTTGCTTTATTTTAAAAGCAAAGTGATCCTAGCAGTTGTACAGACCTCACTGAATTGTAGAGGTCAATATGGAAAATTTTCATTTTAAAAGCTGTTGGAGAGTTGGGAAAGTTATTCAACACTCTGGCATAACCAAAGATCCACGGAAGGAACTATGGTTGATATTTGGGCCTTTGCTTTTCTCTGTTTCTGGATCATACTGGACATTGGGAACTTCCAGCCTCGCCAGGCTGTAGAGGCTTCTGCAGATGTAACTTATCTAGAATCTGCCTGGTCATCAGAGAAGGCAAACAAGGTTTTACTAGCTCTCCAAGATGGATGAGTTCCTCTGAAGTTATGTGGCAGGCAGGAAGGGCCCCCATCACCCAGCTTTAGCCATCCTGCAGTGAAGAGCTGTCAACAGATAGCTGTGGGGTTGCGAAGCCGTTAGGCAGTGGGCAGACTGTACCAACCTCTGCACAGAAGAAAAACTTGTTTTCTGAGCCTCATGATAGTGATGAGTGACACTGATGCTTTTTTCCCTCTTTTTGTATAGTCTAGCATTTAATTCTTTTCTTTGTTTCTGTTTTCCCTTAGGATGACCATAAACTTAGCCTTGATGAACTTCAGCGCAAATATGGAACAGACTTGAGCCGAGTATGTTCAAATTTGAAACTTGCTGTACAGAATTCTGATTGTCCCCATCCCATTTTCCACCGTATCACAGGCCTAACCTTGGGGACGGCTAGGAGGAGAATAATGACAGCCACCGTGTCAGTATCTGCTATGTGACATGCACAGAGCTTTATGTGCTTTTTAAACATTTTGCTTCCCCCTGAAACTTTGAAAGTACACATTATTTTCCCCGTTTTATAGTGGGTGAGAGCCAGTAAGTGGGAGCATCAGGATTTGAAATTGAATAGCTCCAAGACTGTGCTCATTCTGACCTTTTGATTACAAATCTTCCCTTTATTCATCTACATTTGTTAAATTGAGTGGAATAATTCAACCAGTTGAATCTTCAACAGTTCCCATTTTTGCGTGTTAACCAGCTAGCTCATTGCAGCATGTCAGAACTTCCGTTATTCAAACTTGTTTTTTACACAATTTGAAGACTACTTTCAATAGAATATGTGTTGTGTATCCTTGTTACCTGGGGAATTTTGCTATTAAATTTGCCACAGCGGCCGGCCGGGTGGCGCAGCGGTTAAGTTCACATGTTCTGCTTTGGCGGCCCAGGGTTCACTGGTTCAGATCCTGAGTGTGGACCTAACACTGCTTGTCAAACCATACTGTGGCAGGCGTCCCACATATAAAGTAGAGGAAGATGGGCACGGATGTTAGCTCAGGGCCAGTCTTCCTCAGCAAAAACAGGAGGATTGGCAACAGATGTTAGCTCAGGGCTAATCTTCGTCAAAAAAAGAAAAAGAAATTGCCACAAATGATAGAAAAGTAAACATCTGAGTTTGGGGTGGCGGGGGTGTTATTATTTCCAAACACCATTAAGAAGTCTGGGGAACAAGTTGAGTCCTGGCTAATGTGTAGTCATTGTTTCAATAAATTAACAAGAGGTTCTGAGAAAGCGGCTAGCACCGATGCCCTGAGCCCCGAGCGGACGGAGGCCTTGACTGGAAGATGGAGCTGACAGTAGCCGTGTGCCCACGGTATGGCAGGCAGTCTGTGAGCATATCACGTGTGTTAGCTCACTTAAGTTCTATGAAGTGTCTTCTCTGTGACCCTGTCAGTCACTCAAATGCTGTGGGTCTGTTTTCTTACTTGTAAAATGGGGTTAATAATACCTAAAAAGGGGTTGTGATGAGAGTTAAGCATTAATTTGGAGCACTGAATTCAGTGCTTGGCGTGTAGAGCTGCTCAGGCGTCTTGGTGCTGGTGGTTTTTGTTCTGTCCAGGGATCACATCATGAACTCGGCACAGGAGGGCCCTGAATAAGTCCTCGTGTCCCTTACTGCTTAATCGCTCTTGCCCCACACTCTTTAACTGCAATGTAGAGATAACATGAACGCAAGCTACGTATGTACAGACACTGCGCAAACATGTGTTTTATGTCTTTTTTCTGACTTGGTATTTGATAGCATGAAAGTAATCCATTTTTCCCTCTTCACAGTTGCTTTATATCTGTCTGCTGTTGGTGAATCTTGTTTTTAAGGCCCATTAGCAAGTAGCAGGGCCTCAGTACAGTGGACCCAAGTGACAGGCTTACGGGGGGGTGGCTAAAATAGACACACACGTGAACTTCCCTGCCAGACAGTGTTTTAATTGCCATCCAAAGGATGAAGTTCTATACTTAAAACTGGCTGTTAACCCAATAACAAGTTGGATTCCTACAGAGATTTTTTTTCCGCCCCTGATATTTATAGAGGGTTTTTTTTCCTTCCCTGACGGATTCAATACACAGAAAACTCAAAGCTCCTAATTTGCAAAACTGAATCGATTAGTTAAAATAGATGTCTTCTTGGTAAAAATGTAATTTGGCATGAATCCCTCATTTAAAACTTAGAAGAGGACAGACTGGGTTCAGATTTGTCCCATGGATCAACTTAAAAAGAATTTTAATCTGGGTATTGTGGGTTCCTTAGGACACTTGGGCTATTGTTTGCCTGAACCATGTGGGGGATCCTCATCAGAACTTGGCTCCGGAAAGTATGTTTCCTCCTTGAATCCTGTATTGCAGCTTTCCAGCCATCAGGTGGGTGCATTTGCTTGTAAGTCCTGGAGACGTTTGTCTTATTCATCTTCCTCTACTTCTCAGGGCTTAACAACTGCTCGAGCTGCTGAGATCCTGGCCCGAGACGGTCCCAATGCCCTTACACCCCCTCCCACCACTCCTGAATGGGTCAAATTCTGTCGGCAGCTCTTTGGGGGTTTCTCAATGTTACTGTGGATTGGAGCAATTCTTTGTTTCTTGGCTTATGGCATCCAAGCTGCTACAGAAGAGGAGCCTCAAAATGATAATGTGAGTGCTATACTTCCTCATTTGGCTTGTTGGGTATGCATGAGGTATCCTCAGGGTCTGATTCATCTAGAACATTTCCAAAAGTCTGTCAAGTTAGTGACGAAGCATCTCTGTGATTCCATTTCTGACCCTCCTGTGCATGGTCTCTAGAAGGATATATATGAAGAAGTGGGTTCTATATTTCTGAGGCCTTGATCTCTGTTAAAGTCTTTTTTTACTCAGTCCGAAATTGAATGTTCCCAATTCTTTACTGAAAGCCATGCAGTGCTGACTTGTTTGTTCCCTCCCAGCTGTATCTTGGCGTGGTGCTGTCAGCTGTCGTCATCATAACTGGCTGTTTCTCCTACTATCAAGAAGCTAAAAGTTCAAAGATCATGGAATCCTTCAAAAACATGGTCCCTCAGGTACCTCTCCTTTTGGCCTTCCCCATTGGGCGACTTGGCAGCCCCAAGAAGGAACTGGAGTGAAGTTAAGGTTTTCCAGGTGTTCAGTGACTCCATCAGAGAAAGGGATGCCTTCTCCCTCCCACTCAAAACCAGACCTCCTTTTCTTAGACCCCAGAAAGTGATTGTCTTCCCTCTGAGCGAACACTGAAAGGGCGATCGTGATGGGCACAAGAGGCCTGCTTCTTAGATAACCACAACTTGTATAAATAAAAAGATTAATAATATCTTTGTTATGCCTTCAGATAATTAGGATTACAGATCATTTTGTAATTTGATTTTCTTGTTCTGACACTACCTTCACCTTGTTGGTATCCATTTTTCTGTGATTTAATCGTGTAAACTGTTTTCCCCTCCCAAAGCAAGCACTTGTGGTTCGAAACGGTGAGAAGATGAGCATCAATGCGGAGGAAGTAGTGGTAGGGGATCTGGTGGAAGTGAAAGGAGGAGACCGGATCCCTGCTGATCTCAGGATCATATCTGCAAACGGTTGCAAGGTGGGTGGGTTCGAACAGGACCGCTGCTGTTTGAGCAAAGTGGGGCGATCAGGCCAGCAACCCACCACGAGTCTGGTGTACTTACAAGGCACTTCTTACTTTGCTCCCGGACAGGTGGATAATTCTTCACTCACTGGCGAATCAGAACCCCAGACCAGGTCTCCAGATTTCACAAATGAAAACCCCCTGGAGACG
Source organism: Equus asinus (assembly GCF_041296235.1). NCBI lineage: Eukaryota > Metazoa > Chordata > Mammalia > Perissodactyla > Equidae > Equus > Equus asinus. The sequence goes on from NC_091805.1 coordinate 47,967,958, forward strand.
AGGAACATTGCCTTTTTTTCAACCAACTGCGTTGAAGGTAGACCATATTAAGGCACTCTTCAGCAGGCCGTGGCATTTATCTTGGGTGTTAACACCACCACCACCACTGTAGACGTGATTTCTCTTCTGTTTTATTGGCTCTTTTTCTGACCACTTCGGTCAAGCACGGAGCAGAAGTGGCTCCCTTGCTGGCAGGAAAATGCAGAGAACTTGGTGGCTGTTTGTCCTCTTTCCTCCACCTCCAGCTTACCTCTTTGGTTGGCACTGCTGATCTAGCAAAGTCTCTGGTTTAAAAGAATCAGTAGACACCGCCAAGAGCTGGCCTTTAAAAATGTGCGTTTTTGTCTCTTTTTTTAACCATGCCAGGTAACTGTGCAAATTGTGTGGCTTCTTTGATAAAATTTGGTAAAACTCCCCCTTCCTGCTTTTTTAAGGCACTGCACGTGGCATTGTCGTGTACACGGGGGATCGCACCGTGATGGGAAGAATTGCCACACTTGCTTCTGGGCTGGAAGGGGGCCAGACTCCTATTGCTGCAGAAATTGAACATTTTATCCATATCATCACGGGTGTGGCCGTGTTCCTGGGTGTGACATTCTTCATCCTTTCTCTGATCCTCGAGTACACTTGGCTTGAAGCTGTCATCTTCCTCATCGGTATCATTGTAGCCAACGTGCCAGAAGGTTTGCTGGCCACCGTCACGGTAAGAGCCTTGGGGAAGGCGATTTTCGCTCTTTTTCAGATCAGCTTGCATGAGTGTACGAGTCATCCACTACCCTCTCCTAAGGGGCTGCCATCTTAGGTTTTATCTCACAAATGTGTATCGATTTTGTTCAGAGCCACATAGGAGGGTTAGACAGTGAAAAGACCTTGGCATGTTTCTCTTTGGAAGATAGTAACCCAAAAGCATAAATTTTTTCTTAAGTTATCACATGATCCAGGATAGTGTAACAGAGAAAGAAGAAAAACTTGGGGGTGAGTGGGGGAAATAGAATGTGGTAAAATACGTTACTTTTGGCGGGTAAAGGGAAGCCTCATATACATATTACCATTATTATTTCTTCAGAGGAAGCTTGGAGAGATTTAATTTTAGACAGATTTTTTTCCACAGTGGGGTGTAGCTGGAGTTTGTGTAGAATCCAAGCTGGCTGTGTGAAGAAATGTGGTTGCTGACCTTTTTCAGGTGTGCCTGACCCTCACTGCCAAGCGCATGGCCAGGAAGAACTGTTTAGTGAAGAACTTAGAAGCTGTGGAGACCTTGGGGTCCACATCCACCATCTGCTCAGATAAAACTGGAACGCTGACTCAGAACCGGATGACAGTGGCCCACATGTGGTTTGACAATCAAATCCACGAGGCCGACACGACTGAGAATCAGAGTGGTAAGACTAGGGCCCCCTCCATGTGGCTGCTCACCTTGCTTCCTTTCTTCCTTTTTTTTTGGCCTATCAATTAAAAAAAAAATGAATTTGCCCCACAGACATGGGTGAAAAAATGCCTAAAACCTGATTAGTTTCATTAATTGGGAAACGAGATGTAGCCTTTCACATTTTTATGGGACTTCTAATACAAAGCTAATGCATTATTTTCCCTGTCTTTTCTTGCTTTCATCAGGTGTCTCATTCGACAAGACTTCAGCCACCTGGCTCTCTCTGTCCAGAATTGCGGGTCTTTGCAACAGAGCAGTGTTTCAGGCTAACCAGGAAAACATCCCCATCCTTAAGGTGCGCTCAGGCGTCCCTGTGGGCATCAGGCTGCCGGGGGGTGGGGGGTGTAGAGACCACACGAGAACGACCACCTGAGTGTTCTCTGTGAACAGCACGTGACATTTGTGTTGTATAAAGTAGCTGTTCATCACAGGACACTTGGAATGGTCTGTGATGCTTGGCTGTGTGTGACTTGTGTTGCCTGTGGATCCCGAAGTACTTAGAGTTCCCTGTGGTCTTTATAAGTTGGAGAAAAGGGAATATACAGGAAAACTGACCAGAGGAGTAGGGGGGTTAGGTAGGTGATCTCTACTGGTGAAAAACCTAATTAATAAAATCCAGCGTTACCATTCTGCATTCACATGCTGTCGCCCAACCTCGCAGACAGTGGGGCTGCTTTTGTGACTCGATAATCGCATTTGCATATTAGGATACAGTAGATTCCAGTAAATCCCTTAAGCCATTTATTTTCTTAAAATAGCTCAGCTATTTCTCTTATCTTACTTATTCTTAGCTTGCTTACTAATGATGCAAAAATAAGCTCAGCCTCCTGGAATTTGCGTGAAATTTGAAATGACTGAGATTTGACTGTATTTCCCAGTGAAGACGCAATCCCAGAAAGGTCACGAGGTGCACAAGGTCCCATAGGAGGAGAAAGCAGTGTGAGGCCCTCTGAGCCCACTTGCTCTCAGCAAAGCTGCCTGTGGGCATTCTGCATAGAAACCCAGTTGTCGAAGGGAATGTGGGTTAGATGGACTGAGATGGCTTCTCCAGGAAGACGGCATTCCTTTAGTCTTTAAAGGACATTCTCTTCGCATTGAATTGACGTTGCTCTGAGGAGGATGCTGTTTCTCATGGGATAAAACTTGAGATGCCTCCTTCATGTTTTTCCTTAGCTCAAATGGAAATTTTCTAGGCTTTGAGCTCAGGGACTCACAAGTATTAAATCTTTCCTAATTTAAAAGCCCCAGAAAGGTAGCATGAGATGGGGCCATGTCAATGGCATTATTACCAAAAAAAAAAAAAGTCTGGGCCTCTATTCCACTTTAATAACTGGCCTTTATTAAAAATGATCTCCCTGGGCCAACCTGGTGGTGTAGTGGTTAAGTTTGCGTGCTCTGCTTTGGCGGCCCAGGGTTCACAGGTTCAAATCCTGGGTGTCGACCTACACACCACTCATCAAGCCATGCTGTGGTGGGATCCCACATAGAAAATAGAGGAAGATTGACACAGATCTCAGCTCAGCAACAATCTTCCTCACCAAAAAAAAAAAAAAAAAAAAAAAATTCCTTTTAAAATAAAAAAGCAATCTCCCTTATTTCATGTTTCTTACCAAACCTAGCCACCCTTCTTATGAAAGGGGACTATATTTGTAAGTGAGCGTTACTTTGCTCATCTGCATGTATAGCTTTGCATGTCAAAGTTCTAAAATGTTCATCTGCATAAAAGTTGGCTGCAACTGAATGTTTTCAGGATGTGAAATATATGTGTCACAATATATCACACAAAATACAAGTATATGTTGCCTGAAGGGTGGGCTTTGATTAAAATGATAGCTAATTCTGTGACTTCCAGTTCACATCATTCAGGCCCAGCTAATTTTGCACAATTGAATTATGATTAGAATATAAAGTCTTCTGTTCTCCCCTTGACACAGACGGTTGGCCCTCAGTCCTGAGAACCTAAGGTTGTTTTCTTTTAAATCGTAGGGCAGTGAAGGGTGCTGTAAATATTTGTGTCCTCGTGTGGTATTTTCGGATTCAACCAGAAATATGTTTGGGAATAACGTTGGCTTTGAGTCTTTTCCACGGGGAAGAGGAGAAACAGGCTAACGTGGGTTGGAAGGGTGTGTGTGCTGCTCCCAAGGGCAGCGACACCTTTGCGCACCCCTCTTTTACCAGAAGCCAGGTGTGGGGTGGGGAAGGGGGCTGACCAGGAGGAGGTTGGAGTTCGAGTCTGAAGGGGGCTGTGAGGCCCTCGGGTCGTGCTAAAGGTTGGGCTGCCCTTCCGAAACGCTGCTTCCTCCTCGCCCACCCTCTGCTCTGCTTCTGACGAGATTGCAATACATTCTGATTATTTCTTTCAGCGATTCTTAGTGAAGCGTTTTCGTGGTGATTAACAGGCGATGTCTCTGTTCACAGCGGGCCGTCGCAGGCGATGCCTCCGAGTCAGCACTCTTGAAATGCATCGAGCTGTGCTGCGGCTCTGTGAAGGAGATGAGGGACAGATACCCCAAGATCGTGGAGATTCCCTTCAACTCCACCAACAAGTACCAGGTGGCCTGGGGCGCGAGGCGGGCGAGGGCACAGATGGGGAGGAGGAGCAGTCGATGGAAGAACTCTTGGAATGTTAGAAGCTTAAATGCTTTCTAAAAGCAAATCATTCAAACTTTTTATGAAAGCTTTAAGTTTTACCCTTGACTACATATAGAAAATCCTAATTTACTTGACTATCAGTAGGATAAACGAAGCCTCTCCTAAAATGTTGTTCGGGTCCTTTTGAATATTTATTTGTGGTTTGGAGTGGAAATGGGTGTGTGAGGAGGGGCTGGGGAGGGGTGTAGGTGCAGAAGTGTGTGTCAGTCCCGTTGTTCCCGAATTTTCTGTTTGTATATGAACACGTGTTCAGGGATTTATGAATATCTTATCGTGCTTGTTTTCTGTAGCAGTCAGAGTATGTTACAAGGTATGAGACCCTTCATAGTGCAGGAATAGGGGGTCTTGGTCTTTTTCATAACAAATACTGAATAGTAAGGGGGCTTTGTTTACCCTCTGTGGTCTGCCCCGCCCAGCCATCCAGCATTTACATCTCAACAATCCTTTACAGTTGTCCATTCATAAGAACCCCAACACGTCTGAGCCCCAGCACCTGCTGGTGATGAAAGGTGCTCCGGAAAGGATCCTGGACCGCTGCAGCTCTATCCTCCTCAACGGCAAGGAGCAGCCCCTGGACGAGGAGCTGAAAGATGCCTTTCAGAACGCCTACCTGGAGCTGGGCGGCCTCGGAGAGCGAGTGCTCGGTACGCAGATAACCTGGTAACACAGCGGGTCTAGGAGACCGCTGCAAATTAGCATATTAAGCTCTGTAACTTGTTGACCTCCCCATAAGCCTGTCAGGAGCAATCCTCCTACTACTTTATTTGCCCCCTGTTGTTGGGAAAACAGTAAGTGCTGGAGACATGTTTGTTTTATTGGGCTGCAGGCAACACAATCCTGCTGGTTTGCTTCTGGCTCATACTTAGACCTTTGGTGTCATATTGGTCAGTTCCATTTGCCAAAAAAAAAATAGGAGAGGAAGAGTTTTATTTTCCAACCTTTGTTGCTATGTCCAGGATCTGTAAACTTAATGAAATTAAAGTTAATTAATTCCCAGGACATCTAGAATAAAGCCATTTCCTGACTGCCACCGAAGGGTTGAGAATGTGCGTGGGAACTGACGTGGGCAGCTCCTAAGTTAGACAGACAGTAAACTTTTGCCCTTTCTATTCTGTCAGCCCCTGCAGATTAGAACTACATGTTACCCATTGTCTGATGTAATTGGCAAAGTGGCATTTATAATATTTTGTAGGGTGACAGATAAAAATTCATTATTCATCTAATTCTTCCTATTCTCCTTAGCTTAGATAACTTAGAACTGATAGGCTGGCCCCATACTCAGGTTCATACTGCTCCCTCATCTACCTTGAGGTGTCTGTCTTACATCTCTATCCAACTGAAAAACCACTATGTTATCTTAAGTGTTTGTTTCCCTACATGTACCACCCCAAAGGAGAAGCAGTCTCTCTTCCTTGAACCCACCTGGCACCTCTTACCACTTTAAAGAACCCTGTAACCTTCGTACAACGTTGAAAGGAATGTCTTGACCATTGTGGTTTTTGTATTAATAATACTGGGCAATAAGCCCTTGGGCAGAATGTGTCTGCATTTATCCTCAAAACAGCTAGCATGATGGCGGCACTCAGATATTTTGGTTAAATGAACAATGAGCAGAGATGTGGCCTCGACTTTTCCAGAGAAGGAAGCCAAGACACATAATTACATGATTTGCCAAATCCAAGTAACGGAGTGGGCAGGTCTCAAACCCTGAATTCCTGGGGTTCAGGACTGGTGTCATCTCATTCAGTCTTCTCCACATGAAGCCATTCCTCTTCCTTGAGGCTTGCTGATGGGTGCTGTCTTCTGCATGTTTTTCCTTTCAGTGACTCTATGCCATTCATAAATGTTAAACAGAACCTTCATTCTGTTATAAAACTTGACTTTTAAGAAATAGTCCAAACTAAGCCTTCAGCAAAGGCAGATAGGATGGATAAGAAGCTGCTTGTTGTCCTTCTGCTGCCTCCATTTCTGAAAATCCTCACCAGCTCCCTGCCCTCCTTTCAGGTTTCTGCCACCTTTTCCTGCCCGACGAACAGTTTCCCGAAGGCTTCCAGTTTGACACTGACGATGTGAATTTCCCTCTTGAAAATCTCTGCTTCGTTGGGCTCATCTCCATGATCGACCCTCCCCGAGCTGCCGTGCCTGATGCCGTGGGCAAATGTCGGAGCGCTGGGATTAAGGTAGCGTCCAGTCTGCGTCCGTGGCATCCCCTCTGTGTGCTTTTGGGCACCCTGTTAGTGGCATTGTCTCCTGGGGGCCACATGGCCAGCTGGTTTTCTCACCTGGAGTATTCTCGTCTCCCAAGCTTTAGTTACCACCAGAAAAGACCACATAGTATTAAAACGTTAGTGTAAACAGAAGAAAGATTTAGAAAAAAAGAAAACTTTTTTGAAAGAAATGTAAGTGAATTAAAAAGAGCTAAAGAGTTGGCAAGGTTTTAAATTTTGAAATACTTGCATTCTAGATTAATATGCTTCACGCAGGGCATGGCATGTCTTCCGTGTTTTCAGTTAGCTGGTTTTGTAATGAATGTTCCGTGGACTCTCTGTCTCTCTTTAAGTTGCCAGGTACGATTCAGGTGTCCTGATAGAGTGTGGTTTGTTTAGCCTTCCTTGTTGCTGGGTGTTTGTTTCTTTTTCATTCTCATGAGTAATACAGCCCTGAAAAGCTCTGAAAATTATTCCCCCATCACTTGGATTATATTTGATTATATTCCTCTAAATATATTCTTCTAAATGTAATCATTGGGTCAAAAAGAGTAGGAACAGTTTTGAATTCTTGTTACGTGTTGCGCTCTCCTCAAATTGGGCCAATTTGAGGATGCCAACCAGCAATATGTGGCATTTTTATCTTATAGTCCCACAGCATCCGATTTTTATCATTTTTTGCTGGTTTTAGTAAATCTGAATATTTTTGTATGACTATGTAGAAGGAAAAATCGATATTGCGTATCCTCTGTGATCATGCACCAAGGTGAAATCTGGATGTTGGCTTTGTGTTTTCCTTCTGTGAACACGTTTATATTTTTGGCTAATGTTTATTGTTTTATATTTGCATTCCTTTTGATATTTCAAGCTGAATCATCCTTAATATGTATTCTTGCCTACCAGTAAGCCTTTTTAAGGTCATTTGCTTGGCAGCGGCATTCACTAAATTGTCTTGTTTCTTGTTGCAGGTCATCATGGTCACTGGAGACCATCCTATCACAGCCAAAGCCATTGCCAAAGGTGTGGGCATCATCTCAGAAGGCAATGAGACCGTAGAGGACATTGCTGCCCGCCTCAACATCCCAGTGAGCCAGGTGAACCCCAGGTAAGGCAGGAAGCTCGAAGCACCGTCAGCCTTGAAGGTGCGGATGGTGGTAGCTGGAAATCTTCAGCTTGGCTCTGAAATGGTTTGCTTTATCTAGGCTTGCTTTGAATACGAGTGCCCCTCCTGTTCCAGAAAGAAACCTTGGTTGCTCTTCAGGAAGAGCAAGTCATGATAACTAACGCTGAGATTGGTGCTTACTGTTCTAAACACTTGACATGATCCTAGTAAGGTGGGTATTGTTCCCACATTGCAGATCACAGAAGCTGAAGCTGAGTCGTGTCATACACACACAGTCCAGCTTCCAGCTTCATGCTGTTAACCACGGAGCTGTACTGCCCAGCAGCTTGTCAATTTCCAGGTCCACGCTAAGAAAACAAAATGGGGAAGGCGCTTTTCAGGCCAGAAAAGGAAAATTTTGTTAACAAAGTAAAATAGATAACGGAGACAAATTAGTTTTGTTTTTAATGTTTTGTTAGGATTTAGGGCCCCTTCAACCTACTTTGGGGTAGTGGAGGGTTTGGTCTTTTATCAGGTCTGCCACTGTCTAAAACTTGGTCCTGTTATTTCAGTGTGCCTTTTATAAAGACGAGGAAAGGAAGGTGACAGACAGGCTTGCCTCAGATTGTTGCTGGTCTTGACTGGGATAATAATATATGAAAATGCTTGGTAACCTGTAAAATACTGCACAGATAATAGCTTTACATGGTGGGGGGACTGCCCCCTGACTTTGTGTTGTTTATGAAGTGTTCTGCATAGTGTCACAACCTCCCCACTTGGTGATGAGCATCATGCTGGTGATGGTACAGGTGACCTTTCTTTTCTGTCCTCATCCTAGAGATGCCAAGGCCTGCGTGGTTCATGGGAGTGATCTGAAGGACATGACCCCTGAGCAGCTGGATGACATCTTGAGGCACCACACTGAGATTGTGTTTGCCAGGACCTCCCCTCAGCAGAAGCTTATCATCGTGGAAGGCTGCCAGAGGCAGGTCAGTGGCCCTCTCAGGCGCTGCTGACCTCAGTGATTGCAGTGCCAGTAAAAATGAAAAACAAAGCAACGGTGGTGGAAACACAACCCAGCTTTTCTCAGACTCAGGGTAACCGTGCCATTAAGAAGCTCCAGGCGTAGAGAGAACGGTGACTTGATAACGGTTTAGTAGAGACACACACTTTTCAAGTCTTTGCTGTGGCCCAGAGCCTGAGCCTCAGCACCTGCCTGGATTAGCAGTGCAGACTCCTAATGCCTACATTGGAGACGGGAAGGGCCAGGAGACTCCCATCCCCTTCCTTGAAAAGACCTGGGGCTGTGCATTAAGGAATGAGGTTTTCCAGGGCTCCACTCATCAAAGTCATGACTTTGAGTAGCCCTTGTTAAGCAGAGGTGAATACTCCTTAGAATTGTATTCGTGCCGCCATGCTGTTGGGTGGCAGCTCTGTGGGTTCTTGGCTAAGATGATTCTGAGACTCCATAAAGTCTGTGGGAAGGGAGCAGTGTCTGTAAGGAGGAGAGGCGAGTGCAGGCATGCCCCTTGCTTACTTCCATCTCTAGACGACATGATTCTTACGAACCCTCTCCATTCATTTTGTGGTAGGGTGCCATTGTGGCTGTAACTGGCGATGGTGTCAATGACTCTCCAGCTTTGAAGAAGGCGGACATTGGGGTTGCTATGGGGATAGCTGGCTCAGACGTGTCTAAGCAAGCTGCTGACATGATTCTTTTGGACGACAACTTTGCCTCAATTGTGACTGGAGTAGAGGAAGGTGAGAGCACTACATTTAAAGTGTTTCCCAAACACTCGTCCTGAGTCCGCCAATCAATATCCATTTCTGGACACTTCCTGCATATCTGCAGTTTCTAGTCTGCTTATCTCTACGTTATACCATAAAAATATTTTGCTTTCCTAGGTCGTCTGATCTTCGATAACTTGAAGAAATCCATTGCCTACACCCTGACCAGTAACATTCCAGAGATCACCCCCTTCCTGATATTTATTATTGCAAACATTCCACTGCCCCTGGGGACTGTCACCATCCTCTGCATTGACTTGGGCACAGACATGGTAAGTGAATGTTGCAGCTTCCACACACTGTGGTGTTAAGGTGTGGCATTAGTGCTCGCTGCTGTGCTCCTGGGGTCCACATGCTTGTCAGTAGGGAAAGAAATTCGCAGTAACTATATCCAGCGTGTCTTGCAGCCTCAGCATCAACGAATCAATGTTGTTATTCTTCAAGGCACCCGTCAACACCTGTTTATCAGATAGGAGTCTTGCCTTTGTGTAATTCTGTTGTGTTGTTTTTCCCATGGGACCTGTAATATTAGCTCATGGTATGAAAAACATTTTTAAAAGAGAGGCCAAGAACTTTATAACGGGAGGGTCACAGTGTCGGCTTTCTGGTATTTGGTGACTTTAAATCCCTTCTCGCCCCTCCCCCCCAGGTCCCCGCCATCTCCCTGGCTTATGAGCAAGCTGAGAGCGACATCATGAAGAGACAGCCCAGAAACCCCCAGACGGACAAACTTGTGAATGAGCGGCTGATCAGCATGGCCTACGGACAAATTGGTGAGCTGCCACATGGCGTCGAGCAGGCAGCTGGAGCGGTGGTGTCTGCCTTAGATAGGTTGATTTCTGAGACTTCAAATCTAGGGTGATGAGCCGCAACATAGGGTGAGACTACAGGAAGTTTCTAGATTCTCTTCTGTGTGAGAAGACATCTTTTGCTGTCAGCCCAGTTACTTCTTTGTGGAAACTGCAGTTCTTTACACCAAGCATCTTGTGACTGGGCTCAACTCTGCCTGAGAACTGAGGCTCCTCCTCCTCGCTGGGCCTCCCAGAATGCCAGGCACAGTTCTAGGGAACAGCGCATATTGACTCAAAGGCAGCTTTTCCTGGGGATACACAGTGTCTGTCACTAATTTGGATAGAGAGTTAGGCTTTGAAGAAATTACACGAGTTCAAAGGTTTGGCTGGTAGCGGTGGCCCTGCACCCCCACTCTCCCCACCACCAGTGCTTGGTTTCTGCTCCGCTGGTGGAGCATGACCAGCTAACAGATGGTCCAGGTGGGGGGCAATGAAAATGCCCTTTGATCCTAAATCATCTGCGTAGTCTCCTTCGGGAGAACCTGGTGAAGCCGCCATGAGCAACTTCTTCTTCTGGATTAATGGGTTGCATTGCTGGGAACTTTGGTAAAGGGGAACAGATGAGTACATTATGGAAACATGGCAAAGATGGATTGGACAGTTGCTGACAACAGAGGAACTGGCTGATAGCCAGGTAGACCTAATTTTGTGAAGGAAGACTAGGTTCAGAGCATAGGATGAAATCCTGCCCTGAGGAATTTAGGGTAATGTGGTTGGATTGGATGCCAGGGGGAAAGGGTCCCAATAGTGTGGGAGGAGGAGGGTTGTGTCAGAAAGTACCACATCCACAATTTCCACAGTGGCTGGCAAAGAGGCAATGTGTAAAAATTGAGAGATGGGGGAAAAGTCATAATTTTTCAGAGATTAAAAAATAGGGAAGTGGATTTTTTCCCCCTAAAGGTCAAGCCCTGATAGAGGCAGATGATCAAGTAATAGAGGTGGGTGTTTAAGAGTAAGGTCTGTCTGTCTTCTTTAAGCTCTAAAAAGTGACTCAAAAAGTGGAGAGGGTGCTGGGTGAGGAGTGTACCCCTGGTTCCTCCATCCCACCAATCATGGCCTGTGAGTGACGGGCAACTCTCCTGAGCCTTCATCAACCAGTGAGAAAGACTTCCCTCAAGTACCTCCCAGGCCTGCTCCAGTGATCAGATGCAGTGTGTGGAGATGCCCTTGTACCAGGTTCTAGCATTAAAGTTACTTTTCTAACTTCTTAGGTATGATCCAGGCCCTAGGGGGCTTCTTCACCTACTTTGTGATCCTGGCTGAGAATGGCTTTCTCCCAATTCACCTGCTGGGACTCCGCGTGGACTGGGATGACCGCTGGGTCAACGACGTGGAGGACAGCTACGGGCAGCAGTGGGTGAGTGAGGGCCTGACAGTGCTGGAGCTCCTCAGGCCCCTGAGGACGGTGACCACACAGCCACTGGCCACGTGGGCAAAGAGCCAGGCCCATCTTTTTGCCTTTTGCGTTTCAGACTTACGAACAGAGGAAAATCGTGGAGTTCACCTGCCACACAGCATTCTTCGTCAGTATTGTGGTGGTACAGTGGGCCGATTTGGTCATCTGCAAGACCAGGAGGAACTCAGTCTTCCAGCAGGGGATGAAGTGAGTAGAGAGGACAGTCAAGGTTCCTGGCTCAAAGAAGGGGTCTGGGATTTCTAAACCCTTCACAGAAAGCCCAGCAGCTGGCACATGTGCCAAAGTTTCTGGAATCTCTAGTTTTTGGAGCAGATTTAGGAAGCCAAATGCAGTTTTCAAGTTCCTAAGTACAACTAGTACATAGAAACATTGATCTGCCGTTTAACACACAGCATTAGAAGGTAAATTTCTATTTGTGTTTTTTAAGCTTTTTTCCTCCTTGACTTTAGGAACAAGATCCTAATATTTGGCCTCTTCGAAGAGACGGCCCTTGCTGCCTTCCTTTCCTACTGCCCTGGAATGGGTGTGGCCCTGAGGATGTATCCCCTCAAGTAAGTCCATCCTCTTCCAGCTCCAAAATCCATGAAATAGTAAGCGTGGCTTTTCCTCTTGTGAGTAGCCGTCCTTTTCAGAACTTTTGGGTGGCATGTACAAGACTTCCTATGGATTGGAAAATCAGGAAGGCCTGATTCATCAGTAAATCAGACTAGCAAGTCCGGAGACTTGTTGACCACGGCCACTGCTTAGGATTTGGCCCCAGACAGGCTCTGGTAATTGGGCTTCCCCGCTGGCTCACTGCTGAGCACTCAGGTCCCCCACAGCCACAGTCCAGTTGTCTTTAGAGGCCAACCAGGGGTCTCCTGGAGTTTGGGGGCCCAGGTTCAAATCTTGGTTTGCTTACCCTGTCACTGTGCATCCCATCGCAAGCCCCCTGTGGGTCTCTGAATCCTCTGCTCTCAGAGGAAGTTTGGAGAAGCAGATCTGAGGTCCCTTTTACCTTACAGTTGATCAGAGGAAGCTTACCCCTAGTCTGATCAGAACCAGACTGGCCTTGAGCACAGTGAATGACCTTGCACTTCTCATAAACCTGAATTTTCACATACAGGGTTTACCGCAAACGCCAGTAGCATTTTGAAACAGTGTGTTTGGTGGTGTCTGCTAACTGATTAAAGTATGCTAAGCCACAGAATGTGGGACCTGTACAATACAAGGTTCTGATTTAAAACGTCAGCCTCCCCATCCTTGCTCAGACCCATCTAGACTCAGCTAGCCTGTTGCCATCTCCTCTCCTTTTGCTGATCTCACCCCTAAAGTAACCAAACCCCATTGACTTCATTGACTTCCTGCTGGGTGTGTGCAGACGTCATCTGTGGTACAGGCTAGCCTAGTGTCTAGGCTCTCTCTCATTATTGCCCCACCGTGTTTTTCTGGCCTTATCTTGTACCCATCCAAGCTTATGTTAGGTGAATTCAATATTCTCTGCCTATGTATTTGCTTAAGGCTGTGTCCCCCCCGCCCCCATTAACCCTGAAAATCCTTCAGGGCTGACTTCCTCGGAGCTTGTCCCCATGTGATCTCACCCTCCTGGACATGTGCAATTGCACCCTTCTTTGGCATTGCGTATTAGGTCATTTCTGCTCCCCACTAGAATATAAAGGCCTGGGCCACAGTATCGTTGCCTTTCTATCTCCAGCACCCTGCACAGAGCTGGCATACAACAGCAGCCAGCCATGTCCAAGTTGAATTTTGTCATCTTGGGCCAGTGTTTATCAAGAGGAGGCCAGGAGGATCACAGAGCTTTCTTTTAGAAATGGACAGTCACGCTAAAATAGTGTAGTGCCTCAGAACAGCTCGCTGTGACTAGAGGACTTGTTTCTTCAATTTGGAAGGTGGTTTGCTCGGGTGCCTGAATCAAACAGGGTCTTCTCTTAGCTGCTGTGGAGGACATGCAGGTCAGGAAGAGGTGGAGGAGACCGCCAGAGCTCTGCCCTGGGACCACCTTCCTCACATGTTTACTGCACGAGCTGGTCGTCAGGAAAGCTTAGCCCTCCCACAGAGGCTGCCCTGGGCGCCTGTCTCCAGGCTGGGGACTGTGCAGCAGCCCGTGAGCTCCCAAAGGCCTCTGATCTCTCTTAGGGCTCAGCTGTTTTCATTTCTCACATCTAGGACTCAGAGCAGACAGCTGACTGTCCCAATTCCATCATCAGAGACCAAATTTAGGGGATAGATAAATTGGTTTTGACCCACACTGGCAGTTCTTTATCTTCAAATGCCAGCATATCAGAGAAATACATTCGAGCTTGTTAAACACTTAAAATGCCCAGTCACTGGGATGGTGAACAGAAAATCTACTCAACTCGCCCTACAAACCAAACTTAGAAACAAACCAAGCTGAAGATGGGCAGGGGCCTCCTTTATGAAGACTGCAGCCTGGTTTCTCCTGTCTCTCTGGGCCCTAGGCACACAGAGCAGCAGGCTGTGCTTAAGGCATTGGCATGTGTTCATGTGTAAATTGGTACCTGCTGCTTTTTCCAGGCCTACCTGGTGGTTCTGTGCCTTCCCGTACTCTCTTCTCATCTTCGTGTATGACGAAGTCAGAAAACTCATCATCAGGCGACGCCCTGGCGGTAATTACAGGCATTTTAGCTTGGGGGAGGGGGAAGGGCTGCAGTTGTGTGGGCTTTTGTGATCTTTCCTTTGAACTGCCTGGGCTCCCTCACAGGCTCCTGATGGGCCAAGGGCCGCACACCAGCCCGCGGGACACTGACTGCAGTTCCAGTCCCATCCTCAGAACCGCGTTCTCAGTCCAGGCTTCAGAACCAGTCATCTTTTAGACTCTAAAATACAAACCAAATATGATACAGTGGAAACTTGGTTGGAAATCTAAACCATCTTTCCAGTTAACACCTTCTTCCTAAAAGCATTTAAATAAATACAATCGAGAGTCCCATATTGAATTTGGGGTCCCCCCACCCCCCATTGGCTTTGTCTGTTATCCCCAGGTCAGTTCTTTCCCCTCTTGGCTGGCGCGTGGGCTCACTGCAGCCTCTCTGTTGGCTGGCACGTGGGCTCACTGCAGCCTCTCTGTTGGCTGGCGCGTGGGCTCACTGCAGCCTCTCTGTTGGCTGGCGCGTGGGCTCACTGCAGCCTCTCTGTTGGCTGGCGCGTGGGCTCACTGCAGCGTGTGTGTGTTTGCTGCCGCAGGCTGGGTGGAGAAGGAGACCTACTACTAGACGCCATCCTGCACGCCGCGGAGCATCGCTCCACCCTGCACCCTTCACCCACCCCCCTCTGTGTACTTCAGTCCCGGAACTCGGAACTCTACCCTGGTAGGAAGGCACCGAAGCATGTGGGGGAAGCCAGACGTCCCGGAATGAAGCATGTAGCTATATGGGGGGGAGGGGGGAGGGCTGCCTGAAAAACATCCGTCTGTGGGAATGACAGCGGGGAAGGTTTTTATGTGCCTTTTTGTTTTTGTAAAAAGGATAACTCGGAAAGACTGAAAGAATACATTTTATATCTGGATTTTTACAAATAAAGATGGCTATTATAATGGAATTTGCCTCATGTCTTCATCACTTCTGTGGTCCAGATGTCTGTGTGTGAGGGATCTGGAGCTCTGGCTCCCCATGTGCAAGTCCTTGGACTAGCAGCTTCATCAGCACCACCAGGGAACTTGTTAGCACGGCAAACCCAGGCCCACTGAACCAAAGCTAACAGTCTGGTTTAATAAGCTCTCCAGGTGATTCTGATTCAAGTTTGAGAACCACTGATTAAGAGGAACCTTCTTGCCCATCCTCTTATTCTGAGTAGATAAGCTTACCTGACCCTTTTCCTGTGAGGCTCCTTCAGGTGGGATGGCTGTCACTCCAGGTGCTGCCTTAATGTCTGCTTCCTGACAGAAAAACACGTCATGTGAAGGCCTTTCAGACCCACAGAGTATAATAAACTGCAGAGCAGGCCCTTGTTTCCGTGTCCTAGTGGCAGCCCCGCAGCCCTGCCTGTCTCTCAGATCACCACCACAACAGCTTCAAGTGTGTCTACACCAGGGTTTGTCTGAGGCAGAAATCTCCGTCCACACACTCGGGGAATGCCTGCCCATCAGGAGGTGCTTCCCGTCCACATAACATGTCCCTATTGCAGAAAGTGGCTATGTGCCAGAAGGTGCTTAAGAAAAAAGGTGAAGATCTGCTTACTCAAGGTCAAGTCTGAGAACACCTGCTGTCAGAGAGTTAGTGTAAAAGGCCCCTCAGCATCATCACTCGGTAGTTGGCCTGAGTACTGTTAACTACCTGTACTTCAGGCTGTCCTTGTTTCAAGCAGATACAGCAAGGCATCCTTACCTCTGGCACCAAACAGTGACCATGACCTGCCAGAGGAGCATAGATTGGCTTCAAGTATTTTTTTCTCTGAAAATCTTAATTCATTGCTCACGTCTCTTGAGTGCCACTCACTTCAAGCCATGCACGTGGGAGGTGGAGGGAATTGGTAATTCCACGTGCCAGCAGGGTCATTGTCCCGGAGCCTCTCCAGCTGGAGGAACTGAGAGGGCTGGGTAGTGTGACTTCTGAGTCTAACCCACCAGTTCTTCCCTCCTTTCTTGGGCACCTTCCTCCTGGAGATCTCTACGCTTGTAGGCAAGTCGTCTTTAAAGAGCCATTTGTTCAGGCCAACATAAGGAAACCAGGATGAAGCCAAAGAACTAACAAAGCCCTCAGGATTAGAGGGCTGTGGGACAAGTGGTTATTGGGTCCTTGTGTGCTTGGACTGCCACACGCTTGTCAGAGGTTTGCTGTCCTCTCCCCTATTCCCTGTGTGTCTGTTTCCTGGCTGCCCTGGAGAGTTGACCAGTGAATACACACCATGGGTATTCCCTGACTTAAAAGAATTTGAAGCAGCCCGAGACTACAGACTCTCGAGGTGACCCCAGATAGCTTCCTAGCCAGGGCTTCTCAGAGCGCTCAGCGGCCTTAGACTTCAGGAACACCCCAGAGTGAGGGCGGAGGGAGGAGTGGGGCCAAGGGTCCCTCGGAGCCCCTTTCTACCAGGACATTCCTGCCCTTGTTTATCTGATGGTCCCTTTTTGAATAAAGAGTTTTATAGTCAAATGTGATCTAGAAAAAACAGATAGGTGATGGGTAAAGCTGGTACCAAAGCTAGTTTTAACGAGCCGGCTCTTCCCAAGCTTTCTGAAATCAAGAGTGGGTGCCTGGCTCCGTTTTTACCTCTTCACACCTAAACTCGCACTTGAGCCCTGTCAGCAGTAGCTAGAAATCAGAACAGTAACAGAAACAGCTCCCGAATCCTGACCCCAGCTCCTGTCTACCCCCACAAACCTGCATCTGAAGCGTCTCAACTACCCTCTATAACGCCCTCCTGACACTTTTAACCACACGCCCCTCAATACCCGAGTCCTCGCCAGTGATTCTCAATGTCCTTACCTCTATCTCTAGCTCTCTCCCTCCTTTCACGGACAAGCTTATAAGAAGAGTAACCATCACTTCTTCCCTCTACTTGCTCACCTCCCAATCATCTCTCCACCTCCCCTTCTGCCTCCCAGTGACACCCGTCCACTGAAATTGGCCTTGTGGAAGTCGCCACTGACCCTCATTCGTAAACCCAGTGGGCTCTTCCCAGTCCTTCCTTGGCCTCTGCAGCACCTCTGCCTCCATCACACACTTTCTGAAACCAGACACCTTGTCTCTCTGTCGTCATCGCTGTCCACACCTTAGCTTTCAGCCTCTTCATCTGCTCCTTAGCTGTTAGTTTCCTCAGGGAGGTCCCCACCCTCTTCCCTCTGCCTGCTTCATAGTCTTCCTGGGGTTTCACAACATCACCTACGTGATGCTTTCCAACTCTTCAGTCTGGTCCTGTCTCCTGAGCCCCAGACCCATAAATCCTGTTGTCTCAGACATCTGTATTTGTTCAGAAAAAGCACAGCACACTAGTCTTAACTGCACTGACAAAACAGAGTTTGAGGTCTCTCAAGATGAACATGCTCTAGGCAATGACATTGTCATCCTGTTGCCCAAGTCAGAAACCTGCAAGTCATGGGAGACTTCTGCCTCCCTTACCTTGCTGTGGCCCCCACCACCACCCAGTCAATCACCAGTCACTGTTGATTCCAGTGTGGTGGCTGCAAACACAGGCTTTGTGTCTTAGCCTAGACACAGTCACTTACTGACTCACCCTGGGCACAGAATTTAGCCTCTTTGTGCTTCATTTACTCTAGAATAAGGATGATGTTTCAGAGTTGTTAAAGGGATTAAGTGAGATTATATATAAAGGGATTAGCACAGTGGCTGGTGCTCAATAAATCCTTTTCTCCACTGCCACTGCCCTTCTCGTCTGGACAGCTTCAACAGCCTCGGGGTCAGTCTCCTTTCTGCCTTCCTCTACTCCAGTGGTTCTCAAACTGTTGTCTCTACACCAGCATCACCTGAACTTATTAGAAATGCACATCCTAATTCAGACAGACTGAATCAGAAACTCTAGTGGTGGGACTCAGCAATCTGTTTTAATAAAGAATCCAGATGATTCCAATGCATGTCAAAATCTGGGACCATCGGTCTACCCCATCCTCCAAGCTCCACTTGCTGCCTCTCCACCATTCCTGTCTTCACTTTGGACCCCAGCACATAAACGTATCTCTGCTCAGCCAAATTCCTGGGAAGTCCCTAATGTGCTACACGCTGCTTCCTTGCCATCCTATAAGTCCCCTTGGCATCTCCCTTCCAATCCACCCACCTTGGCCCAACCCTCATTCTCCTGGCTAATTGACTCACCTTTTTGGATACATTTAGGCCTTTCCTCCTTGGGAAAGGCTCAGTGGGCCCATGTTTTTGCACACTTTACTGTAGCACTTACACCTGCTTAGTGTGTTCCCTGGTAGACTATAAGTTCCTGAGCACATGGACCAGGCTGTACCCTCTCCAACATCTGGCACGATCAGCACTTGTTGAATGAATGATTGCTCATTACCAGATTTTTCTGCTGCCCAAGTAGCTGCATTTTTAACATTTCACCCTCACTTTGAATCCTTGTTTTTTTAGATCAGGGCTGACATTTCACCCAAAGGAAATCCATGCCCAGGTTTGCCAGTAATCTATGAGTTATGGCCTCTCCCTCTCTCTCAAGACTTTGAAGTGGGAAATTAGAGAGTATTAAGAATGGGTCATGCATGGAATTAGGATGTCAAGAAGTGGAGCAGGAGACCATGGCAAGTGACGGAGAGAAGGCAAAGAAGATGAGGAGATCTACAAAGGGACACAAAGACACTGAGAGGGACACAAGTCCTTGGACCTGTCTAGGTTCCAGAACTTTGAATCCCTGTCCTGGGCCTCAAATGATTTCACAAGAAATCCTCCCCACCCCACAAGAGGTTGGAATCTCCTATTAGATAGTTGCTTGGTATTCTACTTCTTCACAGAACTCACAATTCTAACTAATTTGTTACTCAATTATGTAATTATAGGCATGCCTCAGGTTGCTGTGCTTTACAGATATTGCATTTTTAACAAATTGGAAATTTGTGGCAACTCTGCGTCTAGCAAGTCTATTGGCGCCGTTTTTCCAACAGTGTTTCCCCACTTCATGTCTGTGTCACATTTTGGTAATTCTCACAATATTTCAAACTTTTTTCTTATTATATTTGTTATGGTGATCTGTGATCAGTGATCTTTGATGTTACTATTGTAATCGCTTGGGGTGCCAAGAACCACACCCATACAAGATGGCGAATTGAATCTTTAAGTGTTGTGTGTGTTCTGACTGTTCCACCCACTGGCTGTTTCCCATCTCTCTCCCTCCCCTCCGGCCTCCCTACTCCCTGAGTCACAACAATATTGAAATTAGACCAAGTAATGTCTACAATGGCCTCTAAGTGTTCAAGTAAAAGGAAGAGTGATACATCTCTCACATTAAGTCGAAAGCTAGAAATGATTAAGCCCAGTGAGAAAGGCAAGTCAAAAGCCAAGATAGGCCAAAAGCTAGGCCTCTTGCACCAAACAGTTAGCCAAGTTGTGAATGCAAAGGAAAAGTTCTTGAAGGAAATTAAGTGCTACTCCAGTGAACACATGAATGATAAGAAAGTGAAACAGCCTTATTGCTGATAGGGAGAAATTTTTAGTGGTCTGGACAGAAGATCAAAGCAGCCCCAACATTCCCTTCAGCCAAAGCCTAACCCAGAACAAGGCCCTAACTCTCCAATTCTGTGAAGGTGAGAGAGGTGAGGAAGCTGCAGAAGAAAAGTCTGAAGCCAGCAGAGGTTGGCTCATGAGGTTTAAGGAAAGAAGCCACTTCCATAAGATAAAAGTGCAGGTGAAGCAACAAGTGCTGATGTAGAAGCTGAAGCAAGTTATCCAGAAGGTCTAGCTAAGACGATTAATGAAGGTGGTACGCTAAACCACAGATTTTCAATGGAGATGAAACAGCCTTATATTGGAAGAAGGTGCCACCTGGGACTTCCATAGCTAGAGAGGAGAAGTCAATGCTTGTCTTCAAAGCTACAAAGGACAGGCTAACTCTCTTGTTAGGGGCTAATACAATTGGTGACTTTAAGTTGAAACAAATGCTCATTTACCATTCCCCAAATCCTAGGGCCTTCAAGAGTTATGCTAAATCTACTCTGCATGTGCTCTATAAATGGAATAACAAAGCCTGGGTGACAGACATCTGTTTACAACATGATTTAGTGAATATGTTAAGCCCACTGTTGAGACCTACTGCTCAGAAAAAAAGATTCCTTTTCAAATATTGATAATATTGACAGCTCACTGACAATGCACCCAGTCACTCAAGAGCTCTGATGGAGATGTATAACGAGATTTATGTTGTTTTCATGCCTGCTAATACAACATCCATTGTGCAGACCAGGGATCAAGGAGTAATTTCAACTTTCAAGTCTTCTTGTCTAAGAAATACATTTCATAAGGCTATAGCTGCCATAGATAGTGATTCCTTTGATGGATCTGGGCAAAGTAAATTGAAAACCTTCTGTAAGGGATTCACCATTCTAGATGCCATTAGGAACATTTGTGACTCATGGGAAGAGGTCAAAATAATAAAATTTACAGGAGTTCAGAAGAAGTTGATTCCAACCCTCAGAGATGACCTTGAGGGGTTCAAGACTTCAGTGGAGGAAGTAACTGAAGAAGTGGTGGAAATAGTAAGAGAACTAGAATTGGAAGTGAAGCCTGAAGATGCACCTGAATTGCTGCAACTCATGATAAAATTTTAACGGATATGAGGAGTTGCTTCTTATGGATGAGTAAAGAAAGTGGTTTCTTGAGATGGAATCTACTCTTGGTGAAGATGCTGTGAAAATTGTTTAAATGACAACAAAGGACATAGACTATCACATTAACTTCATTGATAAAGCAGCGGCAGGGTTTGAGAGGACTGACGTCAATTTTGAAAGGAGTTATACTGTGGGTAAAATGCTGTCAAACAGCATCACATGCTACAGAGAAATCATTTGTGAAAGGAAGAGTCAATCGATGCAGCAAACTTCATTGTTCTCTTACTTTAAGAAATTGCCACAGCCACCCCAGCCTTCCGGCATCCACCACCCTGATTAGTCAGCAGCCATCAACACAGAGGTAAGACCCTCCACCAGCATAAAGATTATGACTCACTGAAGGTTCTGATGATGGTTAGCATTCTTTAGCAATGAAGCATTTTTAAATTAAGATGTACATTTTTTAGACATAATCTTATTGCACTTTTACTAGACTATACAGCATAGTGTGAATATAATTTTTATATGTACTTGGAAACAAAAAAATTTGTGTGACTCCCGTTTTTGATATTCACTTTATTGCAGTGGTCTGGAACTGAACGTGCAATATCTCTGAGGTACGCCTTTATTAATTTAGGATCCATTTTTCCCTGCTAACCTGTAAATTCCATGAGGTCCAGAAGCCTGTCCGTTCTTTTCCATTTTATCCCTCATGCTCAGCTCAGTGCCTTAAAAAGAGAAGCTGAAACTTACCACAGTGGCTGATACTCCCTAAAGAGAAAGATGGGTTCCAGTTCAAGATGGCGATATAGGAAGATTCTGAACTCACCTCCTTCCACATATACACCGAATCTACAGCTATACATGGAACAATTTCCTCTGAAAAAAGCCTAAAAACTAACTGAGCAACTCCATTGGGCAAACAAGAAAAAACCCACATTGAGGCAGGTAGGAGAGGCTGAGACCCCATCTCGCCATAAACCCCGAGTATGGCGACCCACAATTGGGAGGGAGCTCAAAAACCAGAGCTTCTCCCTGAGGAGTAAAGGTCTTGAAACCCGCATCGGGCATCCTAACTTTTAAGACCTGCACCGAAGAGACGAAACTTCAAAACATCTGGCTTTGAAACAGGGCTTGTGTCCATGAGACCTACATGGCTATAGCAAACTGAAAGGCACGGAGACTTTACGTAAAAGAGGCTTATTTGCCTTTATTAAAGCATCAGCCTGAGGAGAGGACTTCTAATTACATATATATCTACTCCTCGGAGCGTGGGCACGTTCCTTGTGCTCGCCCTCTGCCATGCTCCAGAGCACCAGTGTCTCCCAGTAAGAAGCTTGTACACGTGTCTGGCACCTGGGTTTTTGCACTGCTGCCCAAGGGACACCTCTTGATTGCCTTGCCCTGGTGGTCATGGGTGCTTGTGTTCTTGGGTCCTACAGAATTGTAACAACTGAAGACAGTTCTTGGCCAGCTACCACCCTGCGTGCACTGTGCTGACAGCAGACTGAAACACACCCCCAGTCTTTCTGTGAAAGAGGCCTATTTGCTTGTCCAAGAGCTTCAGGCTGAGGGCCAGACTTCTTGTTTGCCCCACATCTAGGATCCTACAGGGGTGCTCTCAGAGAACAGAGGCCAGTGGATGTCATCTTTGCACTCTCCCTCTGCCTCACTTCAGCTCACCAGTATCTTCCAGAAAGGAGCTTATACACTAATGTGGCACCCCAGTTTTTGCAGCTGTCACCAGGGGACACCTCTAAATTGCTGGCTCTGGTAGCCAACAAGGCTTACACTCACAGGTCCCGTAAGACTGTAACCAAGGGAGAAAAAGTTCTCAACCAGCTACCAGCCCCAGGGCACAGCAAGAGGCAACAGACCCAGAAGCCCTGTCTTTCTGTGAAAGAGGCCTATTAGCTTATCTTCATAGCTGCAGCCTGAGAGGCAGGCTTCTAATTAAACACACATGTAAGGGCTCACCATAATGCTTTCCAGAGACCTTGGAAGGCAGACACTATCTTCACTCTCTGCCATGCTTGAGTGCCAGATTCTCTTGGAGAGGAGCTTGTACATGTGTCTGGTGCCCCGGTTTTTGTGGCTGTCACCCAGGGGATGCTCCTTGATCACCCAGCACTGGTGGCCAGCAGGGCTTGCATTCCTGGGTCCTATGGGACTGTAATAAGACAGTTCTTGACTGTCTATCATCCCCAGAGCACTGTGCAGACAACAGGCTGAAAGACAGCCCAGTCTTTCTGTGAAAGAGACCTATTTGCTTGTCTGGAAGCTTCAACCTGATGGGCAGGCTTCTGGTTTGGCACACATCTAGGGGCCTATTGAGATGCACTCTGGAGACAAAGGCCAATGGACATGATCTTTGCACTCTCCCTCTGCCTCGCTCTAGATCACCAGTATCTCCAGAATAGGAACTTTTACACTTGTCTGGCACCCTGATTTTTTAACTACTACCCAAGGGACATCTCTAAATCACCTGGCTCTGGTGGGACTTATGCTTGTGGTCCCGCAGGACTGTATATATTTGCATAGTTTAAAAGCTGCTGCCTAAGGGTCTGGCTTCTAATCAGCCTGAATCTAGGTGCTGACTGAGCTCCTCCCCTTTGGGACACTGACAGGTCTTGGCATACCCTCAATGCCTGGCAGCCATTAAAAATAAAATAGGCTGGGGGTCTGCCTGGTGGCATAGTGGTTAAGTTTTCATGCTCCACTTTGGTGGCTCGGGGTTTGCAGGTTTGGATCCTGGGTGTGGACCTAGCACCACTCATCAAGCCATGCTGTAGCAACATCCCACATAAAATAGAGGAAGACTGGCACAGATGTTAGCTCAGGGTCAATCTTCCTCACACATACAGACACAAATAAGCTGGTTGGACAGTCACAAAGGTCTGAAGGGCAAACAAAAGCTAGGGCAGGGCTGAACAATAAGGTTCATCTCCTACACAGGGCCACTGCTTCAAGACTGGGAGAGGTGGCTGTTTATCTAACAAGATAAAACCTCAGAAAAAGACCTTAAGGAAACAGAGATAAGTGACTTACCTGATAAAGAATTCAAAATAATGGTCATAAAGATGCTCACCAAACTCAGGAGAAGAATTGATGAACACAACAAGAACTTCCACACAGAGAAAATATAAGAAAGTACCAAATAGAAGTCATTTCAATAACTGAAATGAAAAATACATTAGAGGAGTTCAAAAACAGATTAGATGAAGCAGAAGAAAGGATCAGTGAACTTGAAGACAGAGCAGTGGAACTCACTCAATCAGAGCAGCAAAAAGAAAAAAGAATGAAAAAAAGCAAAGACGGCTTAAGGGACTTATGGGGCAACATCAAGTGGACCAATATTCCTATTATGGGGGTCCCAAGAAGGAGAAGAGAGAAAGAGGCAGAACCCTTATTTTTAAGAAATAATGGCTGAAAACTTCCCTTATCTGGGGAAGGAAACAGACATCAAGATCC
The DNA here is from genome assembly GCF_041296235.1 of Equus asinus. Classification (NCBI taxonomy): domain Eukaryota; kingdom Metazoa; phylum Chordata; class Mammalia; order Perissodactyla; family Equidae; genus Equus; species Equus asinus. The sequence continues at coordinate 47,992,113 of NC_091805.1, forward strand.
AGGAATCCCATAATGTTCCAAATAAGATGAATTAAAAGAGACCCACACCAAGACATGTGATAATTAAAATGTCAAAAGTTAAAGACAAGAAGAGAATCTTAAAGGCAGCAAGATGCAAACAACTGGTTATGTGCAAGGGAAATCCCATAGGACTATTGGCAGATTTTTCAGCAGAAACTGTGGGCCAGAAGGGAGTGGCAAGATATATTCAAAGTGCTAAAAGAAAATAAACTTCCAACCAAGAATATTCTACCTGCAAAGCTGTCATTCAAAATTGAAGGAGAGATAGTTTTCCAGACAAGCAAAGCTAAAAGAGTTCATTACCACTAAACCAGTCTAATGAGAATTGTCAAAGGGACTTCTTTAAGCTGAAAAGAAAGGGCACTAATTAGTAACAGGAAAACATATGAAAGTATAAATCTCATTGGTAAAGGTAAATATATAGTAAAATTTAGCATAATGTAATGTTGTAAAGGTCAATCACTTTAAAGCTAGTATAAAGGTTAAAAGATAAATATAGTTTAAAAAACCCTATAACTACAACAATTAGTTAACAGATAAACAAGATAAAAAGATATAAAATGTGACATTAAAAACATAAAGTGTGGTGGGGGGGAGTAAAACACAGAGCTTTAGAATGCATTCAAACGTGAGTTGTTATGAACTTAAAATAGACTGTTATAAATATCAATTGTTATATGTAGGCCTCATGGAAACCACAAGCAAAAAACTATAGTAGATACACAAAAGATAAAGAGAAAGGAATCTAAAACATACCACTAAATAAAATCATCAAATCACTAAAGAGACCAAAAGAAGAAGAAAAGAATAGAGGAACTGCAAAACAGCCAGAAAACAATTAATAAAATGGCATTAAGTATGTACTTATCAATAATTACTTTAAATGTAAATGGACTAAATTCTCTAATCAAAAGACATGGAATGGCTGAACAGGTAAAAAAAAGAAAAACAAGACCCATCTATATGCTGTCTAAAAGAGACTCACTTCAGATGTAAAGACTGTAAGAATACACAAGACTGAAAATGAAGGGATGGAAAAAGATATTCCATGAAAATAGAAACCAGAAGAAATATGAGGTAGCTATACTTATATCATACAAAATAGACTTTAAAGTTGTAATAAGAGACAAAGAAGAGCATTACATAATGATAAAGGGGTCAATCCAACAAAAGAATAAAACATTTGTTAATTTTTTTTTCTTTAGGAAGTTTGGCCCTGAGCTAACATCCCTGCCAATCCTCCTTTTTTTTGGTGAGGAAGATTGGCCCTGAGCTAACATCTGTGCCCATCTTCCTCTATTTTATATGTGGGACGCCTGCCACAGGATGGCTTGATAAGCAATGTGTAAGTCCGCACCCAGGATCTGAACCAGTGAACCCTGGGCTGCCAAAGCAGAACACATGAACTTAACCACTGAGCCACTGGGCCAGCCCCCATTTGTTAATATTTTTGCACCCAACATACGAGCACCTAAATATATAAAGTACATATTAACAGACCTAAAGGGAGAAATAGACAGCAATACAATAATAGCACAGGCCTTTAATAACCCACTTTCATCAATGGATAGATCATCCAGACAGAAAATTAATAAGGAAATATCAGCCTTAAATTACATGTTAGACCAGAGGGACTTAACAGATATATAAAGACCATTCCATCCAAAAGCAACAGAATATACATTCTTCTCAACTGCACATGGAACATTCTCCAGGATAGATCATATGTTAGGCCACAAAACAAGTCTTAATAAATTTAAGAAGGTTAAAATCATATCAAGCATCTTTTCCAACTACAATAGTATGAAACTAGAAATCAATTACAAGAATAAAACTGAAAAATTCATAAATATGTGGCGATTAAACAACATGCTACTGAACAAATAGTGGGTCAAAGAAGAAATCAAAAGAAAAATCAAAAAGTACCTTGAGACAAATGAAAATAGAAATATAACATATCAAAACTTACGGGATGCAGGAGAAGCAGTTCTAAGAGGCACCTTTATAGTGATAAATGTCTACCTCAAGAAACAAGGACAATCTCAAATAAACAACCTAACTTTATACTTCAAGGGACTAGAAGAAGAACAAATGAAGCCCAAATTTGATAGAAGGAAGGAAATAACAAAGATAAGAGCAGAAATAAATGAGATAGATTAAAAAGACAACAGAAAAAAATCAATGAAACTAAGAGCTGGTTCTTTGAAAAGACAAACAAAATTCACAAACCTTTAGCTAGATTCACCAAGAAAAAAAGAGAGAGGACTCAAGTAAATAAAATCAGAAGTGAAAGAGGAGATGTTACAATTGATACACAGAAATACATAATAGATCTGTCACGAACAAGAGACTATTATGAACTATTACGAACAAATATGAAAAGACTAGTATGAATAATTATATGCCAAAGAATTTGACAACCTAGAAGAAACAGACAAATTCCTAGAAACATACAGCCTACCAAAAGTGAATCACGAAGAAATAGAAAATCTGAACAGATCAATTTCAAGTAAGGAGATTGAATCAATAATCAAGAATCTCCCAACAAACAAAAGTCCAGGACCAGACAATTTCACTGGCGAATTCTACCAAACATTTAAAGAAGAATTAATACAAATCCTTCTCAAATTCTTCCAAAAACTAAAAAAGGAGGGAACACTTCCAAACTCATTTTATGAGGCCAGAATGACCCTGATACCAAAACCAGACAAGGATGCAACAAGAAAAGAAAATTTCACAGGTCAATATCTCTAATGAACATAGATGTGAAAATCCTCAACAAAATATTAGCAAACCAAATTCAACAATACATCAAAAGAATCATACACCATGATCAAGTAGGATTTATCCCAGGATGCAAGCCTGGTTCAACATCCACAAATCAGTCAATGTGATACACTACATTAACAAAACAAGAATAAAAATCATATGATTATCTCAATGCATGCAGGAAAAGCATTTGACAAAATTCAATATCCATTTATGATTAGAAACTCTCAACAAAGTGGGTACAGAAAGAATGTATCTCAACATAATAAAGGCCATATAAGACAAGCACACAGCTAACATCATACTCAATGGTGAAAAGCTGAAAGTTTTTCTCTAACACCAGGAACAAGACAAGGATGCCTACTCTCACCACTCTTATTCAACATAGTATTGGACCTAGCCAGGGCAATTAGGTAAGAAAAAGAAACAAAAGGCATCCAAACTGGAAAGGAAGAAGTAAAACTGTCAGTATTTGCAGATGACATGATATTACATATAGAAAACCCTAAAGACTCTGATGTTAGAACGAATCAATGATATCAGTAAAATTGCAGGATATAAAATCAATACACAAAAATTTGTTGTTTCTATACACTAATAATGAGCTACCAGAAAGGGAAATTAGGGAAACAATCCCATTTACAGTTGCACCAAAAATAATAAAATATCTAGGAATAAATTTAACCAAGGAGTGAAAGAAATGTACACTGAATATATATACATACATTTATATATATATATAAAAGACACTGATGAAAGAAATTGAAGACCACATAAATAAATGGAAAGATATTCCATGCTCACAGATTGGAAGAATATTATCAAAATGTCCATACTACCCAAGCCATCTACAGATTCAATGCAATCCTTATCAAAATTCCAATGGCATTTTTCACAGAAATAGAACAAAGAATCCTAAAATTTGTATGGAACCACAAAAGACCCTGAAGAGCCAAGGCAATCTGGAGAAAGAGGAACAAAACCAGACGCATCACACTTCTCGATTTTAAACTATACTACAAAGCTGTAGTAATCATAACAGTATGGTGTTGGCACAAAACCAGACACATGGATCAATGGAACAGAACAGAGAGCCCAGAAATAAATTCATGCATATACAGTCAATTAATTTATGACCAAGGAGCCAAGAATATATAATGGAGAAAAAATAATCTCTTCAATAAATGGTGTTGGGAAAACTGGACAGCCACATGCTAAAGAATGGACGTGGACCACTATCTTACACCATACACCAAAATTAACTCAGCTTGGATTAAAGACTTAAACGTAAGACCTGAAACCATGAAACTGCTGAAAGAAAACATAGGGGGTCAGCTCCTTGACATTGGTCTTGGCGATGATTTTTTGGATTTGACGCCAAAAGCAAAGGCAACAAAAGGAAAGATGAACAAGCGGGACTATATCAATCTATAAAACTTCTGCACAGCAAAGGAAAAAGTAATCTATAGGATGAGAGAAAATATTTGCAAATCATATATATGATACGGAGTTGATATCCAAAATATATAAAGAACTCATACAATTCAATAGCTAAAAACCCAAACAGGAGCCAGCCCTGTGGCTGAGTGGTTAAGTTCGTGCGATCCACTGCGGTGGCCCAGGGTTTCGCTGGTTCGAATCCTGGGCGCGGATATGGCACCACTCATCAGGCCATGCTGAGGTGGCATCCCATATGCCACAACTAGAAGGACCCACAACTAAGAATATACAACTATGTACCAGGGGGCTTTGGGGAGAAAAAGGAAAAAAAATAAAATCTTAAAAAGAAAAACCCCAAACAATCCAATTAAAACATGGGCAAAGGATCTAAATAGAAGCTTTCTAAACAAGACATACAGATGGCCAACAGGTACATGAAAAGGTGCTCAACATGACTAATCATCAAGGAAATGCAAACCAAAACCACAATGAGATATCACTTCAACCTGTTAGAATGGCTATCACCAAAAAGAGAAGAAATCAGTGTTGGCAAGCATGTGGAGAAAAGGGAACCCTTGTGCACCTTTGGTGAAAATGTAAATCGCTGCAGCCACTATGGGAAACAGTACAGAGGTTTCTCAAAAAATTAAAAATAGAACTACCATATGATCCAGCAATTCTACTTCTGGGTATTTACCCAAAGAAAACAAAAACACTAAGTCAAAAAGATATTTACACCCTCATGTTCATTGCAGCATGATTCACAATAGCCAAGATATGGAAACAACATAACTGCCCATCAATGGATGAATGGATAAAGAAAATGTGGTATATATGTATAATGAAATATTATTCGACCATAAAAAATGAAATCTTGTCATTTGTAATAACATGAATGGATCTTGAGGGCTATTATGCTAAGGAAAATAAGACAGAGAAAGACAAATACCATACGATCTCACTTGTACGTGGGACCTAAAAAACAAAACAAGCAAACAAACAAACCCCAAGCTCATAGATACAGAGAACACACTGGTGGTTGCCAGAGGCGGTGGTTGAGGGGAGGGAGATAGGGGGTGGACAAAATGGGTGAAGGGGGTCAAAAAGTACAAACTTTCAGTTATAAATAAGTCCTGAGGATGTCACGTACAGCATGGTGACTATCATTAGTAATACTGTATCGCACATTTGAAAGTGGCTAAGAAGGCAAATCTAAAAAGTTCTCACCCGTCACAAGAAAAAAAAAATTCGTAACTACGTAAAGTGACAGATGTTAACTAGACTCATCGTGGTGATCATTTCAAAATATATACAAATATCGAGTCACTATGTTATACACCTGAAACTAATATAATGTTATGTCAACTATACCGCACTAAAAAATTATAAAATCATTTGATTCCTTAAAAAAAAAAAGAGGAGAGCAGAGGCAAAAGGACTTGCCCACGACCTCAGGCAGTCAAGAAGAGAAGGCGCGGCTCCAGCCTTCGTGTCCTGCTCCGGCCCTGCTGGGGGCGGCCGGCCATGTGCAGAGCCTCAGCCACTCTCCGGCCCAGGGCCTCCTGGCTGGGATCAGGCTTGGTTGTGGGCTACATGGCATTTGGGCCCACAGAGTTTCACGAGCTGGGTTTCTTTTTCACTCCTCATTCCCCTCCGTGTGTGTCCAGAGAGAAGCGTCTCAGCAGTGGTTTGGGAAGCCTGCTTCCTCAGCGTACGAGGTGGGCCATCTGGGCAAGGCACTGACTTTCTCCAAGGCTCTCTTTCTGTCTGCAAAATGGTGGCGACTGCCATCCCTACCTTAGGAGGCTGCTGTGAGGATTAAATGAAGTGACATGGGAAAGGGCTTGGCACAGTGCCTGGCTCTTCGTAAGGGATCATTAAAGGGTAACCCACTTCCTACACCGCCCATACGCACATCTCCAGCATCACTGTGCTCCAGGTGTCCCCTGAAGACAAACCTAGAGCAGGCTTGGTGTTCCCACATGGTGGAAATAGCCACTCGTGTCAGGCAATGTCTGAAATTACAACCGTTTGACAAATGAGAAAACCGAGGCTCAGAGACTTGCCTGGGTAACTGTGTAACTTGCCTGAAGTCACTCAGCCGGTGGCAGAGGTAGGTGGGCCTGCCTCAACCCTAGATGGATGACTCGAGCCTGAGCTCCCAAAGCTCTGTGCGAGGCACCCACGGGGAAGTGTTGGTGGACAGCAGGAAGCTAGCCCCGGGCCAAGAACTAGAGGAGGGCAGTGTTTTTATAAAAAACAAAGAACAGGGAAGGTTAGGGTTGGTGTTAAAACACAAGATCATGGAAAGTTTCTTGGAAATTAAGCACATGCTGTTGAACAGTTACTCAACTGGATTTGCCCCCAGGAGCTGCTGGGGGACCAGGCTGCAACTGGTGTCACTGGGAAGTGTGAAGGTGGGTGGTCCTAATCCTAGATGGCTCTGGCTGCTTCTCCTGTCAGGCTGGTGGCAGATCTGCTCTCCAGGCTGCGGCAGGGCTGTGGGCTGAAGGGTGGCGGGTCCCTCCCCTCGGGCAGGCTCTGCATCAATGACTGCTCTCCAGCGGCCGCAGATTCTCACACTGTCCTTCCCAGCCCTGCCTTCTGTAGAGAACAAGGACCCTTCCCTCCCTCTTCCAGGGCTGCCTCTGCGTAACTCATGGGTAGCAAAGCAGGACTGTGTGAAGAGGTTGTTCGGTAAGGTGAAGAATCCTTTTGTAGGAAAAATAACTGCTCCACTTAAAATTGGTTGCCAAGTTTTAAAATTTTCCTAATATGACAGACATATGAGGACACTATTGCCAACTAAATATTGTCTCAGAAACATAGTTCCATCCTTTCCTACAATGAGAATCTTCTATGTGGGGGTTCTCTCCCAAACGATAGACAGCAAAACTCCAAAAGCTGGCTCGTCAGGCAGCACACACAGCTCTTCACGCGGGTGCAGGTCACTCGTTCCAGTTCCCTTATCTCTGGTGCCAACGGGGCAACATTTTCTTTTTTCTTTTTTGAGGAAGATTAGCCCTGAGTTAACATCCGCCACTAATCCTCCTCTTTTGCTGAGGAAGACTGGCCCTGAGCTAAAATCTGTGCCCATCTTCCTCTACTTTATATGTGGGATGCCCACCACAGTGTGGCTTGCCAAGTAGTACATAAGTCCACACCCAGGTTCCGAACCGGCGAACCCCAGGCCATGGAAGGGAGCACGAACTTAACCACTACGCTGCCTGGCTGGCCAGGGGCAATATTTCTAAGGGAGAGGGAACGAATATTCAATGAACATGTACTGTGTGCCTACAGCACTGTCCTTGGGGCTTTATACTTACTTCACTTAATCCTATGACGTAGATAGAAATAAATGATATTCCCACTTTACAGAGAGAGGAATTTGAGGCTCAGAGAGGTTAGTAACTTATAAAAAGCTGGTTGAGGAAGGATTTGAGCAGATCTGTAAATCTCGGTTTTTCTACCACATCAAGCTGCCTCCCTCTAGAGACATAAAAACACCCTATGTTGCCACCAGTAGTTTTTACCTCGACATACCCTAAAGCCAGGCACTCCCACACACTCACAAGGGCTCACAGATACTTATGGGTCCATACCCATGGGCGTCCATCCAGGTAGACTTGTCCCAAAGCAGCTGTTGGTAGGTAGGTATGGCAGCAACTCGCTAGTTCTTCAACAAGCCGTGCCCTCTTACCTCGTGAGCACACAGCAAGACCACGTTTCTCAAGCTCCCTTGTGAGGCGCGGCCATGTGACCGACCTAGGCAACGAAATGTGAGGTGACATGACTGACAGATCACTTCCAGGCCTGGCCCATAAACCCTTCCACATAAAGTTCTCCTTCTCCATCCACCACCTGAACGCAGGAAGAGAGTCAGGCCCTAAGGCAGTGGTTCTCCTCCTTGGCTGCAACTGAAATCGCCAGGGAGCTTATCTCCATGCCCAGGCTGCCTCCTATGCCAATTAACTCAGAATCCCTGCCGGTGGGACCCAGCCATCAGGAGTTATTAGAGCTCTCCAGGTGACTCCAAAGTGCAGCCAAGGTTACAAATCATCGCCCTGGGGCAGTGGTTCTCCATGCGGGTCCCTGAACAGCAGCATCAGCATCACCTGGGGACTTGTCGGAAAATGCACATTCTCAGGCTCCATTCTAGACCCATTGAATCAGAACCCTGAGGCACCGTGTTTTCAGCTCTCCAGCCGATTCTGATGCGTACTGAAGTTTGAGAGCCACTGCCCTGGGGAAAGGTAAGAAAGGTAAGCCACAAGAGAGAAAGGGCCTGAGTCCCAAGCTGCTGCCCGGAAGAAGGCCATGTAGGAGAGCTGCTGTGTCTGGAATACCCACGGTGGAGTATGAGTGAGAAATAAACTTTTCTTTTTTTTGAGGAAGATTAGCCCTGAGCTAACTGCTGCCAATCCTCCTCTTTTCGCTGAAGAAGACTGGCCCTGAGCTAACAACCGTGCCCATCTTCCTCCACTTTATATGTGGGACGCCTGCCACAGCATGGCTTGCCAAGGGGTGCCACGTCCGCACCCGGGATCCGAACCAGTGAACCCTGGGCCGCTGAAGCGGAACGTGCAAACTTAACCGCTGCACCACCAGGCTGGCCCCAGAAATAAACTTTCATTGTGTTAAACTATTGATTTAGTAGGTAAGTGTGTGGCTTAGGTGAAACTCAGCAGTGGTGTGTGGAACTGGCTCTTCCCAGCTCATTGGATTGTTAAATTTTCCGGAATTTTGCTAGCCAGTTGACTTCACATTGGCAGTTAGAGATTGGCCGAGGTTGGAATATTTACACCATAGAAATGGTCAAATGCTGCAAACCAGGGCTTGTTTTCCCAGAGAGCAGGGTGTTAACCAGCACACCTTTGGCACCAAGTATCAGAGTGGGAAGGCAGCCTGGGGCAACGGCCCTGGACTGTAATGAATCATCAAAGGAAATGCCACCAACGGATGGGGCTCCCCAGGCCCAGCCAGCACTCAGGCTTCTCTTGACAATACTGTCTTTGCCAAGCCCTTCTATTTAGAGCTTCCAGAAGCTGAGAGAGGAGGGCTATAGGAAGCAGAGGGGGTGAATGGTCAGAACTACCTTACAGGTGAAGAGTGACTGATAGGTTTGGAGCAGGGTTTCTCACCCTTAGCACTGTTGACATTTGGATAGGATAACCTTTGTGTGTGGGGGGGGGGGGGTGGGGGGGGGGGGCTGTCCCGTGCATTGCAGCATGTTTAGCAACATCCCTTGTCTCTACCCACCTGATGCCATTAGTCATCCCCTGTTCCCCCAGACACTGCCAAATGTCCCCTGGAGGGGACAATTGAGAACCACTGATTAAGAACTACCTAGAAGGGAAGAGACATGCCATGGGGGAGTGCTGACCCTCAGCCCCACAATAGGGAAGATGTTCTTGGGGTCAACTGCAATCACACGCCAGCCTCCTGCAGCTGTTTGTATCAATCTCTTCCTTTGTTCTCCATCTCCCTGATCACTCGGCTTCCTCCTCAACCACACCTGTGTCCCCAGAGCCTGTACCACCACCTTTAGCTCTTGGTTTGGAAGTGTCTGCTGGTGTTCTCAAAGTGCTTCAGGTGTGTTAGCTTCTCCTTTCAACAGGAGCAGCCTCGACCCCTCTCTCCAGACAGTATGGCACAGTGATTGAGAATATTGGTTCTAACGGCAGATGGTCTGACTGGATCCTGGCTCAGCTGTGCTTTAGCTGTGGGACGTTAGGCAACTTTCCTAACCTCTTTAAGCCTCCATTTCCTTGTTGATTGAATGGGAAAAGTACTATTTCCCACTTCATAGAATTGTTGTGAGAATAAAACAAGATAATGCTCAACAAGCACTGGCTATTGTTTTTCATTAAACAGACTTTACAGAGTGCACCCAATGTGGTGGACCCGGTGCCATATGCCAGGGATGTACTATTAAGCAAAACACAAAACGTAGTCCCAGGCCCTGTTCCTCAGAGTCTGGTGGGGAAGACAGTGCAGGGAGCAGGTCTGAGGATGCTGTGAGGTGAGTGCCAAAATAGGAAAGCCCCCGGTGTAGAAACCCACCGGAAGAGCCCAACCAAGCCTTGGGAGTTGGAAGGAGGCTCCGTGAGAAAATAAAGGTGGGTGCCATGCAGACTTCAGTGGCACCTGCAGACATTCATCCCCACTTTGTCCTTACCCATCCCATGCTCCACTGGAGGCATCCTGATTTTTCTGAGCCTTCCGGACAGAATACTAAATATTTACACTATTTTCTTTTCCCTTTTATTCACCATATCCAACTCCCATTCCTTTCTTCTGCCTTATAGGTACCATTTTAAGGTGTATCTTTTTCTTTCAACGTGTTCTTGGAAAATGGGTATTGTTTTTATGTCTTGTTGTTGGGTTTTTTGCTGAGGAAGATTCAACCTGAGCTAACATCAATTGCCAATCCTCATCTTTTTTTTTTGCTTGAGGAAGACCAGCCCTGAGCTAACATCTGTGCCAATCTCCTCTATTTTGTATGTGGGACACCTCCACAGCATGGCTAGTGAGTGGAGGAGGTCTGTGCCTGGGATCTGAACCCACAAACCGAGGCCACTGAAGTGGAGCACACAGAACTTTAAACACTTGGCCATGGGGCAGGGCCCTGTGTGTTGTTTTAAACTTTTATTATGAAATATCTCTAAGGTACACAAAAGTACAGATAATGTAACAAAGCTCCATGTAGCCATCAGCTAGTTTGAATGGTTACCAACGTTTTGCCAGTTTCGCTTCATCTGTTCTCCCTGCTCCATGCTCATTTTTTCTTTCAGGAGTATTTTAAGACAGATTCCAGATGTCGTGTCATTTCACCCAGAAATACTTCAGTATGCATCTCCAACAGAAAACGACTTTTTAAAAAATTCATAACCACCAAATGGATTCTTATTTATTTTTTTTTTTATAAAACACTGTTTCTAAGCTCCATCCATGTCGCCATGGGTTCTTCTAAGCCATTGCTACTAACTGCTGCCTGTGCCTTGTTGGTGCTCCCACCACATTCGACCTCTTTCTCTCAGTGATGGACACCAGGGTTGTGGACAATTTCCCTCCACCAGAAATAAAGCCGCAGGGAACATCCTCACACACGTCTCCTGTGGCCTTTGTGAGAATTTCCCTGGGAGCAGAATTGACAGTCACACAGGATATGCATTTCCATTATTTGTCCCAGAAGACCAGGCTGACCTCCAGAATGGCTGTGCCAGTCCCCACTCCCACCAGCAGCGTGTTGGGTTCCCATGCCCCCACATCCTGCCAACAATTGGAATTACCCAGCCTTCTAATTGCTGTCAGTCTCACGGGTGAAAAGTCTTGTTTAAATTCGTATTTCTTTGGTGATTGACAATGATTTTGAGTATTCTGTCATGTTTCTTAGCTTTTAGGGTTAACTCTTCTATAAATTGCATGTTCATATCTTTTGCCCATTTTTCTATTGGGGTTGCTCTTTTTTCCTGATTAGGAATTTCTTGTGTGTTCTAGTTGCTGGTCCCTTGTCAGTTTTAGACCTTGCAAGCATCTTCTCCCATTCTGTCACCTCGTCCATGGTCAGAACCCCACTTTTGATCAGGTATCCATCCACCCTTCCCTCCCATCTCCAGCTCAGCAGGCTGTCCCACTCAGTCTCTAGTCTCTATCCATTCATACAGGGAGTCATATTTTCCTTGCCAGTGATGGGTTTAGGAATAGAGTTGTGACCAATTCTCCACTGAGGTAGAGAAGTCAGTCAGATGATTTCTAGGAAAGATTTTCTCATTCTTCAGAGATACAAGAAGAGCCAGTCTTTCCTTGCCACAGAAGTTCTCTGGATGTGACGTGGAGCTTCTGCAGCCATCTTGCCACCAGCCTGAGGATAAAACCCACCAGGAAGGCTTGGCATCCTTGGTGGCACGGTGAAGCCTGTATCAACGACCCTGGTGTCTGCTCCACCTCTGGACTTCAAGTGAGATAAATTTCCTTCTTGTCTGGATTGAGCCAGGTTCTGATGCTTGTAGTGAGAAGGATATGGACAGATACAGCCTCTAAGCCAGAGGCCTTCCATTTTTTTTCCACTACGATCACCAGTAAAAATCAATTTCAAACACATACCTTTATTATATCTGATGTGCTAGGATAGTCTCCTGTATTCTATTTCTTTTTTTAAATCTTGGGTGTGACCTACTAAATTGATTACCCAAGCTACCAAAGGGTCATGACCCACAGTTTGAAAAACACTGCTCTAGGTCATAGACCTCTGAACTGAGGCCTGAAAGAAAAAAGAAGCTTTAGTCAAGTAAGATGGGGGCAGGGTGGGTGGTAAAGAAACTTTTTCCTACAAGGTCCTCAGTGGGACAAGGGGCCAATCAGATATCTCCTTTCCCCCAAGGATGACCACAGAGCAAGCCCTTGATAAGCCTTTGTTGATTGGCTGTGTCCCCTCCCACAGCTCTCCTCCTCCAAGGCTGCTTTCTGCAGCCTTGTTCTGTGACTAGATGGGGCCGGGGGCCGGAGCTCTTATCTCACCTCTGCCTGGCCCTCAAGACAGTGTGGGGCCTAGAGCCTGCTAATTAGAGATGGCTGGGAGGATTACCAGGGCCCTGGTCTGGCAGCTGTGACCAGCTCTAAATTCAATATCCAGGCCCCAGCGGCTAAGGGCTCACCTTGATAAGCCCCCAAGACAAGGCAGGGAGACAGACAGGGTTTGTTCTCCACAGAGCATGCACCCTCTGAATACAGTTTTTGTTTAAGCCCCAAGGCTGGGAACATTCCATGGCCTGGTGAACTCTCTATCTCCTCAAGGTCAGTCCTTCCTCAGCATTCCTTTCTGAAAACATCTCCCACGGCTGGCCCTGCTCCTGCCCCCTGGCTTTGGGGGCAGTTATATAACTCCTAGGAAGACCCAGAAATACAAGCATATGGTGTCCTCAATTCCGGGCACAGACTGGCTGCTTCACATTTTTAGCTGGTGCTGAGAGACTGGCTTCACACACAGCCGAGCACACACATACACACATCCCTGACTCATAACCACATTTCTGCTGCAGAATTTTTTAAAACTAAATCCAACATCTGGAGCCACATAAAGGTGAAAGCAGAGGACATTTTGTCCCAGTAACTTGTGGGGAAGTGCATTCAAATTAGAACAGGTGGATGGAAAGGGCTCCCAGTCAGGACCCAAGGAGGCCATATTAGAATGCCACTGCCACTGCAGAGCCGAGGGTCCTTGCACCCCTGAACTGGCTCTGAGGATTTGGCTGGGCAGCAGGTAACTCGCAGCTGAATTCCCTAAATGAGCCTGCAAAGCATGGTGCTGAGCTCACAGATTCAGCATGCCTTTATTACGTGCTCACAATCAAGAAAAGGTTAGTGAAGGAAGCCTGGTTTCAGGGGGTGGAGGAGAACCTAGAAAATGTGTTCTGCAAAATGCTTTATTAGAGGAGAGGCCCTACAAATTAACATGCAGAAAGCATTTAATTTAAAGCAGAATACATGGGTATACCTTTACAGAATAGCGTAGCTGTCAAGAGCACACTGTACAGAGTCAAGATCAGCCCAGATTTACATTCTGGCTCTGCTCCTTACTAGCTGTGACCTTCAGCAAGTCTCTCAATTTCTAAGTCTTAGTTTTCCAATATGTAAAACGGACAGAACAGCATGAGGGTGGTCATGAGGACTCAAAGGGATTACAGAGCATTTAGCACAATGACTGCAGAGAGAAAGGGCTCCATAAATGTAGCTCGTACTACAATTCTCTTTAAATGTCGGCAAAACACCATCTATTTGGACAATGGAATAAAAACATGTCAATTTCCTCTTATCCAGGAATCTATAAAGTCTGATGTCCTGGAGAGAGGAGGAGGAAGGACCCGCCTAGGCAGGCCCCTGAGCTGCCTATTTCCAAGAAGCTAACTTGGCCTCACCCCCCTGGAGGCTGCAGGACCTTCACCTGCTGGCAGGGCTGGCTTTCAGGGATCCTGCCGCTGGTGTGTGCTGCGCTTGCTCCGCTCAGTCAGAACAAGCTGTACTTATGCTCATGGCCTCAGAGGCCAGGTGTGGGAACTAATGGGCGCAGCAAATGCAAACAGCAAGCAGGGCAAGGCAGAGAGCAGATACACTGCAGAGGGCCCTGGTACAGTACAGTCAAGGCGATGCTGGCTCCCTGCACTCACTGTCTGTCTTCTCTGTGCCCACCTGCACTCACAAGAAGCAGGTGCCAAGCGCGTGTGTTTCCAACGGCGCAGCTTGTCTATCATCGTAGTGAAGAAAGAATTGCTACCATTTGCCAAGTCCTAGTTAAATGTCAGGTTCTTTATGTGTATTTCTCACTTAATTCTCAGAACACATCTATTAACTCCAGTTTACAAATGAGGAGACCCACCAGGACGCTGCTGCAGGCGTCCAGTTGTAAAGGGTAGAGGCGGCTGAGGAAATTATTTTAGCATCAGCCACGCGGCTAATCCCTTTAGATATAATCCCATTTAATCCTTTTAACAACCCTGAAGCATCATCCTTATTCTAGGCTAAAGAGACGTGGGATCTCTTTGGAGAGCCCACACTGTCCCCTGACCAGGGCCAGGAGTGCTGACGATACAGGATGCCTAACAGGGGTTCGTCTGGAACTCCTCCCCGGGCTGGCTGCCCACATTAGGATTGGCACTGTGATAAGCACTTTATTACTGCATGTGTATTACCTCATTCAGTCCTCATACGGCCCACGAGGTAGGCACTCATTTCACAACTGAGGAAGTCACGCTCCCGAGGTTCTGAGGCTGCTCCCCAGTCGCTCTGGTTGGTCCCACTGTGCAGGTCGCACAGCACTCAGGGACCCACGCCTTCGGCTCTGCGCTACGGAGGCCGCCGAGGGCCCTGCCGCAGAGCTCGGCGCTTCGCGGTGGGTCCTCGGCCCCGGTGGCCGCAGGAAAGTGACCTAGGCTTCTAAACCCTTCCAGCCTCAGCCAGCAAGGAGAGCAGAGCGTCTTCCCCGCGAAGAGTTCCGTCCCCTCGGGGCTCTCGGGTCCCTTGCGAGGGAATCTTGCGGAGAACACGCGGGTCCGGAGAGTTCTGCCCACTTGCATGCGCCATGCTTAAAACCATAGTGCGTTACAGAAGCGTTACAAAGGCATCACACAGTTTGAAAATAGTGAGAACAATAAAATGATTTTAAGAGCTCCTCTAATTCTACCACCAAGCAAGTCATTGTTGCCATTTGTATATATTTTGCTTCGTTCTATTTCTATGTACATGAATTTATTTTTACATAGCTGTGATAAAATGCACATTCTAATGTAAATCTAGGGCTGTTTTCACTTTATAACATAAATATTTTCATCATCTTATTACAGACTCTTCCTAACTATAATTTTTAATGACAGGATATTTTTTCATTGGGTGACTGTGCTAGTATTTACCTGAGCATTTTCCAAATGTTCGACATTCAAATGGTCTCCAAAGTTACACCATTAGAAATTATTCTGTAGTGAACATTCGCGTACAAAGCCCTCTCAGTATTTAGACCAATCTCCTCAGCTTACATGCACAGCGGTAGAATTACCAGAGCAAAGAATGTAAACGTTTGTAAGGGCTTTCAGTAATATTGCAAACGACTTTCCATGGAAGTCTTATGCAGGGTTTTGATACTTGGAACACTACTACTTATATTCCAGAATTTTCTTTCAGGAGAACTTCTAAAATATACTTTCACTGAGATGTAGTAACCCTTTCTGAGAGTATCTACATTTAAATCAGGATCAGAGCTTGAAAGTGAAAGAATTGTGCCCAAATGGTGGGCCATCAGGATCAGAAACCATGTTAGGGAGGTTCTTTTGGGTTAGGAGGGTTTTTCTGGCGCCCCTGATCCGGTGGCCTCCTATCCTGCCTATGCCTAAAACTACTGAGTCCCATCCCCTGCAGAGAGTTCTGAGGGAGGGCAAGGGTCACAAGGCAGGTGGGAGAGAGTTCACTTTGGGAGAAGTGAAATAATAAACAGATCTACAAACTATCCTTAATCATATCCTTCCTCTTACAGATGACAAAAAAACAAACAGTAATGTTGTGTGATCACAGGTAATGGACTCTGCTGTCAGTGTGTGGATTTCTGGGATGAGAGATCAAGCCAAAGCTCAGGCCAGCTTCTTACTTACTCTGCGTAAACCTACTCATTATCCAGAATCTTCAGGCCTATGTGACCGTCACTTGCTCTGTCATTTCCAGTGATGAATTGGAGGCGACCAGCAGGCAAGCTGTCGCCCAGTGGGCAGCGAGCCTAAGAGTCTTACAGGGATTGGGGTGTAAAGAGGCAATGGGAAACTTCTCTTCCGAATCAACTCTTTGGCTGCCTGAGCAAATCCCTACATCCCTTCCTATACACACTCTTCCTGCACCGGGACCCTCTCTTATACCCAAGCCTTGGAGAATCCCCACCAGTTCACTGACAGTCACCCCACACTTAGAGTCCTTGGTCCAACTGTAGCAGGCACTGGGATGGCCTGCCCAGATTCCCCTCCAGAGCTGCTAGACTTATCCCCTAGCTGCTAGGTTGTCAGTCTTCTCCAGGAAGTCCCTCTGCAGAGCAAGAGGCCTCATCAAGGTCATACCCCCTTTCTGAGGCAGTCTACACCCAATGACTGGTCAACATGGGTGTTAAGGTTTGGTTCCCTCACCCCAGCTTCAAAGCTCCCTAGGGGGGTCAGCTGAGGCCTTTGTTGAGACTGCTTTGTAGCCCAATTTCTCTCTCCTCCCAAATCATCTTTGTCACTTCTTTCTCTTCCAAAGGTATTGATCCCGAGAGCACTCTCTAATAAATGTCCTAAACGGAAATCATCAACTGGGGGAATCCAACCTATGACCCCAATCCCACGTGAAACACTCACTTGCTGCTCCCTAGGTCCCTCTTTAATAAACATTAGCTTGCAACAATATGGGGATACACTGTAACTCAAAATAGGCTAATTTATGGCTCTGTGGCTTCTTTTGTGTCACTTCTCTTTTCTGATCCTTGTAAGACACTATGACCCCTATTTCTAGATATGGTAGACAGAATAATGGCCCATAATGATGTCTATGCCCTAATACCCAGAACCTGTGAATATGTTAATTACATAGTAAAGGGAATTAAGATGGCAGATAGAATTAAGATTGATAATCCAATAATGTAAAAATATGAAGATTATACTGGCGTATCCTAATGGGCTCAGTGTAATCACAAGGATCCTTAGAAGTGAAGAGGGAAACAGACAAAGAAAGTCAGAGTGAGATATGAATATGGAAGAGGATCAGAGAAACACAATGTTACAAGTACTTGACTCATCATTGCTGGCTTTGAAGATGGAGGAAGGGGCCACAAGCCAAGGAATACAGGTGGCCTCCAGAGACTGGAAAAGGTAGGGAAGCAGATTCTCCGCTCAGGCCTCCAGAAAGGGCTGCCGCCCTGCCGACACCTGGATTCTAGCTCAGTGAGACCCGTGTTGATTTCTAGCCTACAAAACTATAAAATAATAAATTTGTATTATTTTAGGCTATGAAATTTGCAGTAATTTGCTACAGCAGCAATAGGAAACCAATATACTAGGCAACTCTACTTCCAAGGGGTCACTTACAGGGGAGGGCGGTCTTAGCAGGAACAATCAGGAGGAAGCAATTGGTACAACTTCGCATATGAATTACCCTTGGACCTTTGTTGTAGACTGAATGTTTGTGTCTCCCTCAAATTCACATGTTGAAGTCCTAATCCCAAATGTGATGGCATTTGGAGGCAGGGCCTTTGGGAAGTAATTAGGTCATGAAGGTAGAGCCCTCATGAATGAGATTAGTGTCCTTAAAAAAGGGATCCCAGAGAGCTCTCTTACATTCTTTCTGCCAGGTGAGGATACAGGAAGATGGCAGTCTGCAACCTGGATGAGGGCCCTCACCAGAACCCAACCATGCTGGCACTCTGACCTCAGACTTCCAGCCTCCAGAATTGTGAGAAATTAATTTCTATTGTTTATAAGCCACCTAGTCTATGGTATTTTGTGATAGCAGCCCGAACTAAGATAGCCTTCTTGTCTGAACACTACTATCTAAGCAGAAATATTCTAGTATTTCTCTATAATCTGCCTTTTTGGAATGAAGTAATAAATCTGAGAATTTCAATAGAAGAGAGTATAGGGTTCATCTCCATCAATAATTTTCAAGGTTTCTTTTAGCAGAGGAAATCTTTTTTTTTTTTTTAATAGGAAATCACAGGCATCCAATATCCAAGGCAGACAGAAGTGGAGCTGTTCAGACTGAAGCCCAGGGTCCCTGTCTTTGCCCTCACCCCAAGGGCTCCAGCACTGAGGACAAAGTTTGAAAACCACAGACCCAGCTCACTGGGTCTCTGAGCTGGAAAGCCATAAAGCAAAGACTAGAACTCAGGTCTCCAGCCTCCATGCAGAGGCCTAAGCAGAGAGATAGACTATGGGCTCTTCTCAGAACATTCCGTGTGCACGGGCTTTCTCTGCCTTCTCCGATCAATGAGATTTATGCAGCGTTACAGAAGGTTTAAGAATTTCCTACAGGCAGACTGACTTCTTTTTTATGTGGTTTCTTGTTTATGTTTTATTTTGTTTCTATGTACTGGGTCTCCCCACCCATAGTCACTCTGTAGCTGGAACAGGCAGCTTACTACATGGTGTGATTTGCGTGACAACAAAAGTACCACTTGCCTGCAACCTCTCTCCCCACCAGCCTCCAGGATGCCTGACACTCCACCATCGGAGTCACTAAGGCGTTGCCTCCAGAAGGCTCCCTTCCAAATTCAAACGCCACATTTCGTTGATTCTAAGACTCATGTAGTATCATATTTAAAGATCTTTAGAATCAGGACATAACTTTAAATTTCTTAATTGAAGGTCAAAGCAGATATGAGAGTCCACAAAGAATGGACGACCTCCATTGTCTTCCACATCCTTCATAACTAAGAGAAACTTAGTTATGAGAGAGGAGCAGGAAAGGCTCTGTGTATGGATAGGAGTGTGTGTGTGTGCAAGGTCAAGTCTCCACAGCATGAGGGATCTGAGCAACCGAGAACAACCATTAGAGGTGAGTAGATGGGGACACGGGAGGGGTTCTCCAGGGATATATAAAGTTTATATCCTCACATAAGAAATTAAGTAAATTAAAATCCTCATTTGTTCTTGGGAGCAAATGAAATTCCGAAATAGAGTTTATGTTACAACGGCATTCCTTATTTCACAGTCTGTAATTAATTAAGTAACTATAAAATGGTTTCAAGCATAAATGATGCTCCTTCATTCTACAGAATGGATATTCTTATCATTTCTGTGTACTGGCTAAAGATTAGATGACAGCTAATGCCAACCATAAAGAGTGACAATTAGTCAACTGGATTTCTGTTTGCTCTTCCAGTTCATTAGGTTAAATGAACTGTTAATTCATTTCACCAGAATCCTCTGCCTTAATCAAAGGTGAGAGCCTCAAAGTATTTGCCAACCCCAGGATGACATTTAAAATCTAAAAAACAAAAATATACTTTTGAAATACAGACATACTTTCGTTAATTAATAATTATGATTAAGACAGGAGTTTGTTATTTAAATAATTTTCTTTTGGAACAGAAGGAGAAACCAAGATTGCAATTCAGAGACTTGTTATTTCATCCTCCCCGCTGCAAAAATTAGCTATCACTTGGTGTCCAGCCAAGGCCGTGAAGTCCCATTTCACTTGCCTTTCAATATAAATTTGGAGATGTGATCCTCTGGAAAACAAATTGGCACCAAAACATGATAAAATTCTGTGCAAAAAGACAACAGAACTTTAAAAAAATCACAAAGAGGGAAAACAACAGTTTTCTAATAAAAGATTCATCATGTTATTCTCTGCAATTCACCAATGTGGATGCAAATGGTTGAAATATTTTTATGTTTGGCAGAAAAGCATAAAGGTCTAAAGAAGAAATATTACCGATGGTTTCACTGAACAGAACATAATGAACTGAAAATCTCTCGGCTTCAGCACCTCCCTCTCCAGTCCTGACGGCACTCTTGGTGGTACGCAAACCCTGTTCCCAGGGCGCGCTGCAGAAGCTGCTGGCATTTAGCGAGGCACTTGCTGAGCTGAGGGAAGGTACAGAGAGACAGAGAGAGGCGGAAGTGACCCTTGAACGTAGGCTTAAGTGAACAAATGGGCTGAGGGAACTGAAAATTCTGCAAAGAATTTCCATCTGTGAAACCAGTTCTCTGAGTCTCAAACTCATTAATGGTGAATTCCTGTGTGCTGAGTTTCTGCAGAACACAGCCCACTCCATTAGAAGAATGCCATACCATAATTCAGCAGACGTTTCCTGAGGGTGTACCACGTGCAAGGCACTGCACTGGGCACCAGGGAGCATACAGACTGGCATCATATAGGATCCTTGCCCTCAAGGAGATCACTATCCGGAAACACCCTTAATAGGCAGATGGGGTGGTGCCATCACCCAGCCAAACACGATAATGGGGTAGGGTGGGAGTCACAGAGGAGGGGGAGATACCTTCTGATGGTGGACGGCATGAGGAAAGCAGGTGGTGCAGGAACACATGGTAGATGGAGGGAGGTGCATTTGGTCCAGATCTTGAAGTAGGAGTGGGATTTTAACAGGGAATGATGGAGAAGGGGCGTCAAGGCAGAAGAAACAGTGTGGACAAAGGGATGAAGGCTGGAAAATACAGGGGTGTTTGGAGCAAGGGTGAGTTGTTGGAATGATAGTGCTGGAAAAAGAGAGGCTAGGGCTGGATTGAATGGGCAGCCCAGATATTATCCTACAGGACCAAGGGCTGGGTAGCTGTGGAGCAGAGGGCCATCATATCAGGTCATGCCATCTGCTTTTGCCACTGGTCCCTTACTTCAAGGGCCCTGCAAAGGGAGGAGCAAATGCCTAGTGTAGCCTGGTTTTCCTGCAGTTAGAGGACTCACTGCCCTGCATACGGTCTGACCTCATGCTTTAGCCTTCGTTTGCAGAAGCTGAGGCTTTGTTGTAGTCTTGTGGTCACTGCAACAAGCCTACTTGGAGTCAGGCCACTCCCTGGACCACCAAAGGGAACAATGAGGTCAAAATCCAGCCAACTGAATGATATACCCACTCCTCCAACCCGGAGCTGCATTCTCGGAGGTAGAACCCCATTCACTAAGTTCAGAACATTGTTATCACCCCAAAAAGAAAATCTTGATCGCCTTAGCCGACACCCCCCAGCCCCTCCTATTAGCTCCTCAACCCTGGGAAATTACTAATCTACTTTCTGTCTATAGAAATCTATGTAGATTTGCCTATTCTTGGCATCTCATGTAAATGGAATCATGCGATGAGATCTTTTCTGCCTGGCTTCTTTCACTTAGCATAATGTCTTCCAGGTTCATCCATGCTGTAGCATATATCAGTACTTCACTCCTTTTTTATGGCCAAATAATATGCCGTTATAGATATACCACATTTCATTTATCCATTCCACAGTTGATGGACATTTGTGTTGTTACCACTTTTTAGCTATGATGAATAATGTTGCCATGAACACTCATGTAGAAGTTTTTGTGTGGATGTACGTTTTCAGTTATCTTGAGTATATACCAGGAAGTGGAATTGCTGAGACTTTCTATTGTTTTTGAGGAAGATTAGCCCTGAGCTATCATCTACTGCCAATCCTCCTCTTTTTGCTGAGGAAGACTAGCCCTGAGCTAACATCCATGCCCATCTTCCTCTACTTTATATGTGGGATGCCTACCACAGCATGGCTTGCCAAGTGTTGCCATATCCGCACCCGGGATCTGAACCGTCGAACCCCAGGCTGCCAAACTGGAAGGTGCGCACTTAATCGCTGCGCCACTGGGCTGGCCTGCTGAGTCTTTCTTATTCTTTCCCATTTCTTCTAGCAACTAACATGAGTAAATATCTGTGGAGTGAATGAATATTTGTTGAATGAATGAATGAATAAATGATGAATGAATAAAAGCATCTCATTTTCTTAGAAGATATTTTGGGAGTTACTACCAAATACACAAATATTAACAACTTACTATTGGCGGTTAAGCCTTGTCATATTCTCTCCTCTTATTAAGGTTGAGGTAAGCCTGGGGTCCATCATCTCGCCTGCCCCAACCCTCCTGGGGAGCTGAGGAAACTGGGGTTGGTGGGCAGATTGAGTGTGCACCTCTCCAAGGTGCACCCGGGAAGCAGAGGCTTTTCCTGACTCAGCACATTCTCAGAGCAGTGAAGGCCCCACAATCTGGCTGACTCACTTTAGAAGATGGAGCTGCCGGGAGTCCATCAGCCAAGGTGGGGCTTCGCAAGGACTGCACTTCCGAGCCAGGCTGCAGAATGGGGTGAGAGGGGAGAAGGAAGAGGGGCTTCATTATACTGACCTACAAATCCAAGGGATGCTCAGGAGCGCAAGGGCCTGGATGCGAGTGCATGGGGGTGAGGGCAGTTATGGGATGGTGGCCTGGGCGCATGCATCCCCACATGCACTTAGGATTCCAATGAGCATGTTGTCCATAACCCAAGGGTATTATCAGTAACAAAGGGCCTCAGAGGGACTTGGAGTTCTCACCCTGACGTCAGATGCTAAGAGGGGCCTCAGCCTCTGCACATACCTTGTATACCATCCACGCTCCTGCCTTGGCTGGCACTGAGCTAAATGCCAATAGCACAAGAACAGGGCAAACCGCTTTGGCAACTGTAGCCCAGATTCATGAAGGACAGTAGGCAGGTGGGCAGGTGCCCTCCCAACTGATGTGAGGCAGGAACATGCCCTCCTGCGGGGTGCCCAGGTCAGGCTCCTCACAGATGGTCTTGCAACTGAGGATACAGCTGTACGAGTTCACTGGTCTGAGCAGAGTTACAACAGGCGGCTTGGATATCTAGGGAAGGAGCAGAAGGAAACTCCTCTTCCCACCCAGTGAGGGGTCCACCCAGCCCCTTTCCACCTCCTCTTGGCCTTCTAACTACCCTTCAAGGCCCAGCTGCCCGCAGGCAGCATCTTGCATCATCATCATGTTGGACTGATGGACACTCCCTCCTTCTCATGTTCTCTGATACTTTGATGGGGTCTTTCCTCCCCAGTGAGCCTAAAATACTTCAGGAGGAGAGCATTTCTTCTTCCATAACAGCTTCCCTGCCGCATGAAGTCATGATCCTGTCTAATATCACACCCACAATGCTGGCCCTTACTCAGACCCTCTGTGGGTTATTTAACACCTAGCCGATATTTCATGCCTGAATGGTATTTAAGGGTCTTATTTTAAAAGTAGCACATGTTCAATGTAGAAAATAAGAAAATTATACAGAGAGAAATAAAAGCCATCTGTAACCCACATCCAGAAGTAACTCCTGGAAAATATTCTCCTGTTATTTTTCTATTTATGTTTATTACTTTTTTCAAAATTGTCATCATAATGTACATGCTGTTTTACAACCTGCTCAATATATTATGAATATATCATAATGCCATTAGATAATTTTTTGCAATTTTAATGGCTGTATGATATTCTATCGCATGGACTTAATGTATTTTATTTTATCAATGCCCCATCGTTCTTTATATTGATTGCTTTCAATTTTGAAATTTATAAATAATGTCACAATAATCTCATACAGAAATATTTTTGCACACTCCTGAATATTTTCTTAAGATATATTCTTAGAAGTGGAAATGCAGCATAAAAATTATGAACATTTTTAGAGCTTCTTAAATTCATTGACTAATTGTCCATCAGAAGGGTTGTAGCAACTTCCATTCCCACTGGATTTGCCTACAACAACTTGTAATAAGCTTCACTTCTGATTAGAGGCTTCAAAATGCAAAGAGAAGACAAGGACTGCAGTGAGCAGGCCCAGTGACATCAAAAGCCAAAGTAAGGAAAATCGATAAAATAGGTACATTGCTGGGCAGACAGAAAGATATGCGTTCACAAAGCTACTTTTATTCATCAAGAAACTGCTGTGCCAGACCACACACTCCCCACCCCCGGGGCCCTCCACTTCAAAAGGCAGGGAAGTATGTAATACATCTCAGAAAGAGTTCTTTGCAAAGCCATCACAAAAGCCAGTGTCTTTTCAGCGGCAGCGCATCATGGCCGAGCGAGGCAGAGACTTGGCATCAGGCGTCTCAAACCCAGCACGCCTGCAAACCCCACAGAAACACACTGAGCCAGTTGCCTTCTCTCGCCCTCAGCTTCTCCATCTGCAATTAAGAAGAATATTAGAACCTATCCAAGGGGGATCATGTGAGCATCAAACGAGATCAACTATGTCAACATACCTTATAAACATTCAAGTGCTGACCTTATTGCTAAGACTGGGCGCTCGAAGGAATAAGCACTATTCTACTGACTGGAAGGTGGAACTTCCCTGGAGACACCGGAAAAATTGAGTGTGGCTGCCGTTCCCTCCTGTCCCCAAAACACCTAAGAACATTGGAACCCATTAGTCGATTCTTTCAACATTGAGGAGACTGCGTAAGAACTCATTTCAGTGAGTCACAGGAGGAGAAAGGAAAGGTCTTTTCCTATTTAAATTCCAGCCCACGAGTTCTTGCTCTAGACATGGCCAACTTAAGGCTTTTCTTGGTCGTTTATGTCATGAGAATTTAACTGCTTCACATTTGCAGGAAGCTTAATTGGCTCCGTTGCTAGAGGATCTGCTGCTGCCATTTTCCTTTGCATTCGTGGCAGGCCTCGGAGGGGAAGCTGGAAATAATAATGTCCCCAGGTGAAATGAGGTGATGTGCTGGAAATAGCTTGGAAGAGCATAAAATGCTATGCAAAGGTAAGGTCTAATCCTCATTTGGTTGTGATGAAAGGACTAGTTGCAGGAGAGTCTGTGGAGCAGAGTCAGGAATATGAATTTTGATGCCAGATAAGTATGGTCTTGAGTCCTGGCTTTGTCGCCTACTAATGCATGACCTTGGGCACATTCTTTAATCTATCAAAGCCTCATTTTCTCCTCTTTGCGGCTCCCTTGACTCTCTGGAATTGTCGTCTTTATCCTGTGTTTGGTGTGGGGCTCTTTCCACTGGAAGGTAAGCTTCATGAGTGCAGGAATGTTTTCAGTCCTATTCACTGACAGATCCTCGAGACAAAGACAAGTGCTCCCTCTGCAACAAAGCAGTGATTCTGGCACTCTCTTAGGACACCCTCTCTGGGGATTCTGCTTTGTCCCTCCAAGTGTTTCCAAACCAAAGTGGGTCTGCTTCGTGGTGAGTTGAAAGCGCCTTCACCAGAAGTAGTTGTCCCACGAGGTAAGGTTTATTTGCAACAAAATAGAGGCCACAGGGCATCATTTCCAAAGTGGTGGCACCCAAGCAAGGGAAAGCAGGGGCCTTTTGTTTCGGATGGGGAATGAATATTCCAAAGGGAGAGGTGGGTATTCGCTCTCATGCAGGCGCAGCTGGAAAACATGCTTCCACATTCATCGCATGTTATGGCCTAAGTTCCTCCTGAGGTGAAGATCTTAACATTAAAATGAAACGGGGGTACTCTCTTGGACGCTTCTCCGCCCATCTACGCAGGTGTTCGCTCTTGCCTTGGGGTTTGAACCAGTTCAGGGCTCTTGGTGATCACACTTCTTAACATAACTAAAAAACAATTTGGAGAAAGAGTTAAGTGCTTTCAAACCTCCTTTGAGGTGCCCTTTACTTGGGGCGGTTAATCGCTGACGCATTTCAGTGGCAGTTCAGCAGCTCGATGCCTGGAATAAACGGGACAAGTCAGGGGTGTCAGTGGCAAGAGGAGGGGAAAGGAGGAGACACACCAGAAAAAGAATTTACCTGCATGAGTACAATAGCACCTTCCTTTAGGAAAAGACCAACTCCCTTCTCCAAACATGTAACTGCTGAAGAGATTATGATTTTAGCACATTCTAAATCCCTAAGGATAGTGATTACTCCTAAAAAGGATTGCTAATTGTAATTGTAAATTGTAAATTGTAATTGTAATTGTAAAATACTCCTTATACTCCATAAAGATCATTTTGCCACCCCTAACAAAAAAAAAGCTTATTGACTAACTCAAAGCCAAAATTCACATTGTGGCTCCACACAGGCCAAGACATTCTTCCACCAGGATAGTACTTCCTTCTTCATGCCTTCCATCATCACCCAGCTCGGGCCTCCCTCCCTCACCTGCACCTTTGGCAGAAGGCAGCCAGCTGTGGCAGGATGTACAGGGGCCCGTCTTTCCTGATAGAAGAGTCAGGAGTTGCAATTGCTACATCGAACCTGGGCTCTGCCGCCCTGCCAGGCTTCCCACAGCAACCCGTACCTCCTGGGGGTGGGGAGGGCTCAAGAGTGGTTCAGCTCTGCATCCACATTCTCAATGTGTGTTGATTGAACAAGGAAGAAGGATGAATGAATGAATGAATGAATGAAGCTCGAATAAATGAATGTGTATCGAGGGCCGTCTATGTGCAAAGTACTGTGGGAGGCACTGTCACCTATTTCTCCATCTTCAGAACAGTGCTGTGGAGGTCCAAATGATCACTCTTATTCAAGGTGAGGAAATTGAGGCAGTTTGCCAAAGAACCAACTCAGTCTTCAGATCGTGGTTTGGAGCTAACCGATGGCTGATCAGAGCTCAGTTGGCGGCTTTATATATATGGAGTTCACAAGTAACTTAAAATTCTTTTAAAAAGTGGGAGTGGGTAAGTTTTAGTACGATTGTCCTAACCTAGAGAGGGTCTCTCAGCACTGCCCTCCTTGGCCCTAAGCTAACTGACGTGTGGAGTGAAGACACAGAGTACGTGTCATGGATCTGCAGCAAAAAACCCCCAAAAAACCCAAAACCCAAGAGAGATTGTTGCTGTGCTCAATGAAAGGATCAGGATCCAGAAGATCTTGAAGGTTTAAATGAGGAGCCAGATCTAAAATGATGCCCCCCTCAAACTTACTCAATTTAAAAAGTTAAGCCAATTCGTTGAATGTCCTGTCCGGTTCATAAACCCAGCTTTATCAGGAGCGAGAGGGAGAGCTTGCTTGTTTGTGATTCATATAATTAATTGGCTAATTCTGGCTCTGACCTTGTTGTATTCTAATTACTGAAGAGGGGAGGGGTAGGAAATGGCTTGTTCAAAGTTAAGGCAATGACCCAAGCTGTGGGGCAGTCCCCAGGCCAGCAGTGCAAACTACAGCGTACCTCCCCCTTACTAGGTGCTTGGGGGAAATTACAGAAATCATATGGAGATAATTACAGTTCTTACCAGATAATAGTTGTTCCTATCTTATAGAGGTGTGGTGAGGATTAGATGAGATAATAAATATACAGAATTTAATGGTGCCCGGTACATAATGAGCACTTAATGGATATTAGTCATTGTTATTATTTCCAATTCTTTCATATTATAAATTTCTGTGACATACATTTTTATTTATATGAAGCGTTTTCCTGTTTAGGTTTATTTTCTTTAGCTAAATTCCTAAAAGTGAAACTCCCAAATCAAGGGTATAAACACTCCAGATCTCTTCATACTTCAAGTATATCACCAAATTATGTTCCTAAGGAATCATAACAACATCTACCATGACCAGCCATAAGGAGACCAGATTCTCAGTACCATCACTAACACTGGGTATTATTGGTTTTTATAATAACTGCATTGGTTTTTACAGTTGATCCTTCTACAAATATCCATCCAGAATATGAGTGGGGCTAGGTTTAGCTGGGAACAGGGCAGAGCCAATTAACCAGGCTGGAATGAACTCAAAGGCAGAAAAGAGCATCTAAGGTGGAGGAGGGTGGAGATAACGAAACCAACAAAGGCCTCAGTGTTCCCAGGTGCTCACGGCCGGGAGGAGTGGGCCGCAGTGCGTACATTGACCCTCCAGGAGCACTGCAGGTAAGCTCTTAAGACAAGAAATCCCTGAGGCCCGAGTAGCTGGTGCTGGCAGAAGAAAGGAAGGACAGGTTGATGAGTGGGGAAGGTTCATGACAGCCTAGCCTACGGACCATGGCAATCAGTGGGTGTAAGAGTGATAAAAGGAAGGGCCCCCAAAGCACAGCTTCCCACTGAGTAATTGGGAGAAGAAACCTGTTGGGAGACTCGGAGTTCCAATATCCTCATAAGGAGGGACTATCCCAGGATTGGAGAGACGTAGTGCTGTACAGGGCGTGGAAAGCAAGAAACTGAAATTCCTAAGCTTGGGGTCCCAAGAAATTCTACACCTTGTGTAATGTTTTGGGAAAGGTGATATGTAGGCACCTGTGCTTGGCCACGCCAGAAAGCCCAAGTTCCCAGAGCTCTCTTCAGCTGGGAAGTGTGTGGTCCTCACCATCATTTCAAATCCAGACACTGAGACACAAGTTGTGATATGTAGGTGCGTTCCCAGAGAACAGTGCAAAATGTTTGAAATGGGACTGACCAAGAAATAGGAGACCTGGAGTCTGTCACCTACTCATGGTGTAAGGTGATTTTCCAAATTTAGAAGGCACAGGAATCACGAGTGTGTGTCTGTGTGTGTATTGGGGTATGTTGTTGTTTAAATGCCAATTCCTAGACCATCCCTCTGCAATTGTGTTAGGGTAGGTCTGAGATGGAGTCCAGAGATCTATGCTTTAAAAAAACATTCTTGATGGATTCAAGATAGATTATCAGACAAGTCCGTTCTATGACATAGATTACGGTATGTCAGAGCCCTGCCAAAAAACCGACGTGAGACAAATCACAGCCAGGCTCCTGGCCCTGCTCTACTCACTGGTGTTCATCGCTGGTTTTGTGGGCAATATGCTGGTCGCCCTCGTCCTGATAAAGTGCAAAAAGCTGAAGAGAGTGACTGACATCTACCTGCTCAACTTGGCTATCTCTGACCTGTTTTTCCTTCTCACCCTCCCATTCTGCAAGTGGTCAATGGGCTGTACTTTAAGAGTCATCTGTGCTGTGAGAACTCTGAATAGGCTGGTGACCCTAAAACTTGAATGTGATACTCACACACACCTGGCATGGAGCTCCTGGGAGATGCTGGCCATTTCCAAAGAGTCAGGGCCATGGGGATGTGAAGAGGCTGTGTCCATGGCTGTCCCTAAGAATGTAGCTCGCAGACTTCCAACTACCGGGAGCATCATTAACCAAGGGTCCCAGCTGCTACATCTGAAACTCACAGCTGCATTTGTACCAAGCCACCCTTCCAACCAGCTTCTCCCAGGCAGTGCCTGAGCACAGCAGGAATACTAAGACAGACCCACCCGGTCCTAGAACACTCAGACTCCCCTGACAGCTGACTTTGGCCTGAGGACCCCAGACAGACTTGCTGAACCCTCCTTAGACTCCAGGTTTGTCTAAGATGCTTCTGCTCCACCTTCCTTCTCTCTCTCCTTCAGCTGGGGTCAGTATGCAAAGAGTCTGATAGCTCTCCAGCCTTGTCTGACTCCCTACCCCTTAATTTCCCATAGGCATTTCCCCTAGTGCAACCCTTGCAATTTAATCTCATCTTGCCATCTGCTTCTCAGAAGACATGGACTAACACGATGGCCCAAAATATCCCCCTTGAAATAATCACCCCATGATTACTACCGGGTCAGAACACAAGCCATGTTTCCCTCAGATCTGTGTGGTTCCATATAAAGGAGGCTGAAGGCATACTGGACTGTGTTATTTTGTCATATGCCCTTGAGTGCTCGAGCTGGAGGGGCGAGTAGAGGTAGGACAGCACTGCCAACAGAGCCCTGGGTGGACTGCTGGATGGGGAAGGGATCCTGTCACCCAGAGAGATGACCTCAGGGCCTGGAGAAGACACACCTTTCTCAAACCCACAGAAGGAGATCTGGGAAAATAAAGTACCAACCTTGGCTCTTCCCACACCTTCCTTTTCCCACCCTCCACCTCCCAGGTAACTGAAGTCCCAGAGATGGGTGGGCATTGGTGCAGCTTCACTCTGGGCTCGGCTCCCTTTCCTGCCCTGCTCCTGGCGCTGCCTTCCTCTGTATGTGGGCTTCATCCTCAGGCTGGCAGCCCAACGGGACATGTCAACATTGGAGGAAAAAAAGACAGAGTTACCTCCAGAAGCTCACCCATGAGAACAAGGAAGAACTCATTTGTAGGCCAACGTGGTACAATTTGAAAGGAGAGGTGGGGAGAAAGGAGATAAATAGAAATAACCTAAGCCAGTAAGAGTAACGGCAGTGGAGACTGATCCCCCCCCCAGACTCCATCGCCTCCGCCTCCATCACTCCGATTGACAACACAGGCAACTGATGCTTCCTCAGCAGCCGTGAAAGCAACTTTAGGAAACTCTATTCCTTTTAGTGACACGTGACCTGCTGTCCTTGTGTGATGACAACCTCAATGCCGGCCATTCTCCCTGACGGGGACAGGTGCATTGCGTGAAGTACCAACTCCATTCTGGGCAACGACGGGCTTACACACAGATCTTCCTTCTGTGGGTTTAAGCCCTATTTTCTCTCAGAATAATTGTTTCTTCTGAGGGAATCATGTGTCAGTGTGGGTCTGTGTGTGCTTTCCAACCCCGCAGCCAGTGCCGCCGCACCTCCACTGCGGGAAGACCTCACAGTGTGTGCTCTGCTCCCATCCACGTGCAGGGTCCAGGGCCGTGTTGCAGATAACTCAGTCCTGGGGAAATGTAGTGCCTGCGGGAGCGGGGAGGGATGCTGGGACTCGGCCAACAAGGAGAGAGGGCAACACATGCATGTACGCATGCACATGAAGTGAGAAGAGGGTGCAGACCCCAAGGGAGCGAGGGAGGGAGCTGGGGAGGACACATGGGCTCTTGGGCAGGGTTTTACGTCTCTGGGATTGTTCTCTGCTCTGAGGGAGAAATTACACTTAGTGAGGGGTTCAGACTTTTCCCCACCGCACTGCAATTGCCTTCGGGTTTTCCAGCCCTGATAGACTCACAGGGCTTCAAGTGACAGTGTCTGGAGAATGCCAAGGCGGCAAGGGGAAGCTAGGTGACTGCACGCAGCCCTCTCCAGCCCCACAGGGAGCAGCCGTGTCCCTCCTCAGCACTGCATCCTAGACTTCTCACGGTAAGCAGGGGCAAGGAGGGCTTTGTCTTGTGAGGGGGCTGGAAGCAGCCACCAGGAATACGAGTCAGGAGGGACACGGGGCACCCAACCACATGCACACCAGAGAAAGGGAACCTCTGGAGAGATTGGTCCTCCCTTTAAAATGTAACTCACGGCATGTCCCACCTTCTTGGCTCAAGACCCTCAGATGGCTCCCATATCACTCAGAGAAAAAGCTGAGGTCTTTACAGCGGCCTATGATGCTTTTATGGGTTAAATTGTATCCCTCAGAAAACCTCTGTTGAAGTCCTAACCCCTCCATACCTCAGAATGTGGCATCATTTGGAGATGGGGTCTTTTCAGAAGTAATCAAGTTAAAATGAGGTCATTAGGGTGGGCCCTACTGAAAAGGGGAAGTGTGGACACAGACACACGGACAGGGAGAATGCTATGTGAAGATTGGAGTTATGCTGCCACAAGCTGAGGAAGTACCAGAAGCCAAGAGAGAGGCCTGGAACATCCTTCCCCAGCACCCTCAGAGGGAGCACGGCACACGTTGATCTCGGATCTAGCCTCCAGAACTCACTACTCGTCTGTTGTCTGAGCCGCTCGGCTGTGGTGCTTGTCAGAGCAGCCCTGGCAAAGGAACATAGCCCAGGTGACACAGCCTCTCTGTTCTCTCCTCTCACTCTCTCCCTCGAGGTCCCTCTGCAGCACATCTGGCCTCCTTCTGTTCTGCAGATTCACCAGGCGTTCTCCATCTCAGGGACTTTGCATAGCTGTTCCCTCTGCCTGCAACGTTCTTCCCCCAGAAATCTGCCTGGCTCCCTTCCTCATCTCCTTCAAGTCTTTACATAAACCTTCTCAAGGTAGCCTTTCCTTATCACCTTATTGAAAGTTGAAACCCTCCCCCTGCTCGCATTTTCCAATTCCTCTTCCTCTGGTCTTTTCCCCGTAGCCCTTATCACCTTCCAGCAGACTATCTGCTTTCCTTAATTATTACGTGTATTGTTTCTTTTCTGTCTCCTCCCATTAGAAGTTGCATTCTACCAGGGCACGGGTTTTTGTCTCTTTTGCTGCCTGATTTGTCCCATGTGTCTAATATAGTGCCTGACACAAAGAAGCCATCAATCATGATGAACAAATGAATGATGCTGGGTGGCTGATGCATGGGACGTGTGTGTGTGTGTGTTTCAGTGCTAACTAATGTGTCCCCTCCGTGCTAAGCACTGCTTAGCCCACAGAATGTTCTCAATAACCCTACGTGGCAAGCACTATGATCCTCATTTTACATAAATGAGAAAGCTAAGACTCAAAGTTCAGAACCGTGCCTACACTACCGCAGCCCAGAACGTCGGAATCCGTATTCACATCTCCGGCCTCCTGACTCCAGTGCCGCACTGGCTCTTGCTGGGCCTTGGCAGGGACTCTGGGAAACAGCGTTCCTTGCTTGGTTTCCTAGGGATCGGGGTGGTGGGCCAGGGCAGCTGCCGCTTCACTGCCCGAGGAAAGTGTTTCTGGAGTGACCGTGTGCCACAGCTGGCCACCACCCAGCTGGTTCTCTCTCCAGCTTCCAGGCTTGGCTCCCGGGTGATCAGCTGGGTCCAGATCACCCTTGATCTACCACTCACACGTGTGCTGGGGAGGGTGACAGAAAGGGAAGACGAGAGAGGGCAGTAAATGAGGGCAGGGAGAAGCAGGCTATTGAAATTCTAGACTTGCCAGAAGCCAACTGGGCCGGGAGGCATGTATTACTGGCTGTTCTCAGCGGGCACCCAGTGGGCAGAAATCCCATTGCTCAGCTCTCCTGGGGCGGGGGTAGAAGGGCAGACTGTAACTGTGTAGTTGTATTGTGATGGTGAAGGAGGAAACAGGAGCAGCTGATCTGGCCTGGATGGAGAGTGCCCACGTGTGCACAGATAGGCCTTTGTGTCCTGGGCCCAGACAACAGGCTGCATTCTTCCCCACCTCGGTGACGTCCTTCACGGACATGTCCCCAGAGCACATTTTCAAAGGATTAATCAGCCATGGATTAGATGACACGGCATTCCATCTGCTACCCCCTCTTTGCTCAGGCTGCGCCTTCTCTTTGTTATCTTGAGCACAGAGCCGCTGGCCCACCCAGCCCTGCCCCTTGGGCTGCTTACTGTGGTCCCCAAATACAAGCCTCGAGATCTCACAATCAAGTGTCAAAATCTCAGAACATTGGAGCTGGACAAACACAAGGGCAAGTTTAGTCCCTGGGGGAGGGAGGTGATAGAGTCAGCAATGGAGCGGTCACTCGGACCCAGGGTTCCTGCCCCCAGAGCAGTGTCCTTTCTGGTAGGAGGGCCAAGCTGCCCCAGGAATCTGGCTATCCAGCAGCCCTACCTCAGGGCCTGGACCCTTTCCAGAGAAGCCTGGGGGGGAGGATTCGTCAGGAAGCTAGACTTAACTCTCACTGGGTTGACTCCCGGTCCTGCCTGTCTGGTTTCTGAAGCAAACGGCTTTACTTGCCCAAGCCAAATGCAGGAGACAGGAAGCACTCCAGGATACTGCTGGTTCTGCTTAGCTGCACTGTGGGGCTGCTGGGGGATCCGTTAACTGTGAAGTGCTGCTCTCTCTGGATGTAAAATACATCCCTCAAATACTAATATGGCTGCTGCTATGGACTGTGACCCCCGAAATTCATATGTTGAAGCACTAACCCTGGTATTTGGAGGTGGGGCCTTTGGGCAGTGATTAGGTTTAGGTGGGGCCTCCATGACGGGATTAGTTCCGTTGCAAGAAGAGGAGGAGACCAGAGTTCTCCCTCTCCACCATGTGAGGCCAGAGCAAGAAGGTGGCCTTCTGCGAGTCAGGAAGATAGCCCTCGCCAGACATGAATCTGCAGGCACCTTCCTCTCGGACTTACAGTGTGCAGAACGGAGAGAAATAAACGTCTATTGCTTAAGCCACACGGTCTGTGGTGTTTTGTTATAGCAGCCTGCACACGCGATGACACCCACCTTCCCCGGCTTCTCTAGGCCATGCTTGCAGAGTTGGAAGGCCTGGGCTCTCCTCTCGGATATGGTTACTTCCAACTGCAAGATCTTGGAAAAGGAGCCATTCTCGCTAACTCTTCATGTTCTTACCTTAAAATGGGGCTTGTGATCTCTGTCCTTTGCTCCTCGCAGATCACTGTGAGGATCAAATAAATAATCCTATAAAATACTACTGCAATGACGGCAATGGCTACGACTACTACCGTTACCACTGCTGCTGCTATTACTACTATTATTACTACTACTACTATTACTGCTATCATTACTGCTGCTACAATTACTACTGCTACTGCTAGTACTATTACCACTGTGACTACAACTACTGCTACTATCTCTACTGCTGCTGCTATTACTACTACCACTATCACCACTGTGACTACGACTATGACTACTACTAACACTCCTGCTGCTACTATTGCTACTATTATTATTATTGCTATTACTACTATTACCACTGTGACTACTACTACTATCACTACTGCTGCTGCTATTACCACTACTACTACTGCTACTGCTTCTACTACTACCACCACCAACAGTTACCAAGTACTAAGCAGGTACTTAATGTGCTAGACGTTCTCTCACTGATTTCCAGTAAAACGCCTTTATACTTGAAAATACATAAAAGCATTAAGCTCATTTTAATTTGGCTATAAAGGATACTATGGGAATAGTTATGAAAATGTGTATTCTAATGCATTCTTTACATATAACATTAATATATTGTGTGTTATGTGATAGAAAGTACTTGTTATTAGGAAATACACAATTAAATACTTATGAATAAAAGAGCATAATATATGCAAATTACCCTCCAATAGTTAATATACACAGTGTGATCAAGTTTCCCAGAGACCCACCCAAACAAGCAGGCTGCACTGCCTCCCTACATTGCTTCTATCAAGGTTGACCAGCTTGTTTCCTGGAGATTAAATGTTTGACCCTGTCCTGACTATACAGGAGAAAAGCTGATAAAGTTAGTAATATGCACGCCTATAAAGCTGACCTTGTAAAGAATTGTGGTATGTAATTTAAACCATTTCGTACTCATGGCTGAAACACCACATTAGAGATTCATTTCTTTAGCTCATAAAAGCTTTTCAGGCTTCACAAAACATAGCTTGGGGAGATGTAACTGCTTTTGAGGTCTGAGGAGGAGTCAATGCACTACTGAGTCAATGCATTTACTGCGAATCCAAACATCAAGAAAGTTAAGATACTTTCCCAGTGACCACATAGATAGTGGGTAGTAGGGCTGGATTTGGAACCAGTTTTGTCTGACTCTTTCTACCGCAATATACTCAAAGATTGTGATCAGCTAACTCCTTGGGGGCTTGTTTATTAGATTGCTTTATAACTCTGACAAGTAACAAAGAGGAATGAAGTCCAACATGAGTTTGGTCTAGGTTAGATATGTGACGAAGCTAGGAGACAGGGGCCAAGAGAGGAAATGAGAAAATGTCCCAAGAAAATTCACCTGCTTGGCAGTATTCCTTTAGCACCAGCCTTCTGCTCCTGGCTTCCCCCACTGCCACCGGACCCCCAAAGACACAGGCCATGTCATCCATGCTCACAGGCTTGATTGTGTTCAATGACTTTTAT
Source organism: Equus asinus (assembly GCF_041296235.1). Taxonomy (NCBI): domain Eukaryota; kingdom Metazoa; phylum Chordata; class Mammalia; order Perissodactyla; family Equidae; genus Equus; species Equus asinus. The sequence goes on from NC_091805.1 coordinate 48,027,926, forward strand.
ATTTTTCTGTTCTGAAAGAGCTTCTCTTTTGCATTTCTGTTCCAACTGAAGTTCTGTTAATGATGTCTTGGACCTGGATGTTTTGTTGCCAACCATATTTCAGAGTCACCACAGTGGGCACACCATCCCATTTCCACTCCACCAAGCAAGCAGGCCCTGAGCCACTTAGCACTCATCATTGTCCTTCACATTCTTTATCTCCAGTCCAACCATTTCTTATCGCAACATTTCCTTTATATTTCATCAGTACTGAAAAATTCTCAGCCATTATTTCGTTGATTTATCCTCTTGCCCATTCTCTTTCTTCTCTCTTTCTGGATTCTGGACAGTTTCTTGCATGTTGCCAGAATCCCACACACAGCATTCTCTGCTTTCTCCAAAGCTGTGGAAGGCCACTCAGCACACACAGGAGCAACCTGAAAGTTCAGGCAATTCATGTCCTCCAGGTAAGCCTCCGCCACTGGAGGAGAGGAATCCTTGGGCAAATCCTCCAGCCTCCCTATCCTCTGGTGGGACATTCTGCACAGTTCCTCAGAAGGTCCCCAGCAAGACTGAGCCCGCAGGAGCCAGTAGCTCATTAGCCACACTTCATTGGCTCTTCCCCTCCTCTGCCCCGTTCTCTCCCCTCCCTCACTTTTGCTTCCTGGGCTCACACCCCAAATTAACCACTCACACTCAAGTCTTTGTCTCTGACTCTGCATTCAGGGCAATCCAAATCCAGATACTTTTTCCATTCTCAGATCTGGACACTCCTGGTGTTCCAGTTAAGCAGAAGTACTTTTGGTTTATTAAATACGGCACCACTACTTTCACGTCTCTGAAACCTCTCTTCAGGCTGAAATAACTTCTATTCTGGTCTCACTAGCCAAATAGTTATTCCTCCTTCAAGACCCACCTCAAGTTCCTCAAATACCACCTCTTCTGGAGGACTTCCTCAAACCTCCCATCCTAACTTATGTAATTATATATCCATTTCACATTTTACCTTACTGTTTTATACATTTATTTTCCCAGTGAGGCTGCAAGCTAGAGGGTCTGGCCATTTCCTACTCATCTCTGTGCCCCCTCCAAAACACCAAAACAAATGCCTGTTAAATGAATAAATCAATTAATTAATTCATCTCTGATATCTGTAGAGTGTCATGCACTTCCACTCAATTTTCTTGTAACAGAATAGCAAGGAAGATGGTAATCAGAATTCCCACCAACATCTAACACTCTGCAAAGACATTTAACATCATTGTCTCATTTGATCTGAACAACCTTGTAGAACAGGCAAGGAAATCACTATTATCTCCATTTTAATACTGAGAAAATTGGGGCTCAGAGAAGAGAACCGATTTTCCCAAGATCACACAGCACTAAAAGCTAGGACTCTCAACTCCTTGTTGAGCACTCGTTCTACCAGATACATTTTGGGTCAGGCCAACCGTGTCTGCCCTTTGCCTCAGAGTCATCTTCTGTGTTCTCCTGGCCACCTCTACTCCACTGTCCACTCCCGTTCTCTAGCTATTTGTTCCTGATGGGCAAACTTCCTTAGCATCTTGACGAATCTTCTCCCAGATGGTCTGTAGCCCCCTCTGAACTTTGTCCAGCGCCCTGGTCTTGGACTGTCCTTACTTTCCCATTCCTCAAACTCATTCCCAACCTTTCCAAGCAGCTGCTCAACTCCCTGCCTGGAAACTTTCTGTGGTAGTTCTCAAGAAGGGCCACTCCACACTCCCCTGGGCTCCCTGTTCTCACTCATCCTGTGGGGCTCAGCTTGAAAGTCACTGCCTCTGGGAGGTTCCCCCACCCCAACTTCCCAAACTGTATTAGGCTTCCCTAGCAAGCCACATTTTTCCTTCAAGCCTTCATTCATCTTTCCAACATTTAGTAACTGTTTGTCTCTTCCAATAATGATAACAACAGTTCACATTTACTAAACACTTCTTGTGCTAAGTGTCTGTATTATTTTATTTACTCCTCAGAATCTCATAGGGTGGAAGCACATATAGTTAATCAGATAGGGAATGTACTTCTGACCTATTTGTATATTCTCAACTCCCAACATAGAGCCTGGCACAGGCACAGAGTGGGTGTTCAGTACCTTTTGTTAAATGAATAAATTGTCTCCCTTTGGCACCATATCATTGAAACTTGCTGCTCTCAAGACACGTCTTCCCTGACCAGTCCACAAAATTCTCCAGTCAGGTTGACTGTGACCAACTTTTTGGGAGAAGCCCATGTTAATATCTGCTGTTCATCTACTCATTCAGCAAATATTTGTTGAGCTCCTACTGGATGCCAGATCCTTCTAAGTGTCAGGGTGACAATGGCAAGTAAGGTAAACATTGTCCTTGTCTCCTAAGAGCTCACTTAGAGTCTAGCAAGCAAGAATCACAATTGAATAGGTAATTATTCTAAAGGATAGTGAATCTCATGGAAGAAGCACAAATGCTGTGGGACTCCATTCTAGGGATGCCTAACCTCGTTCAGGGGGCCAGAGAAGGCTCCAGAAGTGATATTTGAGCTGGAACTTTAAAAAAAAAAAGTGTAAGATGTCAGTGAATTATTTTTTTCTTTATGATATATATGTAGAGTTTGATGCTTGTTTTGTTAGTTCTCTTTCTTGCATCTTTCTTGTTTAGTATCATGCATCTCAGACTATAAACGCCCACCAGGGCTTCATCCACTCATCCTCTTTATCTATTGACCAGACAGATACAGAATATAGACAGATGCCTTATGATAATGGTGATGATAGAGAAGAAGGAGGAGGAGGAAAAGGAAGAGCAGGAGGAAGAAGACAACGACAGAGGAGGAGGAGAAGGAGAGACATGGAACACTTCTCCACCCATTTCCATATAAGTAAAGGTGAAGTTGGGGGCATAGTTTACTTTGGGTCTCCGGGAAGGCCCAGAGGGTGAGTCTAAGACAAAATTCAGATTGTGCTCCCCAACCCACCTAGGGGCTCATACTTCAGTACAGATAGAATTGAGCTAAAACGAACAAGGGCAGCCTTGATCAACAGAACCCAAGGACTTCGACCAGAAAGCGCTGGGAGAGAAGTGATGGAGCCAGAGGATGCAACTCACATAGATGATGCCTGGTTGGTCAATGGGCAGCGTGAGAGTGTGGGTAGAAGATTATCCTTCAGTGCCTAGGGACACGCAGACAGCCACAGTCTTAGGCCCCTGGCAGGCCCAGCCCAGCCCTGTTGATGTTACCCTGGTGCTGGATTGGTACAGAGAAGGGAGACAACATGCCAACAGACCAGGTCCTCACTGGTTTACCTCTTTCTCCCTCCGCTCTCCATTGCTTTCCTGAGTCACTGCTTAGCAACAACCGTTTCAAAGTGGAAGCCAAAGCAGCCCCAACCCATGGCTCGATGTCAGATCTGTCCAGTTCAGGTGATGTAGACATTTGTACTGCCATCCTTTTGTCCATTTCCTTAGGCTTTTCTTTGGTACAAGCTCCTTTTAACACCCTAACTGTTCAGAATGTGCTGAGAGAAATGATTTTTCCAAGAGCCAGTTGGAAGTGGAGACTGGAGAGGGGTTAGTGTGTCCTCAGTAGCCTGCTGTGCTGGTGGCCAGCAGGAGAACTCACCTGGCAGTGGGCAGAAGCCAGAAAGGACACCCTGAGAGGGAGCATGTGGGGCCGTCATGCCCTCCTGCTCCTCTACAAGGGGGCCCCCAGCCTGTAAGTTTGGACAAAGAATCCTGGCCCTTCTGAAAGCAGGATGTCAGCACTGATTATTAAAAATTGCTCTGTGTGCCTGCCATCCTGCCTGACCTCAATCCCCTAGTTTTGGATAATTCAGTCTCTGGTCTCCTCCTCAGAACATGTTCCAACAACTCTTATATAAGTTCGTTCAGGAAACTGCATTCTAGATATCCAAGTACTTCTTTCAGGGGAAGGGCCCTGAGGGCTACGACAGAGCAAACCGAGGGAAAAACAGGCTAAATATTCCTCAAGTGTGATGTGGATCTTGAGTTTTTCTTGGATTTCCCCTTCTTCCTATCTCAAAGCAGCTCTCTCTTCGCTGATTGCGTGTGGCTAAAGAAATCTGTGCCAATTTTCAACTCCATTTCTAGATTGGCCCCAGTCTAACTCAACACAGGAGAGCATTATCCAGAAACTGAGGTCAACGCTGTGCCTCTAACAGCCTGGAGCACATCTGGGCAGAAGTTCTGACAGAATAGGCAGTGCTTTCCTGGCCCGCTGTGGCCTGTCCTTGGCCCGTAGAAGACTGTCCAGCAAAGGAACACACAAGCTCAGGCAGACCGACGCTCCACCTGACCTCCAGCCCAATCGCAACGAGGAAATAGTCAAAGGCGGCTTGCAGAACCATGGGCCATGCTCGGGGAAGACTGAGCTTCCTTCAGCGGCTGAGCCGAATGTGGTCACAGGCCAGGGCCACAGATGAAGGCCTTGTTACCGAACCTGAAGTGAGTTCCCTCACCCGTTGCGCAGCAAGCCAATCTCTGACACCGGGTGTGGTGGAAGAAAGTAGGAACTTTATTTTTGCACAGCGCTGAGCAAGGAGAGAGGGCAGCTAACGCTCAAATCCCAATCTCTCCGAAAAGCTAAAAGGAAGGGTTTTTATTTGGGGCTTTAGGTAGGGGAGGGGGAGCATATGGCCTTGCTGGTCAGCAGCTTTCCCACCAGCCCGTATCTCTTTGTGGGGAGGAGATGGTCCAGGTGCTTGTCCTTGACGGTGTCTGTCTCCATGGAGGATAGCGGGTTCTGGAGGCAGGAAGCCAGAGAGTAAGCAGGGAATGAGTGTTTTGGTTTTAACCCCATATATGCTGGGTTTAATGTGGGGAAACTGATATTAGGGTCGATATCAGCCTCTTTCTACTCAGCTGGGCTTTGCTGTTTGTTTGCTATTCAACCTTGGGGCAGAAAACAACTCACGGCCTCAGTTTTTCACATGAAAATGAGAGGAACTTTTTCCCTAAATTTTGGTTTGCAATGAGGCCCATGATCCAATTTGAATCTTAGCATTATTACTTATTAGCTGTGTGCCTGGGGTGAATTATTCATTTTCTGTGAGGATGAATTTCCTCATCTGTACAAATGTAGATCATAAATACAATCAGTACAGAGTTACTATGAGAAGTAGACTAGTTTTGTAGGCTCTTAACACAGGGTAAAAATAATCATTAGCTATCCCAGGATGGTTCTTTTCCCCTCCTCCTTCTCCCCACAACAACACTAACTCATATGCTCCTCTAGGGTTTAACTTGATGTATGACTGTTTCTGGCATATATTTGGTGAATTGAAAGAAAAAAAAAAAAGGCCAATATTTTTTCTGAAACACTAACTCTGAATTCTCAATATTTTGTATCCTTTTGATTCTGTCTCTAATATATCACTTGGTGCTTGGAACAGTGTCAGATGTATATTTGGCATTTAAAAAACATTTGCTGAATGAATAAATGGTTTAACAAAGATCTGTAGAGAAATTTGGGGCGAAGTGATTATAGATAAGTGAATCAAACAAAAATATGATATTACCTTTTTCTGCCCCCAAAGTTTCCTCAGGTCCATGGAGTAGACACAAGCCAGAAACCTGGGTGTCTTCCTTGGGTCCTCCCACTCTATCACCTTCCATGGCCTATGATCAACACAACTGGTTCATTCTGCTTTCTAATGGTCGCTTAAGGTTGTCCTCTCCACTCCAAACCCTTTGCTGCATCCAGATCAGGCTGAGGCACCTCTTGTCTGTTGTCACAGTCTCCACCTTATACAACCAACATCATCCTTTCAAACCAAGTCAGAGCCTCCCACTGCCTTGCTTGAAACCCTTCAGTGGCTCCCTACTCTCTCTATAAAGTGGTTTCCACACTTAGCTAATTATGAGAATCACCTGGGAGGAACTTTAAAAAACAAATCTCTGACGGTGCGTTCTGGGATCTGTATGCCTTAAAAGTTGCCCAGGTGACTTTGATGGTCAGCCAGATTTGAGAATCACAGGTTTCCAGGCTAAAATCCCAGCTCCTTTGCATGGTCTAGAAGGCTCTCCATGGGCTGTCTCCCCTTGATTTCTTCTCCAATATCGTTTCACGCCTCTTTCCCCTCTTGCATTTTATGCTCTAGCAATGCTGAAAGTTGACAGATGTTATTCTATCTCTCTGCTTTGAGCTTACTACCCCTTCTTCCCATAATGCCCTTCTCTATCTTGCCCCCCGATGAGTTCCTGTTTATCCCTTCAGCTCCATCTCAGCCATGAAGGAGTTTATGCAGAATAGTTTCCATTTATAAGAAGTTCAAGACAGGCGAAACTAATCTATGCATTAGGAGTCAGCAGAGTGGCTACTCTCTGGGGGCTGGGGAGAGGGAGGGCTAACAGCTGGGAGGGGACAGGATGGGGTATCTGGGGTGCCGGTCATTTCTTGATCTGGGTGCTGGTTACACAGGTTTATTTCAGTCTCTGGAAGCTCATCAAATGCACACTAATGACTTGCAGTTTTTTGTGTGTTGAGCCAGCTCAGCTCACATGATACTTCCTCTGGGAAGCCTTTGGGGATATGCTCCCTTTGCGTTAATCCTGCACCTTTCCTGTTGCCACTCTGCCTAGGTGAATCTGCTTCTTTGGTGTTTAACATTCTGAGTTATCATTCTTTTATTGACATATCTGTCTCCCCAACTACTTGAGCTGCTTGAGGACAAGGTCTGAGGATCCCCAGCTCCTTCCCAGGGCTCTCACCCGGGGATCAACAAATACACATGGGCTGAATGAACGAACGAATGAAGAAACCATGAGCTCAGTGCGATGGTGTTCACTCCTTTCACCTTTCCTAGTATTGAGAACGCACAACGCTCTGCTATTAATCTGCTTTTCACCAAGCAGGGCAAGAACTTTAATGCATCTCTCTCATCATGCCTCTCGTACCTGAGAAGGACTGACGGTGTCCCCAGTGCTGGGGGCTCCAGCCTCCTCACACCCTGCGTTGTGCGGCTGGATTCTCAGTGCACCCGAGCCAGCAGCAGCTCTGCTGATCTGAGCCTGTGCAAACACCACAGCCCAGAAGGGGTCCCCTGGGACCACCAAGTTGGCATTTGCTTGCTGTCTTCCATTATTGCTTAGTGGGAGAATGCTTCAGACAACTCATAAAACAACAATAACAAAAATTTTTTTCAAAAGGCGTTTAGAACTAGGAGAGGTTCCCGTGGCTACCTGTGAGCTAAAAGCAGACTCAGGCTTTGGCAAGGGCATAAAGCTGGCAGTGTTCTTCCAGGATGCCCCCTACCATCCCTGCATCCTTCTCTGCCTTCACCCCTTGCTGTGCCCCCTCAGGAGACCCGCTTCCTGCAGGTACCCAGGTTCTAGGGCTGTCGCCCTCTCTTCCTTCTAGTAAGACTAGCTTTCAGGATAAAGGCCACTTATAGCTCAGTGAACATGTACTGGTAAGTCAGAAGCAGCTCTGGAATAGGGAAAGAGCTCCGGACTTGGAACCATAAAATCTAGGTCTCAGTTCTATCTCTGTCGCCTACTGTCCTTGGACAAGTCACTAACTCTCTTGCCCTCAGTCTCTTTATTCAGCAAATGCATGCTGGGCACTGATTCCTGCAAGGCTCAAAGGCCAGAGATGAGTAAGACACAGTCCTTGATCACAACAAACTTAAAACACAACGTAAGATTATGAAAAGCTGACTATGATACCAGGAAGAATGAAAATTTGCCTTCGATGAGCTGCAAGTGAAGTGCTGTGGGAGCTCAGAGGGCGCGTGGATGCCTGGCACAGAGGAAACACTCACTGATGTGTTGGTACATGAAGTCTGATGATCGGTGAACAATGGCCAGAGGTGAAATGCTGGGCCCCAGACTCGGTCTGCAAAGCAGCCTTCTCTGGGCCACTCCACCTCTGTACCTCCTCTGCCCACCACAGACCCTCCCCTGAGGATCTGCCACGGGCTCTGCCCTTAGCCAAGCCGGGCCCAAGCATCAGATGGCCAGCCCCTCCCGGCATTCTCTGCTCTGACTCTCTCCACTGAATTCAGGCCAAGCATTGATTTTCCTGCATTGCCAACATGTCACGCCACTTTGCAAAGCCAGCATCTTACGGGCTCAGCTAATAACCCCCGGTGGATCTTCGGCAGCAGTCTCAGCCTGCAGGAAAATCAGTTCACTTCTGAGTCCTGTTGTGACTAATCTTTTCCACTATTTATTAGATGGGGAGCTTGTCAGTTTGAGAGCTTCTTCTGCTCTGCCCAGGAAATAGAGTAGAGAGAAGACCAGAGGGCAAAAGATGAAGGAGTGAGATATATGGCAGCATCAGGAGTTTCATCAGCAGTTGACAGGTTCCCTGTTGTACAAACAGAACAGCTTGATGACTTAATACAATCAAATCCCAGCGAGACTTTGATATTTCATCATCATAACGTCTGGGACTTGTCAGTTCTGAGGTTCCCAAAGCGTTAGTCTGATGGCAAAGTGGAACCGAAGTGAAGCCTTTGGAAGATGTGATCTCATCAGCCTGGGGGCTGCGCTGGGTCAGGAGAGCACAGGAGTGGCCTGGGAGACACAGTGGAGCAGCTGTGTGGCACTGTCAGTGACAGAGGGGGGACTGGGGTCTGCAGTGGAAAACCCGGACTGGGGCCCTGCTCGCGACATCACCCGACCTGAGGCCTTAGATAAATCACTTCACCTTTGAGAATCTCAGTTTTCTCATCTTTAAAATGGGAGTATCACTGTCTCCTCTGACAAAATGGGTCAGAGATTCAAAGACTGGTGAAATTCTTTTCCAGAAAACAGAAATCAGTACAAAGAGGATTTAGATACAGTTAATTTGCAGGCCAAAGACCACAGATCTAGAATAGGGTTAGCACACAGTAAGAAATCAATAAGAAATCTCATTTTCCTTTCTTTCTTCTATTTTTGGGAGTTGAGTCTTCCTCATCTCTTAAGACTCCTTGCTCCCTAAAATAACAATTAATTCTAATCGCTACTCATTGAGCACGTGCTCTGTGCCAGACTAGCTCTGTGTTAACTGCTTTATAGATATGATCTCGTGTAATCCTCACCACGTTCCTAGCAGATAGGAGCTTTACAGTTAAAAAAGGGGAGAGTGAGAGAGGGAAGAAATTTGCCCAAACTGGTCACACAGTTAGGGGCGGAGGAGGACTTGGACCCAGAGCTAACTCTTCCTCAGGGCCAGTGTTGGTTCTGAAAACAAGGCAAGAGGATCGCTAATTTGGAACAGGGTGACTGTCCTTAGGCCATAAAGAATGGAATCCTAAAGTCTCTCCCTTCCTCCCTCTCTCCCCAGAACCCTTGCCAGAGGGGATTGGAGAAAAACCAAAGCTTCGAGCTTCTAGACTCAGGTCCTTTGACTGATGCCATAGCCCAGTGCTACGCTGGCAGCAGCATATGACGGTAACTCTTATTCCAACCCCAACATTTATGGAGCAGTTACCGCTTATGCTCAGTACTTAACCCTCATCTCATTTAACCTTTTGTCCTGCTGTAAAACTTCCCTGACTCTGCAAGCGGGTAAACGGACCAGTGGAGGTAGAAATTCCGCTCTCCAAGGCTTACACCATAAGGCCATGCAACCCCTCTTGTTTCTGCTCCCTTCACCTGAGACTTGAGCCCATGAATTATGTAAATGTCGCACCAGTGTCAACAACCTTGGGAAGGAGCTGGTTTTGGGAAACTTGTCCAGGGCAGCCTGGAGAGCACTTTGGACCTGCATCTGTCTTTCCAAATTGCTTTGAGATGAGCTGAATTCAGATCCCTCCACCTGTGTGCTTATGGTAGTGGGAGGGCGACGGAGGGAGGAGAAGGAAAGATAAATGGTTTTCTCCCACCTAGGAGTGAGGAGGAATGGATAGTGGCCGTGAAGACGTGGAGGCCCTCCAACCTGCTTTCAGGCCAGCAAAACATCTCTCCCATCAGGAGGAACTCACACAGCAGCAGATTCCTGAGACACCACATGCCGCGTGGTTGTGAGGCACCATCCTGCTGACGTCTCAGGCCAGGCTGCCCCAGGGTACCCCTTGCCACTCCCTAAGGGAGCCCTGTCTCCTCCAGGCTGCTGTGCTCACTTTATTTGGCTGCTTACTTGGGCTCAGTCCTCAGGGTGGGCAAAGAGGGCAGTAGATACTGAGAGGGAGGGAGGAGGAACTGAAAGGGATGGAGGGAGAGACCTTCAGAAAGAGTGGGGATGGGAAGGGAGGTCAGGCAGCAAAAATAGAAGCCAATTGTAGACATCTAGCCTGCCTGCCCAGATAGGGCCTGAGTCTAGGCCCCTGCCATGGATCTCTGATGTATTTCTGACATATATCTGACGTATATCTGATGACATATATCTCGTGTCCCAGGCTCGACATGAGAATGGGTAGGCCGGGTTTGGGGATGGAAATTACAGGCAATTCCAGAGGGGTGAATCTTGAACATAGTCAGAAATGGAACTGGCAGGCCTGGACCAAACACCAGGTCCAGACAGAGCAGGATGAGAGGCTCAGACTGAGATTCAGAGCTGGGAGGGTGCGGACACTGAGAGCTGTTGTGTGGGGAGGTGCTGGGTGGGAGGTGGGTGGCAGGGCGGTTAGGAAGCGAGGCCCAGACAGAGGCCTTCCCTGAGAAACTCTTCCTGTGGGACTTGAGGCTGGGCAGGGTTGTGCCCTGAGGAGGAAGCTGGCAGTTTCCCTCACTGCCCCTCTCCTGCTCCCCCCTCCTTCCTTAGAGTGGGCTGCTGGAGGCCAGCACCGAGGCAGAGTCTCCATTCTTTCCTCCTTGCCCTGAACGAGGAGGCCCGCCAGCCTTCCTCATCCGTTCGGCGGGAATGTCACAGGGCCTTTCCTTCTCTGGTCCCAGGCCTCGCTGTGGACTGTCTGGGGATCCTACTCTAAACCATGGCCCACCCCAAAGGGATCTCTGGAGCCATGCTTACACGGCCACGCCACTAGGAACAGTGTAGGATTTTAGACCTAGCACTTTATCTCATACCCACGCTCAATCAAACAGAAGTAAATTAAGTTCTGAAGTGACAGTAAAACAAATAAACAAAAATAGAGACCTGGAGTACCAGAGGCTGGTCATTTTAGTCAAAATAGACAATCCTTGTTTACTGCTCACAGAACACGGCCTGATCCGAACAAAATGGCGAGGTTGTCTTCAGCCTCGTTCGCTCCTGCTAGACCTCCACATACAGACACACCCTTGGCGGCCCTCACGCTCTACCTTCCTGACGGTGGGTGCCCAAACCCACGAGCTGCTCTGGCTGCCCAAGATGCCCTGGCTCTGCACAGTCCCCGTGCTCCAGATTTTCCAAGTTGCTACCCCCACCAAAATTAGCCCATGCCTCCCCTCCCCTCTTGCACTACACAGATTTCAACAGCCAAACTAGGAGTCCTTCAGAAGGGAAAGAATGTTAACTAGCTGAGCTCCTTCTACATTCCAGCCATTATAATAAGAACTTTGTGAATATTATACCATCAATCCTTACAACAACCCTTTGGGGTAGTTGTTGATATCACCATTTTGTAAATAAGAACCTAAAGCTCAGAGAGGTTAAATAATGTGCCCAAGGTTACACAGCAAAAAGTACCAGTGTCAACATCTCAAAGCTTTTTTTTCACTTGGCTGCTCTAATTTTTAAATTAGTGTAGTTTTCAAAAGACCACACTACATTAGATGGGGACAGGCTTTATTCACTTTTGTATGCCCAACAGCTGGCATAGTGCCCTGCAAGTAACAGGTGCCATATAAATATTACTGAATAAATAAATAGGTGACTGACTGAATGAATAAGAGAAATGAGTATGTTGAAATGAACTTTCATGACCACAGATTAAAGGGTTAGTCTTCTCAGATAACATCCTTATGTATTTGGATTCTGAAGCAATGGTTCCATTTTAGTTTGTGCATTCCTGACCAGTTCTAGAAAAACTGAAGCTTGTTCAGAGGACAATATCAGGATTGAAAGGAGATCCCAATGATTTCTCATGAGAAACTGTTATTTGGACTGCCAGAGAAGAGAATATTGTGTTTAACTAGTTGAAGGCTGGGTAGAGTGTATGTGGAAGAAGAAATAGCTTGGTCTGTGTTTCGCCAGGCCTTAGGACTAGGAGCCAGAGTGAGACCATAGGGGTGCTGACTTATCACCAACATATTAGGTTCTGTGCATACATTCAACAAGCACTTCTTGGGCATCTCCTGCAGGTGAGGCATGGTAGAAGCCATTGAAAGAAGGAATCGTTGTAAATTTTTATGCCTTTTTAAGAAAAAGAATATGAAATTGCTAGGGCTTCTCTTCGGGCAGTGAAAAAGTTGTGCACAGGCAAGGGACCCTGAAGCTTAAGCTTTATTCCCCTTTCAGTCAATCCACCTCTGATTCAAAATCCCCTCCACACTGTCCACTCTCTCCTCCATTAGTAATCTTTTAATTTATTTAATGATTTATGCTTCCACTAAAAACAAGAGCAAATATGTGTAAATATTCCTATCGTTCCTTTCTTAGATAAAAGATAAAATGCTAAACTTCTTTTTCCAACTTGAGTGAACACTGTTTCCTGGAGAAAACTTCATAACAGTATAGAGAATTATTCTTCACTCCTTTCTACAGCTGTGTAATACTCCGTTATGTGAATATACCGTAGTTTATTCAAACATTTCCCTGTCGCTGGACCTTTGATTAGTTTTCAGTCTTTTACTCTCTAAATAGTGACTCAATGAATGGGCTTGAGTATCATCTTTTTATATTTTTGCCAACATATCTTTGGAATAGAGTCTTAGAAGTGAGATTGCTGGGTTAATACTTATGTAACATTGTTAGATGTAATGAAGTTCTCTTCCAGAGGGGCTGGAGTTTGGGTCTCTCTTAAAACCAGCCCGTCCTCCACCTGCTGCTTCCTCATGCACTGCCCGGAAGGGGGCCCCATGCCTTCCCCAGAGGTGCAGCATCTAGAAACAAGTCAAAGAAGAGGGAGTGTCACAGGATCGCTTGATGGCAGTTTGGGAAGGGCCCTGAGGTGGAGACACCTAGAGTGCAGGAGCCTGTCCAAGACCCCCTGGAGGCGTGGGCCCTTATGATCTGTCTCTGAGTTGGGAGGTGATTAACAACAATATTAATATTAATAATTTGAGTGATAATATGTGACTGAGCAGAACGGGTAAGGCCGGCAGCTATACCAGAGGTGCCTCCACACGGCCAAGGGAGGAGGGGAGAGGGCCTCCAGACCCCTGGGCTGGAAGAAAGGGCCTCAGCCCTTCTCCTCAGGGAGTCCTGCCATTCCTCTCAGCCAACAGGTTCACACTCACAGACAAAGCCAGTAAATTGGACAGCGTCTGCGCAGGACTTAGCTTATTTATAGCACAAACTGCTCTACCCTCACCCCTGTGAACATTGTGTGAAGAGAACAACCCAGCAGGGCTGACCAAGTTGCCATCTGCGACTCTGTTTCCACAACAAATGCTACACAGCTGCATGTCATCTGCCGCTTGGGCACTTGAGCTGACGACATTCAGGGTGCAGCTGGGGCAGGGCCAGTGGAATCCCAACCCTCTGTCACCTCATCCCTTCTCAGGAACAGCCTGAGGCCAGCCAGCTAGCCCTTGGAGGTCACCCTCTGTGCCCCTGAGAGAATAGAGAGCAGTTCCCTGACCAGAGTCTGCAGCTCTGGGGGTGCAGATGGCCCTGGGGCATCTTCAGCCGGTCCCTCTGTCCCGGCCACAGTGTGCAACAACGCGAGCGCAGGGCTCCTTCCAAGGCTTGCAGAGCACAGGGTGCAGCAGGGAGCAGCGAACCCCCACCCAGCACAGCAGCACTGCGGGCTCCACCAGAAACAGAGCAAGGGCACTCCAGAATATGCCTCCCACTTGGAAAACTCAGAAGACCAATTTCATGCCCACATTGTGTCACTAATTCTACTATTTCCAGGTCAATGCTATTGTTTTCAAATTACCAGGGCCAGGTTCCACTGTAAAAAATATATATATATTACCAGCAGCCTGGCGCCTTGTTCTGAACTCAGGCAGCTGGCAGCCTCCTGCTGCCCTCGGGCACTTGCAGCCAGGCTGGGAGCTATGAAGAAAAGGCAGCCAGTGGACCCCCCATCTGGCCGGTCCCATCCTTCCTTCTGGCTCCAGCCCATCACAGGGTTGCTTGCCGTGCTTTGCCCATCACTGAAGAGGAGGCTTTTGCCTGTCACTAACGAGAAAGGGTCTGAAGACACCATCGTTGTGTCTGGAACAAGTCTGACAACAGTAGCTCTTCTGCCACACGTGATCATGGCTCTAGCCCAGGGGAGTGTAGGGGGCATTTAAAACTCCCATTCCTCAGGTGCAAGAGCCTTTGGAGATACAGACCTGGCTCGAGGATTCTGGTAGCCACAGATGGAATTGAAAGTCCAGGCAATAACATCTCTTCCTTTCAAGGCGAGGCCATGTGGATAGAAGAGAGCAGCGTGAGAGCCGCGGTATTGATCTCAGGACACGGCTGCCTTAAGGCTCTTTGCCGAGAGCTCAGCTGGCCCATCCATGAGCCTAGAAGAGCAAACCCCCTCTTGACTCTCAGCCCACTTGGTATTTGTTCTCGTCTCCTGCTTCTCGAATTCCTGATTCTGTACCCTGGATTCTTTGCTTCTGGCTCCTTTGACTTGTCAAATCCCCAAATTCTAGCCTTTTAGCCTTCTCAAAAGATCTCAGTTCAATGCACAAAAGTTCCCACTCCAGCCCCCAGCGGTGAAGGCCAGCATCTCCACCCCAACAGCTCAGCCCTCCCTGCTGCTCCTCCCTGGGCAAGGCAGATGGGAGTCGGTGCTCAGGTCTTTTGCAGAAGACACCTGTGCGCTGAGATGTGGGAACACTGGATCCCCACCCTGCAGGACAGAGGGGGAGCACCAGACCTTGCAGAAGCCAAGTTTGGAGAGACAGGCTTTCTGACCCATCCTCGGAGCAAAGTCCTGGACCTTCAGACCCCAAGAAGCTCTAAGATCGGGGCTGATCTAGACTCAGCTCTGCAGTGAAAAATTCATGATGTCGGTGATGGCATCCCTCTGTGCCGCTCCCTGCCTCTGTGTGTCACACCCCTTCCCTTCCAGGCCCCTCTCAGGAAAGGCTCCCTTTGGCCCATCCTCACAGCAGAGTCCTGGACCTTCAATAGAAGTGCTTGCATTTCAGGGACTCGGGAACACCCAGCCCCAAACAGACCCAAGGGATCTGACCAGTGAACCTCTGGGTGACTACCCTGGCCAGGTTCTGCTGATTGTCCACAATGAATGAACAAACTTCAGCCAAGCCCTCTACAGTTACTACAGATCATTTACTCCACTGAAATCCAACTTGGCTTCTTGGTCCCTAACTAAGCTTATGGCTGTTGTCTGCTGGGGAAAGGGCAGAAAGTAATGCAGAGCTGCTGAGTCCCTGGAAAAGAGACATCCTGGTTGGTCCCTCTGCTTCGGCTCTAGAGGCAACCCACCCAAAGTCCCCACTTCAATAACTGAACTGGTTTGAAGCAGAGACTATACATGTAATCCAGACACTTAGTTCTTACTATGTGCCAGGCTCTGTTTTAAGCACTTGACAAACAGTAGCTCCTTTAATCCTCATAACAACCCTGTGAGGTAGACACCGTTCATGTTACTTTGTAGGGAGGGCGCTGAATCACAGCCGATGTCTTCCAGCTGGTAGGTTGCAGAGCACAGGATGTTTTAGTCCTAATTGCCATGCAGTCTCGTGACTACTTGGCATGTCATAAGCGGTACCAGGGTTAGTATTATTACCTCACCAGAGCCTCAACTCTTCTCCCTTTTCACCATGTAATACTGGACTATGAAAAAACGGTCATTTGGTAAATGGCCAGTTCTGGTCAAGTCGAGGATACAGAACTACACAAAGTAATTCTGAGTACATGATCTTTGGCATTCCTGTATTTCACATGAGCTGGTTTGTCTGAAGATCTATAATAGATAGTAATTTCTAATTTTGCTGAGGCACACATCTGAGTCATGTGTACTATTCGGAAGCTGGTCCATGAGTACTGGTCCCTTGGTCAGTGAGTGAGCCGAGTGTGGTACCTGCATCCCAACACAGGTTTATTATCCTCTGTTTGCTTTCACATAGAGCCTCTTATATGACAAAAACTCATGTCTCTTTATGGAAAATGGACGCCACAAGAATGACAACTGTTGATGCTGATGGTGGAAGTAAAGAGACTTTCCCCCTCCCCCCAAAATAATTTATTCCCCAAAATAGGAGCCATAAACCAATTAAGGAGTAGAACATCAAGCCCAGTGACTCAGATCTGTGCCATGAATAAGTTCACCATAAGCTCTGTATAAAACCTAACAAGCAGCAGTTTGTGAATCTACAAATATTTGTGTAGCCTTGAGGTGTGACAAAACGCAAAGGGAACAGGAGACCTGACAGAAATAATATGCTATAGATGTCTTTGCAATTTTGAGAATTTACTGAGATTTGAGGACGTAAGCTTTATGAATGCAAGGGATCTGCTCTACTTAAGGACAATGCTTGATGCAAGTTTGAATGCAGGAAGCCCTTTCTGTTTTTTTTCCAGGGAGGAAAGCAAATGGGAGCATGAAGGTCCCAAGATGGGGCAACCTGGGCTAAGACTCCCCATAGCCCCTCCCCAGCACAGCCAAGGGGCCAGCCCGACCCTCCTCCCCGGCTTCCTATATCCCCAAGGCACCCCAGGCACCTGCCCAAGATTGTCGAGTTCGAGTATGATTGCCTCACACTTGGCCTCACATTTCCAGAATTCCCTGCCCTGCTTTATCCTCTGCTCTCCCATCTTCAGTGTTTCTGTGGGCATTTTCAATGTAGAAGGGGGCACATCAGAAAAGCTTCTAATCAGAGCTGATATTTAACTTGCTGGGGAGCCAACGTTCACGACATTAAGAAGGAACAGTAACAGCAAAGGTATCACTACAAAGACAACCAGTGAGCTATTTTATGCACAAATGGTCCCTTTGCCATTCTCATCAAGCCGAAAACAAATATCCCAAAACTATTGACTAGGAGCCAAATAAGTTAAATATCTAATTAAAAGAGAACTGGAACTGTTTTAAAATTGAACACTTCAAACATTTACCATGGTGAAATTGGGAGTTGTAATCAAGTAGCAGCAGCAAATAAAATATTTACGGGTCTCAGCAGAAATAAATGCATAGAGGCTCTTTTTTAAGGAAAATGCACATATGGCTATTTCGTATCCACCCTGGTGGATGCTTGATGCCTCTGAGTTAGAGAATGTGCGGGGAGTGCAGTATGTAGGGGAGGTACCATTTGTCAGGAAGTAGGAGAGCACCACCCAATGTTTCTAAATGTGATCATTCCTAATAGCACCGGGAGAATGCTGTATGTAGAATTCAAGTAGGGGTCCCAGATGAAGTATGGGACAAGAGATTATCTTTTTAGTATAAGTATGCCCCAAATATTGCACAGAACATACTTATACTAAAGTTTTATTTGTTGTTTATCTAAAATTTAAATTTAACTGGGCATCCTATATTTTTGTTTGCTCAAACTGGCAACCCTAAATCCAAGATATGCAAGCAACCTCCACTACCTGGGAGAGTAGCTGAGTGACCAGCAGAAGAGAATCCTGGAGTGACTCACGTGCTATAATGGTGTCGTACGAAAATTTGGGCCTCTATTTCTTCACCTGTAGAATGGGGGGAATGATACTTACTGTGTAGAGCTATAGTTATAAGGATTATCAGTGATGTCCTAAAGCACCTAATTGTCACATTTTATGTATTCAGTAAATAGTAGCCATTATTGACATGTAGAGGGCATGTAACCAGTGAGCAGCACACGGTAGGCCCTCAATATTTCTCTAAAAGAAAGAGAGCTGTTGGGTAAGACTAAGCACTATTTAAGAGTACCTACTATATACTAAGTACTTGACAACATTATTTCATTTAAGCCTCATAATAACCCTACAAAGTAGATATTATCATCTTCTTTTCCCAGGTATGGAAACTGAAGCTCAGAGATTTTCACCAATTTGTCTGATGTTACATTACCTGTAAGAGGCAGAGCTGGGTTCAAACCTGCTTAACTCCAAATCCTGTGCTCTTTTCACTGTAGCCTCCTGTCCCCCGTCACTGGATTCCAGACAGGCATAATCCTGCTACAATAACAGATTATCCTGCTCGCCACAGAACTGGCCTCTTCTCTTCACCTTAAGAGTTTTCGTCTCCGATTATTGGAGGATTTCCTTTTCCCGTGGGAACACAGCTATGGTCTCATGATGAAGTCAGTGGAAAAACGGATTTTGAATTTTTGAAACTCACTTCACTGTCAACCTCACTGATATGTCTGTTTTGCATTAAACGACAAATAATTGTAAAATTTTTAAATCAGAAAATACATTATCTCTTTGGGGGCTTGGCAGGAAGTTAAATGATAACCATGGATTCTCTCCATGCTTCTCTCATGTCCCCTTCTGTCCTCACACACAACCCTCCCTGTTTTTTAATGGAACCAGGAAGGTCTGTTGCTCCTTTCTGCTTATGGGCTTGACCAGTGAGAACAGAAAATACAATGGCGGGCAGGAAGGCTGCCAAGTTGGGAAAAGAGATCTTCTGGAGGGCAACACTTAGAAGCCAATATCTCTTTTAGCAACACAAGGGATCCTTGTTGGTGTCCCACTCAAGAAGGAAGCATTCCTCCCTTTGAGGGCCACAACGAAGTGGGGAAAACACAACTCGGTGTTACTTCTTACAGGGATGAAGGCATCAGGGTGACTTGCCAACCACACCCAGAATGGGAAGTCAAGACATAAAGCTGATCCAGTCTATAGAAGAGAGAAATTCCCAACAATTACATTTAAAATACTTCTCCCTCCACTGACTTGGCTAGTCATCCAAAACATCAAAATGTGGAGAGATGGCTTCCATGACGGCCAAGTGTTTTCAGTAGATGCTTTCCCAGTTTGACTTTATCTTCAACTTCTTTTAGTTTTTTATTGATCAAAATGCCGCAGTACTTTAGGATGGTTCCTTAATTCCACTTAATTTTGTATTGTAATTTTGGACCAGGCTGACACAGAACCTTTACCTTTTGCCCCTTACAACATTAAGTTCCTTGAAAAATACTTGACTGACTCACTCGCCTCTTTACTGAAACTTACCCTTTCCCCTCTTTCTCTCTCTCTCTCCAATCTCTTTCCCTTTCACTCTCCTTTTACTTTGTCAGCAAATCTTGTCTTTACTGGAGCAATTCCAGCCCTGACATTGATGATCCATTCCCTTTCCAAGTCTGTCAGAGCTGGCCCACGCCTGTCTCCCCATTGGACTCCTTCTTTCATATCCCTCATCCTTAGACTCACTAATAAATCAGAAAACATCCTGGAATCCCTTCTCTGGGCCCCATTCCTCGGGCGCCAGTGCAGGCCCAGCCGTTCTTCTGTGCTCATGCGTCTGAAAGCTGGTCGTCTGAATGCCGAGTTTGCGTCTGATATCAGTGAAGAGCTGTTTACACATCTGCAGGCCCAAGGGGGCTTATTTGCAGAGCTCTTACCTAAGCAGAGCTGGTTATAAGCCCCAAGGGCCCCTAGTGGGCTTCCTAGGCCTCTCTGGCAAGGACACAATTAGGGAGCTGTGGAGAACCGTTGTTGCCCAAGTCAGTTTTCAGCTTCCAAAAACAAGCCATCTGAGTGATACCAAGCCTTTCCCCTTGTTTATGTCAGCAGATTCTCGAGTCTGAGATTTCCCAGTGGCGCTAAAGCCCTCTGCAGAACTATATTCGTCATGTGTTTATGCATGGGGCAGATTCTGAGGCGCCCTCTTAGATGGCGTCTCCTAGTCCTCCTCAGGGCCAGATGTGAAGAAAGACACAAGTTGGTACCATAGTGTCTGGGGCTTACCAGACACTCCTTCTTTTAACCCAGTGATTCTGTAGCTTCAGGGGCTGCCCAAGCGTGCATGAAGAAAGCTGAGCTCCCTTTATGTCTGGTTTATATCTGGTTTCATTTTAAAGGGTTCTGAAGCCTTAACAATTTGGTAAAGGTTGAGTACATAATTGGCCTTTTGCAAAGGTTGGAGGAAGGAATTATGGCTCTGTTTTGTTTTTTATGTTGGAGAATTGGTCTTCTTCATGCTCCCAAAATGTGGCTGGTAAGAAAGAGAGAATATCTAGCACAGAACATTGCTTTGGGTCCTTTGGGTTCTTTGGGTTGAGCGTGGTGGTGAGTAATGTTCATGAACATTAAATACATAATATTAAATTTTTCTCATCAACAAATGATGGTGGTGTTGGAGATGGTGGTGACAGTAATAAGAGTGGTGGTGGTGGTTGAGATGATGGGGATGAGGTTGGTGGGGGAGAAGAAGAGGAAGCTGAGGAGGAGGAAAAGAAGGAGGAGTGGTAGAGGGGATATTTTTCCATCATTATTGCTCCCAGTGCTGAGACCTCCTCTTGGCTTGAAAGATTGCCCAAATAGCATCCCCTCCACTAGCCACCCACTAATTTTCACTTCACTAGCATTCAAAAACATCAAGTTTTTGTTGACAGGATCTGAAATGAGACAAATACAGAAATTTCTCCCAGAGCTTCTCAATAGCAAGGTTGCTTGGAGAGAGTGTGATCATCTGTACATGTCATTACTTGTTCGTTCACCTTGGCAATCTTTAGATAGAGAAAGGAAATACTGGTGATAACTACAGTGCTTTGTACCAAATTCCTGCTTGAAGAGAAAGAGCATGGACTTTGGAGTCATATAGATGAGAGTTTAAATTCCAGGCTTTCCATTTCCTAGTAATTTATACTCTTTAAGCCTGAATTTTCTCATTCATGAAATAGGAATAATAACACCTACTTGACGAGGCTGTGCAGGTTAAATGAGACAGGGAGTGGCATGTAGTCAGTTCTCAACAAACATCAGTGTCTTTGGTGCTCACACCATTTCCAGGATGGGGTCCAAGGCCAGACAATGATGCTCAAGGCAGGTTTATGCTAATTTTCTACTTCCCGTCATCCTAGATCTCAGCACAACCAGTAGGCACTTCCTGTCCTAAACCTTTTTCCTGAGCCACATTTTCATTTATTAAGAATCATCTTTATTCCTGTGACTTAAGATAACAAAGCTTCAGACATCAAAACAACTGTTTAAAAAGAGAGAGAAAAAAATTTAACCACTCACTTGGTTGTTTTTTCAAATGCTTCCCAACTGTTTTTTTCCACTGAATGGACTAATATTTTGGTTAACTTAACCATGTGAAATGATTCTATAACATTTTTTTTTACACTGTCAGGTTGTTTTCCTTGATGTCTGGCCCAAGTTCTCTTTGCTATGTCATTCCATTACTCCTACTTAGGCCGTCTGGTACCTGAATAAAACATCTAGAGTCCACCATTTGAATGTGTTCCTTTCAAATATTTATAAACCATAGTCAGGACTTCATATAGTCAGTCCTATATGTATTTAATTTTCCTTTATACACAAGTCTTATTTTCCCTAAATCATTTATTTTCTCTTCTGAAATCTTTCCAAAGGTGCTTTTGCCTTAAGATGAGGAGATGCTCCTAAGTGGACTGTTATCAAACAGACTCTAAAAAGTAGTTGTTCTGGAACGCAGGGTATGTATGAAAAGTACAGATCCCTGACCTCATCTCCAGTGATTCTGATTCATCGTTCTGGGATATGGGGCCCCAGAACATGCATTTTAACAACACCCACCCACACATACACAACCCCCAGGCAATTTTGATGTGGATTTCCTGTAGACCCCACTTGGAAGCACAGTGTCACATCGAAGTTGGCATGGTAAAGCAAAATATAGGCCACTGAGTCTCTCCTCTCTAATTTGCAGTCACATGCAGGCCTGTCTTCCCGAGGTTACCTCAGGATCGCCTCGACCAGAGTTGCAAGTGTTCTCAAACCCTTCAGTCAAATACTCACATCGTCTTGGTTTATGACTGCAGATGGCTAAGCATATCCATTGGAGACAGATTCTGTCAGTTTAACATCTAGAAGGCTCTCCCATTTTCCTTCTCTGCAGGTTCTGAGTTGAGGGGCAGGGGGGTCGTGGAAGGCAGATTTCGCTGCCACCCCCAGGTACCAAGAAATCTAGCAGTTTTGCATCCTGTACGATTACTATTCATATCTCTTTTTTTGTAAGACTATGACTCCAGTTAATAATAATAATTCTTTATATTTGTACGGCACACCGCAGTTTACAAAATACCTTCACGCCCATGATTTCATTTGATCTTCACAATAGCTCTGGTGTGGTAAGTAAGCCAGGCATTATTGTTTCCATTTTACAGATGAGGAAATGCCCAGAGAGAATACATAACTTGTCCAGAGATTTATAAAGCGTAAACAGAAGACCCGGGACTTAAAATGATGGAGTCTTTCCCCACCTCCACCTTCAGGCCACACTTTTCCAGACTGCTGTATTATCAAATCTATAGTCTTTGAACATTGCAGATTAATAAATAATACTTTTGCTTCATTAAGGTATCTGTACTCAACATAGCTATTTGAAAAGGATAGGAAATATTTACAAAGGGTTTTTTTAACTTACCTTTTTATCGTTGCATTGGTGTTGTCCACAATTGATTAATAGTTTTTAATTCCCCCAAGTTTTTTTTGAAAGCTAAACATAAAAGGCAGTGGCAATTTATCATGTTGTAAAGAATACACCTGTTAACCTCAAGGGTTCAGCCCACAAGTAATGATTTGCCATATGGAGCCCATTGGCAGGAGAGGGAAGAAGAAGAGAGGGTTAGCGGCTCTTGGATAAGGCCTAGGTCATAGGTCTAGTTTTCCCAGGCTACTATTAGTCAATGGATCACAATTAAAAGTATTTATTGGACACATGTTATATCCAAAGTCCATGCATTAGATAATGTGTGGAATGAAAAGACTATGAAAGGAATTAAGAGAATCCAGGTGCTAAGTGACTTACGAGTCCTTGCCTTGTTGCTCTTAATGCCATTTATTTATTCGTTCATTCATGCTTTGATGCATTCATTCATTCGTAGAATAAATATTTTATTGAGCACTTACTGTGAACCCCATCCTGGGCTGGGCACTGGGGCTACAACTGTGGACAAGAGAGACTCAACCCTGCATCACGAAGCTAACAGCCTAGTAGGGGATATACACAGGACCCTGGAGATTGCAAGCAGTGTGATAAATGCGGTAAGGGTGGAAAGGCAGGGTGTTATCATGTGCTCACGGTGGCCATACAGCCAGCCAGGCCTGAGGGGCCCTACCAGGAAGCTGCACTTGCCTAGTAGGCCCACTGTTCTTTCACGGATTGTGGATTCATTCAGAGTGGCCTGCAGGGAGCATGCTAAGGGCATATCCCTCACCCTCCTTGGCACACTGAGGGCAGTCGGGAGTCATGGATTTACACTTAGAGCTCCCTCTGCCTGAAACATTTCCCTCCCCTCCTCCAGTAGCTAAATTCTAGTGCCCAAAGGTCCCCAACTCTCACTTTGTTGGGAACGTGTTAGATATTCCACTTCTGTGCCCTGCAGCATCCCGTGCAAATCCTCTAAGTCGTCCTCATCACCCTCATTGTCCCTCAATGTCTCCCCCATCAGGCTGTGAGCACTTCTAGCCCAGGGCCTGAGTAATCTACACGTGTATTCCGGGCGCCAAGCAAAGGCCTGTCACATAGTAGGGGTTTGATAAAGGCTTGTTGAATGCCCAGACGAATGAATGCCTCTAACCTTCAATATCTGGTTGATGAGGAGGTGGGAAGCTGAACATGTACAAAGGAAACCATTTGCAAATATTTAGGCACAAACCAACATTTCAGTGTGTAAAATAGTGCAACTCTCCCTCCCCAGAAATTTGCAGCGCCCCTGCTTTACCCAGCACACATATTCCTGAGCGTTTAGACCGGCCTCAGCAGGCATGAAATGTGTGTACATGTTGTGTGTGCTTAATCTCCCCAAGTGAGAAGAGCATCAGAGAATCACTTGGACTCACTAATGGAACTAGCCCACCCCAAGGAAGACTAAATTATTTTATGGGTAGCCTGTCAGAAAGGTGAATGGAATAGGAAAGCTTCCATCAAAAAACTTCTCAGATACAGGGGTAAACCCAACAGGGCCAGGGGCAGAGGGAGGTGAGGGAGCCAAGGCATACACGTGCAGGGTCAGATTCTGTCTTTATTTAAATCTTTGGTAGTTTGTTCTTCATATTTCTTCAGTAATTTTGATTTTAAAAAATATTGCATTAATGCAGCAATTTGTCTCCTTGGTTTTTAACTCAAAGGGCTTGAAAATTTATGTCACATGAAACCATGCACACAGAGGTTTATAGCAGCTTTTTTCATAATTGGCAAAACCTGGAAGCAACTTAGGGGTCCTTCAGTAGGTGATGGGTAAATAAACCGTCCAGATAATGAGATATTATTTCACACTAGAAAGAAATGAGCTCTCAAGCCATGAAAAGACATGAAGGAAGCTTGAATGCATATCACTAAGTGAAAGAAGCCAATCTGAAAAGGCTGCGCACTGTATGATTCCAGCTCTCTGA
Source organism: Equus asinus (assembly GCF_041296235.1). Classification (NCBI taxonomy): domain Eukaryota; kingdom Metazoa; phylum Chordata; class Mammalia; order Perissodactyla; family Equidae; genus Equus; species Equus asinus. Next base: position 48,052,385 of record NC_091805.1, read on the forward strand.
CGTTTTGGAAAAGACAAAATTATGGAGACAATCAAAGGCCAGTGGTTGCCAGGGTCGGGCAGGGGGAGAGATGAATGGGCAGATTACTGAGGATTTTTAGGCAATGAAACCATTCTATATGATACTATAATGGTGGATGTGTGTCATTATACATTTGTCCAAACTCATAGAATGTACAACACCAAGAGCAAACCCTAGGATAAACCATGGACTCTGAGTGATAATGATGTGTCAATGTAGGTTCATCTGTTGTAACAAACACACCACTTTGGTGGGACATGTTGATAATGGTGGGAGGGAGTCTTGCATAAATGGGGGCAGGGAGTGTATGGGAAATCTCTGTACCTTCTACTCAATTTTGCTGCTAACATAAAACTTTCCTAAAAAATAAAATCTAATGGCCGGCCTGGTGGCATATTGATTGAGTTCGAACACTCCTAGGTCCCAGGCGTGGACCTGGCACTGCTCGTCAAGCCAGGCTATGGCAGCATCCCACATAAAATAGAGAAATGTTGGCACAGATCTTAGTTCAGTGACAATCTTCCTCAAGCAAAAAGAGGAAGATTGGCAACAGCTGTTAGCTCAGGGCCAATCTTTCTCACAAAAAGTTTTTTTAAAATAAGGTCTGTTGAAAGATATTGCATTAGGATATCATTTATTTTGATTATTGAGGGGTTTTTTTTTTTTTGTTTCCCTCTTAAATTGTGTACCTACTCCCATTGCCAGAGGCCCTGTGGGGTCTGTCTTCCAGTGCAGCTGTTGCAGGCATCCTCAGACTCCCTCTGCAGGAGCTGGGCATCAGCTCTCCCCTGCACTCAGTGCGGTCCTCAAGGCTCACTCTGCTCTCTGTTCTCCCTCCTTTCCAGTGTTGCCTCGCCTGCCCCTCCAGCCGTTTGGGATTCTGGGCCTTGCCTTCACAACCGATTCCACTAAGCTTACTCTGTCACCCCAACATCCACACTTGGCCTGCATGTTCTCTGTAGTCTGCTCGGGCTCCCTTCTCTCCCCCTTCCACTCACAACTCACTGACTTTATAACAGAAGTGTTTTTAATGCTGGCCATAACATCCTGTCATCTGGGCAGGAAAGGCCAGGCTCACTGGCTGAATCATCAAGATAGCTCCTCCACAGAAAAAGGCTCCAAATCCCCTACAAATTTATTTTCTGTCTCGCTCCCTCAAAAGTGTCCCCTGGACCTCACAAAGAGGCTGTAGAATAAGAATACGAGCTGCCTGCTCTGGCTGATTACAGGTGTCACATTGTCCCTTCTCCCATGGCTTCCCACCCATCATGCACTGGGCACACACTCAAATCCACAATGTTTGATGATTTCCATACATCTTTGTGCCACTGTCACATGACAGAAGCAGAGGCATTGGCAGGTGAAGTCACATTAATCAATCATATGACCAATCAGGGACAACTAGAGATATAAACCTAAGTTTTTGACCCTCAGTCCTGTGTTCATTCCATTATTCCATGAACTCTCCTCTCTACTGTCTCTGACCGACCCCCCCCCCCCATCCACCCCTCTATAGTCTCCTGATCTCTAGATCAACTAGCATGGGCCAATGTTAATATATTTAAATAGCAAACTTTTAAGCTTAAAAAATTCTTTAGGTCCCCATAGATATATGTAACTGCTGATAGAAAAATCCTCTCCCACTTTCTTCCCTCTGGTGTGAATTTACTCAGCAACTTTTCTCCAGCTCCTCTGCAGAGCCTTTTACAAATTCCCACTTGCAACACTGCTGAAGGATAAAACATACCGACACGGTCTCAGACGTACTGCTGTGTGCTTTGAAAACACAGACACAACACCAGTGAGTACATGCGGGTATTATATTTCTCAGCCGAGCATCCTCAGAAGCTGGAGACATTAGTTTTCCACTCCCATGTAGGCTTTGTGGTCCCTGGCCTTGTGGAAGGGCCAAGTCCTGTAGAGAGGCCATTGTTTTCCCTGCCTTTGCTGATAGCATGAGACCAGCTAACGATGATGGCAGATCTCCAAGAGCAAGCAAAAGAGCAACTGGGAGTATAGTAACAGGAGGCCGCAAATTATAGGAGATATTTGTAATCTACCCAACAGGAGTTGTGCCTTTTCTGGGAAATTGAATCACTGAAAGCTTGAGTGCCTAATGGGTGTTGACCCCAGTAAATGTGTGTGTGTAGGTGCCAGGAGCAAACATATCCTTGTGATCACAAGCCACCTCAATCCATATCTGAGATCCCTACTGAGGATGGCTCCATGGTATGGCAACCCCAAAGCAGTTCAGATTAGGAAGGCCAGGGAAAACCCATCCTCAGTGCTTTCCAGGGGGCATCAATTACAGCATAACCTTTTGTCAAGCACTGACATAGAGGCTTTACATATCATCTCAGAGAATCCTCACCACGACACTAACGGGGCAGGTGTTATTATATCCCTATTTTAAAGATGAAGAAAGTGAGGCTCAGGGAAGTTAAGATCATCCATCTATTAAGAGGTGGGGCAAAATCCAAGCTCAGTTTTGTCTGACGCCAAAACGCATGTTCTTAACTATCCTGCTCTATCGGCATCAGAGCTCTCAGGCACCCATTTTGCCAGGCATCCCTAGCTAGAAGTCACCTCTCATTCATTTCTTCAACACTCAACAACATTTAGTGACCATCTACATTGTGCCAGGTCTTTTGGTAGGCAGAGAGGCTTCACTGATGAGAGACATGGACCATGCCATCATGGAACTTGGAATCTAATGGGTGAGTGCCAGGGTCTCCATTTAAGGTTGGGCACTTTGGGTCCTGTACAAAAAGTGAATACTAAAATCCAGCTGGCCAAGTGGATTCTAAAACCCAGCCTGGGTTCACCCAAGCTATGTGCCCACAGAGATGCATCCTCCAGAAGCAATTTTTAAAAATTTTACCAAAGCATGAGAGGGGCTATTTGGAAGTACCCCCCATTGCCACACTTTTCAAGACAATGTCACTCTGAAAGATCCCCATAACAACCTACGGGCCCAGGGGACGTGAATCTGCACCCGGGCAGATTCTGCACAGTAAGGAGGTCAACAGTAAATCCAAGAAAGAGTAGTTTGGACCGTTTGCCTTGAGCCAATGAGATCCACAGCCACTTTCAGGGAATCCTGACCAATCAACCATGATTTGGACTAATCCCCCTCTCAAAAGCACCTGGATGAGTAAAACTTCCAGCGATTCCCAAAGATAGTGCCCCCATCTCAGCAGAAGGCTGAGGCTTTGCTGGCCCTGGACCTGCAGGCCTTGTACCCACAACTGTCAGACCCTAGGAAGGCTTCTGGAAACACTTATTGTGGAGAACAAGTGAGAAGAAAAGTCAAGGTGACATCAAGCCCAAAGCCCCAGTAATTAGGAGGGCAGTGTCTCCGTTAGCAGAAACAGAGTCTAAAGGAGAAGTTCTTTGGGAAAGGGATTAGTTCTATGTGCCTGTGTGCTAACTTTTAAGATAGAATCATATAAAGACGTATTTATGGAGCCTTCATATATGAGGCAATGTGTGTGATTCTTACAAAAACCCTAATATGAGGAAATTGATACTCAGAGAAACCAAATAATTTGGCCAAGTTCGCAGAGGTAGAAAGTGGCAAACGAGGGTCTGCTTGACTCAAAAGACTTGTGATTAACTTGTATCCCAGCTTCGAAGGAGACGTCTTCAGCCCTACGATGAAGACGAAGGAAGTGAGATAAAGGACATGTGACCAAGAAGCAGTGAGGCAGATGGAGGAAGGGAAAGAAGAAAGAAGCAAGGTGATAGAGGGCGGGCCCCAATAACTTCTCACAGGCAATAGAGACATACAGGTCTGACATCTAGCCATAAATGGGGTTCACTGATCTCAGCATCCAGAACAGAAAATGTCCCAGCTGGGAAGGACCTTTGTGCTCTTGTTCAGGCCCTCCTTTTACAGCTGAGAGAACAGAAGCCTTGAGACATCTAGTGGCTTCCCCAAGGTTCCCCAGGCTGTTCTGGAGGCAGAGCCATGGCCAGGCCCCGGGGCTCCTGGCTCTCAGGCCTAATAATTTCCACCCCCACTGCATGGCTGAGATTACAGCACCAACGACCGTGGTGCTATAAGCAGCTGCGGTCACCCACCGTCCAGTTATGCAGCACATGCCACCCTGGCAGTCATCTTCGTTGTGTGGCTTGAGGATTGCGCTGCCCTGGTCATGTGAGTTTCAGAGGAATGGAAAATTCCAGGTCTGTGAACAACACCCCCTCCAGGTATCCTTCTTCACCAGCCCTGCCTTCGGAGGCTCCCAGGCTGTTTTGTCCCACCACCAGTTAATATTTCACTTTGGTGAGACTTTAGGGAACAAAGAACACAAAGCTAGCCCTGTGGGGCCAAAGGTAGGCAGCCACTGGCGCCCGATGCAGCTCATAAATGAGAACAGTGCAATGTACTTTGGATAAGAGCACCACACAGCCTCCTGCAGAACAGCTGGGGAAGCTATTCATAGGCAAGCATGCTATTTGTGTCTGCCTGGCATTTGAGTTAGGCTCACCTAACTGCGTGGCCTTCCCGCAGATGTGAGTCATGCTCCCCATTCATGAGCAAGGAGTGGCCGGGGCAAAGGAGAATTGCTTCTGGGGCCAGCTGAGGGGCACATGTGGCAAGAAATGGCATTTCCAGGGTTACCTCCCTCCTCTGGCAGGGAGAGCTGAGGACTGGGGGGACACATTTGTTAGTGGTATCACCTGATTCTCCTCCATGCGAGGGTACCATCTCCTTGGACCCTCCTAATTTCCTCTTTTGTCCAAGCTCCTGGGCAAACACAGTAGAAAGTCCAAAGCCCTCCTAATCCCCCAGGAAAGCCAAGCCCCCGCTGGCGGCTTAGACTACCCTCCAACAGCTTGAGTTTCCCAGGCAGGAAAGCCATTCGGAGCACAGTGGGAAGGCAGCTCCCAGATGTCCCGTCCCAGCCGCCTGGTCCCTGGCCACCATATTACAAGCTTACATGCTGTGGGGGCAGTTATTCCCCAAGCTGAGCACTGCCCACCCTGGGAACCGTCCCGCATCAGCCCTCCTGCCTGCTACACAGTAAACGGAGTTCCAGCCTGGTCCTGCGGCAAAAATACACCAGAAGCAGGGTTCACTCTGGTCCAAAGTAGGCCCAGGAGGTCCAGCCCAGGCCTGGGCAGCCCTCATCCAAGGAGCCTGGAAAGAGGATGCCCAGGGCCTATCTGGAGAGTCAGCTCCACTGCACAGCAGCCCTGATGGTTCTCAACCATCCCGGGCCCATGAGAAAAACTCCAGCTCTGCACCAAAAATAAAGCAGCATTTGGAGGCCGTGCATCAGACCCCAGTGTTAGGAAGGTGCTCAGCCTTCCTTCCCAGTGGCGTCTCCCTTCCCTTCCAGTTGGTGTATACTGTCCTCCTCTCTCCAGCTTTCACAAACCTGTGGCCCCCTGGGGTTCCGTACGTGGTGTTGCTGGGGGCCGTGGTCAAAGTCGGGCTCTGTACCCCTACTAAATACTCAGGTGTGTTTTTGGAGCTCATCCAGCCACAAATGGCTTAGTTCCCCAGCTGGACCAGAAAGTTCTCAAGGGAACGTGCTGTGCCTTTATCTTTGTGTCCCCACATGGTGGTTCACAGCTGGCATGCAAACAAGGACTTCATACGCCCTTAACACTTGACCACTTCTCTTTGGCTCCTAGACTTTGCTCCTCACTGGCAGGGACTTCTCATCTCTGAATTTCTGCAGGGCCTAGTGCCAGCTCTGACACAGGATAGATATGTAATCAATGTTGTTGAATTGACTGTCCAATTTGAAGAAAGGACTTGTAAATTATTCAATGTTATGACACAAAGGACATAGACAAGACCATCTGATGGATTTGAAATTTACACAAATGGACATATGATGACAGATGCTATGGATACATGGACTGACGCAGATTCCACCTTCAAGAAACTAGCAAGCTATTTAGAAATTATATTCAATGTATATACATATTCACAGTGGAATATTATTCAGCCGTAAAAAAGGAAATCATGCCATTTGCGACAACATGGATGGACCTGAGGGCATTATGCTAAGTGAAATAAGTCAGAGAAAGATGAATACTGTATGTTCTCACTTATATGTGGAATCAAAAAAAAAAAAAAAGCAACTCAAAGATATGGTGGGGGGGGGTTAGTAGGTGAAACGGTAAAGGTGGTCAAAAGGTATAAACTCCCAGTTATAAAATAAATAAGTCATGGGGATGTAATGTACTGCATGCCTGGATTCATTTCCCCTCCCAGTCCCACAGTCCAGAGTTGCGTGAACTGGCTTTCTGTCACACAGGGCAGAACTTGTAGCTGGAGAGCTGGACCCACAGCACAAGGGACACCCTCTGGAGCCTGGCAAGAGGCCATACCTGACCACTCCTCGAGATCTGACCAATAAGTTTGGACAGACCCTCCCTAGTTCTTTCTTTTCCTCTCATGTGACTACAGACCTTATCATAATAAAAGCTGCAAAAAATGCCAAACTTTAACTTTATTAAAGTCACACTGTTCTGGTCTTGGCAACCCTAATAGGATTTTACAACTCAGCCTCTAAAACTGGGTCCCTGAACAGCCCAAGGTCTGTCAGGGTCCGTGATGGGTGACTAATGCCCTCACAGATTGGAACCAGTCTCCCACATTCCTGTCCCCACCTCGCCCCAGGCTCACCCTGTCTTTCCATAATGGCCTCCTGCTTTGTTACAAATGGAAACTGAGAAATTTCCACTATCCTGGACCCCAGGAAGAACATGTGAGTATACCCTAGAGCACTCACCAGCTGACATGGTATTTTCCTCTGGATTAATGAAGCGCAGTGGAATTTTTAGCTGTTGTTGTAATGATTAATATGTCAAACCAATATCGCAGGAGAGGCAAGCAGGAAAGTGATGCGGGAGCAAAGGAGAGGGTAAGAGAAGAGGTGGGGAGGGAAGAGAAGACTCAGAGCCAGAGGAGGAAAGGGGAAGAGAAAGAAGACAAGGGAAGCATGGGCCCAAGCACATTTAGGGGTCTCCTCTTGTCCTGGGCCACACCAGTGGGAAGTCAGGTTATGTCGGCTCCTAAGGAGGGGTCTCTCAGGAGGAGTTATTCACATAAGGTTCTACTTATGTTATGGGAGGGTCATGGAGTCTTGAAGATTAGAGGAAATATGGGCTTTCTCCCCAGAAAAATATGCACAAAGAGAAATTTTACATCCAGTGTCAGAAAGTTCACTAAGCCCCTAGACCGTCATGAAAAAACAAAACCAGAACAACCCTGTGTTCGGCTGACAGCGTTTCAGCAGCAGGGACTATGTCACCTTTGTCAGCAGCCCTCCACAACATGAGGCCTTCCAGAAACAGGTTTGGGAAGGTGACAAGTGTGTCTCCCGTGTGTCCTCTCTGCTGAGCCTCCACCTTATCCTACAAGAGCAAGACCCTCTCCTCCCACCCTCAAGGCCCACCCCGATGCACCTCTCCAGAAGGCCATGCTTACTTGCTGGGTCCCCTCGCCCAGCTCCAGGCCGTCCACATGCCCCTGCAAGAAGTGGTGTCCACTCTTCGTGAACGTACTCTGGGTCCTTAAGACCAGCACACAGATGGACTGAGGGATGGTGGGATCAAGGGACGGTGGCCAAATCACCAATGGGAAATGAATACGAGTCCTCCAGAGCTAAGCTTTCACCTCTCCTGCTGATTTGTGTGTGTGTGTGTGTGTGTGTGTGAGGAAGATTGGCCCTGAGCTAACATCTGTTACCAACCCTCCTCGTTTTGATTGTTGCTATTGCTGAACTAACATCTGTGCCAATTTTCCTTTATTTTGTGTGGGATGCCGCCACAGCGTGTCTTGATGAGGGGTGCTAGGTCTGTGCCTGGGATCCGAACCTGCAAACCCCGGGCTGCAGAAGCAGAGCACGCAAACTTAACCACTACACCACAAGGCCAGCCCTGACCTGCTGATTATTTTTATCAGGTTATGTAATAATGGTTTTATATTCTGTATATCAAGGGCTGGCCGTATGTAGACACCATTGCCTTTGTTGAAATCACCTGTCAGTTTCAACAGGGCTCTGAGTTTTCTCTTCTGTTTCCTGATCTATACCTGTAAATAATGTGGGCTGGGGCGACTAAAGTTTACAGAACCCTGTGTACTGTCCTGCGGACCGTCACACATTGCTGTTGCTTCCCTAAAAGCAGAGGGAGAAAATCAGGTTCTGTATGCCCTCTAAAGGTTAACCGGCTCTGTGACTGGAAAATGGTGAGAGCTCGACCACAAATGCTCGTTCACATGTTCAGCAGAGGAAAGAACTAGCTTATTCACAAATTTTATTTCTGATTGTATTTTTAACATTTTATTTTGAGATAATTATAAATTCAAAGAAAGTTGCAAGAAAAAAATACACAAGGTTCAGAATAGCCAAAAGGTAGAAACAACCCAAATGTCCATCGATGGACGAGTGGATAAAGAAAATGTGGCATACACATACAATGGAATACTATTTGGCCTTAAAAAAGAGGGACATTCTGATACATGCTACAACACAGATGAGCACATTATGCTAAGTGAAATAAGCCAGACACAAAAGAAGAAATGTTGTATGACTCCACTCACGTGAGGGATCTAGAATAGGCAAACTCCTTGATACACAAAGTAGAACTTTGGTCGCCAGGGTCTATGGCCTTGCGGGCATGGGAAATTGTTTATTGGACATAGAGCTTCAGTATCGAAAGATGAAAACGTTCTGGAGGTGGATGGTGGCCATGGTTGACAACAGTGTGAGTGTACGTAATGCCACCAAAGTGTATAAAAAATAGTTTAAATTATAAATTTTGTTATGTGTAATTTACTCCTCCCAACAAAAAGATGTACAAGGATGTCCCATGCACCCTTCCCCCAGCCTTCCCAATGGTAACACCTTGCATAGCCATAGTGCCCTATCAAAACCAGGACAACGACACTGGCGCAATCCAGAGCTAATTCAGACCTCGCCAGTTTTATAGTCACTCGCGTGTGTGTGTGTGCGGTCCTATGTAATTTCATCTCCTGTGTAGCACTGGAAGGTCCGTGACAGTTTCATCATCACAGGGCTCCTTCGTGCTCCCCTCTACAGCCACACCCTCCCCCTCCCCACCAACCCCGAACTCCTGGCACCACTGGCCTGTTCTTCATCTCCATAATTTTTTCATTTCAAGAATGCTACATAAATGAAATCATACAGTATGTAACCTTTTGAGATTGGCTTTTCTCACTCAGTATAATTTCCTTGCGATCCATTCACGTTGTTTCATATGTGGATAATTTGTTCCTTTTTATTATTGAATAGTATTCCATAATACAGATGTAAATTTCTGATTATATTTTTACACCCAAGATTAACTAATCATCTATTCGATTGTTTGTCCGCATTGAGACCGCTGGTAAGTAGACTTGATTCGGACGCAGCTGCTATAGGAGCAGTGGTCCGAGGGGCTCACCAGCTCATCCCAGGCCCCCACTCACCCACCCAGGGGCCTTTGCCTGGGCCACAGACTCTGTTTCCTCAGAGAAAGAGGTCCTGCAGGGCAAGCTGTCGGGCCTGCTGTCCTTAAGTGTGGGGACCCAAGCGGACAGGAAGGATGATACAATGGGTACACCATCAGTCAACAGAGATGGCACAGCCTCCACACCGCTCCTTTCCCACCCGAAGTGCTGAGAGTGCCGGGGTGGCATCACGGGAAGAGGCAGCGGTGGCTCCTCTAAGCAGGAAGGAGAACCACTGTTTAAAAATATAAGGTTGTTTCCAGTTCTCAGAAGGGAGCTTTTATATTTCCACCATCCACTGTAGCCTTTAGCTCTTTCCTTGTCTGTCACCCCAACAGAGCATAAACTCCCAGCCTCTGCGCCTAGCACAGCACCTGACACCCACTGGCACTCAATAAATGTTGCTGCAGGCAGTGGTGTTACTGAAGCAGAGGGGCCAAGTCAAGAAAGATTACAAAGGATCCCAAATGTGACAAGCAAGAGGTCATTTCATTTCATTGCAAAACCCTGTTATCTCTCAGCTCTTTGATGACAGGCGGGAGCCAGGGTCAGTAAGGGAGAAACAATAAAACCAGTCCCTTTCTTTTTCTTCCTCACTTCCTGCTCTGACAGGCCTTGCCCCTCCTCCCTTCACACCCACTGTCTTCCTTCCAAATTCCGGGACAGGACTCCAAGTGTTCTGGGTAGGGTGGGGCTGCTTACTTTAAGGCAGGTGGCAGCAGAGGTGAATAGGCCACGCAGGGGAGTTGGTGCTATAGGTGGGGCAGTCCCGGGACTCTTCAGGTATGGACATGAAGGGGCAGGAGTAAAGCTGCCTACAAAAACAGCAGAACAGAGCAGGCCTGGAGCCTTTCCCTCCCTGTTCCCCTCCGCACAGCCATACCTTCACTTCCCAGCCTCTGACTCCTTGCCAAGGGTAACCTGAAGAATTTGCATTTCTAGACAATAGATGGAGGGAAAGAGCAGACAGGACCCAACATCCCTGAAACTGCCTTGAGGCCCCAGGTCCTGGGACTGCTCCCAAGAGCTTGGCTTCGTCCTCTGAGAAGGATAAGGGGAATGTGGCTGGAGCTAACCTGGAAAGGAAGCAGTTGTAGACACAAGGCTCTTTGAAAAGAACAAAGGCTGTTCAAACTTGAATGTTTAATGGATCAACCCACCCCCAGGATCCCAAAGGCGACTGCTTCATAGATGGGCAAGGCACATCAATTTCCATGGGAATCATTTTGTGGCTCAACAAAGAGTCAGCGAGGAGCTGGCACCAGCATCTCTGTGCATGCGTCCCTTCCAGGTGTCCTTAATGTAGCTTACATTGAGTAAGCCACTCTGGTCTCTGCAGAAGAGTTAAGATTCCCCCAGTCCTGGAGATGAAGTCGAGGCTCTTCTTAGATACCAGTAAATGCCTTCACCTTCTGCTCAAAGCTTTGGAGATTTGGAGATGCCTATGTCTTCATAACCAGAGTGGTTGTGCAGTGTATCTAGGATTTGGTTTACCAGGCACACTCCATGTCACAAACTCAGCATTTCTTCAATAAACTCCATATTCATTTACCATTATCTGGTGGCTGAAAATAGCCCAAACTCTTGGCCTTTGTACTTTAAGGTGAAAGATTGTACCTATTCTTAAAACTCTCCAAATCCTGAGAGTCTCTATCGAGACCTTGGGGTTAACTCAGGCTCCAGCAAATCCTAATGTCGGCTGGGAGATAGGAGTCAGCAGGATTTCACCTGCATGGTCAATTTTTATCTAGAATAGGGCTATGCATGCATTCATTTGTCACTAGTGGAATATAAATATGAACCCTCTAAGCATAACAGATTTTTGACATGAGGAGTGGTGGGTTATTCAGAAAATTTGAAACAAAAAGCCCATTAGAAATCTGTATTTTTTTAAATGTACAATTTGATAAGGTTTTTTTGTTTTGTTTTTTTAATGTTTTTTTTCGTGAGGAAGATTGGCCCTGAGCTAACATCTGTTGCCAATCTCCCTGTTTGTTTTTTTTCTCCCCAGAGCCCCAGTACACAGCTGTATATCCTAGTTGTAAGTAGTTCTAGTTCTTCCATGTGGGATGCCGCCACAGCACGGCTTGATGAGCAGTGTGTAGGTCTGCGCCCAGGATCCGAACTGGAGAACTCAGGCCACTGAAGTGGAGCATGCAAACTTAACGACCTGGCCATGCGGCCAGCCCCAGGAGTCTGTATTTCTGAGTACCAATAACTCTTTCCTAATGGGTGACAGGAGAAGAGCTGATACCTGCCACATTGAAAGTGTTCTTACATCCATACCTGCTCCCCAGTTTGATACTGTGAGTCCTTATCATCCTTCAAGTCAACGCTTCATTTCAACCTCTCCCAGTGGCTTCTTGGACCACCCCATCTAAGCCAGACCCCACCTGCTAGTCCTACCCAGACAGAGGGGATGGCCTGAGCCAGGAAAGAGCGTGGCATTTCTAGGGACTGGCGGAAGGCCAGGGTGGCCACCACAGTGAGCACTGGGAAAAGCAGCACGAGATGAGGTTGGAGAGTAGACAAGGACCAATCCGTGCAGAACTCGGGGGTATGGTGAGAGGTTTGCCCTTTATCCCAATGTCCAGTGCAGGGAAGAAGAACTTGCAAATTTCGTACCTTGGTTTAAGCAGAGCTTCCTGCCCTGCTTGGAGCCATAGTGCACGTTAGTGTTTGCTGAGCCTGACTCCCCTGAGCTAAGCGTTTGGAGCAGAAGTGAGCCATCTAGAGGATTCAACAGTGACATAGCAGAGAGGCCACATCAAAATGGGGCCTGAGCTATAAGAGGACAGAAGAATGCGCGTGTCTCTGCTCGGAGTGTAGGGGACTAGCAGAGGGCTCGGGGGAACCTTGGGCTCCTTTGGCAGCTTTCATCCTGCTCCTCCATCACAGGTGGCCGAAGAGCCTCTGATCTGGCTCGCCCGTCCTCTGGCCTGCCTATTCCACCACCCTGGCCACCTGCCCCATCAGCAGCCCCACCCGCAGTGGGAACGCGGAGTTCTCTGCTGCTAGACTCTAGGAGGGACCCCGCGCACGCGCACGATGCGCTGCAGCAGGTGGGGCATGTGAAGGAAGGAACCAGGAGGGAGGTCAAAGACGGAAATGGAGAGGAGAAGAAAGGGACTGTTCCGGGGTTTCTCCTTCACACATTCCGGCCCTTACCTCTTATGAAAAACAAAGAGAGCAGGTTTTAAAGATGACGTGAAATCAAACCCTGTCTGCCGGATTTCAGCCCTGGTAATCCCACTTGACTTCCACTATGCCCCTCTCCTTCAGGACCACTATAAAAAGTGCCTACTGTGTGCCAGGCAGCCACTCTGAAAGGACTGGGACTGAGTTAAGATGGCCAACTGTCCTATTTTCCGAGGACAGGGACAGGGGGTTCCCAGGACATGGGACCTTCAGTACTAAAACCAAGACAGTCCTCAGCAAACTGGGACAGGCGGTCACCCAAGTAGGAGCTGACCATCTAGTAGAGTCAATGGTCAAGGAGCTGAGTTGCAGCACAGTGTGGCTTGTGGGTGGTGGCAGGTAGGAATAAAGAGTTCCCCTTAGAACTTAACTCCTTTCTTGAAAGGACCCCTGAGTACCTGTTTCGGTGATGTCACCCCAGGCCAAGCCTAAGCCCTCAGGACGGGCAGGCGGTGGTGCTGAGACTGTGCCGTCCTTCTTGTGAGCTAAGGTTACTCTCATTATAACAAGCTGTAGGAGCCTGTCCACTGGCTCTGTAGGCGAAGGTCAGCTAAGGACAGGCCAATTAGCTTGTCCCTCTGGGCCTTTCTCTTGGTAACACCGCCTCTGGCTCCGAACAAAGGCTCCTCATTTTGCTTGGGCACCACGTTGAACACGTGAGTGCTGCCACCTGCTGGCCTCAGGGCTATTGTCAGGAGGTGAGTAGAAGCCTCAGGAGGGAGAGTCACTGGTGAGCCTGGGGCTGCTGAGCAGACAGGCCACGGGACAGACTCCCAGAGTGCCCTAGGCCAGACGTCTAGGGAGAAGAAACTGGGGATCCCCTCAAAGGTACACCTGGAAGAGCACTGGAAGCTCTCTAGTGCCTGCAGCCTCTCGGTCCGGCCTGGGTGCTAGAATTCCCAGCTAGGATGGGCACTCTTTTGGCTACAGTACCATCCTCTGGGCCCAGGGTGTGCTGGAGCTGGCTGTACCCAAGTCGATTATTAAATATTCAGAAATTTTACAAGTGCAATGGCAGCTGGAAATCAGTCATGTTGGGAGCATTTACACCGTGGAAACTGGCAAATTACAAATTAGAGCTCTCTCCATCCCCACCCCCTGCTGTGAATTCATCAGCACCCCACTGCAAAGCCCCTATCAAACTTCAAATATTGTCACCTGGGAGAAAGAAAGCAGCCTGTCAACAGGCGTTTTCTCAGATAATCCACAAGTATGGCATCAACGTACTACGAGAGAAGAGAGACATTCTGATAAGAGGGAGGTGAGGGGGAGGAATTTTTTTTTAACTCCATCAGAACAACTAACGTAATGGTTAAGAGCCTTGGCATCAGAAACACCTGGGTTTGAGTAACAGCTCTTCCGTGTGTTTGCTGAGTGTCAATGAGCAAATGGTGTCGCTTGGGTAGCTCCCAGTCTCCCATCTACAAGTGGGGGTAACAGTAGCCGCTACCTCAAACAACAGTTGTGAGGTGATGCGTTTAAATTCCTAAAATGCTGCCAGGCACAAAGTAAGTGCTCAGATCAAGTTAAATATGGTCAATTACTGACTTGAAACTCAACTTTAGCAGACATGGAACTGATCTTACCATGTCCCCACCAAAACCAGTTTCCCCCCTAGGTGTCCTCCTCAGGGACAGGAGGTGGGGATTGGTTCCTCCATCCTCCCCAGCAGCTCAACTTTGACGTCAGCCTCACTCTGGTCTCTTCATTTGTACTTGTCCCCTGCAGTTAGTATGTCGGACAAGGTCTCCCCTACCACAGAGAAATAAGGTGAGTGGGAGCACCCTAAATGTAAAAGCATTGAGGATGCAAACAGTGGACACCTGGAGAAGTAACCAAAAGATTTTCTGCAAATGGGTTCCTGGCCAGTTAGGATGTCCAGTATGTAAGTTCAGAAAGGGCAGGACTCAAATCGGATTGTAACTACAAGACCTGAATCCTCCTAAATCAGATTGCCTTCTAGCCAGCAGGAAAACTCTATTTTCCAAAGGCCTGACACTCCTGATTGCAAATTACCTGGCCACATGTAGTCATGTAACCACACCCAGATGCAAGAAAGGTGGGAAGTATCTTTATTCAGACTGGAGGTGGGAGGCATGGGTCTAGCTAAGCATTAGGAATCCTATTTTTAAGACAGGAAGAGCAGACATTGGGGGTGTAACGCACAGTAGGTCAGCTTCCCTAAGCTGGCGCACTTCTTGACCTCAGGGCACTTCAGACAACACCCTCCCACCCCTGAGGATAAGCTGCCATGAGAGTCCAGGCTGGGCGGGTGGCTGGATTTCTTCTGCAGCAGTCTCTCTGTCTCGATGTGACTTCAGTGTCCGCATCCCATCAGGCACGAGCCCCACTCTGTTGCCTCTACACACCTTTCCCAGTTTCCCTCCTTTCCAGTCCTGGTCTCCCCACTGCACCTCAGACCTCCGTGACCACCAGTCGGGAACAGTGTAGTCATCCCCACAGTGTTCTTTCTCCCTTCGCTTTTGCTCTCCTTCAGGCAATCCTGCTGACAGATTACTCTTCCTAAGGTACAGTTCCCGCCATGACACATCCCTGCTCAGGGGCGTCCGTGGTTTCCCAGTCCCCACCCCGAAGTCCAAATTCCTTAGCATTCCGAGGACCTTCTGTGAAGAGGCCACGGCCTGAGTTTCTAAGCTCATCTCCCTCACACACTTGAAGCTCCAGCAAGAAAGGGCTGCTTGCCACTCCTAGACAATGACTTGTGCTCTTCTGCCTCGCTGCCTTTGCTCCCGCTCTTCCCTCTGTCCACATGCCCTTCCCATCTCAGCGTATCTAAATCCTGCCCATCTTGCAAAGCTCAGGTCAAAGGCTTCCTCATCCATGAAGCTTCCCCAAACCAGAACTGCTCTCACCCTCCCAAGTGTTGTCACTGGACTTATGCTTCTGTGATGCTCGGACTACAAGTATTTCTGCTGGAGTGTAAGTGTCCACTGAGCTGGGGCCATGCGTGCTTGCTCATCTTCATTCCCTCGCAGCCTCCAGCCTCAGTGCCTGCCACATCAGAGACATGGAAACCATGTCTGTAGAACTGAATTACAGAGCCAGTTCTCCATGGAAAAGGGACACCTGGGAACTGGATGTGACTTTATGCATCTCATGGAATGACCGCTGAGCCTGCTGGAAGTCACAGGGCTGGGGTGGCCATTTCCACCACTCTGGGAGCAAACATTTGAGCTCCGCATGGACAACCATATGTAGGCCCAGAGCTGCCACAAAAGAGGGGCCCCACTGGGCTTGTGTTCGAGGGGCTGTGGGGGCGAAGCAGTGGAGCTGGGAAGGCTTGCTGGCATCGCTCCCTTTTTTTTTTTAAGGCTCAAAGTCTAAGTAGCCGTGAAAATCAAAGCCTTTTTTTTGGCAGCGAGGGGGCAGGGAGGTTGAAAGGAAACTTTAAATTGTCTAGACAAACCATTCCTTTCTCAGTTGAGGAACCTCAGTCCCAGAGAAGCAAGCTGGCTTGCCCAAGGTCACACAGCCGAGTGTAGGGTGGCACTTAGACTGTCCCAGTTCCCAGTCTGCTATTTTTCTGCTCTCCCACACCAGCTGCCCTTATTGAAGACACCAGCAATTCCCATGGTCGCATCAAGTTTTAGGAATATGAGGTCGTGGACATTACACATGGATTTGCGTGTTTATTTCTAGGCTTGCCTCTTAAAATTATTTTATACTTATACAACCAAAGAAGGAAGACGTGCAGTCAATTTTCAAAGTTCAAATTCTATGTGTCTTTCCATCAGTTGTCTCGATTTTCCCCTTCTCCGTTCACTGTCACCTTCTTTCCTTGGGGAAGTATCCAAATGGCTTTTCCAATTCTGTGGGGGCTAAGAAGTCTCACCAGGCCCCCCCCTCCCCATTCTCCTCTAATTTGTAACTGGCCAGATTTGATGCAGTGGCTAAGACTTTGGACCGTGGACGGCTGAAAGGCCCTTTGTTCGTGGATCACAGGCGGGTGCTCGGTTCTTCTCATTCATTATGCCACCCTCCTTTTTTGACTTGCAAGGTTAAGGCCTGGGGCAAAATGTTGATGGAAGAGAATGCTGTGCACCAACAAACCAACAGCGTTTGTGTTCATTCCCATCCACTTTCTCCTCCCTTAGCTGCTGAAGGTTATGACTACGGCCCCATTCTCTAGTGACTCACTCCAGGAAAAGGGCATGTGACAAGAACCTGGCTCTCATGGGACTGCTTGCCAGTGGTGCCAAGACAGAGATGGCATTGTTCGGGGAAGACTCAGGAAGTCAAACATCCGGAGACAAAGTGTGCATGGTCAACTCACCCCACAACTCACCCCACAGGCTGGAAGGAAACATATTTTTCCCCACTGATCAGTCTGTGTATTTGCCTCTGCAAGGGCACGCAGAGGACTTCTGGGATAGTCATTCCTTGCAGTCTCAAAAGCAGCCTTCTCGGTGGGTCAGCAAAGGAAGGGACCAGGATTCCTGGAGGCCAGCTAAATGCTGTGCGTTTTCCCTATTGTCACATTTAGCTCTGTACTGTCCATGAGGATCCCATGGAGATAAGCATTATTCCCAATCCCATCTTATAGATGAGGAAATTTAGGCCTATGGAAGGTAAGGCGTTTGACCAGGCCTGACAGCTACTAAACAGCAGACCCAGGATTCAAACCTGGGCCTAGGTTGCCATTGAAGTGTATTTCCAAGGTCAGAAAAGGTCCTCCTTCCCTGGTGCCCAGGCTTCCTCTGAGATGATTGCCATCTGGTAGCAGCTACTGACTGGAAGCTTCTGGAAGCTTTGTCTCTCCACGGTCTCCCAAATACATCTTTGTTCTGACCTCTTTCTCCCTATCTACACCGCAAGACCCTTGCAAATTCCGCTTTCCCCGTGAAGATTTCCTCAGCAGGCAGTTCCAAGATTTGGTCTCTGTCTCTGTCTCTCTCTCTCCCTCGCCCCTCTAATCCTCTCTGCTTGTGCTCCTTGCTCAGCCCTTACATAGAGTATTGCTCAGCTCACATAAGCATCACATGCATATGTGAACTCCCAGCTGTATGCTCAGCTCCCCAAGGGCATGGATAACAGCATGACAAACAATACCGAGTAGTTTCTGGTGAACATGTACTGAAGGATTAACTGGTTAACTTTTAGGAGAGGCCACGGGAGTGCCTGTGATTCTTTTAAGTAGAGAAGCACGGAGAACATGCTTCAGACAGGTGGTGGACTTCTGTCTACCTGGCCAAGGCTTGCCTCTGCCCCACAGTCTATGACCCTCTCCCGATCTTTCTGGGGGTTTCAGAGGAGACCAGCATTGCCCTGCACTAAGTCCTCCTCAGCACCACCCTCTACGCAGCTCGCTGTCCTCCCCTCCAAGGCGGCCTCCTGCCTTTCCTTCCAGCCATGGCTGGGGAGTGGAGAGAGCTCTCTGGCCACGTCCAAGGTCGCTCTTCTCCACGGGCAGTGCACTCTCTCCACACAGAAATGCCAACCTGCACCCATGGGTCTGCGTATGAGCCTGCCTGTCTCCCCGACACAGCTGTGGGGGCCCCAAAGGTGTCACGACTTCTTGCCTTCGTTCCTGACGCCTGCTCTGTGATTGCCTCAGAGCAGGTGGCCAACCAATGTTAATCAAAGGTAGAAATGAATGGCGAAGGAGTCACCAAATGGTCTTGATTCTGCTCTATGAAAATAGCACATCAAATCAAGCTCTCATTTACAGTTTAGTCTCTTAAAGCAGGCCTCGGCACCAGAGAGAACTTGGAACCAGAGCCTACTGTAGGCATTGCATGTAGGGGTCGTGAAGTCCAACTGTCTCATCTCCAAGGTGAGGGCCAAGACAGGGAAGTGACTTGCCCAGGGTCATACCGTGTGAGTGGCGGACTCAGACTGGACCAGACTCTCCGATTCTCTGACAAAGGCACCGCCTCAGTTGTGCCTTCACAGTAGTAATATGCTTTGCTCCTACAGTACCTCGCAACTCAGCCTTACTTTTCTCCCAGTTATTTCTTATTACTGAGCTTTGTACTTGGACTATGAACCCCGAGCCAGCATTGATGAGCCCTCCTTGAAAGAATGTACACACGCCTGAGGGAAGCGGGGTCCCTGTCAGGTCCTGCTGAGGTCACACGGGCAGCAGCACAGCCATGCCCAGGAAAATCCTTCGGAAGGTGGACGGGATCGAGATGATGCATTGAAGCACTTCCTTTCTGCCTCCCAGCCTGGCATGGTGCAGCCCGGCCCTGCCATCGCCCTCATCTGCAGATTGACAGAGGCTGTTCTGCCTGTCCCTGCCAGCATCATTCTTGTCCAGCCTATTAGGCTGCTGTTGTTTTCAGCAAACAGCTGATGCCTCATGGAAAATTTAGCGTTCACTCCCCTACTCCATCCATCTTCTACTTTGTACATTTTCTCTTCTTTATTAGCAGGGGCACTTACTAGAAAACTAAATCTCTGTCACTTAGTGGTTTTATATGTTCCTTCTGTTCATAACCCACCTGGAGTCAGAATTACGTCTCTGTGACAGAACAATTGGTTGCTATGGAAATGACTGTACCACCCCGGGTAGCAGCCTGTGCCAGAGAGAAACAGGAGCGCTGATCACATGGAGGGGGGGCGCAGGAATCCTGAGGGTGACTTTTTGGACAAGTGACTGATTTCTCTAGGTCAACTTGGTTCCTCTGCTCCGATTCCTCCCAATACTGTGTGTGTTTGGGTGTGTGTGTGTGTGTGTGTGTGTGTGTGTGTGTGTGTACGTCTTCATT
This sequence comes from Equus asinus, assembly GCF_041296235.1. NCBI lineage: Eukaryota > Metazoa > Chordata > Mammalia > Perissodactyla > Equidae > Equus > Equus asinus. The sequence continues at coordinate 48,071,813 of NC_091805.1, forward strand.
TATCCACACCCCACCCCTCCCACTAGCCACCCCACCAAAATTTAGAGACCTTCCCCTATCTTCTCTCTTCCGCCTCCAAACCCAGTTTAGAGCTGGCCTCCTGCATCTGTGTTTAACCACACCTGGCTAGTCCCTTCTCCAATCAAAACCCTCCCAATCCTAGGGAGTTTGCACTTCATTCATTTGAATGGAATCACTTGCTTTGTTTCTCCTCACTATTTTTTTCTTATCAGGCTCAGACACTTTATCTTCCCAGCAGGGTCCAGGCCCCCTGTGGGAAGTTTGTTGTACCCTTCCACAGAGCCCACACCAGCTCTCCTGACCACAGGTCCTTGGTAAAAGCTGCTCCCTGACTCTCAGAGAGACCACAGACTCAATCCCCCAGTCTGTCCAGTTAAAACTGCTCAGTCTTACTTCTTTTTTTTTTTCTTTAAAGATTTTATTTTTCCTTTTTTCCCAAAGCCCCCTGGTATGTAGTTGTGTAATTTTAGCTATGGGTTCTTCTAGTTGTGGCGTGTGGGATGCCACCTCAGCGTGGCTTGATGAGCGGCGCCATGTCAGAGCCCAGGATTCGAACTGGCGAAACTCTGGGCCGCCAAAGCAGAGTGCACGAACTTAACCACTCAGCCAGGGGGCCGGCCCCCTCAGTCTTACTTCTTGAGGATCAATAAGCCTGGAGCAATGGGCAAATGGGACAGCTTCAAATATCATTACGAACATTTGACAACCTAATGAAAGAAAAAAAACTCTAAAGCTTCAGTTGCCTAAAATACTCTCAGATGATAGGGGAAGAAAGAAAAAACGGTGCTTTGCTGTTTAGAAGTGTTTTATTTTTACGGGTATTAACTTGTTATGTTTCAAGTTTTTCTTCAGTCTCATTTGCCTGTCACCTGGGACAAACCCAAGGAAACGTTTAACCCCCGGGCCTGGGACTCCCTCAACACGGCCAGAAACCGTCTTCTGCCTTTTCACGGGAAAGACTGTGAGTGACTGCACGACCCGAGGGCAGCTACTCGTGGCTGGGAGAAGCTGCCCTCTTCCAGAGTGCTCTGTAGAACAAGGGGAAGCTCACACACATGAGCGGTGGATTGGGGGCCTTCTCCTTGTCAAATGGGCAATATCCCCACATCCCGAGCCTGGGAGGGCAGGGCCGGGGTGCACCCCTCTTGCTGTGTGTGGTTATATAGCACACAGAGCTGTGCTGGACCACACGGTGAAGGAGGCAACATTGATTTGGGTGCCCCAACCTCCTTTTTCTAGAATCCGTCCTCCATTCAGTCCCTTGAGATGGGAGTAAACCAAAAGAGGTTTAATTTTTAGGTAAGAAAAGGGTGGAAGTCAGGGTGCCTCCGGGTGGGAAGCAACACTGGAGCTGGACCCCACATCCTGAGAGGGCCTGGAAGAACCCCCTCAGCGTGCAGGCCACAGCTGCTCAGAGAGGACATTGTGGGCCCTGCAGCAGAGAGCGCGGCTCCCCCAACCCTCAGCCCTGGGCTTTGTCCCCTTCTGGGGTGGGGCACTGTGCTCGGAAAGCACGACACACCAGAGAAGCCATTCTGGTGTGGGGCAGGGTGTGTGCGTGTGCCCAGCTGGGACAGAAGACTGGGTGTGCGTGGGGCTTGCCTTTTTCCCACACTCGGGGTGGTTTCAGCCCGGGGGGGGGGGGGCACGGGAGGTGGGGGGTCAGGCCTTTAAGATGCTGCCACCAACCCCTCACCCCAGCCTTGCCACCCCAGTGCCCTGTTGGGAAGACAACCTTGATTTTCCTCGTCCTGCCCAGAGTGGGTGTGGAGAAGCTGTGAGAAGCCCTCCCACCCAGAGTCTCACCCCTTCTGTTTCTGACTGAGGCAGGGCCTCTGTTCCCCATGAAATGTGGGTTTGGATAGTGAATGTGGAGGTTCTCTCTAGTTCTGCCCTGACTGTAATGGAGAAGAGGAAGCGCCCCAGTGGCATCTCCCACAGGACCAAAGGCCTCCCGCAGCCCTCACTGCTTCCATGTACTCAGCAATTACCCAGGAGGCAAGGACCCTCCCCCAAACTGACTCACTGCTCCCAGGAGAAGTCAGAATTCAAACTCAGGCCGTGTGGGCAGCCACAAGACGGGTGGGTGCTTCTGAAGTGGCCATTTTGGAGCCAGAACTACAGGCCAGCTTTAGAGCCCAGGGGCCCTCCCCTTCATGGGGTACAATGAGGAACCCAAGACAGGCAGCCAGGCAGCTTCCTAATGTTCTTTCAGCATCTGGGAAAGATGCATTGTCTTTTCCAAAAAAACAATTTCACTAAGTTCTTCCCAGGAGAGAGGAAAACGAAGCTCAAATACCAGAACTACAGGAATAGCCGGAGGCTGATGAGCCCCGACAGGCGACAGGCGGGAGCTGTGGGCTCCCACTGACAGCCTCGTCTGCAATAACAGAGGAGCCGTCGTGGGCAGCGCTTTGAAAAATGGGTCCCTTAGGCTCGGTGCCCCCAGATCCAGGAGTCAGATGCCACATCCAGATGGCTCCTGCACAGCACATTAAGAAAGAAAGAGGGGCAGGTTGTAGAGGAGTAGGAAGGGGGCCGTGCCCCGAGGAGAGGAAGGGCTGGGCCGCCCGGAGCTCCTGGATCAGGTCTGGCTGGAGTTGGAAGTAACTGCATTATGGGAAAGATTGAAAGGTTAATATGAAACCAGCCAATACTGAACAAGAACAATTAGGAAGGTTAAGGGGCTTAATATTAGATTAATGGCTGCTGGAGGATAAAGTTCACAGCTTCCGGGAAAGAAGTCTGACTCAGAGAAATCTTTTTAGTTAACAGCTCTTGGTCTGTCTGGTTTTGTTGATATTCTTTTTTCTTCCTGGTAATTGAGAGAAAATTATCATTCATTCACAAACGATGCATTCTCTCCTCTCCCCTTCCTTCTCTCTCTCTCTCTTTCTGTTTGGAAATGTCTGACTTTCTTCAGGTTCTGGAATGAATTTTAGAGTCCCACCTGTTCAGCAGGCTTTACTCCACACTCGTTTCCACCGAGAAGGTTCTCCCCCATGAGGTTTGTGGTGCTCTGTGAGAACATTTTTGTCAGTGTGGGTTGTATTCTGGGCGTATTTCAGGCTACTTAAGTGGTTTCACAGTCAGTAGCTCTGCTCAGGGGAGAAGTTCTGAGACAATAAGGGGTAACCCAAACTCCATTAGATGGCTGCAGAGACTGGGGGCGGGGGTTCCCAAGCTTCCCCAACTCAGCAGCTCCTCGGTCTCCCCAGGGAGCTTTGTAACACACGGGTCCCCAGGCTCCCACCCCGGGCTGACTGAATCAGAATCTCCGAAGGAGCCCTCTGGGAGTCAGCATAGTCTAAAGTTCCCCTGCTGACCTCATGACCAGCCCAGGTGGGGAACCACTGGCCCAGGGGCACATGCAAGAAAGCAAAGCGAGGGGCCACAGACCCGTTACACGGTGCACTTGGTCACAGGACTGCCCACCTCCCATCTCAGCCGATGAGTTTCTTGGGGTGGATGCTTTTACTCATCTTTATAATGGTTACACAGGGCTGGCCACATTCTATACGTGAGAGTTGAATTAACTTTCAAAAATCTCTCCCCTTCCTGGACCCTGGAACCTGTCCAGTTTTCAAGTTGGCATTTTCAGAGGCCTGGATGATGGAGACCAGACTTGCTCCCACAGAGTCAGGTTCGGGCCTAAAACAACCTCATGAGCTGGATCACGAGAGCTCAGAAGCCCAACACCAGAAGGGCCCTTAGAGATGCCCACCCCAGGGCAATGGTTTTCAAACTGTGATCCTAGGCACCCTGGGGTTCCACGGAGGAACCTCAGAGACCACAGAGAGGAAAGAGCAGAAGCCCACGGGGAGGAGCTTCAGGCCCCTCTCCACCACCACCGCTTCACCCAGGGAGCTCTCTCCACTTCTGCACCTTGTATTATCGCTGAAGAGGAGCAGAATATGTCACCCAAAATATACCACCTTGGTATATTGAGTATTTTGAATTAAAGGCACTAAGAAACAGTCAGTACAGGAAAGACCCTCTGAGCCTCCTTTGTCCCCCTGAAAGCAGGAGATAAATCTGCCACATGAAAGCTGCTCCCCCCGTACTGGGAGGAAGGGAGCCATCCTCCTCACCAGAGACAGGCAATTTAGGGCCGACAAGGCTGTACCACCAAACCTGGTAACCTCTTCACACTTACCACCTCTAGCCCAAACCCCTCTGTCTTGTCAATTCTCCACAAATGTATTGTTTCTTTGTCTAAAAGGTATAAAAGCTTCCTGCTCTGGGCTCTCCTCCAGGTCTTCATTCTCTTGTGAAGGCTCCTGTCGATCTGTCTTTGTTTACTTTTCAGACCCAGCCAGGGCCACTAAGAGGGTGGAGGAAACTTTTTCTTCCCCTGCACAATTGCACTAACCCCACTGGTTGCCTGCTTCTCCCCTCGCCAACCCCCAGCCCCAGTCCCTATTTTCCATCCGGTGTCCAGAATGATTATTTCAAAACCTAAGGTCAATGAGGTCACTCTCCATTTCGAAAGCCCACGTTGGATTTCCATTGCACTCACTATCCGAGATCCTCACCCGGCCTACAAGTCCCCACGTGTCCTCGTGGGCAGCCCCTGACTGATCTCCTTCCACACTCCCCCTTGCTCATCTGCTGACCAGCCACCCTGGCCTTCTTCACGTCCCTGAAGACACCGGGCAGGCTCTCCCCCAACCCCGAGGTGCTCCTGCTCCTTCGGTCTGAAACGCTCTTCCCAGATACACCCCTCGCTTGCTTCCACTCCTCCTGACCACCTAACAAAGATGGGGCCCTGTTCCCTCAGCCTCCGCCCCTTCCCCTGCCCTCCTGACTGTCTCCTCTGCTAGAACAGAAGCTCCACGAGGGCAGGCACTTTGTGTCGTTCACAGCAGCCTCCCCAGCACTGAGAACAGAGCGTGGCACGTAGTAGTTGCAGAATTAAATAATTGTTTCCTGAATGAATCGGAGTCTAAAATCACTCTGTACATTTTCTTCTTTACACATGTCTATATTTTCCAAATTTCTCTGCAGTAAATATCTATTACTTTCAGTCACAAAAAACAATAAGTGACATAGTCTTTTTTCCAGGACCACTCTTGAGAGACCTAGAGTTTCTTTGAAATGACTTAAGAAGATGCAAGGAGGCCCTGCGTCAGGATCTGAGGCAGGGTCTGAGTGGCACCAGGCTCCTCCTGAGCTCCTGGGAGCCATAACAATGCCTGGAGGAATGACTGGCTCCTAAGGGTGGACAGGAGAATTCAATGGGGCCAGCAGCCCCTGGTAACCTAACGCCGCCTCTTCTTGCGGTCAGTGCGAGGAGAGTTGGGGCGAGGAGAGGAGTGAAAACAGAGCCACGACCACTGTGACGTATACCCCGCTCTCCCCTGCCCAATACACACAGCAACACAGATGCTGCCAAGGCTCCAGGCTCCAGGCCTCCTGCACAGAAGGCAGTGTTGCATGGGCCATGCCTTTGCTGGCACAAGTTGCTGTCCTCAGTTGGGTTTTCTGTTTCTTTTCTTTGGGCACTGTTTCTCTGGGCTGAGTACCTGCTGCCTCTGCTCATTTGTGAGGCTGAATCCAGAGCAAAGAAGCAGCATCTTGGCTCTGGGGCAGGTCTCTGGTCTGACAGACCCCTTATCTGGTTTGTGTCAGAGGCCCTGCACTCCCCAGGTGGGCAGAAGTCCTGGGCTCTCCCGTGACTCAGTGTTGGTGTTCATAAGAACTCAGCAGTTCCAGATGAGGGCACAACCTCACGCGCTAGAGACGATTCAGGAAACGAAACCTCCTTTTACTTGATTGCTGGTTCATTCTCTGATGGAATCTTTTCTGATTCTCTTTCATAAGGCCCATCCAAAATAGACATCTGAAAAGAGAACAAGAGAGGCCAGCCCCGTGGCCAAGCGGTTAAAGTTCCGCTTGCTCAGCTTTCATGGCCTGGGTTTATGGGTTCGATCCTGAGCGCAGACCTCCTCCACTCATCAGCCATGCTGTGGCGGCATCCCGCGCACAAAACAGAGGAAGACTGGCATGGAAGTTAGCTCAGGGTGAATCTTCCTCACAAAAAAAAAAGAGAGAGAGAGAGATCTAGGAGGCCATGTTCCCCTCCCCTCCAGCCCCAGAGCCCCGTCACAAGAGTGACTCCGAGTCCTAGGCCCTGGAGCGGGACCGGCCCCAGGGGTCTCCTGGTTCCTGCCTCTTTTATTGTGTCTTGCCAGACAGGTCCCACCACATTCAGGGACAGAGCTGCCTGTCTCCTGGGCTAAGACATGCCTGGGACACTCCAGAGCAGGGGTCAGCCAGGGTCTGTGAAGAGCCAGGTGGCAAATACTGCAGTCTTTGTGAGCCACATACGGTCTGCTCTCTGTGACCTCTTCTTCTTGGTTTGTTTCTTACAACCCTTTAGAAATGTCAAAACCATTCTTAGCTCACAGGCCTCACAAAAACAGGTGTCAGGGTGGGCAAAGGACAGTCCAAGGCCCCAGTTTAGCCCTCTGCCTGTTTCTGTGAACTGCAGTTTGACTCGGGCACAGCCAGGCTTGCTGGTTTTCGTGTTGTCTGTGGCCTCTGTCACTACCATAGCAGAGCTGAGCGCTTGCCATGGAGACTCGAAGGCCCACAACGCCTGAGATGGTCACTCTCTGGCTCTTTGCAGGACACATTTGCCAAGCCCCACTCTGAAGTACTAAGACAAATGACACAGGGGGTCCAGTTGTTTTTCTTTTTAGAAAGATTTTTTTTTTTAAAGATTGACACCTGAGCTAACAACTGTTGCCAATCTTTTTTTTTTCCCTCCTTTACCTCCCCAAATGCCCCCAGCACATAGTTGTATATCTTAGTTGCAGGTCCTTCTAGTTGTGGCACGTGGGATGCCGCCTCAACATGGCCTGACGAGCGGTGCCATGTCGGCGCCCAGGATCCGAACCAGCGAAACCCTGGGCCGCCGCAGCGGAGCACACGAACTTAACCACTCGGCCACGGGGCCAGCCCCAAAGGGGTCCAGTTTTTAACGTGTTTCACACACATTCATATTTAACACTTGGAACAATTTTTGAGACTAGTATGTGTCCCATTTTACAGCTGAGGATACTGAGGACCAGAAGGTGACGGCTTGCCCAAGGTCACCCAGCTTGTAAGTGGCAGAAACAGAACTTAAACCCAGATCTTTGGCCTCTAAGCTAGGATTTGTGGACCAGCTGCTCCCAAAGGGCAATCCATGAAGCCTGGAACATACTCCTTATTCATCCCCATCAGGGGAGGCAATGCCAGCACCTTGGTGCCAGCGTCTGATACAGTCACCAGGCATGGAAAGCAACCGGGCCGACGTGCACAGAGACTCTTAAGAGTCTCATGAAATCCTAGTGTGCAGAGAATATCTCCAAGGCCTTTCTGTGCACAAGAAAGACTGCAGGCTGGCGGTCAGCAGGAGAGCTGTCCCTTAAAATCCAGGTTTGGCTTCTGTATATATTTAACAGGTAGTCACATCACTGTGAAGAGCACAGAGCCACGGCAATCCCCCCACGTAGGACTGGCCTGGCCTGGCAGCCTGCTGGGTCTCGGGCTTGCCATTTGCTGTGGAACTGGGGACAGCAATGCCATCATTTGTATGAGAGAGGCCCCCAGCGGACATTGGTGGTATTGCTGCCCTTAAGGCCTCTGTGGGCAGCTCCAGAAACGCCCTCCGGCTCCCAGGAGCTCACTTCCTGGGCTGGGAGTGTACAAAGCTGGTGTTGTCTTTGACTAATTGCCCCCATACGTGAAGCTAATGAGTGTTGTCCTCCTCAAAATCCTCCCTGAGGGAGGTTGCTGTCTGCATGTGCTAACAATGCTGCCATTTCACAGCTTCCCTAGGGCCTGCCTTCACGGCCTTTCCTGGGCTTTTAGAGTCCTATTTATGGGCAAATCTGACCCCTGAGAACAGCTGGCCTTTGTGAAGATTTGTTTTAGCGTCCTTAGTCCAGCTTTGTTCCAGGACTTATTTGGTGTGTCCCAGAATGCTGTTAGTTTTGCTTGTTATTTTTTGTGGGTTTTTATTTGACTTGAATACCACCATTATAAATTAGGATTCCTAGCATTTCTGGAAAAGTCAGACAACACTTGTTCTGAGTTCTCACCCAGCAGTCAGTGGCTGAAGCTGAGGAGCTGTGCCCCTCTTTGAGCAGGCAAGGATTCTCCAGTTTGCCACAGTCCCCACCACTCCCTATAGTCTCTTATTGCCTGCCCTGCTGTCGATTATATTACCTTGCTAGCCCCTATCGAAGCTTTATCACACATACAGAATAATTGCCATAATAATAGCTGCTGCCACAAGACCAGACAATATACCAAGCATGGTACATACATTCTCTCATTTAACCTAGTGAAATAGGTATCATTATTCCAACTCACAGATGCAGAAATTGGGGTTCACCATCCTTAAGCAACTTGCCTGTGACCCAACAGCAAGTATCTGTGCCATGCAGTTACCAGCTGTGGTCAGGCAGGCAGGCAGACCTGGATTTAATTCCACGAGAGAGTGGGAAGTCAGCTTACAGTGACATGAAATATCTCTATGAGCCACAGGGTTGAACTCAATTTTAGTTATGGGCACATGCATTTACCTTGTCAGATAATGGGCTCCTCCCATTGGATTAGGGGGTGTGACTGGCTCAGTAAAGGCCCCAAACGATCCCCAGGTTTTCCTCTTTTCCCACCCGTAATGTATTCAAGAATGACTGATCCCAGTTATGCAGTAGGCTAAGTATCTTTGGTGTTAAAGACACTGGTATAGTACCCTTCTCTTCCTCAGGACTCCTGATGCCATGTGCCCAGTGCCCTGAGCTTCCCCAAGGGGCCCAGGGACCCTGCTGCGACATAGTGTCTAGGCCTCAACTCAGGCATCACTTCACCTTCCAGATTTTCCCCTATGCCCTTGGCTATCAAAACATCCTCTGCTATGTCCCAAGTTTTCAAGCTCTTGCTAAATGACCGACAACTTACTCTGATAAATGAACGGGGAGAGAAGGTGATAATGGGCTCGTTCATTCTTCCGACAACTACCTATTGAGTGTCCATCTTCTCCTTTTAAAACCATTCCAGGGCTTCCCACTGCTCTTAGGAGACAAAATCCTGAGCAAGGCCTAAAAGGCCCTACGTCTTCTGTCCCCTTCAGACACCCCGCTAACACACTCTCCACCCCACATTCCCAGTGCTCTTCTTCCAGTTCCTCCAACACTCCCCGTCCCCTCCTAGTACTGGTCTTTACACTGGCCCTGTCCTCTGCCTGGAATCTCTTCCAACCCGTCTTACCCAGTGATGCCTCCTTGTCCTTCAGATCTCTGCTGCGTCTGTTCTGGCTTCATCAGAAACATTCGCTGGCCTCTCTGACGAGGTCGAATCGCACCGTTAGACGCATGCGCACCGGAACCTCTCCATGGAGACCCCTCACCAGCGGAATTCTGCGCTTGTCTATTGAACAGATCTGTGCCTCACCAGAGATGAGTTCAATGACGCCATCATGGAGGGGTTTTATCTGTTTCTATTAGGCCTAGATGCCTAATTCATATTTGTTAAAGGAAAGTGGTGGCCAGGGAAGTAGGGAAGGGAAGAATTTCTAATACTTTTCTACAGTTGAAATAGCAAGAACCTAAATGGCTTGCCCAAGGACATAGAGTTAGTGACACAGCAGAAAGTTGGACTCAAGTTTCCAAGGCACGTTTCTTTTCTGCTCTATCATGCTTTCCTCTGGGGCCTCTGTGAGCCTCTGGGCTCTCTTGAATAATTGCGCCCTGAAAATTATTAGGGCTTTGGAGGCATGCCCGATCTGGCTCCAGACAGAGGTGGTGCAGTAGAATTGGGCTGTAGCAGGGTCCCTCTGCCACACGCAGGGGCAGAGAGCTGCTGGCAATATCAGGACAGACCTCTGGGTCACATCCAGGTGGACTCCTGGGTCACTACAGCTGGACTTAGCAGGAGTGTAAGACCTGAAATAATCCACCTGCTAGAAGAGCGACCATCTGTTGTGCCCTCACAATGTGCAAAACCCTTTAAGGGACACTATTTGGCTGAGTCTGATGTGAGACCTACCAAAGACACATTATTCTCCCCATTTACAGATGAGGACACAGGTCCAGAGACTGAGCCCCTGAGTGACACAGCTAGTCAGTGGAAGAATTGGTTTCAAAGCCAGTGTGTCAGATTCCCAAGCAACTTCTTAATCCAAGATGCAGCACAGCCTCGAAAAAGAATAGAATGCTCAGGACCTTATGAAAGGATAGAATATGAGCGATCAACATAAGAAGCATAAGGAGAGAGCTAGAGGGAGCTGGAATGAACACTCATGGTGGAAGGTTCAGGGAGCAGGGGCTGAGGACCCAAGGAAGAAGGGCTGGTTGGTGGGCGGGAAGCACGAGTGCAGGAGCCAGCAGCCTGATGGCAGAGCTCTGACCTGGGGGACTGGGGAAGGAACTGGGGCCCAGGCAGCCCAGCACCTCGATTATAAGCTTGGAGCTCGGTGCAGTGTCCTGTTTCTCCAGGCTGCACGCTTCCTTCCTCTGGCTTTTTAGCAAAAGGATTTTTCATTTCCACTTTCTATGGAAACAATTTCTTAGCAATCAAATGTCCTAGATCTGGAAGAAGAAAGTGGCGGTCCAGTGGACCAACTGTCCAGTTCAAAGGAAAATGCAGTTCTGTGCCCCTGTCCTTAATGTTATGTCTCTGACACCTGCTTCTAGAAAGGGTCACAGAGAGGAAGAGGAGTAGCCTGTGCCTCCCAGGGAGGCGGGGGACTCAGGAAAGAGGGTGGGCTGGCACTTAGGAGCTCAGGCCTCGAACCGGGCGACTTTGGGCACTTGACATTCTAGAATTCAGTTTCCTCCCCTCCAGAGGGAGGGGCTGGAGTGGATGGTCTCTGCAGTCTCTTGTACTCTGGTTTTATGCTTCTCCAACCTAGGCCTGGGGGTGCAGGCAGAGGGAGATAAGAAAAAGGACAGCGGTGACGGAGAGTCCTCCAAAAGATGACTCAGCAGGTGACAGCAGAGCAATCGAATGATATGAGGTTGTGTTTGAAACTTCTCTCGTCAGCGTGTATTTTGTACCTTGAGATTCTCTCACGTTGTCACTGAGAAAAATAATTGTAGATTTGAATAGATTGTGGGTGTTGGATTATATAAAGGGCATGGATTTTGATGTCAGGCCTAGGTTCAAAAGGTGAGACCTTGGGGAGACAAATTCCCCTCTCTGGGCACCAGATGCCTCATGTGTGAAAGAAGGATAATATTGCACCCCTCACAGGGTGGCTGGGAGCGTCGACGCGTTTCCATAGAGAGAGCACACAGCACAGCCCTGCGAGTTCCCATAAATCCTCTGTCCTCCTCCACTCGCCTTTCCCCTCCTCCCACCGCAGAGGGGAACAACAAAGGGGAGAATGGAGTTCACTGGTGAATTCAAATTCATCCAGTATTTATCCAGCACCAAATGTGTTCCGCACTATTCTTCATACATAGCATTCACAACAGCCACATGGAACAGGTAGTGCTTTTCTATTGTACAGACGAAGAATGCCAAGGTCTGGGGTTGGCTTCTGCTCATAAATGGGAGAACTGAGATTCGAACCTCTGTCTGCTGAATTCAACCCCAAATCCTCTTTTCACAGATTCCCAGAGATACCTCAGGGGCAGACGCTCCGGTGGGGAATTCCATCGGGAGAGGATTAGTTTGGGGCTTGCTCTAGGAATCCTTGTTGTTTTATATACGGTCTTATTTAACATCCCCATATTCTCGGAGGTGGGGGGAGCCCTAGAGCGAGGGCCTGTCACCTTCTTTCTGGAACAGAACCAGCGTCACCAGGCCCCGGGGATGAGGGGTCCTCTCAAGGGCTTCCTATGGGTCCTCATGGCTTTTCTGTCAGTGCCCCTCCAACCCCTTGCAAATGGTACTATTTCTACAGTGCCTCCCTGTTTTACAACGATGTCACTCAGCCCCTGTGAGGCGCGCGGGGTGAGCATCATTATCCTTATTTTGCAGTTGGGAGCAGGCTCAGGGAGCTGCCCTCACTCCCATGACCTTCCACGGAGGTCATACAGCAGGCCAGGCGGGCACCTCGTGGCCCCTGCCACCACAGAATCCTTCCTCACCCCACTCGCCGGGTCTCAGAGTATGGCTCCTCCAGTCCCCTAAGTCTGTTGTCTTCAGGGGTCTTGTCACCCGGAGGCTGAGGCGGGGAGGGCCTAGAGTCAAAGCGTTTGTGAATTCAGGGTTAACAAGGCTGTTCCTTCTCTCCAGGGACTGAGCTCGTCACGGTGCACTTCCTTCAACTTGCTGTGACACTTATTTCACCGTGATTCCCCGCCGAGGGTGCGGTGTGACATCAGAGTGAGTGAGTCACTTCATCCGGGGGCAGTGTTCTGGCGCCTGCCACCCCTCAGCACCCCGAACAGCCTTACAGGTTGAAACTTCCCCCAAAGGCCTCTCTGACCACACCAGTTCCTCAGGAAACCACCCAACCCCGGCTTCGACTTTTTTTGACTTCTCCTCACTTGCCTTGTAACCCCTTCCCAGGCCCAGCTGGGAACCCGAGCCTGGGCCCGAGCTCCTCAGTGCCAGCTTTGTCCACACATTTGCTCCTGGAGAGTTCTCAGGCCCAGTCACCTACCAGCTAAGGGCTTGGGGTCAGGCAGACCTGGGTCTAACTCCTGGTCTACCGCTTACTAGCTAACCATGTTCCTACACTGCTATGAGCCTCTGTTTTTCCATCTCTATATACGGGAACACAGTACTACCGACCTCCCAGAGAAGAGAGCAGGCAACGCACTCAGCACCGTGACTGGCACACAGTAAATGGTCAGTGGACAGCAGTGTGTGCGTGCGTGCACGTGTGAATGTGTGGCCCTCCTGAGACTTGACTTTTCTGTACTGTGTTTTCTCTCCACAAATCAACTTGAGAACCACAAGATATATCATTTCTATCTTCTCAAGCATCCTGGTTTCTTATTCCCCCCTTCCTTTTGATTTTGGTTCTAATCTCTTCTTTTAGGTTAGAATGTTAGAATGGTTAAAAATGAATCATTTTTTTCAAAGCCTTGGCAGCTTTCATTTCCTCAGTTCATTTCAAATGATTTATGATACAACACATCAACATTTATAACATCTTTCAGTCTTATCCAATGGGACAGGGGATGGAAAATGATAGACTAGCTGCAAAAATTAATTGAAGCAATGATTTTTTTTAAAAAAAGAAGGAAAATTTGCAAAGAATGCAAATAGGCGATTCACAGAGAGCAAGTCTAGATGATCAAAAAACATAGGAAATGATTTCAGACTCTAGTAATCAGGGAAACGTAAATTTAAGTAGCAATGAGATACATCTTTACTTCTATCAGAATGACCAAATTTTTTTCTTTTTTAAAGATTGGTACCTGAGCTAACAACTGTTGCCAATCTTTTTTTTTTTTTCTTTCTGCTTTTTCTCCCCAAATTCCCCCAGTACATAGTTGTATATTTTAGTCGTGGGTCCTCCTAGTTGTGGCACGTGGGACGCCACCTCAGCATGGCCTGATGAGCGATGCCATGTCTGCGCCCAGGATCTGAATCAGCGAAGCCCTGGGCCACCACAGCGGAGTGCGCGAACTTAACCAGTTGTCCACGGGGCCGGCCCCCAGAATGACCAAACCTTTAAAAAACTGATAATACCTATTGCTAGTGGGGATGCAGAGAAAAGGTTACTTTCATCATTGCTCTGGGATGGCATAGCCTTTTGGAAAGCAATATGACAACACCTACTAAAATCAAAATTAAAAATACATATACCTCTTGAAGTAGCAGTTCCACTCCCGGGAATCTACCCCATGGAAGTAAAAATACCAGAATGTGTGGATATATGCACAAGGATGTATAACGAATTGTTGTTTGTGGTGGGAAACGAACAAAACCTAGAAACGACGCAGACGTCCTTCAAAAGGGGGAACTACTGAATATATTATGACATGCCAGGGAATACTCTGCGGCCGTTAAAAAGAATTAAATTGGAGCTATATCAGGTGACTCATAGGGATTACCATGAACAATTGATGAGAAAAAGCAAAGTACAGGAAATTGGGTATAAAATTACCGAATTTTTAAGAAGAAATAATCCCCATGACGCCGCCCTCACGGTGTATGTGAGCCCACACACATGAGCATGGAGGAAAACATGGCAGGCTCAGACCCAGCTGGCATCTGGTTTTAGGGGATGGACAGTCATGTGGTAGGAGAGGGGGTGAGAGAAAGTAAGGGAGGATCCACTCAGAAGGAAAAAAATAAAAGACTGCATTGAAATTAAAATAATATTTATAACAGAATCACATTTATGCACTAATGTAAAAGTCCACGAGTAGACATAAGAAGAAAATTTTACATTATATATACACATCTTCAACATTTTTGTTAACCTAAAACATACAAATGTACATTCCTTCACCAATAATTTGACAGAGCCAAGATCTCTTCATTGAGAATGTCTATTTTTTGGAGTTCTGCCTCACCTGTCTTTTGTAAAAAATCACACCCTTAATGCATTGTCTATAGTTTCTAAGTTCAGCTTCTGTAGAGTGAAGTGGGAACTTAAGACACTTGCAAAACAAGTTCAGTACGGGAACCTCTTAGAGACGCTTCCCCTAATCTTCTCAATTGTCTTGCCTACACCCAGGAGAACAACAATCTTTTCAGATCTCTCCTTGATTAAGTCTTTCCAAAACTGTCAACTTGGTTCTTACAGAAACAGTAATTCTCTTACTTTTACATTCACATTTTCCCCAGTTTATTTGATATTTATTGAGGCACAAGAGGCATAAGGCTCGGGCACAAACACATTTCACTGTAGGTGACATTCACGTCAACAGGTAGACACAGTTTTATGTGGCAGCCTGGCATCAGTGTGCCCACCGGGAGGGAGCAGCAGTCAGCATGTCCCACAGAGAGAGTGCACAGGGTCACGTGACACAGTGAGTCAGTTACGAGAGGTAGAACTTCACTTATGTGCAAAGCTTATGTGCTGTGAATTGGTGAGTGGGTAGCTGGCCTGACAGGTCACAACCAGCTCTCTGATTATGTGACCGTCAATCATCCTGTGACTGAAACACCAAGAGTTCCGAGTGGGCCTGGGAGTCAGGAGGCGTGGAGGATTATATTTTTCAGTTTATAATACATCACGTAGCACTTTGCTACATGGTCAACATAGATGGTTAAAAGTAAGCCCTCTCTCTAGAGAATGCTTCAACTAAGAATAAATGCTTTCTTGGAGCAAACAGAAAACAAAACTTGGAGAAGAGTTTCAAAGGGCTCCCACCTCTACGTGGAAGATTGACTGCATGCATCTGTCTTCCCATAGTAAAGCTTGGTGCTCAGGAGGCCTCTGGGCCCACACTGCCTGGGGGTTTGAATCCTGGTTCTGCCACTTATGACTGACTGACTTTGGACAAGTGCCTGTTTCCTCATTTATGAAACAAGGAGAGCAATAGTGCAATAGCGCCTGCCTGACCCTTGGAGAGGGCTGCTAGTGGAGACAGAATCCTTGACAAGCACCAGGGGATGCAGAGAGATAGGTACTAAAACACAGAGATGAGGCTGAGGGTTGAGGGTGGAGGGTAGATTGCTGACTGTGCAAAGGGGGTCCCATTGGCTTTGGAAGAGGACATCCCCAGAAGGAGGAGCAGGACAGGAAGCACGGGGCAGTACAGGAATGGGAGCACAGAAGACAGATGGCCAGGGGACTTGCACACTGGGCAGAGCATGGCTAAGTCTGGCAGGGAGGAGAAACAGTGGGACGATCTGTGTCAAAATTCTGAGTTGAACTCTGGTTTAAGAGGCTTTCATAGACTCACTGGCTGGTGTCTAAGGCTACAGACATTGTTGTTCTCTGCTCAGACTCCAAATAGAACACTGCTCTGTGCCCTCGTCACTTTCAGCCACCAGCAGAGGGGAGAACTGTAGTGGGGTCCTGAGGGGAGGGTGGTCACCTGCATAGCCTTTCAGCCACCACAGAGCTCAGCCTGGCTGAAGAAGCTGACGGGGAGGGCCTGCTTCAGGACGGGGGCTCCAACTTTCCCAGTTGGAAAAGGCCTGGCCCCTCCTCTAATTCCTCAGTTCTTTTTTTTTTTAATAATAACAGTTTTATTAGGACATAATTCACATGCTATACAATCCAGCCGTTCAAAGTGTGCAATTCAAAGGTTTCAGTCATTCACAGAGTTGTACAGTTACAACACTTTTAGAACATTTTCATCATCCCCAAAAGAAACCTTGGACTCATTAGAGTCACACCCTTACCCTCTACCCCCAACATCCTCCTCCCGGCCCTACACAACTACCTATCTACCTTTTGTCTCTATAGATTTGCCCATTCTGGACATTTTGTATAAATGCAGTTACATAACATGAGGTCTCTTTTGCATGGCTTCTTTTGCTTAGCATTTTAAATGTTCATCCATGTTGTAGCATGTATCAGACCTTCATTACTTTTTATAGCTTAATACTATTCCATTGTATAGATATACCACAGTTTATTTACCTGTTCATCAGTTGGTAGGCACTTGGATGGTTTCCACTATTTGGCTATTAGGAATAATGTTGCTATGAACATTCATGTACAAGTTTTTGTGTGGACATATGTTTTTATTTCTCTTGGGTATATACCTAGGAGTGGAATCGCTGGGTCATATGAGCATAATTCCTTAGTTCTTTGCATATACTTCTATTTTAGGACTTAGCACATTCATCACAAGTGCTCACAGGGCTTCTTGCCCTGTCATACTGAGCTTTCTTCATCTCACTTACCCTGTGGCACGTAGCACCCACAAACCATTAAATAATTATGTGTGAGGCCCTCCACCGCATTAAGCGCTGCTTATAAACAGAGTAAGACAAGGCCTGAGTACTAACCATCGGATATTATAATGAGGGAGTCATGCTAACCTTGACAAGTAGTGGGGGTGAAAGCCTGACTGAAGTGATTTCCGTAAAGAATGGAAGCACCCCCATGTTCACTGCAGCATTATTTATAATAGCCAAGATATGGAAACAACCTAAATGTCTACTGATGGATGGATGGATAAAGCAGCTGTGGTATATATAGACAATGGAATACTACTCAGCCATAAAAGAAAGATGAAATCTTCCCATTTTTGAAAACAGGGATGGACCTTGAGGGTATTATGCTAAGGACAATAAGATAGCTGGAGAAAGTCAAATACCGTATGATTTCACTCATATACAGAAGATTAAAAAAACCAAAACAAATGAAAAAACAAAATAAAACAAAAACAAACTCATAGATACAGAGGACAGATTAGTGGTCACCAGAGGGGAAGGGGGTGGGAAGTGAGCGAAATGGGTGAAGGGGGTCAACTGTATGGCGATGGATGGTAACTGGACTGCAGTGGTGAGCAGACTGTAGTGTATGCAGATGTCACATTATAAAGCCATGCACCTGAAACCTACACAATAAAACACAATAAGGAATAAATAATAAAATAAAATGAGCGAAAGTGGTCAAAAAGGACAAACTTCCAGTTACAAGATTAATAAGTCACAAGGATGTAAGGTACAGCATGGTCATTATAGATACAATACTGTATTACATTTCTGAAAGGCGCTAAGAGAGCAGATCCTAAAAGTTCTCATCACAAGAAAAAAAACTAAACAAAAAAAAGAAGGGGAGAAGAATCAGAAAAAGGAAGTACAGATCATTCTTTCAAGGAACTTTTCCATAGAAGATAGCAGAGAAATGGGACAGGAGCTGGACAGGGAAGTGGAATCAAGAAGGTTTTGGTTTTCTGAAGATGAGAAATGACAATATGTTCATACGACACAGTAGAAAGGTAAAAGCTGATGATGGGGGAGAGGTGGACAGACAAGAAGGTGAGAGGAGGTGAGATCCTGTGCATAAGCAGTGTTATCAGTGGAATGTTTTGTTCCCTACAGTTCATACGTTGAAGCTCTAACCCCAATGTGACTGTATTTGGAGACAGGGCCTGTGAGGAGGTGACAAAGGTTAACGAGGTCATAAGGATGGGGCCCTAATCCAATAGGGCTGGTGCCCTCATGAGAAGTAGAACAGACACCGAGCTCTTCTCCCTGCCATGTGAGGACATGGCGAGAAGGCCGATGTCTGCAAGCCAGGAAGAGGGCCCTCACCAGGAACTGAATCAGCCGACACCTTGATCACGGACTTCTAGCCTCTAGAACTGTGAGAAATAAATTTCTACTTTTTAAGCCACCCAGTCTTTGGTATTTTGTTACAGCAACCCGAGCAGACTAAGACAAGTGGAGAAACCGGTTTAAGGAGCAAGGAGAGATCACCCACTGTAACAGGACAGGAGGCAAAGTCCATGAGTGCCAACACAGCTGGGTGTACAGGTGTTCGGGGGGAGCCCGAGGGGGTCTCCTCTGCTGTTCTTGCTTTCAGTGACATGGGAAGTAAGGTGAGCAGTTGGTAGTGAGGACACAGGGTTGCAGATCCAAGAAGAGAGGTGAGGAGACAGTGAACGGACCAGGGCAATGCGACGAAGAGCTCTGAAAAACACCGACTCCATCTGAGGTTTGTGGTCATTGAAGTGAAACCAATCACCGGTGGTGCATTTTTCTCCAGGGATGTCCAGCAGTTCGGGTGCAGAGAGGGAACAGGTAGAGGTGACTGTAACCATGGTTGGGATTTGGCCAAATGAAAATGACAGGTGAGGGGGTAAAAGAGTGCAGGTGAAGGCATAATTATCCTGATGAACAATGGGGATCCGAAGCAGGCAGGAAGGAGAAGGAGAATGCCAAGGGTTGAGGGCCAGGGAAAAGATGGTGGGATCACTGGCTTGCAGGTCCTGGTAGGGCTGCAGGATTTTTGGAGTTGGGGCCCTCAAGGGAATGATGGGGAAGACAGGGAGGGGAGAGGGGATGCCTATAACTGAGCCTATGGGGGCTGCGGGTATTGGAAACGGAAGGGGCAGGAACAGGGCAGTGGCTGCTGGGGGAGACCATGGCAGAGTATTGGGTTTGCAGGTTTTGAAAATACTCAGATTCTGAAAGGAGAAGTGTTAAGAGAGACAGATTTCAACCTAGTGCTAAAATCTTCATGGAATGAGGAACAAAGATAACTGAAAAAGGGATGTCAGGGGGTGGTGATCTGCTGGCATAAGCAACAAAGCTGAGGAAGGAGCAACGGTCTGGAAGCAGAGAGGAGAAAGGAGGACACACTCCCTCCCTGAGGCCCAGCAGGGGGCACAGGAGAGGCAGCAGCTCTCCCTCGAGAAGGCTGCGGGAAGCAGCATCCTTGGGGAGAGCCAGGCTTCAGTGAGCACAGAAAAGGGAAGGGAGCGTTCATAGAAGAGGACACTAGGAATCTTGTTGTGGATGGATGGGGCTGGAAAGGGCCATACAGAGTATATGGAGACGAGAGTCTGGAAGATGAAGGATGTTCCAGGAGTCCCAGGCTCCCTATAGGGCCCTGAATAAAAGGTTTGAAAGATTCGTCAGAGACACACTTTGATAGGAAGCTATGCCACCTGCAGGCAGGGGGACTCGGGAGAAGTAGGGATCTTCCCAGGAGTCCTCAGGGCTCCCAGGCCCCTGCCTCACTCTCGCTGACGGCTCTGGAGAGCTCAGATGGAGCTGTCTCACGGGGACTTGCTCACACACCTGCCTTGGAGTGAAAAAGCATTATTTCCTCTTTCAGGCTGAAGACTCTCATGGGACAGAAATTCCAGGAGGAGTGCAGGCTCAGGAGCTAAGCCCTCTGTGTGTTGACTGTGATTGATGGCTGCCCAGGGGACAGTGGGGCTATCCACTTCCTGATTCAGGAGAGGCGCTCTTCTGCATTGGTACACAACTTTACAGTTTGTGAAGAGTTCTCGGCTGCTCACCTGCCAGTGTGACAACTAACACAATATACTAAGTGGGTTAAGACATCTTGATGGGATAAGTCTCCTGGCCCACCCAGGTTATACACCTGCATCTGGATGCTGGGGATTCAGTCTTTTCAAAAGCTACAAAAGACCCGTATGTTCTTCCTTCCTGTCAACAGCCACGGACTCAAGAAGCAACAGCACCTTTGTCCGCCTTCTCCCTCGCTCCACTAACCATCCTGCAATGAATTATTTTTCCTCTAAAACAAAACAGAAGTGGAGTACAGATTTCAGTGAAAAGCCTTCACTTCCTGAGGTATGTGACTCTTACTTTTCTAACTTAACAAGAAGAAAGAGCCAAACCACCCAGTCACTTATGTACGTATTTACATTTATGTACAAACGCTTCATCTCGCCAACCCACAATTTACAAGAAACAATCGATAGCCAAGTGAGCACCTAGTCACATAAAGTGTTGGTAACAGAGCAGAAGCTAATGCTTGTCTTTGTTGGTTGATATTTCTTGCAAAAAAAAAATTGGCCTCTGATGAACACTTCAAGTTACACTTCCAAAGTTTCTTCAAAGATCATGTAAAACACGAGTGGTAAATCCAACAGTTTTTCAAAGATATTTAAATAACTTAGTTACTACACATTGGATTTCATCTTCTATTACCAACAAACTGGACCTATAAAAAAAAAGTCTCATATTAGTACCTTATAAAATGCAGTCAATCTGTGCTACAGACCAAGAGTCTTAACTACCCTCCTGTTCTAATGTGAATAGCCCTTTTGTAATAAAGCCATCAAAACCAAGGGTGCTAGGGAGAAGAGATGGAGGAGGATTTGTCTTGAGCCCTCACGGGATGGTAGCTGGTGTCCCACCTTCAGGGCACAGCACTCATTAACAGTCCTGTCTTCTCTTCCACTATGTGGAACTGAAATTTCCAAATAACAGAGCTGAGACCATAATCCACATATGTAAACTGTCACCCCTCTAGCAGCCACTTCCTTCTGTGCCACCTGAACCATGTGGGGATGGCTGACTTCCCACTTCAACTTCTCTTCCTTTCGGGTCACCTCTGCGGTGACGACAAAATCACCTCGGGTCATCTCAGTGGGAGTCAGCCCAAACACAAGGCTGCAGCCTTGCCTGAGAAGCTCCTTCAAACAGAGATTCTGTTTCTTGGCCTATGGCCTTCCCCACCATCTGTTTTTCCACAGACCAGGCCAAACTGGACTGGACTGGACTGGACCAGACCCGAGGGCCCAAAATATCTGCACTCCACTGGGAACAAGAATTCATTAAAAAAATTAGTGCTGTGCCCACAGGGGTGAGGCAAAGGAAACCGAATTAGGACTTTGCCTTATAAAGGACCTCACAGAACACGAAGATGGGTGCTGTGAATTTTGGAGGGGGACAAAGTGGGCGGTGTTTCTCAAACCAGACCCGCAGGCCCGGGACTCCTCCTGAGAGCAGTGCCTGGCGGGATCCGGCCCCTCCACTGGGCCGCCCTCTCCCCAGGGGCTTCCTCACCCACACACTCAGCCTCGGCCCCAGGCACACCAAGGACTCAGGCTGCCCCTTCATCACCTTCATGCCCAGATGCCATCTGTAAAGAATTCTTCCCAGAGAAATGGGGGACCCTGCTCCCTTTTTAGTTTGGCTGACTTCGTGATCTGTTTTCCAGACATTTACCAAAAATGAAGATGACCAGCACTCCCAGAAATTGCCTAAATGGAACTGTCTGGTGAGAAGGGGAATATTGTGTCCATCTGTCCTCAGACAGCTGAAATCCACTTGGCTGTCCTCGGATATTTGCACCTGGGTCTAACTCTTCCTGATACTGTCCTCATGGAGATGTGACAATTTTGCATTTGCTCCTGGTTGTACTTGTTCCCTCCCCAACTCCTCCCCCAACGCCTACCTGCCACCATATATGACAACCCTTTAATAACTGAGTTCAGGGAATGCAGCCACATTGGGCTCTTTAAATTTAAAAATTATTATTAAATAGGTAGGAAACACACAAAACACTAAATATGAATAGTAAACAAAAATATACTGAGAAAAGTAGGCTCCTCTCCCACACCTAGCCCCAAGCTCCCCAGATTGTTCCCCAGGATGTCACCCGAAGCTGTCAGTTTCACCTTTCTAGACTCATCATTCCCAAGCAGTGTTTTTCATGCAAAACTCTCCTACTCAAGAACCTACAATGGCTCCCTATTCCCATATCACCACATTTTAATGCCCCTACTTCCAAAGATTCCTTGCAAATATTCAGTGTCTTTTCTCAGTTCTTCAACTTGATGCTAAGCAGGCCAATCTCTTTATCAAATGACTCCAGTAGGTTTAGTTCCCCTCCATGTCCTCACCTCTGCTGCTTCTCCAGCTGCGGTGCCTTTTCCACTCCACTCTTTGAAGATCTAGCTCACGTGGTGCTCCCTTCAAAGTCTTCCTGATCACTCTGGCCTCTCACCTCCCACTTGCTGGTGGTCCAGCCCTGACCATCCACATCACAAATTCTGGCCCATCACCACATGCTTCTTGCCTAAGTCCTTCTTTTTCTTGCACACTCGTCCACTCTCCCCAGTGTGACCATAAGCTTCTCAAGGGTAGGACCCTAATATACACTTTCTCTGAATCCCACACAATGTCTAGCCTCACTGGGTACGTTGATCTCAAGCCATCAGCTAACACACTGCCTGACATTGAGTAATCTCCATAAATGTTTGTTGAATGAATAAAGGAACAGGTAAGGAATGAGTCCTGGGATACTCCATCAGCTTTCTCAGTGGCCCTAGATGACAGCCCTCCCTGAACATGTTCCCTATCACTGTTGGTGATGGCCGCACCTCCACTGTAAACATCTGGATCTCAGCAGAGGCCCACCTTGGATCTCGCTCTTACCTGGCACTCAAACATATGGCTTCAAATCCGAAACACCTCACCTCTGACCATGTGCCCCAGTCTCCTACCCCTCCCCACTTCACTGCTAGCACACCTGAGCCTCACCTCATCGAAGGCTGCTCAACTACACTCCACCCTCTCCACGTGGCCTCCTGGCCCACCAACCCCTCACAGCCTCCCCACTCCAGCCCAGCCTGTTCCCTATGCATGGTTAGCTGAGCTATCCCTTGGAATCCCTTGCCTTACACCTTCTGCCACAGCTGACTTCCCAGGTAACTTGGGCACTGTTCTGTCCGGTAGCTGGGGAGAAAGGAAACCTCATAGCCCACCCCTTGGTCCCACTTCCCCCAGGCCCTTGTTTCTGCACAGCAATCCTTTCTTCATCCCCACTCCAACCTCTCACCCAATAGCTTTGTTGAAAACCAGCAACTCGCTTAACAAAGCCAGAGGTCTCGACAGCCTTCCTCCTCCTTTGCCTCTCTGCAGCTAACCCGCAGCCTCCTCCCTTGGGAGCTCTAACAGGGCGCCACCCTGGCTCTCCTCCTGGACTTCTCCCATCCTGGCTCCTACCCTTCTTCCCACCACCCGCGGGCCCCTGGCTTCTCTTTCTAGGTGACCTCAGAGGCTTAGGGCACCAGTTACTGTCCTGATGAAGATGCTCCCCAATGTGTAACTCCAGCCCCATCTCCTAAAGCCACTGCTTCAGTTATGTGCTGGACATGCCTACCCGAGTCATGTGCCTGCAGCCCACACTCAGCCCGCCAAAGCACAAATTCATCTTCCCAAACAAGAGCCTGTCTGACTCCTCTGCTCTGCCTGCCAGAGCTATCATCTCCTGGGCACCAACGGTCAGAATTCCTGTCACTTTTGGCTTCTTTCCTGAATAATCACAATCATAATCATAATAGCTAAGATTTGTTGAGCACTATTATGAGCCAGCCATTATTCTTAGCATTTTACTTATATTAACTTGTCTGTACACGTTATTTCTATGCTATTATTACCGACACTATCATTATTATTTCTATATTATTGATATACCCATTTTCCACAAGACAGCTGAGGCACAGACAGTTTAAGTGACTTGTCCGACACCTGTGAGGGATGGAACTGGCATTTAACCCTGAGGAGTCTGGCACCAGCCCCCGCACTCTCTGCCGAAACCTTTGTTAATATGATCTCCACACTCTCTCCCAAACCCAGCCCTCCATATTCACTTCTGCCACAGCCGCCCTGATTCGGGCCCTCTCCTCTGCTTGGCTGGATTATTTCCTTTATCCACTAACCAGCGTCCCCATCTCCAGCCTCTTGTCTATTAATTCACCCTATGTTTTGCCAGCAGAGTGACCTTTCTAAAGCATAGCTCTGCTCAAAAATCCTCAGTAGTTTCCCAGAAAAAGCCACCCAAACCTCTTGGCAACTCTGTTTCAGTATCTTTGCCTGGTCCAACCTGCCCCTCTAGCCCCATCGCCCTCTCTTCCACCAACATTTGCTGCCCCAAAGAGGATGACTCACTTCTCTATCCTGCCCTTTACCACCCTGGGCCTTTACTCTTCCCTTCATCCCTCAAAGCCCAGCTCCCAGGCCCCTGCCTCCTGACCACCAGGGGGATTTGCCAGGAGGGGGTCTTCCGGAGCCTCCTTATGGCAATTTACTTAATTGCCTTTGCTGCTGTTGACTGTGTTTGCGTCCTATCTTTTGTTCATGCTACAGGCCCAGCTCTGACCCTGGCTCCTGAAGAGAACCCAGTCCTTGGTCCAGTTTTCCTGGGATGGGAGAAGGAGGGAGTACATTGTGGTGGTTAACAATCAGTATAACCCTTGGAGTCTGAAGACCTAGACGTGAATCCCAGCTCTACCACTGGGACTTGACATCTCTGAGTCTCACGTCTGCTGTCTCTAAGCAAGTGGTAATGAGACCCTCATGCAAGGTATCATCAAGAGGGTTCAAGGAGATGATATATGGAAAGCAGCTAGCAGGCGCCTGGCACACGATCTGTGCTTAATGAACCGTGGTTAGTATATCTGCTGACATTACTTATTACTGTTCAAGGCAACAGACAGATAAGTAGCGTCTGGCTCCCCAGGAAACAGGCCTTTACATCAGGGCTGTCCCGGCTCTCGTACACGATCTACAACTTACCCACTGCACAGTCTACAGGGAACTTAAGTGGTTCTGAATCATTCTGCTCTCCATCTCTGAAAAGCTACAAAAGAAGAAATGTTTATCTCAATTAAAGAACTGACAAGAGAGGCTGAAATCTGGAGTTACTGACAGCCTATCAGAGACCTGAATCTAGAAAACTCTCAACTGGAGCTCTGTCAAGCTGGGGTTTCCTACTCTCCTAAATGCCTAAATCATACTGGGTACCAAGTTGGTCCAATGAGTTGTTCAAAAATTGGTCATCAGAAGATAGAAAAACAAAAACTGTTGAGAAAATGGTTATTTCTGCAGCAGCCTGTGCATAAGGCTAAAGAGGAAGGGAGGGCTAAAATGGTTTGGACTAGCGCTGTCTAATAAGAGTATAACGTGAGCCACATAAGCAATTTTAAATTTTCAGTAGCCACATTACAAAGTACAAAGAAATAGGTGAAATTAATTTTCATAATATATTTTATTAGCCCAACATATCAAAAATACTATCATTTTAACATGTAATCAATATAAACATTGATATTTTACATGCCTTTTTTATAGCACTGTAATAACCAGGTTTTGCTATAAATTCCCTGTTAATTTTGTTTTTTAAAGGTGCTACATGCCTTTTTTTAATACTTATAAATCCAGTGGGTATTTTATACTTATGGTCCATCTCATTTTGGACTCCCACATTTCCCAGATGTGGCTTGTGGCTGCCATTTTGGACAGCACAGGTTTGGACGTTAAGATCCCACTCCCACACATGTACACATGACTTTCCTCCCATAAAAGGCATCAGCCCTAAGCTGGAGCCACACTAGTGGTCCAGCAGCCTAGTCCATAGGTTTAAGTGAGCTTGTAAAGGTGTTTGTCAACCACAACCAGCCACTGGAGCCACATTCAACTCTCTCCCCTTCTGAAGGCTCCATAATGCCTCACTTTCCCAATTAATGGCTTTAGGGCTGAGATGCCTGCTGAAGAGCAAGCATTTTTTTTTTCAGGTTCTACGGTGCTACCAGCACTGACCACTGGAGTAATTTTCTGTCTTTTGCATTAGTAATTTTCTAACTTTTTCTCAGCTAAATCAACCAGTTGTTTTGGAGTTGTATGGGCACTCGGTGCCGCCTTTCTCTGGTTCAGGTGTTCTGGTGATAGATCCACAACCCTGAGTGGAAAATGATTTTGGTTTCTGCGGACCAATCTCTTAAAGAGATGATTAACTATAATACAGCTATTTGGGGATTAAAAATAAGTTTTTTAAATGAACATTTGAGCTCCCAAAATATTTTACTCATTGGTAATGATGCCTCAAAGCTTTCTTCAGCTGACTTTTATATCTTGCTTAGAGGAGAGTCAATTGACTCATAATCTATCACTTAGGGAGCTTCAGGGAATTTGCAACCTATAATATGGAAACGGTATCCTCGGGAAATCATATTCTAGTGCCAACAACCAAAATAATCCAGGTCAGCACCGACCAACAGAACTTTCTGCAATGATGGAACTGCTTCATATCTGGGACGTCCAGTTATGGTAGCCACGAGCTTTATGTGGCTAGTGCAAACAAGGAACTGAATTTTAAATTTTAGTTTAATTAATTAAGTTTTATATTTAAACCACTACATGTGGCTAGGGCCTACTGTACTGAACAGTGCAGGTCTTCAAAAACTCAAATCTAGTTGGCAAACTTGGTTCAAGACACAAGTGAGAAATGACATGGACCCTAGATGCTGTCACCCTGCAGAAAGCTTACCCTTTAGCATTGCCTGTGGGAGTGACAAATGAGTCTTGCAAATTTCCTTTCAGTGAAGGCTGATATGGAAACTGTTGGGGCCTCAAGAACATCTACTCTTCACGTTTACAGCCTGGTTGATGTCCTCTGGGACTTGAGGAGCGGTTTCTTGTCATCAGGAAAGAACAGGCTGGGTACAAGTGATCAGTTCTCCAGGGCATATGGGTTGCTTTCTAGTTTGGCTCAAGATCTCAGGCAACTGAGGAAGGCTCAGGAAGGCAACCCAGGTAATACTAGGTAAATTTTACCCATTCCACGTGACCCAACTCAACAAAAGCACCTTCCTACTTGGGACCTCCTTCTGGGCTATAATACATGGAAATTATGACCACAGCAGTCAAGACCAAAGGGTCTTCTGCAAATCTGGCTTAGAGAGCAGAAGTATAACTGTATGTTGAAGCAAATCACAGATAAACGAAGGCTGTGGAACAGTCCCGGGTATATTTGGCTGTGTTCCTACACCTAGAAAGCACTCTATGGCCTGAGGATTCATTCTACCTTAAGACAATACAGAATCTTGGGGACCTGGCACACTCAGTAGCCCCAGACAACAAGTAAAACAAAAAAGATTTTGTTTCTTTGGAAACGTCTAAAATTTAAAACTTTATTTTCATCTTCAAACTATTCATTTTCTGGCTGTTGAAAACTCAATTTGAGTTTGAAAACTTTTTTTTAAAAGAAAGTATACATACCTCCTAGAAGAATAACTATTAGAACTATTACCAACAGTGGTACTGCAAGAAGCACATATCTGTGCCTTGAATGATCTGTAACAAAAGGCAAGAAATAGAATTAGCTGAATTGATCAAAACAGAGATACAGTCAATCCTTCTTATTTGTAGACTCAGTATTTGCAATTTACCTACTTGCTGAAATTTATTTGTAGTCCCCAAATCAACACTCCCAGCACTTTCGAGGTCTTGCGGACATGCGCAGCAGAATGTGAAAAATTTGAGTTGCCCGAGGCCCACGTCCCCAGCTGAGGCCAGACAAGGCAATGCTCTGCCCTCTTGTTTGGTTCTCATACTATGAACAAGTGTCCTATTTAGCGCCATGTTTTCACATTTCAGTGGTTTTTGTTGGCTATTTCACTGTTTAAATGGCCCCCAAGGATAGTGCTGAAGTGCCGTCTAGTGTTCCTCAGCACAAGAAGGCTGCAATGTGCCTTGAGGAGAAAACACCTGTGTTAGATGAGCTTTATTTGGGCATGAGTTACAGTGCTGTTGACCATGCATTCAATGTTAATGAATCAACATATTTGTACATATATATACACTAGATAAGGTGTCTTTAAATAGAAACACACATAAAACAAGGTTATGTATTGACATTTTGCCAAAAATGTTGTGACCAGAGGCTGGCAGGAACCTAACCTTATATTTCCCCTGGGAGCTATATAGTTCAGAATTCGTTAATTCCTTGTTTACAGTGACTTTATAGAACACAACTACCGTGTATGAAGAGAACAGATGGTATTTCTAAATAAACTTATATGCACAGGGTTGATACATATCAGGCCCAGTGTTATTTCCTGAAAGAAGCAAATATTCCACTAGAAGTTTTGCTTTTGGCACTGCCAGTGGAAGCATAACTTGGCCTCGTGTGTTCGGTAGGGCAATGCAGCAGTGGAGCATAACAAGCCTTAACAATGCTCATCACCCAGCAGCCAGACACTGCTAAGCGAGGTGCCTGCAGTCTCGCTGAAGCATTACGACAGAGTCAGGTGAGTGCTTCACACCTGTGCTTCGGTCTCCTCCTGGGGTTAACCGTAATGGGACTGAGAAATATGACTGACTCATAGGGCAGTTGTGAGCATTAATTGAGTCAATACGCTTAAAAAAACAGCTATTAGCTACTAGCATTGACCTACTGAGTGGATGCTCTTGGTAACTCTGCTAGTCCTTTGACCCTGCAATTCCATTTCTAAGAAGTTAACTTACAGAAACCATCGGTGATCTGCCCCTCTCCTCCCTCTAAAAATTGCACAAAGATATTTCCTGCAGCCTTATTTACAACATCAAAAAGGTAAAACAGGTGCCGGCCTGTGGCGTGGTGGTTGAGTTCCTGCGCTCTACTTTGATGGCCTGGGGTTCTCAGGTTCAGATCCTGGGTGTGGACCTACACACCACTCATCAAGACACGCTGTGGTGGTGTCCCATATACAGAATAGAGAAAGATTGGTACACATGTTAGCTCAGGGCCAATCTTCACCCCCCAAAAAACTAAAACAACCCAAGTGTCCTCAACAGAAAAGTATAGTACGTTCATGAGGTGGTCTCTATCCAGTTACTAAAAATCCAAAGGCAGATTACTTAAGGATATGGTGAAATGACCACAATGCACTACTAAGGTGGGTCGAGGGGTCACTAACAGCAAGTACAACACAGATAAAAGTGCAGGAAGAGGACAGGAGGGGAGGGGAGAAAGAAAATGAATGAGAATATGAACACATACCCTTTCCTCTTATTAGGAACACAAGTGGGTTAGAACAAATAGGCAGGAATTCTTGTTTTGATTTGAAAGTCCCCTGACCAGAAACTGCTAGTTGCGCCCCCCCCCCCATCCATTCTCCCCTCTTTAGTAAGAGACTTGATATTTTCAGCTGGGCATACTAGCACTCACTAAAAGCTTAATTTCTCAGCCTTTCTTGCCGCCAGGTTTGACCATGTGAAAAGTGTTGGGCAATGAGAGGCAGGAAGGGTCATGTGGTACTTCTCAGAAGTCTCCCTGAAAGGGTAAGGCGCACTGTTCTGCCCTTTGTAGACCCTGCCACCTGAACCAGCAGGGAGCTGCGGGAGCGGACGGCACCTGGGCTCTGACAGCTTCGTAAAGCAGCAATGTGCCCAGGGCTGCCCACCTCCAATTTTTTTTTTTAACGTAAAAGAAGTAATCTACATTTTTAAGCCACTGATACTTTTAAAAAAATTTTAAACAGCTGAATCTAATGCTACTTGATAGAGTCTCTTCCAAAAACCTTTATCCCATGGGATAATGCCAGATGCTGTCATTATTTTGGGACAGCAGATTTTTAGGGGACCTGACAACAATTCAAGTGCTTAATTCTGTTCTTCCTTCTTGACCTGCCCATTTGTTGACAGTTGCTCACTCCCTCTTCACTTGGCTTCTGAGAAACCACATTCTGGAGTTTTATTCCTATCTCCCTAGTGGTCTTTTTCAGTCTCCTTTGCTGGATCCTCTTCCTCTTGACAGCATCTAAATGCTGGAGTCCCCACAACTCAGTTCCAGGACACCTCTCTCCAACATCTACTCTCTCTAGGTGATCTCATCTAGTCCCATGGCTGTAAATGCCTATTATGCTGTGATTATGCCCAAATTTATACCTCCAGCCCTAACTACTCACTGGAGACCTAGACTCATAAATCAAAGTGCCTTACTTGATGTCCCCATTTGAAATCTAACAGGTATCTCAACATGTCCCAAACCAAACTTCGTGTTTCCTCCACATACCTGCTGTCCCCCTGCTTGCCAGTCTCCATAAATAGGAACACCATTCATCCAGGTGCTTGGGGCAGAAATCTAGAAGTCATTTGGATACTTCTTATTAGACATCCTGATTGCCCATCCAAACCATTAGAAAATCCTCTTGGTTCTATTTTCAAAACGTATCCTAACCTGAACCACTTCTCCCAACCTCCACTGCTATCACTCTGGTCCAAGACACCATACTCTCCCACTTAGACCAAGAATTTCCAAATTCAGGGAGTACATAAGATGATCAATTGGGGCAAAAAAAAAAAAAAAACACACCAGAATCTCCATGATATTTACTATTTATATCATTCTTTAAATTTTTTCAATTTTGTATATGTTTTAAAATGGTACAAGTTACATTCATTTAGTGGTACACTATTGTCCCCAATATCCAATCTCTCCTTTATCCTTTGGCAACAGAACCCCTGTGTTTTAAATGGGCATGTGGCCAGCCAGCCAAAGATGACATTTCCCAGCCTCCCTCAGCTGGGTGTGGCTGTGAACTCAGCCTGGCCAAGGGGGTGTGAATGGAAGGGGCGCAAGCTATGCTGGGGTGCCCTTTAAAGGGAGGGTCCGTGCCCTATCCTCCTTCTCCTCTGCTTTCCCACTGGCTATGAAGCAGGAAGAGACGTAGACTCTTGTCTGCTTGACTCCAGAGAATCCAGGTTTTAAGCCATAAATATTTCAGTATATATTTCCAAAAGACAAGGATTATTTGTAAAAGATAACCATGCTATTATGATACCTAAAAAACTGTTTAATATAATCAAATAGGCAGTCACTGTTTAAATTTCTCCTATTTTTTACTTTTTTCTGTTTGAATCAGGATCAAATAAAGTCCATATATTGCAATTAATTGAGATGTCTTTAAATCTCTTTAACCTCTAAGTTCCCCATCACCTCTTTTTCTTCCCCTTATAATTTATTGCTTGAAGAAACCTGCTTCTGTAGAATTCCCCACAGTCTGTACTATCACTTAACGTGGTATGGTTTTCACCAGCCAATTCCTGTGAATCAGTCAAAATTTTTTCTTAATTTGATTTATTTGGAGACATGTAAAGAGTCAGGATGGTGTCACAGGAAAAAAACTCTGGAATTCAGAAGACCTAAATTTTAATTCTATCTCCATTACTTAAGTGACCTTGGGGAAATTACTCCAGCTGGTTGAATCTGTTCCTCACCCTTAAAAAGTAAATAATCCTAGTCCAGCCAGGCGACAACAGTGGTGGAGAGGAGCAAACTAGACAGTTATTCGGAAGAGTTTCCCAAAGAAAAGCAGGCTGGTCAATGTGAGTTGCTTCACTGAAAAAGCACTAGAAAGGCTGGATAAAAAACCAACACTTGAAAAAGTAAGATCGCGTATTTAACTGTCACACCTTCACGGATTTATATCCCTTATGACACATGCAACTCCAAAGAAAAGTATTCAAAAATCATCGCAGAGAAGAAGACACCTTAGACTTCTATTGTTGAAAAGAACCCTTAAGGTCATTAAGTTCAGGCCCCAGATTTGCAGAAAAGAAAAAGGTCTTCCAGCATTTGGTTAGTGGAGACCAAGGACGGGACCCCAGAGGTACGTCTCAAACATCAACACTACTCCAGGACTTAAACAACCGAGGGACTATCGAGCAATGTCTCTCCAATGTTGAAAATCTACAATGTGATGTGAACTATCAATTTAGGGGAAAACGTCAAAGAAAGATGGACCATAATTACTTAATTTAAAAAAAGGTTGTTTTCAAATTTATAACACTCATTTCATGTCAACAAGAGGGATGTTATCTTGATGCTCTTTTCTCATGGTATCTACAGAGAAGAGCATCTTCTTTGGGCATTCGATTTTAATGGAAGAGGTTAAACAAAAACTGTGCAAGGACAAAAATGCTTGAAAATCTCTTAAAATATTTCATATAATTCTATAGAAGATCTTATTTAGACATTATCTCCAAGTATTTTGCCTCTTGGAACACCTGCAGCTTTTCAAGATTTCACCCTGCTTGTTCCTTCTGTACATGGTCATCTTCTTTCTCCTTGTCGGTTGTGTTTGCTGCACACACACCAAAGCCAAAAGCACACTGGTTTTGTTTGTGGCTATCCCCACTGGAAAGCAACTATCCACTAGCACACTATATGCCTTGGGTTTATGCAACACCCAATAAGTGGAATTAATAAAGGAATGTTTGCTCCAAGCATAAAAATTGTCATTAACTTTGCAGCTGGTTTTTGGCAATTGTGTGACTTGTGCAAATGGTGCCACTTTGAGTGACACCTCTATGGGTTTGGTCTTTTCTATGTCTTTAGGGACCAAATCCATCAGTTATCAGAACTCATTCTGCACTTTTTCTGGAAATATTTCTTTTCTTTACCCAAGAAGTCACTCTGCTTTGTCTGAAAATAACCTTAATGGCTTTATGTCATCATGTGAAAAGTTTCAGAAAGTACAATATACAGGAGACCTAGGCAGAGCAGTTCACCAATCAAATAAAATTCAAGTTTTTTATATTCATTATATTTACAAATTGCCCTTTTCTGTTTCAGTTGCTTGTTCAGAAAAAAAGTTTATTCACAGAATCATGTCACCCCAGCCCAAAGAGACTCATATTCTCCATTTGCCTTGGAATCCTGTTCACTATTTACAATTATATTATTGTGAATTACAGTATTTACTATTTCTATCTCTTCTTTTATGTTTTTGTGAACCACTTTCAAATCACTGATCCTTTTGTTTGCAAATTGGGAGTATAATGTAAAAATAGATAATAAAAATTGTAAATTACAAATGTACACGATAATACTCAAACAACATAAGAAGACCACAGATGAGATGGACTGTCATGCTATTAATCGAGTGCTAGCCCATCAAATGTACACGATAATACTCAAACAACATAAGAAGACCACAGGTGAGATGGACTGTCATGCTATTAATCGAGTGCTAGCCCATCAAATGTACACGATAATACTCAAACAACATAAGAAGACCACAGGTGAGATGGACTGTCATGCTATTAATCGAGTGCTAGCCCATCAAATGTACACGATAATACTCAAACAACATAAGAAGACCACAGATGAGATGGACTGTCATGCTATTAATCGAGTGCTAGCCCATCAAATGTACACGATAATACTCAAACAACATAAGAAGACCACAGATGAGATGGACTGTCATGCTATTAATCGAGTGCTAGCCCATCAAATGTTTTGAATGCACATTCGTGTACCACACATACAGCCTTTAAGAACACAATGGTTATTAAGAGTATTATGAGGCAGTATGATGAACAATTAAGAGCACGGACCCTGGAGCCAAACGGCGTGATTTCAAAACCAGGCTCTGCCACTTACTAGCTGTTGACCTTGGGCGAACAACTTAAATGCCTTGTGTCTTGTTTTCTCTCCATAAAATAAGGAAAATTACTAGTATCCAATTCATTGGGTTGTGAGGATTGAATTAATTAACACGTGTTAGAATGGTGCTTGACACAGAAAGTGCTAAAAAATGTTAGTTTTACAAACACACGGACAAAGAGAACTGTTTAGTGTTTACCAGGGGGAGGCGGGGTGGGGGGCGGGCACAAAGGCTGAAGGGGCACACCTATATGGTGACTGACAAATAATAATGTACAACTGAAATTTTACAAAGTTATAAACTATCACAACCTCAATAAAAAAAATGTTAGTTTTGTATCTATCATGGAAGTGTGTGAAAATTGTAACCGTTTTACATTTCAAATTTGTGAAATGTATGTTAGCCACTATATCTGCGGTTTGAAACCCACAAACCACCACTGATCAGTGGAACCCACTTGTATGCAGCATCTCTGCCATAACACATTTAGTTATTTACTCACCAGCTGGGACACAGGTTCTCAAAACAAGTGATGATGTACTATTCAGTAATGCGTTGCTAATAGTGCACTGTATTTCCTGTGAGAGATCACTTTCCTTTTTAACATACAATATTGGTGATCCTGGGCCATTGTCACACCCTGCTAAAGGGCAATACCACGAGTATGTTATAAGGTCTCTATGGCTGCTGTAAACTTCAGGGATCCCGCATTGGACCATAACGGTTTCATTAATCAATGTACAGTTTAGTGTTGGAGATGGAAGAGGCTCTGGAAAAAAAAGTAATAATTAGTACAGAAAAGAGTAATATTTAGACTCATCATCTGCACATTTATGTAGAGCTCCCAACTTCCTTAAGAGTTTGAAAAGACGAGCAGACTAACTCTTTGAGCACCAACAGGAGAGAATTCTCTCTCTGAGTCAGATTTACCTACTCAAATTCAGAACACATACAGGCCTCAAATCCCTTATCCTCATTCTGAAAGCCAAAAGATTTTACACGAGATGGTAGCAAAGTCATTTAGCTGCAAATCCGGATCTGAACTGACATGAGGATTTCTCGTTTTTATTTTTCTCACTTACTCCAAATATTCACTATTGTGTTTTACTAAAAACAGTCACGTGCTTGAGTATAGGGCACTCCCCATAACTAAGTGGGGTGCTTCTTAACACACACAGAAGAAAGAGTCTATATTACCTTTCTAAAATCCGAAAAATGTTTAACTTCAAAACATCAGACTCAAAGGGTTTTGCAAAAGGTACTGTGGAGCTGTACTGTGGGCTGGCCCTGCTAGTAGGTAAAGGAGGGTGTGGCATGTGTCACAGACCTGCCAGTCTAGAAGCCTCACTCCCAGCTTTCCTCTAGGAAGTGCCTCCTGCTGGCTAAGGCAGCCTGGACTTGCAAGGCTGGGTTAAGACACCCACACGTCACCTTACACCGTTCTTGCCCTCTAAGACCTCAATGTAACTAGTTTGTCCCATTAGTCACATGTTTATCTGTTAATTCATATGCCTTCTTGCATCTGTACTTTCCCCCAACAACTAATCATAACAGAATTAAGAAAACATGTAAAAATACATTGAATATACAAAAATGGCCATGGCAGCATTCAGATAATGGAATTTCAGTATGTTATAAACATCTGCTAAAAAGTGAATTACAGTTCATTGAGATGACGGAATACTATGCTGTCACTTAAAACAATCTTTTCTAAGACAAAGGAATGCTTTAACTCCAATTAATAATCTAAAAAATGAAAGCATTTATCTTTCGCCCTATCTTCTCCTCCTGAATTCTTTCTCGCTCAGCTAAATGCCTCACCCAGCCTGCCTTGTTAGAGGCCTGAGTCACATGTGACTTCCCTTTCTACTTGGGGCTTCCTCCGTTTTTAGGTTTAATCTAGCTCACATAAGTCATTACATGCTGCCTTAAAGTTTTTCTTTAGTTAAAAGAACTTTTAATCTTTTTTTTTTAAGCAGTGGAAGCCTCTCTCCAATGAAATCTTAAGCAGCAGACCAATATCCTTCAAAAGGACCCGAAGTTACTGCAGTTGACTTAACATTGGAGAGCCCGGAGCCCTCTTCCCGCAGCTTCCTCGGCCCATCCTGCCCACCGCACCCCCACAGCAGCCCCTCAGGCACTTCCAAGGAGCCCCACGTGTCTCCAGAACAGCTGAGAAATGGAAATGACTGCTCTAGGTAATGCGTGCAACTGGGCTGGACCCTTCTCAGGGGCAGGACATCGAACTTTCTACTTCCTTGGAAATGTTCCGTAGAAGCATTTCTCAAATATCAATGTGTATAAAAGCCACCTAGGGTGTGTGTTAAAAATACAGATTCCTTGTCCCACCGCCCCAGGTGACTTTGACGCG
Organism: Equus asinus; assembly: GCF_041296235.1. NCBI lineage: Eukaryota > Metazoa > Chordata > Mammalia > Perissodactyla > Equidae > Equus > Equus asinus. Next base: position 48,107,711 of record NC_091805.1, read on the forward strand.
GGTGCTGCAAGTGTTCTGCTACAGGCTCCAGTTTATTGACCTAGTTCAGCCAATGTCTACTACTCCATCAAACACCTTCTAAACTGAACAGAGGGGCAGCACGAGTCCCTCCAACTGTGTGTCTCTGGAGGTTACAGACGATGGACCAGTCACCTCTTCACCACAGCATCTGACATAACACAAGGCACACAGCTGGCCCCTCAATGACGACAGATGTTGGACAGGTGGAGGAAAGGATGGATAGATGGATAAATTCAGGGAGACAGTCTTCAGGTTACTCTCTCCACTCTATAAAACATAAATTCTTTAATCAGCTCCCCTCCAAAAAGGAATGCTACGGTGGTTAAGAACGTGGACTCAGGGGTCTGACTGCCTGGGTTCATATCCCAGCTCTATCACTAGGAGCCACTTCACCTTGGACGAGTTACTTAATCCCCCTGTGCACAGGTTTCCTCTCCCGTACAATAAGGAGACAAAGAGTACCTACCCTACAGAACTGTGATGAGGATGAAATGAGTTGATACAGATAATAATTAATACATGAATTAACATGCAGTGCCTGGCATAGCTTAAGTGTTTAACAAATGCTAGCTGTAATAGAGCACAAGGCTAGGAAGCCAAGGCTCCCAGGAGGGTGTGAGATAGGACACGAGTCACTGACCAGGACTTGGAAGGTATGAGCTTTAGGCTTGGCTTGCTGTGTGACCTTGGACCACAGTTCTCATAGGAGCTAGTAGACTTTTAAGAAATCATCCAGCCCAGGCCTCTTGTTCTACGTTACTAAATCTGTCTCAATTTTATCTGTAAAAGGGAAAATAATGCTTTATAAGGTCATTGCAAAGGTCAGGTGGAATATGAAAATAATTTGAGGGGAAACACATGGCAATGCAAGTATCATCGTCTCTATTGTTAGGGCCCTAACCACATGGAAGCTCTTTCTGGAGGACTTCTTACACCACTGTGGCCAGACAGCAAACCTGAGTCTCAAAGTAGGCAAGCCTTCCTGCAGTGCCTGAGTCAGAGCCTCTACGCCTCACATCTTTCCATCTGGAATCTTCCATTTTCTCTCCCTGCCCCTGGGACTTAGTATGGCTATATCTAACAATTATTAATTACATCTGTACCTTAAGCAGCATTAACTGGCAAGAAACATGCCTACCTCGTCTCTAAGATAGCTTAGTCAATTTATAAATAATGAACTGAGCTCACTACTCTATAAAGAAATGAGATTTCTTATCCGTGTCTGATGACATTTGTATATTTCCATTAACTTTAATAAAAAGTCACATACCAGTCCAGAATATTTAAGGATAGAGCAGTTAATTCTACTTACATGAAGCTTACCATCTTCAAAGCAACAAAGATTCTATGGGGATTGGAAAGAACTAATAAACATTAATGGTGGAAATTTTAAGGGGACTTTGGGGAAGGGAGGAAAGCCATATCTCAACTTAACACACAGAAGGAAGTGGATGCCCCAAATGTAGGAGATGCCAGGAAATCCCCTTGTCTAAATAACCTTTCCGAAAGTCTTCCGTTAGGTCTGGTGTCTCCGGAAGATTACCAAATCACTTAGACAAGTCTTAACATTCCCTCAAAGAAGTATGACTTCCTCATTTCTAGAAAAAAAAAAGTATGACCAATTGTTTTTGTTATTCAGGTGTGAAACCTTGAGTCATCTTACTTATTTTAACAACCAAAATCTAAATCTTGTTGACTCTTTCTTGCAAGTATATTTTGATTCTTTCCTTCCCAACATTTACTAACAACACGTCTGGCTATGTGGAGGATTACAGTAGCTTCTAACCTGGCATCTCCTGTCATCCATCAGAAATACTATCTAATTAATCTTCCAAAAACATATTTCATCAAGTTACTTCCCTGCTCCAGCATTGGATACAGCAGCTCTCCACTGCCACGGCTAAAATCCAGACTCCCAAACCAGGACTTGAAGTCCCGCATTTAAACCTGCCAGTATCACCACCTCCAGATAGAAACTCACCTCCCTGTACTATGCTCCTCTGCAGGCCTCCAGGAAGCTTCCCGAGAGCTAACCAGTTGATCTGACTACCAAAATCAAGTACCTTTGTAGAGTCACCATAGAATTTTATGAATTAAATTATTTTTTAAACATTTCATCAAGTATAAAAAGAGAAACATATTCAAATGTTTTTTTGTTTTTGAGAAAGATTAGACCTGAGCTAACATCTGCCACCAATCCTCCTCTTTTTGCTGAGGGAGACCGACCCTGAGCTAACATATGTGCCCATCTTCCTCTACTTTATATGTGGGACGCTTGTCACAGGATGGCTTGACAAGCAGTGCATAGGTCCACACTGGGGATCTGAACCGGCGAACCCCAGGCCACTGAAGCAGAACGTGCAAACTTAACCACTGTGCAACTGGGCCAGGCCCCATATTCAAATGTTTGGAACTCAGTTTTACAAACTCTATAAAAGGGCTCTTAAAATGTATCCCATTGCTATCTTAAATTCTGGATCAACCTTTTTGTTTGCTTGCCCTATCAACTGCCAGATCCCCAATGACCAGGTTTTAAAGATTCTGCTGCTTCAAAGGGATCTATTGGCTCTTCTAATAGGATGGCTGGACACCTTAACAAGCGTCACTTGTCTAAATGGAGCTCAACATCTTCCAGACAAACCAGCCACCCAGTCTGAGAGCCCCTGTTTCTGTCAATTGTACCACCCACCTCCCAGTCACCCAGTTGGATGGCTTTCATTGATGCAGCAAGTACTTATTGAGTGCCTGTTACCTATTCAAGTCCTTTGCTGAGCTCTGGGACTACCATGGTGAACAAGAAAGAAATTCTCTCTTCCTCCCAATGTCTCTAGTGGACCAGGCAGGTGAACTGGTAAGTAACGGCTTTTGTCCAACACTTGTCATCCAGCTAGTCATCACATCCCATTCCACTGAGACCACCTCAAACAGGACTTGAGGAGCGCAGACCTGAACTGCTAGATTGGACTTGCTGCCTCTTCTCCATCCCCTGGAAAACATCTTACATGCTTTGCTGCCAGTTGAGTCTTCCTAAAACAGCCTTGGTCATAAAGCAGGCCTAGATCTCCACCCACTTCTGGGATAGAACAAGTGAACCTAAGACTCAGCGGAGGGGAGAGATAGACAGACCCAGCTGTGAATGCTGGTAGGGAGTGCAGAAAAGGCAGCTCTGAGGCAAGGGCGGTACTAGGACATCTAAGAACAGCAAGGGGAGGTCATGCGGGCCAGATCTCACACAGCCTTGCAGGCCACTGCAAAGATTTCAGCTTTAACTCAAAGTTAGATGGGGCCACTAGAAAGTTCTAAGCAGATTAGTGTCATGATCTGACTTATGTTTCAAGAAGATCACTAAGGTTTCTTAAAAATAAACTGCAGGGGGCAAGGGTGGAAGCTGGGACACCAATTCAAATGCTACTGCAATCCTCCAGACAAGGATGAAGCAGCCCTGGATCACCACCAGCAGTGGTGAGAGGTGGTCAGATTCTCGCTATATTTTGAAGGTAGAACCAATGAAATTTCCTGGTGGAGTGTACATGGTGTTCAAGAGAAAGAGAAGTGTCACAAGATGACATCAAGGGTTTAGCCTGAGCAATTGAAAGGATGGTGCCATTAAGCAAGAGGGCAAAGATTCGGGGAGGAACAGGTTGAAGGGAAAGATCATGAGCTCCCATTTGGAAACGTGATCCTTGAGAGGCGAGTTAGATAGCTGAGTGGAAATATTGAGTAGGCAGTCAGACACACGCATAGGGAGCTCAGTGGGCATCTGGGCCAGAGCTTTCAATCTGTGCATTATCAGCATCAAGATGATATTTATGCCCTCACACAGGATGAACTCACCACCTGGGTATGAATGTAGGCAGAGAAGGGAAGTGGCCTGAGACTTAAATCTTGAGATCCCCTGTGTTTAAGAGGCTGGGGAGATGAGGGAACAGCAAAGGAAACTGAGAAGGAACAGTGAGTGAGTCACAGGCAACCTAGTCACAGGAAACCAGGGTGGAGTCCAGGTGCCCAGTGAAGGCAGTGTTTCAAAGAGGAAGGAATGATCAGCCAGTGTCAGAAGCTGCTGAGTGGTGGAGAAAGATGTGGATGGAGAATGGACCACTGGATTTATCAAGGAGGTCAAGAGGCATTTGGGTGCATTAGTGAGGATGAAAGCCTGTTCAGAGTGGGTTGAAAGTAAACAGGAGAAAAGAGGTTATAAAGAGCGAATATAGGCAATTTCTTCAAGATTTTCTATAAACTGAAGACAGTGGGCGGTAGCTAGAGCAGTAGAAGGGCCATGAGAGGGCTTTCAATGACGGTAAAAATAACCACATATTTGTGCGCTGACGGGAATGAGCTGTCGGCTCGTGGGGGAAACTACTGTAAGGAGAGAGTGGGTGGAATTAGTGATATCCCTGAGTGCAGTGGGAGCAGGTGGAACCAGGGCACGAGTGGAGGGTGTGGCCTCAGGTAAGAACTGAGAAGTTCAGAATGGGAACTTCCGAATGGGAACTGGACAGAACATGGTACACAGGCTCAGGTACAGGTAGGCAGGCAGGCTAGTGGGGAGAGCTTGTAGAAATTCTCTCCTGATTGTGCCTTTTCCTCAGTGGAACAAGAAGTAAAGGCTTCAGCTGAGTAGTGGGTCTGGAGAAGGAGGTATCTGAGGTTTGAGGGGAGGAAAGATAACTGCCCGGAGACTGCATGAGTGAGGACACTAGGAACACATCGGATTTAGTTGAGGTATGTGGTCAGAAATTTAAAGTGTGGGGCTGTGTGGGGTGATGTGTTTTTCTGCAGCTACAAGTGTGTGAGCACAGCATAGGCAGACCATTGGATTGAACGTGGTTGCACTGGCCACATGACATGACCAAGCAAGGAAGGAGCCAGGAAGCTGAGTGTTCTGCAACAGAGTGAGCCCAGAGAGTGACCATGGCACTTGGGCTGTATACGGAGGGCAGGGAGGACATCAGGTGGGTGAAGGACTGTCAGAGTCATATGGCAGAGGAAGTGAGCTTCAAATAGAGGAGGCGGGACACCTGACACTGAGATAATGTAGGGATTAGAATCACTGGTCATGACAAGTTCTAGGGCATGTCCATGGGGAGAGGTAAGGTGGAGTGGAGGCCAAGATCATTGCAGCAAGGGAGCTCAAGGACTGAGAAGTCAGGATATTAGAAAGAACTTTCATTTATCTACCCAATCAAGAATTACCATAGCAGGAACATCAGAAACAGTGAAAATGAACCAGGCACTGAAATGGTCACAAAACACTGGGGTGCACCCCTGGCCTAGAGATGACTACAACAAGAAAGGGGCTTTAGAGATGAGGTCAGGAAAATAACTTGGATGCATCAATGAGAAGCACAGAGGAACCTGTATCCTATCTCTAGTTCCAGTTTAAAATGATACAGGAGAAAATAAAATCCTCCTCCTGGGTGGGCTGCAGGAGGAAGCAGGAACTCTAAATCAGAGAATACCATCTATCAGTGGAGTTCTGAGTTTATTGCTGCCACTATATCCCTTTCCAGAACATTCCTAGCAAGACAAGTGATGCTGCTGGCAGCAGCTCTGCCCAGTTGATGCTATTCTCCCCACCTTAGTCACATCTTCTCCTCACCCAGAGAATGACGAGGGAACTCTAAGTGGCTCTGGCTACCAGAAAGAGAGGAAAGCCCTGACAACATGTGATATCTAATTATTTTATTCCTCATAAACCAGTAATTTGTATTAGTCTTTTAAAATAGAAGGACATGGGGCTGGCCTGGTAGCGCAGTGGTCAAGTTTGTGTGCTCCAATTCGGTGACCTGGAGTTCGCTGGTTTGGAGCCCCAGCAAGGATCTATGCACGGCTTGGCAAGCCACACTGTGGCAGGCATCCCACATATAAAGTAGAGGAAGATGGGCACAAATGTTAGCTCAGGGCCAATCTTCCTCAGCAAAAAGAGGAGGACTGGGGGCGGATGTCAGCTCAGTGCTAATCTTCCTAAAAAAAATAAATAAATAAAATAGTAGGACATTTGCCATTTTAAACAAACCAATTTATGGAATACTCACCAAACACCGTGAGAAAGAATTTGATGCTATCTTTAATGCTTGTGGATTCAAATTCATACTCATCTTCATCTGAGGATGATAAATTGAAGATGGTGAGGTCACCCGTCACAATGTTTAAAAGAATTCTCTCTCTAAAAGGTGGGTAAATGCTTTCATCAAGGTTTTCTTCCTTTTCTACAACTTTATCCTTTCTTTTTTTCCACAGAATGTCTTTAACGGGTATAGAGCTTGCTGTAAGGAAAGTTACACTCTTGTTCACAACTCCAAACACTGATTGGGCTGATGACAGCTGCTCACAGCTGATGACATCTAGGAGGGAAAACAAATTGGTTAGGAAAAACAACATGACTTTATTGAAAATAGAAAACCATCTTCCAAGATGCTCTTTGGAAAAAAAAGTTAAATTTCATAGTAAAAATTATTCACCAGCTACTTTTTGTGCTAAGCTAATACACTGCTGACAGAAAGTACTGGAAGTACAACATGCTTGACCATGTGGAGTTTACTCTTTAATGGGGAATTAGGACCCACATAAACCCAAGAATGGGATTCAACACTTATGGAGCACCCACTACGTGCCAGGTACTGTGGGCAATGCTTGGAATATGGCAGCAAATAAGACAGGACGGTACTGCTCCAGGCCCTGAAGAAGTCTACTTTGTGGAGAAGACAGTGAGCAGGCAAGGAGGGCCACCAAGTCAAGGGCCTTCTCCAGGAAGTCATGTTGAAACTGACACGGGACAGCAAATCACTGAAGGATGAGAGCAGCCAGCCAGCTGAGGGCTGAGTAAGAAGGGGGAGGAGAGGTGACATACAGACAGAAGCAGCAGCACCTCTGAAGGCAGGCCCTGAGTCAAGGAGCCTGGAGTATTTGAGGAAATAAAAGCAGTTCCAAAGGGCTAGAATGAAGAGAGCAAGGGAGTGACAGGTAAGGAATGAAGCTGGAGAGGCTGGCAGGGGCCAGATCCCAATGTATGTGAGTCGGGGGCTGGGGTGTGTCAGGTAAGATATGCTAAGGGTTTGGAACTTATCCTAATGGCAAGAGAAAACTATAGGAAGGTATTAAACAAAAGACTGGCAGGACATAACTTAAGTTTCAGCAGGCTGACCCTGTCTGCAGAACGGACAGTGGTTGATAGGGGCAAGTATGGAGGCAGAGAAACCAGAATAGAGGCCAGGGATATAGCAATGAGAGTGATGAACCAGGAGACTAGACCAGGGTGTTGGCAGTAGGGGTGGACAAGTGGACAGATGCAAGAGACATTTGAGAGGGAAATCAACAGGATTTAGTGACTGGGTGTGGGGGATGAGGGAGAGAGAAGAGTTGATGGTGACCGTCAAGCCTCTTTCTTGACTGACTGAGGTGCCATTAATTGAGATCAGAAACAACGATGGGGAAGCAAGTGAGGGGTATGATGGAGATTAAGGAGTCAGGGACTGGATACAGTGGCAAGCTGGAGCTGGCTCAAATCATCTCTCACGAGCCAACTGTTGGCATCTCTGCCCAACTCCATTCAGTGAAGTCTGGTTGATAGCTTGAAATCCACTATGGTGGGAGTATTTACAGCAAAAAAACTGACTAATGCTTCTAATCAGAGCCTCCCACCTCCTCCACATCAATCCGGTTGTTAAACATTTACTACCACCACTAGATGGAATTTTCTTGACACCGCCAAATGGGTTTAAATACATCTTGCTCCAGACTTGACTTTCATGTTAAGAGAGAAGATCAGCTCTTAAGGGAAAGACATTAAAGATAAATTTGACTGAAGTTTTTGCCTAGTAGCAATCAGAGTAATTGAAAGAGCACAGGAAAAATCAGGAACATTAAATAGACCAATTGTAGGCAATTGTGTTCAGCAATTTCAGTAAGAAGCAAATATCCCCCATTTATCTATCTGCAAGGATTTTTAGAATCCACCTCCCTTAATTAAGAGAGACTGCCCTCAAAAATACATCAACATCCTTCTGCTGCTTTGCTGATCATGCACTCTCTCTTCTACTCGACCAGAGCACGTGGGAAGGCAGATGACAAGCAACAGGATTTGAGGGGTCCACACATGATAGTGGAGATTCAAAATGTCTTGTAAACGAATAAATGAATGAACGAATGAGAGTGGATAGGGTGGTGAAGGAATACAAGAGGTATGAGGTGCACTGCCACACCTGGCTGTGTACAGATGGCTTCTGTCTTTCCTGGGGATGTTTCAGAGGCAATGTTTCCTGGGCTTGAGAACAGGAAGGAGAAAGAAGTCAGGAATGGAGCTAGCAGTGGAGAGAAGAATGGGTGGAGAAATGGAGAGACCAGCTCAGAAAAAAATCACAGTAATTTTGAGCTGGAAGAAACTCTAAAAATTGTTTAGTCAAATTACCCCCATTTCACAGGTAAAGTGACAACACACCAAGAAAAATGAAAGAAAATGTTACTGAAGGCCTACCCTCTGCCAGTTATGTATTCACATACCCTTGTGTCCCCTTTTAGCCCCCTCCACATTCGTGTGTAGTAGGGTTGCTAACTCCACTGCACAGATAAGGAAACAGGCTCTGAGAGGCGTATCAATTGCTCAATGTCACTCAGCAAGTTTATGGCAGCAGAGGGACCAGAACACAGATTTTCTGGATCTTTATTCAGCTCCTGTTTCACAACAGCATGGTACTGTCATCAAGGCATTCCAGAAATATTCATTGGGCATCTCCACTATGCGGGACCCCCGAGAACAAGACAGACACAGTCCCTGCCCTCTTACTGCTTACTTCCTTTTAGGGAAGTCAGACACTTTTTACAAATAATTAGACAAACATCCAATTGCAACTGTGATAAGTGCCACCGGATAGAAGCATAGGGTGTCACTAAGAGGACCTACTTAAGGGAACCAACAAAGGGTTAGGGAAGGCTCCCTGAGTTCTGAAGACTGAGCAGCAGTGAGCTCTGCAAGCAGTGTGGCAGGTCCACGTTCAGACAATGACTCCCGAGGTAGGAGAGCGATGACATGAGACGAGAGGTGTGAGCAGGTAGCCCATGACAGGGTCCTTCTCAGTCTTTGCTGGCTCCCCACAGCCTGCACATGAAGGACACTCCACAAAAAAAATTTGTTGACTGAATTAACTAAACTGATTTAAATACAACATAAATGTAGTCCAAAAGGCAGGCCCTCCTGATAGAACCACAAAATTTGACAGTCACACCAAACCCTGAGCTTTGCAAGACCTCAGATTGTTGGGAACCCAGTTGAAGAATCGATTCGTCAAGGACAGGTGGAGACATTTAAGTGGCACTGAAGAATAACGGGCCTGGGACCCCTCATATGCAGTTAAAACAGACTCATTTCCTCCCCACTGCCTGCCTCCAGCACCAAAGCACAGCTGGAGAGTCTGCTGGACTCCCCATCCCCATCCCACTGCTGTTCCTTTTGAGATGTTCTCCTTTGTCTCCTGCCTCCCGTTCAAGTTTAACTAGGTCTCATCTACTTAGACAGACTCAGTCCTACTAAGTGGTGGGGGCTTCAGGGCACTGCACCAGATACACTTGCACCCACTCAGGATGTCAGCCCCTAACCAAGGTTCACAGCCTGTCTGAGGTTTGAGGAGAGGCAACTTGTTCACTGATGTCATTTCTTAGAGACAAGCCAGCCACTCTTCTGGGATTGGGAGGGAAGGGTTTTTGAGTTTTTTCTTAGAAATTAACAATGTGATTTTTTTTCTCCTCAAAGCCCCAGCACATAGTCGCATATCCCAGTTGTAGGTCATTCTAGTTCTTCTCTGTGGGACGCCGCCACAGCATGGCTTGATGAGCAGTGTGTAGGTCCACACCCAGGATCCGAACTGGAGAACCCTGGGCCGCCAAAGCAGAGCATGAATTTAACCACTGGGCCAAGGGGCTGGCCCCTGAACCACAATGTGATTTTAAAATACTTCTTTCTCTCTCTAAAATATTTTTAAGTTCCATATAGCCTGCAGGTTTTAGCAGTTAAGTGAAAGATTCATTTGATGAAAAGAAAAAAATCCCCTAAAAGTTTCAGTACCCAAATATATAAACCTTGGTATTTCCCCCATATGAACGACATTCTAATGGTGATTTGGTTCAAGCCTCGAGAGCAGCGTCCTGAGGCATTTTTGCACCCAAGTGAACAGCTAGGTTTCTCCTCTCTACGGGGGCTTGTGACTCCCATCTTGCTCCTCTCACTTCTCTCCTGCATCACAGCACCTGCAGTGACACCTACCTGAGAGTCTGGGAGTCCAAGTCTGGAAGCAAAGCCTCTATTGACACACACACATTTACAGTCCAGAGGAGCAGCCACGCTCCTAAAATGTCTGGGCCCGTGCTGATATCAGATAATCTGTCCTATCAAGGCCATAAATATGCTCATATTAGTCAGCACTCACGTCCCAGTTTTGGGGGCGGAAGTCTGCTCCCCAGGTATGCAGACAATGAAGAAGACAGTCTTCTTTACTCAAGAAGGTGTAGTGTAAGGAGTTTCTTTCACCTACCTCTTCAGAAATCCATGTAAATGAGCCCTAGGCCAGCTCAGCCTCAATAATAATATCTAACAGCAGCAGCAGCAGCATTTCCTATTTTGAAGTTTACATGAGCCAAGCACGTGTTCTAGGGCTAGATACATACATATGTATATTCATTCATTTCATCCTCAACTTGGCTCTGTGAGGTAGCCTTATTCTTCACATATCCATTCATCAAAGATCTATGGAGTCCCTCCGATGTCCCTGGCACTGTAATAAGCTGTCAGGAAACAGCAGTACACAAAACAGAGACAAACGCCAGCCAGCCCTCTTAGAGTTTACGTTACACCCGGGGAGGAACACAATAGATGGAAGAGAATGTTATCTTCTGTGCTGGGTGGTGTTAAGTGCTATCGAGAAGAATGAAGCAGAGTATGGGGGAGGAGGACTCACCAGGAGGGGATTGCTACTCTATGTGAGGTGGTCATAGTTGTCATGGGAGCAGAGCCTGGAAAAAGTGAGGGACTGAGCTTGAGAATATGGGGAAGAGCATTCTAGAGAGTGAGAACCGCCAGGTTACAGATGAGGACACTGAGGCTCAGAGAGGTTCAGAAGCTGACCGAGGTCACTCAGCTGATCCAGGACAAGCTGGTGTCCAGACACAGGCAGCCAGCTCCAGCCCTGCACTGTTAGCCACAACGTGAGGAGATGCCTCAGTCTTTCCTTGTCGATTCTACCCTCACCCAGGCCCAGTTTGCGATTTCTGATCCCATGAGTGCTGAAGGCAGAAATCTCCAGATCTCAGTGATACCACCACTGCTTCCCCATCTCCATCTATTTCAGACTGAAACTGCAGCCACCTGACTCCCAACAGGCAGTAAACTCCCTGGTTCCCAGGCCCAGAAATTCCCCAGAACTAGCCTCACACATGCTCTCATGTCAAGCTACTCCTTGCCCCCTGGATGAGCTCATTCAGAATTAAGATGCTGGTTCTCTAAATCAACTTCCTTTTGCGCTTTCCTGTTTCCTGTCATGCTAAAATACTCTCCTTTTCATTCCTTGTTCTTGTACTTAAAGTCCTTCTCCCTTTCTAAGTTGTTTCCCTCCCAACCTGAACAGCACAATCCAGTAGCCATTAGCCACACGTGAGCTCATGAAATGTGGTTGGTCCGAAATGTGTGAGATGTGTGGTGAGAGTAAAATACATACCAGACTTTGAAGATTTAGAATGAAAAAGGGAACATAAAAATCTCTCATTGATTTTTTTTATATCAACTACAGGTTGAAACGAAAATATTGTGGGTATATTAGGTTAAATAAAATACATTATTAAAATTAATTTCACCTGTTTAGTGAAATATCACCTGTTTAGTGTTTAATGTTATATTTCTCTTGGACAGCACTATTCTCTGTCCTTTCAAGAAACCCACCTCCCATCACACTCAAAAGCCATATTTGCCTTTGACTGTTCTTGTCTTAGACAGGATATATCCGAGACCTACAGCACGCTTTGGGGAATAAGGTTCTTAAGAGAGCTATTTAAGACTGTGAGTCTTTTTAAAAATCTATTCTCCAAAGTCTGATTCAAGGTATTTCAATACACTATCGATCATTTCATGAAAAATTTCTTTATAACCCCTGTTACTTTTCAGGTATTCAGTTCATTGTTGAGAAACTCTATTATAACTAATTTATGATGACATATAGCCTTATTAGTTTCTTAGTAAACTGAGTATCTTATTATTTTCTGAATGGGTATATTAAATTCCATTTTTTTCTAGCTTTTAACTGTTACATGGGAAAAAAATTCAAGAAACTACAGACCAGTGAGCCTGATGGACATTCAGACACTAATCTCAACAGACATTTTGGGGAACATTATGAAAAGGAAGTGAAGGTCACTAGGACCCAAAATGGATTCTTTTCCTGAGAACAAGTCTATCAAGGTAATTGGGTTCCCTCAGATGGATAATTGGTTCAAGGTTACAAAGGACAGAACTTTGAACTAATGGCTCCCAATTGGGGGCAAGAGGCAGACATAACTTTATTTCAGTGACTCTGGGCAAAAGGCCCGCTCATTTCCACTGGTTTCATTTTGAGCCTCACAGCTGTCAGGCTAAAAGGTCATCAGCACAGGCACCAGCAGCACTGAGAAGGGTACGGCCAAAGGGCACAAGGGAAAGGAATAAAAAAAGGAAAGAGGCCACAGGAGAGGATCCCGTGCTGGTACAGTGGCTGAAAGACTTTCCTTTGAGGCTGGTGGAGGGTGCTGACAGTCAGCTCCAAAGAGAACCGGCTGAAATGCTCTCAGCACTTTTCTGGGGAGGGACTCTATCTCTTATCTAAAGGTGACTATCTAACCAACACATTTCATATTCAAACCTCGACTTGTGTAAGCGAACAGAAAATGTGTCATCCTGGTTTCACTTTCAGTCTCAAGAAAGGAGGTATGATTTGCGATTGCAGAATGCAAGAGTCTGTGTCCTCAAGTAAAAGCTTCAAGAAGCCTTCTGCATTCGAGAAGAAGCAACATGAAAAGAAATCAAAAGTCTGAAAACTCATGCAAATAAGGGCTGATGCACGCAGGCTAACTTTCTGTTTTTAAACAGAGAAATCAATATCTACCCTCCAAGCCTGTATTTATCAAAGGAATGTTAGAGTGAGAAAGAGGGCAATAAATCAAACTCGTAGATCTAGTTCCAAAAAAGTGGTTTCTAAGACTCTTTCAAAATTTCAAAGATGCTTATCAAAATTAAACCAAAAACATAGTGACAAATGCAATGTGTGAAACTTCATTAGATCCTATTTTTTTAAAAAAATAGACATTCTTGTGACAACTGGGGAAATCTGAAGGGTTAGGTGATGTTATGAGAATCCTGCTAATTTTCATAAATATTATAATATTATTGGGATTATGCAGAAGTATTTAGGAGTGAAGTGTGGGTATATAGTGAGTGTATAACTATGGCAAAATGTCAATAAATAAATATGTAAATAAACTCCCATTCTGAATTCTATGGCCCCAATTTTCCCTCCCGCCTATTGTAGATTATGATACTGAATACAATTTTAGGTGATTGGCAATTGTGCTGTCCTATACAATTCCACATGCCTTAGCAAAATTATATGGGACAATGTCTACACCTCACATATAAGAGACCACCCATGGCTCCACCAATCTTCAGAGTCACTTCTCTAACCTCAGGCTCAGAATGCATGCACTTTGAGTCAAATGGACTTGGCTTCTAGCCCACTCTGCCACTTATTTGCTGTTTGAACTTGGACAAGGTGTTTAACCTAAGCTTTGTTTTCGGCTTTAACAGTTCCTACCTAATAAAACTGGTATTGACAATTAAATGAAAACAAAAATCTAAAATAGCACAGGGCCTGGCACAGAGCATGTGCTTGATTCATGGCAGCTATTATTATTTACACCCCATTATGATACTGGGTCTAGTTTCCCAGTAGGAATATACAACACTAATTGACTTGGAATATCTTTCTTAAATAAAAACACAGATCTCTGAATCTTAATTGCAGCAAAGCATATGAACAAGTCTCATGTAATAACGTGAGATAACGTAATAATTAAAAATGGTGAAATGCTTTATCACCTAATGTCCAGATTTAGCAATCTGTACTGGTAAAAACATTAAAACAAGACAATGAAAGGAATTTTTTAAGAAGCTGGATACGAGTTGGTTCCTACGTACAAGGAACTAAACCGTAGTTGAGGAGACAGTTGGCAAGATGAAGGGTCTACTAAAGGTCAACAACAGCACAATAAGGCAGGCTCTGCTACAAAGAGCTAACTAATGCCACAGTTCCTTTTTTTGAGCTTGCTACTTGCCCAGCACCACCTGGGTCCTGAGCACATGTTATCCCACTGAAGCAACCCAGAGCCCAATCCTGCCGGCTCCACCTTCAAAACACAGCGCACATCTCCCATTTCTCACCTCCTCCCCTTCTTACCTAGTCATTTCTCACCCGCATTGCTCCTGCAGCCTCCTAACTGATGTCCCTGCTTCTCCTTTGTCCCCTCTACAGACATGCTCCACCCAGCAGCCAGAATAATTCATGTAAACACTCAAGCTGTCATAATTTCCCTCCTGTTCTAAGCTCTCCAAAACTTCCCATTTCACTGGAAATGAAAAAGTCTGGTGTTTAACGGGCCCACAAAACTTTCTCTCTCGGCTCCAGCCCTGACTCCTTTTACAACATCATTTCTCCTGGAATTTCCTTAAATGCGTGACGCCTATCTCAAGGCTTTTGATGCCATGCTCTCTGCTGGAGTGCCACTCCCTCAGACAGTCACCTGGGCTGCTCCCTCACCTCAATGGCCACACTTTTAAAGAGACCGCCCCGACCACTACATAAAATACTAACCACCAGAGGGAGGCTGAATGAAATATCATTCCTTCACCCCATGGAGTACCATGCAGCTCTAAAAAAGAATGAGGATGATCTCTATGACTCATATGAATGATTTTCCAGACGGTTAATTGACAAAAGCAAGGTACAAAAGAATTACATAATGTTACCTGTTGTTTAACAAAGGGAGTTAGAAAAAACATAGTATCTGTTTATATATACAAAAAGAAACAAGAAAGATAAAACAGAAACAAATTACATCTTATGGGGGGAGGAGGGAAGGAACAGGATTTCTCTGAGCATATTTTTTATATAGTTTTGATTTGAACCATGTTAATATTTTACACATTTAAAAATTAAATCAAGGGGGAAAAAACCCCTAAAATTGAATAGAAACAGAAACAAATTAATGCAATAAATATCAAATTGCAAACCACACAGGAGAAAAAAATTAATCCGAGTAACTTTAGAATACAGTATTCTATGCATATTCAGTGGGATATATGGAAGAATAAAAAGAACTGCAAAGAAATCTTGAACTATATTTAGTGAAGGTTGTGCTTGGTCGTGGTACTGGTATAGCAATTATGAAACTATTTTGTGTTTAATGTCCATTAGGAAAATACGCTAGTGCTAATAAGAACAGAGCTCTCACTGTGGAGAAGGGAGCTACAAATACGGAATGAAGGAAGGGGACGAAGAACCAGGTTGTTGGGTTAGCCTTAGTGATAACAAGATAAACTCTCAACTTTATGAAAACTCCATTTCCTAGCTCTGAAAACCGAAAGGCCCTAGAAGGCAAGACTCCAGCAGCCTCGAGCACACCTAGCATGCAGATCTTGCTTTCTAAATACCATCCCCCACAAAAAGGAAAAAAGGGAGTCTAATGAGTCCAAGGCGGAGGCAGGAAAGGTACAAAATGAGTCCAGAACATCTTCAGTGCTGGAAAGTAAGGGAGTGCTCAAAAACTGATAGAAAAATGGCAAAAGGACACTGAAGGTTGGAGAGGCTCCTCTTTGCCAAATTTAGCATCACTGAGCATCAAAATGGATAATCACAGGAATGCCATCTTAAAAATATCCATGAGTCCATACTAGGACTAAAATAATAAAATTAAAAAGAGAGGTGCGAAAGCTCATTACTAAAGAATGTCAATAATGTAGGGAAAAAAATGCCATCTACAAATATTTTGGTGATAATGGACTCAGGGAAGAATCACCACTGGATGCTAAAACAGTGGGTGGAAGATTGTTGGAGAACAAGATTGTCACACAATCTCAGTGTCACTTAAAAAAAAATCACAGATTATTTACACAGGAGTAAGGTACTTCTACCCTGGAACAATCTGGCAAACCTCACCTTAAGCAAACAACAGGAGTTAACGACTCCAGTCATGGGACAAAGGGGCTGCATCTGCCCCCAAGGAGATGCACTGAGGACACACACACCCATGAAAAAGTCCTGCCCTTGGAAGTGTTAACCAGAATCTAATCATGAGGAAAGGGACAATCCAAACAGAGGGACATCGCAGCAAACAACTGACCCAGACCCTTCAAACACAGCCATGTCATAAAGCACAAAATGAAACAAAATTGGCAACAGTTTTAGATGAAAGGAGGTTAGGAGGCACACTACTAAATGCAGGATGTTATCCAGGATTGGCTTCTGGTCTGTCAGAAAAGAGTACTGTAACAACGCTGTATTTCCTGACTATGTTAACCGGTCTGTGGCTTACTAGAGACTTATTATTCTTAGAAGAGATATTTGAAATATTTAGGAGTAAGGCATGATAAAATCTGCAACTCTCAATTGGTTTAGCAAAAAAAATAAAATAAAATAAAATGTAAGCATGTGTATGAGAGAGAAGTAAACCAAATATGACAAAATGATAACTGGTGATTCAAGGAGAAAAGTGTGTAAGCGTTCATTGTACTATTTTTGCAACTATTCTAAAGATTCTATATGTTGCAAAGTTTTAAAAAATTCAGAATAAATATTAACCACTCCCACTCCCCTTTCCTGCCTTACTAATCTCTGTATTAGCAAATGTTTTCTTTACCACCACCCATCTACATATTTCCTCATTTATTTATTTACCATTTCTCTCCCCCACTGTAATGTGAGCTGCAGAGAGGCTGGGAAGAGTCTGTTCCTTGTATCCCCAGGCCCTTGTACCATGCCTGACACAGAGCTGACGCTCGGTAAGTATTTGGTGAACGATTGATGTTCATAGTCATTCTATGATGAGATACTATTTTATCCTTTCACGTGAGTGGCTCTCTCTCTCTTCAAAGGCACAGATACTGAGACATATGGAAGTTAAGTAACCTACAGAAGTTCCTAACTGAGACGAGGGGCAGGGCCAGGGTCTGAAGCCAGGCATCTGACTCGAGCTGATGCTGTTAGTCTGTGTTAGGCAGCTTCCCTAGTGAAGCAGGCTCAGCCCCCAAAGGGTTCACCTTGCAAAGGACTGCACCATTCATTCATCCTTGTCCTTAGCGCAGGGCCTATTCAGAGCAGGTGTATTCACGCTTGCTGAATGAAATGAGCTCTGAATGAATACATGAGTGGTGAGAGAGACACCATGAGGAGACCGTTCAGAGAATCTTCCTGGAGGAGGTGGGGCTGGAGGGCTAAACTGGGTTTTCAGTGGAAGACAGGGCACAGGTACAGGCAGCAGTGACAACAGGTGCATTCTGGGACCAGAGGGAGACCAGCTCATCTGGAGGAGAGAGAGCCCAGCCATTCAACCTCTGCATGTCTTTCTCACCCTTTCCCGCAGCCACCAGCATATGAAACCTCCCAGCTTTTTGGGCCCCGTGACGGGAGTCTGCCCTCGCCTCTCTGCTTCCAATGCCTCTCGACTGGAATCCTCCCTCTTTACTGCGGCCAGATGACTCTTCCTAAACGGATGCTCTGATCCGGAAACAGTTCTCCTTGCCCGCAGAAGAGCATCTAAACTCCCAAAGGGGACCTTCAGGGCTCCACCCGGGGCCTCAAGCTCCTGTGGCCACACTACTCTCCAGTGACACTGAAGGACTCCCTATGGCCCCAGGCTCACCCTGTACCCTGCTGCCCCCGTCTTTTGGACCTGATCTCCTCCTCTCCTCCTCTTGGAGTCTTTTCCCACATCACAGTGTGTCCACAAACCACCTGTCCTGGGAGGCTGGGTTCAAATACCCTCCCTCTGTAAAGTCTTTGCTTCACAAAAGATATTTGCATTCGTCCAAAGGTATTGCTTTCTTCCCTCTGCAGGCCCAGAGCACTTCGTTTAACCTCTCTTACCGCACTTAACTTGTGTGCATTACAAGGGAGGTATTTTTGAGCATAACTCAACACCCCCCCACCCCCACCCCAGCTGTCCTCCATGATGTATGTACCCCACAGGCACTCAATAAACGCTGAATGCAGAATGGAGAGGAAGATCGGTCTGGTAGTATGTGCAAGGGGGCCAATGGGAAACACCCAAGGAAAGGAGAACTAGGTAAGGGGGTTACTGCTGCGCTCCAAGGGTTTGGCTAGGACTTAACTAGGGGCCTGTGTGTGGAGGGGTCTTTGAGGGTGGGGAGGTAAAAATGGAGACAGATACCTATCGCATGAGGTTGTTGTGACGATTTAGCTTAAGAAGTGTGAGGGATGAAGTCAGTTCTAGACACTCACATGTTAGTTCTTTTCTGTTTGGAAGGGAGGGGGAAGAAGCAGCCGCCGCACTACTTAGGGATCCCGAAGCGAGGCCACCGCCGCCTCCGACCCTTCTCTCTCCCGCTCCTTTCCCCGTCCAGCTGCGGGGCAATCCTGAAACGCGTCTTCGCCTGCGGAGAAGGCCCGCAGCGGCGCGGCTGGAAATCCCTGGCTCTGGGAGCTGGCCCTCCCGGCGGGGAGGACCGACGCGCTGGCGACCAGCTGCCCAGACCCCGGGTCCGGCGAGGTCACAAGCCGAGGAGGCAGCGATAAGGTCCGCCCGATAGTCGCTCGGGAGGCCCGAGAAGTAACTTAGCAGGCCCAGGAGTCTCACGGAACAGGCGCACCCTTCCGGAGAACACTGGGCGGGGGTGAGAGGGCGCGCTGGGAAGTGGGCAGGAGGCATCCCCAGAGAGGAAACAGCGCAGGACAGGGAGCGCGCTGCAGCCCCGCGCTCTTGTCCCGGAACACGACTCCGGCGCCTCCGCTCAGTCTCTTCCCGATCGCCCAAGGGAGACTCGGGGACGAGCTGACAACTTTCTCTGCCCGACAAGGGCCCGCCGGCCGCGTTCCTACTGCCGCCCAACCCAGCTCGCGACCTCCTCGAGCCCCGCCCTTCCACCCAGGAGCCCTCGGGTCACGGTCACCCCCGGGGACCCCGGAGAGGGCCTCCACTCACCGAACCAGAGCACCAGGCAGAACGCGCCGAGGACCCCCGCGGCCAGCCCAGGGGCGCTCGCTGCGGCCATGGCGCGTCGGGCGGCCTCTGAGCCCCGCGGCCCCGGCCGAACCGACGCACCCTCAGTTCGCGGCACCGCCCCGCCCCGGAGGCCCCGCCCCGCTCCTCCGTGCCCGGCCCGCCCCGCCCCGCCCCGACCCCCCGCCCCGCTCCTCTGTGCCCGGCCCGCCCCCCCAGTACCCCCAGCCCCCCTCAGCCCCCCCGGCCCGCTCCTCTGTGCCCGGCCGGCCCCCGCCGCCCCCCCCGCCCCCCGCGCCCCGCGCCCCCCCCGCCCCGCTCCTCTGTGCCCGGCCCGCCCCCAGCGCAGCTTCTTTCCCGGGAAAGCAGCCACTGAGTCGCTCCTTGGCCCGGTGTCTGCCCGCTCCTTCCTCCTTCCCCGGAACACAGGCCGGTCCCCCGGCCCTGTGCCTCCGGCCACCCCGCCGCCCAGCCTCTGCTCCGTGGAGCTCTCCCCTAAAAGCGCATGCGTTTTTAAAAACGAGTTCCTCTTCGTTCCTCCCGCACTTTTTTTGACGTTTGCAAAGTGCTGGAGGCAGCTCCGTCGCTAGGGTGTCTGTTGGGAAGTGGGGACGGAGGCTGTTGCTCCCCGGAAGTGCGCGCCACTTTGGCTGGCCCCCGAAGTGACAGGAGAACCCTGTCAAAGGCCAGGGAGGCTCCGAAGTCTTGTATTCTTCCAGCGCTTTCTAGAAACGGCACAGAGCTTGCCTTTCCTGCATGTTGCTCAGCTATAGGGACCCCGGACTAGACAGTCTCTTTGAACCACTCTTTCCTCAAATATTAAAACAACCGGAAACGGAACATTTTAGACAACCCCTAGAATGTGTGGGATTGCCTAGTGCAGCGCCCCCGCCCCAAGACCTTGTCTTTCCTCATTCAAGTGCACACCAGCTCATATGCCTCGCCCCCACCCCCATAGCTCCCTCAAACCGGAGCTGGAATTTCCAGCCTGTGATTTCTTCCATCTCAAGTTTCCTATTTTCCTCTTCCTCTCAACCATGGACTTTCCCTCAGGCTGAGTTGTCAAGTCCCTTCACTCCCTTACCGTTTTTGGCCTCCCCACATCTCTGTCGCCCAAGCTGCAACAGGCACTTGGAACTCTCCATCTGCCGGGTTAGTCTTCTTGATGGGCTTGCCCTCCCCTCAAATGCATCAGATCCCAGGCCAAATTACTCCCTGTCTGCCTCCTTTCTTTCAGAGAGAAGCGCCAGGATTGCCCCTGCCCAGCTGTGGGGTGGAGGGAACTCTTAGTGATCGTCTTCCCATGAGCAGGATTCCCTGTTGTCTTAATAAACACCAGCATGAAAGTGAGTGGAAATGAGCTTTCTTGTTGCTGTCATCTCCTTCCTCCCAAACCACTCAAGACATTTGACCCATACTGTCAGAATTCATGAATTATTTAAATTGGCCATAAAATTTTAATAGGAATCTCTATCAGTGAAATTTCTGGGACCAATGTCCTGCACCATGAAGCCTGCTACCTTGAGACATTCCCCATCACCTATAGACACTGGGAACACAGGCAGGTGCAGCGGGTAGCGCAAAATGTGAGAAATCAAGTGTTTCCTCTGCCCCGGGCTGGTAGGAACTCAGGTCGACTTGGAAAGGAAGGATGGGTGGGGTGAGACCTTTAGACACTGGGAGCCCCTGAAAGTTTTTGAACTGGGAAGTGACATAACAGCAAACATCTGTTGAGCACTTACTATGAGCCAGGCCCTGTGTTAAGTGCATTAACTGGATTAATTTAACCTTATTGTCCCTGTTTTTACAGATGAGGAAACAGACTCAGAGAAGGTAAATGACTTGCCCAAGGACACACTGTAATGGGCAGAACTGGGAGTCCAAATAAGGTCAAGTCCAAAACGCCATGCTTACCTTTCATACAGGAGTAGGATGCATATTTTGGAGCAGCACCCATGCTGCAGTTTGGATTGACCAGCAGGAGCTGCCAACCCCGTCAAGAGGAGGGCTGAGGAGAGGACTGCCCAGTCACTTGTGGCTGGGAAGTACCACCCAGGCCATGGTGTCCAGCCGCTGGGGGAGGAATGAGTCATTAGGTCTTCCTTGGTTGGATGCTTCTCTAACCAGCAAGCAGTGCCAGCTCTTTCATTAAGAGAAATGCTGTGCTTCCATCAAGCATTTTTAGAAACGCTTATATGCCTTAGTTTAGCAGACTTCATGAATCAAAAGTGGCTCACAAAGGCTGGACCCGCAGTGCGTTAGGCAGACAGCCAAAACGTTCCTTTCATATACTGGGAACTTACCACCAAAAGGAGAGCTGTACCATTTTTCATCCTGTGACCAGTGTTGAGACAGCCAGTTTTATCTGCTTGTCACTGTAGATAATCACGGAGTAGCAAGTAAGAAAGAAGGCCTCGTTCAGCCTGCTCATGTGGCATGGGGCTGCTGTTCTTCCTGGCATGCCAGTTTCTGGTTCTCTGGCTCTACTTCTTGCCAACCCTGGAACCACCCCCAGGAAGCGTAGGAATCTGAGCACAGAGAGAGCAAAACACTGCTCCTAAGCCCACATACATGAAAATCATCCTTGCCTCCTGTGGAAAGGTATTCACTTCATTTATGAGCACGGGGCATATTCGCTCCAGGGCACGGAGGGGTGATGTTATTCCATAACACTCTATTTCCTTTTTCAAAATGTTCCCTGGCAGAAAGAGAGCATTCGGAAAAAATTAGGCAAAAATAATACATGACTTAACATGGAACCATTCTGGGTATCCAAGGGATAAACGGTCACATATCAACTCCGGGCCAAACCAACAGCTGCACGAAGTTGATAAGAATGCAGCAAATGGGGCTGACGAAAACACACAGTCAAGCCTTTGAAAGGCTTGGGTTTGAAAAAGACAAAGAAAAGGAAGCACCTCCTTCTGCTTTCTACCCTCTGTCTAGTTCCTTTTGCATATTCTTCTGTGAATTTTAAAGAATTACAGATGGGTTCTGACTAATGTCACGCTGCTACGGCTCTCATCGTTCCCTCATGCTTCTCACTTTGCAGATGTGGTGAACTCCTCCCAAACATACCAGCAGTTGAGGTGTGCAGGGAACAGAGACTGGTGTGTTGCATGGTCTCACGGAACAGGAATGCACAGCTCCTGCTCTTTCCTCCATTCTGGAAATGCTTGCTGAATACTACACGGTTTGAGAAAGATTGTGTGGTCTTGCTGCCAAGACCAAGGAGAAAGTTGTCCTATATTCCTGCTCTCCTTCTCCATCAGTCTCCTCTCACCCAATCCTGCCCACTCCCTCCCCCCTAAAAAAGAAAGCTAGCGGTCATAACCCCTGCCTTTTGAACTTGCCTATCAGGCCTCCAGGTGTGTTGTGTGTTGCACAATTCTAGGGACAGCAACGCCTTGACAGTCAGGTAGCTGTGTACGTTTATTAGGATACACTTTCAGCAGGTGGCAGTAAAGTGTCTTGAATAAGGGGTGTTCTCCATCTTTTGTACAAAGGCACCATTTAGGCTGGGGGTGGGGCGTGATGATAAGGGCTGCAATTTACAAACCTTGAGCCTAGTAGGCCAGTGTCAGGGACAGATCTCCAGGCCTCCTGGGTCAAAGTTCCACAGAGGAGAGTGGCTGATTATGTGAGGAGAAAGAAGGACAGCGGACTCCAGTCAATGCAAACAGCCATATTTTCAACATAATTTACTACAGGTCTCTGAAGTGTATATAAAACATTTTAGTGCAACATCTTACAAATAGTTTTCCTTAAAAAAACAAACAAAATCAAATCAACAGCTCTCTACATCATGCATGGGTAGTTTTCTTATCCCATTTCTTTTTTTTCTCTTCAACAATTAACGCAGAGAAACCATTGTTTGTAAAGAATATGAAAACTTGCTACAGAAACACCCTGGTGAAAGAGGGTGTGGTCATATCCATGTCCTGGAACGGGCCTCACACAGTGTAGTTTTTCATGAATGCAACATGGTAGATGTCGATAAGTCAAGAGAGCAGTCAGCAGTTTTCTGCTCCCGTCTCAGAGGACAAAAGCTCCAGGAGGCGATGTGCAGTGAGGTCTTGCAGCCACTGGGGGGCACCATTACCATTCTTCTGACACCACATTTCCATAGAAATGGCCAAAGAAACAAGGTCCTGGGGATTTTCACTGAAAGCTGGAAAAGCTGCCCCTTGGAGGGTATCCCCCAGCCCAATAGAAAATACACAGAAAAAGCAATTATTAAAATACTGGCTTCGGTTTCTTCTTTCAAGTTTCCCACAACTGCTTCACATAATTATGTGCAATGCCTACTTTTCTACGGCTGTGAACTAATTCAAACTCGAACCTTCATTACCCATCCCAGTCCCAGCCAGCCCTCCAGCATCATTCCACTCAGAGGAAAAATCAGTCATCTTCCCCCAGTGACTCATTCTATCAATTAGGGGTCAGCAATTTCCCACTGAAAGCCCACACCCCAGAAATGAAGAAATGGGGCAAAAGACTGCTTTCTCTCCTCACCACTGAGCTGACTGATTCTGTACCCCTAAAGCACGGCTGCAGCATAAGAAATGAAAATGAGCATGTTAGGCAGCAGCGGGGCTGAGGTTGGCACCCACACTGTCTCCTAAGAGTACTGGAAGCCTATGCAAACGCGGCTGAGCAATCGCCGTGCCTCCCCTCAGCTGTGGTGCACAACGCATCCACTGAGCCCCGAGGCCACCTGCACGCCTGCAGACCCCGACAAGATCAGCGCCCACACGGCCTGGGGAACCCCAGAGCCTGCTCCGGAGTCTGTTCAGTCTCAGAACAGAGTTTTGCGGCCATCTCTCTAGTCACACTTAGTTCCAGAAGGCCTAGTGGCTTTTTCCAAATTGAGAAATCATTTGGGATTCAAGAGGCAAGTTCACAGAGGAAGGGAGCTGCCACCCTTGGCCAGCAAAATATGGGAAATCCAGGGCATAGAAACATCTTCAGGGAGTGAGCAAAAGGAAATACTGGCAACTGATGATGCTCCAGGGGAGCCAAGCATCTCGCCCAACAGTGTAAAATAACAGGATGATATCAGCCCTTGTTGGGCTTTAAGGGTATTCAAATGAAAAGCTGCCATCACAATGAACTGAATCACTAAAAACCACAAACAAGATCTAACAAAGGGCAAAAAACCCACACACAACAGCAGGTGATCACTTTCTGCTGAGACTAGGTAAGCCGAAAGGATTACAAAGGGCTGCATCTGGACCTCCTCTGGGCTGATATTCTCATGGCAGTGAGATGCACGGAGAGAGAAATGGTGAACAAGGAAGACAGAATTATCTTTGAGGAAAATCTAAGTGGAAGGAAGAAAAACCTAGTCGTCATACCTCCAGAGAGGCAATTATTCCTCCCCACTCTCCGACGTCAGGCCCGGGAAACCCCCCTCCCACCCCTGGCTGGCCCACTCTTCAAGGAACAGCTGTCAGCCCCAGTGCCCTCCATCAGTGCACACGGTGGCTGCTTGGGCCCCGTGTGTTCAGCTCGGAGATGTCCCCCTTCCAGGTTCAGTGGCCACTTCCACTTTAGAGTTTGGCAAAGCACCTTAAAATAGAAGCCACCTGCTCGCAGTTATCAGAGACTGTCCGTGCAGAACACATCAAGCCAACAACCAGCCTTCTCTCTCCTTCCTTCACTAATCACTGGCTTTGATGCCGAAAGTTGGGAGCTGCTAAAAGCAGCCTCTGCCTCCTTTCACTTGGAAAGTGTGTGCTGTTTGGAGCTTCTGACTTGTTCTCCAAGAAAGTTTTCTTGTTTTTTGGCAAGGTTGGGATGAAGCCTTTTTTTGCCTCCCTAACACATAGTCTGGCCGGGCACCATCTACTCCTAATGGGGTTATGCAGGATTTCTCTTGTACAGACAGTTCTTTGAAGCAAAATTCAATGCTTTCATTTCGGTTCCAAAGTGGTTCCAAGAACTCCAGCTGAGGGAAAAGATAAGATACAAATTGGGCCCACATTACACATAATTTTCAAGTCTTGTTAAGAAAGTAAAAAATGTTTGGGTATATTTTGATCCACAGGCGGCATTTTCAAGTGTGCAAAAACGAAAAGTCTTGGAAGAGATTCCTTTGCGCTATAAAGTTCGTCCTTCCTTTTGCCATCAGTTGTATGTAAGAGAAGTTCGTCCACAACATTACAGAAAAAAGGGGAAGCCAAAGGGATTTAAAAAGAGTCCATTACAAAGAAGAAGAGCCCCTGTAACATCGATCTGAGAATACTATCTAAGTCAGTGAGTAGATGTGGCACCTGGAGCTACTCAGTACGCTACCAAAAATAAAAACAAACCTAATTCCGCAGGATGACGGCATCTGCTCAAAAATAGCTAACCACCAGGACTGCCACCTAAAGGCAGTCTGTCTCTGTGACTGACGGGGACTTGAAACACTTCTCAAGTCTGACAATTCTCTGCGCGAGCACTCCCGAGTTTGGGTGCTATCCGCCGTCTGACTGCAGAGCAAGAGGCAGCAAGGGAGCTCCTCTGCTCCTCCGTGGCCGATGTCTTCTTAGGACCCCCTTAGTCTATGGCTCCTGGGTGGATACTGAGCACAGGGGGCTCCAGGCAAGTGGGGGAGTAGTTGAGGTGTGGTTCTTTGATCCACAACAGCGGCACCCCATTCTTCCCGTCAGAGTTCTTGCTGGAGTTCCGGCTCTTGAAGCGCACCAGCAGGATGGTGATGATAAGGATGCCAAAGATGGGGAAAGGGTAGAAGAAGATGAAGTAGAAGAGAGCGTCGTTGGAGCAGATGACGGACTGCAGGGTGGAACCTGAAAAGGGCCACAAGGGAGACAAGACAGTGAGGGCTGAGAACTGGGATGCTGACTTTTGTTCCTCATGACCTCGCTCAACCCAACGGAAGCGACTGGGTGGAACTCCGGCGCCCATCCTGTCTCTCCACTACTGCCACTCGCGGTGGGGGGACTGCCCTTCTCTTCTTGTTCTCACAACAGCCCCTCTTCCAATTCACAGCCGTCAGTTCAAACAAAGCAGTGCTTCCATTTCCCCCTGAGAGCCAGGATTAGTGCTTGGAAAGCCACATCCTAAAAGGTGGTGTATGGATTGTGAACTCAGCTGCTTCTAGGATGGGGAAGGAGCTGACTCCAGCTCAGCCTGAACCTCCTGCACAGCTCTGTTTCTCGTGTCCCTCTCTGCTTAGTTCTACTCCGAAGGTTCCTCTTTGGGATATAACACGTTCCCTCCCCACCAGCTTCTGAGAGCAGTTTTACCAGAAATGATGCTTAGTTGACTAACATTATCAATGACAATGTCATTATGGACCATTTACAAATGTCCGCAGTGTCTGTGGCTGCACAGAACGCAGTGTTAATTATTCCTGGATATGGAGGAGAATGCAACCCCGTGCCCCAGACTCAGTGGAGAACTGCTCTATGACCTCTGAGACCTCGGCGGGAGCTCAGCCTCTGGAGTCTGCATCTTCTCTGTAAAGTAAGGCTGCCGGATGCTGTCTCTGTTCTATGAAGCTTAATAAATATGGATGTCCACAGTGGACAGATAAAATGTGGCCTAACCCCCTGCCCTTTTGGACAGTGTACTTTTATTCAGTAGCTTGTTAGGGGGTCTGAGTACGATTTAGGTCTTTTTCTGCTCTCCCTCCTACTCGTGCTGTTGCTCATCAGTATGACTAAGAAAATTTAACATACACTTATTAGATTTCCAAAGCGTATGAAATTGCTGATAGTCAACCACTTGTGATCTACAAAAGCTCAATTTCATACGGTTCTCTCTAACACAGTGTAAACAGGAGGTAATCAAAGAAAAGCAGCAGCTTGTGACAAAACTCAAAAACTCAAATCAAAATGGTCTGGTAAGGGGCCTGCCCGGTAGCACAGTGGTTCGCATGTTCCACTTCTCGGTGGCCCAGGTCTCGCCAGCTCGGATCCCAGGTGTGGACATGGCACCGCTTGGCACACCATGCTGTGGTAGGCGTCCCACGTATAAAGTAGAGGGAGATGGGAACGGATGTTAGCTCAGGGCCAGTCTTCCTCAGCAAAAAGAGGAGGACTGGCAGTAGTTAGCTCAGGGTTACTCTTCCTCAAAAAAAAAAAAAGATCTGGCAAAATGTTTTGACTGAAAAGAAACTGAAATTTCAAGCAAATTTTTAATTTCTACACTATACGCTAATGCACTATAACAAACACCATTTTCAGTCTGATATACTCCACATTTTGACAGAGGGCTAACCAAAAGAGTGCCTTGTTAGAACAAGTAATTCAGGTCAGCAAGTATTTCCTGCAGTCTCTGTTCACAGAGTCCCTCAGAATGATGAAAACTGAGTTCTGGACTATTCTGCAGCAACAGCTGATGGGAGTGGGGTGTGTGAAGCTCTTCCCAGATGCCCTGTAACATCACTGGCCTTCTAGGCTGGTCTTCCCAACGAACTGTGCAAAATCCACCCAAACCTCCGAGTTACCCTCCAAAATAAAAACGACCCAGGAATTTGAGAAGAAGAAAGAATGACAGTGAGGTATTCAGGCTTCAATTTTTTTCTTTCCCTTATGAGTCCGAAGCACTTACTAATTAGTGCTAAAGAGAGACTAGGTTGGATATTCTAAAGAGTAACAAAGTAGCATCTAACGATATGCTTGTATAATGAAATCTTACTAAAATAGAATCTGGTGGAGCATCAAGTTGATTATGAAGATTAGGTGGGATATGATGGCTTTAACTCTATCCCTACTTTTTTGCATGAGCTATCAAGGGTCAATTATATAAGATGGTTGGTCAAATCCTAAGTGCCCGTGACAGGTAAGAAAACTGCTTATTAACCTATAATCAAGGTCTGAATTTATCCCCCAGACACAGTTGGAATCAACAGTCACACCTTCCTCTGTAAATTGGGAAAACTCACTTGTGTCCAGAACACGGATGCCGATGGGAGCGGACTCCTCCTCCGTGAGCCGGTACCATTCCTTCTGCGGGCTGGGCAGCCACTCCTCCACGCGGCAGGAGTAGTTGCCCGTGTCTCGGGGGCTTGCCTGCAGCACCGTGAGCCGGTAGAGCAATGGGGAGAGCCTCTGGAAGCGAAGCCTGCCCTCCCAGGGGCTGCCCTCTGGGCCAAAGACAGCATCTGGGCCCACGCTCAGCAGGGCCATCCGCTCCATTGGGTCCTCCTCCTCCCCCTCCTCCGCCTCCGCTCCCTCCTCCCCCTCCTCCTCTTGTTCTTCCAGGCCAGGGCTGCCCCTTTTCCCTCCAGCTTTAGTCCTCAGGGAATACCAGGCCACGGCAAAGCGGGAGTCCTGGCTTGAGCGAGACACGATGCTACAGTCCAGCTGGAAAGCTGCCTTCTCGGACACCGTGGCGTTGGGGACCACCGTATCCACCTGCAGGGCGGCATCTGGGGGCAATGAAGGACAAAGAAGGAAGAAAAGGCTGTTTTAATTTCTTTGCTCAAAACAACTTAAATGTCCATCACTAAATACATTATAGTAACATCCATACAATAGAATGCTATGCACTTATTGAGAGGAATGAGGTGGTGCTATGTGCAAAGACATGGGAGGAGACTCAAGAAACATTGTTAAGAAACATTGTTAGAGGACAGAACACTGCGTAGTCCACCTATCATTGTATGCAGAAGAAATACATTTTATTCTGACATTCTTCTGTGGAAGAATTCACAAGAAGCTGGTAACGTGGCTGCTTATGGGGAATCCAGGGAGGGAGGGACACATTTTCACTGTAACCCGTTGGTGGCTGAACAGTGTCTCCCCAAAATTCATGTCCATCTGGAACCTCAGAACATAACCTTAATTGTAAACAGGGTCATTGCAGATGTAATTAAGATGAGCTCATACTAGATTAGGGTAAATCCAATGATGGGTGTCCTTATAAGTAGAGAAGGGAACACACTGAGAGGAGGACATGTGAGGATGGAGGCAGAGGCTGTTGTGATGCAGCTACAGACCAAGGAAGGCCAGACAACACCCGGGGCCATGAGAAGCTGGAAGAGGCAAGGAAGCCTTCTTCCCTAGAGACTTCGGGGGGAGCATGGCCCTGCTGACACCTTGATTTCAGACTCGGAGCCTCCAGAACTGTGAGAGAATACATTTCTGTTGTTTTAAGCTATCAAGTTTGTGCTAATTTGTTATGGCAGCCCTGGGAAACAAATTCACTCCTCGGCAGCTCTTGAATTTAAACTGTGTGCACGTAGATTGTTGCTCATGCCTTAGTGAACCCAAGGAGCTAAATATTCTCCAAGGACTGAAGCCAAACAGCCAAAAGACCTAAAAGGGCCCCTCGCCCTCAGCGTGGCTCTCCCAGGAGGATGACATGGACAGTGTCCTCCCAACTGAGCCATGGAGAGCAACCCGAGCAGGTGAGTCACATCTCACAGACGCCACCAGACAGGCTGTAATCTGTTTCTTTATTTTGTTGCCTTCTTTTTGGCTCACTGGGGTAGGTCCTAAACAAATAATTCATTCACTAGCTCCTAAAAGGCCTCCCTTCGGCTCTGTTTATGAAATGCTCATGAAAGATGCCAACGTAACATCAAGAAAACTACAGATACTAAATTGGATTCTACTTGGATGAAGACCAATTAGGAGCATTTCCCAAGTATTATCCTGGGCTTTCAATGAATTGGCTTAATGTCACTCGCAGGTGAGCACAAAGCTGGGGTTCCTACCACTTTGTGGGGCTCTGCCAAGCCCCTCCACATCCCCCTCGGCCCATCTGGAATCTCGGTGTGCACCGCTGGCACACAGAGGCTTAGGAACTGGCTACAAGTGGCGGGCATGGTGCATCAGCTCAGCTCTCGTGGGGGAGAAGATGCTGGAAGGCAGAACAGCAGGACAGAGAAGACGAAATCAGTTTAGGCGACTCAAACTGCCTTGCTCATCAGCTTCTCCTTCCAGAGAGCACAGCTGATGTGGAACCCCCAAAGCCATTAGAGAGAAATGCTGCAGACCAAGGGCGGTCTAGATGCTTTTTTGCCCTCCAGAGTCCAACAGTGTCCCTAAAGCTCCTAGTGGCCAGTGTGTCACTGGGCCAGTGTGTCAGTGGCCCTGGGTAACGTGCGCAATGGATCCATCATGGCAAGGTGGTCAGAGACCATTAGGACATTTCATTTCCCCAGAAGGAACTCTTTCCCCCATCTACTCTCCCCTTGCTTTCTTCTATTCTAACCACTTAAAATTTTTTCTGGCCCGTTCAAGTGCCTTGTCCGCATGAATGACTCGATATAAGTTTTTTGAATGAAATTAATTTCCACCTTCCCACAACACCCCTCCTCTACCAGTTTGGTTCCTCACGTCTGTCCCCTTCTAGAAAAGGCCAAATCATCTCCCTGTTCAGACTTTAACACACTTTCCTTTTGCAGGTGTAAGCGACAGGAAGGCAGCTCATCTCGGCCCCTCCCTCTACATCATGCTATCTGCTCCCATGGCCGTTACCTGGACTACCGACTCGTGTCTGGTCTGTATGTGATGAGTTGTGTTGAGCCAAACACAACCTCTCGGCTATAGTCTCACTGAGGGGAGCCCGTCTTTGATGTACTTCATACTATGGTTGACCCTAAACACGCAAGGCAATGATTTTCTTAACATAACTATTAGAGCTATATTATTTCAAGTCTTCTATATGTTCAACTTATACCTCAGAAAAAAATCTTTGAATACATCTGCATAAAGCAGTGAGATCTTGACTTCAACAAGAGAGACAGAGGGAATATGAAGATACATAGGTAGTGAGATTATAGATAACTTTGCTTTTCCTATACTTTTCTGTTTCCCAAATGTTTTGTTATTAACATGATCAGCTTATACAATCAGGGAAGGAAGGAAGGGAGGGAGGGAGGAAGATCGATCCAGGCTGCTCCTTTGGCTGAAAGGTGAGACAGGCTGGGGTTACAGGTTTGGGCCACGCCGGGAGCGCAGAGCGTGCAGGAGGGACAGCTGGGGGACCCGTGCAGTCTGCTCGCACTAGCGTGTGATGCTTCCCTTCAGTTCACTCCTTAGTAAGATCTACCCGTCGGGGTTGTTGTGAGGACTGAACATAAATCGCCTAACTGTGGCTGGGATGCAGCTGGCACTCCATAAACATCTGTCTCCTCCCACTCCACTCAGGGGCCTCAGTGTGGTGATCTGCAAAATGGGTGGGAGGTGGCAGAGGAGGGTGTTCAGTGTCTGTATTTGTAAAGTTTTACCTTTGCAAACAGACAAGCAGCAGTTTTTAGGCAAGATAAAAACAAGAAAGAGAAAGGTCATGGGAAATGTGAGTAACTCAAAGTAGAGGTGACTTCCCTCCAGCTTGGCAAGACACAGGGGAGTGAGACAATGCCCCTTCCTGCTACAGAGGGTGTGTCCGCTCCCAGAAGTGTGTCCTGCGACCTGCGGGGCTGGCGCGATGTGAAGCGCCCATGTCCCACCAACCAAAACAGCTGCTCTGCTCAGACGTGAAGACAGTACAAAGGCTTCTAACAGTACCAACGACCGCGAACAAGAACCTCGGGATGCTCAGAAAGCAGACAAGACAGAGCATGCACACTGACGTGGCTCACAAGTTCATTGCTGCTCCACGTCCTTTTGCTCCGATACGGATGAACGATGGTGTGATGCTGCAAAGGACACAGGGATCCTGCAATCTTAGCTTTAATAATGTGCTTTAATGTGTAACAATAGTTACACCTATTACACGCATTGAGGTACTTTAGAAACAACAATAGAGACAAGCAAAGCAAAAGGCCACACAGAACAGTCATTAGTACCAGGAAAATTAGTAGGAAGTGAGAGAGTGAAGGCTGCAGATACTTCATCTTTTTCTATTTAAAGCGTGTGAATCAATTCTTTTCCACTGAAAATCTACAAACTTAAGTTTTTGAACCACACGGCTGCTGTTTCAAGATTTTTGCATAAACACCACTTGTCCAAATCTGAAGGTATTTTTTAAAAAGAAAATAGCCTGTGCTCTGGAATAACTGACACATGTTATTCTAGTTAAGACACAGAATCGCCTTAGGCCAAAGCCAGATGTGCAATTTTGCATTCATTAGAAAAAAAAAAATGAGACAATTTCGAATGCAAATGCAAAATGTAAATGCTCATATATTGAACTGCAAACAATTTATTAACTAACAAATTAATTGTATGCAGTGCATAAAATATTACACTCACAGGGGAAGCACTGACTGCCGTGGAGACGTGGGGACATTAACTCTCACCTGGTCGCATGACCGTAACAGCCGTCTGCCCAGCAGTATCCTCTGCCCGCTTATACCACACACCACTGGGGCTGGGCAGCCACTCCTCCACGCGGCAGCTGTAGGTGCCGCTGTCCTGCACTGCCACGTTCTGGATGAAGAGCCGGTACACGCCCGAGGAAGGACTCTCCAAGTGCAGCCTCCCCTCCAGGTTGTTTTTCGCTGCCTGCTCTCCGTAGTGGAAGGTGGCCTCGCGGCTCAGGCGGGCCACGGTCTCCCGCTCCGGGTGGTTGGGCTTCCACACAAACCACTCCACCACGAGCTGGGAGGCCACGCGGGTGCGGTTCACGACCACACACTCCAGCTGCACCTGCTGCGTCTCCAGAACCGACAGGTTCCCCTGTGCTTGGCTGAGCTTCAGGCGGCTATCTGGAAAGGCGAGCAAAGAGATATCAGCAACAAGAAAATAAGCAGCTTGCACGAACCCTTTCCAAGCACAGGTGAAGGGGGGCCTTCCAAATACAGAAGGACAGCAGTGCACTCGAGTAGCAGAAACACTTCTCAGGCGTGGCACCCCAAACATGCTGAGTCCCTTGACCCTGTGTCCGAGGGTCTGAGTTTCGAGGAGTTCACTGTTACATTAACAGCTGCACGTCCCCCAGTCTATAACCCCATCAGTCAGACGCCTGGAGAGGAAAAGCAGGAGCTGTGGATGCCTGTACATGCCAATGACAGCTGACCATGACACGTACGGCTGACTGGAGGGGTGGCTGGGAAGGGACAGGAAAGGGCATGTGGCAAACCCTCTCAAAGCATGAGCAAATTTTCAAAACTGACCATGTGACGGCTGGAATATGCTGGGCTGTCAACCAGCTGCAGAGGAAACCCAGTTTAATATGTCCACGAGCTGGCCCTAAGAATCGCAGTTCTTACCTTCCTACAAAAAACCCACACAGGTTCTCGCTCAAGGTGGGAACCGAGCTGATCTGACATCAGTCAAGAAAGGACTGACACTGATGGAACTGGTGGTTTGAAAACTCAGCCAGGGAGGTCCTCCGGGGGAAGTGTCGTGAACGACGGTGTGTCCTGATGGCAGAAACCTAGCTTCATCAAAGGCCCCAACGAGGCCTTTGTACACTTCAAAGTGTACACTTCATACATTTAAAAACTGTCAGAGTGCTTTATAGTGCACGTGATTATGCTTGTAATTACAAAGTCAAAAAATTAGAAATAACAATATATATTTTAAACCAGTTAACTCTGGTTGTCTCTGGACTGAAATATGATTTTCTTCTTTTTGTGGTTTTTTTGTACTTTCCAAAAGTTCCATAAGGGTATGATTTCTCATCAGAAAAAAAAAGAGGGGGTGGGGGGGCGGGGAGAAAAAGAACTAGAAGCAGAGAAAAAGAAAAAACAAAGAAGAAAAACATATCAACCAAAAATCTCAGCTGAAAAGGGGAACATGCTGATTTAATCTGTGCCCTGTGAGACTCCTGTTTATAGCGCTAACAGTCCCCATAAACAGAGATTTCCCTGAATGTGTGTTGATGAGGATCCTCACAGCCCCTCTGCACTGCCCCAGTTCGCCAACGTGAGTCTGCAGTCTCGGATGGGGAGATTCCCTCTGTCAATTCAGGCTCCACCAAGAAGTTCTTGGTTTTGGAACAGACAAAAGGGAAAGGCTAGACGGCGATGAAGCAGGACGGCCGGGCAGGAGGGTTGTCCTGTTCTCCCAGGAGAGAAACGTTCAGAACTGAAAACAGAGGAAGAACAGAAACCCAAAAGAGCATCTGTGGGCCAAATGACAACCTCCCGTCGAAAGTCCCAGGGACTGGCCTGAAGGTCACTGGAAATACCAACAGGAACCATGTAGACCAGAGCTTCCTTCTTAATGTGCCGGAAGGGCTGGCATGGAAGGTAGCTGGGAGGCCGATGAGAATCCCTGGATTGGGGCGGTTTTAGAAATACAGTATCCTGAGGAAAAGGAGGGAACGGTCCCAGGCAGTCAGTGCAGGCCAGGCTGCACGTGGACCTGTGTGTGGCTCCGTTTGCTTACTGAACAAACGTTCATGGAGGCCTCCTGGGAGACAAGTGGTGGGAAGAAAATAGTGAAGAAAACCAAGTCCTGTGCTCACTTAGAGGGCTTCTAGTCCAGGGGAAGAGACAGACAACAAATGTATAGATATGAGAATATATAAATGAATAAGTAATAAATAAATGATAAGAACTGAACTTCCATATGTATAAATATGATTAAGTAGTTCCTAACTACTTCCATATGGAGAGGTAAATAAACAAGATGCCAGGTGGTGTATGTGCTATGGAGGGGATGGGGAAGGGGATGCAGAGGGACTACGGTGCTATTTTAGTTAAAATAAGCCAGAACGCCTCTCTGAGGAAGAACGAGACAAATGAAATGAATATCTATGGTCAACATGTTCCAGGCTAAGAGGACAGCAAGTACAAAGGCCCTGGGGCATTCAAGGAAAGCAACCATTCATTCCTTATTCAACCACTATGTATGAAGGGTGCCATGCCAGTGGCTGAAGATACAAAGACACAGCCCTGTCCTCAAAGTGCCTACAGTATAATGAAGAACAAATATAAATGAGCAGTTATTACACTATGTGTTTTATAAGGAGCCCCTGGTATTATAGGAGAGATCAGGGAAGGCTTCCTGGAGGCGGTACTAAGTGAAGTCTTGGGGATGGAGTGAAGACAGGCAAGAAGCAGCAGGAGAGGCGCATTCCAGGTGGAGAGGGCAGCATAAGCAGAGGCATGGAGATAGGACTTGGGGTGACAATACAGCATCCCACAGTGGCCTGTCAGGAAGCACAGGCAATGACAACAAATTGTAGGGCATGCAGAATGATGGAGTGGGAGCTTAAGGCCACATTATGTTCAAAGAACCAGAGTTCTTTAACAAGGAGGATGGAAGACTGACAGGGGCATCCAAGAGCTCCCTTCACATATTTGAAAGGAAATGACCCAAATTTGTCTCAGGTTGTTCTAGGTGCAGACCCAAAACCCGAGAGGGGAATTACAGGGAGGGGGACTTCTCAATGACCAGGGCCATCCAAAAGTGGAACTGAGGCCTGCGGAGGTAGGCAGCTCGCCCTCCCTGGAAGCTTTCTGGCCATGGTCAGATGCCATCTGTCTGCAGCAGAATAAGGCTGCACCCACAAGGACTGAGAGGGGGAGGGGGAGACTCAGTTTGGGGACAGGAAGGCCTCATCCCTGGGCAGGGGATGGGTGGTAAGGCAGAGGGGGAGGCAGATGAGGGAAACCAGAAAATGCCTTCTGGGCAGGAAACCTGGGGATGGAGCTGGCACCAGCCCGAGATGCAGGGTATAAACTACAAACCCAGAAAGAGATGCAGGAGCTGCCAGGAATTCTGCCTTGCCATATCCTCCCAGCCAGCTGCCCCTCAGGCCTCTCCGGGGAAGATGCTGCCCATAATAGCAGAGTCAGGGATGCTTTTCCAAGTTTGCCATCAGCACCAGGACCCACTACAGGAAGGTGGGTGGGCCCGCAGTGCAGCAGGATGATGGTCTGTGTACCTGCATCCACATGCAGCATGGACCTCGCAGAGCCCTGCGTGCCCCCTCCCCGCTGAGCAGTCTCTCTACACTAAACTCACTGACCCAGGATGGCTGTACCCTCTGTCCTTACCTGGCTGCTTCACAGTGACTTCCGTGCGCCCTGAAACCTCCTCTGCCAGCTTGTACCAGGCGTAGTTGGGGCTCAGCAGCCACTCCTCCACATGGCAGTAGTAGCTGCCGCTGTCGCTGACTTCAGCTCTCTGGACAGTGAGGCTGAACAGGCCCCCAGACACGTGCCTCTCAAACTGGAGCCTAGCTCTCAGGCCCTCCTCCTCCGCATAGGTGCCGTACTCAAAGGCCGAGTTGTGGGTGGTCTTGAGGATGAGCTTGCCGTCGGCATCCGAGGGCTTGTGGACATACCAGAGCACAGCGAAGTGGGAGTTCTGGCTGGTGTGAGACTTGACCGAGCAGTTCAGCTGGATGGGCCTGTCTTCCACCAGGGTGAGGGTCCTCTTTGATTTGCTCACCTGCAGCTTTGTCACTGCAGAGGAAAAGAGAGCAGTCAGCAGAATCACCATACCCTCCTGGAAATGGGGCCCATCCCAAATCTCACCTTTGTCCAGCACAGTTCCTAGAGGATTGGACAGTGCTGGGTTCCCTTCACACAATGGCTCAGTGTGAGGAAAACAGCATGGAGCCGATTCCACTCCAGACATCCCTCCATCTGCCTCCTCCTTGCCTCGCCCCCGGCTTCGGCCCTCACCATCTCTCCTGCTCTCCTGATTGCTCTCCTTGCCATCACATGGCCTCCAGGGGGATCCAGCTAAAACACCACTCTGCCTATATCATTTCCCTGCTTAAAAAGTTTAATGGCTCCCAACGGCTTATAGGTTATAAAGAAAAAAAATTCCTTTTTCCACGACCAAGTCCCTCCAGGATCTGGCCCTCATCCGACTGTCCTCACTCATCTCCATGACTCACCTCCCACACCCACACCCACACCCGCCCAGGGAGTTTCTCCCTGACCTCTGCTCTCTGCTCAGCTGCCCTTTCTGCCTGTCTCCTTCCACCATCTCCCCTCCGACCCTTCTTTCGACTCCTCGTCAGTCCTCGCTCCCTTGTTCCCACCTCCCTGGGCCAAATGGCCCTCCTCTGTGCTTTCATCGGCACCCTCTCTATGTATCCAGGCTGCTTTTCCTTCCCCTAGCCTGTGAGCTCCCCCAGGGCAGAGATCAAGCTTTCTCCATTCAATCTGCAAATATCTAGAGTGTGCCACTCTGTGCCCCTCATGATGCTAAGTGCTGAGGATGCCCTGAAGAAGACAGTCTTGCCTTGTGGATGTTCTCCTCCCCACACCCCCTGAGCACGGCACAGTGCCTGGGCTTCAGACAGTGTTCAATCAATGTTTGCTGAGATATGTAAGTGGGTGAGAGAGTGAGAGTGTGCTGCAGAAATATGGTAGCAGGTAGTTAGGATGCTGGGGTGATCTTCCTGGGGGGAGAGGGGGGAGAGGCTGAGAAGACAACGACAAGCAATAGGACAGAACAGAGTCCCCCCTCGCTATCCTGCTCCAAAACCAGAAGGGAGGGCAGACTCTGGAGCGCCACCCTACCTGCTAACTAATGACTACGCTCACCCTTAAGGTGGCAAGAAGCCAAGATCTAATGAAATATATCCGACGAAGGAATATATATATTACGAAGGTAATGTGAGACCTCACCCACTCCATCATGATTACACTCGGCTCTGCTTCCCCCTACCCTCCGCCCTCCCCCTACTGAAAAAGAAAAAAAGGAAAAAAGACACAACTCCAAGTTCCTCTTAGGGAGCTAATAATAAAAGCACCATCCCACCTCCAGCCCTCTTTGCACTTCGATTTTCAGGGACTAAGCCACTCACCAGCTGAGAAGGAGACCCAGGGCAAGGCAGAGAGGCGGCAGAGAGAGCGAGTCGCGCCTCCTGCGACGCGCCTGCCTGGAGGGAGGCCCGGCAGGTTTGCCTGAGCCCCAGTCTGCACCCCTGCTGGTCAGTCTCTTGATCCAGACCAGGACTGAGCCCACCAGTCCTGCCTGGGCCTCCTCTGGCAGGGTGGCTGGCTGGCTCGCTTAGAGCTTGGTGTAGAAAGACAGCATGAAGGTCTGGGTCCCATGCGCCAAGGCAACTGAAACTTCTGAAAGGCAGAGACTGTCACTTGGGCGCCTGGACACAACCACATAGACAAAAGTTCTGAGTGGCTGAGAGGAGTGGCAGGATCTGATACCCAACACCACTACTGCAAAAGCAACTCTGAGGACGCCTCCCGTGGTAAATGAGGTGACGCTGTACACAAAGGATGGCTGAATTCACATACCTACAGGCCCTCTCAAGCCATCAAGAACACACCAAGCACAGGTTCGAGAGAAACCCCACATCCCAGGCCCCTCCCTTCTGGTTTCAATTATTTTGTGAAAAGCCCAGTCTCCTGCCTTCTCCCTTCTTCAAACGCACAAAGTTCCCAGGGGCACACTGGTCCAGGGCAGGGTTTACCAGTAAGCTACCAAGCTCTGGAGACTAGATTCCCATTAGCCTGCCAGCCGACTTTTCAGATCGGATTCCTATAGTACTTGAAACAACCAGCTCCCTTTTCATTCCTTTCCTAACCCAATTCACCGCATGCAAATGACATCTATATCAGTGCAAATGACACCACCTGAATTCTCTGGTTCTTGGCCAAAAAAACTGGGTTGTTCAGTGTAGAGTAGAAAGAGCTTTAAAATGTATTATTAATTGGGGCCAGATTATTTTTGCAACTGTTACTAAGGAAACCTCAATTGCTATAGTAACTGCATATGTTAAACGGGAGTCCTATGACTAAACTTCAATACAGTCACATGGTCTCAGGACAAGAATCCAAGGAGGAGAAATGTTTCAAAGCATTTCCATTTCTCCCCTTCCCATGTCAAAATATTGTGAAGTGTTGAAAAGCTTGAAAGAGAGGTATTTTTGAAATTTGGTGCATGTCTGACAGGTGGGCGAGGGGTCAGCTGCTATTCTACGCTCTGAATTTCCTCCCACATCTCAAGGGCAGGGAGGACCTTTCCTGAAGCCCAGGGGAGACTGGAGCCTCCAGGACTAATTAAGAAGCACTCATGCATCCTGCCCAGTACTGCCCTGGGCAGCGTGATACGGATCACCTTCCGCCAGAGCTAGGAGAGCCCAGCCCCCTTCAGGACTGTAGGTGTCTTCATCTCCAAGATGAAGACAGTCATAGTACTACCTCATCGGGGTGTTGGGCAGATTAAAAGCAAGAGTCCACAGAAAGAGTTTAGCAACAAGGCTGGGGTATCATAAACACGCAATACATTTTCACTGCTCCCATTTCTTTTGGTTTCTGGGCTCAGGCCCACAGTCAAAGCTCAGCATCAGAGAACCATCAAACATCAGTGGCAAACTTGCTATGAACAGTGCTGTCCATGGACCAACAGCATCAGTGTCACCTGGAAGCTTGTTAGAAATGCAGACTCTGAGCCCCCACCCCGGACCTCCAAAATCAGAATCTGCCTTTTAACAAGATCCCCAGGTGATTCACATGCACCTTAAAGAAAGCCTGAGAGGGGGCCAGCCCCGTGGCCAAGTGGTTAAGTTCGCATGCTCCGCTGCGGCGGCCCAGGGTTTCGCCAGTTCGGATCCTGGGCATGGACATGGCGCCGCTCATCAGGCCACGTTGAGGCAGCGTTCCATATGCCACAACTAGAAGGACCCACAACTAAAAGTACACAACTATGTACTGGGGGGCTTTGGGGAGATAAAGCAGGAAAAAAAAAAAAAACAAAAAGAAAGCCCGAGAAACCGTGGACTTGGCTGTGTGAGTGAATGGACTTAGGCAATAAACACAGAGGTGAAAGAAAAGATGCTGAGGACTGAGGCTTGATTAATCCCCAACAATGAATCAGCAGGAGAAGAGGCAGGAAAAGGGTAAGAGAGGCTGCAGACAGACAAGGCCTCACCTGTGAGAGCCCTACCTGTAAGAGCGCCACCTGTGAGCCCAGACTCCGGCTCACACCAGCAGCTCCCTTCTCGGACACTCCCAGAGCCGGGCTGTACCCTGTTTAAGGAAAGGATCCTTTCTTTTTGCATCTGGAGTTTCCTTCCTAGGCCTCTGATCAAAATGTGGTAATGGGGCTGGCCCTGTGGCCAAGTGGTTAAGTTCGCACACTCTGCTTCGGCAGCCCAGTGTTTCGCCAATTCAAATCCTGGGTGGTGACGTGGCACCGCTCATCAAGTCATGCTGAGGTGGCATCCCACATGCCACAACTAGAAGGACCCACAACTAAAAATACACAACTATGTACCAGGGGGCTTTGGGAGAAAAAAATAAAATAACATCTTTAAAAATAAAGCATGGTGAATGGTGTGTTTTGCATTATCGGAGGGGCTGCTGTGTTCCAGCAGGGACGGGGGTAGGAAGGCGAGAAACAGCAGGAGGGAGGAGGAGCTCGGCAGCAGAGAAGAGCGGCTGCTTCGTCAACCTACCCATCCTGCGGATTCCGCTTTGTGTGTATGCTTCTCACTCAAAACTCATTCCTTCCACCAATAAAGGATTCCCTAAACCCTGCTAGAGCTGCTACAGGCTGCCTTATGTTGAAGTTAAATTCTTTTTAAATTTTTTCCAGAGATTGGCACCTGAGCTAATATCTGTTGATAATCTTTTTTTTCTTCTTCTCCACAAAGCCCCCCAGTACATAGTTGTGTATTTTAGTTATGCGTCCTTCTAGTTCTGCTATGTGGGATGCTGCCTCAGCGTGGCCTGATGAGCAGTGCTAGGTCCACACCCAGGATCTGAACCGGTGAAACCCTGGGTTGCTGAAGCGGAATGCGCGAACCACTTGGCTGCAGGGCCGGCCCCTGAAGTTAATTTTTTAAAGGTCTTATCTTTCCTACTAAATTATAAGCAACCGAAGGGCAGAGACTATGACCCAATCATTTGCTGAACAAATTAATAAATGGAGGATTGAATAAATGTGATTTATCTTTTATTGCAGGTATGGGAACATTAAGGAAAGGCATTTAATTCTGATTGTGCCAGGAGGGAGGGAATGTGTTGAAAATATGTGACATCTGAGCTGGGCCCTGAAAAACAAGGGAGGAGGTGTTCGCCGGGCAGAGGAGGCGAGTGAAGGGCACCCTGGAGACAGGGGACAGGTGAGCTGAGGTGAGAACTTCTCTGTGCACAGTATTCAGGGACAAGAAGCGGTCAGGAGCAGGAGATGAAGTTAGAAAGAAAGCTTCGGCCAGATTGCGAGGGGCCTGGAGCGTGCACCTGTGACCCTCCAGACCAGATCCCGACCACCTGTGGCTCTCAGGGCGCCATCGGTGGACCTGCAGCACCAGCATCACCTGAGGACTTACTGCAACCACTGAATCAGAACGCTGCTGGTGGAGCCCAGCGACCTGCGTTAGCCCTCCAGGTGATTCTGCTGCACACTATGTTCAGAAGCCACAGGTGTGGTGGTGAGGGGGCTGCGGGTCACTCTGGAGACAGCAGTTTCCGTGCAGTGGTGCGAGCAGAAGCCAGAGGGTAGCTGGTGAGGAGACAGGGGCAGTGAGGGAGGAGAGGGGGAGAAGGAAGACACTAGTTCTTCATTAAAGATCTGTGATAGTAATCAGTAATGTCAGGAATGCGGGGGCAGTGGCTAGACAGCAGAAATTTTTCAAATTGAGGGAAATAAGTCAGCCAAGAGACTGGGAGAGAATGAAGGGAGAGCCGCCTGGGAAGCTCCCACCACCCACATCGTGCCCCATTCTCAGGGAAGGAGGTGGCAAAGGCATCTGCCAGTCCAGTACTTACTCCACCTTAGAGACCCTACATCCTTAACACGGCCCTCAGCCCCCCGGCTCCTCTCTCCCCGCGGACACGGGCTATTTGAGCCCCTAATGATCTCTTTCTCAGGCCTCCAGCTTAGCCCCCACCTGGGAGAGCTTCCTAAACTGCCAGCAGAAGCTTGTTGCTCCCATCTTAGAGCCTGCCAGCAGCTCCCCACCACAATTTTCAACGAGGCGGCCACGCCCCAGGACCAGCATGGAAATCTGTGGGCAGGTCTTTCATGGCCACATGGACAAGGCAGGAGGGGGAGGTATTTAAGGGACTAGAACCCGTGATGGATGTAAACTCACATCTGGGATGACTCC
Organism: Equus asinus; assembly: GCF_041296235.1. Classification (NCBI taxonomy): domain Eukaryota; kingdom Metazoa; phylum Chordata; class Mammalia; order Perissodactyla; family Equidae; genus Equus; species Equus asinus. Next base: position 48,149,867 of record NC_091805.1, read on the forward strand.
ATGCAACACATCTCTGCCTCGTGTCCTGCGTGGCTTTCAAATGACACTCATACGGGTGAAAACTCTCTCTCTGAGCCTAGAACCTACTTTCATTTTACTATTAACACAATATATATATTTTTTGCATAGTTTTAATATGTCAGGTCAATCAAGGGAGGATTTTCCTCTGCCTTGCTCAGGATTGTCGCAAGAGCTGCTCAGGATTTCGGAAACTCCATCCCAGTGGCCAGTGCCGCGTGGGGTGGTGCGTCTGACACGCTGAGTCGGTGTCGCCCACCTGCAGCATTGCCCTCGGTGCTGTGCCCCTGGTGCAGCCGTCCCTGAGCACTGACAGGTTAAAACACATTATTCATTAGTAACTACTCTTTAAAAAATTCCTCCCTTCCTCCACAATTAGGACATTGTAACAATTTTTAGGATCATGTGAATAGGAATGTTATATTGCCTATGAATTTCATTTTAGGGTGTAAGGGGACTAATCCAAATTGTTATAAAAAAGGAGTATATGATCTGTCATCTAAAATCCTAATTCTCAGTTTAGAATATTCTCATTTAACATACTTACATAATCCTTTCTATGTGCTGAGCACTATTCTAAGCACTTTATAAATATTAACTATTTGGTCCTCACCAGACCTATGAAATAAATATTACTGTCCCCAATTTTATAAAAGACACTTGTCCAAGGTCACACTGCTGGTAAGTGCTAGCGCCAGCATTCAAATCCAGGCTGTCTGGTCTGTCCTCACTTTTAGCCATCACAGATGGTGACCCTTCATGCTTCGGTGCACCAAAGGGCTCCCCTGGCCTTTGCCAACCCACCTGGGGAGGTGGGTCCCTCCTGGACCCCATGCTTCAGTCACATCAAAACAAGCACACTGCCTCCTCCCTCTGTGATGTTCTTTACTCACACTCTGTTCTGAGCCCCAACGCAAAACAATTCCCTTCTCAGGCCAATGACCCATACCCTGGGTCAGCTCTACACCACCCTTGAAACTTCCCTGCCCTTCTCTCTTCCTAGGCCTCCAGACAGCCCATGAGGCAGGAAATGTGACAAACCCATCTCTGCAGCCGCAGGACATAGCATGGAAACTGGCACACAGTAGGTACTCAAACATGCTTGCAGAAGGCATAGAAACTGACACACAGTAGGTGCTCAAACATGCTTGCAGAAGGGACTGGGAGGGAGGAGTAAGGAGAACAGCAAAAGTTCAGGGGCAGGAACAGCTAATTCGGAATAATCCAGCCATGTCCTGTTGGCTTTACCTGTCTGCAGACAGAGCAGTGACCCTTGCTCGCTGACTCCCAACAGGGGCATCTGGTGTCACCAGGACAAAAAGGCCTGGGTGGGGGGAGGGCTGAGACCCCTCTAGGGCTCTTGCACTCATGCTCACTCTATCTCTGAACACCCAGCAGGCAGAAGCCACATGCACACGGGATGGAAAGAGAACCCCAGGTTCTCCTGAAAGAAAGCAGGGACCAATCCCTCTGAAGAATGAGGCAGCCAGTCACCTACTAGGCTGCGACAAAGAGAGCCACTGTCACATGCCCTGGACTCATGGAAGCCAAAGAACAAGCCCTTAGCTCTCCCAATCTGCCAGGTCAGCACTAAGAAATTGGAGAAAACAGATTTGGCAGCATCCAGAGGGTATTAAATATTCATCCTGCCTACCCATCAGTAAAATCCCGGCAGAATTCACCCACTGACAAGTCGGCTTTCTACACCGGAGGCTGTCCTCCTGGAGGCTTGTTTATTGCTTTGTCAATTTTAATGTGCAATATTTAATAGCCAGACCAAGATATGGTCGTAAACATTTGGAAAATGAGTGCTGACATTTCCCTTATTGCTTCTGTATTTAGGGATATGTAATTGGAGGGTGTTTTTGGTGTTAAAGAAAATCAGAAGGAAGCAAAGCAATGCCTTGAAATTAAAAGAGAAAAGAATTGATTAAGAACTAAGAATCGAACATGTTGAACTGGCTTAAAGTCTTGCCTAAATGCCCCTTGGGGGTCACACTCTTTGATCAATGGGAGTGAGGCTAAGCTAAACCAACAACAGAATGGGAGTGATGGCATTCCTTGAAGATTCCTTGGAGATGTGCATACCGAACAGGAAGCACACATATAGAATGGTCAATAACAGATCCATAACAAGTCACTAGTGCCATCCAGCCAGAGAGTTGAATGAATCAAATACCTGTGATGTGGTCAGGTCAGCAAGTGGCTCTGGCAAGGGCTGGTCTGGGACACAGACCACACAGGGCCTTCCTGGGAGAAGATGACAGCAGCAGTGGGAGGACCAGCCATTTATCACTCACATGAGTGAGCCAACAGCCCCTGGGTTTCTACTTGATTCTGCTGGAATCAGAATATTTGACAAAATATTCTTAAAGTGGGAGACATTCACCAAAGCAGGCATAAGAACCTATGTTTTGTGGGGCAAGGTACATACAGAGAGAAGAAAGAAGAGAAGCCAGCACTGGTTTTGAGGACTGGTGTCCCCAAGTCTTAGAGCCATCTTGTGGCAGAAGTTAGAAGAAATAGAGAAGTCAGAGGTGGCACAAATAAAACTCCTATGCCATTAGCCAACTGTGTCTTGGGAACCTCTACAGGTTCTTGGGAACCTTGGGGTCTACCTTGTGACTCCAATTTACAAAAACAAATTTAAGTATTTGCTAAAGGGGATCAGGGAATCAGGGATGGTAAACCAGAGACAGGAGAGAATAAATAAATTCATGGTACCAAAGAGGATTCCTGAGAAGAAAGATAAATGTCTAGAAAAATACCACCATATAATAAGATTAAGAGCTTAGACTCTGGAGCCAGACTGCCCGTCTGGATTTGAATCTTGGCTGTGCCACTTATTACAGATCACTGGATAATTTATTTACTTCTGTGTCAGTGTCTTCATCTATAAAATGGGTGGGTCAGTACCCCCTCACGGCACTGCGTGGATTAAGTAAGAATTAAGTAAGTGATTACATGCAAAGCATCAGGATGGTGATGACATGCAAGATGTTCCACAAATATCAGCTGCTTTGTTACTATGCTCACCACCAGGGCTAGGACTCCTCCACATCAGCCATCTACAGAGAAACCTCTTCTGTTACTGAGACTAACTGAAGGCACAAAGAATAATTTCTGATTATATGGCCTTAAAAAAGGTCAAAGTCTCCCTTTTGTCCACCCCAAATGCTTTTTAATAAGGCACACCAGGGTTCAAATTCCAACCTCCCACTCACTCTTTATCCGACTTTGGCAAAGCAGAACCTCTCTGAGCCTCGGTTACTTCATTTATAAAGTGGGAAAGCAGTACCTTCCTCCTGGGGTTGTGGCGAAGATGAAGTGAGATGGTAAACACCAAGTATCTGAAACAATCGCCAGCACAGAGTCAGCCCACTGGTATTTTTCCACTTCCACTTCCCCAAAATAAAAAGCACGAGTTTCAACCACAGTGTGGGGGCAAAAAGAGTAAAAATGAACATGAAGCTCTTTGGAAAATATTAAGTGCTAAATGTATAAATATTTAATAAGGGAGAGAGAGTAACACTTAAGGGGATGCACTCCCCCGGGCCTCAGCCGCTCCCCGGGAGGCGTGCGGCCGCAGCACCTGCCTTCGCTCTCTGCAGCCTCCAGAGGGCCCCGGGTGCATTACTGTGCATCTGTGAGCACCACAGCCGCTACTTGTTGTCACTTTACAGTGAAAACAAGCAAACCGACACAGTGAAAGCCACACAAGACAGTGCTCGGAGCAGCTCCTGCAACGGCAAACTGTCCAGCTACTTTTTCTACCCAGGAGGCAATAACACAGTATAATAGAAAATGGAGATATATGAAAGGGAGAGAGACCTGGGCTCCAATGGCAGGTCCCACCCCAGTTTTACACTTGCTAAGATGGTTTGCCTCCATCAAGACTCCTACACACCTGGAGCCTTGGTTTCCTCGTGGGGAAGCCAAAATGAGGATACAAACATCTACAAGATTTCATTGTTGGATGAATTTAAAAAGAAAATATAAGTATTAAGCATAAAACCTGGCACCCAAGAGGTACTCCATACATTTTTGTCTCTTTTCCCCTTTGGGAGGGAACACCATAAATTAATCAGAATCTAAACAACTTGAACCTTCCATGAACTAATTCCTTATTCTTCCCTTAGGCGCTCCAGTCTTAGAATCCAAGCAGCAATAGACAAGCACATATTAGGAATTTACTCAAAAGGCAATGTCAGGCAAAGTCCTGGGGTCAGCACTTCCTCACCCTCTACAGCTGCAGAACCACGTGACAGGTGCCGTGGCTCACCACGCTGACTTTGGGGGCCAGAGGAAAACACAAAAGGCGTAATTACCGTCATGATGTTCTAATCAGCAAGGCAAGCAAGTGGGTCCCTTGGCATTTTCCACAACAAGGGTTCACACAAAATGGGGTCTCTGCTTAACCCTCCATTAACCTGAAAATCCACTTAAGCAGAACAGCCTCTTCCCCTGAGCATCTTATTGTCCAGGTTTAGGCTCTAACTGGCAAAGGAACCATCCCATCATTTACACAGCTTGTTCACTCCACACTCTGGTACAGAAGAGGACTCTGATAGAGGGTTAGAAGAGGCAAAGGATAAAGTCAAACATTAACATTATGAAAACAACATTGTGTGTACTTGGAGTGGTCAAGCAGACAGGGTTGGGCACTGATCATGGCTGTGAGTGGGCAGAAAAATCCTTTTTGCAAGATGTTCAAACCATCTTTGCAAAGTGGGTGGGTCAGAAAGTCAGAATAAGTCTTTGTCAAGCCACCTCCCATCCAACACCCACCCTTCACCGTGTGGGTGCCTGTGTTCAGAGGCCAGGCAACCAGAGGGAAGCAGGACCCAGGCCTGGGCTCCACCCGCCACCAGGCGCCAACCGCAGGAGCCGGGGACAGACACTGAGGAAACCAGAGAGCAGCGCGTACGTAACCGCTCCCCATGTCAGGGGAACGGCCTGATGAAGGTGAGAGTGTTGGCAGACAGCTCCCCTGACTAGAACTGCCCAGATCAGTGCATCCTTACCACCTGCTGTGAGACACAGCCTCCACAGGAGAAGGGAGCTCAGACTCGGCCCACAAGGACAGGGCCTGGGTCACGATACAGCGTGGGAGAAAGATGGACAAGACTTCAAACCCTGGCTCCACCACTTACCAGCTACGTGACCCTGGGCTCGCCACTTCATCTCTCCTGAGGCTGTGGTGAAATTCTAATAAAATAAACGACCCTAAGCACAGAGCACAGAGCACAGAGCAGATGCTCTATAAGTGCCTGTTATCTTCCCACTCCCCTCCAAGCTTCCTTGTCTGCAAATCGGGGGCAACAGTACCTCGTTCACATCACTGCTGCAAAGATTATAGGAGATGGCATTAAATAAAGAGAGGAAGCTTTCGCAAAACAGCCTGAACATCTCACAAACGTCAACATCTTCACACACATGTGCACAAGTACACACACGGCTAGGGAACTGTTCTAGATTAAAGGAGCCTCAAGAGACATGACAACTAAAAATGATATGTGATCCCCAATTGGATCCTGGTTTGGAAGGAAAAATAAACTATAAAATGAGCATTATTAGGACACCTGGGGAAATGGTGATAATGTCCCATAACCACGTTAAATTCCCCGAGTCTGATCACGGCATGTGGTTGGGCAGAAGAAGGCCCTCGCTATTCAGAGACACACTAAAGTGTGCAGGAGGAAGAGTGCTGCCCTCTGCAACTTACCCTCAATGCTTCAAAAACAACAAAACAATACACACGGAGGGAGAAAACAAATACGGTAAGATGTTAACAACTGGCCATCAAGAAAAGGGACTATGACTCTTGCAACTATATAGATTTGAAATTTCTCAAACTAAAAAGTTGAGAAATGAAAGCAGCCATGCCCAGGCTCAATGCTCACTTTTCCCCCCAACCCGCGTGTCTCATCGTTTGGTGCAAGCACACGTGACCCCGAGACCCTCACCTGGCTGCAACACCCTGATCTCCAGCAGGTTGGAGGTCCTTTCGGCCAGCCGCGTCCAGGTGTTGTTGTAGTTCCTCCGCCACAGCTCGGCCACACACTGGTACTTGCCCGCCTCCGTGTCACTGGCTCGGCTGATGCTCAGGCGGACGTTGTTGCTGGACTCAGCCTTCTCGATGGCAGTTCGAGTTCGGAAGCTGGAGGACCTATCCCCCCACTGGACTCCTCCATCCCGGGTGAAGGTCACCAGGTCATGGAACTCGACAGTGCCCACTGGCTGGAACCGCCATGTCACTGACACAGGGACCCGTGCTGGGTAATGGGGTTTGATGATGCACTGCAAGTCAAAGGAGTCGCTGTAGGTCACCCCCGGCGTGCGGGAGATGGCTGTGACCGCGAAGCCTGTTTCTGGGGAGAGAGCAAAGAGACTCAAGCCAGAGGAGACACTTGGCTTTCTCCGGGCCATGTGACATGGCGGTGGGGCTCCTGGCAAAAGCTAGCAGAGCAGGGCCAGGGCTCACCGGTCCCTCTTGATGCAGGCCAATATTACTTTATCATGCTGAGGCACAAACCCAACAGTTCACAAGACCCCGAGAAAGAGGCCAGAGGCAATCCTCCTTAAGCAGCCCCAGCAAACCCTTCCAGATAAAACCCTCATGTCAATTTGCATCCCATCGGTCCCCCTCCCAGGGACTGACTACATGTAGGCAGGGCCATTCCTAGAAATCTTGGGATTCCATGTTAAAACAGGAGAACAAAAAAGCCCCAAAGCCAACTTCCTTTATCTGTGAGAGGCAGCCGCATGCCCCCAGCCCTGACGCCTCCTCTGCCTGGCCCACCAATGCGTCGGTGCTGGAGAAAGGGGAGGCGGATGGAGGAGGTGGGTTGTGTTCCCCGGGATGGGCAGTGTGGCCTTGCTCGCCAGTCCCTTTCCATTTTCCTCATGAAATCCAGGGAAGAAGGCAGTGAGGGACCCACGGCAGGAAGGGCTGAGCTTCAGCAGGTGGGGACCTGGGGTGAGGTGGGGTTCTGCAGTCACAGCAGGCTGTGAGTCTCTCAATGTTCCTTACTGAATGGGCAGCATCACTAATCCCTGACACTGACTCCTCAGCATGAGCGATCAGAGTCCTGCAGCCTTGGGATACCACTTCATAGTAACGCATGGGTTATAATCCTAAACCCAAGCAGCTACTATTACTGGGCACTATCACGGTGCCAGGCGTGGGCCAACTGCTTTGCTCTCATCACACTTCACTGAGTCCTCAAAACGACCTTGTAGGACAGATGGGCTTATCATCCCTTTCTTACAGATGAGGAAACTGAGGCACAGAGAGGTTAAACAAAATGCCCACTATCAAGCTGCTAGTAAATAGCAGAGTCAGGCTACAAACCTGTGTGTAACTGACTCCAGGGCCCTTATTAGGTCCCTTTACCACTGGGAAGCAGAAGGCAGTAAAGGCATAGAGTAAAGGCATAGAGCCTGGAGCCAGATGCCCAGCTTGAATACTTTCTAGCTGTGTGATGTTGAGCAAGTTACTTAACTTCTCTCTGCCTCTATTTCCCCCTCTGTAAAATGGGTCCTCGTGAAGATTAAATGAGTTAGTATTTATAAAATAACTTGGAATAGTACCTGGCACAAAGCATATATCTTGTTAAATATGTAGTTTGCTAAAAAAACAAACAGACATGAAGGAAAGTCCTTTAAACTCTGTAGGTAAAAGACTAGGCACAGAATGAATCTTTTGGCTTTACATGGGGAGATTAAGTCAGCAAAGAGGTAGGCATAAGTTGCTGAAAACTCTGGACCTTCAATTTCAACTTCAGAAGCTATCTTTATGTGTCCTTAAAAAGAACAAGTTGAGACACAGAGGCCCATCCTTAAACATTAAGTCATTGTGATGGCCACTTGTGCATCTGTGTGCAGAATGTTGTCATGAGGGTGGCAGAGCACAGGACCTGGGGGACAGGACCCGCACCAGGTGTTCCTGGCCTCAACACCTGAAGGGAAGAGAGCTTCTCCAAGCAAGTGACTCTGTCCAGGCCTGACACAGCACAGGCCATGTCCACGGCGCAGAGAGCACTGAAGTTACCCTAACTGAATGATTATAACAGCCCATGTGCGGCTGGAGGATGTACCCGCCTATTATCTCACCTGGGCACCTGTCCTTGTCACCTCCCTGCTGGGAGGGGATCTGGACCTAACTGTACCAATATGAAAATTCACGTGTCATTGTTTAGACTACAAGGTGACTTAACCCCAGCGTGCCCTCTCACTCTTCCCTGTTCCACCCCCTTGGGCCACCCTGATTATGGCTTTAGCCAGAGGCACCCCAGGGGTGGAGAACAGGTGATCAGAACCAGGCCCCAGGATCCCAGCTCAGAGCCCCTTGGCATCCCCTGGCTGTGGGAACCACAAACATATGGTGAGTATGAAAAAATTCAGGGGATAACCTGATACTGTAACATTACTTCTAGAGAAACAATCCTGACTAACTCTAACCACCCCTCGGACATTCCTGACCTCACGGAACAGGAAACACTGCCACTGTTGGACACCTGGAACTTTCCTCACAGGTTCCATGGCCACAGGTCCACACTGGTGTGAGCACAGGCACACAGATTGAGCTGACTGGAAACTCAACCACTGGACGAAGTTGCTAGAGGCAGAAATCTGAGCTGTATGATTACACAGAGAGCAGGTCACTCTTCGGGATTAAGTTTTTGGAAAGTCAATGTAATTCTAATCCCGATGGGGGATTGGGGATCGAGGACTCTGTTGAGGGCAAAACCACTGGGGGTGCCATCTTTACTGGGGTGTGTGCAAAAGTACCACCGGCCCTACCTATGAGGAAGGTGGAAAACATGGTCCAAGGAGTGGGAGACACAGTCCCTGAGGACAAGTGATGTCACAGTGTCCTGATAAACACGAAGACCTAACATGACAAGCTGCCTTTCCAGCGAACTAGCAGACTGGCCTTTTAAAATTTAATATACTGATTACATTAGGCAGATAAATGTTGACAGAAGCCTCTTTACCTCATGAAAAGCAAATCTAATATTCTTTGGTTTTAGCAAATCTCAAGGTATCTGTTAATTTCATGCTAATGAAGAAATGGCTTTCTTAAGGAGGGGCTTTACAGAGGACATGAAAACACAGGCTTTGAAAAAAATTATGATACGTGGTGGGTTTCCTGGGTTCAGACTGTGAGTGTGTCATTTAAAAGCTGTAGCCTTGGGGGCTGGCCCAGTTAAGTGTGCATGTTCCACTTCAGCAGCCCAGGGTTCACCGGTTCGGATCCCAGGTGCGGACATGGCACCACATGGCAAGCTGTGCTGTGGTAGGTGTTCCACACATAAAGGAGAGGAAGATGGGCATGGATGTTAGCTCAGGGCCAGTCTTCCTCAGCAAAAAGTGGAGGATTGGCAGATGTTAGCTCAGGGCTAATCTTCCTCAGAAAAAAATAAATAAATAAAAGCTGTAGCCTTGGGCAAATCAGTTAACCTATCTCACTCAGTCTCCTGGTAAAATGAAAGTGTCTACCTCTTGGCTAGGTGAGGATTTAAAGGGACAATTAAGCTAAAGTGCTTAGACTCAGCCAGGAACGCAGTAAATGCTAAATAAATGGCACAAGTGATTTTCTACCCGCATCTGCTCTGCTCTGAGCTTTTCAGGAGGGTGAGCCCCGGCAGCAAGGCAGGAGAGCCTGGGGGAACAGGAGGGAGAGGCTTCTCTTCGCTCTTCCCGGACAGTTTATGCAGGGGCCACGTTCCTCTACCGGGGTCACCACTCTGCTGAGTGGCCTTGATCCCCTGGCCAGAACTCTTATAACTTCACTCCCACTACCCAGACACAGGAGTAGTGACAGCTCCCAGCTGTCGCCAGTCCCTAGGGGCCCCACCAGGCATTGTTGTTTCCTTCAACCCCACCTGCACTTCCATAAAGGGTTCCTTCAATTAAACTCTTTGGGAGGTGCCGAACGTTTCCTGCCAGGACTCCGACTGATAAAACTCAGGGTAAGGGTCTTGACTTGGGAGCAGCCTCCCTAACATTACCACTGAAAGGCTGTCAGACGCTTACTTACCGAGAGCCGTGATGGAGACAGGGGTGCTGGCCCGGCGCTCCCCGACGATCTGCCACTCGCCATCCACTGCCCGCACCCATTCGGTCACGTGGCACTCATACTGGCCCTCGTCCTCCCTCCTGCTGTTGAAGATGCCCAGGCTGAACGAGTTGGGCTGCACCTGCTCCATTTGGACGCCCCCAAAGCTGCTGCGCTCCCAGTAGGATGCCCCTGGCTGCACAGTGCCATCCCGGTCTAGCCACATGATGTTACTGCGGCGGTTCTGCCTGTCCACGAGCTGCCAGATGACGGAGAAGCGGCCCTGTGGCCTGCCAGCCGTGCGGACGCTGCAGGAGAAGTGCAGGTTCTCACCCTCAAGGATGACGCTGGCATTGCTGGCCACCTCCACGGAGATGCTGCTCTCTGGGAAGAGGGAGAGAGTGCGACGCTGGGGCCTTCTGCTCTCTACTGCACCCTCCTTACAGATGTAAAAGGAGGATGGGTGCAAATATGTCACCCTATTCAAGTACAGTGAACTCTGAGAATAAAAGCAATCTGACACTTCCTGCTGCAAGCCCTGGCTGGTTCTAGGCACTGCGCCCCATGACTTTAGCTCTGATATCCTGGGAGGTCCTTTGCTGTGTGTGTGCAGAGGACTAGGATAGTGAGGGTCTAAGACCTGAGACTGTATCAGAACCTAAGAAATACAACACAGTGACATTACACCTAGAGCATAAAACTAGAGATCGGGTAATCTGTTCAGATTCAGATTGGGGTGCAAGGATTTTCAGCTTGGATTTTCTGTAAGTTAACTCAAAACTTCTACTTCACTTCAATCTTCCCATCATTCAGTGCTACAGCAGTCAAATAAAAGCTGAACATCCATAATGTGCCATTTGAGTCCTTCAAGGCAGTATTAGGAAGTAGGAAAAAAAACGACAGAAGTATTTGGAAGATAAGGTGTGCTTGGGTGTGGATAATAACAGAGCACAGACGGTCTAGTATCACAGGGTGTGGGGAGTGAGCTTTCACACTTTCATTAACACAGAGTAATAGACCAAAGCCACTGGCTCGCCACCCTGCCTGCCCACATTCAGCCCTGGGGTTCCACTGCTCTCGACCTTGAAACATCCTGCCAATCAAAGTTTAGGATAAGGATTCCACTCCTTTCACTGCCTCAAGTGTAGCCTGTGCTACTCACTGAGCAACACGAACTCAATCAAATTATTTAAACTCTACATGTCTTCTTCTGTAAGATAGGGAGAGTGTTATTTATATTGTACAATTTTTTAAAGTTTGAAAAGTAAATGAGACAACATATAGAAATCACCTAATACACAGTAGGTTTTCAAAATGTGTCATCATCATTAATTTTACTATTCCCAATAACTTTGTTCTTATAAACATCACAAATATTCTAATCTATCTTAATTATGCACATATTATTTTGTACAATTACCTATATTGAGTTCAAATGGCCAGTAAGTATTAAAGAACCCAAAGTTTGGCTCCAATTTTCCGGGCACCACCCACACGAAACACATATGACAATTTTAAATCAATCAGTTAAATCAAATCCCAGATTAAGAGGCATACCCAAGTACCGAGGGGAAATAACCATGCATTTGAATCAATCCATGAATTTCTCCCCTGTATTTTCCCCACAGGCAGAAACAGGCAAAGGTGAGCATGGAACCCCAGCGTGTAGCTCTTGCTGTGGTAAGTACGCCTGCTACCTATTCTGCATTGGCTTGTTTCATGTGAATAAAGGGTTCTGGACAAGGTGGGGAATAGGAATTTTCCCAGTAGGGCAACCTCCCCGGAGCCATATCAACATGGTTCATGGAGATGATGAGGCTCCTGCGAGCCACCATCTACAGCACAGGTGGCTAAGAACATGGATTTGGAGGCAAGCAGAGGGCTAGAGGCCCGGTCTACTACTTCCTAACTCTTGAGGTTCTTACTTAACCTAATCAAGCTTCAATTTCTCATGTGCAAAATGGAGATACCAATAGTTCCTACTTCTCAGGGTCACAACACTGAGAGCAGATAAGGTAACTCTTCTGCATCATCATCTTTAAAAATAACACTGTTCCTCTTTGAATTAAAGACATCCCCACTATTATGAATTCAAAGTGAGGGATTAAAAGGGCAATTTCAGCATCAAGGGACAAATCCCTTTGCTTGCCTCAAGCAGAAGAATGACCTGGAGGGCGTCACTCTCATCCCCTGGTGTCACCCCAGGGGACTCTTATATGAGCCCTGGCCTGTTTACTACAAGGGCTGCTGTTTGGTGTTCTGTGGCTCACGCGAGCCTGGAAAACCCGCACAGTTAGAATGTGGAACTAGGAGAGGAAAAACCACTCTGGCAGCCCAGGCAAGGGCCGATACAGGTGCAGAGCTGCACTGCCCGTTCAGACTGTTTGCAAGTGCGCTCAGGCCTGAGAAAAGGCAGCCGACAATCTAAAACTCTGGATTAAGTGAAAACTAGGACAGAACTAATGAGAATCTGTGTAGACATCCACAAATGAAATTCCAAACCAGGAGGCTGACGATGTAGCACAGGCCAAGCGCAGGGCAGTGGATCTGGAGTTAGAAGCAAATATTTCCAAGGCGATGCAAGCTCAACCACTAACGGACCCAGCTCAGCCCCTTCCCTGTCTGGTGCTCTGGCTTCTTCATTTGTAGAATGGATATCATGTGAGCCTCTCTGGGGACTTGAGGGGTCGGGGGGGGGGGAGAAGGAGATGATATATGCAGAAGCACTTTGGGATCTTAGGAGGAAAAGCGCCCTTCAAATCCCAGGTAAAATCACCATCACCGACGTGATCATTGCTGTTCTTTGGTAGACTTACCCAAGTGGCCTTGGGGCAGCATCTGGTGGTGCTGAGGGACTTTAACTACCCAGTTATCTGCTGGAAAAGCAATACAGCAGGCCACAGATCATCAAACAAGTTCTCGGAAGGGCATGGGGGAAATCTCTTAGTACAAAAGATAGAGGAAGGAAACAGTGTGGCTGCCCTTCACTGGACCCTTACAAAACAATGAAGAATTAGTTGCAGATTTAAAAGTAGAGAGTCCGTGGTTACGGCAAGCACAGACCAACAGGAAAACAGGAAAGAGAGTGGGCATTCAAGTCAATAATTTTAATCCTACAAATATTCAGCAAGCACCTGTCCTACGCAAAGCCCCATGCTAGGCATTGCAGGGGGAAAAAAGAAGCAAAAGGGGGTCAAGAGAATTAGGGGTGTGGGTGAAATTGTAGAAAAAGGATGAAAGAAAGTAATCCTGTTGGTGAGAAAAAAGAACAGCAAGACCCCTGTGTCTATTTTTTTCTTCACACTTGAAGAGAACTATATTAAAAATGTAGAAGTGTAAATACAAACGTGAAGAGAATTATGACAAGGCTAAGAGAAAGAACAGTTGAGCGGCTGAGAAAGGTTAAAGGTTAGTTTAAACACCACCATCTTATTTAAAATCAGGGCATTATAAGCTTTAATTCTCTTTTTACTAAAAACAGAACTACGAGAGAAATGAGATATTAATGAGAACATCCTGAATCTATGGATGATTAACACAACATGAGCAAACAAAGGTGGTCCCCAGCGTCCCCAGCCACGACCATTACCCACCCAGACAACACTGGCCAGCTCACGTGGAGGCAGGGAGCCCACCGAAGCAGCCTCACACATCAGCTAAGCTTTCTAAGTCTATGCTCCAGGAGACCTGAAGGGTCCCACCTACAGACTTTTAAAAACACAGTTTCGATAAGGAGGAGATAATTAGGGAAATGCCAACCTTTACACCCCAAAAACCCAGACAGCAAATCCTTCTTGATAATGTGCTTTATGATTCAAAATCCTCCTGTAAAAGACCAACTCTCTGAAGTGAGATTTCACGTTAGGCATCTACCCACTTCTTCTGGGGATTAACTCCCACATGGGAGCAAACAGCTGTCCTGGATTCCTGGTTTTCCTCCAAGCCGCGCTGGCACTGCTGGCACTCACACAGAGCTGCTAGAGCTCGGATCTGCGAGGTCCCTCTGCAGCCTGCAAACACAGCCCTGACGCTCTGCCTGCCCGGGGGGCTGCTAAGCTCTGACTGAACCCTTGAGTTCCACCTGCCCTCCCCTCCTCTGCCCTCTCCTCTGCCACAGCTCTTCTTGTCTGCCTTAAAAGCTGCTAGCTCTTGAGCCAGACCAGTGGGAGGGGAAGGGAGCAGCAGAGCTCTCCACTTACTGATGGGGAGGACTATGATGGGGATGTTCTTGGGACGCTTGCTCTCCTTGTCGATGAATTCCCCAGTGACTGTCTTCTCTCTCTCTGTCACACGACAGTTGTATTTCCCGCCGTCCTCCTGGCGGAGGTGGTAGATCTTCAGCACAAAGACACTGTCGCTCTCTTTGGCCACTTTAAGCTGACCTCTGGCTTCCCGATGGGTGAATTCACTGTTGAGGACTGGCACAGCGTTAGGCCCCATACTGGCAATGAGTGAGCTGTTGAAGGCCCAGGAGACAGCAAAGTAACGGTCAGGAATGTTCTGAGCCTCCAGGATGCATCTGAACTCCACCGGCTCACCGACCGTGTACAGCCGCTTCTCCGTTTCCAGCCGGACGGTGAACTCTTTGTCTGAGAAAACAAATAACAAAACGGATGCATTCTGGTGAATGAGGGCCCCAGCTACCAAACTGTATCAGCCAATTCCCATCACCCATGCTTCCTTACACTGCTAACCACAGGAAAGGCTACCACCACCCGTATCTTGAGAGAAAAATCCAACTCACATCCAGGGGATCTAAGGCCCAAAGTAATTCTCAAATATCAGAGAACTCCAAGGTGGCTAGACCCAGACAGTCTAAGGGGCTCGTTATCCCAGTCAAGACCCATGGGGCTCTGCCTGCAGCCTACAATGCCCTTCATTAGACCCCAGAGGGCAAAGAGGAATATCACTCCTAATATCACTGACACGGCAGATCGAGAAGGTCTAGCCTTGATCTATTCTCCCAGAACTCCATTGAAGCAATAGGATTACATGTATTTTCAGCAGATATTATAGGACTTACCCCATTGAGGTTTGAGAGACAAAATTACCAAGTGGCCTAGGTGCTGACCCAAGTTCTAATAAATACTAAAAAAAATATATTGAAATACATTCTCTACCCTCAAGTGAATACTGGAAATAAGACACAGGTAAGACAAGCTCTAACAAAATTACATAGAAAAAGCAAAAATTAATGTCTTTTCACTAGTCTACCACTGTCAGGTCAAATCTTTAGAAAGACGGAATGGGCAAGACCTACTGCCCCAGAAAGCCAGATGACCTCTGAAAGGGGAAATGAACCCAAGCACCCTTCAAAGAGCTGGGTATGTCATCAGGCATCGCCACGAACAGTGACCCGCACACCATGTTATGGCATACAGTGACTGTCAATCCTACAAGACAGTGATCGTATCTCATAGGCACACACACAGCAGAAGTAGGGGGTAAAAGACAAAGGAGTGAAGGGTTGGAGAAAACTTTTGTCCTGGAAAGGTGAGCCACAGAGCCTTGGGGAGGACAGGCTGTAGCCATAACCACTGCCCCAGTCCTCTTCCTTCCAGTTCTAGCCCTGTTCTTCGAAAGAGAACACTGACGGAAAACCACATTGCAGAGATGTTAGAATTCCTTGTTGATTCGATAGCTTCAACCTCAACTGCCTTCCCTACACTGGCATTTCCCAGCCTTTACCACTATCTTCAAGACGCTTGCCCATTCCCACCCCCATCCCATGCCTCTTCAAGCAGATGAGAATCTCATTTCCCCGAGAAAACAGAGGAATCATCAGTGCACTGCTTTGATGTTCCTGTTCTCCAGCCCAAGCTTGGCTTTGGATTCATCTGGTCTTCAGGCTCATTGCCTCCCCTCCCACATGGGCCAGTGTCTTGCCCTAAACACCCATTTTCTCCAGCAAAGTAGCTCCTTCCTTTATTATCTCAACTTCCTGACAGAGCAACCACTCAACCACACCGGGGCCTCACTGCCAATTGGAAAGCTGCTGCCTCAGCTTCCCTTTCCCCAAAGACCAGTCCTAGGAGATGTGGGTTGGAAGAAGTAGGTTTTATTGCATCACCCTCTGCCTAGATGAACACACCCACATGGGACTTTTGCCCATGCTGTCTGCCAGATGCTGGTTCTGATCAACGAAATTACAGTAAGGTATACCTCAACGTCAATGATAAAAAAGTACCCCTTCCACAGAAATGCCAGTGAAGACATGTGAACAGGTGCCCTGGACCTCAGAGCTTTCCATTTCTTCAGAGTTAGCCTGGCTGCAACTGTGGCTTTCTTCTTTTGGCAGCCAAAGACTCGTACTTGTGGGAACACACCGTGGCTTGGCAAAGCCTTCACGTTCCCAGGTTGAAGACACCTGATTTACAGCGTACCACCTTCCTTTCTGCATAGCCATCTGCCCTTGGCTATACCCAGTGGATTAAACCTCTAGAAATTGATTTACGCCTTTTCCGATATCCCCTCACTCCTCAGCTCATGGCAATTTGGCTTCTGGACCTTCTCTCAGACTTTACTGACCTAGCAAATGTCACCAATGACTTCCCAGCCCCCATCACAACTAGGGTCTTTTCTCAGGCACGCTTCAGCCTCTGGACCTGCTCTTCACCCTTGGGCTCCACGACACCTTTGGTCCTGCTTCTCCTCTTGCTTGCCTGACCACTCTGTTTCTCTCTCACAGTGGGACCTGCTCCTCTGACCACCTCTTACTGCTGCTGTTCTCCGGGGCCCTTTCCTATTCTGACCCCATGGGCTTTTCCTGGGCCCTCACCAGGAAATTTCAGCCTCTAATTGAGCTCCATGTCCACTGACCCACTGGGTCTTTCATATACCAAGTGTCTTTATAAGAGTCTGCTTGCAGGATGGCCTCCTTGACCAAAATTTACAAAAACAAAAGCAAAGACAACCAGTGCTGCCACTAATGGGGAAGCAGACTTTCAAGCAGGACTCTGCACATCTTCATTATCTTCTTATCCCCCTCCCTGCCACAGTTCAAGGAATCACCCAGAGCCCCAGCCTCAGGACTCCCATAGTTGGATTCTTCCTTCCACAGTGCTCCCCATCCTTTTGTCTCTAGCACTCATTGTCTGTTTTCCAGGCCACTGCCACTGACCTAGCCCTGGCCTTATTAGCTCTTTCCCACCTGGTCTCTTGACTTCAGACCCAAGCTGTTTAATCAACCTCTAGGTGGCCTCCATGGTTTTTTCTTCTAAACCCCAGACCCCATTGTGTCACTTCCTGCTTGTAAATCTCTATCCATCCCCCGCCCCCCATGTCTGCTGCAGTGGTTTTCAAACTTTACTTGGAGGGGGGCAGAGGAGGGGGACTTCTTTCTTCATACAATGTCTTTTGCTGCCCAACAGAGAAAACATTTGGTTTACACAAGGGGGGAACACTCACATGCCTTCCTCCAGCACCCCATGGCATGCATGCCTGCACTCCAACACACACCCACACCCACATGCAACCTCTCAGCACCTCTAAGGGGCTCCTAAGATTCCAAGAAGAACAGCTTGAAAACACTTGGTCTATGGAATCCAGGCCAAGCTCCACATTACAGCATTCCCCTTCTCCTCTCATCTCTCCTATTCGGAACTCAACATCTACTCATACTTGAGTTCTCTCTGCTTGCCAAACACGTCAAACAATTTTATGCCTTTATGCTTCTCCTCCTGATGTCTCCTCAAGCTTCAAGACTTGGCTCAAGTCACCAAATTTGCTGGTTTTCCTGGATTTGCCTTAACTATCCCATCCAGGAAAACCTACTGTTGCAAGAACATTTCATATTCACTGAGTTCCCAGAGCACTCTATACGCAACACTATCACAGCACTTAGCCACTGCCTTTCACATCTGCAAGTTCCTTGAGCACAGGAGCAAGTGGTAGTCATCTTTGAATCCCCAGTGCCCCTCGCCACACCTTCAACACTGCTGAGACTCCCTGAATGTTTACAGAAATGAACTAAGACAAGGGCGAAGCTGGGGCTGCGGCCACTGAACCTAACAGCACAGGGACACAGAGTGAAGTCATCGACTTTTTTTCATCTTGTTTTCCCTTTGCTGGCTCAGTCTGGATACATTTGCTGGGCAAATTCAAAAAGTCCTAATTCCAAATTGGTGAGATTAAAATAAAGAAGATTAACTGATGCAACCTAATTTAAAAGCATTAAGACAAAATTTGGTTCAGACTTTTGAAGTTGATCTTAAAACCATCCAGGAAGGGAAAGGATAAATATGAAATAAAGCACCTTCCATAGATTTCTTAGTACTAGAAGATCCAGAAGCTGCTAAATGCTCTGGGTCTTACAGTGCAGGTAAAGTGCTACCCACCCAGGAGCCCAACCCTTCTCATAAAAGCCTTCATATCCATTAGACCTCCAGAGCATCATGTCTGCCCTATTACCTCTAGAGCTGTGCCTGACAAGACGCAGACAGTGCAAGAAATCATCTGGGAAATGGATTGGAAATCCAGCTTCCCAGGTCCCACCCAGGAACCTGATTCAGGCATCTGTACTGGTAGGTAAGTCTGAAACAGTGCTCTAGGATGGCCAAAGAACCAGTGGCAGAAGAACTATGCAAAGACCAAGACCACTGACTGTAGCAAGTGAGATAGGGAGGTCAACAGTCAGGTCTTGAAGAGGGGACCCCACCTGTACCGCAGACTCCCCAGCTCATCTCCCACAAACCTCACTTTCACTCACCAGGAAAATGGTAGCCCCTCACCAGAGGTGAGCAGCAACACAAAGACAGGCTCTTGGGCCATTTTCTGCACCTCAGGAACAGCAAAAAGACCACCTCTAGCAAAGCCAGGGGACTAAGGGGCCATGGAGAGTCTGCCCCAGCCCAGCTAAGGCAGCCAACAAGAGCTCTCAGCTCATGACTGGACTCGGGGGCCTGGAGAGTGCAGTCTGAGATTGTGGGAGAATAATACAAAGAGTCAGGGAGAATCTCAACTCACATTCTGTTCATCATCTTGCCCCAACTATAAACATGTCACTCGACCTCCTCAGGGAACCCCCTTTCCAGGTCTTTCCCTAGAGAAGGCATTCACGGTGGAACCTGGCACTCTCTGGGCTGGCCTCAACAACACACCCTGTGATGTCCTGGGGCCCCACCATAAAGCAATCTGCACTTGGCATCTTCCCTATCACCACTCACCTCGAAGAACTTCTGAGGGACTGTGAAGTAATATGTGACAAAGCATTTTGGAAATTATAAACCACCAAAGAAATATTATTCATTAAAAAATAATAAGCCAAAATTTCTCTAGTTCACCATTTTATACCTACGATGGAAAGCTCATAATCTCAAATGTCTTCTACAAATGAAAAAGGATTGGTACCTGACACAGGCAATGTCATCAAAGGGGGTGGCCACTGTGGCTCATGGGAACCCAGGTATGAGACACAAACAGTTTATGTGAAATCTCCCAATTTTTAACAGGGTTTGTAATTCAATAAAATGTAAAACTCCATGTAGGTCAAAGAAACCATGTCTATAAGCAGGATTCAGTCTGTGCGGCTCCTCTCTGTGACTCGCTAGAAGTTCAGGCCTTAGGAGACCTGGGCCTGATCCATCCCTCACCTTCCTCTGGTCCTCAGGCAGGGCCATCTGTAACTTCTCATGAAAACCTAGACGCTTATTAGAGGTCACTAAAGAAGGAGTCTGCACTCCGCCCCAGTGTGTGACAACCCTCCCCACCAGGTAGAGAATGGGGACAAGAGACTGACCAGTGGGCTGGACGTTGACCACGGTGCCCTCAGAACGCTTTCGGGTTATGGCATACCACGAGCCGTCTGGGTCCTGGATCCACTCAGCGGCCTCGCAGTAGAACTCGCCCTGGTCGGAAGGCTGCAGGTGGAAGACAGTGAGGCGGAAGGTGGTGCTCCCCAGCTTGTCCAGCCGCACCTCCCCCAGGCTCTGCCTCTGGCCGTATTCGCTGCTGGAGTGAAGCACGAAATCGCGGCTCAGGGAGATAACCTCCACCGGCTTCTCGCCGCCTCGCTGCCGGAGCCAGGTCACAGACAGGTGGCTGTGCTGGAATGTCTCCGTGGCCACCTCACACGTCAGCTCCAGAGGGTCCTGTTCCACTTTGTGCAGCGTCTGGGGTACAGCGGTGGTCTGCAGAGAATCTGGGATCACTGCAACACAGAAACATCCGAAGGGCACAGTCACAAAGCACAGAATCCCACACTCACGGGCCTGAGCTCCCATCCCACGCAGCCTTCTGCCATCGCTGCACGGCCACAGGGGACCCCAGAGGGCACAGAAACAGAGGGAGGTTTCAGTTTGGATTTGGACTGCAATTTTTTGGCACTTACACATCTATCTGTTTGGCATTTTAATAATACTCAGATACAAGGGGAGTTGTATTTTGTACAAGTGAACTCCCTGAAAATATTATGTAAAAAGCGTTTTCTTTTAGGTCAAGTAAGATTTTGCTATTCATTTTGGTATTGCGTCAAGATATTTTAACTTGGCTTCTGACTCATCTTCAAAAGGAAATAGTTCCCGGAACTGGGAGCTTGATGTTTCTACACAACTTCCTCATTTCCTCCCTCTAGACACCCAACCCTCCGTATTCCCCCAACTGACTTCAGCAATGCATCTAGGAAGGCTATTTAAAAAAAAAAAAAAAAAAAAAGGTTTTGCTAAAGAAAAGTAGCAGGATCTTCAATTTTTTAATAGGTTTAATTTAAATATAATTCATGTGTCAAAGTGGTCCATGTGGGAAGGAAGCCACCATATGGGGATAATTCAGGCAAGTGAAGAGATTTCTCCTGTGGCCCCTTGGTCAGAATTTTATTGTGGAGACTAAAGACCACCCACTCTCTGACTGTTGAGGATCACCCCCTCAATCGCAACTAGTGTGTGTCTCCTCACTTCCCATCTCAGGACTGCATCTTCAGGCCTCCTGTTGGATGCAGACTTGTCCGAGAGAGCAAAGCAACCAAAGGAAGCTGGGGGAGGAGGGGGTGGGAAGATGCAATGTTGGTGGCGTTGGGCCACAATGTTTAGCCAGGGTGAAGGGTCAACAATCCTTGTTTTTATTATCATAAATTAAGCCTGGAAATTATGACTTGGGCAGAAAAACACAGCAGCCTTGATAGTGTTGACCCTTCACCTTGACAAACATTGTGGTCCAGCGCCATCCACATTGCAATCTCCCCAGTGCCTCTAGCTCAAGCTCCCTCTATCGTTCAGGGAGCACCAGGGCCGAGGGAGACAGCTCGTGCACAGCTCTTACTCATGGAGCCACAGGACCTACAGATGCACACCAGGTCTGAGCAAGGACCCGCAGCTGCGTTCACTTCCTGATTCAGCAGCCCCAGGTGTCTCAGAGCCTCCAACGCCTGTCATTTCCGAGACGTTTTGCCTCTTCTAGCTGATGTCACAAGCTTCACCTTCCACGTCATTTCTTTAGATTATCAACCACAAACATCCTCGCCTTACACTTTCATATCCACTTTCATGAGCTAGAGGGTCAGTTAACCTCCTCAGAATTCTTCGCATCTGCATTAGATCTTTCTTAAGTTTCAGCCTCAACCTTTTTTTTTTGTTTGTTTGTTTTTATTAATGTTATGATAGATTACAACCTTGTGAGATTTCAGTTGTACATTTTTGTTAGTCATGTTGTGGGTACACCACTTCCCCCTCCGTACCCTCCCCCCACCCCCCCTTTTCCCTGGTAACCACCGATCAGATCTCCTTCTCAATATACTAATTTCCACCTATGAGTGGAGTCATACAGAGTTCGTCTTTCTCTGACTGACTTATTTCGCTTAACATAATGCCCTCGAGGTCCATCCACGTTGTTGTGAATGGGCCAATTTCGTCTTTTTTTATGTCAGCCTCAACCTTTTGGTATTTACAAGGGAACACACAAACTTTGTCCACTTGTGCTCCCTGTTGACCTCTAAAACATTTGGGGAGCTTTTGTTGTTGTTGTTTTTAAGTCCAATAAAGTTGGACTATTAAAAAAGTGACTCGGTGTTACGGACTGAACCTTTACGTCCCCTCAGAATTCCTATGTTGAAACCTAATCCCCAGAGTGATGGCACGTGGAAATGAGGCTGTGGGAGGTGATTAGCTCTTAAGGGTGGAGCCCTCACGAATGGAATTAGTGCCCTTATAAAGGGACCACAAAGAGCTCTCTCGTCCCCCTTCTGCCATGTGAGGAGACAACAAGAAAACAGTAGTCTGCTACCCACAAGGGGGCTCTCACCAGAACTGCCATCCTGATCTTGAACTTCTAACCTCCAGAACCGTGAGAAATAAATACTTTTTTGTTTAAGCCACCTAGTCTACGGTAATTTGATAGAGCAGTCTGAACAGACGACGACACTCAGGCAGGGCACTGGCCACGTGAAAACAGTTTCCCCTTACCCACTAGGTTCATCTTGGCACTGTAACTCCCAAAGTATTGCTTCTCGGTATTGGGCGTATGGCATTCATACTCCCCCGTGTCCCGGGCCTGGAGATCGGTGATGTGCAATAAGGCCGAGTTCCCCTGGACTCTCTCCACGTAGATCTTCCCACTGCGGACACGCTGGGTGTAGATGGCGTAAGGGAAGGAAGAGTCCATGGTGCTGACGATCTGGACCTCACGCTCTGGGGCGGAGGGCAGGTAAATGGACCACTGGAAATTCTGCTCAGAAGGTTCCTGGTAGCCGCTCACGTTGCACCAGATGGTGATGTGGGAGCCCTCTGTGCGGTACAAGGGTCCTTCCTGGACCGCCACCTGCCGCTGTGCGGACACTACACCTGCGGAGGAGACACATACAGCACACTCGCTGATTTCTCAGATCAAAATGCAAAGCAGGCAGCAATCTTCAAAGTGTTATTTGTGGGACATGATAACAATATAAATAGCTTACTGGCCCTTTCTGCAGCACTGATTTATAAATATTAATTAAAACACTCTGTGGTAAAGCACTGTCCCTAATTTGCATATACGGGAATCTGATGGTGCAAGGACATGGTTCTGTTACTCATTCAATGGCTGGCCCTTGGGAATTTCATTTAGTCCCTCTGTTTGTCATTTATGTGGCAGTTTTATATCTATTTATTAATGCTGTTTATAAAGTTTTTAATGAAATGAGCAGGAAAAGTTGAATCTTTGGCTCAAATCCAGATGAAAACAAATAAAACCAACTGGTTTGCAATCTGGCTGAAATTAAATACTCCTTTCTTGATTAGAGGCTGGTAGGGGAGAGTCCTGGGGCCCTTTCTTTGGTGCTGCACCCTTTATTTTCAAATGGAGCTACTCGCAGGACACCAGACAGAGGAACATTCCTTACTTCCTCTTCCCTCCATAAATGGAGGCAACGAGAGGCCCCTGCAGGCTGCTGCAGCTGTAAGCTGAGAACACACCAAGATGAAGGCGAGGGCTGACGCAGACCCCTGTTGCCCAGATGCCCACATGCTGATAGTGCAGGAACCAACAGGGCACACCGGTACCAAGGAAGTCAGGCTGCCCTTAAGAGCACTGGCCCCTGCCTTCTGGCTGGGATATGCTTCTCCACAGTCACCTCTGCCTGCCTTCTCCACGTTCTGCTTAATCTCTCCTTGCAGACTTGCAGGGGGCAGGGAAATACAGTGGGTTTAATTTCTCATTCCATGCCAGCGCAACACTGCTTGTGCACCAGCCGCTGAGGAGGTGGGAGGGGCACACCACTTTGCCCTTCCCCTGGGCTGCAGCCGGCCACGGCAGCACGGCAGAAGGAGCAGGGGAGTTCTGGTCACAGCTTTACCAGGAACTAGAACCAGCTGTGTCATCTTGGACAAGTTGCTTTTCCTCTCTGGACCTTGATCTCTTCATCAACAAAATGGTTTCTAAGAAGGCTTGGAGCGAACCAGCACAAGCGCCAATGCTGGCTCTGTCACTTATTAGCTGTGACCTTGGATAAATTACTTAACCTGTCCCAGCCTCAGTCTCCTCCTGTAAGGTGGGGATGATAATGTGTGCTTCACAGAATTACTGAAAAGCCTGAGTAAGATAACACCTATAAAGCCACTAGCACAGGGCTTAGCCCACAATTAGTGCTCGATTAAGAGCTGCTAGCTAAGAGCCCTGCGGCCAGAACTTTTGTGGCTCTGAATCCACAGAGGACAGGGTTTGGCCAGTGATTGTTCAAGAACATTCCAATGGCCTTTAGTAATGACACCGTCTCTGGGCCCCCCACAGCTGCAGCCCACTCCCACGAGAGCTTCCTCTCTCCCCCTCCAAAAGGGAAACGCAGCTGCCCTAGTGTAAACCTGTCTCAAGTGGGTCCAGCTGGTGAACAGCCGGGACAACTCAAGTCCTAGTGGGACGCAGCTCTAAACCCAGCCTGGGGGTGTCTGCGCCTCAAAACAAGCTGATCTAATCTGCAAAATGGCAGACTTTAAAACAGACCCTACAAGGAAAGGCCTGTGGCTTACAAACTTTTATTCATGCAGAACCTTTTCTGCCAAACAAAATCTTACATGGAACCCCATCTTGGCTTCAGCAGTAAGAGCAGGAAAACTGAAAAAAGGGGGGAAGGAATAAGGGAGCAAATAACAGATCAAAGTAGGATGTGAATTTACGTGATACATTCTGGTTGACAGCATTCATCTCTATGTTGAGGGTCATCAAGAGGACAGCTCATCAGTTATTTTCAGCACATCAGAATTTGCTGTATAACATTTTAACTATGTGTACTCTTTATGGCAATTTAAAAAAAACATATAGTGACATTTGAAACAAATGTTTGCAGTACTCCAGAAATGCAGAACTTTGAAAACAATTTAACTACATTCATAACATTTAGGTCTCCTTGCACTGCAATGTTCCATGACAAAACAGCCACAGCCACCCCCACCAGCAGCAAAGACGGCTGGAGGCAGGCCAGGACGAGCCAGCCTCTTCCTTCAAGGCACTACTTCTCCACCGTGGACTCTCACTGGAATCACCTGGGGAGCTTTAAAAAATAACAAAGGCCTGGACCCCACCGATGCAACTGGCCTGGGGTGCAGCCTGGGCATTAGGATCTAGAAAATTCTAAAGCATAGCAGGGTCAAGAACTGCTGGTGTCTCTACCTATGGAGTGCCAGCCAGGTGCCCAAATTAAAGAACATATCCTAATTTAAGGCTCTTAATAGCTTTAAGCTCCTCCCTTCTGCAAAGACTCTATATGGATTTGGATCAAGAAAGTTTCATTCCCCTCTTGTGAATGGGCAGAAGAAAGCAGCAGAGGCCCATTAGATACTGGCTATTGTGAGGCAATAATGAGCTTACCCAGAGTGCATTCTATTTACAGACCTCACAGAAGCACTTGATCATACACATTACCCCGTGAAAGGTAAACAGTGTTAAGTGGCCTGAATGAGCCAGGGTGTCAGGGTCAAAATAACTTGTCTAAGCCGGAAGCAGGTTATAAACAGCCGGGACAAATAAACAAATACTAGATTGTACTTTAACCACACACATTCAGCTGCACCTATTTATTAAATATCTCCTTAATTTCCTTCCCACTCCATAAACGGCCTCTGACCCCTGAAAATAATGCTGCTCTTCGGAAGTGGACCTTAACATGGAAATAAAAATTAACTTTTTCTTCTGAGTCCTTTAACTCCCATTCCATACCCACTCTCCCCACTCCCTTCTCCTGGCACTGCCCGGGCTGCGCAGACCTCATCCCCCACATGCTGCTGCCTTCAAACTGACACAGGCCCCCCGCCCCCCCAACCAAGGCAGCCCCTCACCCTGCCGCCCCTTCCATCTTCCCTCTCAGCCTCCAGCAGAAGGTTCCTCCTGGGTGTGTTTTTTAAAATAACTGTTTTTACTTTAAGACATTTGTTTACTCTTTGAATTACTTTGCAATAAGCAAATATCACTTCTGTCATTTAAAAAGAAAAGATCAAAGTATTATGTCTAACTGCATAAAAAGGACTTGACACAAAAGGCAGAAAAAGGTGGAAGACAAAAATAGGAACAAAGAGCAAGAGCAACAAATAAAAAATAATAATGCATATGGTAGCTATTAATCCAACTCTATCAGTAACCACTCTGAAAGTTACTGGTCTAAATGAAACAATTAAAAGACGGATTGTCAGAGTGGATCAAAAAACACAACCCAACTGTATGTTGTCTACAAGAAAACCACTTTAAATATAATAGAACATATAGATTAAAAGTAAATGAATGGAGAAAAATAGACCACGTTAACTAACACCAACCAAAAGAAAGCAGGTGTAGCTACATTAATTTCAGACAGAGCAGACTTCAAACTAAAGAAAGTTATCAGGGATGAAGAAGGATATTATTGTCTCCAAGAAGACATAACAATTCTTAATGTGTACACACATAATAAAGGAGCATCAAACTACATGAGCCAAAACTGATAGAACTGTAAGGAAAAACAGATGAATCCACTATCATAGTTGGTGACTTCAACACCCCTCTATCAGAAATGAACAAATCCAGCAAGCAGAAAATCAATAAGGATGTAGTTGAACTCAACAACACCATCAAGCAACCGGACACTAGAAAAGGAAAAGCAAGTTAAATCCAAAGTAAGCATAAGAAATAATAAGAATCAGAGCAGAAATCAATGAAATTGAAAACAGGAAATCAATAGAAAAACTCAACAAAACCAAAAGCTGGTTCTTGAAAAGATCAATAAAATCGTTAAGCCTCTAGCCACACTACCTAAGAAAAAAAGAGAAAGGACACAAATTACTAATATCAAAAATGAAAGACAGACCATCACTGTAGATCCTGTGGAAATTAAAAGGATGACAAAGCAATCCTACGAAGAACTCTGTGCTCACAAAGTTGATAACCCAGATGAAATTGACCAATTCCTTGCAAGACAATCTGTGAAAACTCACACAAGAAGAAACAGATGATCTGTATAGGCCCATATCATTAAATTAAATTGATAACTCATAATCTTCCAAAACAGAAAGCACCAGGCCAAGATAGGTTCACTGGTAAATTCTATTGAATATTTAAGGAAGAAATAGCAACTTTCCACCATCTCTCTCACAAGACAGAAACAGAGGAAATACTTCCTAAGTCATTATATGAGGCCAGTATTACCCTAATACCCAAACCACACAAAGATATTACAAGAAAACTACATGCCAATATCTTTTATGAACATAGATGTAAACATCCTCAACAAAATATTATCAAATCAAATCCAACAATTTATAGAAAGAATTATACACCAAAACCAAGTAGGATTTATCCCAGGTATGCAAGGCTAGTTAATCCAAAAATCAATTAATAAAATCTATCACATCAACAGGCTAAAAAAGAAAAATCACGAGTATCTCAAGAGAAGCAAAAAAAGCATTTGACAAAATCCAACACCCATTCATGATAAAAACTCTCAGTAAACTAGAAATAGAGGATAATTTTCTCAACTTGATAAAGAATATCTACAAAAAACCTACAGCTAACATCATACTTATGGGTGAGAAACTTGAAGCTTTTCAACTAAGATGAGGTACAATGCAAGGATCTTCCTTCTCACCAGTCCTTTTCAACATCATAGTTGGAAGTCCTTGCTAATGCAATAAGGCAAGAAAAGATATACAGATTGGGAAGGAAGACATAAAACTATCTTTGTTCACAGATGACATGATTGTCTATGTAAAACAAATCCCAAAGAATTGACCAAAAAAAACCCCAAAAACCCTGGAATGAATAAGCTATAGCAAGGTTGCAGGATACAAGCTTAATAAACAAAAGTCAATTGCTTTCCTATATACCAACAATGAACAAATGGAATTTGAAAGTAAAAAAAAATACCATTTACATTAGCACCCCCAAAAATGAAACGGGTATAAATCTAACAAAATATACACAAGATCTGAGGAAAACTACAAAACGCTGATGAACAAAATCAAAGACCTAAATAAATGGAGAGAAATTCTGTGTTCATGGATAGACAGACTCAATATTGTCAAGATATTAGTTCTTGCCAACTTGATCTATAGATTCAATACAATCCCAATCAAAATTTCAGCAAGTTATTTTATGGATATCAATAAACCAATTCTAAAGTTTATATATGGGCCGGCCCAGTGGCCGAGTGGTTAAGTTCGCACACTCTGCTTCGGCAGCCCAGGGTTTCACCAGTTTGAATCCCAGGTGTGGACATGGCACTGCTCATCAAGCCATGCTGAAGCGGCATCCCACATGCCACAACTAGAAGGACCCACAACTAAAAATACACAACTATGTACCGCAGGGCTTTGGGGAGAAAAAGGAAAAATAAAATCTTTAAAAAAATAAAAATTAAAAACATATGAATCTAGACACAGACTTTATACCCTTTACAAAAACTAATTCAAAATGGAGCAAAGACCTAAATGTAAAATGCAAAACTACTCCTTCCCCTAGTCCTGTGCAAAGAGTATGTACTAGGTACACATTTAGGGGAAAAAAATTTAACCAAAAAAACACAATGTTTGATTGCTGTATAAGATTTCTCCTCTATTGACTAATATGATATAATAAAAAACGAAGAATATACAACTATGTACCGGGGGTCTTTGGGGAGAAAAAGGAAAAAAAAAAAAAAAAAACCCTAAATGACAGGGTCAGCAGAACTTCTGCATCAATGTGCTAGGAGGGTGGTGCACCTACATGGAAGTTACCCTCCGATACCTTGCCTTATGCGCTGAATAGAGATGACTTGTGTGACCTAAAGGAAATGTAGAAATGAAGGAGTGTGACTTCCACGGCTAGGTCATGAAAAGACACCAGGGTTTCCACCTTGCTTTCTGGGACTGCATATTTTGAGGAAAGCCAAACACCATGTCATGAGGACATCAAAGCAGCCCTATGGTCAGGTCTACAGGAGGCGTCCCACCAACGAGCAGCATGTAACTGAGCCATCCTGGAAGTGGACCATCCTGCCCCAGTAAAGCCTTCAGATGACAGCAGCCCCAGAAGACATCTTGACTACACGCCCCCAGGAACCTCAGCGTCAGAGATACCCAGTTAAGATGCTCCCAAATTTCTGAGCCACAGAAACTGTGTAAGATAATAAATGTTTACTGCTGTTTTTTGGGGTCGGGTTTTTTTTTTTATCACCAACTGCATAAGAATTTTATTGACAATTGCAGTAATTACTGCTTTAGCTGAACACAGCTTCTCCAATCAAGTTTTCTTTAAGTCTTTTTTTTTTTAAGAGCAGTTTTAGGTTTACAATAAAATTGAGAAGAATTTACTGTTGTTTTAAGCCTTAAGTTTTGGGATAATTTGTTTTTTAACAATATATGACTAATACAGACACCTGTGGGTCTTAAGAGTGAACACAAACTTGTGTTATATGCATGCGTGTGTTCTCCTAGAAAAACAGTCCAGCAATTTCAAAAGATTCTCAGAGAGACTCAAGATCCAGAAAAAAATTAAGAATCATTGCTTTAGACAATAAATTGCCAGTGGGAAAGGCCAGGTCCTTTCAGATTTAGTTTTGACAGTCCCCAGTCACATAAACAAACACATAAGATTACTTAACTAGTTTTTCAAGATATTGCTTATCCAAAGATGCTCCCACTTTTTCCTTTGTGCTGAGTCCTAGACAAAACTGGCTAGGGGCAGTATGATTCAGGAGTTAGTGAGCAGGGAGGGGCCACAGCACCTGTGAAAGCCAGCTTCTTGTGCATTTTTTGGAACATGCCTGGGCTCAGAGACCCACATCGTTAGGCACAGGATCCAATTTCTACGTTCAAGATGCATGATTGAGCATGTCAACCCATTAAAAGGATCTGCCTCACCATTCCACACCTACTCTGCCACTTGTGGCCTCTACAATCCAAGTTCATTCCCCACCCAGTTGTTACAAAGTCCACTTGTGACTCAGCCACACTAGTATATCTCTTTATCTGTAAAATGGCAATAATGTCATGTACCATATATCAATTTCACAGGTAACCCTAGAAATTAAACAATACTGTGAAAGCCACCAAATGAATATTTTAAAATTTCATTTTATTTCTACCAACGTGAGGTATCAATCTAAAAACAGGAAACACCTTTGTAAGTACAAGAGCATTAAAAAGAACATTAATGTTCAACTTTTGGTTAAAAAGGCAAAACTGCACATGCAGTAAAATTATGTTAAAAAAATACTGTACCTAGAAAAATGAGCAAACAAAACATTGGTGACTTGGGGCTGGATCTTTGAGTGGTGAGAATATGGGTGATTTTCCCCCTCTCTTCCTTTTATCTGTTTTCCCATTTTTTAAAATAATCAAGTATGTGTTGTTTTAAAATGAAGACAAATGATGATACTGATCAGCACTTTAGTGTGTCAAGCATTGTCCTACCTGCTCTTCACACATCATCTCATTTAACTCTCACAACAACTACATGAGGTCGATTTCATTATAGTCACATTTACCAGACCAGGGAGTGGTCTTCAAGGTTAAGTCACTTTCTCTATGACAAAGAACATGGCTAATAGTGTTCTTAGTCTGTGGCTCATACTGAATGTGCTTGGTGAATATCGGTGATGTAGGGGAGGAAGACATTTCCTCTACCCATTCTGGGTTCTTCTGGCTGGAGAACGAATTAAATTCACATGAAACAGAATAATAGGAGAAAATTAAACAAAGCTTTATAACACGTATACATGGGGGAGCCTCAGGCAAGCTGAGCAACTCGCCAAAATGGCTGAAACCACCACCTTAAATATCATCTTCAGCTAAAGACAAAGGAGGATGTTGGGGGTGGGGGGAGTCAGTTACTGGAGGTTACCAAACAAGTACAGTAAATAAGAGTAAGGTTATTAAGCAGATTTAAGTGCTTGCCTTCCACATTGGTAAGAGTTTCTAGAGATAAGGTCATCCCCCCTTCTTTCTGGTACAGAGAGGGAGACACCTTTACAGATGGAGATTTCCCTTACAAATGTAAATCTATCTTAACAAAGCGTAAGTAAACTCTGCTTTTCAGAGTTTCTTTCCTGTCTAGTTTTTTTTAAAAGTAACCAGCCCAAAATATTTCTCATGCCAAAGAGACATCTTGCAGTGGCCAATTCCAGTCCCCCACAGTGATAAGTAATGATAAGCCACCCACTAGGTTTTCTTGCCAACCTGATCCTGAAGACTATGATGGGCAATCTGTATAATAAGTTAAAAATGCCTAACAGACCCACCATGGGGTGGAGACCAGGCCAACCAAGTGCTTCATAGAACATAAAGGCTCCAGAGAGAGAGTAGGCAAGATGGCCACTCCAGTAACAAGGTCTGTGGATTCTCACTTTTCAGCCTTCAGCCAAGAGAGGGCAAGAAGTGGTGTGAGCTAAAAGCTCCTTTGTTTGACCCCTTTCTTGACCCGGCAACAGACAGACACAAAGCTTGGCCCTTACTAACAATGACAGCCAGCACTTGCTTGGCCCCAATCAGGTACTAGACATTTTACATGTATTAATGTGTATTAACAAATTTTAATGCTCACAGCAACCCTATGAGGTCTATACTCTTATTGACTTCACCTTACAGATGTAGAGCCTGAGGAAAGGAGTGAGGGAGTCAATGACGCCAGGCTGGAGACGCTACACTACGAAAAGTACTTTTATAAAGAAGGGCCCTACTAGGTCAGTGTCACCACCCTCCAGGGGAAGCTGAACAAAAGTCTACACACACAGGAGAGCCACAGAGCCAGGACAACTCAGCTTCTCAACACCATGGGCACAAGGACCTGCATCTGGGTCCTTACTTCCATCAAAAATATCCCTTGAAACAGCCATCGATCACCACATGATATATGTGGTGCCACAACGCAGCAGACCTGAAGGACAAAGCTAATTCTGGAATCTTCCCCCTCCCTGACCTCTCACAGCATGGGCAGTAGCTGTGAGACCTTTGCTGGTAACTTAACCTCTCTGTGCCTCAGTGTCCTTATCTGCAAAGTGATATAATCTTCATAGTGTTGTTCAAGGAGTAAATGAATTACTACATTTAAAACTCTGAGTACCTGGCCCATGATAAGTGCCCAGTAGGCAGTAGGCCACCAACTACAGTAGCAGCAGTGGAAGTAACTGACATTAGCTCTAGCTCTGGAACTAATGTCTCCCACCCACCACGGCAGGTTGCATTTCCAAACACAGCAGGGACGCTATCTCCTGTCCCATATGCTCTTCTGCAATGTGACCATGCTATCAAGAGTTTACTCCCTTCCCTAAATCTGGGCAGGCTTGTGACACTGCGACTTTCCAGGCTAGGTCATAAAAAGCAACAAAGCTTCCACTCTGCCCTCTGGTGTCCAGTGTCTAAGAAATTAGACCCTCCTGAGGCTGCCATGCTATGAGGGAGCCCAAGGCACAGGGAGAGGCCAAGGTAGGGTGCTCTAGTCCAGGGCCCCGGCAGAGCTCGCCATCGACAGCCAGCGCCACCTGCCAGCCATGTGTGTGATCAAGCCTTCATGTGAGCCCAGGCCTCAGCTGCCGGCCACCTCCCAGCCTTGGAATCGTCCCAGCCGAGGATCTAGACATTATGGAGTAGAGAGAAGCCGTCCCTGCCCCGCCCACCCAAATTTCTGACCCACAGACTCTGTGAGCACAACAAAATGGCTGTTTCAAGCTGCTGAGTTTTGGTGTAATTTGTTACACAGCAAAGACAACTGAGACATACATCACACTTTCAACCAACATTTTTTGAGTATTATTATAATATGAGGAATATCAGGCCAGAAACTGTGAAGGGGAGAGGAGTAAGACATAGTTGTATCCCAAGCTGATAACGCCAAAGGAAATACAAAAAACTAATTATTATTACACAATGGGATGTGACAGCAGTGAGGTGCAAAGTTAAGACCTGTCAGAAGGAGAAATGGGCCCAAAAAGGCTTCACAGAAGTAGTGACATCTAAATTGGGTCTTGAAGGATGTGAGGGGAATACACGCCACACAAAAACCTAGTCATATATTCCAGGATGTACAAGAAGCTTGCCAAGGCCTCTCGTGTCACACGATTGGAGGGTGCATCAGTGCCAAGTGGGAAAGGGCTCAGAAAGGCAAACCCCTCCCCTGAGACAGGGCAGGTGAGAAGCAGGCTAGCAGAGGTAAGGAAGGACACAGAGCACATCTAGGGTTCTGAATCATCACTCGGGTGGCAAGTGGACGACACAGCAGAGGGCAAGACTGGAGGCAAAGAGACCAAATCAACAGTCAGGCGAGACAACATGAGGGCCTGGCCTGGTTTTAAGTTCAAGGACAAAAATATCACTCATCCAGTCTTTCATTCTCTTTTTTTTCTGTTTAAATCCCCAGTGGTTCTTAAAATAGTGCTGGTCTAAGGACAATGATTAATAAATGTTAAATTATTGATGTCCCTTCTAAGAAAGTGTCACTAGCAGCTACAGAACCAGCAGAAAGACTGCAAACACAATGATTCACCTCATCCCAGCCCAACTTTGATCTCGGTGACCTCTGCACCCTGAGTCACCAGGCTGCCTCATTGTCCTACATCGGGGTATTTAGCTACTGAGCCCCTGGGCAGGGCCCCTGCTTCCAAGCTGCTGCCTAATTCACTCACCACTGAATGTTGAAGCCGCCACCTCAGAGCACTGCCACACTAGGACTTCAAAAATATTTTAAACATTCTACTGTTTACCTAAGATAACTTACTTATTTTTAAAAAATTTAATTAAAATATTACAAGCCCTCAATCTCTTCTGAGTACCAGTCCCAATCCTGCTTCCCCTCATTTCCCTGGAGACTGGCATCGCTGTGACTTAGGGATAGATCACTCCAGATTAAAAAAAATACTTTTACATACAGATATACGTAACCATCGAAAATATATGGTATTGTTCAGCAATTTTTAACATTAACGTTATCATTCCATACAGACATGTTCCTCAGTTTCCCTCCTCAATATTTTTGAGTTTAAATATAATTCCAGTTCTTTCCTTTTAGGCAGTTGTATAGTATTCCATCACAGGGTTACACCGCACTTTATTTCTTCCCACATGGATGGATATTTAGGTTCTTTCTAATTTTAAATTATTTATTTTATTTCATTTTTTGCTATAACAAGCAAGCCCTTCTCTTTTCAAACGCCTCCTACCTCTCGTCCATTCCTCACTGGAATTTATACAATCCTCCAGCTTCTCTCCTTGCCCACTTAAACCACAGGGAAGACCTGGGCACTTCCAGCACATCCATAGCTCTTTCATCTCACGACATGCTTGGCATTAGGACCAGCCCAAAAGACCACACCTCCCTGCTCTTCTGTCTCAGTTCCTCCTCTTCTGTCACTCACCTCTTGCCACACCCTCTACTCCTTTTCCAGAAAAGGCAGGGAGAACGCCCCAGAGTCCGACCCACCCTCTCATATTCCTCACCAGAGTCCGACCCACCCTCTCATATTCCTCACCAGAGTCCTACCCACCCTCTCATATTCCTCACCTCATGCCCCCTCATCTCCATCCTAAGGATGGAACAGAAGCAGCATCTGAAAGGAAAGGCCACCAGGGGGAGCCCTGTAGCCTCCCCTAACCAACCATGCCCATGGCTACCCTAAGACCCTTTCCCCAACTCCACCAAGATTCGAGGCAGCAAATCCAATGGAAAAGCCTTACAATTGAATATAAGTACC
The DNA here is from genome assembly GCF_041296235.1 of Equus asinus. Classification (NCBI taxonomy): domain Eukaryota; kingdom Metazoa; phylum Chordata; class Mammalia; order Perissodactyla; family Equidae; genus Equus; species Equus asinus. Next base: position 48,184,537 of record NC_091805.1, read on the forward strand.
AACATTTGCCTTCTAATTTCTGGAGGGGAAAAAAGTTAAAAGATGGAATCAGATTACTTGCCTGTAAACGCTCTTCCTGTAATTACCCTAGATCTCCTGACCACTGTCTCCTTCCATTCGGTTTCAAAGACAACAGAAATGGGCTGAGTGTCAGGCTGATTCCTTTAAATAAGAGGGCAGCCTCCTGACACAGCTTCCCCTGCCCAGTCCAGTGGCCTAGGAACCACAAGCTTAGAGTCAGTTCCAGTAAAAGGACCGTCACTCAGAACCAGCAGATGCCTTATTCCCTCTCACAAACATACATTTCATAACTGTTGCTGCTGCCACTGTTTTAGGCTGCATCTCTGGACCTAGGATGCCCCAGTTTCTCCAGATTCTCAGTCTGGTCAAGAGGAGTCTGCTGGATTTCAAAACAGTCTCTTAACTGGCCTCCACCACCCTCCCCACACAAGGGGAATAACTTTTCCTCAGCTTCTGTCACACTCAGTCCTCCTGGAAGCTGGTGGACTTCTGTCTGTGTCCCCCTCAAGGCTCTCATGGCCCCAGGAAGAGGACATGAAGCCCAGGTCCTTCCTGAAAAATGCCAGAAGGGCTTCCTGGGGCAGCATCAGGATGTCAGCTGGCTGGGACAGCAGGGGATGCAGATGACCTGGAGGGGCTTCTCCAGTGGCCTCAGGAACACGACCTGGACGCGAAGGGGAGGCCCTGGCTTCAGGAAGCTCACAAGGAGTCAGTCCGCTGTGTTCCTCAATACAACATCCCCTCATCCTGTCTCCCAATGCCCAGGCCATGGAGACACAGAGCTGACATGGGGGCTGCCTGGCTGCCAATGGACATAGAGGTTTGAATGGGTGGTCTTCAGAGGGGCCTCAGAGCAGTTTGCTACTCCAGGTGCAGCCCTTCCAGCTCGCTGCTCGGTAAGCACTCCTTCTTCTCCCAACTCCCCCAAGGCCCTGCTGGCCAGAGCCACCTTCTCCACATCCCCTTGCCTCCCGGAGGCATGCTGTGGCTCTCTCAGTGGAAGAATCAGTGGACGATGAGCGATTGTGTGCCTTCCTGTGCATACCCCGAATGGAGCTCAGGGCTTGGGGCTGTTTAGATCTCCCAGTAAACGTTTCTGATGAATGACTGAATGAGCCCACGAGTCCAGCAGGGGTCTGGCTCCAAGTGTCCCCTTCCCCAAGGTTAGGAAAAGCCCTGAACACTTGCACTTGGTTCCAGAGGTTCCCAGCTAGCTTCCTGTGATAAAAGGGAGGTGGCTCTGAGAGCTGGGGGTGGCTGCACTGAACAGTGACGGAAGCAGCTTGGCTGGAAGCAGAGAAAATCAGCCTCCTCAACTGCGGCCATCTCCACACACGTGTGGGTCGTCCTCTTGGATGTTAGCTGGATAATCACACGAAGCTGAGCACCATCAACTAGCTCAAGTGTATGCGGGGGGGAGACGGGGAGGAATGACACACTGCGGGAGATCAGAGCCACCCAAGAGTATGGGTTGCAGCACAGCTAAGCCTTGGAAGGCCCAGAACTGGAAAACTTGCTGGACGCAGGCCACGTCCTCAGGACAGCATCACTCCACTCTTCCGAGATGAGATTCCTTTACTCAGCCACAGTTTCTGTGTTCCAAGCATTCAGCTCATGTATGCCTACTGCTGCCACTGCATTCACCTGCAACTCCCTGCCATGGCTCTCGGTGCAGATTCCCCAGACAGCAACCTCAGTGGCTGAGCAACTCTTTTATTACCCAGGCCTCCAAAGCTGTAGATCTTGGGGCCATTTGTGATACATACTTCATCCCACCCAGGTCCAGCCAAACTTGACCAGATGGGCATCTGCATTCCATTACCTGGCATACAACACTCAGGGCAGCAGGGACCACGGGGAAAGGGGGCCACCCCTGCTTTGAGTGTGGATGCCAAGGCACCCCAAAATATGTCTAAAACATTAATAAAGCACCAATGTCCACACTCAACTGAAAACTAAAAGTCAAGTGCATTGACACTGCTTCTGGGGATTTTCCCAAGCACCTGTTACTTATAACAATGGTCCACGGCCATTCCTTCCTTCTCAGCTTTGACTTTCACTGTTGTCGGTGGTGGTGGTGGTTCAGTCTCTCGCACTTAGCACTCCTCTGTGGGCAGCCCTTGGGTCGCATATTTTTCCAGTTCAATTCAAGGAACATGCTTTGAGCATGGCCGTGGACAGGCAGTGAGCAGTGGGCCTCTGCTCCTTCTTACTGGGGTGGCAGAAGCACAGACACATAACACGGAACCGTGGAGGCGGAGACGGATTCTGCAGCCCCCAGAGAAGAGAACTGGGGAGGAGGAGTTCAGAACCCAGCTCTGGAAGATGCACAGGGTTGTGCTGGCCAAGCAGAGGAGCCTTCCACAGGGAGGTGGGAGAATACGCACACACCACGGGGGGAGTTCCCAGAACCAGGAGCGTCCACCGAGGGAGACTCGACCACCTAAATTACAGCACTTCCCCACGCAGTGAAGTATCATGCAGTCATCAGAAGTCACAGAGAAAAATATTAGAAAAAATGCTGAAAACACATTACTAAGTGAAAGGAGAAGGCTCTCCAAGGGTTGGAAAGTATTTTTGTAAAGAAAAATGCCCCCACACCCACATACCTCTATATATGTGGGGAAAGTGCAGGGCTAATTCACAGGAAAATGCTAAAGGGTGGGAGGGTAAGCGTGATTTTTCTTCGCACTTGTTGTTTTCTAAGCATTCTGCGCTCTGCACGGATTACTCCTGTAATTAGGACCAATGGTCGCAAGTCATTTCTCAAACCACTTTACCTCTCACCCCCCTCCAAAAAGGAGTCCGAGAGGGGAGAACATCCTGGTGCAGAGGAATCAGAGGTGTAAGTGGGGGAGGGGGTGGCCAAGGGGCCTGTAGTAGGGGAGGAGGCTGATGTGACCCAGGGAAGGTTTGAGTGAGAAAATGATGGCAAAATTGGCTGGGGCAGGTGTGTGACGTGTCACATGGTTATCAATTGCCCTCTATTTGAGTTACATACTGCTCACGAGCCTCGGTGAACAGGTTTGACCTCATCTCCTTTTTTTTTTTAAGTTGTTTAGTCACTTTCCTAAAACTCCATATTTTCCGAGTTATTAAACTTTCAATTCCATGCTGATCCCTTCCAAGCCTCTAACGCATCTCTTCTGTTGCTTCTTCCAACTGGATGCCTCTGTGCAGCGTTAACAGATATGGCAAGCCCTGATGAGAACCATCCTTCCAGGGTACAAAGAAGGCACCTGAATGACAGACAGCTGGAAGAATCCTGAGAAAGCAGAAGTCCAGGCATTAACATGCAGGCCACCGCTGACTTGCACAGGGCCAAGGACACAACATACCTCACCGGGCTGTTTCTGACAGTGAGGGTGGGCCGCACCGTCCAAGGCCCTGGAGAAACCTTGGGGAACAGCAACTTCAGAATTTGGGTTCTGAACACTTGCTGAATGGTCCCACAAAGAAGGAAGGGTTCAAAGCCTCTGCCCCATGGTGGCAAAGCCAGCCCAGATGCTGTGAGGTGCTCCCCAGGCACACCCCCCCTAATTAGAGGTGAGATGAGAAGCCCTCTCTGAAAGGCAGTTTTAAAAGACACAAGGTAGTAATAAGATGCATGATCCTGAAATTAAGGATTTCTCCCTGGCTGTCACCTGAGAAGGGAAATACAGATGAGTACCTGCTAAGTCCCAGGCACTAGCCCAATGTGCACCATACTAGCACTTTCCCAAGTGTCTTCTCATTTTAACTTCCCGATCATCTGGTAAGAGAGATATACTGTCCCCATTCTACAGATGAGATGAGCAAACTGAGACTCAGAGAAATTAAGTGTCACCATGGATGGAGAGCCAGCACCACAATCTCTGACTCCGTGCTCCTTTTTCATTCATGACAAATATTGATAGTGCCGCGTCTTTGTGCACTGTGCTAGGCTGATGAGCCTCAGACCCAAATCCTCAGTCCAGGTGGGGAGACAGACATGTAGACGGAGGCTGCAAAGTGCTCGTGGCACTGTGAAGGATGCAAGGAGGACACAGGGCAGGGAGGCCCTTCTAACCACGGAGCCTCAGGGAAGGCTTCAGAGAAGAGAGCTTCCTTGCACCAGGTTTTAAGCAGGATGAGTGCGGGCATTCCTGCCTGGTGAGGGCGGGATGGCACAACCAGGATCTCAGCAGAGAGCAGCCTGAGTACACACAGAGCTCCAGGACAGAGCTGCAGGGTCCAGAGACCTGCAGCAGTTACCAGTGATAGGTGCGGGGTACAGAGGCGAATAAGGAAGACCAAGATGAAGCAGCAGATCAGGGTGGGCTCTGTGCCATGCAAAAGAGGCTTTGGCCCACGGGCACTGGAGAGCCACTAGGGGGTGTAAATAAGGGAATATATATTCTGAATCGTGTCTTGGGAGGATGGTTCTGGCAGGAGTGACGGGAAAGGGGCCCTAGCAGAAGATTCCTGCAGTGATCTAGATGAAAGCTGCTGAGGCCCCAGCTAGAACAGATCCCTGGGGGTGGAGGAGGGAGGTCTGGCAGAAGAGACGCTAAGGAAATGCAGTCAAGAGTCAAGAGCATGCGGGGGTGTCCAGGGAGGTGTCCGGAACAACTCCCAAATTTGGGTGACTGGGTGGGTGTACAGAACGGGGACAGAGATAGGGTAGGCTGGGGGGGAGTTGATGAGGTCATCATCAGACTGAGAATGTATTCCCATGGCCCATCTAACTGCCTAGACCAACCCACCACATGCAGCTAGAAATCATCTCCTCCAGCCAGCCCTCAGCAGGACAGAGGGAGCAGAGAACAGTCACACAGCTGATGGATGGCAAACATCCAGACAGGAGGTGCTTCCACAGGCCGTGATAACCCATCGATCTATTTGACAAAGATGCCAGAAGATGGTTCATTCAAGGCTGCTCCCAATTACCTGGGATTCAAGTCCTCCTCAAAGTCTCCATCAGCTGCAGACCCCACAGCTCCCAAATGGGCATCATTACCACCAAGGTCGAGACGTAGCAGAAGTCACCAAGGGCAGAGCCTGTTCCTGGAAAGCATCAAGGACTCCAGACTCACGCAACTCAATCAATGAAAAGGCTTGATTGAGAAAAGAGAGGAAAAACAACCAAGATGTTCAAAATAGAAAATGATCCCATTAATGAGGATATAGTTGTGAAGGTGTATCACTTTGCTGGAGCTGCACACATTTAAAATACTTACGTGGTAATCAAAACCAGAAAACACTGACCATCCCTAAAGGCCTCCAACCCATCTAGTGCCGGCTGGAACACCGGAGTTACCAGGTGTCTTTTGTGTACGGCCAGATGAGTTATGGATCTATGTGTGGCGGTGGGCGAGAGGTGACCAGCATCTCTCAGCAGCAGCAGACTAGCATCAAATGGTGACATACTCTCCAGGATTTAAACGGCATCTCAGAAACCACTTTCCAGATAACTGCAGAATAACTAACCACCCAACATACTGAATGAGGAGCCCTTGGAGGCGGAAAAGAAAGCAAACCCGGAAGGAAACGAATGGGCACATGGATGCTGAGGGATTAGCTTTTAATCCTTTATCAGCCGTATATTTCTGTCTCCCCAAACTTAGGACGGACTTTAAAGGAAATCCATGCTGTAGGGGGGAGAAGAGAGAGTGTACTCATTAACTCAGAGCTGCCCTTGACTGACAGGATTAACTCACCATACCTGTGAACAGGCCCCAGCGCACGGAGGACTTTTTAGGCGCAAAGGAGCTGCTGTTTAAATCCTTTCTACAGAACCTCCAGCCAAATCCAGAAAAATAAAGGGCTGCAGTGAGGAACAGATGAGGCAACAGATACAAAAGGGCTTTGAAAAAGTCTTAAATCCTCACGGGTAGGGATGGTGACATTAGTATGTTTACAGAACACTGGAGTCACTTGCTAAGGCAAAACTCCAGAGGTAGGAGACACTGGGACCCGAGTGGAGAGTTTCTTCACTGCAGCTAACCCTGACAGGCTCATTGTAAAGTAATGAATTCTGTGGACACTCAGAGAGAAAAAATAGCCTCCAATGCTATGGATCGATGCTGCGCACTGCAGAGAGACAGCCTTTGGTTTCCACGACTGCATCTGGGTACCGCGCAGAGGTCAGCGGCAATCTGTCCATTTGAAGGCCAGCTGAGGAGACGTCAGCCCCAGGCCCAGTCACAGGGCCAATGTCCCCACACTCGAGGCATCTGGAATACCCCCAGGCTCAAGCATTCCTGTCCGTAGCTGGACCAGGTACTTCCCACTGCTGGCACCAGGGAATCAGGGGGTCTCAGCAGGGCACCATCCATCCAGGAAGTACAGCAGAATTGGTTTGGGGGTTTTGTGGGGTTTTTTTTTGCGGAGGGGACTTGAGACAGTCTTTTAGTCTCCTCTCTAGGGCTGAATTCCCTACATACAAAAATTCAAAAATTTTAAAAACCAAAACAAACACAAAAGGGAAAACACCTACACAATGTGTAAAGTCCCCTTTCAGCTCCAAGATTGTGTGATTCTGTGACACCAAAATTCAAAGGCCTTGGACTCCCCTAATTATATATTTTCCCCTCTGCCAGGGAAATGTACATGTAAATGACAGAAGAAAAAATATCAGAATCATGATCTTGGGAGTAAAAGAACACTCAGAAACCATACAAAGCAGAAGTGAAGAACCAACACGGAATGAATCTGACTTGAATTAGAAGCAACATTTAAAATTACAGGTTCGGTGGCTGGCCCAGTGGCGCAGTGGTTAAGTTTGGCATGCTCTGCTTCAGTGGCCCAGGGTTCATGGGTTCGGATCCTGGGTGCAGACCTACAACACCCATCAAGTCACACTGTGGCAGTGTTCCACATACAAAATAGAGGAAGACTGGCACACGTTAGCTCAGGGACAACATTCCTTAAGCAAAAAGAGGAAGACTGGCAACAGATGTTAGCTCAGGGCTAGTCTTCCTCACCAAAAAAAAAACCCCAAACAAACAAAAACCCACAAAATTACAGGTTCAGAAAATCTTGAACAGAATCCCGGGCTGAGGTTAGCCCTGTCCGCAGGCCCTGCCTTCTCATGGAGGAGATCGGTCTGGAGAGGAGGCACTGGCTAAGGAAGAACCTCCGAGCTGTGGAGGCTGAAACGAGAGGCCAGAGAGCAGGAGCCCACAGTCAGCATGCCAGCAGCATGGAGAAAGCATATTTTCTGAAGGTGACTCATGAAACCAGTCACAGAGCTGGTCTCTGGGGGACAGAGTGAGAAGCAGACAATTTTCACTGTCTACATCCTTTGGTATCCTTTTAAATTAAACACATGCTTGCATTACCTATTCCAAAATAAATGAATAAAAATATATGCCATGCCAAAGTACAAGAGGCAGACAATAAAAAAGACAAGGACAATTTAAAATTTCTCCTAATCGACTGTCATTTAGAAATCTAAGGGGAAAATGGGGTGGGGAGTGCCCAAGCTAGTGAAGAAAACAACTAATAAACAAGAGCCACGTGGTCCCTGACAAACCTACATCTCTCCCGTCCTCATTCATTCACATCTGCCTTCAAGCTCCCACAAGCCTGGTCTCACGCCCAGAACCTCTCCTGGTTTTCCCCCTCCATCCCTGCCCACAGCTCCGCAGGCACTTGCTGCCTCCTCTCCTGTCTCTTGCCCAGTAACCTGGGTTGCCCAGCAAACCACAGGTGGTGCCCTCCGCTCTCCTCTGCCTGTAATGGCACCATTAGGGAGTTCATCTGCTCATGCAATTTCCCCAATGAGCCAATGTGTGCTTCCCAAAGTTGGCTGCAACACGATCTCCCATCCCACATGCTCTGCTCACGTGACACTGATACTGTTGCCATCGAGAGACAGGATCTGTTTCCTCCCCTTGAATCTGGGTGGGCTTATGACTATGGCAGAAGTGACACTCTGTAACTTGAAGGCTAGGTCATGAAGGCTTCTGCCTGGCTCTCTTGGGACACCCACTGGGAGCACTGAGCTGCCACGAAAGCAGACTGACTGCTCTGAGCCCGCCATACTATGAGGAAACCCAAGCCAGCTCACAGGAGTGACCACGTGAAAAGAATGAGATGCTGGCCCTCTCTTCCAGCTCCTAGTGTCCCAGCCCAGGCCACCAGCTGACTAAAACTACACAAAAGACCCTGAACCAGGACCACCAGCCAAGCCCCTCCTGAAGTCCTGACCTGCAATCCCTGAAAGAGAATAAAATGATTTTTGTCTTAAACCACTAAGATTTGGGGTGATTGGTCACACAGCACTAGATGACTGATAACCTGCCTCTAACAGCAGAATCCCAAATGTCTAGGCCCCATCTCACACTCACTGCACATTCCCACTTCTTACTGGTTTTAAGGAACTGAACTTGATGAAACCCTCCAGTCACTAATGCTAGAAATCTGTTTCAATAAATTCACTGTCTGCCTATACTGCCTATTCCTCTAAAACAACTCCCCCTGATTCCTGCCTTCTTCAGCTCTCTTCCTGGCATAGAGGAGTCTGTGTTCTCCACCTCTCCTTCCTTAATTTTACCCTTACTCATGGAACTGTCCCTAAATTCAGCTTATTCACAGTAACTCTTTACCCGACTCCTTCCTCTCCTTTCTGCAGCCACATCTCTGTCCAGGTCTCCAGGCCTCTGCACCTGGGGCTGCATCAGCCACCTCCCAGCTCCTCATTCTTTCCAACTCCCCACACACAGAGCAGGAACGACTTTGTTCTGCAGCCACCATTTTGCAGAAAAGACTTGAGGCAGCTTAAGCACAAAGACTTCTCATTCTCAAATCTGTAATGGCCATCCTCTTTTTTGGGCCCTCAAGTATATCCACCATCATTCCAAGAATCAAATGAACAATACCGGGTTCTGGGGTCCCTGACCTGCACCTACAATATGAAGGCAAACTCGGAAAGATTCCAAAGCCCTCCACCTGGGATGGCCTTTTCTCTACCCCACCCCCAGCCAACTCCTAGTCACACTTTAAGGCCCAGCTCATTTGTCATCTCTGCTGGGAAGCCTTCTGTGCCCCTTAGGCAGGCAGTCACTCTCTCCTTGTGTTGTATGCCCGCCACCACAGAACAATGCCCCTCCTCACAGGTGCCTCCCGTTACCCCTCACCCCACTCTGAAAGCCCCCTACAGCCTCTCCTCAAATAAACCAGGGCCCCTTGTCCTGCTTTCCCTGAGCTTTTCCTGTCCTGCTTTGTCCTGAGAGCCCCACTCCACAATGACCTGCCCAGGAAGAATTCCCCACACCAGGTGTACGATTCCTTCCATACTCAAAGCTGCTTTTATAACCATCTGTTCAGCTATCCAAGACTTCATGGCTCGAGGTTCATGCATTTCTGAGTTGGCCCCAGCTCCCCTTTCAGGCCTCAAGCACATCAGGAGGAAAGCTGGTGACAACTTTTCCCGAGCTCAGAACAGCTTTCATGCGCATGGTTCTCATGCCTGGAAGAAATGCTGCTCTCCAGTCACACTAATGAAATGGACAATGATGTACTTAGCATCCTGGGTCTTAAAACTAAAAGAGTATTGGCACTGCTGGATCCCCAGCTTCCAGAACGGTGCCTGGCACAAAATAGGAGCCCAAAAATATTAGTTGAATCAATGAAAGGTCATGTGGCCCAGCCCCTGACTTGGAGAAGCTGTGGTCTGCCAAGGCCCCTCTACATCAGGCATCGAGGCCTGAGACGTTACATGACTCAGCCAAGGTCACCAGCAAGCCAGTGAGGGAAACTGGAACCCCCCGTCTCTTGCCTCCCAGCACATGGCCCTCCTTCTGCCCAACCCCAGCTTTCTCCCCACCCACCCCTTCCACATTCCAAAGACGGCATCTCCACAAGAAGCCCTGGACAGCATCCAGGAGTATGTTTCTTCCTGGCTTTAAAATGAATTGTGACAAATGGCTCGCAGATCTACTGGGCCATGAAGCTGAGCAGATGGGACTGCAATTCACACTATTAACTTAAATTCCACTCGATGCTATTTCAAATTAGGGCATTTTATCTAGAAATTATAAAAGAGTGTGGTGGGGGTACACTTGTAAATAAGTTTGCCAGCAGATGCATTTACAAATCTACTCACTCCTGGCCACTCTCAGTGATCACAGGTTTTTACCCAACGCGCTTACTCTCCTCCACAAAAAAGTCCTGACTCACATAAAGAATGACAGATCCTTGGGGTCCTCTGGTCTAACCACCCACCTAAGCTTGACTCCCCGTACCTAAGGACATTCTCCCCACAGAGGCACATCTCCACTGATGGCAGCCCCGGTGGGAAGCTCTACGACAAAGTCCTTCTTTACTTTGAAGTTGGGCGTAGGGGTCCTGGACACAGGACAAGCCCAGTCTCTTACTTATCCCTTCAATGGGCAATAACTGAGCACATTCTAGGCACCGGACACTGAAGGAGGCACTAAAGCTAGAGAGTGATGCACAGGAACAACCTTGACCCTCAAGGAGCTTGCCATCTAGAAGCCCTGAAGCTTTGCCTCTCCAGGCTGAATGGCCCGAGACCTTTCATGGCTGCATGTATGACCTGGATTCAGTTCCTTTCCCTGTTTGTTACAAACTGGCTCCAGTCTGCCTCTGTCCTCCAGGTATGTTGACCAGAACTTCACTCTGTTTCCCATGTGTGTTCTGAGCGTGGAGCAAGCAGACCACCACATCCTGGTTCTAGACACCAAATTTCTTTCAGTATAGACAAGGCAGCTTTGTTTGATGGCCACATCGCATGACTGACGCCTGCCAACTAAAACCTTCCATCCTTCCCACAGCCTTCTCCTCCTACTTGTGCACCTGGACTCAGAACCTTGCATCAATCTTTGTTCCATCCTAACAGGATCCAGACCGTCAGCCTATCTTGTTTTTCATCTTCCATATCAACCAACATACTACTTGCTATCCCTTCTTGGTTTAAAGTCACGTGACTTCAAATGATTAATGAGTATGACTCTATTCTCACCAAAACTCATCAGAAAAATGCAGAAAGGTCAGAATAGAATCCCACGACACACCAATCCAGCCACAGAACTCTGAAGACAATGCTTGGGCACCTTATTTCCCTGCTCGTGTCCTGCCTGTAAGAGTGTTCCATCACAGTGTCTCTTGCTGGCATCCACAGTAGGTATTCTCAATAAATACACCAGTGTGATGCCAAATCTAAGTCATTCCACACATATTAAAAATAAAAATAAATTTTTTAAAAAATGTGTTATCTGTACTATCTTCACTCTTTTTGTGGCTTCCTGAAGTCTAACAAGCTAGAAATCTCAGAGCCAGACACTGCAGCTCCCTTCCTTGACCCCTTCATCTAGCCAGCAAGTCCTGCTCCTTTCTCACCAGAATCTCTCCCGTTCCACCGCCACCTTCAGAAGACCAATCCAGGCATTCTTTAATCTTAAAGGTCTTTAGCATATTTTAAAACTTGTCTCCTTACTGCCACTCTCTCCTTCCGCCCCAGCCAATCCACCCAGCATGTCTCCCATGGCAGTTTCCTGCCATACAAACATGGCCCAGTGACTCTACTTTGCCGGTCCCTTCAAGTCCCAACTCCTCCTCTTGGTATCATGGTGTCCAAATTCTAGCCCCACTCCATCCATCTAACCTGACTCCCAGTAGTCCTTCCAAAATGTGTCTTTTCCCCTAAGCCCACCATTAGTCATTCACACCCTACAGGTTTTGCTTACAATGTTCTCCAACTTCTCATGTTAGCGAGCCAAAAACAAGAAGGAAAAAGAGGAAGGAGGCAGGGAAGAGGGAGAAGAGAAAGAGTGAAAAGAAAAGAGAGGAAGGGAAGAAATGGAAAAATAATAGTAGCAGCACCAGCTAACTCTCACAGCCCGGAGTCTCGCCAGGCCCTGATTTTAATGCTTTATACATTTAACCCTCACAACCACATGAGGTAGGTACCACTCTTCTCCTCATTCGCCAATAAGGGTGGCACCAAGAGGTTAAGTAATCAGCCTAGGGCGACATATGGAGTCTGTCCTCTGAACCATTCCACCCACATCACTGCCCAGAAAAGTCACAGGTAAGGAGACAGGCATGGAATTCAGCACCAACCAGATAAGGAGCCAACTGTACAGGTCCTGTGGGAGGGTGGGGTCAGCCTGGGGAGTGAGGGAGGGCACGACACAGAGATGACCTTGACCTGAGTCTTGGGAAGGAAGTAGGAGTCGGGGTGGCAGCCCAGGAACAGGTATGAGGAGGCATTCACTCCACGTGAGAGGACAGGGCACGTGCAACGCCAGAGGGCAAAAGGTGAGTTCAGAGATGGCCAGTGTAGGCTCTGGCTGGAAGGGCAGAGTGAAAGGAGGTAGGTAGTGAGCAGAGGTGAAGATAGACAGGCAGGGTCCACATCTTCAAGGGTTTATGTCTTGCTAAAAATGGGCCCTTAATCCTGCGACACACCTAGTTAACCATGTCATTATCTAAATCCTACCTCCTCCAAGGCCTGCCTGCCCTACGAAGTGCAAACCTCAGGCGTGGAGACAAGTGTTAACCAACTGCAGATGAAAGGAGGGAAGCTGCATCTAGGACCGGTTCACATACAGGCACGGAGGAAGCCCCCTCAGCCTCCTCCCCTCACGCTGTCCTTACCTTCTCCAAAAGGAACAAAAAAACACAATGTAATTGCTTCTTCTCTAAGCTTGTTAAGTCAAATCATTAGGGCTTCATTACTTGGCTTTTTCTAACTATTGATATAAGTGTCTGGAAAATACGTGGAGTCAAGGGCTTCTAGAAATCCATTAAATTTAGGGGGATCCATGATGTACTATCATTAGGTAACAAAGAAAATATGCATTTTCTCAGGATTAGACAAGTTTCTTAGCTTCAGTCAAGACACTGACAACATCATGTGACAACAATGTCCCTCTCAAGCTCATCAGAAAATAAAGAACAATTACATATTTCTTAAATTAATTTTTGAATGAGGAAGTATTTAAAACAGAAAAGCATAAAGAATAATAAATACCTGTGCACATCTAGGACTGTCAAATCCTGGTATGCTTTAGATTTTTTCTTAAAGAAAGCAACTATTACAGATGCTCCTATAATCCCTATTTCACTGCCTTCCCAATCCTATCACCCCCACCCACCCACCCCAGAAATAACAACATCCTGAACTCAGCATTTATCACTCTAGTGCATTTTTATGCTTTTACTATACACATATGTATCCACAAACAATACAGAGAGTTTTTACTGTTTGAAAACCGTTGAAATGGTATCACATTGTATGCACTCTTTTGCATCTTACTTGACAAAATATTTTTGAGAGTAATCCTTGTTGACAAATGTCACTCTAATGCATTCATTTCGATTGCTATATACCACAGTCTACTGTATGACTATTCACTATATATAACACAATCTATTTGTTCATCTTCCTGTTGATGAACTTTTTAGTGGTTTCCCACTTTCCACTGCAATACTTTTGGAAATGTTCATCTAGGGGTATTTTCAGGAACTCTCGGCATTGCCCAACTGCTCTGCAACATTGGTGCACCAATTTTATATTCCCAAGGTCAGTGTTTAAGCCTTCCTTTTGTTCTGTCTCTTCACCAACTCCTGTTATCCTTGGACTACTACATTTTCACCATCTGATGGGGACGAAATGCTACCTCCTTGTTATTCTGAAAATTAATTTTAAATCGGAAAACAAATTACTAATAAATACAGCTTAGTAAACAAGAGCTTTCAACAACACATGAAAATATAATAAGTGTTCCTTGGGGGCTGGCCCCGTGGCCGAGTGGTTAAGTTCGCGCGCTCCGCTGCAGGCGGCCCAGTGTTTCATTGGTTCGAATCCTGGGCGCGGACATGGCACTGCTCATCAAACCACGCTGAGGCAGCGTCCCACATGCCACAACTAGAAGGACCCACAACGAAGAATATACAACTATGTACTGGGGGGCTTTGGGGAGAAAAAGGAAAAATAAAATCTTTAAAAAAAAAAAATAAGTGTTCCTTGGATTTTCTTGAAAATAATACAGGAAGGGTCAGGAAGTGAGTAAAGATACAGATAAAACAAGATTGACTGTGAGCTGATAATTGTTGGAATTGGGTGATGGCTACATGGGGGTCCATCATCCTATTCTCTCCACTTTACTAGATATTTAAAATTGTCCACAATAAAAAATTAAAATAAGGAAAAGCAGTAGCAGCAACCAGAGTAAAGAATATCTAAAAAAGAAGAGCACCTCTAATTGTGGAAGGCAGCCTTCAGAAAGGGCAGAGCCACGGAGCTGCAGGCAGCAGGGGACAAAGGCAGCTGGGAGAAGGGCTTTCGAATTGTATCAGGATTTAAGTCAAGAGAGTCAGGAACATTCTTTTTCAGATGGGTGCTTCTGATGACCCTTCACAACACTGTACCATCTAATAAAATGTTACCTGATTTTAAGAGTATGATTGATACAATGATCACCATTAAAAATCACTCCAGTTTGTGTTGCATAAAATTTTACTTGGAAATACAGAACATTTCAATTTTTTTCATGCTCCCAAATTTGCTTTTTATTATGTGCAAGAATTACCTGTTATGAAGAAAAAATTGGTCCTTAGCTTTTTTTTTAAGTCTGGGATGACATCAGTAAGGATAAGAGATCATACTGCGTGCTTTTGAGTGAAACTGTAATCATGATGAATACTCCTAGAATTCTGGATGCCTCCACGCTGCTAGAGCAGGCAGGACCTGAGTCCCCATGCTTGGGGCAGGGGTCCAGGCACTGGTTGGTCAGGACCCCCAGGATATGAAAGACAAACCTCAAAGAAACAAACAGTAGGATTCGGGACAAAGCAAAATTTGACCTGGAAGAGAGCTAAAAACCCCTGTCACATCTGTGGGAAGAAGCAGATCTGCTCAAATGGGTAAGAAAATGTGGAAAAGGAAAAGCCTCGACAATAATTAGAGCCAATGGTTTAGAACTGGAAACTGTGAGACTGTCAGCCCACGTGCCCTGAACACAAGGGCATGGCGGTGGCAGGCACAGAGCTGCTCCTGGGCAGGGGCGCCCCGGCAGCGCCATCAATCACACCACTCCACGCTGGGCCGTGGGATCTCAGGGTGGCAGATGTCAGCAGGGCGCCACCAGGGCCACCTGCCAGCGAGCCCACGGCAAAAACTGCTTAGTTAAGTCATTTTCAGGTTCCTCTGCATATTTGTGCCTGAAATCATCTCACCTGGTGGAAGCTGTATGTCCCACCCATTTTAACTTCAGTCTTCCCTCCCTCCACCTCTGCCCCTACAGCAATTATTCATTAACCACAGGGATTTACCATCCAGTAACAAAGGAGGCTACAAACCTGTGCAGGCAGCACAGCTCAGTCCGAAAAGCCCAGCGTGAAGAGTGAGCGGTGCTGGGGTGGTACACCAGCTCCTCTGTGGAGCTTTATCCACCAAATGCAACGCGAAAGCTGCCGAGGGCTCTAGAGTCCATCATCCGGTCCTACGCCCTCATCTACAGCAAAGGAAACTGAGGTCAACTCGTCCAAGGTCACACGACTAGTTCCTGACAAAGGGGCTTAGAGAACACAGGTCTCCAGATTACCAGATCAGTGCCCTGTCCCCTACACAGCCTCCCTCTTCTAAAGATCCAGCCATCAGAACATCCTCGTTGTTGAATCCCAACTACTCTTCTACTCACGCCTCTGGGTCACTAAGAAATCCCATCGGGGAGGGACATTCATCACATGACCTTCAGGAGCCTTGACTCACTCCACTGACAGTGCTTTGTGTCCTCGTCCTCAACTCCTGGCTGGTTGGCAGTAGCTCTCTCCTCTTTTGTGCATTTATTACTGTCAGTCTGAGGGAGTAAGCAGGAAGTTTGCATGCCGGGTGCTTAGAGGCCAGCCATTCTCAGCTGATTATCGCCCCGGGCCAGCCTGCCCCAGTCACACCCGTCCACGCCCCATCCTCCTGCGGGTGCAGGCACAGCAATCCCAGAGGAGTGGAGGAGCAGGTGGCTTCCTGGTGTGAGCCCGGCCTGCCCACCCCAGCACACTGCAGGAGGTGGGCCAAGGCCAGGTCTCATGTCACCCTGCATGTAAGAAGGGCTTTTCCGTGCACAGGAAGCTTTCCCGTGTGCAGTACAGCTGACCGTCCAACCCCCTGTGCAATGGGGACAACTGTGCCTATCCCACAGTGAGGAAGCTGAGGTCCAGAAAGGTCAGATCATAAAGTTAGAAGGAGTCAGGGAAAGGGCAGGATACCAGGACTTCCCACACCAAGGGAGGGAGTCTTTTCAGTCCAGTGGGCGGGTCCTTCAGCTAGTCTCCATGCTCCCCAAACCCGAGGCCCAGATTTGGTGAGGCCGCTCCATGGCCCACGCGGCAGAACAAATGTCTGTGCTCAGTGCTCTCACTTGGTGACATCAATCCTTTAGAAAGGAAGACCCGGGGCCAGCCTGGTGGTGCAGTGGTTAAGTGTGCACGTTCCACTCCTTGGCGGCCCGGGGTTCAGGGTAAGGACATGGCACCGCCATGCTGTGGTAGGCATCCCAGGTATAAAATAGAGGAAGATGCGCATGGATGTTAGCTCAGGGCCACTCTTCCTCAGCAAAAAGAGGAGGATTGGCAGTAGTTAGCTCAGGGCTAATCTTCCTCAAAAAAAAAAAGAAAGAAAGAAAGGAGGACCCACGCTTCCTTCATCTGTACCCCTACCAGAGAACACCCATTATCAGCTGTCCCCACTCAGGAAAAGCTGGCACAAATAAACAGAAAGTAAACCCAACCATATGTTCTTCAAATTCCTCTCCATCTCCCCGAGACACCACACCAGGGCAACTGTGATCTGACAGCGACCCTGTGCAGTTTTGGCCCTGCTAAAACCTCAGGGACCTAAGAAGAAAGCAATGGAGGAAACTGCAGTGGCAGGCCACCTGTTAAGAAGAGCCTTGAGCATCAAGCTCTAGACTTGAGACGCTCGTAAAGCAGCGGCTGTCCCACACAGCCCTGCACACCAGCAAACCCGAGCAAGCAGGAGGATGCTGAGGCCATGTCCCCAAGGGTCCCAGCAGCATCTGCACGGGGCTTCACTGGGAGAGGGTATCTCTAAATGCAGCTTTGGCCAGGAGACAGCATCAGTGGGGCCCATGAAAGCCGGGGAAGTGAGCAATACAGGTTTAGAATGTTCCAGTGTCCACAGGCTGCAAATGGGTCCCAGTTACAGCAACAGGAATTCTATAGGTGAATCTTAATTATGAACCCAAGTGATAGCTAGGAGGAAAGCCAGTACAGGAGGATGTCTGAGTGGTGGGCAGCCGTGAGAGGAGAAGGCTGTCCCGAGGCACCAACAGCCCTCCTGGAGAAAACCTCTCCAGCATTCAAACTTCTCCAGAAATCCCCTGTTAAAAGGGAAGATTCAGGACACTATAACAAGATTATCAGCCACTAACACCTCAGCAGCTAGTGACTCTATGGTATGACCAGAAAGGCCCTAGATTAGAAGTCAAACATACCAGGTCCCCTTCATACACTGCTGGTAGGAACATGGCAGTCACTTTGGAAAACAATCTGGCAGTTTCTCATAAAGTTAAATATACACTTGCCATATGACCCAGTAATCCCACTCCTGGTATTTACCCTAGAGAAATGAAAACCTACGTCCACACAAAGACTTATACATAGAACGGCAGCTTTGTTCACAATAGCCCAAAACTGGAAACAACCCAAATGTCCAACAGCTGAGGAACGGATAAACAAAATGTTACATAGCCGTACAATGGACTACTACTCAGCAATAAAAAGGAATGAACTAGATACATGCGACCACACAGATGACTCAAAAACATTAAGCTGAGAGAGAGAAGCTAGATTCAAAAGGCTACATACTACAGGATTCCACGTGGACCACATGCTGGACAGGGCAAAACTGTAGTAACAGAAATCAGATCTGAATTTTGCTGGATGTAAATTATACTACAATAAAGCAGATTAAAATGATACTGGTTCCTTTTCCTTAACTAGAGCTCAAAGGGGGTCCATGCTGGCTGTGACTTGGAGAAATCACATAACCTTGCCAGCCTCAACTGCCCCATCTGTACAGGATAGGCTATGTGACAGCCCCCGACCCGAAACTGTAAGGATGAAGTGAGAGAATGTGTGTGGGTGCAGAGTCTGGACCAAATGGGGGTTCAACAAACGTCAGCTTCTGCTTCCCCTCCTCAACGTAAACGAGCAACTCTACTGATCCATAACCTTCCAACCAGCCCAGGTCAGGGATGAGCTGGATGAAACACTGGGGAGAAGAACAGACAAAGGCTGCAGCCGGGATGGATGGAGGGGGTGGAGGGGGTGGAGGGGGTGGAGGGAAGCCCACAGATGTGGCTGCGGGAGTGAGCGGGGAGGTGGAGACTGGGGACAGGACAGAGAGGGCGGGGAGGGCTGAGGACCAGACAGCTGCTGACTTGACCACTTCACTCAAGACCAGCCTGGCTGTGGCCTCCAGGCCTCTCATTTCCTCTACCTTAACGAGGGGTCATTTAAGTGCCTTCCCATAACGCCCTGCACAGTCGTCACTTAAATACAGAGCTGAGCTGGAGCAGGACAAAGTCTCCTTTATAACACGCTGTGATTTGTTCCCTTGGGCTGTTTGAACCCTTGGGCTCTGTGACATGGAACACAAGTTCCAGCAGTTCCCCGCCACTTCCCACAGGCGCCAGGACAGAGCATTCCTTTGCCTGGCTTCTGGTTAAATGCCATTATCATTATCTTTAGGAGGAAGCTGGAGATTTCTGGGGAGTGGGGTCAAAAAGAGAATGGAACTTTCTAGGAACTTTAAAAGGCTTGGAAATGAATGGGTGCCAGTTCTTTATTATGTCAAATTTTTAAAAGTTTCTCTTAGCATAACACACTTACCGGCCAACATGCTTAGTTTCTGGCTCATAAATAGCCAAGGCGAGAATTTCCTCACTTCACAGGAAGGGAGTTGGAATGAGGCAGAAAGTGGCCACTGAGGAGTATTCACAGTAAACCAAGACTGCCAGAGGCAGAATCAAGTGAGCTGTCAGTGGTGAAATATGGAGTGGGCAGCAGCTAAGTTGGGACAACAAAGGAAGCTGGGAGAACAAACGGTGGGTCCCTCCAGTCATGGGTCATCGCCACCATCAGGAAAGCCTGGTGGCTAACCAGCACGTCCTTGCCTGCTAGATGCCTGTGTTTCAGGTGATCCGAACTCAGGTAACACAGACATCGCCCTGAACCCTCCCCCGGCCCGCCATCCTGTGATAAATCACTCATTTTCCCCAGGACACTCTCATGAGATCCCTGCCATTCCCTTACACGCAAATGGCCAGTGCAGGTTCTTTCGATGAAAGCCAGCACAGTACGTGAGACAACACCAACCCCGCTCCCTGAAAGGCCAGGAGAGAACACAAAATGAGCAGAATCCTAGAGAACGGGCAAGCGGTACCGACAGAAACAGGAACTTGAGTAGATGCAGGAGGGTACAAGTAAAAACGGTGTATTCATTGGTCGGACATTTAGAGGCCGAGGTGTGGCAGCTGGCAAAAAAGCGGAAGCTGAAGGGCAGGTGAGACCCAGGCAGTAAAGCCCAAACCATGGGGTGAGGAAGCCCCTCAGGGCCAACGATGCTCTCAACATCAAATGACGCCAAGGCTGGGGAACACTCAGTGGGCTGGTGTGTTCAGTCAATGGCTCAGAGATTTCTGGAGCCCAGCTACAATGGCCTCACCAAGACTGAAACAAAAACAGTGAGATATCCTGAGGGAGGTGACAATGTGGTCCAAAGGTTGTGCCTTTATGGCTCAGCAACTATGTACTATGGCCTAAATCCAATCTCCAAATGGCCACATGTGTCTAAGGCAACCTGAAACCAGGCAGCTGACCAGGGTGGCAGCCCTGGCCCTGGGCAACAATAACGACAACCACCATTTACTGAGCATTTATTAGGCACCAGGCAGGATGCAGAGCACTCTCCTCGGATGGCCCCAAGTAATTCTCACAATAACCCAAATGAATAGCTCCCATTATTTTACAGAATAGCAAATGGAAGCTTAGAATAGTTAAGTAGCTTGCCCCAAATCCTATTGCTGGCTCAACAACAAAAGCTTATTGAATGTCGGTTGGGTGGACAGATGGACAAAGGAAAGTCCAGGCTGGCAGACAGCTCCAGGGGCATCCTCCTCCTGGGAGTAGACGTGGACCTTCTAGGCCTGTCAGAGGAGGCAGGGAGAGCAGTGGGTAAAACAAGAGTGGCTGCTCATGAATAGAATGGCAGGAACAAATATTTATGACACCTCTATTCTGTTGAAAGTGGAGGAATAATACAAACACCAACTCTCCATTAGACAGAGCACTGGTCCCTCCCTGTCTTGAAACTTTCAGATCATAAAGAAAAGCCCAAGTGGCCAATGCCAGCTATCCTCAGGTCTGAAGGGCTTTCTTCTGGTTGTTTGTGGAGTCAAGGTTTCCAGTGAGAGGAGAAACAGGACCCACCAGAGATCACCCCCGGAGCAGCAGAGGCGCCTCACAAAGGCCTCTCCCTTGCATCTAACTCGGCTTGGTTTAAAGCAAGATCAGATTCAGCATCTGCACTTTTACTGCTGCCTGACGAAAACCAGATGCCAAATGCCTCCCAGCACTGCACGGGGGCCTCTGCCCTTAGGAAAACAGCGTGAGTCGGCCAGGCAAAGTGAACAGACACAGCCCTGCAACGAAGAGCAGGCACTCCAAGCGCCTAGCTCCACACTCCTGGGCCCTTAAGAAAAGGCACATTTTGAATCTTTCGAGAGTAGGAAAGACTAAAAAAGATGAGCTTTGCACCTCATTCTTAGCTAGTCTGGAGGTCTGGAACTTTTCCTGAAACTCCACTTTGAACCTGATGATCGAGATGCTTAAGCTGGGCACCAGTGGATACCAGCCACCAAAACATTCCCCTCTGCAAGCCACTTGACATTCTGGCGACCCACGGAGAGAGCAGCCATCTCGCTAGCACTGGTCATGAAGAGCGATCCCCATTCCCAGAAAGCTAAAGGGCCTTGGGGGAGCCAGGAAGTAAACTTGCCCTCCAAAAACACTAAGAGCCCCAAAGAGAGAGTGAAAGTCGGCCAGGCAGCTCTAGCTCAGTCATCACTGACCTCTGAGCAGACCAAGTCAGAAGGAGGCAGAAAAGTGTGACCTGAAGACCACATGTCACCTCGATCCTACACAAATAGCAGGTAGCAATGCCACTCTGCTACAGCTTCAGGGCTGGCTTATTCAAGGATTTGGAGCAAAGTCTGACCCTGGAAGGGCAGCCCTCCTCCCCTTGTGGCCACACCCCCAGCCCCTGGCCCTTGGCCCCAAAGATGCTATGGCATAGGAGGAAAAAATGGAGGAATACATGGCTCCCAGCTGCCTTGGCCAGGAGGTGACATCTGCCACTTGCTCGCCCATTTTATTGGCTGAAGGTAGTCACACAACCCAACAAAACTTGGGAAATTTGGAGGAGTATGCCCATCGGGGGAGCGGCTGTCCCTGCCACATCATCTGAAGCCCTGAGCTCTCATTCTCAAGGTCTAGCCCATATTTTCAGATGAATTCCAGGTCTCATTACTTACAACCTCCGTTATTACCTCAAAACCCCAGTGGCAAAAACCAGAGAGTATCTTCCTAAAATGGATCCCCCCTTCCAAATTTCCATTTTATGTCATTTCCCAAGCCATCAACTCAAACACTTAGACCCATTTTCTAGACTTCCCCCTTTCTCAATATTCAATCAACCCACCTTTAAATTGCTATTTGATTCCTTCACAATTTTCCTTTGATATCTTCCCCCATTTCCTACTGCTTTCACCTCAAATCTCACCACCTATGACAGAATTTGGTCACTCGGCTTTTACTTTCTTTCCTTCCATCAGCCTGGTACATGGCTGCCTAATCCTCCCTCCAAGGTGAGTTTCTCCCCTGCTCAAGGGCCCATGATCCTTCCCCACTGCATAAATCGAGGGTCCCCCTCCAAGCCTGCAGTTCTCAGGGCTCTAGAATCTGCCTGTGGAATTAGTCAGGACGTAACCTCACTGTTCTCTGACAGTGCCACATCCACTCCTGTCTCCACAGGTCTGCTCATGCCATCCGCTTCTCGGAATGCCCTCCTGCCCTTCCTACGCAAATCCTAATCCGACCTCAGGATCCATTCTAAATACAATCTCCTTTCCCACCAACGTACTCACCTCTCTCCCTTCTGGCTTACCACAGGGCTAAGCGCTGGCTCTGGCTATAGTATACCTTTTGATGATAATCTGAATTGTATTGTTCTATAAAAATCAATCTTATTTCCTGCTCCTTTGAGGGAGTGTCTAACACAGATTGCCTTTGACTACGAGTAGTAGAAAACACCAACTCAACTGGCACAAACAGCGAGGACAAGAAGGATGGAGGCCAGTCTGCTCGGTCTTCCACGGCTCTGTCATCAGGACCTGGTTCTTCCCATCTTTTCCCCTGTGTTGGCCTCAACAGACTTGCTTTCCTCATGGTGACAAGATGGCTGCCTCATTGCCAAGAAGCTAGTGGAAGGAGCTGTCCCCTCTTCTGTGTTTCTTTTTAAGAGAGAAGACGTCTTTCCCAGAATCCCCACAGGAGACTTCCCATATCTCACTGGCCAAAACTGTGTCACATGCCCATGTCTAAACTATGGGCCTCCATGACTAGGTTAGATCAATCAGCTTTCACCCTGGAGCTGGAAGCAGGGTCATCTTTCCTTGAGTAGTGAGGGTGGAGAGGCGTGGCATTCAAGCCAAATCAGGGCTCTGCCGTCAAGAACAGAAAAGAATAGCTGTTGTGTAGGCAACCAAGAGTGTCCGCCACAGGCAGGGACAATGTCACATATTTGTGTTTTCCCTTACTAGCCACCCCCATCCTGTGCTGGCACATAAGGATGCTCAACAAATAGCTGTGGAATTGAGCTGAACTAGAAATTATCCTGTGGGTGTGAGAAAATAGTGAGCATTATAATAGAGTGGCACAATTGGACATTTGTGCATAGAAACGGGAAAGAGGGCCATAAAATCCAAACAGATGCAAAAAAGTAGTTAGCAGAGGAGATTTCAGAAACTCTAGTCCAAACCCTAGGCTGGGCCCGACTCCCAGTTCCACAGAGAGGGAGCAGGCCCCAGGCCAGAGTGCTGGGCTCCTCCCAGCAGGGCCCAGCTGGGCCTTCTCCTCAGTTCAACCCTTGCCTCCAATGGGCCAGTGGTCTGCTTCCAGCCCACAACCGATCAGGCACAAAGGAGACTCACAGTGAGGAATGCCAGCGCCTAGCAAGTAACTGAGCCCATGGTGGGCACAATGTGAATCCCTGCATGCAGGAGGGCTGCGTCGGAAAATCAAGCGCTCCCTTCACTCAGGATCAGAGGGACGGCTCCTTCAGCTGTGCTGCTAGGTCTCTCCTCCCTCTTTCCTCCTTGGGGCCCGCTGCTCCTGCCTTTGCCTTCCATCTCAGCTTTCTAGCACACTCGTCCAGATTCTCTGGGCTACTGACGGCACTCCAGACCCCAAATGCCCACGCCTCCACTCTTGACTGGGAAGTGTACCAAGAACTGCACAGAAAATACACTGAGCACAAGGCTCTAAAGTCCCACTGATGCCCTGTCTACATCACAGGCCCACAAGTTTTAGCTATTTGAAGTTTTGGAGTTCCTTTTCCAATTCTGTAGCTGGCATTTCTTTGGCTAAAGAAAACTGTGTTAAATGCAGCCTGTTATAAAAACTCATTGATTACGACATGTATTCAGCATTCAATACATACTGACTGGGGAACTATTAGCATCAGAACCGTATGACGCTGCTGATATTCAACCATTTTTGACCTACAGACAGGGCAATGTCATTCGGTTCAACCTAATATTAACCGTATGTCAGAATAAGGAGGGGTCCGGGACACCAAAACCAACAACTCAGACATAATCCCTGTCCTGATGGAACTTACAGTCTAGTGCCTTAAACCATTAATTAAAAAGTAATCTCGGGCCAGCCCGGTGGCACAGCGGTTAAGTTTGCACGTTCTGCTTCAGCGGCCCGGGGTTGGCCGGCTCGGATCCTGGGTGCAGACATGGCACCGCTTGGCACACCATGTTGTGGTAGGCGTCCCACATATAAAGTAGAGGAAGATGGGCATGGATGTTAGCTCAGGGCCAGCCTTCCTCAGCGAAAAAAGAGAAAGATTGGCAGCAGATGTTAGCCCAGCGCTAATCTTCCTCAAAAATAAAACAAAACCAGAACAGTCTAGCTTCACTAATGTAATTAATTGTACGTGTACAATAGTCCCCCTTTAGCCACGGTTTCACTTTCCACAGTTTCAGCTACTGTAACGTGGTCAACCATGGTCCAAAAATATTAAATGCAAAATTCCAGAAATAAACAATTTCTAACTTTTAAATTGCATGCCATTCTGAGCGGCGTGATGAAATCTCATGCCGTCCAGCTTCAGCCCACCCAGGACATGAATCATCCCTTTTTCAGATTCCCAACCACTGACACTGTCCGCTCCTGACATCCAACCATCAGCATCGTCATGGCTCAGTGATCCTCCTTCTAACATATCATCAGAAGGTCAGTAGCAGCCTAATACTATGTCCCAAAGCCTACATCATTCACTTCACTTCATCTCATCACATAGGACTGCATCATCTCACATCATCACAAGAAGGATGAATACAGTACAACAAGGTATTTTGAGAGAGAGAAAGAGACCACATTCACATAACTTTTATTACAGTACATTGTTATAATTGTTCTATTTTATTATTAGTTACTGCTGCTAATCTCTTACTGTGCCTAATTTATAAATTAAACTTTATCAAAGGTATGTATGCATCAGAATAAACAGTATATGTAGGGTTAGGTACTATCCACAGTTTCAGGCATCCACTGAGGGGTCTTGCAACATATTCCCCGTGGATAACGGGGGACTACTGTATTTATTTGTTAACTGCTTGACTTCTTGCTAGCCTATAAACTACACAAGAATGATGACTGCGTCTCCTCCACATAACACACTGCCAAGCATGTGGCAGAACACATTAGATATTTGTTAAACCTATTAATTCATGTTACAAGTGACAAGCACCGGGGCTATGGAAGCATTTGGCAGAGTGATCTAACTAATCTTGGGAGGTGAGGATCAGAGACCTCACTAGCTTGGAATTGCTGATATTGCTGATAAGGCTGAATTAGGTCTTTGCAAAACAGGTCTTTATGCCACATATAAACCATCAGCAGCATACATACATGGGGTTTCATAGGGACTATTTAAAATACTTAAGAGAACAAACTGTTTTCAAGCACAATCTAGTATTTCAGACTCGCCATTTACATAAACAATTGGTACGCTAATTGCAAATCATTCTTATTGCTCTCCTGAAGCAGGATCCCCCAAGGATCTTTATTAGGCACTCTGTTAGCCTAGTTTGAGTTACAGTGTTTACTAAAGCAATAACAATGAAGTTCTTGAAAAATATTTGGTAATTCAGACATTTTACTAATTCCAACTAACCCTCCTCATTAGTCTACATTGTTAGGTATTTTATCACCTCGTTAAGCGAAAGTATCAAAGGCTGCACTTAGAGCAATAGTCACCCAATTCTTCTGCAGGACACTTCTGGTAGCAAGAACCTGAGCTAACATCAGAAAGCGGGTGGAAAAAGGAAAATGAAGAAACGACAATTTGAAGAGCAACTGTAGTCCAGTTTAGTCTAACCAACAACACATATATGAAGTCACATTCAAATTATAAGCAAAGCACGTGAAAACTTTAGATCCTGCACCCCTGACCTTTTGATTGACCCGATATAATTTAATGAAAAGCGTCGGTGAACACCACTGACCAGCAGACCCCTTATCTATTTTGCAACATCTCTGTGAGAACCAGCCCTGGACACACTGCACAGACACCAATGAGCTCGGACAGTATCATCATGCATGTTTGGCCTGTCACTGTTCTCTGTCCCAGCACAGAGAGTTAGTAACACACTGGTCACATTCATGGCGCATCTTGAATGCTCTTAACAGAGCAGATGATCAGCAGGCCCTGTCCCCACACCAAAAGCGACAAACAACCTGTTGCCAGCAAGGAGGACACCCGGTCTCTCCGAAGGATGCCAAAGTCCCGTCCTGCCTCCTTTGCAGAACTTTGCAAATCTCTTGGATGCAAGCAGGATGATCGGGGCTGGCGGAGATTATGCTCTGAATGTCTTAAGAGATTAGTTACTTAAAATCCTCCACATGACTTCAGTCACCCCGGTTACAGATGACAGAGTAAAAGCTTACTTGATTAAAGCCAAATGCCTATATATTTGCAAAAGGGAAAATATGCAGAAGAAAACAAGAGTCAGATTACTGATGGGCACTGCACCAGCTCCAGGACATCAGGGCTGCTGAATAAATTATGACAAGGAGGCACATACAGTAATCACAGATTCACCATAAATACCACAGCCCTCAAGGCTCTCATACTTACTTTCCCCCAAAGCAAAGATTGAATCTGGCCTTGTCCTCAAATAAGGCCTGGCTCTCCCCAAATTCCAAATATGGGAAATCACAGCTCTTCTGCAGTGGGGGTAAGAGTGGAAAGGCAAATCTTTGTATTGCGTCAGGTTTTCATTAAAACAAAGACAATGTACATCAGAGTCTCTTTCCCTTCAGTTAGGGGCGGTTTCCAGTCCTCCTTGCACTCGCCCCCCTCCCCCACCACCCAGGCTATCACAGTCTTTTCATCACCTCCAGAATAATTCTCCTTTAAAACAAGAGGAATAAGCATGAGATCTGCAAAGACTCTTCCAAAATAAATTCAAGCGTAGAGGCACAGTAGCTCTCGATCTAATTTCTCCCTTCTACAAGTCCACTGCTCAGGGTGGAGAGCCAGTCCTAAGAGCTGGATTCACGACATGAGAGTGAGAAAGGAGTGACGGACGTCATTCCTCCCAGCCAGAGAGGTGCCAGAACACCGGGCAAGAGGCCATCACCCGCTCTCACAGAGGAAGGAGAAAGAGCTAGCAGAGTGCTTGGTGATCTTGCTTTCTTGAAATGAAATACCAGAAACAGATTGCAAAACTGTTCAGCAAGCTATCTTTTGTACCGAAACTTCAGAAGACATTAAGAAACTGTTCAGCAAATCATTTCTAAACAATGTCACAGAGAGTTGTCTAGTTTGGGGGTGAGCCTAGAATGACTCTATCTGCACTCCTCATAGACTCACAGACATGTCCATCTGGGAAGCAGCATTCCCAACAGACCATCCATCTCCCAACCAACACAAAACCACTGTGGAACAAAACCGATGAGAAAAAGCGGAAAAGCCTCTGAGAAGTGGGGCTTGTTGGCAAAAGGACGACCCTGCACAGAGGTTCTGGGGAACATGGGCCACCTGCCTTGGGGCTAAGGCAACTTCCACCAGGCACAGTTTACCACCTGCCTGGGACCTGCAGACCTAGAGGACTCATGGAGAAGGGAGAAGCACTAGTGACAGTGGAGAAAAGTACAGATCCTTCCCTTCTTAGGGCCAACCCCAGGGCGGCAGAGGGTACCTGGCAAGGTAGAGATCTGGAAGAGCTGACACCCCACTGAGCTGACACAGCAGCTCCTGGAAAACAGGCCGAACCGTGGGACCCTGAGCTGTCCCCAAAGCCTCCCCTCCCACGGCCCCCTAAGAGGAGTCACTCTGTAGGGAACTAGGGAGGCCAAGTACAAGGTGGGAGAGACATCAACCTTACCACCACACCTCCAACACGGGGTCCTCAGGGAAGCCTGGTGTGGATGCCATCTCCTGTCTGATGGGAAGTACATGATTGCTCTATTTCTCTTTTGTTCTTCCTAGAAATTCAGAACTAAGTATGAAATTCCCAATTCCCACAGACAGACAATTTCCCCAGCAGTTAATAAGGACATTCCACATTTCCAAGACCGGGGATATTTGCAGATTTTCAAAAGAAAGAATTTGCCTTTACCCGCGCCTCCCCCCCACCCCCACCCCCCCAACACTCCCAATCTCCCTCCATCACTGGTATTCATCTCTTACTCCTAAAGGGCCCTTCACCAGAGCTGCCCAAAGTATTTGTAATTCATGGTGGCTAAAGAAGAGATGAGAACAAAACTGGAAGAAAAGATGTTAAGTAATAGAAAAAAGACTTACCTTAGGAATAGAAAAGAGTTCCCTAATGTCAGAGTGTTTTAATTAATCTTTCTATTTATTGAAGATTAAAAATACATATCAGGCGACTACTTAAAATGTTCGTCATGATTTTAGCTTTTAATTCCTGGCATTTGAGATAACAGAACAATGACTGCTTGTGGCAAGCACTCAAATATTTGCCGAATGAACCGAGGCAAAGTCTTTTCAGGGAAGTATCGTAAGTAGATTCTAACAGAACAGTGGTTGTGGGATGGGTGGTAGCAGGTCAAACCCTGACGTTTAAGAAGGGTTGACTGTGATACGTGAATCCAACAACCATCCCCCCGAAGTAGCAACTGTTTTAAAAATCAGGTCTAAAGGCGAATCATCTAAGAAACCTGCTTTTGCTCCAGGGGTTTTAAAGACAGTCATATCAGTGAACTTGAGAAGCAACCCAGCACTTTGAAATGATAATCTTTTACAGCCATCGCTGCTTCTGCAGGGCTGGAGGAAAAAAAGCTCTCTTCCTTGGGGTGAAGGTCTTAAATGTCTGGTAGCCATGGCCTTAGAGGTTAGTCGAGTCCAGTTCATTCTAAATGGAGGAAGCACTTAGGAATTGAAAATGCAGGAAAACTTCTCTCAGTTTTTTCCTAGTCTCTGAACAAACGAGAACCCTTGACTGAATTAGACATGAAACCCAGAATTTATGGTTGTCCTCTTAAGTTTTAAACAGGCTTTATTTTAATTCAACATAATTTCAAAATTATAACTAAAATAGTTGCTAAAATACATGTGCTTAATTTGTTAAATTTACATTTTTAGAGAAAATATTCAGAATAAACAAGTCAATTATTTTCATTAAATGCATTAAAATTTAAGGGTAGTGTTTTTATTATGACTCTTGCTCTTGATACAGCAAGACAAAATTATTCCGTTATATAGCTATCGAGTGAGGCTCACTACTCCCCAACGAGTCCACAAATTACAGTTTCAACTAGCTATAAAATAACCAAATAAGTTCTGATATGGCCATAAAATTAAATCTGAAAAAAGAGCGAAGTAAATCACCTCTTTAAAATCAAGCTGTTGAACAATATGCTCTGTATGATTCCATTTACGTCAGGAAAAAAAATCTCCATTTGTGTGAGTATAGGCATAGAAATTATCGAAGAGATCTGGAAGAATCTATATCAAACTGTGAAGAGCATATGTCAGACTCAACAAGGGATGGAGAGGAGAGCCTTCACATTCTACTTTCTGTCTGAACTGCCTGGAGTTTTCACAAGAGAACTACATTTACATGTTACATATGTCAAAAAAAAGAAAAATCAAAAAACTAACGCAAACATACAAACAAATACAAGCTACTCTCTGAAATTGAAACCAATCTCTCATCACCTTACTTTTATATAAGATTTTACCATAAAGCACTTTATTTGCTGTTTTAAATGAAGACTTAATTCAAATCAAATCTTCAGGGAAAATTAAGATTTCCTGATGGGGGTATTACACCTAAGAGGTTGTGAAATTTCATTCTCTGGAAGTCTTTAAAAAAAAAAAAGAAGTATGTTATACCTGGCCAGGACAGGGTAGGCGTGGTTTGACCTGAGGCAATGGATGGTTCTCACCTCCAAGCCTCCTGTTCCTCTTCCTACTCAAAGTCCTTCCTAGCAAAGTCAATCAAGGTCACCAACGTAACCAGTCAATGGCCAAACACCACCTAGATTACCCAAGCTCCCTAGAGATCGCAAAGTAACACTTGGAGAGGTTTCAAAAACACCTAACAATGACACCACCTGCCTAAGTGTGTCCTCTGGTCCTCGGCAACCCTGAGCACCAGGCTAATTTTGTTTTAGAGCTGGACTATATCAAGTGTGAGCCATCACACTGGTTATCACATATGAAAACAGACTGATTACTATTTAATACTTGCTGTCTGTCTGGGAGACAGAAGATTTCAAACTTATGGCGCTCCTGGGGAAAAGGAAGTTAATAAAAGGGGTCCGTGAGAAGGAAGTTGGAAGCTCGCCTCATGACATGTCTCTGTCAACAACATACCACAGGCAGGATCCAGTGCCCTGTGAGGGCAGAGACGGTGTTCTCAGAAGTTATCATGAAAAAGGAGGCATGGACAGCACTCCGGAGTATGGGGAAACAGGTGTTACAAAGAAAAACAGTACTAAATCCACAAAAATAATGCCAACTTAACATACTCCACCACATCAAAGAATCATAATGGGAAAAAACATAAACTGGTATCAGACTTTTTTTCCCTGTTTTAAAAAGGGGCAGGGTCCTGAAGATGAGGGGAAGAGGCACCACTGGAAGACTGGATATGAGCTTCTTTGAGTTTACAGTTTTGTTAGAATGTTCTTGCCCTGATGATTTTTTTGATGGATACACAAAAGCTCTTCTTTTGATACAGAACATGTCCCCTTCACTTCCCTCCTGAACTCCCCACTCCAGGGACACCTCCTGCTCTCCCTGGTCACCTCTGCCCTTGGTCCTCCAGCATATCCACTTAATAACGCTCTGGTATCTTCCATCTGTCTCTGGCCCAAATACCAAGACCTTTTGCCAACCAACTGCTCCAATTCTTACCAACCAGCATCTTTAGGGCCCTGGCCCACTGACACTCAGGCTTCTCCATGCTTAGAAGCCTTCTCAAAGCAGCCCCACATGCCCAGGGTATCCTACACCCCACAATTCTGCCTGGACCTCATTCTTCTCTTACTTAAGAAATGCCTAACATGCCAGCTCTTCCAGAAAGCCTTTCCAGACTGACCACACATGAGCAACTCCAGCTTCGTCCCTCTCCTGGACAGAGAATTCCCTCACTTCTCCTGCTGAGCTGAAAACAAGAACAAACTTGCCTCGCTTCTCTTTCCCTAATAGACGCCATCCTCAGAGAGTACATAATATCAATGTCTTCCTGTCCATTTGCAAAGTGATTTACCATTTGTTTTATTGCTGGCCTGAGATTATCATCTCCTAGGGAGCAAGGACCAGGGCTGTGTTCAGCAGAGCTCGGGTCACCTGGATGATGGGGAATAGAGTATTTGGGCGAATTTAATTAGAGGGTTAATAGACGGTTAGGCAAAAACTTTGCTTCAACTCTCGTTATTATAATGCCTCTTATAAAGCTTTTTAAAATAAATCTGACCACTTTCCAGCCTGGGTAGAGTTAATATAATTTAATCTTTGATTTACGATCTTGCAGTGCCCTGAGGCTCATCATTCTCTCCTGCTACTATAATTACAGATGCGGAAGATGTAGAGACTGGGCTGACTGTGGCCTGGAAGCTAATTTCTAGAACAAATCCTTGCTACCACATCTTGTGATTTTTGCCTTCCTGAAAGGTGGAGTTCAAAAATAAAAACAGGGTCTGGCCCGGTGGCGCAACGCACATTCCCCTTCTCAGCGGCCCTGGGTTCGCCGGTTCAGAACCCGGGTGGGGACACGGCACCACTTAGTAAGAAACCATGCTGTGGTAGGTGTCCCACATATAAAGTAGAGGAAGATGGGCACAGATGTTAGCTCAGGGCCAGTCTTCCTCAGCAAAAAGAGGAGGACTGGCAGTAGTTAGCTCAGGGCTAATCTTCCTCAAAAAATAAATAAATAAATAAATAAAAACAAAATCCTGTTTAACTGAGGATTCCGGTCAAGGGAGGTCCATTGCCATGGTCGTTGTTAAGTACCTGCCACAATGGCCCACAATTAGTCACTTAATAAAGGATTCTTGATGAGGGAATCTGGTAATATGTGATTTTTCTACAAATATAAGCTTGATTTTGATGCAACCACTCATTTCTATGAAAATCAGGGGCATTCACACACAGGTGTCCTAAATTTCCTTAAATTAAAAACCAACTCTTTACGAGGAATAGCTGTGCTCACTTTGAAGCTGCGAAGAAACACGTGTCCAATCACGGTGAAAGAAACTCCCAAAGGAACCTGAAAATATTAATCAAGGAGCCAGAACTCAGGATGCACAAGGCCAGGGACCACAGGAGGAAAGCAAGTGGAGCCATTTCATTTAGTTCCCAGGCCAGGGCTCAGCGGAAGCGGTCTGCCTGGGCTCCAGAGACCCAATCTAAGCCCAAATCCCAAACTCATTACAATCTAAGCCAATTCTGTGTCCACATCATCCCACATGAACTGTCCCTAAAACCAGTGACAGTCATTTCTCCAAACCCTAAAGGGCCACTCTATCACCATTATGACTGCTGACTCCTCTGCGTTCTCAGGACTCTGCTGAGCATGGAATGCCCTCCCCAGTCAAACCCTGCCCATTCCTGAAGCCCAGCCCAAGTCCTCTTCCCAACGACTACCAGCTACATTGAACTTGACTTTGAACTTCACAGGGGTCCACGGACGGAATTCTGGAGGTATGTGAATTTGAATGGGGAAAAAAAATTACATCATTATTTCCACTAATCTCCAAGTAAATGTTAACTGTTCCTTTGATTATGAACGTAGGCAACCATCATGGTAATGTCTGCAGGACCTGTGACTTTGTCACAATAGAAATCACATACACTTTCATAACACATCACAGTTTGGTGTAGATACCTCAAAATGTCATTTTCACTCTTTGCTATGCCATAATTACAGTAATTGTTAGACCTGCTGTTAGAGCTTGTTATTTAATGTGCTATTAAAAAAGCATATTGCTATATCACAGATTTGTTTTTTCATAATCTGATGGCTATATTTCAGTATAAATTGATTTCCTTTGTTATCCTGTCTATTTTTATTTATGCATTTTAACATGCTATCCTAAGAAGGAGTCCATAGGCTTTACCAGACTACCACAGCACAAAAAAGGCCTAGAACCCGTTTGGTGGAATAGATCAAAAGCTCTATAGCCAGCCAAACTTAGATTCAAATCCAGGCTCTGCCAATTTCTAGCTCTTTTCTTTTGAGCAAAATGACTTAAATTCCCTAAACCTTAAACTTCCTCATCTTGATCAAGGGAGCCAATAAACAGCACTTAACCTCATGAAACTGTTGATTCAACAAAAAATTAAGTGAACACCTAGTTACTCTGTGCCAGGCACAAGGCTGAGTTCTGGGGCTCCAGTAATGAACAGGACAGACTTGGTCCTTAAGCACCTTACATAGAAAGGCATGCTATATAAAGTGTTTAGCAGTGACTGGCACATAAGCATCCTATAAACACTACAGTACTACTGCTAAGACCACCACATTGAGTGTTTAATTATATGCTGATTTATGTTGCTTCCCATGTAACAACTGTGGGTTCACCTAGCTCAGGCCTTCCCAACAAGGTTTCTTAGAGGTCAGGGGCTGGGCTGCATACACAGAGGGAGCAGTTTGTTAGAGGGAAGAACACAGAACTTGAACCAAATGGTCCTGGCTTCAAAACCCTGCTCTGCCACTTACTAGCTTTGTGACTACACCAGAGACCAGCAGCTGTCCCTCCAAAATCTGCTCTCTCCTTCCTCTACAGTAATAGAACCCCCACTTTTTAGCTGGACACTCAGAAGTAAGGATATTATTTCCCAGCCTCCCTTGCAGCAAAGTATGGTCACATGATCAAGTTCTAGCCAATGGGGATGTAAGCAGAAGTGATGTGTGCACACAGAGTTGAATGGCATCCTAACCAGTCTGGTCCTTCTGACAAGAACTCCCTTCTCTGGCATCCTTGAAAATGGTCCTCAGGAAAGGGAAGTGCACTACCTCTGGAACAACTGTTGGGACAGAGGTGTCGGCTCATCAATAAATCATGATCCTCAACCTCCTGCTTCAGAAGCCTTCCCCCGCCTGTCCCCAGCCACTTCACTTCTCTCCTCTGCCTCTTCCTTCTCTCCTGCCTTTGATCACACCAGGCCTGCCTCTGAGCTCACTACCATCAGAACATCAAAGTTCCTTTCAATCTCTTTTGGAAGCACCCTCTGGTCTCTCCCCTAAGAAGTCTTCCCTAACCAACTGGGAGGTAAGTGATCACTTCCTCAGTCCCATCCTATTCAAACAAGAGGCCTCTCAAACTCTACAAATGAAATTCTCTCCCACTGGAGAAGCACACAAATGATCATTAGCATCTACAAATTCTCCTGTGTTGATCCAGAGATGTCCGAACCTCCTACATTTTCATTGCTAACACTTTTAAAGCTATTTCATCTTGTTTGCAAAATCAGCACTGGTCTGGGAGGCATAATACTTCACGGCTATGCAAAAAAATCGAAATTTGCCTTATGTGCCTAAAGCTTATATCCATCTTTCCTGATTACTCCCTTCCTGTCTTGCAGACACAAATCCTATTCTCTCTCTCCCACTTTGCTGTCATCTTTCCATGTCACTGTCACTCACACAGGCTGCTCCGAGATACAGGCACAGCCTCTCAACCACCTTTCTCTCCACATTCCCTCTTTTCGCACTCATGCCACATTCACAGCAGCCCCTACTCTCTCTCATCTTCTGCCCCTCTGGCTCCACACATTCTCGGTAGTGGACAGCTTACTATCCTCATGGCTCAACCAGGCCCAGGCTCAGGAGGGCTCTGGAATTGGAACAAGGGTGGCCGTGGCAGCCAATGGCTCCCAAGTTGGGTGTGGCAACCAGAGCTGCAATAGGAAGAAACAAGACACAGTGGTCAAGAGGACAAGAATCAGTACCCTAGTGGCTTCAGTAGGACAAGGACATGGGCAGGATCAGCACCCAGACAGGCAGGAAAAGTGGAACCTGATCCAACTCCTAGACACTGGCAAAGGAGAGGAACAGCAAGCACAGGTCTAATGATGTCGAGGGAGTTGCAGGAATCTCGGAGATTGACCCTGTATATCCCCTCACATACTGTCAGAGGGTTTTCTAACTCAAATTGCCATTTCTAGAGGATGGCACCCGAATCAGTCTCACTTTGCAGAGCACTTAGCCTTAGTCCACTTTTTACAAACAAAATTTTATTCCAGGTGTGTGACCCACAGGGGCATAAAACCTTGGGATTCTTTGCTGCTTTAAATTCACATTACACACTAATTTGCATGACACAACAAGAATGCTGACGCACGAATCAGACCACACTAGACTGCAGGCAGGAAATAAGACCCCAATGTGGGTTTTATTCCCTCCCCAAGCACCTTCCGCTCCCCAAGGTTAAAAAGGTAGTGGCAAGGCTCCCTTCTGCCCCACTGAGAATCATCAAGCGGGGAGAAAAGACGAGATTTCATCAGTGGGGTTCACAAAACCAGGCAGAGATTACAATGCACATCCACAGTTCTAAACTGTCCCACTCTCACCTGCGTCTGGTCTGTGAGT
This sequence comes from Equus asinus, assembly GCF_041296235.1. Classification (NCBI taxonomy): domain Eukaryota; kingdom Metazoa; phylum Chordata; class Mammalia; order Perissodactyla; family Equidae; genus Equus; species Equus asinus. The sequence goes on from NC_091805.1 coordinate 48,219,927, forward strand.
GTTCCCCTTCAGCACCACCCTAACACTTGTTTTCCTCCACGGTACCTCATTAGACATGAGGCTGGGATGGAGGGAAGATAACAGTGCCCGGTGTCAGGGCCCAAGCTCCACTGCATAGGGCGGCCGGGAGCAGGAACCACAAGGGGACCAGCAGGCAGCCTGACATTTCTTGCGCAGCCACAAGAAACAAAAGGCACAAATGTCACAATTCCTTATTTTCCCATTGGCGGCTCTTTCTCCTGCCCTGGGCCCCACCCTTCCACTCAGCTTTTTCCCACAGTAGCCACCCAACCCCACCCCATGCCCAAACCTCCCAGAGGGCTTTCCTTGTTTGTCCTCTTGAATCCACATGAATCACTAATTACTGATTTAAATCCAGACACTAAGTGAATGACAAATACCGTGTAACAAATACCAATTCAGCATTGAGGACTGGCAAACGGAGGGTTACCTGCCTTCCTGACTCTGCCTGAGCATCCAGAAGACACTGCGGCCCAACCCACACCTGGACAGAAGACTGACTAAACTTGGTGCCAGGCGGTGCGTCTGTGTGTGTGTTGGAGCCGAAAGGGCTGGCACTAAGGAACTCACACACCGGTTCTTTAACTTGGCTACACATTGGAATGACCCAGGAGAGCTGAAAGACTGATGCCCGGGTCACCTTCCCAGAGAATCTGGTTTAATTGGTCTGGGGTTGCTACCTGGAGACCGGGATTTTTAAAAGCTCCTTCAGTGATTCCAACATGCACCCAAGTTTGAGAACCACTGACTGAACACTTTTATTATGTGTTCCAGACATTTTTCAAAGCAATTAAGATGATTAGAACACCTCAGTGTGTTTAACTGTCAAGATAGCCCTTGGAGGTATCATCCCATTTTACTGAGATTCAGGCATCAATCACGGTGAGGCTGAGATCCAAACTCAGGCTCTCTAACTCCAAAGTCCATTCTCCTTCCACCCATCTGTGAATTCTTGCAAGGGTGTAGACAACGCATGAATACAATCTCCACTGCCAGTAGGTCACAAATAAGCTCCATAAATGCAAGTCACCTAGATTTCGAGATGCAGACACCCTAGGCAGCAGTGACGACCTCTTCTGAATGCAGGGACCAGGCCATACAGAGGGCAGGCAGTGTGCTCATGGGTGTGCTCATGTGTTTCATGGAAAGAGATAGGATGCACCAGATTCTGGCCAGGGAACTTTTCCTAGACTCCAGACGTGTCCTAAAATACCACATTTAAGACGGTGCTCAATGGCAAATTTGAGAATGGATGAGTGTTAGGCAGAGAGGGGCCTCTTCAGTGGGGAGGGAATCCTTAAGAGAGGTGACAAGAGATCGCCTCTCGGGGCCACAGTCTCTTTGTCCCACTCCAAGCATTCTGACCTTCTGTAGGGGGCAGAGAAACCAATCCTAATACCTCCCCTCCCAGGCAGCTTCAATTCCTCCAGTCTCTCTTCCTCCCAGAACTATGCCTATCAGAGCGTCCTTGGGGAGGGGACACATGACTAGTATGCTCAAACGTTTTTGGTCTACAGACCACTTAGGCAGGCAGAGCACTCCTTCAACTCCCTGTTTACCCACACCTACTCCCCCTCAAAAAAACCACCATCATTGTCACCAAACCAACTTTCCCAACAGAGTGGAAATAATGCTGCCACTTCGGATTAGAAACTAATGCGGACCAACACAGAAGTGAAGATACTGAAGCCCCACGTTTATAATACTACAAGAAACCAGCCCACGATCCACATGCAGTCCCTAGCCCACCAATGTGCAGATGGGGGACCTCACTGCAAGGCCTGGGACAGACACTTTAAGGACAGTAAATGTTCCTTCTCAAAGACAACAAACGTGTTACTCCACCATTCCTCCAGTGGAAGGGTCAGAAACAGGCCTTTTGGTACTCTATTCCAACCTGTGACACACACCGGCCGCCTCCCGGTGTCCCCCAAAGCCGAGTGTGGATGGGAAAGAACCACAAGGAACTGCACGAACCAACAGCAGGTTAAACTTTCACATCGATCGCACTGATAAGCAGCGCCACTTACCCAGCACAGCCAGACAGCTCAGCACTGGGAAAAAGCACTTCATGTCGGCAGCCAAGAGGAGACACAACCCAGGGCGCTTCCTCTTCTCCCAGTACTTAATCTCTCATGTCTGGCAATCCACTTATAGCTCCAGAGGACAATTTTGGAAACAGAACTTAGAAAATGAAAACAGGTTAAAGAGAAGAGATCAGCAGGAGGGAGTGGGGGGAGGGGCGGCGGGTGGCCGGTGTTAAACTCCCCTATGCTAAAGAAGGGTCCAGAACAATTCGGAAAGCGCTCTAGGCTTCTGGCACATCGTGTGCCTTGAGGTTTGCACTGGAATTGTAGATTGCAGTGGATTAATCCTCAAGGAAAAGGGGAAAAGAAGAGTCTGAGAAAATCCTTTCATCCACTGATTATACAGAAATGTCCTTGGCTTCCCAGTGAAGGTGTCTGTAATCTCCCTCATTCGGATTCCCCAGAGGGAACAGAGCAGGTTTTGTCAAAACCTTTGACAGCCAAATCGCCCCGGCTGGCATCGACTGTTTTGATTTCTTCAGCAAAGAGTCGGTCTCCATCCATGATGTTAGGTCACGGAAGCTGCCACCTGCCCCAGACCTGCCCAGAACACACGAAGCAAGTTGGCGTTCGGCAGCCCTGAAGCGGTCCCACAATGCCAGCAGATTTCTAAAACAAACACAACAGAGATTTATCAAAGGCAACACAATCGCCGCCAAACCGAGAGGGGCTGAGCGCTGAGCTGGTCCAGACGCCGGGGTCCCGCTCCTGGACCACGACAGTCAACCTTGGCATTCTGACCTTGGGCAAGTCGCTACACGTGCCTCCGCCTCAGTTTCCCTGTCCAGAGCAGGACAATTGTGGAAGCCCGATTGTTCCTGCAATACTTTCAGCAAATGCTTCACTCCTGGGAATTCCTTTCGCCTGCTACCGAGCCCCGACGCCGCGGGGAGCCCCACCCTCCGCGGGGGCAAATCGGGAAGGGGCTCCGCGGTGGGGCTGCCACTCCCGGTTCCACCCCCGGCCCCCGCCCCAAACGTGGGAGCTCTGCGCGCCGCGTCCCAGGTGGCCCCGCTATTGTTTTACCTTCCTGGGTGTTTATTTTTCGCTGATTGGAAAGAAAAGAGACAGAAGGAGAAGGGAGGCCGGGGCTCCGCTTTCTGCTACCGGGGCGCGCTCGCCGCGCGCCCGACCGGCCAGAGGAGGGCCCTCGGGCCGACCCCCGAGCGGAGCCGGCGCCGGGCCCGCCGCCACCCCTCCCCACCTCCCTCCCGCCGGCTCCCGGCTCCCCTCGCCGCCGCCCCTCCCCGTGCCGCCCGCTCCCACCGGACACTGACCTGGCGCCGGCCCTCTCGTCTTCTACTCCTCCGTCCGTCGGTCCGTCCGCGCCGGCACACGCCTCCGGGGACGCCCGCCTCCTCCCGCTCCTCCCGCAGCGGCACCAGCAGCCGCGCTCCGGCCCCGCCCGAGGCCCCGCCCCTCCAGTCCGGCCCGCTGCACCCGGGCAGGCGGAGCGCGGGGTGAGGCGGCGGCCGCGGCGAGAGGCTCCGCCCCCGGGCCCGCCCCGCGTCCTTTCCCCCTTCCTGCCTCTCCCTGCGGAGCCGGCGGCGGGTCTCGGCCCGGGGAGGCGCGTCGGGTGCCGCCGCGACGCCCGCCCGCTGCTGCCGGCGGCCGGGGCCACCCGAGGACCTGGCACGGCTGGCGCGTGGGCCGGCAGCCCCGAAAGTTCCTGCGGGGTTCTCACGCAGACGGCCGGGCCGGGGGCGAGCCGCCAGGCGCTTCCCGAAGGCCGGCGAAGGACCCAGGAGCCTTGACGAGGGCGGCAGGGGAGCGCGTCCTCTGTCCGGGAAACAAAAGCAGAGCCCTTTGCAGAAACGGAATCTGTTCATAAACAGCAGTGGAACCCCAGATCGCGCTTCACTCTGGGACAGAATTTCCCAGAAGTCGAGACGGAATTGGACTCTGGAAACTGCCTGCGTTCTAACCCCCATTCCTGCACTTCCTTGCTGAGGACCTTGGCCGACTTACTTAGCCTCTCTGTGCCTCGGTTTCCCCATCTGTTATATAGGGAAAGAGCCCGCCCCTACTTAATATGGTTATGTAAGATGGCCATGACACGCTTGTAAAACACTGAGAAAGGTGCCTGCCGCATCCTAAGCGCTCAGTAAATGTAAGCTATAATTATTTTATGAGGAACAGTCTTATCCAAGCAAGTGCATTTTCATTCATCCAGTGCTTATGGAACGCACACTGGCTAGGTAGCACCGTCACAAGGCGACCAAGGCGGAATAGGATAGTCTTGCTCTCCTGGAGCTGGCAGCCTATGGGGAGACAACAAAGCAAGTACGGGGAGAAAAGAACAGTGTTGAGGAAGCATATGCAAGGACCCACACCCTGTGTTGAGGGGTCGGGACATGAGAAAGATCGGGGTTTGGTTAGGTCAGGCCAGGTGCCAGAAAGACTTGTCAGAGAAAATGAAAATTATAATCCAAAGGAGCAGAAGGAGGCACCAAAGGAAGGAAGAGGAGGGAGGGGAGGGGCCACGAGCCGTGGAATGTGTATCTTCAAAGGCCCAGAGAGGAGAAAGTGGCCCAGTTAGAGGACCAGAAATCACTATTAGGCCCAAACGAGGCTGTACGGAAGTGGCAAGAAATGGGCAGAGAAGAGATCTGGTGCCAGGCTGGCCCCGTGGCCGAGTGGTTAAGTTCACACGCTTCGCTGCAGGTGGCCCGGTGTTTCGTTGGTTCGGGTCCTGGGCGCGGACATGGCGCCGCTCATCGAGCCACGCTGGGGCGGCGTCCCACGTGCCACAGCTAGGGGGGCCCACAGCGAAGAATGTGCAACTATGTACCCGGGGGCTTTGGGGAGAAAAAGGAAAAAAATAAAATCTTAAAAAAAAAAAGAAAGAAAGTAATCTGGTGCCAGAACCTGGAGGGCTTTGTGTGGTGTGAGGGGTTTGGGCTTGAGCCCAGCACCATAGCAAAGCCCCTGCGAGTTCAGTGTAAGGCAGTGCTGTTATCACATGTATATTTTAGAAAGACCATTTTGGCCTAGGTATGGGGAGGGATGAAAGGGGGGTTCTGCAGGAGGCTAGGGGATGTTGCTGGAAATCCAGACAAGAGATGATGGTGACCAGGACCACAGAAGTAACACAAGGAGGGAGAGGGATGAGCAGGTCCCCTTGATATGGGGAGGTGGGCTCTGAGGAAGGCTAGGTTGAGGGTGAGGAATGGGGCAGAAAAACCAGCTGAGCTTCAACAACTGAGATCAGGATACATAGGATGAGGTTGGATGTATGGAGTTTGAGATGCCCCAAGAGGCGTGCAAGGGAAGAGGTCCAAAAAACAATTGAGGTGGAGGTGGAGTGGAGTTCAGAATTCGGAAAGGGGTTCTGGGTTTATAAGACGTTTTTCACCCTATTAGTATGACAGTGAAAGGATTTAGTGAAGGAATAGACTGATGATTCACTTACACAAAAAAAAATAATAATAATAATACCCCAATGTACAGGGCAATGAAGACCGTGCTATGGGGGATACAGAAATAAAGGATCTTATTTGCCTTCACCTCTCTCCCTTAGCTGTAAATTCCTTGCCAGCAGGATCTGCCCTTTGTCATTTATTCCAAACAACTCTTGGCATTGTGATCTGCATATAGTATAAATAAGTATACATAAATATATTTATAAATATGCTAGAAATACTTGAATTGGATTTAATTGAATATTTATCACATATGCCAAGTACTGTATTGAAAATCTCTTCTTGTGTGTTAAACATTACCTTTCCCCCAAGACGAGCCTGACTCTGGCATCTCTCACTTCTCTTTACCTACTAGATTCCTTCATTTATTTACTGAGCATCCACCATGTACCAAGAAAAGACTCTGCTCTCAGGGTGCTTATACTCTGGTGGGAAACACAGACAATGAGACAAATAAATATATAACACAACATGACATGTTCTGAGGAAAAGTGGGATGAGGGAATCCTGTGTGTATGTGTGAGCAGAGACCTGATTAGAGGGAGGGAGTGACCCTCTGAGATTTCTGGAGGAAGAGCATTCCAAGCTTAGGGAACAGCAAGTGCAAAGCCCCTTAACGTGCTCAGAAACTAAAGGTGCATTGATGTGCCTGAAAGGGCCTGAGAGAGAAGGAGAAGGAGGAGGGTTTTCAAAGAGTTTGCAGAAGCCAAATCCTGTGGGACCTTACAGGCCAGGGGAGAAGTCTGGATGGCTCACTCTGACTGCAGGGGAGGACAGAGCACCAGGAGGGAGGGATGGAGGAGGGACACTAAAAAGGAGGCTCTTGGAGTGGCACAGGTGAGAGATGACCACGCCTAGGACTAGCGTGGGAGACATACAAGTTATGAGAAATGAGTGGAGTCTGGAAGCATTTTGAAAGTGGAGTCAATGGAATTTTCTGGAGAATTGGATATGGAGGGGGAGAGACTTTCAGAAGATCCACCTCAGCCTACTTTGGAGCTCTCTGACCCAACCAAGAAGCCTAACCCTTCTCCAAGACCACACTTCCCAAGCATTCACTCCCCAGGCCTCTCCCCGGGGCCGCTTCCTCCATCCTTGCACCTTGTACTCAATTATCGCTTCGCAGTTCCTTCCTTCTCAGCCTACCCCACCTCCTACCACCTAGACCCCTTGCATCCTTCTGGGTGATCTGTCACTTGACTTCCATCACCACCCCAGATATGTTATGGCTGGTTCCCAGCATAGTGTCTTTCTAATTCCCACACTGATGGACCATCTAAGATAGTCAAAGAATGGTGCTAACTGTAGGGCAGGGAAAGTCAAGTGCAATTGAAAATCTGCCTCTGCCCTGCAGTCAGAGAAACAACTGAGTGAAGTAAGTGTGGAGCAGTGGCAGGATGGTGGCCCTTCAAGGAGATCACCCGCAGGCAGAGAGAGTGAAGGAAGGAGAAGCATCAAGGGAGAGGAGGAGACGCAAGTCCCTAGTCAGCAAATGCGCCTGGTCCCCGGGGAAAACATTAGTAGCCTGCTTCAAACCATCTTACGCGGAATGTTGAAGCCTCTCCTGGGCTGGCCTGGAATCAGGTGGATATTTTGGACATTCTGGAGTGCTCCTTAATTCTCCCCAGGCAGTTAACCTCAGAAGCCTACAGAAGCCGGGCTGGAGCACAACTTCAGCAAAGTGTTACAGTTAGGAATGAAGGTCCAGTGTTAGCTGATTTCTCACTTTTCTTGAAAAGATTTTCATTGAATTCTTCCTAATTTTATTCATTGGAAGCTAGTGTTTAAAAATAAATTAAACACTGTTGGGGAATAACAACACAAAATTTGTTTGTGAATAAGACATGGCCAAGTGGTTCTATCAGTTTAAGTTCTCCTGACCTGTTGTAGCTGTAATCAAAAGGCTAATATAAAACCACAAGTGACATAAAGTTGTTTTTTTAAAAAGAAAAAAAAAGGAGGGGGCGTTAGACAAGTTCTCTTTTGTCAAATGGAAGAAAGTTGAGGGCAAGGCATTTTGCCTAAAGACAGCCTGCTGCTGTGCTCACAAGCAGCGATGTTAATTGCTCCTAATGCACTTTGAAATGCCAAGTGGAAAAAGCAAGCGCTCCCCGCCTCACAAAACAGCCAAGTCAGAGCTAGAAGCTCTGCTGAACAATCCTCCTGATAGCAAACTTTCTTCTTGGTGATTACCCTCCTACACAGGCGAGGATCCCCAGAGCTGGAGACCAGGAATAGCTTACACAAGACACCATCTGTCTTAAAGAAAACAAAAAAACTAGAGTTGACTATTATATCTTGAGATCAGGGTGGCAAGGGGTAGTCCCCTAAGGCTTTCCCCACAGATGCGTGCTCAGAACCTGAGGTGCGCCATCTAGCGTTAGAGGGGGGTCTGGATTTGCGCCCGATGGAACTCTGAAGAGTTTATCCCACAGGGGGACATAAGATTCTATTCAGCTCACATTCTCCTTCCTCCACAAAACCCCGGAGCTGTGCTCGCTTATTCTCCAGCTGACAGAGAACAGTGGATCTGGAGAAGAATGCCTGGGTTTCTGCCCCAGGTCTGTGCTTATTGATGCTTAACTCTGGTTGCTTCCCTCTCTCTCTCACCCTGGGTTCCTCATTTGTAAAAGGGGATGACAATAGCACCTGCCCTCCCAGGAGGTTGTAAGGATTAAATGAGTGATATACAGAAAGAACTTAGCAAAAATACTTGGGACTTAGTTCTCAGTACTCGTTAGCTATTCTCCTCTCTAGTTATGAACCTCACACAGTCCAAAGAGCAGGGAACCAGGAACCAGAAATCCTAGCTTTGGTCCAGGCTCTGCTACTTAAGCTGTCTGTTGACCTCTCTGGATCCAAGTTTCTTCTTCTGTAAAATGAGGTTGGTTAGACTAGTCAGAAGGTCCCAAACTGGCTGTGCATGAATTACTCCAGAAGCATTCAAAATACAGATTCTCAGACCCCATCTGGAAGATTCAGTCTCCAAACATTGGTGTGAGACCATACTAAATGATTTTTAAGGGCTCTTCTAGATTAAAATTTTATGATGGATTTTCACAAATTCATGATCCCATCTCCTCTGTGCAAGTGAATTTCTGAGTTTGATTGATAAGCTCCTCAACTACATAGCTTGTCACCGATATCAAAGAATTAGAAATGCTCGTCTTTTCCGCTAATATTCCACTCTAAACTTAGTCCTCGCCATGGTCAAGAGGCTCCCCACCCTTCCCAGCTCCAAACTTTGAGCATTTCATTGCTCTCCGTTCCTCTTTCCAAATCTCAGCAATTCAGATTTTTTTAAAAACTCCAAAACAGCCTTAGATCCACTTCTTACACCCAGCTCTGGCTCACTTCCCGTGCTCTTGCCTCTCTGGGCTCCCTCCCTTTGCTAAAAAATGGAAATAACCCGGAGCCTGTGGGTAGGCAAAGATTTTGAGCTCAGGCTGAACGCCATGACACTTGTCACGGTGGAGTGACTTCTCTGAGTTCAATTGGCTGACCCCCAATCTCTCTCTCAATGTCCCAGAGCAGCTGGGCTGGCCGCCAGGGCTGCCATTTTCAACCATACTGTTGTCCAGGTGGAGGACTCTTAAGAATTTGGCTTGGCCTCTCTGATGAAAAAAAGTTAGTTTGCTCACCGAGTTTCTGTCCACACACAAGGGAAGGTGTGTCACCATAGATCTGAGATTCTAAGAACCCAAACAACCATGAGCTTATAACAGAACAGAGCCTTCTGGAAGTGAGGGCACTCTTTCTGAGACATCTGTTACCCCGCTGATCGCCAGGGCTGTCTGGCCCAATCCTGCTGGCATGTTGCCTCTTTCTATAAAAGAGTGCAAAGACATTGGCAAATCTCGCCCAAATATATGTAAGCGCGGCTGACAGTTTCCAAAAGTTCACTTGGAAGTTAATTGTTTGGAACTCAGAACATATTTCCCCATAACAGTAATATAATAAATGGTGATTATATTTCCAGCCTGACACACAAGTCTGCTTAACTCTTAATGTGCTTAAAATACTACGTTTTTAAGAGGAAAAAAAGCAGTAAACCAACAATATAGTTGATATCCCAGTGATTAAATAATACTGAAAAATGACAGTGGAACAGAGGTTTTTTCCTTTTTAAATAAAACTTGACAAATATTCAGTTAACATAAAGCACTGTTCTATGCCCTGAGGTGCTGAAGAGAGCAGGCAAGCTTACTATTCTGATGGAGTTTTTACATTCTGTATTTATTTTTCTGTTTTTTGTCTGTCTTACCCCTGAGAATGTAAGCTCCCTGTGAGGCAGAATCTGGTCTGTCTTGTTCTCTGGTGTGTGCCCACTGCCTAGAATAATGCCCGGCACATAGGATGTGCTCAATAAATATTTGTTGAATGAATGAGTAAATAAATCCTAGTTGGGGAGACAGACAGTAAACAAGTAAGCACATAAATGTGCAACCAAATGTCAGCTGGTGATAAGTGCTATGAAGAGAAATAAGGCAGAGAATGCAGGGTTGGAGGTGGCGATTTCAACAAGGTGGTCCTGAAAGGCTTCTTTGAGGAAACAACATTTGCACAGAGAGCTGAGTAAGGAGTTGAGTCATGGAAGAAATGGGGAAAAGGGACTGCCACTTTTGGTAATACCAGACCAGGGTATTTGGACCAATGTTCCCACTGTTCACTAAAATACCTGGACAAAATTTAAATAATGTTAAAAATAGAGTGATTAAAGTGGCAAGGAATTACCAGGCAAAAGCTAGGAGAAGGCAAGGACCATCACTCAGAGCCACTGTGGCCCTGAGGACATCTGTGAATGTGCAATCAACAGCTGCCAAACTGAGCTGAACTTTTGGTGACCTCATAAGGCAAGGGACAAACACCAGAGCCCAGGAAGTAGGTGAGGGCTCTGAACTTGAAGCTGGGGTCCACCAAGAGCTACATCTTCAGGGTGACTGTGAACGATCATCAGCTCTCACTCACACTTGCAACCTGCCTTCAAGTCATCTGGATGCTACAGGAGACCTTGAGCCTGGACCTTGGCTTAAAGTGTATCCAGACCGAGAGCAGCGCCAGGTACCTTCCAGAAGTAAATGAATATCCTTTTGGGAGAAAGATCTATCACCTTGGACCTCAAATTATTCCAAAATGAAGTTTCCAGCACCCAGTCAGACATAACCAGGAAATAAGACAATATGAGTGAGAACCAGCAGAAACAACAGAAAACTGAAACAGGCCCACAAAACCCTGAGATGCTGGAGTTATCCGACACAGCCAGTAGAGCAACTATGCTTACTATGTTCAAAGAAATAAAATTCAAACTTGAAAATTTTGTCGGAGAACTTTAAATTGGAGAAAGATCTAGGGGAAGAGCATTTCAGGCTGAGAGGAAAACAGGGGCAAAGGCTCTGAAGCAGGAACAAACTCGGCGTGTTTGAGAGAGAGAAGGTCAGTGTGAGCAGAGTGAGCAGGAAAGAGGAAATGAGTTCAGAGGGAAGGCAAAGGCAGATCCTGTGGGTCTTATGGGAATTTGGCTTTTATTCCATGTGTCAAGGGAAACTGTTGGGTGGTTTACAGCATAAAGTGGCATGACCTAATCTACATTTTTAAACGGCCAATCTGGCTGTTGTATAGGATATAGATTACAGGGAAGCAGAAATAGAAACAAGGAGACCAATTAATAGCTTATTGCATGGTCCAGGAGAGAGATGATGGAGGCTGGGACTAGCACGGTGGTGGTGGAGGTGAGGAGAAGTGAATTCAGGATGTACTTTGAGGGGAGAGCTGACAGCTCTTCCTGATGGACTGGACATCATGTGTGAGAAGAAGGTCAGAATAGCTCCCTACCACTTGTACCTGTTATGGCCCTGTTCTCCTCCAACCCCCACCTGGGCTCTCCTTCTCTCTCAGTGACAACTCCCTAATTGGCATTTTCAGCCCAATCTTTTTTCTGAGCTTTACACCTATAGAGCCAACTGCCTTCTGAAATGTTCTTCCTGGATGTCACCAAACCATAGACTGAACGTGCCCCAAACTTAGCTCATTATTTTTCGCTCTGTTTTTTCCTCCTCAATGTCCTATCTCAGTTATTGACACATTTTTCGCTCAATCATATAAGCCAGAACCTTGGGGTTAATTATAGACTTATCATTTTCCACATCCAGTTGGTAACTGGGACTCCCAATGCTACCTCCTTAACATCTTTTGAAGCTGTCTGTTCCCTTCTGTTTTCATGGCCTCCGCCCTGGCTCAGGCTTCATCTTCTCTTTCTAGACTATCGTCATGGTTTCCCACCTAGTCTCCAGGTGAAGGTCTCACTCCCTACCCATCCTTCCTTTGTGACCCTTCTGGGGCTGCCAATTGCTTACAGAAGATTCGAACTCCTTAGGATGGGTCACAAGTACCCCTCGCCCCCTTGATCCTTCTCCAACTTTTCTATGCTCTTGACTCCCCACTCTGATCTGGTCTTACCCGGTTACCTATGGTGTCCTGGACATGCCTTTGTAGATGCTGTTATTCAGCTAGGGATGCCTTTTCTGCTTCCACTACCCATGAACTTGGCAAACTCCCAACCTTCTTGTAAGAATGACTGAAGCATCTGTTTCTCTGTGAGGCACCCCTCCTCCCTGACCCCTGCTTCCTCCTCCCAGCATTGAGTTAATCGTCCATGAAAGCTCTGTGCTTAGTAAAGACCACTCGGGTAGTGCTTTTTCACTAATTTAGGTTATTTGTTTACATGTATGTTTTACCTAGTGAGTTTCTGTCTGAGACTACCTGGTATAACTGTGCCTTCTGTTCCCCGCACTGTGCCTGATACCTAGCAGGTACTCAACTAAAGCTTCATTCCATAATGAATGAAAGAGTGGTTAAGTGAATACTTTGGATGATACCCTCAAGTCTACAGAGTGGACCCCTAGTCCCTGGGCTCCAGGAAGCTGCAGCAGCCAGGGGTTGAGGGCATTTTGAGTTTCCTTTGGGTGACTTAGACCTTAGTGTGGCAGACACTAAGCTGCTTTGAATAGAAGATTCATATAAATAAGGAGGAGGTCAAATTTTTTGTTTCTATTGTGCCTACAAGTCTTTATATACAGATCACCCTTTCAGTTCCATCCACAAAGTCCTCTGGGAATGGACATCGGCCCTCTACCACTACCGCCCATCTCCCTGATCCCCAAGTTACCCCCTGCAGCCCAGACCTCCTGGCCCCAGGAACTTAATCAGGGACAGCATCTCCACTGAGGCTATAGATGAAGCTGACAGTGTTCAGCAGCCTGGGAGGGAGAGAGGAAGGAAGGAAGGAAGAAAGAAAGAACCTCAAATTAAGTAACTACATATGTGGCTGTGAAATGTATCTGCAGTGTCTCTACTTAAACAGCAGGGACCTCATGGCAGATATTAAACATTTAATTGACTAGAGAAACCAATCTTAGAACAAAGCCCCTTTTCTTCGTGAGCTATCATGCTAACCCAAGCACAGTAGTTGCTATTTTTCTTCAGACACTATCAGCCACAGCCGTCTGTCTTGGTCTTAGACTATTTTTTTTAAAAACTTAAAAAAAAATATGACTGTGTGTGTATCAGTCACAAGACCAAAGGAGCCTCTGTTGCACCCATGGCTGACCTGTGGAATTCCTCAGTGATTCTCCCAGCCTGCTCCTGACCGCCAGATGTCAGATGTCAGGCAGTCAGGGGCTCCCTTTCATCCTCACCCACCACAGAGCCATTTGAGTCTGTGTCGTGGTAGGGGTTGACAACTTTTTCTGAGCCCCACCTCAGATCTGAGTGAGGCCTCATCTTGCCTGAGGCCAGCTGGCGGGTAGGAGACCGAGCAAAATGCCTGGGAGTGGAGATGGGGTGGGGTTAGATTTGTTCCAAAAGTTCAGCAAGTGCTGCTTATTCAAAGGCTTGTTTTCAGCCTGGGAATCCAGTTGTTACCAGGGAGGAAAATGAGGACAGATCTAACACCAGAGGTTGAAAGGAGCACCCTGAGCTGGGGGATGTGAATGGGACACACGTGTCCTCCTCCTGTGGTGCTTTCTGGGTGGTCCTGTGTTCTACTGCAGACCCAGGAGGCAGCTGGATGTTCCCAGACCCCACCACTTCCACCACCTCCTCCATCTCCTTCTCTTCCAGTGCTTTCTTCTTCTCTTCCTCCTTTGTGTCCTTCTCCTTTTCTTTCATAACTGCACAATTGGATCAGCCATGGAGCTCCAGCAAGGCAGTCAGAAGTCATATCACACAAAGATGTTGACCAGAGGCCCCAGAGCTGCCAGCCCACCCCTGGGGCTTGAGAGAACTCAGCAAGACAGTTTAGCTTGCTAGTGAAGAGCTCGAATTCAGTCCTTCCTCTTTCACTGGCTATGTAATCTCCAATAATTTACTTAACCCACCAGCCTCAGGTTCCTCGCCTGCAAAATGGAGATAATAGGACCTGCGTTACACGAGGAGACACTGTAGCACTTCTCCATAGGGTTAGCATGGGGAGAACAGGGGTCATATACTGAGTGAAATACTTAGCACGTAGCAAGTGCTCTATGAATTTAGTCATTTAACAAATATGGTTAAACACCTACTGAATGCCAGGCTCCAGTCCAGGGGCCACATAAACAAAACAGACAAGAAAGAAATCCTGCTCTTAGGGAGTTAATATTCTAGGAGGGGGAGACAGACCATAACAAGGAAAGAAGTAAAATATATCGTATGTCAGATGGTGAAAAGTGCTTTGAGAAAAATAAAACCAGGAGGGGATAAAGGAGCACTGGAGGAGGAGACATGACAATTTTAAATACAGCAGTCGGAGACTCCCTGCGAAAGAGACATTTGAATACAGACCTGAAGGAGGTGAAGGAGCCCAGCACGCAGATGTTTGAGGGAAGAACCTTCTTTGCGAGGGAACTGCAAGTGCAAAGGCCCTGAGCCAGGAGCCAGTGCCCCAGGGAGGACTGAGAAACATCTAGGAGGCTGGTGGCTGAGCTTAGTGAGGGAGAGGGATAGTTGGAAAGGAGGTCAGAGAGGCGATGGTATCCGTGTGTGGGAGGGAGGGTGGTAGCAGGGAGCGCAATCACGTAGGAACTTGTTGGCCATTGCCAACACTCTGGCGAGTTTTAAAGAGAGGAGTGATACAATCTGATTAATGTTTTAACTCAATTGCTCCGGCTGCTGTGTTGAGAGTAGGCTGTGGACGTCAGGAGAGGCAGTAGGAAACCAGTTAAAGGCCAGCGTAACAATCCAGGTGAGAGACGGTGGTGGCTTCACCAGGTATAGAAAAAAAAGTGACGAGAAGTGGTTGGATTCAGGATATGCCCTTTTTTGAAAAAATTATTTTATTGAGGTCATAATGGTTTATAACATTGTGTAATTTCAGGTGTACATTATTAAATATCAGTTTCTGTACAGACTGCATTGTGCTCACCACCAATAGTCTAGTTTTTATCCGTCACCATACATACATGCCTTTCACCACACCCCACCCTCCTTCCCTGTGGTAACCACTAATCTTTTCTCTTCGTCCATGTGGCAGCTTATCTTCTACATATGAGTGAAATCATATGATATTTGTCTTTCTCTGTCTGGGTTATTTCTTTTAACATAATACCCTCAAGGTCTATCCATGTTGTTGCAAATGGGACAATTTTGTCTTTTTTATGGCTGAATAGTATTCCATTATATATATACCACATCTTCTTTATTCAGGATATGCTTTCTAAGGAAGACCTGACAGAATGTGATGATGGATTTGATGAGGAGTATGAAAACAGGAGAGTTCTAGAATGTCTCTGAGATTTTTGGCCTGAGCAAAGAAAAAGATGGAATGGCCATTTACTGAGAGGGGAAGGACAGAAGATGGAGCAGATTGGGGTGGAGGGTAGCAGATGCTATGAGTTTCGCTTTGGACATTGTGAGATACTATTAGTTAATAGCCCCCAGTGAGTCACATTACTGGGGCTTGTACACTGAGGTCTGCCCTCTTAGAATGCTGCCTCAGCCAGGCTGTCCTGCTGGAAAGTCATATGGAGGACAACCAAAGTGTCCTGGTCAATAGCTCCAGCCAATGGCCAGATGTGTAAGTAGGGGAATCTTAAATCATCTAGTCCCAGTAAAGCCTCCAGAGGATTTCAGTCACGTGAGTGATCCCAGGTGAGACCAGCAGGAGAATGATCCATCTGAGCCCAGCCCAAATTGCCACTAAGCTTTAGAGTTTGTTAAGGAGCAATAAATAACTTGTAGAATCTTGTGAGATTTGAGATGCCTTATGGACATTCAAATTAGCATGGCAAGTAAGCAGTTAGATGTCTGAGTCTAGAATCCAGTGGAGATGTACAGGCTGAAAACACATCTTGGGAGTTGTTGACATATAGATGATAGTTAAAGCCATGAGACTGATAAAAGCACCAAGGATGTGAGTACAGGTAGAGAAGAGAAGTCCAAGGACTGAGCCCTGGGACACTATAATATTTAGAATCGAAGAAGAATTACAAATGTGACTGAGAAGGACCAGGTGGCACAAGAGGAGAAAAACCAGGCATGTGTGGTGTCCTGGGAACCAAGGAACAGAGTGTGTTTCTGGGAAAAGCAGGGATCAATTATGTCAAATACTGCTAACTGATCCAGTAAGATGAAGACTAAGAATTGATTACTGGATTTAGACAGTGAACATCTTTGGTTACCTTGAAAGGAAGAGTTTCAGCAGAGTTATAACTATAGAAGCTGTTTAGAAGGAGTTAAAGAGAGACTGAAAGGAGAAGAATTGAAGCCATGGCAATGGATAACCTTTTCAAGTGTAGGGGAGGAAGGCAATGCCTCTACCCTTTAGGTCCTTCTGGCTTGTCTAAGAATTAAATTGACATGAAATAGAATAACAGGAGAAAATCAAACAAAGTTTAATAACATACATACATGGGAGAAACCCAGGAAAGCTGAGTAACTCACCAGAATGGCCAAAGCCAAAGCCATCACCTTAAATACCATCTTCAGCTAAAAACAAAGGAGGATGTTGGGGGTAGTGGTTTGGGGCTTCAAAGGGGAAGAAGGCAGTTCACACGGAGATGGAAAAGCAAATATCTGGGTAGACAGAACTTTGATAAGAATGAGCTTAGCAAGGACTGGAACAGTCTACTGATACCCAGAGTTATCTATGGTGATGGCCTGTCCTGGGGACAGGACTTTTATCTTAAATTCTTTTAGGTAGATAGGGGGAAGGTCAAAATTTCTTTCAGTCTTTTGTTCTTAAAAATAATCAAGGCAGGCCGGCCCAGTGGCACGGCAGTTAAGTTCACACATTCCGCTTCAGGGGCTGAGGGTTCGCCGGTTCAGATCCTGGATGTGGACATGGCACTGCTTGGCACGCCATGCTGTGGTAGGCGTCCCACATATAAAGTAGAGGAAGATGGGCACGGATGTTAGCTCAGGGCGAGTCTTCCTCAGCAAAGAGAGGGGGATTGGCCTCAGATGTTAGCTCAGGGCTAATCTTCCCCAAAGACAAAATCAAGGCAAAGAGACACATTTTAGGGTCGCCAATTCTGATGCCCCATACAAGGAATTCTGACATAAAGGAAAATAGAGAAATGGATCCATAGCGGTAGAAGGATGTGTGGTCAAGAGAGGGTGTTTAAGGTTGAGAGCATGTTGTTTATGGGTGGGAATGATCTGGTAGAGAGACGGAAACCAAGTGATGCAGGAGACAGCAAGGAGATTTGCTAGATGATGTCCATGAGCAGATGAGTGAGAATGGGACCCAGGGTACAAGCAGAGGCATTGGCCTTAGCTGGGAGCAAGGTTGGATCATACATAATGTGGGAGGAAAGGCAGAATATGTGGGCATTGATGTAGGAAGAAGAATGTGGAATTTCTTTGCTTGTGTTTTCTCAGCAAGGTCATTGGCTGAGTTTGAGGATAAGGGAGGGGGTGTGGGAAGGCTGAGGAGAAACGGGGTATGAAATTCTTTTCTAGAAATGAATGGTAGCCATTGTTATATCTCCCTGTAGGAGGTGAGGTCTCCCATCCTACCCATTACTATCTAAGAGCTCAGGACTTCTGTTCTGGTGGGCCCACCTTTAAATAGCCAATCAGATAGACTGACTTTGGCTGGCACTGTTGTGCTTAGATAAAGCCATTTCTTACTTCCTCCTCAACACAGAACCTAGTTTTGTTCAGATATGTGGTGGCCATGTGCTTAGGGGAGTCTGAGTCTTTTCTCTGACCAAGGCTGTGAATCTTGATTAGTCTCAGCCAATCAAGGTAATTCTGTTCCCTTTGCCAGCAATTGTTTTAGATATGGATGGGTGTTGCAATTCTGATCAATACTATGTGAGAGGAGATCTGCTGGAAGTCTCTTAGAGGAGATTTTCCCTTATGATAAAAAGACAATCGTGGAAGGAATGATTTCTTTTCTTTGCTCCCCAGTATGTATCGGTGTGTAGAATGGGGATTTACAGCAGCCGTATGGTGACCAGGTCTAAGGGTAGCCTACACGCTGAAGAAGGCAGGTATTCAATGACGTCACTGAACTCCTAAATTCAACTCTGGAGCTTCTCTGCTTCCAGACGTCTCAGTCATTGAGAAATTGTTATATGTTTTCCTTATCTACTACGCCCTTTTGTGTTGGTTCATCTGTGATTTGCAACTGGGAGAAGTCTGATACTCAGAATGTCAGCAAAATAGATGCAGAACTCAGCTTGGCCTTATTGAGGATGCAAATTTGATTCAGTGCAATGCAGATAAAATGAGAACAACGTGCCAGGCATGGTATTAGACACAGATAAAGAAAACTCCCTCACTGTGAATATCTTATAAGAAATTTGTGTGTGTCTGTATTGTGGACTGGGGATAATAAAACACAGGGATTATTATTCTAGAAAGCAGAATATGTTAGGTGCCTTGAAAGAGATATAGGAGGTCAAGGAAGACAAGATAAGATCCATTTGGGGAAGTTGGGGTAGTCTCCACTAAGGAAATAGAATGTGAGCTGGGTCTTGAAAAGTAGGCAGGATTTTTGGAGATAGAGATGGGGTGAAGGACTGCTCACGTCCAGAAAATAGGGAGCTGTAGTAGCAATGGTAGAGACCACAACGTGGACTGCTCTGGAAAGCCACACGGTGAGGTCAGTTGAGCTGGCTTATCCATGTGTGCGTAAAGGAGTAGTGTACATAATATTGGAAAGTTACATTGGATCAGGAGTTGAGAGCCCTTAGATACAAGGCCAAGAAATTAGGCTTTGCTTAGGTTTGGAATGGCAGCCCCTGGAGATTCTCTCCATAGGTAAGTAATACCATCAGAGCTAAGCATGGGAAGATTCATCTTTAGCAGAGGAACCAAAGGCATTTCTTTATTATCCAATAATAACTAATTGTTTCAGTCATTTGCCACACCCTCTATATACACAGACATTAAGGTAGATACACCTAAAGCCTCAGGAAGAACAAACGAGAGAGAATTACCTTCTTAGACTCTGTAATGGGAGGGAGGAATGGGGACAGGTCATTGCCTTGGCCTCGCACAAACCTCTCCAATCCTTCTTCTTGTATCCCTGTACCATTCTTTTTGGCTTCTTGTAACCAAAGAGAGCTCCCATTCCATTTAAAATCTGCCCTGAGAGTCCAAATTTGCACCAGGACAGTGGTTCCTATCCTCTAGTCTCTAATATTTTCATACAGTGAGCTCCTATCGGTCATGGTACCCTTTGCAGAGCACCATGAAATATTAATATCTTTAAGTCCAAAATACAGCCTATGATTGAGCACAAAATTACACATTTAGCTACTGGATGCTTAAGTGGCTTAGAAATGTTAAATTTAATTAAATTTACAGACACTAACACACAATATAAAACCACAACCATAAGCCCAAACACCTGTCCATAGGAAAAACAAGCTGTCAAACTAAGGCCCGGCGGCTCGGTCTGGGTCCATTAATATTCATTTGCTACTTGCTAATTCTTTCTGTCATCTGCTAGCACTGGCCAGTGGACAAGCAGTAACAGGTGCCAAAGATTTAATAAAAATGTAGGGAGAAAAAAACTAAAAGCTGGAGAAATTCTATCCATTAACTTAATTTTTCTGGGAATTAGTCTATTTCTTCATTCATTCAACAAAGATTGATTGAGCAGTTACTGTGTGCCAGGCACTGTGCCAGGTGGAGGAGACATAAAGAACTAAGGTGCAGTCCTGCCTTCCAGGAGATGGCTGGTAGGGGAGATAGACAAGAAAACACTAACAGGACCAGAGGAAGTGAGCACTGTGGTTGAAGTAGTGCAGGGACTCCAGAGGGGCCTAGAGGCCGGGGTCAGAGAGGGCTTCCTGGAGGATGAGCCAGGAGAGTAAGTCTTGAAAGAAAACTCAAGTGATCTAAGCCCGTGCTTGTTGGACTGTGGGATGTCACAGACCAGTACAAGGGTCACGAATTTAGGGGAGGGGCAGGACCAACAGAGGGTTACCAACTTTTACATTTTATGCAATAATGGTCCTTCAAAACATCATCTGTCATTACCATGATTTTGTAGACAAAAGGACATTTTAGCACCAAAAATAAAAAGTAAGTACAAAATATCAGAAAAAAGAACGATCCTTTAATTGATATAAATTTAGCTTTGTGAAGAACTCATCATATTGTGCTTATTTGTCTTATTTTGCTGCAGATTCATGAAAACGTGAGCCCTAGAGCTGCAGTGGGGAGAGAAGTTGGGGAAGGTGCTTGAGAAAAGGAACATGGACAGAGGTCCTGAGGCATCTGGGGCTTTGTCTTTCTGGGCGCCCCAGTTTGGGGAAGGGTCAGGGGGTAGAGCCAGCCAGACCCCAAGGCTGCATTATGACCTCCCAGGACCCAGGCATATTTTCCTTTAGGGGAGAAGGGTGGGCAGGCTTCCTCTATAAAAAAATGTTACAAATTACATTTTATGACTGTGTTGTTATAAAGAAGAATATAATCTTTGACCCTAAAAGTTTTTTTTTCCTTCTGATGTTAAAAGAAATTAAAACATTTTTGTGGGCCCTTAAAAGTATTGTGGGTCTAAGTGCTCTGCCCAGTAGCCCTAATGAATAAGTCAGGCCTGGCTGCCCTAAAATGTGGGCAGCATCTAGTGAGGTGGAGTCCCAGAGGGCTTCTGTGTCATCATCATCCCCACACTGGTTCTTCCTGTCTGAGGAGCAAGGAGTGTACTAGAGGAAAGCTGAGCAATGAATTCACAGGAATTCCAAGATGGACAATTACCACAGATCTGTGAATGAGCACAGCCAGGACTGGACACTCCAGAGGGCAAAGGGCCACTTGCCAATGACCAGTAGGACAGGCTGGTCTCTTCTGGCTTCAGGGACAAGAAGCAGCAGGGACCTGCCCTTTCTAGAAACTCCTCCAGATGGTCTAGCATCCTGGGCTTGGCCTGATCTGCATCTAGCTGCCAGGGCCAGACCAATGCTTTCACAATTCAGAGCCCCTCCTCCACCAAGACCCTGTCCCAAATACCATTCTCTGGTGGATTCGATCAACTAAAGATAATTTTAGTCCCCCTGTCCTTTTTTCCTCCATCTCAGGTATGCGTTTATGGTAGGTGGGCGTTGGGGGCTGTGACTGGTGTTTTCTCCCTTGCTTCTGACCAAAGGAAATCTTATCTAGGATATGCAGGGCTGGAGGGCAGGGGCCAAGGTCATTTAAATGCATGGGGTCCTTGATATCACTGGTGGGAAGGCAGGAGAGAGAGAGAGAGAGAGAGAGAAAGGAAAGAGGCACAATAGAAATACATAACAAGAGACTAGTTAATGATCTTGAAAGAATGCTGCATCCTTACAAACATGTGTACTTTGTTGTGTTCCCCTGATTTTTCTAATTTAACCTAGGTAAAAGAAATCCAAAGACAAATGCATAACAATAAAAATTGAGAGAATCAAAATGGGCAGAGTGTAAATATCTAACTGGAATAGTGTCTAAATGAGTAAATATGATTTTCACACTCTCTGCTGTCTTTCCCCTCAGTATTTTATGGTGAAAAAGTTCAAAGTTACAGAGAACTTGAAAGAATAATGCAATGAATACTTAGAGACTCCGCCCCTAAATTCAGTAGTTAGCATTTAGCCACATTTGCTTTTTCTCTCTGTATCTGAGTAGTGTGTGTATTTTTGTTTGTGTATTTATGTGTGTGTGTGTGTATATATATATTTGCTAAACCATTTCAAAGTAAGTTACAGATATCATACTTCACTATGTAACTTCTAAGAATAGAGACACTCTCCTAAAATATCATTATCACACTGAAGAAATTTAACACTAATTCCATAGTATTATCCAATATGTAGTCCAACTATCCAAAAAAGATGTATTTTATAGCATTTTTATAATCCAGGATCTAATCAAGTTCACTTGTTGTGATTTGGTTGTTACACCTTCTGAGTCTCCATCAATCTGGAAGAGGCCCCTGCCTTTTGACTTCTTTGTCTTATTAATGACTGACATTATTAAAGAGGTCAGCCAGTTGTCCTGTTGAATGTCCCATGGTCTAGGTTTTGCTGGTTGTTTCCTCATGTTTATACCCAGGCTGAGTGTTCGAGGCAAGAACACTGCACAGGTGATACTGTGTCCTCTCAGTGCACGTATCAGGAAGCCATAAGGTCACTTGCCCTCATTGTCTGTGATGCCAAGTTTAACTATTTGGCTAAGGGAAAGTCCATCAGATCTCTCCACTGGAAAGACAGCTTTTGACCCTTGCAATTCATAATTACACTGTGGATGTTAAAGTCTTTTTTTTTTTTAGGAGGCAAAAGCCATCTACTTTTCCAGGAAAAACCATCTTTCTTCCATTGTCTCATCAAAACCCCGCTGCCAGCATGGTGTGCTTAGAGCTCACATGGGCATCCAAGAGGCTGCTCCTATTACAGGAAGCTTCATGATTGTCATCATTAATAATCATAACATTTCCTAATGTTTTTATAGCACCTCACAGTTTACAGAGCATTTTCACACTTATTACAGCTTTTTATTTTCCCCAAATTTCCTTTTCCTTCTATAAGGAATCATTCACTTAGAATCATTTGCTCATTTGTTCACCCATCCATTCCTCCTGACCACATGCTAGGCACTGAGCTAGAGGCAGGGGGCTCTCAGAGATGAGTAAGAGGATCAGATCTCAGTGAGGAGACAAACACAGACTGTGATACAGCCCAACACTGCAGTAGAGACGGGCTCTGGTGTGGAAACCCTGGGGATGAAAGGAATCCACCCAGGAATCACAGGGCAGTGGAAGTGGAGGCTCCAGCCTGTCCTACGCAGTGCCATGTGAGAAAATAGATTCCCTCCTTTTTAAGCGTTGTGAGTTAGGATTTCCGTTACTGCAGCCAAACGCATCCTGATACTTGCAGTGTCCTTACTTGCAGATGAGGAAATAAGTCTCCAGAAGCAAAATGATTTTGCCCAGTGATGCTCAGCTAGTAAGTGCCTGAGATGGTTCTTGATCCTGAGTGCTGATTCCAAGTCCCAGCTCGTCTCTGTGCCCTATGCTCGTCTCCTTTGGGAAGAGACAAGGAGAGCCCCTCCAGTCTGAGCCTTGGTGCACTCCCTGGCTCCCTTCCTCCATACACACAGCAGAGACGGCTGGAGCAAAGGAAGATGATAAGTGACATTTATTCAGGTGGTAGGAGCATTGGTCACTTCTCCCAGGCAGCTGAGTGATGGGCATTTCAGAATAGGGAGCAATTTCATGAAGTTCAGCACTGTCCACATGGAGAGGGAGGGGGTGTCCAGGGTTAATCAGCCCACACAGATGAACACACTGTCTGAGGGCTACAAAATGTCCCACGAATAATTCCCTGTAAATAAAGATCCAGTGTCGCAGCTTTGGAGAGACTGACTGAGTGTGTAAAAGACTGAATGGCTCAGGGAACAGGAGTTAATGGATGGGAGGAATCTGCGGGACTTGAGGCCAAAGAGTAAGCCCAGCGCAGCAAAGAGCAAGGCTCACCAGCCTGCTGTGAATTTGAAGTACGGGGGCAATTAGGCATGAGCTATTCACAGACAGAAGGAAAAAAAGGTGAGCTATGCAACTCACTTCCACATGCCATTCCATTGATGCTGAGCACTGTCACCCTCAGTAGAGGCTGCGAAATGATGCAGAGGGTCATCCTTGCAGAGGGCAGGGCTCAGTCAGAAATATTTAAAGTACACCTTCCGAGCTTTAAAAGAGGCATCGTATAGACAAACAGGAAAGTAAAAAATTCTAACCCCTTGGCTGCTAATCGTCCCGCTTCACTTTAAGTAATTTTGCTAGGGAATGCTGATGCAGCCTGTATTTGTGGTGGTGGTATGTGTGTATGTGTGTGCACGCATATGTGTAGGGGAGGTGGTGAGAAGGCGGAAAATGTGGCATTTTTGCCAGCATTTGCCTTTTTTTTTTTGGTCTTTTTTTCCTGCTGTTCTCCACCCCCACAATAAGCTGAGGCAGTGTAAGTTACAATTTATTAGCCGGTTGCTATGGGTTACACCAGTGCTCCACAGATATTCCCTTCAGAAATAGTAACATTTAATGTAATGTAAAACAGAACTACTGTATCACCACTTGGTTGGCTTCTGCTGGCTTGCAATATTATATCCTTCCCTGCTGAGCCTGAAGCCTCAGGAAATTAGCTGGTGCTGTTATTTTATTATGATGATGGGTGTCTGCCATACCCCTTGTTTCATGAAGAAGAAAGCTTGCAGACCAAGGTGTCTGCAGGATCTGGGTGCCAACTTGCAGTGCCACATGGTGCCCAGAGACGCAATGTTTGTTTCATCTTCCTGTTCATCATTTAAGCCGGTCTTCTCGAAGCCGAGTCCCTGGGAGCCCAAGGCCAGTTACCATTTCAAGGAGGCTAGTCATAACTACCAATGGGTTTTATTTATTTTGCCATCTGTATAATATTTGTAGCAAGCTGGTTAACAAAAATTTGTGGGCTGGTAAATTTTTAGGATGATATTTAGCTGTAAGAGTGATTTGAAAGGAAATGGTTAGAAGATGGCAACCCTGAGTATAGTCATTCAACTTAAAATAAACACAGCCTAAGAGAGATTGGTATTTTCAGGTCACCTACATTCTCTCTTTTCTGCCCACTGTCTCCATCAACCACCCACCTCAACACTATGCCACCCAGAATACACCTTCTCCCAGCTGTCGGCTCACTCACTTCTCTCTCTTGCTCTCAGAGCTGTGTTCTCTTTCACAGGTAGGTCACTGGGTTGGTCTATAGGTGTGTGCTTTCCAAACAGGGTCCACTTCTGTAAGAGGAGTGCTGGGGTGGCAGAAAGAATATGGGCTCTGGAGTCAGACAGTCCGAGTTCAAAGCCTGGCTCTGCCACTTTCTGGCTATATGACCTTGGACAAGTCACAACTATTTGGAGCCTCAGTTTCCATATTATGAAATGGGATAACAGTATTTACCTTGCATGTGTGTCCTAAGGATTAGAGGGGGACAATGCATGTTAAATCACTTAGCACAGTGCTCAGCTCATTGTAGATGTTTAAAAAGTGGTCCTGCTTACTCTTTAACTTCTCTGGAACATAGGATATTGTTGTTCCCTCTGCCTGAAAGATTCTTGGCCAGCTCGTCCATCTGAGCAACTCCTGCTCTTTGTTCAAGATAGCTCAGATACGACCTCTTCTGTGAAAACTGTTCAGTCACCTTACCCACCCCACCCCTGCTCTCAGCTCCCCCGTGGCACCTTGTGCCCCTCTGTCGTGGCAGGTGCATTTTAGACTGTCAGTCTCTCTTTACGAGTCTTCCTCCCATGGGATCTGGGCTGGTTCGAGGCAGGGACTATGCCTTGTCAATCTCTCTTTCTAGCACAGTGCCTGGTACACAGAGGTTTTCAATGTCTGGATGAAGTAAGGAAGAAACTAGTTCATTAATTCATGTTTATTTGACA
Source organism: Equus asinus (assembly GCF_041296235.1). Taxonomy (NCBI): domain Eukaryota; kingdom Metazoa; phylum Chordata; class Mammalia; order Perissodactyla; family Equidae; genus Equus; species Equus asinus. The sequence goes on from NC_091805.1 coordinate 48,245,320, forward strand.
TTATATCTAGGGGATAAAAGCCAAGACTCCAGTCTACAGGCCAGTGGCAGCCACTAGGACTAAGGGACAGCATACGCTGTAGTCTCTATGGTTCAAATGTCTTTGGAAGAAAGTGTCAAAAGATGCAACTCACAATGGCTTACTAATGAGAAAATATATTATGGCCCATAACAAGATGTACTGTTCTTCAGTAATGTCATAGAGGACCTGGGTTCTTCAGCTGTGCTAAGCATCTATCCAGATCAAATGGCAGTGTCTGCTTCTCTTTTTATGAAGGGAAAAACCTCTTTTAGAACCCTCTACCTGGACCCAGTAGACTTCTGCTCATGGCTCTGGCCAGAATTATGTCACATGTCCTTTCTGAAACCAGATATTAGCAAAGGGAAAGGGAATGCTGCAAATGGCTCAGTGAAACACATGGTCATGAGTAGGACAGGCTGCTAAGCAAAATCTGGGGTTCTGTTAGGAAGGGGGAAGCACAGGGGTAAGGTTATCTTGGATAAGAAACCACAGCCCTTGCTGCAAGGCATTCATTCATTATCGGCTCCTTTAACAGATATTTACTAAGTACCCACCATGCACCAAACGTGGTGCTGGAAGCTCAGGACAGTGGTGAACAAGAAACCAAAGACCCCTCCCTTATGGGAGCTAACACTCCAGTGCCCTCTGTACACGTAAACAGATAAACAAGAAAATTATGGACTGTTGTAAGTGTCAAAAATGAAATAAACAGGACACTATAGCAGAGAGTAAACAGGGGCTACCCTCGCCGGGGTGGTCAGGGAAGGGCTGTCTGAGAAGGTGACATTTGATGGAGAGGGAAGCAGCAAGTCAGGTGAAGATCAGGAGGAAGAATATTCCAGGTAGGGGAACAGCAAGTGCAAAGGCCCTGAGGCAGGAATGAGGTGACTGTGTGGCTGGGGCAAAGTCTATGCCTAATGACTGATCAGAAGTTGCTCTGGCATTGAGCCTGGCTCCTGCCTCAGGCTGGAGACAGATCACTGGCAACAGCTCTAGCTTTCTGGAGCCTCTCCTGCCCAGACTTGCAGCCCCACCCAGGTCAGAGGCACAGCTGCAGAGGCCACAGGACAATGGGCTGGGCTGTGGGTTCAGCCCTGTGGAGAGAGGAAAGGCCATCATGGTTTTGGTGAAGAACCCACAAATGGGGTCAAAGTCTTCTTGGGCACTACCTAATTTGTCAAACAGAGATTTCCTCGGCCCCATCTACCTGGAGGTCTAAAGAGACAGGCTCAAGGTAATCATGGGCCTATTTCTTGTGTTTGTCTTTACGTGTCCCCCACGGTCTTGCACACCTCATAGCCCCCCATTATGGCATTATGGCCCCCCGCCGCTCCTACTTGATGTAGAGGCAGGGCCATGCCATTGCTGTGTGTGACAGCTCTGCTGACGACTGAGGAGGCAGCCACCAGCATTCTGTGCTGTAGGTGTAATAATCCCTCCCACCTTTCCGGAGCCCACTTTCTGGGTGGGCATAAGGATTGACTGATGGATTGGTCCCCAAATCTCATTCCACTTCAGCGACTGCTCGTTCCCCTTCTTTGCTCCTGCTGCCTACGGTGGAAACCTCTCCCAGGATTTTTACCTGCTCCTGCCAAGTTTAAGCCGGTGAGGCCCAGAGTGCCAGCCAGAGAGCACGGAGGTCTGCCTCCTTCCTCCTCTGTCAGCTCTGTCAGCAGCAGGCATGCTCACTGGCCCTCCTCAGGAGACTAGTCCCTTTTCCTCTCTCTCCCAGGCAGCCACTCCCCAGAATGTGGTCACCAGATCCGTTTTAAGTCTTGTTCTCCTTTGAAGCTTTTGTGAAACTAATATAGGCTCATGGAGTGTCCAAAGGAGGCCAAATTAACATGCGTACCCAGTCCCTGCTCACCGCCCCAGGACACCAACCTGCTCAGTGTCTTTTATACTCACAACTTCTCCCAAAGTCCCTGAGGACGTCTCACCCCCGTCTGCAAATTGTTTGGCCTTCCTGGACATTTGACTCTTGGTGGTCTGCTTGGGAGCAGAAGGAGAATGGCTCCCTGCCCCCAGTGTAACAATTACAGGGCCCTAGAACAGGGTCGCTTGGCATCTGGGGGCTGGGAGGCGGGTGAGACACCCCAGCTGTCTGCTCGCCTCCAGGGTGGCTGGGTGTAGTAGAGGCCACCGCACTAGACCCGCAACCACTGCTTCCTCCTGACTCGGAACTGTGCTGCTGAGTCTGCCAGGCTCCTTGCTCCTGACGTTGGACCGTATCCTAGGAGCTCCACATTTGACTTTCGTCACTAATCTCCCCACCTCCCTCCTCTCCTGTCCCAAGTCTGCAGGCAGCCTCAGCTGTGGACACCGTGGGACACTTTCTCTGGAGCTCCAGAAACCAGGTGGGAAGGAGTGGGAAAAGATGTCACTGTACCATCCAGCCATGTCTAAATCTTGGCTCCAGCCCCAGCCCCAGCCTGCTGCAGCATATTAGCACGGAAGGGGCTGTGGAGGTCATTAAGACCAACTGCCTCATTTTGCAGATGAGAAAACAGAGATCCAGGGAGGCGAAATGTTTGGACTCAAGACATGGACCACAGAACTCCTGGCAGGGCGGGGCTAACCATAACTCCTGGCTTTCACTCTGGGTCTCTGTTCACTGGATCTTCTGCTCTCTCCCCTTCAGAGTTTTCTAAGAGGTCCTTTTAGATTGGAGCACTCTGTCCTTCAGTGTTGCCCGAACCCCAGCCTTGTACAACATAAGGGGCCTAAGCCATGAATGGCACTCCTGGTTTGTGCTGAGGATAAAGACCAGCTTTGGCACTCCCTCTTCTAGCACATAGGGGAATCAACACATAGTTATTCGATCAGATTAGGGCATAATTTCCCATTGTCTACTTCTTCTATAGTATATTAATATAACTACTGTGAAAATGAAAGTGCATGGCTTTTGCTCAAATAAGGAGGTTAAACAGACTTTGATTGTTGTTTTTACTGCAGGACTTGGAGCTAATAACAGGCTAAAGAGCATTGTGATTATGGTCACCTAATAGGAACCTTTGACAACTCCAGAGAGTATGCTCTGCACCACATTTCGGGAAATGCAGCGCGGGGGTGGATGCACGGAAAATCTGAGGCTGCCCTGCTTCCCCATCAGGGCCTTCTGCTTCCCTGTGACAACCAGAACTCTGATTAGTCTCCGGGAGACGAGCGTTCCTGTTCCTGGGTGAGGCGCCCCTCCATGGGCTTCGGGCTGCCGTGGAGCAGGGCGGATTTCAGGTCACCCCATCGGCACGGGTGGGGTGCTGGAGTGGCCGAGACCCTTCTACTCCTGCTCCCCACATCCCGGAGCAGAGCTGAGGAGGCAAAAGGGGGCTTTTGGCCCAGGAGCCCAGACATGAAACGAAACCTGTCTTCCGACGGGCATTCTTCAGGCTTTTCCTTCAAGTGGGATTTCCACTGTAGCGTTGGGTTTAAACACTGAATTTCAATTTTGTACACCCACACCAAGAGGCCCCGGGGCAATGGGGCTGTTTGAAATGAACACCAGCCCAAGTCCCCTACCTGCCAAGCGTTCGATTAAGCTGCTTAGGTCTGTTTCCACCATCCTGTCTCTCAAATATTTATGTGGCAGATTATAGGCAAGCTTCAAAGGCAAGGAAATGCAAATCTGCTCCATAAATCATAGAATAACACAGCTGCTGTCCTCCTCAGAGTGACAGCTTACGGATGCCAGCATTTCTGTCTGTGAAGGGCTGGTGGGAGGGGGCCTCTTGCTCTCAGCCAGGCCTGGGGCTGGGGTGTGTGTGTGTGTGTGTGTGTTGGTGGGGGGGGGGGGGGAGTGGGAAGTTCTAGCAATATTTGCTTTTTTGCGAAACAGCAGGTTTTATTTTTTGTTTTTTGGATTTCCCAGCAGTGAAGGAGTTAACTTATTGTGCTAATCCCAGCGAACTGTGGAGGAATAGGGCCTCTCCAGGGATCTGAAGCATCCAGGGAGCCAGAGACGGGAGTGGCTTTCAGTTTGGGGAAAATGTGTTTCGAACTGGAAGTTAGGGGGGAGAACTCAACAAGCAATAACTTTAAGAATTCCAAAATGAATTTAATTTAGTCTAAATGAGTAAAAAGGAAATTGTGCATTGCAAATAGTTATGCACATTAAGCTCTGCCCCCAGGGTCTTAAAAATCTGCCAGTAGAGGCCCCTGTGTACTGAAGAGTAGACTTCTGTGGGCTTTTTTTGGCTGTTGCCATGAACACATGGATTTGGTACACTGGTGTTCAGTGACACATTAACATCCACCAAGACCAATGCTGGGGTTTATGGTCCTTGCCCAGCAGCTGGTTCTGGCCTGGTGTCATCCTGTGCAAGTACCTAGGGAAGGCTGCAGTCAACAGGGTGCAGAGGCCCAAGGAGAATGATGTATAAGAGAAAATGTCTGGGAAAAGCTTTGCTGAGTATTAGTCAGGATTCTGCTGCAAGTGACTCAACTCGATTAGGCAATAGAGGAATTTTCTGGGTCACAGAAGGGAGCATTGAATAACAAAATCATGGGAAAGGAAGGGCTGTAGCTGGGATTGGGAAGAGCTGGAACGGACTGGAACCCTGCCTGGGCTCTCTTCCATCACCTTTAATTTTTTTTTATCTTAATTTGTCTATAATTTTTCTCTGTGCTGTTTTCTAACATGGCAGGCAACAACCAGCAGATTTTGTAACTAACACCTTTCACCACTATAGAGACTGTTTTGTGCCTAACAATTTTTGCAACTATCAAGTCCTATTTTGAATAATCCCAGGGAAGAACTGTGATTGGTCCAGCTGTGATCAGGTGCCCATGCCTGGACCAAGTGATGGAAGGGGCACAGGTTCATATGAAAACGTGGCAGCTTTTATGGTTGCCATATTGATATGAACAGTCCTTCCTAGCAAAAGGGGTGGACAGACAATCCAATAACCATTTAGTACAGCCAAGCGAGGGCTGGAAAAAATAGAGCAAATAAAGTCGTGAAAGGAGCCAGGGAAGATGGTAGGAAGAATGAGTTATATGTTGGAATTCCACCGGCCTCCTCCTTGAAACACAGTATTCCATACGATTCCATATGACACTAAATTCTCCTGGTTCTCCTTTTTTTTCTGACAGCTCTTACTCTTTCTCTTTGATTGCCCTGGATCTTCCTCTTCTCTGCATTGAGGATGCCCTCGAGGTTGCAGGCCCTTTTCTATCTTGCCTCTAGAGACCAATAGACTCCTTCCTTCCAAATGCATATAAAGCACTGCCCTGTCAGGACCCTCCCCTTATCTTCCAGAAGAAATCTTGAATTTCCATTAGCTACTCCAAGTGTAGTCCCTGAGTCACCATATCAGAATCACCTAGGAACTTATTGGAAATGCAGAAACTTGAGACTTGTCCTCAAACTACTGAATCAATCTGTGTTCTAACATGATGACCAAGCAAGCTCATTAATTTGAAACACATTGCTTTAAGCAGTTGCAAATTGAGCTCATGGACTTTCTGCTCTCGATGCCTAAATAAATATTTCTTCACAATTTTCCCATCAGGTCAAAAGCAACTATATCTAAAAACCCAGACTCACCATAACCCTCAGAATTATTTTTTCAATACACTCTTGTCTTCATAACCTACATCCAATCCATCACCAATCACCAATTTGTACCTCTTCATCCCACTGTCCCATTGGTCTGCTGTTCCTATCCACGCCCTCATCACCTACAGCAAGCTCTCATAGGTGCATTTGACAGTCAGTTTCCTCATTTATAAAATGGGTCTAGTAAGACATTATGCTCATTTACACATTTATATACTATGCAAATTTAATGTGTAATTATTTTCATCCTAGTAGGAGCAGTTTTCAACCATAGCTTTGTGAGCTGTTGTAAGGGATATTGCAAACAATGTATTATTAATTATAAGCTGCCATGATTTATGAACAGTTTATATTTTAAAATAAATTAGAAGGGGATTAAATATTATTTCTAAAATTATATTCACTCACCTGCATTCTGATATGCTATAATAAGTAGCAGAGAAAATGGTGGAATAATGCCTAGTGGGCCAGGAATTGTACATGGGAGTGCGTCTTATATACAAGCATCATCTATCCCAGGGGTGGGAAAACTCTTTCTGTAAAGGCCAGAAAGTAAATATTTTAGGCTTCGTGGGCCATATGGTCCCTGTCGCAACTACGCATCTCTGTGGCTGCCATAGTGAGAAAGCAGCCACAGACAATACATCTTGATTACTGTAGCTTTAAAGTAAGTCTGAAATCAGATAGCTTAAGTCCTCCAATTGTGAATTTCTTTCTCAAAATTGTTTTGGCTAACATAGGTTCTTTGCATTTCCATATAAATTTTAAGTTCAGCACTACAATTGCTAAAAAAAAAACAAAACAAAAGCAAAAAAATAACAAACAAAACAAAAGTGTTCCAATTCACAAACATAGTATCTCTCTCCATTTCTTCAGGTCTCATTTAATTTCTTTCAACAGTTTTTTTATAGTTTTGAGTGTATAGGTTCTGTACATGTTTGGTTAAGTTCATTTTGAAGTATTTTCTATTTTTGATGCTACTGTAAATGGCATTTTATATTTTACTTTCCACTTTTTTCTGCTAGTGTACAGCAATACAATTTATTTTGTATATTGATCTTGTATTCTGCAACCTTACTAAACTCACTTATTAATGTAGTAGATTTTTTTGTAGATATGTTAGTATTTTCTAGGTACACAAGGAATAGCAAAGTTTAACTTTGTTTTCCTAATCTATAAGTCTTTATCTCCTTATTTTTTCATGTCACTGGCTGGGACACCAACACAATGTTGAGGAGAAGGTGAGAGTAAATAGTCTTTCTTTGATCTTAATATTAGTAGAAGAGTACAGAGTCTTTCAATATTACCTTATAGTGTTTGCTCATGTTTTTCAGAGATTCCTTTACTAAGCTGAGATAGTTTCCTTTTATTCCTAGTTTGCTGAGCTGGTTTTTTTTTAATTGCTACTGGGCATTGAATTTTATCACATGATTTTTCTACATAGATTCTAATGATCATATGATTTTTCTTCCTTATTCTGTTAATGTGGTGAATTATATTGATTGATTTTTAGATATTAAATTAACACATTCAGTCATAATGTATTATCATTTTAACTATATTTCTGGATTTATTTGCTAATATTTTCTTAAGGATTTTTTAATCTGTGTTCATGAGGGATGTTGGTCTGCAGTTTTCTTTTAATGTTTTTGGTTTTGATATCAGAGTAATGAGTTGGGAAGTGTTTCCTGCCCCCTCTATTTTCTGAAAGATTTTGTCTAAGATTGGTATTATCTCCTCCTTTAACGTTTGATAGAATTCATTTTTTAACCCATCTAGGCCTGGAGTTTGCTTTGTCAGAATATTTGAAATTATGAATCCAATTTCTTTAATACACATAAGGCTATTCGGATTTCCTGTTTCTTGTGTTACTTTCGGTTATTTGTGTTTTTGATGAAATTGTCCATTTTGACTAGGTTATTAAATTTATTGTCATAAAGTGGTTCATAATATTCCTACTGATTCTGTCACCAATTCCAAAGTGTGGGTTTTTTTTTCCCACACCAAAGAATTCTCTGACGTCAGCTGGGGGTCCTACAATTCAGCTCAATTCTGACACTATCTACCTGGAGATAGATAGCATCAGATCCCACAGGTTAAGCACTCAGTCCTACAAGACTGCCTCCCCTCCCCACTTCAGAGGCCAACCAAACCATGAGTTCAGGTTGTCACCTGTGCTTCTGACCAACCAGCTATAGATCAGAGGTTCCAATGACCACCTCCTTGGGTTTGATTAATATGCTAAAGCAGCTCACAGAACTGAGAGAAGCATTTTACTTACTAGATTACCAGTTTATTATAAAAGGCTGTAACTCAGGAACAGCCAAATGGAAGACTTGTGTAGGGCAAGTTATGTGGGAAGGGGCATGGAGTTTCCGTCTTCTCTGAATGTGCCACTTTCCCCAAATCTCCAAACGTTCACCAGCCAGGAACCTCTCCAAACCCCATCCTTTAGAGTTTTCGTAGAGGCTTCATTACATAGGCATGATTGATTAAATCATTGGCCATTGGCAACTAAGTCAACCTCCAGCCCCTCCCCCTCCCTGGAAGTCTATGGGGTAGTGGAACTGAAAGTTCCAACCCTTTGATCACATGATTAGTTATCCTGGCAATCAGCCCCCATCCTTAGGTTGCCTAGGGACCTTCCAGAAGTCACCTCATTACATAACAAGAGACACCTTCGTAGCTCTGATAGCAGAAGATTCTAAGGGTTTTGGGAGCTCTGTGCCAGGAATGGGGATGAAGACCAAATATGTTTCTTATTATAAATCACAACATCACAATTCCCTTATGTTTCTAATGTTTGTAAGATGTGTAGTGATGTCCTCTCTTTCGTTACTGATACTTGTTTTTATGTTTTTGCTTTTTTTTCTTGATTGATCTTGCTAAAAGTTTATTTCATTGATTTTTTTTAAAGGGTGAACTTTTGGATTTTTCAGTTTTCTTTATTGTTTGCCTGTTTTCTATTGCATTGACTTTTTTTTTAAGATTTTATTTTTCCTTTTTCTCTCAAAGCTCCCTGGTACATAGTTGTGTATTTTTAGTTGTGGGTCCTTCTAGTTGTGGCATGTGGGATGCTGCCTCAGCATGGCTTGACGAGTGGTACCATGTCTGCACCCAGGATTTGAACTGGTGAAACCCTGGGCCACCAAAGCAGAGCGGGCAAACTTAACCACTCAGCCACGGGGACTGCCCCAGTATTGCACTGCTTTTTGTTATCTTTATCACTTCTTTTCTTCTATTTACTTGAGATTTAATGTGCTCTTTATTCTAATTTCATAAGGTAGAAGCTTAGATCATTGATTTTAAACCTTTCTTCTTTTTCTAATACAGGCATTAAAGCTATAAATGACCCCCTAGGCACTTCTTTAGCTGCATCTCACGTATTTTGATATCTAGATCTCTCTAGCTATCTATCTAAATATAATTAACATTGAACATGTTTTCTAGTTTCCAAAAATATTTTCTAATTTCATCTATAGGTTATTTAGAAGGATGTTGTTTAATTTCTAAATATTTGTTAATTTTACAGATTTTTTCTTGTTACTGATTTCTAAATTAATTCCAATATTATCTGATCAGAGAACATATTCTGTATAATTCGAACACTTTTACATTTATTGAAACATGTTTTTTGGCTCAGTCTGTGCTCTTCTGTGTCCTCTAAGATAAATATCCTATGTGTACTTGAAAAGCATGTGTATTTTGCAGTTGCTATGTGGAGTGTTCTATAAATATCAATTTGATTCAATAAGTTGATAGTATTGTTCAAATCCTCTCCATCCTTACTGATTTTCTGTCTCCTTGTTCTATCAATTACTGGGAGAGGACTGTTGAAGTCTCCAACTATACTTTGAATTTGTTTATTTCTCCTTTCAGTTCTGTCAGTTTTTTCTTTAGGTATTTATAAGCTTTGTTTTTAGGTGTGTAAACATTGAATATTGTATGTCTTCTTGATGAATTGATCCTTTTATCTTGATGAAACATTTCTCTTTATCTCTGGAAATATTTCTTACCATGAAGGATACTCTGATACTGATGTAGCCACTTTAGCTTTCTTATAACAACTATTTGCCTGATATATCTTTTTCTATCTTTTAACTTTTTATCTATGTTAAAATTAATAAAGCAAACTCAATTAAAATTAGAGTCTGGAAAGTCTGTAGAGTGAGGTCTCATGCCCTACCACTCCTAGTCAATTACTTCAAGCAGGAAGACATCAACTACAGCAGCAGATTATTACAGCATCAGTTACAGACCCCAACAGGAAGCGACAGTACCTTGCATACCCATACAGGGAGTGTCACTAGTTTACCACTCCAACAGGAGAAAGGATTTCCTTCTTGCCCAACAACAAGCTCAGCCAATAGAAACGTGGCAGCTCAGCCAATAGGAAGTCATCATCACCTGAACTCTTACTTTCCTCCAATGAACTTTCATTTTTCCTTTTCTGATGACTTCCTTGTCCCTCCTTCCTTACCATAAAAGTCTTCCATGTTGTGTATCCCCTAGGAGTATCTCTCTGCTTACCATATGAGATACTGCCCAATTCATAAATTGTTTAATAAAGCCAATTAGATCTTCAAATTTACTCAACTTAATTTCTTTTTTTAACACCTATATGTAACTTTATATTAAAATGACAAGTCTTTTAGAAAGCGTATAGTTGGGTCTTATATTTCTACCAGTATACCAGTATCTGCCTTTTAATAGACAAATTTAGTCCATTCATATTTAATGGAATAGTCAATATCACTGTGTTAAGTCAATTAACTGTTTATTTGTCCCATCTATTATTTGTTTTCTTTCTATCTCTTCTTTTGGATTGAAAACTTTTTAGTATTTCATTTTACTTACACTATTGTCTCACTAGATGTAGCTTTTTTTTTTTTTTTTTTTTTTGCTAAGGAAGATTCTCCCTGAGCTAACAGCTGTGCCAGTCTTCCTTTATTTTGTATATAGGCCACCACCACAACATGGCCGCTGACAAGCGGTGTAGGTCCCCTCCTGGGAACTGAACCTGGGCTGCCAAAGTGGAGCACACTGAACTTAACCGCTAGGCCACAGGGTCTGACTCTAGCTTTTTCTCTTTTTTCAGAATTTGCTCTAGGGTTTACTGAAAGTACCTTTAACTTATCATAGATTATCTTTAAATAGTATACCACTTTACATATTTACACATAATATGAAAACTGATTTTCCTTTCCCCTTTTCTGTGTGGTTTCATCAAATTTATTCTGCATAGGGTTCATTGAACTTGGCTCTGTAAGTTCATATTTTTTACTGAATTTGGAAGATCACAGCCTTTCTTTCTTAAAATATTTTTTTCTGTATTGCCGCTCCCCTTCTCTCCTTTCCTTCTGGACATTCTGTCTCGTAAGTCACTGAGGATCAGTTCACTTATTTTTTTTCAGCTTTTTCTCCCAAGTGCTTTAATTTGAATATTTTCTATTTCACTTTCTTCAAGTTAATTCATCTTTTCTTCCATAATGTACAATTTGCTATTAAGCCTACCTAGAGGGTTTTTTCTTTCAGATACTGAGTTTTTGTTTTGTTTTGTTTTTAGCTCTGGGAGGTCTATTTGTTTCTTTTTATAATTTCCATTTACCTTTTCATTATGTTCGTGTTTTCCCTTAATTCCTTGAATGAGTTTATAATAGTTGTTTTAAAGTCCTTGTCAGCTAATTCTGTCTTTGTCACTTCTAGATCTGATTCTATTGACTGATTTTTCTCTTCATAGTGGGTTACATTTTCTCGTTTTTGGCATGTCGTGTAATTTTGATTGGATGCTGGTTACTGGGAATGTTACATTGCTACATTTTCTTGTGTTCCTTTAAGGAGTATTGAGTTTAGCTCTGATAAGAAGTTGATTTAACTTCAGATCAATTTGATCCCTTTGAGGCTTTTTAGGTCAGGTCTGGAGTAGCCTTTGCTCTAGAACAAGTTTACCCCTGCTGGTAAAGTGCACTCTTTCTGGAGTTTCACCTGAACTCCCCAGATATTCAATAAGGTCTTCCCATTCTGGCTGATCTGAAATATCTCCTAATCCTGTGTGAGCTCTGGTAGTCGTTCAGCTTATAGCACTTCACGGTTTATCTTTCCTTGATAGTTATCTTTTGCCTGTGTTTGTGGAGTTTTCACCCCAAACATGTGCATCTTATTATTCAGCCAAAGATTTATGGGGGTCCTCTGCAGATTTCTGGAGCTCTTTCTCTGTGTTGATCATCCACTCTGGTACCCTGCCCCACAGATTCCAGCTGCCTCAGCCTTCCTGAACCTTAATCTCTGACTCTTCAGCTCAGTGAGATTGTCATACTCTGTGTGGATTCCCCCTTCCTGCACACCAGTCCAGGAAATGTATTGAAGTGAAAGGCCAGGGCTATAGTAGGGCTCATCTCATTTGACTCTCTTCTCTTGGGAATCCCATTCCTGAAATATCTGTTGTTGAATATCTGAAAAGAACTATTTCATATATTTTTTTTGTGTAGTTTCCTAGTAATTTACACTTGGAGAACTAGTTGTGTACCTGTTACTCCACTATGGCCATAAACAGTCATATTGAAATTTAATTTGGGGCTGGCCCAGTGGCACAGCAGTTAAGTTCACACATTCTGCTTTGGCAACCCAGGGTTCACCAGTTCAGATCCCAGGTGTGGACCTACACACTGCTTGTCAAGCACTTATGGCCTTGGAGTTTTGTACAATTTTTTGGCAGTTATTTTACATGTAACTATTTTGCTGATGATAATCAGCAGGAGCTTATAAATGGAAAAAGTCTTGTCTTCCATTTATTCTCTTTGTTGCAAACCCACCTAAGCCAGCTTGGCTGTTCCCAATTTGGTAAATATTGGTAACTCTCAATAGAGTTTGGTGCAGAAGCAATGTACCATGAAACAAATGAAACTAAATATGAGAGCTCTCATTTGATGCTAGGCAGGTCCCTAGCAATCTGTTTATATGGTAGAAGTTTTTATAAATTTCACAAAGGACAGATATTTGAACCACAATCAATTAAGGTACTCTCTCTCTCTTGCCTTTTTGAATTCCTTTCAGCCAATCTCCTGTTGTCAAGTGGTGTTGAGCGGCCATAAGCATTTTGGGGATCTAGTTATGTTGAACTTGAGTTGAGTTGGTAATACATTTAGTTTGGGTTTGGTGGGATGTATTTGTGTGGTCTGCAGACATTTCCATGTGTAGTTAACTTGTTCCTCTCTTGTCCTGTGCAGAAATACTCCTACCACCCGCTGGGCAAACTTCCCCATTGACATGATGGGAAGATGCAGGACCAGAGGGCCTACTGCGATGTGAATCTGTTCCACGGCACCCAGCACTAGATACAGAAAGGGGAAGAAAAACAAGTTTTTATGTGCAAAGCCAGAAGCTAATCTGTGGAAACTTCTTCCAGTCAAAACATATAAAATTATACTTGGAGGATTTGGTTCTCATCAATTCTTAGAAAAAAGAAATTCTGTTAGGAACATACTCTGTATGCAGTATATACAATTACAAACACTCCAAGCATTTTCTTCTTTTTCAAAGAGATTATGCAAAATCAAATTGATCAAAATTCTTCTATTTATAGAGCACAAGTCCTGTGGAAGAACTACAGGGAACATGTTCATTGAAGTTGCATATTTTATGAATTTTAAAAATTAATAACGCAAAAATTTTTTGATCAACCAAGTTAGAAGAAGGACTGAATTATTTTATTCTCTCTACAGAAAATGTTACAAAATAGAGAGTATGAGGGCAAAGAATGTAGGAATATATCTTATCGAGTTATATCAGCCACTAACTAACAAAAATATTGCATTATTTTCTGAATTTTTGTGGCATTTATTAATTTTTTAAAATTTGAAATGTTATATGTTCTTTCTTCACTCTGTATAAACATTCACTTTTGTACCTAATTTTGTATTTGTAATTTTAAATATTTTTTCTCCAAGAAGGCCCTCGAAACGCAAGTCTCAATCTCACAAAAGTTGGCTCCAACCTAAGATAGGAGAAGCTATTGGTTCTTCTTCTTTATGACCTTGCCACTAGATTACAGCAAGGGTGAGTGTCACGTAAGTCCTGCTTCGTATAACAAACATGTATCATCCAGCAGGCAGAGGAAACCATCACAAAACCTCTTCTGTAATCTCAACGAAGATCCGGTTCTGTGTCCTTTTAGGAGCTACCACAGAACATTTCACAGAAAACTTCTAGGAAGCAAAGAATAATATTCTAAAGGCCAAATTCTGCTGACCATCTGGTTGGAGTCAGGCAAACAAGAATCCTGTCACCCAGGATTGTTTAGGAATTGAGCCCAGGTAAAAGGTAAGCACTGGCTGGATTCTTATATCCTGTTCCTACAAGGCAGGGAGCATCTCTATAACATTTTATCTGATCCTCACCTCTTGACCTTTACTCATGTCACCAACAAAAAAGCATTTCTAAACATTCATTATACTCATTAGGAGGCCTCTGATGATTACTGGAGGTGACGATAGCTGAAGAACTCAGAGTTCCTGCCTCTGGAGCATGGCTTTTGTGGTAAATATTAGCTAACCACCCCTGGGGTATGCATTCCCAATTACAGGAAGTGACCATCCCTTGGATGCAGAGTAAATCTAGATCTCACACATACAAGTCACATTGTCAACACTGAGGCATTTCAAAGGCAGTTACAGAGACTATAACACACTCTTCTTCTTCTTAATTTTTGGTGAGGAAGATTGGCCCTAAGCTAACATCTGTTGCCACTCTTCCTCTTTCTGCTTGAGGAAGATTGTTGCTGAGCTAACATCTGTGCCAATCTTCCTCTACTTTATATGTGGGATGCCGCCACAGCATGTCTTGACGAGCAGTGCTAGGTCCGCACCCAGGATCCAAACTTGCAAACCCTTGGCTGCCGAAGCAGAGTGCACAAACTTAACCACTATGCCACTGGGCCAGCTCCAACATATTCTTCTTTTACAGTCACCTTCTCATTGAGTCCTGAGGAGCCAAGTTTCCCGTGGAGGGTGGCACAAGGAAAGCTTCAACTACAGCAGCTCTGCTCTTCTCTGTTCTGCATATTGGGGTTCTGTGTACTGTTTCCTTTGTGATAAATAAAGAGGGTTCGGCTGCATTTGAAACTTTGAAAACCACAGCTCTAGCACTAAACACCTCTCTCGGTGTAAAAACTATAATGTCATCTAGTCTTCTTCTCCCCTCTCTATTCCCACCACCGTTGTTTCCAATACATGCTCCCACCACATTTTACCTACAAAAAGCTTTTTGTGCTGGGGTCAAACTTTCCATAACCAAGTTGCCAACTGTGATGGTTAATTTTATGCGTCAACTTGACCAGGCCACAGGGTGCCCAGCTATTTAGCTAAACATTGCTTCTGAGTGTGTCTATGAGGGCGTTTCTGGAAGAGATTAGCGTCTGCATCAGTGGACTCGGTATAGCAGGGTGCCCTCCCCGCTGCAGGTGGGCATCATCTAATCCACTGAGGGCCCGAAGAGAACAAAAGGTCAAGGAAGCAGGAATTCTTTCTCTCCGTCTCTGCTTGGACTTGGTTATTAGCCTTCTCCTGCCCTTGGACTCAGCTCTCCTCTTTCTCAGACCTTCAGACTTGGACTGAGACTCCTCCACCAGCTCCCTGGTCTCCAGCTTACAGACGTCATGGGACTTCTCAGCCTCCATGATTGTGGGAGCCAGTTCCTTGCAGTACATCTCTCTGTATATACATCCCTTATTGGTTCTGTTTCTCCGGAGAACTCTCAACAATACACCAACGTAGGAGGATTTCTGGACTGGAAGCCTTGTCCCAGCTTTGGAGAGGGGGCTTATGGAGGAACAGATGAGGGATGGTCAGAGCCAGGATATTTAACCTTGGTCCCTAGTGAACATTTATTCTTTGTCTGCGAATAACTCTTCTTTTTCTGGGGCCAGTCATCCTTTTATTTAAGACTGTGCTCCAACGATGAGGTTCTGTAAGGGCTTTTCTAATTTGCCCTTGTTCTCACAGATGACCCAATCACCCAAGACCCCAACCTGGTGCTTCCAAGGGCTTTTGAACTGAGAAGCAAGCCCTGCCCTGTCCAATGGCAAAGCTGGGAACCTGTGAGCCTGGAGCTGCTGGTGTCCACGCTTCCGGCCTTGAGAGGAGAACCACCTGAAGAGCATAAAGCCACTCTGCAAGCAGGAAGGAGGCATGAGGAGTGTCGCAAGAGTGTCCAGGCCAGGTCTAGTCATCGCTGGTGCCAACCTTATTCCTGCCCCTCTTCATTGGGCTACATGAGTCCACAAATTCTATCTCTCAAGCTTCTTGGAGTTCACTTTCTGTCATTTTTTCAAAACCAAAAAATATCCTAAACAAAGCACCAGCTAAGGCAGCAAAATTACAGAGCTTGATAAAATAAAAGAAATGGAATCAACAAGAAGAAAGGTGGAAAAGTCTGGTAATTCTCAGGAACAAAATAACCAGGGAGAATAAAATTTGCAGTCTTGGAAGTCTACACCTCAGGGTACAGTGTACAGAAACTGAAAAAAGTGACCTTAAGATTTTAGCTCAGGGAGACAAATGTGACTGTGCTGGTTTCATGAGCCTTGGAGGATGGGCTGGGATGGCAGCGATGGAAGAGTTCCTTTTTAAAAGACAGAGCTGGTAGGAAGGGGAGGAAAGGGTGACCACATGTTAAGAAGAGAGCACCTGTGTGGAAATCCAGAAGCCATGAGGGCAGAGAGGGAAATGCAGAGGGAGAGAAAGGGAAATGAGACTGTGGCACGAGCTGTGGGTTGTGCAACCAGATATAAGTAATTGATGATGTGCCCCCGAGAAGTGCCGCAATCCACCTGCTAGGCTGGGGCAGAGGGGCAGGGCTAGCTCCCTGGGAGCAAGGATCAGAGGCTTCAAAGCAAAGCAAGCCAGGCCAGGAAGCAGCCAGGCACGGGCACACTGGGAGCACGAATCACACTGGTTGCAAAACGGATCAACTCAAGAGCAGACAAATATGGGCTCAAGGTCAATCTAAGGGCAGAAGCCAGGTGACACAAGTGAGTCAAATCTAGAAAGAAAGTCGTAAGAGTGAGACACAGGGAGACACAGGGGGGACCCCAGGAGCAGACGCTAGAAACCGGAAGTAGATTAGCTGGGGTGTATGTAGACGAGGCAAGCAGCCGAGAGTCTGCAGACACAAAGGCTCACATGGCATTCCACCAGATAGCCATCTGCTGCCGAGCCATCACTTTGATGCCTGCTGTCCACATGCAGGTGGCTCTGCCCTCAGGGCTTGGAGGCGTGAGCAGGCCCCCATGGCACATTTGACAATGCTGGCACGGCAGCAAGACGGAGTGGGGGTAGTTGGGCAACTCATTCTACTGAACCCAGGGTGTCTGATCAATTCTCCTCGTGGTGCTGACAGTTTCATCTCTCATAATTTAAAGGCAGAAATGAGAAAAACTCCTCCCCTGAACCTAATTCCAGACATCCTGCCTTGCAGAAGTGGAAGTGACAGAGACCCTGAGAGGAGCTGGCC
This sequence comes from Equus asinus, assembly GCF_041296235.1. Classification (NCBI taxonomy): domain Eukaryota; kingdom Metazoa; phylum Chordata; class Mammalia; order Perissodactyla; family Equidae; genus Equus; species Equus asinus. Next base: position 48,262,406 of record NC_091805.1, read on the forward strand.
TTTACAAAGCCACTGACATCCAGGACCCAAGCAGATGAGGGCCCTGAACCTGTTGGGAAAGCAGGTTTTAGAAACGTCCCGAGAAGGGTTAGAAATGTCCAGAATAGGTCTCCATGAGCAGAGACTCTCAATGAGCAACAGCTCCATAGGAAAGGGAGGCTAATTGGGGCTAAATGGGACTAATTATATTTTGTTAACAGATGATAGCCAGAAAGCAGAACTCCTCAAATTGCACTTTACTTCCAAATTCTCAGTCAAGAAGACTGATGTTCAGGCTGGAAAAGCAGAATTAGTGCTGGTTAGAGGGAATGAAGCCGTGTAGAACTGATATGAGCAGGCTTCACATACCCCTCGCAAATGTAGAGTCCCCACGCAGCAGGATTTAGCCCCCTCGCTGCGTGCCTCCGATACTTCTGAGATGCCCAGGGTGCCAGGCTGCGAATGTCTGTCTACCGCCCACATCTTCCCTTGCTGCTAATGATAATCAAGAGACTAACCCTCTTGCAGGCCACAGCCAGCCAGTTCCACCGCTGGTACCACCAGGCAAGGCTCGGGGAGAGGGCTGCCAGCTGCCCTCCGCCTTTGCATCTGAAGCACGGGATGCAGCATTCCCTAAGTCCCTCGGCACACAACTGGGACCCATCAACCCTGCCTCTGGGACACAAGCTGCACCAGGGCAGGGAGTTCTGTCTGGTTTTTTTGTCACTATGTATCCCCAGGGTCCGGGTCCCTGGCAGATAGCAGGAGCTCATCAATCTGCAACTGTCAACAAGTCTTTACTAAACATTCCAAAATAAAAGAGGAACAAGGCGGAGAATAAGTAACAACAGTACAAAGATGTTGCTAATTTCGGGGTTCTCAGGCCCAGATTTCCAATGTCTTTGTACAAATTACAAAAACGTAATTGAGCAGGCCCATGGTGTTCGTTGCATGTAGAAGATGCCTGTATGGGAAGTGACTTGCCTTCATGCTGCATTGGAACAAGAAAGATCTGAAGTGAAAGTAGTATAAGCAGAATTAGCCAAATATCAGGGTGGCAGAAAAGGGAAAAGAAAGTCTGAAGCCGACAGTGTAGGTGATTCCATTAGCCTGTGAGGTCAACACAAAAATCAGGAGTGTCAGGGTTCGGCAAAAATGTGGATATTTAATGCTGTGCAACTGCTAAACTACGCGTTTTTTGTTGAAGAAACTAAAATGATTAGCTCACCAACAGCCTATAATTATATGTCCTTTTGGCTTAAAGTGAAAAGAAGAAAAATAGATTTCCAGCAGAACTCAATGATTATTGTTTACGATCCATACTTCTCATCACTTTAGTTTTTCATCAGTCCATAAAATTAATTTAATCTTCCAAAAAAAAAGAAAGTTCATTGGCTGACAAAATAGAAAAAGTGAGTCCCCCCTCCCTGCCCCACGGGTGGACAGATGCATTGGAAGGAGACCCCACTTGGTGGGCAGAGGGCTTGGTTAGTAGGTGGTACCTTGGTGTGAAAGAAAGAGTGATGCCTTTCTCCTGGTGGGGGCAGCCCCACACCAGGGTGGACATGGCCCTGTTCTTGGACACATGGCTTTGTGTTACCCCTTGGCCAGGAGCCTGTGTTCCATGAACAAGCTGCACTGTCCCTACAGGGCTCCCTCCCTCCCGTCAGGTGGCACGAGCCAGCACAATTGTCCATTTGCAAGCTCCCTGGAGTCAGGTTTGCTTTACCTGGAACCCTGGCTATGCCTAACCAGAGGCCTGGAAAGGGCTTGCCTCCTCATGCTCATTTCCTATCCCAGCACCTGCTCTTCTCTGTTGATTGACAATAGACATCCACTCCCCCCAGGAAAGCCAGCCCTCCCCCAGGCCTGCAATCTTGTCCTGTGGTGACCAGTAGCACAGTCCCATCAGAACACAAAAGTCCAAAAGGCTTTGGGGTCATGAGTCTTCAACAATGCCGCTTGAAGGACAGAAAGGGTCCCATGAGTTACAGCGCTCCAAGTGTCCTCAGTCCTCTTTTAGAGTCTCTCCTCCAGGGAGAGGTGAGTCCTCTGCCTGAGTGTCCCTCACAGTCTCCTGGGCCTCAGCTCCTGCGAACAATTGCTCAGGCAAAAAATACTCTCAACTCCACAAGAGTAAGCAAATGCTGTAATTCACTACATTCTTGTAGAGTTAAGAAATATTTCTCCCCTTCTCTGAAAGCAAGACGGTAGAGACTTAGCTCAGGCTCAATCGTATGCAAAAACACACGCTGTCAAAGCAAAACATTCATCCAAACCTAAAATCACCATCCAGAGAGCACACACTGGGCACTCACTTCACCTGTGTGTAAGTACATAACAAATGACCCAGGAAGTGGACCCAAGGGTTGACTGTTCAGAAGGATTCAACTCACCATTTCATTTCTGGACAAAGATCAACGCAGGTTTGAGTGGCAGTTTCCTCACATTCTGCTCGTGATTTCAGAGAAAACGGTGGGTCCCAGCTTCATCCAGGACACACCCATTACGAAGAAATAACCAAGGGAATATGGAAGACCTTCTTACTACTGGAAGTGGCGTCAAGTTTCTTGGCCTGAAACCATTTAAACCCTTGGGTGCTAAGAGATCTTGCAAAGGTCATTGCTGTGTTCTGTCAATAATCTTTGAGGGACCGTAGAGAACAGCTGGTGCTATAAGATTAGACCCAAGCAAATGTTGTCCTGAAAGTAAAAAATGGAAGAAGAGGAACTCTGAAAATCACAGAATGGCGAACGACCTGGATTCTGGGCAATGTTTATGAATGAATTGTTTAAAAGGAAATTTATGAGCATCTATGAAAGGAAATAGTGATTGCTAGGAGCCGGTATAGATTCACCCATGATGTTAAGGCACAGTAATGATTTTTCTCTTTCTGAAAGGACTATTAAGCTCAGGGAATTCGGAGCCAGCATCTGTGTTTCAGGAAGAGAGCAGGACTGTTCACTTCATCTCTGACCCTACAAAGTAGAGGCTGTAAATTGGCTGCCGTGGTTCCCTGTGCTTTGTTTGGCTCTGCCCAGCATTTATGACACTTTTGATTCCGCTGCCAACATTTAAAAAGAGGGAGCATGGCAGATCATACTCTTGCCCTAATTATTCACCACACTCCCGCCAATGGCCATGTGAGCAGCAATGTCTCCCCGTGAGATTTGGGGGTTGGGGGGCGTTTATCCTCTTTCGGTCGCTCTGGCTTGGCCAGGGTCCTTGCTTTGGCTGATGAGTGTGAGCAGGAGTGACCTGTGCCACCTGGGAGCAGATACTTGAAGAAGAATCACATGGGTCTGTGGGCTCTCTTTTCCTTCTGCCATGAGGGGGCACGTCCGGGATGGGGTCTGCTCTTCAGCCTGGATCTGGAATAAAAAGGCACACAGAGTAGAGCCATAGGCGCCAATACATAACAGGAACAGAAATGAACATTTTCTGTACATTTACTGTTATCTTTACTCTTATGAGCCACTGCTTTTTGGGGCTGTTTGTTACTGCAACCTAACCTAGACAAATTGACTGATAAAGGAGATATCCCATAAGAATCTGGGTCTTCCACTTTCTTAGAGTCAGAAGATCCAGTGACACTGGACCCCAGGGGCCCATGGAAACAGATGGCTGGAGACGAAAGGTGACCCACTTTGTATGGAGACCAGTCTCCTCCTCCCACTATGCTTAGATGGCTTGTTAGCCCTTCTAAGCTTCTAACTCAAACTTCCATGCCAGCCATGTATAACGAGAGCCACAGAGAGCCTGGAAAAGCCAATCATGGGCAGTAATACCCTCTGTTTCAGGCATCTGTCAAATCCTCCACATGGCTTGCTCTGCTTCCAACCGCACTCACACACCCACCTTCTGTGGTCCACACTCCAGCCTTGGAACTTCTCTATGCTCCTTGAATGCAGAAGATTCTCCCACAGCACAAACCATATGAGAAACAATGGCTGTCTTGAGCCTCTTCCAGCTTTCATGACTCATTGCTGGAAGCCAGACCTCTAGAGTTCACTCACTGCTCAGCACACCCTGAGACACCCCACTGTACTCTCCTCCCATTCCTGGAGCCCTCAGCAAGTGCTCCATGGGTTGGTGAGCGTGGGAGATGATGGAAATGAAAGTATCCAGAGTTCTGCTGCTACGTGGACACTGTTGCATGGTGCCAAGTGTCTGGGAGCAAACCAAGGGTCTTGGAAGATCTACTGCTGACATTTGGGTGGCTACAGCTACCCATTGCTGACATCCCCCTGTCTTTCTTGGCCTCTCCTAACTGGAGAATGCCAACTCCACTCATCTGAAATGCAACTGCATCGCCTAGACACCCTAAATGTCCCCTCTCTGGCTACCCCTCAGATGCCCAGACTCTAAACACTCAGGTTACAACATGACAGACTTGAGTACTGGGGCCTCCCAAATGCCCTCCCTTCGTCCGGATCCCAAGGCTCCTGGCATGTTTGTAGGCGCCGGTTTGTGGCAGTGATTCATCAAGGTCCACCATCCCTGCAGGGGCCCTGCTGGATAGTGAGAGAATGCAGAGCTCAGTGGATTCAGAGATGCCACTGCTTGAGACCAGTGCCTTCTCCTGGAGCCCACAGTTTTATGAAACTAGACCCAGATGGCACCCACCCCCTCGCCTGGCACAGGGAGGAAGAAAGTGGAAACAGCTTCTCAGGCTCCCGTCGTCTAGAGCTAGGCCATGCGACTTGTGTTGTCTCCCAGGAGTTAGGGCTGGGATCCTGGCCCACCCCGCACATCTCGATATATTTGCCTCATCTGGCCTCTAATCTCACACACATGCCAATCCAGTTTACAGGCTGCTGCCAGAAAGAACCTTATAAAATGTACTCCTGATTGTGCCATTCTCCTGCTTGGCCCTCTCTTGCCTGGTTCCCATCACTTTCAGGATACAGTTCAAGCTTCTTAGCATAACAAGCAAGTCTGTTCATGATCTGGGCCCCACAGGCCTTTCTGCCCGCCTCTACCCCACTCCCTGCCTGCCCGCGAGTTCACGCCGCATCAGACTGCTCAGGGCTCCTCAAACCACCGGGCCGCGGCATGTCTCCTGGTCTCCCTGATGCCAGGAACACTTCTTCTGGCTTCTTCTCCCAGTCAGTTTCTCCTGGGTGTTGCCTCCTTTGGCAAGCTTCGCCCAACCCCTCAGGCTAATTTCGATGCCCATTCCCTGAGCTTCTGAGCACCCTTGGCTCCCTGTCACAGAGCAGTTCTCTGCTGCCACCTGCGGCCCACACCCCCGTGACTTCTCTCGGGGGCTCCACATGTCTAGTGTATGTACTGTCTCTGGCATAAATAATACTTTACATAATATTAAAAATTGCGAAAAGATGGGGCGGGCCCCGTGGCCAAGTAGTTAAGTTCTTGCTCTCGGCTTTGGTGGCTCAGGGTTTTGCCGGTTCGGATCCTGAGCATGGATCTGGCAGTGATTATCAAGCCATGGGGAGGCAGTATCTCACATAGCAGAACTAGAAGGATCTACAATTAGAGTATACAACTATGTACTGGGGGGCTTTGGGGAGAAGAAGAAAAAAAAAGATTGGCAACAGATGTTAGCTCAGTGCCAATCTTTAAAAAAAAATTGTGAAAAGAATCATCCCACATGTATCATTCTTTCTTCTCCCCACCCTCCCCCCTTCTACTCCAAACCTTATTGTTTCCCCCATGAATCCTCGTGTGTATAATTAGGAAGACAATCCTTGGGATTGTTCGTTCATTCATCAAACATGTATTGTACCCCTACACTGTGCTAAGTGATGGGGCCACATGGGAGCTTGCATTCTAGTAGAGTGAGAAAGATGGCAGATAACTCTGGCCTGAATAATAAGCTGGTCAATAAAGACCATGTCTGGAGGTGATGTGTGCTGTGAAGACAAATGTGACAGTCCCAGGCGGATAGTGCTGGGCTAGCAAGGGATTTGCTCTTCTATTTAGAGTCATTTGGGAAAGCATCTCAGATAAGACGGCAGGTGAACAGAGACCTGAAGAAAATGACAAGGCACGCAGATGTTTGGGGAAGAGCATTCCACGAAGGGGGAACAGCAAGTTCAAAGTTCCTGAGTTAGTTAGGCTCACGCTAACTGCCCAACGATTCCCCAGCTTCGCAGTAGAAACATGGCACCGTAAATGTCGATTTCTCACTCAGGCCCCAGGCCAGTGGTAGGTTGCTGGTGGATGGGTGGCAGTCTTCTTTTGGACCCAGAGACTTAAATGCCTTCTATTGGTGGCTTTTGCATTTCCAAGAGTCTCAAAGACCTTCCCATTAAGATGGGGAGGGGGAGATGGAGAGTAAAGAAGGCGCAGACGGCTCCTAAGACCCACACCCCCCAGCCGGAAGTGACAAGCATTGCTTCCTCTTGTGTTCCATTGGTGAGAACCAGTCATGAGGCCACATCCCAATACCAAGGGTCTGACTGGGCGGCTGCCTCCCAGCAGCAAGGCCGCTCTGTGGATGGGCATTTTTGGGGGCCAGGCAGCCACCTCTGCCTGTGAGTGGGGACTGTGCCTGGCAGTTCAAGACTCAGGGAGGAAGCTGATGTGGCTGGGGCAGAGAGAGCCAGATGGAGCAAACAGGTCAGTGAGGTAACATGGAGGGTGGTAGGCAGATGATGTAGGGCCCTGTGGGTCACTTTAAGGACTTCAGATTTTACTCTCCTTGAAATGGAAGCCCTTGGAGGATTCTGAGCAAGGCAGAGACATGAAATGGCTTCTTTCAAAGGTGCCCTCTGGCTGCAGCATGGACAATAGACTGCAGGGGGACAAGGGGGGACCAGGTGGGCAGGAAGGAGGCTGGAGAAGTCATGCAGGGATGAGATGATGGTGTCCTGGACCAGGTGTGAGGGCAGGGTCAGTGCGAGCCCTCCCAGAGAGTTACCCGAATGGGACAGGCCTGACACCTCAGAGCTATAACTCCTGCTTTCTAGGCAGAGGGCTGGTAAAGGGTCATAAAGTATTTTAGGCTTTACAGGCCATACAGCGTCTGCTGCAACTAAACTCTGCTGTTGTAGCGTGAAAACAGCCATAAACAACATGTAAATGAATGAGCGTGGCTGTGCTCCAATAAAGCTTTATTTATAAAAACAAGTAGTCAGCCTGCAAACAAAATTTGCTGACCCTCCTAAACCAGTCACAAATGATGCTGGTCTTCTCTTGTCACATATTCCTGTTTAAGACATTGGTGCTGCTTGCACAACGTGGCTGAGAACTCTGTCACTGCTTAAAGTTTGTGTGACAGCCACTCCCACTAAACTGAATTTCTTGTAGTAACACTTGTGGCGTAAGAATGAATCACGGCTTCCTGCTGTATTTGAGCAAGTTCTCTCTTGACAAAGGAAATGGCTTTTGGCAAGACCTTTGTATTATAGTTCAGGCTCATCAGCTATTCTTCTATAACTAAATACCTTTATTATGTGTAATTAAGGCAGCAACTGAGAAAAGATGCAAATGTGTTCTTGAAAATCTGACTTCACAGCAGCTGGGAGTCTTGCAACCTTTTAAAAGAGCAGGTTTAAACTGAAACACATTTGGCATGTGTCAAAATGGGAAAAGGAGAGAATAAAAGCTAAAGAAAGGAATTAAAAGGTAAGGGAGCTCCAGCTTAGTGTTCCGGAACGCATCCCAGTCTAGCGGTCCCCTGTGAGCCGAGCCGGCTGCAAACTCCAGGGAGCGTCCTCGAGGCCAAGCCGGCTCTGCCCCTCCCAGTGGCTACCCTGCCCCGAAGTTAAGCCCTGTAGCAGCAGAAATATCACAAGCTGCTGCTTTTCCAACTTTATCGGGTATTTTCTTTTTCAGAATTTCTTCCATCTCTTTGAGTGGCTGGGCTGTATAGTGTAACAAGACAGGGCAAGTGGAAAACAGGAAAGGAAGCAGGAGAAAGGAAGAGAATATCTCTTCATCTCATCTACGATGGGGAATGGAAGTCAGAAACGACCCATTCCTCTAGCATGGCTCTGTCCAATAGAACTTCCTGTGATGTTGAAAATGTTCTGTATCTTCACTATTTAATATGGTGGCTATTGAGCACTTGAAATGTGGCTAGTGGGACTGAGGAACGGCAATTTTATTTTAATTAATTTAAATCTAAATGTCCATAGCTACTTGTGGCCAGTGACCACTGTATGGGACAGCGTGGCTGCAGCGTGTTGGTTAAGGACTTTGGCCCAGGAATCAGACAGACCCAGGTTTCCATCCTGGCTTCCCATTACTAACTGTGACCGGACAAAGTACCTACTGCCACTAACGCTTGGTTTCCTCGTTTGCAGGCTGGGGACAACTGTGCCCACCTCATGGAGTGGTTGTGAGAATGAGGTGAGAGAGTGGAGATGCCACGCAGTGACTGGCAGAGGCAAATGCTCGATAAATATTCACTATTTTTGTTATTCTCTAGGAAGCTTCTCGAGGGACCCATGACCACCTTCCAGATGTTTCAGAAAGGTGGTCCTCAGGCACCTGTGCTCGTCTCTCCCACCGAGGCTTCCTTGACCTTAAGTGAAACCGTATAAAGTTGACTTGGGAGAGGAACGAAGCGGGGAGCAGAAAGAGAGCCAGTGGTCACCCAACCAGACCTGTGACTACCTCTAATCACCTTTGAGACTTTCTTGGGGAAGCAAAGACTGCTAGTTTCCCACTCAGTCTTTGTCTGGCAACGTGCCCAGATAAAAGACCATATTTCCCAGGCTGCCTGCAGATAGAGGTGATGAATAAGATGTAGGCAGAGATTTTTAACTTTGACTTTTAGGAAGTCTTAAGAGAGGTTAGACAGTTTGTATGTGCCCTTCCTCCTTTCATCCCTTCACCATTACTCCTACTTCCTTTCTGGAATGCAGACATGATGGCTGGAGCTCTAGTAGCCTTAAGAAGGCGTCTTTGTGGATGAAAGCCCTAAACTACTAAGTATAGCAGAGCAAAATAAAAGAGGCCTGGGTTCATGAGCACTGTGAAACCATCCTACAGCCTGGGACTGCTCACCTCCAGATTTCTTTTATGTAAAAGAAAACTCCATATCATATTTATGAAATTATTCCTTTTATTTTTCTTATATGTAGCAGAACCTAATATCAGCTGTGGCTAATTATTCCTAAGCAGTGATTAATTCTACAATTAGTGACTTTAATGGCATATATTTGGTGAAAGAGCAAGCTTGAGAAAATCATTTCAGTCCTTGTTCCTCCTTTCTGCCTGCAGGGGGCACCTGAGCCTGGAAGTGACATTAGAAATCATCTATTATGGTCAATCTTTTTTTTTTTTTAATCATCATAAAGCCTGTTCGTTATGTGCTCTCCCATGGATACTAGATTTCAAAATCAATTCTCCCCCACTGATTAAGCTCTAATTGGTTTACTCATCATGACAAACATTTAACAACCATAGTGGACATCAGTCATTTAGGGAATTCTCCTAATAGAATAAGGTCTCTGAAGACCTGATACTTGCTGTTTCTGTCCGATAGCAGCTGGATGTGAGCACAGAAAGCTTAAGATTAGCCAACTGGATGGTCCTACAGGAGATTCTGCATCTGGAGTGAGTGATACACAGCAGCAGCCATGGTTTGGAATTCGTTCCACTGGCAGAAGCATCCCGTATCCTAGAGTGGTGCTTCTAGTGGGTCTGTGTGTGGTGTTCAGTGCCACCCCAACTGGGCTGCTACTGTGGTGGGACCTTGGCTGAGTGCCTCGATGCTCAGCTTTCTCTGGTTCCTGCCCATTGTCAGAGCCTGGCCCTCCTGCTTTTCCGTTTCTTCTGGAGCTAGCTGACATCTTTCCAATGCACTTATTTTTTCGCTTAAGTCAATCGGACTTGTTCTCTATCCTTTGCCACCAGGAGTCCTGACTGATGCACCTGCTGAGCAATGTGATTTCACCTCTGATATCACACAGAATTGACATCCTCCCAGCCAGATCAAGACAGAGTGCTTACAGTAGCCAGTGCAGCCTGAACTGGGTAAACGCACACTTTCTTTTGAGCTTTTACAAGCAGTCAGAGTAGTTTGCTCCAGTTCTCCCACTATGAATCCCTAGGACTAGGACCTCCAGCCTGGAAACCACTGCTATCATTGCATTTCCTCATCTTACAGATGACAAATGGAATCCCAGAGAGCTGAAGTGACTTGCTGCGTACGTCAAGCTGTAGAAAGAACTTTCCAGGGAGGGTTGCTGGCTGTTCTTTCATGCACTGTACTTGGCCTGTGGAGGTGACCTTTCAAGGAGCTCAAAGTCAGGTAGGAGAGATGGGTGATTCGAGTGGATGCAAAAATCCCACCCTTCTGGAGAAGAGCTTGGGGAGAACCAAAAAGACCCAAACACCATGAAAAAGGGCAGGTAAAGCTGTTCAGAAGGTGATCCATAAAGAAGAGTGAGAAAGAGAGGAATGGGCCTTAAGCATCAAGAGCTCCAGCACGGTCGCCAAAAGCAGGGACTTGATGAGGCAGCTGGCAGTCCTGCAGCTATTGACCTCCGTTTGGGACCAGAGAGGAAGTTGTGCCCAGAACAGGGTGGGGTTCAAAAGTGGGGACCCAGGAAGAAGTTTGGTGGAAAGCTCGCCAAGTCAGAGGGTGAAATCAATATATGCTTGTGTCCTGATTTAGGGATGTGCGATCAGAAACACCTGAACTTGCAAAATAGACTTTTGAAAAGATTATTCACTTTAAAAAATGGCTCTTCACTTGAAAGAGAGAGAGGCGTTTCTACTTCCTAGGCTGTAAAATTTTGCTTTGCTTATTGATTTTCGACAACAACATTTTAAAGGGGTGTTATTATCCCCTTTCACAGATTAGAAACCAGGGCTCCGCTGGATTAAGTCACCAGTCAAGGGTACACTGCTTGGAAGAGGCAGGCCCAGATCCAGGTGGTGTCGGTGACTGGCTCCAAAGGTCGTGTTTCCCGTTCTACCAGGCTGCCTCCCATAAAGCGCCTTTAAATAATGACACTCAAAATGCATTTGGAAGGCACTTCTAATTGAAGAGATTCAATTCACAAAGATTAGATTTGCACACAATTTTGAGAACACATCCTTCACACAAAACAGTATGCAACAATACAAGGATAAATAGCATGGATCCCATACAAAAAAAGCGGAAAATAATAGAGGAAGTGTGGTTAATTAATGCAGTAGGAACTGAAACGCTACAAGAGCGGAAGAGCGTGCGTTCCTGGAATATGATACAATAAGCGGCTTCATTAGGAAGACAACTTATGTGGTAAGAGAGATAATAGCAAGAGAGGGAAATGTAAAAACAAATTAGTCCACTAGAAAACACTGATTTGAAAATATTTATAATAATTGATTTGTAAGAAATCTCTACAATAAACATCCATGGAACCATTGCTTTTAGAGACCCTAAAAATTAGGTCAGCTTCTCTGGGTTGGACAGGACTCGGTGTGCTTTTCCTCTTCCGGGAAAGTGACAACCTGGGCATTTTCAAAGGCCCCCTTTAGTTTATAATTCTAAGGTTCCGCTTATGGACCCTTTCTATGACTGTCATTTTTTAAAGCTGGTTAACTCAGTGGCTTTATTTTTTTCCCTGTAAATTCCCCACAGGACTTTAACTCAATCAGACCACACTTGGAGTCTTGTGCGCTTTCTGGGCACCACCTTTTAAAAGGAACATTGACCTGTTCCGCCTCCAGAGAACAGAACCAAGACAACTGGGTGGAAGTTGCTCAGAGATAAATCCCGACTCAACAGAAGCAAACCGTGTCTCCTGCCATCAGAGCCTCTGACAATGGAAGTGGCTGCTTTGGAAACGGTTTGCTCCCAGGCATTGAAACGCTGAAGCAGGGGGTGTTTTAACAGCTGTCAAAGAGATTTTTATTTTTTTACTAAGATCCCTTTACTTTAAATTCCAACACTGTATGATTGCTTGATCACAGAACTCTTCAATACGTTTTGCCAAGTTGATAGCTCCTTCTTAGTTCTTTTGTTTGGAGCATTAACCTCTTCTCGTCCCACACCAAAAAAAAATTGGCAAAAACATATAGAATGACAATAACAGTCACAACATTGAAGTCTTGTTGTTGTCTGACTGTGCCACGTTCCCTCCACTGGGGAAGAAGGACACGCTGTGGCCTGTTGATTATCAAAGTAGAGGTCTGGAGGCCACTCAAGGGTGATGGTGACAGCACAGCACTGACACCTCCAAATGGTCCTTGGGCAGGTCCAAGCACAAGAACAAGGGCAGCTGAGGCCAAGTGAGGCCATACGTCCTCTTCTAGTGTCCCCAACTTGCTTAATGGTGCCTCTTTCCATATAGAGACATGATGCCTTCCTCTCCATAGCCCATCCCACACCACCATCCTGCCCAATTTCCATCCATCTTCACTGTCTCTGTGCAAATCCAAGCCCCACCGCCATCTGTCATCTGAACCTGCACCCCCGCCATGTGGGCTTGCTCCAATTTATTTTACACAAATCGGAACCTTCCTGTCATCCCGCTGCTTATGTTTCTCAGTGGCTTCCCACTGCTATTGGGATGAAGAATCTGGGCCTCAGCCCCACCTGTGTGGCACCGTGAGCTTCCCCATTTCTGTCTCACTTTGTGCCCGGACCCCAGCCCTTGCTCTCCGTTCCAGTCACACTGACCTTCCTTCCACCCACCTGTCCTGCCACTACAGGGCTTTTGCCCCTGCTCTTCTCTTGGCCTCGGGGGATGCTCTTCTCACCCTTCTTGGCCTAGTAAAAGCTTCCCTGTCCTTCACATCCGTACCAAGAGGCTTCCCCTGATCTTTCTGCCCAGATTGTGTCCCTGGGGCCCACGGTCACAGCACCCACACCTTTCCTTCCCATTTGCAGCTTCTCCCTTTGCAGTTGTCTCTCTGTTTCCGTGATGATTTAGTCTCTTCAAGGGCAGGAGCCATGTCTGGTGTGCTCGGCGTGGCATCCCCTGAATGAATGAATGAGGAGAAGAAGCTGTGTGAGGGGCTCTGTACTCCCAGTGGCTTCCAGTGGTCTAAGAGCCATCTAGACACAGGGGGTGGTCATCCATAGGGTGCTCTCCTAAATCCCTGCCCCCACCACCCCAAACCTCTGTAACCACCATGTCAGAAAGTCTATTGCTTGGTTAAGCATCATCCTCACATTTTAGTCTTTGTAATGCAATTAAGGGAGGTGACAGTGTCCCTAACACTTGCATTTAACCAACAGTTCAGTCTATTCCTAAAACTCTCTCTCTAGCAAGAAAAGTTTGAGTTAAAAGAGAATATTGGGCAGCCAGAGGGTGGAGATGATGGAGAGATCTAGAAAGGAAAGGGAATGGTGTAGGTACTGGATGTCACACACTCTTGGTGCCCCACGGCCTTTGCACATGAGGTTCCTGCTGTCTGAAAAGTGCTCCTTTGCCACTTGTCAAAATCCTAATCATCCATCAGAATCAAGCTCAAGAGACCTGTAGAAGCCTTCACTGGCTGCCCTAGCAGAGTGGCTTCCTCCTCCTCCGAGCTGTCAGGGTACCTTGTCCATACATCCACCATTACTGCGTTCATCACACCAAAAGTTGCAAAGATTTGTTTACATGATGTCTGTCTTACGTAGCCGGGAGCTCTTTGAGAGCAGCGCCCTATCTTCACCCCTTTGCATCCCCAGTGCCCGTCAGAGTACATGGCTGTGTTAGGACTTTTGGTTGCAAGTTATAGAAATCAACTTGATCTCCTCACTTAAGAAAAAAGGACGAGCCGCTCTTGTTTGCTCTGCGTGCGCCGCCTCACTGTACTTCCTCTCTTCTCTCAAAAGTGGGACAGCCTTGTGGGTGGGCTCCTCACAGACACTTAGCCAATAGATGTGCACTAACCACTGCCTGTAAGCACTTGAGGAGGAAGGAGAGAGGGAGGCCGAGAGGAATGGGTGGGGAGGGGCGATGCTGAAGACCAGCTGAACTTCTTCACCACTTAGTTCGAGGCCATCATGATGCTTCCAAACGCACCATGGCTTAGGGGTGCCTGGCCGGGGTCTCTCCTTCCCATTTTCCCTTCCTCTCTCTACCGTCTTTCCTCAGCTCTGTCAGTTCATCGAACTCAGGAAACTGAGCACACCGTGCTCACCAGCCCAGTGCGAATGCGGGGCTGGGGCAGCTTCATGAGCCCTGATGTCTTTGGGTCCCAGGGAAGAGTGTGCAGCGTTTGAGGACCCCACCAGGGACATCTCCTCCCTGCCGGAATCTACCGTAGTCTTTTCTCAAGTCATCTTTACTTTTTAATTGCTCAATTTCTTTTCTTTGTTTTCCTAGTTAAAGGGTAACAAAGAATGAATTGGGTATGTCAGTCATCTGTGGTCATCATTAATTTCATGGTCCTCTGCATTTATTAAGGCTTATTTCCTCTCCATAATCTCCTTTCCCCTGATATTCGTAAAAGCACATCTTATTCTCCTTAACTGCCTTGGCTGGTGTGATCTAATTCCGATTTTTAGCTGCTCTTATCTTTTCCCAGGAAGCTTCGCCTGTTGCAGCATATTCCCGTTTCATTCTCCCCTTTTCCCGCAGACAGGAGCGTCTTTCTTTCTCCGTGGCTCTCTTAGCCGTTTTGGAGGAAGTTGCACTGACTGTATTTTGCTTCTCCTTTAGAAGAAGCGCTGGGCTGGACTTTAATTATGGGAGGTACCCCCTTCTCCACTTGCTTCTCCCCTGAAAAACGCCCAGCTTTCTCCAGTCTTCCATCTGCAGCCAACAAAGAGCGCTTTGCCCCTAACTGCAGGTGATTCTTCCCATGGCTGTTTCACTGCTTGAACAGAAGGCTGTGCCTGGGGCAAGATGGAGGAGGGAAACTGTGCAGTCAGATGGGCTACCTATTAGCAGCTCTGGTACACAAACCAGTGGTGAAGCTAACAACTAAAAAGACACTCCACACCTAGCAGGGTCAGTGCTGTGGATAATTAAGTGCTCGTTATCAATGACAGGGAAACTCCACTCCTGGTCTGTTGGGAGACAGATCTAAATGTCTACCCGACTGTTATCCGTCTCTCCATTTCTGACCTGCAGGCACCATGATTATAGCTTCCCCTGTGTATTTTGCTTATTCTTCTCAGTTAACATCCATTTCGTTCTGCTTTGACTTGTGGTTAGTCATTTACGTGTCTCTCTCTCACATGACCAAAATTGAACTCATGATCTCACCCTTTTGCAACGTAAACATTCTTTGGATCCCCCGGTCCCCAATTCTATTAATATCATTCCCTAAATTATTTTGGAAATATCTCCAGTGTCCCTTCTTCCTCAGCCTCCACATGTAATTAGTTCACCAATTTGCATCTTTGATGTGTACCCTTTCCATTTGCTCTGGATGCCCTTGTTAAACTGCCCCGATTGCAGTGGACATTATGGTGGCCAACCCCCATCCAGCCCCCTTCTCTCCATAACCACATTATCTGCATCTCCCCGTGTGCCGAAGGGAAGCTAACTCTGCCCATCATTCTAGGAATGGAGCATGTGGCTTAGGCCCAACCCAGTCAATGTAATTCCATCCCCTGGCTATTCTCATTGGTTCAGGGTGATCACATGACCCTGTTCAAGCCAATGAGATCAGGGAGGACATTTATTGAAGACTTTGGGAACAAAGAGGTTCCTTGTTCTTCTGAGAGAGCGTCCTCAAGTGGGCCATGAGGTGCTGGTGGCCATCTTTACCCCCATGTGGAAGAGCCTGCCTGAAAACGAAGCCAATACAGACAAAAGCAGGACTCAGAGATGGAGAAAAAGAGTCCTGATTTTATTGTTTGAGCTCATGGATCCAGCTGTACATGGACCACTCCTAAAACTTTGTCATACACCTATACCTTACATCCAGTCCATAAGCAACTCCCACCAGCACTGCCTTTGAGATATATCCATCATCCAACCCTTTCTTGTATGTCTGCTGCTACCTTCCTAGTCTTCTGGCTCAGACCACTGCAATAGCCTTCCCGCTGGTCTCCCTGCCTCCACTGTTATCCTTCTGTGCCGTTCTCCACCAAAGATTAGCCTGAGAGATCCTTTTAAAAATGTAAGTCAGATAATACCACTTCTCTGCTCAGAGCCCTCAAAAGGTCTCCATTCATGCCAAGATCCTTCCTTTGACTCACAGGCCCTGCAGTACCTGCCTGCTCCCCTCTGACCTCATCTCTTACCACACTCACCCTAGCTCAGCCCACTCCATCCTAACTAGCTTTCTAACTCCCACCTCAGGGCCTTTGCACTGCTGTTCTCTCTCCGTGGAATGCTTTTCTACAAGATAGTTGCACAGTTTGCTCCCTCTTTCCTTCAGGGTTCTGCTCAAGTGTTGCCTATTTGCTTAGGCCATCCCTGACAATTCCTCCCCAAAATGGCACTTCCTTGTCACTCTGTCTCTCCTTGCCTTGCTTTTTTTCCTTTGTAGCACTTATCACCACCTGAAAAATTATATATTTACGCGGCTATTATTATCTGTATCTTCCCATTAGACTATATATCCTGTGGGAAACTGAGGCTGATTTGTTTGCTGTTATATATTCAGTTCTTAGAACAGCAACTGGCACATAGCACGTACTTAATAAAGTGTTGTCAATTTACAGACTGAATGAATAAATGAATAAACGAATGAGCTAATCACTTCTCTATTTTGAGGAAAGTATTTTTTTTTTTTTAGGGAAAGCACTCAATATTTCACCACTAAGTATAAGATTACCTGTTTTTGTGTGGACGTATGTTTTCAATTCTCTAAGGTAAATACCTAAGAGTGGAATCGCCAGATCATATGGTAACTTTATGTTTAACCTTTAAAAAAATTTTTTTTATTGAGGTACAACTGACATATAACGTTATATTAGTTTCAGGTGTGTAACACAATGATTCAATATTTGTATATATTGCAAAATAATCACCATAACAAGTCTAGTTAATACCCATCACCATACATAGTTAGAGGTTTTTTTCTTATGATGAGGACTTTTAAGATCAACTCTCTTAGCAACTTTCAAATACGCAAAAAGCATTATTAACTATAGTCACTATGCTGTACATTACACCCCCAGGACTTTATTTTGTAACAGGAAGTTTGTACCTTTTGACCCTCTTCCAATACTTTAAGTATTTTCAGTTGGCTTTATGCCACTTGCAGACAAAGTGTTCCGATACAGCATTCAATTAATATTTGCTTAAAGAGTGGGCAGACGAATACCTTAGTTTTGGTCAGATTATAAGTTACATCCTCCTATAACCTGACCTATCAGGACCCCTTTTGAATCCCAAGGCAGTGTCACATACACTGCCCTCTTAGATACTCACATTGGTTTTGCCAGATAAACGGAAAATCTTGCCCTCCCCCACGTCACAGGGAAAATGTGGTTCGGAGGAGTTAAGTGACAGAGCAGGGCACAGAGCCCACGTTTCCTGGTTCCCGTCCCACAATTCTTCCGCATCTCAGTTTTGCATTTCTGTCCGCGGATCTGCAGCTTCGTGGCATGGCCCTCATCCACCGCCCCGGGGGAGTGCGAGGAAACTCTGGTCCATGTGGTCTCTATTTATCTAACATTTCCAATTCCCTCTCCTCTGAAAGCCAATAAAACTCTGAATTTTTCCCACATGAGACTGTGGGCTCTTTGGGAAAAAGAAAGGCAAGCATATGGCTCTCAGGAAATCAAATCTGCCTGCGAGATAAAATTTCGCCTCTGTGAGTCAGCCCGTGTATAACATTCTTTGCAGCTGCCTTCTACATGTTGGGGGCACGGACAAGGGACGTGAGCTCCTGCCTCGAGGGGCCATGATACATGGCAAAAAGCCTTTCTGCAGCCCTGCTCGTCCAGAGTGGTTTCTTGTTTCCCCAGCTACTCCCCGCGGATGACATTAGCTCCTTTTTTAATTCCTTCCCCTCGCTACACACTCTGATGTTACTCACCAACCCCCAGTGGACATGTGGAGACTTATTCGGTTTCATACGTAATAGATAAAACAGCAGGGGTTTCTAATCGGAAAACATTTTCCAGGCTGCAAAAGGCTGCAGAAAACCACAAAGCTGCCAATACAGTTCAGAGTTTATTAATACATACTTGGTACGAGTTTGGCACCCAACACCACCCTGTCCCCCATGGGGAGGGAAGAGGGATTTGTTACATTTTATAGACAAAACCCACAGTGGGAGGAGGCCGAGGATGCAGCCGCCTTTCCAGGGACCTTCTAGATGGCTCATTTGTTTGGTTTTTTAAAACAGCTTTATTGATGTATAATTGATACACAAAGAACTGCACATATTTAATGCATACAATTTGATGAGTTGGGATGTATGCAAGGACCCATCCTACCATCACCACGATCAGGATAATGGACGCATCCAAAACCTCCTAAAGTTTCCTTCTGTCCCTTTGTTTGTTTTTTTTAATCAAAAGAACACTTAAAATGACAGTACAGCCACTATGAAAACCAGTATGGAGTTTCCTCAAAAAATTAAAAATAGAACTACTGTATGATTCAGCAGTCCCACTTCTGAGAATACGTCCAAAGGAAATGAAAACACTGTGTCAACAGATATCTGCACCTGAATGTCATTGCAGCATTATTTACCATAGCCAAGACTGAGAAACAACCTCAGTGTCCATCGAAGGACGAGAGATAAAGGACATGTGGTAAATATACACAATGCAATGTTACTTAGCCACAAAAATGAAGGAAACCCTGCCATTTGCAACAACTTGGGTGAACCTTGACAACATTATGTTAAATGAAATAAGCCAGACAAAGACAAATACTGTATGATCTCGCTTGTATGTGAAACCTAAGGAAAATCAAACCCACAGAAGCAGGGAGTAGAACGGTGGTTGCCAGGGCCTGAGGGGTGGGGGAAATAGGGAGATGTTAGTCAAAGGGTGCAAACTTCCAGCCGTAAGATGAGTCAGTTCTGGGGATTTAACGTACAGCACAGTGACTATAGTTAACGCTACTGTATTATATACTTGAAAGTTGCTGAGGGAGTAGAACCTAAATGTTCTCACCACACACACATGCAAAAAACAGTAATGATGTGAGATGATGGAGGTGTTAACCAACCTTATTGTGGGAATTATTTCACAATATATACAAATATCAGATCACATTATACACCTTAAACATACATAACGTTATATGTCAATTACATCTCAATGAAACTGGGAAAAAAGAACACAACATGAGCTCTAGTCTCTTAAATTTTGAAGTGCACAATATCGCATTGTTAACTATAGGCATCGTGTTGCACAGCAGATCTCTAGAATTTATTCATCTGGCATAACTGAGCTTTATACCCATTGAATAACAACCTCCCATCTCCTCTTTCCCCCAGCCCCTTAGCCACATTGTATTCCCTGCTTCTGTGAGTTTAACAATTTTAGACATCTCGTTTAAGTGAAACACGCAACTGGAGTTGTTTCCTTGTCTTGGCTATTGTGAGTAATGCACTCCTGTGTTCAGTGGAGCTTGCTCATTTATGAGACCCAGAGACACACAGGCAGTAGACTTCTTCATGTGAACAGTGTTAAAGGTGCCTTGGGTCTTCTTCTAATTATAAAACTCATGTCTGCAGTAACCCTGCTCTGACTTGCCCCAAGGCACATCATGGTGGTGTTTTTAAAAGGCTGCCAACTTTTTTGGGGGTGAGGAAAATTGGCCCTGAACTAATATCTATTGCCAATCTTCCTCTTTCTGCTTGAGGAAGATTGTCACTGAGCTAACATCCGTGCCAATCTCCCTCTATTTTGTATGTGGGACACTGCCACAGCTTGGCTAGATGAGCTGTGCATAGGTCTGTGTCTGGGATCTGAACCCATGAACCCCGGGTCACTGAAGCAAGTACACAAACTTAACAACTACACGAATTGGCACTAAGGCTGCCAATTCTTTGACATACTTCCCATGGAGAGGTGAGGTCTAGTTCCTTCCACTGGAATCCGGGCTCTGTGTCTCCTGCAACCAGTTGAGAGCAGTGGAAGTGACGCTATGGGAATTCTGAAGGCTGGGTCATAAAAGCCCAGGCAGCTGCACCTGCTTCTCTTGCCACGCTGGCTTTCTGGTGGCCCCCTCCCCGGACCCTCCTTCTCAAAAGGAAGCCCCACACTGTGGGGAGTCCAGTCCCATTGAGAGGCCGTGTGGGGTGCTCCAGTCGACAGTTCTCTAGCCTTCCCAGTGCAGGCATCGGGCCTGCCAGTGAAGTCACCATCTTGGACATACATCCCCCAGGACCAGCTCTCCCAGTACCCAACAGCTCTCCAGCCATGTGAGTCTTCTCTGGGGGACTACAGACATGGCAGGGCAGGGAGCAACCATGCCCACAGATGCCGTGAGCAGAATAACATGGTGGTCATTTTATGCCACTAAGTTTAGGGTGGTTTGTTGCACATTCCAAGAGCTGGACCTCCCAGGACCCCTGGCCTCACCTCCCCACACCTCAGTCAAATCTGTAGAGTCGACTGCAGGAAAGGCTCCTTTTCCATTGCTTTAAATTCTGCAGAAAGAGCCAGGCCTCACAGCAGTCAGCACTGAGCTGCTCCTGCTCTGAACAAAGCCTCCTGTGACTTGCTACTCGGCCTGCCTGCCCTCCTCGGGGTCTCCGACCTCTTCTCCTCTTCCCCCATCCCCACTCGCTCCTCTGGGCCTTTGCTCGCTGTTTCTTCTGCCTGGAGTGCTCCTCCCCCGTGTATTCACCCGCCTCACTGGGGCCACACTCTCTAACAGTGCATGCCCCCATCCCAACTTGCACTCTTCCTTTCCCATCTCATTTTTCTCCTGAATTTTCACTATCTAAATACTTACATGTTACTTATTTATGCTGCTCATTATCTGCGTCCCCACTAGAATGTAATTTCAATGTGGGCAGAGAGACCTCCCAGGGCCTGGGACAGCAGCCTGCTCAAGGAAAGTAGGCAGTCAACAAATATTCATCGACTGAGTAAAGGAATATCATGTAACAAAGTTTTGGCTTTGCTTTTATCCTGAGAAGCAAACAGAATATGTGCCTGCCACAATAAATATCTGTTAAATGAGTAAGTGGAAGACCTGAAGACTGGATCATAGTACGAATTTCATCCTCCCCCCCAACCTCCCTGTCCAGCTTCACTGCCTGTCTCTCCCCTCTGCAAACAGGAGTGCAAATTCCCCGGGCACTGAGCTCGTCTGCATCTGTGCTTTGCTCCTGCCTCCTGCTGGGCCCTCTGCCTGGAATGTCCTTCATCCACAGACCTCTTCGTGAACTTGCACCCTGTTGGTCTTTTAAGATCCAGCTCAGGTACCGCCTCTCCCAGCGGGAGCCTCTTTGATCTCCCTGAATTCTGCCTGAACCTGTCTGTGAGGTTTCTCACAGGTACTGTGGTCCCTGGTGCCTGTCTCACCTCCCTCACCAGTCTGAGATCCCTGGGAGGACACGGCTCCCTGTGCCCTGCTCATCTTTGTAGCCCCCACTCCCCTCCTTGCCCATGGGCAGCCTTGGATACAGATGTGAGATAAGGACGGGGAGTTTGGGGCCGTAGCAGAGGGGAGGGGTAGGAGAGGAGGTCGGGAGAACGCCATGCTCAGATTCTGAGAACTCAAATAGTAGGTATAGAACCAGCTGACACACCCTAGTGACAGGAGAAAGAACACAGGTCTTGGAATCAGAGAATCTGGGCTCGTCTCCTGGCTAAGTCTCCATAGAAATTCACTTAACTTCTCTGGGCCTTGGTGTCTTCATCTACAAAAACACTTATACTGCAAGGATATGGTGTGGATGAAAGAATATTACTTTTGAGGAGAAAAAGTGTAAACTGAAAAATACGATGCAAATACAGTTTATATGCAAAGGTTAGGTGTTCTAACAAGCTCCAGTGGAAAATTAGCAAGGGTGCAGTTCAGATTATGGCCAGGAGGTGGCAGCAGCAGGCAGGCACTTTGACAAGGTCCTTTGAAATAAAGCAGCCCTAGAAACTGCGGGAAGGGATAGATTTACTGGGCGCCCCTGAGGGTGACCGCTCTTTTTGCCCAGCTCCCTGACGCTGAGGAGATTGCCCTCTCTCTTGGTGTGGGATCTGGCCGTGGCTGAACTAAATCCCAGAAACCTTCTCTTGATGATTTTCCCATACATTTTTCACAGGCTCTCATCACAACGCTGTCCTGAACTTTCCAGCGTATACTGTAGGTTTCTCATCAGTGCCTTTATCTGGCCTTCATCACAACCTCTTGAGCTAAACTGAACAAGCAGAAGGATTGCCCCGTGCCCCACCTCGCCATTTTAAACATGACAAAACAGGCTCAGCGAGGGCTTTGAGGACTGCACAGCTAGCGAGCAGGAAAAGTTAGAAATCACATTTTAAACCTGGGTCTTCTAGCTTGAATTCCATCCCACCACCACTTCTTTCACCTTCTCCGTTCAGTTGTTCATACAACCGTCATTTATTGGGCTCTTGCTGTTTGCTGAAGAGCTGCGTGGACTTCCAGCTCCTTTAGGCCGTGGTGGACCCCGCCCCGGGCCTTGGCCAGCGGGCGCCTCCGTCCGGCCGTCCTGCTCTCCTCCGGGTCAGGCTCTCGCTCTGTCTCCTCTACTCTGGGCAGCTGGCACCACCTCCCTGTGTCCTGGGCTCCTGTTCCCAAGCCCAGCAGCTGGGAGGGGATCGGTTTCCCTGTGTCCCTAGCATCACAGCTTCTTAGTTCACAAATTCACACTTTAGCTAAGCAATCCTGAGAAATAAACAAGGGGAGGAAGATGACAAAAAGGAAAAGCAGAGAAAAGTAATACATACCTAAGAAATCTTATTAAAGTCCCCGACTTTCTTGCTGGAGAGTATTCAGAAGCCCTGAGAGCCTCAAGCTTTCCAGGTTTATTTCTGATGGCAAAGCAGCTCGATTTTGTCCCCTCCCTTAAGTAGGCCCCTCTATCGGGAACATAGTGGTGAACAGGGAAGAAAGCTGATGTTTGTTGAGGGTCTCCCAGGGGCCAGGCACTACCCTAGACACTGGACACGTCATCTCATTTGACAATCACAAAAAGCTTGAGAATGAAGTATTGTCCTCTTTTACAAAAGTGGAAACTGAAGCACAAGGACCTTAACTGCGTGCCCAGATCCACAGACCCAGCACATGGCGGGGCAGAGTCAGTCTGGGTCAAAGCTCTCTTCTCTATAATCATGTGATTGTACAGCCGGTGACAGAGCATCACATACCCTTTCTTCTTCAGAGGCATTTACCCCTTGGGGGACTTCCAGGCTGGGTGACTCTCATTTCAGGAACCCAGACTTCACACAGGAACTGTTTCCGTGGGTTGATTCTGTCCCCCATGCCGTGTGGGCGGGACAGACAAAAGGAAAAGAAAAAGGATTTGCTCAGGAAGATTTGACACCTGCAGAGGAGTAGACCCTCAGGGACAGGAGTCTCCCACCTCGGAGGATGCATTGGTGTCTGGTTGCCTGAGGCTGCCCTGATAAGAACACCCACGTCATTTCTTGGCCATGAAAATGGCTGCGGATGCTGATGCTGATTCCGATGTGACCACCCAGGTACAACCAAGCTAAACATCAATGGGACTGGGCTGCAAACAGACACATGGTGTGGCCTTTCTGAGCATCCCTGAAGCCACGGCATACTCAGTTTTTAGTGTAAAATGCTACAGACACACTTGGCTCCTTGTTCCCATTTCCCACCTGGGCTTGTTGGAAGGTCTAACGAGGGCACAGCGGAGCCAGCAAGGAGCAGAGATGGAGGTTATGTAGGAAGGTGAGGCTGGACCCAGTGATTCCTAAGCTGAGGCGGCTCACAAGCTGTAGGAGGCAAAGCTGACCCCTTGCCCTCAGGAGGAAGCAGAGGCGGCCCCAGAGTTTGAAGCACAGGTCCCAGAGGCTGGGGGTTAGGTTGCTGACTCAGACAAGGGGAGTAGGCACACGCCAGCGCCTCCCTGGGCTCAGGATGCTCAACTGAAATGTGGAGAGGAGACCAGATTGCTACCTGAATTTCTTTCCGCTCTAACATCCAACAATTCAAGACATTTAGTCGGGTGTGAACTGCCACAGTGTTGACACAACCTGATCCTCGCTAGCGCTTGACATTGACACAGAGAGAAGGAGGTGGGAGTCAGGGCCAAAGGGGTTTCACTAGCCAGGGAATAGGAATTGACCCAAAAGCAAGACCTCCGAGAATGTTGTCTTCTCCTCCTCCTCTGCTTCTTACTGTCTTCCCTTTAGTCTGTTTCCCCAAGAGTCTTAGTTTGGGTAAGAAAAAGAGTCAGGTAAGATAGAGCAAGAGACACCCCCTAGACTGCAGTGAGTATGCTGAGGGAGAAACTGGAATGACTCATCCATCGGATTTTCCCCGGAACCTCACACACACGAAGGCAGGGGCTGGCTGGGCCCACCCTCCGTACTGGGAGCTTTTGCCTAAGTGGGAGGCCCACTTAGAATTAAAAAGAAATCAATTGGAAAGCAATACATGTTCAATTTAGAAACATTAGAACAGCAACAACAACCAAAGACAGCAGAGCAATAGCCATTATCCCACACGCAGGGCCAACGCCAGGTGGACAGCCTTCCAAGAGACGCACACCTGGCACACACTTTTGGAGAAACAAAAACTACCCTATATTGTTTATTGTGACCTTTTCTTCTGCATTCAGTTCATCATATCATGATTTACTCCACCAATTTCCTCCTCTTGAACATTTAAATTGTTCCCAATTTTGACTTATAAAAAGTATATAAACTTATAGCCAAGTCTTATTATTTCCTTAGGATAAAATCATTGTTGCAGACTTGTTAGGTCAAAATGTAAATATTTTTGATCTTCTGATTCACACTGACAAATTGTCCATCAGAAACTCTACACCTATTTGCATTTCTACTGGCCGTATACAAGAACGTCTGTTTCCACCGTCACCAACACTGTGTATTTCCATTTTTTAAATGAAAGCTGAACAATGCAACTATGCTAAAATTTTGATTTCTTTGTTTGTTAATAAACTGACTATGTTTTCATAGGCTTGTTGTTTAATTGCATTTCTTCTTTTGTGAATTTCCCTTTGATGACCTTGATGCATTTTAATATCAAGGGGTCTATCTTTTCTTTCTATGTTTACAAGAAAAATTTAGTTTTAAGGGTATTAACTGTTGTCATATATCTTGCAAATAATTTTCCCCTTTAAGCAGTCTGTCTTTTCACCTTTTTTATGGCTTTTTACATATAAGAGTTTTAAATTGTACATAGTCAGATCGATGGATCTCTTTCACGATTTCTGCCCTTGAAACCATGCTCATCACTCAGAATTGAATGAGATGTGAGAGGAGTGGGATTAATGTTTCAAAAGAAGAACAGAAAGCTGCTCTCCACTTGCTCCATGAAAACTTAGGAAAAACTATCAGGAAAGCGGGAGGAAGAGGGGACAATTTCCCTTAGAAGCAGAGGCAGGTTACATGATGGCCGTCACACATTGTCTGCCCAGGCCTTCAAGGCTGAGTTGGACAGCTGGCTAGTGGGTTAGCCACTTACAAGCCGGGAAACTAGATGCTAATTGTTTCCCAGGATCTGCATGTACTTAAGCATCCTTTATTTAAAAAGAACAAAAAACGTTTCATTATAAAAATAATGTGCTCATTACCAAAATTTCTAACTTCAAAGAAGTTGATAAAATAAAAAGTGAAAGCTTCCTTTCAGTCTTCTTGGACTCTAAGTCCTGAAAGGAGAGCCCTGTTAAAAGTCCGGCCAGAATCCTTCCAGGCTTTTGTCCATGTGTGCACTGATAATAGAATGTGATGTAATGTATTATCATGTAATAGAATATTAGTATCTTCTTACTCTTAGGTCTACTTCATTCTATTTTAACTATTATGCAGTATTTCATAATGTGAGACTACCATAATTTCAGTTGTTTGCAAATTTTTCTACAAAAAATGCTGCAACAAATATCCTTAAAGAGAATTTTTGCACATTTATGCAAATACTTGTGTAGGATAGATTTCTCAAATAAAAATTACTAGGTCCAGAACATATATATTTTAAAGTTTGGTGGAAGTTGCCAAATTCTACCCCGCAAGAGGTCTGGGTTTATATTCCCTCCAATAGTGTGTGAAGGTGACTGTTTCTCCCTACATTCTTGTCAATAACGTAAATTATGATCTTTTCTAATTTTGCCAGTCTGATGATGAAAATGGTATTTATATATATGTTGATGATGTTAGATGTCTTCTCATATGTTTACTGATATTTCTTCTATAGTGTATTTCTTTTATAAACTGCTCATTTATATCCTTTGCCCTTTTATTTTTGGTGAGGAAGATTGGCCCTGAGCTAACATCTGTGCCAACCTTCCTCTATTTTGTATATGGAATGTCACCATAGTATGGCTTGATGAGCAGTGTGGAGGTTGGCACCTGGGATCTGAACCCACGAACCCCAGGCTGCCAAAGCAGAGTGCACGAACTTAACTACTATGCTATTAGGCTGGCCCCCCTTTGCACATTTTAAAAACTGAGTTTTCTTTTTCTTATAGATTGATAGGAATAATTTATATATCTTGGATATCAGTAATTTTTCATATATATTGCAAGTACTTTCTGTCATATCTTTCCATTTTGTTCATTATCTCTTTGCCTATACATAAATGTTACGTTTTTATGTAGTCAATTGTGTCCATCTTTTCTTTATTACTTTTGGATCATATTGTATACATTGATAGGCCTTCCACACTCAAAGATATGAAACTATCTTTGTATATTGTTTTTTGGTACTATTATAGTTTTTTTAACATTTAAAAATTTAAACCAAACGTAGTTTCTTTTTGTGGATGATATGAGTTAGGGATTTGTCACACAATCATATTAAAACTTGGGCTTCCTTTTACCCAGTGGTTGAGATCCATTGCTTTGACTTACTTTCATTTCCTGGGCAACTTCCTGAGAGAGAATATCCATATTTGTACCTAAAATTGAAGCAGAAAACAAGCACAGTTTTTAAGATTTTTACTCACTCTATCCTAAAGAATCATAAAACTGGGAATCTGCCTTGGCAATCTGTCCTTGGGTGTTCTTTTTCCTGGGACTGGATCTCTGTGTGTCTTTTTCTGTGTGTGCCCATTGATGCATCACTCTGTTTCTCTCCCCGTATCACAAATTTCTTTTTTCTCTCTCCTTCCAAGACCTCTCTCACCTCTCTTTTTCTCCTTATTGCTTCCTTTCCTTAACCATCTATCATGTTAACCATCTTAAATGTCTTTTGAATGATTTGCTCTGGTTGTTCAATAGTATTTCACAGTCTCTATGCATTTTTGTTTGTTTTGGAACAAGTTTTAATTTGCCTAACCGTGAATTTCAATAGCATTGTAAAATGTATGCTAAACATAAGATTTGGGGATTTCAAGCATTTACAGATGAGACTAAATTTATATTTGTTTCTTTGCGTCATAAAAACAATTTCAGAATATTGAAAACACCTTTTGAGAAAGAGAAAAATCCACTTTCATAATTATTTCACATGTATACATTTTCCAATATTTGTAATCATAGGATAAACATTTGTATTCTGCAATTCACTCATGAATGCTTCCCTATACTTCTGTGTGGTCTTGTTAGAGGCATTATAGCTGAATGGATACAAGGCGGGCGGTGTGGTTGAATTTGGCCCCTTGTTAACTAAAGGGTGATCCAGAGGGAATTACTTAGCCTCTCAGTTTCTCATCTCTTCAGCGGGGATAACAAAACCCTCCCAAGGTTGTTGTGAGGATTAAAATGTGATAAGAAAACACACACTTATAAATATATCTGCTTTGGCAGAGGAGCCCATCAGCAGGGTCGTTTTGCTGAGTGTGTGTGTGCTTTCTATGCTACCATAAAAGAAGCAAAAAAAGAGGCACGTGGTTAAGCTCTCAGGGGGTGGATTCCGCCAGTCTTATTTCAATTCCTTTTGCAAGAAGAGCTCAGAATCACAACAAGGAAACTAACCCCAAAGATGAATCTGGCATGTAAACTCTTAGCCAGCTTCCTTTTGATTTTCTTCTTTTCCTCCAAAGGTAAGTTGGTGTGTGGGCCTCCACTGCCACCATTAGAAGCTTCTTTGGAGACCCCGAAGTGACCGTAAGAGTCAAGAATTTGCAGCCCAGCTTCTCCTGCCAGTAAGTCTCAAGACCTCATAACTGTCTTGCTTTTTATAGGTGCAGTCTCTAAAAAGAATATCACCATCTTGGGTGCCCTGGAATGTGATATCAACCTGGACATTCCTGCTTTTCAAATGAGTAAGCATGTAGAAGATATACAATGGAGCAAAGGAAAAACCAAGATTGCAAAATTCAAAAATGGCAGTATGACTTTCCAGAAAGATAAAACATACGAGGTATTAAAAAATGGAACTCTGAAAATTAAACATCTGGAGAGAATTCATGACGGTACCTACAAGGTAGATGCATATGATAGTGATGGAAAAAATGTGTTGGAGGAAACATTTCATTTGAGCCTTCTAGGTAAGTCTTTGTTCCCTAAATTCCTTCATCTCATTATGGGTGCTGTTCAGCAGGTTGGGAAATAGCGTTTATGGAATGTCCCCAGCCTGACCTCGGCCTCAGCAGAGTCCTAAAGGAAATCTAATGCATCACTCCTGCCTCAGTGGAGGGCCAGCCCTGTGGGAGAGATGGAATCCACATGTGTGGAAATACACAGCTGATAGACCCTCAAGTCTATCTGCCTAGAACTCTCTCTTCAGTGGTTACGGGGCTATGGGGCTGAGTGAAAAACCTGGATTAAGGTGGCATTAATCAGAAGGAGGGGGCCAGGTGGGCAGAAGAAAAAGATGCCCATTCCAGGTGGATGACGAAGGGGTGAGTTAGGAGTCAGGCGGGGAGGGGGAGGCTGACTGGAGAGCAGTGGGTCTTCCATCTAGAGACAATTTCAAGCCAGGATGCCCTGAAGGAGTAGTTATATGGCAGGAAAGGGCTAGAAATAATGAATTTAAGGATGAACAGGCTTTGTTTCTGATCTGCTCAACATCAGAGTGATAAAAGGTGGAAGATGATTTTTGCTGACATTTGCAGAAAATACACAAGGTGTGGCCTTAAATGTCTATGCATGTACTGGGAGCGCAAGAGTGGATATTGAAGATGGAGGCAAGAAGACTAGCTAGGAAGCCCTGCTATAGTCCAAGCGAAGTGGGGAGGGGCTGGTTCGTGATTCTTAACCCTGGTTGCATGTTAGAATCAACTGAGATGCTATTAGAAGTTGCCGGTGCCAGGTCCTAGCCCAGACCAATTAAATCAGAATTTTTTAGCATGGGATGTGGGCATCAGTAGGTTCTAAAATTCCCCAGGTGATTCTAATGAGCAACCAAAGCTGGTGATCTCTGGCTTAGCCTAAAGGGTACCTGTAAAATAAGGAAGAACGAATATGCTGAGGGTCATATGTGGAGAAGAGACATTTGAGACGGCTTGGGTGCAGGAGAGAGGAAAGAGAAAGTGGAACTGAAGGGACATTCAAGTTAAAAGTCCAGGAGACGCCTGGCAGTGGGTGATTAGAAGCGAAAAGAGGAAGCTGCATTGGTTTGTAGAGGAAGAAGGAAGCCCAGCACAAGCACAAGCCAGAGATTCAGTGAGCAAATAAACATTTCTGTGCTTCACACAGGAAGTGTCGCCAGAGGCAGGGCCCCCTCCTGCCTCGGTCACCCTCCAGCCCTGTTCGCTGCCAACACGTGGACCTGGCAGCAGCCCCACTCCAACAATCCCAGGCAGTGTTAACTCCCATGCAAGTGACAACTTTCCATACCCTGTCCTGCAACCTCGAATGGAGAGTACCTTCCAGAAATGGGGTGGGACGGAGAATGGAGCCAGAAGGGGCCCCTGATCATGGGCTTCGGGCACCGCAGCTCTCATGACTCCTGCCAGCCTGGCTCAAGTGTTGTGTTTTGCACATGAACCTCAGGTTTGTGTCTCATTTAGTATTGTAGTGATGATAATGGCTACCAGCCAGGGGTCAGGAGCTTGGCTGACATGATCTTGTTTAAGGCTCCCAATGATCCTGAGAGGTGGTTGTGGTTATCCCCTTATTATCTACATCTATAAGGAAATTATCTGTAAGGAAGCAGAAGGGAATTGTCCAAAGTCTCACCACTTGATGGGAGCAAAGTCAGGATCCAAAATCAGGGCTTCTTTTAGCAAGGATGGTGACTTTTTTTTTCCCCCAAAAAGCTCTATTGAGATACAATTCACATACCATAAAATTCACTTATTTAAAGTGTACAATTCAATAGCTTTTAGTATATTCACAGAGTTGTGCAACCATCGCCACAATCAATTTTAGAACATTTTCAGTACGCCCCCCCCCAAAAAAACCCCACACTCCTTGGCCAAATAACAGAGATCTTTCCATGACACAAGAACCACCTATCTGTGTGTGTGTGTGTGTGTGTGTGTGCACACGTGAGTCAATGTCACACAGCATCCTAACTCAGTTTGTGGTCCGGTCACCATTACTTGCCTCATGGCCTAGGGCAAATTCTCTATCTGCTCTGAATCTGATTTTCATAGTAATAACTCCGTGGGATATTCAGTGAGACAGGGCTTCAATGAGACAACTAAGGAAAGGTGCCCTTCTCTCCTGGGGCACGGTACCTATTTGCTCAATGCCCATGCCCTCCCCCATCTCTTTGTTTTTCCAAGCTTCTCACAGATTCAGTCTTGGTACCCACATCTCCTTACGGCGAGGGCTGCTGCCAATGCCTGGAGAGGCAATAGAAAGCCCCTTAAGAGCAGATGTTAGTGGAGAAGGAGTTAATCCTAGCAACTTCGAATTAAGGAGTCCTCATCTCTGAGTTGTGGCCCCACTTGCCCTGGCTGTGCCTCTGGTAGGAAGCTCTCTTACAGAGAGGATCTGTACAAAGCTGGGACCGCAAGAGGCTGCTCACCCCTGTGTCCTTTACATTAGTGAAATCCTGAGAAAGATTTAAAAGTCCCCAGCAGTAAGTTACTACTTAAATTAAGAACACATCATTTAAAAAGATGGTGGAGATATATATTTATTGATATTCATAAAGGAAAGAATTTCATAATAGATCAGTAAAGAAAAAAGGCAGACTACAAAGTCATATGATCCAGTTTTAGTTTTTAAAACTTTATATGTGTACGTATGCATAGAAAACATCTGGTTGAGATATACATCAAAACATTAATAATTATTGACTCTGGGTAGTGGAATTGCAAGTGATTTTCAATCTTCTTGAAACGTGTTTTTTATTTTATCAATTTTTACAATGATCGGATCTTACTCTTATAAATAGAGAAAAAGAATATTTCCATTTTGAAAAGGCAAGTGAACTCCTTGACTCAGCCCCTAGACTGCGTACTGAGCCTGTCTGGTATGGTCATATTTCTCCATCCTCTTCATTCCCGGTCACGCAGACGCCCAGGACGGGAAGGAAACAATTTCTGCTTGCCTATGTATTGGGACAGAAACGAAATTTGGTGGGAAAGTTCACGGAGAAGATGTCACTGCCTGCGAGTCAGGGAGGGAGGAGATCACTGAAAAATAAGCTGCCATCTGCACGAGTGGACAGAAACTGAGAGAGAAAGGTGGCAAGTCCGGGGAAAGAGCGTAAAGGATGAGGGAAAGAACAGAGGAGAAAAAGGAGCTGGTCACACAGCTGGGAAGTGGTGGAGTGGGGTTTGGACCTGGCCTGTCTGACGCCAAGGCCTTTTCTTTTATGATGCAGCCTTTGAATCTTATCATGTCAGAAAAGGAGAGGCAGGGAGTTTATGATTATGAATGTACCGACTATCACCAATAACGTCAGTACCTAACAATTTGCCAAGGGCTTTGTCACATGTTGTCCTTGTTGTGACATGGGGCATGTCTTTCTTATCCTTCTCTTATAGATGAGGTCCAGCAGGGCAGAGTGGGTGGCCAAGCATCTTTCGATGGAGATCGGGGCTGGTGCTCCAGAGCTTGAGATGCACACCCGGCCCTCTGCTCCCAGGACCCTGATGGGCGGTTGAGGGAGGAGGGTTTCATTTGTGACCAAGGCCCCAGGCCATACATGTAAGGATGCCTCAGGGGAGGCTTCCTGGCTGCTCTCGAAATGTGCTCCCTCCATCTCCTGAGTGAGTGCGGATCAGGATGTGGTCACCCTCTGACCCGTACTATCGAACTTGGATGCGGAACGGTGAGCTGCTGTCCTGCTCTGCCATATATTAGTGGGGGCCCTTAGACCACCCACTTACTCTCTCAGAGCCCTGGGCATTTATCTGCAAATGGGAAAAAAAAAATATCAGCCTCTCTGTTTGTTTGGATTAAATGGTATCATGTAAGTGAAAACATTTTAAGGTAGAAAACAGCACATAAACACTTGGTATGATATATTTTTTGCTGATATAATGTATCTATGAACTTTACCGGAGATCAATTTGTTCTGAGTGTGCTGTATAAATAAAATAAAATAAAAACGATTGTTGAAAATAGCTAGGGGGTCTTTGAAATTGTTCCCTGGTCCCAAACTGATTCCATTTCCCCTCTATAAATAGGTACATCTATTAAAATCAGAAAATCGCCTCACATGAATTGGATCTTTATTTTCTTTTCAGAGATGGTCTCAAAACCTAATATCTCCTGGAGCTGCACCAACACCACCCTGACCTGCGAGGTGACAAAAGGAACTGACTTTGAGTTAAAACTCTATCTAAATGGGAGAATGATCCAAAAAAGTTCTCGCAAAGTCCTCGTATACAAGTGGGCCAGCAACCAAATTGCGTCCTTCAAGTGCACAGCCAATAACACAGTCAGCGAGGAAAGCAGCTCGGTGGTCATCAGGTGTACAGGTGCGTGGCGGGCGCTGGTCAGACGTCCCAAGTTCACATCACACACACCTTCTGCCAGGCCCACGGCGACGGGCCACTCCAGGGCTCAGGTGCCTGGGCTGGGAGGCAGCCTGGGCTCAGGATGAGAACTGAAGACACACCTCCAGGGAACCTTCAAGGGGAGCCTTCGAGTAGATGGTGTTCTGTAGTTACCCACTCAGGCCTGCTCCCACCCAGCACGATTTAACCTCAGGCAGTTAAAAAGATCCTCTTCTGGGAGAAAGAATTGCCAAATTGAAGAGGTGGAAGGAGCTGTAGAGGTTACCTCATGCAAACCCCCATTTCCCAGAGAGGCAAACTGACTTGCCCAAGGGACCACGGTTTCGACTCACAGGGTAATGATCGAGAAGGGAGCAAACAAGATTCCTTTTGGGAGGGGAGACGGCCAGCACTTCCTGTCAGAGGCAAAGGTACAAGGACTGTGGAAACCCAGGAGTTAGGGGTATGGGGGGAGGAAGGCTCAAGGCCAGGGAGGATCATGGACACAGTGAGGTGATGCTCCTCCTGCCGCAGAGCGGACAGCACGGTGTTGGCGCCAGCACGAGGAAGTCCAGAAGCTCCGAGAGTCTAAGCTCTTCTCTGGTGTCCCAGCTTGACATGACCCCTAGACTTAACTTTTGAGAGCTGGCCTGCTCGAGTGCTCGAGCTCTGGGAGCCAGAGGCCTGGACTTCTAGTTTGGGTCTGTGCAAACTTAATGAGATAACCTGACCAGAATTCCTTCCCTGTCTCTGGGTTTCAGCCTCCTGGTCCACAAAGAAAATGAGGCCTGTGATCCCCAAGAGTTACTAGTCTGATACTCTTTGACTATCTTTCCAGTGCTGTCTGGTCAAACCCCCTGAAGGGAAACTGAGTACAAACAGTTATTTGGCCAGAGGTCCTGAGTTTCTACAGTAACTATGGCTGGTCAGTGATGTTAGGAAGCAGCCCTGAGTTGGTGTGAAGTCAGAAGTGAGGCTTTTTTGCATATGCTTTGAATGACTTATCTATTGCTGCATAACTGATTACCCCACGTTTAGTTATTATCGCACGGTTTCCACGCATCATGAATCTGGGAGGGACTTAGCTGGGTGGTTCTGGCTCAGAGTCTTTCATAGGGGCTGCAGGCATGTCACTCATGTCCAAGCTCAGCCATGTGGGCCATTGAGCTGCTCACAATATGGCAGCTCGCTTCCCTCAGAGCAATCTAAGAGAGCAAGAACGAGTGCCTGAGACAAAAGCCGGGATCTTTTTATAACTTGATCTCAGATGTGATATATAGCCCATCACTTCTGCCACGTTCCAGTGATTAGAAGCAACTCAATGAGTCCAGTCCATGTTCAGCTGGAGGGGATTACCTAAAGGAGGGAACACCAGGAGGCAGAGACCCTTGGGGGTCACCTTAGAGTCTGCCAACCACACACTCAAACCAGCATCACTTCACCCTGTCATGTTTGCCCCGCAGCCGTCCCTCCACGTGCCCCCATAACGAAGGCACAGCGAATGAAGCGGCCTCTCCTTGACTTCCCACCTTCTTTTCCACTTTGAGGAGGTGCTTGATTAGAGTTGCCAGATATAGCAAATAAAAAGACAGTATAGAGTCATGTATCACTTAACGCCGGGGATACGTTCTCAGAACTGTGTTGCCAAGCGATTTTGTGGTTGTGCGAACATCACAGAGCGCACTTCACAAAGCCGCAGGGTATAGCCTACTACGCACCTAGGCTACATGGTACAGTCTTATGGGGCCACCGTCGTATATGTGGTCTGTTGTTGACTAAGATGTCGTTCTGCAGTGCATGACTGTACATATGTTCTAAATGTTGCATGGGACATACTTATACTAAAAGTTATTCGTTCTTTCATTCAATTTTAACTGGGAATCCTGCATTGTATCTGGCAACGCAACTCCAAGTTTATTATAACTAGATCCCACCAGTATAAAAATGTGGTGCAATAGGGAGGGAGGGAAGGAGGGGGAGCCGCGGGAAAAGCTGAGGTTCTAAGACTGGAACGTTCATGTCCCTTACTCTGTGGTGCAGAGCAGGAGCTGGCCCCAAAAGGGCCACTCAAGAGACGGGAGGAACACCCGGGGGAGATTGGGGAGGAGCAGACTGCTCTGGAAGACTGAAAGGAATCCGGACACTTCATCCTAAAAGGCCAGGGCCGAGAGGAGCAATGATCAGACTAACCATTTGGCTCAGAAAAGGTGAGTAAATACTGAGAACCAAGCTACTAGGAGGAAGCAGCAGCTTTGGACACATGAGGACTCTACCACATAAACTTTCGGGCGCCTTATCTCCAAGAGCGAGCGCAGAGAGGAGTGTGGTTGGATTTAGAGACTGTGAAGATGGAGTTTTGAATGACAGAGACTCAGCTGCTTCCGAGACAAGCTGGAACGTTCTCCCACGGAAAGTACCACCAGGCACCCCAGAGGGCTGCACTGGACAACCTGCGAAGAGACTGTGGGAGGCGTTCCCACCTCGCTCAATGTGCCCAAGATAAGGGAGTGGCCGCCCTGCGTGAGGACTCGAGAGAAGACGAGCTGGTGGCTGCCCAGCTCAGCCACGTGCTCCCCGCTTGTTCCAGGCCTGCGCTGATGCACCCGGATGAGGCCCTGGGAAGTCCTTGGCTCAGCCAGATGTAGACTCAGCAGCCCCAGCCCTTCCTCCAGGCCGGCAGAGCTTCCAGAACCCAGATCCTCGCTTGGCCCAGTTTCACAGCAGTTTAGGATTCTGCCTCTCCTTGTGGAAACCGCTTCCTCCCCAGAGCGTAAAAAGGTGTGTCACTGGCAGGCAAAGAATGGGTCAGAGAGAGACGTGAGGAAAGAAAGCAAGGATCAACAAGCCCCTGCAGCCTACAAGGCTGTGCAGTTGGGTTTCTGGGCCTCTGGCTTGCTCCCGGGGCCCCTCCTGGGCTTCACGTATAATAGAATCTTCCTAGGGATGTTTGGGTGAAGAAAGGTTCCCTTGTGATGCTGGGCTGGGCTCATAGTTTGTCCTCCAGGTGTCCGAGTCCCCTGACACCTGGCTCAGGCTGCTGCCTCTCTAACTGCCGTTGGCTCACAAAGGGCAGACAGCCCATCGGCCCTCTCTGGAAACAGCTTCCAGAAATGCCAGTGCACAGAGCTCTACTAAGAGCAGGACTTTACCTTTCTGTGTTGTTTTACAGTTTACAAAGCACTTTCACATCTATTATCTGATTAACTTCCAACAGTCACCCGTGACATAAGTTTCATTATCTCCATTTGACAACGGAAGGAACAAGCTCAGAGAGGTCTAGTAACTTGCCAAAAGTCCTACAGCTCTTGCCTAGGAAAGCCTGCACTCAAACCCATTTCTCTGAACACTGAGTCCCTGTCATCTTCATTGCATTACGTGACCAAAGCTCTGCGAGCTGAAGATGAAGTCCTCTGCTGCTGCTAACTCACCGTGTGTCTCAGTTTCTCTCACAGGCCAGGAAACACCTGTGAGGGGGTGCTTACTGGGAGGTCAGGGGGCTGGGCTGAACAAGTGGAACTTTTACCCTGAGTCTCTAGAAACTGCCTGGTCAAGAGGGTGAGAAAAAAAATTGTGGTGTAGGAAGGCAGCCAGAGATGAAGCTGGATAAACACTGCAGCAACCTCGAGACCATGGGCTGCTTAAAAGAACCACTCAGCCACACATGCGGCGTGGCCTCAGGCAAACTCATCCTCCCTCTCTGGGCCCTGTTGGTGAAACTAGATTGTCTCTAAACCTCTTCTCAGATCTAAAGTGCTGTGCCGTTCTTTCCCATGGGCGGCAGTAGGCGGTGCCCTGGCACATGAAGAATCAGGCATTTCTAGGCCGGGAGAGCAGTTCCCTAAGGAGCCTTCTGAGGGGGCTTATCCTGGACACTGCGCCCTTTCACAAATTGGCTGAGTTCATCGCCCTCCATGAGCCTGGCCTTTATGAGGTTGATAAGTCTCATGAGGCTCTTTTAGCTGATAATGTGGGAGGTGGGAGCCCTTGGCCAGAAGACGAGATGCCCCTCTGCCCAGGCCCGCCCCCGCCAGCCCCCTTCTGTTTCTCTTGCAGAGAAAGGTCTGGATATCTATCTCATCAGTGGCATCTGTGGAGGCGGCATCATCCTCTTTGTCTTTTTGGCACTACTCATTTTCTACATCAGCAAGAGGAAAAAACAGAACTCTCGGAGAAATGGTAAGCTCCTCTCTTCTGTCCCACCATGGGCCGGGCAAAATCCCCATGGCCACAACTCATGGAGATGACACTTTGATTCTGGAAAGAAAATAATGGAGACGAGCAGTTTCAGAATGTCACGATTGTAAGTGGCGGTTACAGTTTGTTCCATTTTGTGGTTAGCTTGATTTTTGAAAAACAGATTCTCAGTGGTGACACTGTGGGAGTTCTGAGAAGCTGAATCCAGGTCGGCCTCATTGGAATCCACCAGCTGAGGCCGATGCAGGGGAAGGCTGTGTGGACGTATTTTGAGTGAGCCACTCTACGTGGGTAGAAAGATTAGCTTCAAAACACCATTTCTATGAACAAACATCTTGTGCTCTCCTGAGCGGATGGCCCAAGGTGTGCTGAGGACCAAGCACCCAGGAACATCGTAACATTTCATAGCATCGGGGACTCATGGGAACACACTTTGTTCTAAAACCAAGCGGTCACAGCGCCTTTTCCGATTTGCTGTTCAGAGGGGATGTGTTAGGGCTGGGACTGTTTCTTCCTCAAATCAGGCCTGTCCGACAACCCGCCAAGAATGAAAACGATATGCTCATAAGTAGGGAGTTGGCTCAAGGAGCATCCAGGCCACCAAGGTGGCATGTTCAGATAATGACACACCCGGTGTCTCTACGGGCGCTGTGATGGGGGTGTAGAGACGCCACACTGCAGGTGGGTCCAGCAGGGGGCGTTCAGCCATCAGCAGGACAAGCAGCCAGGTGGGCCGGCCCCTCGGGTTCTGTGCAATCTCACATTCGCAGCAGGGCTGGGCCCTCTCGCTCTGGGTCTGTGACTAGAGTAGGCCCAGCACGCCCATGCCAGCTGCCTCCAGTACCACCCAGAAGGACCTGGTCTGCACCTCCCCAGGCAGTGGTGGCCTCGGGCCACCTTGGGATTTGGCTTCCTTACTTCAGACTTCTTTCCTTGGGTCTCCTTCAAGCCACTGCCCCTCAGCACCATGTCCCGCCACACGACTGCCCCCAGCATGGCCCCATGCTTCCACCACCATCTTTTGCACACTCCCACCACAGTGGAACAGAATTGCTTGCTGAGTCCCATAGGCACCCACGGCTTCCTCACCTCTGAGCCCTGCTCAGGCTGTTCTCCACTTCCTTCCCCCTGCAAAGCCCCTTTCTCCATCACTTAATGGTCAAAGATCACATATTCTTCCAAGGTGGACCCCACGTGCCACCCACAACAAGGCAATCTCTGGTTTCTCCAGGCTGGAGTTCACCAGGCTAACGTGAGGATTAGCTCATGGTGACAAAGCAGTCACTTGTGCCAGGCACTAACGTCTGTAATACATGCTTTATATTCTTTATCTTGTCCAACTTTCTGAGTGATCTTATGAGACAAGTAATATTCATACAGATGAGGAAATTTAAGCTCAGTGAGGTTAAATGATTTCCCCCAAATCCTCTGGTCTGTAGGCTGAGTCAGGACTGAGGTGAGGTGAGCAAGGAGCCCAGGGTACAAAACTTAAGGAGACCCACCCGCTGAGGGTTGAGCCTACCCTTGCACAACCCTGAGAGTTCGGACCTCCTGAAATTCTGTGCCTGGGAGCCTTGCTTGCTTCCCTCTCATCCTGGCCCTGGGTGGAGTCACCGAGAGATGGAATGAGGGAGGAGGACATTGAGCCTGGAGCAGTTTCCTGGAGCTGATGTTTGGGCGGTGGCTGGAGTTACAGAGGAGTGTGCGCATGCTGAGGCCCACAGTCCTGCTCTGACCTGGCAGCTGCGCAGAGCCATCGCTAGCCTCATCTGTCCAAGCCAGCCTGAGGTCTCAGCCACCCGGCCACGCCCCACTCCTCCTCCCAGAACTCATGGGGCTCTTGGTCTGCACCTCTCTGGGGACCCTGGGCTCCTCCCAGACACTGACATTGTGATTTACAGTCCCAGTTCGTGTCACTTACTTGACTGTAGGCTCTCTGAGGGCAGTGTGTCTCAGTCATCATTGCCACTTAGCAATGGCACCTAATGCCTAGAAGATGGGGAATAGATGTTCAAAGAACAAATGAACAAAACAGTGGCTGAACAGACTAGCCAACAAATGGCCAGCCCAGGCTTGCCACGTATGGGACGAAAAAGGACTCTCCCAAGTCCCACAGATGGGAACTGGGGTGAGGGTCAAAGTCCCGTCCATGGCCCCCTGGCATGACCTCAGCTCCCTTGGGGCACCAAGGACAGCATGGAGGACATGTTTTTCCCCCTCTGTGTCCTTTTACTTTGTGTGCTTAGAGCACTCTGGCCTCTCGCATGTCAAAACCACATCATTTGACTTTGATTTCACATTCAAAGCCACCTGAGGCCAGACTTCCAGCAGCTGGAGTCACAGGGTGATGCTTCCTAAGCCGCACAGCCCTGTACCAGTGTGAACGGCCATCCAGTCACCCCAGGGAGAGCGTCCTCTTCCTAGCTCCCTCGGGAGCGCTGCAAGGATGGCCTTGGGCACAAGGACCGGAGTACCTGACTTGCAGGCCAAAGGAGGCCAGCGGGGCCAGCGGGGCGCTCCAGGCCGACAGCAGCTGAGCGTCTTGCAGACTTCCTGTGTGATTTTAAAATAGCAAAGGAAAACTACATTACTCTGAGTTGTGGGCCTGTCCTGATGGACTGCAGTCACACAAAACAGAGAATCCCGGAGGGGTGACCAGAGGAGCATTTGTTTTCCTTCCAAGCCAAGAAAACAGGGCTTGCTTATGAATTTATGAGAAACTAGTTAGTTTCTGCGGACTAAAATGCCCCTTGGATGTGCTCCAACCCCTCGCCGGAATGTGGGCTGCATTACAGCGGAACTGAGTGAAAGATCAATGGAGAAAGCCATCGGAAGGAAGGGAGTTACTAATGTCCCCTCTGACTCCTCAGATCCTATCACAAGGGCTCTAACCACCACGATGGGCTAGCTCTCAGGGCGTGGGCTCTAGGACCACACAGTGGCAGGGCTCTGGGGTCTGAGTGTCTGCTCTGTGCCGGGGAGACCCGAGCCCAAGGCCCTCCTCTCATGTCTCCTTGCCTCTGGCTCCCAGAGCTCTCTAAAGCCCTGGGCTCTCACTCTACCTTGCTAGTGGGCCTCCCATACAAGACCTGGGACCCTTAGAGGGTAGAGGTGGCTTCTGCTTCTTTATCACATCCCCCAAAGCAGCTGGCACGACACCTTGTCCATAGGAGGGATACTCAATAAATCATTCCATTGATTGTCTCTTGCCAAGATGAACTCTCTAGAGCTTTTGTTGTTACAGATGAAGAGCTGGAGATAAGAGCCCACAAAGTCATCTCCGAGGAAAGGGGCCGGAAGCCCCACCAAATTCCAGGGTCAACTCCTCTAAATCCAGCTGCATCCCAGCCTCCTCCACCACCTAGTCATCGTCCCCAGGCACCTGGTCATCGCCCCCAGGTACCTGGTCATCGCCCCCTTCCTCCTGGCCACCGTGTCCAGCACCAGCAGCAGAAGAGGCCAGCTCCTACCCCGGGCACACAAGCTCACCAGCAGAAAGGCCCTCCCCTCCCCAGGCCTCGAGTACAACCAAAACCTCCCCGTGGGGCCACAGAAAACTCGTAACTCTGTCTCCTGACACAGCTGTCCCCTTCCTCTAATGAAGGGTGTTCCACCAGTAGAACATTATTGCCTCCCGAGCTCGTGGGCCACAGCCACATCTGCACCTTCTAACTCAGCCACATGGTGTAATCTGGAGTCTGGAGTCTGTGGCCTCCTCATAGATCTCCACCATGCCAGGAAGTGAAAAACAAGGTTTAGGTTGTTGGGCGACCAAGCACAAAATCCTAGAGGTGGCCTCCTCGCTCTCTCGGATCACGTGCAGATGTGAGCCGTCGAGTGATGGCTGTGCCTGGGTCTCACCGCAAGCAGCCAGCCTGCTCAACAGACTCCTGGGTTTCCCATGTGCCTGGTGGACACTTGCCCAGTGTCTCGGGAGTAGAAGTAAAATAAAAGCTTTGACTTGACCCCAGTGTCCACTCATTGTAGAAAGGAGCCCAGCATCAGGCTGACGAATGAGAAAGAGGCTGGTTGGTGTGACAAAGGATCAAATTTGGTCACCCTCATTCACCCGGGCCACCTTCATCCCCACCACAGCAACTAAAACATGCTCCCCAGTTCTCAGCTGCAAAGCTAGCCCCACAACCTGCTAGTAGATTTGTATCATGAACTGAAACCTCTATACACAAACTTCAACAAGAGGCACCAGAAAACGTAATCGTTGGGTTTCACTTCCTTGACTGTTCAGGCAGGGTCACAATGCTCTGCAGAGGTGACTTCGAAAGAGGGGACCCCATGAGTGCTAGAGGTGCCGTGAGCCTATCAGACGACACACGAAAGGTCGGGCAAGAGATAATTCGGTCGAATCAAATCCTAAGTGTCTTAAATGACCATTATGAAAAGGTCAAACCCCATTCCTGCTAGCTGTACTTTGGGGGAAGTGGGGAGAAAAAAAAAGTTTTCAGTTAAGGTTCTAAAACAATAGACAGTGAGAAGGCACCTGCTTTGAAATGTTGGTGCCGTGTTTGTGGTCCCGTCCGCTCGCTTTCTCCTGGCTTCTTAGATTTGCTAAACCTTGTCAGGCCCTGGCAGGAAGCTCTGAGGTCTAGACCACAAAGTCTATGTATATTTAGGACTTCCTGTGAGAGCTCACTGAGGGTTGAACTGCTTTTTCCTCTGAACCTGAGCATCTATTGTTTTAGCACCCAGGGTTAATTAGAAGGATAATGATGAGTGCAACCCCATAGCCTCCTGAATTTCAAACATGAAATCCAGCCAAGTAACTGTCATTGCTGGAACTACCTCGTAGAAGAGATGAAGGTCTTAGCGCTGCCCGCCTTCTCATCCTCATGGAGTCCTGAGCGAGTCCATCAGCCATCTTGCCAGAATGGCTGCTGTCTCATTCTCTTCATGAAGCCTTTCCTGGACTTTCTAGGCTTGTGCCCTGCCTTTTTTCTGAAATCCTGTAGTATTACATATGGTACAGCACGTATATTGCCTGTAACTATTCAATCCCTCATCATTCTTTCAGTCATCAAACAGTTACTGAGCCTCGACGACATGCCAGGCTCTGTGCTGGGTACCAGGAACACAGAGGTGTGCCATTGCATCTTTGCCTTCAAGGAGCTCACAATCTAGTTGGGAGAGGGGTGGACTAATTACAGGACAAATGTAGCATACCTTGTTAAGTGTAGGTCAGAGGCGAGTACAGGAGCCCAGGGGAAGGACTTGGAACCCAGATTGGGTGGTGGGATTGGGGTGGCACAGAAAGCTTCCTGAAGGAGGTGCCATTGGAATTGAGTTGTAATAAGTTAACAGAACCAGTGAGGCAAAGGTGCGGAATTACCCACACAGAGAGAACAGCAAGCGGCTCATGTCGGCTACCTGTTTACCCAAGCACACTGCTCCTTTTTCCACTACTACGTTTCATTGTT
The DNA here is from genome assembly GCF_041296235.1 of Equus asinus. NCBI lineage: Eukaryota > Metazoa > Chordata > Mammalia > Perissodactyla > Equidae > Equus > Equus asinus. The sequence continues at coordinate 48,304,741 of NC_091805.1, forward strand.
TTTAAGAGGCACCGTTATTTTACATATCACTAAGAAAGGAAAAAGCACTCTCAGTTGCATTATAACAAATGCTAAGGTACAATCAATTTTTAGGCACAACCCCATGTCTGAGATGTTAAAATGTGCCTTTTAGAATTGATGAAGGGGCCGGCCCGGTGGCGCAGTGGTTAAGTTCACATATTCCACTTCTCGGAGACCCGGGGTTCGCCAGTTTGGATCCCTGGTATGGACATGGCACCGCTTGGCAAAAGCCATGCTGTGATAGGCGTCCCATGTATAAAGTAGAGGAAGATGGGCATGGATGTTAGCTCAGGACCACTCTTCCTCAGCAAAAAGAGGAGGATTGGCAGTAGTCAGCTCAGGGCTAATCTTCCTCAAAAAAAAAAAAGAATTGATGAAATACATAATCAGCTTCTTGAGGACAGTGGCCATTTCTCAGCATTTCTCAGCATTGCTCATAGCACTGTATCGAAAATATCATGAGCTCACTGATTCAATGGGTGAGTCCAGTCCTGAAGAGAGGAAGGGAAGTGAACATACGTGGCATTGTCATACGTTCCTCCCTGCCGTGCTGGAACCTCCATCGTGACACGGAAACAGAGGCCTTGCGCAGGATTTGGGCTGCAGTCATCCACTTCTTTGATATTGTGTGACCTTCAACTGACCCTGTCCCAGAGCATGGACTTTCTGAGAAGCGGTCAGGCCAACTGCACTAGAATAGCTTGCGGAGCTTGTGAAAAAATACTGATTCAGCAGCTGAGGTTAGGGCCCAAGCCCCTGCATTTGTATCAGCCCTCTGGTGATTCAATGGGGTTTCAAATTGGGGAACCACAGGTCTATTGGTCCTCAAATCATTAATCATCAGTGACTAGTCAAACTTGAGGACGGTATAAACAATACAGCATTGTAAGAAAAGCAGTGACAGCCCAGTTAACTAATCCCCTGCGGGAAATTTCCCATACAAGGAAGTCAGCCATGTTGCAAAAAACATCCAGATAATTTGAGGGCCTGGGACACCCTAGAGTGTCAACGAAGGTAGAAAATTCGCGTGTTTTTGGCAGCATCCCTGCCCTCCCTAAAGAGCAGTTTGATCCTAGCAGCTGGGTCAGCCTAGCGCCAAAAGTCCTCGGCTGTCTAGAGATTTCGTCTCAGTCTTCCTCTGCACAGGCTCTGAGCCAGGCCCTGGGGCTCTCCTGCACCTGCCGGGCTGCAGCCACACAGCTCGTCAAGCTCACCCATATGTTCCCAACCTCAGCGTCGCCACCCACACCTGCCCCTGGCTCTTCACCTGTCCACTCTTCTTTAAGCACTCAAATCGAAGGTCATGAGAGGGGCCTTCCCTGACTCCTGAGCTCTGCTGTGACGTGAACCTTGTCAGACCATGTCGTCTCTGTGTCCCGTTCTGTGGTCATCCAGTTCTGAGTAGGAGGAGGCCCCCAGGTACTGGGGCCAGAAGGTTCTGACTCTCTCTCCCTGGCTTTGCAAACTTGAGTAACTTACTCAGCCTCTTTGAACACTGGTCTCCTCATCTGTAAAAGGGGGCTCGCACCTCGCAGGGTTAGAGTGAGGATTAACTGGAAATAATGTACGGAAATGTCACAGGTATGTCCTGGTACAGAAGACATCTGCTAACTGTGAGCCTTCTTCCTGGCTTGATACCTGAGAAGGAATATCCTGGATAGCAGATATGAGTGGCCTCGTTATTAGAAAGAGACACAGCCTCTTATAATTAATAAATAAGCACTCTGTAAGGCGACTCAGTGTGCTGAGTTTGATTCACTGAGTTAACTTCCTAACTTCAGGCTACACAGGATGAACGGATAAAATCCTACGCCGGATTTATTAAAAGCTCAAGAAGACGCCTGTGAGACCCCCCACCAAGCCAAGACCGAACCACCAGCCTTCTGTCACCTCCCTGACCCTATGAGCAGAGCTACCATAATAACACATCTGGACATCACTCCTTAAGACAGCCTGGTGGTTATTCACAGCAACACAACCAGGAGAGGGGGAGGCAGGGGAAATTCTCATCTTTCTGGTAGCCTACCTGTCTGCACAAAACCTACCCACTGCTCAGGGCTGGCGTAGGGGAGGTGCTTACAGCAAATGTTTGGGGGTGCAGAATCCACCTTCATGGATTCAAGCAAACAGTCCACCAAGCCTGGCAGTTTGGAATGAACTGATGCGGCAGAGCCCAGCCACAAGGATGCAGGAGGCAATACCTTGATTGCAGGAAGTTGTCACTTGGGGAGGGGGCAGGGCAAGGGCAACAGTGGAGGAAGTTTTAGTTTAGAATAGCAGCCTGACCCATGTGTCAGCCTTCACTCCCTTCTGAAACCCAGCAAAAATAACATTAAACTTCACAAAAATAAAAGATGTAAACCACAAGGACAAAGAGAGCAGAGAGAGGAAAAAAAACAGTAGCACAATTTTGGGAGCTTGAAAAAGTAGAAGGAAGGTGGTAACTGACTAAGAAGACTGCAATGGAGAAAGCCACGGTGCCAACTGACTGACTCCATCAAATCCTCAAGAGGCGCAGGAATTGGCAGCTCTAGGTTTATCTCCAGAAGTAGGAATGATGAGGCTACAATGGACACACTGGTTAGAGATCTGCATAAGAAGCATTTAGATCCCAGATTCTGTCCCCTACAACAGGCAGATCAGTCACTGCCCAGCCGAGGCCTGCAGATTAATTCTCTGGAGATGGTAAAACAGAGAGTTTCTGGATTGCGGGCACCATGCACAGCTGATAGAAAGGGACTATATTAAAAACAAGAGGATTAAATAAAAGCTTTCTACTGAATGTTGAGACTGAGCTGGGAGGACCCCCACCCAGGGTGCAGAAATCAGGCAGACTATTCATAATATTTTTCAGGCAGGATATTGGAAAAGATTTATCAGCTTGAAAAAAAATCTTATCAAAAAAAGATTTAATGACATTGCCATCCGGGGTTCCCCAATGAAACCACCCAGCTAGATGAGCCCAGAGTGAAGTCTGTAATCGCTAAGTCCCTCTACTCACACAGAGATTCCAGTCTTTACTGTGTCCCTCTGCAATATGAGCAGACAGTTCAGGACCCCCATGGATATGAGGAAAGCATCTACATGAAAGACAGGGGCTCAAAGAAACACACACAAACATCCGAGGCAAAGGAGGAAAACTTAAAAAGCACTCTGCCCTTAATGTGCTCAAAGGGATGAGACAATACGGCACCCATGCAAAAAGAACAGAGTGCCATGGAAAAAGTCTATTCAAAGAACCAGGAGTGTTCTTGGAAATTACAAATATAATAGCAGAAGTGGAAAACTCAACAAAAGGCTCTACAAGAACACATTGAGGAAACTTCTCAGATGATAGAGCAAAAATGCAAAGAACAAAAGCAGTAAAAAAAAGATTTTGAAATTAGAAAACAGGTCTAATAGGTCCAAAATCTAAGTCATGGGCATTGCAGATAGAGAACAGTAGAAGCAGAAGGGAGTTTATTGTCGACAAAATAATTCCAAAAGATTTCCTGAATGGAAGGATGTCAGTTTCCATATTAAAAGGACTCACTAAGGACCTAGGACTCTGAAAGAAAATGGATGCACAACAAGATGTATCATCATAAAATTTCAGAACGCTGGGACGAAGAAAAGCAGCTGGGGAAAGGAAGAAAGAGAGAGAAAGAGAGAAAGAAAGAGATTCAAGGATCAAGAATTAGAAAGACCCTAGACTTCTCAATAACTGCACCAGAAGCTAGAAAACAACAGAGTGATGCCTTCAAGTTCTGAGGAACTTCCAGCCTAGTATTCTAAGGCAAACTATCAATTAGATGTGAGGGTAGAATAAAGGCATTTTCAGCAGCCCATGGGCAGCTCCAAGAAGATTTACCTCTAATTTACTTCCTTTTTCAGGAAGCTACGAGAGGAATGTGCTTGACCAAAATGAAGGTATAAACCAAGAGAGAGGATCCAGGACACTGCACAGCAGGCTTGGAGGTCGACCGGTCCTGACTGGAACAGGGAAAGGGACCAGGAGAGAATTATTCAAGAAGATGAAATTGATAAAACATCTGATGTGCTTAAGCACAGTGAGAAAAGACTTACACATCTGAGGGAGAGCTGGGCAATAAATTAGAGATAAGGACGGAGAATCTCACTCAGCAAACAAAAGACAATAATTAACTTAGGGAAAATAATACTTACACAGGAAAGCAAATCATTGTATATCATATCACTTAGCAGTGCATATCATTTACATCGCCATTAATAATATAAACACTGAATATTGATCTATCCCAAATTGCAAGATTACTTTATTGCAAGGATTAGGGGTGAGAAGTCTGTACATAATGCCTAAAAGGGAAAAAATCAAGAAGCAAGGATACCATCACGTTATTTAGAGACAGGGATGTAAATACCAAAAGGATCTTTAAAAATTTGAGGGTGGTCCTCTCTGGAGAATGGGAAATATGAGGAGCGGCAGTCAGGAGGCTGCTATTGGTATTATTATTCTTTTTGGTAACAAGCCTCGTGGAACTACTTGACTCTTTAAACTATTGCATATTAAAGCTTAATAAAAATAAAAATTAAATCCACCAAAGAAAAGAAGAAAGATTAAGGCAGATTTTTCAAAAGCATAGAAAGAGGATAGAATATATAAATTAGAAGTCAACAGGACCTCAGACTGAAGTTGGACCCTATCAGAACAGACATATGACTGAGTGAGGATTTAACTAGAACTCAAGAAGCCGCACAGGATTCCAGAAGGCAACCCCAGGATACCACACCCCAAGAACGTGTCAAAAGCAAATGTTATGAGAATATAAAGGGAAAGAACTATGGTCAGCACAGGGGCATGGTTTCCCAGATGAGCCAAACTAAGGTGGTAAAATTTGTCTTCCTTTTCTCTATTTGACTTCTCTTTTGTGATTTTTGTTGGTGATTTTGTAATTCGAAATAGCCCCACGCTTAGTGTTGGTATTAGCTCCAGTTGCCATAACAAGATACCACAGACTGGGTGGCTTAAACAACAGAAGTTTATTTCTCACAGTTGTGGGGGCTGCAAGTTCAAGATCAAAGCACCAGCAAGGTTGATTTCTGGTGAGAACTCTCTTCCTGGCTAGCAGATGGCCACCTTCTTGCTGCATCCTCACATGACCTTTGCTCTGCGCGTGTGTTCTCCTGGCGTCTTTTCCTCTTTTTATGAGGATACCAGTCCTACTGGATTAGGCCCCACCTTTCGACCTCATTTAACCTTAATCACCACCTTAAATGTCCCATCTCCAAATACCATCACATTGGGGGTTAGGGCTTCAACACATGAATTTTGGTGGACACAACTCAGTCCATAACAGTGTTGAAGTTCAGTCTAGTGTTTTTAAGGGCAAGAAGGCTCTGATGTACGTTATGGAGAAAATACATGTGTTAGATAAGCTTCATTGAGGCATGAGTTATAGTGCTGTTGGCCATAAGTTCAATGTTAATGCATCAACAATATATCTTAAATAAGGTGTCTTTAAACAGAAATACACTTAAAACAAGGTTATGCATTGATCAGTTGATGAAAATGTTGAAAACGTTGTGACCAGGGGCTCACAGGAAGCTAACCCTGTACTTCCCCTGGGAGCAATGCTCAGTATTTGCTCATTCAGTGTTCACAGTGACTTTACAGAACATAACTACTACAAATAATGAGAATTGACTGTATATACATTTTTCTCTTCCTGTGCTGTCTTCAGATTCGCTCTTCTCACCCCTTCTCTGCCACCACCAGGCTAACTGGACTGTTGCTAATGATTGCTGTGGAAATGAGGCAGAAGGTAGCCCAAGGCAGGGAGGGGGAGAGCAAGGATAGAGTTTACAAGCTCTGCCCTGCCCTGCCCTTCTCTGCCGCAGATTGTGGACACCTGTCTCCTCCTGTCCTCTTGCCCACACTCTAGCTAACAGGAGCCTTCAATCTTCTCAGGGGGTCCTCAGTTTTATGTTAGTTTTTCATATCCATGCTTTTTCTCTTCTATAGTTCTGTAGTTTGCCGAGAATTAATTTTGGAGGGAGGAACCAGCAGCACACGCTGGTTAATCAGGGAGGATATTAGTAATACGATGCAAAAACAACGAAGTGGAAACATCAAATATAAAAAAATGGAACGGTTGACACACAAGAAATAGTAGTTGGGATAAGTAGCGGGAGAGATACAGCAAAAGAAGGAATTAAGGAGCTGAAAGGTCATCCAGAAGACTTATTCCAGAAGCATAAAGAGATTGAAAGAAATAAAAGAAATGCTAATAAATATGAGAGATAAAAATACTTACATTCAGATAATAGGGATCCCAGAGGAGAAAAAAAAAAGAGCATAGAGGAGAAAATGGAGCCTATGAGATGGAGCCAAACAGGAGAAATAGAAAGCTCCCAAGTCAGACATTACTATCAATTAGAATCACTGAAGGCTAAGAGAAAATTCCGAAATGGTTTAAGAGAGCAAAAGCAGCTCACATACAAAAGAACATGCATCAGATTTACATCAGACTTCTCAGTAGCAACACTGGATAGAAGAAGATTAAAAAAACAATATTTTTAAAGTGCTATACGTAGAATGTTATATCCAGCCAAACTGATGTTGAAATGTGAGGCTATAATACAAAATATTTTGGATATAACAAATATATTTGCTGACCTACAAAACCTCAGAGACTATGCCATTCAAAGACTCCTTTTGAAAAACACTTGGAAGGAATATTCAAAAAACGAGGGAAAAAAGTGCATCAGACGCTATAGGAAATGTAGAGAGCGGGTGATCAAATAACCTAGGAAAACTGTTGTGTAAAATAAATGCAAGGGTTAAAGAAAAAAGCAAAAGAAAAACTATATTTATAAGAATACAGAACTAAGACTTGATCTAGACTAAATCAGTGTAGTGTGTGTTTGTATGTGTTGTTGTTGTTGTCGTCGTTGTTGTGTGTATTGGGAGTGAGGGAGGAAGCAGAGTCCAAAGAAGTGAGAGAGCAGGCTAAACTACTAGTCTTGTTGGAGGAAGGAAATGGCCATTGATAAGTTTAACAAGTCAGGATGAATAAATAAACAAATGTGTGTCTTAAGATAAAAGCAACTACCATGAAAACAAAAATAAAATATATTCTTTTAAGCCACCAGAGGAAAATCACATCTACCCAGAGAAGAGTAAGAGGGTTAAAGCAGAAGAGAAAAAAGATATCAGTAATAAGATGGCAGAAATAAGTCCTAATATTAAGCAATTATAATAAATGTAAATGGGTTGAGTCACCAAGCAAAAGACAGAGCATCTCAAATTGGACATTTAAGATCCAACAATATATTGTTTACAGAGGACACATTTACAACAAAATAATATAGAAAGGTTGAAAATAAAAGGCTATCAAGCAAATGTGATCCAAAAGAAAGCTGAGGCAGCAATCTTAATATCTACCAAAGAAAATTCAAGGGACAGAAGGAAATCTAATACTAGTAGAAAGAATAGTAGGGCAAACACATATGCACCTAAGAATATTGCCTCAAAAAAATATAAAACAACAACTGATAGAAGTTGATAAGAAATAGATAAATCAATAGTTTTAGTGGGAAGTTTTAACATAAAAAAATCATGGAGGAGAAAATGGAGACTTCAGAAATGAATAAATGAATAGGTTAAGCAGAGAAAAAATAAGCAGTGATACAGAAGATCTGAACATTTCAATTAATAAGCGCAATTTATCTGTACCTAACAGAGAATACATATTCTTTTTCAGTATACATGAAACAATTCTGAAAACAAATTACACACTAAGCCACAAAGGAAGTCACAAGAAAGTCTAAAGAATAAGTGTTATTCAGAGTACATTTTTCAATCATAATGGATTAAAATTAGAAAATATTATTTTAAAGGTAGTGAAAAGAAATCTATCTCAGATTGCTAGAGAACATTATTAAGTAATGTTAATAATGTAAGGGTTAACAATAAAATCACAAAGAAAGTTATTAAATACATAAAGCCAAATGATAATGAAAGCATTACACGTCAAAATTTGAAGACCACATCTACAGCAGTATTTAGAGACAAATGTACAGTTTTAAATACATTTATCAATATATAAGACAAGTTGAAAATGAACAAAGGATAATACTTAAGATGATGGGAAAAAAGCAAGCAAAGAAACAGAAAGAAAAGAACAATAAAGGTGGAAGAGAAATCAATGAAATAGTGAAAACAATAGAGCTGGAAAGATTAATAAAAACATAAACTGATGTTTTAGAAAGATTAATGAAATAGAGCTATGGCAAGATTATTTAAGGAAAAAAAGAGAGCTAGAAGATCCAAGTAAGAAAAAAATACAGAATGCAAAAGAGGAAATAAATATAGATACAGCAGAGATTTAAAACTTAATAAAAGAGTATTATGAACAACTAACTATTCACTAACACATTTTTAAGACTAAGGAAATTTGATATATTTCTTAAAAAATATAAAAGGTACAATTGGCACAAGAAGAAGCACAAAACTGGGGCAAGCTATCAGGACTTAAAGAAATCGACAGGATTATCAGAGATCTCCCTTTAAAAAAAAAATCTTCAGTGCGTTTTTATAGGTGACTTCTGTGAAATGTCCATGAAGCAGTTAATCTCTGTTTCATACAGGTAACTTCAGAAAATAGAGAAAGAGTGAAAACTGCCCAGCTCAATCTATGAGGCTAATATAATCGGATTCCAAAACTGAGTAAGAACAATATAAATAGAAGAAAGTGTGAGTCTATTTCACGTATGAATGTCGATAAAAAAACCCAGACAAAATCCTAACAAACAAATTCAACATTCTATTTTAAAAAATACATCACGATCAAGTCAAGTTTATCCAAGAAATGTGGGGAAACATCAACATAAAAGTAATCCATCCATAAAATTACAATATTAATAGCTGAAAGGAAAATTATGATTATATTAGCATATGGGGGGAAAAAGCATATGATTAAAAGCCTTAGCATGGTAGGAATAGAAGACCTGGCTATGAGTGCTAATTGGTCCCATTCTAATGATAAAAGTTGACCTGGACATATGGTTGCCAAGCTAGGATTACATTTCCCACCCACCCTTGCTACTAGATGTGGCCAAGTATTTAGGTTCTGGGGGATGTGTTGTAAGCCATCTGGCAGTGCTGAGTCAAACCAAGAATTCATAGAGCATTTGACCTGACAAATCCAGCCCTGGGTTTATATATCTTAGAGAAATACCTGCACAGGCCCATTACGTCTGTTCTTACAAAGAATTATAGGTAATCTGGGCGGTGACCAGGAGAATGAATAAGTAAAACATGGCACTTACGTAGAATTTTATGCAGCAATTAGAAACAATAAATTAAGTGAGTACCCAGCAACAACGAGACATCTTAAAAACAGTACTGCTAAACGATTAGTGTTTGCTGGGGGCGGCAATTATAAAGGGGCAGACGAGGGAGTGAGTTCCTCACAGTGATGGAACAGTTCAGTATCTTTACTGTGGTCATTACACAAGTCTATGCATGAGACAAAATTGCATAGAGCTACACACACACACATGCAGAGCTTATGTGAAAATCAAATAAAATCTTTGATTTAGTTAAGAATATTGTAGCAATATTTATGTCCTGGTTTTGATATTGTAATCTGTTAGATATGACGTCATCAGTGGAGCAAGCTGGGTGACGGGTTTACTGTACTCCAGGAACTATTTTTGCAACTTTTTGTGAATCAATAACTATTTCACAATAAAAATGAAAAAAAAAAAAAAAGCTAGAAGAAAAATTGAGCAGGTAAGTCTACTGACTATTCCAGAACAATGAGACATCTTTGCAGAAGTAGAAGTCTAAAGGAGAAACCAAATTCAGGCCAGCAAAAACCATCCATACAAATACTGTACAATCGGAGTCTGGAAACAATTGCAGAACTAGGCGAAAGATGTCAGGGATGTCATTAAAAACAATACCTAATCTTTGTTCTCCTGCTTCAATTTCATTTCCTGATCAAGAATATTATGGTAATTTGTGTGGCAGAAGGTTGGTGTCTGGCGAACGGGAGTGGGAGCATGCAGAGCTTGGTGTTCAGGAATTTCTGCAACATCACAAAAATGAATGCTCTGCTCTCGTTATTACAGCATCCTAATCTTAATCTTAATCTTTATTACAGCATCCTAATCTTAAAAAAGAAAAGTGATAAAAAACCAGTGCTGCTTAAAAGCCATCTTATTTCCATTTACTCTAAGAAAAGGCCCAACTCCTGACTGTCGTTTTTTGAAGCGCTTCCTGACCTGACCTCTGCCTGGCTCTCAAGCATCTTCCCGGGCCTACTGCCGTCACTGAGTTCTGGGCATATGCAACTTCATTCAGTTCTTTAAAGGTGTCTAACTCTCTCTGTTCTAGGCCTTTGCACATGCCAGCCCTACCTCCTTATTTGGCTAACTTCCGTTTGTCCTTTAGATCCCAGATTAAATATCATTCTTCTTACCTAAGACCCAAAATCTTCCCTATCACTGAGGCTCAAGTACTAGGTCCCCTTCCTGAATTCTTCACAGCACCCTGACCGCCCCCTTTCACAGCCTTCCTAAGATTTTGGAGCAGTCCCTTGCTTCTGTGCTGGCTATGTGTCCTGGGGCTGTCTTGTTTGTCTCGGTATCACCAGTACTTAGCATGGTGCCTGAAACACAGTAGGTGCTCAGGAAGTATTTTTAAATGAATTCATGCATTTATTCATTAAGATATATCTGCATGGGCGTGACTGACTCAGGAGCCAGAGGTCTGCCTCAGGAACCACGTCCCTGACCTGAGGTATCGCGATGCGGTACGTTCTTCCCAGATTCAAAACAGGATGGGCCTGGTCATGACTCATCCGAGCACTGGCACAGGGTTGTGAGGAGATGCCCGGGACTGTCCTCGAGAAGCGGGCAGGTGGCAGCCAGGGAAGAGCCCAGGGACCTGTGACAGGTTTCCCATTCACACTACAAAGTCCCCACATGGAGTGAGCTTGAGAAAATAGGAAAACAATTCCTGGGAAACAAACACATGGGTGTGGCTTTTTTTTATCTTTTCCACCTTCACCATCAGCAGACTGAACATCAACCTTCAGAGGGCTTTGGGAGAAGGCAAGTGGTCTCAAGAGGTAGGTTTCCTGCTGAGAGCAGCTCACAGAGACTCTAGACGCTTCGTTTTGCTCCTGCCTCAAGGTGAGGACATCCAGGTTGACTTTGTAGAATGCTACTGGGACCAAGCTGGCTACATGTGCCTTAACAGTGCTAAAATTAGCAATAGCCCAATGACACCAGAGTTACCCAAAGTAAGACCACTAGATAACCAGTGTTTGAACGAATAGATCCCATATCAATATGTCCATCAGGGGGGCAAACCTTGACAGGAAAAGCAAGGTGTCTGTGACCCTTGCAGAGCTGATAAAGGGATTCAGGCGTGACTGTTGGTTACACTATGAAACATGTTTCCCGAAGAATGTAAGGGGGAACAAGTAGCAGCAGAAATTCCTGCTACTTTGGGAGCAGCTCCTGAGTGGTCATACCACTCACCTCTCGGGGGCAGGGGTCTTCTGTGAAGCTTTAAGAAGGTGGAGGAAAGGCCCCTCCTATGCTTCACAGAGATCTGTGTCTCAGGGCCAGGACCAAGGAGAACCACCAGAGTGATTTCTGAGGGGCCAGGAAAGCCCCTTGCTCTCCAGATGGCTCCCATACCACTGGCTGATAACTGAAATTCCAGATTACAGCTTCGTGGTTTTCAGCATGGAGCAGTGACCCCTGAGGCCTGAGAGCTACATGGGAGGACCATCAGACGGGCCAATGGTTTCAGGATGAATGTCCAGACACTAACTTTTCAGTGATTAGAGAGCTGTGCCAGTTTCCTGGCTGACATTCTTTTCTTCAGTAAAGTAGGTATTCTAGTTCTTGAGATTACACGTTGTTTTTTTGCATTTTCATTTCACTAGGAAACAAACAGGGCCTATGTGCATTTTGTTTTCCCTGAGCGCAAGGAAGGGTACTCACCTCCTGCTGAAGGGCTTGAGCCCTGTTAGGCAAGTCCTCCCAGAAGAGTGTGGCCTTTTTTTGTAAGGGAAGAAAAGTGTTTTGGCACTGGGTGCTGAAGGTGTAAAAACGGTAGACTGAGACTGCGGGATGGGGTGTGTTAGTAGGGGTAGGGGAGAAATGTGGGAGGGATTGGGGCAACTTTTTCCCCTCAGAACTCTGCCTGAGGCCAGCCCTGCTCAGAGAACACAGGGCCTCAGAGCCCCAGAGCAAAGGGACTGCCCCCAGGGCAACCGGGGCGAGCAAGACAGCTGGGCTGGTGCCTCCTGAGCAGCTGGCAGGCCCATGGAGCCCTCTGATAGTCCCCAAGAGCTGCCTGGAAGGTGAAAGAGAAATCTGTCCTCTTCCAAGTTGGAAAGTCCCCTGTTCTAGGGGAGAGAGTCTTTGCTCAACTCAGAGCTCAGGGGAGAATCTGTGGGGAAGAGACCGAAGGAGCCGTCCTCAGGGGAGCTCCCCTCATGAGGGACTCTCAGGGGGACCTCAAGGAAATTCTGCTCAGGGGGATCTCCTCAGTGGGCAGGGATTTCAAGGGGAGCACTTCTTGTGTGGGAAGGGTAGTCCTTACTGGGAGCACTCCTCAGAGGAGAAGTCCTCAGGGGAACCAGTTCACTGGGGGCGCTCTCCTCGGGGGAAGCTCTCCTCAGGGGGAAATTTCCCCTCTACCTGTTCCCTCAGTGTGGGTTCTGGCGGTCTCTCAGAGCCAGATCTGTTCCTGCTTGCCAACAGCACAGGATCAGATACCATCATTTACACTCTCACAGAGAATTCAGTCGCACACATTCACAACAATGCTTCCCCTCACAGGCCACGTGCAATTTATGGAGAAATCTGTGTCCTCCAGGAATTTCAGCAAGTGTGTAAGGAACATGGCAAGGACTGTCTGAGAGCCCTTCTCCTTGTACCTCAAGCCGTACTATGCTTGTGGCTGGTCCTGGAGTGTAACATCATATTATATGCTGTCAGCACTGATGCCAGGGTGAAGCAAGCTCACAGAAACAGGTTGGGTAGGAAGATGTTGAAAAGTCAGAAATCTTTTTTGAATAATAAAAAGCAAGTACAACGTAAGAACTTGTTTTTAGTGGAAAATAACTCTTCACGTGCCTTCTATAAGCTCTCCTCTGTACCATTCAAGGTACTGGCAGGAAGCAGAATTCCACTCAGATGGCCCAACTAAACAGACACCAATGAAGAGACCACTTACAATGTGGAGGCAGGGTCAAGGGAGCCAATAGGGTGCTGAGCTATCCAGAAGCTAGGAAGTTGTTACTCTCCTCGACTAGAAGGGACAAGGAGTCCACTGGGGAGAAGGGGTCACCAGGAGGGAGCAGTGGTCATGGAAGGACACAGCTGCAGTCAGAGGCACAGCACCAAAGCAGGGAAGGAGTGGGGAACAAGCTCCAACTCTCTTCCCTTCTGGGTGTTGCTGCCCACTAGCCGATCTCACCAGCAGCTGAGTGGGAGGGGAGCCCACAGGGGTCAACCTCCTGATACACAGAAAGGCGGAGAAGGGTGGGGGCTACTATACATTTGTTGTGATGTTGGGTGTGTATATTCTTGAGGTACGGTACTATTATATTACAGAGGACAGTCCCCTGCCTTTTCAGTCTTTATGGCCCCCACCTCTACCACCTCACAGTTACTTACCAGGAACCATACTATCTTCATGAATCATGAAGACTACCTTGGACCTGCCACATATATGAGACAGGCTCTTGGCTCTTTGAGCGACTCTTGTTTTCTTCCTGCCCACAGAAATCGGCCACTATATGTATAATGAAGGAAGGCTGCAAGGGGATTCAAGTGTCCACGTGTCCATCTCCCCCTAAGACCTGCTCCCAGCCCCCTTCCACTGGACACAGCCTCCTCGTGGGCACACCAATGTGGTGCAGAGAGCACATGAATACAACCAGACCTTGAGATGTGGGGAAGGAGGGCAACATGAGGCAATTCTGAATTTTTGTTGGCATTAATGGGCATATAAAATCGCTTAGAAAGTTCAGGAAATTGCTTGGACTCCTTCGGAAGCTACCTTGCCTCCTTCCTCTTCAATTTCCGTTTATTGTTTGTTTTTCAATTCACAGGACCAGGAAAATGTAAGACGTGCTATTTGTTTAGTTGTCCATTCACCCACCCAGTTCTTTGGTAATTTTTTACAGTACATGTCTATCATGCCAGGCACTGTTTTAGGCACTGGGATTAGAAAGATGAAAAATACTATAGTTGGCCTAGAAAACTCACCATCTGCTTGAGGTGTACATGCATTTATTTCCCAGTCTCATCAGCCTTGGGGATAAACAAGGGCGGAAGTGCCAACTGTTGATGGTATTTGACTCGAGGACCCACAAGCAATTGCTAAACTTCAAACCCCACTCTGAGTCCCAGAGGCAAACCCTCCCTGGAGCTACAGTTGTTTGCCCCCGCGTGGGCATCCTTCCCTCTGTGCCCGACAGAACCCTGCCGCCCTGCTCCCGCTGCTGCCCCGCACTTGAGCTTTGGGTGGGCTCTTTAAGCAGTTTCCATTGACCCCCCAGTGTCCATTGAGAGTTCCAGGCTCTCAGATAAAGCCCTGTTGCTCCAGAATCTTTTATCTGGGCTGTCACTCTTTCGTGGTATCTCAAAGACATCATCTACAATTTTTTTGAATCATCTAGAAGCAATTTCAGTCAAAATATACACGATATCAGACCCTTTCCTGTTTTGCAAGCAAGTTGAGAGCAGGAAAGCGCTGACTGGGGTAGACGGGGAGGGGAGACTCCTGGGAGTTGGGGGCTCAAAAAGGAGAGCAGGAAAGAATAAACTTCTTCACTTCAGACCCTGAGCAGGGCTAGCCTTGCTGGGCTGCAGCAGACGAATAAAGGCTGTGGGCATTTCACATCTTTTTAGGCAGTAGAGAGAACCTTAGGTGAGCGGAAAGCTCTTGCCTCACCTTGAAAAAACGAAAGACCAGACACTCTAAGACAAAAGATGTATCATCAAACATCAGAAGATGACATTTTCTCTGCTAGATTAGCTCCGTAGGCCATCCATCCATTCAACAAATATTTGTTGATCTACTCTGTACAAGGACTGAGAAATGTGTAAGAAACAGCTCATTCTCCCAAAATGCTTAATTTCTAGCCAGTGAGGTGATACACGGAGGGATGAGTTGTTTCCTTTTCCTCATCATCCCCTCCCCCTCCCAGAGAATAAGCTCCCCAAGGCTGTGATAATAGAGGGCGCTGCTTTTGCTGTTGTGAAACCCAGGCCTGGGAGAGAGACAATCTTTTCATACGAGAAAATACAGGAGAGATGCGAACAGGAGGTTAACATTTGCCTTCTGAGAGATCTTATGCTAATTTTAAATATTCCACCCCATGGTCAGCCACCCAGGAGGGATTATTCCTCTCCTTTCTTCTACACCAGCATCCAAAGTTTCCCTTCTCCCCATCCAAGAGCAAAAGCAGATGAAGCAGAGAGTAAACTGACAAAGCATCCAGAAGGTCAGACACAAGAAGAGGCAGGACTTGGGGGTGGTGTTGTGGAGGGAAAGGGTTAAAATAACTGGGAGGTGAGGAGCGGGCAGCAGCAGGAAGACTCGGGGAATAAACCCTGCTGCCCACTGCAGTCGCTCTATGGTGGACGCTTAGACTGAACAGGGAGGCCTGTGCCCATCAACTGGACACAAACTAAGAGACGAAGTAAACTAGCCGTTGGGACCAGGAACGCTTCGGATTACAAGGCTTGAGACAGAAATAAAGAGCTGGTTTCACATCTACGTGATTCCGTTTGTGTGTTTGATTAGACGAGACATGTATTAGGTCACCTTTCCATTCCTACCCCACCTCCCATCCTTCCTTCACCAGCACACTCCTGGGGGGTAGAAGATAGAGAAATGAAGATGAGCCCTCCTGGAACCGAATGATTAACAACCAAAAGATGGTTCTTGTTTGACTCTACCACCTTCCACAAGAAGAGGTTGGTACCCAGGTTACAGACACACTGTACACACGAATATTAAATGGAATTCACTCACTTTGCAAGGCCAGAGAAGAGAGATGTGAATTCCTTCTGCTGTGATGAAAGGAAGGTTTGATGGAGGAAGCAGCGTCACAAAGGAGCTTTAAAGGACAGCTATAATCTAGGTCTGCAGAGACAGGAGGGGAGGAAATTCCAAGTGGAGAGCAGAGGTGAAATGAGAATGGAAATGAGATGTGTAGTCTTTATTTATCGGGGGTGTCATGGGATATCATGTGGAAAATCATTGTGATTATTTATCTCCATGATGCTGACCTCTTTGCATCTTTGTAATAATAACCTTGGCGGGAACTTACATAAAATCCCAACTGGAACCAAATATTCATTTCTTATTTTTAACTAAATCACAGATCAAACCAAACTTCACACACACACAACATATACCCCTAAGCTGGAACCAGACAACAGAATTCTGCATTTTTTAAAAAGCCATTCAAGAAAAATTGTTGATAAGAAATGTATATTTTTAAATTCTAAATTATTTTTCTCTCCTAAATATAATAGCAAATTGGTTCTGGTAATCTGAGTTTGTAAGCCTTCTCTTTATTAGCACACAGAATTCAATGAAGCAGGACAGTATCTAATGATATTGATTTCTGCATGTAGCTTGCAGAATTAGTCTTCATAATTAAACCTCAATACATGACTATATCCACAGGCTATCAGTCAAGATCCTTAATTGAAAACAACATCACCTGCTTAGCTAGTTTAAGCAGAAAAGGAATTTTTTATAAGCTATCAGGTATCACAGACTGTCTGAGAGGGCCAGAGGGTTGGGCTTGGAAGCTACACAGCCAAGTGTATGCCTGCATTGGAAAGACCAAGCAGGACAGCACGACAGAGCCCGCTGGTGAGGCCAGGCACTGTACGTCAGAGGCTCTGCCACTGCTCCCCAGAAAAGCAGACATTTGCTGCTCTTCTGGCCAAAAGATGCCTCCATATGTTCCTGCTCTTCATGTTGCTCTTTTCCAAATCTAATTCTTTTACTGAGCCATCAGATAGGCGGATTCCACACAGCATGCCTGCCCCCTACACCCACTTGAGAATATGGGGAAATGAGTCCTGGCTTCCACCTTAGGAAGTGCAAGTCCACAATATGGGGAGCTCCTCAAACATAGGAAACTGTTCAAATAAGGTGTAGTGGTCACAAAGCATAGCAGAAGTGCACTACTCATGGATACGGAACCATATGCCGTGGGGGTAGGTCAGTCAAGCTCATTGACATAAAGTTCTCTGTGTTCAATTTGTTTAGCATTCTGGAGATTTCTGTTTCTAGCAATATGGTGAACAAAATAGGCTGAGAAAATATCCCACTACAAGATATCTAGAAATTCTGGATCTAATCTAATCTTCTCTGAAAGGCATCGCTGACCTTGACAAAAAAGGTAGTGAAACATGTACGAAAATGAAGCTGGAAAACTTGGTCACGAGCTGACTCTGAAGCCATAGCTGCCCTTTGGACATGTGCTGATTTCTGTAACCCAGAGTGTTGAGTTTAATGGCTGTGTAAGGACTTAAATTTTAAAGCCTTGGGCTCATCTCAAAGTGAGAGTTGGAACAGAGAACCCCTTATAATGTTGACATAGTCAAAGACCCTCAGTAAACAGGTGTCTACAGAAAACCTGCTCAGAAGCAAAGGGGCTCATTGAGGGAATTTTTTCAGCCTGTGCTGAAGCTGGCTAGGGAAAACTGTCTCTCCTAAAACTTTGAATTTGGGCCTTGATTCTGCACTGCCTGTGTAGTCCAAGAAGATGTAAGCTGAGAAATTCAGTGAAGTGTCTCCAGGTTTGCAGTGTACATGCTAACAGGTAGAAGTGAGCACTAACGCCTCTAGAAGGCATAGCCTCAAACCAGGTCTCTCAGGATCCTCACAAATACAGTTCAGTCAAGAACAAGATCACATCATGAAGTTACGACAGATACAAGGAAACGAGCCACCACAAGCAAGAGTCAGTAAAAACAACACAGCCAAATTAGATCATTTGGGACTTCAGCTACCAGAATTATGGTACAGTTTTAAATGCCAGAAGAAAGAGAGAAAAAGGAATTGGAAACATGAGCAAGGAAAAAGGCATCATCAAAAAAGGATGGGTCACATAACAGATTATACACATCTATAGAGAGAATCAGCGAACTGAAGGAAATTACCCAGAATGCAAAGAGTAAGACAGAAAAATGAGAAACATAAAAGGGACATTAAGGGCCATGGGGATGGGCCAGCCCTGGTGGCCTAGTGGTTAAGTTTGGCATGCTCCACTTTGGAGGTGTGGGTTCAGTTCCCAGTACAGAACTACTCCACCATGTCAGTAGCCATGCTGTGGCAGCGGCTCACATACAAAAAGAGGAAGATTGGCAGCAGATATTAGCTCAGGATGAATCTTCTTCAGCAAAAAGTAAATATAAAAAATTGAGAGAGAGAGAGAGACATGGGGAATACAATGAGCCCTAACATATGATTAACTAGAATTCCAGAATAAGAGAACGGAAGGACTCAGCAATATTGGGGTTTAAAGGGAAGGCCAACAAATGACACTCTATTCTCCTCTGTGTTTGGAACAAATTGAAAAATGTACATTGCATTCAGGCAGATGGAGATAAAACTATCAGATTTATTACTGATGGAACTGTTGAATAAATATTAATAACAGTCTTTCTAATACTGCATTTCAGAAATAAGCAAACTTACCCACTCCATCATGGGCAGTGCGGGACAATTGAAGCCCTGTCCCCTTTCCCCCGTCCTCCACAGTATCTGCCCTGGAAAACTTGAGCACAAAGGAACAGAGAGGAATGTGTACTCCCTGCAGTCAGTTTCCAAAGAGAAAGAGCACAACAGCTTAGCTGAGCATGCTCAGATACTCAGCCCATTGGACAAGTCATCCTCCCACCCGGGGGAGGAGAACGCAAGAAGACAGGGAAAGGCCAGGGGTGTTACTTCCAAACACTCTCCTCCTATCCCAGGGCAAGCGTTATTTGAAGAGATACTCCTGGAAGATTTTTCAGAATTGATGAGGACCTGAATCCTTAGATCAGGGAAACATCTAAGTGCTGAGCAAGATAAATAAAAAATAATCTACACTTAGACACACTATGGTGAAACTGCATAACATCAAAGACAAAGGGAACTTAAAAGCAGTTAGAGGATAAAGGCAGATTACCTCTGAAGGGCTGCCAGAACACTTAGCAACAGCAAGAAGTGAACCAGAAGACAGTAAAACAAGATCTTCAAATTGCTAAGAGAAAGTAACTGTCAAATTAGAAAGGCGCCCAGCAAAATTACTTAGTGGGAACAAGGATAAAAATAAAGATATTTTCAGACCAAAAAAACAAAACTCAGAGAGATCCTTACTAAAGAAACTTCTCAAAGATGCTCATTTAAAGAGAAGCAAAAAGTATACTACATGAGAAGAGAGACAAAAGATGAAACAAAAGCATAAGGAGCCCTTTCAGCCTTCCACTTATTCTAATTCAGGCTCTTGTGAATGGTTGATGGCTTAACTTGGTGAATTTGTTGTCTGGACTTTGGAGCGAAGTCTATGACTCCTCATTCGTCCAGGTTCTCTATGGAGCCTAAACAAGAGTTAAAGTGCCGCTACCTTTCCAGAAGGTTCAAGCCTACAGTGTTAAGGGTGAGGAAAAGTCACATGAGGCTAGGAAAAATATGAAGGCGCGTGATGCAATGCATTACCAAAGTGGCCAAATCTTTATAAGGAGCCATGAAGAAAACAGACTGCTCAGGTGGAATTTCTTCTGGAAATGTTGCAAGAAAAATCCACGCCTCAATGTATTGTATGGAAGGGGAAAAGGAAGAGAAAATTCTATCTGCTTGACTCTCACCATCTCCTGCTTCCCACTGGTCAAGGTTAAGCCTGGGCAGAATTCACTCCCCTGCACTTTTGGGTGACATAACTTGGCTGCTCAGAAAGCCAGATCCCATGCTTCATGGTGTATCATTTTACTCAAGTTTCAGAAGTAGAACTGTGACTTGATGCAAACACGGCTTGGCGTGTGAGATGCGAGAACTATGCTGGTCTTAGCCTAGTCTCCAGACAGCTGAGAAATCTTGGAGGGTGCCAGCAGAGGGATCCAGGCTGAGAGCATTTCTGCCATACTTTGCTGCTCCATCTGAGCTTGTGACCTCCTCCATGAGTGTAGCATGAGAAGAAGAGCATGGAGTATCATGCACCTGCTCTTAACAGCTTCCTCCCAGAAGTGATCCACGTCATGTTGGCTGACAGCATTGTTCAAGGTTAGTCATATGACTCTGCCTAACTTCAAAGGATTGGGAAAGTGTAATCTTCTACATATCTGGACGGGGAGGAGACCCCCTTTGAGAATACACATAATGTCTACCACAAACATTTTTTTAAAATAGGATTTATGTTGAGAAGATAATTTTAATTACCAAAATATCATCTCCCTCAGTCTTATTCTTCATCTTAGTCCTATTCTGTCCACCTAACTGTATTCAGATTAAGTATAAATTTCAGAGAGATTTAAATTCATTTTTTTTTTGATAATTCCATCCTTTCCAGAACTATCCTAATGAGAAGTCCTATATTTGATTTTTCTTAGAAAAAGTTTTGATAGTCAATGGAGTTGAAATTGCTTAGAGCAAATGGATTGTTTTAGAACTGAAAATGACTTCAGAATTTCACAAAAATATGTTTGGCAGAAATCGACTCTGTCCAAATAAGAGTTTGATTTTAATGTCAGTCAGCACCCCCCTGTGGCACTTCTGTCAGGGGCATCAGTCAGCCCCTTCCCCTCTTATCTCAACGTAGACCCACCGTCTCTTCCTGTCCCAGTTAACTGCCTCTCTACGGTCTCCTTGCCTCCCCAGTCCCCATCCAACCCATGTTCCATGCTGAGGCCACAGGTCTGATCTCGACACTCATCTATATTCAGGATATGGTTTTAAATATCAGACACTGTCTCTAGAATTTTCTCATTATTTCCTAAGTATGTATTGTCTCTCTATCAATACTGAAAGCTCCTGAGGATTAGAACCCTTTCATATATTGTGGCATATTTTCCCCCATCCTTGTTTCCTGCCTTTTCCAGCACCTGGCCCCAAACACTGTGTGTTCACAGTGCACTCAATAAATACTAGTTGAATTGAATTCTCTAAACCATACTAATTATTCATTCAGCTCAAGTCCCTGCGTCTATGTAGAATGATGGATTTCCAGACACCAGGACTGAGGGTCAATTCAAATCTCCTGAGAGCCCATTGGGTTCACAGTTGCACAGCACCCTCCCTCTCCGCACTGGTAAATGGGGGCACAGGATTACACCGCCCAGGCTTGCTAGGCAGCTGCCTTGCATTTTATCCCCAGAATTAGTCCTAGTGGCAGTCATGAAAATAAACCCACTTTTTTCTAAATTCTGTCAACAAAAGGGCCAATGAATGTCAAATTAATGACTCATTGAAAGTCCACTACATCCTGTTTCTGACTTCTTGGAGGAAATAGACCCCAAGATTTCTGAGAACACTCTTAGCAATTTCTCCACTAAGCACTCCTTTCAGATGTTTGCAAGAGTGACAATGCCTCCCTTATTATAAGTCAAAGACTCTCGAAGACATTCTGGTAGGTGAGATTTAAACATCGTCATAGTTTATTTCTAGTTTAAAGTGAAAAGGGTGAGCGGACAGGAGTAATGCCGTGGGTCTCACCTTTTTGCTTGCTGTTATGTAGCGTGATCTTGCAGGTACAAACAAGAAGGACTTACTGCCTAACAGGAGAAGACACTTCTAATTGTTGGGATCAATTTCAATACATCATTACATAAACTGGCAAAACGGCAGTGCCGTGTGTACTGAGAATACAAAAGTAATAGGAAAACCGCACAAGTCGCGACATATATAAATGCTGCCACTGAAATGTGCTCAGTGAATCACTATGTGCTGCAGGGACTTGCAGGAATTTCTTAGAAGATGCCAGAATCTTCCCAGGGTTGGGTAATTCCATAAAAATCGTCTGACGCAATCAAGGTATATTCTTTAAACTGAGGACTTTTCAGCATTGTTTGTAAGGCTGTGGGCTGTGAGGACCAAATTTGAGTTTCTCATAGCCAAGTTTGAGACAGGATGTTTGTACAAATAAATCAAATGAGACAAGAAATCACTTTGAGAGGAGCTGATAAAAAGATCCCCTTAGCTAAGTATCTCTGCAATATTACATGGCCATACAAGCTTGCATCTCTTACTAATATTTTCAATAAATTTAGTAAAATCATTGTGGCGGTATACAGTAATGATGGCACTGAGCTCATAACTGCAGAGTGTAGGAGACGAAACTGAAACTAGCGTGGAATCAATATGAAAAATAAGTTAGATTTACTGTTTTGAAGCTGAATGCACTTCTATCAGAGACAAGAACTAAGTCATATGAAACTTTGCAAAAGGTCATAAATTAAAACATTGTAATATCAAAAGTTACCATACAATTAAAATGTATTTTCTCCCAAATAGTGGAGAGTCCTTACGAGGAGTCCACTTATTCAGGCTCTCCATGTAGAATAATAACCAATTAAAGAATGACACAGTTATTAGATACTGGAAATGATTCAGTTTTGAAACACTCACAAGACACTCCATTCCCTTTTCAAGCTTCTAGAACAGTTATTTAAGGAGCATTGTTAGATTTAAAGCAAGGTGTTTTTTAAAAACTTATGCTTTGTAATTTCTATTCTGTGTAATTAGGATTTTTTCAATGTCATGCCCTCAGAACCAAACACAACAACCAATTGGCTAACATGAGATTCAAGCTGTCATCCATAACCTCTGATTTAAAGTTACTGTGTTCATTAAAACAGCCCCATTTTTGACTGATTGATTTAATAATAAACGGTATAAACTTGAATTTTAAAAATGTAAATGGATAAAATATTAGGGATTCTGACCAAGAATTTAAATTAGTTAAAAAATACTTATTGCTAAAAAGGACATTTTGAAAAGAGTGAAATAAACTTTAGTTACGAAGTCTTCGGGATTTTAGGACACTGACTGTATCATATTGGGCACTTCATGTGTAAATAATTGTCATTTAATAGGTAGATCTGCAGAATTCTAAAACTGCATGATAAGATGACGTTCATCATTTACAGAACATTTTATATTTGCTAGGACACTTCCATATTCCTCGTCTCACATAATCGTCAGCACAGTCCTATGATATAGAAAATAGACTTTGAGGGCTAGGTGGACAACGTGCCACTGTGCCAAGGATTTGTGTTGAGTTACTTCAGAGCAGATGGTCAGACACCAGTGGATTTAGGGAGGGAAGACAGGGACAAATGGAGAGTGGACAATGGTAACTGAGTCGATGGGCTCCCTGGGTTTTGCACAGAATCATTCCTTGAGGGCTACAGTGTGGGCAAGTAAGGAAAGGAGAAAATAGGTGAATCATTCTTCATCCTCCAGCCCTGGAGGGAGTGGCTGTGAACGAAAGCAAAGCAGAGACATACGGACGAAAGCTGCCGGAGTCGCCCACTGGGGAACCCACTCAACGCTGGTTACACTGATGTGGTTTCTCTTGGTAAGGGGCCCATCAAAGGGTTTTACCCAGAGCTGGGGAGGCTGTACGACCTCTTGCTGATAAGCACACATGAAGAGTGGCTAAGACAAACTATGTGAAGGAAATGTTTTAAAACTCCTTGGAGTAGAACATATTTATTTAATGCAAAAACACTGCAGGAGAGGCTGAGTGAGAAGTAAAGGCTGAAGTCTAAAAGGGAGAAAACTCAGTAGGCAAAAATCACAAAACTTTAAACAATCAACACCATTTCCTGAGCACCCATTTCTATGTATAATATCCTTCAAACTTTCCATTAGCCCTATGGAAAAAGTAAGCCTCAGATGGTCTCAGTTTCTCTCCCAATGTCACATGACCACTGAGGTGCCCTGTGTGAGATTTGAACTCGGATCTCATGACTGACTTTCATTCCAGGCAGGGTCTTTCCAATTCACTCAGCACTTTTCTAACAGGTTATATGAATATTTGTAAAGTCTTTTAATGCCTGTGCAGAAAAGAGTTAACATAGCAGCCTAAGACTGCTATCCCTGGAAAGACCTGCTTTGCAAGGTGGGCTGTTGACTGGGATCTGGGAATTTGAACAGTAAACAGTCCCCCAGGCTGATATAAACCTTTCCCTAACTGATAAGGGTGGTTCACTGTGCCTCAACTGTTTATATAAACAATGTGGCTTGTGCTGAACACCTGCCTTCCTTCTGGGAGTCTGGAATTGCTCTAGGCACTAGGCAGAGGGTGTCTACATGACCAGCCCCCAATAAGAACCTTGAACACAGAGCCTCTAAGGAGTTTCCCCGGTAGATAACATTTCACATGTGTTGTCAAAGTCATTGCTGGAAGAATTAAAAGTGTTTTGTGTGACTCCACTGGGAGAGGACTCTCAGAAGTTTGTGCCTGGTGTCCTCTGGGCTTTGCCCATGCTCCTTTTCCCTTTGCTGACTTGACTTTGCATCCTTTAGCTGTAATAAATCATAGCCATGAGTACAACTATATCCTGAATCCTATGAGTCCTCCTAGCAAATCACCAAATGTGGGGGTGGTCTTGGGGACCCCCAACATGATGCCTCAAAAATAGCACAAATAATAGTGATGGCTTTCAAGTCATTGGAATTCTATGTTTTCATATTTAATTATTGATTCACTTCATACTGGTACAGGCTACTAAAACTCAACAGATGTTAAAAGGCTTTCAGTAAAGAAGGGCAGTCTCTTGCTTCCCTCTTTTCTATACCCGTAGTTGTATTCCCTATGGGGAACCATTTCCAACTCTTTCAGACATTTCTTCTGATATTTATATCCATATTGATATACATCTTATACCTAATATTTGTGGATTTTTCAAGTTTGGGTATTATCTATGGCCTTCCTACTGTGGAGAATGAGGATTTAACTATCTTACAACCACCTCCCCCTCCAACACACCCACACAAGCTTTCTTCTCACTCCATCCTTGTAGTACGGTTTTCAGCATGATTTTTGGTTTAAAAAATCAATATTCAGTGTCTACATTATTATGACCACCTATTATTCATACCTGAGCCACAAATTGTACTGTGATTAATTTTCTTTCTTACATCGCTTTTTAAAAAGTGTCCTGGAAATTATTACTGTGTATTTTTATTTGCTCTATTACTAACTTCCTCTAAACTCTCCGGCAAAGTTTTAAAACTCCTTTCGGCAAGGTAAACATGTAAGGTAACCTATCATTTTCATTTCCTTTTTTGAGACATCCCTTTGGGGTTCTCTATCCTCCTCTCCTGCTGTATAGGTGTCCTCTGAGACTTCTCCTTGCTTCTCTCCTATGTTGGATACCTTGTTTCACAGCTCTCATATTTTCCTGCTTCTTGGTTTGATGAAGCACGTTCCCCAGTAGCCTCCTAGAAATAGCATAAGGGAGCAAAATGTATGAGACTCGATGTCTGAAAACGTGTTTATCCTGCCCTCACACTTGATTGATAGTTTGGCTGGGGATAGAATTCCACGTTGTTAATCATTCTCCCCAGAAGTGTGAAGGCATTCCTCCACTGTATTCTAGCTTCTAGTGTTGTTGATTAGAAGTCTACCAGCTTTCTGATTTTAGGATCCTATCTTTCACCAGATTGTTTAAAAGTTCTCAATGATGTGTCTTTGTGTCATTGTTCTGGGAGCTCAGAGGGTCCTTTTCAACAGGAAAACTCATGTCCTTCAGGCCCAGGAGATTTTCTTGAAAAATTTCTTATTTCATTTTCTATGTTGTCTCTTTCTAGAACGCCTATTAGTATAATTACATGTCTTGCATTGATGCTCTAATTTTTGTATTTTTCCATATCTTTGTCTTTTTAGTTAATTTCTAGGGGATTTCCTCCACTTTATCTTCCAATCTTCTGTTGAGCTTTTAATTTGATTATCATAATTATAATTTCCAAGGTCTCTTTTCCATTTTCCGAATGCTCATTTTATGTTTTTTTCCCTTTTGGATACAATATCTCATGCCTCAGATGATATTAAAACTAGGATGTTTTCTTTTAATTTTTTTTTTTCTGCTTCTTTGTTACCAAAATTTTGTTACGAAAACTGTCTTTCATGGTGAAAACTTTCCACAGACACCTGGTAATTCTTAGCTGTCCATTAACATTTATGACTAAGAAACAAAAAGCTGATTATGTGCACAAGTAGAGTTTGCTGACCAACGGGCTTCACTGAAGGGCTGGGAGGTGGGGGCTGGCCATTTGGTTGTATAACCTCAAAGTGTCAGTGTTGTAAGTCTTTTCTCTTGGGTCAGTCAGTTTCTTTATGGAGGAATCCTCCTGCCTGAGGGATATAATCCTGGAGGCTAGTGTTTCAAGAGTCAAAGAAGGAAGGAAACTGTGAATCTCATCTTCAAATATGATGAAGATTTTCACTTACTCCCCATTTTTAAATGCGTGCAACTATATCAAACGACAGAAACCACAGCAGCAATTGGAACAGAGGGAAATTTAATGTAAAGAAATATTAGCTGGTAAAAAGTGGTTAACTACTAAAGGAAAAAAAAAGGGCCTCTAAAAGCTCCAGAAGTCACAAAAAAGAACAAAAAAAGCAGTTAGGACTTTTCGGCCATTTAGACTGAGGGAGAGTGGGTCACAAAGGAAATGGGACTAAGAACTAAGGGATGCATGCTGCTGCCTGCTCCCCATCACACAATCGAGGCCGAGAGTAGATCTCCTCAAAGAGAACATAGCTGCTACAGGCACATGCAGCCTACCCGGGGCAAAGAGACCTGCCAGAGGGCAGCTGCCAGAGATGATCTGTACAAGTGGCCTACCACCGCACAGGGTGTAAATGGGCAGAACTGCTGTGGAAATGGCCATCAGGTGGGAAGACTACCTCCCGAGGACCTAGCTGGAGCTGCCATGGAAGTGGCTGCCCGGCAGACAGAGAGCATGGGCTGAGTGTGGCTGGAGCTGGTCATGAGGGTTGCTGAGGCGAGCACCACCAGGCCTCCCACATCAATCCACTGACTCCCTCACTGAAGGAAACAGTAGGAGAAACAGAATCAGAAGGGAAGTGAGTACTTTCCTGCTTCATCACCTTGTAGTGTCACTCTAGAACCTTCTATTGACAAAGCCTAATATCAAGCCAGTCAGCAAAGAAGAAATGTTCATAGGGTCCAGCTCCAGTATCAAGGCAAAGCAGGATGCATTTGGAAGTAAGAGGCAATAAACTGATAATAGGCACACCTCCCCTTCACTGACCTGGTATCCCTGAGTTTAAGCCTCTTTGTCAATTTCTTGAGCATAAATCTGTCTCCTGGTGGAACAGGGGAAGAGACCTGCAGTCTGGCTGCTACTTACCTGGACTGTGAATCAATGCTCCTTTTTTCGGCCCCACTCCACATCCCCAAGTTCAGAGACTTCTGGTACCTCTGATCTCCGAGCCTCTATGAGGCCCATTTGAACAAACTGGTTCTCGTTCTCGCTTCCCCCACTGCACATGGAGATGGCTGCTTCTTCCACACTGCTACACCATTTACCACTCGTCCATCCACTTTACAACTTCCAAAATTTTGTTTACATCTCTCTCCTAGTGTCATCTTTTCTCCTGTTTTTCTTTGTTCTTGTGGATTTATGACTTTCACAAAAATCCATTTACTGTCACTTTATTGGAATTTCAGGTGAGATGAAGACAACTATGTCCTTCAATTCCCTATGTTTAACTCACCAACCTTTTATTGAAAGTTTAAATATTTATTTACAAATTATAGAAAACTAGTTAGATTAAGCAGTGATTAATAAGAAACAATTTTGAATGTGGAAGGGTGTGTAATTTACATCCATGGGTATGGAATTCTTCAAACCTTACTCTGTAACTGTTGGAGACTGGTCGTGGGAACACAAGCATCAAAATCAACTTACGGTATTTGTTGAAAATGCAGATTCTTGAGCCCACCCCGGATTTTACGCATCAGGCTCTGCGGTTTAGTCCAACTAGTCTGCATTTTAAACACGTTTCTCAGATGATTAACAACTCAAGTTTTGTATTATTAATCAGTGACAGAATATTTTGATTTGGCATTTTGGTGAAAACCTACATTTTATTAGGAAAAAGATCATTAAAAATGACTCTCACATAAGTAACGTCATTTGTTTGCTTGCTTTTTAGCCCTACCTGCTTAAGCCTAGCTAGTTGGCCTAAATAGCCATAAATGAAAGTACCATCGTCCATGTGTTATTCCCTACCCGAAAGTGAAGGAAAAGAGTCTAAGAATTCATAGATTCCTATGATTAGCTCCACAGATTCAGACACAGGCAAGTGACAACGAATGTTACTGCCTCCATTTGACTGTGGATCAAAATGAAGGCCCTGATGAGCTAAACCAATTATGCAAAGTGAAACTCTGCATTAGTCTTTTGTTCCATTCCTGATCTCTAGCTGACTGTAAAGTGGGAAATCAACCTTCAGCAGTTCCAGGAAGGCCCGAAGCAGGTAACGAACAGCAGCATCCACCTTCTACCCTCGAGGCCTTAGCGGCACAGCGGCAGGTTTTGCTCTGTAGCAAAGTATTTTGTGCTCAAGATTATTTCCTTTTCTTTTAAAACAATAACATTAATGTTCTTTCTCCTTATGAAAGTAATATATGCTAACTGAAGAAAACAGAAAATTGAGAAGAAAATAAAATTTACTGTAATCCCAGAAATACACAGTGTTAATACATTTGTATATTTCCGTCTAGTCTTTTCTTCTGCATTTATGTGTTTTACATGGTTGAGATAAGGCCTTTAGCTAGTTGTGTACCCTGCTTTTTTTCACTTAACATTTCATAAGCGTGTCTCCAAGTAACTAAAGTTCTTCGTGCACACTTTTAAAGGTTGTGTAACATTAGTTGTACGTTCATTTAACCACTCCCCAATTGATGGATCTTGACATTGTTTCCAACTTTTTGCTGTTACAAATAACATGATATGCAGCTTTATAGATAAATTTTGGCCCATATTTTCTAGCTTCTTCCTAAGGATACTTTCCTAGAGCTAATGGATATTTTAAGGCTCTAGATAGTTGTTACTCGATTTTCCCAAAAAGTCGTCTCAATACATACTTGTACCAACAAGAAATGAGAGTGCTCCTTCCACTGAAGTTTCAACGGGTCTGGATCTTATAAATAGTTTAATCAAAATGATACATGTGTGTTGTTTTCAAAATAAATATTATCGAAAGACACAATAAAAAACACTAGTCCCCTGACTCATTATGCTCTGCCTCCTGTCCACAGCCCAGAGGCAACCCACTCTTAACTTTTTAACTATTATTTTAGATGCTCATCACCAATAATATGTTTATTCTACAATTTTGAAATTGTACACGTTATCTACTCACTTACTGCTGCGACAGATCAGGCTTTAGCTCCCTTACACTCACCCTCTCATCCCCACTTTACATTGCCACATCCTCCCATCAACTTAGACTACTGTGTTTAGTTTAACCGATAATAAATCAACAATTAATTATGAAGTAATATAACAATATCTCACTGTAATTGTCATTAATGTATTTATTAATAATTATTGTTATGATTAACATAAGAATAAATGATAACTGCTATTCAACACAGATCCACATTGTATACTAATATGTTTACATTCCTGTCACTTTTTGTTTGGGCTGGCATTTCTAATCGCCCTTTTCTTCTTGCATTATCTTCTTGTGTCACCGTTCACATTTTTTTTAAATGCATCATTATATCAGATATTCTATTCAGTTCCTCATTTTCCTGAAGATCTCTCTGCCAAAGTTCTTCATGTTCCTGCTTCCAGATGGATCAGGAATCGTATTGTTCTGTAAACAGACTGCTGATGACTCCTCTGGTTTTTCATTCTCCAACTGTCTTCTGCCCTCTTTGGTGCCTGCAGTCTCCAAGCTTGAGGAGCTGCGGGCCCAGCCAGCCTCACCTGTTCTGCATCCCACGGTGGCTCTGTGGGCACACTAGGCTGTTTCCTCCAGCCTGCTCCATCAAACACCACTCTTCAAAAATTTTGTTGGGATTCCTCACCCTCAGATAGCCCTTATCCCAATGCTCCCGGGAACATTTGGTGATATCTGCAGACATTTTTGGTTGTCACAACCAGGAAGAAAGGCTGCTACCAGCATCCAGTGGGTAGAGACCAGGGATGCTGCTAAACATGCTACAACGCACAGGACAGCTCCCACAACAAGGAATTATCTATCATGTTAGCAGCCTCTCAGGAGGGAGAGGACATCAATGTATATATTTAAAACGACCTCTTTATATCACTCAGTCTCTTGGACACTCACTTTCTTCGTTCATAACATGGAATTGACACTTAGGACTACTTTAGGATTATTAAGACTGAATGAGATAATGTATGAACAGAGTTCAAGGCATAAAAGTTCTTCAAACTAGTCAGAAGTTAAATTTTTTTTTTAATTTTTGATAATTTGACAGATTTAAAAATGTTATCATGTTTAAATTTACAGTTCTTTCTATGGGTGAGGCTGAAATATTTTCATAAGCTACTTTTGCAATTTGCATTCATTCTGTTGTAATTGTTTAAACCCTTTATTAAAATTCATCAATGTTGTAGATTTATTATAACTCAAGTGCTCTGGCCCCACCAGCTTGTGACTGTAAAATAAAGTTACATTTACTTTAATACCCAGATTATCACTCTTAACTGCTGCATCCCAAATTAATAAGAAATTCACTGTTTTCCAGAGTTGCTCTTTCCAAGTATTACCGAGTCTCCTGAGTTAAATGCCTGTCCTCATCACTTACTGCCCCCTGCTGGGAGAGCAGGAACTTGCATTCACCCCACACGGGAGGGGCTGCGCTCCATGGCTTTCTGTGGTTGTTCTCTCTGCACTCCCTCCTGATGGCCCCACCTGCTGGTCTCACATGCCTCCCACGCCACCATTCCATCCGTGGTGGCGGTCACTGGTGTGCAAGACAACATAATGAAGCTCAGCGGTCCTGCAAATATGGAACCCAGCTGGATACCTCCCTCTACCTCCCCAGCGCCTCTTGTTTCTACTGCCTCTGCTGCAGGAATTAGCCACTGTCTTGGGTGAAGATGGATCCCCTACATATGATGAAGACCTCAGCCTTCAAGTCAATGAGGATTGTCTCACAATGAAACTGCCGGAAGTCCAAGTGAGTCAGCTCTTTAGTGATATATGTATACTTAGTGGTTTCCTATACAACATGTGTTGAGCGCTTACTGTGTACCAGATATGGCGCTCAGTACTTTACATGAATTATTTCATATTTATTTCCAATAACAATTTAGGAGTTACGCAATTATTATTATAATTCCCATTTAGAGATGAGGTTTAGACAGAGGTGGGTAATTTGCTGAAAGACATAGAGCCACAAATCAAATGTAGAACTGTCAGTCCTCAAAGCCCACCGTCTGCACAATTAAGGCATTATTTTTTTTCAATATGCACTTACATTTCCTTCAGTGTATACTTGGACAGACTCGGTAACATCTAGTGCAGATCCTCTCCTCCTTGAAGGGACATTGACCCTCAGGAGCCACCATAGTTAGTTCCTTTACTCTGGCCTCAGTCAGAGCCACCCAAGTCCATGGACACATGTTTATATTTTTGAACTTCACAGTGGGTGTGGTGGAGGGAGAGGCCAAGGTCCCAATCCTCTTCTCCCAAGAGAAGACTCTCCCCTACTTAATAAATCCCATACCTAAATTAAGAGATCCAGAGACAGGCGGAAGGGAGGCCCAAGTGCCTGTGGATATGTTGGGGAAGGACGGCATTTAACTGCTCTTCCCAATGGTGTCTAAGCCCCAGCCCTCACTAAGCCAATCATGTCGCATTACAGAAAGTCACTAACACTTTGTGCCTGTGTGTTGCTTTTTAAAATTGGTGTTCTATTGTTTGTCAAGGGGTTATGATTTCCAAATGTCACTATTCCTGGGGAAGGAGCAGGGAACAGACAAGCTCAACGGGCTCCATCTCTGTCTTAGTTTGCTGTTCTAGCATCTTCAGTGTGATAGACCTGGGATGAGGACAGAATCCAAATCAAAAAAGAAAGACAAAAGAAGCCAAGAATATCTCAACAGAACCTGTACACTTCTCCCTGCTCTCCCATGGCAACCCTTGACTTTCCACCCTCCTGATTCCTGGGACCCCGATCACGCATCTTGTTCCCAACTCCTTCATTGATAGTGTTACAGGCTGAATATTTGTCTTCCTCCAAAATTCAGATGTTGAAATCTGCTCCCCAGTGTGATGGTATTTGGAGGCGGGGCCTTTGGGAGGTAGTTAGGTCATGAGGGCGGAGCCCTCATGAATGGGATGAGTGCCCTTATAAGAAAAGCCCAGGGAGCTAGCTCACTCTCTTTCACCATGTGAGGATGCTGTGAGAAGTTTGCCGTCTGCACCCTGGGAGAGGGCTCTCCCCAGAACTGACCATGCTGGCACCCTGATCGTGAACTTCCAGCCTCCAGAACTGTGAGATATAAATTCCTGTTGTTTATAAGCTACCTAGTCTATGTACTTGGTTAAAGCAGCCCAAGCCGACTCAGGAAACACTATCTAGCAGAAGGAGTTAGGAAAGTGGTTTCCCTGGTTTTTACATCTGTGACAAAATGGAGGCGTGGATTAGGCTTTCGATACGGATCAGGTTATCAGCTTACCTCACCAACCTTGCAATTGAAGTCCTGGGACCTGGAAAATTGGGCAAAGGAAGAGGTAATCTCAGGGCCCTTAAAATCACTGGTTAAGGGTGGAGGGTCTGGAGCAGTTTGAATCCTGGCTGTGTTTGTTAGCTTGAGCCTGGATCTGGGCGGGTGACTTCACTCTCTCTCACCTGGGATGGTAATAATACCCAGCGCACAGGGGTGCTGTGAGGGTTGAATGCAGGAACACATGCGGAGCGCTTAGCACGGCACCCGGCCATCACTTGGCTGCTGTGATTTACTCCTGCGTTCCCAGCATCTGGCGCAGCTCCCGGCCCCAGGAGGCGCAATACATTCTTGTCACTAATGTCACCATTATCTCCACTGGCTGAGGCCCGTTTTGTGAGGTCCCTGTGAAGAATCTCCAGGGCTGAGGCCTGTGTCTTGCCCTCACAGAAAAGTACAAAAGCCCAGATCTTGATCACCTATTTCCACATTTCAATCTAAGTTTGGCTCAGCAGAGAAAATGCTCTGTAAGTTTCAGGCTTATCTAATAATAGACTTTAATGTGATTATAAGAATCCCTACCCTTTTAAAGTTTGTGTCTAAACTCACGACTTAATTAGGTCTTGTATCTCATTTTCTCTTAGAAGCAAAAACCCCAAGTCAGAGGCAGGGGATGTTGGTAAGAGGCCCCCTTCAAAGTGAGAGGGCACTACCGGCTCACAGGTGTGTCTGAGGCACGTCTGAGTTAGCCCAAACAATGAAGCTATTCCAACACACGAACACCGGCACTTTGCTGCATTCAGGGTTAAGTTGCAATTGGCCAGAATTGGTTGTATTTCTATTTAACATGGACATATGAGTAAACCAATGTTCTACATTCAATTTATAATTATTATTCTAAGCCACTGTTATGAACTCATTTTTTACTAAAATGAGTAAAAAATAGAAAGGGTAAACTTTTTGTCCCAGTAAGAGTGACTTCACATTTTTAAATATGAAAAGAGGTCTATCTAATTGTAAGTCACTGTAGACAGTGACAATGTATATCACATCTTTGTGCCCCCATGGCTTCTGGCCTGGGGTCTGGTATATAACAAGCATTCAATACATTTGATCCTTGACTTGCTCTCTCTGTCTGGTCCACATTATCGATCACTAAGATCCCCAAGCTTAGAGCAGAGACATGGAGGAGACCCTGAAGCAACAGATGAGAGCAGCAGGCCAGGGTGGCAGAAGCGCTGTGGCATTAGGAGAGAGAGACTGCACTGTGGTCCCACGTGGCGTGGGGGCCCTTCATAGAGATTGCTGAGCCTCCTTCTACGTTGCAGCCACGTAAGTCTGCATCCTAAAGACTA
Source organism: Equus asinus (assembly GCF_041296235.1). NCBI lineage: Eukaryota > Metazoa > Chordata > Mammalia > Perissodactyla > Equidae > Equus > Equus asinus. The sequence goes on from NC_091805.1 coordinate 48,338,803, forward strand.
AAAAGTATTTGAGTTCGCATCTTACCTTCCTCATCAGACACTGAGATTCTTAATCAGAGATTATTCTTAAGTGCCTTCCATCAGCTGCACCCATCCTATCCCTTGCAGGGAATAGATGCTTAATAAAGCAATGTTCATTGATTATCTTAAAGGATGGATGAAAAAGTGATTGACTTGAGAACTCACTGCCTGTTCCCTCTGCCTCTGCCTTCCCCGGGTCCTCACAGCTGTGTGCGCCCATGTTGTTACCTACCAGCCCATTCTGCCCTGAGCCAATTCCTGACTCATTCCCACATGTCAGAGACCTCAGCGCTCTACCTGCCTCCTGAGCCAGGCATCAGGGAGGCACTCACCTCCTCAGACCTCATCTCCGAAGCAGGCATTGTTCCTGTGTTCTCCCCTGCCTGCTCCCCGGCGGTCCCTCCTTGACTTCTCGGCTGCCTGTGAGCAGCCTGGGTCCATCTCCCCCTGCTCCACACTGAGCCCAGGCCTGAGCTCCCACTGCCTCTGAGGAGGAAGTCTCTCCGCACACCTGTCCACCTCCCCATGACTCCACCCCGTGGAAGCTCAGGGAACAGTCCACAATGTGGAACCTGGTCCTTAGACCTGACTGGTTATGCCTCTTGGTGCCCTGATCCTGTCCAGAAGCAAAGCACAGGCTGCAGATCCTCAGTGCCCTATTCTACTGTATGTCCCATACATGCTCAGACCTCTGGATGTCACCTGCCTGCCCATCTACCTGACCCTGAGGATTGACGGCCATAGCATCTCTGGTCTGGCTTCTGTTGGAAACCCTGAGTCTAACTATTTCCCGGCCGTGACGGAACTCACCCCCACTTCAGGCGTTGTGACCTCCTTACTTACTCACTTCCCTATCCCTGCCACCCGGCCGTGTCCCCACCCCTGGTCCTAGGTCCTGGCCTCTTCCCTGCTCTGTCCCGTCCTCCTCCAGTCGCCCTTCCTGACTGAGCCTCAAGTTCCGATGTGGATAATAGTTCAGTTAAGGGGATTCTGAGGGGCCTGAACAGCCAGGCCCAGAGAGTGCGCCTTCACAGATTAAGGCGTGAAACCCAGATTGGGATTGAAGGGACCAGGTCTTCTTCATTTTTGTAACCTGAGTCCTTTGTGCATTCACTGGATAAATTACTATTTATTTGATGAGTGGGTATACAAACAAATGAACAAGCAAACCTGAGTTCCCTGTAGAAGTCCACCAGACTCCCTCTCCTTGGCCCTGGCCAGTTTAACATTCTCATCAGTGGCTGCATTTTATGACCTCCCAATAAATGGTGCCGTGGAGAATATGATTACCAAATTGCAAATGACAGAATGTGAATTTATTGATACCATATTTCACTAATTCTAGGATGCACATTTTAACATGTCTAAAATCAGATGCATCACACAATCAATTGCATGTCATAATTAACTTGGCAATATCTCTTCTTTGTGGTAAATCTTTTAAAAACGGTCTATCTTACAATTAAAAGAGTCTTGTATTTGATGAAATACGGTATATTAGCTGATGTAATCCAAATCAAAGTCCATCAACAGGATAGAACAAATGGGAGTGACTCTAACAAGATGGAATTTTGTAGTGATAAACAATATAGCCCTGCACTTAAGTTCAAAAAATCAATTGCGCAAGTTAAAAGATGAAGACAACTTGGCTGAAATTCAGTTCCTGTCACAGCGGCAGGAATCGGCTCGAGTAGACCACCTCAGAGAATCAAGAGCAGTGTTGCTGCCCAGCAAGCTAAGGCAACTGTAGGCTGCGTTCATAGAAATAAAGTGGCCTGGGGCCGGCCCGGTGGTGCAGTGGTTAAGTTCGTGCGTTCTGCTTCTCAGCGGCCCAGGGTTCGCCGTTTCGGATCCCGGATGCAGACATGGCACCGCTTGGCACGCCATGCTGTGGTAGGCATCCCACATACAAAGTAGAGGAAGACGGGCACGGATGTTAGCTCAGGGCCAGGCTTCCTCAGCAAAAAGAGGAGGACTGGTAGTAGTTAGCTCAGGGCCAATCTTCCTCAAAAAAAAAGAAAGAAAGAAAGAAAGTGTCCCAAAACAAGCAGAAATTGCTCATTGTAATTTTCTTTGGTCAGATTGAGTTTGAAATATTTTATTGCCATATTTTAAGAGGCACGTTAACAAACTGGAGTGTACGGTGTTATTGCAATTGTACTTTGGAGTTAAGACCTGGATCGATATTAAGAGATGACTTTATAAGAAACAGCTTGAGTAAGGCTGTTATTAAACCTAGTGTAAGAAAATCGTTGGGCGCATTTTTCTTTAGGAAGACTCGGAAAATTTCTTTCATTTCCAGATCCAGGAATAGCTATGTTTCCTGTTTGCTCTATGGATGCTGATTTGTGTAACTGTGCATGTGTAACTTTCCCTTTTTGACTTGGTTGCCAGTAAGCTCAAAGGCAAATTTAGGGCCTAAATCCAGACTAGTTCAGAGCACTGAATGGCGCATATCTGTGTGCTATGTTCACTTGGGGCCAATGTTTCCTGCATTTATTTTCCGTCCACTAACATTCCCTCATTGCATGTATAATCCTGCCTATCATTTATGCTTTGCTGGACTTGACTTTCCTTCAAGTCTCTTTTGGAAGAAATTGGAGCTATGAATGAATAAACAGCAAAATAACTAAGCCAAAAACAGATGCATCCTCAGAGAAGAGCAACTGGGAAGGCAGGTGGTCAGGAAGTTGTTCCCCAGAGACAGGAGTGAAGGAACTGGAACTATCTGGAAAGCAGAAGATTTGCTGGGAAAGAAGAGCAATCCTAAAAATGTTTATGGGCCTCGCATATTGGAAAGTGATCGAATTTATTCTGCGTGACTCTAAATGGAAAAATCAGTGGAAGTTAGAGGGAGACAGATTTTTTTCTTGGTATAAAAGAAAAACTTACTAAAAATAACCCCAAATTCACAATGGCTGCATTGTGAGTAATGTGCTCCCTGTTCGTGGAAGCACTCAAGTCGAGGCTGGACGGCCACCTGTCAAGGATGGGAAGGATGGGATTCCCAAAGGAGCTGGGAAGTCCCATCTGCCAGTGAGTCAGCGCTTTGAGAAATGGAGAGGGAAGGGGGAGCCACCTGCCAATGGACGGGCTCAGCCAAGAACCTTGCCCTTTGAGACAGGGTTCAGGGAGGCAAGGCCTCTAGGGAGAGGCCACTTCCTAGGGCGGCTGTCTGCTGCCCCACAGGAACATTCTTCCAAGCACACGGAAATCCGCACAGGCTCCCGAGTGCTCTCCGCTGTCTTCTCACAGGGTCTCAAGGGGCACAAGAATGCGGCACTCTCAAGTCCCGAGGGGTCTTTTATATTCCCTTTCCTCTGCTCAAATTCCATCCTTCACTCTGATTGGCCGACCATTACCTCATTGTGCCCTCACTTGTTAGAAATCACAGCTGCCCTCTCCACCCCTCCCTCCTTTCCTCTTACTCCAAAACGACTGAGAGTGTTTCCCTGGCTGTGTATTCCCCCTCTCAAGTTCACAACTCCCCACTGTCCTCGACCCGATGTCCCAGGGCTCTCGGCGGCTCTGTCCTGATTTCATTAGCCATGCAGATTTATGCGGGGCTTCTCATCCTCACGGTCTTCCCTGCGATGCTAATATCCAATGTTTCCCTTCTCTCAACTCCGCTTTTAGCAGATCTTATTCCAAACTGCCTCCCTCAGACAGACCCTCTCTCCCAGAGTGGTAGGGGCAGCCAGGTGGGGCCACCACAGGACAGTCCTGTGGACAGCCGGAGCTGGTCCAGGGGACAGGAAAGGCCCCAGCCCGCCTGCGAGGAGGGAGGGGGGCGGCCAGCTGCTGGAGATTCAGCTGAGAGTAGGAGGAGAAGAATGAGACAGCCCCACCAGCAGAGGCTAAAAACAGACCTGGCCACCTCCGAAGGTTCCAGAGATTAGCACTCCCTTCCTCCTTCTCCATCCTGCCATCTCTCCGAAACAGCTGAACTGCAAATCACACAGTCCTGTGTAGCTTCTTTTCCTGTCAAGGCCACTCAGAATGTTCCTCTCAATTTGATTTTGACAGACACAAGGGAGAGGGAGGGCGGGGAGCCCAGGTGTGACCTGTCTTCCCTTGGCCCACCACGAAGGGCGGCCAGGGCCAGGCCAGCAGGATCTACAGCTCTGGGGTAATTTACAGCCTGAGACCTCAGAGGGCTGGAACCAAGCCAAGGCCGTAAACTTTGTTCAAAGTGCCATTTGATAGTTTACGGCAAAGGGCAGACGCCACTTCCTGGCCCTGGGCCTGGCGATTCATTACCAGCGGCCCAGCCGCTGCTCTCTGCAGAATGTTCACAGGCGTGTGGGGTGGAACCCCAAATGGTAAGCAGACAGGTCCTCACACCCTTGCATCCTTATGTGCCCAGGTCCTCACACACATGGGTGCTCACACGCCCGAGTCCTTACATGCCGAGCTGTTAGGCACACACACAGAGGACAGGGTCGCAGAGTAGGCACATAAAGCCATATCAGAGGAGGCCTTCAGGAAGGGTGAGGGGCCTTCCCGACCCTCGTTTTGTCTACTGGGGAAATGGTATGCAAATGAACTTCAACAGCAGCCTCGTGGGAAAAAGACCACAAAATAAGAGAAGATGAGGAGGGAGGGGACAGGCATTTGTGGCGGTGGATGGAAGAATCGTATGCCAGGGTGACAAAAAAGTAAGTGCTTTGCTAGCATTTGTCTAAACAAAAGTGCCACATTTCTATTGACAAACAAGTCATGGAACGTATCCTGACCCCCTTTGACTGCAGGGAACTTGTTTTTCTCCCACTTTTCCCCCCACATATTCCTGGGAATTCTTCCCTGGTTGGCGCTGCCGCCTTGGCCAGCCTGACACCGTCCCTCCAGCCGGGCACAGGCCCTTCCCTGGATTCCCCACGGTGACAGCAAAAACCAGACTGTAACACTGAACAAGCTTCTCTCCGAAAACCGAGGCTAAGGGCATCACAGCACATCCAGAAACCCAACATGAACCTCCATGCTAGAAGCAGGGGAGTCTCCCTACTGGACACACCCTGCCCCCCTTCCAGCCTGCTGCACTCAGGAAATAGCCCACCTTTCTCTCCCCACATCGGAGCTTTGAAAGCACTTACCGCCCACCTCGAGCCTGTCACCCTGCACCCCTCACAAAGTTTGGGCTCGACTTCTTAAGGCTCAGGGAAAGGAGACTGCGGTTCTGCTGCTCCCACTCCAGGCCTCGTTTCCTGCCTCAGACGTTTTCTCTTCCCAGGGTGATTGACAGTGGGATGGTTCACTCCTTCAGGATCTTGGGGATGACTCACCCAACATCGCGGCCTCTGGGTCACTTCCAACAACCTTTTCCTCCACTCCACTTCAGCCACAGGTTCCTGTAGCCAGCTCTGACTTTGTCATCACCAAGAACTGCACCAGCGTTGAAATCTCCCTTTCAAAAATCCCAACTCTGTTGTGAAAAGAAATGGAGCAACCTTAAAAGCATGTTACTAAGTGAAAGAAACCAATCCAAAAGGGCTACATACTGCGTGATCCCAACTATATGACATTCCAAAAGGCAAAACTACCAAGACAGTAAAAACATCAGTGGTTGGTGAGGGGTTGTGGGGAGGGAGGCAGGAATGGGCAGAGAGCACTGAGGATTTTTAGGGCAGTGAAAATACCCTGTATGCTACCATCATGATGGACACATGGCGTCATATATCAGTCCAAACCCAGAGAACGTACAACACGGGGAGTGAACCCTAATGTAAACTACGGATAAAGATGTGTCAGTGTAGGTTCACCAATTGCAACAAATGTCCCAGTTTGGTGGGCATGTTAGTAATGCGGGAGACTGTGCAAATGTGGGGGCAGGGGGTATATTGGAAATCTCTGTCCTTTCACCCCGTTTTGCTGTGGATCTAAAACTGCTCTAAAAAAGTCTATAAAAAAAATATCCCCACTACCTTCCCGTCCTTCCAGTTCACCTGCTCCGGTACCCTCTTGGCTGCAATTCTTTGATTACGTTGAGGCTCATCAAGTCTCACTCTTCAGCACCCTGCCTGTCTTCACTGCTCTCCTCCTCCAACTTAGAGCCCAGGGCCCATCCTGATAAACCCTCCCTCACAAAGCCCCTCCATTCCCTCTCTCCTTTCCCTCCCGGCAAAACCCTGCTCTGACCCAGCCTCTATATCCGCTTTCTCCCCACCTGTGCCCAAGCCACTGAATGTTTCCAGAGACTATCTCACACCGGGCTGACCCGTGCACTTGAAGTTCATGACCACAGCCTGACCTGGGGTGCTCAAAGCCGCCCAGCACACCTGCTGTCTGGGGTTACTATCTCTTATCTTCTTGTTCTTGCCTCAGACTCTCCACACTTTCTGCCACTGCATCCTCCTCAGCAGACAAGTTCACCTCATACCTCACTGAGAGCATAGAAGCTTTCAGATAGGGATGATCTCATGGTCCCATCAGCAAACCCAGAATCCCACCCGCCTCTCCTTCAGGCCGGTTAGGGGGGTTGAAGAATCCCTCCTCTAATCAAAGCCAATCCCTTGGCTTGAGGTCTAGACCTCCTCCCCTCTCTCTCCTCTTCCGGGCTTTGCTCCTGCTGAGGTCCCCTGTATCTCCCGTATCATCAAGTTCTCCTTTACCAGGTTTTTGGCATCACTTTACAAACTTACTTTTATTTCACTCATCTTTAAAAGAAAAAGGCACATGATAAGCTGCTCAATATCATTAGCCATCAGGGAAATGCCAATCAAAACCACAACCAGATACCACATCACACCTACCAGGATGGCTAGAATCAAAAGGACAGATAATAACAAGTGTCGGTGAGGATACGGAGAAACTGGAACCCTCTCACACTACCGGTGGGGATATATAATGGTGCAGCCACTTTGGAAAACAGTTTGACAGTTCCTCAAGAAAGCTAAACATAGAGTTACCATATGACCCCAAAATTCCTAGATATATACCAAGGGGAAATGAAACCAAATGTCCACACAAAAACCAGTACATGGATTTCACAGCAGCATTATTCATAATAGCCAAAAAGTGGAAACAACCCAAATGTCCATCAACTGATGAATGGATAAATAAAATGTGGTGTAATCATACAATGAATATTATTTGGCGTTAAAAGAAACAAACTATTGATACCTGCTGCAACATAGATGACCCTTGAAAATTATGCTAAGTGAAAGAAGCCAGACACAAAAGGCAACATATTATATGATTTCATTTATACGTACTGTCCAAATAGGAAAACCTATAGTGAAAGAAAGTAGATTAGTGGTTGTCTAGGAATGAAGGCATTGGGGAAAATAGGGAGTGACTGCTAATGGGAATGGAGTCTCCTTTTAGGGTCATGAGAATGTCCTAAAATTGATTGTGGTGATGGTTGCACAACTCTGTGAAAATATTAAAAATTACTGAATTGTATACTTTAAAGAGTGAATTGTATGGTAGGTGAATTATATCTCAATAAAGCTGTTATCAAAAAAATAAAAAGAAAATCTCCTTTGACTCCCCATTCCCCTCTTTCTACTGCCCCATTCTTTTTTTTTTCTTAAAGATTTTATTTTCTCTTTTTCTCCCCCAAGCCCCCCAGTACATAGTTGTATATTGTAGTTGTTGGTCCTTCTAGTTGTGGCCTGTGGGATGCCACCTCAGCACGGCTTGATGAGCGGTGAGTGTAGGTGCCCAGGATCCGAACCGGTGAAACCCTGGGCGGCGGAAGTGGAGTGCAAGAACTTAACCACTCAGCCACGGCGCCAGCCCCAAATGCCCCATTCTTTATTCCCTTTCAGAGCAAAACTTTTTGGAAGAGTTGTTTTTACCCACTATCTCTACTTTCTCACCTCCATTCATCATTCATCATCATCATCATCATCATTGTTTATCATTATTGTTGTTTTAATTTGTTATTTATTTATTCGAGGGCCACAGATGCAAGGAGTCGAGTTATTCCTACTCCTCAACTCATGACTATCAGCTTCAGGGTGAACCAGGCCCCTCTGTTTTATTTTGTTTTCCATCATTAATGATCCTGACTCGCCTTTCCCTCTCCACCACACACACAAACACACACGCTCAAAAATGTTTTGCCTAATTCCCTGAATTTGCCTTATTTTTGAAAAACAATGGTGTTGTTTTGTGTTTGTGCATTTTTAATATACGCAAGCAGGACACTGCGATACCATTCTCACTCAGAGCCAGTGAGGGCACCAGTAAGAGTGTGTCTGGAATCCCAGCTCTGCCACTTACTCACAAGGTGACTTTATGCAAGTTATTTAATCCTCGCTGTTTCCACAAGGACTCACTCAACAAACATTCACAAATATTGATTGAGGGCCTTCTATGTGCCAGCCACTGTTCCAGGTACAATATGCCTGTCCTCATGAATCTTGTATCTAGAATTGCTGTAAGGATGAAATAAATTAAAACATGGAAAATTATATTTGTATAATTTTATCTTAACATCATTTAAAAATACGTGTTCTCATACGCATCTCCCTGTTTTCTGTGACGGATGGCAGTGTTCCATGTTTTGCATCCTCCACATTTTACTTGTTTACTCTTAGTAATAGAAACCTGGGTTGTATGAGAAGACACAGAGACAAGAGTATTTAGAAAAGAAAAGCAGAAGTTTACATGCAAAGAGGTGCAAAGGAGTCAGCCTTTAGGAGAACTGATTTTTCAAATAAAAATCACAACAGCTATTTAAAGGAAAAGGTACAAAGTTACCAATGGTACCAAACTTTCATTCATCTGCTCATGGTGGGAAAAGAGTATTTGTTCTTTCCTATGATTTTCCTGTCCATGAAGGTGATCACCAGTCTTCAGACATCAGCATCAGCCGAAGTCAGGGGTAGACTTATCCCCTTCAGTCAGTCAGTAACATGAGATACGCTTAAGGCTTTCATTTGTTTTGGGGAACAGAACTAGATAGATACACCTGTCATTTGCTATAGCTGTTGTTATTGATTTTTATCTCAGAGTATAAAATGTTCTGTCTGGAGATGGTGGGATATGATGCACACACTTGTAATTGCATGAGGACAAGAAGGAGTTTTCCCTCCAGAGCTCTTCCAAATTCTTGCCACCCTATGATGTACATTTTCATGCATGGCCCCTCGTGGACCTGGGCATGAGTTTCTCTGCAAAATTACCCAAGAGTGGGAATGCTGAGACATAAATGATATAGTAAACAACACCATTTAAATAGTACCCAAATATATAAACTATCTAGTACTCAATTTAAAAGGATCATAGAGGTAGCAGGACAAATATATAAGAATATATTATAAAATTAAACAGAATAAGTGTTCCAATTAAAAACAAAGATTGTCAGGCTTAGTAAAGTATTTTGGATAGACTGTCTAAACATAAGGCTACAGAAAATTTGAACGGAAAAAGAAAAAATATGCTGTGTAAAAAACAACCAAAAGAAAGTTAGTGTTTTTATACTAAAACCACATAGAGTGGATGTTAAGGCAAAAAGCATCACTAACTACAAAGATGTACTCTTTATAATGATAAAAGATTCAATCCACCAAGAAGATACAAAATATTAAGTTTTCACCCAGCTATAAAATAGCCTCAAAATGTATAAGAAAAATTGACAAATATAAAAGAAGAAATAGACAAACTCGCAATGATACTTGGAAATTTTAATACATCCTATCTCAGTATTGATAGAACAGCAGATAAAAAAATAGAAAGGGTTTAGAATATATGAAAAAAAGAGTATCAGCAAAACTGGCTTCATTAACATATACAGAGCATGGCACCCAACATCTGCAGAATGCACATTCTTTTTAATTGCACATGAAATATTTAGAAAAATTGACCGTATGTTTGGCCATAAGACAAGTCTCAACAAGTTTTAATGGACTGAAATCTTGCAGAAAGTGTTCTCTAGCCACAATGAAACTTAGCTAAAAGTCAATAACAAAAATATAGCTAGAAAAATTACGAAATGTTTGAAAACTAAGCAATTTGCTTCTAAATAACCTGTGGATCAAAGATGAAATCACAGTGGAAAATATAAAATATTTAGAGCTAAATAACAATAAAAATACTACACATTGGAATTTGTGGGATGAAGCTAAAGCTCTTCTCAGAAAGACAGTGTACAGTCATGCGTCGCCTAACAATGGGGATACATTCTGAGACATGCACAGGCAATCTCATTGTTGTGTACATACACAAACCTAGATGGTATAGCCTACTACACACCTAGGCTATATGTACTAATCTTATGGGATCACTACCATGTATGTCCTCCATTGCTGACTGAGAGGTTGTGCGGCATGTGACTGTATTAAAAAAGAAAAAAGGCTATTGTTCATTCCAAGAAAGTGGAAGAACAACAGCAAATTGAACCCAAAGAAAGTAAACAAAATAATAAAGAGCAGAAATTCATGAAATAAAAGACAAACATACATATCACCTTACACCTGTTAGAATGGCAAAAATAACCAAAACAAAAAGTGACAAATGTTGGAGAGGTTGTAGAGAAAAAGGAACCCTCATACACTGTTGGTGGGAATGCAAACTGATGCAGCCACTATGGAAAACAGAATGGAGATTTCTCAAAAAATTAAAATAGAAATACCATAAGACCCAGCCATCCCACTACAGGGCATCTATCCAAAGAACTTGAAATCAGCAATTCCAAAAGTCCCATGCACCCCTATGTTCATTCCAGCATTATTTACAATAGCCAAGACATGAAAGCAACCTAAGTGCCCATCAACTAATGATTGGATAAAGAAGATATGGTATATATATACACAATGGAATACTACCCACCCATATAAAAGGATAAAATCATCCCATTCACAACAACAAGTATGGACGTATGGACCTTGAGGGTATTATGTTAAGTGAAATAAGCCAGATAGAGAAAGACGAACTCTGTATGACTCCACTTATAGGTGGAAGTTAAACATTTGGACCAAGAGAACTGATTGGTGGTTACCAGGGGAAAGGGGGGTGGGGGGTGGGCACAAAGGGTGAAGTGGTGCACCTACAACATGACTAACAATAATGTACAACTGAATTTTCACAAGGTTGTAAACTATCATAATCTTAATAAAAAGTTAAAAAAAAAAGACAAACATACGATAATCAATATAATCAAAGGTCAGTTCTTCGAAAAGATTAATACAATTATTAAGCCACTGGCAAGACTAATTTTTTTTAAAAAAAGAGAAGATATAAATAAACAATGTCAGAAATGAAAAAGGGGACATGTATACAGGAAGGGAATCAATGATAAATACCCTGATCTCACTCTTCTTTTCTCTAAATTCCTATGGGAGGTATCTTTTAAATGCAAACATTAAAAAGACAATGAGAAGATACTGTGAACAATTTTATGCCAATAAATTTGAAATTTTTGATGAAATAATTTTCTAGAAAAATGCAATTTACCAAAAGAAAGAAAAGCATCCTAACAATCACAAACTATTATGGAAATTGAATCCACAGTTGAAAACCTTCCCTCAAAGAAAACTCCAGGCCCAGATTACTTCACCAGCAAATTCTACCAACTACTTAAGGAAAAAAAATAATGTCGATATTATACAAACTCTTTCAGAGAATAGGAAGTCAGGAAACACTCCCCAGATCATCTTGTGAGGCTGACGTAACTTTGATTCCAAGGTTGTTTGACTAGTTCCTAACAAAAAAGGACAATATTAGGCTGATCTCACTTATGAACACAGATGTAAAAATCCCTAACAAAATATTAGCAAACCACAGCCATCAATATATAAAAAGGACACCACATCATGACCAGGTTGGGTTTATTCAGGAATACAAATTGGTTTAGTATTCAAAAATTAATAAATGTAATTAACAGAGAAAATAGGAAAAGTCATATGATTGCCTCATTTGATTAAATCAGCAAAGGATTGCCATCTTAAAAAAACTCTTAGGAAACTAGGAGCAAAATGTAACTCCCTTTATCGGAAAAATATTTTAGAAACTAACTACAGCATATCTAGAATAAGATAAGAATGCTTGCTATCACCAATTTTTTTCAACATTGTTCATGAGGGCCTATCCAATGTAGCAGAGCATTGAAAAAAAAAAAGTTGAAAGAGTTGGAAAAAGAAATAAAATTGCCACCACTCACAGGTGACATAATTGTATGCAGAGAGAATCCAAAAGAATTTAAGACAAATTATTAGAATTTTTAGGGAAGGTTAGCAAGGTTGCTAATAAAAGTTCAACATACAAAACTCTTTTGTTTTTCTATATTTCAGCAACAAAATTAGAACAGGAAATTTTTAAAAGATATCACTTAAATAACATCAAGATATACAAACTATCTAGTTATAAAGCTAAAAATGATGTGTAAGATTTACATGCAGAAAACTATAAAGCATTTTTGAGAAAAATTAAATGTCTAAGTAAGTGGAGCGGGGTATACAATATTCATGGATAGGAAGCCTTGATGCTGTAAAAATATGTATTTTCCCCAAGCTGATCTATAAATTCAATTCAATCTCACTAAAAATTTCAAGTGTATGTTGGGGATTTTTTGGTTGAATTTGACAAACTCATCCTAAAATTTATATGGGAATACAAAGGCCCGAGGATAACCTAAACCCTCTTGAAGAACAAAGTGACTTCCTCTCCTTTAAATCAAGATTTATTATGACAGTACAGCAGTCAAGACATTGTGATATTGGTGCCAGAACTGACCCAAACACCAATGATAGAAAAGAGAGCCCAGGAACAGACTCACACATACGTGGACATTTCATATGACGAAGGTGGAAACTCCAGGTTAATCCACTCTGCATCTAAATGTGCAAGGTAAATAATAAATCATCTAGAAATTAATAAAAGAGAATACCTTCACGACTTCAAAGTAGCAAATATTTTGAAATAGGACACAAAAACCACTAAGCACAAAATAAGATTTTGATAATGAGACTATACTAAAATTAAGAATTTCTGTTTATCAAAAGACACCATTAAAAGAACAAAAAAAGACAAGCTGCACAGTGCTGGTAAAGTGTAAATTGGCATAATCACTTTAGAAAAGAGATTGACTTTACCTAGCAAACTTGAACATGAACCCAGCAATTTCTCTCTTACGTACATACCCTACCGCTTGGTTCTTAAACTTTACTCTGCCATTAGCACACCTGGGGGGCTTGTTAAAATACAGACAGATAGACCTCTCCCTCTCCGGCATTTTGGATTCAGCAGGTCTGGAGGGGGAGTCAAGATTTTGCATTTCTACAAGTTCCCAGGTGATCTTGATGAGGATCAACGCTGCCCCAGGGAGAGAAGCCCAAGGTGCCCCGCCCTACATACTGATCTATATCATCCTCCTGGAAGCATAGGACGTCCTGATTTAATCCAATCCGATTCTTATCTAAAGTTATAGGACCACCCAATAACCAGACCCCACCGGCACTGATACCTTTTTAACGATTTTTTTCATGATCTTTCCTTTGTCTTGTAAAGAAATAACTCACATACCTATGCCTTATAAATTTAGCTCTAACCCTCAACACATTGCAGTTCTTACTGCCCATGGGTCCTGTCCCCATGCTGCTCCATGCTATTCTCTGAATAAAAGAGCACTACTGCCAGAACTTGGGAGTCAAGAACTCTTTCTTTCGACTCCTTGACTCACTGAGCCCACATCAATCTGAGAACCACCACACTAGAAAAATTCTTGTGCATGTGCATCAGGAAACCTGTACAAGAAAGTCCATAGTACCATTGTCTTAACAACAAAAAAATTAGAAATAACCCAAATGCCCATCAACTGTAAATGGGACAAATAAATTGTGGTAGATGGAATACTCATCAGCATCACAAAGGAATGAAACATAGCAACAGACAGCAACATGGATGAATCATGAGTAAAAATAGCCAAAGAAGGATTCACAGAATACGAATCAATTTAAGTAAAGTTCAAAAACATTCAAAACTAAGAAAATGGTTTTTAGGGGTACATAGATGTTAAAACTATAAAGACAAGCAGTAGGATGGAAGAGCTGTGACTGGAAGAGATACAGGGTACTTGATCTTAAAATCAATGTTCTGTTCTGACTGGTGATTGATTACACAGATGTTTGTTTTATAATTATTCTTTAAACTGAATATGCCTATCCTTGGACCAGGCCCTGAGGAACACTACCCTAGAGCCTCCAAATGGATCCATCAAAAGCTAAAAATTACACCAGCACTCTCTCCAAGTCTGGTTCACTCATTCCTGGAAAGTGAGTGTGACATAAATAGTAAACTGTGTCTCCAGCTCAGGGTCAAGGCGGGCTGGCCTGGCCCTCCCACCATCTGCAGAGTCTCTGCTGAGCAACGGCTGAGGCAAGAACACACATTCACACCCCCACAAGGACAAATCAGAACATAGAAATAGTGCGTGTAGTTCAAATCCACACTTAGGAAAGAACCATTTTTCTCCCAGAAACACAATGAATAGAGATGCAACCTTTCCCACAAAAAATGAAAAACGTTTTACCTTATTATGCAATGCAGTTCAGTTCCTGAGAGAGCCAGGCTCTGAAATCTGTCATTCCAGAAAAGGGTCCTTGTTCTATATTTGCATAACAAAAGGTTCTTTAGGAGTGGGTTTTTTTTCCAGAACAATGAAGCAGTCTGCCTCAAAAATAACCCCAGGCAGAAAACTAGTTCCGACCTTCAAACGAAACCCAGAGAGTGACGTTACTTCTGTACAGAAGCCTCTGTTCTTTCCTTTCTTCTCTCCCTGCCCTTTCTTCTTTTAAGTCAGCAGTAACCTCCTTCTTCGAACCAGATTCACCTCCATTTGTGGATGCTCCTAGCCTGCTAGAAAGTTCTGTCTTTATTGAAATATTTCTCACTGGGAGCTTTCAGTCAGTTGGTTCTGTTTCTGCCCCTTGGGGCCAGAGCGTAAATCTAATCCCTCTTCAACCTGACAGCCTTTCAAATAGGTTAAGACAGCTGCTACGTCTTCCTGGAATGTTCTGTCTCTCTCGGTCCCTTGGCCATCTCCCATATGGCAGTTTTGAACCCCTTTTCTGTGCTGGTTGATGTGTTCTTAGGCTCCACTTTGTCTCTCCCCATCATAAAGAGGGAAGCCCAGACATGATCAGTTCCAGTTGTAGGGGAGGAGAGACTGCTTTTTCTCTATCTTATTTTCAGTGGCAGAGACCCTGGAAATTAGACTAACAGAAGACACATTAACAGAGGGCCAGCTGCATGGCCTAGTGGTTAATTTTGGTGCTCTCTGCCTAGGTTCGGTTCCAGGCACAGACCTACACCACTCATAAGAGGCCATGTTATGGCGGCGGCCCACGTACAAAACAGAGGAAGATTGGCACAGATATTAGCTCAGGGCGATCTTCCTCAAGCAAAAAGAGGAAAATTTGCAACAGATGTTAGCTCAGGGCAAATCTGTGGGTTTTGATTTTTTCCCCCAGAAATTGGTTTTATTTGATACACCCAAGTCTTAAGTTTCTCAATGAAGAAAAAAACCTCCATTAAAAAAAAAGAACTTGGGCTTATACAGCATCTTAATAAAAGAACAATGCATTTTTAGAGAAACAAGAGGAAGAAAAAGAACTTTGAGTTTGTAGGGTGGCAAATTGTGGGAAGGCAAACACATGGGGAAACTAATGGTAGATAAGGGCTAGTTTTAGCAAAATTTGTTATGTAATTTCCTCAGGTGCTGGTCTCTGGGCTGATAAGGGTCTCACCTTACCTCTGGTGATTAACTCCTGTCTCTCCTAGGAGGGAGGACACCTGTACAAATTTATGTCCTGCTTTTAGGCAAATAGGGGGAGAGCAGAGAGCTTTCTTTTATCTGCTTCTTCTCGATTGCCTTCAGCCAAAAATAATCCTTGTGCCAAAGTGGCATATTTTGGGGTGGCATATTCTGCCACCCTTCACAGTCATAATATGAGCAGTCTAGACTGCAGCAGGATTACCAATCCCCACGTTCTAGAGATTATTGGCCTATTAATGCCATGGTTTTAAGGATGATGATGTGAGTAGTATCAGAAGCAATTACTGACTGATGCCAAGCGTAGGTACTGGAAGAGAAAAAGAGTAGGAAATTAGCTTGTCTTTTGAAAAGCAAAAGCTGTTATAATCACCTTTGTGAAATGTTTATTATTGATGCCTAGTAGTCCCGCATCACGATAACAGCTGATGTCAAAACCTGAAGGGCTGCCAAACAATTGAGGGATTTGTCAGACTACGTTTGCCATGCATTGAATTTGACAACAGCAGTTAACTCTAGATAAGCGGCCTCAGTCTTCATAGTGTGGAGCTCATTGTATTAGTAACAGATAGACCCTGAAGGCTCAGTGATTTAACACAATAAAAGTTTATTTCTTGTCTCTTTATATCTAACGTGGGGCTTCCGTATGGATGGCTCTCTCCTAAGCAGCAATTCAGGGACCCAACCTCCTTCTCTGCCCTAAATCTAATACTTGCCTGACAACTCCCCCCGGGGCAAATGGCAGTCTTGCATCTCCATGTACAAATGCCAGTGGTAGTGGAAGAGGAAAACAAAACATTGTGGTTAATGTCTCAAGTTATTAGTCTGCTGTGTACTAACATGAGTGCAAATGGGTTAAGTGGTTTCTGGGCAACAATTATACTTAAAGGCACTTTTGAGCGAGAGAAGGACTTATTCCAAGGCACGGCTTTAAAGTGGGCCCTTTGGGGTTATTTGCACCAGCTGACTGGCAGCACGAGGGGTCAGGGGGTGGGATGTTTAGAGTGGACCAAGGGAGAAGTAAGCAGTGATTCTGAAAATGCCCTTGGAGGGAAAAGAGAAGAGCTAAGTGCTCCTGCAGGCCATTTTTATCTGGAAAATTCTTTTCTTCCAGTCCTAGCCCCTGCCCTCAGTTCCCATTTTGCTAGAGCCCAAGCAGGGCTTCATCCTCCAGTCCTCTGCTTCTGGTGTTCTTCCTGAATCTTGACAGGGGCACAGCTGTTGGCTAGAGGAAACCTAGGTAGCAGGAAACGCTGAGGATGACACAACCAGCAGCATTCTGTGCCCTGGGACTCAGGCCTAAGGCCGACAGGAGTGCCAGGTCATGTATTGTCATCATATCCAGATTTCTGATCATTGATCAACACCTGCTCCCTGACCAAGACATTCTTTGACCAAACTCTAGTCATGTTCCTCTGAACTCTCTTCTCAACACGGCTCTGACTTTTGGGCCTCCATGTTTGTCTTTGCATTGTCCAATTTTAGCAAAAATCCTGCTAAGTCAGTTTAGCCAGAACCCCCAACCTTGATGTCTGATCACCCTCATATCTGATCACATTCATATCTGATCAGGTTTCTCATCCTGCACCATCCCCTGGTGATGCCTGATCACCCTGGCTTGTCTTCAGCAAGAATCCTAGTAGGTCAATTTAGCCAGAATCCTCCCTTACCCCTGATGTTTCCTCAGCAATTTTCCATGCACAGACCACACCCTTCTCCTTGGTTATAAATTCCTACCTTTTCCTTGTCATATTCAGAATTTGTTGCTGAACCAAAGTAGGTTCACTTCTTGGTGAGTTGAAATCAAAGCCTTCACTGGAAG
Source organism: Equus asinus (assembly GCF_041296235.1). Lineage (NCBI taxonomy): Eukaryota > Metazoa > Chordata > Mammalia > Perissodactyla > Equidae > Equus > Equus asinus. The sequence continues at coordinate 48,356,361 of NC_091805.1, forward strand.
GATTTGGTATACAAAGTAAAATTTATTTGCAGCAAATAAAGAGCTCACAGAGAATCGCTTCCAAATCTACGGGCTCTGAGCAAGGGATAACAGGTACCTTTTATTTCAGGTGGAGAGTGAGTATTCAAAAGTGAAGTTTTGTCATCACACATAGAGGTGGGCATTTGCTCGTGCAGATGCAGTTGGAAAACATGCTTCCACATATATCATGTGTTATGGTAGTAAGGCCTAAGCTCCTCCTGGGTGAAGATCTTAAGGTTAAAATGAAGCAAAGGTAACTCTTGGACACTTCTTGGCCCGTCTGCATAGGCCTGGCTCTTGTGGTGGAGTTTGGACAGATTCAGGTCAGTTGGTGATGGCATCTCTTAACATAACTAAAAAACACCTTTGAAAAACAATTAAGTGCTTTCAAAACCTCTTTTGAGTGACTCAGGGCAGTTAGTTGGTGGCAAGTTGAGCTTAACCTCTTTCCCCATTGCAGGGGTCCCTATACCTCTCATGATAATCCTCACCATGCATTAACAGTGTCAGAAAAAAAAGACTGAAAGTAAGTCAAGAGGTGAATGGTGGTAATTCCCAGTTGTGAAAATATGAATGATTGTTCTTTTTTGTAGTTTCTATATTTTTAAATTTTCTAAAGATAAAATGAATAGGCATAAAAATAGTAAAAGAAGCTCAAACAAACTGGCTGAACCTTCCAGGACTTCATAGATGTAATCTTATTTAATCCTCCCAACATCTCTATAGGAAGCAAGTTATTTTTCCCATTGTCAGATGGGGAAACTGAGGCCCAAACTGTCAAATAACCTCCCAAGGTCACAGAGCTAGCACATGACTAAAACTGGACTTGAACCCAGGTCTTTTGACTCTAGATTCCATGCTTCTTCTTCCACTTCTCACTGCCTCTCAAGAATAGTATATTCTTCCAACAGCTAAAACAATAAGAAACAGTAGAAGGAAAGCCACTGGTCCTTTCCTGCTATTACCCAGAATGAGTGACAGAGCTGCAAATGCCTGTGAGTGACCAGGGAAGGATACTGGTCTATGCCAGGCTGGGAGATGGGTGACTCAGGAGACAGACATGTCTACGGAGGAATGACCATGGCTTGCCCATGGTCTAAAGCAGAAGGCTTCTGTTTTTTAGATGTCTTAGAAGTAGACCTCTATTTTTTAAATTTCCTCTACAGAATACCTATAATTCATAGACCTACATACAATCTCGACTTGTCATCTGTGTAGAAAAGGCCTTCAAGGCCTTTATATCAACTACAATTGCTGAGTTACAAATTACCCCGAAACTTAGCACCTTAAAACAACCATATTGTTTTACTTACGATTTTGTGGGTCAAAGGTTCAGGAAGAGCATGGCTGAGCAGTTCTCACTTGAGGTCTCTCTCTATTGGTTACAGCCAGATGTCGGCTGGAGCTGCAGTATCTGAAGGTTCAACTAGGCTGAATGGGCTGTTGACTAGAGAGCCTACACACAGCCCCTCCAGTACAGTCAACTCCGGGTAGCTGGACTTCATACCTGGTGTCTAGCTTCCCCTAGGACAAGCATCTCAAAAGACCCAGGCAGTAAGGCCTTTTCCCACCTATCCTGAGGTTGTACGGCATCACTCCTACAGCATTCTACTGGTTACAAGTGAATCACCGGACAGACTACATTCAAGGGGCGGGGAATAGGCTCCTCCTCTTGAGGGAGGTGTGGAAAGTCACAGCATAAAAGAGCACTTGGGGCAAGAAACATTGCTGCAGCCAACTCTGGAAAATAAAATCTGCCTCAGCCATTTAATCCAAGGCTTCTCGACATTTGTCACCTCATAGCACACAATGAAATCATTAACATATATGTGGCTCATGACACACCAGTTAGGAAGCCCTGAGAGGCTAACCATCTATGATTAACAAAGCTTCCTCTCCTTACTTTCTAGCTGGTGTGTGTTCAAGGGCAGGATGTCCTCCATACTTCAGGGTGATTTTTGAGCCAACAGAAAAGAAACTCCAGCTCTGATTCCTCTATGCTATAGGTTTCTCTGCTGTAAGGACTTTTCTGTCCAAAAGCTTTGAGGTAGTTTTTTTCATCTTATCTCCCAGAAACATTAAAGGAGAGAAAACATGCCTTCTTCATGCAGTGGATCTGTTTAAAATATATGCTGCCAATCAAAAAGAATAATAACTACAATGAACTGAGAGCTTCAAATATGTTAAAATTCATGAGTTTGTGATGATTTCAAAACAACAATGACAACAATAGAAATCATGTCAATCGTCGGAGGTTCCCAGGGCACTAACTCATTCAGAAAACTGGAAAATAAAGGGAAAGGACAAAGCATTTATCCTGCCTTTCCTACATGAACAATTTCATTATCAATGAAATGAACAACCCCTTATCAACGTGTTGCTTCTCAGCTCCCAATCCACCCTTCTGGACCCTGTGTTGGGACCCTGGCACAGGACCCTGTAGACATTTCCCCTATTGCCACCTGGCATAGTGTTAAGCTCTTGTCAGTAGAGGATGCTGGAAGGACGTTGCAGGAGGAAGCAGTTTCTCTTTTTGGTTCCACTGTGCTTTCCTGCTTGTTCCTGCCATGCACAGCAGCCAAGAATGTGGAGGACACCTCAGTGAGCTTGTGAGCACCCTCATGGGCAGTTTCCGGCTTGCCAGCCCCAGCCTAAAATACTTCAGTGAACTTCTCCACTACCCAGTGGGCAACTGCCACACTCCCTCCATCCTTGTGGGCAGGGAGACCCCCCTCCAGTTTGTCACTCCCTTGGATGCACTGACTCGGCTCCAGAGGTATGACTGTTCCCTCTGTCTGCTGTTCCTATAGTCTTTAGAGTTACTTAACCCCCTGTTGGCTAATCCTCTATTACTAGTAAATAATTTCATATATCAAAATTTTTCTATTCAAATTACTGTGTGGTTTTTGTCTCCTCTCTGGACCCTGACTGAATCTCATGGTAATCAAATAGTTGATACAAGAATACCAGCTAATAAATATGCAAAAAATGATACTATCAGAATATTTTACAGTGAAAAATTATATCCAGGCAATTATTATCAATGGATTCTACAGCCACTCGGTAAAAGCCTGATGGGGAACCTAATAATGGATGGATCAGGCTGAGTTCACCTGAGTCCAGGGGCAAATTCACTGTGAGCTAACACTATAGTGTAAGCTTCAGTGCCTTTCACTTGTGTGGTCCCCTTCCAACACCTGGGAACTTAATTTTATATCTGTAATTTTGACTTCTTTCTCTTAAAAGAAAGCTCCTCAAATTGGAAACTTCGATCGCCACAAAACCTGGATCACTATATGAACCCACAGATCAACCTTAAGATCACAAAAAGAAAGACAACCAAACATGCACCTCCTGATGTTATGGAACAGGAAATAGCACCATCCATGAAATACTTTTGCCAACAGTTTCCTCTCAAACTGATCAAGCCTACAGATACCATCTCTAGTTTACACAAACACTAGGGATAGAAAAACATGTTAAAGACACTGTGAGGATACAATAGATAAATCCAAAATATAGGAGATTTTGTAAGACAAATTACCTAATTTTTTCAACAAATAAATAACAAGTAAAAAAATAGTTGGCATAGGGAGGGAGATAGTCATACAGATTTTAAAAGACTTAAGAAATATCACCAAAAGCAATGTGTTTACCTTGTTTGGACCTTTATTTGGATAAAATAACCATTTATGAAATCATCAGAATTTTTATGCAGACTGGATATTAGACAGTATTAAGGAATAATTATTAATTTCTTTTATTTATTTATTTATTTTTAAGAATTTTTTTTTTCCTTTTTCTCCCCGAAGCCCCCCAGTACATAGTTGTATATTCTTAGTTGTGGGTCCTTTTAGTTGTGGCATGTGGGACACCGCCTCAGCGTAGCTCAATGAGTGGTGCCATGTCTGCACCCAGGATTCGAACAGATGAAACACTGGGCGACCTGCAGCGGAGCACGCGAACTTAACCACTCGGCCATGGGGCCGGCCCGTTAATTTCTTTTAGATGTGATAATGGTATTGTGGATTTTTTTTATCTCTTAGAGATTTTTTTTTTGCATTATTTATTTATTTATTTTTGGTGAGGAAGATTGGCCCTGAGCTAACATTTGTGCCAATGTTCCTCTATTTTGTATGTGGTACACTGCCACAGCATGGCTTGATGACTGGTGTGCAGGTCTGTACCCAGGATCCAAACCCGCGAAACTTGGGCTACTGAAGCAGAGCACGCAAACTTAACCACTATGCCACCAGGCTGGCCTCATAGAGATATATTTTTGAATGAAGTGATATAAAGTCTGGGATTGTTTTAAAAAATAATCTAACAAAGGGTGGGTTAGTAGAGGTAACAAAGTGCAATTGGTCCTGTGTTGATAAACAGTGAAACTGGGTGATAAGTACATGGAGGTTCATTATAAATATATTCATTATATTCAAACACACTCTGGTGTATGTTTGAAAATGTCATCATAAAAAGTTTAATGAAATAAAATATATGCTACCACAGGTGGCATATTATCTGCATATTAATAATAGCCAAATTCATATCGTATATTGCGGTTTACAGAGTACTTTTCATACATAATTTAACGTAATCCTAACCTCCGGCCTACAAGATAGCTTTTATTATCTTCATTTCTCAGGGAGCAGTTTCAGAGGGGTTAAGTCAATGGCTCAGAGGCCTGGAGCTGGCAGGAGGCAGAAATGGCATTCAGATCCAAGTCCTTGATTTCTAAATCCTGCGCTCCACCTGGTGAGGTGGAAGAAATGCTGGAGGATCCTGGTTAAGGCATTTAAGTTCTCAGCCTTAGAAAGATGGAAACAATATTACTTAGCCTGCCTTATTCTTAGTGATTGAGAAATGTGAGTCTGCTAATTTCTAGAAACGTGCTTCGTAAGTTGCAAAGTACCTTATAAATTTAGGTTGTCATATGTAGACCAGTTTTCTAGCAGGAGCCTCTACAAGAATGGAGGAAAGCGGAGAGCTCTGGAGGCTGGTGTGGGCATGCAAAGCTGGCTCTTGCCAACCTCCACATCCCCTTTCTGCAGACCTGCTCACATTTCAAAGTCCACCCCCTACATCAATATTGACTGATAATGGTTCCGAGGTTCTTCCTGTGGTGCATTTGAATGCCTGCCACTGTCCCTGGTGTACTGTGCTGTCCTGTGCTTGTGGGGACAGAGGCTCCACAACAGCTGTTCATAACTGAGAGTTTTATGGCTTATTTTAGGCTAGTAAAATGAATACGAAACTGCATGGCATTTTCTGCTGTTGTCCAGAATTCTCTATTAGATTATTTACACTCAGTCATCGGTACCCATGAATTTTCATCAAGCAACACTGGAAAACAAATGAGGCACTTTTGATTCTCTGGGGTAAAAAAATGGAGGGATAGAGTTAAAATGGCTGACATTAAACAACAACAACTACAGAAACAAAAAACGCAAACAAAACTTCTTTGGGGACTCAACAGAGATGTCTAAACGGCCACATCACAACGGCAGCATCCGAGCCACCACTGCAAACGTGTCGCTCTGAAACACATTCAACGATCGCAACATAGTTCTGCCAGTGCATTACTTAAATGCTAACAAGAGCTCTTAAATATAACTACCTATTTTGTTTTAAACATATAAGACAAGCTATTTCATTTGTAATTATTTCTTTTCCAGGAATAGCTTAGCCATAAATCACTTTGGAAGCCCCTTTACCTCTCTGTGTCTCAACTTTCTTAGCCATAAGTCAGGAACAATAATATTATCTATCTCATGGGTTAAAAATTAGATAAAATCATTTCTGTAAAAAATACCTAGTACCTTGATCAGGGCCTGGCACAAAGCAGGTACTAAATGTTAGTGTCTTTGAATATAAGTACTTATGACATTGTGTATTTTAGTCTACAATTGCCATAGAGCTCAGAGAAAGAGAGTTTTGTGGATATGGCAGGACCAGCGTGTGGTTGCTGAGCACCAGTGGTACTGAAAACAGGAGGCCTGGATGTGTGACAAGACAGTGCAGAATGTCAATTTTAGAATCTTGGTTCTGAGTATATGGCTGTTCGCTGCACATTTTTTCAACTTTCCTGAATGTTTGAAAATTGCTATAATAAAATGTTGGGAGATAAAGTTAAAAATAAAATCTGGTGGCCCTTCCAAGCTGTCACGGCCATGAGCAGCCTCAGCAGAGTGAATGGAAATCAACTGTCCAGATCTATAAACCCATTAAATGGGCACCAGGGAGGGAGAAACGAAGGCAGGGGGTGCACCAAGGGAGGCAGAGAAAGCAGCTCCTTCCTGACGGGTGGACAGGAGCTGAACCCCAGCTCAAGGAGGGTCTCCTCGGGCAGCCAGGAAAGTCTGCATCACTTGGAACATCTGGGCAGGCCATCTCCCGCCAGACAAGCCGTGATCATTTCCAGCTCTGCTTCCAGCCTGCCTGGGGGAGGCGCATTACAAACAATTATTCTGCTTTCAAAATGGAAAATTTCAGTCCCAGGATTTCAACAGGAACTTCTGGAGCTTGTGGAAGGCACCTCGCTCCTCGAGAGCTGAATTCAATGGTAAAATTTCGGAACTGCTGTACAAGTGAGTCTCAAATGGGCTGAAAATAGCACGTACATAACTCCTAAGTGTCGTGTGGTGATTCGTTGGAATTCTGACGCCTTGTTCTGGTTTACGGACCGCACAGGACCTCAGTTAGGAGGATGGTGCAGTATCTATGCCAAACACAGAGTAGGGGGTTATTGTCATAGTAGCATTCACAATTAACTGAGTATGGCTTCCTTAACATTTAGTCAAATGAGAGTATACATGTATATCTTAACTCTGGGCAAAGGTTTAAATATTTTAAATATTACTGATGCCAACAACATCTGTCACACACCTGCTACTACCACGTGAATATTATGAATACAGCAAATACTACTTTTCCTATAACACACGAATTACACAATCCCAGGAATGCGTCATATTCAAACCTTTTGCACACACAATCTCTTCACCTGTGCTTCTCCGCGATGATCACTATAGTCTTCACAGCCATCCAAGCATCAAATCAGGGGCAAAGCTGAGACTTTACATTCAGCTGGGTAAGAGTTGTCATTATTCTCCAATTGTATTGTCTGAGTGATATAACCTTTTTAATGTAAAAATGCCAATGGTTTGTAAGGATATAAACTGAAAAGTGAAGTCTATCTCCACACTACATCCCCAGTCTCGCTCCCCACAGATTTTTGCATACACTTCCGGAGAATTTTTACACACACACAAGCATATATGTGACCCAGATGTTGGCTCTCCACTTCGTCTGCACCGCTGACTCTCTTTTGGCCCTGCGCCATGCTTGACACAAAACTCAACCCTTTGACCAGCATTTACAAGAAATCCAATCATAACAAATATATTCTGATGTTTAAAGTATTATTAAAGACTGATGGGGTTGGGGAGAAGGGTCATGCTGTCTAGCAACAGCATCTCTCTCTTAAACAAAGCAAAACAAAACTATGTTCAACATGTCTCTCCTCCATGGTCTTGCCAACCTATGCTGGGTATTCTCCTCTTTGGCCCCTGTTTATTGCATGCTGGCAACACACACACACACACACACACACACACACACACACACACAGCCACAGTAATTCTGGTCATGCCTGTTCCAAGGCCTCTATATCCCCATCCCAACCCCTACCTTCTCCCACCACTCCAGCTAAAATATAAGGATGCACCACATTTTATTTAACCAGTCCTTTTTGTTTTCTTTTTCTCCCCAAAGCCCCTCAGTACATAGTTGTATATCCTAGTTGTAGTTTTGCTATGTAGAACACCACCTCAGCACAGCTTGATGAGCAGTGCTAGGTCTGTGCCCAGTACCCGAACCGGCAAAACCCTCAGTCACCAAGTGGAATGTGTGAATTTAACCACTCGGCCTCAACCAGTCCCTTTTTGATGGGCTTTTAGGTTGCTTCTAGTTTTCTCTTGCTGTATAAAACAATGCCATAATTAACATGATTGAAGATACATCCTTGTACACGTATGAGTTTGTTGTAAACTCTTAGAAATGCAATATCTGGGTCAAGGACATATGCATTCACAATTTGGATATGTTTTGACAAATTGCTCTTTAAAAAATGACATAAAGGTACATGAATGCACGCTCCCATAGCGTCTGGGAGCATCTGTTTCCCGCACCTTGGCCAACGCTGATTATTACTAAACTTTATCATCTTTAACAACCTAATGGCAAAAAATAGTACCTCATTATTATTTTAATCTGGACTTCTGTAAATGATGAATGGGATTAAGCATGTTTTCATATATTTATTTGCATTGATTTTTCTTTTTCTGTGAACTTCATCTTGGTATTGTTATCAGCAATAGCCATCACCTTCTAGAAAAGATCATTTCCCTTTGCTTCCAGGAGACACTTCCATCTTCTGATTCTTTGGTATGTCTTTCTTGTCCCTTTGCTGGCATCTCTTTCTTTACCTACCTCTGGAATGTTGCTGTTCTCCCGGGTTCCAGCCTCATCCTTCTTCCTTTCCACTGTGCACACTCTCCTGCTGTGATTTCATCTACTCATCCAATAACAGTTACCTTTTATTGACCACTTATTATGTTCTAGACATTCTACTAGGCATTCTAAATGCTTATTATAACTCTGTGAGGTCAACAGTGTCATCCCCAAGTTTACAAATGAGGAAACTGAGGTCACAGATTAACTTGCTTAGGATCACACCACCAGTAAATGATGGAGTTGAGAGCTGATGCCAGGGCTGTCCATCTCCTGTGTCCAAGCTTTTCTATCACTCACCTTACCCTGTCCTCCTTTGCCATCTACAGGGAGAGAATCTGAAATCTATATTACCACTCCAGGCTCCTCCCATGGTCTCCAAACCCATATACCCAATTCCTCAATACAAATCTCTACCTACACGTCTGCAGGAACCTCAAACGCAACACGCCCCCTGAAACCTCCCCTTCCAGAGATCCCTTTCGAGCTTATGGGATCTCCCAGCCTCCTAGCCTTAGCCAATCAGTCACCACGTCCCACAGAAAGAGCTCAGATATCTGAACTTTTCTCTCCTCCCCTCTGCTGTCCCTTAGCTCAGGGCCTCGTCATCTCTTTCCTGGAAAGTCACACACTTCCTAAACTAGTCCCCCTGCCATCAGGCTCTCTTTCTAGTTTATCCCTCACTCTGCTGCCAGAGGTAGCTTCTCCAATAAGCATAATAATCCATAAATGATGCTAATGATCTTTATAAGGCTCTTACAAGGAATAAGTGAAATAATCTACGTAAAATATATAGCTCATGCTAATTCCTCAATAAATGTTAGGACTCCTACCTTCCTCCTGAAAAGTAAATCTGGTAATATAAATCCCGTTGGCCCACTTAATAGAGTCTCCAGGCCTAATGGGTGCCAAGGGCCTGACCTACTGCCCCCAACCTGGCCTCACCCCCTTGGCTCTAATCAACCAAATTCCTCACTTTTCATGTCTCTGTGCCTTTGCATAGACTGTTCTCTCTGCTTGAACTTCCCTGCCGTGCACTTACTGCACTGGCGAGCTCCTTCGATTCTTTAAGATCTAGCTCAAACAGCACTTTCCCCACGATGCCGGCCCTGAATTCCTCGGGTCAGGTTCCTGGGCCCCTTCTCTGCACTCCTTTATTTACTTACAACATTGCATTGCAATAACTTGTTTACCTACCTGTCTCTGCGACAAGACTGAGAACAAGGGCTATTTCCCATCCATCATCACATCCTCGGCATGTGGTAAACAGGAGGGGCTTTAAAAATGTGTGTAGAATCGGGGTCAGCCTGGTGGCATAGTGGTTACGTTCGTGTGCTCCACTTTGCAGCCTGGGGTTCGCAGGTTCAGATCCTGGGAGCGGACCTAGCACCACTCATCAAGCCACGCTGTGGCAGCATCCCACATAAAGTAGAGGAAGTTTGGCATGGATGTTAGCTCAGTGACAATCTTCCTCACACAAAAAAACACAAAAAACAATGTAGCTGGAATTAACATGTGCCATGTGTTAAGAAGCACCCGTCACACCCTCCCTTTTTTGGAGCTAGAGTTATGGAGAAAAGGAACGAAACTAACACAGCATCAAGAAAAGTACACTGCAGGCTAGAGGCAGGGCCCAGCCTCTCAGACCCAGTTACTCAGCACAGTCGGCCTCAGCAGTCTCCTGGACAGCGAAGAAGGTGGAAGGTCATATAGGAGAGAAGCCAAAACGCTGTCAAGATGCATGTAGATGTTAGAATTGCCAGCCAAAGCCAGGAGAGGAACAATCAGTTTTAGAAAATGGACTGATACCTGGAAAGAATGCAGGCACGGAAGCCAGATACATTCAAATTCACTATGTTGTTCCGTGGTAACCAATTAACCCTGAATTGTCGTCAACTTCACACAACCAAGGGCCAGTTTCACTCACAGTCCACGTCCACTGGGGGAACAGGCTCCTGTTCCACTCAGTCCTCAGAGAGCCATACTGATGGAGTATGGCAGGTCAGGGTCTCCGAAAAGCAGACTCTGAGAAGAAATGAACGCTCAGTGGGTTGTGAGGGAGCCCGTGGGATCAACACCTGTGAAAGAGAGTGGAAGGAAACAGGAGGGTGCAGAGGGAGGAGCTGAGCTGCAAAGCAGGCTGGCAATGACCTTGGCCCAACCCATAGGGTCTTGACTACAGAGCTTGGAAGGCTCCTTGGAGATGTCCCGAGTTGGGCCAAGACTGAGAAATCCTGACGCCTCCGTGTCAGTCAGGGTGGACTGTGGGCAGGAAGCTGTCTGGAGCCGAGGCCATCCCTGCAGGGACTGTCAGCTGAAGGCTGTCAGCAGACAGCACTCCCAGCCCCCGGAGCAAGAAGTCTTTCATTGACGGGGACATGAACAGTGCATGACAGAGGCCACCACGCAGAGGATCCACCTCATATAGTAGCCGCACCCTCAGAACACGTGTCAAGGTATCTCAGCTTGGGTTCTCCCACTGGCTGGCCCTCAGACTGGGATGTGAGCACAAATAGCTTATTGGGGAATATGGAAGCGAGATGGGGAAGGAAAGGAAACCAAGACAGAGTGCTTTCATGAACAGGATGCTGCTGGGGGACTCTGTGAGACAGACGAGAACAGGCCCCAGAGTTGTCCCACTCAGGGGGCAAGGAAGGAGTGGTATTTATCCAGCAAATCCTGTGCGTCACTACTCAAGGCTGTCACTCCCTGGCAGTTCCAACCTGCCTTGCCCACTTGAGCAAAGAGTATCAGGTGACTGCTGGAAGAATGCATTGGTGTGAATGGGAACAGTGAGGACCGGGGGATATGAGTGGAGATCTAACAGTGTCTGCCACACCAGAAAGGAGAGAGCCTGGACAATCTCTCAGGAATGTTATACTGCCTCAGCCCAGAAGTGACACATTTCACACGTCGACAGGCAGAGCTAGTTGCATGGCCCATCTGTGATGGGACGGGGAAGAAGTCTGCCATGGCCCCAGGGAGGGGAGAAGTGGATATTGCTGAGCCCTGGTAGTTCCTTTACCTTTCTGAGCCTCAATTTACTAATCTGTCAAGTGGGGAGAATAACACCTATGTCATAAGAGTGTGAGAAATGGAACTAAGGCACATAAGAATCTACCACAATGCAACAGTACTGGGGACATTCTGGTTCTAATCTTGAGTCACAAGATAGGTTCATTTGTAACACAAATATATCGCCGATATGCTCTTTATTTATCAAATATAACATAAAATAATAAAGGACACTCACTTGACTTTATATATTGTTGAAATCCTAAGACTAATTTCAAGTATATAAATATTTCCATGTATTTATATATTTCTAAATAGTCTATCACGGTTTCTAGCACATAGTGGGCACTCAGTAAACAGTAACTCTTATTACTTGGGAACTATTGACAATCAACCTCATGAATCACCGGCAAACAACGGATCTGGAATGTGAGTTAGCCAGATGAACAATCAGCTCCAGGGTCTGCCTGGAGAGGAGTGCTGACCTCCGCCCGTTGACTCCCCATGTAAACACAAGTCAGGGTAATTTACTAACAGCAAGACCCATTTCCTGCTGAGCACTCCCAGCCCAGGCTCCAGAGCTCCACACAGGGGAAGAGGTCAAATATGCTCACATGGAACCTGTTTTCCTTTCCACTCACCTCTGAGCGATGAGATGCTTGCTTGCTGCAATGTCATCAAAATGAGACATGGCAATTCCTCACCTGCCATAAGCTAGACAGAGCTTTTGAGATGCAAACCATATACAGCACGTCCTTAGAGGAGAGGAGTGAAACTGAAGAGAGAAGTCACTTTCAAAGAACCATCCGTCCCCCTGCCTTCCCCCTCTCTGCTAAGCACACAGAGCTTTTGCAATCTGCTACGAAAACAGAATTTTAAAATAAACCTTAGCCTGCTCTCTCAAATCAGTACTTAGAAGAAAATGGATTTCTGTAAGGTGAAATGGTTCTTTCAAATTAGTTTCATTCACACACACGCGCATGCACACCCACCCTTGCACACACATCCGCCAAATGCAGCATTCATTAATAGACCAAATATAGAACTAGCAAGTTTACCCTCTGCAAGAGAGAGACATCCAGTAATTATGGGGACAGGCTTGAAGCTGCATAAAAATAAAACGCACAGAAGCCAGCAGATGGCACTTAATCATAATTTTTCCTATGATTTCTATTAATTGTTAAATATCCTTCATTCTGTCTTCCCAATAAGACGAATGATATGCTAATATGGCAGAGTAAGTAATGTTTTCCCTTTGAGATATTAAATAGGCTTGTTACATAAAATTTCCCCACCTACATAACTAGCCCAAGACCCATTTTTCTCATGCATATATTTATCACATCACAGTATGCATATGCATGGCCATATATCTGTGTGCTTCCAAGCATGCAGCACATTTGATAAATGTATGAAGTAAAAGCTAACACCTCCATTTATCTGCAGAAGCAAATCCAAATCAAAGAACTGTTGTTCCTGAAACAGTCACATAAAACCATTTAAACCACATTGTCTGCCAGAAATAGAAATGTAGAAATACCTCAGGGAGGCAACTTTGGCAATTTCCTTCAAGGCTCCTATTACAACATTAACAAGGTGAATGACCCCTTCTAGGCTGTTCTGCCTCACCTGCCAATTCCTTCACTCCCCTCCCCTGTTCCTCCCTCTGCTGCGACCTCCTCTTCTCCCTTCTCCCCACACTTTTCTGCTAATTCCCTTTCTTTGTTCTGCTTCTCCTGTTTTCTTTCATCTCTCCTTCTCCCTCTTAAGCACTGGAGTCAGTTTCCTAAGTCTTGGAGGACAGATGCTATACCCGTCAGGGTTCTTGGTTTCTGACACTAGAAATTGACTCTGTTAAGCAGAAAAAAAAAAATATATATATTGGAAAATGATCAAGTAGTTCACAGAATCGACAGGAAGCCTGGAGAATCTGGCTCAGCCAATAGGCAAGAACCAAAGGAGGCTAGCGCCAGAGAAGACAACCAAGGTCACACCACTGAACACCACTCGGTTGGGACAGAGCCACCAGCACCACAGCCACCAGCCTCTAAGGGCCACCGCTGCCACTCGACTCTATTGAATAAGGGTACACTTGCTCTGAGGGCTTGCTTCATTCCCTCCAGGTCCTCAGTGCAGGCTGGAGCGCCCAATGCGAAGGCTGGGAGGCCTCACAAGTCACTCTTCAAGAGCAGAACTGTAGTTCTGGCTCTGACGAAAGGGATGGGGGTGCAAAGCCGAGGCGCTGAGTAGCCTATGGAGAAAGCAGATCTCAAGAAACACTTGAGATAAGGGAACACCCGATGTCACGGACACCCCTCATTTCAAACCCGCCCTATTCCTGGTGCACAGATGGGGAAGTTGTATTTCTGCTGAGTGGGAATAACTTAGGGGAAAGGAAAGCTATTGGGCAGTATACAAATCAATTATGCTAGTTCTATCGGGACAAACTATAAAGTGAAATTCGGCTGATGCTGTAGGCCTATACGTCAACTCAGTTATTTCAGACACGCTTCCTCCCAGATGCAGCAAGGAGCTGCAGTTGCTAACGTGAACACCCTTTGTTTATGGGTTCTATCTGCCAATTTCAAGTTCAGCTCCTAAGAGCTATTCCTTTGACCTCCCACATCTTAACCCTTAATGGAACAAGACGAGCTTATTTCTAGGGATGAAATTTGTAACACGATTCCTGGCTCCGCGCAGGGGCCTCGTCTTTCATCCTGCCAGCTGGTCCCAATTACGAGCTGGTTTGGGTAATTTGAGAGGCTGGAGGGTGTCTGTGCAGTAGGAGGAGTGTTTTCTAAGCACTTGGCTTCCTTTAGGATCCCAAGCCCAGACTAAAACTAATGGATCCTTTAATATTCTGAATTATGAGGTGATTTTCACTGGTTTCTTAAAAAAAGGAAATAAAATATATAAATAAAATCACTTGGTGGCACGCCTGTAACCACTGCCAACACAGAGTGAAAAAATGAAGGCAGCTGTCTGTATCATTTGGGCAAAGCTCCAGCCTCGCCTACATATCTTGGGTGACTGCCTCCATTTTCCTGTGTTCTAACAGAGTGGGCCTGTGTTGCTGCAAGTTTCCTCTGTGATAGGTGACACCCAGGCAAGCCTTTGGGGAGCTCCAGCCAGTTTTAAAGGGCCACACACATATATCTGAGTTGAAATTTTTTGTGTGTTTTTTAAACATTGATGGAGCATCTATGATACCAAGACACTGCAAATTCTCGGAATTCAAAACTGGGTAAAGCTCACTATCTAGTGAGATGCATCTTGTCCAGCCAGTGGCCTTCTGAGCTGGTAGAAGGGAGGAGAGCCAGCCCTCGGCTGAGAGGAGCATTCTGTCACCAACATGGTTTAGAATTGCCACAGTGCATGGAGATAATACAAACCAGACGGCTTTCAGTTGGTTTTATTATTATTTTTAAATTCTCTACAGACTAATACACCCCTTACTGCCTGTACCTGAGCTGACTTCTCCCACTGGCCCCCCTCGCCATACTCTTCTGCTCCCAACCACTCCCCCGTTGTAGACCATCATAGGCACTCTGAGTAGGTACAGGAGAAAAAACTCACATGTGAAGACATAAATGTCACTGGAAGATACGTGCCCATAGCTGACTGCGTCTGAGTGATGTTGTCAGGTTAATGCCAGTCTTGGTTGCTTAGACTTGATCTTTGAGGGGCCAGAGGCACTCCCCTCACCCCACCCCTTGAGTCACATTATGGGCGTCTCTAAGCCAGCTCCTTTTGCTCACTAAGTTCTTATTTCATGTCTTTGGGCCCACGTGTCCTCAGGTGTAGAGTGTGGATCAGGCTAGTCGTCCTCGAAGGACTGTTGTAAGGATTAAGCAGGAGAGCATGTAAAGCATCTGGTATGTGGTTCGTGCTCAGAAAATGTTAGCTGTTATTTTATCATTATTCTGTTAGAAGATCTTACACCATGGTACCCAACTCCAAGGAACAACTTCAAAAATCTTTCCATAAAATCCACGTCCAGCTCGTGGATTAGAAAGATCACAAGCGATGAAGAAAGAGACAGAGCCCGGGAGACAGGTGTGCGCCCATGTCGGCAAGGCAGGCGTAAATCTGAGGGACCTGTGCCTGAGCACTGCCGTCCACAACGATCCAGGAGGCCCATGAGACAGGGCTGTCCCTGGGCCCTTTCCTCCCCCACTGTGACCCACACTCACCATTGCCCGTTCATGTTTCTTGCCTAAATTATTATACCGATGATTGCCAAATGGTGACTTTCTAATACCATTATTTTTCCTGCATTTATTAGTTGACTTTCTACTATAAGAAATCATTTTCTTCGCATTTATTTGTTCATTTATATGACTATCTCTGTATGGATTCAGGCTTCCATTTTATTCAATGGGTCATCATAATTTTGATCCTCCAATTGCCCCAGATTTGGTCAATAGAAGCCCCTTCATGACGGTTTCTGTGTCCTTTTGACACATGCTCATCATTCTTGGAGAAATTCCTTACACTCTGGTACAACAAGGTGTTTCAGGCCCTTCTTGTTCTTTCCCTGCCCCACCCCTGGAATCAGCCATTTGTCCAAAGAAACCGAGGTTGCTTGTAGTGACCTGAGTGCTAAGTATACTTGTCGCTCCTTGGCGTGCCAGTTCTCCTAGGTTCTTTCACTGGATGAGCTAGAAAATATATATGTGTACATGTACACACACACACATTTACAGTTCTTTTCATTTCTATCTCTATCATCTATCTCTGTCTACCTACCTATCTATCCATCCATCCATCCATCTATCCAAACCATAGTTTACTCTGATAGCTCCAGCTTCGGTCCAACTCCGCGAGGTTGATTTTGTTTCCCCCTTGCCATATTTGTGACTCCCCTCTCCAACAGGGGTAAACCTGGCTCCCGTTATCTCAATCTACCTCTATGCAGCCAATCCCTGACACCACTGGGTCGCGCCCCCGGCTCACCGCTCACTGAGCTTGGGTCCTCCAAACTGGCCACCTATCTCATTCAGGTTTTTTGATGAAGAAAGCAAGCAAGGACGCCAATAAATATCATTTAAAGACAGGAAGGAAAAAGAAGAGAAGGGAAGGGGACAGAAAGGAAGGGGAGGGAATAGAATAGAAAGGAGAAGAAGGAGGAGAGTTGGGGTACCTTTGGATCTGCATTTTTAAAAGAGCACACTGGCAGGTTCACAGAGAAAGACTGGAAGAGGAACAAGAGTAGATTCTCCTCTTACAATCTTGGCATTCCTAGCCCTTGGTAGCACGCTTTGATAAATGTTTATAGAAGGAAGGAAGGGGTGGGGGAGACAAGAAGAGGGAGGGAGGCCGACCAGAGGCTTCCCCAGAGGGATACACCATAGATTAAACTTGTGTTTTTCTTTTCTGCAGAGGGAGAGTTGCTTCTCTCTATAGTCAAGGACAGAAAATCACACTGAAGTGTGTCTTCCTTGTTCTGTAAAGAACCTCTTAAGTGGCTCCCTGCGGTTGCTTACACAGATGTAGCAGTGTTGGACCCATTGTCCTGTGGAAGGGTAAATCACCTGAAGCAGATATTCCTTGCTCAGTGACAATCACTCACAATCTCTTTTAGTTATATAAATGTAGGACAAAGAGGCCCTGTGTCCTGGGAGAAGTTGTAACAGGATTTTTTTCCTTCCCCCTCTCTCACTCCCTTCCCAGGAAAAACCTTCCCCATTCTTTCAAATGCAGATCTGGACATTCTGGAAGTAGAGGGCCTTTTTGCCTAGTAGCCCAGTGCCTCCTGGGAGGGAAAGGACTAAAGTTCAAATTCCTGCTCCCTGAGGTTCAATTAAGAGTATATGGCATGGTGGCATGACTCAGGGGCAGGCAATGAAGTCCCCATGAGCTAGAGAGGGTTGATCGCCAGCTTTACTAGACGGCTGGATCCTCATTATGTCAGATGGATCCAACAGGTGGCAAAGCTGGCACCAGTCCACCCAGTATGTTCAGCCAGCCTGACCCAGGGAAGTGGCTGTGTGCATGTGGACAAAAGAGTTGCCTGGTAAGAGCCATAAACCAGTGGTGTTCTGGAGCTGGCTCATACTGGCTTGCAAGAATCGATTGTTACCTTTCCAGAAGTTTTGTAAGTCAGTTGTTCAATATAGCCATTATTAAATGTTAAACTATGTAAACTTTCAATTAAATAATTATATTAAAACAGAGGTAACAAATACTCGAAACTCATGACTGACTAATTATTTTACCATATTTTACTGTGATCTATGCTCTTGAGGTTACTTACATCGATTGTAGCTGTATGGTGGAAATTTTACACATAATGGTGAGCTACTGTGCATTCCCAACTCTGCACTCAGAGATGTCACATGGTAGCTTGAAATCAGTCATGGTGGGAGTATTTACACCACAGGAATCGGCAAACTCTGTTAATCAGTGCTTCCCTCACATCCCACCCTCACCCCGTGGGGGAGCCAGTTGTTCAAAATTTAGCAGCACGCCCAGGACTATAACCCTTGAGACTTAGTCATTCAGTCAGCCTCTACGGGCTGAGACCAGCTGGGGTGTTTGGTCCTCATGACTGAGGACGCTAAGAGAGCACATGCTGAAGCAAGGGACTCAGGTCCCACCTTCATCCTCCAGGCTTGAATGATTCTGGAATTTCGTCAAATTCCTGAAATTCTTACCTTCTACCAAAAAGACTCAGATGCTATGAAGTTTCTGATTCAAATTTTCTTCTACCAATTTTCTAAGTCACTTTGGAGCAATATTGCTCCTCACCCAAACATCTGCTGTCGTGTGTCCATGAAAGGCCTAAGATTCCTTGGAGAAGCAACAGAATAAGGGACCCCAGGATCTTTCTTCTGGGCAGTCCTGGCAGTTTAGTTGAGAGTATCCTTCATTGAACATAACTGTGGTGAGTGGGCCAGCCCTCAGAAAGATGCCTTTGCAAGACAAGGCCGGCCATCCTAGAACCAGTGGCTGTTACAAGAGGAGAGGACTTTGACAACTTGCATGTTTTGAATATGACCCATGTTGGCCAACCTCTACTCAGCAGCCAGCACCTCTCTGCCCCATGAGCATACTAAGAGAGGACCAAACTGGACTAATACATGCTTGCACTCTAGGATCCGTGGACATAAAAGGGTGACTACAGATTTGAAGGGGGAAAGGCTGGCTTCTCCCCTTGGACTTCCTGCTATTACCAACATGTAGGGGCCTGAATCATGTGCCCTGGGAGCCAACTGGGCATATTATTTGCGTCTCAAACTGGGTAGAGAGACAGCCTACTTCAATAAGAAGGAAGGAAGGTAGGAAAGAAGGAAGGAAGGAAGGTAGGAAAGAAGAAAGAAAGGAAAGAATGACTCAAATTAGGAAATTAGGAAGGAGCACCAAATATTCTCCCTCAGACTGTTCCTTCCATGGTATCCTCCAACTCAATTCACGGTGTCTTCATTTTTCAGTGGCTCCGATCTTGGTATCATCTTTGATTCCTCTCTTCCTCTCCCAACCCAAATTCAGTCCATCATCAACTACACTGTCAAAATAAACCTAGAATTCAACTTCTTCCTCACAATTTACCACCGCCACCACCCAGATCCAAGCCGCCATCTTGTCTCTCCTGCACAGTCACAAAAGCTCCTGACAGGCCTCCATTTCTGCCTTTTTACCTTCTCTGTTTTCAACAAAGCAATGAGAGTGATCTTGTTACATCATAAGCCAAATGGCATCACTCCTCATCTCAAAGTCTTCCAGGGCTCCCATCTCATCCAGAATGAAGGCTGAAATCCTTCCTCTGACAAGGCCCTACGCATCTGCACCTCCATCCTCTTTAAACTTCATCACCAGCTCCATCGCCCCATTCGCTCTGCCCCAGCTACACCCACCTCTGCTGTTCTTGACTCTCCTAGACACAATCCCACTTCAGGGCCTTTGGAGTTACGGTGGGCTCCCTGGCCACTCTTCCCTAGGTGGCCACATGGCTAACTCCCCTTTGCTCTTGGTTCTTGACTCAGAAATCAAGAACTTTCCCTGGCTACACTAACCAAAACTTCCCCATCCCTCCATACTTCATACGCCTATTTCCTTCCCTATTTTCTGTCCTTGGCTTTTACTCTATTTGTATATTTATCTTTTTTATTGACTATACCTCCCACAAACATGTAGCCTCATGAGGGCACAGATTTTTATTTGTTTGGCTCACTCTTCAGATCCTAAAACAGTGCCCGGCTCATGGGAAATGCTCAGTTCAATTCTCGATTGCTGCGTCATAAACCATCCTAAAACGTAGGGACTTAAAACAAGAGTTCATTATAGTCTCACAATCCCGCGGGTTGACTGGCCTCTGCTGGGTGGCTCTTCGCTGGGAGTCTTTCATGCGGTTGAAGTTGGTGGCAGCTGGGGCTAGAGTCATCTGGAGGACGTGACTGGCACATGACGCCGGCTGCTGGCTAGGAGTTCAGCTGGGGCCGTGGTCTGCAGTGCCTACACACGACCTCCCCGAGTTCATTGCAGGTGGCATCTTTGAGGAATAGCTGCCTCAGGATTCAATAAGTATTTGTGGGTGGAAGGAAGGGAGGGAGGGAGGGAGGAGAGGTGGTGGGAGAGAAGGAATTAGAAACTTTAGAAAGAAGGAAATGAGGAAGGGAAGGAGGGAGGAGGAAAGGAAGGAGAGAGGAAGAATCGGAACTCAGCTTTCATTTCTGAGTATATGGTAGCAAGACAGCCCTGGAATAACATTTCCCACACACACTTCTCCTGCCTTGCCCTCCTGTCTTATCTCCCTCAAGTTGCACGATGACCTGGCTCAGCAGCAGAATTCACCTAACGCTGCCTATCAGAACTGGAGTACTCTTGGCAGGATCTCTTATGATTTGTACCCCAAGTTCAAATCTGAGCCAAGGTATGTTTCCAAGGGAAGAACAACATAGCACTTTATTTTGATGTAGCTCTTTCCCCTTGGTAATTTCAAAGCAGTTTTATAAACAAGCACTATCATTGACAAGAGAGGACACGGAAGGAAACGAGTAAGATTTCGGTAACCAACAGCAGAATCAGTGAGTCACTGTTATACTGAGGCGATTAAATAACGATGCGGAAGCAGAGGCAGGCTCCACTGCATCAAAGGAATAGAATATAACTTGGAAGAAATAGAATATAAAAATTTCCACATAAAAACTGAGGTCAATGGGGATATAAGAAGTCAAGAAGTAAAAACAGATTTATACCAAAATAGAGGGAAAAAAATTTAAACGATTGTTGGGATATTAAGAATGGATTTACTTTTTAAACAGTTTGGAACAGTTTAGTCATTTCCAGAGCCACAGATCTTCTGTAGCAATTGGGCAATTTTTCCTAAACCAACCTGGCAGACAGTTGTCTAAAAAGGGGGCTTTGCAAACAAGCTCCTTGGCTAAAACCCAGAAAAGTAAACGTATTCAGGTTTCTGAAGCTCCAGGGTCTCCAGACAGAGGGATAGATGTTAGCGTTTCTTAGAGATACTGATGATGATATAAATTGTGGTGTAACAAAAGGTGAATTCCCTGAGCATGGGATTCTCCTCTATCTTAGGTATCATAGGACAAGGTGGCATCATGTTTACTTCAATTTGTGGCCCCTCTGAACTCCTTTCGGTCTTCAGCCTCCCAAATGTGCTCATTTTAGGGAAATTGGGATAACTCAAGAAAGTAATTTCTTATGCATTATTTAGGATTAGGTTTGGCAGCCGGAGGTTGAACTCTCCTTACCCTTCTCCCCCACCAAAAAAACCAATGGCTTAAACAATACAGAAGTTTATTTATGGGGGCCGGCCCCATGGCCAAGTGGTTAAGTATGTGCACTCTGCTTCAGAGGCCCAGGGTTTCACCAGTTCGAATCCTGGGTGTGGACATGGCACCACTCATAAAGCCATGCTGAGGTGGTGTCCCACATGCCACAACTAGAAGGACCTACAACTAAAAAAAAAATACACAACTACGTACCAGGGGACTTTGGGGAGAAAAAGGAAACATAAAATCTTAAAAAAAAAAGTTTATTTCTCTTTCATATAAACCTGGATAAGCAGTTCACAGATTGTAAAGTGTTCCACAGTATCAGAGACTCAGATTCTTTTTCCCTAATTTTCTGCCTTGCATAATCTCCAGTTCCCAAATTACCCCCATGGTCCAAAATAGCTGCTTAAGCTCCAGCCCTCACACCCCATTCCAGCCGGGAGAAAGAAGAAAAAGCTAAAGAGAAGGGAATACCTGCTCCCTTCAGCAACACTTGCTTGAAGTTGCTCACACTACTACTTCCATCCAATTGATGAGACCTTAATCACGTGACCTTACCTGACTAGAAGGGAGTCAGGAAGACTGGGAAATGGAGTCCTTCTAGTAGCATATGCCTGGTTAAATAGAAAGGGTTCTACTACTACAGAATCGAGGAAAACAAATGTTTGGGACAATTAAGCAGTCTCTGCCACAGTTTACCCCCTTCATCTCCCAAAAATATATGTGCACCCTTCTCCCTCCGCACAGAACGCAGTCGCTCCTTAAAAGAAGAAACACCAAAATCTTACCAAGAGACTGCCTCTTGTTCAAAGTCGAGATCTCTGGGCAACGTGCAGCCTCCCGTTCGAGTCTAGATGTGATATTACGCGATCTCGTAAACTGTAAACTAAAAGATCACTTATGTGCCTCCAACTGTACTACATATACAGTGATGGAGCATCAACGCGAAAACCACCTTTAGAAAAATGGGCACGCCCCGGAAGGCGCAGTCTGCAGCAATGATCACATCCCGCTGAGCAGGAACAGAAGAGACTGTCTTCCCAAACGGAAGAGGTCGGCCTACTGTCCTCCGCAGGTTCTTCCGCGTCCATTGCCCGTGGAGGCCGTGACTGAGGCAGGAAGCATCTCGCCAGCCCTTTAGGGGCTGCACGGCTTCCGTGGCCTGTTTCCCGCTGATGCAGATTTGGAAGCACAGAGCTGCCTTAGACGTTGAATAGTCACAGGCTTTTGCAGCTTAAGCTTGTGGTGTCTTTGGCAATGCGATTCCCTCAAAAGTTAGAGGTTTCTCTTCCATTGCCCTTCTGTCAGTTCCCTGCACGGGTAACCACAGCTGAGGGTCTTGTCTAAAAATAATTCTTAAACTCCAAGACTCAGGTCTTATACTTACAGACTTTTGTCCTCTGCTCACCTCCTCCTCCCCCTGTTTTTTTTTTTTTACTTGTTCTCCCCCCCCACCCCCCCAGGAAGATTAGTCCTGAGCTAACTATTGCCAATCCTCCTCTTTTTGCGGAGGAAGACTGGCCCTGAGCTAACCTCCGTGCCCATCTTCCTCTACTTTATATGTGGGATGCCTGCCACAGCATGGTGTGCCCAGCGGTACCATGTCTGCACCCAGGATCCAAACCTGTGAAGCCCAGGCTGCTGAAGCAGAACGTGGGAACTTAACTGCTGCGCCACTGGGCCAGCCCCTTCCCCCCGTGCCCCCCAGTTTAATGGCAGTTAGTTGAGGCCATCTGAAGCAATAAATCCTGGAAGGAAACATCTTTAATCGGATGTTAATAGCTAAGCTGTCACGCATTGTCTAGCAGAGAACTTTTAATGGCACTTTCCTGAAGGAAACTTACTGCAGCTTCAAAGTCACTGCCTATGAATGTATCTTTTGGGGGGTCAGAACATATTTGTCTTTTCCACCTTTAACTTCTGAAACCGCTGGACTGCTAGTCGCTGTCCATGGCAGGCGGAAGGCACAGAGCGGATCCCTTACGGCTTCCCTACCATTTTTCCAATTGGGTAGATTTAGTTTTCGTCTCCTGCTCTTCCTGCGGCTCAAGGATTTTAGGATTTGTAATGATAATACTCCCCCTCCAAAGAAAAATCCTAGGACCAATTTACGTTTTTGCTAAGATAAACAAAATTGCTACCAAAATAGATGTAAGAATTTAGTCACGCTAATACAAAAGAAATGAATTTTCCTTTCATGTAACTGTCCAAAATAGGTGCTGTACAGATTCAGGGACCCAGACCACCCCAGGCGACCAGTGAAGAGGCTGACTGAGGACCTCCTAGCCTAACCTTTGCCTGTGAAGACCCGTGGATGGAGCCTAGCCGCAGTCTACACAGCAGGGAAGGTTTGCTAGGTAGTCAAAACTCAGAGTTTTCAACTAAGAGAGTTGTGTGTGTGTGTGGCAACAGGGCATCTATATTAGAGAAGGTCCGTTCTTCTAATTGAGAGACCAGCTTCCCTCACACCCCCAAGCTGAGCCCACAGCCCTGGGGAGCTACTAGGAGTTTTGCACGAATCCAGATTGAAATATCCCCCATTCCCATCATTTATTACCTACGTGACTTTGGGAAAATCACTTAACCTTTCTGAACCTCAATTTTCTTAACTGTGGAGCACAGATTAAAGAACAAAACCATCTATTGTGCAGATATGATTATATATGTATATATGTAATGTTTGGCATTTAGTAAATGTTTAATAAATAGTAGCTCTACTTGTCTGAGGAGCACGTGGTCAGGATGTTAGAATTTGGGTTTGAGTTTGGACAGATCTGTGTTTGGATCCTCATTCTGCCCCTTGCTAGCTTTGTGACCATGGGCAAACGCTCTCGTTGTCAGTTTCCTCTTCAGTTAAATGGGGAGCATGTTACCTATCTCAGAGCTTGGCTGTAAAGATTATGTTGTTATATAATTGCAAAAGAGCAATGAACACATAGCATAGCCATTATCACATTGCAGTCATTCAATATGACTAAAATTTGTTTTATTTTTTTACTTTCTGATTAAGAAGGCAATGTATCTTCCACTAAGTCGGAAAATACAAAAAGTTAGGAAGGAGAAAATAAAAATCGACTGAACGCTCACTACCTGGGATGACGTTGTCAGTATTCCATCTCGATGATTTCATTCTAATCCTCCTTTTTCTATCAGGCTGTTGTTTTGAAGGCGGTGGACCACCACGTACCCTTTGATTCTGCACGCAAGCAGTTCCCCACTCTGGGTTATGAAAGGGAAGCCAGAAGTCTCTACCAGTGTGACAGTAACTCCCCCATTAGAAAAGAAAGGGCTCACTTCACATACAGGAGTTTCAAGAGAAGAGAGGGTAGCCCTTCCTAAATTAGTCTGGATTTGCTACCACCTTGGAAAGAACCAAAGCCCAGGGAAGAGGCACTGGACGAGGGAGTTGGGGGGGGAGGCTAGGCTCTCTGAGAGAGTCTCCAGGGAGCATGGGGAGTCTAGGGCTACTGGAGATGCAGGGCCAATTCACAGCCTCCCCTCAGGCTAGTTCTGCTGGGAACGTCCAGTGCTCCTTCCCGTCAATAGGATATTCTAGTCACAGACGGGTTGTAAGATTTGGCAAAGAGCACAAAGCAGAAATGCAGACAGACACACTTAAAAATTGCAGCTTGGCACGGGGCAGAAATAAAACCCCAAACTCTGGATTCACATATTCTGACATACCCAGTCAAACTGGAACAAAGATAAAAAATTTAAATTGGAGAGCTACCAGTCAGGACTTATTTCTTCCCCAATGGGCTGTGTAGAATTGGCACTCCAGGATGATTTTTGTAATAATCAGTGATAATCTGAAAACAGAATAACAGGCCTGTTTGTCATTTTTAATTTCTATACCCTCCCTTTCTATTAGCACTGCCTAGACATTTTGCATTAGTCTTTAAAATGTAAATTTACCTACAGCTATTCATTCTGCCTATTCTAATGCCTGTCAAACAGAGATGAAAGCAAGCTGCACCCAGGCAAGTCTGAGATCTTCGTCTCAATCAGTAAAATCTTCTGTGGAACCTTGCACTACTCAAGCAAGACAGATCTAAGCTCTTGATACGGTTGGAAAATGTGACCTACTTTAAAACCCAGCAGTGTGTGTGTGATGAAATGAAAGTGAATTGTTTTGCTGAAATCTGACACTAAAAATAGGGCACTGGATCTTTCCCCTGCTGGAAAAAAAAAAAAAAAAGGCATTAAAATGAGTGTGTGTCTGTATGTCTGGGAATATGTCTCCATAGCAACCATTGTCCCACCTCCCCTATCAACGTCTTTACCCCTCTCTACGGAAAGAGGTCATAAGAACGCCTTCCCCAGCACCCCTCCCAGTCCCTTACTCCATGAAATATAATTAAAAGAGTGAAATGAATTTTAGCACTGGTTCTAGAGGCTGGGAGAAGTCCAAGGTTGGCACTGGGGGCGCGGGGGGTGCGGGGGCTGAGGGAGGATCGCTGGGGGGGAGGGACGGGAAGACCTGTCCTTCCACATTGGAGCAGCAGCACACAACTCAGTTCTCATTTTAAAAAGAGCCCCAGCTCCCACGCTGAGGAGCTGCAAGGGAGTGATAAACCTGCCACGCAACGATGTTATTACTTTAATGGATACAGGACTGGTTGAGCACTTTATTTCCACCAGGGCTTTTTACGTTGTATCTTCTTCCCTTTACGCAACATTCAGTCTTCCTCAGACAGCACCCCCCCCCCCTCCGCCTCCTTATTAAGAAACGTTGTCCCCGTTTCTAATCCTATTCGGGAGAGGGGGAAGAAAGCATTCCTTGAGATAGTAGGTCTGTCTCTAGAGTGTGTGTGAGACAAGCACACTTGTGAACACCCCACCACCACCGCCAAACCTCAAACACCCTATTTTGTATAGATGAGAAGCCAGAAAAGAGTGGTGCAGGATGCAGTGGTAGGGGTTGAGGAAGACACTGCTGGGGAGGTTGAAGCTGATTTGTGCAAATGAGCTTCAGGGTTTCTTTAGCATCTGCTGGGGACATCCCGTCTTCCTTTCCAGCAGCTGCCTCCCCTCCGTCCTCCTCTCCCCATGTTTAGTGTCCAGTCAGCAGCCACCTCAGGCACCCCCTCTCCCTCTGCTTTGGCCATCCCTGCCCTTGGCTGTCTGGGCATCTGTTCCTCATTCCTGCATCCAAATGTTTTCTCCAGGTTGGATGTCAGTCTGGCTTTGTGCTGCATGGGGTCCCAGCTGGAGCAGAATTATCCTCACGTGAGGATACAGTCGGCTCTGGGCTTATCCCACTGGGAAGCTGGAAGCGGGTGGCAGGAAGGCCTGTGTAGCCCCCTGGGAGAGAGAGGAGAGTCAGACACACAGCCTTCGACCTGCACTGACTCTGCAGTGGAGAGGAGGGGCCGTGTGAAGAGGAACACGGTATTTGTCACTCAGACTTGTCTCCGCCCTAACGGACTGAGTGTGCAGGCATGTGAACAGTGAAAGCCAGGCGTTTGCCAGGGCCGGGTGGCAGAGCACAGAGTACCTTGGCATGGGGCAGCTGGAGTGTGACTCTGGGCACCCACAGGAGACCATGCCAGCTGTGGCATCCACGGTACCTGCCACTTCGACAGCCAGCCCCACAGCTTCAGCCGCAGGCGCCTCCCTCTTCCTGGAAGGGATGACCAGCTTCTCCACGGAGCAGTGGGTCTCCAGCTAGAACGGCGGGGGCTCCCCTCCTGCCAGCCAGTTGGGGCAGCAAGGACCCCTCGCTTGTCAGATACCCCTGAAGCCTCCTGGAAAAAATCAGGGAAGACCTACAAGAATGTGTCATGGTCAAGCCACAGAAATTCTTACGACTCTAGTTTTTTGCCCCCACTGATGTGACTGAGGGCACACAGCTTATCCACAATATAATCATCAGAACGAATATTTACGGGGTACTCACTCTGGGCCAGGAATTTTTCTAAGCGCTACGCTTATACTAACTCACTTGGACTTACAATCGCTTATGAAATAGATACTTTCTTATCTCCATTTGACAGGTGAGAGAAGAATATGCTAAAGGTCATATCGCCAGCAGGTGGCAAGGTCAGGGTCTCAACTCAAATAGAAGCCAGAGCCCGTACTCAGACCTCTCAGGGTGGGATCGGTACATTCGCTGCACACCACTGACCTCCAGGCTCCAGCAGATCGTCTCAGTTTTTCAAAGTACTTAGGAATTTTTTGAACACCAATATCACTATATAAATATCATTAAACCATGTTTAAATGAGAAAAAAAGAAGTTACTGCTAAACTCACCACCCCAATGCAACCGATTTTACATATGCATGTTTCTTCAGTCCATGCACTCACGTATGTCGTACAGGGAACAGATAATTCTGTATTCTGGGTGTTTTTTGGTGTAACATTATACTATAAGGAGATCTTCAAAGGGTTATTTCCTTATGTATTTTAATTGCTGTATAGCATTCCTTCAAGTTGCCATACCATAATTGACACCAGTCCCCAACTTTGGACATCTAGATTATTTCCAGCTTTTTCTTTTCATTTCAAAAAGAAAAAGCAAAACAACTTTGCTTCCACTTTTTTTCCTTTTACTGAATGCTGCTTCTGTGTCTAGACAGAAGAGAGCCACTTAACCTGTGCAATTGGAGCCATTTCGATAAC
Organism: Equus asinus; assembly: GCF_041296235.1. Taxonomy (NCBI): domain Eukaryota; kingdom Metazoa; phylum Chordata; class Mammalia; order Perissodactyla; family Equidae; genus Equus; species Equus asinus. The sequence goes on from NC_091805.1 coordinate 48,384,271, forward strand.
CTTTGGCCTACACTCAAAGTTTACTCAAAGATCAGAAGTGCATGAGCCGGAAGGATGTCATTAGGTGCTGTTCTTTACTGAGGGACTTGGAAGGAATGAAAGAGTGAATGGAATTACACTGAAAATACTGCTGCCCGAGTGCTGGAGACTGTGTGTGTCACAGTCACAAGCCCATCAGGCTGAGCAGCAGACTTGCAGAAGCGACATTTGAACTTGGTAACAGATGGCCCAATGGTCAGAGCTCAAAGGCCAGGGCTCCTTAAACCAACAGGACACAGGCATATGATTCAAACGCTCTCCACAAGCAGAGCAGCTGTCACCGTCTACTTGTCAAGGGCCACGATGACATGTGTGACTGCAAGAGCTGTGCGTTGTTTCTCCTCCCTTAACCTCTGCTATTGCATTTTCCTAGCCTCAGATAGAGACTTTAAAACTCTGAATCACCAGTGACTTCATTCCCAACTCCATCTGGGCTCAGCCCCCCTGAACTAATGGGAAAACCTCAGAATCTGGTGTCTGCTTAGACCAGATGGGATTCTGCTTAAACCCTGGTAAAAATGATCCATCTCCCCAAGTCTCGAAAGCTCAGTCCTGGGCACTAATGCCATCTAGAGAGGAAGAGGCACCCCCACCACGAGGCGAACTGTCAGGAGGCAGCCCTTCCAGGCGCTGGCCCTGTGCTCGTGCCAGCCGGAGACGGATGTCCTCTTAAGCTTTGTGCTCTGGGCATCTCACCTGCCTCACCCTAGTCCTGGCCCTGCCCTAAAGTCACAGTAAGGCTCTGACTTGGTCATTGCCACCCTTCTCAAGTCCACCTCCCCAATAGACTCTGAATAACTGGTTAAACCTGGGTTCCCAACATCGGCAGGTAGATAATAATAATAGTAATAAATAGGCCACATCCACTAAAAGGCAGCAGTAATGGAAGTGTTGACAGCCTTTCCCTGACCAGGTTGAAAGTGTAAGCCCGTGTACTCCAACCGACTACCAGCCCAGGGTTATCGATAAACAACCCAAACCGTGACTCCGGTCCAGACCAGCACTTGTGTTTTTAAGCCTGCCGAGGGAATTAACATTCAACAGCTGTGCATATTCACACTGCTGAGTGCGTATTACACAATATTATCAGACGTTCTCCTACGCAGAGCGGCAGTATTGGCCCACCGGGTGATTCATGAGGTTCCAACACAGGCCGCCAGAGAAAGGGACCTATCAAGATTTGGGTGATGAGAGAAATTGTAGCGCATGGTAACAAAGGAAGATAGACCGGATATCTTTTCAGGCTGGATCAAGAAAAAGCTTTGACAGAATGAGACATGATTTTCCTTTATTTGAAGTGTTGCAGATCCACAGATCTCAGTGCAATTTGTTCAGTGCACGGAACAATGCGAGGAGTATTCCAACCCTCAACAGCTGGGAAAGGAGAGCAATGCGAAAAGCGAGGAGGGAGCCAGGTGAGTTCACGCTTGAATAATAGATTCTCCTGGTAACAAAACCATGGGGAGGGTTGGGCTGGCCCAGGTCTAGAGATAATAAGCCCCTCTTCCTTGAGTCTCCACCAGCTTAGATTTCCTTATAAGCCACCTTGACTGTTCCTCTCCCAGGGACAAGACCCTTCAAAGCTTTCCTGTTGTCTGAGCCAGTGGCCTCCAATGTAGGATGTGTGGGGTACAGGAAAAAAATATTGGAATTATCTTTAATAATGACAGACGATTCTTGACATACAATGCTTCGACTTACGATTTTTCCACTTTACAATGGTGCAGAAGCAATACACATTCAGTAGAAACTGTACTTCAGATTTTGAGTTTTTTGTATTCAGATTTGGAGATCTTTTCCCGGGCTAGCGAGATGCAGTACGATGCTCCCTCGTGGTGCTGGGCAGTGGCAGTGAGTCCTCAGCTCCCAGTCAGCTGTGTGGTCACGATGGTGAACAACCGATACACTTAGAACCATTCTGTACTCATACAGCCATGCTATTTTTCACTTTCAGGACCGTGTTCAATAAATTACATGAGATATTGAACACTTTATTATAAAATAGGCTTTGTGTTAGATGACTTTGCCCAAACTGTAGGCTAATGTAAGTGTTCTAAGAACATTTAAGGTAGGCTGGGCTAAGCTATGATGTTTGATATTAAATGCATTTTTGACACAATATTTTCGACTTATGATGGTTTTATAGGGACATAGCCCATTGGAAGTTGAGGAAGATCTGTATTTATCCTCTGACTTAATTCTATTCTTGAAAATATTTATCGTGTACATTACATATTAGTACAACAGCTATGAGTATTCATTTCAACAAGAAGGTTCCAAAAATGTACTAGTGGGTTGCATGATCAGAAATGTTTGGAAGCTATTGGTCTAATTGAGAAGATGAAACCCTTAGCCTCCGCAATTTGCCTACTCGGACCTCCTGTCCCACTATTTCACTTCTCAGACCACTGACTGCAATAAAATGGATCCAGTCATCCAGAGATTCCTGGGTTTTTATTTTTGTTTTAACGCTTTCTTGTTTGTGTGTCTTGGCAGGTGGAACACCAGCAAACAAGGTCATGCTTATCTGGATACACTGAGCCTCCAACCACTTTACTAGCAGAAATTCCAGTCCTTTCCAGGATACCCCTAGCTCTCCGAGGATAACTACTGTTTTGTAATTCTCGATGAAACACAGCCTACTGTTGTCTGCTGGAGAGAGGAGGTGACTCAGATGTAATCACCTCTCATGGATAACACTACAATTACTGCCTCCCCTTCACAGCTGCCCCCACTGCTCCGCAGACTAGAGACCATCAACATCACAGGAATTATTCCTAGCTGTGTACCCAGCCACACCAACCTTGGTGATAAGACCTTGGCATCGCAAGGTAAAAATGATTCCAGGAGGTACAGTATGAGGATCCAAAAAACACTCCCTCCTCTGTCATTCACTCAGTCAAGGGGCTCCCGCAGCAAAACTGCTGGGGCCAAGGGTGCTGCATGTGCTTCTGCAGCATGTGCACTGCACAATGGTGCCCAGCCAGGAGTGAATCAAGCCTTCAATCCACCACATTTCCCCAAGGTACCCTGGAGCAGATTGCAGTTTCCAAACATGGCAGCCACAACATCTCTCTTTCATCATGCTCTTCTGACAATGTGACATTGACGCTCCTCCTGTCCAGTGGTGAGGTCGAAGACCCCTCCCTTTAAACTTGGGTAGATCTTTGTGACTGCTTTGATCAACGGAGTATGGCAGAAATGATGGTGTGTGACTTCTATAACTTTTTTTAAAGGTTTTATTTTTCCTTTTTCTCCACAAAGCCACCCGATACATAGCTGTGTATTTTTAGTTGTGGGTCCTTCTAGCTGTGGCATGTGGGACACTACCTCAGCATGGCCTGATGAGCAGTGCTATGTCCGCACCCAGGATCCGAACCGGTGAAACCCTGGGCCGCCGAAGTGGAGCACGCGAACTTAACCTCTCGGCCACGGGGCCGGCCCCGGTGTGTGACTTCTGAGGTTAGGTCATAAACATCCCATGCACTTCTACAAAGATCTCCCCAGATACGTCTTCATTATTCGTGGCACCTACCATAATATGTGCCAGACGAGCTGTGTGACTGTGGGCAAGCTGCCTGAGTTCTTGAAAGCTCAATTTCTTCGTCCATAGAATGGGGATAATGTTGATGCCTGCTTCATGAGCATTAAATAAGGCAGTCCATGCAAGTGCATAGGATAATGCTTGGCGTATGTAAACACTCATGGTTAGCAATTATTATTATCACCACCTGGCATTTGGTAGGTGTCCAATTAACATTTGCCCATCGATTAATCAAACTGTGCTGTACCCCAACTGAAAAGGAGATGAAGATCCAATTTGTATCCAAGGCTCTTTATGTCCTGGGTCTGTTAATGTCTCCAGTCTCAAGCCTTCTTTGCACCAGCTGCCCTGTATGCACCACCACGTGACATCCCCCCACTGTGCCCCCTGCTCCAGTCTTCTCTGCATTTTCCCTCAAGCTTCATATTGCCTGTTGGCATTTGCTTTTGCAGTTCCCTCTCTCTGAAGGATTCCCTTCAATTCCTCATTCTCCTTTCAACTAATGTTTACTGGTACTTCAGTTCTCAGCCTCAAGGACACCCCTTTGGAAGGCTTTCCTGACCTAAAGATTAGGTAAGTCCCCCTCTCTGCTGACCCTGTCATGGCAGTAGCTCACCAGATGGCAATTGCCTGCTAATTTCTGTCTCCCCCATGGCCTGGAAGCTCTTAGGCAAAATTTATGTACTGTTCACCACTGTATTCCCAGTGGTTAGGAGTGTCTAACCAATAATAGTTACTTAACAAATACTTGTTGGACAAATGGTTGCAAGTGAATATTAACCCTAAAACATTAAAGAAAGCCTACATAATGTTCAGCACCATCACTTTAAGAAAATGGAGAACTGTGTAATACATTTTGAAAAGATTTCTATCAAAACAGATTCAAATAAAACCTTGGCACTTACTGGAATAAGTTTCAGTTATCTGGAAAAACAATTCACTTGCAATGCTTTAACAGAAGATGGTTAAAGAAATAAATCTAACAGAAATAAATGACAATGTTATTCTCTTGTCTTTTCATTGGCTTTTCAAATAGATAAGCTCTTGGGAGGATGGGGGTGGGAAGATTGGAAGACGTAACTTCCCACTGCCAGCGATGGAGGCTTGAATACATGTTGTGCAAGGAATATTTGATGACAGACTCGAAGAAATGTACAGCTGAACGGGACTCTGATGACTGACTGAAGATTGATTGAAAACTGAACCATATAGGGACCGGGCCCGTGGCCGAGTGGTTAAGTTTGTGCGCGCTGCTTTGGTGGCCCAGGGTTTCAATGGTTCGGATCCTGGGTGCAGACATGGCACCGCTCATCAGGCCATGTTGAGGTGGCATCCCACATGCCACAACTAGAAGGACCCACAACTAAAATATACAATTATGTACTGGGGGGATTTGGGGAGAAAAAGCAAAAAAAAAAAAAAAAAAAAAACAGAAAAAGAAGAAGAAGATTGGCAACAGTTCTTAGAACTGAACCATTTAAGACCCAAAGGAGTGGACCAGAAGCAGCTGTCAGTGGCCAGGAGGAGAAGGGACTACCTCTGCAGCTCCAAGGATTTGGCCCCAGGTGTCTGCATGGAAGGGCTTTCCAGGAACCCCAGCAGGCCTGCCAAGGTTGCATTTTCTGGTTTCACTGCTAAGGCTTTTTGTATGGAACAAGGAAATATCTGCAGTAGTTTTTGTCCAAATGTGATTAGCACAGCATTCTGTAGTATTCCTTCTAAGGACAGTGTACCCTACATAAGCTGGGAAAACACCCCAAAGTTCCATTGTGATAGGATCCACCAGGGTGAGGCTAACAGTGATTCCTCCCATAACTGAGGCCACTTTAGTCTCCCACAGAAGGGTTTCTACCGCTCAAGTCTCCACCTTGGTTTGCGTGGCCGGAACCTGTTGGACCACTGCATGCCAGAACCTGTGCTTCTCCCTATGCTCCCTGTTGATTATCAAAAAACACAAGACTATGACACAATGCAATAACCTTCCAAATGCTGAGTGAGTCTCCTCCCTACCTGGGAAAGCCCTCTTCTAGACAGGATATGACATGCCACTCTGGGAGATCTTGGGTTAATTTTTTTTCTGCCGCCACACAGAATAATATGGAGATAGGTATGTTCACTTACAGACTACGCCCATTGTTTCCAAACCTTCTTTAGGTTCTTTCCCCTCAGAAGGGACTCCCACTGGCAGTCCTGCCCAATGAAGTCTAGTACAGGTGATTCAAACCCACAATCAAGTTTTAGTACAACATGAAGAAACGTGGGGGTCCAAAGGTGCTGAGCTGCTGTGTGACACATCACACACAGCTATTCTGCCAACAACCCAGAGTTGGCTGTCTCACATCGTTTCTTAGTTCTCTTGACACAAATGTAAAATCTCTAACTTTGGGTTTCTAGGTGCCTCTTTCATCTTAGTCTGCAGCCCCTTCTCCAAGGCTGTGACCTTGGGAGTTGACGTTTCTTCTGGTTAATAATGATACCTTACTTTCATTTATCATTAACAAAACACTGTCAAGTACTTTATATCACATGAAGCTCAATGCTCTTGTGAAAAGGTTAGACAGTTATGATTGCTCTGTTTTACAAATGAGGAAACTGAGCTCAGAGAAGTCATTGACTTGCCGATGGTCACCCAAGTAGGAGAAAGCAGAGGGCTTGACTCCTAGTTTCTTGTTTATTCCATCAGAACAAATGAGCTACAGAGGACAAACAGAGGTGTCCTAAAAATGCTATTGCTGGCTCTCCAGTCAGCCTCAGTGTCTCTCCTACTTATTTTTAGGACCCCAGGAAGACTCATGCACGCTCATGAACACGCTTTCAGCTGCCATGTGACATCCTCTCTTCTCCACCTCTCCTCCTCTGATCCCCCTTGGTCCCCTGATGCTCTGCTGCTGGTGCCTGCAGAGAGGAACATTGGAGCTACTCCTCAGTGCCAAGTCAAGTCCATCATTCTATAGTGAGAAGAGAAAGGGGAAGCAGCCAGGAAACATTCCAACAACCCCTACTGTTGTCCTAGGGCAAACAGAGGCGCCAATAGAGAATGGGAGGTCCTGAGACAACTTTGTGGGTCTGACTCTTTAGGATGACTCTTTTTCTAATAATCTCTTCTTCTACCACATTCCTTGGCCCTTCAGGCACATAGTCTCCTGGCAGCCTGTCACTTTTATTCTCCATATATGCCTAGATACATCTGAATTTCAGTCAGAGCTGAATTAAGAAGATCCAGACTAGCAACTGCCCAGGGTACCAGAACAACACTATTATAAATTGGAAAGATTGTCACTTAATTCAGGTTTCTCCCAAAGTCATGTGAATATTAGTCTCTCTCCCACAAACACACAGCACCCTTGAATAGTAAATGTTAAAACATTCTGCCAGACTGACCTGTCTCGGTGGATTATATGTAGATGTGCCACATACATGTACTTGATGCAATCTTACCTGAAGCTAGAGTCACAATTAGATGGATTCTGAACCTGAATAGGGGCAACTTAGTGCTACTTACTGAGATCAAGCAGTCTAATTCTTTTCATTTCAATTTTAAACCCTTTTGTATTCCCATCATGAAGTTGTCTTGTTTAGAAAATTGTAAAAGAAAACCGAAGTGAGAACAAGAACATGAGAAAAGAGGAAAATATTTTGCCAAGTTTTCTTGGTACCCAGACTTTGTTTTAGCCAGTGGGTGTAAATTAACAAGAGAATCTGTTTCCATATGCAATTTTTATTAATAGAACAGTTTATTCCTGGAGTTCTAATTAAACGTTGAACAAATATTTTAAAAATGTCAGTTTGAAGGGGCACCAACTCATTAGCCTGCCAGGTGCTCAAAACTTTGGTCTAGCCCGGATCTTAGGGGTCAATCAGCTCAGCCTCCTCCAACCTCACTTGGCCTTTGTTTTACTTTCTTGTGAAATGGAGAATTAAAGTCGAAGCTTAACGAGTATTTGTTAACTGAGTACCTTTAAAATCATATGGATCTTTGAAGTTCTTCCTCGAAAGAAGTGGACAGTCAACTGGAATGGAGAAACCTTTACTATGCAAGGGATTTGGCCGTGCCAGTTTTGCTGTGGTGATGAGATTTTGATCGGAGGAAGCAGCAGCCACTCCACCGCGCTGAATGGAGCCTTACCCAGCAGGGCTGGAGTCCTCTCTACTGCAGCTCGTTTTCCTCTACTTCTCATATAAGCCAAGTTCAGCCACTGTTATGGAGGAAAGTTGTGGCTGAGACTAGAGTCAAATTGAGTGATCAGAGGGGCTGCTTCCAGAGGCTACCAATTAGGGCCTCCTTTAGGGGCAGTAGGACCCCATAAAAAATGTGTGTGAACACACACATCCAAACACGTGCTCACATCCTCCTGTATTAGTCTGTAACCCAAGGCTTCCCAAACTGGAATGTGAATGCAGATCACCTGGGGATCCTATTAAAATGCAGATTCTGATTAAATAGGTCAGGGATGGGATCTGAGAGACCACATTGCTAACAAGCTTCCAAGTGGTGCTGATGCTGCTGGTCCTCAGACCACGCATTGAGTGGCAAACCTACCCAACCATATTCTTTCTTCTTTTTTTTGATTGGAACCTGAGCTAACAGCTGTTGCCAATCTTTTTTTTTTCTTTTACTTCTCCCCAAAGCCCCCATTACATAGTTGTATATTCTAGCTGTAGGTCCTTCTAGTTGTGCTATGTTGGATGCTGCCTCAGCATTGCTTGATGAGTGGTGCTAGTTTTGTGCCCAGGATGCGAACAGGCAAAACCCCGGGCCACTGAAGCAGAGTACACGAACTTAACCACTCGGCCACAGGGCCGACTCTCAACCCAACCATATTCTCCATCTGACAGGTGAACACAGCACTCTTGGTGTTAGGGTCTAAGGATAAGGGTGAATCAGGGAGATCAGAGTCTAGAAGAGGAGATAAATATATAGGCCAGTGATTGCATTATAATGTTATAAGTGTTAATGAAGGTACATATAGAAATGTGTAAGCACAGGGAGAAAGAGACTGAGTAGAGGGAACCAAGACAGACAGATGGATGGAAGGAGGAAAGAAGAAGGAAGGAAGGAAGGCAGGAGGAAGAAAGGAAGAAAGAAGCGGCCAGGCAGAAATAGATGGATTTCTATGTATGGATTCTCTTGACAGGGTCTAGGAAAGAAATGAGGCAACTTTGGCAAGACTGCATTTGACACCTTGGATGCCAAATATTTTTGGCATCCCTAGGGGCAGAAATATTTTTTACTCACTTTTGTGTTCTGCTTAGTACAGCTCTGGCATGTAAGTTCTCCATAAATGCTTGTTGACAGAATGAATTACTCAGTTATTACATTTCACTGAAATTTTTATTTGGTCAAATATGTATAACATAAATTTACCATTTTAACCATTTTGAAGTGGACAATCCAGTGGCATTAAGTACATTCACATCATTGTCCAGTCAATGCCAGTACCCATCTTCAGAACTTCTTCATCCCAAACTGACATTTGGGTTGTTTCCACCTTTTGGCTATTGTGAATAATGCTACTGTGAACACTGGTGTACAAATAGCTGTAGGAGTCCCTGCTTTCAATTCTTTTGGAATATTCAGAAGTGGAATTGCTGGATCATATGGCAATTCTATGTTTAATTTTTGAGGAAACTCCATACCATTTCACTTGATTTTATTTATTTCTCTTTTTTTGGAAGATTAGCCCTGAGCTAACTACTGCCAACCCTCCTCTTTTTGCTGAGGAAGACTGGCCCTGAGCTAACATCCATGCCCATCTTCCTCTACTTTATATGTGGGATGCCTACTACAGCATGGCGTGCCAAGCGGTGCCATGTCGGCACCCGAGATCTGAACCGGTGAACCCCGGGCCGCTGAGAAGCAGAATGTACGAACTTAACCACTGTGCCACCGGGCTGGCCCCCACTTGACTTTAAATTTTAAAAGTTTGATGAAGTAGTACAGGAGATAAACAATTTAAGTATCTAGGTTCTCCTTGCTGGGAGGAAGGTCCAGTGACCTTCACATCTGGTTTATAAAAAGGGTCGCCTTGCTGAACCTCCCCTACAACATGCGGTGAAGGTGAAGCTGGAAGGCGGGCCATCTGTCACATCATTTTCCCCAGGCTAGATGGACCACTTGGCAAGGGGACTGTCAGGCCTTCACATTTCTTGACCCACCCGTGCTTGCCTTTCAGGAAGTCTCTCCCCACCCTGCAGCTGCAGAGAAGAGAGATGGCCCCAAGTCGGTGCTGAGTGGCTTTCTCCCATGAGAGAGCCCGGGAAGGCGAAGCCAGCAAGACTCCTCATGCCAAAGGCGGGATGGTTTCTGCAACTGGTGACACTGGCAGTAACATTTTCCAGGGAGCCGATCTAATTCTGAGACAGCCAAACCTCGGGGAGCACAGACTGCCCAAAAGCAGAGAGCTCTGAGGGTGTGGCTAAGACTAATGCCGGGGAGGGGCCGGTCCGGCAGCTGGAGGCCATTAAAATGTGGCAAAGGCTCCCTTCTTTGTTCTCAGGATCCATTTAAAGTGCTACCAGCCCCTCGGGCAGAGAGTTAAATTCCAGGAACAGGGACTCCAGACTATCCAGACGGAATCCTGACTCTCAAACACAGGATGTCATTTTTGAAAAGCTATTGATTGAAATAACAGACTTTTAAAAAAAAAGCATCCATAATCCCACCCTTCCCCCCGACCCCAGCAAATTCCGTTTTCATTTTTCCGTGTTCTCCTCCAGAGCTAATGCAATTTTTATTGCTCTTTTCACTCAATCAGTCATGCGTAGATTTCTCTTGTCTCCTCCCCACTTCTGAAGGTAGTTCTACCCAAATTATTGCCATTTTCAGGTTTCTGGGATTGATGGGGAGAAGGATGGGTCTCCTTCCTCCTCTGTCTCTTGGCTCACTCTCCCCAACACACACACAGACACAGACACACACACACACACACACACACACACACACACACACACTTCCTCCCTCCAGGTGCCCTCCCTTCTGTTGGTGATGTGTTTCACTGACTTGCTGACTCACTCCAGTTTATTGCCCAACGTCTTTGGGATAGACACTAGTTAGGCACAGAAGCGTGCTTTTTCAGCCCCATGCCCAGTCTGGCCTTGAGTCTGCCTGGAGCGGACCATTGCTGAAGGACGCGTAGAGCAGCTGATCCCCTGAACCCCTATATCTGGGCCTGCAGCCCTACATCAGTAACCCCCCTCTTCTTTCCCAGCTGCTGAGTTCTCTCTCTCTTCCTCCCCACTGGTAACAGCTCTCGGAAACCTCACTCACACTAAGTGACTCAGGGAAGGGTTTCCTCAAGGATTTACAGTGTTTCTCTACCACCAGAATGCATTCCATTTTTACAGCTCTCGAAGTCTTAAACCTATCACGTTGGCATTCCTAAGCAGGGGTAAGACTGAGGGATTGTGGCTGTTCCCAGAACCTCTAAACTGGCACCCTTCGGGGTCCTGCCCACAGTGGGACCACCGCATGGTACTTGGGCGCTTCCCCCAGCAACTTCAGTTTCCCAACTCCTGTGTCGCCCCCTGTGACTTCAAAACTTCCTTCAGCTCAGGTGGCCCTGACTATACTCCCTGGCTGCTCGTTTCAACCTTGCTGCATGTTTCAACCTTGCTGCACATCCGGATCTCTCGTTTCTGGGGACCTAATTGCCAGGTGCTTGCTTGCTTAGGTCTTCCGTTCAGGCATCCTTTATTACGACTAGGCTAGCTGTCATGACTTAGCGGAAAGTATGCAAACCTTTTTCCTGAGAAATGGGCAGGCAGGGGAAGTGAGGACGCAGGACTCGATTAGAACTTTCTCTCCCTGCTGTCTGGGCTAACATTCAAGGGTCCTGGCTCCCCATCCTGAAAGTGAGCTCTTTTCATTGATTGATTTTCTCCTTTTTAGTGAAAAGAACTATGGTCTATATCAAGTTCAAGGACTTGAAAACCAATATTAGGAAGACTAAGTAACAGTGTAACTTTAAAGTCAGAGAGGGGCACCAGCTCGGTGGCACAGCGGTTAAGTGCGTATGTTCTGCTTCTGTGGCCCGGGGTTCACCAGTTCGGATCCAGGGTGCCGACATGGCACCGCTTGGCACGCCATGCTGTGGTAGGCGTCCCACATATAAAGCAGAGGAACGTGGGCATAGATGTTAACTCAGGGCCAGTCTTCCTCAGCAAAAAAAAAAGAGAGGAGGATTGGCAGCAGTTAGCTCAGGGCTAATCTTCCTCAAAAAAAATAAAAATAAAAAAAATAAAGCCAGAGAGGCCTGTGACTGGATCCTGACCATGACATACACTAAACTCTGTAAGCTTGAAAAATGTGCTGTTCTCTCAGCCTCAAGTTCTGCGTCTATAAAATGGGGTTAATACTTACCACCTCCTAGGTTTCCTTTGACACTGAGATAATCTGCATAGAACTCTTAGCACACTACCTAGGTAGCACAGCGCTCTACAATTGTATTTAAAAAATTACTAACAATTACTGAGCAGTTACTATTTTATTAGTACACTAATGTGTATTAATTTGGATACTTTTGAAGTCAAATAACAAAAACCTTTCCTCAACTAGCTTCACCATTAAGAAAAAATTATTTTTCACATAGCAGTAAGTCTCCAAGGTTGGGGCTCCAGAGTTGATGAGTTTAGTGGATCAACAATGTTACCAAGGACCCAGGTAATTTCTATCTTTGTTCCCTGCCATTTTTGTCCTATTGGCTTTGTCTTCAGGCCAGCTTTCTTCTGTCTAGAACTTGGCTTCCACACAACCATCAGCACAACCAGGCACAACAGCACCCAAGAAAGAAGACACCATATGTGTATGTGGGTTTGTGTTTTTTTTAAGAAAAAAAGACTTTTCCATTTCTGGCCATGAAACTGTAGCTGCTATTGGAATTGCCTTCCTGCCATAAACAACCGCAAAACTGGACAAAATACATGAAAAAACCGTTTTCAACCATTGTACATAGGCAGTGCAGGGTGATCCCCGAGAGAAGGGAAAAAAATTAGATGAGCCCTACAATTGCTCTGGCTTCTTTCCTGGAGACATTTCTGGATCTTAGAGCAGAAAGGAGACCCAAGCAGAGCGTGGCAGCCTCTCTTGGTTTGGGAAACAGAGATCGTAGTTGGAGGACATGGCATTTGGAATTTGGGGCAGAGGACTGGAGAGATGAAAACTACACAGAGAGAGAACACCCAGCAATCTGCTTAAGGAGAACCTTTGAGTCTTTGGTTGAATACTAAGCCTCATAAACTCAGAGTAAAACTGCACAAGGCTGGGCAATAAAACAACTCTTGAAGCTGCGCAATTCCCAACGTTCACACGGGCATGCCAGCTGTTTGCATTCCAGCCAGCTGGAGTAGAACGTCTTCTCTGGATGCCTGGGCATTCGGTAGACTGCAGAAGGGTTGTGCCTTAGCAGTAAGGCTAAACCAGCCCCAGAGTGAACGCTACTGCCTTCAAAAAGGTTTACAGAATCCTCAAAAGAATTAAGCTGTTTTTTTAATATAAGTTATGTCTCATTCAATATTTAGGACATGCTTATACTAAAACTTGCTCATTGTCTGAGGTTCAAGGTTAACTAGGTGCTCTGTGTTTTTATTTGCTAAATCTGGCAACTCTAGATAAGTGTACTGTGGTTATGGAAGACGTTACCATCAAGAGAAGCTGGGTGAAGGATACACAGGAACTCTGTTCCACCTTTGCAACTGTTCTGTAAATCTAAAATTACTTTAAGATAAAAGGCTAAAAAATTGAGTTTATAAAATATTTTTAATGACACGAGAATATGTTATATGAAAAAAAGCTGGAAACAGAGCTGGGTATTCATTATGATATCATCTATGTAATTTTTTAATGAAATTTATCCTTAAAGGGTAAAAAACACTGAAAGGAAATATATAAATATTAACAATTGTTATTATGGATGATTATATTCTGTGATGTTTTATTTTCTTTTTTATACTTTTAACAACTTTTGCATAATAAGCATACATTAATTCTCATAATAGAAATTCTTTTAAATAGCTAAAAATAATCAAGCTTAGCAGCAGGTAAGCTGAATTGCTTGTCCATACAAAGCCCATCACTCTTTAAAGGAAGACAACAAAATCCAGATATTTGACAGTAAAATGCTCACAATGCCTAGTGTGCAATAGTTATGAAACATGCAAAGAAACAGAAAAATATGACTCTTAACTAAAAGAAAAATCAGTCAATAGAGACAGACTTAAAAGTGACAGTCATGGTAGAATTTTCAAAAAAGGAATTTAAATAGATATTATAAATATGTCCAAGAATTCAAGGTAAAACATGAAGATAGTGAAGACATAAATGGAAACTACAAAAATAATGAAATGGAACTTCTAGAGCTGAAAATACAATATCTGAAATGAAAATTCACTGGATGAGCTTACCAGCATAATCAACACTACAGAAGAAAAGATCAGTGACATGAAGACATAGCAATAAAAGCTATCCAAATTGAAGCACAGACAAAAAAAGTTTTTCAAACAATGGGTAGAGCTACAGTGACCTATGGAATAATATCAAGTGACTAACATACAAATAATCAGAGTTTAGAAGGACAAAAAGTGGGGCAAAAAAATATATTTGAAGAAATAGCGGCCAAAATTTTTCAAAATTTGATGAAAACTATAAACCACAGGTCTTAAAATTTTAATTAGCCTTGTACAGGATAAACACAAAGAAAATCACAGCAAAACACATCATAATAAAATTGCGGAAAACCAGTGATAAAGAGGAAATTTTAAAAGTAGCCAGAGAAAGAAATACATTGTATCCAGGAGAACAAAGATGAGAGCAATGGCAGACTTCTTATCGAAAATACTGCAAGCCAGAAGACAATGAAATGACATCTTTAAAGTGCCGAAAGAAAAAGAAATTTTATAACCTAGAATTCTATATCCAGGGGAAACTGTGTCCTTCAAAAAGGAAGACAAAATAAAGACATGTTCAGGCAAACAAAAGCTGGAGAATTTGTCACCAGCAGCAGTACCTTACAAGAAATGTTAAGGAAGTTTTTTAAGCAGAAGGAAAACAATTCCCGATGGAAATTGGGAAGCACACAAGGAAATGAAGAGCTCTGGAAATGTAAGTGTGTAGATTAATATGACATTGTTTCTTATTTTAAGATTTCTTTAAAAGATAATTGACTGTTTAAAGCAAAAATAATATTGTAGTCTGAGATTTATAACACATGTAGAAGAAAATTAATGAACCATAGCACAAAGGAGTAGACTACAGTGTTGTAAGGCTCTTCTATTTCCATGAGGTAGACTAGGACAAGTTAAAAATGCAGACTGAAAACACAGAAACTACTTTAAAAAAGAAATGCAAAGAGGTGTAGCTAACAGCCAAAAGAAGAGATAAAATGGAATACTAAAAAGCAAAATAAAACTCAATAAAAATAAAGGCAGAAAAAGAACAGATGAGACAAATAGAAAACAGTTACAGGGCAGAGAATGTCAGAATAGATAAGAAAGCAAAATCCAACTATCTACTGTCTACAAAAATTGCACTTTAAGTATAAAGTCATAGACATGTAAAAGTAAAAGGATGAAAAACGATAAACCATACAAACGTGAATCTGGAAAAAATTCTGAGAGACATATTTGATAAAGGACTTATATTCAAAATATATAGCGAACTCTTATAATTCATTAGCAAAAAGATGAACAACCCAATTAAAAATGGGCAAAAAGGGCCAGCCCTGGTGGCCTAGTCTTTAAGTTTAGTGTACTCTGCTTCAGTGGCCCCAGTTCGGTTCCTGGGCACGGACCTACACTGCTCTGTTGGTGGCTGTGCTGTGCTGGTGGCCCACATACTGAAAAATAGAGGAAGACTGGCATGGATGTTAGCTCAGGGTGAATCTTCCTCAGGAAAAACAGGGCAAAATATTTGAACAGACATTTCGTCAAAGAAGATATACAGATGGCAAATAAGCACATAAAAAGATACTCTACGTAATTAGTCACCAGGAAAATGCAAATTAAAACCACAATGAGGTTCTACTACAGACCCACTAGAGTAGCTTAAATTGAAAATGTCTGATGATACCAAGTGTTGATAAGGGTATGGAGGAACTGAAACTCTCATATGTTTTGGGTAGAAATACCAAATGATATATTCCAAAATGTTACTTTGGAAAACAGTTTAGCAGTGTCTTATAAATTTAAGCATAAACCTAATGTATGATCCGATAATAACACCTCCAGGTATTTTCCCAAGAGAAATGAAACATATGTCCACACAAACACTTTCTTGCAAATGCTCATAGTACCTTTGTTCATAATACACAAAAAATGGAAAGAACCCAAATGTACATCAACTGTGGAATGGATAAATAAATTGTATTACATCTATATAATGGAATACTGATCAGCAATAAAAAGGAATGAACTGCTGCTACGTACAACAATACGAATGAATCTCAAAAGCATTATGCTATGTGAAAGAAGTCGGGCATACAAGGCAATCTCTGTATGATTCGATTTACGTGAAATTTTAGAAAAGGCAAAAGTATAGTGATAGAAAGTACAGATAGCACAGATCAGTGATTGCCGGGCCTGAGTGTGGAGGGAGGGGGATTGACTACAAAGCGGCACGGGGAACTTTTGGGGACACGGAAATATTCTTTATCATGATTGTGGTTATGGTTACATGACTGTCTAGATTTGTAAAAACTCATCAAACTGTATACTCAAATTCGTGAATTTTATTGTATGTAAATGATACCTCAATAAAGCTTAAAAATAATAACAAAAAGAAAACGGAAACAAGAAAAAAGCAGTAATCATGAGAAAGCAAGAGTGGCTATATTAAAATAAGAAAAAAGACCTTTCCAAGAACTTCTTCCAGAAGACTTCCCCTCACATTTCATTGGCCAGAATTTCCTCACGTGTTCGTCTTTAAACCAATCGCTGATAAGGGAATGACACTTAGGAGGGTTCTAGTTTAGAGCTTTAGAGAGCTCAGACTGCAGAGCAATCAGGGAGGACCCACTGGAACTGGGGATGGAGCCAGCCTCATACGAGGCACATGGCTCAACAGAGGTGCATAGACTCCTGAACAACAGTGAGGTTCTGTTGTGAGGGAAACTGTGGCAGCTGTAACAAGTAAGCCCCCACATTTCAGTGACTTACCACCATCAAAGCTTTCCTCCATGTAGAGATTCTGGGACTCTTGTTTCTTCCCCATCTATGGCTCTGTCATCTTAGGCCTGTGCTTCCAACCAGCAGACAGGGGAAGAGAGTATGAAGAAGCCACATAACTACTTCTTAACCTGCTCCCCTCAAAGTTACATGTGAAATTTCTGCTCACACTCACTGAAAAGACCTAGTCATGTAGCCACATCCAGATGGAAAGGGAGCTGGAAATATGGTCCCTAGCAGGAGAGCCGATTCCTGGTGATAATTCCACACTGAGGAATGGGGCACACATTCTGGTAGGCAGCTGGTTGTCTACCATGGTGAGGGCGGAGGTGGGGACGCTCAACATTGAGTGACAAGCCAACAGCTTCTACCACAGAAAATGTATTATTTACCCTTTCTCAATTATCCCCAAAACAATGCTTTGTCATAGATATTATGATTGTCCCCATTTTACAGATGTGAGTCTGAGACCCAGAGAGGTTAAATAACATGCGCCAGGTCAGATAGCTTCTGTAAGTGGCAGAGCCAGAATGTTCATCTACGCGGTGTGACTCCAGTTCAGCTCTCTTAATCTTTATTCAAAATTGCCTGAAGAAAAACATCACCTCTTCTTTCTTCATCATTTGACTATTGGAGCTTTTGGCTCAGATGAGTGTCTGAAGGAAAACTTCTGAGAGCAGGCCACACAGATGAGGAGCAGGTGTCCGCTGGACACTCACCAAGTTCTCTCTTGTCATGGTATCACGGACCCTGGAAACACTATACCAGCCTTCTTTTCTAGAATAATGTTGACTCATGTCTGGGCAAATAAGAAAAGTTTAGTCCAAGTAAATCTGTTCCAATAAATCCTAACTCTCTCATTTTGCAGGAATGACCAGTTCCCATGACTCACATGGCACCCCCCCACCCCCACCCAAAGGGTTTCACTGTTTTTTTTATACTAACACCCAGTGAGGAGAGGTAACCTTTTATTCTTCTTGGTTTTCATCATAATCTGTGACCATCCCTGGCATTCTGCATATCACACATGTGCCCTAGGTTGCAAGAGAAGGATGGTCTCGTGGTAGTAGGCGGCACAGGTAAAGGCGAGGGCTGGCAGGGGTCTTTTGCAATGTATTAAGCTAGTAGTACCATCCACATCTCATTTTTTATTAAAAACACAAATGTCACCCCCCCTACAGCTGCCACTGTCAGACGAACAAGGTTGGAGGAAGAGAATGCTAAACAAGTTCATTCTGATTCAAAGTCCTTGGTACATTATCTGAAAATGTGTTTACAGAGGGCGAATTTCTTCTCCTAGAAGAGAGAGCCTCATTCAAGCCATTTGCCTCTTTAATCAGAGCTCAGGAACTTTCCAAGTTAATTTATTTTAAGCAATTTCCTGCTGGAAATCCAGCACAGAGGTGGTCATACCCTCCATTTGAAGTGCTAATAATTCACATTGTAACTCCAGTCGGCTCCCTTGTCTACATTTGGCATACTTTATGGGATCATTTTAATATTTCATCATGACTTTAATAAACTGTGTAATCTTGCACAAGTTACTCAGGCTCTCTGGGCCTCAGATGCCTCATCTGTAAGATGAGAGGGTTGGACTAGATAAATGGTTTTGGGTTATTTTTCCCCAAGTAAAATTTTATGTGGCTCTCTGATAGGTAAAAGAGATAAAACTGCACTAGTTGGAGCTGAAGCATTTACGGAGCGGACCTACTATGTGTCGAGCACCGTGCTGGTTGCCGGGATACAAAGCTGAGTGGAACACAGCCTCTACTCTCATTCTAGTGGGGGAGACAGACATCAATACAGGACGGTTGTGTAACTATAAGACACATGCGTTAAAGGCAGAGCTAGAGATATGCAAGGGGCAGGGGTGGACACCAGCCTGGGGAAATAGGGAGGGCTCTCGGAGGAGGATGAGTAGTTGCAGCAGATGTCACTGTTGCATCCCCTGGCTCCTCTTGGGGCTTCCACAAAGCCATGGAGGACGCTTCAGCGCATACTGCTAGGGGCCCACCTCAAGCACATCTGAGTCTCTGCACCTGCCTGCAAGAGGACTCTAGGCTAGGACAGGTGCAGACCAGAGGTGGGGAAGAGTTCATACCCTTCTGAGCCAACCACAGCTGTGGAGGTGGGAGAACCAGACAGTAAGTGCCTGAGCCTTCTGTCACCTGGGGGATAGTCTGAGGCACATTCTATACAGTTGGCCCCCTGGATACACACACTTTATTGACTTTCTCCTTTCACTGACTTGCCTTGCTCCCTCACCACTGCTTTCTGAGATCACTTCCCAAATAGATGACTCACACCCAAGTCAGTGTCTCAGGTTTTGCTTTCAAGGGAAGCTAACCTGAAGGAGCGGCCACATGAAGAGGAGTGAAAGGATTTCTGAGGGAGGGCATGGCAGCAGCAAATGCTCAAAAGTGAGAAACAGCAGAGCATGGGGAACACGAGTGGTTCAGTGCTGGCTGGACCATGGCATTGGAGCCGTTGATTACATAGAGTCCCCGGGAAAACACCCTCCATCTGCCCAGGACGCTCTCAGACCACTCCGACCACCCATTGTATGCTTAGAGAAAGCAAGCTAATTCTAATATTTGCTAACCAGTGCAGACAGACGACCAGTGCACTTTTCTGGGGAGAGGCAGCTGCCTGGTGCTCTTGGAAACCATGTTCTTTCTTGAAGATCTCCTGTGACTCTAACGGGTTGCAGTCCCTTCTCTTATCACACTGGGCTTCGAGTTCAAGGGCGGCTGACACAGCCTAATCACATTCTCTGGAAGCAGAGTCCATTGTATTATTACCTCATTGTATTTAATCTGCAAATGAGGAGTTAGAATTTAAAATGTCTCTTGAAGGGCAGGAGGTGGGGAATAGAATTTTACAGTAGGGAGGATAGGAAACCTGCTTCTACATTGTGCATTGGCATGAATATAATAGAAATGAAAATGAAAGGTAAGATGAGGGAAAGGGAAAATAACAGTGGCAAGGTAAAGAGGAGCTGGAAGTGAGGTTATTCAAAATCCATGTTCTCAGCCCTATTCATTTGCTAGAGGGGGGCCCCAGATTTGACAGAAGCTTTCCAATCACTACCATGAAAAGAAGAGCACTGCCAGTTATAATATTTAGAGAGACCATAAGGTAAAAAGAAGTCAGCTGCTAAGGAAAAGCACAACTATTTGTAGTATTGAGACAGAATAAAATTTCTCCATGAGTCGTAAGTAGAGAGGCTGCTGTCTGATGTAATGAAGAGCATCTGTAAAGCTGTCCTTCCAGGAAACACAATGACAAAGTGCACAGGGCTGTTTCTTAGGACATCCCTCAGTACAGACTGATGGCATCATAACAAAATGCAATTCCGTAAAAGCAACTTTATGGGGTGCCGATATGATATAGCCAAGTATCAAGGCCACTGATGGTCTACTTAATTCATAATTCAGGGGTAGGTCTTAGGGTAGCTAGAAGAATGTACAGACTGTGTTTACTTCAGGTAATCTTCCATAAATACTGTTTCTCTCGGCTGAGCTTTTAAAAATATTGAGGAGCTCTAAGTTTGAAATCACCATCTGGATGGTGGCTTTTCCAGGTGGCTGGTTAAGCACAAAACCGCCTGCTCTTCTCATCAATCGGCCCAGGTGGGGCAGGTCTGCCATCCTCTGGTGCAATGCTGGGGCCACACCAGGACACGGGCCGTGGCTCGGAAGGGGACCTCCAGGGTTTTCACGGGCAGGGCGCCCAAGATTCTCCTCAGAAAGTATTGATGCATTCTTTCTAACTCAGAGGCAAATGGGTGATCAGGACCCCACAAACTTTATATCATAAAACACGATACAACAATTTTAGCCCAGGAAAAAAATATGAACCAGGGGCTACAAAACCTGCTTCTCCAGTGAGGGAAGAAAAGCCATTCAGTAAAGTACCTCGAAGTGGCTGGCTGGCAAAATGCCACTCCGTGGCACCTTCCAAGACAGACAAAGTTGCAAAATGTACCCCTCTGCTAAGTGACTTGCTGAGGGTGATTGTGAGCTAAAAGTGGGTAAACCTGGGGAGATGTCTACCAAAAATGACGGCTTGGCTTTAGAATAATAAACCTAGGAGCCCTCTCCAGTAGAGAGGAGGTAGGGCGCAGGGGTAGTAATCCCGGCTTTTCAGAATAAAGCCATGGCATCTGCACAGGACCTTCCTCTCTTCTGTAACACTGCAGGGCATACAGCCAGCCCAGCCCAAACGGTTGGGAGTTGGAGAAGAGAGCAGCAGCACAGATAAAGATTTAACTTTGGAAGAGAGTTGGCTGGACTGGGATAAAGCAGACAATTGTGAGGTTGAAAAGGACTTCCTTCAAAATCAGCTTGTCTAGGGCCCAACCTAATAAATTTCCCGACGGCCACCCTACAGGTAGGCAGGCATTTAACCTCTGAATGCTGAATGCTTTTTAGAAAGGAGAGGGTCTCACCAAATAACGGAGCTCCCTCATCAACGAGTTGACTCTGGTTATCCAAACGAGGCCAATTCTGTCTCTTGGCAATTTTTACCCCGTGACTCAACATAACTCCCCCCACCCCCCTCAAGCAAGTCTGTTCCTCCTCTGAAATGCAAAACTTCAAAATAATCTGAAGATAACTACTCAGAGCTCCCTGTTGTCTTCTCCAAGTTTTCCAGAAGAACCTATTTCCATATAAGGTAACTCCTCTCTGGATGAGCGTTGGCAAGATTTAGCAAATAAAAATACAGGATGCTCAGTTGAATTTGAGTTTCAGATAAACAAGGAATACTTTTTTAGTACAAGTATGCTCCGTGTAATGTTGGGGCATCTTCAGCCCAGATGATAGCTTATTTGCAGAACGCTACACACCATGGCTTCTGCCTCTCTTATCTACTTTCCTCTCTTTCAGTTTCCTTTGTTCTTCTGGCATCAGTCTTCTCCCCTTCTTTCCATACATTAAACTAGATTATAAACTCCTCCAGGCCAAGGGCCATGTATACTCTTAACATGATAATCCTGCCTCACTTTTGTAGAGAGCTTTTATTGCAAAAGCTTCATCCTGTTCTATTTTCTTATTTTCTCCTCACACTCTTTCACCCCATTGTCCCTACAGGGTGGATGCTGGGAGATGATTCCGGCCTGGTGGAATGGAATGGGGTGGTTCTAGTCACCTGAGAACACTTTCTCCACTATCTCCCATTTCAGGCTTCTAGGCTGGAGGTCACAGAGCACAGCCCTTGGCAGGCTCATGCTTAACCCTTTCCAAACAGATAAGGCCCCTTACCATTTTTTGAAGCTTGTCAGTGGGCATTCCACAACTTCCCCCAGGGCCTCACCAGGATTGAATGACTCTCACTCCTCAGGAAATGAAGGCTTCCTCTCCCACCCCTCCCTCTTTAACTCTTAATTCCATTCTCTAATTCTCTGATTAAATCTTAAATTTCTTTTTGATTAACATTCCCCTGTTTAACTTCAATAGGGGAACTAGACACCTGGAAACAAAACAAGGACTATTTTAACGAAAGTGATTAGTGGAATGAAATATTGCCATGGAACACACTCTTTCCCCTGCCACTGGGCTGAAGTAGGGTGAGGGCCACCTGGAGACCGTGTGTGTGTATGGGCTGGTGGAGGTGGCAGGGCTAACATACCAGGTCCGGATGAATCTTAGAACAATCCACAAATTCATTTTGGGACCTTATAGCATTTCCATTCTCAACTCAAAAATAACATGACCTTTCTGATCTCCACGGGAAAACCTGTTTGGTGGGAAGAGTGAGGATCCTCATGGGGTTTTCAGGGGCAATGTGTCTGCAGACAGACACGTGTAATCAAGAGACAATAATGGCTGGCTGTTGTGACCACAGCCTCTGAGAGTCACTACAATCTGGCAAGGAAACCCTTAGCGGGACTCACTTCCTTGGGGATGGGTGTGGATCGGAGATGCTGGAGGGTGAGGCTTCCCGCCCCAGGCAAGCCCGTAGACTAACCAAGCTGAGAACAATTGGCTGGGGCAAAAGCCTTACCTGTATAGAAGGTTACTCACTCTGGCAAATAAATACCTTTTATAGTAAATGCATCATCAGATTCCAGAGTCATGAATTCACAGATTGTGCTGGTCTGCTGCAGGTGCTATGTTTCTTTAGTTAGAAACATTTTATCCTTTGGTAGTCAGGACTATGCAGAGGGTGTGGTGGTTATGACCAACTGTCTGGAGCTATTAATTTATGCTCATTTTCTGCTACAAAAACTGCTGTATTGGGCTGACTCCCATGACACAGCTGACTGCCCACCACCAACAGGCTACCCACGTCAGTACACTTCTACTTGCCCTGCCTGGACAATCTTATTTATTCTTTCCATTTCAACTACTAATCACTGTTATTTCCTTGACTGTAAGATGCACCATTAATTTAATGACACTTTGGGGTGGGGAGGGCGAGGAGAAGAATCCCTACCATATTAAATATACAAAAGTTATTCTAAGCTCATCCCAACATCTCACAGCAGAATACCTATTGATAGTTTGAGACATTTCACAGTCATCCCTCCAAGCTTTTTTTTTTTTTTTTTTTGAGGAAGATTAGCCCTGAGCTAACATCTGCTGCCAATCTTCCTCTTTTTGTTGAGGAAGATTGGCCCTGAGCTAACATCCATACCCTTCTTCCTCTGCTTTATATGTGGGACGCCTACCACAGCATGGCGTCCCACACCCAGGATCCGAACTGGGGGACCCTGGGGCTGCTGAAGCGGAATGTGCACACTTAACCGCTGGGCCACTGGGCCGGCCTCCTCCCCGCTTTTTCTTGACAACCATCTCCAGGACTGACCACTCCCTGTGTCACACCTGCCCCTTGCACATGCTGTCACACCTACTAAGTCCTGAGGCACAGACTGTAAGCACCTTAAGGGCAGGAACTGATTCATCTCTGGATTCCCAGGGTCTAGCCCAGTGCTTGGCATTAATTCACTCTATAAATATTCATTGAAGACCTATCATGTGCCACGCACACTCCTAGACTTGCACTTGTTTGTTAACAACAGAGTTTTTAGCAAACCTCGACTCTGCAGTGACATGGGAGGTACAAAACGAGAATGTGGCAGTTTCCCAGGCCCTTCCATTATGAGACAGAGATGGGAACAGTATGTACGTTGGGCTGTCTTAGCTCGGGCCGCTATAACAAAGTGCCCTAGACTGGGTGGCTTAAACTACAAACATTTATTTCTCACAGTTCTAGAGGCTGGGAAGTCCAAGATGTTGACTGATTCAGTTCCTGATGAAACCTTTTTCCTGGTTTGCAGACAAATGCCTTTTTGCTGTATCCTTAACGTGGCAGAAAGACCATCTCGCTCGTGTCTCTTCTTATAAGGGCACTAATCTCATTCATGAGGGCTCCACCCTCAGGACCTAATTACCTCCCAAAGGCTCCAACCTCCACATACCACTGGGGCTTAGGGCTTCAATATGTGAATTTAGGCAGGACACAAACATTCAGTCCATAGCGTGTGCTAGACTGAATGTGATCAAGTGCCAAAATGTGTGGTCTAGACGTGAAGGGCAGTGGGTCGTTAAGAAACGGAAAGATCTGAGCTTCCAGAGGGGCCAGGTCTTACTCTCCTCTGTAGCTCCAGCATCTCCCAGGGCCTAACATTAGGCTTGCACTTCAGCTTGAGTGAATTCAATTGAAAAACTTACCAGGGAAATTCTAGAGGATTCTCTGGAATGGGAAGCAGAAAGGAGTTGCAGGTTGGATGAACAGCATGAAGAAAGGCTTGATGGCAAGACTAAATTTTTAAAAAAATTTCCTATTGTGTTAAAATATATATGACATAGAATTTACCATTTTAACCATTTTTAAGTGTACAGGTCACTGGCATTAAGTACGTTCACATGGTTGCACACCCAGGAATGAATTTTTAAGAGTCTCTTTCAGAAGGGTTCATACCTAGCTGCTCACACATTTGTTAGTGGAAGTAAGAAACTCTTGTTAATGGAAATCAGGATGTGTCAGGGTAAAAGCAGTGCCCTCCCCAATTTGGGCAGTTTCCCCATTAACATCTGTGATTTGTTTCCAATATATTAATGAAAGGCTGTGGTGTTGAGGGGACAGGGGCACCAGCCTTGCTTCCTGTATGTTTGAATCATCCTTGAGAAGCTTTAAACAATGAACACTAAATTTTTTTCTCAATACTGGGCCTTTTGTATTCAAATCAAAAGCACAAAACCTTATTGTGGGGAAAAAAAGAGTCTTTATTGGCAACCAGTTGTGTCCACTTAAAGCAATGAATATAAAGCTTTAAGAGTACATTCCACATGAAGTACTGTAGCTATTAATACACTTTTTTTTTTTCCATGGGGCTATTGTGGGAAGTGTTCTAATCAGTGCCATAGGCGCCCTGGAGAGGGAAGGAGGCGGGGGAGGGAAGGCGAGGACCCTCAGCCAGGAGCAGCGAGCAGAGGGTGCGAGAGCTGGGTTCTGGTCTTGCCACCCGGCTGTGAGTCCTTGGGCGAGTCACCTAAACACTTAGGCCATTGGACCATGGAGAGGTCGGAATCCACGGCCTTTGAAATCCTTTCATCTCTTTCAATCCTATCTGAATCATTTTTAGGAAGGGCCCAGAGGCTGGTCGGTGGGGTGCTCGGCTAGGGAGGGGTGGGTGAACGCGCCGGGAGTTAGCCGAGGGAACAGCAGACACGCGTGGGTGACTCCAGAGTGGTGGAATGCGGGCTGTCCCGGAACGGAGCTAAAGCGATGGGATTTCCAGACAAGTCTTTCCAAGGCCAACTTTTAAAGGTCGGAGGAAAGTTAGTGGTGGGGTGGGGGCCCCGAGGGGAGAGCTGGGTGGGCTCCGCCGCCTCCTCCCCTTTAAGCGGGTGGCCCGGCGCCTCCTCCGTTACCTGGAGCGGGGAGGGGCTTGGGAAAGTTTGTGTTTGTTGCTGGCAAAGCGCCGGATGGGAGGCGCGGGCGGGCGGGCGCTGCGGTTCTTCCCTTTTGCTTTCGGGAAGCGGTCGGGGCTGCACACTCGGCTCGGCGGGCGGCTCCGGCGCCCGGCTCGTGGTGCCCGGCCGGCTGGAGGCGGGAGGTGGCGGCGGGCGCGGGGCAGGGGCGCACGTCCTCCCCAGCGCTGGGATTTCTCGGCTCGCGAGGAGAGCGGAGCAGGCGCGCGGCCCAGGCGGAGGAGCGCCGACTCTGGAGCAGCCGGAGCTGGAGGAGGAGGAGGAGGAGAGGCGGCGGGGAAGGAGGAGGCGGGGGACAGTCGCTCCCGCCCGGCGAGCATGGGGCGCCTGGCGCCGAGGCCGCTGCTGCTGGCTCTCCTGTCGCTGGGTGAGTGCGCGCGGGGCCCGGCGGGGCGCGAGGGGACCGGCGGGCCCCTGGAGGCTCGGCGGGGCGCGGCTGCGGCGTGCGGCCTGGGGCGGCGAGGGGGCCGGGGCCGCTCCCGGGAGACCGGCCGGGGTAGGCGGGTGGCGGGGAACGGCCGCGGTGCCGCGGGGAGCCGAGTGCGAACCCGGCCCGGCCGCGCGGGGTGCGAGTCGCCGCTCCGCCGGGCCGAGCCTCGCCGCCCGCGTGTGCCGGGGGGAGTGGCCCGGGGCCGGATTCCCCCAGCCCTCCCTACCTGTTGGCGCCCGCCAGCCCGGCTCACCTTGAACTCCGGGGCTGGAAGGTGCTGCGGTCCCCGGCCCGAGTCCCCGGCTTGGGAGCGGAAATATGCCCCTTGGATATGACCCGCCATGGCCCAGACCGGCGGGATCGCTTTGCACACACACAAACCCACACCGAGGTGCCTTTCCAGGGAAGCGAGGGAATCCACCAACTTCCTTCTGCGAAGGTCACAGATGGCCCAGAGCGCTACAATAGAAATCGGTGTGCGAGTCCCAACGTCCTGTTAGTTGTGGCCTCATCTTCTGCCTCAGTCTTTTCCTTGAGCTGTTCTTGAAGCTGCCTGGCTGCATACTTACACACAAAGACCTGGGAGCCTTGGCCTCTCCAACTTTTCCGACCTGTTACTTTTCCTCCTTTACTGTCCCCTCTCTTCCACCCTCCCTAAACCTAAACCTCTTGATTATTTGGCCCAGCGCCCTCCACCAACCCAAGGAATCTTTGGTGGGTTTTTTTTTTCCTCTCCATTTTCGATTCACCCATACATACAGACACCATCTTCATGTGGTGTAATATGGTATATTAACATAATCATGTGATTATCAGCCACAGAAATACATCTGCTTATTAAGTGCCCACCGTGGTACACCTGAGGGCTGACTTGTAAATGCTCTGATATGCTTGGATGCCTTTGGTCATTGTCAACCAGAACAGAATGAATTCTGCCATCTGACCAGGCGTTCTCTCCCTCCCTTCTAGAGAAGGCACATCTGAATCTTTTAGGAAGTGCATGGTGTGTGGTGTCAGTCCCAACCAGGCCCCAGCTGCACATAGGGTAAATGACCACTCTGCACTTATGGTCAGAGGGTCCCAGTGGAGGCCTTCCACAGCCACTCCTGCCCTGCTGGCTCCAGGACCCACACTGTCCCAACCCCCATGATTCTTGCTGCCAGTGGGCAAGCCGTTCTAGCTGCCACTGGATTTCCTTCCTTCCTTCTGAGGGGTCTTCTGGAACTCACTCCCTAAGAGAGCTCATCCAGCCACATTGATTTAGCTGCAATCATGTACAATAAGCTTCCAGATCTCTCACTTAATTTTGTACCATCTCTTCTGTGGTCTCGGATCCTAGTGCTTTTATTCTCTCTCTTTCACTCAGGGACCCTTGTAAGTTCTCCGTTCATTACACACTGCTAGGGATAATCCACACCCATTAATTGGCTAATGTGTCTGAGTCAAGCGGGGCCATGGCCAATGGTTGCACAGACTGTGCACTGCACAAACTCTGGGAGCTGCTATTCACTTGGTAGTCTGTGTGAATGACTCCCCCTAGAGTTGTGCAGTTCATAACCTGTGTACCAGTTAAGAGGATGGAGTCAGGTAGAAGTCCCTTGAGGAACTATGATAAGGGGGAAAACGGGAGAGTGGACAAACAGAGACTGGGGAAAACAAAATAGAAGAGGGGAAGGCCAAGCTTGGGGAAGTCTTGGATGTATATGAGTGTATCCTGTCCTGGCTGGACATCTCATGTTCTACACATAGGGAAAGCCTGTGGTGTCACCAGCCAATGCCTTTTCTCCTGTCAGTTCCCTGAACTTGATGTTCCACCTGGTCCCTCTGCCCCCCAGAATCTCACTCGGTGTGGCTTCAATTTGACCTCTGGGAAGCCACTCTAGCACTGTACTGATTCCTGAAACGTACTATGTTGATATGCAGGATCATCTTTCCTCTTGTATTGCAACCTGGGCATAATCTTACTGTCACTCTCTTTGACCTTTACGTTCACACTGTCGCTCAATCTTGTGGCTTTTCCCAGAGTGCAGACTTGAGCATCTCCTGTCTTTCCTGTGTCTAAAGCTACTATCCTAGCCCAGCTTCTGATAGTTCCCCATATAGATAACTTCTCACATCTTCCTGGTTGACTTTCTCCTCCAACCTCCCTTCTAAGTTCATCATTTTCCTAAAGGATCATTTTTGGGTGTCCTGCCTTTGCTCATTCGTTCTCTGGGATTTTTGTCAAGGATATGCTGACCCTGTGTTCTCTTCCCTCTAGTCTTTTCTCTGATTCAGACACTTCATTCCAAGTAACCTCCTTACTTTCCTTTACATAGGGTCTATGTGAACCGCTGGCTTTTCCATTTCCCATGGCCTGGAAATGCCCCTCCTGCTTCTCGTCTTGCCTGTGTTATTTCCTTTTTCCTCTAAAACCTGCTCCCTCCTTAGAGCTTTCCTAACTGAGTCTACCTGTCCATCCCATCAGAACCCACTCAGCTTCATAGAGCAGATTTCCACTTCTGTTACCTATGTCTGACCTGTCTTGTCCATCCATTCCATACAGCATTTCGGAAACACCCACTCTGTCCGTAAAAGTGTCCCAGACAAATTACCAAGACACAGTGGCTCACTGTGTGGTCCGTGGGAGTGGGTGGACAGATAATAAAACAGCTAGCCACAGGACAAAGTGAAATGCCTGACATAGAAACCAGGAGCTGGTAGGAAGCAAGAAAGAGGATGATTAATTTTGACTTGAGATTGGCGTTGATTTGGCTGAAGAGGTGACATTTGAGCTGAGCCTTGAGGATAATTAGAATTTTGAGAGAAAGGATAGAAGAGCATTCCAGGCTCTGGGGAAAAGCAGTAAGTGTGGATGAGTGAAAGTACTTGGCTCATTCAGAAATGGCATGTAAGTTCCATGTAACTGGAGGTGGGAGGAGGAGGATATAATGGGGGAGCAATCAGGAACGGTGGGTTTGGGATGGATTTGGAGGGCTGTTTGTGCTGTGCTGAGAAGTCTGGACTATTAGGGGTGGGTTTGTTGGCCTTGTGGGGGCTGCCAGGCAGCCTGTGCTTCTCCCATCATAGCACTCATTTATCTCACGGTAGGTAATTATCTGTTCCTGGTCTAAATCCCCACCTTGTTTATTCCCCAGGGGTAGGGATCATGTCGCACTTGTTAGCTATAGTATCCCTGGTACTGATAGGGTAGCTGGCACAAAGTAGATGTTTGATAAATATTGACTGACTGAGTGAATACATGCGTGTATCTCTATCTGTGGGTAACAGGTAGCCACTGGAAATTCACAGGGTGAGAGGAATACAACATGGTGATGTGTTGAGGAAGGTCAGTGGTCTCCGGTGTGCAGCATGAATTAGGGAGTGGAAGGTATGAAGACTGTGGAGAGGGATTAAGATATTCTCTTAATTTGTGTCTTTTTGAAAAAGTTTGCAAATCTGTTGAAATGGATTTTAAATGAAAAGCATTGCATCTGTATTTTAAAATTCAAATAATATGGAAGGGTATTGTGTTAGTTGGGTAAGCTACACTGCTCTGACAAATAGACTCAGCGTGGAGTGGTTCGAACAATAGAAGTGTCTTTCATAACATTCCTCAGGGGATGTTTCAGATGAAGGGTTGGGTGGGATCCCTGCTCCATGCAGTCATTCTGGCTCCCAGGCTTCTGGCAGTTCTGCTGTCTTCCACCCTGGTTTCTAGATCACTTTGATTGTCATCATTGACCTTCCAGCCCCATAAAAGAGGGGAAGAGCATGGAGGAGAACATATGGAGCCTTCCTGGGCCAGCCTTGGAAGGGGCACACATTATTTCTGCACACATTCCATTTGAGAGACTTTCGTCTCATGCCACACTAGCTGCAAGGGAAGCTGAGAAATGCGAAGTGGCCTGGCAGCCGTGTGCCAGCTGCTGTGGAAGAAGAGAAGAACAGATGTGAAGGGACAGCTAGCAGCCTCTGTGTCAGTTATAAAGGGTGTAAGGTAAATAGAAAAGTGTGCCCACCTTCCCACTGTCCAGGCACAGCCACTCATGTATAATGTACACGTGTCTGTATACTAAATATTTTGTTTTTTGTTATAGCTTCCATACAGGGCTCTGCACCTGCCAGGCACTGAGTAATAATAGCTCTGTTTATAGAGTGCATATTAAGTGTCAGGCTCTATGTACATTCTCATATTTCATCCTCACAGCAGCACTTTGAGGAAGATACTGTTATTTTCTCCATATTACAGATGAGGAAACTGATGCCCAGAGAAGTTGTCTCTTGTCCAGGGTCATACAGCTATTATGTGGCAGAGCCAGGATTGACCCCAGGGCTCCATTCTGCCTCTACTAAGGAAAAGTTGACTGATGTTCATCGTAAACTTGTGCTGTTCCTTGCTTGAGAGTCGTTTAGGCAAAATAAGGATGATAGTGGTTTGAAAGCGAAAGTGTGGTTAAAAATAGGAGAGTCTCGGCTTAGTGCAGTCCAGACAATTCATAAGGGAGAGGCGGTGCCAGGATGCACCTCACAGAGGAGACAACTCTGTACTCCCAGCAGGTCACCACGCCTGCTCTGAGGAAAGGCACCGACATGCAGCTTCCTCCAGAAGCTGAGGGAAGAAAGGAAGGCTGGCAGGAGGAGCGCCAGCGAATCCACCCAGCTTAGCGGTCTTTGAAGTGCTGTGGCCTTCAGAGATTCCTTGGCACTCATTTTAGCCTTGTTAACAGAATTCCTGTATCTGCCAAGCTGATTAATGCCTGCCTTGGCTGTAATTATTCTTATTAGCCTGCTGAATAAGAACTCGAGTTGTCAGTGGTCCTTCCTTACGAGGCAGTCAGGCTGGTCGGTGTTTATCTGGCTATTTTGTTTCAGTGACGAGTTGCCGAGCTGAGTTTTACCCCATAGACTGAAGGTACATTTTCACATTGGCTTTGTGTCTGGCAGTTGAATATGGTGTGTGCTTGTCTGTCAGTGTGTGTCCGCATCTCGCTTTATCAAATGAAGTTGGGGGAAGCTGTCAGGGCAGTTCACAGCTATTCAGTTTAATCGCGTCGGTTTCTTAAAGGCAGGGTAGCCTGCCATTTGACTCTCTGCTTTGGGAAAATAACTTGAACTGGCAAAAATTCTTCATAATTTATCTTCTGGAAAAGGCGAAGTGCTGCAGTTGGCACAGTGAGTGGTTTTTCAGATCTTGGAATATTTTTCCCCACACCAACTGCAGTCTTTGCGAAACAACAGACTGAGACCCAGTAGTTAACACTGTCGCGTCCCAGCAATGCGATTTCCAGTGGACTAGAGATAATGGCACTGTGTACACGTGTGTGTTCTTCGAATGCTGATTTCTCCACAGTACTCCCTGAGTGTTTGTGCTAGATTGTGGGGTCGCTGAGCAGCATGATTCAAGTTTAAGTATGATGTTCTGGGACCTTAATTGGATCCTGCTTCGCACCTTTATAAGCAGCTGGAAAGTGAAAGCATTTACATCACTCAGAGTATTTCGGGGGAATGGAGAAACACTGGCCGCTGTGGCTCTTTCTAGGATGAATTTGGCTTAGAACTGTGAAGAATAGAATTGTGCTTAAGGGTTCAGGGCACATTTCGGAATGAGGGTGCTACTTTTGAATCCTAATGAAATAGAGGCAGTGTGCAGACAGATGGGTTACTTCTCAGACCTTAACAGTGACACCAAGCCGAGAACATCCTGATGATGGCTCTTACTTGGTCTTGTTTAGAGCTGGACTGGGCCAGAACTTCCCAGCTTGTTGTAAGGAGCCCGCATGGGTTTCAGGTGTGTTGTAGGTGTGTCATGATACCAGTGCCCTCTGGCCCTGGACCTCACAGGTCAGAGCCGCCTCTAAACCAGAAGTGCTGTTTTCCTCGAGAGCCATACAGATAGTTTCAGTGTCTGCGTGTGCTGTGATTTGACGGTGGTCGACAGTTGTCTTTTACCTTGTGAATCACAGCCCTTTAGCCCCAGCTTGGCCTTGGGATGAGTGGTTTGAAAGTGGAAGTGGATAAGCTTGGTGACATGGCATGTGGCTCATTTTTTCATTCAGCGAATATTGAGAGTGCCTTCTTCTCCAGGCCAGGCATTGTTCTGAGTGCCAGAGATTCTGCAGTGAACAGAGCTGACTTGAGCCTGCCCTCCAAGGGTGGGATAGGATGCATTAGACATGTGGTTGGTGGTGTTGCCAGAAAGTGCAGCACCACCCAGACGATTGAGGCAAGGGTCTAGGGCAAGGTCTTGGGAATGCCTACATTAGGGGACAGGAAATGGGGGCGGGGGTTCTAGAAAGAGTAGTGGGATGGCAGAAGAACTAGGAGATCACTGCCAAGCAGAGATGGGTGTGAGTAGACTTGTTAAAGAGGGATTGGTCAAAACCAGAAGGATAAAGATGACAAGAAGCCTTGGATTTGGAGATGGTGAGGAGGAGGGAAGGGAGAAGTGGAGGGGACGTGCAGGGGGCAGGAGTGTGGGGAGCCATCAGCCTTCTCAGCCCTGACAGTGGCCACCGAGTCCCAGGCCCGCCAGTCACATGTGCATGTTCCCTTTCGTTCTCTGCGCACATTGAAAGTTGCCCATGTTCCTCTGGATGTCTTCTCCGTGCTGCTTGGTGGAATTAACCTACTTTCTTTTTTTTTTTTAATTTTTTTATTATTATTATTATTGTTTTATTGAGTTATTGATAGGTTACAATCTTGTGAAATTTCAGTTGTACATTAATGTTTGTCAGTCATGTTGTAGGTGCACCACTTCACCCTTTGTGCCCACCCCCGACCCCACCTTTCCCCTGGTATCCACTAAACTGTTCTTGGTCCATAATTTTAAATTCCTCATATGAGTGGAGTCATGCACAGATTATCCTTCTCTCGCTGGCTTATTTCACTTAACATAATTCCCTCAAGGTCCATCCATGTTATTGCAAATGGAATGATTTTGTTCTGTTTTGCAGCTGAGTAGTATTCCATTGTATATATGTACCACATCTTCTTTATCCATTCGTCTGTTGATGGGCACTTAGGTTGCTTCCATGTCTTGGCTATTGTAAATATGCTGCAATGAACATTGGGGTGCATAGGACTTTTGGGATTGCTGACTTCAAGCTCTCTGGATAAATACCCAGTAGTGGGATGGCTGGATCGTATGGTAGTTCTACTTTTAGTTTTTTGAGGAATCTCCATGCTGTTTTCCATAGTGGCTGCGCCAGTTTGCATTCCCACCAGCAGTGTATGAGGGTTCCTTTTTCTCCACAACCTCTCCAACATTTGTTGCTATTAGTTTTAGATATTTTTGTCATTCTAACGGGTGTAAGGTGATATCTTAGTGTAGTTTTGATTTGCATTTCCCTGATGATCAGCGATGATGAGCATCTTTTCATGTGCCTCTTGGCCATCAGTATATCTTCTTTGGAGAAATGTCTGTTCATGTCTCCAGCCCATTCTTTGATTGGGTTGTTTGATGTTTTGTGGTTGAGTTGCGAGAGTTCTTTATATATTCTGGATATTAAGCCTTTGTCAGATATATGACTTGCAAATATTTTTTCCCAGTTAGTGGGTTGTCTTTTTGTTTCAATCCTGTTTTCATTTGCCTTGAAGAAGCTCTTTAATCTGATGAAGTCCCATTTGTTTATTCTTTCTATTGTTTCCCTTCTCTGAGAAGGCATGGTGTCCGAAAAGATCCTTTTAATATTGATGTCAAAGAGTGTACTGCCTACGTTTTCCTCCAGAAGCCTTATGGTTTCAGGTCTCACCTTTAGGTCTTTAATCCATTTTGAGTTTATTTTGGTGAATGGTGAAAAAGAATGGTCAATTTTCATTCTTTTACATGTGGCTTTCCAGTTTTCCCAGCACCATTTGTTGAAAAGACTTTCTTTTCTCCATTGTATGCCCTCAGCTCCTTTGTCAAAGATAAGCTGTCCATAGATGTGTGGTTTTATTTCTGGGCTTTCAATTCTGTTCCATTGATCTGTGCACCTGTTTTTGTACCAGTACCATGCTGTTTTGATTACTGTAGCTTTGTAGTATGTTTTGAAGTCAGGGATTGTGATGCCTCCCGTTTTGTTCTTTTTTCTCAGGATTGCTTTAGCAATTCAGGGTCTTTTGTTGCCCCATATGAATTTTAGGATTCTTTGTTCTAATTCTGTAAAGAATGTCATTGGGATTCTGATTGGGATGGCGTTGAATCTGTAGATTGCTTCAGGTAGAACGGACATTTTAACTATGTTTATTCTTCCAATCCATGTACAAGGAATGTCTTTCCATCTCCTTATGTCGTCATCCAATTCTCTCAGAAAGACCTTGTAATTTTCATTATATAGGTCCTTCACTTCCTTAGTTAAATTTACCCCAAGGTATTTTATTCTTTTTGTTGCGATTGTGAATGGTATTGTGTTCTTGAGTTCTTTTTCTGTTAGTTCATTACTGGAGTATAGAAATGCTACTGATTTATGCAAATTGATTTTATACCCTGCAACTTTGCTGTAGTTGTTGATTACTTCTAAGAGTTTTCCAATAGATTCTTTGGGGTTTTCTATATATAAGATCATGTCGTCTGCAAACAGCGAGAGTTTCACTTCTTCCCTCCCTATTTGGTTTCCTTTTTCTTGCCTGATTGCTCTGGCCAGGACCTCCAGTACTATGTTAAATAAGAGTGGTGATAGAGGGAATCCTTGTCTCGTTCCTGTTTTCAGGGGGATGGCGTTCAGTTTTTGCCCATTGAGTATGATGTTGGCTATGGGTTTGTCATATATGGCCTTTATTATGGAATTAACCTACTTTCTGATGCTGCTTTCAGGTCTTCAGCTTTTCACTGGAAGCCACAGCTCAGGGGCTTCGTGGCGGTTTTATAACCCATCTTTTTCCCATCTTCATCAGCTAGGAAGATTCCAGTAGTCTGTGTTACAAACAAACCATTTCATGTGTGTTTCTAAACTATTTCTGTTCTTGAAAATCACTCAGGTTGAGAAAAAATAGGGCTCAGGCTTCGGAATCAGTCCTCCATTTAAATCCTGTGCTCCAGCCAGGGGCATCTTGGACAGGTTTCCTAACCTCTCTGAACCTCAGTTTCCACATCTGTGAGAAGGGACTGATACCTCTGTTGCAGGTTTGTCACGAAGAGTAAAGGTAATATATCTAGAAAGATGCAAATAGGCCAGTGCAGTCTCTGAATCAGAGGCTGCCTTTTAACCAACCCCCCAGAGGGTTTGAATGCACATCAAGTTTGAGAAGCCCTGGTCTGGAAGCGTGCTTGACACGGGTTGTTTGGTAGCCTGGCTTCTTGGTGAACTCTGAGGCAAAGGCCGTGATCAGGGTCAGAGCTAGAGGAGAGTCGGGTGGGATGGGCCCCGTGGGGATGTGGCAGGCCTTCGGTTAGCCATGAAGGATAGGGTCAGCTTAGGTCTGTGCTGGAGGCAGTTGGCCTGGTTTTGTGACTATATCCCACCATGTTTGGCAGCCTGGGAGCAAGGGAGGAACATAGTGTGATCCCTGCATGAGATGAGAGTGGAAGGATGAGGGATGCAGGAATCTGTAAGCTGCTGCGACAGCATCACAGAGATGGCCTAGGAGTCCAGGTGGGACGGGCAGGTGAGTGGGGCCGGAAGGCCTGATTTATCGCAGAGGGTTTGAGGGTCTAGAGGTCATGATAAGGCTGAAAAAGCCAATTCAGAGGCACAGGGGAGTGGGTGGGCCAGGAAGGTAGGAGGGGAGGATCAAAAGAGGTAACTTGTGAGTCCAGGGTCTTGCACGTGGCAGTCTGAGGAGTAGCAGGCCAGGCTGGCAGTGGCCAAAGTAAACCCTTACCCAGAGTTTTTGCCTCTCACGTCATTTTGGCCAGTCTTCCTCTACTGTCTGACTGCAGGGGCCTGAATGGATTAGGAGACAGAGGTGTGACTTTTTAGAAGCATTAGTTCCAGGTGTTGTAGGGAAAATGTAGTAACCTGTGACTAAGATGAATTGGGGGTTGGGGAGGAGTTGGGCTGGGGAGGAACCAATATGAGGATTCTTTTCTCCCTGAGAAATTCCTTCCTACCTTTTATATAGCATTTATTTTGCACCAGGCACTGCACTTTCCATATATTAACTCATTTTATATGCTTCATAACCCTGTGAGGTAGGTACTATTATTGCTTCCATTTGAGAGATCAGGAAATCGAGTCAGAGAGGTAAAGTAACCTGTTCAAGGTCACATAGTAAGTAGCAGAGCTGCTGGGGTTCAAACTCAGATGGCTTAGCTCCAGAGTCTTGGCTTATAACCACAGTACACTGTTCTGCTTCTCTGCGTTAGTCCAGATATTGAGAGTCAAACATATGTTTGGAACCATAGAAAGGAATCGATACAGTTAGCCAAAATGTGATAACATTTGTTTCCTTGACTTTTAAAACAAGAGGCTTGGGTTCTGGTCCTTGATCTTCCACTCCCTAGTTCTGTGACCTTGGACAAGTTGCCTAATGGCTCTTAGCCTCTATAAAGTAAGGCGCTGGGCTAGCTGATCCTGAAGGCCCCCTTCCATCTCCAGAATTCTTTGAGTCCACGCTGACTCCTGCTGTTGGCCATATGGGCCGCCTGGTCCAGCCCTGGCTCCTGGCCGGTCTTCCCCAGTACTCCTCCCGTCTGTGCCTCTTATCCCTCACCTGCCTGGCGCCTCTCCACGACAGGCGACAGGCGGTTGGTGCTTCACAGGGCTCTGGGAGTTCTTGTTCTGTCATTGTATCAGCAACTAACTACTTCCTCCTTCTAGCCCATTTCCTGTGCTGTGAAATGGGCATCTTCATGGTTCTCTAGGTCACTGAGATGTCCCTACCACCAGGCTAACTGTGCTTTCAGACAGACTTCTGGGAAAAGTTAGAGAAACAGTAAAACCAATAGGCATTTCTAGATGACAGACTATTTTTTATTACTGATTTTTTTTTTGCAGGTTTTGTTGAGGATATCAGCCATGAGTAAGTTGGGGTGGAGTAATCGAGTCTCAGCCCTGAGAGGTGTGACTTGCGTTTTCTTCTCCATTTAGCCCTCAAGCCTGGGGAAGAGCCTGGGAGACAGTTATCCTGTCCAGGCTTTCCTTTTCCTGATACCGCCCCCCCCCCCCGGCCATAGTGAGAAGAGACACAGACATCTTTAGATGTGTCCAAATGTTGACACTACTTTGGATTTTCCACTTCCTAAAGAGTAGGAGAGCTGAAATTCAGACATCTCCAATCAGTAGCCTTAATTGGCTAAGAATTCTGTTCCTAGTGTTTGAGTACCTTCTTCATTTTCATTCTCCTAGGCTGAGAGGGGAGGTTCAAAATGAGCTTGGATACCTCATTCCAATAGCCACTAAAAGGATACATTCTGAAAACCTCCATACTGTTAGTGAGAACCTGTGTTTATGACGTCAGTCCTCTCTGCATGCTGGCTGCTGCTCAGCCCCGCTGGCTACTGTGAGTGCAGCTACTGATGCTGCTGCTGACCCAGTGCTGTTCTCTCACTCATCGGGGATGTGGATATTTTTGAGACTTATCAAGAGCCGTCTGGGAGTGAATTCTCGACTGTGTTTGAGGTGGCTTGCTGTCTTTTGCTGTTCTGGAGGTCAAGGGTGGAGGGCGCTTTGTAAATGCACTGCTCCCTAGGATGTCCTGAGCACAGAATATTAGCTGATTTGGTGTCTGTCCAGTGTGTGCTGCTTTGCTCATGCTGCAGCGAGGAGTTAAAAAGCAAAACCAAACCACGTTTGGCACAGCTATTCATTTTTCCATTTTCTGAAGACTGGCACCTCCAAATGTTTTCTTATTTATTAGAAGGCATTGCAGTCGATCATGTTTGATTGAGAAATCCATACAGTAAGTTCCAAATTAAGAGTGTAGTACCTAGCCCAGAAACTGGCTCATGGTGGGTGCTTAGTCATGATGGTCGAAGGGGACACAGTTATGAATAAATAATTTGTGCCCGATTATTACCTTATGCTGCAATACAAGACATTCTGCTTTTCCTTGAGGTCTTATTTTTTAGTACTTCATCAGCATTTAGGGAATATTCACCATGTTTCGGACACTGTGGGAGGTTACAAGGGAATTAGGAAATGGAGTCCAAAATGGAAACTGACCCAGTTCTAGCTGAACAGCAGAATGGATCATTGGTGCTGTTTAAACATCCGAGTGGATGACTTATTAGATAGCTGTGCATATGGGGCTGTCAGAATTATAGGGCTGAAACTGACGCCAGGAGCTCTTATTATGGAAAGGCTCCATGGAGCAGGTGGGACTGGAAAACAGTTTGAGCCAGGAGCAGGAAAAAAAGCATTTCAGGTATGAAAATGACCAGCGCAGTTTCTCAGAGGTAGGCGTAAATCAGTGTGTGTGGACTGGTGTCCCATTTGGGGATTAGCTGACTTAAGCTGGAGCAGTGAGAGAGACCTCAGGGAACTCTGAAGAGGGGAGGCTGGTGGAGAGGAAGAATGTGAGCAAAGTCACCCTGAAAGGTGTTGGCAGCATCGTCAGTGCCCACAGAGCAGCTAAGAGCCCACATGCAGGAGGCTGGTGAGGTCTGCTGGGGCTTCCAGGACGCTAGCCTGCTAAATTAAGGTGATAAGTCAGGCCATAATCCTATTTTTGGTTGTTTCTTACGAGGAAAATGGCTCACAAAACAATTACGGATGTTCCCCTTAGGTGGTTTATCAGAGCATTTCTTCAAAGGACTATCACTTGATAAGAGACACAGATAAGTTTTAGAGGAGGGATGGGGAATTTTAGATGGTTTTCTATGGAAACAAGGTTTATGCAATCCTGTGGTCTATTCATCAGAGTCCCACTTTAATAACAGTTTATCCCACAAACAAGTTTTATCTGAACGTCAATATGAGTCCCAGAAAGCATAGCTGGCTTGTAAGTAGCTGGGGAAGGTCCTTTTCTTATGCATCTCTGGAATGTCACCGAGGTAGCAAGATGGAATATGTTGCCCAATGGTACCCTCAGGAGCCACAGGACTAACAGGAGTTAGCATGCAGCAGGATGTGAGTTTGGTCCTAAGAAAACGACAATAAGGCAAGCTCTGTGTTCTGTCCAGGGTGTTCACTGAGGGCGTTTTGGCCTCAGACAAAGAAGGGTGAAAACTGAGCACATCGTCAAGTTTGATGACTCCTCTTGAAGTTTTCCCAAGTGTTCCTTACTCCATGCCTTTAGATGCGACTATATAATCTATGTACACATTGTCCCTCTTTGGTTTAAGTATTATTTCCATTGTTTGATTCTTTGGATCTCACTTCAAGCCCCACTTCTCCAGAGGGATGAGGACACGTTCTGAAGGGGTGGGGGGGTGGGGCGTGGCAATGCTGCCTGCAGCCTGGGCGGGCCTGCATCAGCTCCTTTGTCGTGGATTCTCATTGAGCCACGTTCCTTCCGAGCGCACCCATCAATTTATGATGATCTGTTTATTAGGATGAGTGTTTGTCTCACCCTAGACTGTAAGCACCATGAAAGCAGGACCACGCCTGTTTTTTTTAATCCCAGTGTCTAGGAATTTGGGTCTTTGAATGTTTAAATTAACTTATGTGTTTAGAAAACACCTGTATATATCTCATAGATCTGTATACATATATAATATATACAATTTATGACATATGCAACACATATGTGAAATACATATATAAAATCTGTATTTTGGACCCTAAGTCATAAATGGGCAGAGGTTATCCATGTGTCCTTACTATCTTTTGTATGTGTGCTTACTGTCTTTTTTTGTGACTTCCATAGTATTTCTGAAAGAATCACTTGTGCCTTCATTTTTAAGACAGATTTGTGGGGTAGGATAGGAGAAAATGGAGTCTACACATGACCGAAAAGGGCTGAGAAAGCCTCCCTTCGTTCTTGTGCGATTTTCTCAGTTTTTTTCCTTGGCAGCTTGTGTGGAAGACAAACGACTCATGGGTTCTCATTATTGTCTCTCTACTCCCTCCACCCCTTCCTCCCTTTGTGGGGTTGACACAACCTCTCCCATCCCAAACTGGCATCTGCTCCCTTCCTGGGCTTCATCTCGGTTGTTCATGGTATGGAGAAGCAGACTTCTCCAGTTCCAGTGCGTGCTTCAAGCGCCTTGTGGCTGGGTTAGCTGAAACCACAGACCGTTGCTTGTCATCGCTGTTCCAGCAAGCAGCCACTCTGGCCACGTCTGAGGGACGGGGCGGTGGTGCTGCTGCCTGCAGCATGTGCCTCGTCTCACTGTCTGCCTAGTTCATAACTAGTATTTATTATCCGCCCTGGGCCAGGCTTTCTTCTAGAGCTCTGGGCACATAAGGACGTAGACATGGCTTTTCGACTCCTGTAGCTGCCAGTGTAGACGTGGGCGTGACGTATACAGAGGAAGAGGGGTGGCACTGAAGAAGTGTCCAAGGATTGTTAGAAAAAAATGCTGAAAGTTTAGAGAAAAGGGAGAGCATTCTGGGCGTAGAGAGAGGTGCTCTGGCAGAAAAGTAAGACAATGGACATAATCCTCCCTACCCTTTTGTATCACTACCTGTGTCTCCTCTC
Organism: Equus asinus; assembly: GCF_041296235.1. Lineage (NCBI taxonomy): Eukaryota > Metazoa > Chordata > Mammalia > Perissodactyla > Equidae > Equus > Equus asinus. Next base: position 48,424,862 of record NC_091805.1, read on the forward strand.
TACCTGTATATGCATTTTTTAGTCTTTAGGGCCATGCCTGGATTGGGAACCTTTTGTAAGGATCCAAAGCATCCAGGAACTTATTTCTCTAGCCCCAAAGAAGAGTGATGACAAAACTGATGTGGTGAAATTTAGGGTTTGGAATGTTGAGATTGTGTCACTTCCCGGGGCTCCAAGAACCGGTTTCTTGATTGTTGCTGTGTGTTGTGGTTGCTCAGACCATGAGCTTAGCAAAGAGCTTTTTTGAAAATTCATTGATGAGGGGCCGTTTCTGATATAAATGAGATTCAGTAACTCCTGTTAACCCACCTAGATGATGATCCAAAGGTCAATTCTGGCTCTAAAATTCCAGTTCTTAGAAGCTCAAACTGAGAAGCTCAAATTGAGATAGGAGTGATCATAGTCATTGCATCACCAGATGTGTTGCTGGGCTAGGAATGTGGTGCTGAGCAGGGAGCCATCTGCCCCCTTAAGGGGCCCACAGTCCAGCGAGGGAGGCAGACAAGCAGATTAGCTCGGGGTGATGATGGTGGCCATGTGGATCCACTCTGCCTGGGGCTGGGGACTGGGGGCTGGGGCTGGCGAGGATCAGGAAAGGCTTCCGCAAGGTGGACTCATGTGAGCTCATTTGATCTTTTTTTTTTTTGGAGATTGGTACCTGAGCTAACAGCTGTTGCCAATCTTTTTTTTTTTCTTCTTCTCCCCAAAGCGCCCCAGTACATAGTTGTATATTGTAGTTGTAGATCCTTCTGGTTGTGCTATGTGGGACGCCGCCTCAGCATGGCCTGATGAGCGGTGCCATGTCTGCGCCCAGGATCAAAACTGGCGAAACCCTGGGCCATGGAAGCGGACCGCACGAACTTAACCACTCAGCCATGGGGCGGCCCCTCATTAGATCTCAACCATCAGTAGGATTTTGTCTAGCAGAGAGGGGGTGAGTTATTTGTTTCAGGCAGAGAGAAGAGCTTGGGTAAAGAAATGCACCTATTTATAAGAGCATGCTGGTCTTGCATGAAGAAAGCTTTTTTTTTTTTAATGGCTGGAGTGGAGGGTTAATTTGGAGCATCTTCCGAGGGCGAGGGTTGAGACTGGAGAGAAAGTCATAAGATTGTGCAGAGCGTGAATGTCACCTGAAGGAGTTTAAGCCTGATGTTGTAGGTGAATGTGTCAGTATTTTTTTCTGGTTCTGCCTTCTCTAGAGTGCTCTAAGTTCCTTGTGTGCTTTATTTACTTGATATTTTAAGAGATTCTCATTGTTGGGGGACTCATCTCCTCCAGGCTTTTCTACGAAGCTGCCACATTGTTCCATCCTCCTCGACTCTGACGCTTGGCTAGGTTTTGGCTCATCAACTTACCTGAGAATGTGGTTCTGCACACAGTAGGTGTGCAGTAAAGAACTGCTGAAAGGAAGAATGAAATATCAGGTTGATGGAGCTAAAATCTTTTCCTTAAAGTGCATGTGAACTCAGAGTCTTTTTCTACTCAGGCCAAACTAACATACTGTACTCCTTACTGGACCTCATGGGGACACTGGGCGTAGACCTCCACACTACCCAAGACATCTGGCAATGTGTCTATAAATGTCAATGATAGGCTTAAGGCCTTGTTGGGGAGGAGAGATGGACAAGGGAAAGGAGGAGCAGAAAATGGATATAGGAAACAGTAAAATAGCGGGAGAGAGGACAGAGCTGCCCAAGGTAAGGAGCGGGGGAGAATTTCACCAACAATTATCTCAAGTCCCTTTCATTGCCCAGATGGAAGTTTAAACCCAATATGAATCCCCCATCTCTTTAAACTAGAGACGAAAAGGAGGACCAGGTGTTCACACAGAACTTGGCAGACTATGTTGGCCAGTTCGAACATGGGGAGAATCGAAAATGGCTGAGTAGTGAGGGATGCTGGGCAGTTCTTGGACATCTAGCAGCTGTTAATTTTATAGAATGCTCTAAAATAATCCTCGTGGATAGATCTTGCCTCAGCTTTTTTTGTCTCTGGTCTTTGGACAGAGGACTGTTTAAATCATTTCATGTTTATTGGGTTATTTTGGTTACTCATCAGTACTGATTGCCTCAAAGTGGTTTTTGCATCTTTTCATTGTTGTTTGGTCACCTAACTTCTCGGAACCTCAGTTTCCTTATTTAATCCTCTCAAGGTTGAGTATTAAATCATGTGAAAAGGATTTGCAGACTGTAAAGCCATGCTATAAATGTAAGGTGGTTTTTGTCATTTGCTGAGTTCTTGAGGCCAAAGCTATCTGTTCAATTCTTGGCTTACGGTATCAGTTACGGTTCCATCGGGGAAGCAGAGCCACTATAAATATTATGGAATAAGGCATTTATTAGAGGAATTAGACTTTACACAGTTAGGGGAGGAGCTGGGGAAGTGAAGGCCTGGAAAGGGGCGTTGGAGGCGCAGGAGAAAGCCACTAGTGAGCCCACCTGAGCCCTGGTGGGTGTACAGGTGGGAGCTGGCGGAGGACTCTGGGAGCAGGCACAGTGGGACTGGGAAGGGGGCTAGTGTAGGAGTCTTGGAAAGGTAATTGCCTCTTCATAGCTACCACCTCTGAGTTTGCAGCTAAGCATCTGGTGGTCTTGGGGTCATGTTGGTCTGTAGGGTTAGCAATTGGGAAGAAACTGGGAGCAGAAAGAAGAGCGAGGACAAACTGGTGCCCACTAGCATCTGTGCCTTCCGTCTCTTGCTGCCTTCAACCATGGCGACGACCAGAGCATAATGGCGGCTGCTTCCATTCCACCTCTCAAATCTCACATGCACTTCTATTTTGTCCAGCTCTACCCTGGAACTGCACAGAGAAGAGGATTCCGGAAAATGTAGTTCCAACTTAGCCAAGTCGACACAGTATAAAACCCCACAATTTCATAATATGGAATTAAAGATTTGGCATGGTTCTGGTTTCCCAGGATCTCTCAAAGGCCACAGAACTGGATGCAGTGCCATGCTTATAGGTTCTAGTGAGCGTCACTGGTAAGAAGTGCAGTTAGGTAATGATTCAGTCTTTAAGAAGACCTGTGGGCTGGCCTGGTGGCGTAGTTAAGTTCACATGCCCTGCTTTGATGGCCTGGGGTTTGCAGGTTCAGATCCCAGGTATGGAACTAGCACTGCTCATCAAGCCACACTGTGGCAGCGTCCCACATAAGATAGAGGAAGGTTGGTACGGATGTTAGCTCAGCAACAATCTTCCTCAAGTAAGAAGAGTTAGGTTGGCAACAAATGTTAGCTCAGGGCCAGTCTTCCTCTGTGTTCCTCAGATGCTGGTGGCCCTGCATCTCTTCTGTCTTCCTTGCCTTTCTTATATTTAGTGCTGGAGATGATAGTTATCTCAGCACCAAGAGCTAAGTAAAGTTGGATTGACCCCAAAGAGCCTGTCTATTCCGGTGGAGTGTCAAGTCTCCTTTCACTGAGTTCTTGTTTGACCTGGGGAGTATAGATGCTTACTCCTCCTCCTTGCCCTGTATGAAGGCTAAAAGAAGATTTCCAGATATGAATGACTATAGACTAGAGCCAGAAACTGTCATGTAAATGTTAAGTGAGAACAAGGTTTAGATCTCTGGACCGGCCTCCTTCATCTCCGTGGTCTTAGTCACGCCACCCCTTCCTTGTGTTTCTGCAGCCAGTCTGGGCCAGCAAGGACTCAGAGAGTGCCTTCTATGGTAATCTTAGCCCTTGGGAAGATAACACACTTTGTGCGATTTAATGGCCACACCTCGACCTTGTCATCACTCAGAATTCTTTTACGATTTTGATTGTCAACTCTCCTATTTCCCTCTGGGACCACAACCTCTTCCCTTTACTCCCTTCAAATTCCCTCAGGTCTGTTGAACCTTCTCTTCATCCCCGCTGTGATCCCCCCGATCTTGGAGGTTCATTTTTCCTGGTCCACCAGGCCACTCTCACTTTCCTGGGCTCTGATCACGGTGGTCAGCATTCATCAGTGAGCTTGTTAACACCTAGGGCCCTCTGCCATATTTCTTTGCCAGTCTTCATATTGTAGTTGAGTAATCCTCACCAGCCATAGTCCCTGAGCCTGAGCTTTATGACCTATCTTGCTGGGGAAAATCTCAGAACCTGTCTACCTGAGTTCCCACAAAGTCAGGGTGTCTTTACTGCACCTCAGCCCTCCCTTGTGATCATCTTGTGATGGTTTTCTATTATATTGCTTGTAATGCTTGTTCTGAACTTTTCCACAATCTCCAGGACCTAAACCCCTCTCTGCTACTTTATTGAGACAATGGAGACCAACCAAAGGTTCCTCAAGCTTTTTGCTTCAAAACTTTTCTATATTTTTTTACCCATCCTTTTCTCCTAAATTCTGAAAAAGAGCAAGGGCTCTGTCTTTGGCTCTTTTTCCCTCTCTATGTATATACTCTCTCCCTGTGTGACTCCATGCAACCTGTGGCTTTAGATACCATCTGTGTGCTGATGGCTCTTCAGGGAATGTCTCTGCTTGGACCTCCTCCCTGAGCTCCAGACATAGATATCCACTGCACCCCTGCTCACATGTCTAATAGACATCTCAAATTTACAGTGGCTGGAAGAGAACTCTGGCTTTGGGTGATATAAACTTGCTTCTCTCCACTGACTTCTCCATCTCAGTAAATGGCTTCACTACACGCCCAGAAGCTCAAGCCAGGGCCTGGATCATCCCAATTGCTCTCTTCCTCGCTTTCCATATTCAAAGTGGCAGTGCATCTTTTCATTTTGCACGCAAGCTATGTCCTGAATCTGACTACTCCTGAGCATTACCACCACTATAACCTGAGGCCAAGTGTCTGTCATCTTTTGCTTTGTCTACTGTAACTTCCTGCATACTGGTGTCCTGGCTTCCAAATTGGCCCCACTATAATCCATGTTTCACACAGCAGCCAGGGTGAACTTTCTACAAATAGAGCAGGCTCTGTCATTCCCTAGTTTGTGTGCTTCCATTTCAACCAGAATCCAAGACCTCTCCCCTCATTCATTATAGTTCAGTCACACTGGTCTTTTTTCTGTCCCTTGAACACAACAAGCTTGCTCCCTCTTAGTGCTTTTACATTTGCTGTTCTCTTTGCCTGGGACAGTCTTGGCTCAGGGGCTCAGCCCCTGCCGCCGCCTCTTTCTGGTCTGAACTCAAACGTGACGTTGCCTGAGTGGCCTTTCCTGCCATACTGGCTGAAAGTGGCCTACTTCTGGCCCTCCTGTCGCGATCATAGTGGTGTATTTTATCTTGATAGCGTTTATCAGTGCTCTGGGCTTGTTACCTCGCTCTCTTCTCACTAGAACACAAGCTTCTTACAATCGGGACCCTTTGCTGTGTGTCCCCAGTGCCTGGAAGGTGCTAGGGGACTGATGGCTGACTTTCCAGGATAAACTCCCTGCTGCACCCTTCATCTTCTCTTGCTGCTTGGGGTCTTTTTCGTGGTTGCGTGCTTCTTGCCTCTCTGATTGTTGTCTTCCCCTTGCTCTTTCTCTCCAAATCCCACATGCATCACTGCAAATGCCCTTCTAGGGAGGTTACAGTGCTCACTTAGTCATCAGCTCACGGTCTTCTCAGCACCCATCTACCTTAACTTTTCTGCAGGTTTGACGTTGTTGTTCATTTTTTTTTTCAAACTGAAACATATAATAGTCTGCTCTGGATATTGTGCGGGATGCAGATATGGGGAGGAAACAGGCCCTGACTTAGCACCTCGCAGTCTACCAGGAGCAGGTAGACGGGTGTGTCCCTAAGTAACCCAGTAGGTGTTACTCCCCACCCCTCCTTCTTGAAATTCTTGCATCCCTTGGCTGCTAGGACATAAGCCCTTTCTGGTTTTCTTCCTAACTGGCTACTATTTCTTTTCTCTTTTCTTTGCTAACTTTCTTTCTTCTGTTGTATCTTATATATAGGGGTTCACTGTGGGTTTGTCCCCTTTGCTCTTCTCTGTGCTCTATCCCTCAGTGACCCCATGGACTCCCACACCTTCACCTGTAGGCAGATCTCCTCTCTACCCACCTCCCTCCATGCATGTGACTCCACATTCATTTTGGACTCCAGTGTCTTTTGGGGGTTTCCATTCCTACTGCCCGGTGGACCTTTCATCTCGTCTACATCTCGCTGACTTTTTCTGCCCTGTGTTTCCTACCAGCTACTAGCTTCTCTTTGTTGTCTCTCATCTCACAGGTCCATCAATTGCTCCTTCTAGTGTGGCTCTCAGAGCTGCTGCCTCTCCATTCCTGGCGCTCCCCGTTTTGATTCTTATTACCTTGCCCCTATCATCTTCTCGAGGACTCTCCACCGATCCCCCCGTGTCCACCCAGTCTGCTCCTAATGCGCTGCTCTAATCGCTCTACTCTTCACCACTCCCCACATGTCCCCCCTCCTTTAACTCTAATCACCTTCCTCCTAGGTGTCCCCTGTCCAGACCCCCAGCCATTTTCCAAAGGCCCAATTCAAATGTTGTTGACACTGCATGAAGCTTTTCACTGCTCCCTTTGGAGGGATGTGCCCTCACTTTTGAGCCCATGCCACTTGTTAATACCTCTCTTTGGTTACTTATATCCTTCCTTATATTACAATTTTCGGGTACACCTATGACCCTTAACATGCCACCAGTCCCTTAAAGAAGACCCGGAGACTGATGGACCTTTCTCTCTTACATAGCGTCTAGCACAGGGTCTTCTTGCTCAGTAGTAGTTTGTTAAATGGGGTAATATTATCTTATATTTTCTAGTGTATCTCAGTGAGGTCTTAGCTGAACTTTTTTTTTTAATGATTATAAAGCCTGCTCTAGTAGAACCTTATTTGCGTTCCAATGGGATTTTGAAGTACTGCCGCATGTGGCTTCATTACACATTCTCTGCTGGTTGTAACTCGTTTAATGTGTATGTTGCTGCATTTTCATCACTCAGGGACTGTCTAGATGAAAGCTGACGCGATCCCTTCCTGCCAGACCTCTCAATGGCAGACATGAAGAGACAAAGGGTTTTCATTTGTTGAGTCAGATACTCTAATAAAGGCTCTATGAGAGTTTATGAGTTTGACCTATGTGTTCATTTCTAGCTCACATGTGGACTGGGAGCTCCACGTGGCAATCCATAGGCCCCCCATCTCTCTTAAAGGGCTTGTAAGGACTCGAGAAGGGGGATCTAGGTGCCTTTGACAAGGCAGACTGAGATAGCTTAAGCTCTTCAGTTTCAGTATCTCAGCTCTACCTTTACCCCTGGATTCAATGACTGCCAATACTTATCTTACAAATGGCGTAGATTGGAAAGGCAGATTCTTTGCTTCTGGGCAGCGCAGTGAGATGATAAAATTTGAGCAATAATAGAAACAATTGCAAAAATCATTTGCAGATATGCTGTACTTTGTGGGTTTTGATTTAGAATAGTGTTTATGATAACTCAAGAAATAAAATCTATTTCCCATGAATATCATGACGGGATGGAAGAGGGTAGATAAATACAGTTTAGTTTTCATTAGCTTGTCTCTCTTAATGATTCCTCACAGTTGCCAGTAGCACTTATTGAAATAAACATTGCAGGAATAGTTTACCTTGAAAAACTTGCCTGACTTTTCTTGCCTATCCCCATCCATTCTACGTGATAGAAGAAAGTTGAAGGCGTTTAATTATTTTCTTGAGTGCTTCCAAGGTAGGGAAGTGCTAATCCGGAAACAATTACCTCTTGCTTATTAATTATCGTACTGCTGAAAAGTCAGAGTACTGGGCTTCCAAAAGTCCTTCCTCTATAATTTTCGAATAAAGTTCCCTTCATCTTTTTTGAATATGAATGTGTGAGATGTTACAGTTACTATCACTTAAGATAATGAAGGTATATGTCAGAAAAAGTGTGAAGAAATTGGAAATTATTTTTAACAATCCCATTTCTCTATTTCTCTCATCTTTCTACTTCATACTGAGAATATATATTTCTTCTCTTAGTAACTTATTTCTGTTCCTTTGCTGCCTATCTGGTTCACATTGCCCGTGGAGAATTTGAAATATTTTATACGGAATTTCAAGCTGTTTCTTCTTACTCAGCAAAGACAAAATCAACAGCAGGTGGTAATAGCAGCAATGCAGTTGAAGGCAAACCAACGCAGCCCATCTTTGGCTTGACGGTGCAGTAGACCAGGTAAACCGGGGTTTGAGGCTCTTACTTAATAGCTGTTATGACCTTCAGCAAGTTCTTTAACTGAGTCTCAGTTTCCTCAGTTCTGTGATAGGGTGATCGTACCTTATGGTTCTGTACTGTGGATTAATTAATACAAGTTATGAATAGCACTTAGCTCACTGCATGGCATATCAGAGACACACAGTTTATTATTCCTCCCCTCACTCTATCCCAGTCTTACTGTTGAGAGATATTTGATGATGAATCAAAGTGAATACATTACAAAGTAAATACTTGAGAAATGCTTACGATTTTAGAAATGCTTATGGAATTATGGATGCTTTGATTAATTAGATATTTTTTATTGTTTCCCTCCCCCCTTTAGTTTGTGATCCATTCTTCCGTTTTTGTGGTTATTCTAGAGATTAGACCATACATTGTTGACTTACTAGTGTCTACTGGTTCTTTTATCACTTCCAGGATAATGCAAAAACATTTAAGCTTCATTTATTCCACTCCTTCCCTCACTTTTTGTGCTGTCAATGTCATATATCTTAATTATGCATATATTTTAAATTCCAGAAGACGTTATTAATATTATGCAGTCAATATTCAGTAGATTTACCCATGTAGTTACCCTTTGTGTTGCTCTTTATGCCTTCCTACATTTCCATGATTCCATCTGGGACCATTTTCCTTCTATTTGAAGAACTCCCTTTAGTATTTCTTTTTGGTATTTCTTTTTATTAATTCTCTTTCCTTTGTTGAGAGTTGGTTGAAAGCTTATTTTACCTTCCTTTTTAAGGATATTTTTTCTGTGTAGATTTCTAGGTTGGCATTTATTTTCTTTTATCACTTTAAAGATGTTATTGCATTGTCTTATAAGCATCATTTCTGTTGAAAGTCAGATCTCAGTTGTATTATTGCTCCTTTCTCTGCCTGTCAGCTGTTTTACTGTGAGGTACCCAGGTGTGGTTTTCTTTGTATTTGTCTTGCTTATGATACATAGTGCTTCTTGAATTTGTGGCATGATGTCTTTTGTTGGTTTAAGAAACATCTTAGCCGTTATCTGTTCAAAAGTTAATTCTGCCTAACTCTGCTACATTCTTTCTTTCTCCTCCTGAAACTTTATTACACATATGTTTAACCTTTTTATTGTCACTCGTGTATCCTGTAGAGTCTTCTCTGTATTTGTCACCCTTTTTCACGCTCTGGCCTTCAGTTTGGATAACTTATACTGACTTCTGCTGCATCTAACCCATTTATTGAGCTCTTAATTTCAGAGTATAATATTTTTAGTTCTAGAATTTCACTTTGATTATTTTAATAGATTTTGGTTAGGGAGTGAAATCCTGTTGTCTATTTCTTTAGTAAATTAATCATAGTTATTTTAAAGTCCTTGTCTAATAACACCAGCATCTGAATCCCTGTGCATGTTTCTATTGTGTTTTTTTCACTTTTGTTTTCAGTCCTTTGGTCTTTTCATCTGGAATGTCTGGTCAGTTTTGATTGAATATTGAAAAATTGCTGAGGCTCTATAGAATGTTATCTTTTTCCCAAGAAGATTACCTTTTCTCTGGAAGGCTGATAGAGTGAGAGAAGCTCACCTTGATCCAGTAAGGAATTGAGATGTTTGAGACTGGGTTTCGTTATTGAGGATAGCTGGTAACTGTTACTTCAGCTTTGCTCTTACACCAAGGGCATAGCCCTTCCAGGGTCGTAGCTGAAAGTCTGGGGTATTTACTATAGTCTACCTTCCTTTGTGAACTCAGAATTCCGATTTTTGTTTCCCCGGTACTGTGAGATGGTTGAAAACTTTGCTTAACCTTTTAGCCCCTTAGTATTAGTTTCTGCTTAGCTTCTTATCCCTTTACCCCACCCCACCCCACCCACCATGCAGCATTCTTAATGTCAGTTGCCCTGAGAGAAGGTGGGGGAGTCAGGCTGCTTCCCTGCTGTTGCCTTTTTTCTTAGGATCTTGGCTTTTCAAACTATGACTTTCTTGGCAGCCCTGAACTTCACTTGTCTTCTTGGCCCCATGAGGTGCTGGAAGCTCTGAGCTACTAATTTCTGCTTAGTCTGTGGCCTGCACCATTTAAAAATTCGCAAATGTCTCAAGAGAAAAAGCAGGGGACGTTGTCGGGCCCACCTCAGGGTGTTTCTGTGATCTTGGCCCCTTCATCATAGACACCTTGATTGCTCACCCATGCATTCAGTTAGCTGTTTCTTGTATTTTATTCCTCTTTTGTAGTTGTTCTTGCGGAGGGGTTGGGATTGATCTGAGCTACTCCATCATGGCAGAAAGTGAATCTCCTGGAAGTGGAAATCTCAATTATACGTCTTTCGAAATGTATGCTCTACCTACGTCCCCTCCTCCCAAAAAAGTATTTGAGGCGACTTGCGACTTAGAATGAAAGACACACATACATGCAATAAAAACCTTTAAATAAGGATGAAAAATCAAAAGCACAAAGGCATCAGGGAAGGCAGGGGAAGGTGTAGAAATAAAGGGGAGATGATTATTAGAAATGTAAACTATGGATGATTTCCATAGTTCATCATCATATTTAGTACTGGACTTCCTTGAAGCTGAGGTACAAAAGGACACATGAATTTTATATATGTTGGAAGTTGAGACAGAGAAAAGAGAGGAAGTTAGCAGTAAGAATTGTATTAGATTTTTTTTTTTGTAGGCTTGGGCAAAATTTTTTTTTTTTTTTTTTTAAAGATTTTATTTTTTTTCCTTTTTCTCCCCAAAGCCCCCCGGTACATAGTTGTATATTCTTCGTTGTGGGTCCTTCTAGTTGTGGCATGTGGGACGCTGCCTCAGCATGGTTTGATGAGCAGTGCCATGTCCGCGCCCAGGATTCGAACTAACGAAACACTGGGCTGCCTGCAGCGGAGCGCGCGAACTTAACCACTCGGCCACCGGGCCAGACCCTTGGGCAAAATTTTTTAAAATGGGAGTTAAAAGGCAATAGAGGGTTCTGAGACTTATCTAAAAGCATCTAATCTAATCAGGGCATTGCGATGTGGTGCTGGGCCACTTAGTAATTGGGATTGCTAATGGTGTGGCATAGGAGCCTTAATACCACTGCGCAAACGTGATATTAGAGCGCCCTTATTTTGTCTTCAATATCAAAGGTCCTGTGGGGCTGTGGTAACTGGCTTGGGTGAGGAGGGGGTACATATATAGTTCTTGTTTTCTGGAGAAAGAATGTACAATGGTTCATCCACGGTTATTTTTTTCTGGTACTAAATTTTAAGAGAATTATATGGATTCTTGTGTCATTGAACAACACAATAGTGTCCTCAGTAGTACTTTTAAGACTGATAAAGAAATGCTTTTCATATGAAAATTTCTTACATTGACCCCTGGAAACAAATGAAACCAAGATTTTAAATTGTTACTCAGTAAAGACGTTTTTATGGAGAGCTAAATTAACACATTCAGGTTCCAAAGTGTCTGAGACTCTTAATATGAAGTACTGGTAGAAGTTGGAAAACTAGAGGAAAATTTTGTTCTTTTTTCCACCGCTATCAACTGTTACAGGAGGTTTTGACAAAAAATTGGCAATGTGTGGCTGTGCAGATATTCTTTTTGATTTGAAAAATCCATATGTTTTATTTTTTACAAGTTATATTTATTTAAAAATATTATTAGCTGTTATTTAACAAGACTAAAGGAAATCTGTGCTAAATACCAGGTTGCTGGTGGCAAGCTGAAATTCTGTTAGCAAATTTACAATCTTGGTTTGCATGGATGAGGGGACATCCAGTTCTGCATGCAAGACACTGCTCAGGTTTATATCGTTTTAGATTAGAATTTGATCTGTCAAGCATCTGTTCATATCTGCTCTACTTTTCCCAGTGGCACTATAACATGGCCAGTGTCGAGGTACTTTTGCAGGTTGGGTTGGAAGGAAGCAGAAGTGCCTAAGTGATCCCAGAGGAGATGGGAAAGGCTTCACAGAGGAGGTGATGCTGGAGCTGTTTCTTGTAAGAAGCTGAGGAGACTGCGAGGAGGGCATTCCAGGTGAAGGATACACAGAAGCAGAGGCCACAGGGCACCAGAGAGCATGGCATTTCTGGAAAATGAAGGGTCATTTGTTTTGTAGGAGTATTATATAAGCATTACGGGGTGGGAGGGCGTTGGTGGCTGAAGCTGGAGTGGTAGCTGTGGGCCAGACCATGGATGATCTTGTATGTCTTTAATTCATTCACTCATTCAGCAAATGTTTATTGAACAACTACTATGTCCCAGGCCCTGTTCTAGACACTGACGTCCAGCAGTGAACAAAACAGACAAAATCTCTGCTCATGTAGAACTTACATTCTTGTGGGAAGAGACGGACAATAAATAACAGTAACAATATATAAATACACAAAGTATATTAGTGATAAGAAGAAAATTTGGCAGGAGCAAGAATGGAGAGTGTGTGCAACTTTAAAGTGGTCAAGAAAGGCCGCACTAAGAAGGCAGCATTGGAATCTAGATCTGAAGCTGGGGAAGGAGCCAGCCGGATGAATGTCTGGAGAGCTCTGGACCAAGGAAATGTGCAAAAGCCCCGAGGCTGGAGTAGGTCTGGTTTGGTCAGGAAACTTAAGAGGAGAGCACGTCTGAAGTATAGTGGAGGGAGCCAGAAGGAGGGGAGCAGGAGGTTTGAGAAACAAAGAGGGCCAGATCCTGTGACGTCTTAATGGCATCTGTGAGGATGTTGGCTTTTGTCAGAGGGAGATGGGGAGTGATTGGAGAGTACTGAGCAGTCATGACGTAATACAACTTAAGTCTTTCAAAGATTGCTTTGCTGTGTTGAGAGCAGAGGGCGAGTGTGGCAGCCAGGAGGCCACTGGGAGGCTGTGGCCATAATTCAGGTAAGAGGATGATGGCTTGAACCAGGGTGATCCCGGGGGCCTGGGAGAGGGGGGGTTGTCTGGAAGATGGATTGTATTCTGTCGGTGTAAGGAGCCATTAAAGATTTCTGACCAGTGAAGTGACGTGATTTGTGTGTTAAAAAGATGATCTTTGGCAACCATGTGGAAGAAGGATTGGAGAGCTGAGACGAGCTGGATCAGTTTCCCAAGCTCCAATCACCAAGAATACAGATGGAGACCTTACGAGGAATGTAGTCTCTCGCCTAAGGGCCCTGTTGGGCAGGTTGTCAACCCTGGTCAACTCCTTGCCGTAGGATAGGAATCGAAAAGATTTACACGTTAGGAAATTCCTTTGTAAACCTCGCCGAGGAAGCAAAGTGAATGATTGTGATCAGGTTTATTCTAGAGGCAGCCTGCACAGCAGATAACCACATACCCTAACCACGTGTTGGGCACTGTCTGAGTGCTATATAGCTTAGTAAATCCTTATATGGTCCCAAGGTGGGGGGGGTGGTGACTATTGTCTCCATTTCTTAGATGAGGAAACTGGCACAAGGATGAGGAGCTCTAGGCCGTGCTTCAGGGATCCACCGTAATGCTTTCTTCTGAAAGTCTCTCAGGGCGATTCAGGACTTTCCGGTCATCTCTAAAATTAAATGTAAAAAAGAGAGTTCTTATTTCCTTTGTGAGCTGTGGTGATGATGGCTTCACTGCTGAGTGGTTAGGTATTATTTCAATGCCCTGAGTTGCCAGTGACAGAAAATTAGCTTAAGGAACATAAGTAGGGGTGAGTGGAGTTGCAAGAAACTGAAATGTCCAGGGGAAGAAAATGTGTGTGTGTGTGTCTGAGTGCTTGTGGAATGATTTAGAAGACGTGGCTGGATCCAGTGGCTCAGATGATGCCATCAGGTCACTAAGGCATGTTCTCTCACCTCCTTGGTCCAGGCGTTGGTCTGAGTGGCTTCCTCGCTAGTCAGGAGGGCTGCCATCGTGCAGCTTCAGAGCAAATCATCTTTATAGAACCCTGTTTCCAAAAGGAAGTGAAAGTGTCTTCCTGAGAAGCTTCAGCAAAAATGAGCCAGGAGGATTTGGATTTACCTGGTTTCAGCCCTAGTGTCCATCCCTGGGACTGGGGTGCAGAGTCAGGCCCATCTGAGGGGCACTTAAAGAATTCTGGGCGCCAGCCACCGATAAGCGTTTGTGGAATTAGTAGGTGTGTGTCGTGGACGTCACCCAATAGGCACTGGGTTGCGTTAGGAAGAAAGGCATGTTGCAGCACTACTCCTTAACCATATTTGGGTTGGTTGTACTGTTCTCCATGGGAAGAAATGTGACCCATAGTTCTGAGTTACCTGTACTGGTAACTTTATTTTTAAGGGGAGTGATTTGAGTACAGTGGCTTTTCTTAGCACTGGAGATCAGTCTGGACCTGCCCCGGGCTGGGCTGGGAGGGGAAGGCAGTCAGCCCCCTGCTCAGCACACACGCCCACCTCAATACCACATACCTTACATGGATGCTTCCTTTTTCCTTCTCAAAGTGAATGGTAATGGGTGAAGAAAGCAAGTGATGGCTTTAAAAAAGTGTTCCTCAATTTTTCTTAAACCCTGACTCATATTAAGATGTAAGGTTTTTATTATAATCTGGTATGCATATACCTTTGTTTAGGTAACAAAATCTAATAATATTTACCCCTTACTAAATATAATGGACTAATATTTTCTGTTCTGTTTAATTTCATTAAAATACACACACACTTGTGGTCACAACCACTATAAATTCATTTTACAACTCCCTAAACCTTGGCAACCCACAGTTTGAAAAACATGAATTAAACCATTGAAAAACAAGCAACAGTGGTGTATTACTTTGCTGGGGCTGGTGTAACAAAGTACCACTAGCTAGGTGGCTTGAACAGCAGAAATGTATTGTCTCACAGTTCTGGAGACCAGCAGTCCAGGTGTTGGCAGGCTGGTTCCTCCTAAGGGTGTGAGGGGGAATCTCTTCCGTGCCCCTCTCCTAGCTTCGGTGGTCTTTGTCATTCCTTGGCTTGTAGACAGATCATCCTCATCTCTGCCTTTATCATTACATGGTGTCCTCCCTGTGTGCATGTCTTTGTCCGAATTGCCCCTTGTTTAAGGACACTGGTGATTGGCTTAGGGGCCCACCCTACTCCAGTATGACCTCATCACAGATTAACTAATTGGATTTGCAAAGACCCTATTCCCAAATAAGGCACCATTCTGGGTACTGGGGGCTGGGACTTCAACATATGACTTTGGGGGCGGGGAGGAGGGGGACACAATTCAACCCGTAACAAATGATAAAAACACAAAACTGAAAAGAAATAATAGAAGTTTCCATATTATTCAGCTCTTATTACATGGCAGACTCTCAGCTAGACATTTTATTTCATTAACGCAATGAATCCTTCTTGTCCCATTTTACAGTTGAGGAAGCCAAAGTCGAGAGGGCTCTCAGATTTAAACTTAGGTCTCCTGGATTTCAGAGCCCATGCTTTCTCCTGTATACCTTAGTGCGATGCCTTTTCATGGAACATCAAGAAGGAGCCATACAGATTCATTTGGCCCAAATTGAAATGCTAAACACAGGTAGTAAATATACTACAAAATCTGGCTGAAGTTAATTGCAATGAAGATATCTTAAAGGATGCATAGGTGATAATCCCTAAGGGCCCCACCAGAGGCCTGTGAGGTATGTGCTCTGGGGCAGGGCATGTTCCTGAACTCTTGGCTTTGTCCATCCGGCTCCTCCCCAGCAGCCGCTGCATTCCTAACAACGCCCAGCAACCAGGCAGAAAAGGCACTTTCTCCTTTTGTGCTTCCCTATCCTCATTCTGAATTTAGATCAGGGCAAGAGTAGAGAGAAGGAAATGAGCCAGAAAATAGAAAATTAATACTTGGTAGAGTCATCATATTTTAAAATTAATTTATAGGCAATGTCAGATAACCAGAGTTAAATCATTTTATCAGCAGGCTGCTCTAGGATTTAAAAATTGGCATCCATCATTGTAAATCAGGTCTCAGGAGCCCCAGGGAACAGTCTGTAGGAACAGGGTGGGCAGAAGTGTAAACACTTGATTAGCTGTGTCCTTTTCTTTCACACAAAACCTAAGATATTTCTACATCACATTGAGTGATAATGGAACGTTAAATAGCAACAGGAGGGAAGAAGCTGTTTGGGTGTGTGGTTAGCCTACTTTTGATACTTACGTTCCTCCCTGTCAATCCCGGGAAACTGTTGTGTGAGAGGTACTCATTTCAGGGGTGTACTCCTGGCTCGTGGTTCTAAGGGATGGGTTAACCTCCTTCTGCACAGACATGGGCAGCCCACCATTTTCCCCAGCTGACTGCACGTCACATTTCTGCTGTGTGCCTGTGAACAGGAACACCCATGGGTTTGCCATGTTTATACTGGGAAGACCTTCCGTGATTCAAAACCTGCCTTTCCTCTCTTGTCGTTGCAGCTCTTTGTCGAGGGCGCGTGGTGAGAGTCCCCACGGGGAGCCTGGTGCGGGTGGTGGGCACTGAGCTGGTCATCCCCTGCAACGTCAGCGACTATGACGGCCCCAGCGAACAGAACTTTGACTGGAGCTTCTCGTCTTCGGGGAGCAGCTTTGTGGAGCTCGCGAGCACCTGGGAGGCGGGCTTCCCCGCCCAGCTGTACCGCGAGCGCCTGCAGAGGGGCGAGATCCTGTTGAGACGGACCGCCAACGACGCCGTGGAGCTCCACATAAAGAACATCCAGCCCACGGACCAAGGCCACTACAAATGTTCCACCCCCAGCACCGACGCCACCGTCCAGGGCAACTATGAGGATACAGTACAGGTTAAAGGTACATCCTCATGGGGGTCGTGATGCCAGAGGGCCAGCAGTTCCTCTGCGACTCGGCTGTGGGTGACTTTGTCAAAAAACTTAAGTCCCCTGGGGTTCTGTTCCCTTCTCTGCACATCCTATCTGATTAAAGTCAGAGGATGGGCCAGGTGGCCTCTGGGGGCCTTTTCTTCTTTCTACTATGATTCTAACCATCCCATGCCTGGTGAGTTGGAGGCAGCATGGTGTGGGGGTAGGGAGCTCAGCTCCGAGCCAGGTTGCTTGCACTTGATTAGTCCCATGGCTGGCTCTGCCACTTGTCAACTCTCTGGCCGTGGGCATGTTACATGCCTCAGCTTCCTCCTCTGTAAACAGTGCCTCCCTTAAAGGGTATGAGGACAAGGCGAGCTAGCATGTGTAAAGCTTCAGAGCAGTGCCGTAGTAAGCACTCAATAAGGTTAGCGACGAGAAGGTGATGGTAATGATGATACTGTTTGGGTTTATGGGAAGATCAGATACTTCAAAGCTCCTGTCTTTCCTTGTGCCCTTCATGATTTAAGTAGCTGTTTGTCTTAGAAGTCCTATGAGTTATATGTAGAGAAAGGATGATGTGGTCACTGCTAGGTTATGATGGAACACTGCAAGCTTATTGGCCTGGCTGTGCAAGTAATCACACCTCACATATCTGGAATATTTGGGCTTTTGTTTTGTTTTATTTCATTCTCCAAGTCCTATAAGGTTTACTCACAAATTCAATTCTCTGAATCCAATGAAGAAGATAGGCCAGTATATTTCCCTAATTTACACATGAAGAAATGAAAGAGCATAAGTTAATTACTTGCCTAAAATCACGCAGCTAATTAGTAAATGAGCAAGAGCAAACCATTTTAATTTGGGGCTAGCAAAATAGAAACATTATTGCTGTTATTATTTAATTATGCATTTATTTGTACGCTGCCTTGTTCCAAAAAGAATTTATGTCAGGGTAAGAGTGTATTTAACAATCAGGAAAGTAGAAGATGTATATGATGCTATAAAAAGAGGAAGTTGATCCAGGCATTTATTTCCGCTGTAATGATCTGTAGAATTCTAGCATATCTCAGATATTGTTCCCCCATTCAACTCATGAGGGGGTAGAACGGTCATGTCCATTATGTAGGGATTATAATGTCAAGTCTACCTTTTCCAGTACCTCTTCCTTATTCCTCTAGAAAATCCCAACTATGTTTTTTAGAAAAAAGTCCCATAAGACCTTGCATTGCAGTTAAATAATGCATTGCTTTTCTGTCATCACACACATGCTGCTCCTCCATTAGGTCAGATGCACCCTTGTTTCTCCTTGTAATTCTCATCTTGAGGAGTCGGAGGCAGCAGGAGATTTTCCCCCCAGTGTCTTTCTGGTTCTTCTCCAGTCTTTGGAGAGCAGGAGCAAGGAGAGGCTTTCCTTGGGTCAGGAAAGCAGATGGATGCATGAAAGAGACTGGTGGCTGCCCAGGTGGAGTCTCTATAGCTGCCATGCGTGGTCCAGGGTCTGTCTGGCCTTCAGCATCGTGGGTCTTGACACTGTGCCGTGAGGGATAATTGGCCTTGGGGACCAAGTCATGTTAGCTGGAATCACAGACTGAAGCATATACTAGAAGGTCATTACATTCATTTTGCAGTAGAGATGGGTCTTTCTAAAGCTGTAGCCATTTTTTCTGTTATCTAGGGTAGTCTCTTTTCAAGGACACTGAATTAGTTTCTGAGTGTGGAATGGTGGGAAAACCAAAGAGATGATGAATAGTGGTGTTTGTGGCTTCTCTTTGCCAGCTCATAGACCAGCCAGAGAATGTCCCTGCTCAGTGCAATACTGGGTAGAGGCCTCCTCTCTGGTTTCCTCGCTTATTGCTTCCCTTTCTAAATAGCACTCACCAATACTTCCTTGATCCCTGGCCCACTTTTTCTAGACTCTGTAGAAGAGCCCAGCCTTTTTCCAGATGGCCCGAATAGGCTAAAGAGCTGAGGCTTCGGTTTTCCCTGATGGTTCCTGACCTGCAGATACTCTCTGCTCACCCTGGTTGTTCTCAGGTGTTTCCCAGGCCTGGAGGCCCAGGCAGCTCATGCGTGCTTTTCCCCTCTCTGGATGTTGCTGCTTTAACTCTTAGAAGATCCTTCAGGCTCCCCACTCTGCCGCTGTGTCCTAACAAAGGAGTGTTGGGCCGTAATAAGGGTTATTTTATGGGGATTACTAAGTGCCAGCACTGTCCTGGGCACTTCCCCTATCACTCTTTGAACTCTCAGTCAACTCCCTGAGATAGATCCCATTGTCATCCCTTTTTAGAGATGAGGAAGCTGAGGCACAGAGGGGAAAGTAATTTGCTTAAGAGTGGCAGAAGCGCATCCCCAAGGCACAACTCCCAAAAGGGGGGTTTACCACCCACTTCTAGCAGGGGGTCTTATTAGTGCCTCTTGTTTTTCATTTTCAAGTCGGAAAGTCAGTTGAGATCATAGATGAATCAAAATGGGGAAAATGCCCATCAGAGCATTAAAGCAGGGAAGGGGAGGAGGAAACCGTCCCTGGTCACAGCCCCGCCCAGGCTTCAAGCTCACAGAGGGGGCGGTGCTGGCTGGGGCGGGGCGCGGGCGGTCTCTGACGCTCTCCTTTCTCCCGCACAGTGCTGGCCGATGCCCTGCGCGTGGCCGCCAGCCCGCAGCCCTCCCCGGGCCTGAGCCTGCGCGAGGGCGAGCCCTTCGCGCTGCGCTGCTCAGCCGCCACAGCGTCGCCGCTGCACACGCACCTGGCGCTGCAGTGGGAGCTGCGGCGCGGCCCGGTGCAGCGCAACGTGCTGTCGCTGAGCCACGAGGGCCGCTTCCGCCCGGGCCCCGGCTACGAGCAGCGCTACCACAGCGGGGACGTGCGCCTGGACACCGTGGGCAGCGACGGCTACCGCCTGGCCGTGTCCCGGGCCCTGTCCGCAGACCAGGGCTCCTACAGATGTGTCGTCAGCGAGTGGATCGGAGAGCAGGGTAACTGGCAAGAAATTCAAGAAAAATCCGTGGACGTGGCCACCGTGGTCATCCAGCCAACAGGTGAGCTTCTGGAAATTGCCTATTTTAGATGACTAAGTCTTATTATTTTCTGACCAGTGATGTTGTAAGGAACGAGGTGGGAGGTTCATCCTTTTCTGACAAGATTTCTGCTTCTCCTGTGGGGCCTTGCATGGGGGTGAGGGACTAGGGTGGTGGTGATGGTTTGGGGAGGGTGCATTTGTTTTGTGCTGTATGCCTGTGGTTTTGCTTTGCAGCTGCTTTTCATCTGGATCATTCCCATGGGAAGCTGCAGGTTACACAAAGTACTAAGACAGTTGTTTAACTGAAAGGTTAGGTCCCTTTAAGTGCTAGAATGAGGTCCCCCTGTGTGCAGAGGGACTTGGGGATCGAGCTGTCCTCACCCTGCTCCCTCGGCTTCATCTCATTTGGTGTTCCCTGAATCTCTGGATCTGCCTCTCCCCCCAGCTGTTGGGGATGTGTATCTGGCTCAACCTAAAACCCCTCATCCAACTTGGATGGTCAAGGCCACCTTTCAGGTCCCCACAGATGCACCATCCCCTACCAGGTGAGGAGTTCTCTAGGGGTAAGCCTCTTCTTGTTTCCTATAGGGCACATACCCCACAAACATCCAGCCCTGGGGTCTGAACACAAGAAGTCCTTTGTTTTGTCATCGATGAACTTTTTTTAAACCCTCCTACTCCAACTATAAAAATAAGAAAATACAAAACGCTTTTTAGAAACCCCATAAAAATAAAAGAAAAGCCATTATCGACTCACTGTCCAACAAGCATTGATGAAGAACCTACTGTGCGCTCAGTTCTGTCCTGGGCCCTGGAGTTAGAAGTGTTTGAGGATTGTTCCCAGGCCCCGTGGAGCTTCCAGCTTCGGCAGAGACAAAATGTGAAGATACCATCTCAGAATGATATCGTTAGTGTGGATGGATGGATGGACTTGGTTTTCTGGGAGTCCGACATCTTCAGCTCTCAGAGTTCTTTGCTTCTGTTGCTGCTGCCTCCTGTTTTGTAAACTGGGAAGACCGTGGCCAGACTCATTTCCTGAGTGTAAATGTGAGTGTGTGGCTGCTCTGTTGCTTAGATGGGAAGGAAAGCAGGAAACAGTACACGTGGGGAGTGTTTTTCCTCTGCAAGCTGCGTTGTCCTGAGCGCTGTACTCTGTGTTTACACCACCGCACAGAGCTGGATTTGGTGAAAAGCAGGACTGGGGTTCTTCAGTGACTGGCCATTGATGAGGTGGGAGGTGCTCTTGCTAAGGAGAGGGGCTGCCTGTCATGGTCAGTCTTGGTTCCATTGGCTGCAGAAATCACTTGCCAGATGGACTTGGATCACCGTCCTTTTCCGAAGCCATCCGCCTGGAATCTGTCCTAAAAATCCTCGGATATTCAGCTTGCATCCAACAACTATTTTAATGGGGCAGGAGGATTACAAGTCTCAGATTTGTTGCAAGTTATCTTTTTATGCAGGAATGTCGATCGTAAAGGTATTCTTTATTTCAAACAAGCCACAAAAGCCATGATACGGAGTTGTAAGACTTGACCACTTGGAACCTGTTAGGCAGGGAATAGCACTGGCTCTTACTTGAGCCTGGGCATTCATGGTTCATAATCCTTTGGTGCTGTGGGCCTCTTTGATGGTCACGTGAAGCCCACACACCCTTTCTCAGAACTAGTGTGTTTTAATTCATAAAACACATACATAGGATGACAAAGGAAAACAGTTATATTGAAATAGTTTATCAAGTTATTTTCAAGATAGATGTATTATATAGTAATATTGTGCTTTGGTAATGCGTTAAATGATAAGGTATAGTGGCAGGTCTGACTACTGTAATTTCTAAGTAGCGATGAATGTTAATGATATTTTAAGATATCTGCAACAGTTGTAATGTGATGTGAAAATATCTGTGATATCTCTTGGGAGCAAAATCCTGGGGAGAGATGACGTGATGCTGGTTTGTTGCTTAGTTTCATAATGAGAGGAGATGGTATATTTCAAGTAGAGTTTAGTAAAAACAAAGATAAATTTTTTTCCCATTCATGTCAGACTCCCTAAATTCTCCTTGTGGACCCCTGGTGAGAACCACCACACTAAAGTGCTGGTCTTCTCTTGTTGTCAACACCTGCACTAGCCATGGCTGACTTCTTAAAGATTCTTATTGCATTGCTATGATAAACAGCACAAAGCTACTTACACAGTGGGGCTGTGTTCATTTGTAGCAGTATTTCTCTCCATATTAAGAGTGGTTTGGTTAATATGGATCTTGGTGTCTGATTTATGGATTCGGTTATATCCAGTAGGAGAAAGCCTGCACCACCACAGGCTTCGTCTGAGGTCCCCTGTTGCATTAGGAGTCCTTAGAACTGGTTCTTTTTACCTTCAGCCTGCTCCATCCTGTCTCCCAGCACTGAACCTCCCTAGTCCGGAACGTATGGGAACGATGGCTAGTGGTCCGATAAAATATTTAGCCACTTGCAGAGAGAAAATTACAAAGTGAACTATACAGTTAAAGAGACATATCTGCCAATATTTCTAAACCTGAGAATCCGTTTTCTCCATACATACAGTCCACAGCTGCATCTTGACTACTACTTTACTCCCTCGGCTCCTTCCTAAGCCTTTTTTTACCTCCAGTAGCCGGTGGCTGGTACAGAGGGACGCCCGCAGTATTCCAGAGTCTCTGACCACAAGCCTTGTCCATGGGGTGGTTCAGACTGCAGCACAAGCTCAGGGCAACGGTTTCCATACTCACTCCTCTCACAAACGAGCCTCAGATTACTTTGGGTCCCTTTAAAGGGGTGAAGGAGGAGGAAGAATTTGGAGGGTGCGCGGAGGTGAGAAATAAGACTCTCAAATTCCTTTTTCTAATACTGTGCCCACCTCATTTTCTGTCTTCGTCAAGGTGGATCTTAAACTTGGCCTGAAACATTTATTTGCAATGTTGTCAGGCTTTGGAAATAGTCACGTGAAAGCAGTTTACTGCAGAGGGCCTGGGCTTTGGGGCTGGGTCTTTTCTCAGCTGGGCACTAGCCTTTGTTGCTGGGCTTACTCTGGACAGTGGTGGATGCTGAGCGACTATTGCTGGAAGGCCAGACCTGTGCCTCCACTTGAATCCCCGGGAAGGTGTTGGCTATTTATCATCTAAGCAGTCATTCCCAGAGCATTACCACCAGTTGAATGTTTTTCTACTCTGATTACAGATGTTCAACTTCTCTTTAAAAATCCCCCAAACAGAGTAAAATGTTTCCATGTAAAAACCTTTGACAGGGGAATGCTGAAACCAGCTCTGCCTTGAGACCGTGACACCAGATACTTCAGATACTCTCAATAGAGTCTCCTTTTAGTTATCCACACTAACGAGAGAGGGCAGTGGCGTGGATAATCCAAAAATCATTGTGTTTTGGTTTTAGAATATATGCTTTATGCTTGACTTTAAGGTGGGTGTGTCAAATGGAATAAGTGATGTATTTGGAAGACTTTCCTCATAAAGTACATTGTCTGGTTCCACTTTTCTGGTATTCTGTTTAAGATTTTCCCCTCTTTTACCCAGAAGATGGTTTCACCCTCACCTCCTACCCTCAAGTCCCCACTGCTCAGCTAACACTATGTACCTGTCAGAACTGAGCTGGCCTTTCTCTGAAAATCACTCAAGTCTTATCATGCTCACGGATAAAGTATAATTTTAGTTTTGTGATGTTCAGCAGACTTCTTTAAACAATAGTGTCACAGTTAAGAGCAGAGTCCCTGGAGGCAGACAGTCTGGATTTGAATCCCAGCTCTGCCACATTAGCTGTGTGACCTTGGGCAAGTTACCTAACCTCTCTGTGCTTCAGTTTCCTTATCAGTAAAGTAATAAGAGCTAGTAATAATACCTACCTCCTAGGTTTGTGTTGAAGATTAATATTTGTAAAGCACTCAGAACGTATATAGTAAGCGAATATATGTTTGCTGCTGTTATTGGCTTTATGAAATGAAAAGAAATGTTGTATGTTTCATTCATCAGTATTTCTCAAACACTTACAACTGTATGAAACCTTCTAACTTTAATGCTGTAAATAAGAATGTAAAAGGAGGTGATCTAAAGGGGTGGGGGCGGGGGTATAAGGGGCAGACCTAATCCAGATTATCCAGATGTATTTCTTTTTAATTTTCAAGTTCTGCGAGCAACTGTGGCCAGGAATGTGTCTGTCGCTGAAGGAAAGGAGCTGGATCTGACATGCAACATCACAACAGACCGAGTGGATGACGTCCGCCCCGAGGTGACGTGGTACTCCAGCAGGACGCCTGACAGCAGTTTGCCTGGCCTGCACGTGCTGGCCCGGCTGGACCGTGATTCCTTGGTGCACAGCTCTCCTCACGTTGCTCTGAGTCATGTGGATCCCCGCTCCTACCATTTACTGGTTCGAGATGTTAGCAAAGAAAACTCCGGCTACTATTTCTGCCACGTGGTGCTCTGGGCACCCGGGCACAACAGGAGCTGGCACAAGGTGGCAGAGGCCATGTCTGCCCCCACTGGTGTGGATGTGACCTGGCTAGGTGAGTGGTTTGGAGGATGGCTCTTCACCTCTCTGGCTTAATCCCTCCTCTGGGATATCGAGAGGAGTCAGGGAGCTGTCAGTCTTACCTTATTTTGGCGTTCTTCATATCAGGGCAAGCATCCTTTAGCCTGGATATATCCCAAGCTGGGGGCAAAAGCAAAACTGGCTGAAATAGAATCTGGCAGGCAAGGGAAATGTTTCAATAGTGTGGCCTCTGTTGTCTCAATGCCCTCATTTGAGAGGATATAGTTTCCTTTTGTTGTCGAGATTTGCAGGGTCGGCCCTGCTGAATGGCTCCTTGAAACGGATCTTTGTTGTCAGGAGGACGCTGCCATTCCCCCTTCCCTTTCCGAGACTCCTAGGTGCTCGTTGGCAGGAGCTGGTGCTTTTCTAAAGCCCAGAGCAGAGAGAATTCCTTCAGTGAATGGAATGCGTTTTTTTCACTGAATGCCCTGGAATCCCAAAATGGTTTGTTTGCAGATACAGTTGATGTCGGGCTTCCTGCTTCCCCAGGCTCTTGTGATGGGCTCTCACCAGGTTTTGTTCCCAGGGGAGGAGCAGAGCGGCTCTCAACTATTGACCTTGCCACCGGTTTTATAACAATGTGCCATATGTGAAGATTATTGTCACGGCCTCTTCTTTTTTACCGTTCTCATCTTCCGCATCTCTTATTTTCCAAAATGCTTCCCCTCTGGGGCTCACTTTTCCTAATTTTTGTTACTAGCTTGTAATTAATTGCAGGTAAACTTAAGTGGGATGGGGCCAAGTAGAGAGTGGAGAGCTTCGCTTCCCTCCTCCACTATTACAAGGATGGGGACAGGGCTACTGGTCAAACTCTTCTCTGTTTTGAGCTTGATCTCGCTCATGTCCCACAAGTGTTCTGAGCCCTGGTGAAGGTATTTGGCATTGCTCTGATTATTAGGAGGTAAAACAGATCTTTAAAAGCCAGGAAATCATTTCTTCCTTCATCTGATGCTAAACATCCTCCTGCCGTGAGCCCCAACTCATACTTAGCTCTCCCTTGTCTCTGCTTCGACGTCTTCTCTGGAGTGAGGGCACATTCACTGTCTGTTTCTTCCTAATAAGCCTTTATTTGGCAGAGATGGGGAGCTGGCAAGCAGGGATGGTGGGGCAGGGAGAAGAAGAGTAATAAGAATAAGCAGAAGGCGTGTCCAATTCAGAGTGAGACTAGGCAGGGTGTTAGTGATCCCTGGTAGCAAAGTGATTCTTTGATATCTGCAAAGTCAAAGGAGCAGGGTTTATCTGGCGAGCTTTTATTCCTGCCGTCTGAACCCCGTGCAAGAAACTCGATATGCAGTACTGAACTGGAACAATGTTGGCCCAGCTAGGACTCTCCTTAGCAACCTTCAAAATAAAGCAGATGTTGTAAGCACCAAAAGAAGACTTTTCATCTCTGGAGCTGAATTTGTCTCACAGCTCTGATCCTCGGTGCATTGTGTGGTGCTGTCAAATCCCACCGCTGACTCCCAGTGCCCCCTCCCCCTCCAACTTAGAATCACAGCTCGAGCATTTTTTTTTTTTTTAGAAACTGCTGCCTGCGCTCCAATTTGAGGGCTTCTTTGAAGTACTCATGCATTGATCCCGGCATACCCAGGGGTAGACGCCGGGGCTGTCAGGAAACAGGAGGGGCGCTCCAAGGCAATGGGTTCTTTTAACTGGAAGGGATTTGTTGGTGGCTGTATTCTCCAGAGAGTGAGAAGAAATAAAAAGACTAAATTGTGGGAAGAGGTTCAGTTACTGTCCTTAGGATTCAGTTGTTTGTTTTCCCGCCGAGTGCCAGCACTGTTGCCGTGAAAGTCATCAGGGGGCTTTCCCGTGACTGATGCTAAGCTGCGCAGCACCCCACACCCTGCACAATGCTTGGCCTGTGATGGGCACTCGGTAAACATCAGCTGGATGCATAGATAAACCAGCACCAACACATGGGTAGTGTTAAAATATGTGCATAAGAAAACAAGACTTGCAAAGAAAGCCTAGAATATTGCACGAGCTGCACATGGGTCAGTCTACCTGGAGTGTAGTGATATAAAAATGGACTGTGTTTCTTCTTAAATTTCCTCCTCCTCCCTGTGCCTATGACTCACCATTACAGCTGCCTGGACACTAGTCAGGAGGCGAGTTGGGCACGAGTACAGCAGCAGCCCTCTCTCCAGGACCTCCCAATTGGATTCTCTGCCCAGAGGCTGATGGGCCTGGCCTGACTGTATGATTCTCTCTAGATATACAACATGTATGTGTATGCATGTGGATACCATACCACATGCAATGTGGAGCCTGTTAGAGTTAACTGACAGGTGGCCAGAAAGACAGGAAGACAGGTTACCTGCCAAGTACTCTATTTATAGAGGTCAGCTTATGTTTCGTGACTGTGGAATGTTGTCCAAAAAGAGCTCTTGAGAGAGCTGGTTCCCTAGAGGGTATTGCACAAAACTCTCAGTTTTGCTACTTGACAGATTAAAAATAATAACTGCCATTTACTGAACACTTACTGAGTGCCAGGCACTGGGCTAAGGGCTTTACATGCATTAAATACTTGATCCCCACAACCTTGTGAGGTCCTGCCCCCGTCGCCATCTGAACACCACTGGTTTTTATTTTGCTTATGATGTTGAGTGTCAGGAATTAGGGAAGAACTCAGTGGGGTTCATCTCTGGTGTACATGGAGACAGCTTGGATGGCTAGAGCTGGGGATCCCCTTCCAGATGGCTTTGTCACTGTGCTCCTGGGCGTTTCTTCCTGTTCCTACATGGCGTCTCATCCTCTCTGTCCCCACATGGCTTCTCATCCAGGCCCTTTCCACATGGCTTAGTTTCCTCACAGCACGGTCTTCTCAGGACATCACACTTCTTACATGGCTGCTGGCTTCTACGAGCTAGGAAATGGGAGTGCCTGACCAGTTAAAAGCTATCCCTGGGATGGCACAGTGTCACTTCTACTGTTTTCTATTGGTCAGAGCCATCACAGAGTCTGCCCAAGTTCAAGGGAGTGGAGAAAGAGACCCCATCTCTTAATGGGAGAGTGGCAGGGTCACACCGCGAGAGGGCATGTGGAGTGGGAAATGTTACTGCGGTCATCTTTGGAAAATGGAGTCTACCACAGTGGTAAATGCTTGTTTCTTTTATTTCAAAAGAAATTATGTTTAGGATGGCTTAGAGAGGGTTATGGCCCTGGGTCAAGTCTGTCCCAAGTATTGTCATCTTATGTGGAAACACTTTTGGCTTTGGGAATCAACCTCACTCCTGAAATTCTAGAAGACAGAGTCCTAGAAACTGAGCTGTTTTGTCCTTATTTGCTTGGGGTGGGTGTGCTGAGTAAATGAGGGGGCTGAAGCCGATTGGGGTCTTCTCATGTTCCATTGTGTTAACTACACAGAGATATCAGGGCAGTGATGCGAATGGGTCTGGCTGGTTCAAGAGCACTTGTAGCAGCTGGAGGACCATAATGATATCTTAGAGGGTGAGAAAAAGCTTCTTTTACTTAGGATTTATGTCCTACTTTTGAAGGAGAAAAAAAAAAGATTTAAGTTGGCTTGGAAAATGAAGCACACTTTAAAGCAGGAGACACAAAAATAAAATCAAGATCAAAAGGGGTAAAACAAAATCAAAGAATAGATATTGCAAGGTAGTTGGGATGAATTACTTACTGCATCTGAGTGCTGAATTTGCCTCTGAAGTTGTGAAGAGTTGAGGCAAAAAGAGACGTGATTATACAGTTCTCTGGTGAAGGAAAACAAATCCTTTCAGAGAGACAAACTTTTTCTTGGCACTGAATTTATCATGGGCTTTTTTATTTAAGGGGCATTGGGAACATAATGGACAGTGCTTTCAACTGTGGTATTACAGAGGGCTCTAAGTGATTGTTTAAATGGATGTTTCTTATATTCGTGCTCTATAAAAGCTGAGGGCATAAATCTTAAGTATGTGAAGGAGTTTCTGTAAGAAGCTGAGTTGCTGTGGAGGACAAATGTTGCTTTGTGAGGATCCAATTTAGTGTATGGCTAAAACTATAGAGAATCTGGGGGAATGGCTAGTTAATATGCGTATTAAGCCATCTCTCTCTGCTATCAGATGTCTTAAATGAGGCTTTGGCAAGAGTTGGATACTAATCAGTTCATGGTTGAGCTCTCCGCCCCAAGTACCAGACTTCTGTGGTGTTAATTGGAGAGGGTTCCACGGGCTTCGGATACAAGAGCAGGCGGAGGCAGCACTGAGTTCTGCTGTTCAGGCTTGAGAACCCGATTTGCATTCTTTCCTGCGAGAGGACCATCCCCTCTTCCAACAGTGTGCCAGTGAGGAGGGTGATTACTTTTCTTTAAAAGGAACTGTTAATCTACTAAGTACTTGGTGGAGACTTCAGCATTCTGTGCCATCTATAGGAGATAAGATGTAGATCTGCAGGATTTTACGGGCAAGTATCATCAGCTGTCTGTCCAGGATTGTCTCCGACAGCAGAAGAGCCCGTGAACAAGTGTTGGAGTCTTGCTCCAGCTTCTAGGTGTGTTATCTCGGGTATGTCGCTTAAGATTTCTCAGCCTTGGTTTTCTTGGTTTTGTGGGGTAATGCATATAAAGAGCTTAGCACAGTGCCTAGCACTTATGTGCTCTGTCCATTTTCGTGGTGGTGGTGATGACTTCTTGGTGCTGGAGGGGGTCTGTATATAGCATGCTCCGCCCACCAAGTGCTTAACCAAGTAAGACATAGGAGTCTGTCTTAGGGCCTGGAGGAACCAGGAACGTGTGTGTCCTGGAAGCACCACTCCCAAGGAGAAGAGGTTGAGCTGACCACATCCAGCCCCTTTCTTGCCCCCCAAATCTGGTAATTCCCTCTTCCTTCTCTGGGAGGAGTGAGTGAGGAGGAAGAGAGAAAGACTGCACGAGTGTCACTTTGGGTGTGGGGCAGTTCAAATGATATTATCTGTCTTGCTCTGAAATGGCTAATGCTAAACACAGCCTCATAACAATGGTTCTACTAAGTGGGGTAAAATGCCCCCCAAAACAACAACTCCTGATTTATAGCCTTCTCTGTCTAAATGTTAGAGAATATTTAATTGTTTTATATAAATGATGATAGTCGCAACTCTGACAATTAGCGCACTCAGCTGTCTCTAAAGTACCTGCCCAATTCAAGATAATGAAACTGGCCAGAGCAAAGACGAGGACGTGCCTTATCCTGTTTCCTCTAACTCCTGCCTGTGGCCTGTTTGTCTCGTTAGCCCTACCAAGTTAACTAAGCTTCAGAGCGGGTGTTAGGACGTGGCCCTGCTGTACACAGTTCAGGGTTAGTGCCGCAGCTGTTATCATCACTCTCATTCTGGGATGTGGCAGGCTTTGAGAAAACAGTAATAACTGGGTGTGGAATGAGGTTGTGCAATTTGCTCCTCGTGGCAGCCAGGCCATGGACCAAAGCCTCGCCTAGAATTTGGCTCACACACACTGTGCAAGACCCTAGTCTTCCGACTTCCCTCCTCTGAGCTTTGGTTTTCGTTTTGTTTTTTCCATTTAGGAAACATACGTGAAAACAGTACCTATCTCATAAAGGTATTATGAAGATAAAGGGAGGATGCAGGGCAAGTGTATAGCGTACCTGGCGGAGAGAAGGCCTTTGATCAGTGTCAGTTGTTATTATCATCATTGTAAAATGGGGATAATGACACCTTCCTTGTAAGACTGTTGAGAGGAAAAGGAGGTAATCTATGTGAAAACCTCCAGCTCGGGTCCCTGCGCACAGTCGGCACAAATACCTGCTTTCACAAATTAGCCAATGATGATTCTGAAAGCTTTTCATTGTTTTGAAAATTGTAGTGAGTTTAATGACCCATATTCAGAAAGAAAAGTCTTTCTTTGGGGGCGTTTGCACTGTTGGGGCCACAGCTTCAGGAGGTGGTGTGTATGTTGTCATACTCCATCCCTGGAGCCGGGTTAGAGAGCAGACCCTTGCTTCTCAGAATGCCAGCAACATAGCGCTTACACTGGCCTCAGAATTCTGTGAAAGGTCTTACAGTGTGGGTGGGCTGTTTGTGTTTAACTTTTGGAATAGAAATTTACACAGAAGAAGAAAGAACTTCAGCAATTATCAATATTTTTCTAATCTTATTTCATCTCTCTTCCCTCCCAGACAGACAGACAGACACACACGCACGCGCACACACACACACACACAAACAAACACACTCTTTCTCTATTTTTTTTTCTTCTGGAAGAATGTAAAGCACATCCCAGACATCATATCATTTTGCCATTAAATACTTTAGTATGCATCTTTAACTGATAAGCTTTTTTAAAACATAACCACCATTGCATTCTTAGCTGATTTCATGATGAGATCAAGCAGAATTTAGCGGTAATCAGTAGTGGAATGCTTATGCCAAAAATGAGCGTTTTTATGCAAAATATTAAACTTAGTCCAATTCAGCAAGTGTGTTAATATCTTTTATGTCCAAGGCACTGCATGCATAGCACAGCCAGATGAATGAGGTGGGTGGTCCCTGACCCTGCAGAGAGTCCTATACAAGGTCCATAAGACATGTATACATATAACCGAAGTTCAAGGCAGTGTTCAAATAAAATCCTTAGAGCACAGAGCCTGGCGGGTGGTAGAGTCTCTGTGAACGTTTGCTGAATAACAAGTGGAGGTGTGATAGGCTGCCTGAGTTCAAAGGAGGCATTCTCTGTTAAGTAGGAGGGGCCACATGGAGGCAGCATGTACGTGATGGACGTTGAGGACCAAGTACAATCTCTGCAAACAATTTTATAAATTGTAAAACAACAATAAAGGGAAACTTCCACACATGCACCAAAACAAAGAAGAAATTAAGGACCCACCCATACTTTTAGCATTCTGACATAATGGAGTCATATCTTTTCTAGGAGTATAAATCTAAAGTCGACCTCCAAAGGCTGGTGGATAGTTCAAATGACCTTTGAACATCTTTTAAATCACTAGAACCTATGCCTTGTAAGTTCACAAGCTAAGAAGCCACTTTGTTTGTCTTTGCATTAGCACCCTCCTTTTTGGGGCGTAAGATTTAATTTTCACAAGAACGAGGAGACCAAGCGGTCAGTGAAGAGGTGTTGCTCTCCTGCCAAGCTGGAGTTCCTGTGACCAGATGCACACAGGCTGCAGCTCCCCTGCACCCTCCTTTCTGTACATTTGGAGACGCAGGATTTAAACAGCCATATGGGGGTGAAGGATGAGTAGAATGGGGGAATCTGTTCAGTCATTATTCAACAACTAATTGAGCAGGTGTCCCCGGTGCTGAGGCGGAGGGTGCAATGGGAAGGAAGGCAGAAAGCCTGGAAGCCTACCAGGTGATTAGGGAATGGTGAGGTGTGTTGTGCGAATGGAGTCCAGAATATATACAAGAAGGCAGTGGGCGGTGGGCTGGACAATGGGTTAGGCTCTCATTACAGGGGGCCTTGCATATCAGGCTGGGGATTTGTTTTTAACTCAATCGGTGAGAGGAAAGGCCACGGGAGGTTTCTAGAACAGATGACCTGACAGTTGTGTCAGCCTAGAGGTGGGTTGGGAGGTTACTATAGTAGTCTTGGTGGGAGGCAAAGAGGGCCGGGATGAGGCTGGTGTTTGTGAGGTTTTCCCTTTTATTGACAAATATGTATAGAGCACCTACTGTGTGTGTGGCCTGGAATGGGAGAAGTGGAAGAGACATTGGGGAGGTAGAATGTATGAGACTTAAGAACCCTCAGAGTGGAGAGTCGCAGGAGGCAGACATTTCCAGCAGAGGTGCCTGGGAGGGTCAATGGCGGGAGTGTGGCAACAGGAACAGTGATTGGAAAGTTAGGAGGAGGAGCTGGCTGTGTTTGTTTGGAGTGGGGTTTTAGCTGTGTGCACGTGTGTATGAATATATGTGTGTGTGTGTGTGTGTGTGTACGTGTCTATGTGTGTCCATATTGGCAGAGGCGGGTGGGAGTGAAGTGAATTAGATCGCTAGTGTGCTGTGCATGAGATGTCAAGGAGACACCAGCTGAGGTGCCTGGAACCCAGCTCTGGGCTGGTGTTTGTATCTGGAGCCCAAGGAAGAGTTGGGCCAGAGCGGGGGCAGCTGGGTTCCATATCTGGGTGAGGGAGCTTGGGCGTGACCAGGCCAGGGCAGGAGTGGAGCACGCTGCCCTGGTGGTTGGTTCGGGAGCTGGTTATGACCACCTTTTCCATGTGTCCGTGGTCTGACCACTAATGAGTCAGTCAAGTCACCACTTCTCTCCCATCTTTCATGGTAACTTGAACAGCCTTTGTTTTCCAAGTGCCACTGTGGAGGAATATGCTCAGGGGCTGGCAGTAAACCATGAAGGGGTCAAAGGGTTTGTTATGAAAGAGTTGGTAACTGATAAGGAGAGAAATCCCCGTGCATCACAGCGTTTTGAATCGCGCTGGTCAGCCGGGCTGAGGTGATGGCCCACAGGGAGCTGTCTTCCTGGGTTAGATTCCCTGTGGCAGTAACTGTAGTCATGCCAGTCATGGCCTTCAGCATTCCTAAAAGTCACCGTGCTAGTCAGTGGTACTTAGAAAATACTAAGGTGAGAAGTCAGGAAGTTTCGTTCATTTGGGAGATGAGGGAGGACATACTGGAAAGATGGTCTAAAGGATGCAGCCCTGGGTTCAGATCTGACACTTCTGAGCTGTATGGCTACGTTATTAACCTCTTTAAAGCTCCTCCTCCTCAGATGTGAAATGGGAATGGTGAATAGTGGTTCATAAATATGTACATGTGTATATGTGTTAGACATACATACATACACACATGTGTACCAGGCACAGTCTAAGCACTTTTATGTATGTTTTAGCTCTTAATCCTCACAGTAACATTAGGAGGTAGTTACTGTTGTTACCCCATTTTTATAGGTGAGGCACCGGAGAGGTTCAATAATCTGCCCTAGGTTACACAGCAAGTGAGCGGCAGAGCTGGGATTCGAACGTAGTCCAGCTCCAGACCCCTGGCTCTTTACCACTGCTCTTTACTGCCTCACGGTTTGTTGTTCAGGTTAATGTGGTAACACGCGTGAAGCGTCTTCGAATTGTGCTCAGACTGGAGTTGGGTCTCAGTAAGTGGTGGTGGCTGCTGCTGCTGAGTGGGGACTCTTGATGGTGCCACAACTCCAGTTGGTCCTGATGGGCCTGGGAGGATACGCACAGGCTGTTCAAGTCTGTCCTTCCACATTAAATGACCCTGGTCGTTCTAGTCTGCTCCCAAGTTGCTGTGCCAAGATCCTACATGAGAAAAGGTCTGAAACCCTGGATGTGGTGTAATTTGGGAACACTTTGTCTCACGCACCTGATGGTAGAAATACCTTCCGGTGATGTTTGTTCCGAGTCAGTTGTTGCTAGAGAGGCAGTGTGGTGTGTCAGCGTTCTGCCCAGGAGACGGGACACCCCCGGCTGTGCAACGTTAGCACACTCAGCTGTAGAATGAGGAGGCGGGATGACATTCTAGCAGCCTGGGGCATTTCTCTGCAGCGTCCACATCACGGCAGGGCGTATTGGTCTGACTTTATACTGCACAGGGTCCACCTCACTTGCAATTAAATGCTTGTGAAGATGACATTTGAGGGAATTAGAATTTTGAGTTCTTTCCATTTCTTGGCCACTGAATCATTCTTGGAGAAGTCATGGTGTTATGCATTTCATTGGAAGTGTAAATCATAAAAGAACAGTTCCTTGACCTCAGCAGTTTATACTCTTGTGTGAGTCATAAATAAAAGCAGCGTTAAATAAAACTAAACTGTTGGGTGGAGGCGATATGAATCAAGATCGTGTTGGCAAATGGAAGGTTCCATTTAGCTAGAATTCCTTGCCTCCTAGAAGGCAAAGTGCTACGAAAGAGAAATATAGCCTTTTCTAAAAGGCTTAGCACTAAGGCAGCAAACATTTATTGAGCGCCTACTACATACAAGGCTGTGTATTTGGAACTTGGGGCTGAGACCTTCAAGCAAGGAGTAATAGAGACTGGGATTACTGCTATATAGGAGTACCTACCTATGCGGCTTGTGGGGGCACAGAGAAAGGTGTCACACTCTGGGGACCCAGAAGGGGGCACAGAGGAGGTCACACTTGAAGAATGAGTGGAAGTTTGCAGGCAGTCAGGACGAGAGGGCCACTGTAAACATGTCAGCACAATGGTGTGAGTCTGTGGTGACTGGAGAGCTTCAGATAATTAGTGTGACACAGAGGGGGTGGGAGTAGAGGAAAGGAGGCGACAGAGGGTCCCAATGCCAGTTCTTTGGCAAGTGTGGAAAAAGGCCTTGGGGCCAGCAAAGACAGAAGTGTGGAGTTGCAGAAATGGGTTCAGTGGCAGTGGGGACACTAGGAGAGTGCTGGCTTTTCTCCCACCTGTCAGAATTTGTGGATGGCAGGGAAATGGGGGTTAATACATGAGCAGGCTTTCCTAGAACTAGGATCATAGTGAGCTGGCCTCAGGGTTGTCAGAACCATATGGGAGAATTACATATGTCATTTGGGAAGTTTGAGAATGGAGGTGTTTGTTGACCACTGAACCACAGATTCAGCAGAAAAAGTCAGAGGACCAGAAAGTGAGGGTGAGAATATGC
Organism: Equus asinus; assembly: GCF_041296235.1. Classification (NCBI taxonomy): domain Eukaryota; kingdom Metazoa; phylum Chordata; class Mammalia; order Perissodactyla; family Equidae; genus Equus; species Equus asinus. The sequence continues at coordinate 48,459,818 of NC_091805.1, forward strand.
AGGGATAATAATGATATGAGGGCCTTGCGTTTGGGGCATAGCCAAGGATGGCAGGAACCTGAGCCACGGCTGGGTTGATTGGCTTCAAGTGCTAGAATATGCTCTGGGATGGGGTTTCCCAGTGCTACTCCAGTGGTGACTTTGGACTTTCTGTGGGCGCTGCTTGGCATTCCAGAGAAAACCTTGCTGGAGCATGGACACCAAGCTTTAAGTCTTAAGAAGTCCTTCTCAGAAGACTCTAACCTCCTGGGAAACTGACGGCAGACCCCAAGCATATGGAAGGCTCAAGATCAGGGACATTCTGCTCTGGCCTTTGGGAGGTTTTCTTGAGGGGCGTCAAGGGGGCAGTGTTGTACAAGTTTTGCAATAACAAACCCTCATGGGATCCTTCCCATCCCATGCAAAGACTTCCATTTCTATCACTATAGTTGGTAGCACAGGCATTTAATTGTCAGGACAAGAGTAGTCCTTGTCTCTTTCCTTTTGTGAATTCTTGATATGTTGCTCCGTCTGATTTTGTTCTCCTGGCGCCTCTCTGTTTTGTTCAGAACCAGACTATCAGGTGTACCTGAATGCTTCTAAGGTCCCCGAGTTTTCAGACGACCTCACAGAGCTGGAATGCCGCATAGTGGATAAGAAGAGCATGGAGGCAAATGTCCGCTTTACGGTGTCCTGGTACTACAGGATGAACCGGCGCAGTGACGACGTTGTGGCCAGCGAGCTTCTTGCAGTTATGAACGGGGACTGGACGCTGAAATACGGAGAGAGGAGCAAGCAACGGGCCCAGGATGGAGACTTTATTTTTGCTAAGGAGCATACGGACACATTCAGTTTCCGAATCCAAAGGACTACAGAGGAAGACAGAGGCAATTATTACTGTGTTGTGTCTGCCTGGACCAAACAGCGTAACGACAGCTGGGTGAAGAGCAAGGATGTCTTCTCCAAACCCATCAACATATTTTGGGTATCAGAAGGTAGGTGCCTTATTCTTATTCATTAACGTTTCTGTTGTGTTGTATCTTGGATTAAGTCATCCCACTGCGTTTTCACATGCACAGTCACCCTGCAGGTTTTCATTTACGCTAGAAATCCAAGAAATGTGTGCTGAAATGACTATTGCTTTTATCTACAGCATACACCCCTTTAGGATGATGCTGCTGGAGAAGGGTAAGTCCTGGTGAGACCTGGGGCTTGGTCAGTGGTAGAAGGTCATCTTCTTGTAGGAGTTCACAGTGTGCATGGGGTGAGCCCTTCACACTGCTCCACTGGGTGGCCTTAGGCCAAACCTCACACAGGCCTTTGAGGGTCTGTCTGTGCCCATGAGTTCCCTCTGGCTGCAGGCACATTTGAGGTGCCACAGAGAGGGAATGGGCAGCTACAGGCCATTGTGCCTGCCCTAAGGGGCCAGTCGTCTATTCAGAGAGATTGTTTCTAGAGAGAGGTGACAAGAACTTAAGGGAATCCATTTGTTTGATGCATCTCCTTCTGAATGCTCAGAGCACTGTCTGCCTCCGGACGTCAGACTCGTCAAGTTTTTTATCCCTGTCCTTGTCTTTCAGCACAGGAATGCCAGGGCTCCTAGTCCTCCTTCATGCCCTGGATGTTAAGCTCCCTCTGAATGCCTCTCTTGACTCATTGCCACCCCTCCTATATTCCCAAACCCCAAACTGGCCCTCTAGAACTCAGCAAAATCTCTGTTTCCTGAACCTCATCTCTGAATGTTCCTTTCTCTTTCTCTCGTCAAACACTGCCAACCTCACTCTTTCCCCTGGAGCTCTCCTGACTGATGGTGTTTTCTTCCCACGCTCTTCATATAACTGGACCTACGTGGGGCAGGTGCCCTCCTTGTCCCTCACTGCAGCTTCCAGATAATTTTCCCTCCTTCCTAAAAACATAGCTCCAATCTCATGTCATCAGATCATACACCTCCTCTCATTGCCATCACCTGTCGATTCCTAAGTCCTCCGTGTTCATCCTTTGAAGAAGTCAACTTCTGTTTCATAGCCACTCTCTCCAATACACTCCTGTCTTGCCAGCTTCACTATCTGTGTATAACACTGGATCACACCTTGGCTGCACATTGGAGTCACCTGAGAAGTTTTAAAAAAAATACTGATGCTTGAGTCTCACTAGAGGTTTTGTCTTAACTGGCCTGAGGTTTTATGCAATCTAGGCATTGGCGTTTTTAAATGCTCCCAAGATGGTTCTCGTGTGCAGTAAGGTTGAGAACCCTAATATAGAGAAACCTTTCATTCTCAGTTCCTTGTCCTTTTCTCTAGTCGTTATGGCCTCTGTCCTGTTTTGGTCATTCACTCCCTTGCTCACACCCTACACTAGACCATCTCACTTCTGATAACAGAAAGCACCCCCATACTCTCAGTTCCAAGCAACCCATCCTCTAAACATGGCTTCTGTCTTTCTTGATTACTCCCTCTGGTTCTCCAGCATCAACCCTTCAACTCTACCAGGACTGACAGTCCGTTAATCCTACCAACTTTTATTGTCTTTCACTCCCATTGTGTCTTCACATCTCTCTTACCTAGGGTGACCGTTTGCCCAGGGTAGTCCGATCTATACCTGTTGTCCTGTGTCACTTTTCAGAGCACCCTCTTTCCTTCTTATAGATGTGTGCAGTGTGGGATGTAGGATCAGATACGTAGTCACCATACTGTTACCTAGCCTAAATTCCGAGTCATACTCACTCCCTTGAGCACACCTTTAGCTCCCTTACCCCACTCTCAGTCTGCACTATGCTCTGGCTAAACAACAACTCTGTTCAAAGCGAACCGTCTGCCACCTTCCTGCCTGCATCTGCAGAGCTGAATGTGGTTACAGAAAAGCATCTGAACATGTCGACTGGTCTCACTTTCAATCCATGATCATGTGTGTCAAGTGGGCTCTCAACACTGCCTGGGAATCATTCTGCATTTCCTTACTCTCCAAGATGATTATTGCATACCACCTTCTAGCTCTCTGAAAACCTCCTCTCCCAGCCTTGTTCTCGGCTGTTGATCCTGCTATTTCCCTAAAAAACCAGAAACAATCCAAGGAAAATTTGCACACACTCTACCTCAGCGGCTGAACCTGTTACTCAGCCACATGTCCTAGCAAAGGCCAGTGCCTCTCACTGCTCAGACACACGGCTCCCCTCTCTGATGCCTTCTATAGCTCGCTCTCCTGGACCTCTCCCATTGGCCTATAAATATGCTGTTACATCTCCTGGGTTTTTTTTTTTAAAAACCATGCTAATCTTGATCTTGCTTCCCCCTCCATCCTTCTGTTCCCCACGCTTGTTTGCCCACCCATCACTCTCTTTTTCCTTTGATAGCCGAAGTAGTCAATGTATCTGTACTTGATGTCCCCAGTTTCTCCTCGTCTCTTCTTTCTGGTACCTACTCTAATCAGGCTTTTGCCCCCACTGCTCATGTTAAGATTACTAGTTGATTGGCTGATTCCAAAATCCAGTTGTTAATTATGTTCTTAGCAGGATTTAACAGATGATCGTTCCCTCCTCCTGGAAATACTTTGCTTTTTCCTTGGCTGATGGGACGTCACCCTCTCTGGGCTTTCCGCCACACTCACTGCCGTTCTTTCTCAGCCTCCTTGCTGGTTCCTCTTCATTTTCCTGCCCTTCAGATGCCTCAGGACCGTGGTCCTAGGACTTCCTTCTGTTTAACTTCACGGCCTTGGTGATCTCTCTAATCTCATGAATTTAAGTGCCATCTACACACCAGTGACTCCCAAATTTATGTTTCTACCTCAGACCTCTTTCCAGAACTCCAGACTCAATATTGTGTTGCCACTTGTCCAATGGGCGTCTCAACTGTTCAGAATGGTGCTTCTGGTCTTCTCTCGGCCTTCCCTAGCACTTTTGTTCTAGTTGTTGAGACCAGAACCTTCATCTTTAATTCCTCGTTCTTCAGATTGCTTTAGAATCTAACCCCGTCTCACACTCCACTGTTAGCAAGCCACCATTGTCACTGCCTGGATTATATCACCAGCCTCCTAGCTGGTCTCCTTGCTTCTGCCCTTGCACACGACGGCCAGAGCGATCCTGCAAAATGTAAGACAGATCGTGAAACTCCTCTGCCCTGACCTCCTCACTCAGAGCAGAACCCAGCCTTTCAGTGGCCTCGGATGCCCTCTACCAACCGGCCCCCTTTACCTTCTTTTTTTTTAAGATTTTTTTTTTTTCCTTTTTCTCCCCAAAGCCCCCCAGTACATAGTTGTATGTTCTTCGTTGTGGGTCCTTCTAGTTGTGGCATGTGGGACGCTGCCTCAGCGTGGTTTGATGAGCAGTGCCATGTCCACACCCAGGATTCGAACCAACGAAACACTGTGCCGCCTGCAGCAGAGCGTGTGAACTTAACCACTCGGCCACGGGGCCAGCCCGCCCCACCTTTACCTTCTGACTCACCTCTACCCTCCCCACACCCACTCGCTTCACCTCGTCTGCCTTTCCCATAGCTTCCCAGATACACCAGGCAAGCCTCTGCCTCATGGCTTTCTGCTGCTGTTCCCTCTGCCTCGAATGCCGTTCCCCAGGTGGATACAGGGTTCTTTCCCTCACCCCCTCCTCTCCTTGATGCCATCTCAATGAGGCCATCCCTGGGCACTCTGTCTCAAATTGTGACCCCACACTGACCCTGCACACTTTTTCTCTTCTTTTCCTGCTTTATTTTCTCTTAAACTTTTATCACCCTCTAATCATACCATCTATTTTACTTTTTTATTTTGTTCATCTCCCTCCAGTAGCATATGAAAGGGGGATTTCTGTATGTTTTGTTTCCTATTGCATTCTCAGTGCCTGGAATCTGGGAGGCTCTCTGTGGTACTTGTCTAGTTAATGAGTGGATCACCAAACCCACAGAAGATCAAGAACGAATGTGGGTGGCTCAGTGCAACCTCAGGAATCAGTGATTCTGGAGAGACTCTGTAACATACGTGTGCTGCTAATAGGTTTGATGGAACAAACATTCCAAAAAAGCCCAATGTAAACATTTTATTTTACAGCCTGCCCTGGTGGCCTAGAGGTTAAAGTTTGGCACTCACCGTTGTGGCAGCCCAGGTTCGTTTCCTGGTCATGGAACCACACCACCTGTCTGTCAGTTGTCGTGCTGTGGCAGTGGCTCACATAGAAGAACTAGAGGGACTTAGAACTAGAATATGGAACCGTACACTGGGGCTTTGGGGAGGGAAAAAAACACAGGATGTTAGCTCAGGGTAAATCTTTCCCTGCAAAAAAAATTAAAATAAAAACAAACTACATTAAAAAAATTTATTTTATGATTGGATGGATAGGCTTAATCATCTTACTAAAGGATAAAAGATGTGTTTAATTCATTTATTCATCCATTCAACAAATATTTAAGCATCTTCAAAGTACCTGACATTGAGCTATGATAATATAGATGAATTCTACTGTGTATGTGCTTAGGGATTATTTTTTTGATAGAGAAGTGGGAAGTCACACACTTAAACGTAAAGTCAGTGTAGCCATGCACACTTGCTCAAAATGGCAAAACAGCATCTCTGTGGAAATGACTAGATCCAGTGTGTATGCTCCAGTCATTTTAGAGATAATCTGTTCTGTAATGTTGCCATCATATGATTAAACAGAGAGAACCCATTTCTCCCTTGCTCTGCTTTTCCGAGCAGGCTGGTTAAGCTAAGGGTGCTTTCCTTGTACCCAGCAGAACCTCAAAGGAGGAGAGGCAAATGGCATCGGCTAGAGCCATGTCTTCCCCAGTTCGCTAAGAGAGAACTCTCCCTCACATCCTTGGAGGCACCAGTAGTTTCCCAAATTCTCAACCATCAATTCCCTCTTCCCTCACCCCCGTGAAATCACTTCCGACTGCTCTGTCTCAGCCAGTGTGGTGGTTTTCAGCCTGCTTACAGATACGCCTGATTTTCTCTCTCTGTTTCTAGATTTTCTTAAATGCTATTGTGTTTTGTGTGGCAATTTGCAAATTCCTATTTCCTTGACATTGTGCTTTCAGATGCATATTCATTTTAACTAATCCTGTTGGAAATCACTTCTTTCTGGTACTTCATTCCAGATTCTGTGCTTGTGGTGAAGGCGAGGCAGCCAAAGCCTTTCTTTGCTGCAGGAAATACATTTGAGATGACTTGCAAAGTGTCTTCCAAGAATATCAAGTCGCCACGCTACTCTGTTCTCATCACCGCTGAGAAGCCTGTTGGGGACCTCTCCAGTCCCAATGAAACCAAGTATATCATCTCCCTGGACCAGGATTCTGTGGTGAAACTGGAGAATTGGACAGATGCATCACGGGTGGATGGTGTTGTGTTAGAGAAAGTGCAGGAGGATGAATTTCGCTATCGAATGTACCAGACTCAGGTCTCGGACGCAGGGCTGTACCGCTGCGTGGTGACAGCCTGGTCTCCTGTCAGAGGCAGCCTGTGGCGGGAAGCAGCAACTAGTCTCTCCAATCCTATTGAGATAGACTTCCAAACCTCAGGTGAGCAGGGCCCCTGTTGAATCATAGATTGAACTAGAAGAGACGCTATAGGGTTTTGATCCAATGACAACATTTTTTTTAAACAACTTTATTAAGATATAATTCACATGCCATACCGTTCACCCATTTAAAGTGTATAATTCAGTGGCTTTCAGTATATTCACAGAGGTGGTGCAACCATCACAATTAATTGTAGAACATTTTCATTACACCTCAAAGAAATCCCACACCCCTTAGCTGACACCTTTCAGTTCCCACTCCCCAACCTCTTATCCCCCAGCAAACACTAATCTACTTTCTGTCTGTATAAACTTGCCTGTGTGGGACATTTCACATTAATGGAGTGTAGTATGTGGGCTCTGAGTCTGCCTTCTCTCACTTTAACATAATGTTTTCAGGGCCCATCCGTGTTGTAGCATGTATCCGTACTTTATTCATTTTTAGGACTGAATAATATTCCATTGTGTGGATATACCACATTTTCTTTACTCATTCATCAGCTAATAGCCATTGGTGTTTCCACTTCTTGGCTATTATGGATAATGCTGCTGTGAACATTTGTGTACAAATTTTTGTGTGCACATTGTACCATCAATCATTTCGACCCTCTTTTTTTTTAATGGATAAACCGAATCTCAGCTATTTCAAATCCTTTAGAGAACGTGGCAGAATATAAATAAAGAGAGGAGAGAACCGAGCCTCCAGAGGGTTTAAATGAGTTGCTGAAAGTGGAAGACTCAGAGCAAAGACCCCAGTCTTATCCAGGCCTGTGGCTTTCCCTCTTAGAGGTCCCTAGGACTGAAGGTTGTGGGCAGCATTTTTGGCCCAACTTATCCAAGCGTATTTCCATATAGAGGCTGAGTGTCCCAGTCTTAAGGCCTCACCTTTCTTTTTGGATTTCCTATCAATTAGTCAAGTTGCCAGAGCTGCGCTGGTGTTGATGAATATGTCTGTCAACCTGGTTTGTTAAGAATACTTATTAATGGTGTTCATCTATGGGTAGGTTAATTAAAACAAGGGCATTTTTATCTCTATTTTGAATTGATTTTATCTTTGGTAAGTGAAATATTTTTATGCTATAAAGTGGAAAGGTCCACTTTTTTTAATGGCATAGATACATATTCTCAAATAGAAATATTCCTTATTCATCTGCATAATTCATTAAGCGCCTCTGACAAACTTGTCTGTGTATGTGTTTCAGCAGGTGGATGATATAAAAGTTTTTGATCCCTGGTCTTACTTAGAATATGAAGGTGAAGGATCATCATTTATGAGTTTAAGACTGAAAGTTTTTCCCTAAGACTTCCCTGGGTTCCAATTAGAAATTTCTGAATGTGTAAATTCATACTCACCTATAAAAATTCAGGTATTAATTGAGTCACTGCAATGAATGCAAGATATTTGTTGAATTAAATTATTACCATTTATGTTAAAGGTAAACTAGACTGTAATAAAGTTTGTTTTCTGTTGATGTTATCTTGTATTATAATGTAGAGTCAAATAGTCTTCTGACTTCTTTTAATCTCTTAACCTTTAGATTAATAAAGAGTAAATATTGATACAAACCCTTAAATTTGGAAAGAGCAGAGAAATCACAGGCCTCTTTTATTGTGTATCTGTTTTTCAGTAATAGTTTTATTGAGATACAATTACTCTATCATAAAACTCACCTGTTTGTCAATCAGTGGATGAATGGATAAACAAAATGTGGTATGTCTTGTACAATGGAATATTATTCTGCCATAAAAAGGAATAAAGTACTGATAAGTGCTATAATATGGAGGGATCTTGTTGACTAGTAGAGTTTTTCGTAGACTCTGGCTACAAGTTCCTTAACAGATATATGATTTGAAAATATCTTCTCCTACTCTGTAGTCTTTTCACTTTCTTAATGGTGAGCCTTGAAGCACCCAAGTTTTTAGTTTTCATAATTATGATTTTAATTTACCTATTTTGTTTGTTTCTTATGTTCTTGGTGTCATATCTAAGAAACCATTGCTAATTCAAAGTTATGAAGATTTATGCCTATGTTTTCTTCTAAGATTTTTATGGTTTTAGCTCTTATATTTAGGGCTGTGATCCATTTTGAGTTAATTTTTGCGTGTGGTATGAGGAAGGAATTCACTTTTATTCTTTTGCATGTGAATACCCAGCTGTCCTAACACTGTTTATTGAAAAGTCTGTTCTTTCCCTGACTTGACTTGGCACGCTTGTCAAAAATAATTTAACCATAAATTCTGGACTCTCAGTTCTATTCCATTCGTCCATATGTCTATTCCTATACCAGTACCACGTTGTTTGATTACTGTAGTTTTGTAGTAAGTTTTGAAATCAAGAAGTGTGAGTCTTCCAACTTTGTTCTTTTTCAAGATTGTTTTGGCTATCCTGGGTCCCTTGTATTTCCATATGAATTTTAGGATCAACCCATTAAGTTTTGCTCAAAAAGACAGCTGGGACTTATAGGGTTTGTGTCGAATCTGTAGATCAATTTGGAGAGTATTCCCATTTAACAATATCATCTTTCAGTCCGTGAACGTGGGATGTATTTGGGTCATCTTTAATTTCTGTCAGTGATGTTTTAAAGTTTTCAGCCTACAAATCTTTAATGAACTTCTTTCATTAAATTTATTCTAAGTATTTTATTCTTTTTGATCCTATTATGAGTGGAATTGCTTTCTTAATTTCCTTTTCAGTTTGTTTATTGCAAGTGTATAGAAACATAACTGACTTTTATATTGATCTTGTATCCTACAACTTTGATGAATTTGTTTATTTGTTCTAACAATTATTTTGTTGATTCCTTAGGATTTTTAAAATACAAGATCATATCGTCTGCAAATAAAGATAGTTTTACTTCTTCCTTTCTAGAATGAATACCTTCTGTTTCTTCTTCTTGCCTAATTGCCCTGGCTCGAACCTCCAGTACAATGTTGAATAGAAGTAGCACAAATGGGCATCCTTGTCTTGGTTCTTAGGGGAAAAGTGTTCATTCTTTCACCATTAAGTATCATGGTAGCTGTAGGTTTTTATAGATGCCCTTTATTGAGTTGAGGAAGTTTCCCTGCCTTCCTAGTTTATTGAAAGTTTTTAACATGAAGACATGTTGGGTGTTGTCAGATGCTTTTACTGTGTTTGTTGAAATGGGATGATTATGTGGTTTTTGCCCTTTATTTGTGTATCTGTTTTGCTGTCTGTTAGAGTTGATTCCATCTTGTTTTACATTTGTTTTTTATTATAGTTTCTTTAAAACTGTTATAAGGAAGACAGGGGAGCTATAAAATCTTTTGTATGTGTTTCTGGGTAAGGAATGGATGTTGAATCTGTTTCTCGGTTCTTTATATCTCAGCACAACAGATAAAATCACTGTAGCTTCCAGGTTGAATAGACTGCGTGAGGTTTTTATTTATTTAATCCATGGAGCTGTCATGGCCAGTTTATAGTTTAATTAAGAGAAGCTTCCATCAAATTCAGCACCCAGCATAATGCTGTAGCCCTAAATAGCTCCTACCAAATATTGACTTGAAACTGAAGAGCCTTGACTTCCTAAAAATCAGCAGCACACAGACACATATAACAAAGAGGCCCTTCCTGGTGTCCACCTTTCTGTCCCCTGCTTTCAAGGCACTTGCCTCTCGGTTTGAGGACTGTGTTGCCCAAGGGGCCCTCCTCAGTCATGAATTTTACTGACTTAAAGTGTCGGGGGGAAAATATGGTTTAAATGTGATGGTGAAAGGTTTTAGCCTTTTAAAAGAAGAATAATAAAGTTTTTCTCCCTAACAAATTTGAAAATAGAATAAAGTAGAATGAAGAGAAGCAAATCACCCAAAATCCTACCAGAGACTGTTAATTTGTGGTGTTTGTCTTCCTAGAATTTTTCTTTTTTTTTTTTTTAAGATTTTATTTTTTCCTTTTTCTCCCCAAAGCCCCCCGGTACATAGTTGTGTATTCTTCGTTGTGGGTCCTTCCAGTTGTGGCATGTGGGACGCTGCCTCAGCGTGGTCTGATGAGCAGTGCCATGTCCGCGCCCAGGATTCGAACCAACGAAACACTGGGCCGCGTGCAGCGGAGCGCGCGAACTTAACCACTCGGTCACGGGGCCAGCCCCCCTAGAATTTTTCCCTTGAATGTTTTCTTCATGACTTTGAGGTCAGGATGTATATACAACTATATGACCCGCTTCCACCCACTTTAACATTGAAAGATAAGCATTTTCCGCATTATAACAAATTCTAGATAAATACCAACTTTAATGACTGCACGTACTAGAATTTGCTGAACCATTACCCTATTGATGGACATGCAGATGGTCTGTGATTTTTTGCTTTCACAAAAATACTGCTGTTAACAGCCCTTTTTTAGGAGCTGGAGTTGGAATGTGGTTTGCATCAATGTTTGCATTTAAAAGCTAAGTGGTCCACGTGCTCTCTGCAGACTGGAATTGGAGGACATCTAGTGACTCTGGTTATTCTATTAAATTCTCCGTGTAGTAGTCTGTCATCTATGAAGTTAACCAGACAAATTCCCTCACAAAAACAGCATTACCACAGAAATTGACCATAATAAAAATATTTCTAAGCCAGGGATAATGACCCACATTAACATTGAGTTGTTGATTTCATTAGAAGGAAATCCACTTCTGTGAATAGTTCACAATGAAGGCCTTTTCCCCTGTCTTTGTCTGCATGGTGAGCTGTAGCACAAATGCTGTGTTGTTCCCACAGCCATAGCCACTAGGGGAAATGAGAACTGTTAACTTGTGACCTAGAAGGTGTTTTGGATTTTCTTTGCAAATATAAAGAAAAGAAAGTGAAATTTGTCCAAATTAGGTAAGTCTGTCTTTGCTGTTTCAAATTAAGTAAATAGAAACCTAAATCCCCTATGAGAATTTCGAGGATTTCTTTATGTTTTATCATTTTGTGTTCCCTTAGAAGGGGCCTGGATACTTAAGAAAGCCCCATAGTGTAGCTCTGTTTCTTACTGTGAAATTTCCAGCTGGAGAAAACAAATGGGATCCCCATTGCTTACCATGGTTTCTGCTAACCAGTACTCACAGATGGTCGGATGGGGCATGAAGTCCCCCCAGTCAGTAGCACCGAGCCAACTCAGAGCAACTGGCTTAATCCTTTCCCACCTTGCTGCCGTGAGCAGAGCAGATCCAGGTGGAGAGGACCTGAGGGAACTGTGGCTGAGAGCTGAGTTAATTGAAGGAAGCAATGCCCCGAAATAGCCGGTTTCCTTGTCCTCTTTGCTTTCATCCTTGCTGTCCTGGGCCTGCCATTCTGTTATGCTCTCTGTCCCCTAGAGTTAACTACCCTTCTGCTGCTCTCGGGCTAGTCTGAACTCTCAGCAGAACCCACCGGGGGCTGCCTGACCTCCTATGTTTCCATGTCTACCCACTTCAGCTTTTCTCCTAGCTAAACTCAGATTACTCATGTCCTGGGGTTAGGAAAGCAATTTGATGAATTCGCCTTACTACTCATGTTGAAATGAAAACACAGCCTTTTCAACTTTTTGCCTCATTGGTTTGCATGAGCTTTTACTCTCTTTCTCACAGTCATTTCTTTTGGAGGTTAAAAAAACCCCTACTTTTTTTCCTTTCTGATAATCCGATTAAGAAGGTAGTAACACCTGTATTCTTCGCTTCTGAGTTTCAGAATCAGTGGCAGGGCTGTCTCTCTTTTCTTCTCAGGAAACCTGAGGGAAATCCCATAGCATTGGTATTCTGGAAACTTCCTTAGGTTTGCCTGTTCCTGGATGTTAGGAGTTGGGATAAGGTAAATATTGGGCTCTTATGATCAGATTGACATAAAAGCTATGTAATCCTCTCACCTAAAATTGAGCCATAAAGAGGTTAAAATAAAGAAAAGAACGCAGCCTTTAGCCCCTCTCGCTGCCTAAGGAGTGGGTAGGAGCCACAGATTCCTTCCATGAAAGACATACTTCTTAAAAAAAATAAGTTACTTATTTATGCCTAGTATTCAAATAGCGCAATAATAATTATGCCTACAGTCAAAGGCATCCAGCTGACTGACTCTATGGTAAATGTTATTAAATTCTAGCACTAAATTCTCGTTATGTGTTCAGTCTTTATACTTCATATTTTGTTGCTCATATGTAAGCTTATTATCTTACGTCTCAAGAACTTACAGGGAGCACCTCTGCCTTGCAGTGAGTACATGGTACTGTGAGGAGTTAGCGTGGTTTGGGTAGAAACATCTTCTGGCCTTTGGAAGAAGGAAAGGGGTCTTTTATAAAAGTAGATTGGATATCAAGGGAGTGTTGTCAGGAAAGTGTGCAAGACAACGCCACTCCAGGTAGTTTTTTTAAAGGAACATCCATGCTGCCTCAGTTTCCCCTGGCAAATTGGAACCATGTCTTCAGTGCTCTCACCATGCTTTATAGAAATGTTGTCATTGCTGGCATGTCTGTCTCCTGACTGGATTTCAACCTTTTCACAGCAGGGCCCCTGTCCCCAGCCCCCTGCAGTGAGGCCCCTCACTCCATTGGACCAAAAGTGGTCCCTGATTCCGTCCTGATCCCTCTCATCTCCAAGCTCCACTGGCCTGGAAGTGAACCATGCGGAACCAGAAACAACCCAGGCTGTACCAGGGTGGGAAATGGGGGTGGCCTTCAGATGAGACTGTGGTGGTCATCAGAGAAGAGGTAAAGAAAAAGCCAGAAGCGAAAGTACTTCTTTAGGAAGAGTTCTATTTGGGTTGTAATCTTGAGATGAGGCTTATTTGGATGTGCCTATAGCACATGTCTCTGAATAGAAGAAAAGCAGCCTTAGAGCACCTTCTATTTTGTGAGTTTCCAGCCTTGTTCCAAGGAGCATGTTTAAATGCCCATTAGAGCACCAAAATGGAATTTAAACAAGGTATGAAAGAGAATAACGAGGTGGCATGACTTTCTTCCAGGTCCTATATTTAATGCCTCTGTGCATTCGGACACACCATCGGTCATCCGGGGAGATCTGATCAAACTGTTTTGTATCATCACTGTTGAAGGAGCAGCACTGGATCCAGGTACTTCTCTCCATCTTTCTCCTTCCCCGTGTTGCTTTCTGTAAATGTTTCTTATATTAGCCCCGCTATGTTACACGGATGTGGAGGTCAGGCATTGGATTGTCTGTTTATTCCCAAACTACCTAACTTAGTATTTTGTACTCAGTAGGTGTTTATTAAATGCTTGTTGATGGGTGCATCTATCTGTTAGATAATTTGGAAACACATCCAGACATTTGAATCTGAGTTGTCAAGGTGATCAGTGGGCCACTTCGGGCTGATTCAAGCAGGTTTAAAACCCACTGGCAGATCCAGCTCATTCACTTTTTGTCTTTCGTTTATTCATTCAGATATTTATTGAGCTTCTTCCATGTACAGGTGCTCTTCTAGATGCTGAGAATAGAGGAGTGAATGAAATGCTCCACGTCTGTCCTCATGGAGCTTGCAAGCTGGTTAGGGAGACAGACAAGAAGGAGATCACCATATAGTATAATCGCACATAGCGATGAACGCTTTGAAGAAATACAGAGCAAATGAGTAGCAAGTGATCAGGGGGTGTTATTGTAGTGTAAATTCTTAGGAAATCTTTGTAAACTTTTTCTTTGCAGAAAATTTTAGCATTGCCGATAGACGCCATCAGTCTTACACCTTTGCTGCTGGGCACCCTTAGTGACCAGTTGATGTCCCCCTCTCGCTCTTAGACCCTCACAGTTTGAAAGAACATTAAATGCACTTAGGTGTCTCCGTTGCTAAGCAGGACTGTACCGATGTCTACCTTCTCCTAAAGAGCCCATGGAGAATCTGACTCCGTCTGGGTGCTGCCCTTCTCTCTGCAGATTTTGACCTCAGCCATGTTTGTACCGCTCACCCCAACGCAAGCAGAGCCACGGCCTCTCACAGGACAGTTTTGCACCTTGAAAAGGCCAAATGATTGTACAGGGTTTACAAAGTTCTGTGCGGAGACCACCGGCCGTGTGGCCTTGGGCAGAAACTGGAAGCAGGTTTCTATTCCATGTTAAAGGGCAGGTTATAAGCAGAGTGAGGGTGTCCCGTAGTGAAACGAGTGTGAACACCATGAGCAGGGCACTGGGCAGAGCTGGCTGGAGGAGCAGAGGCCTGGATGGCTGCCGCCGGAGGTCTGGCTCCCGCAGGACCTCCAGTTGAAGGTTCAGGTGCTGACCAGTCCAGGTTGGCAAGTATTTTCTGTAAAGGAACCAGGTAGGAAGTATTTTTGGCTCTGTGGGCCAGATGGTCTCTGCAGCCACTGCCCTCCTCCGCTGTTGCGGTGCGAAAGCAGCCGAAGAGAATCATGTAAACAAGTGGGCACAGCTGTGCTCCAGGGAAACTATTTACAAATACAGAAGGTGAGCTGCTTTGGCCTACAGGCTATCGTTTGCTGACCCCTGGATTAGTTGATCGCTTCCAAAATTGACTCTCTTAGGGAACCTGAACGTGGTTGAACTGTAGAGGTAGGAAAAAGGAGAACAGTTTGTGGAAGATGTAAGAAAAGGAAAAGAAATGCACCCAAACCAACAAAGTGGTTAGCTCTGTTCACAGGGTGAGGAGGAAGGAACCCAGCTCTTGAATGAGCCGCGGTGACCATGCCTGAGGCGCAGAGGACGGAGGTCACAAAGTAGGCTTCAGAAGGGAAAATGAAGGTAATGGTAGAAGAGATTTGGCAGGGAAAGGGGAGAGAAAGCCTTTCCAAAAGTTGAAGTAGTGCAATGCCATTTTTACCCTTAAAGCTCATTTATGGATATGTACAAAAATAAATCATTTAAATGCTCTTTCTCAGTAAATTAATGGGTCACCAGTTGTGCCCTTAATATAAAAGTCTTTTCCTCCAGCGTAATTGCAAAAGCTATAGGTAGCTGTTATCTTGCAGATCACAGTTTCCCAGAACTTTGCACTCTTGGACTGTGTGGGTGGAAGATTCTGAATAATTAAACACAAGCTGTAATTTAGTTTTTCCTCACGCATCCTATGGGCTCTGGAGGAATTCTCTTTTGGAAAGGCCATGTTGCCTGAGTGGGCTGAGTGCCAAGGCCCTCCTGTAGGAGGAGGGATGGGGCAGACCATGACCCTTCAGAAGTGGTGTCTTAGGTCCGGTTCCCTAGAAGCAAAGCCTGAGACGAGTGTGCGAGTAATTAATTGAGGATGTGCTCTCAGGAGAAAACTATGAGGGAATCGAGATAGAAAGAAGCCATGCAGAAATGTGAATTCAAAACAATTCAAACTCCCCATGGGGAGCTCTGGAGCGTGGGTTGTACCACAGAGTGTGGCCTCCTTGAGGTAAGGGACTAGGCTTTTACACCTCCCCTTTAGTCAGTCATTGTCCACAGGCTAAATGGCTGGGGAGTGAGGGTGTTTCTTAAGTTCTAGGAGGCCTTTCCAGGAGGTGGCTTCTGTCAGTTCAGGCCAGCTCTGGAGGAGGGTACAGGTGTGAGAGCTTTAGCAGCCAACACCTGCAGCAGCTGGGGGCCCAGCGCGCCAGCAGGTCTGGGCAGGGCACCAAGAGCCTCTGCTGCAGGCAGTAATGCCCTTCCTGCTCGCAGCTGCTGTTTGTAGAGCACATGTATGTTGAACTGTGGAGATAAGAAGGTTCGTGGCAGCCAACTTTTATTGAGCACGTACTGCATTCCAAGTGCTGTTCTAAGCGTTTTATATAAAGATAACTTATTTACCCAGGGGTGCTATTGTAATTTCCTTTTACAGATGAGGAAACGAAGTCACCACGAACTTAGTGACTCACCCAGGTCACATGGCTAACAAGTGCTGGTGCAGGGATTCCAGCTCGGGTAGCCTGGCCCTGCAGCCTGGCCACCAAGCCAGAAGGCATGGCGCGACTGGCGTTAGAGTCTGGGCACAAGTAACGGGGCACAGTTTTGACTTTCTTCCTTCAATCACCACCCAGCACCTGCAGATGACAATAGCACTGAGCTGGAATTGTCACTGAATACATGAGTGTGCTCCGGCCCACTGTGGCAGCCCCTGAGGGTGTGAGGATAGCTACGGTGCTCCCTCGGCCCACCGGGGGTTAGTCTTGGCGAGTGGTGACCTACGTGCTGGGAATAATCAAATTTTATGCTCAAGTGCCACAGTGGGTTGATGGGGAGAAAAAGAAGATATTTTGAGCATCAGAGTAGAGAGCTGTCATCCTGTAGGTAGAGTTGAGATTTGCCTGTGGCCCTTAACGTGAGTTGAAAAAGAATTATCATTTGGATGATTCTGTAGAAATTCTTGCTTTTAGTTTTGCTTACATTCTTTTTTAATATATAAGCATCTGAATATAATTTATTTGCCTAATAATGTGCTTTCAGAGGTTATTAGTGTATTTTTGCTGAATGAATTAGTTCCTTTTTGTTTAACAGAAATTGTGTTAACATTTATCCAGAAAGCCTTGTCAAGTGAATTTAAGATAAAACAGTGTCTGTGGTCTCCGGTCCCTTCTCTCCTGCTGGGTGGATCTCAGACCTGACACAGCTGCTCTCGGTTGGTAACAGTCAAGGAAGAAGTCAAGGGCTTATGATGTGGGCTCTGTTTCCACATTCTATGAGAATTGTGCCACTTGTGCCAAAGTCATCTTTCTCTTCTGCCCGTATTAATTTATTTGAGGCTGTTAGAACCTTAATTTTGCACAGTACTTTACGATTTAGCACCATGACTCTCTGGGACTGTTAAACTGTTCAATTTTCTCAGCTTGACATTTTTTTCCTCTTGTTTTGAACGTAAGCACTTCTGCAGGGGAGAAAAAAACGCAGCGAACAATAAGATCTAAACTGTTTACAATTCTAAATTGTGTACAATTCACTCTGTGTACATTTTTTTCCTTACGACTTTAGTGCCCTTCCAGTCTCGGGTTCTTCTACCTGAAATGTCAAAGGACCCTGCGTTCTTTGAGAGGGAGGGCATGCGAGGTCACCACGTCCCAGCTTTTTGTCTCGTGTTCTCTGTAGGAGACAGTGTTGGGGTCTGACGTTTCTTCCTAGGCTCCTTAGGTTGGGTGGTGGCAGGGGTGTGGTTAAGATGTTGAACTCTGGAGCTAGACTCCCTGGGTTAAGCCGCATGCTCTGCTACCACCTGGCTGTGTGACCTTGAACAAGGTATTTCGTCCTGCCATAGAGTAGGGAGTGTGACAGTCCCTTTATCACAGGGCTGTTGTGAGGATTCAGTGAGACCTGGGGTGTGTGGAGCAGTGCTGGCCCGTAGTCAGGTTACACACATCTTAGCTGTGCGTGGTATTTCTGCCCATTGCACTGACCCCAGCATTTTGGCTTGGTGACCATAGATGACATGGCCTTTGATGTGTCCTGGTTTGCGGTACACTCCTTTGGCCTCGACAAGGCTCCTGTCCTCCTGTCTTCCCTGGATCGGAAGGGGATTGTGAACACGGCCCGGAGGGACTGGAAGAGCGACCTCAGCCTGGAGCGCGTGAGCGTGCTGGAATTCTTGCTGCAGGTGCACGGCTCCGAGGACCAGGACTTTGGCAACTACTACTGCTCCGTGACTCCGTGGGTGAAGTCACCAACAGGTTCCTGGCAGAAGGAGGCAGAGATCCACTCCAAACCCATCTTTATAACTGTGAAGATGGATGGTGAGAATGACACGCAAATAATTCTCAGTGTTTGGGGAATGTCTTCTCTCTGTGCTCTGCCGTGGCTAACAGAATCCAGGTTTCCACCATTTGAGGAATGTGCCACAATGTGCCTGCTTTCTCTCTAGACCTGGCCAGAGCTTGTACCCAAAAGGAGCACAAATCACCCTTGTCATTTCTCAGCTTTGGTATCATGTGCTGGAGGCACCTTTGGGAAATTAGTTTTAAGACCCACTGGAAAGATTTTTGATGCCTTGTCTCTTCTGTAAATTCTATACAAAGCTGCTTTACTGTGTTCCGGGGTTGGCATGGGTCTGCCAGGCAGAGGCAGAGAGCAGTGTGGAGTGTGAGCTTAGGTCTGCAGGCGAGGCTGTGGGTGGGGCCCTGCGCCTCCTGCCCTCCTATTATAGGTTTTCATTTTGGAAAAGGGAGGCTCCTCCTGGTGTCACTACCATGGAGAAGGGTTCTTCACAGAACCCCAAGATGGAAGGGGGAGCTCCCGGCCTCGTTGGCCCACACTGACCACTGTGGTCTACCTAACTATGTGGTCAGATGGCCCCCTTTTCACCCCTGTTCCCTGAGCATCCAGAGTGAGGGCACTTGTTCTTTGGTTAACGAGAAACATGTCTTCTCTGCAAAAAAGCTTCAGAGTAAACGTTAGTTGCAAAAACTCCGTGGAGAGAATTACAGTCCAGCTCTGAGCAGTAGCGGGAGCCTTTGAGTGTCTTTCCCTCGTGACATGTCAGGTTGGGGTAGACTGGAATTGCAACCTCAGCTCTTCCACAGCTGACAGCCTTTCTGATCCTTCGTTTCCTGTCCTGCAAAATGGGATAATAATCTCTCCCAGCGCTGTTGTGAAAATTAAGCCATATTAAATGTCAGGCACCTACCAGGGTGCCAGCGTCCCCCCAAGGAGTGTTGGTACTCATGGGGCCAGGAACATGGAATTGAGGGGTGTGGGATCCAAACAGTGTTTGTGCATTCCTGACACTTAGCCATTTATACCATTTTTGCATCTTAGAAATTCCTTGCTTAAAGTAACTCCGTATGAAAACGCAGATTTACCAAACAAGTGAGGGAGTGATTATTCACTTTGCTAGATAATTTACTATAGTGTTACTTAAAATAGCTCCCCTAGTACACTTCAGCTATTTGATGCATAGAATTGATTTATGCACAGTTTTTTTAAGGATGCATCTGCTGCTGAATGTGTGGTGCCCTTATACTGACTTTTAAAAATCAATCTCCTGCCAAAACCCTAAAAAGCAAATTGACATTCAGAGACATCGAATGAAATCTTTTTTTGTTTCCTCTTCCCCAAGAACTGGGTGGGGATATATTTGCTCATATTTTTGGACAGATACGGCTGAGTGCTCCTGTCTCTGGGGCTGTGCAGGGTGCTGGATGCAGGACAAATGGGATCCAGTCCCTCGGCCGACCCTGCTCTGGTGGGGAGGGGAGGCGGGTCTTCCCTCCCATGGCTCATGCGGCTTCCCTTTGATCTCTCCCCCTCAGTGCTGAATGCCTTCAAGTACCCGCTGCTGATCGGCGTCGGCCTGTCCACTGTCATCGGGCTCCTGTCCTGCCTCATCGGGTACTGCAGCTCCCACTGGTGTTGTAAGAAGGAGGTCCAGGAGACGAGGCGCGAGCGCCGCCGGCTCATGTCCATGGAGATGGACTAGGTTGGGGCCCAGGGAAAGCAACGACAAAGGGACGGTCTAGGAGCAATTTGGGCAAGAAGAGGACAGTGATATTTTAACGTGAAGTGCGTCACACTAAAAACCAGTCCTCTCTAATCTCAGGTGGGATTTGGCGCTCTCTCTTCTCTGCATGTCAAGTTCCGAGCGCGGACACGTTTACCAGCACACAGCCCTTCCTCCCACGGCACTTTCTGATAGAACAATCGAGCGTGTGTTTTTCCAACTGCGGCTTTTTCATGGTTAACCTTTGTCTAATTTTTTTCTCCTGGTTTATAGCTCTCCGACACGCGTGTGTGTCTCTCTTTCATTTCGAGGGGTTGCGGTGAGGAAGGGGCAATGGCATTCAGAGTTCTTTGTCTCAGGCGAGGACGGAACCGCCCGCTTGAGAGCCGGCTCGGCTTCTGTGTTGGAGGCATGACCCTCTACCCTGGCTTAGCGACAACACGGACCTGTGCCAAAGGCTAACTTGTGGCTTTTTACTACCCTACCCCACCCCCTATTTTCAGGGGTTTAGACTACATTTGAAATCTAAACTTGGCAGTAGTTAAGTTCTTATGGAGCCCAGATCATTGCTTTGTTTCTTGCTTCTCTGCCCCCTTTCCATTTCTTTGCATTTGCTTTATGTAAGAGTGCTGAAATGGCGGCCCTGGAGTCTAGAGTTTGGCTCTCCACCGAGCACCTTATCTTGCCACCTTAGCCTTAAGAATGAGTATGAAGAAAAATACACAGTCACCTCTGTCCAGGGCAGTAAGAAGGCCTGCAAGGAAGAGGAGGTTGGGGACAAGGAAAGGAACAGACACTCACTCCAAAGGTTCTGAGGCCGCTGTGCCTCAGAGGGCCCCAGGGAGAGCAGATGAGGGATCCTCAGTGTTAGATTTCTGCAGCTCATGCCAGGAGGGTCAGTGGTGCCAGGGGGGTGTCAGACGGAAGAAGCCACCTCCATTCCCCTCTCCTGCCCTTTGCAGGAGGCAAGGGTCTTGACCACCAAGGGACTGCCATGGGGACCCACAGATAACCCACGTCCTTCACGGACTGCTTGAGCTCCTTACCATGAAGGCGAATTGCTGCTTGCAAGACTGACTGATTTCACGGAATCAGAAATTGCCTGGAAGAACCACACATTTTCTCTGACCTTTTCAGTCCTTCAAGTCTTTCTGAGCTCCCAGGCAGGGGGTGAGTGAGAAAGGGTATACTTTGTGGTGTGTTTGCTTTCCTGTTAGGAATGCAAAGGAAACCCAGTGGTTTATTGCCAAGTGAAGAGCCTACAAAGCAGATCCAAGAGCAGTAGGTCTTGCCCAGTGGCACATCCCGGGAGTAGGACAGTGGACCAACCCGGATCTTCCGCTCCCTGGAGGGTCTCGCCCCCTGCACGGCACTGGCCTTTCGGAAGCATCGCAGTGGGGTTTTCTGAGGCTCGCTGGTGACTCATGCCCTCCATTGCAATCCTCTGTGCTTTTATCCTGGCTCTGAAGGACCTAACACTGCTCTGTCTTCCAAAGGGGAAAAAAGATTCGTTTGTTTTGAGCAATAAAGTAATACAAAATGATGGCCATTCATGTGCGGCTCTTTGTCACAATGGGCCGGATGAGCTGTACTCCTCCTGGCTCACCATCCTCCCCTCCGCTTCCCTCACTCTGCTGCCCATGTTCCTTCTGCATTTGTCACTGAGTCGCCCCCAGGAGGCAGATTTCCACCAAGTTTCCCCTTTTTGTTCTACTCACTGAGGTGACTACTCATGTGATAGAAATTCTAGATTCTGCACTCATGGTAGCAGCACAGATGAATCCCAGGCCTGGGGTCGTGGCGGGAAGACCGGCTGCAGTATATCCCACCAGAGCATGAGTGACTGGAGGAAGAGGAGGAGGCCTTGATAGCACTAGATTTGGGTATTTTCTACATGTCGTTTCCTAACTGCTATTTCAGAGGAGGCGGGTCACAGGTGACTGTACAAATGGGCATGAAAGAGAGAACATGTATGAACAGGTGTTGTGTCAGTAACAGCCAGTGTCCTCTGAGCCCTTGCAGTATCACACTTACTAAAAGAAAACTCAGGACTGTTGTAGCACAGGCCCTTCTTGGTAGGAGGAAAGGGTACTTAGCCTTGGATGTGACCAGGTAGGCCAGGGATGTAGAACCGGGGATGGGTCACATCAGACTCTCAGTAGTGGTAAAGGTGACGTATGCTCAGACAGTGTACCTTTTCCTTTCAAACTGCTGTTACAGTTCAAGGCTGGAATTGTTAAGGCATTGACCCCAACCCCACCTCTGTCCATTGGGCTGGCCAAAGTCGCCTGGGGGCTGGTACGAAGCAGGGAGAAACCCAAGGGTGTTGTACCAAGGACCTCGTTCCTTCCAGGGACAAAAACTTGCCTGGAATGTGTGTCCTTTTAAAAGTGAGAGATGCTCTCTTGTTGTACCAAACAGGGCTCCCCACAATTGCTCCTCTGGAAGAGGGTCCTGCCAGGAGCACTGGTGTGAATGGAAGAAGGACGTAGCCACGATTCACACAGATGAAATTGCACTTCTTAACAAAAAGAAACTTGATAAAAAGTTTGGGTTTTTTCCTAATCCTAAAAATACCCCCAGAAAGAGCCTAAGCTATGTTCAGATAGAAGCCTCGAAATTACTTTAAATTGTTTACTTTATAATGTTTACATACACTTTCACTTTTTAAAAAAAAAAAGAAAAAATGCAAACTGACTTTTTAACAGCTTTGAAGATTTTTCATGGGATGGTGGAACTCTGACTCACCAACTGGATTTAAATCCTCATTTAGAAATGTATTTATTTGTGTGTTTCCCCTCCCATCCACCTGGCTTTCCCTAAGATCCTGGTAAAGGAGGCCCCTTCTGCCCAGACCCTTGTCTCTTTCCCCAGAGGCTCTTGCTTCTTGCTTTGCAGACTGCCTGCAGCCATGATTTTGTCACTGACATCTGTGAGCCAAAGACTGAGCCTTTTTGGCAGGAATAATAAGCAATACTACACAACTTGCTACTTTCAGAAAACTTTTTTTAGCTTCACCGATGACAACAGAGGAAGAAGGGACCTGGGATTCTGGTAAGTTCTTCTCCACTGTTTGACCAAATTCTCAGTGATGAATATTGTGTGCAGATCACTAGGAGAAAAAAGTTGACTGACTTTCTTTTTTAGCGTGGCACATAAGGATCTGCCGAATTTTACGTAGACAAAGAAAGGGTCTTGTGTATTTTTGTCCATATCCAATGTTATATGAACTAATTGTATTGTTTTATACTGTGACCACAAATATTATGCAATGCACCATTTGTTTTTTATTTCATTAAAGGAAGTTTAATTTAAATTGAAGTTGTGTGAGGAACTTGGTGTTGGCCTCTGTCTTTCATCCTCTGCATGAGGGATCGTGGCTGAATTCCAGTTGCAACTTTAACACTTTAACCCCATCTGGTCTCTTTGAATCCTATGAAAGCATTGTAGATTTTCACTAAAGATAAAAGAAGAAACGGATTTCACGGGATCCATATTGAGATTCCCACCAAGCGGAAAGGTGAGGGCTGGGGGCCTGTTGCTTACAGAAGGTCGCTTGGTGTTTCGGTGAATTCTCATGACCTTACAGGTCTCCTGTCAGGAAAGAGAAGTTAGATGTTGTTCCTCTCTGCAGATGAGGAAACAAACACCAGAGTTCTGTGACCATATCGTGACTGGAACAGAACGGCTTTTCTGACTCATGACCCGCTCTGGAGCCAAACCAGTCCAGAAGGTGCTAGCGCCTGTAATGTCAAAACAATGTTCTTCCCCAGGCCACTGGGTTCAGGAGCCTGGACAGGAGGGAGCGCCGGGAGCCCTGACGCCCTGCTGGCCCCTGGAGCAGCCGCCCGGCCTTGGCTGACCTGCCCCACAGATGCTGCTCTGGGCCTTATTTGTGTCCAGGGACCACCTTGCATAGTGAGGTCATCAGGAGCTGGGTCTGTGTCCTGGTACTAAACTTGCCCAGGGAACGATGCTGTTGCAGGCATGCAGAAGGTACTGGCAGTTTATAAATGCACAGTTAACGCTCTACTGTGGGAAATGGCCCATCACTGCACGCTTCTCTGTGAACCAGGAGGATTGTGCTTATATCAAAACGCTGATGCAGTGAGAGCTGGTCTTCAGCAGTCCCCTACCTATTAGTGAACCTGTCCCTGCCTCAGTTTAAATTAAGAACAAAACAAAAGCCTGCTTGCACACCTACTGTGTGCCTAGGCACTGTGCTAAGCACTGTGAACCTGACACTAACTTACTTGCCCTCAGGCCTGGACACATACTTTCTTGCCTGGAAACCTCTCCCCTCCTGTCTAACTCGTACTTCTTCAGGTCCCAGGGAGCCTTTTCTGCCTCTCTAGGCTGGTGAGGACCCCTGACAGATGCTCTGGTAGTCTGAAAGTGGTGTGAGGGCAGGGTCCGTTCACCTCTGTGGCTCTAGTGCCTAACTGTGATAACAGCTGAGACTGAGGTTCTTAGGATGTGCCATGCACCAGGACAAGTGCGTCAAGCCCCCTGGAGATGGCTACAGCAGAAGCTGTCTTACCTGCTCTCCATGCAACTGGATCTTCCAAATAAAAGCCGCTCCGTATCCTGTAACCCACAGACCACTGTGCATGGCACCCCATTTTAAAATAGAGGTTTTGTTGTTATTTAGGTATGGCAGAGCAAACAGATCAGGAGGTGACTGCCCTTGTAAAGACTGTTATACTCACAGATCCCAAAAGGAGGGGGCATATCACACCACGTCATGGGACGGGGGGGTGGGGTGACACAGGAAAGTGCCAGGGCCTGTCAGGAGGCGGAGGGAGTGAAGGAGAAACATAGGCAACAGCCTTTATTGTGGTTTTCACAGGAAGGAACAGGTAAGTCAGGGTATACAGGCTTAGGATTGACTGCTTTGGATAATGTCAGTGGGCTCTGGAGCACAGGCATAGGGGTTGTCCCTAGTAATCTGGTACCTGGCCCTGGGGTGATAAGAGCTGGGAACAGTGGTGCAGAGTGTGAGAGCCCAGTGGAGGAGATGGTTGGGGTATGGGCTCTGCATTGGCTGGTTTGCACATGGAAGGCAGCTCCCAGATGAATCCAGTCATTTCCTTTCTCTAGGAACTGGCTAGCCCTGGGAGGGGCCATCTCTCCAGGGTCAGCAAAGCCACAGATGTCAAAGAAGCAAAAAATAGAAAAGAAAATGACGAGATTAACTCCCTCATCATTTGGGGCTTGTAGACTGCTCAGTACACCTGGGAGGTGATGCTCCTGAGTCCCCCCTGTTCTATTTATTCTGGAATGTGTTTGCACTACCAGTACTCGTTACTATGATTACATAAAATCATTGAATAGTGTGTAAACCAATGAAATCTCAGCACAAAAGAGGTGTTGATAAAAGTAAGATGAACTATCTGGAAAGACTCAATAGAGGCAAATTGCTTTTCTAAAAAGCTATCACTTTAGGTCCAGGCAAAAGAACCGAAGGGGCCAGCCCCATGACTGAGTGGTTAAGTTCACATGCTCTGCTTCAGTGGCCCAGGGTTCACCGGTTCAAAGCCTGGGCACAGACCTACACACTGCTCATCAAGCCATGCTGTGGCAATGTCCCACATACAAAATAGAGGAAGATTGGCACAGATGTTAGCTCAAGGCCACCCTTCCTCACAAAAAAATAAATAAAAATTAAAAAACGGTAAAGTAAACGAGGGCCTGGCCTGGTGGCATAGTGGTTAAGGTCACGCACTCTGTTTTGGTGGCCTGGGGTTCACCGGTTCGGATCCTGGGCACGGACCTACACACTGCTCATCAAGCCATGCTGTGGTGACATCCCACATAGAAGAACCAGAAGGACTTACAACTAGTATATACAACTATGTACTGGGGCTTTGGGGAGAAAAAGAAGAAAAAGGAAAAAAGAAGGAAAGAGGAAGAATAGCAACAGATGTTAGCTCAGGGCCAATCTTCCTCACCAAAAAAGAAAAAAACATACCTTAAAAAAATGTAAAATATTGAGAGGAGACAAATCACAAAAACAAATCACAAAAAAATGGCCCAGTGGCGCAGTGGTTAAATTCACACGTTCGGTGGCCTGGGGTTTGCCGGTTTAGATCCTGGGTGTGGATATGGCACTGCTTGGCAAGCCATGCTGTGGTAGGCGTCTCACATATAAAGTAGAGGAAGATGGGCACGGATGTTAGCTCAGGGCCAATCTTCCTCAGCAAAAAGAGGAGGATTGGCAGCAGATGTTAGGGCTAATCTTCCTCAAAAAAAAAAAAAAAGGATTCTTTGCTCCATTGGCTTCACAAAAGTTTTTTTTTTCTTTTAACTTTAAAGGAATCAAAGCCTGAAAGTTGTAGACAAGACATTACAGGTTTGGTTTATGCAAAAACGTGATAGGAGACTCTAGACAACAGACCCATACTCAGAGGAAAGACCTGGGCTTGTGTCAAGAGATTGGTGAATGAATATACATATATATATGGTTGAGGTGAAAATAAAAATTTTAAGACATATAGGAGTCTTTTTATGATTCTCAACCCGACCTGACATTTTCTGTTAATCGATCAACTAACAACCCTAATTGTGTCAGATAATGAAGTTTCTATTGTTATTGTCCTCATTCTTATAGATGAGAAAATTGAGATTTTAAGAAATTAAGTAATGTGCTCATGATTGGAGCCCAGATCTGACATCTAACTCTGAGTCTGTGCATGTTCTGAATCACTGCACCAGCCACAGCGCCTGATAGTTTAGGCGTTCAGTAAGTACTTGTTGAATAAGAGAAAGATGAGTAAGAACTGGACCCTGCCTTCGTGAAATTCATGGTCTTGGATGAGAGGGAGGCATGTAAGTAATTCATTTCATTACTGTATAATAAGTAAAATTATAGAAGTTCACTGCCATAGCCCAGAATAGGGAGTGGTGAACTCTAAGTTATCAAGAAAGATTTCACATAGGAAATGCAAACTTAGATTTTAAAATTTTTAAATGAATAGACATTTCCCAGGTAGGGATGGGGCAAGGTTTTAAGCAGAGGGGATGCATCTGCAAAACTCTGATCAGGAGAGTGCATGGCTATGCTTCCATTTTAGATTCCTCTGGCAGCAGGGGACATGGGGGCACAGGCAAGGCTGGAAGCTGAACTGTGTTAGTCCAGGGGAAAAATCATGCTCAATTGTGACAGCGACAGGTAGAATGAATTCATGACAGATTTTAGGAACAACTGATAGGACTTTGTAACTGGATGTGAAGTGTGGAGGCCAACCATGGGTCTGGGTGGATACTGGTACATTCAACACGACGGACAATACCAGTGAAAGAGAAAACAATGATAGCCATTTTAGACTCAAGTTTGAGTTTCCTGTGGGACCCTCAAGTGATGATGTTCAACACCAGCTAGATAATTGGTCTGGAGCTTAAGGGAGAAGTTGGGGCTGGAGATACATTTGTGATTGTCAGTATACAGATGAGGGATGAGAGGCCAGCAGCATAAGGAGTGAAAAGGGCTGACGATAGAACCTTGGAGAAGACAATAGTGTCAGGGGGGGCCTGGAGAAGAGGATACAGTGAGAAGGAACTTCCAAAAGGGGTGAGGGAAAATCCTGGGGAGAGGGTGGAATCAGAAGAGGAAGGAGAGATGTCCAAGCAGGTTTGACCAATGGCCAGCCATCCCTGGGGCCACAGAAAGACCCAGTCAGTGGAGAGCTGAGCAGGGTTCGCTGTTGTGACCCTGGACATTTGGGTGGAACCACACCAGATTGCAGTGGGCTGAAGCGCCAGGAAGTTAGGAAATCAGACAGACTACAAAACACTGGGAAATTCTGGCAGGAATTTGAAAAAGGGAGGGAAGAGGAGGTGGTTTGGAGTTAGGGTAAAAGGGTGGATGTCTAGTGGGGTAGGAGACCCCTGAGGTTCTTTATGGACTGGTAAGCCGTGAGTGGGCACCTGTGTCTAAGGAGATAGGAGGGATCTAGAGCCCAGGTAAAGAGAGCTTCCTTTCCTTCTCCTCTTTTCTGCCTCTCTTTGGTGCCTATTCTGAGCCTCCTCCCCTCCCCTTCCCCCTTTTTTTTAATCAGAGCTGGTTGTCAATCCCTGCTAGGAAATTTAAGGAATAGCTCTTTCCATGAGAGTATCTGGAAACAGCAGATGGCTTAGGAATCCATCTGTTGCTCTTTCTCCTCTGCTACCATCCCCTATTCTCCATCTCCTACCCCCTACCCCATCCCGTGGCCTGGCCTTTGTCTCTGCCCCGAGGAATCTAGTTCAGGCTTTTACCCACAGATAGGAGGAGTTGTCACCCACCTTGAAAAGCTCTTCAGGCTTGGTTAACTAATTGTCAGGTCCTGGTGAAGCCGGGCCAGTGGGAAGTAAGAGACCTGGGCATCATTCTCCATCACAGGGCTCATGTGGCAGCTGGGCCCACTTCGGACCTCGGTTTCTTCCTCTATTCTATGAGGGAGTGGACTGAAATCACTGTGGTCCCTTCCTGTGGTGTCACTGCTTGGGGTTCCATACATGTAGGCATGAGGCTCAGCCCCAGGGCCTCCTACACTTTGGCAAGTCCACCACTTGTGGAGCAGCCATCAATCTGACCTGCATTCTAAGAGCTCAAGGCAGGAAAGGGGCGTAGTCACAATCAGCTTCCTGCTGACCCCTTGGGGGTTTTCCTCCAGTCACTCAATACCCCACACACATTCTGCCTTCTGAACATCACAAATGCTAAGCCAGAAGGTATAGTGGAAAGAGCACTGAACCAAAAGTAAGAAGGCAGCCTTAGAATGCAGCTGTTGCCTAGTCAGACAATCTTGGCTGGGCTAGTTGATTCCTGTGAGCCTCAGTTTACTCATCTATAAAATGGGATTGGGATTACCTAGCACACATGCTGATGTGAGTTATTCTATGAAACTGCATATGTGAAAATGCCTTGCACGGAGCCTGACATGCAAAAGGACCCTGTTTTAAATATTTCTTGGGCCTGAATGCTTAGGATACAAGGCCACCATACCTACCATTTCTATGATTCTGTGGAATTAATATTTGAGCATGTCAAAGCTGAAAAAAAAAAATACATCTCTTTTCATTAATCTTCCAGGAACTGGAACAGGATTTTTTCTTTAGTACAGTTCCGTGTTGCTTTGTCCAGTACTGTCCCATTCCCTCCATCTGAATCAGGAGCTGCATTTTTACATTCCTTTCAGCTGACACAAGTGCAATGCAGTGATTCCCAAGGTAATAGAATAACTGTCTCTCACTGGCTCTATTTTTTCTTTCTTCTTTTTTTTTTTCTTTGACAACAGAAAGCTTCCTTTTCCCTTCAGAAAAGAAGGGACATCACCCTGTCAATGTTAAATTCTGGCAGAAATGGAGCCACTAAAATGGAAAAAGAGAGAAAAAAAATTGGCAACGGCAGGAATGAGAAGTTGCATAGGATTTACTTGGTTGTATGCATTTCAGGAATACAGGGTACTCTGTGTTATTGGCAATGATTGCCTCTGTGATCGATGCTTATGTCTAAAATAATTCTCTTTTCAGTGCACGTAGCAGACTGATTGCGTTGATGGCCCAAGTTCTTTACCTCTCCTTTTGCCCTGTCACTTTCCAGTCCCCCTCACTAAAGAGATGGAGTCTATTAACCCTCTCTTGCATTTGGACTTGGCCATGTGCCTTCTTTGCTCTATGGGATGTTAGCAGTCATAATGCAAACAGAAGCTTTAAAAAGTGTTCGAGTTCTTTCGGACCCCTGACATCATCTTGTAAACATGCCCAGGCTAGCCTATTAGAGGGATGTGAGGCATCAAGCCAAGGCTGTCCTAGAACACCCAGCTCCCACTAGCTGTGAACAAAAATCAACGTTTACTGTTGTAAGCCACCAAAGTTTTGTGGTTGTTTGTTACACAACAATAGCTGGCTGATACCGTACATTTGCTTAAAATTTTGGTGCCTGGAGATGACTCTTGAGTTCTCCAACTGAAATGGTGAACAAATTCTTATACTTAGAGCCCCACTGATATAGTAGTTAACAGCCCAGAGAGGTAGTTTGAAATCTCCATTCTAGGTAAACTGCCCTTTAATTGTTTCCTAAATACAAGCTACACATCCCTGCTTCTGTATCTCCGTGCGTTTCATTTCTCCTACTGGAATGTCCTTTCCCCTCTGCCTGTTTGAACCATTCCAGATCCCCAAGGGCCTACTTAAAACCAGCCTTGTCTGAATGACCTGTGGCTGTCCCCTGCCTGCTGTGGCCTCCTCAGCCTATTAACTCTTAGGGTATCTCTTACCTGAGCTATAAAGTGGATGCTCAAGACATGCTGCCTTATATGGCTACTGTTTTTTATCTACAGTTGTTTATTAAACTAGATTCTAAGTTCCTGGGGGGCAGGGCCCATGTTCCACTCCTTTTATGCCCCAAGCCTTGCATAATACCTTGAAAAGGGAAGTACATGGCCTTTTACTAAAGACATTAATATTTGTCGGTTGACTGACATTGGGGGGCTGTTTGTTAGGTCTGATGGCTAATGAATAAAACCAGAGGGAGAGCGTTATGTTGTATGCCTAAAACTAATACAATTTTTTATGTCAATTGTATCTCAATTTTTGAAAATAACTTAAAAAAAGGGAGTAGAAAATTCTTAAAAAGGACAGAAGTGAGAGGCTTCCAGACCTGACTTTGTAGAATGTTATCCTTCTCTACTCTAATTCCCACCAGAAAAAGAAAATCTAACTTAAAATGTCACCTTTTCCCTGAAGATTTTCCTGATTTTCTTCTCAAATTAGACATGCACTTTCCCTCCTTCAAATATCCGTATCTCTTTACTTGTATTTCTCCTAGGGGACTGTCACCTAACTTGCCTTGGGTGATGGCCAGTCATGTTATTTCTTTCTTGCTCACCTCCACCATCACGAGCAGAGGTTCCTAGGATCAGCAGCTACACTTTAATTCCGTATGCGTCTCTAGCACCGGGTAGGGTGCTTATCTTATGGCGGGTGCTCTAAGTATCTGATTACCTCTTCATCTCTCTCTCCTCTCTCTTTATGTTAAATGCCCTAATGTAGGCCCTCATCATTGCTCACACAGAAAATTGCAAAAATCTTGTGACGGGGCTTCCTGCTTCTAGCCTTGTCTCCCTGCCTCATCTTTCATCCAGGTAGCAATGCACAACATGGAACTCAACTTAAAAGGAAAATCCAACTGGGCCATTCTCCTGCTAAAAGAAACCCCTCTCGATAGATTCTCTTTTTTTTAACAGGGTAAAAACCAGCTCTTAGGCCTGCCAGGCATAGCCCACCAAGATCTGCCCTAGCCTACCTCTATGAACCCTTGTCCCTTCACACCAGCCTCAGACTTTACATACTCCAACAGGAGGGCACAGCTGATGTGTCATTATCTGTGCTAGACTGTTTTCCCCAATGCTACCTCAGCCCCCTTCCTCTCTAGTGGTCTCATCTGGCCCAGCCCAGCCAAATTCTGACCTTCCCTCCCACCCACCGACTTCCCCCACTTCCTTCACGTGCCACATTGATTATTGTGCTTGCAACATTGCATTGTAATTATCTGATTAAGTGGACGTTTCCTGAGAACAAAGATGGGTTGTTAGCATCTTTATATGTGCAGAACCTACCACAGGATCCAGAACATAGAAGTACTAAAAACTGTTGGATGGATAGATGGATGGAGCAGGGATCTGTCTGTCACTGTGACCTAAAGCAGGCCAGTTTGTTACTGACCTATCTAGATGTAGGCTTGACCTATGGAACTAATGTCTTCAGTGAGCTCATCCCTTGTATGGTCTTGCCTTCTAGGACTAGAGTAGGATTAAGTTGACTTGAGTTCAGCACCAACTGTTACATTTAGGCACTCGCCCGCCATCCTTGGTGCCCAGGCCCACACTGGGCAAATGAAGATTCCCTTAAGTGTCGCCTGACAATAGCTGATATTCGTTGAGCACATTGCTATGTACCAGATATAGTTCTAAGAACTTTAAGTGAATTAGTTCATTCAATTTTCACAGCAGTCTTATGGGATATATACTGTTAGTATCTCCATTTTATAGATGATGGTTAGAAAAGATTAATTAACTTTTCTAAGACCACACAGCTATTAAAAAATAGAATCTGCATGCAAACCCAGGCAGCCTGACTCTAAAATGTATCACCACCACCACCTCACCTCAGGTTCATATTGTCCAGGGCCTTTTCTCTCATTTCCTAGTCCTTTCCTTTCCCAAGATGGAAGGAGAAGTAAGGGCCAAGAAGACAACATTTCTGCTTGATTTTTTAAATTTATTCAGTTTACTTAAATTCCCTGGTGATTACCTAAAGATATGTATTTACCCAGGATGAGGCCCATCTTTTCCTTTTTTTATCTGTACGTGTTTACTTACTCATGAAGATACCTAACTTTTTCACATGTGAATTTGAGTGATTAGCAAAGAATGTATAATGCAACCAGTTTTGCTTTTTGCTAGCCATTTCTGTTTCTCTGTGGGCTGAAAACCACACTATTGCTTCCTCTTTACCTTAATAGTTAGAACACAGCATTTGTCACTCAGTGTCTGAGCAACTTCAGTGACACCACCAGGAAAGATCTGTGCTGGTGCAAATGGCACACATCCTACGTGTGGCATCTTTCTTTCTCTTTCTGAGTAAGTGTCGTAATTCTTCATGTTTCTATTATCGTAGGAGCTAGTCAACTGGAGGCTGCTGGGTGATGGAGCAGGACAATTTGGTTTTTACAGGAGAAACTGCCACAGATCTCTGCTGTCGGCAATAATTTTTGACTTATGGATAACATTTTCATGGCTTACCTAGACATCCTTGAGCTCCAGGGAGGTGCAGTGGTTTGCTGAGTCCCATGATCCTGATCCCACTGTTTTTCACATTTATATGAGTTGCCAGATCTGCCAGTTTTGCTGACCCTGCCTTTACCTTATTTTCCTGGGCTAACCCATCCCTGGAGAGAGTAAGAGGCTTAGATTCTCAACTGAGAGGTAACCCTAAGGTTTGCCTGATGTCAGAGCTTCACTAGATGTGTGCCTTGGGGATGTGGCTGGATGGAAGGAAAGGTTATGAGAGCACTTAGTAGTTTTAAGCGAAGCTAAAAGAAGGTTCTGGACTTCACCTGTGAACCAAAGCGGGAATTAACTACTGAGAGACTGAGAAGGGGACAGGAGGATTCCCTTGGCTCTGCTGAAGGGCATGTGAAAGGGCTTTAGCTAGTTCAAGGACATTTAAACATGTCGGAATAGGGTGGAGGAGGGGGGACTTTGGAGGTGGAGAGAGAACAGCTGAACGGGGCAGGGAATGAAATAGTTCCAGAGAAGGTAAGCAGGTACATTTTTGTGCTATAGGTTCCTTTAGCATCTGGTGAAGCCTATTGATCCCATCTTAGAATAATTTTTTAAATGACT
Source organism: Equus asinus (assembly GCF_041296235.1). Lineage (NCBI taxonomy): Eukaryota > Metazoa > Chordata > Mammalia > Perissodactyla > Equidae > Equus > Equus asinus. The sequence goes on from NC_091805.1 coordinate 48,492,986, forward strand.
AAAATAAAATGCATGGGATTATATGGGAAATCAATCATATTGAAATGCAACTATTGAAACGTTTTAAAATAAATTGTGATGTAGTAATTTGTTTGCTTCCTTACACATTATATCATAAGATCCAGAGGTGGTCTATTTACCACCAAACTTCAAAGTAGTGATGAATATGAACACTATTTCAAGATATCTGCAACAACTGTAATATGATATGAAAATACATTGTCTACATTTATGACTGAGGGAGATACTAAATTTCCACTAAGATTAGCGAAAATAAAGATATAGGGGTTTTTTCCACCTAAATTTATGGACCCTTCGGTGCCATATATGGACCCAAGTTAAGAACTGCTGCTTTAGAGAGACTGGATTGAGCTAGTGCAGGGACTTGAATGGATGGGTTGATAGGGATACTAAAAGAATTTATCAGCGTGACCAGGGCTGTGGCTGAAGCATGAAAAGGGACCAGTATTCAGCACAAAGGACTGCTTAAGAAACATTGGCTTGAGTGGAACTGGGCTCATGTCTCAAGGGATGTTGGAGAGTATGAGGTGTGGATCAGATCTGGGGCCTGAGGGGGTGAGAGGTGGCCTGCAGGGTGGTTACTAGGACCAGTTGCTGGGTGATCACTGCCCACCAGGCTGGCTTGGCAGGCGTTGATGGCTAGGTGGACTGGCGGGATCCTGTGGAGACTGTTGGCTGGTGTGTTCCTGTTAGTCTTGTTCAGTTGTCTGAGTGTGATTCTCAAGTGTATATGCTTTGTGTATTTGGACTGTGTATTTAGCTTGTGGCTTACATTGTACAAGTCAGACAATTACAAATTCTGTCTCTCTCTCTCTTTTTTTTCTTTTGATGAGCAGGGCGGAAGGCCTGGGGGGAGGAAATTAGTAACCGAGGGTCAAAAAGGGGAAACTGGAAGCTTCTTAACCCATTTAAACAATTACCTCAACTAGGTTATATAGTTATTTCTTCTAGATTTTGACTCATCCTAAGCACTAATTTTGTATAGAGCAAGTTTTTATGTGAAGAACACATAAATCAGAAAGTAACTTGAGAAATCTTGGGAAGCTTTCTATTTGTCATTACACATATTGAGGGAAATGAAGGAAATTAATTAAATGATGATCAATTGATCAATTGCATTGTGTAGCAAATGTAACTTTGTGTTAATTTTTAAAAAATAAAGACTGATGAATCTTTTTAGAATATGGCGCTAGATGAGGTTAATATCAAGGGCAAAGGAGCTCTTGGACTTAGTACTTAGCTTTGCCTGCCTGATCTCTCACCCCTCACCCTGACTCGCTGTTCTACAAATAAAAGCCATTGACATGAGAAGGTCCTGGGAGGGGCTATTGCTTGTCTTACTGAGACGGTATTCACGAACAAACAAAATGCCACTAAATTATGGACGGACGCGCTCTCAGCCTCCAAGTGTATAGAGTTTTCCTATGTGTAATGAAAGAGAAGTTGCTTGTTGTGTTTGACGTTCTCCAGATAGGTTTTGTGGAAGGTGGAATCATTTAAAGTTGCTGTTTTTAGATATCAAAAATGGTCAAATGTGGGCCATTTTATATGGTTCAATCTAATAGCTTCCGTTCAAATAATACTGAGGTGGCAAGTTTGGCAATCCCGATGACTTCTTTGAAAAAAGCCAATACCATCAGAGAATTCTTCATGTTTCAAAAATGTGACTTCAATGCAGTATGCCAGTACCAAGCTGTGTGCCCATCAGTCAACAGGAATTTGAGCTGCTGTGCAAAGGTATAATGCTCTGTCCATTAAAAGAGAAAGCCATGGACAATCTTTTGAAGATTTTACTCTTTAAGAGCAGGAGAGCTATGTACAACATATCCCACAGAGAACATGTTTGTTTATAATAAGATGCTTCAGTGTATGATTTCAATGCATAGCCACTTAAATTGACTTCTGTCAGTCATTCCTTTCCACCTCAAAAGTACCTATGAAACCTCTACACCATTTCCTTTGCTTTTCTGAGAAAGCAGTACCCTCCCAATCATGTTCTTGACCTCATGCCCCTACTAGGACCTTACTCCATTCACCACCTTATCTCTGGCTTCATCCATCTCTGCCCTCTACTGTTCCTCTGCCCTCAAACATTCAGTGGTGCCTGTGTCCATCCCGGCCCTGAGGGCTTCTCCCTACCCAGCTCCTCTTAACAGCTGCCATTCTGCTCTTCTCTTTCCCTTCTCCGTGAAACTTCTTGAAGTAGTTTACACTGCCTGCCATTGTTTCTTACCCTTGAAATCTGCTGCTTCTGCTCTACTGAAATCCCTTCTACAAAGATCTCCACTGACATCCTCATCATCAAACTCCAAGGGCTTTCCTCTGCCTTTAGAATCCTCAACCCCTCAGCAGTATTGGGCAGTGCTGACAAGCCCTTTCTTACTGGAGCATTTTGCCTCCTTTGGTTCCCAAGCCACTGTGTCCTGGCTGCCCTCCCACCTCCCTAACTTTTGCTTCTGTAGGTTTACCTAGTAATCTCTCTTTAGCCCTCTTCTTTATATTCCGTAACACTTCCCAATACTTATATGTAACTGACTTAATCTACATCTATAGGCCAGAACTGTCCCTACTTACAAACAGGCATTTGTAGGAAGCCAGGAGAAACAATGGAGGCAGCCAGAGCTTTGACATTCGCAAATCTAGGTTCAAGTCTGGCTCAGCCATTTGTAAGTTTTGACATTGCTAAGTATGGGAATATCACAGAGTTCTTGAAAGGATTAGATTACAAACATTTTCAAAGAGTTGAGTAGACTTTAAACTACAAATATGTATATTTAATATTATTTCCAAATGTGGGATGGATATCCTTCTTATTTATTCCGTGATACTCAAATTTAATATTTCCAAAATTAAATGCATTATCTTCTCCCTCACCCTTGAACACACCACAGTAACTCTTCCTGATATCTGTATTTCCGTTAACAATACTGTCATTCTCCCCGTCACCCTCACAAAGGCTAGGTATCATCTTTGATTTCTTCCTGCCTTCCATCCCTCCATCTACCCCTACTACCTCCAAGCATCCAAGACATTGAAAACGACAGATATTATCTCCACAATGGCTCTTAAATTATAGTCCCCTTTTTCTATTCTTTTTGCCTTCCTCACTTCTCTCCTGGGCTACCATAATTACCTGATGTCTGTGTCTAGCTTCCATCACTCTACGCACCACTGTCAGGTTAATTTTCCTAAGACCTTTCAAACACTTTCCGAGGACTCTCCATTGCCCAATCAATCAAGTCCAAACTTTGAGACATGATAGTCAAGTTCTTCATGCTCCGGACCCAAAATTCCTATCCAGTCTTACCTCTTATTAATCTTCATGTAACTCTCCCCCTAATCCAACTGATCACTCCCTATTCCCTCAAACAGTCTTTTTTCTCCTACTCATAGAGTCTGGTCACGAAGTCTCCTTCATCTAAAAGGCCCTGTCTCCTCACTTAGATTGTCATACTCTTTTCAACTCCCCAAAGTCCATTTCGAACATTACCTATTTCATAAACCTTACCTATTTCCCTCCCCACAAAATGTAATCTCTCCTGCCTTCAAATTCCTCAAGGCACTGTATCATCTCTCTCTCATAGAGGGATGACTATCACCCTACTTGACTAGATTATAAAATCTAGAAATCAGAGACTATCCCAAACCCCTCTTCATATCTTGCTCCCTAAAGCATCAGAAATACTCTAAGCGATTGAATAAATATTTATTGAATTGTCAAGTAAAGCCATACATTTTAATTTCTGAAAAATGCTTGATTTTGAAAATGTGTATGTCAGAGGAAATCTTACCATTTAATAACGTTTTCTCCTTTAAATGTAATACATGAGATTTGTCCAACAGGAAACTTTATCCCTAGTAGTCCCAACTGACAACTTTGAGTAAGAGAAGAACTAAAATAGATTCTGATTCCAGATCCTGCTGGACTCAAGAGCCATCCTAATGAAGATTTTCCATAAAGCTGTAGTGGCTTTTTAAAAAATGACAAAACAAAAAACCCTCCACAGTACAGAAAAGAAGTGCTGCTGCCTCTTCAGATGTTAATTTTAGCTGGTCATGCATCTGACCTGGCTAGGAGCTACAAATAGTTCCAACCAACCAGCAAGAAAAACCGTGGCACCATGGGCAGTGTTGTGGACTTGGCCTCTCCAGCAATCACTTCTGTGAGAACAGGTACCCAGGAATTGGAGGCCTGGCAAAGTATATGCTGGATTGTCCCATAAAATACTATAAAGGTGCATTATCATACATCGTATTTACTTTAAAATAAATGCACTTAGGAAAGCAGATATGTTTTATGGGAGTGGCCACGTTACATTGATGAAGGTAAACTTTTTTTAAGAGACTAGAGATGACTAAGGCAGTTAAAGTTATAAAAGAACAATTAACTCAACGAGTCATTCCACTGCTCCTCAGCCTGAAGAAGGTGTTGAACATTTGAGTTGATTATAGCTAATAACCTGCAATCTCATTTACTAGAATTGTAATACAAGCAGCTACATAATGCGGCACATTGGGAACTGGATCACTAACCTATTTTTATTCCCCTTTCTCTCTCCTACTTGCAAGCTAAGCTCAGCATTGGCCAGAGAGAAGTAACAGTTCAGAAAGGACCACTGTTTAGAGCTGAAGGTTATCCTGTCAGCATTGGCTGCAATGTAACTGGCCACCAGGGACCTTCTGAGCAGAATTTCCAGTGGTCTGTTTACCTGCCGACAGCCCCGGCCCGAGAAGTCCAGATCATTAGCACCTTGGATTCCACCTTCGCTTATGCGGTGTATGCACAGCGGGTGCAGAGTGGGGAAGTCTACGTGGAGAGGGTCCAGGGCAACTCAGTCTTGTTGCACATCTCACAGCTGCAGATGAAGGATTCCGGCGAGTATGAGTGTCACACACCGAACACTGATGGCAAATACTATGGAAGTTACAGTGCGAAGACTAATCTAACTGGTAAGCTGTTTGCCCTCCTCTGCGTGTCAGCCCCTGGGAAGCCAGAGTCCTCATCGTCACAATGCCTTGCCAATGTGACATGGCTTTATATTGTGCTATTTGTTTTGGCTAAAGAGCCCACATGTCCCTCTGGATATTTTGGAGATTTGTCACATTCAGGTAACTTATATTCTCTAAAAGTCTCAATTCATTTTTCCAATCAACTTTGCCATGAAGGTTTTGACAGTGTGGTCTTCCCCAGGCCTTGTCCACAGCTATCCATAGGTTGATAATAGCAACAGAATTAGACAAAGCTTTGAGAGTCCTCCCCAAGTTATGTCTCTTCTTAGAGGCAGAACATTAACTTGATAAGAGAGCTGGTATTAATGTAATAGGTGGTAAAGTCATTAACTTGGAAATGATTACTCTGAAACTACCATCCGCTAACATATTTACCTGTGGGGAGAAGGTCCTTGCAATTACCATTTTGTCCCTTTGCCTAGAATATGTTATCACCCCTTGTGAAGTCTAAAAAACTCCTACATATACTTCAGGACCCAATTTAGATATTACCTCTGCTGTGAAACCTGTCCTGACTGTCTCAGGCAGTATTCCCATCTTTGTTTCCTCTTGATGCTCGATTCATACCACGATTGTTAGCACTCACTCAGTTTGTGTGATAGTTGGCTGCTTGTATGACTCTCTCCTACCTCACCCTGAGCTCCATGAGAAGAGAACATTTGTCTCAGCCCCAACACAGTGGTCACCACTGAGTAGATGCTCAATAAATATCCATTGATTGAATCTAAGCATTACTGTCACATAAGCTTAGACTGTGTGATTTCCTTTGAGGAAGAAGAGAATGGTAGGGTGGTAGGATGGTTATCAAAACTTTGGCAAGTGTTGCATTTTGGTTCTGAATGATAGATTATAACAGATTATTTCAGAACTTTATTTTATAAAGGAGCAGGTTAAGGCCCAAGGAAGTGGAGTGACTTGTTCTAGTTCACGTAGTTAGATAGGGACAGATTTAGGATCAGAATCTAGGTCTTCCAGCTCCTAGTGCTTTTCCCCGTTAAATACTCTGTGTCTGAGTAGCTAAATTGGTTACAGCCTATGCTAAAAAAAGTAAAGTCAGGGTCCATCCAGCAGTGAGCCATTAGCTTTGCTGATTGCCATAGACTGTATGTACATGGACGCCAATGTTCCCGTTGGCAATAGGGAAAGCGTATGGCTAATGGAAAAGCAACTCAAAGGATGTGCTTTCTAGGTGGTGGGTCAGGGCACGTTCTTCATCTAAGGAGGCTAGTCCGATAGGTACTGGGCGAGTCAATTATCATTGTCCCTTTGCCTTCAGTTATTTCAGATACGCTCTCTGCCACCATGAGTTCCCAGACTCTCAGTAAGGACGAAGGGGAGCCATTAGAACTTACCTGTGAGGCATCCAAAGCCACAGCTCAACATACCCACCTCTCTGTCACCTGGTACCTGATGCAGGATGGGGAAAGGAGCAAAGCCACCAAGATTATTTCCCTCTCCAGAGATTTCATGCTGATCCCTGGGCCCTCGTATACAGAGAGGTTTGCAGCCAGCGATGTGCGGCTTGACAAGCTCGGGGCCACTACCTTCAGGCTGTCCATTGGGAGGCTCCGGCCCTCAGACCAAGGGCAGCTGTTCTGTGAGGCAACTGAATGGATTCAGGATCCGGATGAAACCTGGACTCCCATCGCAAAAAAGCAGACAGATCAAACAACTCTGAGGATCCAGCCGGCAGGTAATTATCTTCTCAGGAAATTCGTTCACATGCTGGTAGTGGGTATTTGTGGGATATCTTTTTGTTTTTTTCTAATCTTTCTTTGGATCTGAAAAAAATGGTTTAGAAAGTTTGAGTCAATGTTGTGTTGTTTTTGTCATCTGGGAAGGATAAATAAGGAGAAGGATATCCAGTTGGGCTCTGTCCACAGGAAGTTTTACATGTATAAGATCTTTTGAGTGGTTAGGGTCCACAAGCCATGCAGGCGGATAGTTTTCTTACCGTTCATGCCAGGCTCCGCATAAGCACTTTATCTCCATTATCTAATTTAGGCCTAACCACCACCCTACGAGGCAGGTAGTCAACTCCCCGTTTTAAAAACAGGGGATCTGAGCCTCAGACACCCTAAATGCTCTGCCTAAGCTCACCAGTTGGTGAGAGAAGACAGGTGTGTGTCCGCAGAGCCCACCCAGCACAGACACCTGGGCCTCAGAGCAGCTCCAGTTTCCACCTGGAAGTCTGGACTGCAATTTCCTTCCGCCTGCCCCGTTTTCCAACTTGGAATGGTGTCACCCTTCACGATCCATTGGCATTTTCATCAAAGCAAGCAGAGAGCCTCGGCTGTGGTTTCTGCTTTTCTCTACAGAGGCTTTGGTCCAACAGGAGGAGGTCGCTGAAACCATATGCATCCGTGGCTAAAAGCAGTGGTCCAATGGCGGATCACTGAAGCTTGCTTTCTTTTTTTATGAAGAGTTTTATTCTGTTCAATTAAAAATTGTCCTGTTGGCCGTAAGTGTCCAAGTCACACTCAGTGAGTCCTATGGGGGCACATCATATGTGCTTTCCTTTCTCTCTATTTGAAAACAATTTTTTTAAAATGTAGAACAGTCTTTATTTATTCTTATTTATTTATTCAGACATAAAAATTGTATACATTTAAGGTGTACAAAATTATATAAATATGTATCTAATTTTACATACATATGTATATTGATATGCCTATGTATGCATTGTGAAATGATTATCACAATCAAGCTAATTAACATACCCATCACCTCACATAGTTACCTTGTGTGTGTGTGTGCGTGTGTGTGGTGAGAACACTTAAGATCTACTCTCTTAGCAAATTTCAAGTATATAGCACAGTATTATTAACTGTAGTCACCATGCTGTACATTAGATCTCCAGAACTTATTCATTCTGAATAACTGAAACTTTGTACCCTCTGGCCAACAACTCCCCATTTTCCCCCCGACCCCCAGCCCCTGGCAACCACTATTCTACTCTCTACTTCTATGAGTTCAATATTTTTAGATTCCACATGTAAGTGAGATCCGGCAGTATTTGTCTTTCTGTGTCTGGCTTATTTTACGTAGCATGATGTCCTCCAGATTCGCCCATATTATCAAAAATAGCAGGATTTCCTTTTTATGGCTGAATAATATTCCATTGTGCATATATACCACAATTTCTTCATCTATTCATTCATTGACAGACACTTTGTTTCTGTATCTTGGCTATTATGAATAATGAACATGAGAGTGCAGATATCTCTTCAGGATAATGATTTCATTTCCTTTGGATATATACCCAGAAGTGGGATTTCTGGATTACATGGTAGTTCTATTTTTAATTTTTCAGGAACCTCCATACTGTTTTCTGTAATGGCCATACCAATTTATATTCTCACTAACTGTGTAGAAGGGTTCCCTTTTCTCCACATCCTCACCAACACTTGTTATCTTTTGTCTTTTTGATAATAGCCATTCTAACGGATGTAAGGTGATATCTCATCATGATTTTGATTTGCATTTCCCTGATGATTAGTTCATGTACTTGCTAGCTATTTGTATGTCTTCTTTTAAGAAATGACTGTTTAGAGCCTTTGTCCATTTTTTAATCAAGTTATTTGGTCTTTTGCTATTGAGTTGTATGAGTTTCTTATATATTTTGGATATTAACTTTTTTTTTTTTTTTTGCTGGGAAAGATTCACCCTGAGCTAATATCTGGTTGCCAATCTTCCTCTCTCTCTTTTTTTTTCCCCTCCCCAAAGCCCCAGTACATAGTTGTATATTCTAGTTGTAAGTCCTTCTAATTCTTCTATGTGAGCCACTGCCACAGCATGGCTTTACTGACAGACAAGTGGTATGGTTCTGTGTTCAGGAACCGAACCCAGGCCACTGAAGCAGAGTACGCTGAACTTTCACCACTAGGCCATCAGGGCTGGCTCTGAATGTTAACTCTTTATCAGATATATGGTTTGCAAATATTTTCTCCCATTTCATAGATTATCTCTTCACTCTGTTGATTGTTTCTTTTGCTGTGCAGAAGCTTTTTTAATTTGCTGCAATCTACTTGTCCCTTTTTGCTTTTGTTGTCTGTGCTTTTGGGGTCATATCCAGAAAATCATTGCCCAAACCAATGTCAAGAAGGTTTTCCCTCTATTTTCTTCTAGTAGTTTTACAGTTTCAGGTCTTATGTTTAAATCTTTAATCCATTTTGAGTTGATTTTTTTATATGGTGTGAGATAAGGGTCCAACTTCATTCTTCTGCATGTGATTATCCAGTTTTCCCAACAACAATTATTGAAGAGACTATCTTTTCCCTGTTGTGTTCTTGGCAACCTTATTGAAGATCAGTTGATGCAGATGCATGAATTTATTTCTGGGCTCTCTATTCTGTTCCATTCATCTGTGTGTCTGTTTTTATGCCTGTACCATATTGTTTTGATTACTGTAGCTTTGTAATACATTTTGAAATTGGGAAATGTGATACCTCCAGCTCTGTTCTTGCTCAAAATTGCTTTGGCTATTCAGGATCTTCTGTGGTTCCATGTGAATTTTAGGATGGATTTTTTTTCTATTTCTGTAAAAAATGCCATTAGAGGAGCTGGCCTGGTGGTGCAGTAGTTAAGTTCACATGCTGTGCTTCGGTGGCCCAGGATTCGCTGGTTCAGATCCTGGGAGCAGACCTACACACCACTTATCAAGCCTTTCTGTGGCAAGCATCCCACATACAAAGTAGAGGAAGATGAGCACAGATGTTAGCTCAGAGCCAAGCTTCAGGGCTAGTCTTCCTCAAAAAAAAAAAAAAAAAGCCATTAGAATTTTGATAGGGATTGCCTTGAATCTGTAGATTGCTTTGGGTAGTATGGACATTTTAACAATATTAATTTTTCCAACCTATGAACACAAATATCTTTCCATTTATTTTTGTCATTTTCAATTTCTTTCATCAGTGCCTAATAGTTTTCAGTGTACAGATCATTCACGTCTTTGGTCAAATTTATTCCCAAGTGTTTTCTTCTTTTTGGTGCTATTGTAAATGGGATTGTTTTCTTAACGTTTTTTTTCTGATAGTTCATTGTTTGTGTGTAGAAATGCAACTAATCTTTTTTTGTACATTGATTTTGTATTCTGCAACTTTACTGAAATCATTTATTAGTTCTAATAATATTTTGTAGAGTCTTTTTGGGTTTCCTTATTATCAGATCATGTTATCTGCAAACAGAGACCATTTTACTTCTTTTTCTCCTGATTTGGATGCCTTTTCTTTCTTTTTCTGGCTAAAACTTCTAGTACTATGTTGAACAGAAGTGGTGAGAGTGAACATCCTTGCCTTGTTCCTGATCTTAGAAGAAGAGCTTATGGCTTTTCAATGTTAAGTATGATGTTAGCTATGGGCTTGTCATATATCACATGTACTTTTTCACTCAGGAAAATTCCTCTGGATATTTTCATCTCAAAGAGAGAGCAAGAAATCACAATTTACAGCAATTCCACGTAGTATGAAATATTTTATATTTTTATTAAAAAAAATACATCACTGTATAGTGTATACGTCTATGCAGGCATCTTGCTTGATAGAATTGGATTCAGAAGACCCCGTATGCTGTTCTTTCTGGGTGATTTAAGGAATGATCAAAGCATTTTCAATTCTAGGCATTTCTCTGGCTTACCTACTCCTCAGAACTGAGCTTCCATATGAAATTCAATCCCTTTGCTATCCTTACAGGGGGTGTCATCGCTCTCTGGTACTGAAAGGACAGGTGCAGTAGCCTCTCTAAATACCTGCCTTGCTTTTGTTTCCCAGTACGAGATTTTCAAGTCAACATTACGACTGAGAGCACGTTTACTGAAGGGAATCCCTTAGAACTGGTCTGCCTGGTGGTGGGCAGTGGCCAGGACCCACAGCTTCAGGGCATTTGGTTCTTCAATGGTATTGAAATGGCCCGCATTGATGCCGGTGGAGTTCTGGGCCTGAAGAAAGACTACAAAGAGAGAACAAGTCAAGGACAGCTCCAGGTTTCAAAGTTAAGCCCCAAGGCTTTCTCTCTCAAGATCTTCACTGCGGGCCCAGAGGATGAAGGCACTTACAGATGTGCAGTGGCAGAGGTGGCAAGAGCTCTGAGGGGCTCCTGGCAAGTGCTTCAGACAAAGCAGTCACCAGACAGCCAAGTGTACCTGAGGAAGCCAGCAGGTATGTGAAGTCGGGACCAGACACCATGGGGCTGCTTTCAGATCCCCTCCTGTGTTAGCTCAGGATGGCTTTATGGACACGGTGGAGGGCTCTAAGAGTCGGGGGCCCGTCACATCACTTTGAGGTGAACTGGAGTAAAGAAAAGCTCCCAAACCAGCTGAATACCTAAATCCTATGCCTGAGCCATCAAATGGGCCCTGACCACGGACACACAACTTTTCTTCTCTAAATCTCAGCTTCCTAAACTGTAAAATAATGGCATACAACTAGACTGTTTATAAGTCCCTTCTTGCTGTCTTAGATTCTTTAATTCCGTTTGCTGTGAGTCCTCCTTTTTGTACATTGGGTTTTTCTTCAAGCAGAGAACACCTGTTTTAAAGGAGCCCTCTGTCTTCTTTTGTTCTGTTTGTGATGTGAACAGGTTAAGAGGAAAGGGCTACACTTTGCCTCCTTCCTGGGGAATAAACACCCACATTACAGCCCCCACACCCCCAACATCTTTCAGGCGTCTTTTGTCAATCCTATATTATCTTAAGCTGATGTGGGGAATGATACTAAGACTTAATTCTGCATCAAAGCCTGACTCAGAGTAAGAAATGAAGAGGCAAATGATAGTGGGCAGACTCTCCTCCCTGACTTTTGCTGTGATGTGATGAGACACTTCTCCAAATGAGTCTGAGCACCTACAGTGTGAAACTGAAAGGCACTCAGCTCTCGTTTAGTTTATTAAGGTTGAGTGACCGTAAACACGTTTGAATAATCAGTGCTTTTTATGTGGAGAGAAAATAGACAAATCCACCACTAATATTAGGATTCTCTGGGCTGGGTTTTAAATTCAAAGTCTAGAAAGATTAATTGCCCAAAAGCAAAAACAAAAATCAAAAAGAAAGACAAAAACAAACTAAAAATAAAGATATCCTTGTTGCCCTTGCTCATAGCATTGGAGGCATCTCCAAAGGCAGATAAATTTCCCTTTCATGGTGTTCTTCAACACCCCATTTGCTAGGAATGAAGATGTGCAAGCTTTGGCCTAGAGTGGCAAGCTAGGAAGTATGTTGGTGTTAGTTTTCACACTAAACATTTGGTCTAACTTTCTAGGATTTAGGAAAAACTATGTGGGCAGGTTTACATATTTACACAGAGCTGACTCTCTGCTTTGTGCATCTCATTTTCCCCTGGAACATATCTGTGGCCTTTCTTAAGCTTAGTACGTGGGAATGTGTGCCAAAAGAATCTAAGGATTTGCTTCATGGTGCAAAGATCATAGGCCTCTTGGTAGAGTGGTCTTCCAAGCTAAAAACAGTTCTTTGCGTAGGCTGGAGTCCAAACTGGGCCTAATATGTAGAAACAGAAAAAGTTATCAGCAAATTTATTAAGAATCCTATTGAGCATTCAGTTTTGAAAGTCAAATCATTCCTTGAAGTATGAGCAAAGTTTTATCATTCTATGAATATTTTAAACAGAAGGGGGTACTCCCTACCACTGTGAATGCGTAACTTACACACTCTTACTAAGTTTATTACTTCTTACCAAGAGGCAGTAATGACCACAATGAACTAAGGAAACCTCGTTTTTTAAAAAAAATTGATGTTAGTTGAAACTAATCATAATGGTTATGTTATAGTACTGAGCTTATGAGTGATAATTTCCCTCTAATTTCTAAACTTCCGTTATGAGTCTATTTTTAACTTTAAAAAACTTTAGGTATAATCGTGTCTCTAATACCCAAAATTTGGAAGCAGGTTTGCATATACATATATACATATTTGTAACCTATTTGTGGACCTTAACCTTCATTCTGCCTTTGTAACTTATATAAATATACACATAAAGCAGTGGAAGACTGGACTGCTTCCTCAGCAGGGAACCACGATTTGCAAATTCACTTAGATCCTATTTAGATTTCTAATGCCTGATCTATTTGTTTTTCTCTTTTGGCTTTGAACTACCTCTGCTTTCGCTAAATGCCTGTCGTTACATACTAATGCTAATAGCTAACCTTTACTGGGTACTTTCCCTTGTCAGCCAGGCTAAGCCCTTTGCATGTGCCATTCATTTAGTTCTTTCAACAACGCAATAAGGTGAGTGCTGTTTATTAACCCCATATTTACAGGAAAGAAAATTGAGGCTCAGAGAGGTCAGGATAGTTCTGACTCCAGGGACCTTGGCCTTAAGCATGAGGATGGGCTGCCTAGGATGTATGAGCTCCTGAGGTGTCTTTGCATTGCCCACAAAGCACCAAGGACAAGGCCTTGCACAGGAAGTGTCTGTTGAATGAATGTCTGCATTTCTACACATCTTGGATTTCCCATCTGGGAGCCAGATTTACATTTATAGATTTACATTGTGGTTCAGATATAAGATGGGTCTCCCTTCAACCAACAACATATATATATATATGAATGAATATATGATTTGAAAAAGAGAAAAAAAATATGTACATGTATTTTCCTCCAAGTAATTGTTTTTAATGGTAGTATTTTAAACAGAAATCTAATTAATAATACTCCTTCCCTGTTCAGAATATACACTAATTAGGGAAAGATAGGGAGAGGAAGGTCGTTTTGAACTGTGGAAGTCTGAATTCCAAAAAAACTAAACATTTAAATAAACACAGCTTCACTACTTTCAGGCTCATACATCCACCCTAATTAATCTAACAAAATATTACCAGATGTTTTTCCAACTAGATGTTCTTAAGGAAGGGCTGATTTAACAAATCACTAAAAATAAGGGCAAATTATAAATTAAGTGTAAATAGATTCTCCTGTTAGTCCTGGTAGTCTTTCTCTGTTTTGCCTCCACTATTTAAGTGTTTAGCAAATCTTTGTTCTGGGGATAGTTCAGGAGTAAAAAGCCTGATCTCATTTGTCACAAACTAGTCATGTCCTAATTAATGAGATTTCATTGTGTTTTAGAAAAAATTTCACTTACTCGAAATACTTTTTTCTTCTAAAATCTGTAATCCACAGCACGAAGTGTGGTCGTGTCTACAAAGAACAAGCAGCCAGTAGTGTGGGAAGGAGAGGCGTTAACCCTCTTCTGCAAGGCAGATGGAGCAGAAAGTCTCCTGTCTGTGAAGTGGTGGCACATCCCGCAAGACCAGACCCAGCCAGAGTTTGTGGCTGGCATGGAGCAGGATGGCACCGTGCAGCTGAGTGCCTCCAATGGGGAACTCAATAACCACAGCAACACAAGGCTAGAGAAAATGAACTGGGCCACCTTCCAACTGGAGATCACCTCCACCACTGTCACAGACAGCGGCACCTATGAGTGCAGGGTGTCTGAGAGGACCCGGAACCAGGCCAGAGATCTGAGCTGGACTCAGAAGATGTCAGTCACTGTCAAATCTCTGGGTAAGTGTCAAAGAAATCCTTTTCTGAGCTTACATATCATCCGCACCTTCCTTTTGCTCTGGAATGCAGTGGAGTTTGATTGCGTGTGATCCTGAATCCTCTAGTTATGGTATGGGTACCCTAGGACATGGAGCATAGTCTCTGGCTACCATGTCTGTCAACTAATCTCTAAAGTTTATTCATCTTTATAAAGATCATATTTAGGGTACAATTTGTAAGTTGTTATTCAGGGCTAAAAACAAAATCCTGTGAATTGGAGTAGACTTATAGGAGAGAGATGCTGAATGGAGCTGAGCCTCACACATTCAGGCTTTTGACAGCCGCAGCCCTGGGATTGCAGAGTCTCTTCTTGCATGTGCAAAACAGTGATACTGAACCCGTGAGTGGGGGAAAAGGAAGGAGGCCGGCCACTGGGGCTGGGCAGCACTCCACCCACCCAGCAGCAGCTGTCTACGCAGCAGACTGGAGAAACAATGCCTGTTTGTTGTTGCTGCTGAAAATACTCTTAGAAGAGGGTCAACTTTGGGAAATGGAGGTCAGAATTCAGGACAGACTGTACTGTGAATCAACTTCCACCCCAAAATATTTGATACTCCCAATGTACGAATGCATGGTTCAGTATGAAGTAGTGACTAAGAAAACTTGGAGTACTGTACTTTGATTTGATAAACATCCTAGAAATTATGTTTCACATTTCTGCCCACAGAGTCAAGTCTACAGGTTAATCTGATGAGCCGTCGACCGCAAGTGAAATTAAGCAATACCTTTGACCTGTCCTGCATAGTGCAGGCTGACTACTCTGACCTCAAGGTACCGCTCACTGTGATATGGCAGTTCCAGCCAGCTAGATCCCAAGTCTTTCATCAGCTTATTCAAATCACCCATAATGGCACTATTGAATGGGGGGATTTCCTATCCCAGTTCCAAAAGAAGACGAAGGTTTCACAGTCTTCATTTCGTTCTCAACTCCTAATCTATGATGCCACTGAGGAAGAAGCAGGAGTTTATCAGTGTAAAGTAGAAGTTTATGACAGAAATTCCCTACACACAAACAGCCCCGCAAGGGCTTCTGCCATCTCTTCCCCACTGAGGATAGCTGTCACTTTACCAGGTAAACACTACTTGAAATTAATCCCTGCTGTTCTTTTTTTAAAACACTTTTCCCATTTTGGATAAATTATAGAATTAAAGCATAAAATACCTTCCCCTCATGTTTGTACTATATAAGTAAGCACCATATATATCCATAAGTGATATCCAGGCTAGTGTTAAGTTAGTATGCATGGGATGGCCATACTGGTTGTTAAAACATTGAAATACTTCCATACTGGTTAATAATAACTGTTGCTCCACAATCCTTCCCCATATTCCCATAAGTCTCCACTACGCAGCAGCTAAAGGGTACCACATGGCACAGCAGAGGGCCTCTAGGACCAGTGCCAGTGGTGAGGCATTCTTTCGGATTGGTCACTGCCCATGCCTTACGAGTCGTTAAATGTTTGGAATGTCTATCCATACCCTAGTGGCATGGATAATGTAAATGCCATTAGCATACATTTATCCACTTATTTTAATATGTCTATGTAAAAAAGTTAGAGAATTTATGATTATAGTCAAATATAATTTACCTTGTCAATTGGTAATAGAGCATGGAGGTTAAAAGTAAGACAACCTGTGCAAAGTTCTGCTGCATCCTCTATCTTCTTTCCTGACATCCATTCTCTTAGGGCAGAGTGTTCAAGAGCCTTTGAAGTCATTTATATCTGACAAGCCCTAGATAGCAGCATAGCTTTAGACAAGTCACTTAATTTGTCCAAGCTTAGTTACCTCATCTATAAATTGCTGATGTGCAATTTAAAGGTGGTGACATAGATAATGTACCTAGTAGAATACTTGACACACCAAGGAGGTGCTCAAAGCTGGTCACTGTCATTATTCTCTCTGCTCTGGAACAATATTTTTGACAATAGTAATGATCTTCTTGTTGATTAACTTATGCCTTAATGTATTTGCCCTTTATGTGGCATTTGAGATTGTTGGCCCAGTCCTTTCTTCTTGAAACTTCTTGTTTCCTTGGCCTCGTGACACAAGATTTTCTTGGTTTCCTTCTTAACACTGTGACTGCCCCTTTTCATTCTCTTTTGCAGAATTCTTCTCCTCTGCTGGTTCATTCCTGTGCATTTCATCTTCGGTCTGCTCTCTTCTCATTCTATACAGTCTCCTGAAGTAGGTTTATTCCTACCCACAGATTCAACCTATGCTGACAACTCCCAAATCCATTATCCTGAAACACTTTTCTGATCTCCAGACTCATCTATGCAACTGTCTCCAAGACATGTCTACACTCAATATGTCAAAACATAAACGCACCATTATTATCCCTCCAAAGCTACTCCTCCTATATTGTTCTCTATGTTCCTACC
The DNA here is from genome assembly GCF_041296235.1 of Equus asinus. Lineage (NCBI taxonomy): Eukaryota > Metazoa > Chordata > Mammalia > Perissodactyla > Equidae > Equus > Equus asinus. The sequence goes on from NC_091805.1 coordinate 48,509,948, forward strand.
ATCCACAGTGACCCAAGTGGGAAAATTGGTGCATCTACAACTCCTCCACGTCCACCTCATGTCCATACTCCAGTGGCATGGCATGCAAGGTCCTTTATAATCTGGTACATTTATGTCTTTCCAGCATCATCTCCTTTCACACACCATCTTGAATTTGAGCTCCAGTCACACTGATCTTCTTGCAGTTCCTCAAATACTCTATGTTCTCTCTCACTTTCAAAGTCTCTGTCCAAGTTGCTTCTTTTGTGTGGAATTCCTTAACCCCTTCTCCGTCAGACTAATTCCTGTTAACCCTTACGGCTTCACTTAGGCATATCTCCTCCAGGGAGCCTCCTCTCACTCCTGTACTTGAGCAAGTACCCCTGCTGTGTGCTCTGATAGCCACTTTGCATACTTCTGTCTCACTTGGGTGACACAATCCTGTAATCTCTAAGCCTGTGTCCTTGTACTAGTCTCTCCATCTAGACTGTGAACTTATTGAAAGGAAGTATCCAAGAGCCTGGAATAGTCTGTCACGTAACATACTATGTGCTTAATAAATGTTTGTTGAGGGAAGAGTAGAGGGACCTACTGGTAACATCAATAAGCAGTTCCAAAAGTAGAATTGGTGATATCAGTAAGAAGTTAGAATAAGCTTTGGAAGCCAGGTTTTATCATTCCTCTTTGTGACAAAGCAGAAAAGCTGCTGGGGTTAAAGTTTAGTTGACTCCTTATCCATACAATATTCCCGCAGTTGAGTGGCTGCAAAGAGACATACAATTTTAATAGCCCACGTATGACTTCCCCTTGTTTACCCACGTTTGAAGGTGGATACAGACTTTGGCAAATTGTGAATCCAGGAGTACTCAGGAGAGTGAACACACAGACAAACATTAATAGGGTTACTTTCTCTCAATTTGATTTATGAAATGCTACAGAAGTGAAGGTGTCTATGCTTAAATACTGGAGCACTATCATGTGGAAGAGATTAGGCTTTTCTGTATAATACTTCCTCCAGGCACCGCCCCCTCTGCCCCGCCCATCCCACTTCCCTGGGCAAGGGTAGAACAAGGCAGTGGGTAGAAATTATGGAGAGGTAAAATTCAACTCGATATCAGAAAGAACGCTCAGTGGCAGAGCTATCCAAAGATGGAATGGCCACTTTGTCAGATAGTGAGTTGTTCAGAGGCTGAATGAGCAGTTAGTGGGGCTGCTGGAGAGAGAGTTCACATATCTGATGGATGTAGGAGGTATTGCCCTAGTTGATCTAATGTCCCTTCTTCCTGAAAATTCTGTTTTTCTGGAAAGTAACAAAAGTGTTTCCATTCTTTTAATTTAGAGAGCAAGCTAAAAGTGAATTCAAGCAGTCAAGTCCGGGAGATCTCCATCAGCTCCAACACTGACATAGAATGTAGCATCTTGTCCCAGTCCACAGGAAACCTTCAGTTAGCTGTTATTTGGTACTTCTCTCCCATTTCCACTAATGCATCCTGGCTAAGGATCCTGGAAATGGACCGAACCAGTGTTGTAAAATATGGGGATGAATTTCAAACCCCACGGAAAAAACGAAAATTCCATGCCGAGAAAGTTTCCAAAGACTTGTTTCAGCTACACATTCTGAGTATGGAAGACAGTGATCAGGGCAAATATCACTGTGCTGTGGAGGAATGGCTCTTGTCTACAAATGGTGCTTGGAACCAGATTGGAGAAAAGAAGTCAGGTCTAACAGAGTTGAAACTCAGACTCACAGGTAAGTCTTGTGAATGTGTTCTTACATGTATTTCTACAGGGTTGCCATCTTCTCTTGGGCAGCTGTTCTATGAAGTGACTATGTGAAGGTAAAAATGTGACCTAGAGTCACAAGAATAGTGTCCACCCTCACAATGACTGCAGGACTTGGTAGCCGACCAGAGGTGGCAGGGGTCACTTGAGGTGAATGAGTCTGAGGTTTCGAGGAGCTTGGAGGGGAACAAGACCCCTTTGATTGGTTTGCTCATCAGCCTGGCAGCCTAGTCTGTGCAGTACCCAGGGCGTCGTATCTCCAGATCTCTATAATAACAAGCTGTGTCATTCCAGTGGGGCTCTACTGTAATTTGGCAGAGAAAGAGTAATATGAAGCATATTTCTCCCACTGTGAACAGAAACTGTACCACTCTACAGGGATGTGTGGAGAAATTGCTTTTCAATATTTGGCTGCCTAAACATAAGGCAAATAAGAGTAGTTAACTGTTGGAATGGCTTACTGAGGGAATCTCCTCTTTCTCAGGAGATCTGTGGAAATGGAATGGAAGCTCCATTCATCTGCACTGGTCTAACAGAGCTGCGGTCTAAATGTGGGCAGGGTTGATTAGATCTCTCAGTGTTAGTTAGGTCACCTCCAATGTTGATTAAAATCAAATGAATGTCACAGTTAAGGTTCAGGAACTGGCCAAGATCCAACAGCACATTGCGAATAAATTAATCTAGTTTGGTGCTTAAAATTCTATTCTCAATGTAACATCAAAAAACAAGATTATAATGAGCATTGCTATGTGTTAGGCAGTTAGGAATACAAAGGTAAATAGAACACAGCTCTTGCCTTAAGGAGCTCACAGTGTGTTGGGGCAGCAGGGGCAAAATAGTGGCTGAGCACCAGAATCTCTTCCTGCCGCGCTGGGTCCCCTTCTCCATGTTCTTCAGGCCTTTCTTCCTCTCCTTGCTAAATGTGGGTGTTCCTCAGGGAGAGATCCTGGGCCTGTTTTTCTTCTTCTCTGCAGAACTTCCTAAACACTGCCTTGGTTTCAACGACCCCCTTCAATGAAACAGCTCCAAGTTTATGCTTAGCCCCCATCTCCTGAACTCTAGGCCTTTCTACTCAACTGCTTGTTGTACATTTCCACTTGGGTGCCCCAGAGACCCTCACACTCAGCATGTCTCAAATCGCATTTATTATCTCTGTTATCCCACAAGACTCATGTATACTTGTGCCTTCTCCATCTGTGTGGCTGGCATCCCTTTCTCCCACTTGTCCAAGCCAAATCTTGAAGTGTGTGCACACCCCTTTAAGGAGGCAGCCACTTCCTAGCTCAAGCCAGTGCTTCCCATTTAGAAATGTGGGCTCAGCATTGTCTAACCTTTTAGTATATCAAGAAATGCTTATAATCTTTTTTGGTGACATCACTCAATTTGAGAACATTTACAACTAATTCAAGTTCTTTTAAAATACTGAGAGTATCAAACAAAACATATCTGGGTGTGGCTGGCTGAGGGTGGCCAGCTGAGCAACCCGGTGTAGGGAGTGAGTTAAGGAAGAGGCCCCAGGGAAAGATACGGAGAAGGATTGGTCAGAACTGTAGGACGGATATTTTCTCTGAAGTCAAAAGAGGAGAGAATTTCAAGAAGAAAATGGACTTCAGTGACAAAAACCACAGAGAGAACAAAAAAGACTAGATGGTCTCTTGAGCTGGGAAATCGGGCCCTTACTGTGGACCTTGGCCAGAGTAAAGTCATGAGATTGGAAGGCTGATTGCAATAAAGTAGGGAGTAGTTTGAGGTGAGGAAGCAGAGATGTATTGTATAAACTAATATTGCACATGTTTCATCATGAAGGGAAGGAGACAGCAAAGATGGTAACTAAAAAAGAACCCAGGATCAGACAAAGCTATTCTTTTAAAGATAGATTAACAAATGTGTTTGCAGTAGAGTTGAAAATTTGGTGCATACTACAATTTATTTTATTTGTGACTATTCTGGCTTTCGTTCCAAGTCCCCACCTGCCGATTAGCAGGGGAGAATTTTTAAAAAGTAAATGTCACAATCTGTTTCAAATGTAGTCTAATGCAATAATTTAAATAGTCTCCTTGAGTGGTATTCTAAAACTTGTATAAAAATGCTGATTCTCTTAGATAGCCACCTCTTTCCTTGCATCTCATCTGGGATGACATCAGGTGTATGGGAGGAGGGTAATTTGCTAAGAATGATGGGTAGTGGTGGAATATATGGCTTAAGGGGAGGACTTCAAGTTTTAAATGGTCCGTAGGGGAGTAGAAGGGAGAGTTGACCATGGAGAAGTCAAAGCAGCAGGGCAGAGCACCCCCAAACTGGGTGGACTTCAGTGGCAGGGTCAGCAGGCAAGAGGTAGTTCTAAAGACGAGAAGTGTCTGGTCTGATTCATAGCAGAGAATGTTCTGGCAAATATGGAAGAAGGACGGGTCAAGGAAAATGATAAAGATGAAGGATCTGAAGTCTGAAGATTGTAAGATGGCGTCTCTTCAATGAGAACTAGGTTTTTCAGAGGAGGTGTCCAATCCAAAAGTCTGAGTTCTTCCCTAATTTACTACCATTTTATTTCCTAGGAAGTAAGGTTCATGTCTCCAAAGTGTACTCTTCAGAAAATGCTACTGAGCATGGAGAGGTGGCCATCCACTGCAGCCTGGAGAGTTCTGGCAGCCCGGCCTCCCTATTCTCTGTAATGTGGTACTGGAGCAGAGAAAATTCTGGAAGTAAGATGCTGGTGCACCTTCAGCATGATGGCTTGCTGGAGTATGGTGAAGAGAGGCTCAGGAGGCACCTGCACTGTTACCGTTCATCCCCTACAGACTTTGTCCTGAAGCTTCATCGGGTGGAGATGGAGGATGCTGGAATGTACTGGTGCAGGGTAGCAGAGTGGCAGCTACATGGCAACCCCAGCAACTGGGTTAGCCAAGCGTCAGATGAGTCGCAGCGTATGGTGCTCACAGTGCTGCCTTCAGGTAACTGGGGATTAACCTGCCATGGCTCCTGGTCAGGAGGATCTTTCTCTCCCCTCTTACGCTTTTCCTCCCAGCTCAGCTTTGCTCCTTCTTCAGGCTGAAAACAATGTACAGACTCCGTAAAGAAAATGACTTTGCCGTTTGTCTAACTCATTTGGACAGACAAGGTCTACGTGAGGTTTTGGCATAGACATTTAAATGTCAGGAGCATCTGACGTGCTCCCCACTTCTCCTCCCAAACAAGAAAAGCCATCAATATTGTATCCCTTTAAATTACCAAATAATGCTTGAAGCAGATCCTTACCTCTTGGCCAACTCTCCAATCTCAGAACACTGACCTGCAGTGGGAGTGGGAATGAGGGACAGGGATGTGGTGACTTGAAGTTTGACCTGGGTAAACCAAAATCAGCTACCTCTAAATGCTCCCTGAGTCAAAAACAGAACAAACAAAAAAATCCTTTCTCAGTGAATAAGTGCCAAGCTTCTTATATCTCTATGTGCTCAACAAACTACTGGGACTTTGACAATGATAGTCATTTCGTGCACCTCTCCTAATTGCATCTCGAAAGGCATCAAAGGAGGAAGTGCGCCCTATAGAACTTGTTTACAGGCTCCCGCAAGGAGGGCAGCTACTTGAATACCATTGGCCAAAGGCTGAGCCTTCTCTCTATGGGAAGGTCGTTCTCTTCAGCTGAGTGCATAACTTCAGGAGGGATGTGGAACAAGAGGTTGTGAAGGAGAAGAGGGACTCCTTCCAGCCAGTACCGTGCCAAGCATGTAAAGGGCATTCCTGAAGCATTCGTTAATGAAAGCAAAAGTTTCTCCGCCAGCCGAGTAAATCTTCCCTGGTGATCAATGAGCCAGCAGGTGTTACAGCCAGCTCATTCTCTGAGCCACTTGTTTCTGGTGGGGTTTAAGGAGAAGGTGAGTGGTAAGCTATAGTTAAACTTATAGTGGGAAAGTGTTATTAGAGAGGCAGAGGTGTGGTCTTGGTGGCCTACACCAGGAAGGGTAAAACGGATCATTAAAGATCACATTCCTCAACCACTGGCCAGCTTTGGTGACACTCCTCAGGAGGAAAGGAGCGCTACCATGAATGTGTGGCTCAGAAGGAGGGATGACTTCATCCCAGCCCAACAAGCCTGCTAGAGCGGAAGTCAAGAGTTATCTGACTTGCTCCCCGGGGGCCCATCATCCTCTTCCTGTGTCCATTCTTCAGCAGAATTTTTCTCCCAAGTGTCTAGGCAGAATTTTTCTTCCTATCAGTTTTTCTTCCAACAATTATAGGAAGTCCACACCCCTGAGCACATTCCATACACGTTTCCCCACTGGAATTCCTGGGCTCTGTGGACTCAGCAGTTCCTGCAGTAGAATCAACAGATAGTAACTGTAAAAAATATATATTCTGTGATGAAAAAGCTCATCTCCTCTGAGACAGATGGGATCCTTACATCATATACATACTGCTAATCCTTGTGGAATCCTTGTAAAACAAGTGTAAGATTTTAAAAAGATGAACTCTGGAAAGAAAACATTAAAAATTGAGTAGTCTTCGTATTCTTCACAATTGAGAAAGCTCAAAGGCTGTGTCATGACAAGTGGGGGTTCTCATTATAAGTAGAGTTCAGGGTTCCCAAATAAATCCTTATCATGTAGCATCTGGCTTCCTCTACCTGGCTGTTCCTTTCTGGTGGTCGGGGAGGTAGTGTGGAGTGATGAAAAATCCCAGGGTTTGCAATCAGACAAACCTAGGCTCAAACTGCAGGTCTGCCACTTCCCTGCTGGCTGTGAGATTGTACCCTGGTTGCTTAACCTGTGAGCCTCAGCTTTCTCATAAGATAAGTATTATAATACAAATGTGTATGAAGTATCTAGCACAGTCCCTGGCGTATTGTAAGTGCTCAACAAATGTTAACTCCTTTTTCCTTATGCCTCCAAACATGCTACACACGCACACACGTAAATACATACATATGAAGATATCCACTTATGTGACAAAATATTTTAATTTGTTCAATAAATAACTATATGAGGTTCTGAGGACACAAAAACATGTATCTTCAGGCGCTGCATAATGACATTTCAGTCAACGGCGGACCACACATTGGATAGTGGTTCCATAAAATTAGTACCGCAGAGCTTAAGCGTGCAGTAGGCTGCACCATCTGGGTTTGTGTAGGTACACTATATGATGGCACAACGGCAAAATCGCCTAACGACACATTTCTCGGCGTGTATCCCTGCCATCGAGCAACACATGACTGTATTACAGAGTCTGTTCCCACAGAGCTCAGAGTCTGGTGGGAGAAGTGAAGCCAACATGATAGGTGTCATCAAAGAAGTAGTCTCTGGCTACTACAGGAGGAGCAGAGGCAGGGCTGGGGTGAGGGCTGGGTGGGGAGGAGACCTAGGAAGGTCCCCAGAGTATGGGGCCTCCTAAAAAGGAAGACCCATACTTCAGGAAAAGGAAAGGATATGTAAGATGATCATAGAAACTGTGATACAATGGCAAGAGATGAGGCTAGTGAGGTGGGAAGGGTACGGATCTCAAATGTGTCTTGTGTACAAAGCTAAGGAAAGTGAACGTTATCATGAAAGTTATGGAGTGTTATTGAACAAGTTTAAGCAGAGGAGTGACATTATCAGATCGGCACTTTAGAAAGCTCCGCCTGGGAGCAGTGTTAAAGATGGATTAGAAGAGAGGCAGACACAGAGCCGGGAGAACTACTTGAAACTGATTGTAAGAACTCAGGTGAGACAATTACTGAATTAAGGCAGTGCCCACGAGGGCTGAGAGAAGGAGAGGCATTCAGTATTAGGAGATGTAATCTTCAGGATTTAGACACTGATTAGATGTATGTGGAGGGTGAATGAGCAGAAAGGGAGAATCAAGGATGAATATCAGGTTTCTTGCATAGCTGGATAGTGGGGCCATTCACTAAACGAGGTAATATAGGAGGTCTGAAGGGGAGATTAGTTCAATTTTGAGTAAGCTGGGCTGGAATTGAGTTTGGAGTCCTTGTGAGTTATCCAGGGAGATCTATCCAATAGACATTGAGACTTCCAGATAAGATCTTTGCCATAGTTGTAGATAAGAAGTCATCAACTTATAGCTAATAATGATGCCCAAGGATGGACCCCATAACAAATGATAAGAGGTATCAATGAGGGGCCGGCCCCGTGGTGCAGCGGCTAAGTTCGCACGTTCCGCTTCTCGGCGGCCCAGGGTTCACTGGTTCGGATCCCGGGTGCGGACATGGCACCGCTTGGCAAAAGCCATGCTGTGGTAGGCGTCTCACGTATAAAATGGAGGAAGATGGGCACAGATGTTAGCTCAGGGTCTTCCTCAGCCTTCCTCAGTCTTCCTCAGCAAAAAGAGGAGGATTGGCAGCAGTTAGCTCAGGACTAATCTTCCTCAAAAAGAAAAAAAAAGAGGTGTCAGTGAAGGTTTGCTTTGTTCCATTTTGGTTTGAAGATGGTAGGGATTGAAGATGGTAGGGACTTGAGCATGTTTACATTCAGAGGGGAAAGAGCCAGTGGAGAGGAAGAGGATGAAGATTAGAAGCGAATAGACATGACTGACAGTCCAACATCTTGCATGAACATATACCACCTTCTGACTGAAATGCTCCTCCGTGCCATCTTTTCCCGGTCAACATCTACTAACCCTTCACTTACCAGCTTAACTGCCACTTTCCCTGTGACTTACCTTATTCTCTTGGTCATCACACCTGTTTAACATCATCACTGCTAGACTGTACATGCTGAGAAGGCAAAGCCTCTGAGTATCTTGTTCCCAGCACTAGCACAGTGCCTAAGGGCACAGAGAAGATGCTCAAATACTTACCGAATCACAGTGTAATGGCGCTCCTGGTAAGGACCAGCTCTATATGTTAATAAAATCCAGGTCAAATATAATATGCTACCTATTTGCGCGTCTCAAATAGCTTTCCACCACCTCTATTTGGCAATTCCAGGCTGAGTTAGTTAGGAGTACATGATAAAACTGTGGAGGATATGACTCAAGTGAAGGCAGAAAAGTTAAGCAGGCCTTTCCCTGGGGGAATGGACTTGCATTTTCTTCTCCATCTTACTTCCTTAGCTATGACTAAGCCAAGGCAGGGGCTACAGCTACCTGAGTCTTTTTACCTTCCCCGCAGACCCCAGACATAAATATCTTATTCTAGGGAATTCCCTGTGATTAATTAATAGGCAAGTCTATAAAGCTTTCAGGGGATTTGGATTATTTGTGGTAGTATGGTATTTGTTACCATTTCCCAGCTTTTATTTGGGTAAGGATATATTTAGAAAGTGGATCCTTGAAGAAGATATGCATCCCCACCACACTGAAGTTTCTGGAGAGACTGTGCCTTTTATCTCCACTACCCCAGTGCCTCCAGCATGGCCTGGCACATAGCGCTCAACAAATGCTTGATGAAAGAATGAGCAAGCAAGTCTTCAATTGGGTTGAAATAGGATGCAGTTAGGGGTTCACTTATTCTGGGGTGCACTTACATCAGGCTACCTTATTTCTTGGCAGGAGCCAGTGCTCCCACCTGACCGCACATGGCATAGTCAGTTGACCAAGTTTTGGTCGGGGTTGGGGAGGAGTTACTAGGCCCCTCATTATCCCATACCATTCTTCTTCCAAAGTCAGTATTTCTGATGTAATATCGAAAAGGAATGTTCCTCCTGATGTGTTTGGCTGTGGGCAGAACCAAGTTATAAACTAAACCTCCTGATGAAGTGTTCTCATTACATTTTTGGCTCTGCCTTGCAGGCCTTGTACTTTGAGCATTGGGCACTTACTCGGATTGATTCAAAATGCCAAACCTTAATGGTTTTTAATGTCACTGATTCTAATCCAGATATGGGTGAGAAGCAGATGGTGGGAAATGGGGATTGTGGGATCCAGAGCAAACACTGCCCTCCCAGGAGAGGTAATTTATCAGCACTAGAGCTGACACTCGCTAGCTGTAGGCCAATTCAGCAGTGTGAGGAGCGCACTTTTCTGTCCTTTGATGGCAGATTGCTCTGAATGGAGCAGCCTCCTCCCCATTAAGATAGTCAAGCCCTCTGGAAGTCCCTTCACGCTGAAGATTAGATTCTCAGTGGTGGAAAAGCCAAGTACCAGATTTCCTCCCACCTTCTATGTGCCAGCTCCTTCTCCCTATCATCACCCCACCATCCTAGTAATGGTGAAACTTGGGTGCCATGGACTCTCACTTCCCAATTCTCTGCTTCCCATGACTGAGAAAGGAAGCCGGAGTCTCTTGAGTAATCACTTGACTCTTAAATGAATGTCACCCAGTCTTGTTCTCTGCCTGGTCTCTCGGGAGAAGGTTGTGTCATTTTCTTAGCTTTCTCGGTAGCTAATATTCTAGCTAATATCCCTTGCTGACTCAATAAGTGTGCTAGGTGCCTTGTGAAATGCTTTATTACGCATTATCTCATCACCACTCTAGAAATTATTGTCTCCATCTGCTTGACAAGGAAACTAATGATTAGAGAGGATGCGTAACTTGTCCAAGGTCAATAATGGTAAGTTGAAGAGCCAGTGTTTGAACCCAGCTCTCTTTGCGATGTAGTGGGCGCCCAATCACTACTCTTCACATTACGTGAGTAATGTGAAGTATCAAGGCCAATACTCTCACCCACTCGTCTCTACAGCTCTGCTCTCTTTCAGCATTGCAGTCTATACCTCCTTCTTAACCACATGCCTTCAAGTGTATTCAGATAAGACCTGGGAGAATTATTGCAGTCAAGTAGGGCCTTGGAGAGAGGGGTCAGGTCAGATGTGGAGGGGCAGTGATAAAGAACTCAAAATCCAGCTTTGTCATGGCCCACCCTTTCAAAAACAAAAACCAAATTTAAGATGGAGAATATAAATGAGACCAGAGAAAATCCAGGCAACAAATCCCTGCGGCTCCTTGCCAGCCCCGTTCAGAGCTGCCAGGCTAATGTTCAGTGATGATCTTTACTCTATGTGACATGATGGCAGCCACCTCTGGGTTCCTGTGTGTGGAATTCAGTCATGCAATTGATTCATTCGTCAGTCTCCATTGATGACCTATGGACAAGGTGCTGCACAAAATAAAAAGATGCTTAAGACACAGGCCCTGTCCTCCAGGAGTTCACAGCGCAGGAGGTGAACAAATGTTTACATTCTTTCTTGACTTCCAACAAAGAGACGTTCTTCAAGGTGCAGAATGCATCAGCAGTGCCGAAAATGGAATTTCTGCAGCATGTGGTTCGTCGCAATGACCTCTAAACCTGTTGTTTTGATCTCTAAGAGTCTATAATTCCATGAATCCTAGAACTTAATGCTTGAAGAAGAAATTGTTTATGTCATTACAATTCTCCAATAAAAGCACAGCTTCTGTTAGCATCAGATATTTCAGAACAGCCCTGATTTCAAATATCTTGTCATAAATAGATGTAGCGGGAAAGCTACATTTAGTAGTTAGTGTCTCTTTAAGCATGTGTCTTTCTGCATCGATGACTGTAAACCTGGTCCTTTGACCAGTAACTCAAGGCACTGTTTCCTGGAACCAGTGGTGTTTGCCGTCCTCTCGCCTTTGCTTCCCTGGCTGTGTGGCCAGGAACCACTTTGGGGCTGCTTGTGCGTGCTCTGCGTGTCTGTGTGCTGATAGCGCTTCCCCGCGGGCTGCAGCTGCTGCATGATCATATGCTTCAGCATGCCTTTAGATAGTAGCTTTTGCCTATGTAGTTGCAGTCAGTCCAATTTAATTCAGATCAGCAAAAGTTATCAAGCACACATACTAGGCACTATAGGGGATATAGAAACAAATGGCAGTATCGGATATACTCAAGTGTGAAACAAAGGAGATGGTTAAAAGGGAATGAAAGAGGTCTAAACAAAGGGATGTGTGAGAGAAGGCTACAAAGGAAGAAGTGTGCCTGATTTGAGATAGGAAGACCTGGGAGAGGAAGTGTGAGCTGAACTAGGCCAAAGGGACCCAGAGGATTAGGATGCAGAGAGCATGCCGAGTGGAGGGGACAGTAACAGCAACACAGGAAAGCAGCTGAAGGGAGGGTGCCTAGGGAGTGGAGACCAATCTGGAGAGTCAGGAAGGGATGGTGCTTCTCACTGTAGGTGCTATTGTTTTATAAGGAGTGTGTACAGTGTGTGTGTGTGTGTATAAGAAGCAGCAGTGGGAATAACTCAGTTAAAAATTCAGGACCAGCAACAGAGTGGAGAACAAGGGTTGAATTATAGATATCTTTTCTGAGGAAAGAAGATTAAAGGAGAGGGTTTCTTTTTTGTTTTGTTTTTCTTTCTGGCTGTTAGTTTTAAGTAGGTCACCGGAACCTCCAGTGGTTGGCCATTCCTGGGCGAGGGGGAGTTGGGTTGGAAGAGCACTGTTCTGGAGTTCTCTTCTCCCAGCACTCTTTCCTTTGCTCCTCACGTATGACTAAAGGGGCTGACTGCTGTTTGCCCCTGTTATTTTTACATATATTTTCCTGTAACACTAAATCCCATAGGTGTTTATAATTGATTAGTACAAATAAGTTGGTATTTATTCTCTTCGTTTTTCTCTTTTTTTGGCAGAGCCCACATTTCCTTCCAGGATCTGCTCATCAGCATCTCTGCTCTATTTCCTACTCATCTGCCCCCTCGTTCTGTTCATTCTTCTGCTCGTTTCCCTCCTCTGCTTATACTGGAAGGCCAAGAAGTTGTCAAGACTGAGTCTAAATGCACGGAAAGAAAATGCTTTCTGGATGGACTTGAAAGGGGCTGGAGACAGGCCCACAAGCAGGAGGGAAGAGGAAGACGAAGACAATTGAATCCCAAGAGGCGCCTGCAGCCCTGTGGAAAGAGTGTGGACTCTGGAATCGGACTGACTGGGATGTGAATGAATCCTGGTTCTGTCCTTCTTTGTGTCTGTGGCCTTGGGCAAGTTACCTAGGAATCACAGGGGACATTTTTTGAGCACATATGTGGTGCCAGGCACTGTTAAGTGTTTCTTTGTGTATTACCTCATCCGCCCCTTGCATCCCCCAGGAGCTAGATAGCATCATTATCCCCCTTCATATTTGCCACGCTTCACGGAGGTTCAGGGTCCCCATCTGTGACGAGGGACGTGCTTCCCTCACACAGCCTCTTGGGGATTAAATGAGATCAATGGCGAAGCACAGGGTGAGGCTTCCCTCGGCTCTCCTCCTCTCTACATCACTGATGCCCTCGGAAACACCCATCAAATCTGCCTCCCTACAAGAATGTGACTTCCTTCAAGGCAGAAAGTCCATTTTCTTCCTCCATCCCATCTATAAATGCCACTCAAGAGCAAGCTCTGAATAGTAGGTGCTTAATCAATATTGATTCTTTGATAAAATGATAACACATTTCATGGCCTGAGTTTCCTTTTTTTCATTTTCTCTGTAAGTCTTACTAAGTCATTGCTAAGGAAAAACTTTTTCTTTTTAAATTTCACAACAGTGCTCCACTCGGCCTCCCAAGGGCTCAAGTCTCCTCTCCTCCCCACACCAAAAGGTCCAGCTGGCTCCTGGTTCTTAGCCAATGCCTTATTTTCTTTGACCTGCCAGCACTGGGTACTAGGAAAGAGTGTTGTGGTAGTTCTTTGGGGAGCCCTTTGCCACCAGCCCCTCCTGCTCCACTGGGGCTAGGAGTTCCAGGGGAGCAGCAGGTCGAGTCTGGGTCCTCAGGATCCCTATTCCCAGCCAGGAAAGGTCAGGGGCATTGTGAGAAGGAATGCCATGGCTTAGGGCTTTCAACAGCTGTCCCCCAGGAAACAACAAGTGTCCCACTGGGCCTGAGGTCCCCTCACCTTTGTTTCAAAAGCTTCTCAGGCCCTGTTGTAGCCAGAATTGGAAATCAATCAGTGCCACCTAAGGGACTTGAGAAAACACAGCTACTTATTTTCTACGTGACCAGCAGTTGCTTTAACACTCAATAATTTGCATTTCCAAGGAGAACAATTCATTTTTAATTATTTTATCAGGCACACATATCCTCTCCAAACATAATTAGTTCCTTTGCAAGGGGATTGTCGGTGGCTATGCGAACTCCCACTGTAGACCTGCCGGTTCCTTGAAATCGTCTCCCTTTATAGCCTCATTTGAAATACTCCAAATGTTGCCTTAAATACATCAACACATTTGTTTCTTCTCTCTCAGGTAAGTGAGCATATTTTTCAGAAAACAAAGCTAAAGTTAAGGCTTCTTAGAAAGTGTGATACCCTCCCCCCACATTTTTTTTAGAAAGCTGTATTTTAATTGGGATATTGAAGGGGAAAAGAATGGAACTGAGCCCCATCAGAGAATCAGAGTAGATTCTGGTGCTGCCCACTTCCTGGGTTCTCCTTTCCCCAACCCCCCACCTCCCTCTTCACCTGGATACCACCTTTCAACTCTTAGCTCAAAACCCACGTCTTCACGCTCGAATCCAGCACGGAGATTGCACAGAGCAGACACTTAACTCTCCAACTGCTCCACCCAGAGCAGAACGTGGGAACGGTTATTTCCCAGGGAGCACCTGCTGCATGCCTGGCACTGGGAGAGGGATGAGGGGCCCAGTGGTGACTCAAGCAGACACAGCCCTGCTCCCCTGGGATGAGCACTTGTTTGTTCTGGATGCTTTGCTTTCATTGATGGGGTCTAGAGCACATTAGGTTTTCTAAGAAGCCACATTGCACTATTTGGCCCACAGTTAGTTTTTAGGCAACTAAAATACCAAACTTTTTGAACTTCTAGAATAAAATTTGTTTTTATCCAATTCAGTAGATATATTACAAGAAAGTTCTCCAGTTTTTTCTCCAATTATGTACTTGTTCATTTTAGTTTTTAAAACTTAATGGAGAACTTTACTTTTACTCATTGATTTAGACTTTTCCATTCTATGTTACCACTTGGTTTAACTTTCAGCTTCTTGGGTTATAAATCCTCCTTGGCAATGGGACAAACCTGTATGTCAGGAGTTGGCAAACTATGGCCACAGGCCAAATGCAGCCCACCACCTGTTTTCTCAAATACCGTTTGTTGGAATACAGCCACTCCCATTCACCTCCATATTATCTATGGCTGCTGTCACGATAACGTGGCGGAGTTGAGTGGTTGCCACAGAGATTTTATGATCCTCAAAGTCTAAAATGTTTACGATCTGGCCCTTTACAGAAAAAGTTTGCCAACCTCTGCTGTCTTTCAGTGGCTGATGTTCTATCTGTCTTAGCCATTTGTTATGTTCCTGGGAAACTTGATTTGACCTTTCAAATCTGTATCTGTTATATATCTGATTAATTTAATAAATAATCCTAGTCTCTCAGGATTAGTATCTAGTCCAAGCAGTTCTGAAGTTTGAATCCTCTCTACTACACTCCTGCTAGAGATGGGAAATTTGTCACCCCTGAGGTATTTCACACCATCCTATTGAGTATCTGCTCTGTGGGGATCGAGATGACACAGAGAAGACTAAGGCATGAATAAGTCTCCTTTCATTATTTTTAGTCTATTGAGACATGAATAGGAACAACTGATTTATGGCAGAAGGTGAATGCAATGGTAGAAAGCCATGTCCATAATAACTTCTTACAGCAGTACAGGTGTTGTTCAGCATCAGAGTTTCACGGCAACCTCATACAAAAGGGGTTGTTGTTCCTGTCCCGAAGGTAAGAAATTGAAGCTCAGAGAGACTGGGATTTTTCCAGGATCACCCAGCCATTTGCGGAAGAGTAAGAGTTCAAATTTAGGTCGCTGACAAGTCCTGGACTCCTTCCACAACAAACACTACACTCAAATCCATTGCTTTGAGGAAAATCTGGTGATAATAATATCCACCTCATGTAGTTGTTATGAGGATTAAATCGGTACTTATATGGAGATAAGTTTTAACCCATTTCAAGTCATAAATGAATGTCAGCATAACCCAAGTTTTTCCAGGCCTCACCTGTCTGTGCACATAAATGAAATTAAATCAACACTAATAATCCAAATTCTATGGACTTTTTTGTCCCAGGCTGCTTACACAGAGTCTTGGCCATCTGTAAAGTGTTCAGTATTTCTGGGGATTCCCTAGGATTTGGGAAATTCATATGAGCTCTCTAAGAAGTCCACTCCCACATGGGGGCTCCCTGCTGCTGGGTTCAGATCTGCAAGCTCTTGCTGCAGTTAGGATGCTGGAGCACATGAGATGCTAAAGCTAGACGGTGTTCAGTGGTAAGCAAGGAAAAGTGCCTACCTCTCCTTCTGTCTCTGCGTTACTCTGTTTGGATTACAAATGAACCCAAGATTGCTTGTGCTCCCATGTCTCTAAAGATTCTCTTGTGAAAATAGCTCCTTTAGCTTTTGCCCCATATCTTCTTTCTCCATAGGGTCGAGACTGTAGCCAGTTTGGGAACCAGTCCAGGGCAGACTTCACGCTATGCTCTCCATTTCCCATTCTCAGCTTCCGGGAACCTCCTCACCAAACTCTTTATCACAGGCCCCCTTTCTCTCCTGCAGATGGGTCATTCAAATTGTGTTTGTGGGGAGGGTCCCTGCTCATCCAACAGATCCAGAGAAGTTTGCATTCTCTGTAGGCTCAGCTGGGACTTCTGTTATGCTGGCTATTAATCTTTACCCCTAATGCAGTAAAGTGCTGTGGGCATTGAGAAATCAGAGACTGCTTCACAAAGGAGATGTCATTTGAACTGGGCTTTAAAAGTAAGGAAATATATTTTTTTTTTATTGAGTTATTGATAGGTTACAATCTTGTGAAATTTCAATTGTACAAACATTAATGTACCAGTCATGTTGTAGGTGCACCACTTCACCCTTTGTGCCCACCCCCCACCCCACCTTTCCCCTGGTATCCACTAAACTGTTCTTAGTCCATAATTTTAAATTCCTCATATGAGTGGAGTCACACACAGATTATCTTTCTCTCGCTGGCTTATTTCACTTAACATAATTCCCTCAAGGTCCATCCATGTTATTGCAAATGGAATGATTTTGTTCTGTTTTGCAGCTGAGTAGTATTCCATTGTATATATGTACCACATCTTCTCTATCCATTCGTCTGTTGCTGGACACTTAGGTTGCTTCCACGTCTTGGCTATTGTAAACAGTGCTGCAATAAACATTGGGGTGCACAGGACTTTTGGGATTGCTGACTTCAAGCTCTTTGGATAAATACCCAGTAGTGGGATGGCTGGATCGTATGGTAGTTCTACTTTTAGTTTTTTGAGGAATCTCCATACTGTTTTCCATAGTGGCTGCACCAGTTTGCATTCCCACCAGCAGTGTATGAGGGTTCCTTTTTCTCCGCAACCTCTCCAACATTTGTTGCTATTAGTTTTAGATATTTTTGTCATTCTAACGGGTGTAAGGTGATATCTTAGTGTAGTTTTGATTTGCATTTCCCTGATGATCAGCGATGATGAGCATCTTTTCATGTGCCTCTTGGCCATCAGTATATCTTCTTTGGAGAAATGTCTGTTCATGTCTCCAGCCCATTTTTTGATTGGGTTGTTTGATGTTTTGTGGTTGAGTTGCGAGAGTTCTTTATATATTATGGATATTAAGCCTTTGTCAGATATATGACTTGCAAATATTTTTTCCCAGTTAGTGGGTTGTTTTTTTGTTTCAATCCTGTTTTCATTTGCCTTGAAGAAGCTCTTTAATCTGATGAAGTCCCATTTGTTTATTCTTTCTATTGTTTCCCTTCTCTGAGAAGGCATGGTGTCCGAAAAGATCCTTTTAATATTGATGTCAAAGAGTGTACTGCCTACGTTTTCCTCCAGAAGCCTTATGGTTTCAGGTCTCACCTTTAGGTCTTTAATCCATTTTGAGTTTATTTTGGTGAATGGTGAAAAAGCATGGTCAATTTTCATTCTTTTACATGTGGCTTTCCAGTTTTCCCAGCACCATTTGTTGAAAAGACTTTCTTTTCTCCATTGTATGCCCTCAGCTCCTTTGTCAAAGATAAGCTGTCCATAGATGTGTGGTTTTATTTCTGGGCTTTCAATTCTGTTCCATTGATCTGTGCACCTGTTTTTGTACCAGTACCATGCTGTTTTGATTACTGTAGCTTTGTAGTATGTTTTGAAGTCGGGGATTGTGATGCCTCCCGTTTTATTCTTTTTTCTCAGGATTGCTTTAGAAATTCGGGGTCTTTTGTTGCCCCATATGAATTTTAGGATTCTTTGTTCTAATTCTGTAAAGAATGTCATTGGGATTCTGACTGGGATGGCGTTGAATCTGTAGATTGCTTTAGGTAGAACGGACATTTTAACTATGTTTATTCTTCCAATCCATGTACGTGGAATGTCTTTCCATCTCCTTATGTCGTCATCCAAGTCTCTCAGAAAGGCCTTGTAATTTTCATTATATAGGTCCTTCACTTCCTTAGTTAAGTTTACCCCAAGGTATTCTATTCTTTTTGTTGCAATTGTGAATGGTATTGTGTTCTTGAGTTCTTTTTCTGTTGGTTCATTACTGGAGTATAGAAATGCTACTGATTTATGCAAATTGATTTTATACCCTGCAACTTTGCTGTAGTTGTTGATTACTTCTAACAGTTTTCCAATGGATTCTTTGGGGTTTTCTATATATAAGATCATGTCGTCTGCAAACAGCAAGAGTTTCACTTCTTCCCTCCCTATTTGGATTCCTTTTATTCCTTTTTCTTGCCTGATTGCTCTGGCCAGGACCTCCAGTGCTATGTTAAATAAGAGTGGTGATAGAGGGCATCCTTGTCTCATTCCTGTTTTCAGGGGGATGGGGTTCAGTTTTTGCCCATTGAGTATGATGTTGGCTATGGGTTTGTCGTATATGGCCTTTATTATGTTGAGGTAGTTTCCTTAAAAGTAAGGAAATATTTTGATAGGAGGAGTGGGGGTAAATAGTCTGGGCAGCAGAAGTAGCTCCATGAGAAGTATAGGACGTAGAATAGCTTTGGTTTGATGTAAGTGTCGGCTTTATAGAGGGGAACAATGGGAGATAAATATGGAAAGGTAGTTAGAGAAAAATTCTGGGAGTGGGGAGGGAAAGGAGACTAGCTCTTGAATACACATAAGAACTTGGACTTTATTTGGCAGACAATAGTGAGCCACTGGATGTTATTTAGTAGGCAAGGAGCAGCTGTCCTTGAGAAGAAGTGAAAAAACAGAAACCTAGATGATGGATGGGGGTTGGGGTGAGGGCTGTGGTAATACCTAGGCAAAGCAGGGCAGCTAACCTTAGCAAACTGTCTCTATTTTCCTAATCTGTATAATGGAGATAATGGAATTTTGTGAGAACTAAACAAAATTATCAGAAAGTTCTGAGTTTTACATCAAACTCATAGAGGTAGCTAAAAAAATTTGTTAAATACAAAGACACATGTTATGAGATTCTTCTTCTGTTTAGTATTTGTTAACCTAATTTTCTACTGACGCGTAGAGATATGAGAGAGTTACATCCTCTTCACTATCTTAACTGGCTTTCTGTTTACCTTTCTGATACTTGCTTTTACATTTAATTTACTTGTTAGAAACTTGGAGTTTCTACCGTGTCACCTCTGAATCTTGGGCTCCTTCTGGACCATCTCTGACTGCCAAATAGAGATGTTTTGACTAGAAGCATAATTACATTCAGCCATTTGCTGAGGTGGAAGACCACACTGGATAAGGAGTTGTTAACAAGTTCCTATGTTTAAATAACCAATAAATGAAAACTCAAATTCATTGCGCCTTTAAGGTCACAATGGGAGCAGGTGGAGAGGGTATATGCTTCAGTTTTAAATTACCTGTTCAATAATATGATTCTTGGGTGAACTGATCACACCCTAGTCCCTTTCTGGTACCCTGTCCTCCCGCCACACCACTTGATGGCTCTCAATTGTCTTCCTGATTTTGTGCCTCCCATTTTGGAACTTTTTTTCCTTTTTGTGATCCTGCCCATCCCCACTGAATTGACTTCAGTATTTGTTTACTGCTGAGGGTGTCCACCTAAGATACTTAGTAGGGTGAAACAATGCTGTTTCTTCTTTTATTTGCATATTTTGGATTGGATCGTGTTCATGTGGAAAGAGTTGTGATGCAAGCCAAAATCTCAGAAAGCCCCCTACCCCATCCATGCCGTTTGGTAACAATAAGATGATGGACTCCCACAATATCTTGGGTCCTATCCTCCACAAGCGTACTTTGTGGAGAAGTGTTTCTCTGTTTCCTGATGTGTGTGCATGCAATATACATGGAGAGACATGGTAATATGGAATCTGCCGTATATCACTTATGAAAGTTTAAAGCCTACTACCTTACCTTTTATTATGTACAAAAAAAAGTAGTTCTTCAGTGTGAGGGGTTTTCAGTTATTCATAGTTATAATAGCAATCATTGAGAGTCTCAATTTAATAGAACAGAGATGCACTATAACAATAGCAATGAACATTCTTTGATGACATGCATATGTATATATGTTGTGAGTCCTTAAATAAAACACATCAGGAATAGTTCTTTGGGTACCTTAATACTATAGACCAGGGATCATAAACTTAGATGTTTCGGGGTAC
Source organism: Equus asinus (assembly GCF_041296235.1). Classification (NCBI taxonomy): domain Eukaryota; kingdom Metazoa; phylum Chordata; class Mammalia; order Perissodactyla; family Equidae; genus Equus; species Equus asinus. Next base: position 48,530,165 of record NC_091805.1, read on the forward strand.
AGGCAGGTAAATTAAGAGAAAATCAGTTAGTCTGGGGAAAGTCCAGAGGAAGTGATGAAGAGTAGAGCAATTGGAGCATATGTATCTATTTAAAGGTGCTCAAATTTAATATAAAAGATATTGTGCAAGGTAATTAAAACATGTTGGGGTGGAATTCTATCCTTTGTAGTCCCTGTATCACATCCTAAAGCCACCAACTGATACTAAAACTTTACCATCAAAATAACATCTCACAGTTATGCCTGCATCTCAAGGTCATAAAGCAATTTGCCTTTTTCTTCTAGAAGCTTCATTATTTTATGATTGAAAAGTGGATCTAAAATACATCTCAAATTAATTTTTGTATAAAATGTGAAGTAAGGGTAAAGGTTCATTTTTCTCCATGTGATTATCCAATTGCTCCAGCACATTTATTAAAAAGAACATCCTTTCCCCACTATAGTGGCATCTATAACATAAATTAGGTGAATGTATATGTCTTTATGTTCTGTTTGAGAAATCTGCGTATATCCTGAATAGAGTTCAGTGATATATTAAATCACAACCATGCATGACTAATCACAATTTATTATGGAGAATGATTTATTATAGGAATGCAGGGTTGGTTTAACATTTGAAACTCAATCTGTGTAATTCACTATACTAAAAGAATAGAGAAAGAAAGCACTTGATCATCACAGTCGATGCAATAAAAGCAATTCATAGTATTTGACATTTATTCATCACAATATTTCTCAGTAAACTAGTAATAAATGGGAACTTTCTAAATACCGAATGCTTCCCCTTTGAAGTTAGAAATAAGATGAGAATGTCAACTATCATTATATGTATTGAACATTTTACTGGAGGTCCTAGTCAATGCAATAAACCAAAAAAAAAAAAAAAAGAGAAATAAAGGTAAAAAGATCATAACAGAGGTTAAACTGTATTTGCAGATGACATTGTTACATTTGTAGAACATCCAACTTACAAACAAGATTTCTGGAACAAGATCAACATACAAAAATGAACTATATTTTTATATATTAAAAATAAACAATTGAAAAATTAACTTGAAAATTACCAATTATAATAGAATTAAAAATATCAAATGCCTTGAAATAAATTTAACCAAAGATATGCAGGAATTCTACACCAGAAACTATAAGACACTGCTGAGATAAATTAAAGAAGAGCCAACTAAATGGAGAGCAATTTTATTTGCATGGATTGAAAGTCTCAATATTATTAAGATGTCCATTTTCTCCAAATTGGTCTATACATTTGATGCAATGGTTATCAATGGAGGAGGGAGGGAGTGGCAGTTTTGCTCTCCAGGGGACATTTGGCAGTTTATGGAGACATTTTTTTGTGTTACAACCTGGAGTAGGGGCATGCTACTGGCACCTAGCGGGTAGGGGCCAGGAATGCTGCTAAACATCCTATGATGCACAGGACAGCTCCCTTTCCTCACAACAAAGAATTGTCTGTCCCAAAATTTCAATAGCGTAGAGGTTGGGAAACCCTGATTTAATGGAATCCTAATCCAAATCCCAGGTAATTTTAGAAAGTGACTAACTTACTCTAATAAGTGAAAATACGAATTATCTTGATTAGATAAGACAATATTTGAGAAGAAAAAGTTGGAGGAATTACACTCTCAGGTTCTAGGATATTCTTTAAACCTACAATAATGAAAAGAGTGTGGAATAGGTGCAACTATAAACAAGGAAACCAAAGGAGCAGAATAGAGTCCAAACATACATTTGCCTAAATTTAACTAATTTCCATACTAGGTACTACTGCAACGGGGAGATCATGCTTTTTCTGATAAATGGTGCTGAAGCAATTGGACAATCATATGAAAAAAAAACGAACCTTGACATCTACCTCACACTTTTTACTATAAAAGAAAAAAATGAATTGGACATCACTAAAATAAAAAATTTCTGTTCATCAAAGACATCGTTAAGAAAGTGATTACACCAGTCATAGATGGGGAAGGTATTCAGAAAGCATATCTGACAAAGACTTATATCCAGAATATATACAGAACTCCTATAGATCAATGTTTTTAAAAAGGAGGAGCAGATAACTCAATTTGAAAATGGTAAAAGACTTGAACAGGGATTTCACAAAAGAGGATATCAGAATAGTCGATGAGCATATACAAGTTCCGGTGCTTCGTGAAGCATACGCCAAGATGGGGTTAGACATGCAAGGAATCTACTGAGGGAAATGCCTGTGAAGGAAGAAGGAAGATAGAGCAGGAGAAGGTGGAGAAAGCCCTTGACTGTGGTGCAGGTCTAACATCTATGAAAGGAAGCAGGGAAGGAAGAGATTTATGACTTCATTATGTAGGAAGAGTTTCAGACACTGTTGAAATAATCTGGGCCAAACTGATGGGAGACTGTGAACAAAGATTGCCTATTGGAGGAGTACTCCATTGGGCGGAAATGGCCTAGCTCCATGATCTTTGCCATGCCTGGTCTTCAGCTGGGAGCAGCCCTGCAGAAATGTGACCTCAGCACGCACATGGGGACAGATCCAAAGATCTAGCTGCTGGAGGCTGTCAATCAGCTATGCTCCTTGTACCAGCTTCCCAGGGAGATTTGAATGATTCAGCTCCGTGGACTCATCATGTGAAAAAATGTTCAACATCATTACTCCACAGAAAAACGCAAATTAAAACAACAATGAGATATCTACATACAGACACCAGGATGGCTAAAATTTAAAAGACTGACAATATCAAATGCTGGTAAGAATTTGGAGCAGCAGAAACTCAATACATTGCTGGCGGGAATGTCAATGTGTTCAACTACTTTGTGAAATAGTTTGGTAGTTTCTAATAAAGTTAAATGCAAACCTACCCTATGACCTAGCAATTCCACTACTTGCATTTACTCAAGAAAAATAAATGCCTATTTCCACCAAAAGACCAATACAAGAATATTTATAGCTTTTTTTCATCATTGTTAAAAACTGGAAACAACCCCATTGTACATGAAGAAGTGAATGGATAAATTATAGTTTATACATAATGTGTAATTTATAAGTAATAAAAATGAAAAAAACTACTGACATATATGACAATATGGATGAATCTCACAGTATTTGTTGAGTGAAAGAAGCCAGACACAAAGGGTGTGCACTGTATGATTCCATTTATTTGAAGTCCAAGAACTGTGAAATGAATCTATAGTGACAGAATCAGAATATAATGATTTCCTGTGGCAGAGGGAAGAGTATTGACTGGGAAGTAGCATGAAAGAACCTCTGGGGCAACTGAAACGTTCTGTATCTTGATCTAAGTGGTGGTTTCATAGTTGTGTGTGTATATATATATATATGTACTCTGAGTTGTCTTCTTAAGATTTGAGTACTTTATTATACGTAAATAACTTAACTTAGTAAATGTATAATATATAATAATAGATAAATAACTATGTAAGTGACTTAAAACTGAGGGTTTATTTTATGTTATGAGGTCATAATAGTTTATAGAATTGCGAAATTTCAGTTGTACATTACTATTTGTCAGTCACCATAATATGTGCCCCTTTACCCTTTTCATCCACCATCCCAACCTCTTACCCCTCTGGTAACCACTAATCTGTTAAAAACAAACCTGTATTTGTTTATCTTCCACACATGAGTGAAATAGTATGGTGGTTGTCTTTCTCTGTCTGGCTTATTTTGCTTAACATAATACCCTCAAGGTCCATCCATGTTGCTGCAAATGGGATAATTTTTTTTTTTTTTATGGCTGAGTAGTGTTCCATTGTATATATATATATATATATATATATATATACCACATCTTCTTTATCCATTCATCAGTCAATGGGCACTTGGGTTGCTTCCACGTCTTGGCTATTGTGAACAATACTGCAATGAACATAAGGGTGCATAATCTCTTTGAATTGTTGAATTAAAGTTCTTTGGATAAATACCCAGTAGTAGGATAAGTGGATCTTATGGTATTTCTATTTTTAATTTTTTGAGAAATCTCCACACTGTTTTCCGTAGTGGCTGCACCAGTTTGCATTCCCACCGGCAGTGTATGAGGGCTCCCTTTTCTCCACATCCTCTCCAACATTTACTGTTTTTTGTTTTGGTAATTACAGCCTTTCTAATGGGTGTAAAGTGATATCTCATTGTAGTTTTGATTTGCATTTCCCCGATGATTAGTGATGTTGAACATCTTTTCATGTGCCTGTTGGCCATAAGTATATCTTCCTTGGAAAAATGTCTGTTCATATCCTCTGCCCAGTTTTTGATCAGGCTGTTTGGATTTTTTTGTTGTTATTGACTTGTGTGAGTTCTTTATATATTTTGGAGATTGACCCCTTGTCAGATATATGATTTGCAAATATTCTCTCCCAGTTTGTGGGTTGTCTTTTTGTTTTGTTCGTTGTTTCCTATGCCTTGCAGAAACTCTTTAGTCTGATAAAAAGTCTCATTTATTCATTTTTTCTTTTGTTTCCCTTGCCCAAGTAGACACGGTATTCAAAAAGATCCTTCTAAGACCACTGTCAAAGAGTGTACTGTCTATATTTTCTTCAAGGAGTTTTATGGTTTCATGTCTTACCTTCAAGTCTTTAATCCATTTTGAGTAAATTTTTGTGTATGGTGAGAGATAATGGTCTACTTTCATTCTTTGCATGTGGCCATCCAGTTTTCCCTGCACCATCTATTGAAGAGACTTTCCTTGCACCATTATATGTTCTTAGCTCCTTTGTCAAAGATTAGATGTCCATAGATACTTGGTGTTATTTCTAGGCTTTCAATTCTATTTCACTGATCTGTGTATCTGTTTTTGTACCAGTACCAGGCTGTTTTGATTGTGATAGCTTTGTAGTATAATTTGAAGTCAGGGATTGTGATGCCTCCAGCTTTGTTCTTTTTCCTCAGGGCTTCTTTAGCTATTCAGGGTCTTTTGTTGCCCCATATGAATTTTAGGATTCTTTGTTCTATTTCCGTGAAGAATGTCTTTGAGATTCTGATTGGGATTGCATTGAATCTGTAGATTGCTTTAGGTAGTATGGACATTTTAACTATGTTTATTCTTCCAATGCATGTGCACGGAATATCTTTCCATTTCTTTGTGTCATCATCAATTTCTTTCAATAATGTCTTATTGTTTCCATTGTATAGGTCTTTCACCTCCTTAGTTAAATTTATTCTAGATATTTTATTCTTTTTGTTGTGATTGAAAATGGGATTGTATTCTTGAGTTCTCTTTCTTTTAGTTCGTTATTAGAGTATAGAAATGCAATTTATTTTGTAAGTTGATTTTGTACCCTGCAACTTTGCTGCAGTTGTTGATTATTTCTAATAGTTTTCTGATGGATTCTTTAGGGTTTTCTTTGTATAAAATCATGTCATCTGCAAACAGTGAGAGTTTCCCTTTTTCCTTGCCAATTTGAATACATTTTATTTCTTTTTATTGCCTAATTGCTTTCACCAAAATCTCCAATACTATGTTGAATAAAAGTGATGAGAGTGGGCACCTTTGTCTTGTTCCTGTTCTCAGAGGAATGGCTTTCAGTTTTTCCCCATTGAGTGTGATGCTGGCTGTAGGTTTGTCATATATGGGCTTTATTATGTTGAAGTACTCACCTTCTTTATCCATTTTATTGAGAGTTTTTAACATAAATGGATGTTGGATCTTGTCAAATGCTTTCTCTGTGTCTCTTGAGATGATCATGTGGTTTTTATTCCTCATTTTGTTAATGTGGTGCATCACATTGATAGATTTGCGGATGTTGAACCATCCCTGTGTCCCTAGTATAAATCCCGCTTGATCATGTTGTGTGATCCTTTTAATGTACTGCTGTATCTAGTTTGCAAATATTTTGTTGAGGATTTTTGCATCTGTATTCACCGCAATATTGGCCTGTAATTTTCCTTCTTTGTGTTGTCCTTGTCTGGCTTTGGGATCAGGGTGATGTTGGCCTTTTAAATGTGTTAGGAAGTGTTCTGTCTTCTTCAGTTTTTTGGAATAGTTTGAGAAGGATAGGTATTAAATCTTCTTTTAATGTTCAGTAGAATTCTCCAGAGAAGCCATCCGGTCCTGGACTTTTATTTTTTGGGAGGTTTTTGATTACTGTTTCAATCTCTTTACTTGTAATCAGTCTATTCAGATTCTCTATTTCTTCCTGATTCAGTTTTGGGAATTTGTATGAGTCTAAGAATTTATCCATTTCTTCTAGATTGTCCAATTTGTTGGCATATAGTTTTTCATAGTATACTCTTATAATCCTTTGTATTTCTGTGGTATCCATTGTAATTTCTCCTCTTTCATTTCTAATTCTATTTATTTGAGCCTCCCTCTTTTTTCTTAGTGAGTCTGGCAAAGGGCTTGTCAGTTTTGTTTATCTTCTCAAAGGACCAGCTCTTAGTTTCATTGATCCTTTCTGCTGTTTTTGTTTGTTTGTTTGTTTCAATTTCATTTATTTCTGCTCTAATTTGTACTATTTTCCTCCTTCTGAGGACTTTGAGTAATGTTTGCTCCTCTTTTTCTAGTTCTGTTAGGTGTAGTTTAAGGTTGCTTATTTGAGATTTTTCTTGTTTGTTAAGGTGGGCCTGTATTTCTATGAATTTCTCTCTTGGGACCACTTTGCTGCATCCTGTATGAGTTGGTATGGTGTATTTCCATTTTCATTTGTCTTCAGATATTTTTTGATTTCTCCTTTAACTTCTCAATGATCCATTTGTTGTTCAGTAGCATGTTGTTTAGTCTCCACATCTTTGTCACTTTCCCAGCTTTTTTCTTGTAGCTGATTTCTAGTTTCATAACTTTATAGTTGGAAAAGATGCTTGATATGGTTTCAGTCTTCTTAAATTTATTGAGGCTTGCCTTGTTTCCCAGCATATGGTCTATCTTTGAGAATGTTCGATGTGCGCTTGAGAAAAATGTGCATTCTGCTGTTTTGGGATGGAGTGTTCTATATTTATCTATTAAGTCCGTCTGGTCTACTTTTTCATTTAGTTCCACCAATTCCTTGTTGATTTTCTGTCTGGATGATCTATCCATTGATGTAAGTGGGGTGTTAAGGTCTCCTGCTGTTATTGTGTTGCTGTTGATATCTCCTTTTAGGCAAGTTAAGAGTTGCTTTATGTACTTTGGTACCCCTGTGTTAGGTGCATATATATTTATAAGTGTTATGTCCTCTTTGTGGAGTGTCCCTTTTATCATTATACACTACCCCTCTTTGTCTCTCATTGCCTTTTTTATCTTGAAATCTACTTTGCCTGATACAAGTATGGCAACATCTGCTTTCTTTTGTTTGCCATTAGCTTGGAGTATTATCTTCCACCCCTTCACTCTAAGCCTGTGTTTGTCTTTAGAGCTGAGATGTGTTTCCTGGAGAAAGCACATTGTTGGGTCTTGTTTTTTAATCCGTCCAGCCACTCTGTATCTTTTGATTGGAGAATTCAATCTATTTACATTTAAAGTGATTATTGATATATGAGGGCTTAATGCTGCCATTTTATCACTTGTTTTCTGGTTGTTCTGTATTTCCATTGTTTCTCATCCCATATATTTTGGACTGCCAATTCAGTTTGGTGGCTTTCTATGATATTTTCTCTTAATTTATCATTTGTGTCTTTGTTCTGATTTTTTGTTTAGTGGTTACCATGAGGTTTGTATAACAGATCTTGTAGATGAGATAGTCCATTTTCTGATAGACTCTTATTTCCTTAGTCTAAGCAGGTTCCGTCCCTTTCCACTTCCTCACCTAAGTTATTGTTGTCACAACTCATTCTGTTTTGTGTTGTGACTTTGTGTTTAAAATACATGATTATATTTATTCTTGATATTTTCCTTCTCTTTATCTTTAATGTTATAATGAAATGTTTGCTGAACTGTTCTGATAGAGAGTTGCAATTTTCTGATTTTGTCTGCCTAATTAACTCCTTGCTGAAGGCTTTGTAAACTCTTTTATTTTTTTCCAGATAAGAGAGCCTTTTTGATCATTTCTTTTGGTGGTGGTGGGGGTCTTGTGGTGATGAACTTTCTCACCTTTTGTTTATCTGGGAAGATTTTTATTTTTCCATCATATCTGAAGGATATTTTTTCTGGATAGAGTATTCTTGGCTGAAGGGTTTTGTCTTTCAGAATTTTGAATATATCATTCCACTCTCTCCTAGCCTATAAGGTTTCTGCTGAGAAATTTGCTGAAAGTCTGATAGGGGTTCCTTTGTAGGTTATTTTCTTCTTTCTTGCTGCCCTTAATATTTTTTCTTTGTCATTGGCTTTTGCCACTTTTACTAATATATGCCTTGGAGAAGTTATTTTTACATTGATATAATTAGGAGTTATATTAACTTCTTTTACTTGTCATTCCAGCTCCTTCCACAGGTTTGGGAAGTTCTGAGCTACTATTTCTTTGAACAAGCTCTCTGCTCCTTTCTCCTTCTCTTCTCCCTCTTGAATACCTATAATACTTGTGTAGCATTTCTTCATTGAGTCAGATATTTCTCAGAGAATTTCTTCATTTCTTTTTAGTCTTAGTTCTCTCTCTTCCTCCATATGAAGCAGGTCTATATTTCTGTCCTCTAAATTGTTAATTCTCTCCTCCATAATATCAGTTATTTAAGGACTCCAGATTTTTCTCTATCTCATTCATTGTGTTTTTCATCTCCAACATTTCTGATTGGTTTTTCTTTGTAGTTTCAATGTCTTTTGTGAAAAATTCCCTCTGTTCATTAATTGTCTTTCTGCTTTCATTGAACTGCCTTTCTGAGTTTTCTTGTAACACGTTGAGTTTTTTAATGGTAGTTATTTTGAATTCTTTGTCATTTAGATTGTAAGTTTCTGTGTCTTCAGGATTGATTTCTAAGTGTTCATCTTTTTCCTTCTTGTCTGGAGTATTACTATACCTCTTCACACTATTTGATGGGGTGGATTTGTGTCTTCGCATAGTGATGGTGTTTGGTCACAGATTCCTCGTGCTGCTGCTGGTGGGGAGCAGGAGCTGTGTATTCTGAGCCTGCCATGATCCCTGGCTGCTGTGCCTGTCTGAGCCTTGGCCACTCATTGGGACTGCAGTGGCACTCTGGGCTCTCCCACTGAATAGGAAAGTGATCTTGTTGGGATCAGGGCTACCACCACCTGCTTCCACAGTCTCACCGAGGCGTGCTCCTACCTTTGGGGCTGCATTGGTACTATGGGCATTCTCAGCAGCCAAGAGGTTGTTTACCCAGGCTTGCAGATCCACCGCTGCCTCTTCCTAAGTCCCACCAGCCATTGTGCTTAGTGCACAGGGCCTCCCCACTGGGCCTGAGCCTGGGCCACTCATTGGGACCATAGCAGCACTGTGGGCTGCCCCACATGACAGGAAGTGATTACACAAGGGCTCAGGGCTGATGCTGCCTCCTCTCACAGTCCTGCCGAGATGGACTTCCACCTTTGGGGCCATGGTGTAAATCTGAGTTTTTTCAAAAAAGCATTTTTCTTTCAAAAAGTATTTGAGAACCAATTAGATGACCAACACAGAGTGAGTGATTTTAACCTACAAGAGAAATTATAAGATTTATTTATTCCACAAGTGTTTTCTGATATTTAGCATGTGCCAAGACACACACTAGAGGCTAGGCATGCAGAAATAACTGACATCAGATATGATTATACATCCTCAAATCGGAAAGGAGTTAATGTTTGCTTTATTGAGCAGCAATCATGTGTTATGAGGATTGAATCCTTATGACAATCTTGTGAAGAAGCTGAGATTAAACCATAAACCAGCAAAATGCAGTTAAGTATCATGCCTAAGGTCACTGATCATTAAGTGGTAGAGCTAGTGTTTAAGCCCAGGTGCATTGACTCCAAAAGCAACACTCTATCACAATTTGTTTCCTCGAATTGTAAAGATTCTACCTTCTCATTATGAACAAAGATCTGTACACACAGGTAATGAGAGGACCGTTGGCACAGAAAAAAATGACAGGTGTCTGTTTTGTCTCATGCTCTCTAAGGGCTGGTTTGCTCTAGAAAAGAGAGATAAATTTGGCCTGGAGGAGCAAGGGACACCTTTGCACTCTTTGCCCTGGTTCCCACAGATTTCCATTCAGCCCAATGCACGTTGATTGAAGGGCTACTCTGTGCTGCCTTATGATGCTACTCAAACAGACAGACGAGAGCATGTTTTTGTTATGGTTTCCCACGACTGAAGGCAGATGCTACCAGTTCTTAAGTCTGTCTTTAGGGAATCTTTGTATTGTTTAATGGTCTGTCTGACAGCAGCTATTTGTGCCACCCTACTGGCAGCAGGAAATTGTTTGAAGATTCTTCTGTTCTCAATACCCAAGACATGACAAGCCTAATAAAAGGGTGCTCATGTCAGAATAGCCTTTTTTCCCTTTGTGTGGGCCAAATACCATCTAGCCCTAAAATTGACAAATGGGGATGCTCTGTATAAAAAGCATCACTAGTGAAGAAAAACATTGAGCAATGTTATAGGAGTCTGAAGTGGCTGGGCTTAGCTTCAATATTGCATAAGTGTTACTATCTCTGTCCAACGCCAGCTCATAACACATACATATGTCTAAATTCCTCATTTGAAACTTTTTTGCTTGATTGAGGGGAGGCATTCAGTGTAGTGGCTAGCCCTGGTGGTCTAATGGTTAAGATTCAGTATTCTCACCGCTGGCCTGGGTTCACTTCCCAGTCAGGGAACCATACAACCTGTCTGTCGGTTGTCATATTGTGGCAGCTGCATGCTGCTGTGATGCTGAAATCGATGCCACCAGTATTTCAAGTACCAGCAGATTCACCCATAGTGGACAGGTTTCAGCGGAGCTTCCAGACCAAGACACACTAGGAAGAAGGCCCTGGCCACCCACTTCCAAAAATATTGACCATGAAAACCCCGTGAATAGCAGTGGAACATTGTCTGATAGAGCGCAAGAAGGTGAGAGGATGGTGCGAAAAAGCCAGGCAGGGTTTGGCTCTGCTGTACTCAGGGTCCCTAGCAGTCGGAATCAACTTGAAGACACTAACAACAAATTCAGAGTAGTATTAAGTATAGATCATTCAAATGCAGTAAACCAGGAGACTTCCCACCTGGCAACAGACAGCTAAATGGCAACTGTGATATTTAGTAATCCTTCCACACAAAATAGTCAACACATGAGCCCGAAAAGAAGAAAGCTGAAGCAAGATAAAATTGAGGCTGCTAACTACTACCTCTCAGGGTCGTCTACTTTGACTTTTTGCTCCTTTTAGATGGTGTGTCCCATGAATACATTGCTAACTTCATAGTCAGGAATGTGAGCTCTGGATTTAGACTGCCTAGGTTCAAATCCTGACGACATCACTCACTGGCTGTGTAATCTTTGGTAGTTACTCTCTCTTTGCTCACTTCCTTCATCCAGAAAACGGAGATAATACTCATTACTTTATAGGGATTGTTGTAAGGGTTAAAGGAGATATACACACAGAGGGATTAGAACTTATCAGCTTAGTTGTCATCATTGGCCATTTTAATCCTTTCTACTCCTGAAAAGGAAACGAGATATCTGCAGTTTGCTTCCTAATTCTTTTTTTTTCCTAGGAAGATGTGCCCTGAGCTAACATCTGTTGCCAATCTTCCTCTTTTTGCTTGAGGAAGATTCACCGTGAGCTAACATCTGTGCCAATATTCCTCTGTTCGTTTGAGGAAGATTTACCCTGAGCTAACATCTGTGCCAATCTTCCTCTGTTTGCACGTGGGTCACCACCACAGCATGGCTGCTGACAAGTGGTGTAGGTCTGCACCCAGGAACTGAACCTGGGCCACCAACGTGGAGTGTGTTGAACTTAACTACCAGGCCACAGGGCTGGCCCCTTCCTTCCTAATTCTTAACACCATAGTGGAGAGAACAGGGCATAGGAATGAAATGCAGCATGGGCTTTGCCACAAAATGGGATCATTGCTGGAGTCCTCAGCCCAAAAGGCTAAGGCTAATTTAAGGAAAGTGTAAAGTTTCAGGAAAGAGTCAGGATATCAAGGAACATTTGGATAAAATTGTCTGAGTGCTTCACAGTTAAATGAGAAGCCAGGGTAGTTTAATCCAGGAGTTCCAGGTGAAGATGTATAAATATACAGGAATTAATGGGAAATGGAGCCACCAGAGACTCCTATCCTGAGGTGCTTTATACCTGTATTAATTAGCTAATTCAATTTACATGTAGATTTCAGTGCAAATGGCACATTTGGAAAACAAATGTTGTGGCATAGAGCAAATAATTAGCTTAGGAATTTGTATTTATCTCCTTGGGCTGCCATAACAAAATACCTTACACTGGGAGGCTTAAATAACAGGAATCTATTTTCTAACAGTCCTGGAGGCTGGGAAGCCTTAGATCAAGGTGTCAGCCAATAGCCCTCCTCCCAGCTTGTAGACTGCCAACTTCTCGCAGCGTCCTCACGCTATATATACAGAGAGAGAGCTCTCTGGTGTCTCTGCTTATCAGGGCACTAACCCTATCATGGGCCCCACCCTCAGGACCTTATCTAAACCTAATTATCTCCCAAAGGCCCCATCTCCAAATAGCATCACATTGGTGGGTAGAGCTTCAACACATGAATTTGGGGGACACAATTAAGTCCACAGCAGAACTGACAGTGAAATTAATGCGTTGAAGCATGGTTTGCCCTGTACCTCCTTGAGGTGTGCTGGTATGCACATTAACATGGCTCACATGGAGTAAGTTATCTGAGTGCTAACTGTTTGGTATTGTTTATTGTAAATGCACACAGTTGGGTAGGATGTACAACTTAAAAGCCAAACCATTCAAGTGAGCAGAATTTCCCCACCTACCACTTAGCCATGCTCCAGCTCTTCCATCAGAAATTGGTGATTACTAAAGTGGCAGGAAGGGTGTCATCATGGAAAAAACTTAAGCGTAAGAAGGGATTGCTTAAACATGCATGCAGAGCTCTGGGTGGGAATGCAAAGAACCTGCACAATCCCTCCTCCACAGCAGAACATCTGTGCTGTTTTTGTCTCCTCTGGACTGAAGGAGAAATGTTGAGGGTTGGAGGAAGGGGTAGTGGGGAAAGTAGGAGAAAAAGAGGAATGAAAGAGAAGAAACAGTGCATTAGCACAAAAGAGTGAGAGAGCAGGGAAAAAAAGCCAACAAACCACGGAAAGAAGACCCTCACCTCCCTACTCATGCTCTTCTCTTGGGCTCAAGCGGGTCTCTGACACCCCAACACCAGCAGTGTTGGCGGCTTCTGAAGGAACCTACTGCCTGTGAGAAGGAAGAAGACTGCATGCTTGTAGGAAGAAACACTTCAGATACCAGGGGAGGCCGCAAGCTCCACAGCACTGAGGCAAGGCCTCCCTGTCTCTCTGGTACAGTAGATGAGAATAAGTCTGTCTACTGTGTGTGGAAACAGGTCTGTTGGTTTCTGCTTAGAATAAGGTGGAAGTTCAGTCCGGGAGAGGGAGGGTGAGCGAGCACTAAAGAGGAACTGAAGAACTAGGAAGAACTAGATCTTTTGAAGAGGATGTCCTAGGCTACCCAGGAAGTCGCCTCAGATCTTCCTCTTCTCATTGTTGGACTGCAGCAAATCCCTCACTTAGAACTTCTTAGCCTTCATCCAAATGCACGGAAACCTTGAGAGAGGACCACGAGGAAGAGGAAGATGGTAGCAGATTAGATAAGAAGTGAGAAGTGATAGATGTTGTGAGGCAGCTTGACAAGACAGGAGATGGTGTGACTGAATGAATCACTAGCCTAGTGCAAGGCAAGAACCTTCATCCTGAAGAACCACATCCTCTTGTGGCTTCTAGGCTGCTTCCTGTGCTGCTCACTGAGAAAAAAATCACCCAGATTAACCTCACTTCCTTTTCTGCTAGGCTTTGCAGGCTAGTAAATCAAGGGACGGCTATAGAGCATGTATGAGCTGCAGCGAGGCGTTTGAACAAGAAGGAGCAATGTGGCATTTGTGTGACTCCACAACTGACTGAATGACCACACCCACAGTATGGTGACTAAGGCGCCATGTTTACCTAGAGGAGATCTCCCCAGGTTGTGTTCAAGTGCTCTGCCTTGTTTGGCATTTTCACTGGCAACTTTGATGAAGTCCAAGGGAGCAGGCTTGTCAAGTGTTCAGTGGACACAGAGTCAGGAAATAGCACTAATAACTCAGCCGACAGGAACAAGGTTCAAAGAGATCTAGACAGGTTAGGCTGGTGGATCAAAACTAACAAGATAAAAGATAGAATCCATAGTTAAGTTCAAGTAATTAGCCGCACCAGGTAAGGGAGACTTGCGTTCATGTGTGAAAAATAAAAGCAGTGGTTTTGGTTGATTGCACATTCTATGTAAGTTACTAGTATGACATATTTGATAGAAAAGAGAGAAAAAAAATTTGAAGCTCTATATTGTGTATATAAAGCGATCATATCCAAAATAAAGGAGATGATTATCCATGGTATTCTTCATATTGAATTCTATTTTCAGTGCCTCCAATTAAGCCAACATTCATTGAACAACACTGGTGAGGGGATCTGGAGGGAGGAAAAGTCATTGCAGCGGTTGGAGCAGTTTCTTTGAAGAATGAGAATATGTGGGGAGTGTGGGGAGGACGAGATAGCCGTATCCAAACATTTGAAAGGGACGTTCAAAAGAATTAAGTGTCTTATGTGTAACTCCAGATGACTGGTGGAAGTTTCAGACAGAAACATTTCTACTCAATATGCATGAGGATTAACCAACATTTTGAGATACCCAAATAGCAAATTTGCTATGACCAGAAGTTTCTATGCTGAAGCCATTAGGGATGATGTGGAGGGGACTGGGCGGGCCCACTAGGTGACCTTAGGGTCCCTTGCCCTCTAGGGTGTTATTTATTTCACTTAACATACATTTATTGAATTTCTATGTGCTGTGTATACAGTGAGTGGCGAGCAAAACAGAAATAAGTCCCCACTCTCTTGGTACTTACACATGCAATCTATGGAGGACAGAGAAATCAACAAGTAGACAGACAACTTAGTACAAACTGTCACGCAGAAAGCAAACAGGGTGCTGAGATGGAGAACAAGGAAGCCCCTCCACAGGTAAAACAGTCAGGGAGAGTCTCACTCAGGTGATGTTTAAGCTGAGACCTGAAGGATGAGGGGCTGGGCTTTTAAAGAACTAGGAAAAGCATCCCAGGCAGAAAGCCCAACAGGAACAAAGGCTTAAGGTTAGATGAAGCTGGACACACTGAGGAACGGAAGTCAGGGCAGGGTGGCTGGAACCTAGGAGGCAGGGAATAGGACTCAGAACAGGAGAGGGAGACGTAGGCAGGGCCAGATCATATGGGGCCCCAGTGAACCAAGATGAGGATTTAAACTTTTTTCAAATTCAATAGAAAGCCACCGGAGAGTTTTAAGTGAAAACTAACAGAATCAGATTCATGTTTTTAAAAGGTTAATGAGTTCTTTAAGACCATTTTAGTACCAAAAAATAGCAGAAAACAGAGGCTGTTCTGTTCCAGTTACTAGATTAACTCGGGAAGGAAACGCAGGGAGAACCTGTCAGAACTCTAACAGAGTTTCCTCAGCCCCGAAGATCCCAGCATCTAGGGAGCCTCAAAACCTCATGGCAAAAGTCTTTGGAGCACTGGGCGGTGTATTCATTCACAACTTAAGAACCTGGAGGGGCCGGCCCGGTGGCACAGCGGTTAAGTTCACACGTTCCACTTCTCGGCGGCCCGGGGTTTGCCAGTTCGGATCCCGGGTGTGGACATGGCACCACTTGGTAAAAGCCATGCTGTGGTAGGCGTTCCATGTATAAAGGAGAGGAAGATGGGCATGGATGTTAGCTCAGGGCCAGTCTTCCTCAGAAAAAAGAGGAGGATTGGGAGTAGTTAGCTCGGGGCTAATCTTCCTCCAAAAAAAAAAAAAAAAAAACAACAACCTGGAATCTACTGCGGTGCCATTTGTTGCCTTCCAGGAGAAATGCAGCTCGGGTTGACTGCCAGGAAACAAGGTCAGAGACACAAGAGGTCTCGAACCTCTAGGTTAGGTGTAATTTGTAGAGGCAAGGGTTTTAGGAAACGAGTGAGAAGTGTCCTTGTTTCCTATGTTTGGAATTAGGGTTGAGGATAAGGTTAGAATTAAGCAAAATAACTACTATAGAGTTAAGGGAAAAGGGGAAAAGATATCTTGCTATAAAATTTGAAATTAGATACCAAAAAGAGAGTGGAAGAAATAAGGAAAATAAAAGAAAGAAAGTACTAATTACAGGAAGATCTGGATTAAACAGCTAGATTGAGAACTAATCGAGTTTAAGAGGTGTTTAAGAGGTGCTGTGGTGGAGGTGCGGAGAAGTGGGTCCCACAACTCCTTTACTGCTGACAATAACATTGCACGTGGTATAGAAAAATGGGAAAAAAGAAAAAACCACCAATAATCCTACCATCTTAAATAAGCATTATGATTATTTTGGTGCATTCCCTGTTACTTTTTCCTGTGTGTCTGCTTTTAATGTCTTTACTGGGTTTTTCTTTAAATCATAAGAACAATACATGTGAGTCATAGAAGATAAAAACTGCACTGATCTCCCACCCCAACCTCTCAGAAGTATATAAATGGAATTACACAATATATAGTCTTAAAAGTTAACCAGTTGTGGGGCTGGCCCCGTGGCCGAGTGGTTAAGTTCGCGCGCTCCGCTGCAGGCGGCCCAGTGTTTTGTTAGTTCGAATCCTGGGCGCGGACATGGCACTGCTCATCAGACCACACTGAGGCAGCGTCCCACATGCCACAACTAGAAGAACCCACAACGAAGAATACACAACTATGTACTGGGGGGCTTTGGGGAGAAAAAGGAAAAAATAAAATCTTAAAAAAAAAAAAAAAGTTAACCACTTGCTGTGGTTAAAAATATTTTCTACATGACTATAATAATAGTCTATATGCAATTTTGTTACTTAACATTATATAGACCATTACTATTTCTTTCATCTCTTTGGATTAATAACAATAATGTCATTTTTACTTAGGTTTTAGTTTAAGTTCCATATAAACCTTTAAAAGAAAAAGGCTTTCAAGACCATTTAAAAAAGAGGAGGAGGATGGCTAATAAGCACATGAAAAGGAGTTCAACATCAATCGGCATTAGGAAATGCAAATTAAAGCCAAAACGAGATACCACTTCACAACTACTAGAATGACTATACATTCACGAGTTGCTTAACAACGGATATGTTCTGAGAAATGTGTCCTTGGGCAATTTCATGTTGCACGAACGTCATAGAGTGCACTTACACAAACCTAGATGGTATAGCCTACTACACACCTAGGCTATATGGCACTAATCTTATGGGACCACCCTTGTATATGCAGTCTATCATTGGCGGAAACGTCATTATGGGCGCGTGACTGTAATAAAAAAGACAGACAATAACAAGTGTTGTTGAGGATGTAGAGCCCCTGGAACCTTTATACACTGCTCATGGGAATATAAAATGGTACAGCCACTTTGGAAAACAGTTTGGCAATTTTTTAAAAAGTTAAACATAAACTTACCACATGACCAGCACTTCCACTTGTAGGTATCTATCCAAGAGGAAGGAAAACAAATATCCACATAAAGACTTGTTAATGTTCATAACATTATTGCTAATAATTCCAAAGGGAAAAGATCCAAATGTTTATCAACTGGTAAATAAATACAACGGAATACTATTCAGTAATAAAAAACAGTGAAATACTGATACATGCCACAACATGGATGAACCTTAAAAGCATTATGTTAAATGAAAAAAGGCAGGGGCAATAGACTACATATTGTATACTGTTTATATGAAATGTCCAGAAAAGGCAAATTTATAAAGACAGAAAGCAGATCAGTGTTTGCCTTGGTTCTGGGTGTGTTAGTGGGGACTGACTACATAGAGGTTTGAGGGAAGTTTTTGGGATGATGGAAATGTTCTAAAACTGGAGTGTGCTGATGGTTGCGCAACTTCATAAATTTACTAGAAAAGCATTGACTGTACACTTACCAAAAAGAAAAGTAGATGAAGGAGGGCCTGCTTTGAACAGTTTTGGGCATGTTTTAAGACCAGTGAAATTTGGAAACTCATACAAAATACTGGTACAACAAAAGAATTTGTAAAGTCTTTTGGCTTTTCAAATTATAACCAGATTTGTCCTTACTATAATACCCTGACTGTGTCTATGTCAAAGGACAAGTTTAAAACGGTCATATATCTGAAAGGCACAAAATGAAAGGAAACTGAATTACTATTATGTATCACAAAGCAAAAAGAATGAAACAACAGAAGAGGCGGGCCTTGTGTTTGGTTTTTGTGTTAACATGCTGCTACCTAGTGATCATTTATAAGATGGCAGGACTTGGTTTGTTTTTCAATCTTGGATTTTCTGGGCCATGCCTGTATTCCACAAATATCTGAATGCTTGGCTAATTGTAGGTTAAATATCTGAATGACTCTCTGAATATTTTATGCTTCATAAAAATACCATAGTGGTAAGAACTGGATTGGGAATCTCAAAAATGTCTTCCAGACCCTATATGTCCAGTGTCTGCTTTGCAACTGAGCCAGAACAAGATTAATCTACGGGCCCCACATGGTTCCAAAGTTCAAGGCGTGACCTTGGGGTGAGCTCCTAACTATGCTAAACTTTGGCATCCTACTTTTTAAAATGGGGATAAAAGAATACCCACTGCCAAGGTAGCTGTGAGAACTAAATGTGAAAATGCATATAAAAGAATTTACACACTTCAGAAAAAGTTAGGCTACACTGATGGTGCCCTTTAGTAATAACATGCCTCACAGGCAAAAATCCTTTCTCTGTCATTTAAAATGTGTTCCTCCTTCCCACCCCATCCAAAAGTAATGAGCAAAAACTCAGAGGGATGCACGTTCAGAAAATGAAATATACTTCTTAGAATTATCAGCTGATTGGAAAAACACATTTGGACAATTTATTAAAATAATGAGTAAAGATAAAGGCTGCATAGAAGCTGGAATTTTACAAATAACTTAGAATCACTGCTTATTTTTAAACAATACAGATAGTGACAGATACGTTAAGGGGTGACTATTCTAGCTGATCCTCTCACCACCAGTATCTTACAGATGTCTGACACGTTTAACATCTGCAGCCAGCACAATCTGACCAGAGAAAACATAATTCTTTCATTTTGCCAAGAATTTAAACGTGTTTGCACCACTCTAGATTTTCTTCCATAGGTCAAAGAACCACTCTGCTTAAGGATCTACCCCACCTGAAACTAAAGTGTTTCTACTATTTTACTCCTTCACTCACTATATTTCCTTAGGATGTCAAAATATCTAGATGATTAATCTTAGCTTTTATTTTCCATGCAGATGTTTTGGCATTGTTTATACATTGAGGCTTTTTGTTTGTTTTTAACAGCTTTATTGAAGGGCAAATTAGATACCATGGACTTCACCTATTTAAAGTGTACAGTTCTCTGGTCTTAGTAAATGCATACAGTTGTGCAGCCATTACTACAACCAGTTTTAGAACAATTCCGTCATATACTTTGAGTTTGACCAGCCTCATATGGAAAGAATTTATTGGATCATTAACTCGTGGATTTAAACCATCTAGCTCTAGGACCTATTCATTTTGAATAAATCAAGCTTTAAAGAAAAACAGACTCAAAGCTCCCAAGTTTACTTAAAATAGAGGTCCATGATGCACACTCTCCAAAGGTCGCTCCAGGGGTCTGCAGGTTAATTAAGACTATAAAGTAAAAATACAAATTTAAGAATAAAAGTTAATTCACATGCACTAACGTATGTGTATATTTTGAAAAGTACATATTAATTCATCATAGTTTATGCTGATATTATGGCCACCTTTCACCCAATGACAAACTTGTTTTTTCACTTTTATAAATATGATTAGGTGGGATAAATTGTCCAGGGCCTAAACATTTTGATTGAGCACATCCCAAATTTATGGAAGAAATACTCCCCCTTTCTGTAATTGGCTGTGCACACTTTCGTGGGGCTGGACCTGCAGAGGAAGAGCTTCCTCCTTAATGGGATATTTAAGAGGCACTGATTTTGTCTTATTTGTTTCAAAAAGCTATCATTCAAGAAATAATTAAATTAGCATGCCCCTCATCCTGCAAATCCAGTATTCATGGTCTACTTCTCCCAATACAGCTTCTATTAAATATGTACATAAAAATCTCTGAATGAAAATGCCTCTATTTACTTACTTGGTTTTTGCTCCTCTCTTATCTTTAAGTGTATCCATAGGTGTTTTAGAGGGGTAGTTCTTTGTAAATTAACTCTCCTTTGGTTCCAGACACATCTTTATCTAGCCCTGAAGTTTACTGCTAACTCCACTCATCTTGACATTTAAGTACTATTTTATATTGTTATTTAAGTGTTCAACATGTACCAGTTCAGTCTCCTCCAAAGCCTGAGTAAGCTCCTTGTGGTTAGAGTTGTTGTAAACTTTGTGTCTATGTGAATAAATGAATTTTATATTTCTCAAGCCCCTAGTCCACATTGGGCACACAAAAAGCTATTTAATAAGTATTTGTTTAATTAATAAATGATACCTCAGGTTTGTCTCCCCTCCTCCAGACCCCCCGTGACATTTACATTCATCACATGGCCCAGACTTCCTAGACATGACAGATTTTCTGTCCATCTGTCCCCATAAGTACAGTTGCACATGCCACAACGTATGTCTCGACATATGGTCCTCAAAAGCTGTAATATGAAGGCATTTCTATTGCAAAAAGTTTCTGATTTCTATTCCTCCCTTTTGTTAATAGATTTGGTTACGATTTCAAATAGAGTCCCCTTTCTTTTAACTTCACCTCCATTTTCAATATTAGAAAAGCATACTAGTCGAAAAAGTTTGACAATACAAAATGTACAAAGCAAAATTCCCTTTGCCCAAAGGTAAGCTATTGCCGCCGTGTAGTCTCCACTTTGTCACTTACAACTCAGGGCTCCTACACTGAGCGCCTAGAGAACATTCAGCACATGCAGGAGGCAGCTCTGCGTCCCCCGGACACCTGTCCATAGACGGCCCACTCGCTAATTCTGTGACCTTGGGCGAGTCGCTCAAACTTCTGTCTCGAGGTCCTCCAGAAAATGCTGCCCACCTCAGCAGGATGTCGAGAGAGACGTGTTTGTGTAAGCACTCTGTGAAGTCTAAAGCGCTAGGCAAATTTAAAAGCTTGTGGTGGGGCCCTAGAGAAGTCTTTACGCCTGCTCTGGGACAGACTCCAGTTCACCGCGCAGCTTTCAAGGACGCCCCATCACCCTCACCCACAGCCCACCTTGACCCCGCTCTCCCCGGAAGGCCAGCCTGTCTCTAACCGGCCTCCAGCTTCAGCCACGGCGCCCCCGCACCCCAGCCCACTGCCAGCGCTACCACGCCTCAGATTTGATTTCGGCGCGCGCCGAGCCAGAGGGCGGCTGTGATTGGTTGGAAGTGAGAGAACGTCCTGTATGATTGGCTGATAATAACTAGGGCGGGGGTTAAGGCCGCGGGCGGGGAATTATGGGGTTTGAGACTGCGGAAGGTGGATGATGTTTGGTTCCTGAAGGAGGAGGGCGGAGTAAAAGGCGGAAGCAGGTGTTGGGCGGGGCTCCTCGTGAGAGGCGTGGAGGAGCGTGATGGAAGTAGTTAAGTGCCCGGAGCACGGTAAGCGGCCGGGCTTGGGGTCCCCCGGAGTCTTTCAGTCTAGCGTGGCGTAATCGTTGTCGACCTTCTCTCCTCAGGGACCCTCTGCTTTTTGAAGACAGGCGTCCGCGATGGCCCGAATAAAGGAAGGAGCTTCTACGTGTGCCGGGCAGACACATGCGGCTTCGTGAGGACCACCGAGTAGGTCTCGAACTGGGCACCGTTCCCTGCCTCCAGGGAGGAGCCGCCGGCTCCCTGCTGCCCGGCGCCACAGGGACTAGGAGAGCTGGGGCCCCTGGGCTGTGGAGCCAGGGCACTTTAAGTAGTTGGCAATCCCAGGATAGAGTGGCGTGTTCGGGAGACGCTCCACTAATGTTTGCTGGTTACTTTCCCTCTCTAGGCCCCCGATTGCCCCACTTGTAAAATGGAGGATCGGCTATTTCTGGATCCTTCTCCTTTCCAGCTCTGAGTTTCTATTAACCTGTCAAGCCCTGACCACTCCCTTTTCCTGCTAGTACATTACCCTCACCCCTTGACCTATTTAAGCGAGGACTTACAGGCGTAGTAGAAAATAATTGGCCCCAGTTTTGCACTGTAGTTTTAGGCTGAACTGGGTTTTAAATGTTTGAGGTTAAAACACTCTGGTGGTCAGATTAACAGCCTCTTTTAAAAATAAGATTCTTGGCATTTAAATGGTGAGACTGATAATCCAAAAAGACAAGTTATTTTGGAGATCAGTGCTGAAAGAAACGTCAGAAATCTGATTCAGCACTTTGGTTTTACAAAATTGAAAGTGGAGACCCAGAGATGTTAAGTATTTTCTTTAAAGTGAGAAAAATTAATACTATTCTAGTAAAGTGTTAATGTTTTCACAGTACCAAGTGTCCACAGTCTATGTGAAATTCCCTTTTTTTTTAGTTTTATTAAACTTTTTTTCTGTACGTGAAATTTCAAACTGTAACATCATTAAACCTTTTTTTCTGCTCTCTACTGAAGTTAGTAGATAAAAGTTATTTCTATTTCATGTAAGGTACATAATAGATATCAATACTAGAAAATAGTGTTTTTTCGACATATATGTTAACTTTTCATGGTTCCCTTATATGATTTAGATGATTTGTGTCTTTGTTATGCTTTGAAACTAAGTGAAAGACTGAATCCGTTTACAGATTCAGAAAATAAACTTTTAGAGAAAATATTTTCTTAGCCCTCTCATAAGTTCTTTTATTGGGAAGAAATTGCTGGGATCCAGTTTAATACAAAGTGATTTTGGGTAAAGCACTGTCAAATTTTAAAATAAAAAGGACCAACTAAAAGTACTCAAGCTATCGACAGTGTATCATTATGTCCACGTTTGCTATTTATTTCTAATTTCTGTGCTGAGCTTCTTAGGTTCAGCACCTCGCTCAAGTTTCCTGAGACATGGAAGCATGTTCAGATTAGTGGGAATTAAGCATTAGTGGTAGCGTAAGACTGGGTTTTATATTAAAAGAAGCATGCCCTTATATAGAGTGTCATTTATGCAGATGTACTGCTATACAAACTAGTACAATAGTATTGGGCTTGAAGACAATCACTTGATAAACTTGGCCTGTTTGGAATATGTCTGGTAATCAGAATATAAGGAGGGGCTGGCCCGGTGGCTGAGTGGTTAAGTTCTCCCGCTCTGCTTTGGCGGCCCAGGGTTTCGCTGGTTCGGATCCTGGGCGTGGACATCCCACTGCTCATCAGGCCATATTGAGGCGGCGTCCCACATGCCACAACTAGAAGGACCCACAACTAAAAGTATACAACTGTCTACTGGGGGGATTTGGGGAGAAAAAGCAAAAAAAAAAGAATATAAGGAAAAAGAAAGAAAAAAGTGTCACAGGTCCTATGAGAGTACTTCAGACCTTCACAAACCTATTTACTCTCAAATGTTAGGTATAAATTATTTCATAATAAAACACTGGAAGGGAGGAGTTAAAAAACTTACACCAAGCATGAAGCAAATTAGTGGAGTGTGTTGCTAGTGTGGGTAGGTGACCACCACCAGGTGACAGCTACAGGTTATTAAAGGAAAAAGGATGATGGAAGAACCTGGGGAGAATTACAGGCAGCCTTAGATACATCAGTCCCTCCTGGGGTTATCACACAGCACGGTATAGTTAAACTTGAGTCATCAATAAAAAGATAGATTTATTGTAATGCTTTATTTTGGGGCGGGGGGAAAGATGAAAGCTGTGGACCCTTTTCCCAGAGGAATGCACGTAGACATAAAAATGTGTGGGATTTACAGACCCAGGGGAGGCCATACATGGACTGAAGTTTAAAACCCATAGTTTGGATTTAATTTTAGGATGTAGACCTCTATTCTTTGCCTCCTAAAACAAAATTGCGATTTTTTTTCCTCTAGCATTCCTGTTTCTCATTGTTTGTTGCATGAGGACTTTGTGGTAGAGCTTCAAGGCTTGCTTCCACCACATGGCAAGAAAGAATACAGGTAAGGGTCTGGAAGGAACATCGAAGTGTGTTTGCTTTTTTTGTTCTTTGCCTGGATGAGTTACAGCCCAGGTGTTTTCCTAGGATTGGCTATTCTTTAGAAGTCTTTATTAAAAGACGAATAGGGGCTGGCCCTGTGGCTGAGTGGTTAAGTTCATGCTCTCCACTTCGGCGGCCCAGGGTTTCGCTGGTTTGGATCCTAGGTGCAGACATGGCACCGCTCATTAGGCCATGCTGAGGCGGCATCCCACATGCCACAACTAGAAGGACTCACAACTAAAATATACAACTATGAACTGGGGGGATTAGGGGAGAAAAAGCAGGAAAAAATAAAAAGATTGGCAAGAGTTGTTAGCTCAGGTGCCAATCTTTAAAAAAAAAAAGACATAGTATTTCTCTACGTATTGATATCTTCTGGGCTGGCACCCCTGACTGCTGAACAACTGGCTAATCTGAGAGAAGCCTGACCCTGGTTAATTTCAGGATGAACCGCTCCACCTTCCTCCCTCTCCAGCTCTCAAGGAGCCAATAGCATCAGCCCACCAACAGTCATGGACTTACACTAATTTGTCAACTTTCTCATTCCAGTAGTAGAATGAGGAAATGTGTAAAGATGTCTAATGTATGTTAAGAACTCAATAAATGTTCATTTCCCTTCTTTTTTATGGAACTCAGAGGAAGGGCCGAGAAGTCTGTATAGATGGCAGTCTATATAAATGGCATGCATATTGAAAGATAAGTAGGAATTCACTAGGGGCAGGAACTGAGGTCATTTAACAGATCAGTACCCTGCATTAGGGTCCAAAGGCATGAATAGGGAATTGCAAGCATTTGTTTCAGTTTAGCAGATGTTTGAATGGAGACTTCAGAAGATAAGCCAGGCCAGGAAAGCCGGAGCCAGATGTGATAGTCTTTAGATAATATGTATTCAGTTCAGAATTGATATATTCTGGATTGATATTTTTTCCAAAAAATATAGGCATTCACGAACCGTGTTCACAATTTTTACATAACTGAAAACTGTCTATTCTACTATTTTTTTAAACTGAATTATGCATACAATAAGATGCACAGATCTTAAGTGTTCAGCTGGTTGAGTTTTGAGAAATGTATATGCCCATCCTTATAACCAAGACCCCAGTCAAAATATAGAATATTTCCATTACCCCGTTAGGTGCTGTTAGATCCCCTTCTACTTCAGCCCCCCCCAACCACAGGCAACCACTCTTTTGATTCGTACTGTATGTATACTTTTGTGTCTGGCTTTTATGTAACAATATCTGTGAAATTCAGCCATGTGGTTGTATCAGTAACTCATTCTTTATATTGCTGAGTTGAATTCCATTTTATGAATACCACAGTTTGTTTCAATTGCTTACTTGCCATTTCTGTATATCTTCTTTGGTGAAGTATCTGTTTAAATCTTTTGCCCATTTTTTTCTTAGAAATTTTTTTATTGAGATAGTTGTAGATTCATATGCAGATATAAGAAACAGTACAGAGGGATCCCGTGTAGACTTTACCTAATGGTAACATTGTGCAAAATTTAGTATATCACAGTTAGGATATTGACTGATACGATCCAGTGATATTTGTAAACCTAGTTTTACTTGTACTAATTTGTGTGTGTGCGTACATTTAGTTCTATACAGTTTTATCACGTGTGGTTTCGTGTATTTGCCACCACAATCAAGATATTGAACAGCATCACCATGGGATCGCGCCTGTCGTCCTTGTATAACCACACCCACCTCTCTCCCCCTCCTTACCCTTGGCAACCATGAATCTGATCGCCATTTTTAAAATTTTGTCATTTCCAAAATGTTACATAAATGGAATCATACAGTGTAACTTTTTGGGATTTTTGCCTGTTTTAAAAACTGTTATTTGTCTTTTTAATATTAAGTTGGAAGAGTTCTTTACATATTCTCTATACAAGTTCTTTGGCAGATAGATGTATGTATTGTGAATATTTTCTCCCAGTCTATGGTTTTCATTTTCTTGTCTTTTGAAAAACAGAAGTTTTTAATTTTTCGAAGGTCCTTTTTATCATTTTTTTATAGTTTGTGCTTTTTGTCTTCTTTCTGAGAAATCTTTGCCTACCCCAATATCACAAATTTATCCAGTGGTTTCTTCTAAAGTTTTATAGTTTTTTTGTGGCTTTTTTTTTTTATTGAGGCAACACTGGTTTATAACATTATATAAACTTTGGGTGTACATGATGTTTCAATTTCTGTGTAGACTACATCATGTTTACCACCCAAAGACTAATTATCATCTGTCACCATACACATGTGCCCTATACCCCTTTTGCCTTCCCCGCTCCCCCTTTCCCCTCTGGTAACCACCAATCTGATCTCTGTATCTATATCTTTGTTTGTTGTTGTTGTTTTTATCTTCCACTTATGAGTAACATCATATGGTATTTAACTTTCTCCATCAGACTTATTTCCATTAGCATAATACTCTCAAGGTCCATCCATGTTGTCACAAATGGCAAGATTTCATCTTTTTTTTTTATGGCTGAGTGGTATTCCATTGTGTATATATACTACATCTTCTTTATCCATTCGTCCCCTGATGGGCACTTGGGTTGTTTCCAAGTCTTGGCTATTGTGAATAATGCTGCGATGAACGTGGGGGTGCTTGTATCTTTCAATATGCATGTTTTTGTGTTCTTTGGGTAAATACCCAGCAGTGGAATAGTTGGATTGTATGGTATTTCTATTCTTAATTTTTTGAGGAATCTCCATACTGTTTTCTGTAGTGGCTGCACCAGTTTGCACTCCCGCCAGCAGTGTATGAGAGTTCCCTTCTCTCCACATCCTCTCCAGCACTTCTTGTTTCCTGTCTTGTTAATTATAGCCATTCTGATGGGAGTGAGGTGATATCTCATTGTAGTTTTGATTTGCATTTCCCTAATAATTAGTGATGTTAATCACTACTAGTAATGTATCCTTACACAATCATGTGCCTGTTGGCCCTCTGTATATCTTCTTTGGGAAAATGTCTCAGATCCTTTGCCCATTTCTTAATTGGGTTGCTTGTTTTTTTGTTGTTGAGTTGTATGAGTTCTTTATATATTTTGGATATTAACCTCTTATCAGATATATGATCTGCAAATATCTTCTCCCAATTGTTAGGGTATCTTTTCATTTTGTTGATGGTTTCCTTTGCTGTGCAGAAGCTTTTTAGTTTGACATAGTCCCATTTATTTATTTTTTCTTTTGTTTCCTTTCCTAATGAGATATGGTATTAAAAAAGATACTGCTGGGGCCAGCCTGGTGGTGCAGCAGTGAAGTTCGCACACTCTGCTTCGGTGGCCTGGGGTTTGCCAGTTCAGATCCCTGGTGTGGACCTACGCACTGCTTGTCAAGCCATGCTGTGGCAGGCGTCCCACATAAAATAGAGGAAGATCGGCACAGATGTTAGCTCAGGGCCAGTCTTCCTCAGCAAAAAGGGGGGGTTGGCAGCAGATGTTAGCTCAGGGCTAATCTTCCTCAAGAAAAAGAAAAACAAAAAGATCCTGCTAAGATCATTGTCGAAGAGTGTACTGCCTATGTTTTCTTCTAGGAATTCTATGGTTTCAGGTTTTACATCAAGTCTTTCATCCATTTGGAGTCAATTTTTCTGTATGGTGTAAGATAATGGTGTATTTTCATTCTTTTGCATGTGGCTGCCCAGTTTTCCCAGCACCCTTTATTGAAGAGACTTTCCTCATGGCTTTTTTTTTTAGTCTATTGTTTACCTCAAGTTAATTTGGGGTATCTTATGAGACAGGAGTAGAAGTTCATTTATCTTTCCATATTTTATTGAATGAATGTTACTCAATTGTTTCAGCACTGTTTTTTGAAGACTTCCCTTTCCCCATGGAAGTGCTTGGCACCTTTGTGAAAAAGCAGTTGACCACATATTTGGATCTATTTCTAGACTTGCTTGTCTATTCCATGGATTCATTTCCCTATCTTACACAATCAGATAAGATAGTGTGAGTCTTCCAGCTTTCTTCTTTTACAAGATTGGCTTTTTTAGGTCCTTTGAATTTCCATATAAAATGTAGAATCAACCTTTTAAATTTCTACAAGGTTTCCATAACGCACTGTTGGGAATTACATTGAATCTGTATAGGTCAGTTTAGGGAGAACTGACATTAATATTGATCTTCCAATCCATGAACATGGTGTATTTATTTATAACTTTTAAAATTTATCTCGACATTATTTAATAGTTTTCATTGTAGAGTTCCTAAACCCTTTTTGTTAAACTTAGTTCTCAGTATTTTTGATTTTTGATGCTATTGTAAATAGAATTTTAAAAAATTTCACTATTTGATTGTTTTCTGCTGCTACCGTGGGGCTGGTAAGCCTCCAGTGCATGAAATCAGGATGTTCTCCTGAGGCCTGACACTGTTTACATACTCCTGGGGTCCTTCTACCATGGAGAAACACTGTTCTAGGTGATAAGAAGCCACTGAAGAAGTTTTGATCCAATTTGCATTAAAAGAAGAACAATGGAGGATAATTAGAAAGTGAAGTCACTGGAGGCAAGGAGACCACTGAAATAGTAGGTACAATTGAATGCCTATTACATGGAGTATTTATTATCTCTTATCTTCATAGAATCTTCTGTGATAGGTTTCAACTTCTGTGTTTTACAGGCAGATGAAGGAACATTTAGAAAGGTTAGAAAAGGAGTCTGAGGTCCCATGGTTATGAAGTGGTGTTGCTGGGATTCAAACCCAGGTCTAACAGATTCCAGATCCATCCCTTTTCTCTTAAGTGAGAGGTGATGGGCTTGGATTGAGGCGGTGGCAGTGGAGTTGGGTGCTGAGACTGGAGAAAACTTCCTGAAAGAGAACTGATTAGACGCGTGTCCTAGTAGGGCATTTAAGCGTGCTGCTTCTTCCATTTTCTCACCTGGAATGTGACCATGAGAGTCCCGACTTCCTGGGTTGTGAGGATTCAGTGAGGTCATGTGTGTGATGCACTTACTCTGGGTTTGACGCATTGTCAGTGCTCAGTTTATGGTTGCTAAGTTGGGGTTTATGAGTGGTGAGTTTACCATTAAGCAAGAGAAGGAAGGGACGGTAACATCAGTAGAGGACTGGGCTGTGTGGCTAACACACAGCTTTGGACTAGTCATGTCCTACATATATGTGAAACCCGCGAGAAAAGTGAGTGTGCGTCTCCGAAGAAAGGTTTGGGCTGAAGATAGAATTTTGAGAACTTATCATTTAACATTCTTCATACTGGGTAGATGAGGCTGAGAGGTGATCATTATTTTAAAATAAGGGGTGAGAAAGTATGCTAAAGGTATTTCTTTTAATCCAAATCTAGAACACTATTACTAGGAAGTACTTACTGGAGCTTTAAAATGGTTGTTTTAAGACAAATAAAATACAGTTCTAAAACACACAATGAATTAAAAACAAAACACAATAAAAGCAAAGTACCTTATTAAGTAGTACAGGCTGGGAATTCAAACAGAAATAGATAAGCCCATGTGTGATGACTTCCTTACCAGACAGTAAGGGCATTTAGCCCGAACCCCTGTAACTCTAGAGAATGACCTCTGGGAATACAGCCTTTCCTTCCCCAAAACTGGGTTTTATTTTCAAGAACTTAAAGTACTTTACATCCTTAAATTAATACCATATGTTTAAAGTTTAATATAGCTAGGAGACAGGTACAGCGGAGTGACGGAGGGAAGGAGTAAGCCAAGGTGAGGGTGGGATGCCCATTTTTCGTACCTTGGAGCCTAGCTGCATTTGTGTGCAGTTCTTTGACATAAACACCAGATGGTACCACTCACCAGTGTTTGACCGACCCTCCTGTCATGACTCTCTATGTGCGGGCAATAAAGAAAATGATAATAGTCATTCAGTAGAACCAGAGGGAAGAACTCTTGCCTTGACATGAATGATGTGGCACACTTTGATTTATAAATGTTGGACATTGTCACTGAGTTCATGTTCTCTCTTCTCTTCTTTCTCTCTTTTTCAACTTTTAAACTCAAGGATATGGGGTTAAAATAAATGGAAATACTTTTTTAATCTATAAATGTGTAAAACAACTTTTAGTTCTTTAAATAACTGGATGTAGTGGGATGTTCACAATATTTCATTTTTAATAACATTTGAATCTTTGCATGTCTAGCAAACTCCTTGCGTGGTTGGTTACTAGATAAATTTGTTGTGCAGATTATCTAGCCCAAAGATGACTGTCTAGGCTGATGACAGAGAGGCATTTGGACCTGAGCCAGACCCATGCAGAGGGACCTCAGGCCCCACCAACCCATGAAGAACCCCACTTGCTAACACCAGAACTTGATAGGTGCTGTCGGGTATCATGCAGTAGAATAGAAGTAATCCTTATAATGTAAAGGATGTTAGCCCTTTATAATATGTGTAGCAATTACTTTTCCCAGTTTGCCTTTTGTCTTAGAATTTTGCTTGTAGTATTTTTACCATATGGAAGTTTAAAATTTTTATGTAGTCAAAATTATTAAATCCTTTCTCTCTCAGCTGCATGATTTTGTGTCATGCTTAGAAAAGCCTTTTTCACTTTAGGATTACAACAAGACTCACCTGTTTTGTTCTTAGAACATTTACGGTTTCATTTTTTACATTTACATTTTGTTCCATCTTGAATATTAGTGTAATAGGGATGAGGTAGAAATCCGGCTTTTTGTTTTTCCGGTGCTGGAACCTATAAAGAAGTGAGCCCGTATTCCTAAGGGCCCTGTGACACATTTGGCATAAGTGTTAGATATATGAAGGTTGGCAAGCAGTCTGCATATGTCAGCATGCCAACTTGGATGTGTTCAAATGCCAGATGCTTCTGTGACTGTAAGGACTACGGTAAAGGATTAAGGCTGGTGAAGATTACTGAGAAAGTGGAGGAATTGAGACTTGAACTTGGCCTTGAATGACCTTTAAAATGTGGATAGAGAAAATAACGAGGAAGTGTTCTGGGCCATAAGCGGAAGTGTGGATGTAGGGAATAAGCAAGGTGGTTGGCAAGAGTGAACTAATGATTGCTGTTATTGATCAAGTCCTTAATATGGGTCAGGCTTTGGGGTCTTGATTCTTTTATCTTTACATGTATTAATTGTGACCATATGAGGTAGGTACTTTTTTTATTTTTTACCGTTTCACAGAAAAGGAAACTGCCATAGGGGCCAGTCAAATGAGGTGTCTTCAGTTTCAGAGCTAATTATGTGGTAGGACTGGGATTCAATAGAGGATGATTGTGGAGCCTGAGAGCATCCCAGCCTGGCGGAAGTGAACGTGATTGACCCTGGGATGCTGGCTCAGACAGTCAACCTTAGTAAGAAGGGAGGATTTGTCTTCTGGTGAAGAAGATGGAGTTAACAGAGGTCTGGCTTCTTTTAGCTGATTGCTTCATCATTGTTGTTTATAACCTATGTCCTGGAAAATAATTGATTAATATATTGCAGAAATTATGCTCTTCTTCATAGTGGAATCAATATTTGCTTTCTCTGTGAGAATATATTTCCACTGCTTTCTTTGTTGATTTACAATTTAATAAACATAACATACTTTTTTTTTTGAAGATTTTATTTTTCCTTTTTCTCCCCAAAACCCCCTGGTACGTAGTTGTGTATCTTTAGTTGTGGGTCCTTCCAGCTGTGACATGTGGGATGCTACCCCAGCGTGGTCCGATGAGTGGTGCCATGTCCATGCCCAGGATTCAAACTAGCGAAACCCCGGGCTGCCGAAGCAGAGTGCGCGAAATTAACCACTCAGCCACGGGACTGGCCCCAACATAACAGTTTTTATCCCCAAAACACAGATGTCCATCCAGATTGACTTTAATAAAAATGTAAGTAAAGCATTCTTAGCGCTGTGCCTAGCGCACAGTGTGTTGTTTCTTCCTTTCTCCAAATCTTGCCCTTCTCCAGGATGTCTCCAAGGCTTGGGCTTTAAAATAGATACTATTTACAAAATGTTCTTTCTGTAAAGATCTTAAGTACTTGATATACTTTAAACAACAGCGGCAATTTGTTCTTGATTTATTTTGATAAATAAAAATTTTGATAAGTAGTACTCCCTAATAGTAGCCAGTACTTTGAATTTTTATACAATCAAAACATTTCAGAAGTTTTATTGCATATGTTCAGTGTAATATCCTATTGCAGTGAAAAAAAGAGACCAATAAATTTTTTTAAATATTGTGAGCTTGAAAGGGAAAATTATGAGTTACTTGACTTTTAGGAAATACATGTCCATTTTGGGCTCATTCATCTTTGCTTATACATCCAGGTGAAGTAATGGCATTAAGTGATCGAAACCTCTTCAGGATTAATTTTGAATTAGGACTCAGATTGTTATGATTCATGTTGTATATCATGGGACTAATTTAAGAAGTTAGTAAAAGAATAAGAAATTAAACTGAAAGAAAACAGAAAAAAGGAATTAATGTAGATAAAAATCTAATTTAATGAGTTAGAAAACAGCAGAAAGAGAACTAATAAAAAAATACCCCTAGAAGCTAACTTGATCAAGAGAAGCCGAGAAGGCACCAATACACAATTTGAGAAATAAGGAGTTTCTCCACAGACAAATTAAAGCACATGTGAAATGACGTATGCACAGGGTTATTCATTGTGACATTGCTGTTAATAGTAAAGGATTAGAAACAGCCAAACTGTCCATCAGGAGGGGTCTGGCTAAATAAATAATGGAACATCCATATAGTGGAAAACTATGCAGCTGTATAAAAAGCTGTGCAGCTGTAAACAAAAATACATGTAAGGAAGCCCTTTATGTATATGTTCTTATAGAAGAATCTCCAAGACATATTGTTAAATTTAAAAAAATGAAAGCAAGTATTTAGTAGTATGTATACTATGCTACCCATTTGAGTAGAAAAGGAATAGATACAGAATATGTATTTATATTGATCTGAATATTCACTAAAAAAAATCTCTGAAAGGTGAACAGAAAATTAATAGGAATGGTTACTTGGGAGGGATGTGAACTGGGCAGATGGGGTATGGTGAGGGCGTGCTTTTCACTGTCATTTTATGCTCTTTGCGTATATTACCTATTTAAACAGTTAAATAAAATATGTACTTTAAAAGTGTTTCTTTAACTGATTAAAAGTTTTTGAGGAGTCATTTTAGGAAATGAAAACATCAATTGATTTTATTTCATTCAGCAATAATTAACAATTATGTACAATAGGCAAGGCACAGTTGGGAATAAAGAGGTCATACATTGTTATTGCTTTCTTGTTGCTGAAAATACAGTTGAGCAGACGGGCAGATACAAGCGTAATGCCACTAAATGCTACAAAAATACAGAAGCAATAAGACGGATGAACAGGGAAGGGAATGTGGGAAAATCTTGCAAAGGAAGTATGACTTGAACTGGGCCTTGAGGGACCTGTAGGACTTTTACAGCTGGTGACGGGGGAGATAGTGGGGAAAATAAGGATAAAGGATGGAGGGAGGTATACATGCAAAGTCCGGTCGGCTGAAGAGTGCATGGCTTAATTTGGGAATGGGGCAGTGTAGCCTTTTCTGGTGTAGCTGGAGTGTGGGTTGTGTTTGTGTGTGCAAAGAGCGTCTTGCAGTGGGATATAAATCTATATTCAGTCTTTTCTTTAATGGAAGGTTGCAAATATATGCAAAAGTAGACAGGGTAGAATAATGCAGGACATGAGCTTCAACAGTCGCCAACTCCTGGCTAATCTTGTTCCGCATATACCCTACCCACTCCACGCCCCAATGCTTTCCATATTTTGAAACAGATCCCAGATAACATCATTTCTTCAGTATGTAGCTCCAAAAAGTATGGACTCTTTATTTTTTAAAGGCAGTTGGAGTGCAAATTCCCAATCGATTCACAAATAGCAAAATCATTTGTTTTTTGCAGTTTTTGTTTATTTGTTTAAATCAAGATCTAAAGAAAATCCACAGATTGCAATTTCTTGTCTTTTTTTTTTTTTTTTTTTGAGAAGGATTAGCCCTGAGCTAACATCTGCTGCCAATCCCCCTCTTTTTGCTGAGGAAGACTGGCCCTGAGCTAACATCCATGCCCATCTTCCTCTACTTTATATGTGGGACGCCTACTACAGCATGGCTTGGCAAGTGGTGCCATGTCCGCACCTGGGATCTGAACCGGCGAACCCTGGGCCGCCAAAGCGGGACGTGCATACTTAACTGCTGCTGCACCGGGCTGGCCCCGCAATTGATTGCCTTTTAAGTCTCTTATATTTCCCCTCCATCTTTTTTTCTCCCTTGTAATTTATTTGTTGAAGGAATCAAGTTGTTTGTCACAAAGTATATCCCATTGTCAAGATTTTGCAGATTACACCCCCATGGTCTAGTTTTATGTGTTCCTCTATTGTTTATATTTCCTGTAAATTGGTAATTGCATCTGGGAGTTTGACCAAGTTTGTTTTGGTTTGGCTTGGCTTGGTGTTTTTTTTTGTTTTCCTCGGTAGTATTGAGGGTTCCCATTAGGGACACATAATATCTGTTTTTGTTCCTGATTTTAGCAGCCATTGCTGATCAATTTCAGTCATTCTTTAAAGAGTGAAAAAAATAAATTTGTGCATACCCTCTGGTTACCATGACATCTCTATTCTTTCACTTCTTAGACTTCAAAATACCCTGTGTGGTAAAACAATTTAAATATACATTTTTAATAATACTGTATTACATATTTGAAAGTTGCTAGGAGAGTAGGTCTTAAAAGTTCTCATCACAAGAAAAAACATTTTGTAACTATGTTAACTGGACTTACTGTGGTGATCATTTTGCAATATATACAAATATTGAATCATTATGTTGTATACTTGAAACTAATATTATATGTTAATTATACCTCAATAAAAAATAAAAAAATAATGTACATATAAGAATAATTGGTTTCAAATGACCTTTCAAAACTACTGTCAAATAGCTGCAAGATATTTCCTTGGGTTAAAAAACAAACTTATCTTGTTTTAATGGATTTTCACAGCCTTGATTATTTGTGTTTTTTACTTCATTAGATTGTTCTTCAGATGCATTAAAAGTAAGACAGAGGGGAAGCAGTGGTGTGGATATATCCCGTGGCAGGTAGGAATTATTCATCTATTCTTAAAACTGCTCTGTTAAGATGGTTTAATCTTCAGCACCATCTGAAAAGACCTTGAAGTGTGGTATACACTGGTCTTCATCATACTGTCTCTGAAAGACCGTCTTTGCTTTAAGCAAGTAGACCCCGTTGAGAGTTTTAATGCAAAGGACTATTTGGTTATAGTCAAGATTTTATTATTTGCCTCCTATTCTGCTTACTTAAATATTTTTTGAGGTCTTAAATGTAGTCACTTTTCTCCTATTTGGGGAAAAATTTATATTTATTTGACTAACTTCACCATGTTTTATAGACTGATCTCTATTTGATATTAGTATAAGTTGAGTATAATTCATAAGCTCCTAGAAGGGGAGAACTAGGAGGGAGCCCACAGATATCCACTACTTGAGGAGATAGACCTAGAGGGGTGACAAGACTTGTTTCGGTAGAGGGGTAGCTTGAACTTATGATTCTATATTCCCACAGTGCCAAAATCAAAGCAAGCACAGGACACCATTTAGGTTTAGGGAAAAGTTCATCTTGAGAGTACATATTTAATAATACTGTATTACATATTCGAAAGTTGCTAGGAGAGTAGGTTTTTCATGAAAAATGTGTATTGTGGCTATTGCTGTTGTAAAGGCACTTTGATTTGGTCACTGCTTTTCCTTGAGGCCTGGAAAAGCAGTGATCACAGGCTGGCCCTGTGGCCTAGTGGTTAAGTTGGTGCACTCCGCTTCAGCAGCCTGGGTTCGGTTCCTGGGTGTGGACCTACACCAGTCGTCTGTGGTCATGCTGTGGCAGCAACCCACATACATAGTAGAGGAAGATTGGCACAGATCTTAGCTCAGGGCAAATCTTCCTCGGGGGACGGGGAAAAGCAGTGATCACAGATGGAGAAGGAACCAAGCATTAAAGGTGCTGTTAAGAAACTAGTACTTTGTGAGTTTGGCACATAGTCTTTTCTAGAGGCAGACATGATCCCAGGAGTGTTCAGAAATATTGGACTGCTTTTACTGTATTTCCATTTCCTCTGAAAAAAGGCATTCTAGATATGAAGGTGGCATTAGTATTTTATATTAAGATTGTTATTTTTTGTCTTTTTAGGATCCTAATTCCAAAGAGCACTCTGTAACCAATAAGTCTCAGCGTGCGTCTGAGCCATTTCGTTACCCTTCCGGCCAGCAGAGAAACCCATTCAAGGCACTGGACAAGAATCAAGAGCCGTCTCTCTGGAAACAGTTCATCAAAGGCGAAGATGAGGAAAAGATGGCTGATAAGGAGCAAAGGGAAAAGAGAGATCTGTTCTTGGATCAAAAGAAGGAACCGAAGCCTGAGTCTAACTGCTGGATGGAGAAAGATCTGTCATCTGGCCTGGCGGTGAAGGAAAAACAAGCTACAGTTCAAGAGAATCAGCGAGGGGAGAAAACAGAGTTGCAGCGTGAAGCAAAGGAGATTGAAGGGACGCACAAAAGAAAAGTTTTTGAGATTAAATCCAAACAGTGCCAAGATAATGAGCTTGGAAAACCATCTGTGTCTCCTCAGGAGAAATCGTGTGGTGAAAGTCATCATGTCCAAAAAGAATCAGAACCTCTGAGAGAAAAGGAAACCAAGCCTTTGCCTCGAATTGTTCTCAGCCAAAACCCAATAAGCAAGGCCCGGCAAGGGGAACACCTCAGCAAGGAGAACCCCAAGAGTTGGGAGGCCAGAGGAACAAAGACAAAGGAGGACCCAAGTGCGCAGACCATCCAGAAGGGGCTGCTCAAGGGGCATTTCCAGGCGCCAGTGGAGACTCGCGATGTGCCTGCCCCGAAAGGACCAGCCGCACAGTCTGCTCTACTGGCTGCAGGCCGTTCCATGGGAGAGAGGCGAGGAGCTGACACCAGCAGTGGTGACAGTGAGGAAGATGATGTTATTTCTGTTTCCTCTGAACCAGGGAGCCCCTTACTCTTTGACTTGACTCCAGACTCACAGAGGAAGGAAAACCTTAAAGTCCCTGATGAAAGTTTGCAAAGAAGAGCATCTCCTGCCTCAGGTGTTTCTAAGAAGGTAGAACCTTCAAACTCAGCAGCCCAACGTGTGTACCTCACAACACAACTGAAACAGAAGAAGGTAACCACTGACTTGTGTTTTGTTTTTAAGGTCAGAGCCTTGCTTACTATGGGCAGATACGGGATTCCACAAAGGAGTTAAACATGTTAATGTGGGAAAGGTTTTATGGGTGGATGTTTAGTTTCTGCCTTTTCTTGGTAGGTCAACTGGGTTTAAAAAAAAAGTTCTGGTTTTCACACAAATAGTTAAAAGATCATAATTTCAGAGTTTTGGCATTTTAGGCAGTTTTAATCTGAAACTGTCTTTCTGACAACTTGAGAGGAGAGGTCCATTTTATAGGATCTGTTTTTCAGAGCACACTGGCATCGGTGAACATTCAGGTTCTTCCAGACAAGGGTCAGAAGTTGTTCAAGCAAATTCAGGGGTTGGAGGAAGCCCTCCGTGCTCTCGCCCTCTCACCTGAGCAAGGTAAAATGGGTTAGGCCCCAGAACTCTGCGTGGGCGTGAACTTTATTGGAGACATTCGAGAAGCCGTTTCAATGAAGAATATGTTGATTCGTTCACCTTTCCATTTTATCTACTTCTGTGTCTTCTTTTAAATTATATCTGTGACTTATAAAATCTTTGTCCTATTTCTTGTGGCCTCAAGTCCCTTTCCCATTGTTTAAGAAACTGTTTAAATGCTACGCTTTCTAGGAAGCCTTCCCTAGCTTATTGGAGTGGTGGCGATCCCGCCCTCTCTTGACCTTGCCTCACACATGTAATGCCTTCACTTTTCTGAGCTTTGATCTCTTTTCCCTTGTGTTTTGAGCAGGCACTAATGAGAAGAGTAACGCTCAAGTACCACAACAGAGTAACTTCACCAAAACTGCCACTGACCCACCCCACTTGGTGCCTCCCAAGCCCCTGCAGGGTCCCAATCTCCAGCCTCTGGGTTCTCTCGGAGGAAAGGCTGCCTGCCAGGTAGCTGTTGGAGGACCCAGTCAGTGCTACAGAGGTAAGACCCAAGGGCCTGGCCCTAGTGTGCACAGCTACCCCTGTGATTAAATGCTGCCCAGTAGGCGTCTTTGTGACCAGGTGGAGGGAGAGGTCATTCCTGAGTTGTAAGTTGCCCATGTAATAAGGATCATGATGCTCAGCGGAGCTCTGCACAGTGTTGTTTAGATTTCTGAGGGCACAGACTTTGTCTACCTTGTTCACTGACTTTGCTCAGTCAGCCAAGTGGCCGCCGCTACGTGGGAGTCAGGCAGTAAATGTTTGTGAATGAAAACTCGAACGCACATCATGCTGAGGTAGGTAGACCAGCAGATACATCTGTATTCCTTCTGAGTGTGTGTTAGGACAGAGCGGAGGAGTGACATGAGTGAAGACCGATGACCAGTAGACCTGTAGAGAGCAGTCATACCCTATTTAACTGTTTCCATCTTGAACTTCCCAGAAAATGATGAATTCAGAAGTAACTGCAGAATGAAAATTCCAAGTAGAGCCTCAAATATGTAATATGGTTGGTTGGTTTGCTGATCTGGAGGCAGGAGCTCAGGTTGGCTGGTAGTAACTGGAAAAGCTCAAGCCAGTTGTCTCCAGTTAGGAACTGCTAGAGATGAAGAGAGAGTAAAAGAGAGAAGAGGAAAGGGAGAAAAGGAAGGCAGAGGAGAAAGTGGAAGAGCAGTAGTTAACAAGGGAAATAAGAAATAGATACTGTGCAAGATGAAGCTAAGATCACAAAAAGGGAACAGAGAAATCACACTTGTTAAAGTGCTGATAGTCGTGGCTGCTCAGGACAGTTTTGAGAACATTGATCTGTTATAGCATCACTCAGTAATCATAATGGTGACTGTGAGTCACCTAGAGAAAAATTAAATTATGTTAGATTATTAAGGTAAGAAAGTATGTAATATGTTTCGGAAAGAATTCTATTAAAACGGTTTTTATTTAAAAACATTTTAACACTTAAATAATTAATTTTTATTTGTCTAGAAACTTCTTATTTGAGATACTTCATTCCTAAAATTGTAACCAGCTGAGGTACCTATAGTTATTAACTAATGTCAGTAGAAATTCTCTACATAGAGCGTGCAGGTTAACAGCACTGAAGTATTTCCGAGTGCAGTGCAGTCAGCTTGTGACGTGCACTTGAGGGGCCGTCCCTACCTCTCTGCCTGAACTTCACCTAGCTTGGCCTTTTCTTTTTTTTTGAGGAAGACTAGCCCTGAGCTAACTACTGCCAGTCCTCCTCTTTTTGCTGAGGAAGCCTGGCCCTGAGCTAACATCTGTGCCCGTCTTCCTCTATTTTATATGTGGGACACCTACCACGGTATGCTGTGCCAAGCAGTGCCATGTCCGCACCCAGGATCTGAACCGGTGAACCCTGGGCCGCTGAGAAGTGGAACGTGCAAACTTAACTGCAATGCCACCAGGCCGGTCCCGCTTGGCCTTTTCTGGTGCTGGCTTTTCCTCTTTGCATCCAGCCCTAGTGATCTTTGCTTCCTAAAATACTGACAGCATTATCTTTTTCTCTGCCACCTCTTCAAAGCTGAAGAAAAAAATACCAAAGATATTATGGATTATCTTATTTTTTCATTATACTTTCTATTATTTTGTCCTTTATTATAATAATTGTTTATGTGATTAAAAAAGCTCAGAAAAACATAGAGAATGGGGAGAGAGGAGCCTGTGAGGCTAGGAGAATCTGGAGGCAAGAATTTGTAGTCCGCATGGGCCCATCATCTGGCAGCTGATGAACTGCCTTTTTGCAGCTATAGTGAGGACTTAATACTTGTGACAGCTTTGGGTAACACCTATGTGTGTGCAGGCCCTGCACCCCAAGAGTGCCTTCATGCCGCGTGGAAAATCACAAGTGAAGCCATCGATGAGCTGCATCGATCACTTGAGTCACGTCCTGGCGAGACAGCTGTGGCAGAGGATCCGGCTGGGCTGAGGGTGAGCTGGGGAAGACTCAGGGTGCAGAGTGTCCTGTGGCTGTCCCAGCGCTCATAAGGAGAGAGATCCCTGTGAAGCTGCCTGGCAGAGCGCCATTCTGATGCATCTTTCCTACAGATAGTGCTTTGGTGGCTTCTCTTAGAGTATTTTCTCCTTTTCCATTTAGCAATGAGAAGGAAAAAAACCACTTTTTTTCTTAAAGTCATAGTTATGTATGTCTGTAGCAATAAAGGATCCATTTATTAAGCTTCACTAGGTGCTACAAGGATGCAAAGGAATTGCTGCTTTTAATGAACTAGTTAGGGTAAAAGTGCACATACAATATATATAAAACAATTAGAAAGTGACTCTAAGACAAAGATGAAATGTGCATTGTAATGTACTATATAGACTGTATACAAACTACAAGAGGGATTCAAAATAAAGGAAAAGTCACTCTGGGTCAGTAATTATTTGTTGCCTGTCTACTTTGTGTCTTGAAGAAGCTATAAGCCTAATGATAGCAAAGAGGATAGAAACCAAACACTTCAGTTAGAGTGGTGATTAGAGGGAAGATACAGAGATTGGTATTAATAAGTGATGATTGGGTGACGTCAGTACCTGAGCTGGGAGCATTAGCTGATGTTACTGAGCAAGAGGACTCCCTTGCTGTGGAGCCCAGCATTGGGGAAGGAACTTAGATTGGAGTAGCTCAAGAGAGAATATGGAATCACTGTGGAATTTTGAGCAGGGCTGTTTTCTGAAGATTATTTTCATCATGGAATACAAGATAAACTGGAGTAAGGAAAGACTAGAAGGGGGACACCAGTTCAAAGGCTATTGAAATTTATGACTAGCAGGGCATACTGGGATGTTGGCCACAATACTAACTTTGGTCATTACCTTTGTCAGATCCCTTTGCTCCTGCACCAGAAGCAGGCATTAGCCTGGTTACTATGGCGGGAAAGTCAGAAGCCACAAGGAGGAATTCTGGGTAAGTCTGGTATTATGATAAGAGCTAACAAATGTGCCGTTGTATTATTTCATTCGCTCCTCTCAACAGCGCTATGGGGTGAGTTCTATAATGCCCCCTTTTACAGATGAGGAAACTGAGGTGTAGAGAGGTTACAGTATCCTTAAGAGTACATAGCTGTAGGATCCATCAGGTCTTATTTGCGAGCAGTAGAGGCTGACTCTGGCTGCTGAAGCAGGGGGCGAGTTTATTCTTTGGTGGCCTCCAGACTCTCTGGGTGAGTGGAGGGCCAGGCTGGAGGACAAACTCCTAGGAGCATGAGCAAAGCCAAGTAATAAACTGAGCGTCCTATGGAAACCCTTGTGGCTGCTTTGCTCCATTAAGCACCAGAGGAAAGCATTGCCACCCCAAAGCTGGACACCTCTGTCTCCACCCCTTCCTGCAAAAAGGATTTCACAGGGAGCCTCTTTTCTCAAGTGTCTCACATCCGAACCGAAGTCTTAGTGAGTACATGTGTTCTGGAGAGCCAGGTCGTGCTGCCAGTGCCTTAGCTGCAGGAGGACCTAGAAAGCAAGTTTTCCAGGCTCTGCTTTGGTGATTCAGAATTTCCCAAGGTGCTCAACTTCTAGAAAACATGACAGATGTCCACTATGGCTAGTAAGTGGCTGTGTTGGGGGTTCCCAAGACCACCTCCAGGTTTGATGATTTCCTAGGAGGATGCACAGCATATAGTCATACTCATGGCTATAATTTACTATAAAATAATAATTTAAAAAATAATAAAATTGTTTTGATTTGATACAAATCAAAAGCAGCGAAGGGAAAAGGCTCATGGGGCAAACTCCAGGGGAAACCAGGTGCAAGCTTCCAGAGGCTTTTTCCAATAGAGTCACACAGGACTTAATTCTCCTGGCAGTGAGCTGTGATGACACATATGAAATGTTGCCAACATTGTACCTGAGATTTTTATGGGGGGCTGGTCACATTGGCAGCTTCAGCCTGGTAGGTACTGAAATTCTGTACTCCCAAAAGGAAAGCAGATGTTCAGCATAAACCATGTTGTTCAGACAAACAGTTTTGGCACAATGAGCCACTCTTATCAGCTATGGAAATGGTGGGAACCCTCCTTACATCTGAGTTCCCTGATGTCAGTCAAGGGCCAGCCTTGTAAGCAGGGCTTTCCTAGGATAGTAGTCAGGCCTGCTGTGTTAACTCTTTCTGCACAGTGGCAGAGCCAGAATTTGAATCAGATCCCATGCTGTGATATTTTACTTCTGCTTATGTCAGAATGATTATTTAAACGGTTAAAATGAGGATGATACTATTTTATAGAGTATAAAGAGTAAATTAAATAAGCTCTATGACTGGCATAATGACAGTACCCAAGAGATGTTAATTTATATAAGCTCCTCTTTGATGAATACATTAAGGGAAGGAGGACTGTTCGAGTTAACTCTAACTCCAGAAATGTGGTAGCACCAGTAAGTAGGTCGTAGGATATGTGCACTGGATCTTTTTGCTTTTAGGGGTAACAAATAAAAAGACTAGGCAACCTCATCCAACTGAGATAGACATCAATGAATGCATTAGATAAGTAACAGTATAACGTGGAGTCTGGAATAAGATCTAAACGAGAAATTTTTAGTTTTACAAAAGTCATAGTAATTATCTTTGATTTAGATCTCAAAATAGCAAGAGCTAGGGTTCATTTTCATAAGAAAGATGAAGGATTCGTTAGAGTAGACGAAGAACAGTGGCTGGAATGGCACTGATGGCAGAACAAGGGCTAATGTCTGCCAGTGGTTTCTTCTCTTGAAGCTGAGTTGATTCTTTGCCCTAAGTAATTGACTCTCCTATCTTTGTTTTTATTTTCCAGCTGATGATATGGGATTAGGAAAAACTCTGACAATGATTGCACTCATCCTGACCCAGAAGAATCAGGAGGAAAACAAAGAAAAAGACAAAAACCCACCTTTGACTTGGCTTTCCAAAGATGGTATATGGCACCTCAATAACCTGCCATTTCCTAAATCATTTGAGCCAACGAAGAATGGACATTTTTAAGCTAGGAAAGGACACCTTTGGTCATATTTAATTAATCTCTTGGAAAACCAGTATTGGACTGCTTTCCTATGGTGTCATTTTGATGCTGAATATGCTAATTATAAGCAATCAATTTTTCTCTTTGGATATAAACTTAGCTTGATCTGTGGTTAGAAAAAATTTTATGGAGAAAGCTAAGGCTCTAGAAGACTTAGTTTAAACTTAGTAATGATTATTTTTGTTCATGTTGAGGATATAACTATAGGATAGATGCAAATTAGTTAATATATTATTTTTTTAAGGAAGATCTGTCACAAATTCAAATTTTAGCCACTGTGGCAGAAGCTGCTTTCTGTGCTTCTGAAAGTCCAGAAGTTTCCAGATCCTAGACAATTTATCCTATTTCAACCTCTGTTTTTAAAATGTAATAACTGTATAAGTACTTTAAAGGTCCTGTATATTATGCATGGACAACACTGCATACAAACTGCCATGTACACAAGTACATATCTTGGTTGGTTAGATCATTAACAGAATCTGTGGCCGTCTGCTCTCAAGGCCTCTAATGACCACTGTTGCAGCTGGATCCTGTGTCCCTGTGTGGAGTAGCAGCATGTGCGTGTGCACACACACACCCGCACCCC
This sequence comes from Equus asinus, assembly GCF_041296235.1. Classification (NCBI taxonomy): domain Eukaryota; kingdom Metazoa; phylum Chordata; class Mammalia; order Perissodactyla; family Equidae; genus Equus; species Equus asinus. The sequence goes on from NC_091805.1 coordinate 48,573,984, forward strand.
AACACACCCCCACAAAGGGGTGAGGGAGCAGTGGTACAAATACTCCATCACTAACTGGTTCTAAAGTCATGTTTGCTTCTCTTAGAAAGGGTTTTTATACTTATATTTTAATGTAGGTGTAATTAAGTTATGCTTTTCAGAAAAAGATAATAATACTCCCCTGTAATGAATCAACTCAGGAAAAGTTAGGAAATGATCCAGCTTCTACCTTCTGGCTGCTCTGTGAAAGTGCATTGTTTTTTTTAGATTGAGGTCATGTATTCACGTTCCTCTCCCTCTTTAGCCTCTCTGACACTTTTATAGAGGAAAATTAAGTGTTTTGGGTTATAAGACTCTTTCATTTTCTATTTTACTGTCAGCTATGTGTAGAAAAAAAGAGTAGCAGTTGTTAAAAATACTGATTGAAGGAAGAAAGTCAGTCAAGAGAAGAGGTAGTGCCCTTAAGAAGGTAAAGGCTATTTACTGAGTAAAACTGGGTGTTGGTTCTTTTCCCCTTTCAAGACCGCTTGGAGTTTACTTCCTGTAAAACACTGATCGTCTGTCCCGCTTCCCTGATCCATCATTGGAAAAATGAAGTAGAGAAATGTGTGAGCAACAACAAACTAAGAGTCTATCTCTATCATGGGCCAAACCGGGATCAGCGAGCAAAAGTGTAAGTGCAGAAACATTGCTGTCAGTAGGAGATGCTGAGCGTCTTGGTTTAAGGAGCCGTATTGATCTTACCTACTTTCCTTGAGATTTCGTTTAATCAGGACTAATGGTGTTTGTGAAGACCAAAGGTACTCTCATCACCAGACAGCCTTCTGCTGCCTGTACTAAGAGATACATCCTGAAAGAGAATGCTGTTCTTTTGCTGTATCCTTGTCACCATCCCCAACAAAAGCTGCCATGTGAGGAGGCCTGAGATGCCTGAGTGGTCAGCCCAGTAGCAGCAGCGTTCTTCTGGTGAAAGAGGATGTGTCACGATTATTTCATGGTGGTTGCATTTCTGATTCCAAAGGCACATTTTTTTTTCTGTTAGTGTGAATGGGACCAGCTCAGTGTTACAGAGCATCTCGATATAATATTAATGATTAGTTGATATAGGCTGATGATATTTTTATGGCCATATTTTTCGTATATGAATCATCCAGGAAGTTTTAGATTCAAGAGTTTAGGATTAGACCTAACTAAATTCCTGAAGGAAGATGATCAGGAAAGAGAAAAGAAAATGTTTCCCCAGATGGTAATTTTAGTCCTAGTCTTTGTCTTTTGGTTTTAAAGGAATTGTTTTCTGTTCCTAATTGTGATATGATGGTCTGGGTTGAGTACTTGCTGATCTAGTCAAGAACAAAGTTGTTTCTACTTCTAAGTAATCTCTCTCCCTAACCTCTGATATTGGCTATTGTATCTCCTGAAGAACAGGCCAGTAGTCTTTCAGGGATAAATTGCCAAATTGGTGACCCTCGGTCTTAGAACACACCAGCTCTCATGACAGAGGGTCACTTCAGCAGACGGAAGGTACTGGGACAGCAATGGCAGTCCTGCATGCCTTCTCCTGCATAGAGTACTGTAAGTGGCCTGCCTTTGTTCTAGATTTTTATTTAGAAGTAAATTGCATCTCACTTGATTTGACTTTATCATACCTGGTTTGGTATTCAGAATATACTAGTTGATTGATTGGAATCATTCTCAATCATGCTTCTTTACATGATGCTGAGGCAACACATAGACATTGCTGCCTCTCTGAATTAGGCATATCATTTTTATCAAAAGTATTGATTGAGGCTCTCTCAGGTGCACAATATTAACCTTTGTTGGAAAAAGATTAGTGCCTTTCATTAAGAATCTTTATGTGTAAAGAGTATAAGCAAGGTAAACTGAAAGTTTACAGCATTTATTTTTATACCTAAAAGTCAAAGCTACATTAATGAGTTTTCCCTAATCCCTCATAGAGTCATGAGGACAAAGCATCCTTGATGTAAGGGAACAGTGCTTTGAGGGTTTCTAACTTCCTTGGGACTTTCACATCATCTCTCTCAAATCATTACTGAATGTTAATTCCGAACCCTACCTATTTTCTGTTCTTGCCAAATCGTATCAAGCTTCATATGACTGCAGCCAAGATTGTTCTTTCTGACTCACTGCATGGGAAGAGGAAGGGTGATCTAGTTAGAGTGAGTAGACTGTAAAGATGATCAGAGGTAAGACGGAGGGAAGCCAAGTGAGTGAGCTTTCCTCTGCAGAGTCACGTGTGTGGCTTAAGGACATGCGTTAACGAATTCGGCCATCTGTTCTTCCAGCTGTAGGCATTTCTGTAAAGGGATCAACTCGGCCTCCTTGTCAGAGTCACAGAGGGATCTTTTATGTTTGCTTTTTGTTCTATCTCTGCAGCCTCTCTACGTATGACATCGTGATCACTACCTATAGCCTTCTGGCCAAGGAGATTCCCACAAGGAAGCAAGAGGGAGAGACCCCGGGGGCAAACCTCAGGGTGGAGGTGAGGCCTGGGGGCTGCCAGGGAAGGAGTTGGAGCCACATCTCATTTAACAGTCTTTTCACAGGCTTAGAGATAGCAAAGGGACCTGCCTGTGAGGTCAGGCAGATCCTAAATGTTCCACCTGTGGAAACAGAGTTCTTTCTTCTGTCCCCTCTATTTTATGCTAAACAACCTCCTCAGTGATAATGGTTGAAGTTTGGCACAGTATGTAGTTGTTTTTTAGAACTAATGGAAACTCCATTGCGGTTGTGGTGGTAATCGTCACAGGAATATAGGAAAGCCTCACTTGTTGCAGTTTTCATTTTAGAGTCTTTGGGGTATACTCTTAGGCTATTTTTTATATTTAGCCTGAAGACTGGTATTTCATTACTAGTGTTTTGGTCTTAAGCCATCATTCTCTGCCTCCCTCCCCCTCCTGAGAAAAGGGTTGCAAATGATAAGATGGACCACAGGCTCAATGATAAGCAGGGAGAAAACCTGGACGTGTGCTTGTGCGTCCAGGGTAGTCTCAGTTACATAGTGTAGAGGCTGTATGGCGCAGTGATTGTGGGGCTTTTCTCACTATTGTTCCAAGAACTAATCTTTTGCATATGTTTTCATTTTTAGTACGATAGGATATTCACAGATTTCTGTGTTTGGGGAAATCTCTAGAATGCTTCTCCATCTTACGACCCACTCTAACTTCCTGTAGATGGTTAACTTTTCAGGTTCCTCAGCGGTTCCTCACTGCTTTCAGGCTAAACCCTGATGCCTGTACAGGACACATTAGGCTTTTTATATTCTTGCTCTGCTTCCTGTCCCTCATCTCCTACACCCTAGCCCTCCCGTGGCACCTCATGCTCTGTGTACTCCCTGCCATGCTGTCACGTGTTCTGCCTTTGTTCTCTCTCTGAGTGGAATGCTTTGCTTCCATTCCTTTTCCCAGGTTAATTTTTTTTAACCTGCTTCAAGAATCCTTTCTTGACCACTCCCTTCCGCCTTCCTCCCATTTGGTTGAAGGCCTCTGCTGGCATCTTGTGCTTATGTGTGTCATAACACTCCATTTATTCAGCAGACATTGAGTATCTACTACATGGCAGACGCTATTTCAGGTGTTAGGGATACAGCAGTGAACAAGACAAACTACGGTCCTCCTGCCTTGTGTTGAATTATCCAGTGGGACTTACTATGTATATATAGACACATTGTGTCATAATTGTCTCTATGCTTGTTTTTCTCCCCTGCTAGACTGTGAGCTCCTTGAGGGTAGGAACCATCCTTCCTGTGTCTGGCCTTGTGTCTTACGTATAAAAGTAGACTTTCAGTAAGTTTTTAGTGAATTTTTATAAATTTAGCAAAATTTAGTAAATATTTTATTGAATGAATGAATTTGCAGGCTCGACTATACTACACCTAGTGTAGTCCTGACCTCATAGCCATTGCTCAAAAATGGATTGAAAGTATAAGTGAAAACTCAGATTAGAAAACATTTTACTCTTAAGCATTTTAAGCTCAAAGTCTGGGACTCTCAAGTGATTTGTTTGTTTGTACCCCCTGAGCGTTTCCACTCTTGGTTTCTTAAGCTCAATTCTTATTTCAGCGAACCTGCTCTAAGCCCTCAAACTTGAAGGTAAGAGTGGGTCCTCAATACTTGTTTGTTATTTCCCCTTATCTCCTGGAAGCCATGTCCATTTTCCCATACTGTTATTGGATGTTGCTTGTGTTTCTTCCAGCGTATCTCAACACCTTTGCTTCGAATAGTCTGGGCTCGAATCATACTGGATGAAGCTCACAATGTTAAGAATCCCCGTGTGCAGACATCCATAGCTGTGTGTAAGCTACAAGCCCATGCCCGTTGGGCTGTCACTGGAACCCCCATTCAAAACAACTTGTTGGACATGTATTCACTGCTGAAGTAAGTAAACTCTGGGATTATGTAAATGTGAATCCTGTTGATAACCCCTCATAATTATTTCATATCTCACAATAAACCTCTGTTGTGTACCAGATTATCTTGTGTAGCAGATGGCAAGCCTGTCAACCTTTAAAAAGCAAAAGAATTAATATTTATGAGAAAATAATCTGTTGATTGACTGGCTGATATAGAACTTTGATTACATCCAGCCCCTATATATAGAAAAATACGGGACAGGTTAAGTTAAAGGAAACAAAAGTCATCTTTCTTCAGTCCAGTGACTATTTTGGGCTACTTCTGCTTTAAAACATATGGCCTAGGGTGAGGACTACAATTTATTTGAAGCAAACAGAAAAGAATGCTGATTTTAAAGTACTTGCTTTTATTCAAGTCAGCCCATAAGAGGATATGGAATTTCTTTGCTAGCCTTTGAAGCTTTAGGAATAAATTCTAACTATTGGTTATATGTCCTGTTGTAATGATACTGACATTGTTAATGGGAAAATTCACATTTTTATAATGTGGTTTTCATTATTGACTTGGATCCTTCTGATCTGTCTAGCAGAGCTTTGCTATGAAATGCACTTTTAAAAATGATTGGATGACAGATGTAACAGAAAATCTGATTTGTTTTTCATCTTATGTCTTACTTTGAACCTCTCTTCATCCTCCCATACTGCTCCTTTCCTACTCTCTCCTTCTTCCTCCACAAAAAAGATTTCTCCGTTGTTCTCCATTTGATGAGTTCAGTCTGTGGAAGAGTCAGGTTGACAATGGTTCAAAGAAAGGAGGAGAACGGTTAAGTATTTTAACCAAGAGTCTTTTGCTGAGGAGAACAAAAGACCAGCTGGATTCCACTGGCAAGCCCTTGGTAATCTCATTTATACATGTCCTTGGGGGAGGCCAGGGAAGGAGGATGACCATGTCCTTGTCTAGGGCTGAACAGCCATCTGCTTTGCTTCAGGAGTCTGGTCTCCCATTTTCCTGTGAGGAGGCTCTGGGTTTGCTGTCCTATGCCTGTGTCGCAGCAGCCCTGTTGTGCTGTGTGTTAAAGCAGTCCTATTTTTAGGGAAGGGTGGAAGCTACTGTCCAGTGGTTGGCTAGATTTCCAGTGTCAGTTCTGGGGAGTTTACTTTGTAATGTTCAGTTAATTTGTGTAACTTCATCCCAGATACTTTTTTCTTTACTCTTCCAGGTGATGCTGCCCCAGCGTAAATTTCAGTTGCACCATTTAAAGCTTTCTGAAGATGAAGAGACTGTTTACAGTGTCCTTTTTGCAAGTTCAAGGTGTGTGCAATGAAGAAGCATCTTCTCACATGTATTGTTGTTTTATTCCTGCCTTTGCGTGGGAGTGAGTTGAAGGTCAGGTTTCCTCAAACTGTACTTATGATATTATTGATAAGTTAGCTATCTGTGTTTCTTTTTTTAAATCTCCTTTTCTCTCTCCTTGCCCCCTCCCTGGCTCACCTTTGTCTCATAGACACATTAAAAGTTTTTGAACCTGTTCTTCAGTGGCTTCCTTGCATAGATGTCCTTGGATGTGGTCTCTATACTGGTTCTGTCTGGTCCTCATGGAGCCATATTAGGATCTTTGACCTGTTATCCCAGCATCTCATTGGAACTTAAGAAAAACTGCTCTATAATCCTCTTATCATCTGTTCTTTGTACTTTATCTAAAACTCTTATCCTTTCCTGAATTCCAGATTTACTCTTTTCTACTTGGTACCTCTCACTTCCAACATGAATATGTTTTTCTTTTTGTATACTTTATATTTATTTTAAAAAAATATTAAAATATTTATATAATAATTATATTTATATAATAATGTTATGTTTGTAGTATAATATTTATATAATATTAAAATAGTATAAAATAAGTACTATAATACCAATAATATGCTAATCAACATTAATTATTAATAATTTTATATAAATACATTAATGTTTAATATTTTATAATACTAATATATTTATTAATCATTTTAAATGATTGGGCTTTTAAAATAGTTATTTTTCATTACCTTTGGCCAATGCTTGCTATGAGCTTGACATTTAGCAAGTCCACTTTTACAATTTTTCAAAGTCCTACTGCAAGCACAGTTAAGTAATAACTATTGTAAACCTATTTGGTCTTAGCGACCATTATATGTGCCTTTTCTTGTTTGATCTGAGGCAGGTCAGCTCTACAGTCCTATCTAACAAGACATGAAAGTGGGGGCAACCGATCTGGAAGGAGCCCTGATAATCCATTCAGCAGAGGTGAGCAGTGGGACACTCATACAATACATACAACTAATAAATGCAGATTCAGATTCAGTCAAATTACAGAAATGGGAGGTTGTGAATTCTTGGTATCAGAGACTTGACCTTAGCTAAGAACTTCAAACCACACCAGACCTGGTGATCTAAACTTCTTTTTAATTATTTTTGAAATCTGCCTCATTAAAATGTAAGTGGGGCTATAAAGAAGACCAGTATTTCATTTGGCTTAATTGGTATAGAAGTGAGTTCTATTACTGAATCTCAGATCAAAGAAGTTTAAAATAGCTTCATTTACTTCTTCCCCTTATTTCCGTTTTAAAACCACGTACTATTTCCTGTGGTTTGTTTTCCCTCTTGGAAGTGGCACAGGAGTTTGGGTCCACTGGGCCTGGATACTCTGTGGCGGCCGACTTGCAGGGATCCAGCACCGTCCACATACTCTCGCAGTTGCTGAGACTCCGGCAGTGTTGCTGTCATCTTTCTTTACTGAAGTCGGTAAGAAAAGCCCTCAGCATGGTACCCGAGAGGGGCTGCTGGAGAGGTCTGTTTCAGTCTTCTGCAACTGAGATCCAGTCGGCTGGATCAAGGAAGATGGGGTTTTGGGGTGTTTTTTGATTGGGCAGAAAAGAGGGGGCTTGTTTATTTCACATTTTATATTACTGTTTATTGATCTTGATAATTCCCGTGGTATTGAGAACAGTTTTTATTGTTTGTTTTGGTTTGGTTTAAGTAAGCTCTATTTTAGAATGGAAAATGGCATTTTATTAAAAAGGAAACCATTTATGAATACTTTGGTATGTTAGGATGTAATAAAGCTAATTTAGTTACTAGTTTTTTTGCCTTCAGGCAATATTGGGGTTTTTAAGTCTAGTTGTGAAAACTCAAGTATTTATACAATTGGAAAACTTGCCTTTACATTGGATAGAGGCATATCCATAATTAAGAGGAGCATGTTATTCTTTTGAGGAGCTGTAGTAATGTATTTTGATTATCGATAGCTCACTTAACTGTACTTTTCCAGCTGGAGAAAATAGAATGATCATGTAATCTGTCTGGCAAGTCTCTAAAAAGTTCCATCATTTGATTTATGTTTAATCCAGTGAAAAACCTTGCAGGATTACATTTTAATCAGGGCTCCTCTGAGGAGATACTGATGATAAACTACAGGCCATTTTGCTGTGTGAAGTGTTGAACAATCGGCACTTGATTGGCAAGTTATGTGGCTTGCTGCCTCAACCGGCCCTCTGCTCCTGGCCCCCCCCTGTGTCCTGCTCAGGCCTTGGATCCGACAGAACTGAAGAGTGAAGCCCTGGTCCTTTCCTTGGAAGAGCAGCTCAGCGCTTTGACCTTGTCTGAACTCGATAACTTAGAGCCGTCTTCCACTGTTGCCCTAAATGGTAAATGTTTCCAGGTGGAGCTTTTTGAAGACGTGCGCGAGAGCACCAAGGTACTTTTGTCTCTTCTATTCTAGCAGAAAGACTTCGATTCATCACCCATTTCCTGTGTGAGAGCGCCATATTCGTCCCAGCGGGTACCGCCATTTGATGGTGGAGCTAGAACGAATAGATTTTAGCTGGTCAAATTCTCCTTGCAGTCTTAAATTCTGATTTTATTTCACAAATAAAACTGAAGTCTTATTACACAGTAGTGGGCTTTCAGAGAGTGATTTGGGCCGGCCCTGACATCAAGGCAGACGTTCTGTCGTGGATTACTAGGAAAGGAGCCTATCAGGTTTACACTAGCGACAGGGCCTAACCGAGTAAGCAATTTGTTTCAAGAAAGCTTTAAAGGAAAACAACAAGGCTTGACCCTGGAGACTGTGTAATACATCCAATTGCTCTGACTTGTTGACAGGCCTCTGTCTGCGAGTCTTGTGTTCCTACATAGCCTGATATCTTCATTAGTCATCCTGTTCTGTTTTCATTAAAGCTTTTAAGGCTGAGGAGTTCTATTAGAGGAGGGCTGAGATTCCCTGTAACCTGACTCCTGCCTTTCTGCTGGCTGGCTCAGAATGTGCTGCATCAGCTTGCATACCCCGAAAGGGGCTTGTTTCCCTCTCTGCTTCTGTCTTAAGCTGCCATTCCTAGCCTCAACCTCTCATCAAAGGCTTTTTTAAAAAAATGTAACTAGAAAGGAGGTCACTGCTAAGAGAATGGTCTTACTTAGGAATTACTTTTAATTGAAATTGAAAAGTATTTCCCTAGGTCTTTACCACTAATAACTGAGAGAAACATAAGAAGAGCTCCGTATGTGGCCAAACTTCATGTCCTAGCACCTTTGGAGTTAGCCAGTGGGTTAAAGCTTATATTCCGAATACTTTGTGTTCCTTGTCTAGTACTTGGGTGGTGTTTGTTCAGAAGGCTTCCTCCTGGCAGCCCGTTAATAGCAGTTCAGACCACTTAAGGTTGTTTCCTGGAGGGAAGGGGATGTTCTTTGGTAGCACAAACCTAAACGCATGCACAGTGTTACTGGAATTTGACCCCAGCTCATGGACCATGATGCCCACTTTCCCACGACAGTTTTCTCAAAATACCTATCGCCAGCTTTTGCATGCGACAGTCAGAGCATTTTCCACAATCTCAACTTGCTGAGACACCAGGCACTTCATGTAGCTGCTTTTTTTCTTCCTAGTAAATCGAAATGGTACAGTCCTCTGACTCTTCCTGCCCGGACATCAGCATGTTTGTTCCAATTGGAAAGCAGCCTCACATGTGGGGGCCTCCACAGGTTACCACTGTAACAGCAGCATGGAATGTCAGAGCGGAGGGCACCTCAGAGTAGATCTGGCTCAGCCCCTTTTTGTCCTGATGAGGAATCTGAGCTCTTAATTGGGAGTTCTGAAGTGGTGCAGCCATGTGATGGCAGAGTAAGAAGTCTCTCCATCACCCGATTTGTGGTCCAATTCTCTTCCTGCTCCATCATTCTGAGGATGAACTCTAGGGCTCTTAGAGGCTTTTGAACGGTCATACACATTAGCTGTCTGGAAGAATGAACCCAGCTGCTGTCCAAAGTTATGGCCGTGTGTTCTTACTGACTGCTTCCATGCGGACTTGAATGTGCCCTGAGGGGTTTTGATAAATGCCCAGAGAGCTTGTTTGGAAGTTTTAGCAGGTGTTGCTCAGTCTGGACAGATGCTCTTCTTCAACATTTGGAGCATGCCTTAAACTAGGTAAAGCTCTTTCACTTTCTCCTTCCGCAAATGTTAGGATAGTACCTTCTCTGGTCCAGCAGTGTGCTAGGTGCTAGGGGTGCAGAAATGAAGCAGATGTATGCTGGCTCGGCCTCCTTGGAGCATCTCAAGTCATGAAAGCAAGAGATGATTAATAAGCATTAACATATAGTATGAAAAAGACTGCAGTAATAGAAATGGAAGATGCTAGAGTGGCGTGTAGGCAGTGGGCGCCTGACCCATACTTTGGGGGTTGGGGAGGACCTCCAAGAAGAAGCAACATTAAGCTGACAGGTAAGGGTGTTCTAGGTAGAGGGAACAGAATGGACAAAGATGAGACAAAGCATGGCTTAGTGGAGGGAGAATTTTGGTACGACTAGAGTGTTGTTTGAGGAGGGCATAGTGAGAGATGAGGCTGGAGACGTAAGCAGAAGCCAGAGCAGCAAGGATCTGGGAGGTGATTGTAAGGAGCTTGGGCTGTATCCTCAGTGGGAAACCACTCAGTGGGAAGCAGGGGCTTCAGCCAGGAGAGGAGAGTGACAAACTGACATTTTAGAAATAGCCCTCAGGCTGCAGAGGGGAGAGTGAACTAGAGAGGGTAAGACCAGAAGCCGAGAGGCCATCCAGAAGCCCACTGCAGTAATTCGGGGGAGAGAAAATGGAGAAAAGTGAATTTGCTTAAACCTCCGTATGTTAATGTAACCTTTTCCCAGATTTCATCTCTGTTGGCAGAATTGGAGGCAATCCGAAGAAATTCAGGGTCCCAAAAGAGGTAAATGTGTTATTTCATTATCCAAGTATTGCTTGTATTTAAGAAAATTTGTTATTGCTGGTAGTTACAAATCTTGGCTTTTTATTTCAAGGAGCTTGAGTCATGCTCGGCAGAAAGTACTGAGGTTATAGCAAATTCCCTATGATTTCTAATTAAAATATTTGTGGCACTGATTGAAAAGGAGATCCCTGGAGGGTCAGAGTAAGCTAAGCATCTGAAGAAATGTTTCAAAGTCAAGAAGCATCTAAAGAAGAGTGAGGAAGTAAGAGATGCAAGAGAGAGAGAGGAGAGTGTGAACAGACAGGGAACCCCCGCAGGCTTGGAATGTTTTTGAGCTGGGTACGTGGGCACAGGGAGGTCCATCTGTTATTGTTACACCTTACGTATGTGATATTCACCTGCATTTGTATATTTGAAATGTTTTGATCTAAAAACTTAAAACTCTAAATTAAAACACAGCATGGGGGGAACAGAGAAACCCTCGCAGCTTGTTGTTCTGACTGGCAAAGGGAGAGTGGCCTGTATCCCTTTTCTGCAGGACCTCAGGTCTCTGTATGAGCACCGGGCCCCCAAATGATAGGAGGCTGCAGTCGTTGCTTTAGTTATCCACTACTCTATTCTGACTTCATTTAGCACAAGTTGTAGACTGGATCTAGAAATAACTGGAAGCATTACAACTTATAACATGACCTCAGTGTGTGTCTTTTCCCCTTAGGTAGCAGAAGGCATTCCCTTGTCCATATTTGATAACTGAATCTTGAGAATAACGGGGCATTAAAGCTCCACAGATGAATTTTGTTTCATCTGTCTGAGGAGGTTGGTCTTTTGTTTCATCCTTCCTTCCAGTGTCATTGTCTCTCAGTGGACCAGCATGCTGAAGGTTGTAGCATTGCACCTTAAGAGGCGCGGACTGACTTATGCCACCATCGATGGCTCTGTCAACCCTAAACAGAGAATGGACTTGGTAGAGGCATTTAACAGCTCCAGGGGCCCTCAGGTACGAGCTGGTCACATCAAAGCTTTGTCATTAAGAGAAAATTGTTCTCAGTTATACAGAGAAAATTCTGACATAGCAGCTCACGTTAAAAATATTCATAGCCTTGATTCCTCCAGGTGTTTTTAATTTATTAGACATTTATTGGGGTATGTATCAAAGTGTGCAGATACCCTAAAAAGAATAAAATATGTGAGCTAACAGGAGAGTAACAGCAGAACTGGTTAGGATCAAGAGAATCTTGGTGGAGGAGGCAAGCCTTGAAGGATAGGTGGGATTTTGCTAGGAGGAAATATGGAGGGAAGTGGAAGAACAAGGCATCTGATTATGGATAATAAGAATTTAGAGAGCATTAGTTGAATGATAGGCAGGAGAATCATAGCCATGGTGGGGGGACTGATGGCATAGACAGAATCTGGTTAATGGAAAGTTTATTGAGCTGACCACCCCAGAGCTCTAAATTGTATTATTCGTGTATTTTAGCAGTCATATATTTAATGTTTTGAGATTGACTCACAAAAAAAGGTGAAGTGAGAATTTTCTCAAAGGTGAGGCATGGGAGATAGTATCTCAGAGTTTCAAAGCAATGCATTTAGGATGGCAGAAAGAAGTTTGATAGGAGCACGTTGCTCATCTGTATTGATTCTGGACTTGAACCTGACACAGAGGAGAGATGTGTGATGAGACCAAATCCGTGAAGTTAATGGTGTGCTTCCTTTTGAAGGTTATGCTAATCTCTCTCTTGGCTGGAGGCGTTGGTCTAAACCTAACTGGAGGAAACCATCTTTTTCTTCTGGATATGCACTGGTAACAATTCTGGATTTTTCCTTGAGTTGTCCCAGCGTAGCAGGGAGACCAGTGACCTAGAGGGGCAGTAGGGCCTGACTTCTTAGAACGAATGTGCTGTGGTTGTATTATGGAGATGCCTCTGTGCATACATGTGTATAAACACGGATCAAAATGGGGTGTAAGACTAGTTGAAGGCCCAGAATTCCTGAGCAAGCGGGGCTTCAGATGACTACTTAAAATAGTCCATTCACTTCGTTGTTAATTTGACATCTGTTGCCATGGAAACTGGGAGCAGGGCTTTTCCTCAAGGCTAACAGCTACATTGCTCAGTTTTACCTCTTCAAAATACCATATTTTGTTGACATCCAAGGAAATGTCAACCCTGGGGAAGAGGGAAAAATGTTGCTCCAAGAGGAAAAGGGAAAAGGAGTTTTCTAATTATGGTAGGCACACACTTAACACATAGCCATTGGATGCGCTGCACACAGTGTCAACACCAGGAGCATGGCACAATCCTTCCTAGATACGAGATGAATGAGTTAGCATAGTGCTAGGAGAAAGCGTCATAATCAGTCCCAGGTTTTGGTTTTCCAGTTATGCCAATCAGGGATTGCTACACCGGGCACTGTGCTGGGGACTGTCATTTGTCTGATTCTCCAGGCAGCCCAGATTGGAATGAACAGGCCAACTTGTTACTATCTTCCAGGAGATGTGTTTAGGTCTTACTTGGGACACCCCTATATGTGTGAGTGAGGAAAGTAGACTGGGAATTATGCTGTTTTCTGAAAAGGAGAAATGTTTTTCAGGATTTTAAAGAGGTAAGATGAGAAACTAGTTTGAAGTTAATAATGAGAATCTATAAAGAAGGAAACCAATTAACTCTCCTTAGTTGAATCATAGAATATGAGAGTTGAAAAGGTATTTGAGATCATTAGCAAGCCCACACGTTTCCAAGAAGCAATCCGAAGCCTCGAGGGTGGAGGTTACATGACCCACACAGGGTCACCCAGCTGGTTAGGAACTGGACTTGAGCATTGGTTTCAACTCTGTTACTTACAATTGTCAACTCATGATAGTGCCAAGAGGGACTGTTAGCAATCTGACTCCAGTTTCTCATTAGAGGGCAAGAAGACATCTGGGACTTTGAGTCCCACGTAGCCCTTCTGAGGCCCATATAGCCTAGGACAGAGACCTAGAAACTTTTTCTATAATAATAATTATTATTATTTTTTCAAAGATTGGCACCTGAGCTAACAACTATTGCCAATCTTCCTTTTTTTTTCTCTTTCTGCTTTTTCTCCCAAAATCCCTCCAGTACATAGTTGTATATATTTTAGTTGTGGGTCCTTCTAGTTGTGGCACGTGGGACACCACCTCAGCATGCCCTGATGAGCGGTGCCATGTCTGCACCCAGGATCTGAACCAATGAAACCCTGGGCTGCCGCAGCAGAGCGTGTGAAAACCACTCAGCCATGGGGCCGGCCCCCTCTATAATTATTTTAGGCTAAATAGTAAATATTTTTGGCTTTGCAGGCTGCATAGGTCTCTGTCACATATTCTTTGTTGTTTTTGTTTTTTTACAAACCTTTAAAAATGTAGCAACCATTTTTAGCTCAAGAGACCATACAAAAATAGGCTCCAGGCTAGATTTGGCCCATGGGATTTGCCCACTCCTGGTCTAGGATGTCAGTACCTTTGAGCTTTATCTGTCTTCTAACAGGAATCCATCACTTGAAGATCAAGCTTGTGACCGAATTTACCGAGTCGGGCAGCAGAAAGATGTTGTCATACACAGGTAAGTAAAGGTCTCCCCGGACCCAGTTCTGCTTTTGGGAAAGTCTTTCTTAGGCAATCTTTTAATAGAATGTAAAATATTTGGTGATCACTGTTATTAATGATGCTCCTGGGGCACGTCCTCCTTGGTACTCACTGTCAGGAAGGGGACACAAGCAATTTGGGGGTAACCTTGGAGCTGGTCCCTGCAAAAGAAGAGAAGTTTGTGAGCCTCATCTCAGTCAAGGCAGCCCATGGAAGGACCCTCGTCTCTCTCTTTCTCTCTTTTTTTTGCACTTAACTTTTATTTTGACGTAATTTCAGATATATAGAAAAGAATGTGAGAATTCTTACAACAATAATACTCAAAAGTTCTTGATTGCGAGAATAATACCAAAAAATTCCCTGACATTGCACTGTGTGTGTGTGTACACTTTTTGCTCGACCATATGAGAGTAAGTTGCAGACATGATGCTCCTTTACCCCTAAATACTAAAATGTGCCTTTCCTAAAAATGACATTCTCTTACATAACCAAAGTTAAAATGGTCAAAATCAGGATGTTAACATTGATACGGTACTATTACATGATCTATGGACCTTTTTTGCCACTTGTCCCGTTGTTGTCCTTCACAGCAAAAGAAAATCCTAGATCCTGGGTAGCATTCAGTTGTCACCACTCTTTTGTCTCCTTTAATCTGGAGCAACACCTCAATCTTTCTTTGTGTTTTATGACGTTGATGTTTTTGAAGAGCACAAGCCAGTTCTTTTGTAGAATGTCCCTCTATTCAGGACCTCGCTCTCTAAAAACAACAACAAAACCTGCCTTAATGCTACACTCCACTATGGACCTCTTCTCTTTTTGGGGCCAAGTTTCCTGAAGAGTTAGAAGTCACTGATTGTCTTTACTTGCTTACCTCCCATTCATTCCTCAGCCTTTACAAACTGGCTTTCACTCCAATTGCGTTATTGAAACTGCTCTTGTTAAGGGGCACCAATGAATTTCAAAATTTGTCAAATACAGTGATGATGTTAGTTTTCCTGCCTCTTCTCAGCTCATTCTGTGTGCACCTCCCTTAATAATCCTGTCTACTCCAGTAAGTCCCAAAGTCTGTATTTTCAGTTCCAAGGTCTCCTAAATTTCAGGCCTACATATCCAGGTTCCTGCTAAATATCTGGATCTGAGGGTCCACATACTCACCCATTATTTATTCCCTCCTGCATTTATCTCAGTCAACTCAGACTAAGACCTATTGAGCACTCACTATGTAGCAGTTACTATTACATGTTCCAGGGACTCAGAGTGTTACAAACTGAAATTGTTTCTTTCCACCACCTCATATCTATTTATTCTTCTGTATTCTTTGTCTTTGTGAACAGTATCACTGTTTATCTAATCATAGATCCAGAAACTAGCTTCTGCCCTCTTTCTCACCTTTGATATACCAAGTCCATTAATTTTATTTTCTGAATGTTTCTTATAACCATCCCTTCCTTCCCATCCTTGGTGCCACTTCCCTCTTTCAAATCTAAGTTTTTTAGCATGACATGCAAAGCCACTCATGATCTGGCCCCCCGCCAGCCTCTTGAGCTTCTGCCATTGTGGTACAATATGGTGGAGTCCTTTTGACTTTTACCCTGGCCAGACTGGCTGACTTGCGCTTCCTCCAACATACCATGTTCTCAAACTCAGCCATAGTTTTACACACGTTCCCTTTCCCTGGGATGCCCTCCCCACCGTTCCATCTGGCAAACCCTTGCTCATCCTACAAGTCACATTAAGAGTTAACTCTTCACTGGAGCCTTCCCTGAATACCCCAGGCAGATTTCCATCTGTTCCTTTTGCACACTGGACATATTTCCATTGTAGCTCTTTCCGGGTCCTATTATTAATGTTGTTTATTTTTATGTCTTTCTCTTGTGTTCTCTTTGGGAGCAAGACTATTCATCTCTCCATGCCTGCACCTAGCATAGTGCATGGCGTATAGTGAGTGCTTTAATCAATGCAATGAGAATGAATGACAACAGTGACATTTCCTCAGTTTGTAAAACCTGAGTTAGCCAAGAAATAAGACACTGTACTTAAACTATCACAATATACCTAGCAGAAACTTGATAAACTTTAAGGCCTTCTGACCTTATCAAGATGGAGCTTTTTGGGTGAAAGCTGGATCTATGCTTTTTTGGATAGGGATATCTTTTGCTTATTTTGGCATTTCTCAATTACCTTATCTTCAGAGAGAAATAAAAAGTCTGCTTAAGTCACGTCATTTTAAATGGACATATATTTAGTGAAGTTTGTTTGAATCTCCACAGTGTCTTAACCAAACCTAAGAAAACTTAAAGAAAGAAACAAATCTCATTTAAAAACTAATACATACATAGAAGTTTGAATATGTTATTAGAAATGCTGCTTTGGGTTTTTGATTGTTTGCTTGTCTGTTTTTTAGATTCGTTTGTGAGGGAACAGTGGAAGAGAAGATCTTGCAGCTCCAAGAAAAAAAGAAAGATTTGGCCAAACAGGTTCTATCAGGATCTGGAAAATGTGTTACCAAGCTCACCTTGGCTGACCTCAAAATCCTATTTGGCATCTAACTTCCTGTTTATAGGACTCAGAATAGTGCCACTGTTGGTTTGTCTTAGGATCTGAGGGTGATGACGTTGCCATGGTCCTTTGCGCTCTCCTTGGCATTCCATTTCACGTCAGGCCTTATGCCTTCCTCAAAATGAGGCAGATTCGAGGGTCAGTTATCATGTTAACCAGTTGGTTAATCAATCATGTTAATCAATCAACTTATTTAATGAGTGACATAGAAACCAAAAATTACTTCAGGTAAAAGAAAATGCAAAATGTATATAATGTTATAAACCAATGTGACCTAAATTAAAAAAAAAAAGAAAATGCTTTAGATAATTTTGGAAAGCAGTTCTGGGAGAGTTGTACATAAGCTGCAGTAAAAGCTCAGAAAGCCCTCTGTTGCTTTCTCTTCTCAGCTGATGCGGGACCCAGTGTTATTACCTTTTCTAATGCAGGCCCCACCCCATCTCTTCATCTCTCCTGCTAATGAGGCTGCTCTTATAACCATCTCTCTATGGGCCAAGCAGGGAGTGGACCCCTACGGCCATTCAGGCAGTTCTTCCTCTCAGGGTAGGATCAGGGAGGTGCTTGGTACATAAACAGTTGTTAGTATTTGTAGCATTGTATCATTCAGTATTTGGTATCATATCATTTAGTGTTATTATATCATTTAGTATTACTATCATATCATGTAGTATTTGTGTAATTTAATATCTATATTCTTTTTACAGTATTTGTACTTTTACAATTTTACAGTAATTGTGGCACTTAGTATCATTGTTTCATTTAGTATTGTTGTGTCATTTGGTGTTTGTATTATCATTGGTACAATCCAATAAATACGTTTGACAATGTAGCAGAGGTGGTGCTCTGCATTCACTAAAGCCCATTTCCTTTTCCTCCTGGGCACCCAGAGAGGCTACATTTCCCAGTCTTCACTGCAGTCACGTGGGTCCTATTACTGAGTTCTAGTCAATGGAGTGAGGGGAGAAGTGATATAAGTCATTTCTTATCTGCCCTCTAAAACTTTGTGAATGGGGGGCCAGCCCAGTGGTGCAGTGGTTAAGTTTGCACGTTCCACTTCTGAACAGCAGCCTGGGGTTCGCCGGTTCGGATCCCGGGTGCAGATATGGCAGCGCTTGGCAAAAGCCATGCTGTAGTAGACATCCCACATATAAAATAGAGGAAGATGGGCATGGATGTTAGCTCAGGGCCAGTTTTCCTCAGGAAAACGAGGAAGATTGGCAGTAATTAGCTCAGGGCTAATCTTCCTCTAAATAAATAAATAAATAAATAAATAAAATAAAACTTTGCAAATGATTCTTCATGCTTTTTTTCCCCCCTCATTGGCCCACTGGATGCAGAGGACCTGATGGAAGACCACAAGGCCCTAGAGAATTGTGAAGCCACTAGATCAGGGACTCTTCATCTAGTTTTTGGCCGTGCTCGCTTTTGGTAGACTATTAAGCCTTGGTTCCTGAATGACTGTGGAACAAAGCCTTCTCCATATGTGCTCCCCTTCCCACCCCAGCTCACCCACATTGGATGATGACATGATCAAGAAATTACTTCTTTGTAAGCCACTGAGATTTTTATTTATATAGCAGTTCATTCCCTGACTAATACACACTCTTGAGACTTTTATACTTGAGGAAACAATTCAGATTTCCTTCTTCCTGTTAGTAGTCGTTTCCAAAACACTTACTCTGCTAATTTCCACTAGAAAGAATTATAGTTCTTCCTGGATAGAATTATTACCCTTCTTTGAGTTGGGATTAGGAAACGAAACCCTGTGTTAACCCAGTCACAGTACGGACTGAGGCACTGGAGCTTAAACAAAGGTGCTCTCTAACGGTGAGGTCTAAAGGCCTACCAAGGTAAAGGCAGTATGGCCTGGTGGGAGAGTTCTGGTGGAGAATTTAGACTTCACTCTAGTGAAGGTCTGCATAGCTGGGGGCGTGACCTTAACAAACCATTAACTTCTCTATTGTTTGCTTTCCACATTTGTGAGATGGTCATTGTTTTCAGAACTCAGCAGCTGCAATGAGGTCCCTGATAAGATCAGGAAACAAAGGATGTAAGATTACCCTTCAGGAGTTATACTATGAGATCCAGACACCAGGGCAAAGATAGTGTCACCTGAGAAGCAATGGTTCCCAGGCCAGCAAGGATGGACAAACCCTGCCTCTGCCGTTTGCTGATTGTCTGTTAGGCTAGTTCCAGATTCCCCGGGCCTCGCAGTTCTTTCATGTCTAAGATGTGTGGATTAGCACATACCTCATTATGCTCTGCTGGGAATTTAGTAACAAATATACATACTGTAACCCATTTCACCAGATAGACAAATTGGTCACGTCAGTCAGAAGGCACGGTGGATGCACACTGTCAGTGTCTGCTCTGAGCACTGTTTAGGAAAGAGGCGGTGTTGACTGTAAGTTCGAGTATTCTTGCTTTTGGTTTGGAGATGGATGCAGGGATTATAACCTGCAGTCTTCAGATATTCGGAGCCCAGTGACAAATGTAATCTACTGTAAGGTTCCTTCCGGTATCTTAGTTTCTCTCGTGTTCCTTGTTCTGATTCTAAGCTAGCAGAGCCACCTAATTAAGTCTTGGGTACGTGACACTATCTAACACTGTTAACAGTGAGACACTATTGATGTGAAGTGGATGCGGCACAAGTTGGAACCACTGTCCTAATGGGATGGAATATACCAAACCTGCATCCTTAAATCCTAGCCCGTGGTGGAGATTTCTCATGAATTAATCAAGTAGTGTTCTGGTGTCCATCTCAGGCTCATGTTCATTTTTGTTGCTGTGAGTCAGTTTCTTAAGGTCTGGGCATGACAGGGTGGGTCTTTGCACCCTCTCGCAATGGGCAGCATCCCACAATGTGGTAATGTAATCGAGGTGCTGCCTGATGAGATCTGCCAGTGTCAACCAGCCTTCCTTAATGTGACACCACAACCGCTGGATTTTCTTTCTATATCTACCTGCCTACTTCACCAGACTTGGGCAAGGATGAAATGAGGTAATAAATGCTTTATAAACCGTGAAGCGCTGTACAAATGATACTGTTATTGCTGTGGGACCAGGTCTTGGACTATGAGAATAAAACAGCAGCATGGGTGCAGCTGAAAGAGCCAGATGGTGAACATCTGTCACCGAAGCGCAACACTGCTGAGCTTTACAAGGTGTTTCTTATGTGACAGAATTGCCTTCGTGGAAGGTTTGTAGTTTGACTTCTCTTTAGCAGTGTTGATCAAAAAAGGGCATTGTGCACGCCATGGCTGTATGGAATCCTGGGCCCCTTAAAAACCCTGCAAGGGTCTCCTGGTGCCATGCACTCATCATGAACAGCCATAGGTAGACCGATATCCATATGGGACGTGACCCCTTTCTCTAGCAATCATGTCTATGATTTAGAATGGCCATATGTGAACACTGGGTGGTTTCTTCTCTCTGATTGTCTCTGTTGTTGAATGAAGTGACTTTCAGCAGGGCTCAAGGGTGAAGCCTGGTTGTCCTGCACTAACAGGTAATCATGGAGACACCAGTGCTCAGTGTGGCCTCTCTGGTTATCCAAAATCATGATGCCTACTGTCATGCCTTGAGAGAATTGCGTTTACAAAGCAGGATATTTTACTGCTATTTCCTGTGTAGCATCTAGCCCTAGGAAAAGGCAGAACGCATTAAAAAGCATACCTGCAGGCACAAAGAGAATTATAATAGGAATTTAGAATTCCTAGGCATATAAGCTAGGTTAAAATGTTTTCATAAATAAAAACGAAATTAGGATCATTTATAGTACAAAGTACCACAGGAATCAGTAGCTAGCTAGGGGATGGAGATGGAAATGAAAGAATAGCCTAACCCCTAGGGAGAGAATGGAGAGGATGGAGCCGGGCCCGGGGGTTGGGCATTGGGGGGAGCTGAGGAAGGTGACAGACATGCAGCTACAAGGCCTTCACTAGCTTGGGTCCTTTTTACCCAGAATCCTTAGCTAAATCTGAGGGTAGGTAGAGATTATGTATAAAGGAAGTATGGGGAGAATACTTTTATTGCTTAGTTATTATTATTTTTTAGTGCCATCAATTCCATTCTGACTCCTAGTGATCCTGTGGACAGCAGAGCAGAACCCTGCCTGGTCTTTTTGTGCCATCCTCGCACCTCCAGTGTTATATCAGACAATGCTCCACTGTTGTTCATAGGGTTTTCATGGCCAGTTTTTTCAGAAGTAGGTGGCTGGTCCTTCTTCCTCATCTGTCTTAGTGTGGAAGCTCTGCTGAAACCTGTTCACCCTGGGTGACCGTGCTAATATTTGAAATATTGGTGGCATAGCTTTCAGCATCACAGCAACACACAGCCACCACAGTATGACAACTGACAGACAAGTGGTATGGTTCCCTGACTGAGAAAGGAACCCAGGCTGCTGCGGTGAAAGCACTGAAATTTTACCACCAGACCACCAGTACTGGCTAATTATTCATACATTAATTCAAAAACATAAAATTTGCCAGGGACTGCTGGGAACTGAAAATATAAGGGTGAGCAAAACCAAAACCAATCCCTGTCCTCCTGAGGCTTACAGTCTGGTGGGGAGACAGGCATTATTCAAATCACGTATGGCTGTGAAGTGGCAGTGGTGATGAGTGCCACCATGGAGAGGTGTGAGTGGCTGGGATGGCACAGAACAGTGATTTGACCTAGTTAGGGAAGACCTCTTTGAGGATGTCATGAAGGAATTGAAATCGATATGTGGAAGCTAACAAGGCAAAGAGTGAAATGCGTCTTCCTCTCTTCTGCTTTTAGTTAGCATCACTTCACCCAACTGCCTCTTAAGTGAGCTAAACCTGACACGTAGTGTACATCCTCTGGGATAAAGCCGAGTAACTCTTGCATTTTAGAGATTAGAGCATGGATGGGTTGACAGGTATATGTGTATGTGTTTTTATCCAAGACAGCCAAGGTGTTTATCCTGTTAGAACATCCCAGAGGACGGAGGCTGTAATTTGTGGCTCTCTTTTCTTACCTGTAGCACCAGAGGTATAAGTTACATCATGATGCTGCAGCTTGTTGACGCTTCAATGCTCACAACTGAAAGGTGATTTCTGAAGCTCTTTGTGGCACTGGGGACAATTCGTAAATCCTCAAGCTTCTTTTTTTCCTCACCTTGGAGTCTTAGGCTCTGCAGATCACTCTTACTTTCCCGGGTCCTTCAGCTGCCAGGGCAGTTGAATTAAGTTGAGTTTAGACTCCATCGTAGCACAGGCCAAGGACTCGTCTCCCCCCACCCCCTAACTTTCTTAATATTTGTAATGGAATTGTTACCATTAATATTGTTTAAAGCCTAGGGCATTTGCCAGAACCTACATGTCTTAAAAGTTTTCTGTTGCAATATAAGTTTGTCCAGAGTAGAGTTATCCAATTACAGAAACCTTTTTCCAACTGAAATAAATGATAAGCTTTTTATCCTCCGTTCTGAAATCTGATTCATAAAAAGACACATGGGGAAAGAAATGATGTAATACAACAAGCTTCTTCATAGCAAGCAATTCCCTAGATATCTGAGGTAATTGGAAAATTCAAGGCTTGTCCCTAAGGTGTGTATAATTTATCCAATAGGTTTGAGAGAAGGTTTAGATTTTTTCCAAGTGGTATCTGGTTAAATGACAAATATTGGAGTTTGGCGGAAGGAAGCCTGCCTTGTAGAAACAGATAACAAGGAGATTCAAAGTAAAAATTCTACCAATTAGATCTTTATTCATTCAACAAAATATTGATGAAGCCTCTACTATGTGCCAGGAACTGTCCTATATGGGGACAGTATAGTAGTTAATAAATGTCAAATCCATGCCTTCATAGAGCTTACAGTCTAGTGTGAGAGGACAGACATTAAACAGGTATTTGTTGGATGTGATGAAGCCGAGAGAGGGTGGTGGGGAGTTGCTATTTTATATAGGGTAGTTAGGAACCTCCCCAATGCAATGATATTTGACATAGGAGCAGAAACCTGAGGAAAATGAGAGAGTGAATCATGTAGGTATCTGTGAGAAAAGCATTTCAGATGAAGCGACAGTGACTGTAAAGGCCCCAAGAAAGAAAGTACTTGGGGAGTTTGAGGAGCCCCAGGCAGGCCAGTTTAGCTGAAATGAGTGATGGAGAGGGGATGGGTAGGAAATGAGAGAAGAGCGGGGATCTGGCTCATGCAGGGTCTAACGTGCTGATGTGAAGACTGGCTTTGTTCTGAGTAAGATGGGAGGCCATTGGAGAGTGTTGAGCAAAAGAGTGACATACTCTGATGTATTTTTAAAGGACCTCTCTGACTGCTGAGTGGAGAATAGACCATAGAGGGGTAAGAGTAGAAGCAGAGAGGCTAATTAGTAGGCTGTTACAAAACTCCAGGTGAGAAATCTTGGTATCCAAGACCAGGATGGTAGCAGGGGAGGTGGAGAGCAGTGCTCAGAAGGCGTGTTTTGAAGGGACAGCTGATAGGATTTGCCAGTGGATTGGATGTGGTGCATGAGGCTATTTGCTCCACCACCTGTAAGAATGGATTTGGATTTTCCTTTTAAAGTGGTGAAGAAGACTGCAGGAGACGCAGTTTCATGGTATAGGCAGATGGGAAGTGAAAATTGGAAATTGGGAGTTCTGTTTCAGACAACTTGAATTTGAGGTACCTGTGATACATCCAAGTGGAGAGGTTAAGTAAGATATTGGATAAAATCCTTTGGAATTTGGAGCTGGAGATAAATTTGGGAGTCATCAGTGTATAAATGGTATTTAAAGTCATGTGAGGATGAGAATCATCTAAGGAGTGGGAGGAAATAGAAATGCAAGAACTGATTCTTGGGGCTCTCCAATGTGTAGACCAGGGAGATAAGGAGGAACTAGCAAAGAAGACTGAGAAGGAAAAAGTCAATGAGATAGAATTAAGAAAAGTGATGCCACATAAACCAAGTGAAGAAAATGTTTCTTGGAGGGGGAAAGTGATCAGCTGTCTTAAATGCTGTTGATAAGTCAAAAAGGTTAAAGACCAAGAACTGACCATTGGATTCCATAATATAGATATTACTGGTGACCTTGACAAGAGCTGTTTCAGTGGTGTGGTGAGGATGAAAGACTGACTGGATTAAATCCAAGAGAGAATGCAAGGAGGGGAAGTAGAGATAGTAAACAACAGTTATTTTTGAGATCTTTTTAAAGGGAAGCAGAAAAATGGAGCAGTTATTGGAGGGGAATGAAAAAATTATTATGGACTGAATTGTGTTTGCCCAATAGATTGAAGCCCTAACCCCCAATGTGACAGTATTTGGAGATGGAAACTTTAAGGAGATAATTAAAGTCAAATGAGATCATAAGGGTGGGGCCCTAATTCAGTAGGACTGGTGTCCTTATAAAAAGAGGAAGAGACACAAGGAGTGCATGTGCACAAGGGAAAGGCCATGTGAGGACACAATGAGATGGCGGCTGTCTGCAAGCCAAGGAGAGAGGCCTCAGGAGAAACCAGTCCTGCTGGCATCTTGATCTTGGACTTCCAGCCTCCAGAACTGAATGAGAAAATAAATTTCTGTTGTTTAGGCCACCCTGTGGTATTCTGTATGGCAGCCCTAGCAGACTAATACAAAAATCCAGGGAAATTTGTTCAAGATGGGGAATATTGTAGCATTATTATTTTCTGAAATGAGCAATCCAGCAGAGGGAGAAATTGCTGGAGCAATGTTCCTGGGTTGTAGAGATGGAATGGGATCTAGTGGACAACTATAGAAGTTTGCATTTGATAGGAATATAGGTAGATTTGTAGATGTGATGAGAGGGTAGGGACATTCTCTTCTGAATCCTTTTACTTTCTTTCCTTTTGATTTCTTTTGTTTCCTCTTTCTTGGTGAAATGGGAAGCAAAGTCATAAGTGGAGAGGGGAAGTGGGATAGAAATTGGAGTTTGAGGAAAAGAAAGTATGAAGTAATTGTCTAGTAGAGTGAGAGAATAAATGGACTAGAGATGTTGTCAGTCTATTGGGCGATGCTGGGAGCCTACTGAAATTAGTGGTCACAGATTTAAAGTGAGACTAGTCATCATGCTCTTGTGTTTTTCTCCAGGACAATTCAGTTGGGTTAGACGGAGAGGTGGATCTAACCTAGGGTTTTGCTAGGCAAAAATGACAGAGGGAGACCACATGAAAGAGCGTGGTTATGATGATGGTCTGTAGAATCTAGGCTAAATAAAGACCATGAGGAAGGGTGAGAGGAATAGTGAGAAGGTGGTGGAATCACTGCATTGGGGATTCCAGGGAGGTAGAAGAATGAGAGTCAGGTTATTATACTTGGGTGAGCTGGAAAGACGGGAGGTTGTGGTTGTAGGATGCTTGAACTTGAGATTATGCAGAGGATGCAGTTGGAATCAAGGTCTAGGGTATGACTGACTGTATGACTAAAAAAAAGAACATTAGAGAACTGGTCATAGAATTTAAAGTGTATGTGGATAAATTATTCTAAGATTGATGAGGAGTAGTAACGGAGTTAACAGCAAGTTCGGTGCTAAAATCTTCAAGGGGTGATGGGGAATGATTTGGGGCTCTCTAGATGGCTGAACCATGGAGGGCTAGCAAGTTGTATAAAGGTGTGAGCTTCAAGGCTGGCCATTTCTAGAAAAGGAGGAGGGATAATGGTCTAGAACAGGATTTCTTAACAGAGGCACTATTAACATTTTGGACTGGGTAATTCTTTGTTGCGGGAAGCTGTCCTGAACTGAGCAACATTCCTGACTTCTATCCAATAGATGCTGGTAGCACCCTGTCCCCAGTTGTGACAAGGGAAAATGTCTCCAAGACTTACTAAACATTCTTTGGGGGGGCAAAATCACTCCTGGTTGAGAATCACTGATGTTAAAGCAGCAATGATGAGCTAACGGGACACCTACCTGTCCTCTGGGCCCAGTGAGTAAAAGGATCGAGGAAGAGCAAATAGCTAATAATTGAGAGGGTTACAGGGCCATCAAGTGTCTTCTAGGAAGATCAGATTTTGGTTAGAGAGAGGGCTAAAGGGAGTCTTTCCAGAAAAGGGTGAGAATATAGTGAAATATCTTAGTAATGGCTACAATATAGCTCACATCTTTGAGTCTTAAGGAGATGTATTCTGCGATGACATGACAGTCAATGTGTTTCATCTAATTACTTCACTTCCTTTGCCTGACCCAATTCACCACTCAAATGAGTCACTCACTTCTTAATGGGTGTTACAATGCAATAATTATATTTGATAGATGCTGAGTTTTTACTATATAAGAAATCAAGAGTCCCAGAAGAACACACAAAATGTATAAAGACCTTGGCAGGGCTGGGCACCAGTGCTGTGTACTTCCTCTCCCAAGAATTCTCTTCAGACTCTGATACCCAAGCAGATACCCTCTAGGAGTCAAAGCTTCTAGTTAATTTCCTAGGTATATGGACAAAAGTGACGACTACTCTCTGAAAAACAGGGTTGAGAGATGTGCAGAGGATTAATCTATCTAGATCACCTGGCATGACAAGCAGTGCAATAAATCAATGAGGTTCTATTTCAACACCATTCCCCTTTCATTACTTACTACTTGTATGCCCTTGACCCCAAAGTAATCTCTAGGCTCTTGGGGTACAAGATGAATGTGGCATAGAGGGGGAAGTGAGGGACCTCCCTCTACAGCTGGATCACATTATAACCCCTTTAAAGTGTGCTGGAAAACACGGATATCATGAAAAGAGGTTTTTTATTCTCTGAGGGAAATATCTAAATAACAGGTGGCTCAGGGAGAAATCTTCTATTCCTCTTTTAAGTTAAAACTTCTTTTAAGTTATATATCAAAAAGTAAGGGACTAAATTACCCCATGATCTCTAAATTCCATTGACATAGATACCTCCATACCTGTACAAAACAGAAGGGAGCTCCCTTGGGATGGAAAGAACACTGCCAACTCGTCATTAAGAGAAATGTAGTGTGGTCGCTTGTGCTCAACCATCCGCACATACAATCAGTGAGCAATTCACAAAAAAGCACTTGAACTCGAGAGTATAAGATAAGGCACTTTGTTTTTAATTCTATCAGTTTCTCAGAATTAATCAAGGTCTGGGTTCTCTGGTAATCTGAAGTTGAGCTTGCTGCAGCTTTAACAGGCCAACCACGTCCCCAGGAAACCGTCAGAGTGCCACGGTCCTGAGTAGACTCCTCGGTGCGCCCTGCCCACCTGTCCACATGCATTCCGACTTCTCGGTAAACTTCCCACAGCATGACCAGTGGGGACGACCCGGGTGGCCTTTGTGTCCATGGCCACAGCCTAGGTACCCACCTGCATGGTCCAAAGAGGAGACGGAAAAACAACCATTAGAGGGAAGTCCAGCAGTTACCATGGAAATTAAAGCTCCTGGCAGCATTCAGACTCGGGGATGTGAAAATATCTAATAAAAACTCGGTGAGAGGAAAAAGCTATCTGACCCCTCTATGGCTGGGAGGACCCTCAAGACTGATGACAGCAAATTAGTGATGGTTAGCTGAAGTTCTAAGAGTTATTTTAACTGCTAACTCAAGGAGATGAACTTGTTTGGATTTTAACTGAAAAACAATTGAAATAGAAGGGTAGAGTGGTAGAAACAAAAAAGAAGGTAGATCCTGAAGTCTTGATATGAAAGGGTGCAAAATCCTATCTTAAGGGCCACCATTACAGCAAGGACAAGACAGAATACTTTAAAAAAATACTTAGATCTCTTGCCTGAGCTGACCCTCCCCCTGGCCCCCCTACCCCCAAGAAAAGAGCCAGACCTAGTTCAATTGGTTTAATCATTCACTCCCCCATCTGTGCCTTGTTTGGAATTTCTTGAAGGTTTTAAAAGGAAGAGGATACATTTTTTCACTGCTCAGGCTGCTGGAAAGGGTGTAGACTGAAATAGAGTATCCAAGGGAGAAGCACAGGGCTCACAGGACTGGTGAACTGTATCAAAACTAAAAGAACTCAGGACCTCTAAGCTTGCTCTTTCAATTTTCAGAACAAAAAAGCTTTAAACAAAACTTCTAGAACTGTGGTATATTTATATGCACAGACTATATTCCTAGAAACAAAGCCTAAGTCTGAATATCCTAAACCTAGTGGCTGTGTGGTAGTTGGTTCCCACGGCTGGGAGACAGGTCCAGAGGGTGAGGACTTTCAAGACGACTGGTTCTCCTCACCTGGCATGGTGCCTCCACAGGCACAGTGAGCAGTTTTCTGGCCTCCACTGGAGCATAATGTGCAGCAGTGAAACACACCTGGGTGTGGGCGGTGCCTTTTCCTCACAGTCACAGTGAATGGCGAGCCCTTCAGTGTTCAGACCAAGAGCAAAGAACAAACAGCACCTTATGAGTCAACAGGGATGTGCTGAGCATCACATGAACTAAAAGGCTTGTAAGTCACAGAGCCTGCCCTTGGAGGCACAAGGACAACAGGAGGGAAACAGAGACTAGGGGACAATCCAGCTCAGCTGACTGAGGCCAGATACAAATGCAGTGAAAGAGTCAAAGAATCTGTGCCACCCTTCTAAATGGAGACCTCTTGATACACTAGTAAGCCAATTTGTGCCTTAGCATCACTGACTTCCCTCTCTATCTTCTCCATTCTTGAGGAATTTCGGGTAATTAGTAGAGCACTGTAACCACAGGCTAGGCCATCCTGTGGTCCTTTCTGCAAGTTCTCAGCCACACACCTCCTCCCCCACACACTGACCTAGTTCCTCTCTCTCCACCCCTCCCATCCTAGACTGTTTACCCATCCACTTACTCTGGGACGGTGAAGAAATATGGAAAGGAGGTTAAGAGTGTATGGTTAATAATTCTCAAATTAGAAACTTTCCTACCTGCCCCCTTTCCTTCAAGGATAACTTCCATTCTCCAATTTCTATCCTATGTTAAACAATAAATATTTAATAAGTGTTGCTATATTCCTATCTCTACATGAGGACCACGCAGTCTGTGAAAGCACAAAGTGGAGACTGGCACCTTAGAAGCCTTTCAAACATTAAATCTCTCTTCCTTTAAAGAGTTTACAATCTATTTTAAAGACGACTTGGAGTTCAAAGACATGAGTTCAAATTCTGATTTTGCTACACAGGTAGTGAGTATTGTAGCAAGTTCCGTTTCTCAGTTTAATCAGATGGTGATCCCCATACCTGAGTGGTTTGGAAGAAAACTGAAATAATGTATGCAGAAACACCTAGCCCGTTCCTGCATACTGTAACTAGGCGAGCAATAAGCGGCTACTGAACATGAGTCTTCCCAGTGCACAGACCAGGAGCCTAACATCATGACACTGTATGGAATTTTATTGTCCCTGTCAGTGTTGATTTCTGGTTGGAGGAAACCTCTGACTACTCGAATGTCAGCAGAGAGATTCTTTTGGACATATTGAGTATTACATGGCCAATTTTTAAAGATTCATAAGCTCTAAACCAGAAAGTGTTACACTTGTCTGTGGAGGTGGTGTAGTAACCATGGTAACAGATGAGCATATATCTAAACAGAGTAGAGAATTACGTGGGCAGATGGTTACACAGACAGATGACTGGTCAGTTGAGAGGAGAAGGCATAACCCTCCCACTTGTGTTCCAGTAAGTCCATGTCCAATTGTAGTCTGAACAAAGCTGGAAAATCCTGAGCTAGGTTATATTTCTGGAATGTACATGCTTGTCTGCTGGTAGATTGCCTCCTGTGATCAAGCATCGTTCCCAAGTTAAGAATTCCAACAAAGCAACTGGGAGAATGATAACATCCAAGCACAACTGCCAGGAGGTGACATAGGACTAGAGAATTCTTATGGTCACCAGCATCCTCTAGAATGAGAATTACAAAAGCTGGGCCATTTCAAAAGGGAAGAGAATGAAGAGAATCCTATTCAGTCCATCCCTCGATACAACTGATCCTATGAGAAACGTCTCCACATCCTAAGATGACAGAACCCAGAGGGGCCAGGGTGAAAGGAGTTCAGGGAAGCAGATGCACGGTCTTACTCACCTGCACGTGCTGCTCTTTGATGCAGACCCACACAGTATAGACGCCAGCTTCCTTAGGGGTATAGGAAATATAGTATGTCCCATCCTTGTTATCGTGGACCATCGTTCTGACTGGGCTGAATGAAGATAAGAGTTCAAAAAACCACTCACTCTCACAAGTCTGCTTCAGTTGCCTATGATTTTAGGATGTAAACCCCATACCATAAATTCAATATTAAACATCCCCCAAAGCAGGATGCTGCTTCTAATTGTCTTGGAAATTAATTTTACAACAGAAGGTAAGCAACATAAGAGCTAATTTAATCTGACATTCAATGAATTCCTTAAAAACTGTGTGTTCTCTTCGAAGGGCTTCTGTTGTATCCTCTTGCTCTTTGTCCTCCCACTTCCTTCCTCTAATTCCAGAGACTCATAGCTATGCTTCCAGCACGACTTAACAGCAGAGTGGGGTTGAATTTTGGGAAGGGCACAATTCAGTCTAACATAGAATAATTTTCAGTCTATTCAAAGCTTGAGATGAAGACAATCTGAGGGGCAGATTAGACGTTTGGGAGAGAATTGAATACAGGCAAAAAACCCACACAAGAAAACACATCTGGTCCACTTGGTCATGTCACATTTCTTAATAGCATCACGGGGAGGCAGGATATAACCACCGCAGCTACGTCTTCATTCTTGAAAAGGACCTCCAGTTTCCAGTTTCATCACCACTTACTAGCCATGACATCTGTGTAATACAAACCTGTCTTTCTTATCTTTAGGGACAACTGCGACTTGAATGTTGTCTCCTCCCCTGCCCATGCTGTCTCCTGCTGCATCCTTACAAAGCAGGGTGAAAGTGGCTGGCTGTTTCTCTCGGGCTCTGTGGAGGTCTGCAAAAGATAAGCCCTTAGTCCTCACCTCAAAGGCCAACTGCAGTGACTGCATCCTCAAACCAGGCACCATCTTGCTTTTTCTCTTTAGAACAAAAGGGTGTGCTTCCTGTTGACTGTAATCACCCTGCTCTCTCTTTTCCTTTTCTGTCTCCCAAAGCATACCACTTGAGAGTCCCTCCTGGTAAGCCTGGTCTTGGATCACATATCCAGGATAACTTCCGGCTAACTTCAGCGCTAAGGAAGCTTTAAGAATACTCAGGATTGACCCAAGCATTCAGAGAAGAGGGAGGTCGATATCCCCAAAACTACCCTCTCTGAGCTGCAGATCCTGCTGGAAAAGGCAGTGGGTACAGCTGACCCGCTCAGACTCTTCAGGTTGTGAGATCCTCCATAACACGGTAGCTCGTGCCAAGGAGTTGGGGGAATATTCAATAGCTACATCTCCTAGTCCAGCAGTCAGATGAAACAGGGCTTCTTAACCTGTTCAGGGCTTTATGAACTACTGTGAGGTCTACAGAGAGGCTTAAGAAGGGTCTAAGAATCTCCTGAAATTGTATGCCCAGGATGGTGTTTCTTAGGGAGAGATCATTCTCAGAGATATGACCTCCACATAGTTAAGAATTCCTGTGCCAGAGTCAGGATGACTCTAGGATACAATCTTCCTGTCAGGACTGATCTATGAAATATAAGTTTGAATAACATGCTTCTTTTAGGAATAGAACACTGGGGTCAAAAGAAACTGTTTTTCCCCCTACTGAATGAAATGCCTACCGTATTTTAAATGCCAATGATATGTGGCTTATATGAACCAATAGGGCATAGACAAAAATAAACTAATCTTGTCTTCCTCACTTCTCTGAAATTCTCTTCAGAACTTGATCCAAGCAGTCCGGGGCCCGCCATGGTCTTCTCTGAGCAGGCAGCATTTCGCCCCGCCCTAAAGTCAATGCTGTTATCTCCTATGGGTACTGTCTCTGTTCTGCATCTGGTAGAAACAGTATGATCCTTGAGTTCCATAGTAGTTACTACTTTTCTCAACTGGAAAAGGGTCAAGCCTCACCCCTGTATGGGATAGTAACTATACCCTGACCAGAACAAATCAGAAAGGAAAGGGCAAGGGAGGGGTCACTGTCCTCTGGATCAGTATGTCTCTCTCTCCCTTGGTAAACTGGTCAGCAGGGAGCTCTTTCTAGCTGAATGAAGGCCCTAGCTGAAAAAGCTACAAATCTTTAAACACCACGTCCCTGTCCACTGCCCTCTCACTGTCAATGGGAAATGCTTTCCTACCTTCTCCTTGAAGGACACATTTGGTTGGATCGACCTCTTTGGTATTGATGGTCCCATAAACTTCATAGCCCCGGCACAGGCCTGCTTTCCCCTGAGGAAAGAAGCATATCTTATTGTTTACTCCGGGATGGACACTATATTCAACTTGGTTCAGCTTCGTGAGCCGCTCCACCACCACCCCCTTGGTGATGAGGATCTCCAAGTCTGAGCCACTGGTCAGCAAGTGCTGGGTGAACTCCACTCCAGTCCGCATGTCTGCCAGCAGCTGCTCCAGCTGTGCCTTCTGCAGCTGCAGCGAGTTCTCCTTCTGCACCCGTATGTCTTCCAGCTGCTTCAGCAGCTTGTCCCGATGCTCCTCAATGGCCTTGATGTAGCCCTCGGAGAATGTTCGGACATCGGCTGCCACGGCCTCCACTCGCTCCTGGAGGGCACTGTTTGTCCCTTTGATCTGTGCCAGGGCTTCCTCCAGGGCCTCTACATGGGGCTGGGTGTCTTTGAGGAGCTCCCGTACAGAGTCCCCATGCTTGTGGATGACATTGCTGGTGAAATCGTAGGGGTGCTCCCGGTGCTCTCCCACCACGCAATCCCGGCACACAGGTTGGTCGCAGAGCTCACAGAACAGCCTCAGCTCCTCTGCAGGGTGAGCAGGACACAGAATGGGTTTTCCAATCCGGCTGTAGGCTTTCAAGTCTTTTAGGTCCACCATGGTATGGTAAGTCGTTTTCTTCTGCCGCCTAGTGGCAAACAGAGTCAGGAATAGGAAATTAGGGAACCAATCTACTTGGGAAACAGTTGCGCAGTTTTAAGAGCATGGGCTCTAAAGTCAAACAAATCTGAGTTCAGTTCCTTGCTCTAACCTCTTACTAACCACATGATCCTCTCTGATTCCAGTTCCTCATCTGCACAATGGGGATAATACCTACCTTAAAGGCTGTTGCATACAATAGCAGACTAGGGCTTTCTGGCTTGGCACATGACTTTGCAAAAGGTTGCAATGCTAAGACTCCATCCTGGATCTCTCCCCAAAGGGTTAATTTGACAAGTTTAGACAAGAGGCACAGCCTACTCCAGCAAGCTAGAGGTGAGAGTGTGGGGGGAATCCAGCACTAAGAGACAGAAACTGTGCCAGATGACACAGCCATAAACCCCAAGCAATGAAAAGAGCTAACTGGCCCTGATGGTGTCTCACTCAGCTTTCATCTAAGATTCTGATAAAGTATTTCCTTTGATCAGTGCCTACATCACCCAAAGCAACAAGCTGGAATTTTCCTCAACAAGAGTCATCATCATTATTAGAAAGAGTGAAATTAATGTTCAGTAAAATCAAAGCTCTCTTTTAATTCCCCTTTTTTTTGTTGCCCTCTGGAGATTCAGGGAAGTCCCTAGGATATCACAGTGAGTGGTCAGAGTTCCCCTGTTAGCATGAGAGCAACTTGAAGCTAACATGCCTATTCTGGCACCAGAAGAGTGGAGAGAAAACAGGGTCAGCTGATTAGCTGGCAGCAAGGTAGTCATAATTACAAGTTAAAAATAGAAAGACTGAAGAGTACTAACTTGTTCTGTTGGTGAGGCCAGAAAACAAATGGAAGGCAGAACTTAACTATTTTAGGCTAATCCTAAAACCTTGGCCATGTTATATTCTGATGTCCTTGAATGGGGGAGGGGGTTAAAAAGGGACAAGAGTGATTTATGTGACAAACTGTTCACCAAATGCCATACAGGTATAGTCTGCACCCCAAGTAGCACCCACCAGCCCATCTCACCAAGCTCCAGAGTAACTGTAGGGTACAAGGCAAAGGCTGAGGTGGGCCCCCCAACCAGCACCCTATACTGGGAAGGCAGCATGGATTAGCAGAAAGAGCACAGAATGCAGTCAGAAAATCTGGATTTAAAATTCAGTTCTGTTATACACTACTTACCAGCTGTGGGACCTTGGCAAATCACAAAATATTGCTGAACTTCAGTTTCCTCAAACAATAAATAGGGGTGAAAACAGTGCCTGCTTTTCTCTAAGAGTGGCAAGGATCCAATAAGATCGAGGGCAGGGGCTATGCTGTTATATTCATTCTGTTTCTCCAGCACCCAGTCCAATTATTCACTACACAAGTGATGGATGAACCAAGGAAACTGTGAAGGTGCTTTGTTAACTGAAAAGGACTATGCAAACCTTTGATGCTATTATTACTATGGGTATTACATGAGGCTGCAGGGGTGAACTGTTCGAGAGTATTTGCTATCACATTGTATATTGCTCCTTGACCTTCTACGCCATTTCAGAAAATTTTCCTTTCATCTGCTCACCAAGGGATTTCTCTGTCTTGACACCTCTTTGTACTCTGCTCTTAAGCCACACCAGGTGGAGTATCCCATCTTTACCTATGAGCCTGGCAGCAGAAGTGGCAGAGATTGGCTTTGCAGGTCTGACACCTCTTCTCCACTTCCCTGTCGTTGCACAGGTCACACACCAGGCCCTGGCCTTCCCCACGCAGACTCTCCAGCATCACATCATTCACGGCCAGGTGGTCTATGGTTAAAGCCTTCACTCCACCCATGGGCAGGTCCACCTGAGCATCACATACCGGACAGAGGATGCCGATCTGCGGCTGCAGACTGCGTGGCTTGAGTTCCTGGAATATTGACCCCTCAGAGCTTGTGTCAGAGTCTCCCCCTCGGATGTCCACTACTGAGAAGGGTTCCAGCTGCTCCAGACATGTGGTGCAAACTGTGTGCAAACAAGGCAAGAGCCTGGGGACTTTGAAAAGCCCCATGCACAGAGGGCAGTGAGTCTTGCCTGAGTTCCCAAGAGCAGTCCCACTGGGGAGTTTGCCCATGAAGCCCATCAGCGGCTTCCTGTTTTCTGACATATTCCCCACGTTTGTGCCCAGTATCAGAAAACGCTCTGGGCAGTTCTATAAGGAAGCAGTAGGTGATTAAGGCCACCCAAAGAGAAAGTTTCCAGAACTTGAGTAGAGACCATGGGGACTCTCTCGTCGGCAAATCAAAGGGCAAAAGGGAAGAGGATTCCTCAAAGTAACCATACGCAAATCTACTCAGGAGGGCCCCCTCCTTTCCACTGCATCCCATACCAGACACGCCCACACCCTCCTCTGCACCCCAAGTCCTTCTCCCTGCAAGCGCTTCCGGGTCTAGGTCGCGAGCTAGTCCTGCTGCCAACCCCTGGGCCCCTGCGCTTCGCACGCCCTCCACTACCACCCCCCTCCCGCCGCCCGCCCCACTGGTCCCGCGCCCAACACGCGACAAGAGCCACCCCCGCCCCCGCGGGATGAGGTAGCGGGGCCTCTCGCTCTTTCCCTTGACCCGATACTCCGCAGAGGGCACGCGGAGAGAGAAAAGCCTCGAGCCGCGACGGCTGCTGGGTTGCCACTGCCTCCCACGCCTCGGCCCAAGATGCCCGAAGACTGCGGGCCCTTGCACCAATCCCAGCCCGGTCTATTCAGGCGAATCCAATCACCGTCCGAGAGGGGCGGCCCTCGCCGCGGCGAGCCCCGCCGCCCTCCAGAGTGACCCCAGAAGCATCCAATAAGCTTTGGAAGTTCCACATCTTCCCCCGTCCACTCAGCAGGAGAGGGGAGGGGCCAAAGTAGCGGCCGGAGGCGGGGCGTGTGGAGGGCTGCGTCTTGCGGGGAGGAAAAGAGCGAGGCAGGGAGTGAGTGAGCGGCATAGTATAGCCAGCGTCACTGTCCCTTTCTCTATCGCTGTGGCGACCAGACAGGCCAGAGGATCACTTAAAAAGCCGCGCTGATATGCCCCGGGGACGATCTCCTTCGGGCCCTCGGATTGGTCCCACGAACCCAGACTGGGCCCTCCCATTGGTGAGTGGCGCTGTCAGTTGGCTCCGACCTCAGCCCAGGGCCTGCTGGGAGTTGTAGGACGACCGTTTTCCTGGTTCCCGAGGGTCCTGGTGGGGCGGCGGTCGTTTGTCTTCCGCGCGGGTGTGAGCCTGCGAGTTCCCCCTGGGTCTCCCCAGCTCGTTTTAGATCGGGAGTCCCTCAGGCCTAACACGCCGCTTCCGGGAGCTCCTGCGGCTCGCTAGCTCCTGGCTTTTTCTGGGGTAAGGCCCCTCAGGGTCTGGTTCTGGGGACCCGTCAGGGAGACCGTTGGACCGAGGTCCAGCAGTGAGGCCTTCGTTCGGCCCCCGCCTGGAGCTCGACTCCCCATTCTCGGGGCTGGAGAAGCCGTTTGACCCATCGGGGCCGGGAGTGCGGATGGCCGAACGGGTTAAGTGTTGTCACAGAATTCCACAGTCGTGTATAACGGAAAGGGAGCGAGTTTGACCCGCCGTTTTTATCGGTCAATCAAGGAGGGCCGGTGACTGGTCACAATGGGATCGTGGAGGATGTCAAAGTGGGATAGCGCTTTGTGGGCTCACAGACTCGTTGAGAAGATGAACACACCAGGCGCCCTTTACAAGTTTTTTGTCTCCGTTACGAGTCCTTACGAGGGGGTCTCCTGATTCGGCCCTATGGGGCCTTTGCTGCACCTGCGATCTAGGACCTAGTTCTTGAGAATTCCAGAAATGGTAACACTCTAGCTCCTTACCCTCCAATTGTTCCCATCATCTCCAGTCGCCTAAGCCTGTCTGATGTGCCCGATTATCTCACTGCTTGCTTTGATCATGCCCTTCCCTGCTGGATTTGGACCCAATGGGCAACCGTTTCCTTGGTGTCTTGTTATCCATTTTATGCTATAGGCACAGTGCCTGGAGCCTAAACTTTCAAAAATACGGAATCTGGAAAAAAAACCAAAACAACCCAGCAACTTGTTGACTCCAAAATGTGAAAAGAAAACTGTAAAATAAAAAAATTGAAATGTTTGGCCATTTCCAAAATAAAACGTCAGTGAGTCAAATGCCACTTTTATATAAAAATTACATATAATTTCCAAAAGAAAGCAGGTCTTAGAATAGTCCTTACCTGTATTTCTTCAGCTTCTTGTCCTTCTCTGCACCTGCCCTGACTCAGAATCTGCTTTCTCCCCTCCAGTGTGCTGCAGTAAGTTACGGAAACCACGCAGACTTGAGTTTGCTATGTCTTTCTCTGAACTCGGTCTCAACCCTCCCTGATGCCTGGTGATGCTTTGCTTCATGTCATTTTCATGCTGTATCATATTTCCCATGGTAGGTGTTCCAAACCTCCCTTGTTTAAGAAGTGCTTTACAATTTACATGGGCTTTCTCTCATTTAATTTTTCAACAACTCTAAGAAGTCTGGTGGCCCGCCCAAGGTAACACATCTCAGATGTGAATTCTGTCTTATGATGCCACGTTTTAAGATTCTACCCCCAACCACCTCTACCCTTTCCTTTTCCAGCTTCTTATGCATCTAATCCCTTATATACTCAGCAGGTAACTGCCTTTCATTGAGTGAGAAAAGCAATTCCCTCCCTTTATATTTAAAAATCTGATTCAGCACACCTCCTCTCGTACCTCTCCTTACTGCCTTTCTTTTATTCTAAGGTTAACCCCACAAGACTTTTGCTCTTTATCCCAACCTCTCCCACCTCCTCAAAACCTTGCTGCTCCTGTGTTTTCAGTCAGTCCTTTACTACCATATTCTTCTGCCAAGAATTGGGACCAAGTCCTAAAGGGGGGAACAGATGCTCCCTTGACTGGGCTGCCTTTCAACTTGCTGACCTTTGTGACTCTCACCACGTTTCTCAAAAGAGTAGTCCTACTTTCTGCTTTCATCACCATTTTCTCTTTATCACCATCGCCACTCATTTTTTTCCTCCTCCAAGTAAACTAACTTTCCAGTCCTCTTTCCTGGTGAAATTTTTCTCCTGTAGATCACAAGTGACCTTGACACTGACCTTTTCTCAACACGCAGTCTCTTTAGTATTCACCATTGTTATGTATTTCCTCAGCCTTAAAACTTGCTTCCTCCTTGACTTCTGAAATACTCTACTCTCCTGGCCTTCTAATCTCTTGAGCTGCTTCTCACACTCTCCTTCCTCCACTTTATCCCCTACCGTTTCTCTCTGCATTTCCTCTGATGCAGTTAATTCCTGGATCCACGCTTTTGGTACTGACCTCTCCTCTGAGCTTTGGTCACAACCATCTATTATAAATCTGCACTCAAATGTGTCCCCATCACCTTAAGCCCCACATATCTTAAACTTCATTGAACTTCTTTGCTCACTGAACTGTGCTCTCTGAATTTTCCTATTTTGTTGTCTCAATGATGTAATCATTCTCCTTTCCCTCCGGCTTGAAACCTTATAGTGCTCCTGGCCTCCTTTCTCTTTTTCCATATCCAGGCAGGTATCAATTTCTTTCCATCCCCACTGCCAACACCTTACTGCATTGAATTTTAGGATGATACAGGACCCTATCACCCTCACGTCAAGTATTACGATAGTCTCTGAATTATCCCTCCCCTCCATTTTTTTTTCAATCCATCCTATACATTTTTTCCAAATTAGTTGTAAAAACATATAAAAACATGGTATAAATCAGTCTTCATTCTGAAAGATTCAGTAGCTCCCTATCTCCATAGAATAAAACCTGATTCCTTAATAGATTCATAAAACTAGCCTTTTAGTTATTCCCTAAACATGGCCAAGCACACTTCTTGGTCTTTGTCAATTTTGTTTGCAAAGTTCTTCCACCTTTATTTACACCTACCCTTCCTTCTATGTCAGGCTGCTTGATACGACTTCCTTACAACTTTCCCTGTTGTTTCAAGGCTCCAGGTTTGAGCTCCAGTACCTCTTTTGCCTATACTTTGCACTTTGCAGTGTGTGTTACATTGTAGTATTGTGTTTTTATTTGTTGTGTATGTATACGTATATATGTGTGCATGTGTATATGTATTCCTATATAACATAAAATACGTGTGTGTGTATATATATATAGAATGTATATAGGAGATATATATATATATATATTCTTTGTCTCTCTGTTAAGATGAAAAACCCTTGGCAACCAACCTAATGCCTACGTGGTAGACTTCTAATAAAGACTTGTTACTGATGAGACAGGGAATGATGAACTCAAATAAGGAGAACAAATAGGACCACATGTAACCAAGAGTTTTGTGGATCATGCAGACCATGGTGATGGGGGTGAGATCACGAGAGAGGATCAGTTAAGGATTCTCTTTTCCCAGAATTAATTCGGTGCTTTGTTCCATGCTCATATACTGCTTCATCTTTCTGGAGACCTAGGGAGCAAATACTTACAGGGAAGTCCAAAAATCATAGGTTCAGAGGAATAGGACTGGTGAAAGTGACCAGGTCCATCGAGGTGTCTAAAGAGTTTCAGCCCAACCCTGCATCCCAGATAGAGAAAGTGCCAATGGCAAGAAGGCCAGGAAGGGAGGATGGCCCAGTGGAAAATCAGCCAGGTCTGGATTGGACATTTTGCTTGATCAGCACCACCAGACTGAGTGAATATATAGAAAGTGAACCAGAGAGCTATGTCAGACT
The DNA here is from genome assembly GCF_041296235.1 of Equus asinus. Lineage (NCBI taxonomy): Eukaryota > Metazoa > Chordata > Mammalia > Perissodactyla > Equidae > Equus > Equus asinus. The sequence goes on from NC_091805.1 coordinate 48,613,307, forward strand.
TTCACCATTACACCTGTTTCCATCGCTCAGCATCCTTCCTCCTTCCTTATTTCAAAGGAAAGAGAATCCTTTCTCCTAAGACTTGTGCTCTGAAACCCAGCTTCATCTGCTTCCTGCCTCTCGTCTGTCTTCCTCCTCTCCTTTCTGGCGGATCTTTCTTTCAGCTCATACCCATGCTTAAGTCTCTCCTTCTGCCCTATGCCCCTCTCTAGCTCCTGATTTCTCTCTGCTTCTTAAAAAGAATGGTCTCCACTTGCTTCTCTAATTCTTCTCCTCACATTTTACTCCTAAACACAATAAATCTGGCTTTTGCTCTCACCATTCCTCTGGAATTGCTTTTGCCAAAAGTCCACAATAATTCTCTACTTGCTAAATGCAGCAGATACTTTTCAGTTATTATCTAAGTGAATTTGCTATGGCTTTTGACATTAACAACTTTCTTCTCCTTGAAAATTTCTCCTCCCTTGGTTGCCATAACACTATTCTTGATTTTTCTTCCATTTCCTGCCCCTCTAACCACTTCTTTTCTTTCTTCCTGCAGTGCACTATGTCTTCCACCTGGCTCTTAAGTGTTTCTATTTCCCTGGGTCCTCAGCCCTTTGTTGTTGTTGAGGAAGATTCTCCCTAGCTAACTTCTGTGCCAGTCTGCCTCTATTTTGTATGTGGGGTGCCACCACAGCATGGCTGATGAGTGGTGTAGGTCTTTGCCCGGGATCCGAACCCAGGAACCTGGGCTGCTGAAGCAGAGCACGCCGAACTTTGACCACTACATCAAGGGGCCAGCCCCCCACTTTTCTTTTTTTTTAAGCCTCTTCATCCTCCCTTGATTTATGTGGGATTTGGAGGTGATGTATGTAAAGCACCAGTTCACATGTTATATGGGCGTTCTTTTTACTGTTATCGTTGTTACCCACATCATATCTCTGAATTTACTCCCTCCCTTCCAGCCCCACTATTCCTGCTTTAGTTCAAGTTCTTATCATACTTTGTTTGGGTTACTAATTAGTGTACCTATTTCCAATCCATTCTCTATAATCGTGTTAGAGATCTTTCTGAAATTCCAATTGTTTTTTTTTTGTGAGGAAGATTAGGCCTGAGCTAACTACTGCCAATCCTCCTTTTTGCTGAGGAAGACTGGCCCTGAGCTAACATCCATGCCCATCTTCCTCTACTTTATACATGGGACGCCTACCACAGCATGGCTTTTGCCAAGTGGAGCCATGTCCACACCAGGGATCTGAACCAGCAAATCCCGGGCTGCCGAGAAGCCGAATGTACAAACTCAACCGCTGCGCCACTGGGCCGGCCCCTGAAATTCCAATTTGATCATGACCTTCTGTACCTTCATTTTGTCGTCAAATATCTTTTAAGTACCTGGAATATGTTTTCCCCAAATGTCTTCGTGGCTTTCTCTCCACTAGAAGAGTAAGTTCCATGAGGGCAGGGACTTTTGGCTATGTGCCGGGATACTTGATTGTGTAGAACAAGCAAAAATCTCTGCTCTCATGGAAATTATCTCGTAGGGGCTTCCCTGCACTCTACCTTTGCCAGCCCAGCCAACCTTGTTTCTTGCACTGCCTCACCCTGACCCCAGCAGGCGCCCTGAGCTTCAGCCTCTTTTGATTGTACAAGCTACTTGCTCTGCGTAGGACACTCTGCCAGTTCTTCTTTACCTAATTAATTCCTACCCATTTTTCAAAGTTCAGTTTTCAGGCATCAACTTCCTCAGAATCCTTGACTGACCAAGTCTTTATTAGGTGTCCCTCTGTGTGCTACCTATGGTACTCTGTGATGACCTCTATTAAGTCTTTCACATTCTGCATTTCAATTTTATACTTGCTTATCTGATTTTGTCTTCTGCCCTCACTGTGCCCCTTTCCTCCCACAGTAAGAAATCTTACGGGCAAGGGGCCATGTTTTATTTCTGTATCCCTAACATTGGGCACAGTGTCTGAAACATAGCATGGTTTAATAAATGATGAGTGAATAAATGGCTGAGATTCATGTTTAGTTTCCAAGAAACTGATCATATGACAGGACTGATGACTAGATAAATTTATTGTTTATTTCAGATAGATCATTTTTGCCTTCTGAGTTTTTTAGGAGCCTGATTCCTAAAACACAGAGTCTTTAGTGCCATCTAGTGGAAGTAGCTGCAATAAGAAGCTATACTACTAATAAAGGTTGGGCAGTGCAAACTCTGTTCTATTTTATTTTGAACTGAGACAGGTAGAAAAGGGAGAATTTGATTGCATTTCATTGTGGGTGCTTTGATTTTTGCCTGGAAATTCAGTGCGCCCTGAGATGATTCTAATGGTGAGATCTAACAAGTATAAATAGTCCCTTATAACTGATATTTTGTGATAAATGGCGACTCTTCAGACTTTGAGAAGGTGTAGGATGAAATGGCTGGAATGATCTGAGCTTTGGAGCTCTCCTTGTGTAACTGCCTTTAGGTCAGACTGGACTTCACGAGACATAAATTTCATTTTTACTTAACTACTTACCCTTTCAGAAAAAATTCTCCGTTGTCTTATCCAAGATCTTCTAGCTCTTCTCGCTTGACTCCTAGTTGTCTGACCAAATACTCCGCGATGACACCAAACATTCTGTAGTTGATGTAGTCAGGAAGCTGCATCCAATCTTAATTGGTTTGGCATAAAGATAAGCTGTCCTTAGGCTATTTATCCTTTATTGCACACTCTTTTCATCTCTTTTGTGAATTCTTTTTTCTATGTTTATCAAGTAATAAAGCTCATTATTAATCTTTTTTGAAATAAATGTTTTAAGGTGCACCTGATACATTTTATTAATGTATTTATTTTAAAAATTAATGTGGATAAATGCTTTGTGATTACATTGTCTTTATATAATTTATCTTCCATATAAAATATACATTATTAAAGTGGGTAATAATATAAAGAAAACGGCACATTTGCAGACTGGATTTTGTGCTGCATACGATGATAATTCTCATGATTAAAATTAGAATAGCAGTAGCGGCGTGCTCATACTGTTGGATTAGAGAATGGGTCATAAAAGGCATGTTTTGCACTCTTTATAATATTTCATTATGATTTAACATATGTTGTTTTTTTCCTCTTAGGATTCTTTTGTTATTTATATTTAATGAACATGTCAACTTGCAAGATTAGTCATGAAAATTTTTGTTTGGAAGAGGCTGTTTGTCTGGAATACGCTTGCCCCGGTATCTTCATGGCTTGCTCCCTACCAGAATGGTAAGTCTTTGAGGGCAAGGACTATTGTCTATTGAATTCTCTGTGTATCCACAGTATCTAGATGCATGCCTGGCCCGTAATTGGAGTCCCATAAATATTTATTAAGTAGATGTACGAGAAAATTGAGGCTCAGTTAGGTAAAGACGTTGGCCTAAGGTCACACATGAAGTTACTGGCAGAACTGGGGCAAGAATCCATGTCTTCTGACTCCCTCTCTCCAGTGGTTCAGTATAACACCTTGTCTCCAATCAGTACTGCTTTTAAATCCAGGCACCTCGGTCTCCTACCCTGGGCTCTTTGCTTTGAAAGGGCCCACCCTGGCCCTTCTCCAGTCATATCCCTTTCCAGAGGCCAAGGAATTCTAAGAGTACATCTCCCTCCGCCCCCCACACATTCTAGACTAGGGTCTAGCTACTGAAGATCCTGAAATTCCTTGACAAATAGCCAGAAGCCCACTTCTAGGACCTGTGCAGGCTCTTCTTCGGGTGTGGACAGGATAAATGTGTGCACACCTAGACCTCAGGTGGGGTCAAAGGGCAGCTCTTGGGGGTGGTGGAGCTTGATCAAGTTTATTGGGGTATCCACACATGTGTGTGAGGTCCCTTCGTTGGGTAGGAAGAGAAGAATAGACCACGGGCTGGATGCCTCTCTTTCTCCTCTTAGTCATGGCCCCTCAAATGTTAGGTGCAGACCTTCCTTCATAATAAACCTGGTTTTCCCCATGTATTTCCCCACAAATGTATTTCTCATTTAAAGGTTATCCTTACTTGAGAAGACTCAGAAGTGACTTGCTAAGGATCCACAACTAATAAGGTGTGGAGCTAAATGCATGACCAGTATCCTCAGGAATTGTTAAGTGCTCTATGCTTACCAAAACACTGATATATATGTATGTATATGGGTGCGTGTGTGTGTGTGTGTGTGTGAAGGGTGTGTGCATGTACATACATACATGTGTTTATACAGGTATTTTTTCACTGAGAAAATAATGTTTGATAAAAACATGCAAACAATGTAAAAGAGTGTAAGTAAATAGTAAATCTCCCGTGGCAGGCCCCGAGTTAGAGATAACCAATTAACAATTTTTTTTGTTAAAAATACCCGTATATTTAAAAACTTACCACCAACAATTTTTGAACTTTTTTATTTGTGAAACTTTAGATATAAGCTATACACAAGTAGAGAGGAAAGTATAATGAACCCTCGAGTACCCATCACTCAGCTTTACCAGTTAACAGAATTCTGTCATTTTTTTTTTTGAGGAAGATTGGCCCTGAGCTAACATCTGTGCCCATCTTCCTCTACTTTATATGTGGGATGCCTGCCACAGCATGGCTTGACAAGCGGTGCATAGGTCTGTGCCTGGGACCCAAACCAGCGAACCCCGGGCCACCGAAAAGGAGCATGTGAACTTAAAACCGCTGCACCACCAGGCTGACCTTGTCATTCTTCTTCGTACATTTCTCCAACTTTTACTTTTATTATCATTTTTCTTTGTTAGAGTATTTTAAATCAAATCCCAGATATATCATTTTATTAAATTATATTAAGATTACATTAAGATACTTATTTGTAAATGTTTAGATGTGAAATATTTTGACTTTTCCTGTAGACTTCTTAATTTTTAAAAATGCCATATACAGTTAAATGCCAATTTTATTTTATTTTTTCATTTCCTTCTTCATTTAGAAGAAGATTCAGATGGGAGTTAGGCATTTAATAATGATTTTTGTGACTATAAATAAAGCTAGTATGTATGCATTCTGCTGTATGTTGTGCTGTTTTCGTTGCGGGATTCTGTGGGACTGAATGTTTTTTTTTGTTATAGTCAGTCCACTTTCTCTTTTTTTCCTTTCCCTTCTTCTGGAAGAGCTGTTGAAAATGGTAAGCAAATAAATGCCTTTTCTCCCCTCACTTCTCTGAGTGATAGAACATGAAGATGATGACTATAAAAGGGCTGAGTGTGATTTAACGGAGTGCCTTTTCTAATTCAAATGATAGCTAACTTTTCTGAGCTAAAGTGCACCCACATCTTGGTAATAGCATTTAGAGCATGAGCAGATTCTCGTATATCATGGCATATAGAGAAGCCTATATATTAGTTCCAGGAATGTTGCTAGGAAATATAAATAAATAATGTTCCTCGTTGCAAGGAAATATAAATAATCCCCACCAACTAAGGCAAAGCCTAGTTATTTATTTTTATATTGACAGCGTTTTTTTCTTAAGTACCTATTTTCTAGGTAGCATTTAAATCTGTACCCCATTTTAATAAATTCTTCATTTTTTTGCACAGTGTGCAGGACCTGAAAGCTTTTTTCCTATTATTAATGAGGAGTACATGGTATTTTCAGGAACCTCTGGTGTGATAAATCCCTCTGTTCTTTGGCATTCCATGCCTCTCTTTTTGACAGAGTGCCATCAAGAAAAGCTTTGGATTGATACTATCGGGAGGGCTGGACTGGGGAGGGGGCGCACAGGGAGGGTGCTCTTGAATATCTGTATGAGAGGAGCTGAGAGGCAGCTCTCTGGGTGGAAGGAAGATTCCGAGATTTGTTTGTAAGCTGCATCGGCATAGCAAACCCCTTTTTCCTCCTCTATATACCTCATGTGGCTTGGTGTTGCCACTGCTCTAGACTTAGACTGTCCAATATGGGAGCCACTAGTCATATGTGGCTTTTGAGTACTTGAAATGTGGCTAATCCAAATTAGAAATGGTGTAAGTATAAAATACATGCTGGTTTTCAAAGATGTGTTATGAAAAAAAGAATGTAAAATATCTCATAAATAATGTTTTATATTGATTGCATGTTGAAATAATATATATTGTATATATTTTAAAATATAAACTTTATTTTTTAGAGTAGTTTTAGATTCACAGCAAAACAGCAGAAAGTGCAGAGAGTTCTCAGATATCCCCTCTCCCCAGACATGCACAGCCTCCCCCACCATCAACATCCTGCGCTGGGGAGATACGTTTGTTACAATCGAGGAACCAACATTGACACATAATTATCACCCAGAGTTCCTAGTTTACATTAGGATTCACTCTTGGTATTGTACATTCTATAGGTTTTGACAAATTTATAGTGACACGTATCCACCATTATAATATCGTACAGAATAGTTTCATTGCCTTAAAAATCCACTGTGCTTCACCTACTCATCTCTTCCTCCCCTCAAACCCCTGGAAACCCTTCATCCTTTTACTGTTGAAAGTCTTGCCTTTTCCAGGATGTCATATAGTTAGAATCATACAGTGTGTAGCCTTTTCACATTGGCTTCTTTCACGTACTTACTAATATGCATTTAAGGCTCCTCCAAATCTTTTCATGGCTTGATAGTTCATTTCTTTTTAGCACTGAGTAATGTTCCAATATATGGACGTACTACATTTATTTTTCTAAAAGTAGTAATATTTTAATAAAAATGTATTGAATAAATATATCATTAAAATTATTTTTGCTTGCTCCTTTTTACTTTTTGAATACAGCTTCTAAAATAAAGTTATATAGACTGCTCACATTAAATTTCTACTAGACAGCATTATTCTAGACCTTGGTAAAATGATGATGTTCCATACAACCTTCTCATTCCAATGCCTGCCTGAGTTTTGTTGCCTCCTGCAAAGAGCATTCTCCTTCAGGACTTGCCTGCCTTGGTTTGGTTGCCCTCAAACTACATGGGATTGCCACGCTTCTCCCCCACCCCTCCCAAGAGAGACTTACGTTATTTCATTCATTCTGTCAGGACCAGGTGGCAATTGACTAATTAGGTCCTTTACCACTGTGCTAGGTTCTCTGGAGCATATAGATATGGTCTCTGTGGCCAAGTGGGTTACAATAAAAAAGTTTTTCTTAGAAGAGCTGAAATAAAGCAGTAGGAGTTAAAAACTTTTTTTTTCCCCTAAAGATTTTAGTTTTCATTTTTCTCCCCAAAGCCTCCCGGTACATAGTTGTGTACTTTTAGTTGTGGGTCCTTCTAGTTGTGGCATGTGGGATGCTGCCGCAGCATGGCTTGATGAGCGGTGGCATGTCCACGCCCAGGATTCGAACCTGGAGAAACCCTGGGCTGCCGAAGTGGAGCGAACTTACCTACTCAGCCACGAGGCTGGCCCCCAAAATTTTAGAAATCTTAGAATTTATCTTACTTTATAGTTAATAAGTGATTAATATATTAATATAATTTCTAAAAACTAATTGGAATAGAGTTCATTCTATTATAATCTAATTTGTTCCTTTTTTGTTAGATCTGTTTATCTCATGCATTCTCAGTGGGAGTGATATTGCCTTAAGTGGGCAAAAATTAGTTCTTGGGGTATGAAAAAAATCTTACCTTTGTAATGTATAAATCACATACACATATACACATGTATATATATATATACACATATATACATGAAAGCTGGAGGTAAAAATTTAGAATCATCATACGTGTGTGTGTGTGTGTGTATGTATGTATATTTCAAAAAAACAGTATTTAAAACCAGATAGATATACAGTATATCTCTGTGTTGAAATTTCCTAAGGGAGGCAGTTAGAAAAGAATGTCTGAAAGCGTTCCTAGGGTATTGGTCATCAAAAACAGTTTGCGAAACACTGGTTTCTCTAGACTAGATATTCCTAGAGTGCGCATATAACAGAATGGGTTTTTTTTCTTTTTTTTTTTTGAGGAAGATTAGCCCTGAGCTAACTGCTGCCAATCCTCCTCTTTTTTCTGAGGAATCCTGGCCCTGAGCTAACATCTGTGCCCATCTTCCTCTACTTTATATGTGGGATGCCTACCACAGCATGGTGTGCCAAGCGATGCCATGTCCGCACCTGGGATCGAACTGGTGAACCCTGGGCCGCCAAAGCAGAATGTGCGCACTTAACTGCTGCACCACCGGGCCAGCCCCCAGAATGTTTTTTTTTTTTTTTTAATTGAGTTAATGATAGGTTACAATCTTGTGAAATTTCAGTTGTACATTAATGTTTGTCAGTCATGTTGTAGGTGCACCACTTCACCCTTTGTGCCCACCCCCCACCCCACCTTTCCCCTGGTATCCACTGAACTGTTCTTAGTCCATAATTTTAAATTCCTCATATGAGTGGAGTCATGCACAGATTATCCTTCTCTCGCTGGCTTATTTCACTTAACATAATTCCTTCAAGGTCCATCCATGTTATTGCAAATGGAATGATTTTGTTCTGTTTTACAGCTGAGTAGTATTCCATTGTATATATGTACCACATCTTCTTTATCCATTCGTCTGTTGCTGGGCACTTAGGTTGCTTCCATGTCTTGGCTATTGTAAATAATGCTGCAATGAACATTGGGGTGCATAGGACTTTTGGGATTGCTGACTTCAAGCTCTCTGGATAAATACCCAGTAGTGGGATGGCTGGATCGTATGGTAGTTCTACTTTTAGTTTTTTGAGGAATCTCCATACTGTTTTCCATAGTGGCTGCGCCAGTTTGCATTCCCACCAGCAGTGTATGAGGGATACTTTTTCTCCACAACCTCTCCAACATTTGTTGCTATTAGTTTTAGATATTTTTGTCATTGTAACGGGTGTAAGGTGATATCTTAGTGTAGTTTTGATTTGCATTTCCCTGATGATCAGCGATGATGAGCATCTTTTCATGTGCCTCTTGGCCATCAGTATATCTTCTTTGGAGAAATGTCTGTTCATGTCTCCAGCCCATTTTTTGATTGGGTTGTTTGATGTTTTGTGGTTGAGTTGCGAGAGTTCTTTATATGTTATGGATATTAAGCCTTTGTCAGATATATGACTTGCAAATATTTTTTCCCAGTTAGTGGGTTTTTTTTTGTTTTAATCCTGTTTTCATTTGCCTTGAAGAAGCTCCTTAGTCTGATGAAGTCCCATTTGTTTATTCTTTCTATTGTTTCCCTTCTCTGAGAAGGCATGGTGTCCGAAAAGATCCTTTTAATACTGATGTCAAAGAGTGTACTGCCTACGTTTTCTTCCAGAAGCCTTATGGTTTCAAGTCTCACCTTTAGGTCTTTAATCCATTTTGAGTTTATTTTGGTGAATGTGAAAAAGAATGGTCAATTTTCATACTTTTACATGTGGCTTTCCAGTTTTCCCAGCACCATATGTTGAAAAGACTTTCTCTTCTCCATTGTATGCCCTCAGCTCCTTTGTCAAAGATAAGCTGTCCATAGATGTGTGGTTTTATTTCTGGGCTTTCAATTCTGTTCCATTGATCTGTGCACCTGTTTTTGTACCAGTACCATGCTGTTTTGATTACTGTAGCTTTGTAGTATGTTTTGAAGTCAGGGATTGTGATGCCTCCCGTTTTGTTCTTTTTTCTCAGGATTGCTTTAGAAATTCGGGGTCTTTTGTTGCCCCATATGAATTTTAGGATTCTTTGTTCTAATTCTGTAAAGAATGTCATTGGGATTCTGACTGGGATGGCGTTGAATCTGTAGATTGCTTTAGGTAGAACGGACATTTTAACTATGTTTATTCTTCCAATCCATGTACATGGAATGTCTTTCCATCTCCTTATGTCGTCATCCAATTCTCTCAGAAAGGCCTTGTAATTTTCATTGTATAGGTCCTTCACTTCCTTACTTAAATTTACCCCAAGGTATTTTATTCTTTTTGTTGCGATTGTGAATGGTATTGTGTTCTTGAGTTCTTTTTCTGTTGGTTCATTACTGGAGTATAGAAATGCTACTGATTTATGCAAATTGATTTTATACCCTGCAACCCTGTAGTTGTTGATTACTTCTAACAGTTTTCCAATGGATTCTTTGGGGTTTTCTATATATAAGATCATGTCATCTGCAAACAGCGAGAGTTTCACTTCTTCCCTCCCTATTTGAATTCCTTTTATTCCTTTTTCTTGCCTGATTGCTCTGGCCAGGACCTCCAGTACTATGTTAAATAAGAGTGGTGATAGAGGGCATCCTTGTCTCATTCCTGTTTTCGGGGGGATGGGGTTCAGTTTTTGCCCATTGAGTATGATGTTGGCTATGGGTTTGTCATATATGGCCTTTATTATGTTGAGGTAGTTTCCTTCTATGCCCATTTTGTTCAGAGTTTTTATCATAAATGGCTGTTGGATCTTGTCAAATGCCTTCTCTGCATCTATTGAGATGATCATGTGGTTTTTATTCCTCAGTTTGTTGATGTGGTGTATCATGTTGATTGATTTGCGGATGTTGAACCATCCCTGTGTCCCTGGTATGAATCCCACCTGATCATGATGTATGATTCTTTTGATGAATTGCTGAATTCTGGTTGCCAAAATTTTGTTTAGAATTTTTGCATCTATGTTCATCAGTGATATTGGCCTGTAGTTCTCTTTTTTCGTGGTGTCCTTGTCAGGTTTTGGTATCAGTGTGATGTTAGCCTCATAGAATGTGTTAGGAAGTGTTCCATCTTCCCTAATTTTTTGGAATAGCTTGAAAAGGATAGGTATTAAATCCTCTCTGAAAGTTTGGTAGAATTCCCCAGGAAAGCCATCTGGTCCTGGGGTTTTATTCTTTGGGATGTTTTTGATTGCTGTTTCAATCTCTTTCCTTGTGATTGGTCTGTTCAAATTGTCTGCCTCTTCTTGAGTGAGCTTTGGGAGATTGTAGGAGTCCAAGAATTTATCCATTTCCTCTAGGTTATCCATTCTGTTGGCATATAGTTTTTGTAGTATTCTCTTATAATCTGTTGTATTTCTGCAGAGTCTGTTGTTATTTCTCCTTGCTCATTTCTGATTTTGTTTATTTGGGCTTTCTCCCTTTTTTTCTTTGTAAGTCTGGCTAGTGGTTTGTCAATTTTATTTATCTTCTCAAAAAACCAGCTCTTTGACTCATTGATCCTTTCTACTGCCTTTTTCGTTTCAATAGTATTTATTTCTGCTCTGATTTTTATTATTTCTCTCCTTCTGCTGACTTTGGGCTTCATTTGTTCTTTTTTCTCTAGTTCAGTTAGGTGTGCTTTAAGGTTGCTTATTTGGGATTTTTCTTGTTTGTTAAGATGTGCCTGTATTGCGATGAATTTTCCTCTTAATACAGCTTTTGCTGTATCCCATATGAGTTGGTAGGGCATGCTATCATTTTCATTTGTTTCCAGGTATTTTTTTATTTCTTCTTTAATTTCTTCAATGATCCATTGCTTGTTCAGTAGTGTGTTGTTTAGTCTCCACATCTTTGTGCCTTTCTCAGCTTTTTTCTTGTAATTAATTTCTAGCCTTATAGCACTATGATCGGACAAGATGCTTGTTATTATTTCAATTTTTTTAAATTTGTAGAGGCTTGCCTTGTTTCCCAACATATGGTCTATCCTTGAGAATGTTCCATGTGCACTTGAGAAGAATGTGTATTCAGCTCTTTCAGGGTGGAGTGATCTATATATGTCTATTACGTCCAATTGTTTTAGTTTTTCATTTAGCTCCCCTATTTCCTTGTTGATTTTCTGTCTGGATGATCTGTCCATTGATGTGAGTGGGGTGTTGAGGTCCCCTACTATTATTATGTTGTTTTTAACATCTTCCTTTAGGTCTGTTAATAGTTGCTTTATGAATCTTGGTGCTCCTGTGTTGGGTGCATAGATATTTATAAGCGTTATTTCTTCTTGATGAAGTGTCCCTTTGATCATTATATATTGTCCCTCTGTGTCTCTCTTTACCTGTCTTATTTTGAAATCCACTTGGTCTGATATAAGAATTGCAACACCTGCCTTTTTTTCCTTGCTATTTGCTTGAAGTATTGTCCTCCACCCCTTCACCCTGAGTCTGTGTTTGTCCTTGGGGCGGAGGTGTGTTTCCTGGAGGCAACAAATTGTTGGATGTTGTTCTTTAATCCATTTTGCCACTCTGTGTCTTTTTATTGGAGAGTTCAATCCATTTACATTGAGAGTGATTACTGATGCATGTGGACTTAATGCTGTTAATCTGTCGCTCATTATCTTGTTTTCCTGCGTTTCTTTTCCTGTTTGCTTTAAACTACCCATTTAATACTGCAATTTCTTATGTTGGGTTTCTTAGATTTTTCCTTATTTATGATTTGTGACTCTGTTCTGTACTTTATTTTAGTGTCTACCTTGAAGTTTGTATTTAGAATCTCGTGTATAATATAGTCTATTCTCTGGTGGTCTCTTAAACTTGACCAATACTGATTTAGACCCTTTGCTCTTCCCCTCCTAAATAATTATTTTCATTTCTTATTCCAACTCGTGTAATGAATTTGTAGTTAGAGTGCTAAGATCGTCCTTGTTTTGGTAGTTTCCTTACGTTTACCCTAATGCTATAATTGAATACTTGCTATCCTGTTCTGGTTCTATCCATCGGTCTCCCTAGTCTGTGGATTGTGTCCCCTTTCTCCCTTTTTTCTTTTTTCAGGTATGAGAGCCTTCTTGAGGATTTCTTGTAATGGAGGGCTTTTGGTTACAAATTCCCTTAACTTTTGTTTGTCTGGAAAAGATTTAATGTCTCCCTCATATCTGAAGGAAATTCTTGCTGGATAGAGTATTCTTGGCTGAAGATTTTTATCCTTTAAGGCTTTGAATATTTCACTCCATTCTCTCCTAGCTTGTAGGGTTTCTGTAGAGAAATCTGCTGACAGTCTGATAGGGGTTCCTTTATAGGTTATTCTCTTTTTTTTTTCTTACTTCCCTGAGTATTTTTTCCTTATCTTTCCTTTTTGCCAATTTTACTACTATGTACCTTGGGTAGCTCTTTTTACATTGACAAATCTAGGAGATCTAAAACCCTCCTCTACACACATTTCTCCGTCGATCCCTAGATTTGGGAAGTTCTCTTCAATAATTTCGTTAAGTACACTTTCTGCTCCATTTTCCTTTTCCATATTCTTGGGAATTCCTATGATCCTTATGTTCTTACTCCTCATTGAATCCATTATCTCTTGGAGATTTTCCTCATTTTTTTAAATTCTTAGTTCTCTTTCTTCCTCTTTCTGGAGCCATTCAGCCTCTCTATCTTCAATTATGTTAATTTGCTCTTCTATGGTATCTACACGGGCATTCAGGGAATCCGTATTCTGTTTTATCTGGTCCATTGTGTTTTTCATCTCAAGTAATTCTGTTTGATTCTTCTTTATGATTTCAAACTCTTTTGTGAAGTAACTCCAGAACTCAGCTTGTTTCTCTATCTTTCTCTCTACCTCATTGAGTTTTTTGATTATAGCTGCTCTGAATTCATTATCACTTAGTTTACCTAATTCCAAGTCCTCAGGACTTAATTCTATGTTTTTATTGTTTTCCTTCTGGTCTGGGGCTTTTATAAATTGCTGGACAGTAGAGGAGGGGTTTTTTCGCATGGTGGTAGAGTTCGGTTGCAGTTACAGCCTGTCGCCACTAGATGGGGGTTGAGAGCAGTGTGTTATGAGTTCTCCGCCTTGGGGCAAGATGGCTGCGCCCACTGGCTTTGCTGGGGGGGAGGGGCTGTTCCTCCCCCCCCCCCCCCCCCCCAGTCTGGGTTCAGATCAGTTCTGTTCTCTGGTCTCCCAAGGCCCTTGATTTATGGGGTCCCTGCGGATGGAAGCTTCCCCGCCCCCCCCCCCCCCCCCCACCGGCAGCGGATTTCCACTGAATCAGCGGCAGGAGTCCTGGATGATCCCCCGGTCGCGCAGCCCCTCCCCCGCTCCTTCCCGACCCGCACCGCAGCAATTGCAGACTCTGGGGGAGGGAGCGATGTTCTCTCCTACCGTTCCAGCACCTCCGAAGGTGTAAAGCTAGGTTTATGATCTCCGCCTTCTTGGTATTGTAGGTCTCTAACGAGCTGGCATTATGTTTATTCTCTGAAATTCAGTTCTTCCAATTTTTTGTTGTATTTTGGAGGGGAGAGAATCCCGGGTCAGCTCACCCTGCCATTTTGCTCCGCCCCTTCTCCCCCAGAATGTTCTTATGACTAATTAATCTCCAAAGTTTCCCAAGGAGGGAGAGGAGGAAATAATAGAGGAAAGATATAGAAAGGTTTACATTTACAGGTTAGTGGAGAGAGAGCATCTGAAGAGTGTTAGAAATCTCTACCACCAATTGTTAACATTTTGCCAAATTCATTCATTCATTCATTCTCTCCTCCCACCCACGTGCAGTATTATCTAGTTGAAGAGTATATAGATATTCATTGCCTTACTTTATCAAGTGTTTTGTAGGTATGAATATTTTAAAATAAAAATTGGAGTAAAATGCCATCCTTCTCCACACCCTGTCTCTGTTTACTCCTATTCCTCAATTCTACATTGAACCACCTTTTCTTGGTAACACACTTTCTCTCACCTTTGGCCTTTTGCATATATTGTTCCCTCTGCCTGGCCTTCTTCCTTCACACACAGCCTTTGCCTGAATAACTCCCAGAAGTCTTCTGTGACCACCCAGCCCTGCTCAAGTCTAGGTTAACAGTCCTACATATGTTCCCTTTATTGGGATTGTCTTTATTGTTGCCCTTGTCATATAATATTATATGTGCTATAATATTATAGTGCTTAATATTATAATATTAAGGATGCTGGTAATAAAAGCCAGAATATGCTATGAAAGTAAGAGAGTCTCTTTTCTTGTTTTTCAGATTTTAGGCATTTTCCTCATATCTAGGGTCCACCAATTTTAAATCTACAGCCCCTTACTCAATTCTGCACCTTTCCTTTTATATAAAATTATGTAGGTACAACCCAGGCTGCAACTTCACCCTTTACCAGCAGAAACTACTCTCTAATGAATGATGTACTCCAGAATGAAAATTCCTCAAGTGAAATGCACGAGATTAGGTAAGGTCAGTTATTTTCTAACTTAGCAAATCTTTAGATGTATAATTCTTATATTAACACAAAGGCTATTATTTCAGTTGTATGAAATATGTGGGCAGTAAACAAAGACTGGAAGGGCATGCACAGACATGGTAATTATTATTAGGGTGATAGATTTGGGAGTAATTTTTTTGTCTCTATAAATTAAGAATTGTCTTTAATTTTTAGAGTATGTACATACCCAAGTTCTTTTTGCACATTAAGGAAAGCTGAGGGTCATCTATTTTGAGTCCTAATAGATTCTTGGATATTTAACCCACTAGTTGATTACCTCTTTCCCTCTGTCTTCCCATCTCCCACCAAGAACATCTCCTTCTCATCTCCTCTTAAGAACATGCATAGAACTCTGCCAGAATCATTGGCTCAAACCACAGCATCATGCCACAGCGACGGGGAAAGACTTGTTCCTCTATTTCTCAACTCTGTCACTGTTCTGTTGTGAATCAGCCCTAATGAATTCTGGCTTTTCCCCTCCTGAAGCAAATAACTTTGTTTAGGAAAGGTCAGACTTGTATCCCCACCATGCTTCAAAGAGGTGGTTCTTAGATCAAAAATCAAAATGAAACCGGAGGCATGGACTGGCCCGGTGGCACAGCAGTTAAGTGCACACGTTCCTCTTTGGCGGCCCGGGGTTCGCCAGTTCAAATCCCGGGTGTGGACATGGCACCGCTTGGCACACCATGCTGTGGCAGGTGTCCCACATATAAAGTAGAGGAAGATGGGCACGGATGTTAGCTCAGGGCCAGTCTTCCTCAGCAAAAAGAGGAGGATTGGCAGCAGATGTTAGCTCAGAGCTAATCTTCCTCAAAAAAGAAAAAAAGGAAAGAAAGAAACTGGAGGCAAGGAGATTAGTTTGGAGGTTGGGCAGTTATTCACTTGAGAGAAGATGCTCAATTAAGTCAGGAACAATAAGAATGAAGAGAAATAGATCGATTATGGAGTCATTTGGCAGTAAAGTTGACAAGAATTGATGACCAATTAATTAGGACTTGTTAGGGGTCAAAGAGGACTCTGAGAGCTCCAGCTTGGGTGACTTAAGTAAATCCTACAACTGACAAAATGTGTTTGTTTTGGATATGTTTAGAATGAGGTAACTTTAGCTGGAGGGGCCTGGTCAGTAGCTGGGAACATGTCTGGATCAGGAGTGAGTGATGAAAGCTGGAGATAAAAATTTAGAATCATCAGGTTTTTTTGGTAACTACCAAAAATGTGTGTGATCTTTTGGTTAAAGTGAACTTCTTCCTTTACATCTGCTCCATAATATGTGTTTGAGACATTTTTACTCTTTCCGTGCTGTTAATGATAGGATTCCGGACCACCATTTGCCTAGGGAGCAACTGAGTACCTGAAGCAGAGAGAAAGCTCAAAGGGAAAGACTTGATCATTTAGTGAACTCAGAATATATCTGTGCTCTAGGAATAAGAGACTAGGCTGGTCTTCAAAGGACAAAGAAGAACCTAGAGATCCACTTTCACAGCCCTTTCTGGCATGTAACTCCAGAGGGGTTTTTTTGGTTTATTTTAAAATCACTAGCTGGACCCTAATGCAAATGTGAGCAGAGTCCTGCAGCCCTCTTCTTTCCACTCCTGGGAGCTGGCTCAGTGTGGCCACACCCATGTGAATGCTCTTAAAGAAAGTTGGTTACCCTTTGTGCTGCCATTTCAACTGACCAGTAGTCCAATGACATTTATGTGGTGAGGATTACCTGACCCTCTCTACAATGGCTGGTAGTTAGCTAGTGCGACTATTCTTTTTCCTTCACTGAGCGGGTACACATCTGGAGGGCCCTGGAAACCCTTTGGGAGATCAGCCTAATACTAGCTCCTAAGCACTGGGGGATCCCCTTTCTAACAAGACCATTTCCTCGATTGGGGGCTTCCGTAGCATCATAGTTACCTATTCTTCTTTTCCTACAAATGCATAAAGCATTACTATGGGGAAGGGTCATTCTCTACTGTAATGGGGGCAGGAGACCACGCTCTATGTGAATGTTTGCCCTGCTGAGTGCAGTGCAGCTATGCCCAGTCTAAGCATACCACTGTAACAAGAGCTCAAAGGATTGCCGTGCTCCTTCAAATCTGCTTGGAAGTTTTTACCCAAATAAGCCCCCTTTTATGTAGATTATGTAGTGCTAGGGGTAAGTGTGTTTGTGTCCCTTTTGCGTGACTTTGGCCAACACACAGATGTTTTCAGTCTTTAAGGACTGCAAGAAGGATTTTAGTGAGAAGGAAAGAAAAAAGAAAACAACTATTTCCTATCCTGAGAGCCCTAGGGCAGAAAAGATTGTAACCTATCTCTAGCCCAAAGGCAGCCTTAGTATTTGGCAATTTAGTGTAGTCACATGGAGCCAAATTGCCTCTATCACTCACTTCTTCTCCTTTGAAGATTAGACGCACACTAGCTTTATTTTTCATCTTTTCATACTCTACGGTCTTTTGTAACATTTAAAATAGTAACCTGTGGTTTGAGGAGGCCATTAGCCAATTCATTTCCCTTAACAGCACCCACCTGCTGAGCCATTGTGCTCTAGTCTTCTAGCGTCCTCTGACCCGGTTTGAATCAGTAGCTATCTGGACAAGGCTTTCTGTTGTGTCCCAACTGTTCAAACATTAAACATTTATTCTTGGTCAAATAGGGGGGAAAAAAGCGAAATTGTTCATATCTTTCCTGTTAGAGTTGCCTTGATATTCATTTGCCCTGCCCAACACATTTACTTCGTAATAGCTAATTTTTATTAGTTCCTTCATATATTCCAGTGTTATGGACTGAATTGTGTCCCCAAAAATTCATATTTTGAAGTCCCAACCCCCAGTATTCCTCAGAATGTGACTGTAATTGGAGATAGGGCCTGTAAAGAGGTAATGAACGTTAAATGAGGTCATTTGGTGGCCCTAATCCAACATGACTGGTGTCCTTATAAGAAGAGGGGGACACCAGGGATGCAAGTGCACAGAGGAAAGGCCGTGTGAGGACAGAGCTAGAAGGCGGCTGTCTGCAAGCCAAGAGAAGAGGCCTCAGGAGAACCAAAGCTGCTGTCACTTTGATCTTGGGTTTCTGGCCCCCATTTCTGTTGTTTAAGCCGCCACCCAATCTATGGTATTTTGTTATGTCAGTCCTAGTAAACTAAAACAGTCAGGAATGTCATAACTGCTTTTTATGAATTGATCTCTTTAATAGTCTCAGTTAGCAAATGAGGCAGGTACCAATGAGACAGGGACTCCCAATATAATTTTTGCACACAGCACAAACTCTGTTCAGAGGATGCTCAGGTACTCTGGCTCATAAATGGGTGAGGTGGGGAGAGGAATTAAATGGAGCCAAGCACTTTCCTGACACGTGTCTAACTGATGGTGCTCCTGATGCTGTCTAACTGTGCCTACTCCTCGTTCATTTTGTTAAGGGAGAATGGTAATGCCCTGCTTTACACCACAGCAAATTCTTACAAGGGTTTATTTATGGAACTGATAAGTCCCTTCTGATCATTCACTGTTCACTTCTAATTTTTTCTTCTATTTTGGTCTCCTTCTTACCCTTCTCTAGGAAATAGCTGGGTAAATATATTTGCATATAACTATCTTTTTCCTTTCCTATATATACTAGTTAAAATTGTGGATCTCAGAGATTATCAAGTTTAGAAACAGACACAAGTATATATAAGAAAATACAATATAATAAAATATTTTAAGAAGTCGTTGGGGGTAAGGATGAGTTAATTAATAAATAGTATTGGAGAATCACTTGAAAAGACAATAGATTACCTTACCCTACCTCACAGATTATACCAAAAATTAATTTCAGATGGAGTAAAGATTTAAATGTTAAAAAAGAAACACGGAAGTATTAAAATATAAACTTGAATATTTTTATATAATCTAGGGGGGAAGAAGGCATTTCTAAACATAAGTACTAAAAGAAGGAACAAAAATGGAAAAAACTGATAGATTTGGTAAGAGCAGTGTGGTTGGTCATGGCAGAGTGGAGAGGACCATCTGTGATCCAGTGCTCAACATTAGTGGATTCAAGGAAGAATTTATAGTAATTAAATCTGTTCTTTCCAGGTATACTTGAGGACAAATAACAAGGAATGCATAAGCTGGCCTCAGGAGACATTTTGGATCATCTGGTAAAGGCTTCACCTCAGCAGATTACAACCATCTTCTAAAGTCTTGGAGATAGTCCCCAAGGAACTTGTTGGGAACACAACAAGGTGGTGCCTTAGAGGGAGTGAGGAGGAGGCTTGCAGTTTCACTGCCAGCCCCTTTGTGAGTCAGGGGAGGGCTCTGGCGGAAGATGTGCAAGTGGGGAAGCCGTGCAGTCTCCTCCAAGGAGAGGGGCCATCCTCAGATGGCTGAAGTTCATGAGCAACCAAGTTGAAAGTCGCCAAAGAATGTTCATGTTTTAATACATATAATAACACGATAGCCAATGTTTATGTAACGTTTTAAATTTTTTATAGGACTTTTACACACAACCGTGCTCTTTCAGAAATAGTATGGGTTATGATGATAGATTTGAGTTTGAATTCTGGTTCAACCTATTGGCTATGTGATCTTAGGTAAGTTACTTAACCTCAGGACCTGTTTTCTCCTCTGTTTTCACCACCTCAGCAGTGGTACTCTGGTCAAGGTGATACCCACTTATGGGATAAGGATTGAGTGAGACAAATCCCTAGTATGACATTTGACACATGGGAAGCACTTGATTTCCTTTCCTTCTCTAAATATGGTTATTTGCATCAGTGGACCTCAAACTTCCACGATAGTTACTTGTTTATAAAGGTAACATTTTCTCTTCATCTATGTTTCATGTTACACAGTGGTTCTTAACTCCAGCAATGGGGGTGGAGGTAGTGATGTCTATGTTGTTAAAAAGCACCTGCACCTCTCTACTCCCTCACTGAGAATCACTGGTCTACACTTTGGTACCCTAAGTATCTCTCGCTAGTTTCATATTTTTGTTTGGTATTTTTCATTCAGCTTGATTTCAGTGAAGTAAGGATTTGCCTCCATAGGAGGGCGATACATTAAGCTAATGAAAAAGATAGTTGATAAATTACCTTCTCATGTGTAGCTAGATGCCAGGGGGCATTTTTTTCTTGGGGTGAAGTATTAATGGAAAGAATGGTGGAAAGACTGAGGTTACTCAGGGCCTACTGGAGGGTCAGTTGGGCCATATGGGAGAAAATGGAAAAAAGGGACGGTGAGAGGAACTGAAGACAATTGTTTTTTTCATAGATCCTCATTTGGTAGTCTGTGACTTGGCTTCTTCTGGAGTACCTACTGCCTCGCAATAGAAACTGTTCTCTTTATGCTGTGCCTCTGTCACACTTCCAGTCTCACCTACCCTGGATAGGAGACCTGGACCCAGTGCTTGAGTCATATATGGCTACCTGAGCCGACTCATCAAAGTCATATTAAGTTCCTTAAGGTCTTGGAATTTTATTTGTCAAAATGTAAATAGTTCTCCCTATAATGATACGTGTATGGTTGCAAATAAAATTTGGTAACTGCAAATATGGAAGGCAAAGAGAAAGGAAATTGTCTCGGTCTACTATGACCCACTCACAGGCTAGATTAACTTAGCATCACTTTTGACTTGTTCTAAAGAAGGGCCGTAGGACCAAGTTATCCATAAAGTTCTTATTGGAAGTATTTAAAGTTTTGGGTAAGGGACCTCAAAATTGAAATTACTAAGGATACTTCTTAAGCCAGGCAGAGAGATTTGAACTGAAGAGATAAGACAGAGCTGAAGGTCAAGTTATGACTTTGAGAAAAGACAGGCGTATCATTACCTGGGAGAGCCATGCCTTTCAAATAGACACAGAGGCTCCTGTAGTTGTAACTACAGACCTCCCTTCCAGGCTCTGACTTAACTGCTTTGGCCCAGCAGACACCATCAGTAAACAAACCCTCTTGGGAGTATCTGCTTGACCCTCTTTTATAAAAATAAACTTCCAAGGGCTGCCTGGGCCCCTGTCCTTATTTTGTCATCATCTTCAAGGGAGTCTGGGTACACAGTAATGAAGAGCAATAGACAAGACTGCGTGTGATTTTGTGCTAAACTGCATATATAGACAAGATAAGAGAATAAAATCCTGGTGCATAAGACCACTCAGAGACGGCTTCCTGGGGAAAGAAGAATTTTTGCTTCAGGGTAGGTAGAATTTAAAGAAAGACAAAAGAGAGCATAGCCCAGGTTCTGTTTTATGTGACTGTTAATTTTCACTCATGGCTCCCATACTGAAACTCATGGAGATGATGGATGAGAAAGAGGATATAAGACAAGGTTAGAAGAAGCAAGGAGCTCAGGCACATAGTAAGACAGTCTGAATTAGAGCAGCCAGTTGAACATGTGGAGACTTCACCGGCTGGAGGGAGATTGAGAATTACAAGTTTCAGTAGAACCAAAGCACACCACATATACCCTCAGGCAGAAGCCTTATTATGCAATAATGACCCCGTACACGCCCCATTTCCCAATTAACAATGCACAGATTGAGGTCACTGTGCACTTAAAACAAATCTTCATACAACCTGGGTAGAGCTGGTAGCCAACACTTTACCTTGAAGTTTGATTTGTGCGTTTCCTCAGATATTTAATACTTCTGAAATGTTTTAGCCTTTGACATCTAGATTTGAGCTTCCCAAATGTTTGTAGTGTACATTATATTCTGGTCCTTGCACTTCAGCTGATATGATGCATCTGTTGTCTAATGCGTCTGCTGTGCGCTCATGGACAAGGCCAAAGAATTAATCTGGGTTGGGAGTGTTTATGCTTTCACAGTTTGCTTTCTCAGTTTTGTTCATCATTGTTCTCTTCTTGTAAAAGGCCTATTGGGACCAAGCTGGGAATGCAGCCGAGAACCCCTGGGAATTTGCCCATTGGCAATTAAGTTTTCTATAGATTTTATCCCTGTGCCAAGTACCAGTGTGGTTTTTGGCAAGTTGTATAACCTGGGGATAGCCGATTACCCACACTTCACCCTGAGCCTCTGCGTCTTCATCTGAAAAGTGAAAGGACTAGGAAAGATGATTTTGAGGTTCTTCCACCTCTAAGATTTGAGAATTTGATAATTCCTGAGTAATAAAAGTCAGATTTTTTTGACACTAGAGCAATGAGTTTGTCCACTTATACGTATGGTCCCACATTTATCTGCCTCAAGCTCACTGTCACCACTTATTTTTCCAGATGGAGACATGCAAGGCTGGTAAAGCCTAGTGGAGTTTACTTAAGAAACTAGACCCAGCCACTGGGCCCATGCTCACCGGCTCCCATCATTCACTTCCATTCATTTATCCATTCATTCAACAAACATTTATTGAGGGCCTATTATGTGCTAGGTACTAATCTTTAGAACTTCATCTATGGCTTTTTATTCATCTTGCCTTATAGTCACTTTCTTTGACAAATCAGGCACACAACAGTATAGGAAATGTGTATTTAATCATTCTCTTGAACTGTCAGAACTCTAAAATCAAGCTTTCTATAACAAAATGTAATATAGTCATGGTAGGTCCAAAGTGACAGGGAGGCAGTGGTCAACCGTGAAAAGTGTGGAAAGGAGGCTGGAAACAGTATTTTTTCTATCAAAGCTTCATTCCTCAGGGCCTTGTTTTAAAGCTTCCTTGCCCCTGCTTTCAGAAGTCTCTTTGTTTTCAAGGAAGGTTCATGTTTTTGTTGCCTTAATTTGAATTTTGACTAGGCAGGGTCCTGAGATCAAAATTCAGAGAGAACTTGAGATGGATCTCAGGCGGCTCTCTCATGGAACTTGATTTGTAGAGTAGAATGCAGGGAAAGAAACTTAGAAGCTCAACCTGCTGATAATCCCATCAGGAATTCCTGGTTGCCCGAAAGGGTTCTGGCTCTCTGTGCTGAGGCAGCAGCCAGAGACAGCCTAATGGCTATTTTTAGGAAGCAAACAAGTTTGTTTGCTCTCCTCCTTTTAGTTCTTTTTCTCCTCTACATCAGTGTTTGTTAATCTCAGCACAATTGACATTTGGGGCTGGATAATTCTTTGTTGTAGTGGATGTCCTGTATATTATAGGATGTTGAGCAGCATCCCTGGGTTCTATCCACTAGACGCCAGTAGCACCACTCCCCTCAAGGTGTGACAACTAAAATTGTCTCCAAGCATTTCCAGATGTCCCCTGGAGGGTGTGCAAAATCACTCCGGTTGAGTCCCACTGCTCTAGATGCTGTTGAAAGCTGAGGTCATCACTGTCCATGCAGGATAGAAAATAGAAGCCTCAAACCTTGTGATGACATAATGCCACATACAGTCAAGATGAGAGGTCCTTTCCTAGACCATTCAAGGATGAACATCGTCTGAGAGATAAAAATGGCATTGTTTTAAAAAGGAAGTGCTCAGATAATTTAGATAAACAGTGTCACTTAACTACATTTTTTACATTAAAATTATAATCATTTTCCACATTTCTTTAGCATTTGTCAGGTGGTAGGAGATGCCAGGCCACTGTTGGAAGCATCATAATCATAATGAAAAGTGAATCATTTGACCCATCACTAAAATGCAGCCACCTCTGAATTGTGAAGTGGCAACTGATTAGCAGCTTCTTACTGTATCCACTACAGTTTAATCTGTGAATTATAAAACATGGTTATATTGCAATCGGAACTTACTAGGAACTTCCTCAGAGCAGCATTATAGCAATATAACTAAAGATTCAGAGTCAAGGGAGACGCGGTATCCCATCCTCTCACTCCCTGCATGGGGATGGGTAAGGGAGGTCCCTGAGAAATGGGGGTGCACGTGTCTCCACATGCCTTTTACTTAGCAGTCTCAACACACTTCTCTGGTTCAGATGAATTCTTTTCTCAACTTTTAATATATGTCTTTGAAGGTGTATTTATCTTGCTCATATTGGAGTCTTCTGTGGGTTGCTTTTGGCTTCTTTTTGCTTCTTGATCTTACTTGTTCACTCAAGACTTCTAGACATGAATTCATTTCCCCCCAGAAATATAAAACTAGGTCATATCTTGTGGTGAAATAGTTCTTTAGATCCCTGGGATTCTGAAAATAACAGCAATAAGATACCATTACAACCATTCAGCAAACATTTGTTGAGAACTGGAAGCCCCCTGCCACTGCATGAGTGTATCTCTTGTTCAGAAATGGACTTGTTTGCCTGTATTTTCATGACACTCTATCAAGGCCACATGGTACCTTGGGTTTTTGGGGGAAAGGAGATGGTTTGAGTCTGTCCCTAAAGGAAGAGATCATTCTCAGAGCAAACAGACGAGATCAGCACGTTCAGAGTGGTGTGGCTGTAGACTCTGAGAGCAAACAGGAACTGAGAGATGCTCAAGGGATAATTTCCTCAGTTTCCTCCAGTGACAACCATTGAGGTTGGAAATGATGGGAACTGGCAGGTTTCCTTAGTAGAAAACCTATTTGTGCGCTGCACAGTAGTGAGTGTTTGGAGAACAGGAGAAAGAATGAAAAGCAGATCAACAGATCTTTGCCTGCCCTTGAGGACTGAACAATCTAGGAATGGAATATATGTGCCTTAGAGAATATAAGATATCATAAATTATACATGCATGCCAAGGGGATGTGAAATGAAAGGACCATCAGGAAAGGGGGTGTAGGCTAGGAAGCACTTTATTGAAATGGGTGAAGGAAGTGTGAATCTGAATTGCCATGGGGTAGAGGAGATTTCCAGGAAGGGGCAGTGAGAGAGGGAGCAAGGCCAGAGAACAGTAGTAGGCAGCTGAGGGAAGAAGGAAGCTCAGGGAGAGAAACTGTTAGAGAGCTGTGACTGCACAGCAGAGGATTTTACCTCTGATACGGTAGTGTCCAGAGAGTCACTTTAGGTTCCAGAGCAAAGGGATGCTGTGGTGAAAATAGTGTTTGAGTCATTTTATTCTGGCACCTTGTTTCCCGTCGCCTGAAGCGGGGAGAGGAAGGAGCAAGCACAAGGTTTTAGAACTAGTCTGGGTGTGAGATGATGAAGGCTGGATTAGGGTCAATCTGAGGCAACACAGGAAGGTGCTGGAGGGCTTGGTAACAAAATGACGTGAAGGACTGAGGGGACAAAAATAGCTCTAAGGTTGTGAGCTTGGAGGCATGGTGGTGATGTCACTGAGTCTTGATGTGGTAGATACTTCACGAATAGCAGTGAAATCCAGAGTAACTGGAGAGGGCTAAGCAGCAATTTCTCTTCAATAAGATATTTTTGCCTTCATGGATGACTCAGTCAATGGAAAGGTGTTTGCATTTACACAAATATTTAAATTGCATAGAGTTGTTTTTCCTATAAGTCTGTCAAGGAGGTCTGTAGGCTTTGTTAACAAATGCTTACCTTTCACAATGCCAGTGGAAATAGTGCCAACTGCCCTGGCGTTAATAAGTGTTTCTCTCTGAGGCTGATGCTAGAGGCTGCTTGACTCTTGTTAGGAACACCAGCACACACAGAATGGATTCCCCCACACCATTTGTGACTCATCTCACCTGTTGTACCGGTGACTTTGCATGTTTCTGTATGGCCAAGGCTTATTATTTTAGCATCAGGTGAGGGGAGAGAGGCAGGAGTGCCCAGGTGATGGCATAGAAGGAAGAGACACCCAGGGAGGCCTTTGAGGTCAGCAGCTGTAGGTGACTCCGCCTTTTAATCTCAGAGTCTGTAAGGGGTGACAAAGAAGTTCAGGGTCATAGAGGAAAAGCTGGATGTCATCTTTATATGGCTGGTTAGCAAACAAAAGTAGCTGAAATACAGAGCAAGTTGTTCCTAATGCAACTTGTACCCCAATTTGGGGGCAATATTGTACCCCATTCTCTACCTTATTGTCACTGGCTTAAAAGCAGAGCTGTCCCTTCCTTCAAAGAAAGTTCTATTCTGTGGAACTTCCACTCCAGTGAGCACTCAGCCAGATGAAAAACCACACGAATAAAGAGATTGTTATTGCTTACCAAATAAAGAATAGGCTAAACCAACAGTCACGGCCACTCCTTGGTTTCAGACACATTTTTACCCCCAGGCAATGACCTTTATATGTTCTGTGTCATTCATTTTCATCACACCACTACAAAGTGATGAGAAAGCATTGTTCTCATTTTGAAGTAGAGAAAGGTAGAAGTGAGGGAGTGAAATTACTCTTCTTTTACTCTGTTTTCTCCCTAGGCAATCCAGTCTCAATTCGTTTCAGCTCTGACACTTACTAGTTGTGTGACTTTAGGCAAGTTGCTGGATCTATACATGCCTCAGTTTCTTCCTTTATGAAACAGAGCTAAAATAATGATGATCTACATCATAGGGTTCTTATGAGGATTAATGAGTCAATACATGTAAAGCGCTTAGAACGGTGCCTGGCACAATAGTAAGCACTCAATAAGTATTAGCTATAAAAACAACAGTAACCTCACTCAAGCCTAATAAGCATTACTTCCATTAACCTGATCATTTCCAACGCCACCTCCTTAGCCTGAACTCTGTCCTGAGTTCCACATCTGGATTTACAGTTGCTACTGTGTATGTCAGTTAAAAACATAATTATTCAATACATATTTTTGAGCACCTACCGTTGGGGTTCAAAGGACTCCAATAAATAACACCTTGTTCCTCAGCTGGGTTCTCAGCCAATTAAAGAGTAAGACAAAAAGAGTGAGGCAACTGGAAGACCAAAATATCACCTTCATTACTGATAAATCTGATAATAAAGGATGAAACTTTGTCTGCAGGCAAGTGGGCTGCAGCCCAGACTTTGACAGGCAGCACCAGACTGGGGCAGGCTTCCTCCTGCAAGGGCAAGATTTTATCCCTGGAAAACTGATGGCTCTGAGGGGCAGAGTAGAATGTATGCTTCCTGAGGGTTAGCTAGAGAGAAAAGGAAAAAGAAGGAGCTGAGCTACTTATGTTCAGCTTCTCCTAATAAACTCATCAATCAGATGAATCAACCCTCCTTTTCTGGGGAGGAGTGAAAGAGGGGAGAAGCAAGAGGCTAGAATGGTTGCACTGGTGGGGCTTCCTTGTGGAAGGAAATATGTGGAGTAGAGATGAAGCATTCTCCCCAAAACTTATTGTATGCTGGGCAATGTGCTAAGCATTGGACATCTCTTCCTAGGTACACAGTGGACACTTTCAACTCAGCATCTCTAAAACTCTCATCTTCTTTCCAAACATGTTGCTTCTCCTATGATTTCGTTTTTTTGTTGATAGCATTACTAACCTCCTAAACAACCTGGGTAGACATATCAGACCCATTTTGACTTGTTCTTTCTCTTGTCCTTCATGTTTGTGTCACCAAGTCCTGTAAATTATTTTCTTCATTAACTTCTGATTCTTTCCCCTTTCCTTCCCATTGCCATTGCCCCAGTTAAGGCCTTCATAATTTCTCCACTGGACCATTGACATAGGTTCCTGACTTCATACCTTCCTATTCTATCAAAACTATTCTTCTCCTTCAAAACCCAGCTTGAACTCTGCCTCATCTACTGAGTCACTGCAGTCATAATTAACAACTGTTCCCCTAGGCACCATATCTACACTGTGATTAACTTCTCTTATGACAATTGTGCTATTCATCTCAGCATTTCATGGGACTTAAAATTTGCTTTGTACCTGTTTGGCACATAATAGATACTTGTTGAATGAATGACCTAAATTAGCAGTATTGTCATAGAACACAGGATATAAACCACATGGCCTCATAAAATTGTTTTAAAATGTGTATTGAGTACCTACCTATCTGTGTATGGCAAGAAGGAATTATGTTATTTTATAAATTTTGAGCTATGTCTTGCTGCCAAAAGTTGTATTTAGTCCTAGTACTGATAAATGGAACACTTGTTCTCATGTATCCAATAAGCATGTATGGAAAAAGAATCTGCTCAATGAATAAAAGATGTACTCAAATTCTGTGGTTTGTTCAGTTATTGTGCCTTCTATTAGAAGGCATTATTTATACTGGGAGCTTTTTATTGAGATCTGAACTGAGATACTGTTGTTAACACCTATTGTTTTAAATGCCAATGCTTCCTTCCCCCTTTCTCTTCCGAGAAAGCCTTCCATCAGGTACCACCTCATTAGTCTAGGTGTGGGCAACTGACCCAACTTGAGCATGCCTGCGAATGTACGAAAGGAGTGAGGGATTGAGGTTCAGTCTGGTTACTCCCTTGAGTGAAAGAGACTTTTAAAGCTAGGAGTTGTTGGTAACCACATCCTGCCCTGTAGACTGAAACAACAGAGAGTAAATTAGAGAGTAAAGAGAGAATAAAGAAGAAATGAGAGACAGAGAATACCAATGGAATTTAAGTTCCTGGTTTCAGCTGTTCGTGAATCCAAATTGCACTTTCTGTCCTTGTTTCCACAAGACATCCTAGTACCCTTTTAATAAATTCCCCTTTTTGCTCAGGCTTACTTGAGTTGGTTTTCTGTTGCAGGTAACTAAGATTATTCTAACCAGTACAGTCACCGTTTGTTCCTCAGGATGGCGGAAGAACTCTCTCTTTATATATGTATAATTTTTTTTATTAGATAACTTTTTTTTATTGTGGTAAAAAAATACCATAAAATTTATCATCTTAATCGTTTTTAAGTGTCTAGTTCAGTAGTGTTAAGTATATCCACATTGTTGTGAAACAGAGCTCCAAAACTTTCCCATCTTGCAAATCTGAAACTCTATACTCATTAGACAATAACTCCCCTTCCTTCTCCCTCCCCACTAGCTGCTGGTAACCAGCATTCTACTTTCTGTTTCTATGAACTTGACTACTTTAGATACCTCACATAACTGGAATCATATAGTATTTGTCTTTCTCTGACTAACATTTCACTTAGCATAATATCCTGAAAATTCATCCATGTAAAAAGATTTCCTTCCTTTTTAAGGCTCAATAATATTCCACTGTATATATATATACTGCATTTTGTTTATCCATTCATCTATTCATAGACATTTTGGGTTGCTTCCACCTTTTGGCTATTGTGAATAATGTTGCTATGAACATGGTGTGTATATATCAATTTGAGACACTGCTTTCAATTCTTTGGGGTATGTACACAGACACAGAATTGCTGGATCATATGGTTGTTCTATTTGTAATTTTTTGAGGAACTTCTATACTGTTTTTCCATAGCAGTTGCATCATTTTACAATTCACCAACGTGCACAAGGGTTTCAGTTTCTCCACATCCTCACCAACACTTTATTTATTTATTTTTGATCATAGCCATCCTAATGGGTGTGAGGTGATATTGTGTATTTGATGTGGATTTGATTTGCATTTCTCTGATGATTAGTGATGTTG
Source organism: Equus asinus (assembly GCF_041296235.1). Taxonomy (NCBI): domain Eukaryota; kingdom Metazoa; phylum Chordata; class Mammalia; order Perissodactyla; family Equidae; genus Equus; species Equus asinus. Next base: position 48,642,582 of record NC_091805.1, read on the forward strand.
AGCATCTTTTCATATGCTTGTTGGCTGTTTGTATATCTTCTTTGGGGAAATGTCTATTCAATGCATTTGCCCATATTTTAACTGGGTTATTTGATTATTTTGTTGTTGAGTTGTAGGAGTTCTTTATGTACTCTGAATATAAACCTCTTATCAGATAAATGATTTGCAAATATTTTCTCCTGTGCCATTGACTTTTTTTTTTTTAAAGATTTTATTTTTTCCTTTTTCTCCCCAAAGCCCCCCGGTACATAGTTGTATATTCTTTGTTGTGGGTCCTTCTAGTTGTGGCATGTGGGACGCCGCCTCAGCGTGGTTTGATGAGCAGTGCCATGTCCGCGCCCAGGATTCGAACCAACGAAACACTGGGCCGCCTGCAGCAGAGTGCGCGAACTTAACCACTCGGCCACAGGGCCAGCCCCCCATTGACTTTTAATATATATAACTTTAAATAAAAAAATAAGCTGATGAAAATATGATTTATTGAGTTAAATTCAGCAAACATTTATAGTGTACTTACAATACGCAAGGTCTTCTGCTTGGCACTAGACTTTATTTAAGACAGCAGTTTTCCTGACATACTCCTTTCTCTACAGTTTGAATTCAGTTTAGCCCTGGGAGGTATGGTCTTAAAAGTCATAATTCAGTCTGTGCATTTTCTTGACACTAGCTCAACCATAGGTTGTGTATCCACTAAAGCACTGCAGGGAGACTAGGGTGCCAGTTCAATCTAGAGCTTTCAGATTGATCATGGGCCAGTATTAGTGGGATCTTGAGCCAGTCCCAGAAGGCTTGAATAAGACTAAATCAGACTCGTAAGACCTTTAGTCTTCAGATTGAAAAACTTCTCAAAGGCAGGCTAGAACCAAACCAGTTTTGGAGGGCTTGAGATTTAGATCATGACCTGAATATATCAAAGATGTCAAATAATTGTGGCTTCCCCACTGCTCCACCAAAGCAGTCCTCCTGAGTAAGGCTCAGAATCGTAAGCACTGCTTTCCAGGCAACCACTGCCTATCAATGAGAAGGCATACAAAATGAAGCCTGATTGCCGTCTTTGACCTATGTGCCAAAAACATTGTTTTGTGTTAGTCTTCTTCTTACGTACTATAGTCCCAGCTGGAATTGTCATCAAGGTCTCAAGGACTCTAGAGCTTTCTGTACCCTGGTACATAATATATCTGTTAAAGAAATTAGATTTTAATTTAGATTTGATTCTCCCCCCAATAAATCCATACAAAAAAGGTGGAGGAACTCACCTGTCACTTTGATATCCCCCGTGGCTTTGGCAATGTTGTTCTCAATCATACAGGAGTATGTGTTGTTGATTGTGACATTGTAGAGTACAGACACAACCTTCATGGTCACATTCTCAGAGTTCAGCTCAAAGCTGGTGTTGGAGACTTCTGAGAAGTTGGCTCCCTGGTCAACCTGGGACGCCCAGACGACTGTAGGCTGGGGGAACCATCGGGGAGCCTCACAACGTAAGCTCTCTGAGCTGGCATTATATTCCACATTCACTTCTGGGATGCTGAAGGCTGCAGAGTTGAAGGTTAAAAGGGGCAGATGTCAAGGTCAGACAGATAAGGCAACATAAAGGCAACATAAGGCAACTTTGAAGTGCTAGGTCTTAAAAACAGTCATTTCCACCATTGAACTGACTCAGTACTTGTCCAGTGGGCTGTCCGTGTATGGTCCATTGTAATGTAGATGCAAATAATGATTTGCCGTAGTATTGCTATACATCACAATCCTTTGACCAATATCACAAACTCTAAGAACTTAAGTTCTAGGTATAATTGTTAAAACAGATAAATTTCTCCAAGGAAGAGGAGTTCCAGTGATCACAAAAACGTTTATCCCTTAGGGAAATTGAGCATTTTCCCAGGCACCTGTGAAGCCTCCTGGATTTTATGTATTTTTCTGCCTGGAGGATAAAGTCAGGGGGCGGGGAACAGAGAAGGAAGAGACAAACGGCATTCACCTGTCACCCACAGAAATTCCATACCCAGGCCTTGTTATCATGGGGATTTGGAGTTTTCTTGGGTGGAGATGGTCCAGCCCTGGTATTCAGGGATAGAGACCGGCATTTGTTTTCTCCTAAAACAGTTCTTACTGGAGAGGTCACTGCATTTTGAAAGACTAGCTTCCTTCTCTATCTAGGTAGAGGGTCACTTGTGGAAAAATGTTAAGGCCCGGAATTTTGACTATAAAATGCTTATTATGCCAAAATGGTAAGATACAATTGATTAATTTATTTAGCATCTTCCTTTTCCTGGGACGATGCTGGTGCTGAGTGAGTGGTGAAAGGAAAGCCCTTGCCTTGCCCTTAAAGAGCCTGTTGTCTAGCAGAGGAGGTGAGATGACGTGAGAAACTGAGTGTACCTCACAATGAACCACCATCTATTGAAGGTGTACCCTCTGCCAGGTACCAAATTCCTGACATTATTTCATTTGATCCTCACAGTAGTCCTAGGGATATCTGTTGCTATCTCCATTTTTAAAAATAAGCTTTTAATTTTGGAATAATTTTAGATTTACAGAAAAGTTGCAGAGATGGTATGGAGTGTTCTTGTATACTCCTTACCCGGTCTCCCCTAATGTCAGTGTCCGAAATAACCATGGTGCATTTATCAAAATTGAAAAACTGTCATTGGTACGTTACTATTAACTAAAAGACAGACTTTATTTGTATTTCATCAATTTTTCCACTAATGTCCTTTTTCTGTCCTAGGATCCCATCCAGAATACTACATTGCATTTATTTGTTATATCTTCTTGGGTTCCTCTGCTCTGTGATGGTTTCTCAATCTTTCCATGTTTTTCATGACCTTGATGGTTTTGAGGAGTAATGGTCAGGTATTTTGTAGGATGCCCCTCTGTTGGAATTTGTCTGATGTTTTTCTCACGATTAGACTGAGATTATGGGTTTTGGAGAGGATGAAGACCATAGGAGGTAAAGTGCCCTGCACAGCCCATCACATCAGAGAGTGCATGCTATCAGCATGACTTCCATCACCTGGCTGAGGCACTGCTTGCCAGGTTTCTTTGGAGCTGGACTCACTAAGTCTAACACACCCTGAGTGTGGTGGTGATGGGGGAGTAACCTCTACCTCTTGGAGGGGGAGGACCTAAATACATCTGTAAAGATTTGTTTCATCTCCCTTATATTTATGTAAGTATGGACTCATGTGTATTTATTTTATACTTAGAGTTATAATTTAATACTATATTGTTTATTTTTTTATTCAAATTGTTCCAGCTATTGGAATCCCTTTCAGTGGGCTCCAGTGTCCCCTTGACATGACCCTATTAATTCCCATTTTAAGATGAAGAAACTGACACTCAGCAAGGGTGCCTTGCCCAGGCCATCTACTTGCCCAAGTCTGGCTCTAGATCTAAGCTTCAAACCATTACATACACATGTTATGAGGTGTCCAAGAAAGGCCTGTGCAGACTAGCTTTGGCTAGGAGGCCTCAGGATACTTTCTGCCTGTCCTTCAAGCTCTTCTCAATGGCGGCCAAATTCTCCACGGGGTCTTTCCCATCCCTTCCCCTCCCTATGTATTTGGATGTGGTATCTTTCTTCCCCTGAATTCTGAAGTCACTCTATTGTCATGTTAAATTGAGTTGGTAAGGAAGGGTGAATTTCATTGGGGGAGAATCAGTGAGTTTATAGGACAATATTGTTTTGGTAAATTCCCTTTGAACTTCTCTTAAAATGTGTCCCGTTGTCATGAGTTCCTGGAAGTACTGATTTCAGACTTGGGCTCGGGCCTACTTAGCATAGAAGAGTCTCAGAACAGATTACAGCTTTCTCTTACTAGCAATACCAGAGGCTACCATAAAAGAGACTATGTTTATTTTGGCAAAATATTTCAAGGAACATACCTGAAAATTCAGAAGAGGCTAGTGTCCAGAACAAAAGATTTTAAGACCTAATATTATACATGGTGGGCTACCTTCGGAGCTGGTGTGGGTCTAGGACAGCAAGGATGGCTGCTAGCAGAATTTGGAGGGCCTTTGTGTGATACTGGTCCCTCATGAGCATAAGCTGATGTTTCATCAGCAATCCATGCCTTTAGCCTCAAATATCTTTTGGCACTTTCCTTCCCTCCCTTCAAAAGTAACTCACCTCCAGTTTTATACTCAAGGTTAGCATTCCCCTTGCCTTTAGAAGTGATGATGTAGCATTTGTAGGTGCCAGCATCTGTGAGTTGCACGTTTTTTAGCCTCAAAGAGGCATTGCCGACAATCACCTGGTCAGCAAACACTGCTGTCCGGCCTCTGAACATTTCATCTTGGTCTGACAGGTCATCTTTGCCTTCTTTGAACTCATGGACCAAGCCCACAGCACCTTCCTTCAGCCACTGTATCACAATATCAGAAAGTTTGATGTCTGGTTCAAAAGTGCAGCTCAGGATTCCATCCTCTCCAATGTTCCCAGCTGAGGTGAGGGTAGTGACTGTGATAAAGTGTTTGCCTGCAATTCAGGAAGCAAGGGTCAGCTCCAAGGGAAGCTCTGGAACTTCGACAACCAAACCCTCCATTACTAGAAGCCAAACAGAGACTTCTGTAATAAATTAGAAATATATAAGAATAGGAGAGGCATAAAAAAAGAAGACACAAGAAGAATAAAAAGAACAGGAAGACAATAGTTTTAATATCTACAGCAGATCTGCCATACATGATAGCTTTTTGAAACCAATCAACCCAAATCGTCTTATTTATTTATTTTTATTATTTTTTTTGTGAGGAAGATTGGCCATGAGCTAACATCTGTTTCCAATCTTCCTCTTTTTGCTTGAGGAAGATTGTTGCTGAGCTAACATCCATGTCAATCTTCCTGTGTTTTATGTGGGATGTTGCCACCACAGCATGGCTTGACAAGCAGTGCTAGGTCTGCACCTGGAATCCGAACCCGCGAGCCCCTGAAGCAGAGCACGTGAACTTAACCACTATGCCACCAGGCCAGCCCCAAGCAACCCAAATCTTGAGGGGCAGCAAGAGGAGAACATATTGGATATGAGGATGAGAATTCAAGTCCTGGCTTTGTCACTTAATAGTCATGTAACCTCTCTGGATCTCAGAAAAATGGAGGTCATGATATCTGTCTTACCTAACTTAAAGGGTTCCTGTGAAGATCAAATCAAATGGATGGAGACTTGGTTTACAAACTGTTATTACACATTGTATAATATATTGTTATTCTTAGTTAACCAGAAATGGCACAGAGTGAAAGCTCATGTTAAATAAATGTGGCTAGTAATTCTAAAGAATGTTAAATTCTAAAGTGCTGTCACTTTTACTTTCATCTCCATTTGAACGATGAGGAAACCAAGGCGTAGAGAAGATAAGTGGCTTGGTGAACGTTATAGTGCTAGCTATGGCATAACAAAGAATGGTACTTAATTAAATTGATTTTTGGCCCAAGATAGAAGCCACTCCCTCCTCTGCAAGCATGCAACCAGTAGAAATACTAATTATGGTGCCAGCCATGTCCACTGCCTCTTCCCCACCTGCCCGACAGACAGCCCACTCAGTCTGTGAAGGATTGGCCAGCTGTTCCTTCTGCACTGGAGGTCGCTGACTGGGGACACCTGTAGGGCTGATTTAATTAACTGAATCTTCTTGAGAAGGTCCTTCTGTGGCTTGGATGTAAGGATAAGGTGAGGATGGTTTTTTGAGCCCAAGAGGAGAGTGGAGCCGACGCAGAGAAGTGTGGAGGAGAGACTATGAGAGAGAAAAATGAGAAGAGCGCTCTATCGCCAGGGCTGCTTTAGACCCCAAGAGTTCTCAGGTCTAGTTCCTGTTCCGATCTCTGAATATCCTTTAAGCAAACACCTTATTTTAAAGTGGCCTGCACAAACCTCTGTTTCTTACAGCCAAAAAAGTCCAACTTGATGGGTGCTGAGCACTTCTCAGCTTCCCTGTCGGTATTCCTGCCTCTCATCCTTACGTCCATCCGATCTATTTCACATGTATTAATCTTACAGGTAGACCTTAAAGTACAATCTAAACATGTCAGTTTTCTAATTACTAGTCTTCCATCGCTCCCAAGGGCTGTGGAGTAAAGTTGAGACTAACCAGCATGGCCTTCAAAGCTAAATACTGCATGGCACTTAAGAAATGGTCCATGGATATCAGCTCTTATTGATACCTGTTCAGCCTTATTTCCCACGAACCTTTCATAGTCTATACTATCTATATATATCAAGTGATTTGTCGATTTTCTGCTTTCAACAGAAAAATATATAAGCAAAGCATACATGCTATTTTTCAAATATAAGAGGTAAACATTATGAACATAAGGATATCCTTGGCGTCTCACTTCTTCCAGCCTATAAGGGGTTGGAATTATCTAATTGGCTCCTAGGCCTTTATAAAGTAGATGAAAGTAATTGATGAGGGACAAAACTGGAGCAGCTAAGGTAGATGGATTTATGTTAGAAAGAACAGAGAGCTACTGATGGAGGAAAAATTATAGGTAAAAAAAAGAGGCAGAGAAAACAAAATCCTGTGCGTAGGCTGGGTTGGGAGGCTGGGTTTTGGAGGTTTTGGAGTGGGGAGGAGAGAGACTTTGGAGCAGCTGCCATGCATGGCCATTCTTGTGGGAGATTTGGGAGAGAAATTATGAAAGAGGATAGTGTAAAATTTTGCCATGTAATATGAATGCAACAAACCGCATCCCCTGCCTTGGCATTTTCTTGAACACTGCTTTAAAGATTTAATTTGCTTTTCAATTATTTTTACTGCACAGACCGATATCCAAGACATTCCAGGCTAGAGCTGGTTATACAATCATACTATGCATCTTCACACCCCTGTTCATCTTGCACCCACAATTTATAGTTCCCTCCTCTCTTTTATCACCAGTTATCCAAATTCTACTTATATGCAAGGCTGTTTAGATGGCAGCCCTCACATGAAACCCCCTTTTGATCTGCCAAGACAAAATTAATAGCTTCTCTCTTTACTCTCCCTTAACACTTTCCTTTGCCTTTATTACAGTTATTATAGCAGCTGTCTCCCTCTGCCTTGTCTCTCGTCTATCTCTGGCACTAATTTGTAAGCTTTCCTAGGGCAGAAACTGTCTTAAGCATATTTGCTTAAGTCCTATAATGCTGTGTTGGTTAATTTTGTGTGTCAACTTGACCAGGCCACAGGGTGCCCAGACATTCAGCCAAGCATTCTGGGTGTGTCTGTGAGGATGTTTCTAGATGAGATTAGTATTCAAAAATCAGTAAACAGAGTAAAGCAGATCACCCTCCCTAATGTGAGTGGGCCTCAGCCAATCAATTGAAGGCCTGAATGGAACAAAAAAAGGCTAAGAGGGAACTCCTGCTGCCTGACTGCTCTGAGCTGAGACATTAGTCTTTTCCTGCCTTCCAACTTGAACTCAAATATTGTCTCTTCTTGGGTCTTGAACCTGCTGGCTTTCAGACTGGTACCAGACCACTGGTTCTCCTTATTCTCCAGCCTTGGGACTCAAACTGGAGCTAAGCCATCTGGGTCTTCATCTTGCCGACTGCTGATTTTGGGACTTCTCAGCCTCCATAATCAAGTGAGCCAATTCTTTCTAAATCTCTCTCTCTGCATACACACGCACATTCTATTGGTTCTGTTTTTCTGGAAAACCCTCACTAACAGAAATTTTGGTACCAAGAAGTGGAGTACTGCTGTAATAAATACCTAAGCAAGTGGAGGAAGCTTTGGAATTGGGTAGTGGGTAGAGGCTGGAAGAGTTAGAAATATGTGTGTTAAGGGCAATTCTGATGAGATCTCAGATGGAAATGAGGAGTATGTTATTGAAAATGGGAGGAAAGGCAATCCTTGTTATAAAGTGCCAAAGAACTTGGCTGAACTGTGTTCTAGTGTTTTGTGGAAGGTTGAACTTGTGAGTCATTAAGTTGGATGTTTAGCTGAGGAGATTTCTAAGCAAAGTGTTGAACGAGCAGATTGGTTACTCCTGACTGCCGATAGTAAAACATGAGAAAGGAGAGGTGAATTGAAGAAGGAATTGTTAAACAAAAAAGAACCATAACTTACAGGTTTGGAGAATTCTCAGCCTATCTATATTGCAAAAATGAGAAAGCTGTACTGAAGGGAACACTAAAGGTGTGGCTGAACAACCATTTGATGAGGAGATCATAGGTGCAGGACTTTACGAGCTTGATAAGCTACCTCAGCAGAAGCCAGGAACAGGGATGGGGCTAAACCAGCAGAAACACTGACTCTGGGGACAGAAAAACTAAAGGGGATAGAAAAAACGAGATAAAATTGAAGGAAGGCTGTCAGACTTCTTAGATCCTACAAGACTGGACCATAGAGTTATTCAGCTTTGAACACTTGCTATTCTTCCAGAAAAGGGAAGAATAACCCTAAAGGTGGTTCAGAGATCATCAGGGCTGCCTCCTTGGTTTCAAAGGGTGAGACCATTGCCTCTGTTTCAATAGGCCAGAGGGCCACTGATAGAAGCCTTAGAGATGGGGCCACCTGGAGGCTGGGGGGGACTTCCCAGCCTCCAGAACTGTAAGGAGATAAATTTCTGTTGTTTAAGCTGCCGAGTCTGTGATATTTCGTTACGGCAGCCTGAGCAGACTAAGACGAGTGCCTAGTGCTATGTTTCTACAGAGGAAAATGCTATGTGTTGAGCAGATGAATAAATGAATGAATGAATGGAAATCAGTAGAAATCAAGGCACTGTTTGAGATAGCAGTTCTATCCAAAATGATTGTAGGAGTGAGGAACATTTGGCAGCATTACCACGTGTAAATTTTGGAGAAATGTGAGCCAGTGAAAAAGAAGGCAATGAAAACACACAAAGATTCTCAATAAAATTGTGGAGCAAATGTAGCTATGTTAGAGCAAGGGTAAATTTGATTGCAGTTTATAAAGTGCCATTAAAGTTGAACTGAAAAATTACTTTTCAGAAAAAATACATGATTAGCACAGTTTATGGAGAGAAAGAAATGATAATGACATGTCTTAGTTCAGTAATTGTGCTACCAAATTAATTTTAATGTGTTGGCCTTGAGCCCACAGGTGGAGAATTTGCTGAAATATCTCTGAGAGAAGTTAATGACTAAAAGTAGGCAGCTGTGGAGTGCCCCAGGGACCCACCGCAGGCTCTAGCCCACTCGAGGTTGCATTAAAGATGTGACAGATGGAATGAGTATAATGTTGATTAAATCCCCTCCCCAGATCAAATTAAGAGGAGGAATAAAGGCCAGTGAGAACTGAAAAACCCCTGGGGATCTAATCATTGCTTTGCACCCAGAAAGCAATCAATAAATCCTTATTTGTTGGGTGAATAAATGATGGTTAAAAGTGATAAAATGAAATTTAGTTTGCAAGCAACAGCGTATAAACACTGTTTCTCACAAAAAAGAAATCTGTATTCAAACTTGCAGACAAATATTGGCTCAAGGAGCTATGTTCTAGGAAACACAGTCTGGCCTGGTATGACTCTCCAGGCCTCTTAACCACCAGGGATTCTTGTGTGATTTCCTGAGCCAAAGGGTAAAAGGGCTCTAGGAGATGGGTTAGAGAAAGCTATGTATTGATAGAGAATTCTGTTAATTTAAATAGGCACAAAGTTTAAGGATTTCATTGGCTTCTAAGATTCCATCAAACCCTTTAAAGTTGGAAGACCCAGCTGCTTACTGAAAATGAATTCTCTAGCTCGTGAGAACTAATTACTCTCACAGCTCTCTCTGCCTGGGGAAAGAGGAGCTGTCGAAGGAGAGAAAGCTAAAATCTGAGCCATTCTGTTTTCACACAGGGCAAGCATTATTCAATTGCTCTCCATCATAGGAGCAGGAATATCTTGGAAAGTGGGATTACAGGTAACACAAGGCAAGGATTCTTTACAGAAATTATGATTCTGGGATGACCAACACCCCTAGATAAAACCTGGCAAATGAACTTTCCTTTGAAATAATTCCGTAAGACAAGTTCTGTAGATTTCAGTAGCATAGAGAGCATGCTAGAAGCCTTCAGCAGAAGGTCACTCAGTATCTGCTGGAATCCAGCTGTCCAGATGGGCATGATAGCGCATGGCTCAAAGGTGGAGACACATAGGCTTACACTGCACCAGTGGAGCCTGGGGTGGCACCTGTGAGCACCACTCTTGCCAGAAAAGAGGGCAGGGTTGTTGTAACTGTTGCTCCTGTGAGAAGAAATTAGAAAAGATGCTGGGCTGGGCTAGATACAGGAACAACGTGGGGAAGCAGCAGTAGAGCGTGGTGTTTGAGAGCATGGCACAGGCATCAGGCTGTCTGGGTTCAAGTCCCAGCTCGGCAGTCACTGGATATGTGACCTTGGACAAGTTTTCTAACTTCCTTATTGCATTATTTTTTCATCTGTAAGATGGGGATGCTAATAACAGTAGATAATAATAATAGTAGTAATAATAATTCAGAGGGTCCCTGAAAGGACTAAATGCTACAACACAGGTGAAGAATTTAATATAGTACCTGACTTGCCACATGTTAAACCTTAAATCAATGATCTTGATAACCGTTATTAACCAGAATCGTTTGGAAAGATTGCAGCTCAGAGCACGGGAGGAAAGAAACACTTTAAGTGCTTTATGTCTAGTGACTCATTTTAACCTTGATCACAACCATGAGAGGTAAGAATTACCGTTATACCCATTTTATGAATGAGGATAAAGAAGCTTCGTGGGATTAAATGGCTTGCCTAAAGCCCCATACCTAGCAAGTCTTAGAGCCAGAATCAATTTCCATTTTGTTGGGTGCTAATCCCACACTCTTTCTACCATGTTTTGCTGATATCCAGGGCCAGACTGAGATATGTAGAGAGCCTGCCCACCATAATCGTATCCCCATCTCATGTAAAAATAAAACCACTTAAAAATCAAAGCAAGTGTAAGAAAGGCCAACAGCTGCTTATTTTCTCAGATGACTATAATTTTTAAAAGAAATATCAGATTCTTTCCAAACATTTGTTCAATGCTCCCGTTTGGGTGCCATAAGCACATGCCTGATTGGCTTATCCAGTGTCTGAAGATGGAGCATTATTAGGAGGCAATGTCTGGTAGCTTCCTGCCTGTCCTCCCTAACTTCAGAGGCGGCTTACCCTGGTGTGGTGAGGAAATTGTGCGAGTTTTAGGAGGTGCTATGTAAATTGCACTAATACTAGCAAGTTATTATTAATAGCACTGATGATATCAATATAAATAACAGTGGCAGCCATTTATTACACATGTATGTCAGGCACTTTACAAACACTTTCTCATGTAATTCCCACAATGACTCTGACTGTTTTACCAGTGAGGAAACTGTTCGTGGAAAGTTAAGTTATATCCTAAAGGATATACAGTTAGTATCAGACTTGAGATCAGAACATTGCTGTCTTATTCCTAAACTCTTCCACTGCACAGAGCTGTTCAGAGTCACCCAGTGAGTGAGTGATGGCACAGGAACTGGGCTAAGTACAGTCAGGGGTCTTTCCGTTGTAGCTCCCTCCTTCTTGAAGGGTCATCCACAAAAGTTGTCCTATAACCAGGAGATAATGAGAGCCCCTCAACCTCTCTTCCAAACAACCCATCTCAAACGCATTTTGTGTTTTGTGGGGCCCGTATTAAATAAGGAGTAGGATGGCTGTGAGGAGGTGGCATGTATGGCTTCAGGAGAGTCGAGAAGGAATAGACTTTTTTTCTGTATGGTATTTAGGAAGATCTTTACCTCCATAAAAGCTATAGTCTAAGGAATAATGCCTGCAAGGCAAACCAAAAAGCACCCTTCTTCGGCTACAACTCTGCGTGAATGTTATCATCGGCAAAGGGTGGTGGGCAGAAGTGTGGGCTCTGGAAGCAAATTACGAGGGCTTGAAACACAACTGTGCCCACATGCTAGCTGCATGCAACCTTAAGAGAGTTTCTTATCAGGACATAGTAATAATATCTATCTCCTATTTGTTGTGAGCATTAAATCAAATAATGTATGCAAAGTTATTTAGTACAGTGAGGTACACATAGAAAGGATTCAAAAGATATCATCATTATCACCATCATCATCCTTTACTTAATGCTCTTTGCTTAATTTCACTGTCTTATATATTAAACCAGCTAAAATTTTATTGAGTTTATACTGAGTTTATATTGAGTTTATCAATTTTATTGAGTGTGATACTATATTCCTCTCAGTAATGGTTATGGTCCTTTTAATACAGGATGAGTTGAGAAAAATCCAACTAAATAGTATTAAACTAATAAATGGTCCATTTTATCCAAAAGAACCAGGTTTCACCCTGTGAAATAAGAGGGAAAAAACCTCTTCAGTGGTGGTAGGCTTTTAATATTTGTGGTACATTGCTGGATTGAATGGACTATAACATTTATCTATGTAGTCACCTCTCCATGCATCCATCCACTTGTCCATTTAGAAAGCACTTGAGGAGTACCCTCTGTATTCAAGGAACTGAGCTAAATACTTGAGGTCACCATAGCTATGCAACAGGAAGAGGTATAAGTAGCAAAACTGTGAACTATCACAGGGAAGCTGTCACAGAGGGTAAATTCTTACGAGGCTAGTCAGAGCCGCTAACAACCAAAGGATAACTCCATAATGGCCCCGATGCCAAGCCCTTTAGCCCTGGGCCCCAAAAGGGTTAGTCGCCAAGATTTAGAGTAAAGGGCAAACACTAGAGTTTTAATTCAAAGTGGTAAGTAAGATTAAGAATAGGGTAAATTATAACTAAGGAAGGGTTAAGCATTAGTGAAGAAGGTACCCAAATGTACACTTTGATATCTTTAAAAGAGTCCAAAATATTTGCCTTATATATGTATTTATAATATATGTGTGTATATATTTGTATTAAAGTATAACACACGTATATCTATAACAATGGACACATCGTAACTATACAGTTTCAATAATCTCAACTTCATCTCATGTAGCCACCATCTACACCAAGAACTAGAACTTTCCTGCCGCCCAGAAGTCCCCTCATACCTCTTCCTAATGGCTACCCTCTCACTCTTCCCGGGGTAATAATCAATACTCTGCCTTCTAACAGCAGAGATTTGTTTGCCTGTTTTTGGACTATGTACATGAAATTATACAGAATCTATTGTCTTGTGTCTGGCTGTGCAGCTCAACGTTATCTTTCTCATATGAAAATGTACTCAGTTTCCTCAGGCACCAGGAAATAGAAATTAAAATCACAAGAAGATTCCACAACATCTGGTGTTGGTGAGGAGGTGGAGCACTGGATCTCTCACACCCTTCTGGTGAAGAGGAAATTGGTAAATCACTTTGGGAAACTGAATGGCAGTATCTCCTAAAAGCTATTTATTGGCTTTCTGGACATACTCTTTTGTGGTGCTTGTTTTAAGATACTAGAAAAAGAATTAAAAGACAGCAAAACAAAGCATAAAGAGGGTCGTGAATTAAGATAAAAGTCAAAATTAACCAAGTAAGAAAACAATCAGAGAAAGTAAAAATAAAACCAAACCTAGTTCCTTCAAAACTACTATAATGCTCGTAACACCTTATAAAGCTGTTTTAAGATGAAAGAGAGCCAGAGACAGACACACAGATAAAATGCCCAAGATTAGGAATAGGAAAAGAGAGAAAATAACATAAAGAGAAAATGAATCATAAAAGAGTATTAGAATGAAACAGGCTAGTGAGTTCAGAAACAGATCCATACACATTTGGATACTTGATTTATAACAAAAATGGCATGGGCGAGAAGTGAGGGAAGGACAATGTTTTCCATAAATGATGCTGGGTCAGCTGGGTAGCCAGATGGAAAATGTGAATCTTGACTGCTATCCTGCGCCATGCACAAAATCAATTCTAGATGGGTCATAGATATAAATGTGAAAGGTAAAACAATAAAGCTTCCGCAAGATAACCCAGAAGAAAATCTTCATGACCTTGGGATAGGCAAAGACTTCTCAAACAGTTTACAAAAAGCTCCAGGTATAAAGGATAAGATTGATAAATGAGTCTGATAAATGAGTCTGTTAAAATTAAGAACTTTTATTCATTGAAAGACATCATTACGAGAGTGAAAAAGCAAGCCATAGAATACAAGAGATTTTGCAATGCGTATTACCAAATTGCATCCAGAATATATAAATAATTACTACAAATCAAAAAGAAAAAGACAGATAAGCCAGTAGAAAAAGGGCTGAAACAAAAAATATATATATCTTTCATAATAAAGAAAGTGAGGAAGAGTGCTAACGTCTTTTCTAGGCAAACACATCTACGGTGAATTTTCTTTGTTTAGGACTTGCGACCACTATTTAGTGGCAGCACACCCGCTGGAGGAGGGTGACAGAGAGAAAAGGCAGCTGGAACTATAAAAACTAAAATTATGAAGTGACAGCTTTGGCCACAGACTAAGTTAAAATAAATGTGTTGGCCGGAGTCAGGCAGTTTAAGGGAAACGGAGCAAACAACTTGCCTCAGAGAAAACAGCTGCTGGCCTAACTCGCTCAATGTCTTAATTAAAGTGGCACCCGTAATAGATGCTTCTGAGACATGGCCTACACAGAAGAGGAAACAGAAGCCTGTTCCTGCAACTGACATCAATTAGCTGCATCCCGAAACTGACCATCCATGCCACAATGGCACCTGTTTCCTACATGGTACAGCAGTCACACCAGTGTTCTCTTACCCAAGACCCCCATGTACAAAGGCTTGCTATTCTTTAGCATCTCAGCTGAAGCTGCTTTGCGAAGGAATCATCTACCCAGATCAACCACTGATGGACTGGCTCAGTGCAGCATTTTACCTGTGATCCAAGAATGACATCTTCAGCATGGACTGGTAGAGAGAACACCCTAACAAACATCCCATTTGATTCTCTCGACTACCGGGTGATGTGGACATTATTCCCCACACTTGATAGATGAGAAAATTGAGGCCCGAGGAGTTAAGTGCTTAATGCGAAGAGAACACAGTTAATAAGTAGAAGAACCAGTGGTCTACTCTGAGGTTTTCTGGGTCCAAACCCTGTGCTCTTTCCATGCGACCACACTGAGTGATTGGGGGCTGAATGGTGAGGGGTAGATGAATAGCGATAATGCAAGAAATCACGTACCTGAAATACCAAAACCAATGATGAGCGCAATTGCTGCAGCCAGAATAATGATGATGCTAATAATGCTATGGAGAGATAGAGAAACAGGAAATTACTTCTTCATTCCATTTGACATGCTGCTTTGTGACCTGGGTTCATGTCTGTCATTTGTAGGAGGTGCCACATAAACCATCTCAACTTTTCTTCAACGTAAACCCCTTCCTAGAAACAGGTACCTTAGAAAGGAATCTCAACAATTCCATCCCCAAGGAGTGGCCTTTTTTTGCTGAGGAAGATTAGCCCTTAGTTTACATCTGTTGCCAATCCTCTTCTTTTTTTGCTTGAGGAAGATTAGCCCTGAGCTAATATCTAGGCCAGTCTTCCTCCACTGTATAGGTAGGTTGCCGCCACAGCATGGCTGTCGAGTGGTGTAGGTCCGCGCCTGGGATCTGAACCCATGAACCTGGGCTGCCAAAGTGGAGTGTACTGATCTTAACCACTATGCCACGGGACGAGCCCCAGGAGTGGCCTTTTATCCAACTGTATGCATCATTTTACTTTCCTATTTCCAGATCAGGGAACACCATAAACAAAGACTTTTGGGGCAAAACTGATGACATCTCTGTAATGCCAGGTGCCGCTTGAGGGGGACTGTTTCATACGCAGCCCACCCTGAGCATTACTGCCCATCCATCTTGTATCACTAATCTACCTGTCTTGTCTCCTTCCACAGACTTTAAACTCCACTGAGGACGATGGTTGTATCTTCACTTTGTGCCCACTCCTCCCTTGTCCCCCGCACCTCACAGATCCTCAACAGGAGTTTGTGTTCTCTTATTAAAAAACTAATACATATTTGTTACAGGAAGTTTAGAAAATACAAATAACCCAAAATAGGACAATAAAATCACCGGTAATTCCATCATCCAGAAACAACCACTGTTAACTTTTTGATATGCATCCTGCTAGTTTTCAATGAACAGATTAACAAGTGACATTTGGGAAATAAACAAATAGGGAAGTATTGCTTGCGTCTACTGAGGGCTAGAATTACGGGGCAGACATGTTCCAGGCACCATTTATGGATTATACCATTTATCCGTTTGATAACCTTATGAGGTTAACAGATCTATCATCTCCATTTTACACATGAGGAAATTACCCAGGGAGATTAAGTACCTTCCCTACATTCACATGGTTGGTAAGTGGCAGACCTGGCGTTAGAATCTGTCTCTGGAATCTGCACTTGACTACTTCCTACACTGCTTCCCAAGGCTGGAGCCTCCTAAATGGGGTGTGTCCCTTCTCTCTGCCCAGCGGAACCCATGAGGGGACACCAGCTTAGTTCGTGAGAGTGACGCAGGCAGAACAGAAGGCCCAGGTCAGAGCTGGTGTGTTGGCAAAACGGTTCCTGGGAAGCTTGCCCATTGCTGCCTGCCCTGTGCCTCAGTCATCAGGCAGGTGGCCCCGGCCACACTCTCTCATTGCTGGCAGTTCACACACTCCCCACACCCACACTGATGCTACTCAACAGGCAGGACAAAAGAAAGGCGCAGGGAGGCAAAGAATGACGCTACAGAGAGAAAAGGGAAGCATGAGGCATTTTACTTTCTGCCCTGAATAGGCTCATTGTACCTAGCTCCCCTGGGCTCAGGGGTGGGCCCACCAGAGAGAAACAACAGACTTACAAGAAACAGTTTGAGTAAACACTTTTCCTGGAGGTCAAGCCCTTGGGAGGCGCAGACATGGGGGCTGCGATTGAATAAGCAACATGAACCTTTTACTAACAGGGCATCTGCAATTACAAGAGGAGATCTCACTTGACCACTTCCCCTCTCTTCACACACCTCAGTGCGGCCTCAGTTCTTACTGGTCCGAGTGTGTGAGAACAGCTAGACAGACTCTTTTTTTTCTTTTTTCTGGGAAGATTTGCCCTGAGCTAACTACTGCCAGTCCTCCTCTTTTTGCTGAGGAAGCCTGGCCCTGAGCTAACATCCGTGCCCATCTTCCTCTACTTTATACGTGGGACGCCTACCACAGCATGGTGTGCCAAGCGGTGCCATGTCCGCACCAGGGATCTGAACCGGCGAACCCGGGGCCGCTGAGAAGCAGAACGTGCGAACTTAACCACTGTGCCGCCGGGCTGGCCCCTAGACAAACCCCTAGCAAGAGGCACTGGCTGCCTCTCCTCAGCTACTGAGCCAGAGAGCAGACTTGCATTGGTGACCCAGGGACTCACTTACCTTGGGTAAATAACTTATCCCTCTGAGACTCAGTTTCTTTATCCTTAAAATGGGAATAAGAGTAATTCCTACTTTACCTGCTATAAAGATGCTGTGGGTTGAAGTGTACCTGTTCAAAATTCATATGTGGAAGTCCTAACCCCTAACCCCACTACCTCAGAATGTGACTCTATTTGGAAATAGGGTTCTTGCAGATGTAATTAGTTAAGATGAGGTCATACTGGAGTAGGGTGGGTCCCTACTCCAGTATGACTGATGTCCTTGTAAAAGGGGGAAATTTGGACACAGATTTACACATGCACAGAGAAAACACCATGTAAAGATGAAAGCAGAGATCTATAAGCCAATCAACACCGAAGACTGCCCACCCACCAGAAGCTACGGGAGAGCATGGAAGAGATTCTCCCTCACAGCCTCAGAAGGAGCCAACCCGGCCAACACCTGGACTGCTGATCTCCAGAACTGAGACAATACATTTCTGTTATGAAGTCACCCAGGTAGTGGTACTTTGTTACAGCAGCCCTAGCAAACTAACACAAAAGAGTTGTTTCAAGATCAAATTTGACAATGAATGTTGCATAAAGGGCTATTTATATATTATTTTTTTACTATAAAAAAGTTAACTTGTGGCTATTTGCTGTAAGTTTATTATTAAAAGCCAGGACTTAAACCTGGAGAATAATCCAACTAATTATAAAAATATCATAGCATTTTGATACATCAAAAATAGCATGTACCAGGCTTGGTACTCAGTGTTCAGTGTGCATTTCCCCATTGGTTTGAATTATTAAGTCCTGTTATCGCCTTAATTTCTCTCATATCCTTCCATTTCTGTCACCACTTCTCCTGGTCACCACCATGTCTCACCAGCATTACTGCAACCCTCTCCTAACTGTTATCCCTGCTTCCAGTCAGGACCTCTGCAACCCATTCTTCACACCACCAGAATCAGTGGTGACTTCAGAATTTCTACGTAGGGGCGGCTTAGGGGAGACAGCCTAGTGGGAAGTGGGGCCTAGGGTGATCACGGAGGCAGTATAATGCTGTGGTCACATGTGTGGCTCTCAACCCAGACTGCATAGGTTCAAGTCCCAGCACCGCCACTTACTAATTGTGTGACCTCAAGTTCCCATCCCTTCTTGTGAAGATTGAGTTAACACCTAAAAAATCACTTAGGAGAGTGCCTGGCACCTAGGAAGCTTCCATAAGTAGTAGCTATTCTCCTTGTTTTTCTGCTGTGGTTGTATAACAAGCACATTCTTCTAACTTAGTGGCAGTGGTGGAAATTGTTGTGGGGACTACCCCTTGGTTCAGCTACTGAGCTATTGAAGATTGACTGTAAGAATGATTACAAAACTAATCATAACAATCCTCTGCTTAAAACTTCAAGTGCCTTTCCATTTCTCTCATGACAAAAACGTAACCTTTGATGTAGCCCACGTGGCCTTTTAACGGGAGTCTTGCCCTCTCTCCAGCCCTGCCTCTCCCAACTGGAATGCTGCCCTCCAACCACACTGAGCATCGTAGATGGCCACTGCCACCGGCCTTCACATATGCTGTCCGCTACCCTCTCTAAGGAGGGGGCTGGACAGCAAAGACACTGAACAGTTACATGGATGCATACCAACAGAAGGGGGACAGTGGAGTTGTGTGTTTCAGCCAAAGCGGCTGAGCCCATCTCCCTCACACCCAGGCCTCCGTGTTTCCCTCACCGAGGAAGCAGAGCCCTGCCATTTGTCAGCAAGCTCCTATCTAAGCAGGAATCACCTTGAGGCTTGTTCTGAACTGGTATTGCCCTGGGAAGCAGCTCAACTCCAGAGTGTGGAACGAGAGGCAGGCACTATCAGAGCAGCCAGATTAAATCATTCCTGTCGCTGCTTATTAAATTTTTAAAAAGATGAATAAAATATTTCACATAAGTTGTTCTTACATTGCTTTTTGGTTTTTACTTCCCCAGAATAATTTCCCATAACTGTGCCACAGGAAATTTTTAATGCAGAGCTATGTCTGCCCCCCCCCCTGCAGTGGAGCTCACAGTGCATATTCGTTAGACCCTCCTTGTAAAAGGGCCCACGTGAAAGTCAATGCTTTTGCAGGATTGGTTCATTTTGTGAACATTTATTAAGTACTTCCAATGTGAAAGGCATCGTGCTGCGCAATATGGAGGAAATACAGAGATGAAGTAACAGGGTGCCTGACCTCAAAGAACTTAGAGTGTAGGGGCCGGCCCGGTGGCACTGCGGTTAAGTTCGCTTTGGCGGCCCTGGTTTGCTGGTTCAGATGCCAGGTGCGGACACTGCTTGGCAAACCATGCTGTGGTGGGCATCCCACATGTAAAGTAGAGGAAGATGGGCATGGATGTTAGCTCAGGGCCAGTCTTCCTCAGCAAAAAGAGGAGGATTGGCAGCAGATGTTAGCTCAGGGCTAATCTTCCTCAAAAACAAAACAAAACAAAACAACATTGGGGCCGGCCCCATGGCCGAATGGTTTAGTTCGCACGCTCTGCTTCAGCAGCCCAGGATTTCTTTGGTTCTAATCCTGGGCATGGACATGGTACCGCTCGTCAAGCCATGCTGAGGCGGCGTCCCATGTGCCACAACTAGAAGCACTCACAACTAAAAATACACAACCCTGTATTTTGGGAGGGGCCTTTGGGAGGAAAAGGAAAAATAAAATCTTAAAAAGAAAAAGAGCTTAGAGTGTAACTGAGGGAAAACATACACATGCTTGCGCATACACAAACAACATGCATGGACATATGGGCATACGTGCACACACACCCCACTGTAATAACACAAGGTAGCTGTGGTCAGGGCTTCAGTAGAGAGAAGAATGAGTTCTCACAGGAATTCTAGGGATGCAGGAGGTATTTAAATCTGAGAGAAATAGGGAGAATTGAAGTGCCTGTGCATGAACATATTTCAGAGTAAGTAAAGAGAAAAGCTTTATTCAGCAATATACTTGGCTAATTCGGGCTGCTACACACTCCCTCTCCAAGGCAGAAGGACAAAGAACCGTGGTCATTTGTGCTGCACTGGATGGAGTCAGAACCCAAGCCTCACACTTCAGTGCTCTGGGCTGGGAGAGGGTGTTTCAGGGGCTGCAGAGCTCAGAGCCTGCCGGGCCGGGATCAGCCTGCAGCCTGGGACTCTGCCCAACACTCTATACTACCCGACGCCGGCCCTGTCCCGTTCCTGCCCATGTCTCTGCTTCAGCTGCTGCTGCCTTCTGCAGCACTTGGAAGAAATTAGGCATGTCTGCTAAGACATGGTGTGTGTATTCCTGAAAAACCTCCCATTGTAAGGGGAACAGAGCTTATGGGGAAAAAATAGGGTTAAGGGCAGATCACTCAAACCTGTGTGACCTTGTAATCTGTCCACTAACAGAAACAATAGTGGTACCTCAGGAGATGACTTGGACAGCCAAAGCAGGCGGCTGGCTCTGTAGGACCTGAAGCTGGTTCAGGGGCTATTGAATTTGCACAGAAACAGTTGAGTGGAAACTCTGACCCAGGGTGCTGTCAGCCAGTGAGGTAGCTGTGAAGGTGGCTACAGGGGGAAGGGCAGACTGGGATGGGCAGGGCTGTGGCATCAGAGAGAGGCCCTCGCCTCTCTGCGGAGGGAGCCCCAAGTGCAAGTGTTCATTTAAATTCAAAGAAAAAAAGCACCGAAAGCCACAGAGCCTTTCCACTGAAGTTGTCATTCTCCTTCTCTACTTCAGCTCCCCTCGCCCTGGGAAAACGCATGCGAACCAACGCAACTGCCATGTTCCACTGTCATCCTCCCCCTATTTTCCAACCATGTATGACCTAATCGGCACTATAGAAACATATATGGCAGCAGACAGACTGTATTACTGAATTACCAGGAAATAAACTAGGGTGGTGCAAGTTTGTCTTAGGGACAAACCTGCACTGTAGCAGAGGTCCATGAGGGTGAGAAAACAAGAGTTAACGCTGATTGGCCTGTTCTGTGTGCCAACGCTACCCGTGCAGTGTCGCCTTCATTCCTTACAACAATTCTATGTGTAAGGACTCCTATCACGACCTTTTTACATGTGGGGAAACTAAGGCCTCCCGTAAGTAACTGAAGAAGATCTCACAGCTAGAAAGTGGGAGGCCAGGTCTCAAACCCGGGGAGTCCAACTTGAGTCTGTGTTCCTAAGAGCCATACTTCTAGAGAAAGTCCTGTCGGGCAGAAGGCCACAAGTTCAGAAGGCCCCACTTATCCCCACCCTGCGTATCTCCTCCAACTCCATTTCTGAAGACATTCTGAATCTGCTACACGAGACAGAGCACTCATTCTGGAAGACGTAAAGGGCTCTTTGCTGGATCCGAACATTAATGGTTTCTATGTTCTCCAGTTTCTGCCTCCCTCTCAGATACTGACTGAACAGAGAGATACCACATTCTTTATAGATCATCAGCTTATCTCCACTGTGTAACTGATAAATAATTAAAACTCTGAAAACTAGATTAAGTTAGCAAACGTGTGATTCATCTGAATAAATTCTACCTTTAAATTAAAAGTAGAATATTTGAGTAAATCAAGTAAATATTTGAATAAATCAAA
The DNA here is from genome assembly GCF_041296235.1 of Equus asinus. Lineage (NCBI taxonomy): Eukaryota > Metazoa > Chordata > Mammalia > Perissodactyla > Equidae > Equus > Equus asinus. The sequence goes on from NC_091805.1 coordinate 48,664,456, forward strand.
CATATTGCTTTGTTCATAAACTAACCAAGTGACTAGGTTTAGGAAGGAATGCTGAAATTGAAAACATTTATTTCAGCCTATCCCAAAATTTTCTCTTTTTTTTTTTCTATAAAAGGAGAAAAGAAATTTTTAAACACTAAGTAGAACAGAGCATTGGGCCCCATGGTAAAATTATGTAAGCACTTTCTAGATATTGAATTAGTACAGGTTTGGGTTTCTGAGAAGCTTAGATTATTGTCTACTCAAGTTCGGTTTTTTTCCTGAAGAATCCAGGGTATGGTATGTGTTTCCCCATCTCTTCATTCCTCTCCTTTATCTCTTTTATCAGTAAAATCAAGGCCAGCTTTGATCCAGAGGACTGACAGCATGAGCGTCAAGAGTGGTAAGTGGGGGCCAGCCCCGTGGCCGAGTGATTAAGTTCGCAAGCTCTGCTTCGGCGGCCCAGGGTTTCGCGGTTCGAATCCTGGGAGCAGACATGGCACTGCTCTCCAAGCCATGCTGAGGCGGCATCCCACATGCCACAACTAGAAGGACTCACAACTAAAAATACATAACTATACACCAGGGGCCTTTGGGGAGAAAAAGGAAAAACAAAATCTTTAAAAAAAAATTTAAAAAAAAAAAAAAAAGAGTGGTAAGTGGAGGGCCAGGAAGACATTGGCAAAGAGAAGGAGCTGTTCCATGGGGCTTGAGGAGTGTATGGAAGAGAGGACATCCTTTCTGGCAGCCCTGCTCTGTCCTCATTGCTTTAACGACAGTGGACTGCACGGTTTCATATTGGGGAAAGGGATTTTCAGAAATTGCATATAAGACACTCGTGTGCTTTAGAGCATCAGGTTGTGGCATCCTCTGTTCTTTCCAGCTGCCACTAAGAATCAGGACACAGTGTTGTGGGGGTCCCCCAAAGCAGACACCCCAGGATTACATCATACCTGGGCCCCAGTGCCACAAAACAAGGGAGACATGACCAACAAATAGATTTCACCTTGCATGCCAACTTCTTTTGAATGATTGATAGTTTTCAGTGGGAATTTTCAATAGCAGTGGCCTAGGATATTGTGTTAGAAAAGATTGCAAGGCTGCCTCTGGGCTCAGCAGGAGAGAGCCACCACTGACTAGTGGTTTCTAGGCGAGGATGCAGGCTCATAGGTGCCACCCCAGGTTAGCAGCAACATGGGAAAGGGGGCTTTAACTGACCGCTAGATGACAAATTGCCAGAGTCTTAGGCTAATTTAATGCAAAAGTACTGACAGTACAATGGCAATGTTAGCTATGCTACTCTATGCACATTTTTGGCCCATACGTACTTTAAGAACACTGATTAAGGTGTATATTGAGGACGGGGCTTCTCACGTTCAGCACTATTGACTATTTGGGCCAGATAATTCTTTGTTGCTGGGGGCTGTCATGTGCATTGTAGGAAGTTCAGCAGCATCTCTGACCTCCACCTTCTAGATTCAGTAGCACCCCTCCTTTGACAACTTAAAATGTCTCCAGACATGTCACCCCAGTTGAGAACTATTGATCCAGGAGAAGTGGGACCAGGGTGGTGATGCGATTAGAAGACAGAGAAGGATAGTTAAAGAAACTGGGGTAGTTTAGAGAAGTCTAAATGCAATGATGATCATTTCAAAATGTGAAAGGTACCATATTCTTCATCACTCTGGAAGAAACAAAGCCAGTAGGTGAAAGTTCTAGGCGGTTAGATTAGGTTCAGCAAACAGGGAGACTTTCCAACACGGCCCTCTGGTACCAGCCTGAGACTGCAGTGTTTCCCATCCCGGGCCGTGGGTGTACCGGCAGGGGCTGAGTAACCGCTTACGGAGAGAAGTGGGGAGGGCTGAGTTTCTGGGAACAGATAAGGGTTGGAACAATTTTGAAAGTCTCTTTCAAACATAGTAAGTTATATGATTCTGTAATCTGATATTCCTGGGAATTTGCTCTGGCCTTGCCCTGGCCACAGTTATATATTCTGTGTATGCCTCCCAAAACCTTTGCTACTAATAAAACAATGATGGCTGATATTTATTGAGTGCATGCCCTGATTTAATCCCCACAACAACCCTATCAGGTAGGTAATATTATCTTTGTTTTCCGATAGGGAAACTGAGGCCTAGAATTAAGTAGCTCATCCAAGGGCTCACCCTTGGGAAATTAGGGCAGGATTAGACTCAGTCTGAGAGTCCCTCGTCCATGGCCTTAATTATTACACTGCATTTTATATCAATCCAAAGTTGTCAATCCCAGAGTCCACGTCAGTTTCCAGACTCGTGTTTTGCACAGTGGTAACCTACGGAAGGACAACGTGTCCGGTTTTACACCAGTTGAAGTCCATCTCTCTCGGGAAGTATCTTTTGTCTGAGACTCTGGAAGGGGGAGGATCAGGTGGAAAATGTAAAATGTTAATAAATAGGTCCCTTTCCCTAAACAATATCTGAGTTTGCAGCAAAGCCATTCTCTTTTATTCTTAAGCCCGCTCTGTTTATACCTGGCCCTCCGATCCCGGGAAGCACACATTAGCATGTCATTAGCCTTGCGCTGGCTGTTTCCCAGCGGCACAAGCAGAGCGAGACAAAAGTCAATACAAGGTTGATCACTAATCCTTTGCTCAATCATACCTGTATTTCTTGTTCCTCCTTATTCTCACTGCGGAGCGAAAACATTTCCAGAAGATTCCCTCAGCAGTATAACTGATCCCATTGTGTTTAATAACAAACACACTTCAAACCTTTTATGAACCTCCCACAAAGTGTACTGTTGAGAAAAGCCGGCTATCCTAAGCAGTCTGTGTGGTCTGAACTGAAACAGCCTGACTGGAGTGGAGGGGAGACTTCCAGGGGCGCTCACAGCACCTGGAGTGAGGGTTGGCTGCCAACAAGCACTTCCCGCTCATGACTGGCTCTCGCTGTTTGGGCTGCTCTTCTCTCATGCACAGCCCCTCCACACCTGTCCCACGTCACCCTTCTCTCCTCATCCCTTCTCTTCGACCCTCCTCCTCACCCTCCTCTGGCCCAGCCATAGATGAGGCAGGAGCACTGCTCAGTGACCGCCTGGTCATTTCTGGAGTGGGCAAAACAGAGAAGGCGCTGCTGTCCCTCTCCACTTATCAGCTCCACGGAGAACCTGGCGTTCTTTCCTGCTGAAGCCCTGATGGGAGCAGGGGACTCATGTCATTGAGCAATGCTGTAACTCATCCTACACCTGTGTCCAGATTAAACACTACTGTCTGCACAGGATCGTTGCAAGGGTCCAAAGAAACAAACCATGCTTTGTAAAGCATAAATACTAGCTATTATTTTTAAACTACAAATGTTTATTCTTATTTTTACCCGTTCTCGGTACCCCCAAGTTTAAATGACTTCTCATTGCTTGTGGGTTAAAGTTCAAACTGAGCCTAGAATTTAAGACCGTCCTAAAATGCCCCACGCTATCTCTCTAACCCTTCTCCCCTTCTGGAGCCCTGTATTCTCATCAGACTGATCTGTGCACTGCCCCCTCTTGCCCTCTGCCTAGAACATTCTTCCACCTCTTCTCTGGGTACCCAAAGCAGGACCCATTCAAAGCCCACTCAGCTCTGACTGGCCTCTGACATCTTTGCTGAAGACCCAGCCCAGAGCATGCTCCTTTCTTTCCTTAATGGATTTAAGGGAGTGGGGCAGGAAGGTGAACTTCAGAACCCATGAGAGAGGAGGAGGGCCAGGCACTGGGGTTTTGCACAGAAGCTGGGAGGCAGGAGCTGGGACTGAGAAGGTCTGACGGGGGAGACTGGGAAGGACAGGGCAGGCTCCCTCTGGGGAGAGTGTGTTTCCGTCAGTCACGGTGATCCAGGCCTCAGGCAGATGAATGGCCTGACACACTGTGAATGATCTATAATCTAGATCACCTTTGCAACACCCTAAAGCCACAGTGACTCTTGGCTTTTCATTCCTTCTCCTGCCTTCAGGAAACCTGTGCTGTCACTGAAGAGATTCAGAGAGATACTTGAGCTGTCTCCTCTTAGAAAGCCTCGCCCTGGGATCAGTTCACCGTTTGTTCACTAACAAGGCTGGAAACAAGTACATCGATCACCCTCAGAGCTTTTTTCTACCCAGGCACATATACCTGTCTTAGGCGGTCTGATGCCTCTCTATTCTGCAATGGGCTACAAGGTCATATTTGTGCCCTACAAGGTTCCTGTCATTTACTCTATTTCAGTAACATCCAAAAATCTCTCCAGCGAAAAACAGACCACTGTATCCCGGAAATCAGTAGGGATATATTGTTTAGGCTTCCAAAAGTCCTACCCGGGTTCCACTGCAAATCACCTGCTAGGACCCACATTCTCGTCTTTTAGACGTGGGCACAGTTCTGCAGGTGTGGCTGTGTAGCTTGTGAGAACAGAGGTGTGGAAATCACATTGTCAGTCCCATCCCTCGAGGGCCTGGCCTGCCTGAGCTGTACTTGTCATCCACACAGACCCTGGGGCTGTCCTGTGCGCCATGACAAGCCATGGCTGCCCACACCAAAGACCTTCTGAAACCCAAGGCAGGGGAGATACTTCCTGTCCTGGGATCCACAGTTGTCCTTGAGTTGAACTCCTCTGTGGACCTGTCCTTCTGTAACAGACACAAAGGATGTTCCCTTGGCCTTCCAGCCTGGACTCTGCACCCTGCCTCTGCCCTGGAGCTAGGCTAGAACCCAGGGTCTTCTTGTGATTTCCGACTGTCTGCTTGGTCCAGCCTGACTTCTGGGGCTCTGGTCTCAACTTTCTCCTGTAGGCGTATGGTTCCTGCGCTCCCCCTGGTAGGGACTCCCAGCCTGATACTGTATGCAAGAAGGTCCTACTGTCCTGTCTGGTCCTTTCTCCTGTCCTGGACCCTTGTGGGCCACCTTAACCCACTGTGGCCCGGGCCCTAGCACTAACCCAGGGATTGGTTACAGGGCTACTATGAAACACAAGATTTCTGTTTTATCTTCTTCTTCTTTTTAAAATTATTTATTTATTGGTGAGAAAGATTGTCCCTGAGCTAACACCTGTGCCAATCTTCCTCTATGTTTTAATATGTGGGACACCGCCACAGCATGGCTTGATGAGTGGTTGTGTAGGTCTGTGCCCGGGATCTGAACCCGTGAATCCTGGGCTGCCAAAGCAGAGTGTGTGAACTTAACCACTATGCCACTGGGCTGGCCCCTGTTTTATGTTCTGATTAAGATTTCTACATATTCGGATACCGTATTTTAGTAAAAGCTTAAGATTTCAATCTACATATATTGATTTGAATATAAAAAGCAAAGAATACCTGCAAATTCTGAAAGTTTAAAAAGTTTGAACACAAATATAAGCTCAAGAAGAGTCTACATAAATTTGTGGACACTTTATCCCATTTCTGGCCCCATTCTGGCCCCTACTTTCAAGCTCCAACTATTCTAAACTTCTTTGGGCCCCTAAATATGCCAGGTTGTGTCTTGCCTCTATGCTTTGTTCATGCCATTTTTCCAGTCTTTGGAACATGGTAGGAACTTAATAAATGTTTGTTGAATAAATGTTCCACTTTAGCACATGCTCCCCTCAGATAGCCTAGCGTGTAGTAGTTAAAACTTGTTGAAGTAATGAATAAATTATATATCCATACTCTGTTGCTAAGGGAAACTAACACATTCTTAACTTCTTTTAAATCTGCGTGTCTAAAGGAAAATAATCTTTTAAAAACTGTGGTATGTGAAATCTTGCTGATGCTATGAATTATAACAAAATGCCTTGGAAAGGTTGGAAATAGGAGAAGACCTGGCTGGCTGGGGTCAAGGGGACCCGGAGAAGGAATTGATTGATAGCAGCTATGCTTGATTACTTGTTAAACTTGGCTCCTTTCAGTCATTTCTCTCCAGAAATGATTTACAAAATAGAGGCATCCCTCTAAAAGGAAAAAGAACTTTGTGGGGAATGAAATTTAAGTTTCCAGCAATAATGCATACTAAATATCCTAAAAAAATAAAAACCTCGCTAAAGACACTTAAAATGCTGAATAAAACTAAACAAAACTACACACACATTTTTGAACACTTGGTTTTGCTGGCAAGAAAAATAAGGGAGATTTGCAGAGGCTAAAAATGAAGCAAGCACATGAATCCAGACAGGTAAGAGAGTGGTGAACACAGTGGCTATCTATGCATTCTGGGAACCAGGAGCTTCTGCCTTAAGAGCCGTGCAGAATACCGGAGACAAAGCTAAGGGGCCACACAAGCAGGGGAGTCTAACTTAAGTTAGGGCTCCCTTTACACACCACACACACACACACACACACACACACATACACACACAAAGACACATACCCGAAAGGCAAAGACCTCATTTATTCTTGGTTCTGGATGAAGAAAGAAACATTCTCCTGAGATTGTGTATATACCAGCTGGTCATCATGCAGGTTTGAGGCCTGAATTCACAATGCTTCCAGTCCCAAAGAACCACAGACCAAGAATTCAGTTTAAAGCATTCCTAGTTGGTAAAGTTCCAATGCTTAACAGAAGCAAAAGCAAATATTCTCCAAAAAAATTCACTCTCGACCCAGGCCTCAAAGAATTTCAGCAGATAAAATTCCCAGAAATATAAGCTCATAATAAAAAATCACTACGTACACAAGCAGAAAGGTACCGGGAAAAGAAGAAACAAGCAGCAGATTTGGAATGAAAAGATAGCAGATACTGAAACCACTAGATACAGAATATAAAAGAAGCCTTTTTAATATCTTAAAATAAGTGAATGAGAGAATTGTAAGCCTGAGTAGGGAAAAAAAAACTAAAAACACTGACCAAATTAAGATTTGAAAAAGAACCAAGCAGAACATCTAGAAATGAAAAATAAATGATTGAAACTTAAAACTCACTGCACACATTAAGTAGTGGAGTGGATACAACTGGAAGAGAGAATTAGTTAAGCCGAAGAGCTGAAGAATTACACATGATGGAGTCCAGAGAAACAGAGACTAAAAATATAGAAGACAGGGTAAGATACATGAAGACCAAAATGAGAAATTTTAATATATTGTAATCAGAGGTCCACAAAGAAAGAATAGAGAATGAGAGAGAGGCAATATTCGAAAAGAAAAGGACTGAGTATTTTTTAGTATTTATTAAAGATCTCAATCTTCAGATTCAGGAAGCTCCATGAATCTCAAGTAGGGTAAATAAAAAGGAAACTACAAAACACTTCACAATGAAACTGAAGAACAAACACCAAAAAGTTCTTAAAAGCAGTAAGAGAGAGAAGACAGATTACCTAGAAAGGAATGACAATTAGATTAACAACTTACTCTCCAAAGTAACATAGGAAGCCAGAAAAATGATGGAATTCTGTCTTCAAAGTGCTAAGAGAAAAGGAAATGTGAGATATGAAGTATATCTGTAATATCCAGCAAGCATTATGGACACTGATATGATATGGACAGAATATGGCACCCACCATTAAGGTTTCACGCCCAATAGAGAGACTACTAGGTGATGCTATAAAAACTTAAAAGTAAGATTTATCCCTTCACCAGCGGGTAGAATTAGCCTTAATGGTCACCCAGAGAATTTGTTTCAGGCATACTGAACAACTTGGAGAAACAAACCATGGACAAGGCTCTCCATCCTGGAGTCCAGGGTACTAGGAACTTTAAGAGATAGACCAAAGAAAGCTTTATCAGGCCACCAAAGGACAACTTGAAGCGCAGGCAGCACTGGGCTCTTCACTAGGCTGGCTAAGCTTGTCCTTGTGGCATTAGCAAAGCAGGAATGGCACCCTGTCCCTCTCACCCTTGACCAACACGCTCACCACTCTCCAAAGATCAAAATTAAAGTTCAATGAACTTGTCTAGAAATTTATCGGGAAATTAATCAGTAAAACTAGAAGGTAGTGTTTTTATTTTTAACTTGTGCACATATTTTTTGTTATATGATTTAGTATTCTTTACGTGTTGGATTACATGCTAGTTGGCGGGGGCACTAGTGGTCACCATTACCATCTTTTTAATGCTTGGGTTTTATTTTTGAGCCCAAGGGGAAAAATCTGAGGGCCTGGAAGGGATCTACCTTCCCTCACTTGGTGCCTTTCTGCGTGACGGATGTAGTGTCTGTAGGATAGTGGTTGGCATGGAGCAAGTGCACTAAAAATCTTAGTTCTTTTTCCGCCACCAAGATGCTAAGGCTCACGCCAAGAGCCAGGGTGACTGGGGATACGAAGTGTGTTGAAGGTAGGGGAGGAAAAGGTCTCCTCCAGAGACCCTCAGAGGTGGAATCTGTTAGGGACTGAGAACCCTACTAGGCCTGGGAGCAATGCCTGCCCAGTGTCCTCTTGGTCTAGAAACTGATTAGCTTTGCCTCTCACTAACCCAGACGGAGATGAGAAAAGGAGCCGAGGCCGGCGCCCTTAAATCTGCACCAGCCACGTCAAATCTCAATTTAGATTTAGAAAGTTAGGATAAAAAACTGGCTCTGTTAGTTTCATATTTACAATGTTTCTAAGTTTCTTCCTCCTTTCTAGGGATATCTCACCTAAACCAAGGACAGAAACAATTTTTCACATCTTAGTCTAATATAACAGTTCTGGTGGCCACCGGAGCTGAGAAACCCAGGAAGGACCATGAGGTTGTAGCAGCACAGACAGGAGGCCCAGAAGAAAAGAGGCAGGAATGATCGGGGATGTTAGTCCTTTTCCATCCGGGCAACTTTCCTACTACCCAGTGAAAGCAAGCACGTTCTCCCGGGCGAGGTTTCTGAGCGCTGCCACCAGGGTCAGAATCTAACTGGGTTGGGAATGCCCTGGTCAGTGCCAAAGTGGCATTTCCCGCAGGCAAGGCTGCTTCATCACTCTGAAACGGTCTCTGGTTATGGGAACGATCTTTCCAAAAACGGGAAACGTGGTTTGACAATGGTCACGTGTGTTACTCCCAGTGTGTGAGAGGTCTGAAAGGCGTCGTTCGGATTTGTAACTATTTGAGTTGGGGATGTTTTGATGTCTCGGAGGAAGAGCAGGTGAAATAACAGCAGTCCGCTTGGCACGAGGCACAGAGCCGTGGCAGCGTTCCCTCGGCACCTGGAGTGGACTGCACCTCCTTGGACAGCCTGTTGGGACATCTAGGGTTCTGGGCTCAGCAGCATAAGCTTCGGTAGAGGCCCTCACTGGACACAGCTCCCTTCCTCCCTGCCTTAGCAGCATTAGAGGAGCAAGCACATTCCCAGACTTTTTCATTATTTTCCTTACGATTTTATAATGCCATATTTGATGCTGGAATTGGGGGCTGGGAAAGTGCAATCAACTATTTACTGCAAAGGAAAAAAAAGAGTTGGATGGGGATAGAGTGCAGGGAATGAGAAGGTGGGTAGAGCGGTCATGTCTGGGGCCGTGTTTGTCCAGATGTCTTCCGTACATCCCCTGGGGCCGTGGAGCCAAGAGCGCAGTATGAGACCCGTCTGAGGAGTCCAGCCCAGGACTTCGGCCCTGCTTCTACAATCTTAAGGCAGATTCAGAGAGGATTACTATTCTTACATTTGGCTGCCAAGATTTCTGGGCTTCCTTTCAAACCCTTAAAAAAGGAAGCTTTTCCTATCCACTTTAACCAATTAAACAGTATTAACAGGAACCTATAATTTAAGCATTCCTCCAGGCGCTTGAGTAACTGGGGAACAAATCAGTAGCATTTGTTCTGAAGCATGATGTTCCCAAGCAGATACTACCTTCTTTCAGCTCACTTGTAACCCGCACAGACCGCTCGTTCTTTCGTGTATGGCCTTCCTCTAGATAGTCTTTTGAGGGAAAATACTGGCACCATGGATCAGAAGCTCTCTCTCTGTCCTCATTGTCCCCTGCACATTTCTCTATCATGATGCTTGTCACATTGTATTGAAACAATCTGTTTACACATTTCTGTCTCCTTTAGTTTCCTCTCAATTTCTCAAGAACAGGGACCCTGTCTTTTTATTTTTGTGTATTAGGATGTTAAATTTAAAGTTTCAACTGAGATTTCGAGATAGAATAAATGGTGCGTATCAAAGTGAGATAGCACATCACTATGCAGAGTTTGAGAAGGGAATCCTTGACAAGCAGTTCCATAATTCTTAGTCACTTCGATCAGAAGAAGGGCATAAAACGGGCTCAGAACGAGGAGTGATGATTTGTGAAGCTGTGTCTTGCAGAGAGTTTTTTCTGTGCTGTGAGAACATCCTCCTCCTCCTCCACAATGCACAGATACAAAGTACAATGTTGGGGTGTGGTGGGGGCATCGTGGACCAAAGCCTAAAACATACGTGGGAAATTTTGTGTGTTCTAGAACAGGGGAGAGACAGAAGGCACAGAGCTGCATTTGAGATGTCACCTTTTACAAGGCAGGAATCTGAGAGCTTGTCCAGTAGGCCAGATACTCTAGAGCCACGTTGAGTCCTCACCAATAGGAACACCTGGGAGAGGGGACCTGAGCATGGAGAGTCATGTGTGAAGCGGACCTTCAGGCAACCGGGGGCTGAGGGGACATCAGTCAGCTGAAGGAGAGGCCAAGTTTTTATCAGAGGCTTCAGCAATTTCATCATGTTATTTCCCTACTGAATGCACTTCAAAAGGTCAGGGGAAGATAAAAAGAAAATTTTGCTTTGATTATAACCTACTGGTCATGCTGGATCAATATATCAGTCACATTTATTCCCCTAAGTGTCAGACATGGTGCCTGACTCATTCTAGGCATTTGATAAATGCTGAACTGAGCTGATCTGATCTTGGAACATATTCTTCTACTGAAACAAAATATATCGACAAGGCAGCCCAACTGAATGGCAGTCCATGTTTTATTTCAGGGTTATATCTCCTTAAATTATACTTTTAGGCAGATATTATGTGAACAATTAAAATTAACAACTAAATAGAAATACACATTTAGAAATCAGCTCTTAATTATTATACCTAAGTAAAAAATAGTTTTCTAGCTCCAGAGATATGATCCTGTTGTAACCTACATAAATACCAAGCATCTTATGGTACAGTTTTTGACAATGTCACAGTCAAAGAAATATCAATCCAACAAAAGTTTAACTGAAACCAGTAGATATCTAGGAAAATATCAAAAAGCATTACATGGATAATGCACAGCAAAAATTCTTTTAAAAAAAAAATCCTCTTTCCCAACTTCTATCCTTCTTATTAGCTCCCCAAACTTTTCCTTTCTTGACATTTCCCCAAAGCTCTCTCTGAAATCCACTCCCTAGTCTCTTCTCCCTCATAGCCTCAAATCTATTTTTTTCTCTCTCACCAGCAAATCCGCTATCCTCTCTACTTTTTTTATACCCTTTTCGTTCTTCTCTGCAGGATTTACTCCACTGAACTCAGAACTGTGACTTGGAGGGAGGGAGACTTAGCAGAAAACATCAAGCGTTTCCTAAGGAGTTGGGTGGATGCTGTGAACCTGTTTTCCCTGTCACTGCATAAAAGGAAGACTTGGCAAAGGCCAGCTTTAGGAGTAAGAAGAACCTCTGGCCTTTGTTTCACTACTTTTGGGATTTCCTCCACCTCAAGATAACTCTCATCTTTAGCTTGGTAATAAAGTAAAACTCTATAAATAAGCAATTTATTTGCTTGGTTTTGTTCCTGGTTAAAATGTGTAGTATAATAATTTTATCTCAGTAGTCGTCAATACTGGAGTGTCAGAGTATTAGTTACCTTACTGAGAGTAGGGTTGGATGGTAAATTAACAAGGAGGCTAAGACATGAGAAGGAAAATCTCAAAAATGGGATAAAGTGGGAACATTAGATACAAAACCTGTCATTTTCTTTTTCAAAATGTTGGCAGGGGTTAATGCTGGTCCTGGAGAAAGATCTTATGCAGCAATTATTATTTTGGGGAGTCTAGATGGCCAGTAGGGGTATGAGTTGGTACAAACTTTAGGGTGGGGACAGGGGGACACTTTGGCCACATATATTAGAAAGCTTACGAAGTGCCCAGCAAGCTTTGATCCAGGAATTGTGCTTCCAGGAATTCATTCCAAAGAACCAACAAAATGCATTCCCAAGGGTATTAACTATAGTGTTGATTACAATTAATATAATGATTGTCGGCAAATAATTGGAAGCACACACACGTCTGACAACAGGGAACTGAGTGAATGAATTAAGGTCCATTATTAGAAGCAATAGTCTGCAGTTGTATCAAAAAATTGTATCATAGAATAATATTTATAAGAGAAACGTTCCCAAAACTGGTAAGTGAAAAGTAGTTTCTAGTATAATATGAACAGTGTGATACCATCTATTAAATAAATATACAGAGGAACAAGACTGGGAGGACATATTCATGGTGCTTATCTCTGGGTTAGGAATGATATAGATTTTGATATTTTTTTTCTTTTGAGCTTTTCTCTATTTTCCAAATTTCCCATCCTAATCCCATATTACTTTTGTAAAACAAACAATAGGAAAACATTTTTAAAAAGAAAACAATACTTTATTTTCTTTAAGTTGACCTAACCCTCTGTTAGATGGCAGGTGAATAGGCACCTTTCAATTTGATGCTCCCAGGAAGCTCTTCACTTACAGCCCAGTTCCCTGGGTCAGTGGTTTGCACTTTCCATCGAGTTCTCACAGGAAGAGCCAGGGCCCAAAGCATGTGTGCTAGAAATTATATGTAACTCGTTTTTCTTCAAAGTGAGCAGCCATGTTCCTCGTAGCTGGGTAGGCTGTTCACAAGCTGCCCCCAGGTGATGACCGAGGCGCAGCCTCAGTTCCAGAGAGCCCAGGTGAGCAGCACCAGGAACCCCCTGAATTTTTAAGTAAGCTGAACACTTCCTTCCCAGTGTGACAGCTTCTGGGAATGCCAGTGAAAGCCACCAGCTTGCAACTCACTTCTTTACAATTTTATTTGTCTCATGGATGGAAAACCGGGAAGCCAACAGGATCTTCCACTCAGATTAAACAGATTCTCTTGTAGTTCCCACACTTTCTGCCTCAGAAAATTAACATTTACATTCAGACAACAAGTTTTTAGAATAAATGCACTATGTTGGGCATCAGTATTAGTGAAACTATAATTACTTTATTTGCTAAATCCGTAAAAGTCGAGCATTTTATTGACCTAGGAATCTGTCTAGGAGAAAATCTCATTCTAGAAATATGAGAAAACGTAGCTGGATGTATCTTTTTTCGAAGTTTCGGTCAGGTTCAAGAGCTTTCAAAGTTGTAGTCTTCTCCTACAGCTTAAGCACAGAAGTTTTGGGGGGAGCTCTTTAAGGAAAGAAGTGCTTCCGGTGCCTCATGGGAGTGAAGATCTCGACAGCTGTGTAATAGCAAAGCACCTCTTTCTCAGGCCAGTATTTCTCTCTGCAAACTCGTTCGAGTGTTACTTCTAAAGGCTTTTCAAGAAAGGCAGTGGGGCATGGTAGTCTGGGTTTTGGCACTGAGACTCCTGAAAAGCTGGGCTCCTGGGCTCCTGACAAAGTGCAGCCACCAAGCCCTTGGGCCTGAAAGGATTTGCTTCATATGAGCCACCTTGTCACCAGCCCAGGTCCCCCAACCGCTCCAAATACTTAATCTTAGTATTGAAAATAAAATTTTTTTTCTAAACTAGAGAGGGGCATAGGTTTTGGAGACAGAGATCTAGACTCTATTTTCAATTCTCTTTGCATATATTGTATGAAACGCTTGTGATAATGGATAAACAGTGAGGTTGATGATCCCTAGAGAAAAGTGTAAGTAAGGGGCACCACGGGCCCAGCAGAGCCCGCCATTAACAAATGGCTTCCTGACCTCATCATCTTCCCCTTGGCCATTTGAAAATCGTTCTCAAATGTAATTTGATTTTATCTGTTGATTTGCACATCTTCTAAGCATCCTCCCAAACATCCTTCTTCACTTTCTCATGTCATTCTAAGCCTTAATTTACTCAGCTGCAAAATGAGGAGGATAAGACCCACCTTCCTCAGTTGTTGAGAAGATTCAATCCAGCTTACTGATCTCTTCAAGTGCCGCTCTAGTCCCTGCTCTGCCTTCCTGTTCCCACCCACCTCATAGGCCTTGCCCTTTGCCTGGATGTTCTTCCCACGTCTCCTTGCTTGGCTAATTCCCACTCAAATTAAAAGCCACTTCCTCCAGAAAGTCTCTAATCACCACCATCAAGACTAGATTAGAAGATTCCAAAGCATTCTGACACTGGCCTGTGGTGGCACTTAGCATACTGTATAGCAATTGTGCGTTTATTTATCTATCTCTCCTTCTAGTCTGTACCCTAAATGATGGTAGGCCCTGTACCTCATACATGACTGTAACCCTGGGATCTCTGGTGTCAGGTACAAAGTAGATGATCAATAAATATTTGTTTAATGAATCAGTAATGTATGCAGAATTTGTAGAAGTGTGCTGACACACGGAAGGAACTCAACATCGGAGACCATGATTATGAGGTTGTGGGACTGTGTGGTGATCCTACAAGAGCGCCAACCCCAGAATTGACATAACTTACTGGCCAAGAGATCTAAAATGTCAGGTTACATCCCTGATATAGACAGACTTTCCGGAAGCTGAACCCAAAGGGAAATGAACAATGAGACACGTATGACCAGTGCTTTTCATACTTCTGCCTATTTTAAAGTCCAGGGTATATGAGTCTTGGTACTCTTTACAAGTTATTTTCTCCCAGTGGGAAGGCAGCTTCTCAATTAAAGATGTAGACACGTCAGGCCATACAAGAGAGCTGAGCATTGCCATCAATGTCACGTCATGATCATCTTTTGTACCTTATCAACTTTGATCCTCGAGGCAGTTCTGGGAGGTCTATTGACTGTCCTTACTTAGCAAGAGAAATTAAGTGACTGGCATAGGGTCACACACAATAAATGTGGAGAGGGAAGTCAAATCAGGCCTCTGGTTCCAAATCTCTCGCTCAGCTCAAAAGAAGGAGGAGTGCCGCTTCCCTTCCCTCTGCTCTCAGAGCTCTCGGGATGTGTTATTAAGATTATCTGACAGTTTTGGATAGACGACAAATGAGAGGCGAGGATCTAAAAGGCGACGTGGCCTGTTCAAGCCTCATCCACGTTTTGCTCTTTCAGTGAGCCTGAGTCAAAGGCTTCATTTCCACTTACATCGCAAGAAATCAAACAGGCTTTTCTTACCATTCCTGGTAACTGCATGTCTGTAGCAAGACCCCTGAGAGGCCAAGAATTTCCTTCATAGGCACGCTCACTCGGGGAAGCGCCTTCCATTTCAGGACACAAAACTGTTAGGGTTCCATTTGATGTCATTTAAACCCCACCCCACTACAATTAACAACTTTAAAGTAACTCTGTGCTCTCATAGGGAAGCAACACCCTACCTTTCAAGTCTCATCTTTCACTTCCTTAGAGTATTAGCTAATTCCTACCCACACCTAACACTTGCTAGGTGGCCAGAGGTGCTGAGCGATGCCAGAATGCCTAGTCACTACACAGAGTGTCCGGAGGCAGACTGTGAATGACTGACAACCCTGATAAAAGCTCTCTCATGGGAAGAATTCCAGACAGTGGGACAATGGAATGGGGGGAAAACACAGTGGGAGCATGGAGAATTTAGCCCTGGCCAAGCCACTGACTCACTGTACTCTATCTAAATCTACCCCATCCAACAGTTCCTTCTCTGTCTTGGACATTTAGCTCTGGTGCCTGGAGAACAACAAATTCAAAACTGGCTGTGGGTCCACATTCTTTTTTTTTTTAAGTAAGCTCTTTGGTGAGGAAGATTGGCCCTGAGCTAACATCTGTTGCCAATGTTCCTCTTTTTTCTTTTTTCTCCCCAAAGCCCCAGTACATAGTTGTCTATCCTGGTTGTAGGTCATTCTAATTCTTCTATGTGGGATGCCACCACAGCATGGCTTGATGAGCGGTATGTAGGTCTGCGTCCAGGATCTGAACTGGTGAACCCTGGGCCCTGGAAGCAGAGTGCACGGACTTAACCACTCGACCACAGCGCCGGCCCCCGCATTCCTGATAGAGTATGTGTGAGACACTCCCTGAGGCACCGGTAGCCGAGCCTGAGTCTCCTCCCTGTGTGCAGATTAGCTTAACGCACGTCATAGTTGTAAACGAATTAGATGAACACCTATGAGCAGGGATGGCAATGATACCCTGAAAAGATGAATAATTAATAGTTATAATAATGAGAGGGCAGTCAAAATACTACCCGTGTTTATTTAACATCTGTCATTTGAGGAATATGGGGTGAGCCACTGATGTCACCTCATGAATCCTCCCTGCACTTTGACGAGGGAGAAGAGGGCAGAGGTTAATTACAAAAATGCCTATTTGGAGGAAGGTTCCTCAAGGAAGAATGACTGTAGAAGGGGAAGGTCTGGAAAATGTGATGACTTTGGATCTCACGAATGGGCGAGCACTCCCAGGAAGGAAAATATCACCCTGCCCTTCCTCTCCCGGCCATTTGCTCAGGCCTTGATGCTGCTCCAGGCTCCCACGTTAACGTACTTCTTTGCTGCATTTTCGTAGTTCTGTTCTTTCATAACTGCTCCAGCCCCTGGTTTCCCAAAGTGTGCCCTGATGTATAGTGATAAGTATTATTTGAAAAAGGATTACATTTTCATAACGTTGGGTCAATCACAATCAAACAGATTTCTTTAACTTTAGGCCTTTAATACTCTAATTGTCTAGTGAATGTCCCAGAGGAGTTTTTATTAGGTTGAACCGTTTGGAATGACCATTTTGTATGTCAAAAACAATTGAATGTTGGCAATTTTATATGGTCCATCCTCATACTGTTCAGCACTTCCAAACTTGCATGCCTGTAGAACTCTTCTGGGGGAAATTTTGTTGCAATATCACTGTCCTCAGAACTGACTCTGGGGAACACTGTCTTGGGCACCGAAATACAGAGACTGTTAGATGCTTGAATCATGCATGTTGCTTAGACCCCATGATGCTCAGATGTGACGGGATACTGGATTGAGCAGAATGGGAGGCGGGCAGATAGGAGAGTCCTGTCAGGCCTTGGGGCTGAGTTTCCAGGGAGGGTGGCCCCAATATGATACATCCCAACCCAGTAAAAGTATAAAAATGCACATTACTATGTAGAGTTACAACTGTTGCAGTATCAAGATACAAAGATCTTTTTAGCTGTAAAGTGGCTTTAGAATATTTCATTTTAATACACACAGGTTCAATGGAAGAAGCAGAATATGAAAGGGTACACTATTAATAACTGTGTAAAAATTATTTGCAATTGGATTTGGGAAAGGCAAAAACAAACAAGAAAATAGTCATTTACAATGATAGAATCATGGATGAATTTTTGTTTCCTTTTTTCAAAATTTCCTTAAATGTTACTATATTACTTCACAGTAAAAAAACCCAAAAGGCAAAAAACAGTTACTCCTTAAGCTTTGAGTTCATACCATAATATACTCTGGGAAAATCCCAAGGCACCCCTCCGCATGCTTTTCAGGTAGGAGAGGAATATCAAGGAGATGACCCTCCAGCCAGGACTTTGGTAAATTATGTCCCTCTGGGTACCTCATCGAGCTGGGTGGAGTCAAAGACCAAAGGGCCTGATAAAGCATTACCCCTTGAAGGGTCCCTCTGCCTCCCCATCCAGGTGAAGGACCGGCCCACCCATGTAGATCCCCAAGTCTACAAGCATTCCCAGCACCCAATGGCTACCTTGTAAAGACTGCTGTCTAAATTGGATATTTGAAGTTTTAAACAGGATCTTATAGCAACGCTATTTATAAATGATGATTAGCTTTCTCAGCAAGGCCTCAAAGACCTGTTGAATCCCAATGTTTCAGAAATACTGTACATTTATAATGGGGAAGGAAAACAGCAGAAAACATTCCTATTATAGGTGCACAATGACTGCTAGAGTACAGGGTCCACAGACTTTTGCGGGCTCCCCTGGGGCTCTAGCTCTCATTTAGAAAGCTGTGTCCATGGGAAATGTCTTCCTAGTCTTGCTGAGGATGTTACCTCAACAGCCCCTCAGCAGCCTGTTGGTAGAAGGTGAGGTTGTCATAGCTGAGGAATTCCCCTGTCCACCCTTGAGGCAGAGCCCAGCCTGCAGGAGAGACTCCTGGGGCCGCAGCTTCTCGGAGGCAGAGTTAGTGAGGAGCACGCCTCCCAGGGCTCAGAAGGGAATCCCTCTGTGTAAGGGACCTCTGGGAGCCCTGCTTCCTCTCTCCCTGATCTGCTCCCAGGTCAGTCTTGTTCCTAGGCTCTGGACCAGCAGTGATTTGCAAGCCTTTCCCCAACATTGCTTGTATACAGTCCTGAAGGAGCTGGTATGAGTAAGCACCCAACAGACAGAGCCGCTCTACAGGGAAGCACCCACAGAGTGGGGCCCAAGGCAAGGGTGACCGCCATAGGGGTGCGAGATTTGGCTGGGTTTGCAGAATGGCCATGAGACTATATTAAGGTCTTTAGACAAAGACCTCTTGACCTAAGGCCACCAGAATGATACTATGACTTTTCTGTCAACTCTGACTTCTCTCTTATCTGCAAAGAGAATCACCAAGACTTGCTTCCTCTTCACAAAAGGGAAGAAAGAAGGAAGAAGATAGGAAGCAGTTTCTCTGGACAGGCAGATGCTGAAACCAAAGATGGGCTTCCTCTCGACTGGAGTGATAGTTTGTCTAACTGTACCCTGCTGCAGGGCTGCCACCAGGACCTGCCTGGAATCCTTACCCCAGCTTCAAGGGCTCCTCTGGGGCCTAGAAGCAGTTCACTCCCCACAGCGCTTGCTAATACGGACTCACCCCACCATGCCTTATAGGACTTTAACCCGATGCCAAAGCTTACACCAGACACTCTAAGCGATCATTTCCCTATTCTGCTATATTCTCTTCCTGCACCTGAGGCTTTTTGGCAAAGGGTAGAGCCAATCACTCATATCGGAAGTGAATGAAAGGATATGTCCTTGTACAGAGGTGCCCTGGAGGCAGGGCCGGTGGTTTCGAGTTGTGTGGGGCAGCAGAGGAGGGAAGCGGCTATCACCAGACCTGGGCCAGGCAGACAGAAGAAGAGGCCAACTCCAGGGGACCAGACCAGCATCAGAGGGGGAGTGGGGCGGGCGGGAAATCAGGAGAGGTTAGTGTCTTGGAAACCAAGAGAAGAAAGTGTTTCAAGAAGGTGGTCGTGGGACGTCTGTGTTGAATGCTGTTGTGGAAACAAGTGAGATAAGATCAGAGAAGTCAGCAGTAGATTTGACATGGATAGCAGCAATATCTTGCTATAGTGGGGACAAAATCCGACTGGAGTAAATTGAGGAGAGAAAAATAGAAGAACACGTGGTTTACAGTAAGTGTCTGCTAAGTGCTTTATCTGTATTAACTCATGTAATTCTCACACTCTTATGATGTAAACTCTAATGTTATCCCCATTTTACAGATGAGGAACCCAGGCACTGAGAGGATAAATAGCCTGTCCAAGGCCACAGGACTAGAAAGTGGCAGAGCCGGGATTGCGCCCAGGCAGCCTGGCTCCAGTCTGTGCTGGGAACCACATCACAGTCCCTCTATGAGGCCTGCAAATCAGTAAGATCAGTAACTCCTGACAGCTCTTTCAACGTTTGCTGAGCAGGGAAAAGAGATGGGGTGGGAGCTGGAGGGGTGGTGGGGCCAAGAGAGGGTTTTTCTTTAAGACAGAAAACACTGGCGTGTGGGGTGTGTGCTGATAGGGATAAGAGAGGAGCAGAGGAGAGATTGATGACGCTGGCTGGAGGAGGTGAGATGGGATGAATCCAGGGCACACAGAGGTTGCTGTTTGATAGGAGCTGGGCTCGTCCTTTGTTACCAGGAAGGGAGGCAGAGAAAAAGGGCACAGATGAGTGTAGCAGGGAGTTTTGAAGTGAAAGGATGAACGAGTACCAGTCTGCTGGCTCCTGCTTTCTCAGTAAAGGATAAAGCAAGATAATCATCTGAGACTGTGGCGGGAGGGAGGGGGGCTGGCAAGAGGATTGAAGAGAAGAGAGGTGGGAAATGGCCATTTGGGTAGGGGGTGGAAGGGAACACAGTGAGAGCTCTAGGAAGCTGAAAGAGACAATCCGATACTCCTAAATTTGATGGATGCTCTCTCTGTCTCTTAAATCTTTCATGGTTTTTATTCTATGAAATTTTTCATTCTAAATCTGCAGAGAAAGAAAGATAGGAAACCGGCTGCCCTTTCTCCCATTATTGCCATGCTGGGAGCAGCAAGAATACATTTGGAAGAGATGTGTTAGTAAATCTCAAACATTCTAGGTAGATGGTTGGGGTTATGTAGCGCTAATATACAGAGAAATATCACCTGGGCTTCTTACCTGGAGAAACTTCCTGTCTTTTCCTTTGTTTTCATCAAGGCCCATCTGTCCCTCTTTAGAACATGTCTGAAGGAGACATGTGAATGATAAAGGAGCCTGGGTGAAATTGTCTCCATCTGGATTGAATCCTTGTGCTTCCCTTGAGGAATGCAGGAGCCCAAAGAGGAGGCGAATGTGGTGCTTCTGGAATTTGTGCACATCAGAAGCACACAGGCGTGTGAAAACATGCTGCTAGGCCCCAGCCTGGAGTGCGGGGTTCAGTGGGTCTGCAGGGGGCCTGGGAATCGGTATTTCTAACAGGCCTAGGCGATGCTACTGCTGCAGGTCAGGAGAATGAACTTTGAGTATCCAGCGAGTGTTACCATCTCAGGCGGCCCAGGATTTTTCTGTTATCTCACAGAACATGGACTAGAAAAGAAGGTATCTCAAGTCCACTGAAATTCCAGAAGAATTTCAGTACTAAGATCCCTTAAACCTAGCTGCTACTGTCGAACTTGTCATTCATCTCCCTCCCCAAAGTCACTTTGTTATTCTGTAAAAACAATGGGAGGGAAATGTTGAATAAGAGTAACTAACACATAAAGTGCTATGTGCAAGGAGCTGCTCTGAACACTTCACATACATGAACTCATTTAGTCTTCCCACAACTCTGAGGTAGGTGCTATTATTAACCCCAATTTATGGAGGAGGAAATGAAGGCACAGAGAGGTTAAGTAACTTACTTGAGGTCACCCAGCTAGGAAGTGGAGAGCTAGAATGTGAACACAGGTCAGACTAACTCCAGTACCGACATTATTTCCATTTTTTCTTATGTCAGAGGTAGATATGGATGAAGCTTTGGTCTCTCAGATGTAGGGAGACCACAGTCACTTCTTATTCCTGCACTCCCCACTCTAGAGTAGCTACTTGAAACAACACAGACCAGCGGCTGATAATCCACAGGCTCTAGTCTGTTCTGGGGACAGCTCTCTCCTCTGCCAGCTAAGAATTCTGCCCTGGCAGTCACTGGTCCCTGAGGAGGTGAGTTTTGCCAGTAATGACTTGGGTTCTGCTTTAAACGGCAGAGCGTAAAGTTCCAAGTGAGGCAGAGCTGATTAGAAAGGTAATTTTCTCATAAATGCGGCATAGAGGTCTAGCTTGTTGCTTCCTGCCATTGGCTGGCTGGGAGACATTGAGCAAGTCTCTTGCCTCCACATTTGCATCTGAAAAAGAGATAATTAGGAGTGTAGGGCGGTTTAGCTAATTAGCCATTACCAAGTGCTTGGTCACAGCTGGACAGTTCCCACTGTCCCCTGAAGGTGCGGCTCTTGACATCAGCAATGCCCATCAGGAAGATCTAGACACTGAGCTGGTTCACAAGGACCTCCCAGGCTCACCTCACCGCCCTTAACGCCTCCTACTGGCAGAGCCATTTATTTATTCTGAGGCCTAGTCATCCTCAGGTTTAGAGAAGGGTTGTTTTGCAGACTCACAGACAACAAAAGGTGGCGTGGACTTGATTTTTTTTTTCTTCAAAACAAGAATCTGGAAAACTCTATGAATATTCTCCAGAGTGTCATTAGAGTTAATCGTCTTTAAGAGACTCTAGTGGCAGTTCATGCAAAGTATACATCACCAGAATACCTATTTCAGGGATAGGAGAGACAATGAGTCATGGAGTTGAGGTCAACAAGATCTTATGGAGAGCCAGCCGTGTATCCAGCATTGTAGAGAGATTGCAAATAGCGACTCTAGCAATAGCTAACATTTACAGGGCTCTCTGTACCAGGCACATGACTGTCACGTGTCATTCACACAACCCCAGGAGTTAGGTACTATTATCAGCCCATTTTATAGATAGGAAAACTGAGGCTCAAGAGGGTAAGTGTGCAAGGTGGCGTGAGGGTTTGAACCCAGGCAATCTGCTTCCAGAGCCCAAATGTGTAGCCATGATGCTACACTGCCTCACTCCAACAGGGAACCAGACCCAGTCCAGACACTCGAGGAGCTAACCCCACTGAGGGAAATAGTCAGGTACTAGGAACAGATATTCATCAATGTGGCCAACAACAAACAGAAGAGGAGCAATTAATTGTAATTAGAAAGATCCAGGAAGACTTCAAAGTAGAAGTGGCATTTCAGCTGAATGTTGAAAGAAATGAGTAGCATTGCAATAGCTGGAGACGGGGACAGAGGGCCATGCTTAGAAGATAATGTTTCCTTGATGGGGGCAGGAGCACAGGTGCCACCTGTTTAATCTTTTCTTCCAGTGTGCAATGTATCTCGTTTTCCAGCTTCCTGTCCTGTTCATGTGGATGGGCTCTGAAGGGCCTGAAGCCTCAGATTGTATAGGCTCAGAGGGTCTGAAAGTTGGACCCATCTTGTCATATATCAGTGGGGTTTCAAGTGTCAACATGGCCTGTGCTGAGATCCTCCCTAAGCCAGGCCTCTGATGGTAAGATTTTCTCACCAGGCAAACTTTCATTATTTTGCCATTTTCTCTGGCCATCAAGGTCTAGTGTGTCTGAGCCAGCCACCAGCTTGAAAATTTGGGGGCAATGGGGAGCCAAGCTTCCAGAACAAAGCTCCCTGAGCCTTCTTGTTCTAGCCTCCTTCATTCTCTGTTTCATCCACCTTCCTCTGGTAGAAAGACTCATGCTCTTTCTCTACCCAGTGGCTTCCTTCCTTTGACATGTCTTCATCAATCCTATTGTTGCTGGTGATTCTGCCCAATCTTAAAGGCCCCGAAGAGCTCTCTTCAGATAGAAGAGATAGAATGGGCCAGATGAAGAATCCAGGGAAAAGGAAGGAAGGAAGCAAGCAAGGAAGGAAGGAAGGAAGAAAAGAAAGAAGGAGGGAGGATGGGAGGGAGGGATGGAAGCAAGGAAGGAAAGGAGAATAACAATTTCAAATTTGTGCCAATTGGGCCTCACTTCTGCTTTAGCTTGTGTCTCCGCTTTCTGGAAGGAGAGCTCACAGCACAGCTATCTGATGCTCTCTGCTGAATGTGGACACTCAATGCACCCATGAGCCCTCTTTCTGCCTAGACTCAGAGGATCCCTGGCCCCTCTTGGCCTCATTTGGGTGCAGGGGATACTTGGCAGCACGTCCCCCTCACTTTCTGGGCAAAGCTATGTGAGTTCTGCTTAAATGCTGCACAGGCCATATGCTTGTCTGGATCTCCCCATCAGCGCCATGTCTGACTGGGCCTGTATGACACCCCTACCAGCCCTGGGTGCTCCATGAAACTCTGCTTGATTGACAACCATGAGGTTTCTCTAGCCTGGTCTCTTCCTACCTCTCCCACCATTTACTCTCAGCTCTTTCTTTGACTCTTCTTCCCCTGCCCTCCCTTAAACGTTGATGTTCTTCACCTTCCCATCCCTGGCCCCTTGGTCCTCTCCCTCTACATGCTCCCTTTAGAAGACCATGCCCTTCCCGTGAGCTGTTGACTCCCAGGTTGATATCTCTGGCTCTGACCTTTCCCAGTTTCACCCTCAAGCCTTCTGTTGCCCGCTGAGCATCTCTACCTGGAGGTCCCAGGGAAACTCAAATTCAACATGTGCCATACTTAACTAGTTCTCATCTCTTTCCCTCTTCCCCAACTCCCTCTGTCCAATCCAGTAACTTGGGGGTCATTCCAGGCTCCACCCTTTGCCTCATCTACTCCTATTCTGCACAACCGTCCCTGCTCCTCCATTCATTTATCAAATATCACCATTTTTAAGTCATAAATGTTTCCTGAATGGATTTCCCCCCGTCTAGATCTCTTCCATCATTCTCTATTTCAGGTCCCTTCGTTCCTTATACTTCTAACTGCAACTGTTTCCCAGCTGTTTCTTCTTGCCTCAGGCTCACTGCCCTCATATCCGTCCTCCATGTTGCCTCTGGAGTAACCCACCTAAGATGAAAACCACCAAGATTCCTCTGCCTGAAAGCCTTCCATGGCTCCTCTTCACCCACAACAAATTCCTAGCTCTGAGTCTGGTAGATCAGGCCCAGCATAATCTGGCTCCACCGCTCCAGCCTCAACTCAGCACGCCCTGCCTCAGACTTCCTGCTCCGATGATGATACAGAGTGGCTTCTAGATTTCCAACACCCCATGCTGGATCATGATTTCTAGTCTGCTCTATTTTAGTTCTGTTCTATTCTATTCTCTGCCTAGAGTGTCCTCTCTACCCTTCTTCACCTGGATCACTCTAACTCATCCTTCCGGACTTAGCGCAGCCATCATCTGGCTCAGGAAACCTTCCTTAAAGCCTCAGGTTACGGAAGTGCTCCTGTTGCATCCTGCTCTTAATATCTCAGGACTTCTGAATGGCATGTTGGGATTATCTCTTTGGGAGGCTTTCTCCCCTGTTAGACCATAATCTCGTCAGTGTCTTAGCCGCCTTTGCCTCATGCCGTGTCCAATGTGCAGCACTTAGTAGGTGCTCAGTTAATGTTGTTGACCCAAATGTAACCCTTTCAGAGCAAGGGTCATGGCTTTTCCACCCCTGGACTCCTAGCAGGCCCTCAACAAATGTTCCAGGAGTGAATGCTGCTGCCATCGCCAGCCACGATGGGAGGAGGGCAGGAGAGTACCAAGGATCTCAGGTATGGGGGACACTGCACCCCAGCACTCTATCCCCGAGTGACATGCATGTTGAGTGTGAGATTTGAAGGTATCAAGCTCTCTGGTAGTTATTTAAGAGAACAATCCACTAGGTCTGCAGAAGATGGCAGGCCCTTTCATGAGCTGTCCCACGTCACCAATGGTCACGATCACCTCAGTATAAGATATTATTATGAATTAAAGAATTATGGCAAAGAAAGAGGGTTTGTTAGGCCCA
Organism: Equus asinus; assembly: GCF_041296235.1. NCBI lineage: Eukaryota > Metazoa > Chordata > Mammalia > Perissodactyla > Equidae > Equus > Equus asinus. The sequence goes on from NC_091805.1 coordinate 48,689,528, forward strand.
AGAGTGGACACTGGGTTCCCTCAGGTGGGCTCCACCTGCATCCCTGGGACAAGCTCTCCAGACCCAGCTTCCCACCAAGCCTGCCCATTGACCGTCTTCCTGGCAGCCTCTTTGTACAAGGAATCTGCCGCCTTTGTGGCTGATGACTGCTTTTGCAACTGCACAGCGTGAATAGCTAAGGAGGCATGCTGGGGCCAACAAGAGGAACCTCTGTGGATTCCGATGGTCTCTGAAGGGTAGGGGAATCCACCTTTTGAACACCCACCTCCTGCTAATCCTCCCACAAAACCAGTCAGGCTGGTTGTAATGTATTATTAGAAAGCCCACAGTCCATCCTTGGAACAACAGAGCCACTTGTTGCATGGGGAGTGTTTCACATCTATGGAACCAAGGAATGGAGAAGGGGGGCGGAGGAGCCTGGCCGGGCAGGGAGTGGGGGCAAATGTGGCTCAGGGCAGAGAGCTTGGGTTTCAGAACTAGGTGGAGTGGATTTAAAGGCTGCCCTGCCCCTTCCACGCTGTGTGGCCTGGAGCACATGAGTAAACTTCTCTGAGGTGATAATTAACCCTCACAGGCTGAGGATTAAAATAGGCTACTTACTGTAAGGCACCTAGCCCAGGGCACAGAGACAGAAGGTGCTGGCAACACACTGGTTCCTCTGACATAGAGCTTCTTGGGACATTCTCGCAGGGCAGAGAAGTCCTAATAGCAGCCCCCTGCCTGGTGTTTCTCAAGGGAGCAGAGTGTCCTTGGGGCACAGGAAGGGGAGTGCGGCTCAACAGCCCTGTTGGTCATGCAGCGTCTCCCCAGCACCTGCTGCAGGACGGGCCATTTCAGATGGACGTGAGCAAGGGAGCTGACGTTTTGTTCTAAGGAAGAGAATTTTCTAGGCTACTTCTGGGAAGTGACATTCTGTCAGTCTCTTCATAAACTTTTTTCACTGTTAATCTGAGTTTTCCATTCCTCCCTCCCTCCCTCCCTCTCTCCCTCCCTCCTTTTCCTTTCACTGGAAAGACAGAAACAACCCCTAGAACCAATATGCGCCGGTCTTCCTAAACACCATCGTGAGTTGTGACCAACATTGAATCACCAACCACTTCCGGAAAACCCTTGCTCCACTTTCCATCTCTTTCCTGCCAGGAAGGTAAGTGATGCCTGGCAACTAGAGGTAGACAAGTGAGAGGAGCAAAAGGCAAGGGATGGGACTTTCTTCATCTCTAGGGGGTTAGGCTGGTCCCTTCAATCCTCTGAATACCCACCCTCCTCTCTGCTCTACCCATCTATTTACACCACAGCATTTTACACAGTCCGCTCACTCCTCTCCTGTTGTTTCTTTATTTGTCCTTCCCCAACCCCGTCCCAGCCCTCCAGGGTGGGCAGATGCTGCCCTTCAGCAAAGGTCTGTTTTCTCGGCAGCGGGGGCAGCAGCAGGGGTCTCCTCTCCAAGGAGCTCCCCGGAAAACTGGAGACCCCATGCTCCAGCTGGGGCATGGAGGAGGGGTGTGGGTGTGAGCTGCTCAGCAGTACCAAGAAGTCACACCCACAGAGAAGAGTCAAAGCAGGCTCACCCCGTTATCCTGGGGGCTCTATAGAGGGTCCCTCTGCATCCCACCCATCATCAGTCATTGATTCCCTTCCATCCCACCAAGTAGCCCCACGCCACCCTGCTCAGTGCCCCCCTGCCCCCTCCAGAACCTGATGTCTCACTGGAGCTCCTGGCACACACACTCCTTGGTTCAGAGCTGCCCCGGCAGGTTTCAGCCCTGTATGGCAGGCCAGCAGCTGAAGACCCACCTTACCCCGAACAGGTGCCCCAAGTGGCCGGGATGTGATGTTCACTGGAGGCCAGTTAGGCTCTTGTCTGGCCAGGCTCTGGCGAGCCCAATGCTGCATCAGGTGGGGACCTGTGGGACAGCCCAGCAGTCCTCAGCACCCCCCAACAGACCTCGCCCCTGTTCCCTTCACCTGTAAGGAGAGAGAAGAGCGCACTACCTCCAGAAGATGATCTGCCCCGCGGAAGCCATGGGCGCTGGGCGCTGGGTGAGAGGAGCTGCCGCCGCCCTCCCGGTGCCGTGACTCACAGCAGTGCCGGCGTGCTGGCCTTAAATAGTGTGCTCAGGCCGGGGGTGGTGTGTGCAGCTGTGGACGGCTCAGGTATGAGGAAACAGCGCCGCTGTGCAGGAGTCCCTGCACGCACAGAGGCTCCCCGTCAGCCTGGGAGGCCAGGCGCACAGAGCTGCCCTGCCAAGCCCTGAGTCAGGGAGAGGGTGCGAGGAAAAGCCGCCCAGGGCCCTCTCCGGGGCTTGTATCCCGCACACCTCTTTCCTCCTGACTCTGTGGAAGGGAGCGCGAGGGAGGAGATTTACTCTCAAAACAAGAAATGACTGGAACGGCTCAAAGTTGGGGCTGGTCCAGGAACCTGGGAGGCTGGGAGGCCCATTCCTGCTGGTGCTCAGACGGAGGGTGGGTCACTGCTGTGGGGTCTCTCGTGGAGACTCATGCGGAGGGGCCTCAGAAAGGCTGTGGGCCAAAATGACGAGAGCCCTGAGTTTGTCACTGGGGACTGAGCTTGCCTCGGGCCCCCGGGACTGCCCAGCTGGGTGGGCAGAACTCTTTTGGTTTCATTTCAGTAAAAGCGTGAGAGGGCCCGCCCTGTCTGCCTCACAGTTTTTCTGAGATTCCAAAAGACCCAGAACGTGCATCACGTACAAGCTATTACCTTCGAGTGAGTGGGTTAGAAAAACCCATCTCTGACACTTCATCCAGCGCTCAGATTTCCACTGAGACAGAAGTTCTTAAGGCATAAAGCTGGCTCCCTTCATGCTGTTCCCACCACACCCCGGAGGAGGACTGGCTGCTAAACCTCTGCTGGCGGGCTGCCTGCTGTGTTTGTTTCGGGGTGAAGGAGCTCCAGGACTTCAGCAGGAGGGTTCCCGCGTGGGTGCATGGCTGCTGGAATAAGTGGGAACGGGAGCTGGGAAGGGAAGGGAGAAGCTGGTGTGAGGAGGACAATGGAGGGAGGGTAACTCGACAGGAGAGATCTTTGGAGTCAACTGGGGCCGGGTCCGAATCCTGGTTCCCGATTAACCCTGTGACTCTGGGGAAACTGCCTTTCTTCAAGGCGCCTCTTACTGGCTGGAGCGAGGAGCACATGACAGGGGCTCCATGGGCCTTCCCTTTCCCCAGAGTAAGTCAAGCGGCCACACCTGGACCCCGTGAAGTGCCCGTTAGCTAACTGGGTCCCTCTCGGTCTGGGGAGCTGGGGGAAGCGGGAGCAGGGATTTCGATAATTCCTATACATCTGACTCTTCCCCACAGGCGCAGGGTTTCTGCCTGACTCCTCTATGAGCCTTACAAAGACCAGCCTCACCTCAAACACCCTGGAGGCGAGCCACCGAGTCTCTCTCCTCCAGTCATCCATCATCACTACGGTATGGGCGAAGGCAGATCCTACAGGAGAAACCAAGACAATCAGCCTGCTGAGATGCCCCCGAGTGACGGATAAAGTGACCGACGGGCATCTTCTGTCAGGAGGATGGCTGGGAGAGCCCACTCGCCACAAAGACAAGCCCCATCAGGCAGAGATAGAGAGCTAAAAGCATTCTGCTGCCTCTGCAGAAGAAATGGATATTGCTCTGGTTCTGACTCCAAAACCTGAAGAACAGTGCACAGAAAATAATGGAAAAGCCGTTGCAAACAGACCAGTATTGCAAATTGGTAGCGTGACGTATACTTGTGTGTGAGTGTAAGAGATAGTCTTTTGATACATCCATCTCTCCAGCATTTGAGAGCCTCTCTTGACACTTTCTTCTCTGAGACCATCCTGCTAATGCCTCCCGCTCTGTCCTGTGCCCAGGCCTTCTCCCTTCACTTTTCCCATAAATGATTCTCTGTGATTCTGTCCTCTGCCTTCTCTAATGACAACACACAGATCCATTCCTCTGCCTCAACTGTACCTGTGTCTGCAGATCCCGCTATCTGCGTCTCCGGCCTGTGCCTCCCGACTGAGCCCCAGCCCTGCGCATCCAGCTGCTTAGTGGACATCACCCCTCGCTGTTGCACAGGGACCACAAACTGAACATGTCCGAGCTGGAATGCACCATCTTCCATCTCTAACCTCACTGCTGCTCCTGGGTTACACCTCTGGGAAAGCAGCAGCATCACAGGCCAGACTGCCCAAGTCAGGATGCTGAGAGTCACTCTCTACGCCCCCTTCCCCTCGCCCCCAATTCCCTGCACTCCCCAAATCTCTGGATTCTTCTTCCTATAGTAGTTTGCCCTCATCGCCATAACAGAGTAAAACGGACTGAGTGGCTTAAAAAACAGAAATGTATTTCCTCACAGTTCTGGAGGCTAGAAGTCCAAGGTCACGGTGTCAGCAGGTTTGGTTTCTTCTGAGACCTCCCTCCTTGGCTTGCAGATGGCTGTCTTTTCCGTGTGTCTTCACATGGTCTTCCTTCTGTATGTCTCTGTGTCCAAATCATGAGCACAGCAGCCACATGTGACTAGAGCCCACCCTAATGACCTTTCACTCAATCACCTCTTTAAAGACCCCATCTCCAAATGCATCCCATTCTGAGGTACTGGGAGTTAGGACTTCGACATATGGATTTTTTCAGGGGAAGACACAATTTAGCTCATAACACTCCTTTATGACTCCCAAATCCATCCCCTTCTCTCTATCCCCAGTAGCATCGCCTAACTTGATCCCTCATCATTTCCCGTTTGAAGTGAATTTAACAGTCTCCTATTTCATTGTCCTGCCCCCAGTCTGCCTCTATACGTGCCAATCTACCCACTTCCGCTGGAACGATCTTTCTAAACTGCAAACCTGATCAGACCACTTCCTGGGTTAAAACGATCAATGGTTCCCCAGCGCCTGTGGTCTCGCCTCTCCCACTTCTCCAGATTTTGCTCTCACGTCCCCCCTTCTCACTCTGTGTACCAGGCATGCTGAGCTGCTTTGGGTTTCTGCAAAATGCTATGCTCTGCCAAGCCACTTTGCCTTTGTGCATGTTGCTCTGTCTGCCTGTAATTCATCCCTCCCCTTTTTCTTCTTTTACCTAAATTCTATGGGAAACCTTCCCTGACCACTTCAGTCTGGCAGGCGCCGTGCTCTGGGCTCCGATGTGAACCTCGTGCAGACTTCTGTGTTCCTAAATTGTGACTGCTGGCTCGTCTGACTCCCTCACTAGACACTCCTTAAAAATTGAAAAGGCATCTTATTTATTTTTGCATTTCACACGAGCATAAGACTTGCACAGAGTAAGAGAACTTTACATGTTTTTGTTGAATTTGTTGAATAAATGCACATTTTTTCTTGCATAGCACACAAGGATAGCACTATTTCCTGTTTCTGCATCTATCTCATCGCTAGGCTGTGAGCTCCTAGAGAATAAAACTATGCCTCATTCATCTTTGTGTCACCAGGTCCCAGCACCATGCCAGACACATAAAAAGGACTTAGTAATATTTGATGGATGGGAGAACAGGGATCAACTTGGAATGTGATCCATCAAATGCTTTCTGGAGGAGACGTCTTGTGAGCTGGGTCGACGCTGTTAGAAGCAGGAGAGAATAAGTTGTATCTGAGGTAGAGGAACAATGCGGGCTTGGGACAAAAGGTAAAGGAGATGTGTGAAATAAATACGAAACCGGTTTTCTCCTTGTCGATCTTGTGGAGAGAGAGAGACCGAGACCAAGACTAGCAATGTATTTGGAACCAGAAGATCTTCTCATGAGTTTTTAAAAAGATTCTTCCGACAGCCCAGTCACCCGGAGCTCTCTCTTCTCTGTGAGTAGCTGCAGATTTCCCTGTGCGCCAGCTTTGTTTCCCTCACAGCCTGTCCTGGCTGATAGAAGAACATCCACTTACGAGTGGGGCTTTGAACACGCAAAAGGCCATGAACTCATGTGGTCCTTACCATAACCCTATGATGAGTTTTACAAATGGAAACTGAGTCTCAGAGATTAAGGGCTTTGTTCAAGGTCAATAATTTGAGTTCTCCCAGGCTTACTTGCCTGTGTGTATAGATGGGATCATAGAAAGGAAAATAGGAAAGATTTCACCAGCTCTTGAGCCTGCCTTCTAAGGGGGAAGGTTTAGCTGTCTGCAAGTTTTACCTTTGAGAGTCTCAGGACATGTTACAAAAGTTCTCAGAAAAGCAAACTGTGGAAGATTCTTACACCGAGGCCCCCAAGGAATCATGCCTTCGTGTATCTGAGCCTCCGTGCCATCCCCTCCACGCTGACTCTGGGCTTGGCCATTGGGCCATTAGCAAGTGTGATGCAGCACGAGCCTGAAAAGTGCTTCCACACCTGGGTTTGTGCTCTCTGGCTGCTGAGGATTCTACTGCACCTTGTGATAAAGGCTGTGGGACAGAGAGGAGCCATCCCAGCCGGAAGCCCCTACATCAACCTGGCCCCAGGCGACCTGACAGCTGACTACAGCCACATCAAGACCTCAGGCGAATAAAAAAATCACCCAGCTGAGCTCAGCCCAAGTTACTGACCCACATAATCATGACCTAATAAAAAAGGTTGGTTTTTCTTTCTCCCCAGACCCCTTGTACATAGTTGTATATACTAGTTGTAGGTCATTCCAGTTCCTCTATGTGAGACACCACCACAGCATGGCTTAATGAGCCATGATAGGTCCGCACCCAGCATTGGAACCAGAGAACCCCGGGCCGCCGAAGCAGAGGGCGTGAACTCAAGTGCATGGCCACAGGGCTGGCCCCTGGTTGTTGTTTTAAGCCACTATTTGGGGGCTGAGTTGCTACATAAGCAAAAGAGACACTGTTCTTTCTTCATATTCTGCTCCACGTTTCTGTCTGGTGGTCACTGTCTCTGAAGTCACTTCAGATGACATCTCACCATTATTACAACTGCTGGGGGCTGCTAAGGCAACCCTGATAGCGAGAGCAAGAGGGCTTCCAAATTGGAAAGGTGCTCCGTGGAGCACCTGCTGGGACATGTTACACACACACACACACACACACAGAGCACCGTCTGGGACATGTTACACACACACACACACACACAGAGCACCGTCTGGGACATGTTACACACACACACACACAGAGCACCGTCTGGGACATGTTACACACACGCACACACAGAGCACCGTCTGGGACATGTTACACACACACACACACACAGAGCACCGTCTGGGACATGTTACACACACGCACACACACACAGAGCACCGTCTGGGACATGTTACACACACACACACACACAGAGCACCGTCTGGGACATGTTACACACACACACACACAGAGCACCGTCTGGGACATGTTACACACACACACACACAGAGCACCGTCTGGGACATGTTACACACACACACACACACAGAGCACCGTCTGGGACATGTTACACACACACACACACACACAGAGCACCGTCTGGGACATGTCACACACACACACACACACACACACAGAGCACCGTCTGGGACATGTTACACACACACACACACACACACAGAGCACCGTCTGGGACATGTTACACACACACACTCACACACACAGAGCACCGTCTGGGACATGTTACACACACGCACACACAGAGCACCGTCTGGGACATGTTACACACACACACACACAGAGCACCGTCTGGGACATGTTACACACATGCACACACACACACAGAGCACCTGCTGGGACATGTTACACACACACACACACACACACAGAGCACCGTCTGGGACATGTTACACACACACACACACACACAGAGCACCGTCTGGGACATGTTACACACACACACACACACACACAGAGCACCGTCTGGGACATGTTACACACACACACACACACACACAGAGCACCGTCTGGGACATGTTACACACACACACACACACGGAGCACCGTCTGGGACATGTTACACACACACACACACACACAGAGCACCGTCTGGGACATGTTACACACACACACACACACACACACACACACACACACAGAGCACCGTCTGGGACATGTTACACACACACACACACACACACAGAGCACCGTCTGGGACATGTTACACACACACGCACACACAGAGCACCGTCTGGGACATGTTACACACACACACACACACACACGGAGCACCGTCTGGGACATGTTACACACACACACACACACAGAGCACCGTCTGGGACATGTTACACACACACACACACACACACACACACAGAGCACCGTCTGGGACATGTTACACACACACACACAGACACACAGAGCACCGTCTGGGACATGTTACACACACACGCACACACAGAGCACCGTCTGGGACATGTTACACACACACACACACACACACACAGAGCACCGTCTGGGACATGTTACACACACACGCACACACAGAGCACCGTCTGGGACATGTTACACACACACACACACACAGAGCACCGTCTGGGACATGTTACACACACGCACACACACACAGAGCACCGTCTGGGACATGTTACACACACACGCACACACAGAGCACCGTCTGGGACATGTTACACACACACACACACACAGAGCACCGTCTGGGACATGTTACACACACGCACACACACACAGAGCACCGTCTGGGACATGTTACACACACGCACACACACACAGAGCACCGTCTGGGACATGTTACACACACACGCACACACAGAGCACCGTCTGGGACATGTTACACACACACACACACACACACACAGAGCACCGTCTGGGACATGTTACACACACACACACACACACACACAGAGCACCGTCTGGGACATGTTACACACACACACACACACAGAGCACCGTCTGGGACATGTTACACACACACACACACACACACAGAGCACCGTCTGGGACATGTTACACACACACACACACACACACACACACACAGAGCACCGTCTGGGACATGTTACACACACACACACACACACACACACGGAGCACCGTCTGGGACATGTTACACACACACACACACACACAGAGCACCGTCTGGGACATGTTACACACACGCACACACACACAGAGCACCGTCTGGGACATGTTACACACACACACACACACACACACACACACAGAGCACCGTCTGGGACATGTTACACACACACACACACACACACACACGGAGCACCGTCTGGGACATGTTACACACACACACACACACACAGAGCACCGTCTGGGACATGTTACACACACACACACACACACACACACACACAGAGCACCGTCTGGGACATGTTACACACACACACACACACACACACACGGAGCACCGTCTGGGACATGTTACACACACACACACACACACAGAGCACCGTCTGGGACATGTTACACACACACACACACACACACAGAGCACCGTCTGGGACATGTTACACACACACGCACACACAGAGCACCGTCTGGGACATGTTACACACACACACACACACACACGGAGCACCGTCTGGGACATGTTACACACACACACACACACAGAGCACCGTCTGGGACATGTTACACACACACACACACACACACACACACAGAGCACCGTCTGGGACATGTTACACACACACACACACACACACAGAGCACCGTCTGGGACATGTTACACACACACACACACACACACACACACAGAGCACCGTCTGGGACATGTTACACACACACACACACACACACACAGAGCACCGTCTGGGACATGTTACACACACACGCACACACAGAGCACCGTCTGGGACATGTTACACACACACACACACACACACACACACACAGAGCACCGTCTGGGACATGTTACACACACACGCACACACAGAGCACCGTCTGGGACATGTTACACACACACACACACACAGAGCACCGTCTGGGACATGTTACACACACGCACACACACACAGAGCACCGTCTGGGACATGTTACACACACACGCACACACAGAGCACCGTCTGGGACATGTTACACACACACACACACACAGAGCACCGTCTGGGACATGTTACACACACGCACACACACACAGAGCACCGTCTGGGACATGTTACACACACGCACACACACACAGAGCACCGTCTGGGACATGTTACACACACACGCACACACAGAGCACCGTCTGGGACATGTTACACACACACACACACAGAGCACCGTCTGGGACATGTTACACACACACACACACACACACACAGAGCACCGTCTGGGACATGTTACACACACACACACACACAGAGCACCGTCTGGGACATGTTACACACACACACACACACACACAGAGCACCGTCTGGGACATGTTACACACACACACACAGAGCACCGTCTGGGACATGTTACACACACACACACACAGAGCACCGTCTGGGACATGTTACACACACACACACACAGAGCACCGTCTGGGACATGTTACACACACACACACACACACAGAGCACCGTCTGGGACATGTTACACACACACACACACAGAGCACCGTCTGGGACATGTTACACACATGCACACACACACAGAGCACCGTCTGGGACATGTTACACACACACACACACACACAGAGCACCGTCTGGGACATGTTACACACACACACACACACACACAGAGCACCGTCTGGGACATGTTACACACACACACACACACACACACGGAGCACCGTCTGGGACATGTTACACACATGCACACACACACACAGAGCACCGTCTGGGACATGTTACACACACACACACACACACAGAGCACCGTCTGGGACATGTTACACACACACACACACACACACACGGAGCACCGTCTGGGACATGTTACACACATGCACACACACACACAGAGCACCGTCTGGGACATGTTACACACACACACACACACAGAGCACCGTCTGGGACATGTTACACACACACACACACACAGAGCACCGTCTGGGACATGTTACACACACACACACACACACACAGAGCACCGTCTGGGACATGTTACACACACACACACACACAGAGCACCGTCTGGGACATGTTACACACACACACACACACAGAGCACCGTCTGGGACATGTTACACACACGCACACACAGAGCACCGTCTGGGACATGTTACACACACACACACACACACACAGAGCACCGTCTGGGACATGTTACACACACACACACACACACACAGAGCACCGTCTGGGACATGTTACACACACACACACACAGAGCACCGTCTGGGACATGTTACACACACGCACACACAGAGCACCGTCTGGGACATGTTACACACACACACACACACACACACACAGAGCACCGTCTGGGACATGTTACACACACACACACACACACACAGAGCACCGTCTGGGACATGTTACACACACACGCACACACAGAGCACCGTCTGGGACATGTTACACACACACACACACACAGAGCACCGTCTGGGACATGTTACACACACGCACACACACACAGAGCACCGTCTGGGACATGTTACACACACGCACACACACACAGAGCACCGTCTGGGACATGTTACACACACACGCACACACAGAGCACCGTCTGGGACATGTTACACACACACACACACAGAGCACCGTCTGGGACATGTTACACACACACACACACAGAGCACCGTCTGGGACATGTTACACACATGCACACACACACACAGAGCACCGTCTGGGACATGTTACACACACACACACACACACACACAGAGCACCGTCTGGGACATGTTACACACACACACACACACAGAGCACCGTCTGGGACATGTTACACACACACACACACACACAGAGCACCGTCTGGGACATGTTACACACACACACACAGAGCACCGTCTGGGACATGTTACACACACACACACACAGAGCACCGTCTGGGACATGTTACACACACACACACACAGAGCACCGTCTGGGACATGTTACACACACACACACACAGAGCACCGTCTGGGACATGTTACACACACACACACACACACAGAGCACCGTCTGGGACATGTTACACACACACACACACAGAGCACCGTCTGGGACATGTTACACACATGCACACACACACAGAGCACCGTCTGGGACATGTTACACACACACACACACACACAGAGCACCGTCTGGGACATGTTACACACACACACACACACACAGAGCACCGTCTGGGACATGTTACACACATGCACACACACACACAGAGCACCGTCTGGGACATGTTACACACACACACACACACACAGAGCACCGTCTGGGACATGTTACACACACACACACACACACACACGGAGCACCGTCTGGGACATGTTACACACATGCACACACACACACAGAGCACCGTCTGGGACATGTTACACACACACACACACACACAGAGCACCGTCTGGGACATGTTACACACACACACACACACACACACGGAGCACCGTCTGGGACATGTTACACACATGCACACACACACACAGAGCACCGTCTGGGACATGTTACACACACACACACACACAGAGCACCGTCTGGGACATGTTACACACACACACACACACAGAGCACCGTCTGGGACATGTTACACACACACACACACACACACAGAGCACCGTCTGGGACATGTTACACACACACACACACAGAGCACCGTCTGGGACATGTTACACACACGCACACACAGAGCACCGTCTGGGACATGTTACACACACACACACACACACACAGAGCACCGTCTGGGACATGTTACACACACACACACACACAGAGCACCGTCTGGGACATGTTACACACACACACACACAGAGCACCGTCTGGGACATGTTACACACACACACACACACACAGAGCACCGTCTGGGACATGTTACACACACACACACACACGGAGCACCGTCTGGGACATGTTACACACACACACACACACACACACAGAGCACCGTCTGGGACATGTTACACACACACACACACACAGAGCACCGTCTGGAACATGTTACACACACACACACACACACACAGAGCACCGTCTGGGACATGTTACACACACACACACACAGAGCACCGTCTGGGACATGTTACACACACACACACACACACACACACAGAGCACCGTCTGGGACATGTTACACACACACACACACACACACACAGAGCACCGTCTGGGACATGTTACACACACACGCACACACAGAGCACCGTCTGGGACATGTTACACACACACACACACACAGAGCACCGTCTGGGACATGTTACACACACGCACACACACACAGAGCACCGTCTGGGACATGTTACACACACGCACACACACACAGAGCACCGTCTGGGACATGTTACACACACACGCACACACAGAGCACCGTCTGGGACATGTTACACACACACACACACAGAGCACCGTCTGGGACATGTTACACACACACACACACACACACACAGAGCACCGTCTGGGACATGTTACACACACACACACACACAGAGCACCGTCTGGGACATGTTACACACACACACACACACACACAGAGCACCGTCTGGGACATGTTACACACACACACACAGAGCACCGTCTGGGACATGTTACACACACACACACACAGAGCACCGTCTGGGACATGTTACACACACACACACACAGAGCACCGTCTGGGACATGTTACACACACACACACACACACAGAGCACCGTCTGGGACATGTTACACACACACACACACAGAGCACCGTCTGGGACATGTTACACACATGCACACACACACAGAGCACCGTCTGGGACATGTTACACACACACACACACACACAGAGCACCGTCTGGGACATGTTACACACACACACACACACACACAGAGCACCGTCTGGGACATGTTACACACACACACACACACACACACGGAGCACCGTCTGGGACATGTTACACACATGCACACACACACACAGAGCACCGTCTGGGACATGTTACACACACACACACACACACAGAGCACCGTCTGGGACATGTTACACACACACACACACACACACACGGAGCACCGTCTGGGACATGTTACACACATGCACACACACACACAGAGCACCGTCTGGGACATGTTACACACACACACACACACAGAGCACCGTCTGGGACATGTTACACACACACACACACACAGAGCACCGTCTGGGACATGTTACACACACACACACACACACACAGAGCACCGTCTGGGACATGTTACACACACACACACACACAGAGCACCGTCTGGGACATGTTACACACACACACACACACAGAGCACCGTCTGGGACATGTTACACACACGCACACACAGAGCACCGTCTGGGACATGTTACACACACACACACACACACACAGAGCACCGTCTGGGACATGTTACACACACACACACACACACACAGAGCACCGTCTGGGACATGTTACACACACACACACACAGAGCACCGTCTGGGACATGTTACACACACGCACACACAGAGCACCGTCTGGGACATGTTACACACACACACACACACACACACACAGAGCACCGTCTGGGACATGTTACACACACACACACACACACACAGAGCACCGTCTGGGACATGTTACACACACACGCACACACAGAGCACCGTCTGGGACATGTTACACACACACACACACACAGAGCACCGTCTGGGACATGTTACACACACGCACACACACACAGAGCACCGTCTGGGACATGTTACACACACGCACACACACACAGAGCACCGTCTGGGACATGTTACACACACACGCACACACAGAGCACCGTCTGGGACATGTTACACACACACACACACAGAGCACCGTCTGGGACATGTTACACACACACACACACAGAGCACCGTCTGGGACATGTTACACACATGCACACACACACACAGAGCACCGTCTGGGACATGTTACACACACACACACACACACACACAGAGCACCGTCTGGGACATGTTACACACACACACACACACAGAGCACCGTCTGGGACATGTTACACACACACACACACACACAGAGCACCGTCTGGGACATGTTACACACACACACACAGAGCACCGTCTGGGACATGTTACACACACACACACACAGAGCACCGTCTGGGACATGTTACACACACACACACACAGAGCACCGTCTGGGACATGTTACACACACACACACACACACAGAGCACCGTCTGGGACATGTTACACACACACACACACAGAGCACCGTCTGGGACATGTTACACACATGCACACACACACAGAGCACCGTCTGGGACATGTTACACACACACACACACACACAGAGCACCGTCTGGGACATGTTACACACACACACACACACACAGAGCACCGTCTGGGACATGTTACACACATGCACACACACACACAGAGCACCGTCTGGGACATGTTACACACACACACACACACACAGAGCACCGTCTGGGACATGTTACACACACACACACACACACACACGGAGCACCGTCTGGGACATGTTACACACATGCACACACACACACAGAGCACCGTCTGGGACATGTTACACACACACACACACACACAGAGCACCGTCTGGGACATGTTACACACACACACACACACACACACGGAGCACCGTCTGGGACATGTTACACACATGCACACACACACACAGAGCACCGTCTGGGACATGTTACACACACACACACACACAGAGCACCGTCTGGGACATGTTACACACACACACACACACAGAGCACCGTCTGGGACATGTTACACACACACACACACACACACAGAGCACCGTCTGGGACATGTTACACACACACACACACAGAGCACCGTCTGGGACATGTTACACACACGCACACACAGAGCACCGTCTGGGACATGTTACACACACACACACACACACACAGAGCACCGTCTGGGACATGTTACACACACACACACACACAGAGCACCGTCTGGGACATGTTACACACACACACACACAGAGCACCGTCTGGGACATGTTACACACACACACACACACACAGAGCACCGTCTGGGACATGTTACACACACACACACACACGGAGCACCGTCTGGGACATGTTACACACACACACACACACACACACAGAGCACCGTCTGGGACATGTTACACACACACACACACACAGAGCACCGTCTGGAACATGTTACACACACACACACACACACACAGAGCACCGTCTGGGACATGTTACACACACACACACACAGAGCACCGTCTGGGACATGTTACACACACACACACACACACACACACAGAGCACCGTCTGGGACATGTTACACACACACACACACACACACAGAGCACCGTCTGGGACATGTTACACACACACGCACACACAGAGCACCGTCTGGGACATGTTACACACACACACACACACAGAGCACCGTCTGGGACATGTTACACACACGCACACACACACAGAGCACCGTCTGGGACATGTTACACACACGCACACACACACAGAGCACCGTCTGGGACATGTTACACACACACGCACACACAGAGCACCGTCTGGGACATGTTACACACACACACACACAGAGCACCGTCTGGGACATGTTACACACACACACACACACACACACAGAGCACCGTCTGGGACATGTTACACACACACACACACACAGAGCACCGTCTGGGACATGTTACACACACACACACACACACACAGAGCACCGTCTGGGACATGTTACACACACACACACAGAGCACCGTCTGGGACATGTTACACACACACACACACAGAGCACCGTCTGGGACATGTTACACACACACACACACAGAGCACCGTCTGGGACATGTTACACACACACACACACAGAGCACCGTCTGGGACATGTTACACACACACACACACACACAGAGCACCGTCTGGGACATGTTACACACACACACACACAGAGCACCGTCTGGGACATGTTACACACATGCACACACACACAGAGCACCGTCTGGGACATGTTACACACACACACACACACAGAGCACCGTCTGGGACATGTTACACACACACACACACACAGAGCACCGTCTGGGACATGTTACACACACACACACACAGAGCACCGTCTGGGACATGTTACACACACACACACACACAGAGCACCGTCTGGGACATGTTACACACACACGCACACACAGAGCACCGTCTGGGACATGTTACACACACACGCACACACAGAGCACCGTCTGGGACATGTTACACACACACACACACAGAGCACCGTCTGGGACATGTTACACACACACACACACACAGAGCACCGTCTGGGACATGTTACACACACACGCACACACAGAGCACCGTCTGGGACATGTTACACACACACACACACAGAGCACCTGCTGGGACATGTTACACACACACATACGTGTGCACGCACACACGTGGACGAACACCTCAGAGTTTAAAATAAAAAAACCTTTGCTGTTGAATCTGCTTTCAGGAAGGAAGTAAAATCATCCTTCATTTGCCAGAAACAACTACTCCCCACCCCCTCTGCACCTCTCCTCAGTATTCCCGGTGCTCTCTCACACACTGGGACAATCTAAGACCTGCTCTGAGAAGTACCTGGCAGTCAGCAGGGCTTTGGAATCTCGTGCTACTCTGTTACAGGCATGGAGATCTCATAATACTCCACAGGGCTGGGAAGAGCAGACCTTGTGATCTTAATGCAGCAAACTTCAAAAGGCTAATCGAGAGGGATGCTGACATCTAGCAAAATATTAAGGAGATATCATTTTGTTTGAGATTTGACTTTCTTTTGCTAGTTGCTAGTGCTTTCTTATTAGAGAAGGGCTGATGGCTTCATCATCGGCCAGGCGGGGACCAATATCCAGGTGGATGCCACGCTGGCTCTCCATTCCTCCTCCCTCATCCTTTGGTGAAGACCTCAGGCCTGGATTCCCGGCAGCCCTGCCCATCGGCTCACCAGTTCACAAGTGTGTGTGATCCCTGCTGTCATCACAGAGTCACAGTGTGCTGGAGCCTGCGTGCACTCTTTGTTCAGCTGATTCAAAAGTCAGTGCTGCTCCTGACCCCACCTTCATGGAAGACATTGCTAGTTGATCACGGGTGTCTTTGCTGCTAGTCTAGTGTGGCACCAGAAAACCATTCAAAATAACATCCAGGCAGCCCCTACCATGCAACTGGAGATGTCCCCGTATTCATTTGCTAGGGCTGCCATAACAAAGTACGGTAAATCGGGTCGCTTAAGCAGTAGGCGTTTGTTGTCTCACAGTTCTGGGGGCTGGAAGTCTGAGATCAAGGTGTCGGCAGGGCTTGGGGGCTGTGAGGGAAGGATCTGTTCCAGGCTTTCCTCCTTGGCTTGTAGATGGCCATGTTTTCCCTGTGTATTCATATCATTTTCCCTCTATACATGTCTGTGTCCAAATTTCTTCTTTTTATAAGGATACCAGTCATATTGGATTAGGACTCATCCTAATGACCTCATTTTAACTTGATTACTTCTGCAAAAACCCTATCGCCAAACAAGGTCACATTCTGAGGTACTGGGGGGTAAGGGGTTAGTACTCCAATGTGTCTTTTTAGGGAGACACAATTCGACTCACAACGCTCCTCTAGGTGAGACCCGCTGTTCCTCCCTTTCTGTACTCTGCTGCTCCAAACTACGCACATGTCCTCTGCTCCGAGCAGGAAACAAGATCTGGGGGAGAAAGGTTGGGTGTGGGGTTCATTTGCCTCTGGCACCCATAACCCCAGGCCAGTGATGATGTTCCTGACCTAGCTGGTGAGATGGGTCCCCAGCCTGCTCAGGCTCTACGTGGGTCCTTTCCCAAAGCTGCACATTAACGGAAAGGACAATTATGAAAGACTGAAATGTGGTTCCCAAATATTTGCTGTCTCTCCTCAGGGTAGAATTACACTTCCCTATCCCGTTGGCATCTGGATTGGTTGTGACTTGCGTTAGCCTATGAAATGCAAGTGGAAGGGACATATTTTCCTTCTGAGAGAAGGCTGTAAGATGCAGTATGTGCTTGGTCATGGTCTCTCTTCTGTGCAAGACAGGAAATGTTCTAGATGGAGCTAGCATGCCCATCTGATAGGTGAAAATAGCATCTCAATGTAGTTTTAATTTGAATTATCTTATTATAAATGAGATTGAGCATGTTTTCATCTCATGTAGTATGAGCTTGAAATAAATCTTTCTTGCTAAAAGCCACTAAGCTTTAGGAGTTGTTTGTTACTAGGTGTAACTTTGCCTATCCTGGCTGGTACAACAATCTTCCCAAAGAGAGGAGGACTATGCATTAGTTAAGAATACAAATGTGGAGTGAACACAAGGATAAATTCCAGATGGATTGAAATTTAAATGTAATCCATAAAACCACAAAAGTAGTTGAAAAAACAGGAATGACCTTTATATAAGCTTCAAGCGGGGAAGGGCTTTCTACCTATGACTCAAAATCCAAAATCCGTGAAAGAAAAGATTGACAAGCTGTATTACAGAAAAATAAAAATCTGCCTGGAAAACCAAACTAACAACAGTAACACCGAGAAAATGAATCAACACTCATAAAAAACAAATCCCGTAAGTGTGGTAGATTGTTTGCAAAAATGGCCACCAATTCCCTTCCCACCCTGACTCCAGCCTTAGCCATGGTATTTGCTTTGGCCATTGAGACAATAACAAATGTGGTGCAAGCAGAGGCTTAAAAACACTTGAGCATTCATACTTGCTCTCTTGCTGTTTTTGGAACCTGTGACCACCATGAGAAGAAGATAGGACTAGCCTGCTGGATGGCTAGTGACCTCCATTACTGCTACAGACAGTCAGTCAACTACCAAACCCATGCGGGAGCCCATCAACCACCGGTTGACTTTAAATGTATGAAGGAGCCCAGCTGACACCTCTTGGAACAGAGAAGAACTGTCTCAGCTGAGCCCAGACTGAAACATCATGAGCAAATAGTTGTTGTTTCAAGCCCATATGTTCTTGGAACGTTTCTTACACACTCACACATAAACACACACAAATAACTGATGCAATAAGCAAAGTCAAAGGGCAAATGACAAATTGAGAAAGTTATTTGCAACTCATACCACAAACAAAGGGCTTATGTTTCCAATATAAACTTTTCCTTCTATAAATTACCTTATTATAAAATACAGAAGACCCACAACCCAATGGAAAAATAGGCAAAGGATAGGAACATATAGTTCCCAGTAAAGAAAATACAAGTATCTTTTTAAATATATGAAAACATGCTCAATGTCATTCATAATAAGATAAATTCAAATTAAAACTACATGGAGATGTTATCTTCACCTATCAGATGGGCAACAATACAAGGGTTTGACAGCACACAGTTTTGGCAAGGCTGCAGATAAACAGTTCTCTTACGCATCAAAAGTGGGAATACAACCTGATGGGGGGCAATTTGACAATAGCTATGAAAATGGGAAATGCACAAAGTGTTTGACCCAGTAGTCATGCTTCTAGGGATTTATTTTATGAATGTACTCACACGCAAGATGGCATGGGTACCAGGTTATTCACTGCAGTCTTGTTTGTACTAGCAAAGGACTGGCAACAACTTAAATGCCCATCAACAGGAGACTAGTTGAATGAATTATGGTACATCCATATAATGGAATACCGTGCAACTGTGAAAAATAATAAGGAAACTAGATTGTACCAAGACAAAAAGTTAGCCAAGATATGTTGTTAAAAAATAAAGCAGGTTGCAGAATCACTTGTATACTTTTGGATTTGCTTCTATGTGCACAGAGACTCAGAAAAGGATAACAGCAAACCATTGAAGGATGCACAGGTTACTGATTGGATGTGGTGGAACAGCATGGGTGGCAGACAAGGGTGAGAGGGAGACTTTTCACCATATAGCTTTTGGTACTTTTTAAGTTTTGAAACTTACAGTGTATTATCTATTCAAAAATTTAAATAATCAAATTAAATATTTAGGAAAGAAGACGAATGTAAAAAGTTGACCACAGAATGAAAAGAAGCTGAAGCTCAGAGAGGTTAAATGTCCAAAGGTGCCCCAGTTGGCAGGTGGCAGAGCCAGCTTTGGATGCAGATCAGACTCTAAAGTTAGGAACATGGGAAGGTCAACTCTTCTCGAAGCTTCAGTTTGCCCCATCGCAAAATGGAAATCATATTAATACACCCCTGCCCACCAGCAGGACTGTGGGAAGACTTGCTCTGATGAGTTTGTGTTTGTGAGAGTGCTTTGCAAACGATAGAGGGCTCTAACCAGGGAAGCTCAATCGATTTCCAAAGACTGGACCATGTGCAACCATTTTCCCAGTCTCGCTATTGCCAGCATGGACTCTGGATACTTTACTTACACTTTCCTTTAATCTAATCCTCTGGGGATAAAGTATTTTATTCCCATTTTAGAGATGAGGAAATTGAGACTCAGAGAGGTTTGTTAATTTAACGAATGTGAGACACAAATGGGATTTGAGTTCAAGTTTGCTTGACACTGACGTGGTCACCTCTCAGTTATTGGAGGGGGTCATCCTACCCTGTCTAGGAGTGGGCTCCTCATTATCTGATGGGCACAGCTGGGATCCACTCCCATTGTTGGATTTGCTCATGCCATCCCTCTAGTGGGTGGCCTCCTTTTCTTCTCTCTCCTTGCCCCAACGTTGCCCGTCCTTCAAGGTCCATGTCAAACCCGTCCTTCCCTTTGAAGACTTTCATGACCCTATTTCTTAGCAGTGACTTCTGCTTTCTGTAAATTCTCACTGCTCTTAATGTCTTGAATTTTAGTTACCATACACTTGGAATAGTTAGTTATCTTTTTGTGTGTGTATGTCTTATTTTCCTTAAGTGATGTTAGGTTCTTTTGGTCAGAGACTGTGTCTATACATCTTTGTAAATGAGATAAAGTATAAAAGGCCTAGCATACAGCTTGGTGCATAGAAAATAATCAACAAAAGTCATTCTTTGGGTCTCCCTCACAGCCACTGACACAATGCCCGTGCCTGGCACCTGCTCAACAAATGATTGCTGATTAAAAGCCTAGCCATACTGAGAGATCATGGAACACAAGGAGGAGAAGAACATACAAGAAGGAGGCAAATGTCCAGGGATTAGACAGATTCAGAAGTGCTGGCCCAATGTAACCAATTCCAGAGCTCATGGCCTGACCAGAAAAATCAGGTTGCCCTGCTCTCTGGATGGCCTTCCAAAGCAAGGAATGTACTCACCTCCCAGCCAGCAGTCTTAGGCACAGATGCTTGAGGCCACATCTACCCAATCAAACAACTGATAGCAGGTGTGGCCCAGTGATTGTGGAAAGACCCTCTTAAATTCAGATTCACAAATGTATTAAAGTGACCTACTGTGTGTCAGAGATTCTCACACATGGTATCTAACTTAATCTTCCCAACAAGACTTGAGATCAGAAAGATCATCTACATTTACTAGATGAGAAATCTTGGCATCAATTAGGCAGTGATCAATCATCTGTGTACCAAAACCTCGGGGGTACAACTGTAAAAGCTGGTTGCTGCTCTTAGGGATCTGCAGTGTAGTAGGGTAGTGTCTTACACACATAAAAAGAAAATAACTATCTTGAAATCAGCTACACTGCAGATCAAAAGCTGCCCAGCTGGGAAGAGAGGGAGAGGGGAAAGGAGGTGTTTGAATGGTAGCGTGGCAGGCGTCATCGATGCAGCAGAATCTTCCACTTTAAGCATTTATGAAGGATTATGAAAGTAGGATGAAGCCCTCAACTCTCTTCTCATGTTTCCATAGTTCCTGGGCTGGAGGTATCAAAAGAATCTTTGGCAAACTTGAGTACTTTCTGTGACCCCCCCCTCTTCTCCTTCCCTCTCCTCCACTGACCATCACAACTAACTTTTACCCTGATTTGTTTCCCATCATGCCTCTTCCTCTCTAGCCCCACACCCTATAACTCCCCCGACCCAAACCAAAAAGCACGCTATCTAACATCTCGGCCTCATGGGACATTCTTGGCTTGGGGGCTTCCCAAGGAGGTGCTATCATGGTCACCAGGGTCTGGAAGAGAAGAGGTGTTGACAGCAGTTGGTCCTGTAGACCCTGTAGACTCTACTTCCACTACACCCCGGGGTGCTTGAGCAGAAATGGGTGGTGAGATGTAGGTGAGGGACTGGCGTCTTGCTGTCTTAGGCAGCGCCAAAGCTTCCTCCACGTGCTCTTGAGCTGCAGGAGGAGTAAGGATCATGGCACTGGGCTGTGGCAGGCTGTCAACTCTCTCCTGAAGTGCCCTCGCAGACTCCCTGATGCCATTCTTGCCTCCAAGTCTCTTATTCATGCAGTTGTAGCCATAGTGATCTAAAGCCTGAAGCAGCGCACATCACTTCCCCGCTAAAAATCCTCCAACAGTTTTCCATTGCAGCTAGACTATCATGGCCTATGAGGTCTGCATTCATCTGGTCCCTGCCTACCAGGGTCATTCACTGCAACCTCTCATTTCCTCATCTGTGAAATGGGAATGAACATGATTGCTTTTAGGATGAAGCAAGACAACATGTGTCCCACATAGGCACACACACCATCACCATCACCACCACGACACCTCTTGGTTGAATCTGAATGGCAGGAAATGACTGAATTGAGTAAGTTTATAGCCATGAGGAGAGTGATGGGAATAGGTACCTAGTACATGAGAAACAAGTTACTGGCTTGGTTAATTCATCTTTGAACGAGACAGTTTGACAAAAGTCGGACATAAAGAAACCAACTACAGGGGAGGATGGAAACTTGAGGGACTGATGATCGACATGTTAAACTCTAGCCTCCAAAGTGTGACCCATGGGGAGTGGTTGGCCTAAGATTTTTAGAATAAAAACACTTTTTACTAATTATCTAACACTCAAGCTAGTAGGCCACTAGTGTTTAATAAGCGTCACCACACAACCACAATAACTGTGTAACTGTTTCTGCCTGGATTAACACTAGTTGGCTTTTTGGCTTTTATCCATTAATAATGATGCTTGAAACTGAATGTAATTCTATAAAATTTCATTCTATCAAAATTTTGTCTTGAAACAGGGTGTTATCAACGATCATGACAAATAGGATGATAAAAAAGTGCACATATCAACAAAGTGTTTATGTGCACGTGGTCCTGGCCAGAACTTAGGCCAAGCTTAGACCATTTGAATACCCATAATTTTGAAGAAAAGGTTCACGCAGCTCACACCCAGGGATTTGTGGTCCTGTGGCCCACTATTGAGAAAAGCTAAGCCCCCCTGCAGTAGTGAAAGCCATCACGTTTGGAATAAATAGCAAATTATTGGTAGAGTCTTGGGGCTTCAAGTTTCTGATTCCAGAGTCAAACACTGGGGTGACCACTGTTGACATCCAATCTTCATCTTGGTCCCTGTTCTGGTCACAAGACATCCCACACATTCCAAGTTGCCATTGAGCAGTCAAAGGGATCTAGTTCCTTTAGAAATAGCGGATACATTTATAACATCAGGAGGGAAAGGAAGACAATTTTAGAGGATATCAGGAAGTTGCTATTCAAGTTGATCAAGTTAAGCAAACTGGAACTGGTTAACTGGTGGAGAACACAAAGCCAAGTTGGAACCTCAAGCTGAAACTGTGGTTTCAAGTGACTATTTGTCACTCTTTGAAATCACAACCTTAGAGTGTTTCTTTTTTCCATCAGAGTCAAGGCTAATGACATCTGCCAGGGCCTTGTAAATCATTCTCTTACCCCAACAATAAAGCCCATATTTATTTCCTGGCTTGTCATTCATGAGCTACAGGAACACAGACTGTAAGCTCACTCGACTGCTGTCATTCCTTTCTGCAGTGGTTACAATCAGGGGAGAGGTGCCATTTGACCCAGAACTGGCTTGGCCAGTGGCTCCTGTTGCAGTTAATTAAAGATGGAGGAAGCAGGCATTATACAAGGAGCCCTGGCCAAAGATCTGGGCGGTCATTTAAAGGGCGTGGGGGCAGTGTGTGTATTGTTGGGTTTCACCTCTGACACTGATCTGTTGTATGACCTTGAGGAAGCCACTTCACCTTTCTGTGCTCAGTTTCTTCATCTGTAAGGCTACATTAGTGCTGATCTGCACATCTATTTATTTGACTATAAAGTTTTTAAATCAGGGACTCAGCTACCACCCCATTGGTTTCTCTGCAGAAAGGTGTGTTTTTTTCTGTATATATTACACTTTGTTTCCCAAATACAGTAGACAATTTTATAGTTTGGATGATTGGATTTACTGGCTCATTACAATTTAAAGAATACAAGAAGTCACATAGAACTCCTACCAATTCCCCCCTGAGGCTGATAGAATCGGTAGGAAAGATGCAGCACTTTCCTCTTTTAGGATTTAACTTGAACGAACATGTTGTGCGGCATTTGGGGGATTCACGTGCAATCAGGACTCCAAGCTTTAAGTATCAGGGGATAAGGAGGAGAGAGGGCTGCTGATGCCATGGCTCGGGGTTTCCGACATCCGAGCCCTTGATCTACTACCTAGTACCCTGGTCCTCCCTTCCCTCTCCTTTTGCATGTCATGAACCTTCACCCCATCTCTCCTGTTCTTGAATCTCAATAAGTTCATTTGTTCAACCACCTTATTGAGTGCTGTAGTGGACACTGTGATGTGCCTCCCAGATATCCCTTCAGAATTGAATTATTTCCCAAGCTTCTGGGAGTGCTGCTGGCAGGAAGCCCTCAGCTGTCAACCCACTACTCCATTGCCCAGCTAAAGAGAGCCTTTCCACCAAGGTCATGCCCTCTTCCTAGGGCAACCCCCATGGGTGACTGATCTATATGGGTTTATAAAGGCCCAGGCCTCTCATCTCAATGTGGTAGAAGCTCCCAGCTTCAGAGCTTCCTGCAGGGCTGGCTGAGGCCTTCATTAAGAATGTATCACTACCCAACTTCTCCTGTCTGATCCTATTTCCTTCTCTTCCTTTTTATAGCTATTGATCCCAAGGCACTCCCTAATAGAAGTCATGCACCCACACCCTATCTCAGAGTCTGCTGCCCAGGGAACCTAACATGCAACAAGTGCCAGGTACTATTCTAGGTGGTGCGGCTAGAGTGGTGAAGAAGACCAGGTCCCTGCCCCCATGGAGCATTCATTCTACTGGGAGGAGACAGACAACAAACAAACACACATATAATGAGTTAAAGGGGGTGATGGACAGAATAAGGGAGTTGGCAAGTGACTCAGGAAGCAGAGGAGGGATGCTATTCTTAATGAAGAGATTAGCTGAGAAGTCTTCGCTGATGAGTAACAACCTGAATAAAATAAGAGAGAGTGACATGGAGATATTTTTGGAAAGAGTATCGTAGGCAGTTGGAATAGCAACTTCAAAGATGTTAGACCGAAGGAATGGCAAGGAGCATAGTGGCAGATGAGGACCCAGAGAGACGGATCATGTCGGGCTTTGTAATCCGTCGTAAGGATTTTGGATTTTATCCTGCATAAGATGGGAAGCCATTGGAAGCTATGAATAGAGAATTTATGTGAGCTGATCTTAAAGAATTACTCTGGATACAATGAAAAGAATAAATTGGCAGGAGGACAGGGGATAGATGAAAAAGTAGAGGCAGGGAGACCAGTTAGAAGACTGTTACAGCCGTCCAGGGGAGAGCTGATGGCGGCGTGGATGATTACGGTAATGGGGATGTAAGAGGGATTAACTGGGTGGGAGGTGGGACAGGGATGGGATGGAGGAAGACTACAGAGTGTAACCTACGTTATTGTCAATGTTCTCTTTTCTGTATTGAATGGTAGGTTCATAGGTATTTACTATATTATTTAAAATAATAAATAAAATTAAAAACAAGGCCAAATGGACAAAAAATGAGAATGTCACCAACCAAAGGTTATGATTAATTCATTTTTATGCACCTGAAATTTTAAAAGAAGAAAGAGCTGTCTATTCAAAATCCAAGAGGAGATGTTGGATACATGAGTCTTGAATTCATGAGCTGGATATAAATTTGAGAGTCATCAGGGATGAGGATCAAGGCTGCCCCAGGGAGCGAAGGGCAAGGTGTCCTGCCCTATATGCCGACATATATCATCCTCTGGGAAGCATAGGACGTCCTGGCCTGATCAGACCTGATTCGTAGCCAAAGTTATACGACCACATGAGAACAAGACCCCACCTGCACTGACACCATTTTAATGACTTTTTTACGTCATCTTTCCTTTGTCTTGTAAAGAAATAACTCACATACCTATGCCTTACAAATTTAGCCCTACCCTCAACCCCTTGCAGCTCTTCACTGCCCATGGGTCCTGTCTCTATGCTATTCTCTGAATGAAGGAGCACTACTACCAGACCTTGATAGTTCAAGAAATCTTTCTTTCGACTCCTCAGCTTGCTGAGCCTGCATCAATCAGCATATAGATGGGAAGTAAAATGTGGGAGTGAGTGTGATAGAAAAGAGATGTCTGAGGGCAGAAACTGGAACATTCCAACATCAAGAAGTTGGAGAGCTGAGCAGGAACCAGCAAATGTGACTAAGAAGGAGAGGCCAGTGAGGAAAAGGGAAGGAGGGGTGATTCCCTGGGTCAAATGATTGCTTGAAACGTCAAGTAAGACAAACTCTAAGAGTTGGATTTGGCAAAATGGAGTTCATTGGTGATAAAGTTTCAGTAAAGTGGTAGAGATGAAAGTGCAATTGGAGTGAGATCAAGAGAGACTAAGGCTGGGAAGTGAAGACAGCACATATATAAAAATGCTCTTGTGGGTTTTCCTGTAGGGTGCAGAGGAACGGGATGTAGTAGGAGGGATGCATAGTCAAGAGAAGGACAATTTAAGATGGGAGATATTATTCGTTCTTCAGTGAAGATTTATTGAGCACCTGCTAATGGTCAGGCATAACATTATGCTTTGGGAAAACTGCAGTCAACTCCTTCAGCAGGTGCTGTGGTGCCTGCAGGCCACCTAAAGGCAGCTCTGTTTGACAGTTTTGTGCAGGTTGCCAGCACTCAAGCAAACCCTACATCGCTGCTTTGCTTGCCTGCCTCGGGGCTGTCTCCTAAAGCAATCTGTTTGCTGAAGGGAACTCTCCAGTTGAGAGGAAAAATTGATGATGCAGGAGAGAGGAATCAACTGCAGGAGCAAAGTCTTAAGTGGGCAGGAGGGTACAGGATGCAATGCACAACTGGGAGAGTCAGCTTCAGCCAGGAGTTGGGACAGAATGTTCTTTGGGATAAGTGGGAAGGAGCAAATATGGGTAAGTTTGCAAGTGGGGGTGGTTGTCTTTGTTGTGGGAGTCTGTGGATATTCTCCTCAGATTAATTCTATTTTCTCAGTGAAACAAGTAGCAAGGCCAACTGAGTGTAAATCGCAGTGAAAGGGGTTGAGGTCGCTGGAAAGAGAAGAAAGTGTGAAGTACTTGTCCATAACATTCACATGCTGTGTGCCAGGCACTATTTTAGGCTTTTGGAATAGACCAGTGAACAGAACAGAAATCCCTGCCCACGTGGAGCTCACATTCCCATGAATTTATTACAGAAATGTGTTCAGATTGCCAGGCAGCACTTGGGACCCACTTGAG
This sequence comes from Equus asinus, assembly GCF_041296235.1. Classification (NCBI taxonomy): domain Eukaryota; kingdom Metazoa; phylum Chordata; class Mammalia; order Perissodactyla; family Equidae; genus Equus; species Equus asinus. Next base: position 48,717,959 of record NC_091805.1, read on the forward strand.
ATCTGGAAGCAAGACTGTAAACCAATGTGGCACATGATTGGGTATTGGTCAGTTGCTTGAGGTCGTTGTTGAATGCTCAGGGTAGGGGAGGAAAACTTATTCTCTATCCCTGTTAGGTTCTGTTACTAAAGCCTGTGAATTAAACCGACAAAAGACAGATTAACAGGAGAAAGTTTTATTTTGCCTGCACATGAAAGCTTCACAGAAAAAGTGAAAACCCAAAGAGGAGGTCAACCCAAGGGCATATGTACCTTTTTAACAACCGGAGATAAACTGTGGAGAAGTGATTAAACAAAGGAAAGGGGGGGGGGTTGTTTGGGCTTCTAGAGGCAGTAAATTCTAAGGTGAGTAGAAAAGGTATGGTAGATGAAAGTTGTTGTGTCAAGTTTGTTCTGCAGACTCAAGTCTGTGCTGTCTCAGTGATAAGAGTCATCTCCGGTGATTAAAAGTGGTCTCTTCCTGGTGCTGGAGAGACAGACACCTTTACAAACGGAAATTTATGCCACTTTTACAAAGGGAAATGTGAGCCCTGCTTTTAGGCAGGAAGGATGAGGATGGAGAGTCTTCTGTGTCTGCTATTTCTTAATTGCCTTCAGCTCAAAATAATCCTTAAGCCAAAGTAGCATATTTTGGAGTGGCATATTCTGATCCCCTTTATCAGCTGAGGACGTCCTGATTTCCGACAGAGCAGTGTCTGAAAATATGAAGTAGAAATAAATAAATTAAACATAAAAAGCAACACTTTTTAATGTCTGTCTAAAACTAAAGAAAACGGAACTTTATTTATAAATCCACCTCCTTCTCCTACCCTTCTCTGTGTCTCCATCTCCACTGCTTTAGTTCAAGCTCTCAGTTCTTGGCTGGACTATTTCAACAGTCTCTTAACGTCTCTCTCTTTTCCATTATTTTCTCCCTTTAAGCCAGTTTATAAAACCTCGTTAAATTACTTTTCCGTAAATATAACTGTCAATGTGTCACTCTCCCTCTCAGAAGCCCAAATGCCTGCTCACTCCCGACAGGATAAAGTCTAAACTTATTTTTATTTTCAGTGCTGTTTTCAATCTGATTCCTATTTCACCCGTGCCATTCTTGTATCCTGTATTCCCTTACCTGAACATCCTGCTCCGTGTAGCCTAATTTACCTGATGGTCCTTAATCACTGCATGCTCTCAACGTGCAGCATGCTCTCCAATTAGAACACTACAACCTCCCCACCTATCTCAGTGCACTTCTCTGCACCGCATGGCCACTCAAGTAGCCTCTCTCCTGCTCACCCAAGCCCTCAGTGAGCACTCTCCCTACCCCCACCCCATTTAATACCACCAATTGTTTATATTACCCCTTTAGCTCTTACCTGCTCCCTAAATTGATAACTATCTTTTACGTGTCTATTTCTCACCTCCCCAGCTAGATTATAACCTCTGCATGAGCAGAAGCTGTTCCTTATACTTCTCTGTCTGACCCTCAGCACTTTTGCACTTGGAAAGTCAATCCTTTTGCAGCCTTTAATTTTGTGTGCTGACACGGAGACAAAAAGCCTTCCACCAGGGAGCCCTCATGTGACGCCTCTGATTGGTGGGTCTAATTACAGGAAGCTCATGTGAGAAGCCACCTCCTATTTGTTTTCACTACATTAGGACATTCTTTGTGTTAATTCAACATTTTGTCTTATGACCCATTATGTAAAGCTACTTTGAAAGCAATTTAATTAAATCCCTGTGATTTTGCAAGATTGCCAAAAATTCTAGTCTCTCGAGGCAGAACCATGGCTTATAAAATGCAGCATTTTCAGGTGTCAGCACAGCAGTGGAGGAGCCCAGCATCTCAGGCTTGCTCAGAGATGAAGTTCAGAGAAGCTCCTCCTATGCTGGTTGAGGTCGCTTGGCCAGTGGACAGACTTTGCCAATGTAGCTGACTGTCAAAAAGCTGCAACGTCAAAACTACGGCCGCGTCTTCCCCACACATGTACACACAAATGCCCTCTCTTTGTTTGCCTAAATAAACATAAGAGCAACCTGGTTGTGCCAGCACAGCCCCAGCAATTACTGTTAAAAACAGCAATTACCACTTTACGGCATCTGAAGTTCTTTGTTCCCCAAAGGAAAAGTCGCCCTGTCTGAGGCGAACTCTTTTCTGCACCCAGAACAGTCATTTTCCCAGCAAAGATTTATTGAGAACTTACAATTCACCAGTCATAAAAGGGATTGTGGTAAACAATACAAAGAAAAATAAGGCCAGGGTTCTGCTCTCCAGGAGTTTACAATCTACTAACAGGAGGCAGGTGATATAAGATTATTGAGCTCAAATTCAGGGGCCAGGAGACGTGTGTACATTGGGAACAGTGTTAGTACACAGAAGGAGGGATAACTCGGGAGGAAGGGGAAAGGACAGGAAAAGAAAGACCGGAGAAGATGTGTTAAAAGATGCTCAGTTGATTGGCAGTTCCCCAATAAGTTAAACATAAAATTATCATATGACTCAGCAGTTTTACTCCTGGGTATATACCCACCAAACTGAAAACAGTTGTACACAAATATTCATAGCAGCACTGTTCACAGTAGCCGAAAGGTGGAAACAACCCAAATGTCCATCAATGGATGCACGGAAAAACGAAATATGGTATATCCACCCAATGGAATGCATTTATCCATAAAATGAAATGATGTGCGGATATACGCCACGACATAGATGAACCTTGTAAACGCTATGCTAAGTGAACGAAGTCAGACATAAAGGCCACAGTTTGCATGATTCAATCTACCTGAAATATCTGCAATAAGCAAATCTATAGAGACAGAAAGCAGATTAATGGCTGCCAGGGGATGGGAGTGTGTGGGTGGAAACAGGGAGTAACTGCTTGATGGGTACAAGATTTCCTTTTGAGGTGATGAAAACGTTCTGGAACTAGATAGTGGTAACAGTTTCACAACATTGTGAACGTAGGAAATGTCATTGAATTGTACGGTTTAAAATGGTTACAATGGTAAATGTTATATGTTTATTGCTGCAATAATAATAATTAAACACACACACAATTGACACAGGGATGGGACAGAACATTACAGGAAGAGGGAACAGCATACACAAATACATGTAGGCCTGAAAGTCCCTGGTGGGTGACTTCAAGAGATTGGACGTGACTGGTGCCCTTAGCATCTCCCAGTCATTGTGACAACCAAAAGTGCCCCATACACATTTCCAAACACCCCCAAGGGGCAGTGTCCATAGTCAAGAACCACTGAATTAGAGGATGGGAAGCACTTTTTAAATTAAAGATAAATACACCCTTCTTGATTACCAGGATATTTAAATTAGAACTTCTTTCCAAGGGAGGATCTTAGCTAGTTTATTTAATGACCTTAGAAGGTCACTAAAAACAGATGCAGCACTGCTCTGGCATGGCATTGGCTATGCTATAGTCAGTCTGCATGGAATAGGCAGACTGGCCAGTTAGAACTTATTCCTCTGTTAGGTATGCCAGGTGCTGAAATTCAGGAAAATGTGTTAAAATATGGGCAGAAAGATAGTTTGTTATTTCAAGACAAAACCTCTTTATGTACTTTATTTAAAAATAATCTCATAGCAACACAAACTTGGAATATGGATGGCCTTGTTTTATAAGATACTTAAAACTAATTTAATGGGCCACTCTGAAAAAGACTGTTACGCAGATTGAACTACATCTTTAGGATTCTACCCATTAAGTGATAACAGATGCTGTTGATTGGAATGGGGCATGCCTGTTACTACCATAGAGTCTGACCGAAACTGTTCAAGGGGGCACAGATGGAAGGGAGGTTCACCTCCACTTAGAAACACACTTCCAAGAAGGGCAGTCCATGACATATCATCCATTAGAAAGTAGCCTCAGGCTCTTTTGAAATATACTTTATATCGCCAATTCAGCTTGGAAAGATAACGTCTGCTCCCATTTGTCCCTGGACCTTGTTAAGGTATGCGCTGGTAAGAATTCCTTTATTTCCTTCTTGATTACCAGAATATTTAAATTAGAACCTTTTCCCAAGCAAGGATCTTAGTTCATTGATTCAAGTTCTTTAAAAACAGGTGTCAAAGAATGGAAGGAAGGAGGGAAAGAGAGAAGGAAGAAGAGAGGGAGGGGATGAGGAAGGAAGTGAGAAAGAAAGGAAGCTGTTCAAGCAACTGCAATTTGCTGGCACAAATATATATCCCCGTAGATATAAATGCTCTCCTCTTAATAGACACTATTCTCATGGATCCAAACCCCCACAAAGGTGTAAGCACAAACTCTCATCTACACATACTCACACACACATCCCTACAAGAGGTTGAAAAAGAAGCACTTAGCACATAACTATGGCGCTTCTTCTAGGTGTTGGCCATTAATCAGTTGTCTCTGGACCACCCTAGGCAGAAGCTCCTCCTTCCCATCATCTGTGTCAGTTCAGCTCTGCCAAGGTCCATTCCCCACTGTCGACCTTCCTGATTGCCTCTATACACTATTATCCTCTGGCCCCCAAACTGCAACTTCCTCCATGTCCCTCACCTGGTTAATAACACCACCCTCCACGCCATCTCCTAGCAACCTCTCAATTATATCCTCTAGTCGCTTTTTCCAGTCCTTACCTTCTTGGCTGTTCTGCAGCATGGAGTCTTTCAATAATTCATTCAAGGAATATTTGTTAAGAAGTTAGTGTGTGCCATCATGGTTTGAGGCACTGGGAATACCAAGACAAATAAGACCCTAAAGTCTTCTTTCCCTTAGCTTCCATCATATTATATCATCTTCATCTCTTATGTGTTGAATTGTTCCTTCTACCAAAAAACTAGAAATTTCCCTCATGCCCACAGCTAATCCATCAGCAAGTTATGTCACTTCTACCTTCAAAACATGTGTCAGGTTTGCCCACCTCTCACCATTTCCACTGTTCCCATCCACCACAACCTCTGGTTGGGACTACCCCCGTCGCCTCCTAGCTGAACTCTCCCTTCCACACTTGTTCTCTCACAGCAGGCAAAGAGACCCTTTCGAAAAGCAAATTGGATCATGTCACTGTCCTACTCAAAGCCTCCAGAGAATTCCCCACACACGAGAATAAACTCCAAAATCCTTACCATGGCCTACAAGGCCTCTTCCATGACCTGGCTCCCGCTAGCTTCTCTGCCCTCATCTCTTACTTCTCTTCCCCTTACTCACGCTGCTCCAGCCTAACTGGATCCTGGCCCTGCGGCCACCTGGCCCTGCAGCCAATCCCCAAACACATGAGCTGTTCCCAACTCATAATCTTTAACATATCTGTTCCCATGCCTGCAATGCTCTTCCCCCAGATCTTCTTATGGTCACCTCCTCTTCTCAGGTTTCCACTCAAGTGTCACTTTCTGAGACGCTTTCCCTTATCATTCAATCAAAAAGTGCCCCACCCACTCTCCTCCCACCACCCTCCACTCTCCCGCATCCTGTCCCCCTCAAGCTTTATTCTGCTTCACCGTCTCCATGGCACTCCTTAAAACCATATTATCTCTGTGTTTGTCTATTTGTGTGTGTTCTTTTACGTTAGCATATAAGCTCCAAGAAGGCAAGGCCTTTGATCCCAAGACATGGAGAAGCATGGGGTATGTGGTAGGAGCTCCAGCACGCAGCTTCTCTTCCTCCTTTCCTGAAGAGCCATGCTCGGCCATCTTTTGGTCTTTCTGCACTCTCTTGGTAATCTCTATTTCCATGAACCTGGTTCTCAGGTGTGAACAGTGCACCACCTGCATTCCAAATCACCTGGGATGCTGCTTAAAAATACAGATTCCTCTGTATTTAGGGCTCAAACCTAAATCTTACCAAATCTCTATGTCCAAAGGGTGGAGCCTGAAACCTGTGTTTAAATAAGCTCTCCATGAGATTCTTGTGCTCCATTAGCTTGAGAACCACTGTTCTATGATTTCAGTAATTACCTGATTCCCAAGTCTGTGTTTCCACTTCTTGTTTCTAAAGCATCCCCAAGATTTGTTGATTCTGTTTTCTTAGCATCTCTCAGATCTGTGTGCTCTGTTCACATCAGACCTATGTGGTTCAAGCATCTCAAGTTCCTTTGAATCACTACAATCATTGTTGAGCTAGTATCTGCTTTCTAAACCACTCAGTTGACCCAGGTCACTTCCCCTTTCTAAAGTCATCAATGGTTTTCCGTTCCCTCTCTCTTGGGACCTTCCCATCATTTTTCAGATCTTGCCTCTCCAACAGGGATAAGCTTATGCACCTATTTCTTTGGGAAACTTCTCTTGTCTCGGTGAATGTCCTCTCCCCCACCTTTGTTGCCCAAAGAACTCCTTCATCTCTTATGGTACTTAGCCATTTTGCCTTTAGTAGAGTTATTTATTTATCTATTTTATTTCCTGTAATTCATAAATTTCATGAGCACAGAAAATGTGATTTATTCATCTTTGTATACTCCAGAGCACTCAGCCCAATAGTTGTTACTCAATAAATGTTTCTTGAATGAATGATTGAGCTCGTGTTTGGTTTAAAATACATTTTATCGGAGAAGATCCAAGATGGCGGGGTGAGTAGTCTTCTTTGTCTCTCCCACTTCGAATCTACAACTGATTGGACATTCATCACTTAACAAAGGATATCCATATAGCATCTCAGGACGCCTGAGAGACCCACGCTGCTATACATCGGAAGGTGGATGGACTTCCCTCCGGGAGGAGGTGGACATAGGTGAAAACTCTCCGACCCTGACCCCGACCCGGAACAGCCTAGTACCTGCAAGCGGCTTTCTTCCAGCGGATGCCCCCAGAACACTGACACACACCTAGGGCAGGAGGGAGCGCACACCAGAGGAGTGACGGTGGAAACAGGTGACCAGAGCCCTACCTAAGCCCCCCGCAATTACACCTAAGCCCAGAGGGAAGCTCCAGAATTACACACCTGAGTCCGCGGGGAGAGCCTCTGCCTGCCATTGGCGGGGAGGCCCCGCCTAGCATCCACGGCGCTGGGAGGGTCCCGGAGAGAATCCCAGATGGCGCAGTGGCCAGCCAGCTGCCGCTGCCAGCCCCACTGACTGCTGGGCAGGGCTTGGGACTACCGGAGATCTCCTGGGAGAGGACTGGGGCTGGGTGGAGCTCCAGTGGCTGGCTCCGCGGCCCAGGGGGGAAGCTCCGGAGTTCTGCCTGGGCAGCAGACAAAGTCTCTGTCTGCCATTAGTGGAGAGGCCCCACCCAGCATCCACAACACCGGGAGGGTCCCGGAGAGAATCCCAAGTGGGGCAGCGGCCCGCCAGCTGCCGCCGCCAGACCCACTGACTGCAGCTATCGCAGCTTGGGGCTCAGGGCTAACGGAGATCTCCTGGGAGAGGACTGGGGCTGGGTGGAGCTCCAGCGACCGGCTCCGTGGCCTGGGGGGGATATTCCAGAGTTCCGCCCCAGCAGCAGGCAAAGTCTCTACCTGCCATTAGCGGAGAGGCCCTGCCCAGCATCCACAACACCGGGAGGGTCCCGGAGAGGAGAATACCAGGCAGGGCAGCAGCCGGCCAGCTGCCACTGAACTCAAGGTCTCCGGCTACACCCCAGACAGGGCAAGGGGCTCCCCGAGATCCTGGGGGAGAGGACTGGGGCTGGGTAGAGTTCCAGCGACCCGGCTCCGTAGCCCAGGGGGAAACCCTACAGACTCACAGCAGCCTCAGTGAAAGCCTCTGCACAGCACTAGTAGAGAGCACCCATCTGGCAGCCACAAGGCTGGAAGACCCTGGGACAAAAGTAGCATAGCTAGGTGAGCTAACCACAGACTGCAGAAGATGCCAGTAGCTCTGCTGTGACCCATAGTGGACAAGTGAGATTTTGTGGGCGCTGACAGTGACAGAGCTGCAAAGATAAATGATCCTGCCCCTGGCCACTGGAAAAGCCCATAACACTGCTGCAGACCCCAAGGAGGGAGCACGTCTAGGTGGTCTGCAACAGTAGGCACCAGCAGCCTGAAGCCCCCCTGTGACGGCCCCCACAGCTGAAGAGGGAACCCACAGGACCACTGTGACTACAAGGAGGGGCCCAGGCCCAGTTAGCAACAGCTGATAGGGTTCTTGGTTGGTGCAGTATAAACAGCTGCTCCCCCACCACACCAGTAGAAACAAGTGGAAGCAGTAACTAAACTCTATCTCTATGCGGAGGCACAAATCTACAACATCATGCAATATGAAAAAATATATTAAATCTCCAGAACAGAAGGAAAATAACAAATACACAGAAAACAATCCCAAAGAAAATGAAATATGTAACCTAAATGACGATAACTTCAAAACAGCCATCATTAAAAAACTCAATGAGTTAAAAGAGAATTCAGATAGACAACTCAACGAGTTCAGGAGCTATGTCACAAAAGAGTTTGATACTATAAAGAAGAACCAAACAGAAATACTGGAAATGAAGAACACAATAGAGGAGATTAAGAAAAATCTAGATGCACTGAACAGTAGGGCCAATAATATGGAGGAAAGAATTAGCAATTTGGAAGATAGGAATATAGAAATGCTGCAGGCAGAGGAGGAGAGAGAAGTAAGACTAAAAAGCAATGAAGAAACTCTCCGAGAATTATCAGATGCAATTAGGAGAGGCAACATAAGGATTATAGGTATACCAGAGGGAGAAGAGCGGGAGAAGGGGGCAGAAAGCCTAGTCAAAGAAATAATGGCTGAGAACGTCCCAAACCTGGTGAGAGAGATGGAACTTCAGGTGACAGAAGCCAATAGATCTCCAAACTATATCAATGCAGGAAGACCAACCCCACGCATATAGTAGTGAAGCTAGCAAAAGTCAACAACAAGGAGAAAATACTAAGGGCAGCCAGGCAGAAGAAATTAACCTACAAAGGAACCCCCATCAGGCTATCAGCAGATTTCTCAGCAGAAACTTTACAGGCTAGAAGAGAGTGGAATGATATATTCAAAAATCTGAAGGACAAAAACCTACAGCCGAGAATTCTCTACCCAGTGAAAATATCCTTCAAATATGATGGAGAAATAAAAACTTTCCCAGATAAACAAAAATTAAGGGAGTTCATTGCCACAAAACCTCCTCTTCAGGAAATGCTCAGGAAAACCCTCATTCCTGAAAAATCAAAAAAAGGAAAGGGGCTACAAAACCAAGAGCAAAGGAGATAAGTAGAAGGACAACAACAGAGAGTAGCAGCTCTCCATCAGAACAGATTAAACCATGGGACCAGAAACAAAGGAAATTGAAGAAAACCGGAAAACAAGACATAAAATGGCAGCAGTAGGCCCCCACATTTCAATAATCACTCTAAATGTAAATGGATTGAACTCTCCAATCAAAAGACACAGAGTGGCAGGATGGATCAAAGAACAAGACCCAACAATATGCTGCCTCCAGGAAACACACCTCAGCCCCAAAGACAAACACAGACTCAGAGTGAAGGGATGGAGGACAATACTCCAAGCTAATAATGAACAAAAGAAAGCAGGTGTCGCTATACTAATATCAGACAAAGTAGACTTCAAAGCAAAACAGATAAAGAAAGACAAAAGAGAGACAGTGTATAATGATAAAAGGGACTCTCCACCAAGAAGACATATCACTTATAAATATATATGCACCCAACACAGGAGCATGAAAATTTGTAAAGCAACTCTTAACAGAACTAAAAGAAGACATCAACAACAATACAATAATAGTAGGGGACCGCAACACACCATTAACACCAATGGACAGAACATCCAGACAGAAAATCAACAAGGAAATTATAGAATTAAATGAAAAATTAGACCAGATGGACTTAATAGATATATATAGAACACTTCATCCAAAAACAGCAGGTTACACATTCTTCTCAAGTGCGTGTGGAACATTCTCAAGGATAGACCATATTTTGGGAAACAAAGCAAGCATCAATAAAACAAGAGAGTTGAAATAATATCAAGCATCTTTTCTGATCATAATGCTATGAAACTAGAAATCAACTACAAGAATAAAGCAGAGAAAGGTGCAAAAATGTGGAGACTAAACAACACGCTTCTGAACAAACAATGGATTATTGAAGAAATTAAAGAAGAAATCAAATATTATCTGGAGACAAATGAAAATGACAACACGACATACCAAATCATTTGGGATGCAGCAAAAGCAGTCCTAAGAGGGAAATTCATTGCAATACAGGCTCACCTCACTAAACAAGAAAAAGCTCACATAAGCAACCTCAAACGACACCTAACAGAATTAGAAAAAGAAGAATAAACAAAGCCCAGAGTCAGTAGAAGGAGGGAAATAATAAAAATAAGAGCAGAAATAAATGATATTGAAACAAAAAAGACAGTAGAAAGGATCAATGAAACAAAGTGATGGTTCTTCGAAAAAATTAACAAAATTGACAAACCCTTAGCCAGACTCACCAAGAAAAGAAGAGAGAAATCTCAAATAAATAAAATTAGGAATGAGAGAGGAGAAATCACAACAGATACCAATAAAATACAAGGGATCATAAAGAATACTATGGAAAACTATATGCCAACAAATTGAACAACCTTGAAGAAATGGACAAATTCCGAGACTCCTACAACCTCCCCAAACTGAATCAGGAAGAAATGGAGAATCTGAATAGGCCAATCACAAGTAAAGAAATAGAAACAGTAATCAAAAACCTCCCCCAAAATAAGAGTCCAGGACCAGACGGCTTCTCTGGAGAATTCTACCAAACATTCAAAGAAGATTTAATACCTATCCTTCTCAAACTATTCCACAAAATTGAGGAAGATGGAGTACTCCCTAACACATTCTATGAAGCCAACATCACTCTGATCCCCAAACCTGACAAGGACAACACAAAGAAGGAGAACTACAGGCCGATATCACTGAGGAACATAGATGCAAAAATCCTCAACAAAATTCTGGCAAACCAAATACAGCAATACATCAAAAAGATTATACACCATGATCAAGTGGGATTTATACCAGGGACACAGGATGGTTCAACATCCGCAAGTCAATCAACGTGATACACTACATTAACAAAATGAGAAACAAAAACCACATGATCGTCTCAATAGATGCAGAGAAAGCATTTGACAAGATCCAACATCCATTTATGATAAAAACCCTCAATAAAATGGGTATAGAAGGAAAGTACCTCAACATAATAAAGGCCATATATGACAAACCCACAGCCAACATCATACTTAAGGGACAAAAACTGAAAGCCATCCCTCTGAGGACAGGAACAAGACAAGGGTGCCCACTTTCACCACTCTTATTCAACATAGTACTGGAGGTGTTGGCCAGAGCAATTCGGCAGGAGAAAGAAATTAAAGGAATCCAAATAGGTAATGAAGAATTAAAACTCTGCTGTTTGCAGATGACATGATCTTATATATAGAAAACCCCAAAGAATCCATTGAAAAACTGTTAGAAACAATCAGCAACTACAGCAAAGTAGCATGGTATAAAATCAACATACATAAATCAGTAGCATTTCTATACACTAGCAATGAACTAACAGAAAAAGAACTCAAGAACTCAATGCCATTCACAATCGCAAAGAAAAGAATAAAATACCTTGGGATAAATTTAACCATGGAAGTGAAGGATTTATACAATGAAAACTACAAGACTTTCTTGAAAGAAATTGACGACGACATAAAGAGATGGAAAGACATTCCATGCACATGGATTGGAAGAATAAACATAGTTAAAATGTCCATACTACCTAAAGCAATCTACAGATTCAACGCTATCCCAATCAGAATCCCAAGGACATTCTTTACAGAAATTGAACAAAGAATCCTAAAATTCATATGGGGCAACAAAAGACCGCGAATTGCTAAAGCAATCCTGAGCAAGAAAAACAAAGCCGGAGGCATCACAATCCCTGATTTCAAAACATACTACAAAGCTACAGTGATCAAAACAGCATGGTACTGGTACAAAAACAGGTCCACAGATCAATGGAACAGAATTGAAAGCCCAGAGATAAAACTACACATCTATGGACAGCTAATCTTTGACAAAGGAGCTGAGGGCCTACAATGGAGAAAAGAAAGTCTCTTTAACAAATGGTGCTGGGAAAACTGGACAGCCACATGCAAAAGATTGAAAATTGAACATTCTTTTTCACCACACACCAAAATAACTCAAAATGGATCAAAGACCTAAAGATTAGGCCTGAAACAATAAGTCTTCTAGAAGAGAACATAGGCAGTACACTCTTTGACATCAGTTTCAAAAGAATCTTTTCGGACAGTATAACTCCTCAGTTGAGGGAAACAATAGAAAGAATAAACAAATGGGACTTCATCAGACTAAAGAGCTTCTTCAAGGCAAGGGAAAACAGGATTGAAAGAAAAAAACAACCCACTAATTGGGAAAAAATATTTACAAGCCACTTATCCGACAAAGGGTTAATCTCCATAATATACAAAGAACTCACACAGCTTAACAACAAAAAAACAAACAACCCGATCAAAAAATGGGCAGAGGACATGAACAGACATTTCTCCAAAGAAGATATAAGTATGGCCAATAGACACATGAAAAGATGATCATCATCACTAATCATCAGGGAAATGCAAATCAAAACTACACTAAGATATCACCTTACACCCGTTAGATTGGCAAAAACATCTGAAACCAAGAGTGACAAATGTTGGAGAGGTTGTGGAGAAAAAGGAACCCTCATACACTGTTGGTGGGAATGCAAACTAGTGCAGCCACTATAGAAAACAGTATGGAGATTTCCCAAAAAATTAAAAATAGAAATACCTTATGACCCAGCCAACCCACTACTGGGTATCTATCCTAAGAACCTGAAATCAGAAATCCCAAGAGTCCCCTGCACCCCTATGTGCATTGCAGCATTATTTACAATAGCCAAGACGTGGAACCAACCTAAATGCCCAGAAACTGATGATTGCATAAAGAAGATATGGTATATATACACAATGGAATACTACTCAGCCATACAAAAGGACAAAATTGTTCCATTCGCATCAACATGGATGGACCTCGAGGGTATTATGTTAAGCGAAATAAGCCAGACAGAGAAAGACGAACTCTATATGACTCCACTCATAGGTGGAAGTTAACATATAGACAAGGACAACTGATCGGTGGTTACCAGGGAAAAGGAGGGGTGGGCGGAGGGCACAAAGGGGGAAGTGGTGTACCCACAACATAACTAACAGTAATGTACAACTGAAATCTCACAAGGTTGTAATCTATCATAATCGTAATAAAAAAAATACATTTTATCATTCTATGTTTTTTTCTCTTCCAGTAGTTAAACAAGAAACCCACAAGACATTAATTCAAAAAATTTGGATCATTCATTTCTGCTGAAAGAAAAACACTGACAGCCAAGTACTGACATCCATTTGTGATAATGATCCATTTAGATATTACAGTGAAATTCAAAAACAAGCCTAACATAATCAAGGAACATAAAACCATTTACTAATTAAACAGAGCAAAAAAACCTTGAGTCCTCAATCATGGTCACAAAACAGGATTCTAAATTAATGCAAAGATAAGCAGTCTGTTGTGAGTATTTGATTTATAGAATAATTTCGACACAAGAATGGGGAGAGCTGGCGCTCAGAACTCCACCCCACGTGGTGATTTTTCCTTGTTTTCCAGTTGGGAAGAATTTTGCCTTCTCTTAGGCAGGTGTAAAGCTTGGATGAACTGTGGGTGGCTGGGCCACCAGCCCACAATTGTCCCCTCTACTGCGTCTGTTCCTACCGCTGGGCCGAGGGAGATATACCCATGAAATTGCAGGAGGAACACAGAATGGATTTTTTCCCCAAGAAAATGATGCTATAAATGAGGCTAAATATATCAAAATCAAGCTTTTAATGGTCTTCTTCTTTACATTTTGTGTTAAACAGCTCTTGGGATCTAGCCTGGTAACCTAACCATATAACCTTAATCATTTGGGCAAATATGTTTTGAATTCCTACCAACAGACCAACTTTTGAAACACTTTTTTCTGTACATTTTTATCAGCTAGAAAAAGTCCTCTGCTTTCCTCACTTGGTCCTATTGACCTTGCAAAATGGCTCTAGGTCGTGTGGCTTATTCTCGGGGTATGGAAAATATCACAAGTTAACATACCGTTTGCTGAATCATTGGAAACCCCATGAAAGTGGCATTTCTTAGAAAGTAAGAAAAATAATACAAAAATGAAACTGTACATGGAATGAGTCACTGAAGATAACTTTTGAAATGTCTTTTCTGAGATTTATTGCCATTATGTTCTATTCATTTGTGCAAAGAACAATTTATTTTTCACACAATTCACCTGAAATCTCTACCGTAGTTTCCGTCTGCCCAGAAAGCATGAACTCACAGGGTGGAGGAGCCCTTGGAGATCATCTGGGCCAATGCCCTCACTTTGCCTACAAGCACAATGAAATTGCTTCAGATTTATCTTTGTCCTAAATTCTATATGGCACAGATGTTAGGAATGCTTCCTGTGGGTTCCAAATGCAGCCTATTGGGTTTTATATTGAACCAGCTTTGTTTATAAAACTGCAGGGAGAATTAATACATGGTAACTCTTTTGATAAGACAAGACAGAAAATAATATCAGATTCGATTCTATGAAGTGGAATTCTGGAAATAATAGACCACAGAGTCAAAATTTTAAATTAAGACTACATGCAGAAAGAATAAATGGGAGAAGCACCCGACAGGAATGGCTTAACTCCCAGACTCCTCAGATCTTTTCTCTCATCTAACTTTTTAAAGATTTTACTTTTTTCCTTTTTCTCCCCAAAGCCCCCCAGTACATAGTTGTATATTCTTCGTTGTGGGTCCTTATAGTTGTGGCATGTGGGACGCTGCCCCAGCGTGGTTTGATGAGCAGTGCCATGTCCGCGCCCAGGATTCGAACCAACGAAACACTGGGCCGCCTGCAGCGGAGCGTGCGAACTTAACCACTCGGCCACGGGGCCAGCCCCATCATCTAACTTTTTAAACTAGCTTAGTAACTTGAGAAAATAACCAGAGGCCTTTTTATAAGAACTATCATTGTGCTTATGGATCTCTTTGTCCAAAAACCCATTTTTTTCCCCACAACTGGAAATTTCTTATGACATAGGAAAGTTGTGAACATGGATACCTGGTAACACAGGGAGGTTGTCTTTCTGAGTCTCTTGAGATTCAGGATGGTATGGGTACTTCTAGAGAGGGTGAATGGAGTCTTCATGAGGTGGTGGGGAAGATGAGAAAATAGAGGACAGTGGCAGAAAAGCAAATCTCTTATGCTTGGTTGCAGATAGAAAGAAAATTAATGAAAACCAGAGTGAAAACTAGCCTCTGGAGCAAACTCATTAATTTACTCTTCTACCAAATCAGTTGCATCTTTATCTGAAGTATCTATTGAGATTCCTTGAAACATTTTGTTTTTACAAAGAGTTGTACTAAGAGGTGTTCAAAAAGACTTGAAAACCATTGATCTATTACGATTTTCTCAATTTAAATCAATTAAGACATTAATTAAGCACCTGCTACATTTTTGCGAATTATGCTGGTTTCTGGGTTTATAAAGATGAATAAGACACACTTCTTGCTCTTCAGAAGTTTATCATCTTATGGGAAAGACAGACTCATCCATCACTACAACGGAGATGATAAGAGCTTTGGGAACACAGATGAAGGAGCAATTAATTCAGCCTGAGAGAGCCAAATAAAGCTATAAAAAGGTAACAGTTGAGTTGGACTTTAAATACGTTCGAAGTTTGTCAGGTGGACAAATAGGAGTATTCAAGGACAAAGATGGCTGGTGTGGTTGCAGTTGGATGCATGCCTGGTGGGGCTGCTGGGGATGTTCTGGAGAGGGACACTGGGTCAGACTGGGAGGCGCAGTGAGTGACATGTTAAGTGGTCACTAGTTGTTGACATTATTATTTTAGGAAGGGGGATGAAAGGATCAGATCTATGCTTTAAATATGCAACTTCAGAAACAATAGGGAGGGTTGAAGTCGGGGGAGAGCCCAGTTGGGAGGCCTGCGAAGAGTCTGATTGGAAGAGGATGAGAACCCGGACTCTCAGTGGGTCTGGAGTGGAGAGAAGTGCCAGAAACGTTTGCAGGTAGAATTGGTTCTCCTTGGTGATAAACTAGATGTGAAAGGTAAGGAAGAAAAGGAGCCAAAATGGAAGCAGGGTTATTTCTTGGGCATGAGGTGGGCATGGTTCTATTACAGTGGTCCTCCCCATGGGAGGAGTGATATGTTCCAAGACCCCCAGTGGATACCTGAAATCACAGATAACACCAAATCTTATATAAATGATGTTTTTTCCTATGCGTACATACCTATAATAAAGCTTAATTTATGAATTAGGGACAGTACGAGATTAACAACAACCAGTAATAAAATAGAACAATTATAACAATGTACTGTAATAACAGTTCCGTGAATGTGGTCTCTCTCTCTCAAAACATCTTACTGCACTGTACGCACCCTTCTTGTGAGGATGTGAGATGACACAAGGCTTATGTGACGAGATGAAGTGAGGCGAATGATGCTGGCATTGGGACATAGCATTAGGATACTTCTGAGGATACTTCAGGAGGAGGATCACCTGGACCACGGACTGCTGTTGACCGCGGGTAACTGAAACCACAGAAAGCAAACTGCGGATAAGAGGGGACTACTGTATTCTGTCTGCAAAGGGTAGAAACTCAGCTTGGGCAAAGTGGTAAATATATTACCCTGAGAATCCAAGTTTGGGTTAAGACATTAAGCAGCTGGGCTTCTAGAACAAGAGAACTGATACTATCTAAATTCATTCTTTCTGTTGTTTTCCCTCCCTCCTACGTGTACACTCCTGATTTCTGCTTCTTTCTGTGTTAATTTTTTCCCTCATCTCTGCTTTTTAAAAAATAGCTTTGTTGAAGTATCATTAACATAAAATGAACTCTACATATTTAAAGTGTTCAACTTGATTAAGTTTTGAAATATGTACACACCTGTGGAACCATCACCACAATCAAGATAGTGACCATATCTATCACCCTCCAGTTTCCCCTATGCATCTTTGTAATTCCTTTTTCCTGCCCCACTCTGCCTCTCCTCTCCGCCCTCTTCCTGGCAATGACTGATCTGATTCCTGTCACTCTAGATTAGTTGCATTTTCAAGAGTTTTGCGTAAATGGAATCACTTAGTAGGTACTTATTTTTGTCTGGCTTCTTTCACTCAGGTTGATTCACATTGTTGTGTGTATTTATAGTTCCTTCCTTTTTATTGCTGAGTGGTATTCCATCCTCTCTCTGTTTTATTCTTTCGCTGTTACCTGGCTATCTGCTATGAAAGGAAGCACAGCCCATGGAAACCCCAAGTTTCCCTTTTATGGCAGCCTCCACCAAAAACTGCCTGATTCTTGTTCTGGTCCCAAGTTCAGAAATTTCTGAGAAGGGCTCTGATTGACCTATCTTGGGCCAGATACTCACCCCTGAGCCAAAGGACTTCGATTGGATGGGCAGGAACACATGAAGAACACGACAAAGCTACGAGAATCTTCTGGATGTGTTTGATCCAGCCTTCAGCCCACATGAGAACATCCTTCTGACCTCCTTCTTTACTCTACTTTCCAGGTTCACACTGAAATTGTGAAGAGTTTTACACTAGGATCCATTCCAAATGATCAAATATTAAATATGAAAAATAAATCTTAAAAGCAAAGTTCCTGTATAAATTCAGTATAGAGAAGACCTTTCTAATTATGAAACAAAATCTAGAAGGCATAAAGTAAGAGATTTAAAAATCAAATTTCCTAAAAATAAATATCTTTGCTTAGCAAAAAACTCCTTGAGCAAAGTAAAAAGATAAATGACATATTGGGAACAAATTATATGTAACTTGTTTCACAGACAAGCTTTAATGTTGTTAATATTTTAAGAGCTCCTGGAGGTCAATAAGAAAGAGACTGATCACCCAGAAGAAAATTGGGCAAAGAGTGTAAAGAAATAATTCCTAGATAAAAGAAAAACAAACAGCTCTTAAATACATGAAGAGTCAAGTCTCATATTAGGAGAAACACAAATACCATTTCTCACTCTCATATTAGTAAGAGTCTAAGTGTTTTAATGTACAGTGTTGGCAAGGAAGGGGGAAATGAGTATTCTCCTACATGACTGTTGCTACTGTCAGTTGGTGCCACCTGTAGGTGGGCAATTTAGTAATAACCATCAGAATTGGTTATTCATTGCAGTACTGTTTGCTATGGCAAGCAACTGGCAACAACCTAAATGTCCGTCAATAGAGGATTGGTTAAATACATCATGGTACATCCATACAACAGAGTACTGTGTAGTTGTGAAAAAGAGAAGGAGGGGGCTGACCTGGTGGCTCAACGATAAGTTCATGCACTCTGCTTCAGTGGACTGGGCTCCCCAGTTCGGATCTCAGGTGCAGACCTATGCACCGCTTAGCACGCCATGCTGTGGCAGGAGTCCCACATGCAAAGTAGAGGAAGATGAGCACGGATGTTAGCTCAGGGCCAATCTTCCTCAGCGAAAAAGAGGAGAACTGGTGGCAGATGTTAGCTCAGGGCTAATTGTCCTCAAAAGAAAACGAGAATGAAGGCACTTCTTATGAATTGATATTGAAAGAGTTCCAAGATGGACTATGAAGTGAAAAAAAAAGTAAGATGCAGAATAATGTGCATAGCATGCTCTCATTTGTGTAGAAAGGAAAAGATTGCATTGTAAATTTGCGTTTGCTTGTATATGTATTTGTAATCTCTGGAAGAATCCACAGGAAATATAAACATGGTTGCCAGTGTGGAAAAGTGAAGTGGAACTGGACACATGGAGGACAGGGATGGAAAATAGACATTTATGTATATATTTATTTAATTTTGAATCATATAAATGTATTATCTACTTAAAAGATTAAACGAATTTTGAAAAACTCTATTGCTTGCCTTAAATTGAACCAAGCCATTTTCTTCTACTCTTTGGTTCAAGAAAAGATTAATGTTCACATTTGCGTTAGTTCAGCAAACCAGCACGTTTCCTTTAGGTTTGGCTTTCCGATTTTCGTTTAGGTCCTCGATACCTATATATCTAGATCACACCCACACACGTATTCACACGCACACCAGGGTGAACACTATACACAACCATGTGCGGACGCTTGTCTAGATCGGCACTGGACCACGCAGAGGGCTGGCATATGCACAACTCCAGAACACAGTCGAGCCAGTGGGCATCTCTGTAGAGGGGAGGCAGGGTCTGAGAAAGCGCGATTTGGGAGGTAGCTGGAGGGGAAAGAGAAAGGATGGGGGAGTGGAGGAGGGATAAATAGAAACAGAATTCAGTCTCTTTGTGTCTCTTGCTGCACTTGTTACAGGGACCTGCAAAGATAGTCATCTCTGACTCAGCAGGTCTCAGAGCTGAGTCACCTCATTCTGCAGCATCGGCAAGGGCTGATCCAGGAGGCCCCAGGTGGCCCCACCCCATGAGTTCACGTTCTGTGCTCTCTTTAACTTAAGGCACACCTGGCAGAGCTCTGAGGACAGCCAAGAGACCTCTGGGCACATCCAGAGCCAATCACGACCCCCCCACCCTTTATGCCTGATAACCAGAGAGAGGACCAGAAGAGACTATCCACTCTAATGTTCCCATTGAGGGAGGTGAAGGGATCACTGTGTCACTGTGCCAGATTCAAATGGAGAGCTCCCTCCAGACCTCCCTTGCTGGGTTGAAGGCCTCTGGGGCCAGAAGCCTTGTTCATGGCTCAGGTATAGGGTATGTCTCCTTGAAGTCTGCAACTCATTTTCCCAAATACTTCCCTTCTGTCACCACTGCACAGTGTTCTCAGCCAGGTGCTCCGCTTGCACTGGCGTGTGATCCCAGTCCTGCTCAGGAACGCTGCCAGCTAACATGAAAAACTGACGTGCAGGCTTAGGTTCCTCACAACAGAGCCGTTAGGAGGGAAAATGGGAGGATAAGTAATCGTTAACATGTATGGAGCACTTAGCATGTGCTAAACAACTTATCTACATTATTTAATTTAATCTTCACCACTGCCTTATGCACCTGTGTACTGTTATCATCCCATTTGACAGATGAAGAAACTGAGGGTTGGAGGCTAACCGAATTGCCCATGTGTGGAAAGTTGGTGAGAAGGAAACCAGTGTTTGAACTCAGATCTGTATGACCCGGAAGCTCCACCCTCAAACATGCATATGAAAACACTTTGTAAATGAAGTTTCTGCACACATTACCTCTTGTTGTTACTATGGAACATGATAATAGTAGCAATTATTGAGCACTTATGATAGTCCACATATATATATTATCGCATTTAGTCTTAAAAATAACCTTTTGACTATCTTACTGTCCACATAAAGTCTCCTCAAGGAGCAACACAGATGATGAGTTTTGATCACTGGCACTCTGACGCCAACACCTGCTCTTCTCAACACTATGCTACGGTGTTTTCCCCAAACTCAAAGATTCATGAAAGGTATTCAACCAGGTGTTAATACTTCTGATTGGAAACAAATGGAGAATTGTGATATTCCCAGTATGTTGCAGCTCAGAACTTCGGTGCTGCGCAGATCCACCTTGGAAAGACAGAAGGGTGAGTAGTCCACATTTCTCCTGAGCGCCTCTCCATTCCACTGCAGTCTGTCTCAGCCACTTAGTGCTCTGTGCTGTCAGGATCGATTAGCCAGCACAAGTTTTCACTGAGGGACTCCTCTCCTTTCCCCTCCCCCAAATAGGTCATTCATCACGTCAAACAGGTGGACGTGTCCTTTTTCTGTAGGATTTTCTTCTGACTTCACATGGAACAGTGCTTATCTGCAAACTACCCTCAATCCAACTGTGAACAGACAAACCAACGCCCACTCTCCCAGGAAGCCACATTCAGTTGTCCTAGGGAAGTGATTCCGTTTGTGCCCCGTGTACTACAAAAATTCAGTTTAGGCACGTACACAAATTTTATATGCCCACAAAATTACTCCTGTGTCATCTTTAAAAAGAGAGAGAGGGGTCAGGCACATAGCTGAGGGGTTCAAGTTCCACTGCTCCGTTTTGGTAGCCAGGGTTCCTGGGTTTGGATCCTGGGTGTGGACCTACTCCACTCCTCAGCCATGCTGTGGCAGTGTCCCACACACAAAGTAGAGGAGGATTGGCATAGACGTTAGCTCAGGCTTAATCTTCCTCACCAAAAACAAAATAAATAAATAATAAATAAAAAGAGAGAGGGACAGAGCGAGAGGGATACTGCTTTTCCTTGACTTTAAATTTACAAAATCCATTTCCTTGTTGTAAAGTCATGGTGCCAACTCAGCTGTACATCTCTTAGACTCCCAGCTCCCTGAAGACTGGGGCTATTTTGTATTCATCTGTGTTTACCATGGTGCTTTGTATCTATTTGCTGAATGAATACTATTGTAGACTTAGAAAACACTATTTAAGGGGCCGGCCCCGTGGCCTTGTGGTTAAGTTTGCGTGCTCCGCTTCAGTGGCCCAGGGTTTTGCTGGTTCGGATCCTTGGCGCAGACATGGCACTGCTCATCAAGCCATGCTGGGGCAGCATCCCACATGCCACAACTAGAAGGACCCACAACTAAAAATATACAACTATGTACGGGGGGACTTTGGAGAGAAGAAGAAAAAAAAAGTAGAGGAAGATTGGCAACAGATGTTAGCTCAGGTGCCAATCTTTAAAAAAAACAAGAAAACACTATTTCAATCAAGGAATATTATTATTTTTCTTAGAGCTTCCTCTGTGCAATCAAAATTTCTACCAATCTGAGGATTCTGATAGCTGATCCTATGTAAAGCTCCTACTACGTGCCACGCACTCTGCCAGATGCTGAGACTACAAATGGTATGAAATCTACTTCCTCTGCTCCAGGAACTCACAGTCTATGCTTTCGCTTTTCTCCCTGAGCGGGGAGTCCCACCAGTGCCTCAGGGAACAGAGATGCTCTGGAGCACAGCGTTCTTTCCTGCATTTCCAGGTCCCCATATGTAAGCACAAGCTGCAACTCCAGGAGGCTTGGAAAGCAAGAGCCAGCCCGACATGCTTGTGCTCACAACGCCCTTGTTACTGTTCTGGGTGGAAGGCAGAAGGCGGAGGAGCAGAGAAATGGCAGATGAAGCATTTTAATTTGCTGGCAATTAATTCTTTCACTTACTTTAAAGTAAAATCTTCAGCCTTTCCCAGCCACTCATCAGCAGTTGTTAACATCAGTGTCTTCAGCTTTTGGAAGGCTCCAAGTCTAAACAGCCCATTACCTTGCAATGAAAGACAAATTGTGGAATCTTGATTAAGGAGAATGCTCTGGGAAGCAGCTTTACGGGTTCATTGATTCTTCTACTTATCGAAGACTTAGCCAGAAAACTTTTTAATTTTACCATTCATTCATTCATTCCATCAATTAATCAACATAACATAGCATAGTAGTTAAGAGGAGTCTCTGCAGCCAGGCTGCCAGGATTCAATCCCAGCTCCATCGCTTGGTTACCTTGGGCAGCTTGCTCACCCTCTCTGTGCTTCTGTCTCCTCATCTGTGAAATGGAGATGATAATAGTACTTACCTCACAGCATATTTATGAAAATTAGATAGACTAACACATGTAAAGTCCAAAGCACGGTGCTCGGCAGACAGTAGGTGCTGCACAGCGGTTACTGTTACTGCTGTGGATCACTCCCACATTCTTTCCATGAAAGGTCAATCAGCAGGATAAAAATCACCCCCACCTCACGTGAATTCCTACTATTATTGAAACGTTCAAACACTACAGAAGTACATAGAGTAAAATATAAAAACCTACTCCCGTCTCCCCTAATTCTACTCCCTAGAGGTAACCGTTATTAATTTCATGTGTATCTTTCCAGACTATTTTTCTAGGCATACAAAAGTACATATATAAACATCAAGTGTTTGTTCTTATAAAAATACAATCATTTGACTAATAATATATTATGTACATTTTTGCAGGTCAGTCCATACAGATCTATCTCCTTTGAAGTGGCTGCCTTTACCTTCCATAATATGATCAAGTATATTTTTTATTTAATCTTCTTCCTATTGGTGCATATTAGGTTGTTTCCAGTTTTATTACTGACACAAACAACACCAAAATGAGCATCCTTATACATGTAGCTCTGTATATTTGTAGAATATTTCTTTAGCATAAATTCCTTAAAATGAAGATTGTAGTCCATTTTCCCCCTAATATGAAAGTGTCCACTTTGACAAAGCAGGAATAAAGCAGGGTTAAAGGACAGCCTCAGAGCCATTATAACAAATGCCCATCTCATCACATCGGCTGTGGGTCATCCCCATCGGAGAGTAGCCAATTGGGTTGAAACTTTATCACGAGCTTAGGAAATTGGTTTTTTGAATGACTGTCCCTGAGGACAGGGACTATGCTTTATGTATCCTTGTTTCCTAGCACATCACACATGGCCTGGAGTTTAGAAGGCATTCGACAAATATTGAGTGATGGAAGTCAATCCATGGCTAGGCATCATATACTCCCAGACTGAGGAATCTGTACTCTTTAAAATACTTGCTGCCTTTATAGTCATTTCTTTACAGATGGGTAGGATCTTGGCAGGTAGTTGTGGGTCCTGACCCTTTGGTTAGAGGGAAGGGGATTCTTAAGCAGGACTTTCTTATGACCTCCAGAGTCTTAGCATCTGTGTCCCAGGGACAATGAGAGGGAAATGGCACAAGTACAAATTGTTCAGGAGATGCTGTTGCTGCAATGACGCAGGTGCCAGCTGAAGTTCAAGTGGCTCCAGTGGCTGTTTTTGGGTGTGTAAACACCGCTGTTGAAGAGCTCTTGGATGCACCTGGGGGCAGTTCTTGATGGAATACCTGGACGCGATCCCATTCTTTCAGAAAACTTGAATGTGTATTACTTGTTAGTGCTATATTTTGGGATGTGGTCCAAAATGTTTTGAGTTCCTCAATTCTTTTTCACTTCCTCCCATTCAGGAAGGTCAGACCAATGAGCAGCTCGCCCAGAGACTGCCAGGTGCTAAAGGTAAATTGTTCTCAGAGTCCAACGTGTAGAACTCTGCAACTGGCAGATCACAGGAAGGCCATAGGCAGAGAGCCAAAACATGATAATGCCAAACACACCAGTAACCACCATGACTCCTTATGTCCTAGGGCCAATCTACTTGTTCAAAGTGCTTTCACATAATAATTTTATTTGATTTTGCTGTAAATCCTATCAGACAGGCAGAGAAGGTATGGGCACAGAAAGAGAAGGCAAGTTGCCCAAGGTCACCAGCATGGTTGTGGTGGAGCAAAGGGGGAAAAAAAAGTCAACATTCTCCAAGGAAGGAACAATGGAAGAAAGCTACAGAAAGAGTGATTCTCATTCAACTCAAAGGGAAAGTTCCAAAGTGTGCTCAGGAGGCAGGGAATACCTGCCCCAGAGGTGCCCAGGTGTTGGTGGGCCACAGGGCAGGAAAGCTCTGGAGGAGACTGGAGGGCAGGACTGAGGGGATCCTTGCACATGATGACCCTTAGGTTTCTTCCACCCCTGGCATTTCTGATTTTAGGAGGCAATTTCATCAGTGCATTCTAGAAGAACATGAGGCCTGGAAATAAACCACCAGCCCTTAGCTTAGCCCTCAAGTCCCAAGGGGACTGAGACTGTGCGCTCTCCTTTGCTCTTCAGGTGTGGGCTGCCTTTCTGGGCCTCCCCTGATGCCCCAGCCTCACCCTCACTCCACCTCGAGTGTGCATCCCCAGTGCTTGGTGTAGCCTGGTCTCACCTGAATGCTATGTGCTGCTGGAGGAGCACCGAGCCCACTCTCTAGAGAACCTGGCCACTA
The DNA here is from genome assembly GCF_041296235.1 of Equus asinus. Classification (NCBI taxonomy): domain Eukaryota; kingdom Metazoa; phylum Chordata; class Mammalia; order Perissodactyla; family Equidae; genus Equus; species Equus asinus. Next base: position 48,742,751 of record NC_091805.1, read on the forward strand.
GGAGTAGCCTGGCTGGTTTGCAACAGGCTCATGGCTGCCCCCACTGACCTGTGGCTGTCTCTTCCAAGCTATTGCCAAGGTCCTCGGCTTCCACCTGCTGCTCAGCTTGGGCCACTGAATCATAAATCCACACCACCAAAGGGAAGACTCATTTTCCAGTTCCAAGGGTAGAACTTGAGCAGATTCTTTTTTGCTACATGAGTGGACTTTGCACAGTCTCAGGTTTCCAAGAGAGTACATTAAAAACACAAGCCAGGGGCTGGCCCCGTGGTGTAGTGGTTAAATTTGGTGTGCTCTGCTTCGGCAGCCAGGGTTTGAGGGTTTGGAACCCAGGCGCAGACCTACACCACTCATCAGCCACGTTGTGGTGGCGACCTACATATAAAATATAGGGAGACTGGCACAGATGTTAGCTCGGGGCAAATCTTTCTCAGCAAAGAAACCCCAAAAACACACAAGCCAGATTTAATATGGCCTCCCCAGTTCCTGACCCTCAGTGGGGAGGAAAAGGAGAGGACCTCTTCACAAAGAAGAAAGTTGAGGTTACAGTTTCTTAGCCAGTAACACATATGCACTTTGAACAGAGCATCAACACCCATTCTGTCCTATTCTATTCTAGCCTAGACTAGACTATTTTATCCCATTAGACGCCTAATCTATTACAAGCAAATTGCATCAGTTTTGTGACTAAGATGTACAGGCTTTAATTACTTTGGAAGATATTTGAGTAATCAAAGAAAGAAAGTCTTGCTGCAAAATGGGACTTATTTCGGGGACTGTACGCTCTAGTGAAAGAGGATGATTCCTCACAATTAATAGCTGACTTCTTTCCTACAGAGTCCATGACTGGAAGCCCACCTCGCAGCTGCTCTGGCCATCCCTCAGTCTGGCATATCCTGTTTTCTTTTCCTAAACCCTCTCCTTTCAAATTCCTCAAGCTCAGCTTCCTTCACCTGACTAATTTCTACTCACTCCTCAGGTCTCAGTTTAGACACTACTTCCCTTGCGAAGCTTTTCTTGCCCCTCAAGAATGAATTAAATATCCTTCTGTATCTTCCAAAGGGAGCAACCTTGTTCAGTTGAGCAGTTTAACACCACAGGACCCTAAGGAAGACCATTCACATCAGAGACTATGTGCCGTGTAGTACACAACCTGTACAACTGTATGTGGCTGCCCCACTCCCATAGTCCTCTGTACTTCCTCCCCAGAGTAGCAACTATCCTTGAATGATGAATGCCTGTTTACTCATGGCTGGAAGTTTCTTGAGGAAAAGGATTTTTTCTTGATCAGTATTATATCACCAGGGCCTAAAACGGATCTTGGCACTTAGTAAGCACTTAATAAGTGTTTGTTAAATTAATTTATAAATGCATATATTTTAAATCATTAAACACACAAATACCTCAGATTATATATTATCACTACTTCCTGTTTCCTATTTTATCTTCTTCTTTCCCTGTATCCTGCTACCATCAGTCAAACTCTTGCACCTGGACCCCGTCAACACCTGCTGTGCTGTCACAGAGCAGGGAAAGCCGTTCATGGCTGTATGAGTTTCCTGGGGCTGCCATTAAAAAGTGCCACAAACTGAGTGGCTTAAAATAACAGAAATTTATTGTCACAGTTCTGGAGGCTAGAAGCTCAAAATCAAGGTGTTGGCAGAGCCATGCTCCCTCTAAAACATGTAGGGAAGAGTTCTTCTTTGCCTCTTAAAGCTTCTGGCTTTTTTCTGGCCATCTTTGGCATTCCTTGGCTTATAGATGCATCACTCCAGTTTCTGCCTCTGTCATCACATGGCCGTCTTCTCCCTGCGCGTCTGTGTCTTCACATGGTCATCTTCTTATAAGGACACTTGTCATGTTGGATTAGGGCCGACCCTAATGACTTCATCTTAACCAGATTTAACCTGCAGAGACCCTGTTTGCAAATCAGGTCACATTCACAGATACTGGAGATTAAGACTTCAGGATATCTTTTGGAGAGAGACACCATTCAACCCCTAACAGTGGTACAGAAAGAGCTTTCAAACTCTAGCATGCATCAGAATCACCTAGAGGATTTGTTAAAATACAGATTGCTTGGCTGCATATTCTGAGTTTCTGATTCAGGAGATCTGGGGTGGGCCTAGGAACTTGCAGTTCTAAGTTCCCAGGTGATGATGTTGCTGCTGGTCCTAGAGGCACACTTTGAGAACCACTACTGTAGGACCTTGCAACCCAAAATTCAGTCCGTGGACCAGAAACATCAACATCACCAGGGAGCCTGTTAGAAATGCAAACTGTCTCTTGGCCTACACCCCAGACCTACTGAATCAAAATGTGCACTTACCAGGTGGCTTGTATTTACATTAATGTTTGAGAAGCCTGCTCTAGGAGACTCACTGCTCCAGCACAAGCTGGTTCTGGATATAGAGGCAAGGTTCTATAAGGTCAAGCCACTGGGCTCTGTCCAGATTGAGTTGGATTCCTCATAGAGGCCTCTAGGAGCCTCAATTTGTATCTGGTCCTCAGAAGAAACCACATCTCTCCTATAGGTCCCCACACCCACCCTCAAACCTGCCGAAGCTTGGGGGACACTGGGAAGTCATGCCTGAGATCAAGTTTTCAGACAAGCAACTGAACATCAGGTTGCGTGTATCACCTTTGCCAAAGAGAAAGTAGGGCTTGCTCTAAAAGGCCAATGAGATTTACACTCAGAGATGGCGAGAGACCAGAGGGAGTTATGAGACCCACAGATGTACAAAAGAGCATGTAAGAAAAATGTATTATGAGAGTGTTTTCTTGCACCCGTGTCTGATCTCTTGGCTTATCTTGATTTCTTTAACGACAGTGTTATTATTAAGTACTTATTTTCATGGCTACTCTAATTTGAGAAGCAGGTTCACTTTTTTGTGATAAGATTTGTGCTCAAAAAACAGAGAGAGAGAGAGTAGAAAACAGCATAGTTCCTCTGAATGCACTGAAAGATTGTGAAATTCTCTCTAGTACCATTCCCAGTGATACTGTTTGGGGTGTGATGTTTGCTCTGGCAAGGAATGTTTGCAGTGGTTATTATTAGGGTTTTCTATAATAAAGAACCAAGCCTTCACCTGACCCTTGAACTAATGTAAAGGAAAGCTCTGGCATGCAAAATGGCTGCTGTGACTCAGGGCACACCTCTCTTCACTGGGCTGGGTCTCTGGCCTCTTAGCTGCTCTGAACCTGAGCCAGCCAGAGTTGTTCGCTACTTGCCTGTTCATTTGTACCTGCTGAAGGCAATTTAAGAACACTCGTTTACCTCTGGAATATATGCTCCCAAAGTCAGTCCCTCTCATGTGAAAATATGACTTACAAGCAGTGGCATAGAAGAGCGTTAGAGCTGACACTGGTCTTACAATTCATTAACTTCAATCTCTCCCTTATACAGTTTCAGAGAAGAAAAGTGATTCAACCTGGCTCATATGACTAACCTGCATCAGAGCCTGGAGTAGATTCCAGGTCTACAGTCACTTCTCAGCACTTTCCATGCCATCCCTTCATCCTGCCATCCGCCTTGAAGATGAACTGACTTTGGAATTAACCATAAACAACTTACCGGCCATGTTGCTCCAGACCATCACCAGCTTACACTTGGGTTCTCTGTTTCTAACCAACCAGAGACATGAGTGTTAGCCCAGAATTCTATTTCCAGGGCAGTACAAGGTCAGGGATATACCTGACACCCAAAACTCATGGAGTAGGGGGCTGTATAGCAGAACTGGGCAATTCAGGAGCATACGGGAGTCATGCAGGTATGTGAACGGAACAGCCTGCTGAGCTAGGTTCTGTGGAAACTGGGGAACATGGGCTCCATCTAACAAGGTAGCTATACTCCCCTGCAGTGGACAGGAGCCTCTGGGACTGAGGGCCCAATGTTGCCAGACATATCCATTTATTAAGACATGCTAGAATTTTGTGTGTGTTTATAGGTGGAGTTTCTTGTATTTTAAATATCGGCTCACATTTTAAGTGTCTTTTAAAACCCTGGCAGGCTACACACAGTGCAGCCCTTGGCCTGCAGCATGGCAGTGGGTCAGACAGACCGTGTGAATTGGACTCAGTGCCTCTCCGTGGCCTTGGGCAAGGCAACTCTCCCACCTCAGTTTCCTCATCCACAAAATGAGGCTGCTATTTGGCCTGTCTCATAGCATTCTTGGGAAGATTAAGTGACATAACATAGGTGAAGCACTTAGAACGCTGCCAGGCACATAATCGATACTCAATAAAAGTTAGGACTGCCATTATTACAACACAGAATCATGAAGACCTGAAGGTTCTGGGTCAGAGCTCCACCCAGAAAGCTCTCTAAAGCAGAGCCAGCATCACCCTCCATCGTGGCTAGTTTCTGGCACAGTGTCCTCTGTGGCTCCATGATCCATGCTGAACGTTCTGTGTTAGCATTACACAGCACCCTGATCTATCTTTGTGGGGCTGGACGAATGGAAAGAATGGACGCAGAAGGCTGCTCAAACCACTCTGGAGAGTCTTGGAGGATGTCAGGGCACGGCCAGGGTTGTGAGCACGTGCAGAGGAAAGCATAGACTCTGCCAGGAGGCCTGGGCTGTTTGGTCTGGGAGATGAACTCCCTTCCAGGAACAGCTCGGATTGTCTGATAGAAGAACATGGCCTGTGACCTGAGAGTTTTGTTCTGCTTTTTCTCAGCCAGTCAGGTATACGTGAATGACGTGGCTGAGATTGGGATCTGGCCTGCAATGCCTGATAGGGGGACATGGGGGCTTAAATATGATTGAAAACTCCTTGGAATGCTGCCCAACTAGTGCTTTGGGTGGTACTTAAATTCCCAGCAAGGATGGAAAGGAATTGAGATGAAGGATGCTTGCTTGACCATGGTGCTTGGTACGAGGGGGTCTTAGTGCTGTCGTGGGAAAGCAGACAAGTGTGCTTCTACTTGCTGAAGGGTCAGAGTTGGGTTTCTTCAGTGGAAACGACTGCTGAGGCAAACAGGGCTTCAAAGGGCACAGCCCATGGTGGGCACCGTTAGGATGGAGGGACACACGCAGGGCTCAGACAGGAGGGGCTGACACGTTAAAAAGGGCCTTGACAGAATTACCTCTCTTTGAAGAGATTAAAAAAAAAAAAAAAAAAGATGCACTAAAAGTTATTTTGCTTAACGTTGTCTGCGTAAACCAAAGAGATTGTTGAAGTTATAGACAGCCCCCTACGTCTCGGGCAACAGATAAGGCCTATTTTCTGTGGACCCCTATATCCTGAGTATTTTATAAATTCTGGGTGTATTTAAATATTGAAAAATTCTTCTTATTCTATTTCCAGTTCTTTTCATGGACATGGAAGAAGATAGACCCAGAGGGAGGGTTTGATATTTGTGCAGCGCCAGGCGTCCCTTTTTTCCAGAACACACAGTATATCTTCCCCTCCCTTTTCTTTTTTTTTTTTTTTGCAAATCCAGTTCTCAGTGCTACAAAAGAATTCATTATTTACAGGAATTGCAGGGAAGCGAGCTGTAGCATAATTTTAAGAGGTGGTATTGTGTGGTTGTTAATTAGCCAGTTTTTTGGCGTCAGACAGAATTGGGTTTCAAATTTTAGCCCACCACCTCCTAGATGTGAACTTGGGTAAATCACTTAGCCTTTCTAAGCTGGGTTCCCACAGCTGTAGAATGAAACTAACGTTAGCATCAGCCTCAGAAATTCCTTCTAAGAATCAAGTGAGCTGACAGACATAAAGCACTTAGCAAGATCTGATGCACATTAAGTGTTAAATTCATGGTAACTATTGTGAGAATTTCCCTCCAATTTAACTTTTAAAAAGCCACATTTTCAAAGTGTGTTTTCTTAAAGGGAGGTATACGTCTACTAGGATATGCTCAAATTTCTGTAGAAAGAACTTTGCCGAGATAAATATCCCTGCTATATTCCACACTTGCCCGTGTGGCAGTTGGGCTCACCTAAAAGCAGTCTGGCTCTGGCACCTCAGCAAAGGCCTCGGAAGGCTCCTGTGGGAGTTCTGGACCCAGGCTGACCTTCAGAGTTTCCTGAGTTGGAGCAACATGACGAGAACTTTATACCCCCTCCCTGGTCAGTCACTGGGTGTGGGCCCCCCGAGGCAGGGGCGGGGGAGGCTCTCTGCAGGGGAGGCAGCTGAGGGTCCTCCGCCAGGAGCACTCCCAGCAGCTGGGACAGCCGGCCCTTCATCTGGGCGTCAGGTCACAATTTTCACTACAGCTCAGTTGTGCTGTTTTGCTTTTTTTTTTTTTTAACTGCATTTTGCTTCCAAACACCTCCCAACACTTTACAAACTAACACATTTTTCTCATCCACTTGCAGAAGGTGCTTGAGACATGAGGTGTCTCCCCGCCCTGCTCGTGTCCATTTTTCACATAACGAAAAGTAACATACGGCAAGTCAGTGACAGTGACAGGGAATCACACACAGGTCTCCTGCCACTCAGCCAGGGTTCTGCTACTACATTGTTGCTTCCACTTGGTGGGGGGGGGGGGGGGGTTGGGGGGGGAGGAAGATTGGCCCTGAGCTAACATCTGTTGCCAGTTTTCCTCTTTTCCCTTGAGAAAGATTGTCACTGAGCTAACATCTGATGCCAATTTTCCTCTTTTTCCTTGAGAAAGATTGTCGCTGAGCTAACATCTGTGCCAATCTTCCCCTATTTTGTATGTGGACACCACCAGAGCACGGCTTGATGAGCAGTGTGTAGGTCCGTGCCCAGGATATGAACCTGTGAACCCTGGGCCACAGAAGCAGAGTGCACAAACTTCACCACTATGCCACTGGGCCAGCCCCTGTTGCTTCCTTCTTATTTTGCCACCGTATTCACATGCTGTGAAATCAAACATGAAAATTGGTTTTGGTTTTGTTTCATGGAGAATGACAACTTCTCAGGGCTCTGCCCCATCACGAGAGTGTTATGAACTTTCACAAGCGTCTTCTACTCCCACACCTCAGTACCAGAACTAGGATTAGGTGGGAATGGATGAGGATGTCTCAAACCACTGCTAACCAAACTAAACAAGGAAGTCTGAGGGAAATAGAGCTCCCTGCCCAGGCACCTGGGCCATCCCACACTTGCTCCTTACCCTGCTCCCTTAGCTACGTGTAGGAACCTGTCTGGCTACCTCAAATCACAGTCAGTGTCATTTTCACAAAACAGTCAATTACCTAGTCTCGGGTGGATCCCACCTGCAGGCACTTTGGAGACAGTCTTGATGTCTGGACATTGTGGGACATTTCTGAGCTGGATGACAGGTGTGCAATTTCTGGCTCTAGTAAAGTTGTAATTTCAGCATTCCTGGAGGATTCACCAATATACTCTCTTTTTTCCTCCTACAAGAGAAGCATTTGAAACGTACACTGCCTTAAATCCCCTTTTGAATTCAGCTGGCCCTCGGGTTATCATTTTAACCTTTCGGGCACGTCAGGAAAGGGGCTCCTGGAGCCCTCAGAGCTCTCGGCCAGAGTTCCCGGATTCTCTCTTCAGACAAAGACAGACAAAGAGCGCTGGGGTTGGCTTATTTCAGACAAATGGAGTTCATGTCAAAAAGCATTGAGTGGGTCAAAGAAGAGCATTTTATCCTGAACAAAGGTACAACTTCACAGTAAAGATCTAACAGCTGGAAACTTTCTGTGACAATAACAAAGTATGCTAGAAACGTAAGAAAAAATGCTTGAAATACAATATTTGTGGGAGACTTTTAAACACCTATATCTCAAACTTTGACAGCTGAAATAAACAAAAATTGTCAAAGACAGACAATCCAAATAATGATAAGATTCTTCTTTTATAAAGAGAAAATATGCCATCTTTTTAAGCTTCTGTGGAACATTTACAAAAAGTGATCATAAATAAGACACAAAGATGAACTCAATAAATTTCAAGACAAATTAAATGAGTTATTTTATCACATCAGAAAGTAATAAAACTGGAAATTAAACAAGTAAACCATAAACCATCCACTTAAAGTAGAAGGCAAACTCCCCAAAAGTTATTATGACAAAAGGAAATGAAAATTATAGATATAGGCTATCTTTAGAACAACGAAATGAGAACACTTTTCACGCATTCATGTAATAACCACTTGTAGATTGCCTACTAGATGCTAGACACTGTTCTAAGAGCAGGATCTACAGCACTGAGAAGACAAGATCCATTCTCATGGGCTTATGTGCTACCACCAAATTGGGGGAAGACAGCTAATAAACAAGTACATGAACAAACAAGAAAATATCAGGGAATGATACTTGCTTTAATGAAAATAGAACAGAATAGTGACTGAGAGTGACTGGTGTGGCTGATATGCTACTTTTGGTTGAGAAGGCCTCTCTGAGATGGCATTGAAGCTGAGACCTGAACATGAAGAATTCACCACGTGAATTTAAAAAGGAGACAGGAAAAATAAAGATAACAACTAATATAAATTAATCCAAAAAGGAGAAAAAAAGCAGGATTGATGAAAAAGATCCAAGATATAGTTATTTTGGAGGAAAAGTATAAAAGATAAGCCTCTAATCAAGAATTTTTAAAATACATATAAATATAAAACTAAATATAGAAAACTCCCCATTTTTTTTTTTTTTTTAGCTCAGGTGCTAATCTTTTTTTTTTTTTTTTATTAATGTTATGATAGATTACAACCTTGTGAGATTTCAGTTGTACATTTTTGTTAGTCATGTTGTGGGTACACCACTTCCCCCTTTGTGCCCTCCCCCCACCCCCCCCTTTTCCCTGGTAACCACCGATCTGATCTCCTTATCAATATACTAACTTCCACCTATGAGTGGAGTCATATAGAGTTCGTCTTTCTCTGACTGGCTTATTTCGCTTAACATAATACCCTCGAGGTCCATCCACCTTGTTGTGAATGGGCCAATTTTGTCTTTTTTATGGCTGAGTAGTATTCCATTGTGTATATATACCACATCTTCTTTATCCAATCATCAGTTTCTGGGCATGTAGGCTGGTTCCACATCTTGGCTATTGTAAATAATGCTGCGATGAACATAGGGGTGCAAGGGACTCTTGAGATTTCTGATATCAGGTTCTTAGGATAGATACCCAGTAATGGGATGGCTGGGTCATAGGGTATTTCTATTTTTAACTTTTTGAGAAATCTCCATACTGTTTTCCATAGTGGCTGTACCAGTTTGCATTCCCACCAACAGTGTATGAGGGTTCCTTTTTCTCCACAACCTCTCCAACATTTGTCGCTCTTGGTTTTGGATGTTTTTGCCAATCTAATGGGTGTAAGGTGATATCTTAGTGTAGTTTTGATTTGCATTTCCCTGATGATTAGCGATGATGAACATCTTTTCATGTGTCTATTGGCCGTATTCATATCTTCTTTTGAGAAATGTCTGTTCATGTCCTCTGCCCATTTTTTGATCGGGTTGTTTGTTTTTTTGTTGTTAAGCAGTGTGAGTTCTTTGTATATTATGGAGATTAACCCTTTGTCGGATAAGTGGCTTGTAAATATTTTTTCCCAATTAGTGAGCTGTTTTTTTGTTTCAATCCTGTTTTCCCTTGCCTTGAAGAAGCTCTTTAGTCTGATGAAGTCCCATTTGTTTATTCTTTCTATTGTTTCCCTCAACTGAGGAGTTATACTGTCCGAAAAGATTCTTTTGAAACTGATGTCAAAGAGTGTACTGCCTATATTCTCTTCCAAAAGACTTATTGTCTCAGGCCTAATCTTTAGGTCTTTGATCCATTTTGAGTTTATTTTGGTGTGTGGTGAAAAAGAATGTTCAATTTTCAATCTTTTGCATGTGGCTGTCCAGTTTTCCCAGCACCATTTGTTGAAGAGACTTTCCTTTCTCCATTGTAGGCCCTCTGCTCCTTTGTCGAAGATTAGCTGTCCATAGATGTGTGGTTTTATCTCTGGGCTTTCAATTCTGTTCCATTGATCTGTGGACCTGTTTTTGTACCAGTACCATGCTGTTTTGATCACAGTAGCTTTGTAGTATGTTTTGAAATCAGGGATTGTGATGCCTCCGGCTTTGTTTTTCTTGCTCAGGATTGCTTTAGCAATTCGCGGTCTTTTGTTGCCCCATATGAATTTTAGGATTCTTTGTTCAATTTCTGTGAAGAATGTTCTTGGGATTCTGATTGGGATAGCATTGAATCTGTAGATTGCTTTAGGTAGTATGGACATTTTAACTATGTTTATTCTTCCAATCCATGTGCATGGAATGTCTTTCCATCTCTTTATGTCATCATCAATTTCTTTCAAGAAAGTCTTGTAGTTTTCATTGTATAGATCCTTCACTTCCTTGGTTAAGTTTATCCCAAGGTATTTTATTCTTTTCGTTGCGATTGTGAATGGGATTGAGTTCTTGAGTTCTTTTTCTGTTAGTTCATTGTTAGTGTATAGAAATGCTACTGATTTATGTATGTTAATTTTATACACTGCTACTTTGCTGTAGTTGTTGATTATTTCTAATAGTTTTTCAATGGATTCTTTGGGGTTTTCTATATATAAGATCATGTCATCTGCAAACAGCGAGAGTTTTACTTCTTCGTTACCTATTTGGATTTCTTTTCTTTCTTTTTCCTGCCGAATTGCTCTGGCCAGCACCTCCAGTACTATGTTGAATAGGAGTGGTGAAAGTGGGCACCCTTGTCTTGTTCCTGTCCTCAGAGGGATGGCTTTCAATTTTTGTCCATTGAGTATGATGTTGGCTGTGGGTCTGTCATATATGGCCTTTATTATGTTGAGGTACTTTCCTTCTATACCCATTTTATTGAGGGTTTTTATCATAAATGGGTGTTGGATCTTGTCGAATGCTTTCTCTGCATCTATTGAGATGATCATGTGGTTTTTGTTTCTCATTTTGTTGATGTAGTGTATCACGTTGATTGACTTGCGGATGTTGAACCATCCCTGTGTCCCTGGTATAAATCCCACTTGATCATGGTGTATAATCTTTTTGATGTATTGCTGTATTTGGTTTGCCAGAATTTTGTTGAGGATTTTTGCATCTATGTTCCTCAGTGATATCGGCCTGTAGTTCTCCTTCTTTGTGTTGTCCTTGTCAGGTTTGGGGATCAGAGTGATGTTGGCTTCATAGAATGTGTTAGGGAGTACTCCATCTTTCTCAATGTTCTGGAACAGTTTGAGAAGAATAGGTATTAAGTCTTCTTTGAATGTTTGGTAGAATTCTCCAGAGAAGCCGTCTGGTCCTGGACTCTTATTTTGGGGGAGGTTTTTGATTACCGTTTCTATTTCCTTACTTGTGATTGGCCTATTCAGATTCTCCATTTCTTCCTGATTCAGTTTGGGGAGATTGTAGGAGTCTCGGAATTTGTCCATTTCTTCCAGGTTGTTCACTTTGTTGGCATATAGTTTTTCATAGTATTCTCTTATGATCTCTTGTATTTCATTGGTATCTGTTGTGATTTCTCCTCTCTCATTCCTAATTTTATTAATTTGCAATTTCTCTCTTCTTTTCTTGGTGAGTCTGGCTAGGGGTTTGTCAATTTTGTTAATTCTTTCGAAGAACCAACTCTTTGTTTCATTGATCCTTTCTATTGCCTTTTTTGTTTCAATATCGTTTATTTCTGCTCTTATTTTTATTATTTCCCTCCTTCTACTGACTCTGGGCTTTGTTTGTTCTTCTTTTTCTAATTCTGTTAGGTGTCGTTTGAGGTTGCTTATGTGAGCTTTTTCTTGTTTAGTGAGGTGAGCCTGTGTTGCGATGAATTTCCCTCTTAGGACTGCTTTTGCTGCATCCCAAATGATTTGGTATGTCGTGTTCTCATTTTCATTTGTCTCCAGATAAAATTTGATTTCTTCTTTAATTTGAAAACTCCCCATTTTTTAACTGAACTAAGATTACTCTAATACCAAATCTGACAAAAACAGAAAGAAAAAGAAAAGCATGTCAAACTTTAGACCAATCCTATTTATGCATCTGGAATCATAAACCTACTAAATTGAATTCACAGTGTATTAAATGACTCATGCATCACACCCAAGAAACTTCATTCCGGAAATGCAAAGATAATTTAGAATTAGAAAAAATATATATACTATAACATGATATATCTTTTTTTTAAATGAGTAAGGCCTATTTTATAATCACAATGGATGAATAAAGACTTTTGATAAAATTCAACACATTTTCTGATTAAGAATTACTCTGACAACTTGGAGGAATAAGCTAACTTGGACCACTTGTTTCACTCAACACAGAGAAATAGTAGATGACATATAACACATACAATTTAAATAATAGCTGGGCTCCAAAGAAAGAAAGAAAAAACTGGTACATAATCAGTGAAATCGATATATTCAATGAAATAAAGCTAGAATTATAAGTTGATGTAGTGATGACTTGGGGATGGGGGAGAGAGGTATGGAACCCCAACATTGGCTTCTTATGGCCAAAAATCAGCAGTTTTTGTCCGTTAGAGAGAGAATAGACGTTTTGGGGTCTGCCAAAGGTGTGAGGGTGTGACTAAGATCGTTGTATAAAATTTGGACCTCCAAGGGTGCTCCCTAGTGAACTAGGAACAAGAAACATTCCATTCCCTGGACCAGAAAAGCAATACGGAAATTTGAATCTTCCCAGGACTCTGATTAGAGGGAAATCTCTTCTTTTAGAAACCAAAACCTTAGGCCTGTGTTTTGCATAAGTGTGGAGCCCAAATGTACACTACCCAGGTGGTATAGGCATCCCCAAGTCAAGAAATTAATGTAAAATTGGTTTTGGGGATAGCAAATCTCTGGGACTCTCAGCAGATGGAAGCACACACTTCCAACATCATGAGTGGTAGTTGGCAAACTATGACCCAGTACTGTGGCCCAGGGGCCAAATACTGCCCATGGCCTGCTTTTGTATGACTTGTGTGTTGAGAATGTTTTTCACATTTTCAAAGGGTGGTAGAAGGAGAAGAAAGAGAAGGAGGAGGAGGAGAAGAAGAAAAAGAAGAAGAAGAAGAAGAAGAGATAGCAACTATATGTGACCTACAAAGACTAAAATATTTACTATCTATCTCTGTATAGGAAAAGCTTGCCAATCTCTGATCTAGAACACAAAGAGAGTCCAAAGGAGGACAATACCCCTCACTAAAGATCACATTACAATAAAAAATTACCATGTGACAAAACCAGTCACTATTTAGGAAAGTCAGTAAACTCAACAAATAGTAGAATAAACAGCTTTGCAAATTTTAGACAATAGTACAATCTGAAGAGACTATAAAATAAGCATTTTTTAAATGATTAAGACATAAATGGAAGTATAATTTTTTAAAAAGTTCTATAAAATAAAAATCTAGTAATGGAATCAAAAGTCAAATGAAAAATTAAATTACTGATTTAAACACTAGTGAAGAAGCAATTAGTGGACTGGAAGGTAAATCTGAGAAAATTAACCAGAATATAACACAAAGTGATAAAGGAATAGAAAATATGAAAAAGAAATTGAGAGTCAGGAAAGATAGACTGTGAAGGAGCAATTAGTTGTAGTTCCAAAAGGAAAGGTTATAGAAAAGTGGGAGAGAAGAAATATTTGAAGAGAAAATCATTGTGAAATTTTCACAATTGATAAAAACATAAATCTTAGATTCAAGAAGCACACTAACTCTTCAGCAGGATAAAAATAAATCTACAACTAGATACATTACAGTAAATTATAAAACACAAAAGAAAAAGAAAATGTTAAAAGTAAGCAGAGAGCAAACACAAATTACCACTGTGGCAGAAGTGACTATACGTCACCTAAATGTATTTTAAATCTTCTGGAAAAACAGGATTGTAATTGGGCATATGGAGGGTAATAATAGAATTCTATAAGTAAAACATGCATTGTAGATTTAAACTTAGAATCATGTAATATTTTACATAATTATGAAACAAATTTAAAAAGCAATTCCTAAAAGGGAAAAGTAAAAGGAAACAATCCTAACTTTTATCGAAATAGTGGCATAATCACATGGGAAAAAACTAGTCAAAGTAGACTTTAAGATATAGTAATTTGACTATATAGCTCTAGTAGTATATACTCTACGAACAAAAAGTATTGCATTAAAAGTTCTAAACTTTTTACAGTAATCATATGGTTAGTGGCAGAATGGTGTTATTGTGTGTGCATTGCGGGATAAAGCAAATGAGTAATTATGGTGCTGTCTTAGTCTGCTAGGGTTGCCATGACAAAATACCACAGACAGGGTGGCTTAACAACAGAAATTTATTTTCCTCACAGTTCTGGAGGCTGGTAGTCCAAGATCAAGGTGCTATTAGGATTGGTTTCTGCTGAGACCTCCCTTCCTGGCTTGTAGACAGCCATGGTCTTGCTGTGTCCTCACGTGACCTTTCCTCTATGCACACGCAGAGAGAGAGAGAGAGAGAGACAGATCTTGTGTCTCTTACTCTTCTCACAAGGACACAAGTCCTATCAGACTAGGGTTCTACCTTTATATCCTCATTCAATCTTAACTACCTCCCTAAAGGCCCTCTCTTCAAATGCAGTCACATTGGGAGTTAGGGCTTCAACATACAAATTTTGAAAGGATACAACTGAGTCCATAATAGGTACCACTGAGAATTGAAATTTCCAATATAAAAGAAAGGAAATACAGATGTAAGATGAATGAGGCTAAGTAAAAACTTTATGGTCCTGAATTTGAGTTGGAACTATCAGTTTGAGTTCATGATGTATTTTATATTAATATCAATTTATATTATAATTATAAATTATATATTTTCTATAATTAGCTTATAGTAATATGAATATAACATATAATATATATTACATAAATATGTATATTAGATCTATCCTTTGAAAAGGCCAAGAAACAAAGGCCAACCCACTGGCAATGAGACCACTAGTGCCCAGATTATAGTCTCTAAAAACCATTTCCTATTAAAACAAACCAGAGCTCCTTAGAGAACGTCTGATTCCAGGCCTGAAAAGAGAAATACACAAGCTGGGCATAGACTATCTTGTCATCCCAGGGAATAAGAAAGTTACTGAAGTTGTCATTTCAAAGGACTCAGGAACTAACTTGAATGGTCTTCCCCTAGCCAAAGATAGGATAATTTGATTTTTGGAATTGATTTTGACTACACAGTATCTGAGTATGATTGCCCTTTATGACTAGCAATTCTATGAATTATCCAATATCCTTTAAATAGATTCCTCTTTTGCTTTAAATAGGTCAGAATTGTTTTTGTTACTTACAACTAAAGAAACCCAACGGATACTATGAGGAAACTTGCTAGCACAATGTAAGGCATGACAGATCTTCAGTAAATATTGGTTTCCTTCCTAGGAGTCAAAAATCTATAATGACTTCTTTTCAGATATTAAAAACCATGCAGGAAATTTCCTCTCCATACAAGGGGGAGATTCTGCTTCTGCTCACACCTCCTGTAGCTCCCTCCACTCTCCCCCACTGTAAACTGGTTACAGTCCAAGGTTTTGACTGGACCCCAGTTATTACTGGGCAGGGTTCCTATGTTGAAATGTCAGCACTCATGCCCTGTTCTCTTGCACTTTCTGCTTTCTATTTCCTTGTGATAAGCAAACATAAGATCTCTTATCTCTTCCTCAACTAAAAGGGTGAGTGAATTTAATATTCCTCTTAGGGCCTGGATCTCTTCGCCAATATGCCTAAAATTTCAATTTGAAGAGACGTAAAAGATCCCACTATCTTTTACCAGAACACCCTGCATTGAGAATTATCAGGTACTGGCTCAGCTACTGATTCTCATTTGCTGCTGCTCCTTGCCTTGTGCAGAACTCCCTTGGGAAACTAATGTCAAGAAGGGACACTGAAAGGGTAGGGCTCAGGTATTCCTGGGTTCCCTGGGCAAGGGGAGAAGAAAGGGAACATCATCAAGTGACACCAAACTCCTCTCATTCTTACAGAATCAACAACAGATAGGAGGCAGAAAGTGCGAGAGAACACAACATGGGTGCTGACATTTCAGCACAGGGACCCTCAAGTCTATAACTGATCTGAGAGGTGGAATACAGTAGAAAGAAGGAGAGGAGGTGGCAAGTGGGAGGAGAAAGAAGGAGGAGTAAGAAAATGGCTTCCTCTGTGTTCCTTGCTCCATTCGCCCTACTTCACCTCCCCATTAAGTCCCACCCACACATCCAAGGAAGAGAGCGATAAAAAGAGTAATGAGGATAAGTCAAGCGCATAGGTATTTTATTGGCCACGTTATTCTCTTGAGTGCACATGTTTTGGCAATGTCTCTTTTGTACCTCTGGTGTGCTAAGAGGGTTGTAGTCAGTGGCTTATACCACCTCTGTTCTGGATCATTAAGAGAAACTCGTTTCTCTCTCCTTTCCTTGACATTCTTTTCCTTGGATTCATCTTTTTTCTTCCATCAGGAAGTTAAAATCTAGAAGTCCAAGGAAGAGGTATAAATTTAGGGGAAAAGGTGGCAAGGAGGTCCCTTGGTCTACTTTTAATGTTGAGTTTTGCCTTTAGATTAGGCAAGAAGAATCCTTCAGTGGTTGCTTCCAGCTTCTCAATGGCCTAGATAAATGTTTGAGGCCAAAATACTATAATAAAATGCATGCGTTTGCCTGGACCTCTCCTCCGAGCATGATCTCTCTCTCCTGTGGACCCCATAGGCAAGGACATACCTCTGACAAGAATGGACTTGGTGTCCACAACCTTAGGCCCAAGCCCAATACTACCCCAAAAGAATACTCTGTCATCCAAAACAAGCAACATAGGTGATAATAGACTTGCCATTCTAAGACCACTTGTGGCTAATGCCTTGGCAGGTGACTGCTCTGCCTGAGCCCCCAGCAGTGGCTGTTCACAGGGATCAGAGAGAGCAAACACATAACTGTGAGGAGGACCCAGTTCTTGAGAATTGTTGCTGTGACTTCAAGGGCTGCTCCTCTGCTAGCTGTGCCTCACTGTTTTCTGCTGTCTCCATCAGTCTCTTCCTGTTGGGTCTCCTGGTGTTCCCCAACTTTAAGGAAATTTGTTTCCTACAGAAGCTCTGGGAAACACATGACAGTGCGAGGTGATGGCCTCCAACAATGGGACCTCACGTTCTGCAGGTGATGTGGTTGAAATGTGAATGGGTCACTCTGCTTGGGAGATAATCCTTCCAAGGCCAGCTCCTAGGCTGATGCTGCCTCATTTTAGGTTATTTCCCAAGTCGCGACAGGGGCCTCAGATGCCATCCCAGGTCCTCTGCTTCCCTCTTCTGGTCAGTTGAAGGGAATCTTTATAGCCATTTAGAGTTTAGGTAAAGAAGTAATATGATGGTACCTAGTAATAAAACCAAATCATAATCTCCAAACGATCACTTTTAATTCACAAAAAGCTACACCCTTGAAGTGGGAAAATTAAAGATAACAATATTACATTTCAAATATGCTCACACTGAGGCAGTCATGACATCTACTCTGCTGTATAGACCTAGAGAGAAGATGTTAAATCTGCATCTTAAATCTTAGGGTAAATTAAGTTACACAGGTTTCTTTACCACAAAATTCCTCGGGATGTTTAATTGCTACTGTGTACTGTGAATCTCTGAGAGGAATAGAACATAGAGTTTTCAGACAATGACTTCTTTATTGAGGAGCATCCCAAAGGCTAGTGTTCCACCCTGAAGAACACCCTGGAAGAAATGCGACACTAGACATTGAAGAGGTGAACTAAGAAAGAGACCCCCACATTGTGAAATGACAAGTATTATCTCACCCAAGCCAACATCAGGGCCAATGAATCAGATGACCACCAGTGCCTCTTGAGTTAATATCAGATTCAGTTTCAATCACCAAGCTCAGAGTTTGAAAAGGACCTTAAAGGTCTTCAAGGACCCTTGTGGTTCAATCCTTCATTTTGTAGATAAGGAGACTGAGACTCAGAGAGCTATAAAGAAAATAAAGCATAGTCTCAAAACTTAATGAAGACATATAACCATGGTATCTATTTGTGAGAGTCCAGGACTCATGACCATTTGGCCCTGAGGAGCTATCCATTGCAAAGAGTCTGCATTTTGACATATTAGATCAACCGGTAGAGGAAAAATGCTTAGTTTAGAAGAGTACTTACCAGGTCATCCCCTTCACCAGAAAGATGTACACAATATGTGGCAGCATTTGATAAAACAAGATCAGACTTATTATTCATTTATAAACCCACAGAGGGCACTTTTATAAAAGTCATCATCCTCACTCACACATCAAAGGTAGAGTCAGGAAATATAGTTTTTGTTAAACTCCAAAGTGCTCTGATGCTTTTTCGTAAATGTTAGCGCATTTGGGAGAGCACCATGTCCTTCTGCATTAGCAAAGACTCTTCGGGTTGCTAGTGACAAGAACCCAGTCTGAACTAGCTTAGGCAGAAGAACAAGGAGTGGAGGGAGTAATTTATTGAAAAGCTCCATAATGAAAGGAAGAGCTGGAGAGTGAGGGAAAGAGCCACGAGGACTGTCACTCCTTATCTCTCATGTGCTTTTCTGTCAGTCAGCTTCACTCTCTTCTACTGCAGATGAGATCTGCCACCTCATAGGGGTCAGGGCTGTCATTGGCTCATAGCCTCATGTCTTCCCCCACCAGGAAGGAATAGTCTCAAGTTCAAAAGTCCCAGAGAAGGGCCCTGATTGGCCTTGCTCGTTGAAGTGTTCCTTTCTGAAAGAAGGGATATAGGATCTTAGGAGAGACTGATAGCATGGTGGGTAAGAGGTCCAAATACTGACTCCCATGCCTACCAGCTGTGTGATCTTAGGCAAGTTACTTCAGGCTCCTTTACCTCAGTTTCCTTATCTGTAAAATGGGGAAAATAATGGTATCATCTTTATAGGTTTGGTGTGATGGCTAAATTATAGAAAAGATACAAAGAATTTTACGTAGTATCCGTCACAAGGTAAGCAATCAATAATCATTAGCTGTTATCATTACTGGTTCGGCTTGGAGAGTTAGGAGTTCATACTTAGATCAATCAGTCTGGCAATGTAAGGGAGAGATTAAAATCATAAACTTTGTGGTCTGATGATTTGGCTTCAAATTTCAACTCTCATGCTTACTGGGTACACCTTATGCAACTTATTTAACTATTCTGTGCCTTTGGTTTCTTCATCTATAAAATGGGAGCAGTAATGGTGCTTACCTTGTAAGGTGGTTTCAAGGAATAAATAAGATGATGAATGTTAATCATTTAGCATCTTACCTAGCAACTAGTAAGCATGCAACAAAAGTTATCACTATTATTATCATTAAGGCTGTGCACGTGGTGTATAAAAAGAAGATAGCTCCCACCTGAACCGTGACATTAGAAGGAGTATTTCATTCATTCATTCGTTCAACAAATATTCATTGAGTGCTTCTACTGTGTTAGGCGCTGTGCTAAATGTGGAGAATGCAGAGTGAGGAACAAGACTGACAAGGCCCTGATCTCCTGAAACATACATTCTAGTAAGGCTTTTAGAAGAGGGTTATCACTCTGGAGAGGAAAATCAACAGATGTCCACCACACCCACCAACTTCTTTGTCAACTAGTCCTTCAGATTTCCTGTTTTCTTCCTTCTCTCAAAACATAGTCACCTTCACCACCGTATTTATCCACCTCCTTGTAAATGGATACCTTTTTCTATTCTTGATAGATAATTATCTATATTATCTTTTGTATGTATGCGTGGATTGCATGTATAAATTGTATGGTACGTATAAATTGTTTTTGGTATTTTAAAGACCTGGTAGGTCACTCCTCTGTCTAGCTATTTGGTAGACTTCCCATCTTGATTACCGTCAAATGTAGGGTCTGTAGCAGCAAGGGTGCTGAAGCTCAGTTTCACTGAAACGTAGAAGAACCGTTTAAAAATCAGCTAATAAACTATACACAGAAATCCTTCTCAGGTGGATCATATATCAAACGGGAAAAGCAAAAACAACAAGGCTCCTAGCAGATCATATAGGAGAATACCTTTATGAATTCTGGATCTGGAAAGATTTCTTAAACAAGATACCAAAGCACTTTCCATTAAAAAAAAAGAAGTTTGAAAAAGGTGCCGATGCTAAAACTAAGAACTTCTGTTCATTAAAGTATACCACTAAGAGAGAGAAGGAGAGCCAGAAAGTGGGAACGACTTTTTACAATGGGTCTAACCAAAAAGGAGTTCATATCCGTAACATGTAAAGAACTCCTACAAACCTGCAAATCAAAAAGTAAACAAAAACAGACAACACAATAAAAAATGGCCAGAAGATTTGAACAGGCACCCCACAAAAGAGAAACCCAAAGAGACAAACGTGAAAAGATGCTCAACCTCGTTAGTTAGCAGAGAAATGTGCACTAAAACCCCACTGACATACCACCATACACTCACTAGAGAGGCACCACCAAGTGTTGCAAGGACATGAGACAGCAAGAACTCTGATACACTGATGGTGGAAGTGTAAGTTGGCACAATTACCATGGAAAGCAGATTGACGTCATCTAGTAAAATAGAAGACATGCATAATTTGTGACCCAGCAATTCTTCTCCAAGGTATATGTCCCCATAAAACATATGCTTATGTGCACCAGGATACATATTGAAGAACGTTCATAGCAGTAGGAATAATAGCTTCAAACTGGAAAGGACCTAAATGTCTCTCAAGACTGGAATAAATGACAAATTGTGTTATATTCATACTATGAAATGCTATCCCGAGAGAAACAGGGGGAAAAAGTACAGCTACATGACACGTAGAAGATGAATCTTAAAGACATAATATTGAGTGAAGAGAGCCAAACAGTACAGGACACATACTGTATGATGTAACTTAGATAAAAATTTTTAAGGCTGGGGCCGCTCCGGTGGTGCAGCAGTTAAGTTTGCACGTTCCACTTCTCAGCGGCCCAGGGTTCGCCGGTTTGGATCCCAGGTGTGGATACGGCACCGCTTGGCAAGCCACGCTGTGGTAGGCATCCCACGTATAAAGTAGAGGAAGATGGGCATGGATGTTAGCTCAGGGCCAGTCTTCCTCAGCAAAAAGAGGAGGAATGGCAATAGTTAGCTCAGGGCTAATCTTCCTCAAAAAAAAAAAATTTAAGGCAAAGTTAAACAGTTTTTAGGAGTAAAACTATAAAGAAAGGCAGAAACTTAAAAATTAAGTTTGTATTTACCCCGGGGGGTGGGAGGAGTTACAATCAGGAAACGTTCTTAAGGTGTTAGTAATGTTCTACCTCTTGACACAGGTAGGTTATGCAGGGATGTGGTTTACAAATTGTTAAATCATACCTTTATTTCAAAAATCTTTCTGTATGTTTGTTATATTACACACAGATAGGAGTAAATATACTGCAGACATTCTAGACAGAGATTGAAATGAATACAGCAGGATAAAGAGGAGCATTCTTCAAGTTCAAAGTCACAGAGCTCTCTAAGACAGATTACCAGTTTAAGGATGATCGCCATCCTAGAGGTGGCACTGATGGGACTCGCTACTCAATGTGCCCAACCATAATACATACGCTATTGGTGTAACTTGTAGAAAGGGGTTTAGTTATGGAGAAAATATATAGCAAACATTCATTTCATAGGTTACAAATCATCAAGGCTAAAAGTCTCCTAGAGCCCCTATTTTGGATGTGCAGCTCCACAAACATACAGCTGGTGGCGGAGACTCAAGCGCTGGCTGGAGAGTGCTGGTCACCAGAGCATCTGCTGCTGGGACACCCTCTGCGGCCAGCTTGCCCACCTTTACTGGTCCCTGAGCAACTGACTCGCTCTGCAGCTGCCATGGCGGCTCCAGCAGGAACCACAGTCTCTTTTCTGCCCTGCACCACACCTTCCACACCTTTGTGATGCTGCCATTTTGCATCCTCCCTGTCTTCTCCACAACTTTCATGCTACGGAGGGTTTTGTTGGTTGGTTGGATTGGCTTTTACTAGGAAGAGAAAAATTCCTGTCATGAACATGCCCCTCACATCTTCCCAGGGTCTTTCTTCCGTGGACTCTTCTGATATCACGCCCATAGTGCCCTTCACGCCTCCCAGGGCCAGCAGCAGGGGAGTTTCCGATGCTGATTGGGCTTTGACAACTTTTATCCTTCATAATGACCTACAAGATTGGTGCATTTTTATCCCCAAGTGGGTTAGAGAGGTGAAGCATCTAGATTTCACATCTCTGCTTCCCTGCCCCTACCCACATACGTCCAATAATTTTTAAAATGTCTATTTTTAATTTTCAGTGAAATAGCATCATAAAAATATCAAGGGTGATTTTGAAAGTAAATTTAATCGCTAATCTTATTTCTAGTACTTTTTAAATTTCTTCAAAGTTTTGCCATGTATAATTATCCTAAGTTATAGTCATAACATATATGCACATTCATGGTTTTTTATGTAATGTATCAGAAACATTTTTCTGCTGCTTAAACTACTTTCAAAATTCTCATTTTGGAGTAATATTTAGTATTCCATTTAGAATATTAATAGCAATTTACTTAACCACTTTCCTATTACTGGTATCTAGATCTTTTTCAGTTTTAACTGATGTTGTGTACAATGATACATTTATTAAAGCTAAATGTCAAATTTTACATTTATCTCTGTTAAATTTAACTTCATGAGTTTTGGCCAATTACTAGAACATATCAACAGCTTTTTGAATTTTGACTTTGCTAACGTACTTGTGTGATTCATGGATTTGATGTCATTAATTAAAGAATTGAAAATGACAGACCCAGGGACAGAAGCTCAAAGAGGTATATGTTCTAAAATGTAGACACTGAAATGTTCAAAATAGCATTATCCATGATATTTTCAAACTAGTAACAGCCTAAATGTCCATCACTTGTAGAATGGACAAATTAATTATGGTTTATTTATAGAATGGATTACTATACAGGCATGAAAATGAATGAATTACACTAGAGCGGTGACTTAGATGAATCTCACAAACATGGTGTCAAGCAAAAGAAGCCCGACACAAAAGAATACATGCTCTATTTTTATAAAGTTAAAAAGCACACAAAGCTAATTTATGGTGTTAGGTAGTATCAATATATTGATTATCTTTAGGGAGGAATAAGTGATTGGGAAAGTGTGCAAGGTGGGTCCCTGAGAGGCTGATGAATGCTTCACTTCTAGACCTGGATAATTACCTGAGTGTGTTCATTTGGTGATAATTCATTGAGCTGCACACTTATGGTTTGTAAATTTTTCTGCGTGTATCTTACACTGCAACAAAAAGCTTATTTTTAAAAATAGTGATAAGAACAGTGAATTCGGGCCAGCCCCGGTGGCCTAGTGGTTAAGTTTGGCATGTTCTGCTTCAGGGGCCTGGGCATGGTTCCTGGGTGTGGATCAACACCACTCCTCTGTCAGTGGCCATGCTGTGGTTGTGGCTCACACATAAAAATAGGAAGATTGGCAGTGGTTGTTAGCTCAGGGCAAATCCTCCTCAGCAATAAATAAATAAATAAATAAATAAATAATTGAATTCAAGTGTTCATAGTGATGCTAATAATTATACACAAGTCAATAACAATAATATAGAATTCAAGCTGGCTTGAGGTTGTAGATAGTGAGTTTGGTTTGAAAATATTGAAATCGAAGTGTTGGAAGGATATGCAGGTGGAAATGCTCAGTAAATAGTCACATATATGGGTTTGGGGCTTGAGGGAGAGAGCTGGGCTGGAGGGAGATATTTGGGAGTCATAAGTGTATTGATAGTAATTGAAACCATGGGAGTGGAAGAGATCATCCACAGATGAGTACAAAGCAACGTGATGAGAGAACTTTGGAGGGTTACCAGGACTTACAGAAAGAAAGCTCAGGAAGGAGGTGAAGACATCCAGAGAGATAGAAGACCTAACAGAGACCAGTCGTAGGAAAACCGGAGGTGGGAAAGGCCAATGGGATCAACTGCCAGAGACAGAAAAAGCTCGTTAAGGGCCGAGAAGTCTCCAATAGGTGTAATACCTGGGTCACAAGCGACTCTGGTGAGAGGAGAATCAGTGACTTCATCAGATCTAAGATGGGTGGTCCATAAGGATATCATCCAGGAAGATGGCAGAGTGTAGAGAAGAGAGAAAGAACTTAAATCAAGCCAGGCACCAAAGTATTCAGTGAATTTGAAATAGTCATCAAGGCTTTGGTGGGAGCAGTGACAGGGAAGTGCGGAGAACAGAATAGCCGGATGGCGTGAATGTAGAGGGTACTGGTCTGGAAGCAGCGTGGGGTCCTGGGAGAGTGCTGGCCGCCTGTCTGCCAGCTCCTTGGAGCAAGGGACTCAGAAAAATTCTAAGCCTCCATTCAGGAGGCTATAGGAGTCAAAGTGTATGTCAGGGGAGAGTTGGGCCTCACACCAAATCAGGAGGGGGAGGAAATGCTCTCTGAAGCGGTGAGCGAGTCATTTTATCATGAAGGTAATTCTGCTTGAAACTGAAGAACAGACAACAGTTCTCTCCGCTTGGCTGCCTAAGCTTCACCTCTTGTAGTCTGAACGGTTATCTTTGTCTACCCGATTATCCTCACGTCCTCAGGTAGCACATTACTCTCCTCTCCCCTCGGTCTGATAACTTTCCCTGCCCCTAGCCATCCATTAGCTCTACATTCCTGTTATTCTCGCTCTTCTAAATCTAAACATTTTGTTCCTCTTGCCCAAAACTTCGGGTTCCTCTTGGATTTTTTGTTATCTTCTAAAGCCAAACCCAGATTATTCCTCTTGGGAGAGATTAAGGTGTGTTCTGTTGACATATGGACGTATCAGCTATGCAGCAGAAGTCTGAAGATAGAGAAGCTGTCCCAACTCACGGGGCAATTGGGATTCTTGATTGGTCATTGAAAGGAAACCCACCTGACTGTCCAGGTTTCAGTTCCAGATGTGCACTGTGTGCCCATGGTCCCATGCTCAGAGGCTCCTGTGTCAACGGGACCTAGCCTCTCGTGTGAATAGGACTTGATGGGTGGGTGTGCAGAAGAAATGTGAATCAATGTTCCGATCCTTTTCCCTAAGACTTTGATTCCATGCTCTACCTTCTGAGCAAGAGAAAACAACCCCCAACCTTCCCACTTCCTCTTTTCCCTTGTTACCTCATTCTCTTTGTATTCATCTCTTTGGGGCCCCTCCCGTAGGTGTCACAAGCTAGAGTGAGAATTTGGTGAGTTAGAGCATGGGGTAAGCCTGGGAGTGTCTAACGTGTACCACGTGTTGGTTCCTTCCTCCTGACCTGGAAAGTCTCATGTGAGATCCTGTCCAACTGGTTCACGCACACTTATCTTTCAGACTTCCAGGGCTCCTTCCAATAGAAGTTTGACTCAATTAAAGAAGCATTTATAAAGTACCTATTGTGTATATACAGCAATATGGGAAATATATAGAAGCAGCATGCGTAATAGGTTGAATAATATCCCACAAAGATATCAGGTCCTAATCCTTAGAACTGGTAATATTATTTATTTGGGAAAAGGGCCTTTGCAAGTGGGATTAAATTAAAGATCTTGAGAGGAGGAGACTATCCTGGATTATCTGGGTGGACCCTAAATGCAATCATGTGTGTCCTTATAGATGCACATCTTTATACAGCCAGGACAGTGACAATTAGATACACACACAGTGGAGAAGGTGATGTGAAGACATAGCAGAGAGAGATTTGAAGATGCTGGCCTTGAAAATTGGAGTGATGCAGCCACAAGCCAAGGAATGCTGGTAGCCTCCAGAAGCTGGAGGAGACAAGGAACAGATTCTTCCCTAGAGTCTCCAGAGGGAGCCCGGCCCTGCTAACACCTTGATTCTGGCCCCAGTGGTACTGATTTCAGACTTGTAGCTCCAGAACTGAGAGAGATAAACTGCAGTTGCTTTGTAGTAATTCACTGCAGCAGCCACTGGAAACTAACAGAACATGTAACAGCATGGAAACAGCCCAACTCTCTGGAAAGGAGATGACAGTGGGGCTGTGCTGACTTACACACACACACACACACCCCAAAATAAAACAAACAGTACAAAGTGACAGAGTGAAATGCAGTGTTGAAGTGCAGGTCATCCAGCGGCAGTATCTTATAGCATAGAACCTCAAGCTCAACAAAGACAAGGGTTGCGTTGGGGCTCTGGGAAGGAAGCCATTCTTGGAAACATTGTTGGAACTGCCATACTTGTTAAGAGTGAACAGAAGAGGGATAAAATTGACTTCTTGATTGAAGAGTCCTGTTGGACAGTGTGCAGATTGGATGGCCAGGCCCTCATTGATTTTCTGGCCGTGGGCAGAACCAGAGGTAACCCAGTAACGGAGAAGCTAGTGGGCTCCAGGGGAGAGCCCTGGGGACCACAGAACCCCGCTGAGTGCTGGCAGGTCATGACTCCAGGATGCAGCTCTTCAGTTACATCAGGCCCTGAGAATAGTGATGATTTATTTCATCTTCAAAAGGTAAATATTATTTAGTCACAGGAAGGGAAGACCTCATTGAATTTCACCGGCACTATCAATAAGGACGTGAGAAATGTTACGCTAGGTCATGAGAGTGAGAAAATTCTCTCAGCATCCCAGACTGAGGTGGCTGGCAGAGGGACCAATGGAGGTTTGTGGATGGACACTCTCAAAAGGTTAGGGATACGTACTTCTCCCCCCAAAACACATCTAACTTCCCTAAAGTGTGATCCATGAACACCATTAGCATCTGTTAGTCTTGTGATCCTTTGATTTGAGGATTTAGGGCAAGGACTCTGGCTGTTAGATTTTCTGCTTAGGCATTGGAAAAGGCCAGCTTCTATTCATCATTCAGTATGGTCAGTGGTACCTTCGTAAAGTACTTACCAAGCAGTCCCCAATTAAGGTCCCTGTCAGCACAAGCCTTGTCCACGTGACTTATTTCCTGTTGCTTCTGCTGCTGAGAACAATATGATCTGTCCCAGTGACCAGTATATTAATCCACCTCCGACTGTTATTGTGTAGCCTGAATTAACCTTCCTATGATTTAGGAGCAGGTGGGTCTGAATCTCATTATTAATATGACTTCCATGCTCTTCTCCTCCACCGGGGCACAGGGATTCACTTGGAGAAGTGTTGCAATTACTATGCAGATTGCTTTCATATCATTTGATTGAACCTTCAGGAAGAAGGAAGGTCATTAATGTAACTTTTTCCTCAATTTCTCATTTTAGGAAATCTGGAAGCAGAGCCAGGCATAATTCAGCATTATTCAGCCCACTGAGCCACTCTCCGCAGAAAGTATAAATAGAGCACAGAAGTTTTGAAACAGATTGTAACCACAGTGTCAGAGAAATTCTCAGAAGACCCAGTTTTTGGAAATAAGTTCGCCGAGTGGAGCTAGATGCGCAGCTGCCCCTCGAGGTCCGTGTTCCTCAGAGAGCGATTCTGAGAACCGTATCTGCTTTGTCATCCAGCCAGTGGGGTAAAGCAGAGGGAGGCCCTTCTCCATCTCATGGCTGGTGTGAGGGTGGATGCTGCAGGGGCACGTTCACGTGTTACGCTGTGGGTTTCTTTAGAGAGGGAGCCGCAGTTTGTGTCAGATCCACAAGAAGCAAGATACGCGTTTCCAAAGCACTGCCCGTGGCATTCTATCGCCAAAAGCCCTGTAGCATCAGCTGCTATCATTAGTCAAGTTTTGAAGGCAAGAGATTGGTCAGGCCAACTTCCCCACCATGGCTTATAGGTCACAGTAACCTGAAGTGGACATAGCACTGTCCATTTCACCCTCCTCACCCGGCCCGTACACTGAGAAAGATATAAAGGACACTTACTGAGGTATCAAAATAGGAAGAGATCAGAAAGAATAACAAAAGACTGGTTAACTAGAGAACACCTATGTAATAAAATACCAAGTTGCCGGTAAAATGAAAGAAGTTGGTTAACATACACTGATATGAAATTACTTCAAAATTCATTAAGTGAGAAAAGCAACGTGCAGAAAGTACGTATAATAGGAACAGTTTATGTAAATACAAACTGATATGTGAATATATACATATGCACTAGTACATTCATAACATTTTTTCTAGACTGTTCAAGAAAGTGTCAGCAGTCATTTCTTTTGGGGAGATAAAGATTTTTACTTTTATTTCTTTCTCTCTCTCTCTCTCTCTCTTTTTTTTTTGAGGAAGATTAGCCCTGAGCTAACGTCTGCTGCCAATCCTCCTCTTTTTGCTGAGGAAGACTGGCCCTGAGCTAACATCCATACCCATCTTTCTCTGTTTTGTATGTGGGATGCCTACCACAGCATGGCTTGCCAAGCAGTGCCATGTCCGCACCCAGGATCCGAACCGACAAGCTCTGGGCCGCCAAAGTAGAACGTGCGAACTTAACCACTGCACCACCGGGCCGGCCCCTCTATATATTTTTAATGCTAAATATATATTGCTCTTAATTTTATTTTTATGATATTTTTCCAAAGTTTCCCTGGCCATCTGTCAGAGGATCCTTCCAGGCTCTTCTTCTTGACTTCAGGGCAACCTTCTATGGTCACGCAGGCTGTATCCTGAACACAAGCACTCGGCCCAGGGGACAAGGTGGGCAGAAATCCAGCCTGAGGTGTGCTTGCCTAGCTATGCACCCTGGCACCAAGCGTTTTCACATAGAGACATGTCTTTCCTAATTCCCAGATGCCACCATATGGGCTGCACAGCTCTCCATTTTACATTGCACTGCTAGCAACCCTTTATTTCCAGCACAGTTAGATTTGCTTCTTGCTCCTCACCTGCCCCCCTCAACTTACCTCTTCAAACCATCCCTCATATCCTGGCCTCCCACTCCTAGTCCAGAACTTAAGCTCTAGACCCATCTACTGCCTTGCCCAGCCTAGTCCTGAACTCAAGCAGCCGCTTGAATTACCTGAAGTGAAGTTGGGCAAACATATTTATGTTGCCCCAACTTTTGCATATGTGTGTGCCAATGTTTATCATGCATAATTTATGGACAGTCAGCTCTTGATTACCCACACAAATGCCAGTGATCATTGGCACATATCATTCAAAACAGCAGATGATCACAAAATTAGGGTTTTGGATAGCTGTCCTTGGAATGTAATTGGTGATTCTTTTTAATATAGATAATTTTCCACATAGATTTGCTTGAATTAAAATTAACTTGTAGTCTTTGTTTCATATCTGCTGAATATAACAGGACTGAGGGAAGGTAGAGCAAATCGACCAGAGATTAAAGATTTATTTTGCATAATCTGCATGGAGGGATTGAGATCACTCTATTTAAAATCATACTTAGGTTTCTCTTTCTGTTGTAACATAGCAGCCTTTCTGCAAAACTAAACATTCAACCTAAGCCAAAGTAGCTTTTCTTCAAAATGTTTTCTTGTCTTTAATAAAATTCTTTTATGTGTGTGGTCTTAATAAATTTGATTTTACAAAGCATCCAAAACCTTCTGTTATTTTAGTGGTAGCCACTTGAATCTAGGTCAGTTTCAAACCACTTTCTCTGGTCTTGTCTTCAGAGAGAAGCATCACCAGCTCATGAACTTTTAGGATGTTGGCACTAAATACCGTTAAGTAAGACTTGCTGCATTGTCACAATTACAAACATAAATGGAACTTCACATTTTGAGTGTTGCCTTTCAGGCTTAGGGTACCAGGAGAATGGGTTTTCCAATATATTAATTACATGTACTAGATGAGTGTGCATGCGTGCGTGTGTGTTTACCCATGTTTTGTGATGGTTATGCCTGATCCAGACACACATTTTATCAGAGTAACGTTTATCCACAGAGCAATACTGCTTCTCACATGACGGAATTAAGTTTACATATTCACTAATGGGCCTATCCATTATGACCCCTGCTCTAAAAAGTACAAAATAGATCATTGTTTGCTACAGCTATTGGAGCATTGAGAAGCAGGAAAT
Organism: Equus asinus; assembly: GCF_041296235.1. Taxonomy (NCBI): domain Eukaryota; kingdom Metazoa; phylum Chordata; class Mammalia; order Perissodactyla; family Equidae; genus Equus; species Equus asinus. Next base: position 48,772,537 of record NC_091805.1, read on the forward strand.
TTTCCTTCTTTCTCTGTTCTTATTTTCATGGGGGCTCCACTGCTCTACACTCGGCAGTCTGAGTGCTGCAAGTGACCCCAGAGTTTATACCCGAGGGAGAGGTGGGCAGGATCAGCCCAGCCCATATACAGGCCGGTCACTCAAGCAGCAAACTGCAGCTTGTGGCTCACCAGATAAATTTGCCAGGATTGAAATGTCAATTTCAGCAGACGTGTTTTCTGTTTTTATAATACAATTTAGAGAGATGGAATGGTTGTCATAGTGTAGGAGTTTTAGTGAGAGTTTTAGATTCAATAGAGAAAGAACCTTGTGGTACATACACAAGCGAGGAATGAGAAAGGCTTTTCATAATTTATCAAGAAATTGATGCTCCCCCCTTATCCTTCACCGCAAAGATTTTTGAAAAATAGTGATGCTCGTTCCAAGTGCTAACAGCGATGCCATGCAGAGGCAACCAGAGTTGTTTCGTGATTAGAGGAGGCTGGCTTGTAACCAGCTGATTGCCTCACGCTTGAAAGCCAGAGTGGCTGCGTCGGGTTTAGCTGGGTTTGGAGCCAGGATCTGCCATTCACTGGCTGTGTGACCTTGGACAAGAGGCCCACCTCCTTACCTATAAAATGTGCCTATCTAGTGCTTATCTAATAAGGTGACTAAGAGGATTACAGATAATAATACGGGTGGAAAATACATGTGGATTATGGATAATAATACCTGTAATAATGCATGTGGATTACGGATAATAATACAGATAATAATACACGTAGATTATGGATAATAATTCAGATAATAATACATGTGGATTATGGATAATAATTCAGATAATAATACATGTAAAGGGTTTGGCACAGTGCCCAGTAAGTGCTCAATGAAAATGTACTTATCATTATGCTTAAGTATTTGAAAACAGTATGTCTTCTTAAGTAGGCTAATCGCCTTGAATATTTTTCAACAAATGCTTCCTTCATAGAATACATACAAGTAAACTCCAATCAAACCCAGGTGAAATTATCATAAATTCCAAATTAGTGCTGGCTTAAATAAATGCTGTGTCACTGTTTTCTGTTATCTGTGTTAATACTCCCTTCCATTTGTACAGATAATGGAGAGCAGAATGTCGCCTAAATAAAATGTAAAAGCTGTAATGCCCAAGTGGAACTTATTTAAAGAGTGATTATGGCTAGAAAATGGTCTGTAAAAATAGCTCTCCTCCTTACATCACATCACTTGTTCCCAGCGGTGCCTTCAAGCCTTCCTGACAAACAGGCCTGCCCTCCTGCAGACCCTGGATCCTATTCCGCCTCACACATCCCCAGCACCACTGCCAGCTGAGTTCTAATTGCAGAATCTTCATTACCAGGGATGATTGAAACTATAAAAAGAACCCAGCTGAATTTTTCACATCCTGCTGGGTGAGCACAAGGACCAGCTCTCCTGCTCCTGCCCCCGCCTCCCCCCAGCAATTATCCTTGGTACATGTGTGGTCCAGCTTCTGCAGAAAGCTCTGAGCAGTTGATAGATGTTACCTCCCTTGTCCTCTGAACTCCCTCCGCAGGAGGTGGCTGACGACCATGACAGATATACCTGGCCTTCCTTCATAGCTGCAGAGGCAGGAGCGTCATTTCTTCACCTCCCCACCTCATGTATCTTGCCTAAAGTCACCTGCAAGTGTGCAAACAGAGAGAGATTATAGACATTTGTCCTGGCCCCTTAGGCCTCTGTGATAACCTAAAGGTAACTCTACCTGCAAATTAGCCTTTTTCAGTTACTTCCTTTCTTATTTTAGTCCATCAACAAGCATTTATAAAGCACCTGCTAGTGCTCAGTGTTGAGTTAATTGCTATGAAGAGAGGTAGCCTGAAGCAAGAGGCCACCAAGGAATTTAAAATCTAGTTAGACGGCAAAACTAGACAGGACTGTTTCTGGTGCCGCAGCTAATGACTTTAAAAATCAAGGGAGTCATTTATGCAAACTTTGTATAAAATTTATGCAAAACCTTTTTCTATCTGCAAGCACGTGTGTGTGTGTGTGTGTGTGTGTGTGAGAGAGAGAGAGAGAGAGAGCACATGTGTCTATCTAGAAAAAGAAAGACAGAAAAAGAAATGTCTGGAAGGATGTTCACCGAAAAAGGTAACAGTAGTCATCCTGAGACCTGTGTCGCCAAATGATTGAGTGTATTCTCTGAAGACACAAGGCAAATTTAAACCCCAGTTCTGCCACTGACTGTGTTACCTTGTCCACTTAGCTTCTCTAAGTGTCAGTTTTCTTGAAATGGGACAGTGATAGTAGTGTCTCATAGGGTTGTCCTAGGACTAACTAGGATAATGTATGTAGAGCATTTTTGCAGTGCCTCGTGTTTAAACACAAGTGTCCAATAAAAGGAACTATTCACAGCGATGAGATGTTGGAAGAGCAGGGGTGTGGGCCAGGAAGTCTGGAAAAGGCAGCACTGGAACTGGTCCTCGAGAACAGTGAAGATTCGGATGGCTAGAGGGAAGGCTGGAGGTGTCTGGGTTAGGGAGACATTCTGAGCAGAGGCAAGCCTCATGCGTTCTCCAGGAGAGAGAGGCTGTGTGTGAAGTGAGAAGCAGGGTTGCACCAGAAGGGAACCTGAGATAGTGGAGGGCCTCAAGGATTTCAGTTGGCCAATCAGAAAAGAAAGCTCTTGAATGTGTTTGAGCCAAGAAGAATCTAATCAGTTTAGTGTGTCAGAAAATTGCCTCCTAGATGAGATAAAAAAGTGGCGCTGGAAGGGGAATAGAGGCAAGATGGCGACTACAATGGTGTGGTTTTTAATCTCCCTGACTTCCCTCAATAAACATAGAGACAAAAACCAAGATAGCAAAACAAGCAAGAAAGAAGCAACTGGACTAGAAGGCAGCAGAGGAAAGACAGTCTTAAAAGCGAGAGAACCTAGAGATTACTACTAAGTACTCACCCTCAGAAGAGGAGTTTCACAAAGGTGTAGAAGGCCAGCAGACCCCACTGAGACTGTGGCCGGTCCACAAAGGCTCTGGATGGTGGTTTACAGGGGGTGTGTGGCCAACGCCCCTTCAAAGGGAGCATCAAAAGTGAAGAAAACTTTTTAAAAGATTTGAAAAGAGAAGTGCCCTGGATGGATCACTGCCCGCCCCAACGTTATTGAGAGACAGGAAAAGGGAACTCCAGGCCAGTAGAGGGTTGGTGTGTTAACATTACGTGAGTCTAGAAGCCTGTTGTGATGAGAAGTGAATGAATAGACACAGAAGCAAAGCTTAAACCAGGGTGTCCTTTCTTCATGCCTTCCTGTCAAGGGAGTAAAACTCCTAAAAAACAGTGCCAAGGACAGAAGTGTGGGGACTTAGACTATGGGGACAAGGTTGCCCTATTAGGCGATAGCAATCAGGGATGGTCAAACTCAGACTCTGATCCATTGATTCTTTCCCCTATCCTCCTTTAAATCAGCAGGAATGACACACATGAGAAGCTGAGTTTAGGCTTCTCCCCACTAAAGACACATAAGCAGCCAAATAGCTGACACCTATAAGGCAAAAAAACTCACAGAAAAAAATACCCACATAACTGAATAATGCAACCACTAATAAAAGAAAGGTAATAAACTGAATTACCCACACTAGATGGGATAGACAGATTTAAAAAATGAAATAAGTATAATATATATTATTAAAGAGGGACAAATAGTATATTAACATGAAATTAATACAATATTTTTAAAAGATCAAGAAAAATATCGAGTAGGAAAAATATAACAGTTTAATTAAGGAACTCAACTGAAGAGATGAATAACAGAATGGATACAGACAAATTTGAATTAGTGAACAAAAGATTAGGTTGAGGAACTATCTTACAAGTCCTCAGGAAGAAATAAAGTGAAGAAAAATGTATTAGAAAAGGTAAGAGTAATGAAAGCTAGAAGTAGAAATTTTAACATTCATATAATAGGAGTCCCAGAAGGAGAGGAAAAAAAAGGTAAACAGGGAGATGTGGTCGATTGTAAGACTGTGGGCCCTAGTGAATCAGAGCTCTTATGATGTACAGTCAGTCTCCCTCACATGGACACTGAGCTTGGCAGTGTGCCTGACTTTGACCAATGGGATATCAATAAACATGAAGCAAGCAGAGATGTGCTAAGGACATGTGCCTTTGGTGGGAGAACGTGTGATCATGTGACTTACTTTGATTTACTTTGACTAATGTAGCATCAATAAATTTGAAGCAAGCAGAGACTTAGCAAGCACTTGTGCATGCTGCCCTGACCATGTGAGGAAGCCTAGTCTAGCCTCCTTGAGGATGAAAGGCCTCCTGAAGAGGGAAGCCCAGTCACCGCAGCTGTCCGGAAGAGCCTAGTCCTCCGCAGTCTGTTCAGCTGAAAGCAGCCACAGGAGTATGCCCAGGTGAAATCAACACAAGGACCACCCAGCCAACTCAGAGAATCATAAGAAATCATTGCTGTTCTTTTAAGCCACTATGTTTGGGGTCATTTATTATGTAAGCAGCAATAGATAATTGATATAGGAGGTATGGATAAATAATGACCTAACATTCCCAAGGTAAAAGATTTTAGACTGAAAGGCTAGTACAGTGTGAAAAGGATAAGCAGAAAAAGAGAAAAAAAATCCTCATCCAGGATTTATAGTACAATGTGATATCTTCAAATTCCAAAAGGCAATTCTAAAAGCATGCAGAAGGAGAATATATAACTTGCAAAGTAACATGAATTTGTTCGATATCAGATTTCACAGTTGTGACTCCGAAATCAAGAAATCAACGGAGTATTATTTTCAAGGAGTAAAAATAAAAGAACCTCTAACCTAGAGCTAAACTATCCCATTTAAATGTGAAGATTCAATAAAGATATTCTTAGATAAACAAGGATACAGGAATTTTAACCTGCAAGAGACACGCCTAAAATACTCCTGGAGCAAAAACTAATGAGTTATCAACTAAAAAAGTTAAATATAATAAAGAAAAACCAATATATATATATCCAAGGTATATAATATATAAAAAACAAAAATACATATTTATATATATGATAAATACATAGAACAAAATATAATAAAGAAGAAAAGCAAAACCAGAATTTTCTTTGAAAACATTAATAATGTAGACAAACCTCTGGCAAGAGTAATGAGAAAAAATAGTGAGATGCTACAAATAAATAAAACACAGAATAAAAGGGAAAAATAACTAATGATACAACAAAGGTCTTAAACATAATCAAAAAGTACGTGAAGAACTATGTGCTAATAAATTTGATAACACAGATGAAATAGGGGAGCAACTGTTCAGGCAAAATTATTGAGGCAAGAAGAAATAGAAAATTTAAATCAACCACTATAAATTAAAACAGTCATCAAAAACTTTCTACCTAAAAATTCACACACACACATACCTCAAGTAAATTTTACCAAACTTTCAAGGAATGGACAATCACTATCATCGAAGATGTTCCAGGAAAATTTAAAAGACTGAAAACTACATAACTCATTTTTTTTCATAAAATATTTTCAAAGTTTCTTAAAGATATCTTTAGTTTTTCTATTCAAGTCAGTTTTTTTAAACATGAGGTAATTTGTATGACAATCTTTTTTTTCAACTTTTTATTGAGATTATGATAGTTTACAACCTTGTGAAATTTCAGTTGTACATTATTGTTTGTCAGTTGTGTTGTAGGTGCACCACTTCACCCTTTGTGCCCATCCCTTGCCCCACCCCCCGCCGACCCCGCTTTCCCCTAGTAACCACTAATCTGTTCTCTTTGTCTACATGTTTAACTTCCACATATCAGTGGAGTCATACAGAGATTGTCTTTCACTATCTGGCTCATTTCACTTAACATAATACCCTGAAGGTCCATCCATGTTGTTGTGAATGGGATGATTTTATCCTTGTCTATGGCTGAGCAGTATTCCATTGTATATATATACCATGTCTTCTTTATCCATTCATCAGTTGATGGGCACTTATGTTGCTTCCACGTCTTGGCTATTGTAAATAAGGCTGCAATGAACATAGGGGTGCATGAGACTTTTGGAATTGCTGATTTCAAGTTCTTTGGATAGCGACACAAGTAGTGGAAGGGCTGGGTCATATGGTATTTCTATTTTTAATTTTTTGAGAAATCTCCACACTGTTTTCCATAGTGGCTGTACCAGTTTGCATTCCCACCAGCAGTGTATGAGGGATCCTTTTTCTCCACAACCTCTCCAACATTTGTTACTTTTTGTTTTTGCCATTCTAATGGATGTAAGGTGATATCGTAGTGTAGTTTTGATTTGCATTTCCCTGATGACCAGTGATGATGAGCATCTTTTCATGTGCCTATTGGCCATCCATATATCCTCTTTGGAGAAATGTGGGTTCATGTCCCCTGCCCATTTTTTGATCGAATTGTTTGATTTTTTGTCATTGAGTTATGTGAGTTCTTTATATAGTATGGAGATTAAGCCTTTGTCAGATATATGATTTGTAAATATTTTTTCCCAATTGGTGGGTTGTTTTTTGTTTCAATCCTGTTTTCCCTTGCCTTGAAGAAGCTCTATAGTCTGATGAAGTCCCCTTTGTTTGTCCTTTCTATTGTTTCCCTTGTCTGTGAAGACATGGTGTCTGAAAAGATCTTTTTAAGACTTATGTCAAAGAGTGTACTGCCTACATTTTCTTCTAGAAGCCTTATGGTTTCAGGTCTTATTTTTAGATCTTTGATCCATTTTGAGTTAATTTTTGTGAATGGTGAAAAAGAGTGGTCAATTTTCATTCTTTTACATGTGGCTGTCCAGTTTTCCCAGCACCATTTGTTGAAGAGACTTTCTTTTCTCCATTGTATGCCCTCAGCTCCTTTGTCAAAGATTAGCTGTCCATTGATGTGTGGTTTTATTTCTGGGCTTTCAATTCTGTCCCATTGATCTGTGCACCTATTTCTGTACCAGTACCATGCTGTTTTGATTACTGTAGCTTTGTAGTATGTCTTGAAGTCAGGGATTGTGATGCTCCCTGCTTTGTTCTTTTTTCTTAGGATAGCTTTAGCAATTCAGGGTCTTTTGTTACCCCATATGAATTTTAGGATTCTTTGCTCTATTTCTGTAAAGAACGTCACTGGGATTCTGACTGGGATTTTGTTGAATCTGTAGATTGTTTTAGGTAGTATGGACATTTTAACTATGTTTATTCTTCCAATCCGTGTGCATGGAATGTCTTTCCATCTCTTTATGTCGTTGTCAATTTCTTTCAGGAAAGTCTTGTAGTTTTCATTGTATAGGTCTATCATTTCCTTGGTTAAATTTACCCCAAAGTATTTTATTTTTTTTATGGCGATTGTGAATGGGATTGTGTTTTTGAGTTCTTTTTTCTGTTAGTTCGTTGTTAGAGAATAGAAATGCTACTGATTTATGTGAGTTGATTTTATACCCTGCAACTTTGCTGTAGTTGTTGATTATTTCTAATAGTTTTCCAATGGATTCTTTGGGGTTTTCTGTATATAAGATCACATCTTCTGCAAACAGTGAGAGTTTCACTTCTTCATTGCCTATTTGGATTCCTTTTCTTTCTTTTTCCTGCCTAATTGCTCTGGCCAAAACCTCCAGTACTATATTGAATAAGAGTGGTGAGAGTGGGCAACCTTGTCTGGTTCCTGTTCTCAGAGGGATGGCTTTCAGTTTTTTCCCATTGAGTATGATATTGGCTGTGGGTTTGTCATATACAGCCTTTATTATGTTGAGGTACTTTCTTTCTATGTCCATTTTATTGAGAGTTTTTTTTATCATAAATGGATGTAGGATCTTGTCGAACGCTTTCTCTGGGTCTTCAGATGATCAAGTGGCTTTTCTTTCTCATTTTGTTAATGTGGTGTATCATGTTGATTGACTTGCGGATGTTGAACCATCCCTATGTCCCTGGTATAAATCCCACTTGATCATGGTGTATGATATTTTTAATGTATTGCTGTATTCAGTTTGCCAAAATTTTGTTGAGGATTTTTGCATCTATGTTCATCAGTGATATTGGCTGGTATTTTTCCTTCTTTGTGTTGTCCTTGTCTGGTTTTGGGATCAGGGTGATGTTGGCCTCATAGAATGTGTTAGGGAGTGCTCCATCTTCCTCAGTTTTCTGGAACAGTTTGAGAAGGATAGGTATTAAATCTTCTTCGAATGTTTGGTAGAATTCTCCAGAGAAGCCATCTGGTCCTGGACTTTTATTTTTGGGGAGGTTTTTGATTACTGTTTCAATTTCTTTACTTGTAATTTGTCTATTCAGATTCTCTATTTCTTCTTGCTTCAGTTTTGGGAGGTTATAAGTGTCTAAGAATTTGTCCATTTCTTCTAGGTTGTCCAATTTGTTGGCATATAGTTTTTCATAGTATTCTCTTATAATTTTTTGTATTTCTGTGGTATCCATTGTGATTTCTCCTCTTTCATTTCTAATTTTATTCATTTGAGTCTTCTCTTTTTTTCTTAGTGAGCCTGGCTAAGGGTTTGTCAATTTTGTTTATTTTCTCAAAGAACCAACTCTTTGTTTCATTGACCCTTCTACTGTCTTTTTTTGTTTCAGTTTCATTTATTTCTGCTCTAATTTTTATTATTTTCCTCCTTCTACTGATTTTGGGCTTTGTTCTTCTTTTTCTAACTCTTTTAGGTGTAGCTTGAGATTGCTTATCTGAAATTTTTCTTGTTTATTGAGGTGAACCTGTATTGAAATGATTTTCCCTCTTAGGACCACTTTTGCTGCATCCCAAATGAGTTGGTATGGCATGTTTTCATTTTCATTTGTCTCCACTGGTTGTTCAGTAGCATGCTATTTAATCTCCACATTTTTTCCCCTTTCCCAGCTTTAGTCTTGTAGTTGATTTCTAGTTTCATAGCATTATGGTCAGAAAAGAAGCTTGATATTATTTCAACCCTCTTAAATTTGTTGAGGCTTGCTTTATTTCCCAACACATGGTCTATCCTTGAGAATGTTCCATGCACACTTGAGAAGAATGTGTAACCTGCTGTTTTTGGATGGAGTGTTCTACATATAGCTATTAAGTCCACCTGGTCTAATTTTTCATTTAATTCTACAATTTCCTTCTTGACTTTCTCTCTGGATGATCTATCCATTGGTGTTAGTGAGGTGTTAAGGTCCCCTACTGTTATTGTATTGTTGTTTATATCTCCTTTCAGTTTTGTTAATAGTTGCTTTACATACTTTGATGCTCTTCTGTTGGATGCATATATATTTATAAGTGTTATGTCTTCTTGGTGGAGAGTCCCTTTTATCATTATAAACTGCCTCTCTTTGTCTCTCTTTACCTATTTTGCTTTGAAGTCTATTTTGTCTGATATAAGTATGGCGGCACTTGCTTTCTTATGTTCATTATTAGCTTGGAGAATCATCTTCCATCCCTTCACTCTGAGTCTGTGTTTGTCTTTGGGGCTGAGGTGTGTTTCCTGGAGGCAGCATATTGTTGGGTCTTGTTCTTTAATCCATCCTGCCACTCTGTGTCTTTTGATTGGAGAGTTCAATCCATTTACATTTACAGTGATTATCGAAATGTGGGGGCCTAATACTGCCATTTTATCACTTGTTTTCCAGTTCTCCTGCATTTCCTTTGTTTCTCTTTGTTTTAGGACTACTGATTCAGGTAGGTAGTTTTCTATATTGGCTTTCTTCTTATTTGTAATTTGTGTCTCTATTCTTGTTATTGGCTTAGTGGTTACCATGTGGTTTGTATAAAACATCTCATAGATGAGATAGTCCATTTTCTGATAGCCTCTTATTTCCTTAGATTAAGCTGTCCATCCCTTTCCTCTTCCCCTTCTAGGTTGTTATTGTCAGATCTTTTTTTTCTTCCTTCTTGTGTTGTGAGTTTGTGGTTAAAATGACAAGATTATATTTATTCTTGGTATTTCCCTTCCTTTTATCTTTAATGTTATACTAACCTGTTTGCTAACCTGTTCTGATGGAGATCTGCAATTTTCTGATTTTGTCTTTCTACTTATCTCCTTTGCTCTGGGTTTTGTAATCCCTTTCCTTTTTTTTCAGGTATGAGGGTCTTCCTGAGCATTTCTTGTCGGGGGGGGGGGTCTTGTGGCAATGAACTCCCTTAACTTTTGTTTATCTGGGAAAGCTTTTATTTCTCCATCATATTTGAAGGATATTTTCACTGGATAGAGTATTCTTGGCTGCAAGTTTTTGTCCTTCAGAGTTTTCAATATATCACTCCACTCTCTTCTAGCCTGTAAGGTATCTGTTGAGAAATCTTCTGACAGTCTGATGAGGGTTCCTTTGTAGGTTATTTCCTTCTGCCTTGCTGCCCTTAATATTTTCTCTGTCATTGACTTTTGCAAGCTTCACTACTATAGGCCTTGGGGTTGGTCTTTTTACATTGATAAAGTTTGGAGATATATTAGCTTCTGTCACATGGATTTCCATCTCTTCCCCAGGTTTGGGAAATTCTCAGCCATTATTTCTTTGAACAGACTTTCTGCCTCCTTCTCCTTCTCTTCTCCTGGGATACCTATAATCCTTATGTTGCATTTCCTAATTGAGTCAGATATTTCTTGGAGAGTTTCTTCATTTATTTTTAGCCTTAGTTCTCTTTCCTCCTCTATCTGAAGCATTTCTATATTCCTATCCTCCAAATTGCTAATTCTGTCCTCCATATTATCAACTCTACTGTTCAGAGAGTCCAGCTTTTTCTTGATCTCCTCCACTGTGTTCTTCATCTCCAACACTTCTAATTGTTTCTTCTTTATAGTATCAAGCTCTTTTGTGACATAGTTCCTGAACTCATTGAGTTGTCTATCTGTATTCTCTTTTAATTCATTGAAGTTTTTAATGATAGCTATTTTGAATTCATTGCCATTTAGGTTATAGATTTCAGTGTCTTTGGGATTGTTTTCTGGGTACTTGTCATTTTCCTTCTGTCCTGGAGATTTAATATATTTTTTCATAAGGCTTTATGACGTGTATTTGTGCCTCTGCATAGAGACAGAATTTGGTTACTGCTTCCACTTGCTTCTACTTGTGGGGAGGGGGCAGCAGCTGTGTAATTTGTGCTGACAAGGATTCCTGTCAGCTGTTCCTGACCAAGCCTGGGCCCCTCCTTGCGATCACAGTGGCCCTGTGAGGTCTCCTGTCAGCTGGGGGAACAATCGCAAGGGGGCCTCAGATTGCTGGTGCCTGCTCTCGCAGACCACCCAGACACGCTCCCTCCTTAGGGCCTGCAGCAGTATTATGGGCTTTCACAGCAGCCAGGAGCAGGTTCACCTAGACTTGCAGCTCTGCCACTGTCAGGTCTCACAGGATCTCACTTTTCCACTCTGGGCTGCAGCAGAGCTATGGGTATCTAATGCAGCCTGTGGTTAGCTCACCCAGCCACGCCACTTTTGCCCCATGCCTCCCAGTCTTTCTGTTTGCTGGGCAGGGCCTCTCTACTAAGGCTGAGTAGAGGCTTTCCCTGTGGCTGCTGTGGACTGTGGATTTTCCCCTTGGACCAAGGAGCAGTCACACTGAGGCTCCAAATTGTCACTGCCTGCTTGTGTGGTCCCACTGGGTCACCCTTGCCCCCTCAGGGCCTCAGCAGGGCTGTGTCTATTAAACGTGGCTGGTGGGTTGTTCAGCTGGCCAAGCCCCTTTTGCCCCAGGCCCTCCCAGCCTTTGCAATTGCCAGGTGGGGCCTCTCCACTAAGGCCGAGTAAAGGCTTTCCCTGCAGTTGCTGTGGGACTGTGGTTTTTCCCACTGGACTAAGGAGCAATCACAGGGGGCTTAGGGCTGCAGTCACCTGTTTCTACAGTCGAGCCACCGATGCGCACACATGCCTGGCCTCAGTGCCATGGCGATGCTATGAGAGTGTCAGCCGGGAGAGAGTTGCTTGCAGGTACTAGGCTGTCTGTGGGTCAGAGAGTTTTCACCTATCTCCACCTCCTCCCGGGGGGAAGTCCATCCACCTTCCACTGTATAGCAGCGTGGGTCTCTCAGGCATCCCTAGGTGCTGTGTGGATATCTTTTGTTGCATGCTGAATGTCCAATTAGTTGTAGTTCGAAGGGGGAGAGACAAAGAAAACTGCTCACTCTGCCATGTTGCTGACGTCACCAGCCTAACTCATTTTATAAAGCATATATAAGCCAGATTTCAAAATTGGATAAGAAGCACAAGAAAGCATCTTCTATACCAGCAAGATCCAGCTGAAAAATGTAATATAAAATAAGATGCTATTTACAATAGCAGAAAGGTAATAATGCATCTGAGAATGAACCTAAGAAAAAAGAATGTCATAGAGAAAATTTTTAAACTCTATTAAATGACATAAGTGATTCTGCATAAATGAAAAAATATACCATGTTCATGGATGGAAAAATTCAAAATTATAAAGAAGTTGTTCTCTCCCAAATTAATCTGCCTACTGTAATTTCAATGTTTTCAAAGTAATATTTTAAGGTTCTAAATATTACATAGAATAAAGGTCTGTAAATAGTACAGCAATTTTGAAAATAATGAATAAATGGCAAGAAGGAGGAATGAGAGGAGAGAAGTAGGACAGGTCTCACTGTACTGGATATTTAGTATATAACATAAAGCTGTAATAATTAATATATTGATATACCTAAAAAATATGTAAAGGTAGACTGGAGACAGTAGGATCAGCTGCAATCTCAGATGATTGCAATAGTGCAGGCAAAGAATGATGAGGCTTGGTACTATGTTGATAGAACAGCAGTGGGAATAGCATGGCAGGGGTGGCTATGAGATGTAGTTCGTTAAACTGTCAGGAGGAGTTTCTGACTGAATGGATTTGGGGGTTAAGGAAAAGAGAAGGCTGAGTTGTATGACGGGAGTGGAGGCTGGCAAGATGGATTAGGGACAGACTGTGCAGGACTTTTATATGAGTAAATCTTAGAAAGGTTAAGTGTGGGGGCAGCACAGAGGATGAACTGGAAAAGAAAGAGACCACTTAGAGAAATTAGAGCCCAATTGGAGAAACACCCATTAAACTATTACTATAGACTGAAGGGCTGAACTAAGACTGGGGGAATTGGGATGGGAAAGAGTTAGACACAGGAGATATCAAAAATATTGAGTCTGAATGATTTGCTAGATTAGTTGAAAGTCTATGGGGAAGGGAGGGAAAAGTTCAAGGAAACTGAGTTTTCTAGTTTTGTTAGGAGGTAAGTGACAGCAGCATTAACCAAGATAGGAAATTCAGGGGGCACTGTTTTAGCCAGAAATTAGTTTAATTTTGAATATGCAAGTATGGATGCTTCCAATTACACATGTCCAGTGGGTAATTAGAAATGTAGGTCCAGGCGCCAGCCCGGTGCCATAGCAAAGTCTGCACTTTCCATTTCAGCGGCCCAGGGTTCTCTGGTTTGGATCCCAGGTGCAGACATGGCACCACTTGGCAAGCCATGCTGTGGTAGGCATCCCACATATAAAGTAGAGGAAGATGGGCACGGATGTTAGCTCAGGGCCAGTCTTCCTCAGCAAAAAGAGGAGGATTGGCATCAGATGTTAGCTCAGGGCTAACCTCCCCCCTCCCCCCAAAAAATAAAGAAATGTAGGTCTGGAATTTAAGAGAGAGGTTAGGGCTGAGAACATAGAATTGAGATTCAGCAGAGTTTGGGAAAGTAATTGAAGCCATGGATATGACTAAGACTTCACAGAAAATGAATACGAAAGGTTAATATCAAGTAGTTAAGTTCTCTGGGAGTCCGTGGTCTGAAGGCAGAATCCGGTCATGACTTTGAAGGGTACAGGGAATACTGGGAAAAGTGAGCCACATTTGGCAACTGTCAGATCGCATCTGCTTTTGGTGGCGTGGTTTCCTCACTGACTGACAATCGGAATACATAAATATATGTAACACAACAAACAGACAAATCCACTCTGCACAGACTTGCCTAAATATTTAGACACAGCCAAGCAGTGAGAGAAATTATTAAGAAATTGAAATTCTAGTCACTAAAGGTGATCAGTGAAACAGAGAACAGCTTTCATTCCAACCTGACTCTCGTCATCAGACCTGTGGTTGATTTGTCACTTCTGGAATGAGGAAACGACAGTTCAACAAACGTGGAAGTTTCTCTCTCTATTTAACTGATTGTGTGTACCTTATCCCACAATCCTCCTTTGGTGACTTTTCTTCTCATGGCATCCCACTGTGAGAGGGTAGAATGGGGAAGTGAGCAAATGGCTGGGCACAGGTATAGGTAAAAGTATACTAAATTTGGCATCAGGAGACTGAGTTCAAGTACCAGCTCTACTGGTTACTACTTACCAGTAGATAGGTAGTAGATACTACCTACCAGTATCTAGTAGATACTATCTACTAGTATCTATATCTATCATGTGTCACAACCTCCCTGAACCTATATAAGAACACTATGCCGTTCCTGATCTACTACCTTACAGGGCACATGAGAGTCAAGAGCTAACGCACATCAGTGGTTTTCGAATTGTAGTCTTCTGGCTTCCAGGCTTCCTCAGCGGTCCCTCAGGAGCCACAGCCATAAGGGGGAGGGAAGCTGGGAGTTATCACTGGGGGCAGGGCTCTGGTGCCCCCATGCCTGTCTACACCAGAGCAGCTCCATTTTTATCTGCTTTATATACTAAAGTTCCAAAGGAAATTTTGTTTGAAACTTTGTATCTGCTGCTAAAAACATCCTTGAAAACCACTAACATATGTACACGAAAGGGCCACACATAAACATGAATTATTATTATTAAAAGGTAAATTCACTGCCCTGGATAAATGCTGGATGAAAAAGAACACATATCTGAAATGAACTTTTTGGATTATCTGTGCTCTGCAATTTCTGATGTCCCCTCCTGAGCTTCATCATCAGATAATTAAGAATTCAGCATATGCAAATTTTTACTACAATAATTATAACTTGGCTACCAGTACCACCCTGAATTACATCTCCTATAAGACCACAGACTTACTTATCTTGATTATCTCTACAGATCAGGTGCTGAGTAGCCACGTAAGGACTGCCACCATCTTCCACTGATCCAGGTTTAATCATGATCCCCCATCCTGCAGCCCAGTGGAAGTGTTGGGAAGAGACAGTGTCCCAGCTGTTCCCCACTGTGGAGACATCATTCAGGACCGTGAACTGCCCCATCAGCCCAGAGTTCCTGTGGGAGAACTCAATTTTCTTCCAAGTTTTGGCACATCATTCCACACCATTGGACAAGGCTCTATCACAAAAGAGGGTCCCAGACAGGAGAGGCACAGCTTCGCTTTTCTGCAGGCAGATCGTTAATGACTTACTCTGGTGTGTTTTAATAGGATTCCCAGGAGCCCAGGATCTGAATTGTCTGTAGTGTTAATCTGCTGAATAAAAGGAAATTGGTTAACAAAGGAAAAATTTCTGACCCCCTCTAGTTTTAAGAAGAGCGGCATAAATCCTGACCAGATGTAGTGACCATGGAAGCTGGAAGCAGTTAATTATTATTCATGTGTAAGAATATGATGGGTTAGCCATGGGTCCCTCCTTTTCAGCAAAGCACCCAAGAAATGCCAGTCAAGAATAAAGGGAAGATTCAATTTCAGAAAGCTCTTAAATTCTTAATTATCCTAGCCTCGGAAGACTGCGGACCTTTCAATCAACATCTCTCCAAGCTGTAGCTTTTGTAGTCAACTTCCTTCTCTTAAGTCTGCTTCCGCCTCCTCAGGGATGTATCACACAGCAGCTTGGCTCTCTTCAAGCATTGCTTTCTCTAATGCCACCTGGTCCTCCAGCCAGGACACTGGGAGGAAGGCTTGCAGATTTTTTTTCCATTTCTACTCAACCTGGGAAAAGGGAGGATTGGAACAGTGTTTCCTAAAGTCATGTTCCAGGTTTGGGTGGCCTCTATCACGGTAGGACAATGAGAAAAGTTTTGGGTCTCTAAATGGTAAACAGGATGTTATATAGGAGCTAAAGGGAAATTCCAGAATCCTTCATCTGTCCAAGCTGGAGCAGGAAAGAGACACAGAACCCTGTTGCCTCCTAGAAAAGCCAGAGGATCCCACCTCCTGTCAGCTTGCATCATTGAGGTTTGGAGTGAGGACGATGTAACTGAAGGGTAGGGCCCGAAGACCATGGCCCATACTGGCAGACCTCATTTGGGAACTTACTAGGAACTTTCAGCTGCTTCTTCAGATAGCTTAACAACACAAGAATTGCCACAGGAGCCCCAAACATGATTCACCCAGCCTAGAATTTGCTTTATCATGAAAATTCTGGAGGTGTATTATGGGAAGGCATGCTGCCTGCAAAGCCTCAGACCCCAATGTTCTTAGTATCCAGAATGAGTATTTCTAAGAGCAAAATCTCCATAATTTAGAAGAGCCCTTCTGCACTATGGCCTGAGGAGAAGAAAAGGAAATGCGGGAGAAAACAAGTATTTGTGGAAAATCTGTTTTGTACAAGGCCCTGTGATAGATGCTTTTACATACAGCACTTTTAAAGCTCTTAACAGTCTTATGAATTAGGTATTATTACTCCCCATTTTCTAAATGAGAAAACTGAGAATCGGAGATGTCAGACACTGTGCCCAAGGGTACATCACTAATACGGAGTGGAAGGAGTTTCTCTCTCCATCCATGGTGTTCAAATAACTGATCACCAAATCCTATTGGTTCTGCCCCTTAAAGGAGTCTCAGTCAGTCTCCTCTTAGCCAGTCTTATCACCATGAGGTTAGTTCAGTCTGGACCATTGCGATGACCACTTAGCTGGTCTCCCAACTTCTCTCACTACCCCTGGCTTTCTCTGCCCCACCTCTCGTCACCACCCCATCCTCTGCACTGGCCATATTTTCCTTTCTCAAATACAGAGCTGATCGGATTACTCTACTGCTTAGAAACCTTCCGTGACTCTGACATCTGTGGGATCCTTTGTGTGACTTTTGAGGCCCTCCATGGCCTGGTTCCTGCCAGCAACTCCAGTCTCTTCTCTGGCCACACCCATTCTAACCTTAAACTCCACGCATGTTCAATTCTCTTGCAATCCTCCACCATGGCATGCTGTTTCATGCCTTGGTACGTGCTGTTTCCCTGAACTACGATGCCCCTCCCACCTACCCTAGACTGTCTTAGTAAAGTCTTTTTTCTCCTTTAAGTCCCAACTTAGAACATCACCTCCTCTGAGAAGCCTACCTGGATACTCAGAGGCTTAGAAGCTCCTGCCCCACTGCAGTACCTCTTAAAGATGTCCTTTATAGCAGTGATGGCATTATATCATAATTGGCTCTTTAAGGATGTGTCTGTATCCTCACCAGACTGAGCTTTTTGGGGACAGTTATTATGTCTCTTTTCATCCATTTACCCCTCACACTTAACACAGTGTTTTGCCCATAGTAGGCACTAAAAAAGAACTTGTTGAATAAAATGAATTAAAGAGTGAGATTTTTAAAAACTCTTTGAATGAAATAGATGAATAAATGAAATTTTAGAAAACCAGATATCTCTCACTGAAAAGCTGTACTGAATCTTGAATCAATACTAGAATGTTAGAGTTCTCTTGCAAACACAAAAGGAATAGGAAAATTAACTATAGAACAAACTTGATATGTAAAATTTGAATTCAAAACAGATAAGGTAATATTATCCATTTCAGTTTGCAAAAAGCATATGAAGAACTGTGATAAATTATACTGTAATATTTCACACTTTTCAAAGAATACTTATATATTTTATTTCATTTGAACATAACAGCAACCCAGTAGGGTAAAGCAGAGGAGGTATTTATTATCCCCATTTTTCAAATGAGGAAACTAAGGATCAAAGAGGTTAAAGTGACACACCCATACTTATACAGAGGCAGAGATAGGACAGAACCCAAGAATCATGAGTGCAAGTTTAGAATTCTTTCCTCTCTACCAGATGACCTCTGAGAGCAGGCTTTCATCATTCAACTGATGTTGAAAATATACGATGATTTCTAGTTGACAGCTCTGACAGACTTGTCAAATCCCTTTCTGACAATAGGCAATAGGGTCCCAGGCACCTCAAGACCCAAAGTGGATAATTCCTTCAGAGTCAAGACTCCACTCTCTCAATCTTCCTAGCAAACAGTTGACACAGGGGTTGATTTGACTGCTCCATTGTCTCAAGCTTTAGAATCATCTTTCTGAAGACTGTGGCCAGAGAGGGTAGGTAGGGCAAGGACAGGCAAGGGTGGGGACAGAAAATAGTGAAGGGAAGTAGAAAGAGGCAGACAGACCTAGGGTCAAACTCCAACTCTACCTAGCTGCTTGTCCATACAGATATCCAGTTGTTCCAGCACCATTTGTTGAAAACACTTTTTTTCTCTGTTGGTTTGTTTTGGTGCCTTGTTGAAAAACACTGGAGTGTATGTATAAATGGTCTATTCTTACGTACTCTATTGGATTCCCTTGATTGATTTATTTGTCTCTCTTAACACACTGTCTTGATAGTGGAGCTTGATAGTAAGTCTTGAAGCCAGTTTAAGTTCTCCAAGTTCTCTTGTTCTTTTTCAGCAATTTTTGGGGCACTCTAAATTCTTTGCATATAAATGTGAGTCAGTCTGAGAATTGCTACAAAAAACCTTGATGAGATTATGATTGGAATTGTTTTGAATCTATTAATCAATATGGGGAGAATTAACACCTTAACAATGTTGAGTCTTCCAATCCATAAACACATTTTATTTAGGTCTTTCAAAATTTCTCTTAGTCATCTTTTGTGGTTTCCAGTGTAGAGGTCTTGCACATCTTTTGTTAAACTTATTCCTAAGTATTGTGTTTTTTGCTGTCATTGAAAATGGAGTTACAAGTTTTAAAAGATTTTTCATTTTCCAGTTCTACCTACAAACAGCAAACGTGAGCTTATCCTGGAGTTAATAAGGCTTAAGCATCAGAGTCCTCCCTTGTGAAGACCCTTTGCAAGACTTTTGGAGCTACCCTAGTTGTTATGTAATCATAATTTTGTATTATTTTTCTTAAATGGGATCCCCTAAATTGTAAGACATTCAGACAATACAAAACTTAGATCTGTCCCCTAATAGATGATCTGATAGTAATGTTCTTGATCTTTCTAAGATCCTCAGTCTTCTTATCTGTAAAATTGAGATAATGATATCTACCTCCTAGGATTATATTGTTTTATTGTGATAAAATATGCATAACAAAATTTACCATTTTCAAGTGTACAATTCAATGGCACTAGGTACACAATGTTGTATAACCATCACCACTACCTAGTTTCAGGACTTTTTCATGACCCTAAAAGGAAACCCTGTACCCAATAAGCAATTACACTCCCTTCTGCCTGCCTCCAGCCTCTAGTAATCATTAACCATCTTTCTGTCTGTGGATTTGCCTATTCTGGATATTTCGTATAAATGGAATCATGCAATCTGTGGCCTTTTGTGTCTGGCTTCTTTCACTTAACATAATGTTTTCAAGGTTCATCCATGTTGTAGCATGTATCAGTACTTGATTTCTTTTTATGATTGAGTAATATTCCATACTAAATACTATGTTTTGTTTAACCATTCATCTGTTGACATACATTCGGGTTGTTTCCATTTTTGGTTACTGTGAATAGTGTTGCCATGAACATTTGTGTACAAGTTTTTATTTAAATGCCTCTTTCCAATTCTTTTGGTTGTACATAAACCCAGGAGTGGAACTGCTGGCTCATATGGTAATTCTAGGTTTAACTTATTGAGGAAACGCCAAACTATTTTCCCTCCTAGGGTTATTTTTAGGATCAGATGAGCCTACACATTTGTCAAGTTTTTAGTATAGCGCCTGGCACATAGCAAGACTCAATAAATCACTGCTAAAAGATATGATCAAAATTATACACAAGTTATCAGCAATAGAGTACGTTTCTTGTAAAATATGTCGTGTGTAGGAGGGAACAATTAGTCCCTATTCCTCACCTTTTTGCATAGAGGGACTGCCATTAGAATAACATTCCAAGCCTCTTGCTCCATCCCTTTCCTTACTCCTTCCAGGGAAAGAGGAGCGACTTTCGTTCCGGAAGACCAAACTTGGTGTGCTTATATCAACCCATTTCATTCTTCCTTTGGGATCTACATGTACTCAGCCTCCTACTCTGCCATGCCATGAAATCTAAAGGGGAAAAGAGAAGTCTGAGGCTGTTTAGCTCTGACTGAGGCTACCATAGCAGCGTGGTGGGCAAATTTAATCTGAGACATACTGCTAGCAAGCACACTTGCTAACAGATCTAAACCATCTTCTCCCAACACCTTCTTCATGAGTAACAGAGATTATATTTTTGATTTACATCTGCCTGACCCCTGTGTGTCTTACACAATTGGTTCTGTCAATGGGAAGGACAGCAATATTATATATTGCCCACCCCCCAAAAAGCCCTGAACATATCCCGAAAAATTAACAAGCCTGCTTCTAATTCCTAAGTTCTTCTACCTCAAAGATAAATAGGTTAAAAGACAAACTATAAATTGAGATAAAATATAATGAGTGACTGTTGGTGTTTTTTCAGAGAGTTTTTTATTCTTTGATCTTGGAAAAGTTAGAATTAAAATGGAAAGGCTTTGGGCTATTCTGTGGTATTGTTATAGTAAACCTTGATATAGAAAATGTTTTGTAAGCAATTCTCCATTGTGGCGAGGCTTCATTTCAGAGTCTCCATATTCTTAAATTACCTTGAGATAGCATTTGTTTTCATTTTTACACTTAATATACCATAGCATCACATTCATTCTTTTCCCTTCTGGGGTGAGTGTGGAATTGATAAGTAGTGAATTTTTTTATTTCAATTCAATAAACATTTATTTAACACCTGCTATGTGCCAGGCACTGTGCCAGACATTTTGGGGCAGACCAAGACGAACAACCTTCAGTTTCATATACTAGAAGCTTTCAGTCTCGTAGCAAACGAAGGAAGATACTTACATAAGCAAATACACAGCATAATTTAGCTGATCTGGCTTTAAATGAGTTTTAGCCATTTGGTTTAGATGATTAAAATCTAATACATTTCATCAAAGGAAATTGGATTCAAAATTTTCATTTCATTACTACTCCCATGTTGGTTATCCTCCCTTCTGTCAGGCTCAATTCCTCTCTCCCTTTGGAAAATGACATGTTTCCTATAGTTGCAAACACATCATGACCTATTCAACAAATAGTTTATTTCATCGTTATGAACCAGTTCTCTAAGTAGCTTAACTGTTCAGTTTTTGCTGCTATTTCTCAAGCAGGTGGCAGGCAACATCAGGCTGATGAATGAAAAAGCTAATGAAGAAATAGAATCCTGGACTGTGACCAGAAAACCTGAATTTTAATTTCATCTCACCTATCTCCCTTAGAAATTCCTTTTCCCAAAGCCACTTCCCAGGGTGCTAGCTTACACTGTCTAAATTTACTTGACAGGTAGATTGAGAGGAGTAGAAAACAATGACATCAAGAACATCTATGTCCAGGCAAACCTAAGTATGAATGTATCCTCAAGGACAGCTATAGGTATGTTTAAGGCCCAAAGGAGAGGCAGCTGTAGCTACATGATTTAAGATGGGGCTTTGAAGCCAGACTGCACGGCCTCGAATCTTGTCTCTTTCCCTTACCAGCTATGTGACCTTGGGTAAGTAAGGTGACTTAATGTACTCATCTGTAAAATGAGGATAACCATAGTGTCTGCTTCATTTTGTTGTGGGGAATAAAAGTGAATCACTATTTGCATGTGTGTGGACCAGTGCCTGGCACATGGTAAGGACTCAGGCACATCAGTCGAAACTCAGTCACAAGTGTGGAACCCAGAAGGAGGGATGAAAACAGAGCCTTCAAAGGACACAAAGAGGGCAGAATGAGGTAGAACAGAATGAAACAAAAGAATGGGCAGGATGAAGGGAAAGTTATAGGATGGAAAAGAATACAAGGCAAATGCCTGGCTCAGAGGGAGGTGATGACCCTCTGCAGAGTTGGAAGGAAAGGACCAAAGCCCTTCTGCTTCCTGTTCCATGTGACCTTGTGCAACTCACATGACCTTCCTGCTCCTCTGACTCCTTCCCTGCAAAACAGACGAGAGGCAATAGAACATCGTGGTTACACACCAGCATCACCACTAACAAGCTATGTGACCTTGGGCAAGTCACTTAACTGCTCTGGGCCTTAGTTTCAACGGTTCCATGAGGATACCAATAATGACTACCTTATAGGTACTACGGGGTCAGGGAGGGTGTGTTCAAGTCAAGAGTTCTCAGGATGTCAGTTTGTATATAAAGGCATTTTGTAAACTTCAAAGGAATCCACCCCCATAAAAATTAGAGATTATTGTGGCCTTCAGATTCATTTACCATTTTTCATTTAGGCAGTGATATGGCCTGAACATTTTCTTTCTCTCCTCATCCAACTGATTTTTGAAACTAATTGAGAATCTCGGTCAGTGGAGAGATTTCATAGCTTCTATCCTATCTGTGAGCTGACTTCCTGGCTAATTCTCTCCCTCTGGATAGCAGTAAAAGCAAGAACCACTGCCAGGACAGCTCTTATCAAAATATTTTAGCACTCCTGCATCTGGTGCTGGCCATAAAATAGAAGTGAAGAAACACTTATGTAAAGCTTTCGGAGCTGTGAAGGAAAAAGAGAGCTCTTATTTTATTGGCTCTGGTTCATGCATCTCCAGGACAGGAAGGAAAAAATAACTTAAAGATTCAAACCAAAAAGGCATTCAGTGAAAGAAACTTAAAGATATGACATGAGCATCAGCAACTAAGATAAATAAGGGAGGAAAAAAGAGTGAATGCTGTTGAGTGAATTCTCTTTCCCTTGGGCTCTGTTTAGCTCTGTGTACCGAGTAAACTAATGAGCTGGGCCAGTGGGAGAACTCAATGATCCATGTGCTAACAAATCAGCTTTCCACGCAATCCTTCCCAGGCTTGCCCAACCACTGCGCTGGTGGCCCACATCCACGCCAACGAGTTTCCCAGGACCCAAACCACTTCTTCCTCCCACTTTTTTCTGCAGTCCAGTCTTTCTGTCTCAGCCCTTCTCGTGATCAGATAGGAAATGGATAAGAAAGACAGCATGCATTTAATATTTATCAGGCATCTACCATGTTCCAGACGCCGAGCTAAGATGTGGGGTATGAAGATAAATAAGACAAAAGCCCTGTACTCAGGAGTTCTCTGAGTGATGGAAGAAACAACTATAATGCGATGTGGCAAGAACTAGCATGGGGGATGCCCTGGAGCACAGATGGGGGATAACACTCTCTGAAGGTGGTGGGAAAGGCAGAAGCTTTAACTAGGCATTTCTTATATCAATCATCTCATATAGTCCTTGTTTATCCCTTATGAGGGAGGCATTATTTTTATCACTTTATAGATTAGAAAAACGAGGCTCAATGTAGTTAAGTAACATACTCAAGGTCACAAGTTATTGAATCTAAATCTGACTCCAAAGCCTCTATTCTTCCCAGTAAATTTGTGTTGCTGGCATCAGAAAAGATGATAATGCTGGTGAGATTCAGAGGAAAAGACAAAGGGTAGGAAAGAGACCCTAGACAAAATGGTGGGGAATATGTGGCAGAGAGGGAGGGTAATTGGGAAAAACAGGGAAGAGTGAAGAGAGAGATTATATGAAGAAAGAGAGAGGGAAGCAGTGGTATGCTGAAGGATGCCCTTACTGGCTCCCCTATTCAGGAATCTTACTAGCTGGTTGTCAGACATTCATTGCTTGATCTGCCATAGTGGGAGAATTTATAGACCAGAAATTGCCAAATGTTACAAATCAGTGTCTTTTTTCCCTCAAAAAAGCCAGTTTATGAGCACACCACTGGAGGGAAGGCATGGGAGAGAGTGTGGATGGTCACTGAAGCATTTACAAATAGTAAATATCTTTGAAGGGATGGGAAACTGAAGTCTCAAGTGGTACACATCCCGTCATTCACATGCCACTATTTCTAGTGATCAGAGAAGAGTTCTGCATGGAGACCATGTTGTGTAAACATTAGCTGACTTTTCCCTCTTTAACGTGCTGTCATGGTCAGAATTCTTTGGATAACGAGTAACAGCAACCAAACTCAAACAACATTGAGCACAAAGGGACATTTATTTGATCAGACTCTCTAACCAGTGAGTCCAGGACAGAATTGGCCGTAGGCATCCCTGAGAGTTAGAAAGGGCTTTCAGTTACCAGATCTAGATCTTTTTCTCCCTCTCCATTTTTTCAACTTTATTCTGGGTGTTTGCCTTATTCTTTCCAATTTCATAGGGTGTTTCTATGCAGAGGAGGTGGGAGTAAGGGAATCTAGAGTGGGAAAGGGAGGAAATGGTCCCAGATATTGTCAAGCTTGCAACATCCTAGCCTGGTGACCCCAGAGGGAAAAGAAAGCTTCTCCCTTCCAGCATCCAACTGTATCCTAGGAAACAACTGTCTTAAGTCCTGGCTTAAGACATCTACCCATGTCTTGGCCAATCACTGTGGCCAGAGGAATGGGATACCCTGATTGGCTAGGCCTAGATGATGTGTGCAGGCTCGAGGCCAGAGAGAGTGAGGTTCTGTTTGGTAGATCCACCTTGTTTAGAGTAGGTCAGGTGGATACAGTTACCAGAAGAAATGGGAAAGGTAAGTCAAGTGGACCAAACCAAAAGACGTCCCTTTATCTACTAACCTTATTTTCAGAAGCATTAGCATTCTGGATCCTTAGAGTACTTAAATGGGGCACTCATGCTACATGGGACAAGGGCACAATCGTTTGACTTCAGGATTATTTCTCTATCAAACTTAATTTCCCACTGCACTTAGAATAAAACCCCAAATCCCATAAGATCCTGCAAGATCTGGCCCTCTGCCTATATCTACATCTCTGACCTCCTTTTGTATCACTCCCTGGCCACCCCAATCCTTCTTTTATTTACTCCACTCCAGTGACACTGGCTTTCTTCCTATTTCTAGAGGAAGTCAAGTTCATTCCCATCTCCCAGATTTCCAACTACTGTTCTCTCTGCCAGAAATGCTGGTCCCTGTGGCTGGCTCCTTCTCATAACTCATCTTAAATCTCACCTTTCAGAAGGACTTTCCTAAACTATCATATGTAAACTAGCTTTTCTCCCATCTCTAAACAACTGCTGTCTCACTATTCTTACTGCATTTGCATCTATCACCATCTCACATTTTCTTTTTCGTGGATGGTTTATTTTCGTTGTTAATTGCTGTCTCTCTCTATTAGAGTGTAAGCTTAATCAGAGCAGGAGCCATGTCTGTCTTATTCACTGCTATGTTCCCTGCTCTAACACAGTGCCTTCTACAGAACAGTGCTAAATAAATACCTGTGGAATTAGTAAATAGATGAAATTGTGTGTATCATGCTGCTCTAAACAGCAGAATGAACTTGGGGCAAGAGAAGAGGTTCAGGCTTTATGTGATGTTAACTCAATTTCCTTGATACAATCCCCCTGTCTTTTATCCTCACTTCCACTCCACTTAAACTGCTCAAAAGTAAATAACGCTCACTTTCTGGCCAAATCTAATGATGTCTCTTAGATGCACTTCATCTTGATCTTTCTGCTGGCTTTGGCACTATTGCCGAACTACTCACTTGATTTTTCTCTTTCTAATATCAAGTTCCACAACTTGATGCTATCTTCCTTCCCCTCCCTACCTCTTCTGCCTTTGCTCATCTCTCCTTTGCTGGCTCCAAGTCTTCCTATTAATCCTGGGTATCCATCAGATCTCAATCTGTTTTATTTGCATATTTATCATCATGTGAACACAGTTCAGCTCAAATGAAACTTCTAGAAACCAAAGATTTACAGGAACCAAAGCTATTAAACCAACCAAGAGTAAGAACCAGAATTCACCAGTCTTATTGCTATAAGCCTATAATAATTTTTCCAGGAAATTTAATATCTAAATCATTTATATACTGACTAGAACAGATTTAGGAGTATTACTAAGCAAGTATCAATCTTTTACAAAATCTAATGTCAGAAGATACGACCTTAATGCAAGAAAAAATCAAAGATGAGGACAAATATCTATGCTTAAAGTTCTTGAGTGCATTCTTGTCCACAATAAGAAAACACTTGTGAGAAAAGCCAGTGTTCAACAAAAGGGGAAGAAATAAAGATAGCTTTAAAAATCATGATTGTTTAAAATAGTTAATGCATGGGAAAATAATCACACTATATTGTCAAATGAAAATGGAGGGCACAAAAAATTTAAATATGCGTACATATACACGTATATATAGAGAAAAATAACAAAGGGCACATTTATTATGGGTAATTTTCAATCACATTATTAGACATTTTTATACTTTTAAAATATTTTCTAAACTGTCTACAATAAGCAAGTATGATTTTATGATACCATTAACTTTTAAAAGAACATATGACTTTGCTTTACTGTAAGTACCTTACATACATTTCTTTGAATATATGATATATTTCTCAGTGTAATTTTTAAAAACATGACTTTGGACCATTTGCAAGGAATGTTTTTTTTTTCTTTTTGTAGTTTTTTTTAAGGAAGATTAGCCCTGAGCTAACATCTGCTGCCAATCCTCCTTTTTTTTCCTTTTTTTTGCTAAGGAAGACTGGCCCTGAGCTAACACCTGTGCCCATCTTCCCCTACTTTATATGTGCAACACCTGCCACAGCATGGCTTGATAAGTGGTGCATAGGTCTGCACCCAGGATCCGAACTGGTGAACCCTGGGCGGCTGAAGGGGAACGTGCGAACTTAACCACTGTGCCACCGCAGCAGCCCCCTTTTTGTAGTTTTTAAAAGAATAAAATTTATATAAAGTTCTGTAGAACCATGTCCCACACAGAGGTGAGAAGTTGACAGTTCTCACATAAACAGGATGGAGTAGCTGTAACGACACCAAGGTTTTGTGCGTCGAACGTCCGGGGTGGAAGAGGAAGTGGCAGAGCAAAGTGTGGAATCAACATTTAAAGTTTCTGTCAGTGCAGCTCGGCTTTGTTTAACGAGTGAAGGAGATTGTTTGTCAGCAGTGGTTTCTTGAGTTTTATGGGCAAGCCTCACGATGAGAAAACAACAGAAATTACAGATGAGGGGATGGATCTTTAATAGACAAGAAGAGCTGATACGTAGAAAAAGGGGTTCCGATTCATAAGTTGAAATGCATCATTTAATTATTAGAGATAATTGGTAAATCTTTACATCCGCTAATGGAATAAAACACAAATTTCATAGTCAGCACAGTTCAGGGGTGTCAAGCTATGAGGATAATGCTTAACAATAAAGAACAGCAGCTAAGTTAATTGACCATTTCCGTTTTTATTAATTGGAGAACTATATGGCAATCATTTAAATTGAAAAGAACTACATTTTGCAGAAAATGCATTTAACCATTCCAGATAACTTTCTTCAGTAAAATATTTATTTTCATCCTCTTATCAGATTATTTTTATTATTGAGTCTTTTTATATTAAAAGCCCAAGCAGTATGCAATACCTCTGGGCCTACATTTTCTTATCTGTAAAATAAGGGTGTTGGTTTTCATACTTCATTCTATGGCAGTGGGGCTACAGGATTTCACAAACGTTTTACCCTATCTTGTAGAAGCTGTTGTTGACATAAGACTGTGATTGTCATCCTTATCTTTGGAGTTCCAACATTTCTTAATCCAACAGCCTAATCGATCTAATTGATAAGCTTTATAAGTAAATAGTACACATTTAAATTTATAAAATAAATTTACGCTGATGTTTTAAAATTGTTTTACTTATTGGGTAGAGTTCCACATAAGATTTTGTTGGGGGAAACATGGCTTAACTGCTTAAACAACAACAAGTTTGAAAACCACTGGGCTAGAGCAGCTTCGAGGCTGTACCCAGTGCTCAGACTCCAAGATCATACACAGGCAGCACCCCCAAGCTTCTAGTTCCACCATGTATTAGATCCAGGCCTTGCCCTGCCCTAGCTCATCACCTCGAACTAATACCTTTGCAGGACCAGGGCCCATTCCCTACACTGCTTGTCACTTTTGAAAAATCACTCAAAGGATCTGATGATCTCTTTACACTTTTGAAACTGCCACACAAGGGAAGAAGTTCGTGCTATGTTGCTAAATGAAGAAAGCAAGCTACAAAGAAATATGAATACTTCTTTCCTACTTAATATGTAGCTGAATCTAGATACATAAATGTTAGATAAATATAGACAGCATTACTGTTATAGATCTTGCTATGCACCATCACTATTTGAAGCACTTTGTGTATACTAGCTCATGTTTTAGCCTCAATCACTCTGTGAGGTAGACAATATTATTATTATCTTCATTTACAGATGAGGAAAACTACACACAGCAATTAATTACTTAACTTACTTGAGGTTATACAAATGCATAGAAAGAATTTTCTGAAAGTATTTGTTGCAAAAGTTGTAAGACAGTGGATGATGTTTGCTCTTTTGCCTGTGTGTAATTTCTAAAAAAGAATTTATACTACTTATGTAACAAAATGACAGGGGAGGTTGTTGAGTCCCCCTGCTCAGTTCTTCTGGAGACGCTCTCATTTGGAGTCTGAGTCGTAGAGGCCTCAGGATCAAAGACCTTGCTCTATTTGGGAATGGGGTAATGACCCATTCAGAGTTGCAGAGGGATCTTTGCATAATATGGAATGGTATCAATTTTTATTCAGTTGGCGGGAAGAAATGGTTACAATAAAATGTCCTTAGAAAGAATCCTTGCCCTTACAGGCTTTCTCCCTTTTACTAAGGGTGAGTCTTCAACCTGCCCAACCAGGCTAGGCTAACTTTGTCAGCGCCATGCCCAGCCCCAGATAAGCCAGCCTTTCAGAAATTATGTCTGCATCCACTTGGCTCCACAAGAATCAGAGATCTGGAGCCAGCTCACATCAGTATTGTGTTAAAGGGCTTTTTTTTTTTTTTTTTTTTTTTGGTGAGGAAGATTGGCCCTGAGCTAACATCTATTGCCAACCTTCCTCTTTTTGCTTGAGGAAGATTGTCACTGAGTTAACATTCATGACAATCTTCCTCTATTTTTTTTAGATGGGATGCTGCCACAGTGTGGCTTAATGAGTGGTGTGTAGGTCCGTGCTTGAGACCAAAACCCAGGAAACCTGGATTGTGGAGCAGAGCTCACGGACTTAACCACTATGTCACAGAGCTGGCCCTGAACTGCTTATGTTTTGTGTGTGCTATTTATCTGCTTTAAGTCTCTGTGTTTAATTTCCCCAATGAGATTGTAAATTCCTGGACATCAGTGATGCTCTGGGAAACAGTTCTTTGCTTTTCCCAGAATGCATTAAGCATGGAAAGTGTTTGATGAATGGTAGTTGAATGAAATGGAATCAAATATGCATAGTAATGGTAGATTTTAGCAATTTGGAATATTTATTTTCTGTTTTAGACCAATGGTCAGCACACTGATAATTAAATCCATCACTTCAAGGTAGTCTCCCATTCAAGAAAGATCTCTTGGCTATATGTTCTAAAATAGAACAACACAAAAAGCCCTGGCTGTACCTGGTTATGCCAGGTCACACTGTGGTGCTATAAGCTACCTTAGAGGACCTGGACTGCAAAGGTGGACCCCATTGACAGTGCTTAACAAACAAAGAACCAAAGGGTCTTCTCTTTCTCTTCCCAATCCTCCTCTTCCTCTTCCCTTCCCCTTTCTGAACAATTCAGCCCTAAAGCCACTGTATAGGACAGAGCAAGGTAGACATCTATTCAGATGGGTGAACTGGTGCTAGATGTCAGAGCCCAAGCAGGATCAGGATGGCTTTATTTGGGAAAAGGGCAGTGGCAGTGATAGGAGATTGGCTACATACAGGGGAGTTGATTGAATCAATCAATATATTAACAATAATGGGAGACAAGTTTCTCACTGTTGCCTAAGAGAGTTACAAATAAGAGAAGGGAGAAAACGAGAATGAACACTGTGGTGCTGAATTGATATTGGAGGCATCAGCGTAAGCTCACAAATTTCAATAACTGTGTACACATAAGGAAATAAACAGATGTAAATATGTTTATGTATGTCTATGTCTGCATATACATGTCTACATAAATATACACATATGTATGTGTATGCACTTAAATACATACATATTCCTTACCCAAACATTTTTCTGACTTTTTATATTTTCAATTCCACAACTACTTCATCTGGGATTTATTTTCATGCACAGCAAGAGATGGGGTGCCACATTTTTTTTGACCGAATAGCCAGCCAGTTTCACCAACACTATTTATTGAATAATTCATCTTTCCCCATTGATCTAAGATCATCCTTTTCCACATATTATGTTGACTGTAAACATCCTAGAAAAGCAACCTTGATCATCTCATTAATAATGAAGCAAGCCAACACGTCTCCGCTTATTCTCCTCTGACATCTTCTTGGGTGTCAATGGCCTATTTCCAACTGAGTGTCCAAAGGATGTCCTTGAGCTCAACACTTCCCAGACTAAACTGCTCCTGCTTGTCCTCAAGTACTCCTGACTTCAGGAAACAACGTCACCATCAGCCTAACTGCCCAATAGGCTCTCAACCACCTCTGACCCTGCACTCCCCTCTCACTAGTAAGTCTCTTCCTCCTTTCCCTCTTCTTCTGCAACTCCTTAGTTTACACTGTCACGACTTTTCCCCCGAGCCACTACAATAGCTTTTAAATGCTTACTTCTTCTATTTCACCCTTCATACTTATTTCTTAATAATGAAGACAAATAATAAACAAATGAGTAATACATAATATTAATAGTAATCTGAGTCTGTCCCTGTAACTGCAGCTCAGGAACCTTCAAGTTTGAGCATCATCCTAAACATCACAGTGGAACATTCAAGGTCACCGCGATTGACCTTCCAGCTGCTCTTTCTTCTACCTGACTTGCATTCTCATCACTCATACTAAACTCCAGTCCTCAAATACGCCAAATACTTCCACAATTTAGTAATTTTTTCCCAGCCTGGAAAATCTATTCTCTTTCAAAAAAACTTTTCTCTTTTAAGGTCCAGCTTAAACACCGCCCTCTTCCATGAAGTGTTTCCCTATGACATAGGGGCTATTACTCTCCCCCTTTAGATTATTCCTCAAGAGTGCTCACATATTTGGTAAGGGACAGAACGGGAATTCAAACTCAGATCTGTGCGATACCACTTGTCCCTAGCACCATGCCTTGCTGAAATATTTGTGCAACTGAAAAGGAGAAGTTTGTACTTTAACAAGACTAAATAGCCTATCTTTTGAGGTGCTGACCAGAGAGGAAAACAATTATGTGTCACTGTTGCAAAAGCCATGACCCCATTTGCTATCTCTATGGTCTCAGAAAGTAGATAGAGAAACTGAGTCTTATACTCAAGTTGGATCCTTGTTCTGAGGGCCCACATTGCTTTATTATGGAAAATCGAACAGAAGGAAACTCACATTTATCGAAGTTGACACATCTACATAATTTACTTTTTAAAATCTTCATGAGAACACTGCAAAGTAGATACTGTTCATTTTTATAGGTGGGGAAACAGACCCGGGGAGAGGGGTTTAAACAACGGTCCACAATCACATAGCTATTTCTGTCATCATGTTTTAAAGGGAACTTTTATAAACACATATATAGAACTTGTATCCATCGAATCATATTAAAATGCGCATGGAGGAGTTGCTATTTAAAGGACTCCTTTAAAAGGTAGATTATTCAATAAATGGTAATTGGATTTACTGATTTGCCATTTGGGGGGAAAAAGACAAGTAAATCTGGATCCTTGTCTCACTTCTTATACCAAAATAAGTTCCAGATGGATCGAGATTTACATGTAAAACATGAAGTCTCAGACATCCTAGAAGAACACTTGGCTGCATATTTTTATAATTCTAGAATGGGCAAGACATTTTAAAATCTAACACAAAATCCAGAAGTTATAAAGGAAAAGACTGACAAATTTGATTACATAAAAATTAGAATTTTGTATAGCAAACTTCAGTCCCTTAAAAGAGAGGCAAGGGGCCGGCCCCATGGCCAGGTGGTTAAGTTCATGTGCTCCGCTTTGGTGGCCCAGGGTTTCACCAGTTCGGATCCTGGGCGTGGACATGGCACTGCTCACCAGGCCATGCTGAGGTGGCATCCCACGTGCCACAACTAGTAGGACCTACAACTAAAATATACAACTATGTACTGGGAGAATTTGGGGAGAAAAAGCAAAAAACAAAAAAAGAGAGAGGCAAAAGGTAGACCTCAGCAAAGGATCACATTGAGGTTTGGAGTCTAATCCAGCTAGTAATATAGGACCGCATGGCCTGGCTTGTCTTCCGTATGTATATCCATCTTGCTTGACAGTCTCAAGTGATAGTAGACAGCCAATCAAAACTAAGATTAGAGTCAGTTTTCTACATCCTGGACTATTTGTTTCTCCCCAGTCTCAAGTTACAACTAATTCACAAATTAGTACTTGGGGATCTTAACATAGGGAAATACATGATATGATTGATACTGACCCTGATATCAGTTTCCCCACATTAAACCCAGCATATATGGGGTTCAAACCAAAACACTCATTCCCTGCTTACTCTTTGGCTTCCTGGCTCCAGAATCCACTATCCTCCATGGAGACAGACACCATCAAGGACAAGCACCTGGATTATCTCCTCTCTGCAAAGAGATACAGGCTGGTGGGAAAGCTGCTGACCAGCAAGGTCATGGGCTCCCTCCTCTCTGCAAGTAGTCTCAAGGCCAAAGACAGGCTGGTGGGAAAGCTCTGACCAGCAAGGCCATATGCTCCCCCTTCCCACCTAAAACCCCAAATAAAAACCCTTCCTTTTAGCTTTTAGGGGAGTTTGGGATTTCAGCGTTAGCTGCCCTCTGCTCAGTGCTGTGCAACAAGAAAATTCCTACTGCTTTCTTCCACCACACCGGATGTCAGAGATTGGCTTGCTGTGCAATGCGTGAGCGAGCTCACTTCAGGTTCGGTATCACGATGCCTGAGGCTTTAAAAATGGAAAGAATGGATGTAATAGTGAAACATGTGGCCTGTTTGACAGTCAGGGCTGATCTGATGAATCTGAGTGACCAGATCCCTAGAGCTCCCTGCCACTCCTTGAAGCTGGGTCCCAGTCACAGAAGAGGGAAGAAAAGCAAGAACGAAAAGGGAGGTGAAATCTGTTTGACTCCTGGTAGAACTGGATTTCTGCACAAGGTACTACTTTGTTATTTTAAAAAGATATTAAGTTGAAGGGTAGCTGTGACTGAATTTATGTGACATCCCTTAGAAAAAAGTTATGGAATGAATCAATTTAGAAAACGTGAGGGACTGGGTTAGAGGCCTATGGTGGAATTTCTGTATATTTATATTGCATTCATATTTGCAAAGCGTGTATCCTCTCTTAAGCTATTTGTTAGGCATGACAAACCTGAGCTTATTGGGGATGAGCAATAGACTTTTTTTTTTTTGTATAGCTGTGTTTTTATTCTCCATAGTCATTTAAGTTATTTTCTAATGAACCTTTTTGGATAATGCTGAAACTTTACTATAGGGAGCTAGGTGTCTAGAAAGGCCATTGACACATCCCAATCTAGTCAATTTTGCTTTGTGACAGAACCTCAGTGCTTGTGGTATGGCTCTGTGTGTGTGTGTGTGTGTGTGTGAGAGAGAGAGAGAGAGCGAGCAGGAGAGTTGAAAGAGCAGCATGATCAAAGAGCTATGCCACTTTGGGGCCCAGGCAGCTTTGTTGTGAGAAATCCTTAACTGAGCGTGACCCTGGGAAGATAAGTGAGGGAATCTTCTCTTTCCCACTTCAAAAAAGATTCCTGAGTCAGTCATAGAAGCCTGAGAATGAGATGTGAGATGAGGAGGAGCCAGTGAGAGCAAGGTGGATCATCACACCTGGAACTTTGAACAAGAGGGAAAGGGAGAGAGATTCCCAACCACGCATGATCAAGGTGGGCAGTTTCTGAGTGCCAGCTGCATCAGCAAGCTGGAGAGGATCTGTACAAACGCTCACAGGAACTCATGGAAACAGTTAAGGAGTGGAACGCAGGAAAGATTGGACTTAACGGTACATGAGCCAGGAGACGGGGAGTGGGCCTTGCAATCTGGGTGCAAATGTCCATGAGGCCTCACAGGGTGGTGGAGTTTCAATATTATCACATGTTAGAGTTCCTTCCAGGATTTTGGTGAATCCTAATGCTGTCCACACATGTAGCAAGGACTAATTATTCCCCATAAGAATTATAATCAGTTTGTATTTGGAAATGACAGTGGTATTGTAGGAGGCCCAATGCATGGAAATAGGTGTGGGTTCTCAGTTTGTTCGGGAGTTCCAGGAAACAGTGAAGAGCCTGAAATTAAAAACACCCAACAGTCTTCTATAAGGACTCCAGAAAAGAATAAAGTGCTTGACAAGTTTCTCAGAAAGTAAGAGAAAGCAAAGGCAGCTTTACTAGAGCTTAATTACTTTGTATCCCCTGGAGAGGTAAGTATCTGGAAGGCCGTCTTTCAGCCCGGCCCTCTCTACCTTGAATACTGAATTTCCATAGAGACTGAGTCTCTTCCTGGATCAAGACAGGCAATGAAGGTCAGACAGCAACAGAGTCCTTGGGTAAAAGATCACCCAGTGAATTTAAACCTAAACAGGCCACCTGCCATGTGCACACAAGCTCATATTCTAGGATAGACAGTGGTGGAAACCATGGGAGGTCAGGGGCAAAAACTGGTGTGTTCTCAAGAATATTACCACAGCACTGGAAAAAACATTTAAACTCTAGGGGAAACCACTTAGACACTGCAAAAATGGCAGGGGCCAGAAGTGAAATAATAACAGCACCAAATACAACCATGACAACAGCTCACATGTACTGATTGCTTACTAGGTGTTAGGCATGGTACAAAGCACTCGACAAGCGTTATCTCATTTAGGAAATTGAAGGAGGTTAATGGAGAGCCTTAAAGGCTGGACATTTGAGGCATATATATCTTAAGTCGCGAGGTACTTCAGTAAGAGTGGCTAGAGGTTTGAGAACTCTTAAGCAGGTATTTGGCAGTGTTATCAACCGTAGAGCTATACTGGCAAAATTGTTAAATCATCATTTAAGCCAAAAAAGAAAAAAAATCTTACTTATTAAAACCTGAGGGCCTTTGATGGAAAAATTGTAGAGAAGAAGGTATAGATCAGGCTCTCTGTGAAGAAGCAATTATTGGGGCTGCCTTGAGTAGAATGCTTCAGTCAAAACTCCAGTCAGTCCAGGAACAGGCCTGTAATTCCCTTCAGCTGTTAAGACGAGGGGCCGGAAGCAAGGAGTCAACAAAACCAACTGGAATATCCACTGAACTGCCAGGAAGGCAAAGGCCTGACCTTATATCTAGGGCTTCTGAGAAGACCTATTGGTGGCCTCTTGCCAGTCACAAGGCTCAAGCTTCCAAGAAAAAATGCAGGGAGCAGTGCCCAGAAAATTGTGAAACCAAACTGCCCCTTAATGAGTTATCAGTGTAGGAAGCCAGGCTACGTGAAAAAAGCCTGTGATCAAGAAGAAAATCCATCTTTAGCATTCCCAAGGTAAAACAGCATCGCAGAGAGTTAGATGTGGCAAAATGGCCCCAGATGTGAATTGGCCCTATCCCTCACAATGGCAGTCAGTAGGTGTGCAGAGATTGGAGGATATCAGAGTGCAGGCAAAAGGAACAAGGAGGGCTGTGGTCTTCAAGTGGTACAGGGCGGTGGATCACAAGCAATTATTACTGCTCAGTCACTCCATGACCTGCACCTGGCCCACTGCCTCTTACAAGAATTAGGTGGATTAGGATTATGCGGTTTTAGCACGAAGGTTTTACCCCTACTCACTTAGGAACTGTGAGACAAGGCTCGAATTTTTCTGAAGGAAAGGATGCGGTGTGTGTGACGGCAGTGGCTGTGTGTCTGAAACAAGAAGGTAGGGCCAAGGAGAAGCTGCTTGGGTAAGAACCTGCTCCAGTTTATTGAAAGCTCTTGCTCCACACTGCCGACAGCAGGCTGGAACAGAGATCTGGAAGCTCTCCCCCGGCTCTGGCAAGTGAAGCCTATAGAAAACAGGTTTGGGCAAGAGCCAAAGGCTTCTACTCTTGAGGATGTTCCAATTGGATCCCCAAAAATAAACTTAGAAGTCTTCAAGAGTGCCGCTGCTGGACGAAAAGAGCAGCTGAGGAGAATGTAATCCCTAAGACCGAATTTTCCCTTTCTGGGTATGGGACTAAGCAGTCTTCAGGGAAAACAGCATA
The DNA here is from genome assembly GCF_041296235.1 of Equus asinus. Taxonomy (NCBI): domain Eukaryota; kingdom Metazoa; phylum Chordata; class Mammalia; order Perissodactyla; family Equidae; genus Equus; species Equus asinus. The sequence continues at coordinate 48,808,692 of NC_091805.1, forward strand.
AAGAGAGCTGCATGGCCCTTCTCCCTTTAGGTAAGAGTTTGCAAAGATTGCATTGCTCGGGATTAATGAGATCACCTTGAATAATTCCTAATTAATAAATGTTAAAGTCCTGAAGTCCCATGGCCTCTATGCTTCCTCATGGCTGAGCGGGAAAAATGAGTAAAAAACAAAAATAAGTGTAGACTTGAGCATTCTAAAGAGGTTAATTCACCCAGACCCTGTACCCAGCCTGCCCGGGGAACACCAGCGATTTTCAGCGTCTGTTTGAAGAGAGGCTTGTCAAAACCCTACGACTGAAGGGAATTAAAAGAGACCGTGAAATAGCCTGTAACAGTTTCAAATGGAAAAATTTGGAAGTAGAATGGCTTGTGTCTAGACCTAGATGTTATTAACAAATATGCTTTGAAAACTAACATGTAATGCTATAGAGCAATAAGAAAAAACAAAAGTTGATGGAGTGATTCTAGGCTGATATTTCCCAAATGGTGAGATACCGCTACCCTCAACATTTTTGCCATTTCTTTGTGCTTACTTCACTTAACATTTTTCTTTAAACTGATCTGCACTTTAAATTTATGTATACCTTTTTAAAGAAGAAACTTCATATCATGACTGTAAAAAGAAAACCAATATCACTTGCCATAAATAGGAGGTAACAGTAAAAACAAAAATTTTTGTAATAAAAACCAATACAATGTTATAAAACTCTAGCCGAGTACTATTACATGCCAAAGGCTCTCAGCCCAAGGCCTGCTCTCTCTTTTAAAAAAGGAGATTAACAAGTGATAGATGTACGAGGACCAGATGGAAACTTTTTCCTTGTGGTAATCAGCAGAGCTGAGAGAGAATTGAAAAGGGAATAACAATCTCTCTATGTGATTCAGTGTTGCTTAGTGTCGGCGTCTGGGTACCACTGATAATCGTCTCCAGCGGCGTGTAAGCCCAAACCAGTTTGTGTGCTACGTACTTTGGGAAACATAGTTCTTGACTCTCCCAAGATGAAGTAAACCTCATCTACCCTGAATGGAGTAGAAATAAGATGGGGAATCAGAGAAAGTATTAAAGAATCTAAAAAGCAGGAAAATTATGAAGCAGAAACAAAGCAGGAGCAAAAGACAAACAAACATGAGGCAAAACATATGAGAAGCTGAGAGAATGAATTTGTGTTTGAATGTAAGCAAAGACAACTAAGAAAAGGAGAGAGCAAAGCTCTTTAAGGCTGAAAGTGGCTGAGAAGAGACCTCACAGGCAGTGGTGATAAGCATGAGCAGAAAGGCAGATGGTTATCCAAATGAGCACGTGGACTAACTCTGTAGGCCACATCTACCGTTGTTCACCGACCTCTGTCCTTGAGGGGAAGTGGAGGAGCTGTGGGGCTGATTGCCCTCTCTTAGGTCATCTCAAGGTTGAGCTAACTGCCTGAGGTCATAGGACCAACTGGATATTTCAGCTACTTTAAAACAAATGCATTCTTCATCCCTCCCCTCCACCCCTGGGAAAAAGAAAACCAGGAATTTGTCCAGCTGAGTTTTATTTCTCGGATAGCTATTTTTGCATGTGGAATGTGAATTACCCATCACCTAACTTGTTTTTCTAGAAGGTAATAAAATGTGATTTATAACTGGTAGGTTCAGTGGCCAGAAAGAGTGATAAAATTCCAAACCCAAAGCATTGGTATTCAGTACCTTTAGCCATTCTGCCATATAATCTAGTTTACAGCAAAGCAAAGATGGGTCGCTTGGGGCTCCTATAGTTGTCATTTATGTCTCAGAAAGTAATTTCTAATGATTGGGGCAAGATAAATAAATGGAAGACCAATAAAGCTCAGGGTAAAACCTATGCTTAGATCCCATCAGAAGCTACACATATGCTAACTAACATAAAACTGTGTTTTGTTGCTTTAAAAATTCCACCATCTGGGTTATAACAGTGATTCAACATCATAAACATGTAACAATATCCTTAATATATACATAATGTAAAAATATGTAAATATATATATATTTTTAAGCTTCAAAATGCTGTTTTTCAAGTACTGTTCCAAATATGCTTTTCTGAATTTTCAAAGTCCCTTCCAATTTTGGTTTGTTCTCACACTGACAGAATAAAGCGGAATAAGATTTACTAGATTTTAATATAAATTTTTTAAAAAGAATAGTTTATATTTATATGGCGCTTTGCAGCCAATAGAGTATTTTCCCATACATAACATATCCCCCCTGATTTCACTATGATCCGATGAGGCAGGTAGGCTTTATGGAGGAGTTAAGTGGCTCAACAAGATTAAATGACTTACTCAAGCTCACACAGCCAGTACATGAAGTTGACATTCAAAATGAGCATGGGTTGAAGCTGCTGTGTTGCCAGGGGAGGAGAGGCTGGCTGTCTCCTCAGAGTCCTCACAGGTGGCCTTACTCCATTGAGTCACCAGGTTGCAAGCTCTGTCCCTAGCTTGTCAATGTCCCAGAATTTTGCTCTGAAAGTCAACTGAAGAACACTGACCAAACCCACAAGGGACCAAAGTCTACACCAGAAGGCCGATTTATTTATTGTGAGAAATATTATTACCATGTGAACCAGACAGAAGGCAGTTGCTGGCACACCACAGTATTCTCTCCCTGTGGGAAGAATTACAGGGGATGTCAGACTACAATCACGAGATTGAACAATGGGCATCAAGGGAGGGGAGGAGGCAGATGTTGAGGAGTGGACAAGGTAAAACCTGACATGTATTGACACAATGCGCCTATCATTATTATCAATTCCCTTTTTGCCGGTACTTATTACCATTATCTGTCCCATTCCAGAAAGGAGGAAATTTAGACACAATGAGGTTAATTAACTTGCCTAAAGTCATACAACTAGTATGAGAGACAGGATTCAAACCCTGGTCTATCTGCTTTCAAGGCTCTTGGACCCTCTAGGAGGGAATGTGGTAGTGATGATAGGGGATGGTGGCAATGATAGAAGAGAGGGAAGAGGAAGGAGAGGAGGAAAGGGAAGAATGAGAAAGGACAAGGTGAGGGGGAGCCAAGGCGGGAGAGAAGAGGAACAGTGAGGCAGGGGGAGAGGTAGGATGGAGAGGAGGAAGAGAGGGAGGGAGGAGATCAAGGAAGAAAGGAAAGAGGAGGGTGAAGAGATGGGGAAGGAGGGGGAGGGCCAGGATATAGGCTCTAATTGAAGTAAATCTCAACATTTTCTAGAGGCACCTTGCAGTACCTCAAGTGTGCGCAGTCTGCAGGGCAGGGGTGAAAGTGCTACCCTGGGGAGCAAGGCCATTCTTCTGGGGCCAGTGGCAGGGGAGAAGGTTGTGGGGAAAGCCCGGCAGGCATTGCCGCAGCTGGTGCCAGCCGGCGCCAACCGGCAGCCCTTCTTCCCACTCGTGATTGGGGATTCGTAGAACAACCAACGACATGAAACAAATTCTAGCTCAGATCACTTAGAAGTGACTCTACTGTATCGCTAGACCACTAATTTGGGATCCTGGACTCACCGTTAATTTTCTAACTTAAATACATCATCACTTAAACTCTCTGAGCCTCAGTTTCCCTATCTGTAAAATGGAACTAAAACTACTTATCCTACTTTCCTTAAAATACTTAATATTTCTTAAGCGCTTACCAGGTGCCAGCACTGTGCTCAGTGCTCTCTCTATAGGCACCATTGTTTTTAATACTTATAACAGTCTTGGGCTTCATAAAATAAATTATGATTATACTTGTTTTATAAATGATTAAAATGAGGCTCACCAAGGCTAAGTATCTTGCCTGAGGTGGTATTGGGATACCTTTGTTATAAAAATCTCAGAGATTTAGCCTAAAAGTTTTTTGACTCAGGGAAAACTTTTTGTTTTTGAATCTTAGCCCATGGGACCACTGGAAACTCATGAGGAATAAAACATTTGTTTGATTTCATTTCTAGGCACTGCCCCTTGAGATGGTGTTCTCACACTTGAGCCGCAAGCTACTTGCTCCGAATTATGGCAAAAGAAAGGGGAGGAAAGAACTTCTCCTGTAGTGAGCTGGAGCGTACAAGCTTGCAAGGAGTGGATCTGTCTGTGGGTAAACACTCCATGTCAAGGGCCAGGGTGATTCCTTTTGAGTCTCGGCTTCTTGACTGGCAGCATCAGTGAATATATTTAGCAGGATGCTTCATACACAGCCTGAGACATTAAGTGCTGCCCTCTGGAACGCTGCCCTGTGCAGAGGTGCCCTCGTGCAGTGGAGCAGGTCCGTCGGACTAGAACTGGTTCAGGTCTTGGATTTAAAGTTTTCAAAAAACTTTTAAAAATTCTTTTTTGAGGAGTGCCATATATACCCTATGACTAACTATAATTTGATGAGCAGTAAGAGAAGACCCTTATTCCTGCTCCTTTTGTAGTTTTATAGCTTCCACATTACTTTTTAGAGCTTTAAATATATCATCTCTTCAGGACGCTGTAGATTTTAATTACCATAGCAGCTACATCAGTTTTTACCAAAAGCAGAGTGACCTTATCTTACAACTGAAACAAAGCTCAAAGCTTGGTCCCAGCAGCAGGCAGTTAGTAGGTCACTCCATAAAGATTTATATGTGCTTTGTGGACAGAGAAGAATTTCACATAGGGTAAATCAAACGTATGGATTCGCTTATCTTTAATCACTTCAGGCAAGTTAAGATTTACTTCAGTTAGACGCCGCATGCTGGTTAAATGAGGTTTGTTTTTTAGGAAGACTCCAAAAAATACTGCCATTTAGCAGTTGAGAGAATAGTAAATTCAGCAACTAATTTTAATACACCTAGGGGGAAACAAAAACAACCACCAAGTTTTCTTTTGTTTCAGCTTGAAGGTAGCTTCACAGTGGGACTAGAGAAACAGGCAGTGATTCATAATTGCGTTTGTTCACCTGACGTAAGAAAATGTTCCTCCGCAGCGAAAGCAGAAACTGGGACAGAAATAGCGGGGTGCCGGAGGGAGGTGGGTGTGTGTAGTGGAGAGTGAGGGCCTCTCTTCTGTTATCTCTTGGATTTGGCAATAGCAATATCAACCTCTCTTTCAGCTCACTTTGCCACTGTGGAATTCTTGAGAAAAAAAATCTGCGATTCAAATCCTCAACCTCTGCCTCTCTATTCCCACACCCACTATCCTCTTCCCTCAAAGGAATCTGTTGCCAGTGCCTTTGCTATGAGCCTTTCCTGGTGTGGGTTTCCTCTCTGGAATAACAGCTAAATCAGGAAAAGGTCTTGGCTGCAGCTCACTGCTTCAGTGACGACCTCGAGACCCAGCTGGGGACCGACAGCTCAGGCACCGGCCAGTTGCCACAGCCGCAACGGCATTGAAAGCAGGTTCTCCTCCCTGTTACCCTCATGCAGAAAAATGAACACCGGAAACGCGGTGATGTTTTATTCAGTTTCCTCCTGCTCACTCGAGGAGTTAGAACCAAGGCAACATGTGAAGGGATTGAAGTGAGGCTTTTCTTATCAAATAAACATTCCACATGCAGAATCAGTACAAAATGTGCTTTAGAGGCTATTCTAAAAACATTAATGGCCATTCTTTATCTTCCTATCGTGGGGGGCTAGGGGAGGCGTTGTAAATGGTTGATGAGAACAAGCCTCATTATTCTTGTTTTTGAAAATAGCATTGAAATGTATATACACTTTACAAACTATAATTTTGTCATTACGGATAGAAGTATACTTTAAACATGTTTTGGTGAGATACGAGGAAATGTGGTTGTTATGATGTTTTGAGATCTCAGTTGAGACCATTAGAATTTTCTGCAATATGCGTTATCCTTCGTCTGCAGTGTGAAGCCCAGAGCACCTTTCCTCTCAGAGATGAATATCAGGAGGGCTGGGCCTCAAAGTGAGAAAGACACCAAGAGCAAGTGGAATGGGAGCGGCAGTTTGCTCCCAAATATAGTCTACATCTTTCAGCCCTGACACAGTGAATACACGCTCCTAATAACCTGCCTGTTCCCGGCTCTCTTTCTCCCCTACAGCTCATTCTGTCAGTTAATGGTCTTTTTCGTCTGTCTGAGTGGCTGTGTCCCCTGTGTGGGGGAGCTCGCTGGGACCCACAAGCCTAAATGAGCAGAGAGAGGCGTTACCCTGGTATAATCTTGCTGTGAAATCACAGCATTCTCTTCACTGTGGGAATGGCAAGGGCCAGGCTCCCTACAACCCGGACGCCGGGTGAGCCAGCAGGAAATATTACCCTGATTAACTAGACTGAGAGAGACGCTGCTTGGCCCAGGGGCTGGAAGAGCTCAGCCTCAGAAACCAGATTCCAGAATGAGACGGGAAGTCAGGACGGAGGCCAGACCTGCCCGGCCAGTGGGAGAGGAGGCTGCTGTCTCTGGAGGCAGTTCTGTGCAGTGGTTGTAAGTCCAGGCTGTGGGGTCAGACAGTCGGGTTCCTACTGACCAAGTGATCTTGGGCACATTTCTAAACCTCTATAGCTTCAGTGGTAGCCCTGAGCTTCCTTATCTCTAAAATGGAAATAACTGTGTTCTGACAATTATAAGAGAGAATGTGGACGAATTGTCTGGCATGTAGTAAGCACTTAATAAATGTTAGATATTATCATCATCAAAAGCAAAACAGACACCAGTTTTTCAGACGGCCTCTCATGTGGTGACTGATGGTCCTTTTGTCCCTGAGTCCGGGTTCTTGGATGGGCAAGGAGAAAGGCACGTTTAGCTGGGCTTTGAATTGTCTTTTACTTCAGTTCTGCAAATGTTGATTTTGTGTTGGATTAATTTCTGTGCAGAGGACCTGAAATGAAAGCAGGCTGAGCTCTCAGTTGGGCATTTTCCCTTTATGCTCTACCTGGTTTCTACAAGTTGTCTAATGAATATCAATAAATCAGTATTAACAAATGTCTACCTGAGAGAATTGCAGAGCAGTAACCTCTGTCCTTTCATCCTGTCTCCCCTGTTTTCTAGGGGTTTGATACTGACAATTATGGCTATAACATCCATTTTTATTAAATAAGAAAAGAGACAAAATGAGGAAAATGAAAGTCATGGGTGCACTTGGCTGTGCTGCTTTTTAAAACGTGTGTTAACTAGTAACGTTAACTTTGTTCTGGGCACTGTGCCAGCTGCCTGCTTCGTGCTCCATCCTTTAGTCATTGCAAGAACCTACCAGGAAGTAATTTAGCTCTGGTTTATTGAGGATCAGAGAAGCCAAGTAGCCTGCTCCAAGATACACAGCTGCAAGTGGCAGAGTCCTAACCCATCAATAGCTAGATCTATCTATTCACTCCTCAAATATTATTAGAGTGCCTGCTATGTGTTATTCACAGTGCTAGGTGCTGAGGACACAATGGCGACCCAGGCTGACCCAATCCTGGTCCTCTCAGAGCTTCCAGCCTGGAAGGCTGACAGTAAATAGGCAATTGTAATTCAAGGTCACAATACAGAGGGCGTTCAGTGGAAAAGGCATTCTAGGCAGGAAGAACAGACTCTGCCAAGGTCCCGGGGCAGAAAGGAGCACGGCCCTTTTGGGGAACTTCAAGGAATTCACTGAGGTGTTAACTGTTGCAAGCACAGGTGGAGGTCTGTGGGCTCTCCCTCTGATTGGGGGGAGTTAGGTGGAGTGTGAGTTTATTTGACAAATTGTGGTGTGGGACTCTGATGTTTCCGAAGCAGTAATATTAGGCTTTAAGGATGATTATGTTTCATTTCTCTGATTAGAATTTTCCAAGAAGGAGCAGAACTCCAGATTTCTCCCTGATTGTTCCGTGTTCCTGTGCCTCAACCTGAGCTGAGGAGCAGCCCTGACTGGGTCACAGCACACCAAAATCACCAAAGAAGTTATCAAAACAAGACACAGCATGTGTATGTGGGCCCATGTGAGGTCCTGGTGTCCAAAGGCCATGACATCTCTCCTATTATTATCAGTTGACCCTGTACACCTAACATTTTGTGCCAGGCAATATTCTCCAGCTGCACAGGGCCCGACTCATTGCGTCTTCATAATAACTCTATGAGGTAGGAGCAATTACTCCTAATGCTTCAGGTGAGGAAACTGAGGCACAGAGAGCTTAACTGAGTAAGATACCGATGCTCACATAATGAACAGGTGCCAGAGCCAATGTTTAAACCCTGGGCAGTCTATGTTCTTACTCACAGCCCTGTACCTCCTCCTCCCTTCCGACTGTTGGAAGTGTATTCGAATTGCCAAAAGTTCATTAAATCGTCTATGTAAATTATGGAAGTTAAGCCATAGTTTCATTCTCTGGCAGAATATGAATTAAACCATTTATAGGCAGTCTCATGGATAAATCTACCACCACCCACCTCCGCCTCCAGGGCTTGTGACTCATCACCTTTCCACCTTCACCAAAAAACCAGATGTTGTAAAGCTGTCCCTGTCAGGGGAGCAGTAAGCAAAGGCATCCTGCTCACACCTTGATGATCTTTCACGGAACTGGACGCATTGCCTGTAGGTGGGTGTTTTTTCATCCAAGCCCTGAACCCTGGCTCCTCCTCAGAGAGCTCCAGAAAGGCTCAACCTAAGGTGGATGGTGGGGACACTGTGGCAGCCTTTTGCTCCCAGTGAAGCACCTTAGGGTTTATTGCATGACCACATCCTGCCACAGGAGATTCTAATTCAGTGTCTCAGGGAAGAGGCTGAGGCATGCAGATTAAAAAACCCCAAAAACTCCATGAGTGACTATGATATACAGCTAGAATTGAGAACCGCTGGAACTGGTCAATCAGATGGGGCTCATTAATCTGTCTGGTTAACAGAGAGGTGAAGAATGCCAGACACCAATGAGGACGATGACAATGTGATAATATTAATAATAAATCAAATTAGTTGAATGAATGATTGAAGTAATGCTTCCATGAAGCCTTGGGATTTAAATGCTCCCAGACTAGTTGTCCCTCTGTGTCCCTTACCCATAATCAACTCACAGCTCTGTGCCCCTTGGTCCATCTCCCTCCAGATTTTATTCAGAATGCTCTCCAGTGTACTTTTTCCATATTTATGCAGAACTAAGTTTGATTGCTTACCTTGGGGTTAGTGGTTACCCCCCAGCTCTGCTTTTCTCTGCATATGGAATTTCTGCTTCTGTTACATTAGCCGAAGTGAACTTGAGGCCCAGGAGATGCTGTGATTAGCATTTTCCCCATTGCCTACAGGAGTCACTGGGAGAGTAGTTCAGTTGAGATGCAGAGAACAACTTTGTATGAGATAGCAAGACACACATTTAAGGAGGCTTCATTTTCCTCAAATTCATAAAAATAAGATAGTCTACATCTTGTGTGGATAGTGGGTATTTCACTGAAAAATGAGAGAAAGCACTAAAGACCTTTCCAGCTTCCCTGTTATTACGCTATTATAATGATTAACATTGCTACTGTAGAAATGATATAACTAATTTTTTTCCTGATGGGTGCTGATTATATCTTCAAACCTTGATGAATCTTTCTGTGTAGTGTGGATAAATTTTGAGCATTATTTACATCTATTGGTGCATTAGTTCCTTCCTTCCTTCTTTCCTCCTTTCCTTCCTTTTTTCTTTCCTTCCATGCATATATATTTCCAGGAAGTACAAAGATCTGAAGAACAAATTACCACTAACACAAAACCAAAGACAATAAAACCCTCAACTTTGATACATACCTGGCTCAAATGGAAATATAAAGAACTATAATTTCATTACTGTGGCCTAATTTTTTCCATGCTGTTTAAAACTAACAAATGGTTACAATTTTGAAAAATATCAAAAAGCATAGTGCATCACTTCTTTCAGCTTACATAATAGGGAGAAGAACCCTACCACATCTTGATAGCAGGACCTCTGTGATTTTAGCATTTCTCCATTAAGAGAGAGATGTCCATATAGAATGATGGTAACCAAATCATGCTTTAGGTTGGGTGATATAGCAACTGACCCTAAAGGAGAAGAGCCCACTTCACTATTTTGCTTGAACTGCTCCTGAATGCAGAGGGCTGCAATTAAAGACGTGATGTTGTCTGAAGTAAAATGATAGGATAATGGCTTGTAATAAACAGCAGACTCCATGTGTGAAATTTAATGCAATATTAGCCCTCAAATAAGTGTTAACTTTAAACATCAGACACAAGAAAGATTTTATCTTTTAAAACACATCTTTGCCATCATTTAAGAAGCAATACTAGAGTTACACATCTCATGCCTCTATCACTACCAGGAAGCTTCTGGTCTGCAGCCTCCCAAGCAGATTCCCTTTAATGTTCCAAAGGGTTTTGTGGCTTTTTGAGCAGTCCTGTTCTGGATTACAGGCTCAAACTTTACTCGATGCATTAGAATATTAGGCTGAGATTGCACAGCACGTTTGGAACTTTAAATCCTGTTTGCATTTTGGAATGGCTGTAAAACAAATACAAAACCTTAAAATTCATAATTGGAAATCTGTATGTCCTTTACACCTTTTTCATGCTTGAAGCTATCAAATAAAGTGCCTTTGGAATAATCGCTCTATAATTTTCAGCATTTATAAGTAACCTCAGTTTGGTTGTATAACACGTATACCCCTCCCAACTTCATTCAACGCAAAATCATTGTTCTCTGAAGGATAAACACACGTCATAAACTCAAACATTAGTTTAATAACAACCAGGAAAAAGAGAGGAGTTATGTGCCAGGAAATTTACAACTTTCTGTAAGAACTCACGGGTCAACAGATTGGATTTACTTATTCCTAATACCAGCTATGCATTAAGGAAAGTCATGATTACTTTGTGACTTCAGTAGTTAAGCATATAGGTGTGTCTAAAAATCCATTATGTATAGAAAAGTATGAAAATCTGCAATAAAAATATAAGTAATATTAAAGGACTATTATTATTATGTGGAAAATGATTATTTAGAATATACACACATTTTTCTGGTCTTGTTAAACTGTAATTTCACCCCTGATTATTGAAACATCCCCTAAGCACAACAGTTTAAAATAGAATACTTTCTGATAGACATCTTATAAAATTGATTTACATGCTTCTTGTACATTGAGTATAATTTAACTTTTTAATGAACCATTTGAATGTCAAATTGAGGGGCTGAGAGTTAAGTGGTATAATCAGAAATAGGAAACAATATCTTCTGCCCCCCTCAAAAAAACCCTGCTCTTCCTCCTCATTGCCAGGCATCAAGTTTTCTAGAGCAGGAATATGGATGCTATCTCTGATGCCCTCCCTGCCATCCAACCAGCTATGCTATCTGAATGCCTCTTGAAATGCCTGCTCTCCTTTGCCAATGATACTACTATAGTTCAGCGCATTACTGTCTGTTGGCTAGATGGTAGGAAAAGTTTTCTAAGTGGTCTCTCTGCCTTTAGGTAGTCTGACCACCCTGAAGTCCATTCTCCATTGTTTAGCCAGAGTGATCCTTCTAAAAACACACATCTGATCTAATCATTTCTCTGCTTAAAACCCTTTAATGGCTTTCTATTGCTCTCAGAATAAAACCTAACTCCTTAATGCAGCCTCCTTAGAGGCCCTTGATGATTCAATCTCTATTACCTCTGTTTTTCGTCTGCTTGATCTAGCTGTGTCTGACAGATTGTTAAAATCTCCCACTAAGACAGTGGGCTTGTCAATTTCTCTTTGTAATTCTGGTGGCTTTGCTTTGCATAATAGAAAACCATGTTGTTAGGTATACTCAACTTCTTGGGAGTGACCCTCTTTATTTCTATTAATATGTTTGGTTTAAAAGACTTTTTTTGTCTGATATTAATAATGCTTCATCAGCTTTCCTTTTGATAGTTTTTTGATAATTTATCTTTTTTTATTGCCTTATGTCCAGTATTTCTGTGGTTCAGTTTTGTGTGTCTTTTGCTAGCATTACATACCTGAATATTATTTTAAGCCAACCTGATAATCTGTCTTTTAATAAGTAATTTAAATGAGTTTAGGTATTGTGCTTGCTGATATATTTGGACTTAATTCTACTATTTTATGTGTGTGTTTTGTTTGACATGACTTTCCTTTCTTCTTTTTTTCTCCTTTTCTTGAATTTTGAATGACTTTTGAATATTGAATGATCAGTTTTCTATATCAAATCTCTCCAACCCTTGGCCGCTCTTTTCTCTCTGTAGGTTTAGAAGCTCTAGATCAGCTTTTTATTAATATAAAATATCTTATAGACAAAGTATTCAGATAAAGTCATTATTTCTACTCCTCTCCCAAACATGACAAAGGCCTTAGTATGCTTAAACTACCCATTGTTAATTTCCTTCCTTCTTGTTATTTTTTTTACCATTAAAGTGGTTATTTTTAATTCTACCATCACATTTTATTAATCTCCTCCCTCACTAGTATCTCTTTACCCTGTGCTTCTCCTCTGGGCTTATTCTTCCTGTCGGGGAAGCACATTCTTCAGCAGTTCTTCTAGTCTGGGTCTCTGGGTGGCAAACTCTCTCAGTCTTTTATGATCGAAAATGTCTTTGTTTTACCCTCTTCCTTAAGTGATAGTTTATCTGGAAGTGAAACTTGTGGTAATACTGTTCGATTCAATACTTTGAAGATATTCAATTGTCTTCTTGTTTCTGTTGTTGCTTTTGAGAACTCTAGTTATAGTCCCTTTGCAGATAATCTGTGTTTTCCCTTTGGTAACTTGAGATTTTATCTTTATCCTTATTGCTCTGTGAAATTACAGAGTGACAAAAAGTGACAAAAGTGTTACTTTTTTATTTATCTTGCTCAGGACACATGGTGTTCTGATGTTTTGACTAGAAAACCTCAGTCATTTCTTTCTTCGTTTTTTTTAAAGCATAGCTTCTCCACTCTTCCCTTCAGTTTCAGTTTTTCCTTCTGGAACTCCTATTAGACATATGTTGGAGCCACTTAATGGAACTCCATGAATCAAATTTTTTTCAATCTCTTTATTTTTATATACTGTTTTCTGGGTGAATACTCAGTAGTTTCCTTTAATTCATTACTTTTTCTCTTCAACTTTGACCAGCTCCAGAGTTAACCCCATCTGTTGACTTCTTCATTTCAATGATCAAATTTTTTTTTTTTTTTTGCTGAGGAAGACTTGCCCCAAGCTAACACCTGCTGCCAATCTTGCTCTTTTTGTATGTGAGCTGCTACATCATGGCGACTGACAGACGAATGGTGTAGGTCTGTACCTGGGAACCAAACCCTGGGCCACTGATGTGGAACATGCCAAACTTAACCACTAGGGCACTGGGCCTGGCCTCAATGTTCAAATTTTTATTTTCAGGATTTCTATTAGTTCTTTTTCATTTTTACCTGTTCTTTATTCGGCTTATATCTGCTCCCTAATTTCTTATCCTTTTAAAATGAGTGCTATGCTTTCATTTATTTGAGAATACAAAAATATTAATTTTAAAAATCTTTGTCAGTTCCATAGAGTTCACTTTATCTGGAGTAAATTCATGCTCTGAGTGTTCATTTTGTTGGCCATCTTTCTTAGCATTAGACGTCTGTATGTGTTTGCAATTTGGTGGTCAGGCTCATTTTGAGTGGGAAATTTTTATTTGCTTTGTTCTGTTTTATTTTAGTTTAGTGCTGTTTGTTTTCCTCTCACCTGCTCTGTGCTCTCCCCTCCATGTTCAGTGATTTTTGCCTCCATCTGCCTCCCTAGACCTCCATTCTAGAATTGGATCTAATGTTGGCATTTTGATGCTCCTACCCACAGTGATGTTGGGGATATCACAGAACCAGCCACTTGGCTAGCTGCTTGGCTTAGTTCCTGATTCTGAGGCTGCGTCTTTGTCCTTCTGTTTCCCCAGGCAGTGGGTTGGCAGCAGTTTATTTTCGGCTTCCTTTCACAAACTCCTGACTTCAAGAACTAAGCCTGGCTCCTGTCCTCCACCTTGTTTGGAGCATCTTTAGCTCTTGTCACCTTGCAGGAGACAAAAATCTTGGCTTTTGAACCTGAGACCCCAGGGGGCCTATGGCCTCAGACTTGCTAAGTGCTTTCTGTTTTGGTTCCATTTCTGGTCTATGAAAAGGGTTATTTTGTTTTTGAGCCTGGTTATACCTTTTTGGTTTTCTCTTTCTGTATTTTAACTACGATTACTATTTGCGTGGATCAAATAGTGGACTTGTAAAGGGAGTGGATCAAAGCATGACCTTAGTGTACCAACTAGAGCAGAAATCTTTCTGTGTTTACCTCTCCAGCCTTCTCTTTCACCATCCCTTCCTCTACAATCTATGATCTAACCATAGTTAATCGCTTTAGAGGATCAATAAATTGCATGCCTTTTCTCCTGCCTCCCTCCCACCGATTTTGGATGAAATAAGACACAGAGGATAGTCAAGTGGAGACTTTAAAAATATCAGCTTTATTACAGACAAGCTGATAAAGAACAGGGTTCTGGATCTGTAACCCAAAGAGCTTGCTAATCCTCTACTGACTCCCAACCCCGACAGAACTTAGCCTCAGAACTGCCCACCGAAGGGGAAGGTTGGGTCTGCAGGGCAGACATGTTCACCCAAGATTATTGTCTGCACTGGTCTGGGGCAGAAAGTGAACAGGAGAATAAATTCTCAGTAATTGGGGCCTTCTAATAGATTAGTTCCATCTAGTTAAGAAGTACCAGCCAATGAATGCAACAGTAGTCACCAATCAAGTAACTCACTCCTACGTGGGAAGGATAGTGGTGTAAGGAGCCAAAAGTTATCTTCTAATGGAACAGCCTCCTACCCACCCCGCTCCATGGAAAAATGAGGCCATGGGAAAGCAGCTTACCCTAGCACATGCCATGCTCTTTCTCCTTCCTCCAAGTATTTTCACATGTTCTTCCCCTCTTTTTCGTCTGCCAGCTCCTCCTCATCCTGATGCCTATAATAAAAATAATAGTAAATATTTATGGAATCCCAACTATGGAGGAAGCACTATCACATACATTATCTCCTTTAATCGGTATAACAATCCTACGAGGTATGTATTGTTATTTTAATCTATGGATGAAGAAACTAAGCATAAGGAAGGTTTTCAATGTTTCCAAGATCACACAGGTAAATGGCGGAGACAGGATTAGGCCCGGGATTCTCTAGTTCCAGAGCCTATATTCTCTTCATCATATGCGGCTGCCTTTCATATTTTATTCATCTTTGAATATCTAGAACACAGCATAGCATCAGCAGAGAGTTGGATGCTCAATAATATTTAACAAATGAATGTGTAAATCAGTGAAACATATTCTCAAGCTAATTGCCTTGAGTGGATTAAAAACAACTTTAATATGAGGATTTATGAAGAATGGTTAACCTCCTTTGGCATCAGTTTGCTCTTTATAAAGGTGGATGTAGAATCTAATTTTGAAGCTTTCTGTAGGGGCTGCTAAATTTGATATACCTCTGCTGTCACTTTCAATTTTAGGTTTTCTCCCCTTGGCTGCCCAAAGGGAGCACTTGGTTCTACCCTACTTTTGTCCCTGGCCCAAGCCTGTTGGCCACCTGAAAGAGTGGGTTCCTTCTGGTCCCTGATCCTTTACACTTGTACAACTACTGATGCTTCACATACTACTTGCAGCCACAGCACCTTCATGCAAAGACATGCTGTGTATTAGTCAAGACTTTTTACTTTGCAAACCACAGAAACTAATTCCGACTGAAAAAGAAATTTACAGGCTTGTATAGCTGAGAAGTTCAAAGCATGACTAGCCTTAGATATGGCTGGACTCAGAGCAGAGGGAGATTTACTATGAGCCCAAGGAAGCGTAAGCTTCTGGGTTCCTCATTGATTGGCTCTGTTTTAGGCACTGGGAGAGGCCCTAGCAATGTGTTGACATAATCATTTGTTTTTCTAAAATTTGAAAGTTTTGTAACTGCGGGCCCTCCAGTACCAGTTCAGCTGATCCCATCTCTTATCAACAGAGTGATTAAGAATTGCCTTTCAGAAAATGTGCGAAGTCACGGAGCCAGAGCATTGTGCAGAAGAAGAAATCTTGACGTGAAATGACTGCGGAACCAAAGATTCTCCTCCCCCAAGAACCAAAGGACCAGGACATGACTGCAACTTAAAAGTCAGACTCTTATCAGAAGCCAGGGGTCTGCCATTCAGGAAGTTCCAGTGTTAAAATTCCTTCCCCACTTCATCATAAATGTTTAGAACCCTGTCACAAATATTTAGAATTGTACCATAAATGCTTGAAGCCCACCAATCAAAACCTGTCCTGACAGTGTTTCCATGTGCCTGCCTGTTCTCCTTAACTTCTTAAATTTCACCCCAAATCCTGAATTGGGGAGACAGATCTGAGGGCACAGGCCCCCCGTCTCCCTGCAGATGGATCTCACAGAATAAAGCTGATCTCTTTCCCCAAAGGCGGATGCCATAATTAATTGGCTTGTTTATGCACATTGGGCAGAGAACCCCAGTTTTGTGCGGTACCAATGTCACTTTCCCAGCTCAAGAGTATTGGGGGATTAGGGCCAGGCAAGCTATTTACTGGCAGAGTAAAACGGGAGGGTTCTAGATAAGTGGCAGGAAAAAGCAAGTAGGGGTGCCTGTGCATGTTCTGCTCTCTAGATTGGAACACCACCCTTCTCTTCTCCTGGTTAAACAAAGGCTCAGCTTGGGTGGCACCTGATCCAGGACCTTTCCCTGACACACTCCCAATCTCCCTCTCCTCAGGCTGGTGCCCCTCCTGTGTTCCCATGAACCCCTGGGGCTTTATTCCAAAAGCACTCTTCCCTGTCATGTAATTGTCAGTGCTCATCTATCTGCCCACACCAGACTTCAAGCTCATTGAGAGGGATTCTGACTTGTTTCTCTCTCTAGCACCTAGAAGAGGGCATGTCACACAATGGTCCTTATAACAAATGTGTCTTTTATAAGCAAATGAATCTCAAATACTTTGGCTCAGAGAGACAGCTGAAGCTTTTTTGGCTTTGCTGACTTTCACAGAGCTGACTTGAGAGTTTCATAACACTGAACTTCAGCTTATCCCTGACATGGAGGAAAAAAGCTTCATAGAAGAATGCAAGAGTGGAGAGAGCAGGGCCAAAGCCTGGTTATTTCTCTGCACATTTAGTAGTCATGTCTGGTAAGTTCTCCTTTAACATCTTCCTTGGATACTTTGGGAACCAGGTGAAACTAAGAATGAACAGGTTATGTAAGTAAACCCAAAGCCTCTTTTTTATACCAGCTGTATTTTTTTTTTCTCTAGCATATGAGTTCAGTTTCACTTAAAGCAGAGCTAGATGGTGTGTGTGTATACGTGTGTGTATAACAGAGGCTAAAATTGTTTCTACAATGGAAAAGTTACCACATGATTGAACAAATACAAGTAACTTTTACATTGCAATACGTAAGCGGATCTCAGTCATGGTCCTATAAATCTGAAATATGTAGGAGTAAATTTTGTTTTGTTAGGAATTTAATAATTCTGATTTCCCAAAATATTGATTAATTTATATGGATTTGTAAAAGGGAAATCATCACTTTATCTGCTACTTTGGAATCTTGTTTATGCCTTAGATCAAAGCATAGCTACTCTTTGAAAATGAAACATTCTCTTTACACTCTCTGGAATGAGATCCTTTCCTGTGGTGTATATACATATATATACACACACATGTATTCATTTATTTCAGGTACTCTCTGCTTTCTGTCGATTGCCCTCAGATGTGTGTTCACCTTGATACAACTGAGTCAACCTATTTGAAATCCGACCTTAAGTTTCAGAACTTGAGAAGTACCAGTTTCTTTAAAATTATTCATTTAATTATGAAAGTAACACAAACAGAACAACATGTGGGGAAAAATCATACGTAATGCCAATATCTTAACACAATGGCTATAATCTTTTTCGAATATTTCCTTTTGATCTTTTTATATGCATATTTTAATATATTTGTCATCATAATTTATGAATAAATTTGCAACTTGCTTTAAAAAAACCCGAGCAAAACAGTACTGATTCTTTTAAAACTCATCTGAGAGGGACCTAGTTTCTAGAAGAGAACACACATACACACACACACAATACTTTCTGACGCTGGTGTAGGATTACAATAGTCCCCTCTTATCTGCGGGGGATACATTCCAAGACCCCCAAAGGAGCCTGAAAACAAATAGTGCCGAACCCCATACATACTATGCTTTTTCCTATACATACATACCTATGATAAAGTTTAAAGTATAAATTAGGCACAGTAAGAGATTAACAACAATAACTAAAAATAGAACAATTGTAAAAATATACTATAATAAAAGTTATGTGAATGTGGTCTCTCTCTCTTAAAATATCTTATTGTACTGGGGCTGGCCCCGTGGCCGAGTGGTTAAGTTCGCGTGCTCCGCTGCAGGCGGCCCAGTGTTTCGTTGGTTCGAATCCTGGGCGCGGACATGGTACTGCTCATCAGACCACGCTGAGGCAGCGTCCCACATGCCACAACTAGAAGGACCCACAACAAAGAATATACAACTATGTACCGGGGGGCTTTGGGGAGAAAAATGGAAAAAATAAAGTCTTTAAAAATATATATATATATCTTATTGTACTGTACACATTCTTCTTGCGATGATGTGGGATGACACAACACCTATGTGATGAGATGAAGTAGGGTGAATGACATAGGCATTGTAACACAGCATTTGGCTACTACTGACCTTCTGACCACACGTCAGGAGGATCATCCAGCTATAATGATGCTGATGGTTGGAGATCCAACAAAGGGATGATTCACGTCTTGGAATGGGATGCCTCAGGATTTCATTACGCTACTCAGAACAGAACTCAATTTAAAACTTAGGAATTGTTTATTTCTGAAATTTTCCGTGTAATATTTTCAGACCACGATTGACTGCAGGTAACTGAAACCATGGAAAGCAAAATTGTGGATAAGGGGGACTACTGTATAATAAAATAACTGATAACATCGATGGCCTTGGAATCACACTGTATCTGGACATGTGCAATAAACCCTAATTTGAATAATGATGTTTTTACTCTCCTGAAGAAAAAAATGAGTTTTGCAAAACAGGAGGGCAATAAACAGGAGGGGCACATATAAGCCTGCTTCACAGGCTGTGAAGTTGAGCCCGCTTAAGTTACACTTGTCAACTAGGTTATGGCAGTTTTCATATGATTGATGTCACTGGGGTTAATGATTTGGCGGCAACCTAGAAATACTTACTTTTCAAGACGGGTAAGTATAACTCACTATTTCATTTAGAGGTCAATATTTATTTCCCCTGATCTTTTCCTGGAAAATAAATAACTTTGACAGCCAGAAAGCAAAGTGGGTTTCTTTTCCTTTGTCTTAGAGAGGCTCAGCATTAGAAACTGTCAACTTGGCACCTTTTATAAGGACACGTGGAGAAGGCAGGAAGTTTACTACATTTACTCTGAACTGGGCACTCTTTACTGCCAGCTTGACTGGGTGAACTCGTGACAGGTGGCCTTTAACATGTTTGTCTTTATTTGGTGAAGCAAGTTCAACGACAATGGCTTCTTTTGTCGTATGGTAGGTAGTTAGACACGCAGAGCTTCTGGAAACAGTGTAGACTGGAATGTACTTTTAATTGTGCCAACGAACAGGACTTTTTGCTTGATTTTTAACCTAAGGCCGACATTTTTTCCCCTCCTATTTAAGGGCCACCTCTCCAGTTCCCAGGCACCAGTAAGGATGTGTTGAGGGAATGACAACTTACCTTCATATTTGAATAAAACGCCATCTGCAAGTAAATTGGAAGCAAGAATATATACGTATTAGAGAAACTTTTTGTACTTAATCACAGCATGGTTCTTCTGAATACTATGGATAATAGAATTGACTCAGATTGCTTTTAAGCCTGAATTTAAACAACATTGTCATTTTGGATTTTAGCCCCTCCTCCTTCATACGTCTCTTTTACGGGAGGGGTGGTGGTGGGGTGTGGAGACGGCGGCAGAACGTCTTCAGAAATTGAAGTAGGAGGAAGCTGCTGTCATATAGGCTGCTGTCACAGATTCCTCAGAAAGGAAACCTAATCAAAAGGGCAAGATCGCCATTTTATTTTTAACACACAGCCTGGCACATGGTTGGGGCTCAGTATCGCTGAATCGAGCCTCAGGTGCCCAACAACGTGCCCATGGGCCTCCTGGAAGTCTGAGACCCTGTCACTGAGCCCTAGGCACCAATAGTCTATAATGGAAGACAAGACTTCCAGAGAGCAAGATGAATAGATTGAATAGAATAGATTGAATAGAAGAATAGGTTGAATAGAACCATAAACGTTAACCTCGGCCGTCAGCGCCCGTTAATTCCAGGAACCCTTAATTGCAAGAAACCTTCACGACCTGAGCCCTCCTCCCTCTCGCCCAAAGGCCGGGTCAACCCCGGAAAGCTGGCGATGGCCCAGCGCTCCGCGCAGGGGAAGCGACCATGGAAGCGTAGACGGGCGCCGTTCCCCTGTGGCGCGGCCGGCCGGCGGCGGCAGGACGCTTCCGGGGAGCGCGGGGAGCGCGGGCGGCGGAGCCCGCAACGGCGCTAGGCCGGAGCGCGGCCGGGGGAGGGGCGGCGGCGGGGCCGGGCGCGTGCGCGCGCACCTCACACTCCGCCGCCCGGGGACGCCCACTCGCGAGTCGGGGCGGTAGGCCGGCCCGCACAGTCCGCCCCTCGGCCCTCGGGCCCGCGCACGCGTCTGCCCAACGGGCTTCGGTTCCCGGCTGGTCGGCGCTCTGCGGGCCGAGGGAGGCAGGGCCGAGGCCCGGGCCGCAGCCCCGCACCGCGTGGACGCGCTGCCTCTCCTGCCGCCGCCGCCGCCGCCGCCGCCAGATCGAGCAGCTGCGAGCGCCCGGAGGCATCGCGGAGGAGGCCCGAGGGCGGCCGGCGGCCGGGCGGAGGGAGACGGAGCCGACCTCCGCGCGCCCGGGGCCGCCGCCGCCTCCCCAGGGCTGGGCGAGGAATGAGCAGGCGCCCGTCCCGGGCTCTCGGACCGAGGGGCCGTGGCTTGGCGTCTTCCCACGCAGCGGGGCTCGCGCGCCGGCGGCCTCGCTGAGGGAGCAAGCGCCGGGGCTGACTTAACCGGCCGCCGGGAGAAGGCGGAGGAGGAGGAGGAGGGGAGGAGCCGGGCGGGGCGGCCGCCGCGCTCCCCTCCCCTCGCCCGCGCACGCCGGGGCCGCTCAGTGGCCGCCCGCGGAGGAAGTTCCGCTCCTCGCAGAGCCGGGCGGTAGCAACAGCGGCGGCGGCGGCGGCGGCGGCGGCCGGCAGGGCAGGTAGCGCGGCGGCGAATGCCCTTCGCGCCGGCCGTCGAGGGGCAGCGTCGGAGCTCTCCCGGGGGCCCGGGGCTTGCGGGCGGCGTCGGGAGGCGCGGGCGTCCGAGCCCTGCCGCTCCTTCACCCGGCGCTGCTGCCTCGGCTTCAGCGAGGTGGGACCTTCCTCCCTCCCCGGGGGCGGACTTCCGAGCAGACCCTTCTTTTTCCACCGCCGAGGTGAAGGGATCCTGGCGTCGAAGCGTCATAGGGGGTTCAGCGAGCCTTCTACAACTCCTCGGATCTCATCAGGCCCCCTTTTGGGGCGGGAGACCACAGCGGAGCATCTGGCTGTGTACAGGAGTGGGAGAGCCCACCTTGCATCGTCTCCGCAGTGCTGCTTGCCTCATCTACCCTTAGGAATGGAGAGGAGGCTTGGAATAACCCGAGGAGGTACCGAAAGCCAAATGGCCAAGAAAATATAACAGAACATACACTAGCCATCGTTTGGGGGCCGCGCACGTTTCTGAATGTAATTGGACGAGCGTGAAAGAGGTGCCCTATTAAAAAGCACAACAGTCCGTTAAGGGGAGAAAAATTGAGTTTCCCCATTTTTGCCAAGATTTTGAGGACTGTTCAATGCATTGTACATTTGATGTAAGATGAGAACTTTATAAAATATTCTGTCCAAGAGCGTAAACGATGACTACCCCAGCCCTGCTGCCCCTATCCGGACGAAGGATACCTCCTCTGAACCTGGGGCCGCCTTCCTTCCCCCATCACAGGGCGACTTTGAGACTTTCTGAGAAGTTTATCCTCCTCCTTATTCTAAGTGCCTTCATCACCCTGTGTTTTGGGGCATTCTTCTTCCTTCCAGACTCTTCAAAACACAAACGCTTTGATCTGGGTTTGGAAGATGTGTTAATTCCTCATGTAGATGCCAACAGAGGGGCTAAGAACCCTGGAGTCTTCCTGATCCATGGACCCGATGAACATAGACACAGGTTTGTTTATTTCAGAAGTTCTGACATTAACATTTGGCAGAGCAAGGTATGGCTTATTGCCTCAAATCGGTCATTTCTTTTTGCGTTGTACTTTTGAATGTAATTCTCCCTGAGTTGTAAGAGTTGTATTGTTATTTCAAAACTGGTTGAATAGAACCATAAGCTGAAAGGACGCCTAGAGCCCCATCTAAAGACGACTCCTTCGTTTTATATAGGAGAAAAATTTGTGCTCAGAGATGTTGTGTCTAATGTGAACAACTGGGAATGGAGGTTATGAAAACTTAATCTAAAGCGATAGCAGCATATGCTGCGCCTTCATTTGTGAAGAATGTGTTGCATTGAGTTATTGTGTCACCCTGTGAAATAGATCCATGGTATCCTGATATCTATGGGTTTGTTCCCTACCAAAGGGCTGTCATTCTCTGGCTTGTAGTTGAAGCTTAGTAGTGAATCTTAGCTTTTTAGGAAGACAAAATGAGCAGAATATACCGGTCGTTTCTTAACATGCAAAAATATCCTGATTTTTGTTATTTTCAGCGGGTGTGTTTTGGTGCTCTGTGTGGAATTAGTTAACGATATCATTGAATCTTAAATCATTTCACTTTGTGAGTCTTGTAGACAAGATTTGATTATGTTTTTAATTTAATATTGCTCTGATTTTTTTTTTTAATGTGAGAGATAGAGGGTGTCAAGTAACTATTAGAATCTGTTCGATTAAAGAGGTCACGTTCTTTCAAATCAAATCTGAAGTGAGCTCTTGGGAGAGTATAGCAAATTAGGATAAAACGGGAGCTCTAGTTACATTTCCTTTGAATCATTTATGTAATTTGTATCAGAAGAGTTTGAGAAAGTAGTTTACTTTTTTCAAACCTACGTTTTTTTTTTACCTGTGAAATCTTTTCCCTTTCTTCTCTATTTCTTAAAATAATTTTTGAGTATATGAAAAAAAATCGTTTGCTCGAGTTCTGTTTTCAGCTGACTTTAGTTTTAACTTTTTATCAAGTACCACGTTTTTGAAAAAGCTTGAGTTCAAATGTGAGTCTAAGTTAAATACTTGGGAGAATGCACTGTTGTAATGAGAGCTGGTTTTTCCTTTTTCTCAATCTGCTTAATTCATTATTTGCTTGTTGGTTCTTTGACTTTTGGCTGAACTTTATCGAGTTGTTAGTTCTAAAATTGTCTCATACCATTCTTCTGTCACTAAATTAATATGGAATTTTTGCCATCATTTTCAACTTCTGTAGTCTTTTGCATTTGTTTCCTTTATTTTGCCCTTTGCTCTTTGTGACTGAGAAAAATCTGATGTGATGTGTGAAATATGTTGCTGAAAAATTAACACTGAAAGTACTGTTTCCTTGAAAATCTGATTTCCCATGGTATTTATATAAGCTATATAATATTTGAAAAAAAAGATGTAAGATTGGCTTTAGAACTCTTTGATAGCCACGCATTAACATTTTTTAACTCTTTTATTACAGTAATTTGTCGTATAGTAAACAGTTTTTTAAAATATTTTAAGTGTGATCTAAAGGTTAAAAATATGTGACAACATTTTAGTTTAAAAACATTTACAGGGGCCAGGTTGGTGGTGTAGTGGTTAAGTTCCCATGCTCCGCTTCCGTGGCCCGGGTTTGCTGGTTCAGATCCCTGGTGCAGACCTAGCGCTGCTTATCAAGCCATGCTGTGGTGGTGTCCCACTTAAAATAGAGGAAGATTGGTACAGGTGTTAGCTCAGCACAGTCTTCCTCAAGCAAAAATAGAGGAAGATTGGCAACAGTTGTTAGCTCAAGGCCAGTCTTCCTCACACACAAAAAAGAAATTTACAGAAAAATTCTCAGTTAACTGGAGGTAAAATTTAAATTTTGAGTGGAAATAACAGCTATGTGCATTTTATTCACATTTTTAAAAGCCTACTTAAATCTCTTAAACAAGGATTCTTAAATTTATATAGCCTGTGAATACATGGGCTTGTGTGTTGCTATCCAAAACTATTGGGTTCCTGAGTTTGGAGTGAGAGATGAATTATTCTGATAGCAAGGGTTGGTGAGTGAGCCAAATCCTGAGTTTTGGATAGGAAGAGTCTGGATAACAAGTGGTATATATGAGAATTTATTCAAATATGTTTGGTTCCTGAGTTTTGAAAAGCAAGACTCTAAATAGTGAGAGCTCAGGTAATGAGGGATCTGTGTATTATCTCTGTGCATATTTCTGTGGTTATATCAGTGTATTTTTATATTTGTTTAGTATGTTATTTATTGTCGCTTACCATATCTGAAAAGACAGTCTGTAGTGATAAGAATTCTTCTAATTTGAGCAATGAAATACACTTCGAATTAGAGATTGTGCAAATAATGTTTAAAATGTGAGACGTAAAACATCAAACTAATGTATAAACACTAACTTATTTAAAAGTAATTCAGAGAGATAGCTTTTTTTTTTTCTTTTTTCTGTGAGGAAGATTGGCAGTGAGCTAACGTGTGTTGCCAGCCTTCCTCTATTGTATATGGAATGCTGCCACAGCATGGCTTGACGGGCAGTGCTAGGTCTGCACCTGAGATCTGGGCCTGCAGACACCAGGCCACCAAGCTGGAGCACGTGAACTTAAGCACTACGCCGCCAGGCGAGCCTAAGAAAGATAGCGTTTTAACAGAATTAGTTGGTACTAAGATCATACCTGTTTTGGGTGTGGTCAAAAAATCTTTCTTAATTTGGAAAATACAAATTGATAATTTATATTAATTTTGCGTGTGTGGAGAAAGGTGCAGGATAGAGGGATGAGCAGCCTGACTTTAATGGATAAATAATGAAAAAGAAATCATGGCCATTATTTCTTATTCACAGTATTTACGAGATACTTGTTGAATAATGGCTTTTCTTTATTAATGAATCAGTATAGTAGTTAGGTGCTTAAGCTCTGGAGTCAGACTGCATGGATTCATACCCTAGTTTGTTATTGATTAGATATGGAATCTTGAGCAAATTTGTAAACTGTATGCCTAAGGTGCTTCCTCTGGATGACAGTGGGGCCTTCTTTACAGATTGTTATATTGAACGGGATAGTCCATGCAAAGTGTTCAACATAGTTCACGGGACAGTACATGTAAAGTGCTCAACGTAGTTCCTAGCATTTAGTAAATGCTCAATAAATATTAGCTATTATTATTATTATCAATAATTATAGTTTTAATTGAATATTTTCATTCTGAGCCTACTTACCTTTAAATACCGTGCATGTTTCTGAAAAGTTGCGTACAGGTTAATTAATATTTTAAAAGTACACCAGAACCTTATTGTCTAAAGGAACATTTTATAACCAAACCTAGTTAGCAACAAATGTATATTGCATATCTACTATGTGTCGGGCCCTGCTTTTATGGAGCTTCTGGTCTGGGGGGGATGATGGGCATGAAACAAATACACTTATTTTCGAGGTGTGGTGAGTGTTATGAAGTTGTGCTCACTGCTATTAGAACACATAATGGTGTGATTTAGCCATCGGGGGTGGGTGCGGTGGGCAGTGGGAATAGGGAAGGCTTTGCTGGGGAAGCAGTGGCTCAGAAACTTAGAACAGATAGGAGATGGATTGCTAACTGAGGGGGAGATGTAGGAGAAAGTGGGCAAAGCAGAGGACATGACCTGTGTGAGAGCCCTAAGGTAAAAAATCTTGGCATCGTTGAGGGTCTGAGAAATGTTCGGTACGCTTGGAGTAGAGATCAGCGGTGTGGGGCTGGCTGAAGACACTAGAGGAGAGGTCAGATTCAACCTCCTTATTGTTGGGACGGTTTGAATTAGTTGCCAGCATTCACAGATTAGGAGATTGCACATGAAAGTCTAGATTTCTGATTTCTCTTGAAAAATTAGAGGATATGGCAACCCCCAAGTCTGTATTTCAGATGGCAACACTCAGCTGCGTCTGGGCAGCAGCTACTCCCTCAAGAGGGCCATGTGCTCTTCATTTTATGCACTCAATTAGGTTGCCAGATAAGTAAATCTCTCTAATGAATCAATATTTAACCTGGTTGTTGTTGAGTTTGGAATCCCTAGGCAGGATCCTGGAGAGTTTGTAGTTAAGTATTTTGGTCTTTATCCTAAGTACTATAGGAAGTCATTGTAGAGTTTTCATTAAAGCAAGGGAATGACATAATCATTTTTAAAAAATTTAAATAATCACTTTGGTTGCAGTGTAAACATAGATTGGCGAGGAGCAGGAGGAAATGTAGTGAAAGCAGTTGGGGGGGGGTCTAGGTCACAGAGGATATTGGCTTAGACCACAGTGGTGACAGTGGAGGAGGAGAGAAATTAGTGGAGAAAGGTGGTTGATTGAAGAGATGTTAAACTGTTCACTTTTGCAGAAGTTGGTGGTTGATTGAATATGGCGGCTAAGGTGGGAGGACGAAGGAGTCCAGGATAACTCCCAGTTTCTGTCTGACATGGCTATGGATTACTAAAAAAATATACACTATATGTAATTAATACTTTATATAATTGATATTACATGAATTTAAGATAAAGTATTTTCATGAGAAAATCTACATGTCCCTTCTGTTAAGTGGTTCCTAAATAATCCAGAGTTTTTAAACAATATGTACCTTTCAGATGATAGCAACATAAAATGTGTAGTTTGATGTCGATGATAGTCATTTTTAGCATCTGTGATTTTAAAGTAATCAAAACAGGTATTGGTTGTAATAGACATGAATGTTGTTATAAATATACACTGATAGACAAAATAGTGTGTTCATAATTTGTGCACATAATAGACTTATCTAATTAAAATTTTACTTACTAATTTCTTTCATTTCTTTTTCATTTCTTCTGACATTGGGCTTTGTGCTTTTGTTTTGTTTTTAAAATATTTATTCGAACTGCCAATAAGTTGCCTCCTGTAGTTAGCATTTTGTTAGTCTGAATTGAGTACTTGAGGGTCAGGTATATGTTAACTGCTGACGGTTTCCTCACACAGAAAGAACATAAGCTTTGGAATCAGAAGGAGCTGAGATTGTGACTTGGGTCTGCTAACTAGCTGTGTGATATTGTACTAGACATAATCACTCTAAGCCTGTGCTGGCCAGTGTGGTAGTCAGTAGTCACGTGTGGCTGTTGAACTTGACATGTGGCTGGTCCAGATTGCAGTATGCTTTAGTGAGATTTTCTTAAGATTTTTATGTCCTGATTTGTAGCTTTTCCTTGATTGAGTTTTGCTTTTTATTGTGAGTAGAGATTTTAAATCTCACTATTATGATTTTAATTTTCTTACTATCTTTCCTCATCTCGTCCTTCTTCCATGCCTTTTTTTTCCCTGTCTTGCTCTTTGCTTAGGGCTTTCTGCTCCTGTTTTGGGGCGGTCACATCGTTTTATCCTTTAAGTCTGATGGACTTTCTCTTATGTTTACCCCTACTGGCTCATGGTTGTTTTTCCTACTTCCCTTTACTCAGACGTGAGTAAGGTAAGGTCTGTTTGTACTTGATGTTTATCGACAGTCTGATGTATGTGTCTTCGTTGCTTTTTCTTTTTTTTTGTTTGTTTCCTTATGTATTGAGTGAATAGCCTTTTAGCTCTGTAGTTGCAGCTCTCAGTCTGTTTTCCTCTGTTCTGCTATGATAGTAGCATCTTTAGTCCTCTCAACTGCTTTGGTGCTGGAGTAGATTTTTATGCACTTCCCACATTCAGAGCACAATTGGCCGCATGGATGGCTACTGAGATTCTTCTTGTCTTGTCCCTTACCACCTAGAGTACAGTTTTTCAGTTTGCTTCTCATGCACTTACTTCCCCCATTCTCCAGGAGCTGTTCTCTCACAGAACCTCGCTAGTTAGATAATAAGGTAAGAATTGGGAAGAGACTGTGAAGAAAGGCAAGTTGAACAGTGCGCTGACTGCGTGGAGATCTCTGTCACATTTTCTCACTGGGACAGGTGCTTCGGTCTCTGAGCTAAGTTGTAGTTGGGGTAAGGTGGTAGTTTGGGCATTGTTTATTTCATTGAGGTAAAGTTGGTTCTGTACAATCGAGGTGTGGTTATAAATTAATAAGAGTTCTTCCAGTTTCTGACATGATGGCTCTTATTTCTTTGATAGTCTTAGTTTTTCTCATTTTCTATTTCTTTTGTAAGTATTAATACTGACTTGGAAGAGCTGTATTTGGGGGCTGCTCACCAGATAACATTTTGTATACTCTTATTTAAAGTCTAATTTTGATCCTAAGCAAAGTGACAGTGACGTTGTTTTTATTAATTCAGCATTATCAAGTCACTGAGTATAGCAGTATGTTTTTCATTCTCCTCAGAAATGAATAAACTGTTTGTATGGTACGGTTAAAGTTCGGAATGCTGAGGTGGAAGTCGTGATTTTCACGTTTGGTTAATGAGTATTGAAAATTCCAGGAGATGACATACTGTGCAATGCCCCAGAAGCTGAATGTTAATATCTGAACAGTATTTATTGGATGAAGTTAAATATTTCAAGGAAATAAAATTTGTTCAAGCATTAGTTTATTTGCTTTAAAAGCTATAATAGCCTTTCCAGAATTTGTTTTTTTTTTTTGAGGAAGATCAGCCCTGAACTAACATCTGTGCCCATCTTCCTCCCCCTTGTACGTGGGACACCTGCCACAGCATGGCTTGCTGAGTGGTGCCATGTTCGCACCTGGGATCCAAACCAGCGAACCTGGGCTGCCAAAGCAGAACAGGCGAACTTAACCGCTGTGCCACCAGGCCGACGCCTGTCTTGGGTTTTATAAGAAGTGTTCTAGGCCTATGAAATATTTATTTACTCTTATTTATTAATATTTCTTTTGGATTTTCTTCTTATTAAAGGATCAAGCACAATCTTAGAGTATTCCTTCCAAATTATTAACATAGACTGATGTAGATTTATGTATTTTTTTTGAGGAAGATTAGCCCTGTGCTGACTACTGCCAGCCCTCCTCTTTTTGCTGAGGAAGCCTGGCCTTAAGCTAACATCTGTGCCCATCTTCCTCTACTTTGTATGTGGGACGCCTACCACAGCATGGCTTACCAAGCAGTGCCATGTCCACACCCGGGATCCGAACAGGCGAACCCTGGGCTGCCGAGAAGCGGAACGTGCACACTTAACCGCTGCACCACCGGCCCGGCCCCTGATGTAGATTATATAGCCTGTATAACATGTAGTTTAAGATTAGATTTTATTTTTTTATCATTATTTATTGTAAATCTGTGCTTGAGTTACCTTGAGTGATTTACATTTAATCGTATTTACTAATAGTATTCTCTGGTCTACAGGGTTCTTGTTAATGTTAATTTACCCGTTAACAGCTGAGATTGCCCAAACCCACATATAGATTTATTCCCTTATCTCCCCTGCCTTTAGGTAGTCTTTTTCCCGTGTACTTCTTTCTCCCGTATTGTCTGTGATTGCATATTTGCACTCATTTGCTTACTTATGTCTCTCCCAATAGAACATGGGCTCCTTGAGGACAAATGACTGTCTTTTATTTCTCTTTATATCTCCAATGGTAGAAGTACATTCAGTCCTTAATAAAAGTAAATACCTATTGAATAAATGATGCTCATGGCAAGGTGACAGATTCCACAAAGAGAAGGTGTAAACACAATGCAAGGAAGTATTGAGAGAGAAGATGCAAAAGTAGGAGGAATGATGTCTTAAGGTAAGAAGAATACAGTCTTTAATAAAGGCCGTTTATAAAAATAATTAAAAAAAATTAGGCAATAATTTGTGTTCGTCCTATCTAGAATATACTTAATCCTACAAATATATCTAAGGTATTTGCATGCCCTCACATTGAGCTCCTTCTTTAGGAAAAAAGGAAGAAAACAGTAGAGAGTATGTGATGAGTATTTTCACATATTTAGCCTTTTGTCTTTACATCAAATCTGTAAGATAGGTATTACTAATCTCACGTTTACCACTATGGGTGCTGTAAAATTTAGATCATGCCGAAAGTTGGAAAGTTGGCATCGCAGAAGCTAAACGTCTATTCAAAATCAGTAGCATGTGGTAAACATTAATTTAATTGATTAACTGGACAAACATTATGTTTACTGTTGTTTGAAAACTATAACAATATTTAACTTATGGTTTCAGCTGACTCCATGTATTCATTAGCTAGGAAAATGATTTTGCTGCTTTCATTTTCCATAATTATGCAAATTTTGTCAGAAAAGTTTATTTTGATTGCCGTTGAATTTTTGGTGGAACTTCTTCCTTTTAGCACATGGCTGTAATGAGGAATGTACTGGAGATTTATTTTCAGACTGGGTTTTAAGATTTATTATAAAGAATAATAAAGAAAAGAACATTGGGCTCAGTGTTAAGAGATAGAGTTTCTGGTTTCAGCATTGTCCTTAATTTTTGGAGTGTGTTTAGATAAGCTGTTTCACTTCTCTGTGCCTTATTTATGAAATGAGAGAATTGATTGGATCTTTAAAGATGTCCTTCGAGCTCATGCATATGAAATGCTAGTAATTTTATGAAGTAAGGAACTGAAGAATGTGTAGTAATGTAGTTCAAGACATAACAGAGCCAGCCCTGATGGCCCGGTGGTTAAAATCTGGTGCTCACTGCTGCGGCGGCCTGGGTTTACTTCCCGGTCACAGAACCACGCCACCCACCTGTCAGTTGCCATGCTGTGGCGGTGGCTCACATAGAAGAGCTAGAATGACTTACAGCTAAGATTTGCATCATGTACTGGGGCTTTGGGGAGGGGGAAAACAAAGGGAAAGATTGGCAACAGACGTTAGCTCAGGGCAAATCTTTCGCTGCCAAAAAAAGATCACAAATGCTGTGAAAATAAAACGTATTCTAAATAGGAATTAGCAGTGTCATTTTTATATATAAAAATTAAGATTTAAAAAATCATTTTATAAATGTAATTTATTTATATTATCATATGATTATTTATTTAGTCATGCACTGCATAGTGATGTTGTGGTCAATGTCTGACCACATATAGGATGGTGGTCCCATAAGATTAGTACTGTGTAGCCTGCCTGGGAGTGTAGTGAGTTACACCATCTAAGTTTGTGTAAGTACATGCTGTGATGTTCTCACAACAATGAAATTGCATAACAATGTATTTCTCAGAACATATCTATCATTATGTGACGCATGACTGTAATGAAACTTGTACCAGTTTAAAAAGTGTAAATGAATGAAATGCTGTTTTATATATTTTTGTTTCTCATAAGCTTTAAAGTGGACTTTATTGAACATTTTGTATACCAACCTGAAGGCAATAGGTATATTTATAAAAATATCTCCAGGTGTCATTTTTGAGCCCAGTTAACAATTGCATCTCTTAATTCATTACTTAAGACTTGAGGATAGAGTCTGTGGAAAACAAGAGTCCTTGAATAATTCAGGCCTTGGATTCTGTGAAGGCACTTATTACTCCTGATGCAAAATTTTCTTTGATGTAAGGCTATAGTTTCCTTACCTTAATATTGAGAGATGCCATTGAAAATGTCTATTCTCTTTTGTTCTTTGTATCTTAATAAGAACTTTAGGGACAAGTTATATAGGTAGTTTAAAAAAAATGGTATGAAATAATCTGAAGACTACAAAGGGCGATGTGTGCACTGTTTTTCCTTTTACATTTTTGATGTTTATGTATTTATAAAATCAACCTCTATTACTTAGGAAGATTGCTTGGCCTCTCCTTAGTGATATTGATGTTAACCATTAAAAAATATTGGTCATGTTCATTTATTCAACAAGTGTCTTTGAGTATTTATTGTGCGTCAAGCATTATACTAAATATTGGGAATAACTGGAGAATGTTATAGAAGATTAATTTTGACTCAGACACTACTGAAAAATTTAAATCTTAGGTTCAAATCTTAACATCATTTTTAAAGCGTATATCATTATCTTTGGAGTCAGATTCTAGGAGTCTTAGAGAAACCTTTTTGCCCCGTTGAGGCTCTGGTGCGTGCATTTAGGTCATTGACATTTTTTGAGACTTCAGATAAGTTATTGCCTTATCTCTCTTCCTCTTTGTTTTTTTTGAATATGCATTTATACCATTAATTTCTGCATTTCTGGCATATGGACTGGGTTATCTGGAAATAGGGTACAGTGTTCTGAAGCTTTTTTCAATCAGGAACCAGACCCTGGCATCTGAAAAAATATGCCAATCATTGTGCTAAATTGAGATCTGGCACAATGGTATGTATTTATGTATCTAAAACCATTTATATGTAGCTATCTATGGTTATATTTGTACATTTATTTATAAAGTTATATGTACATACATAAACTCTTCAATTACTTGAAAGAAAGGTGACATCTGATGCAAAGTTTATCTCTGTTTGGTGTGTATCTGTTTTGTATATAATAATAAATGTGAATTATCTTTCCATTAATATATGATGCCATTAATAAACATTTACCTTTTCATGACCTAGATTTTTTTCCTTTACTTAAAAAGATTGGTAATACCTAGGGTGCAGTGTACATTGAGCAGTTGGGCTCCTCTTGTGCTTACACTGTTGGTGTAAGTGTAAATTAATAGAATTTTTGTGAAGAACAATTTAGTAATACCAACTAATTTAAAGTACATATTCTTTGATTCAGCAATTCTTCTAAGGACTTGTCCTTGGGAAGTCTTCACATCAGCGCACAAACTAATGTTCAAGAAGGTCCCCTGAAGCTATAACATGACGTACTGTAAATGATTCAAGTGTCTGTCAATAGGGGATTAGTTAAATAAATGATAATATATCTCAATATATAGAGTTCTTTTTTTTTTAAAAAAAAAACCATATGGATCTTTCCAGTTACTCCTGAAAGTACCACAATATTTTAAATTCATAGTTTTATAATAGTATGTTTTGATATCTGGTCTAAGTCATTTGTATCATTCTTGTTTTATAAAAAGTTATACGCATACATAAAAGTTTCAACAGATAACATCACTGTGCCCACTATTTCAAATCTTAACATTTTCCTATTTTAGTTGAAGATTACCCTTGTTGAGGTAAATCTCTAGCCTGAGTTTGACATTGTCTTTTTCAGTTCATGGTTTTATACTACAGCATATATATCTACAGCATATATATTGATATAAATTATATAGAAAAATAAATATATATAATTATATATTATGTATATTATATATACTTTACATATAGAGTATATATATGTAAAGTGTATAGACATTATTATATTTGTAATGTATACATACATTAAATATATCATTATGCAAGTTTTTTTAATGATTTATGTATGTTGATATATTGGGCTCTGGTTCAATTACTTTATCCACTTAGATATTCCATTGTATAATTAAACCTCAAATTATTTATATATTACCCTGTTGCTGTATTTTTAGGTTAAATCCATATTATTACTGCAAAAAATTCTCATACATGTGTTCTTGGGCATATGTGTTTTTTTTCTTCAGGGTAAAAACTTAGTAATAGAATTATTGAGTTGTAAAATATGTGCATCATTGACTCTAAATTTTGTTGCTAAGTTAGTCTGTACATTAGTTGTACCAATTTATATACCCACCTGCATATTACAAACCATGATATTGTTAGATTTTAAAAATCTTTACCAATCCAATGCTAATTTTAGTTTTTATTTCCCTGATTACTAGTGAAGTGGATTTTTTTAATAACGTATTTATTGGTTGTTTAGGTTTCCTAGTCTTCAAGTTGCTCATTCATAATTTTTGCCAATTTTTCTTTTGAGGTATTCTCTTTTTTTCTTATTTATTTGTAGATATTATTTATACATTCTGGATGAATTCTTTGTTACATGCATTACACATATCTTCTTGCAATGGATGCCTTATTTTTATACTTTGTTTATGGTGTTTTTAGTTTTACAGAAATTTCAAATTTTAATGTAATTGAAATTGTCAGTATTTTCCCTTATGATATTGCTGTTTGGATTTTGCTTAGGGAATGCCTTTCTACCCTGAAGTTATAGTCTCTTATATTTTTAATTATGGTTTTAAAGTTTTATTTTTCACATCTAGGGATGTAATCTACTTGATTTTGATTTTTGTGTATGATGAGGTAGAGATTGAATTTATGTTTTTTTATGTGGGTGTCCAGTTGTCCCTGTGCTCCTTATTGAATAGTCTGTCCTTTTCTATGGATTTGTAATGCCGTTTCTGCCATATAACAATTTTTCATATTTTCATAGGTTTGTTTCTGGGTTTTCTACATCCTTTTGTTTATTTCTGTTGTATTAGCATAGCATGCTGTTTTGATAATAAGTGTGATAATAAATGTTGCTTTAGATAAGCCTTGATATTAGGCAATGCTATGGACTGAATGTTTGTGTCTTCCCAAAATTTATATGTTGAAATCCTTGTTCCCAGTGTGACGGTATTAGGAGGTGGGGCCTTTGGGAGGCAATTATGTCATGAAGGTGAAACCTTCATGAATGGGATTAGTGGTGTCCTTATAAAAAGACACGAGCGAGCTTGCCTTCTCTCTCTCTGCTCTTTCTACCATGTGGGAAGTCAGAAGTCTGTAACCTGGAAAAGGGCTCTCACCAGAACTCAGCCATGCTGGCACCCTGATCTCAGACCTCTGGTCTGCAGAACTGTGAGAAATAAGTTTTTGTTGTTTATAAGCCATTCAGTCTATGGTACTTTGTTATAGCGGCACAAACTGACTGAGACAGGTAGAGTGGGTTCTTCTACTTTGTTCTTTAAAGTTGTATTTGCTCTTCTTGATTCTAAGTTCTTTCATAAGTATTTATTTTTTTGAGGTAAACTTTGCATAACAAAATTAACCATCTTAAGGTAAACAATTTAGTGGCGTTTAATGTGTTCACAGCATTGTCAAACCACCACTTCTATTTAGTTCTAACACATTTTCATATCCCCAAAAGATACTCCATACCCATTAAGCAGTCACTCCCCACTCCCTCATCCCTGCCAGC
Organism: Equus asinus; assembly: GCF_041296235.1. NCBI lineage: Eukaryota > Metazoa > Chordata > Mammalia > Perissodactyla > Equidae > Equus > Equus asinus. The sequence continues at coordinate 48,843,728 of NC_091805.1, forward strand.
CCCTGGCAAAACCAGCAGTCTGTTGTCTCTAAGGATTTACCTATTCTGGTAAATATTTTACTTATGTGGTAAATATTTCACATAAGTGGAATCATCCTATATAAGACATTTTGTGTCTGACTTGGTTCACTTAGGGTAATGTTTTTGAAACTCGTCTACCTTGTAGCATGTATCAATACTTCATTCCTTTTTATGACTGAATAATATTCCATTGTATGTATATATACAATTTCTTTCTGCATTCATCTGGTGATGGACCTTTGGATTGTTTCCACCTTTTAGCTATTGTGAATAGTGCAGCTGTGAACATGTGTGTGCATGTATTTGTTTGAGTACCTGTTTCCAGTTCTCTTGAGTGTATACCTAGAAGTAGAAGTTTTGGGTCATATGATAATTCTATGTTTAACTTTTTGAGGAACTGCCAAGCTGTTTTGCAGTGCAGCTGAATCATTTCACATTTCCATCAGCAATGTCTGAGGGTTCCAATTTCTCCACATCCTCGTCAACACTTAAAAAAGTTATATCCACACTAGGAAGTGTGTGTGAAGTGGTATCTCTGTGGCTTTGATTTGCATTTCCCTAACGACTAGGGATGTTGAACATCTTTTCATGTCCTTCTTGGCCATTTGTATATCTTTTTTGGAGAAATGTCTGGCCAAGTTCTTTGTCCATTTTTAAAATTGGGTGGTTTGTCTCTTTGTTGTTGAGTTTTAGGAGTTCCTTATATTTTCTGGATACTAGACCCTTATCAGATGTTTGGTTTGCAATATTTTCTCTCTTTCTCTAGGTTCTCTTTCATTTTCTTGATAATGTCCTTTGATGCAAAATGTTTTTAATTTTGTTGAAGCCCAACTTTTCTTTTGTCGTTTATGCTTTTGGTGTCATATTGAAGAATACTTTGCCAAACTAAGGTCGTGAAGATTTATTTTTCTTTTCTAAAGACTTTTGTGATTTTAACTTACATATTTATTTATTTATTTATTAAAGATTGGCCCTGAGCTATCATCTGTTGCCAATCTTCCTCTCTTTTTTTCCCCCCAAACTCTGCCAGTACATAGTTGTGTATCCTAGTTGTAGGTCCTTCTAGTTCTTCTGTATGGGACACCGCCTCAGCATGGCTTGATGAGTGGTGCTGGGTCCATGCCCAGGATCCGAACTGGCAAACCCTGGGCCACTGAAGCGGAATGCATGAACTTAATCACTTAGCCATGGGGCTGGTCCCCTTAGATTTTTAGGTTGTGGAGCCATCCTGAGTTTTTGTGTATGGCGTGAGATAGGGGTCTAACTTCATTATTTTGTATGTGGCTATCTGGTTGACCCAGCACCATTTGTTGAAGAGACTATTTTTCCCTGTTGAATAGGGTTGGCACTCTTGTTGAAAATCAGTTGGCTATATAAGTATGAGTTTATTTGTAGACTCTCAGTTCTATTTCATTTATCTATATATTTTTATCCTATGCTGCTACCATACTTTTTCTTCTTTTTTCCTTTTTGAGGAAGAGTAGCCCTGAGCTAACATCTGCCGCCAATCTTTCTCTTTTTGCTGAGGAAAATTGGCCCTGAGCTAACATCCGTGCCCATCTTCCTCTATTTTATATGTGGGACACCTACCACAGCATGGCTTGGTAAGGAGTGTGTAGGTCCATGCCTTGGGTCCTATCTGGCGAACCCCAGGCTGCAGAAGTGGCGTATGTGAACTTAACCGCTGTGTCACCAGGCCAGCCCCTGCGTTGCTTTGATTATTGTAGCTGTGTAGCAAGTTTTGACGCTGGGAAGTGTGAGTGCGCCAAAACTGGTATTCCTTTTCAGTATTGTTTTGACTATTTGGGGCCACTCGCAATTGCTTATGAATTTGAGGATCAGCTTTTCAGTTTCTGCAGATGCAGCTGTTGGAATTTTGGTAGGGATTGTGCTGAATTTGTAGATCACTTTGGGTAGTATTGTCATCTTAACAGTATTAAGTCTTCTGATCCATGAGCCCCTGACATCTTTCTGTTGTTTAGGTCTTCTCTAATTTCTTTCAGCAATGTTTGTAGTTTTCAGTTTACAAGTGTTTCACCTGCTTGGTTAAATTTATTCCTAGATACTTAGTTCTTTTGTATGTTATTGTGAAGAGAATTGTTTTCTCAATTTTATTGTTTGGATTTTTCGTTTCTGATGCATAGAAACACAACTGATTTTTTCTTATGCCCTCAACTTTACTGAATTCATTTTTTAGCTCTAGTATTCATTTTGTGGATTCTTTGGAACTTTCTTTACATATAGGATCATGCCATCTGTGAATAGAGATAGTTTTACTTCTTCCTTTTCAATTTGGATGCCTTTTATTTCTTTTTCTTGCCTAATTGCTCTGGCTAGAACTTAGAATACAGTGTTGAGTAGTAGTGGTGAAAGCAAGCATCTTTGTCTTTTTCCTGATCTTAGGGGCAAAGCTTCCGATCTTTCACCATTGAGTATGATGTTAGCTGTGGATTTTTCATGAATGCCCTTTATCATGTTAAGGAAGTTTCTTTGTATTCCTAGTTTGCAGAATATGTTATTATGAAAGGGTGTTGGACTTCGTCAGATACTTTTTCTGCATCAGTTGAGGTGATCATGTATTTTATTCCCTTAGTTCTATTAATGTGGTGGTTTACATTGATTGATTTTTTTTGTGTTGAATCACTTTTGCATTTCTGGAATAAAGTCCTCTTGGCTCGTGGTATATAATCCTTTTAATATGCTCTTGGAATCAGCTTGCTATTATTTTGTTGAGGATTTTTGCTTATATATTTATAAAGGATATTGGTCTGTAGTTTTCTTGTCCTCTCTTTGTCTGGCTTTGATATCAGAACTAGCTTCACAGAGTGAGTTAGGAAGGGTTCCCTCCTCTTCTGTTTTTTGGGAAGAGTTTGAGAAGGATTGGTGTTAATTCTTCTTTAAATGTGGTAGAAGTCACCTGTGAAACCATCTGGTCCTGGGCTTTTCTTTGTTGGAAGGTTTTTGATTCCTGATTCAAGCTCTTTCCCTGTTAGAGATCTATTCAGATTTTCTATTTCTTCTTGAATCAGTTTTCGTAGTTTGTCTGTTTCTAGAAATGTGTCCACTTCATCTAGGTTATCTAATTTGTTGGTGTACAATTGTCACAGTATTCTCTTTAATCTTTTTTATTTCTGTAAGATTAATAGTAATGTCCCCATTTTTATTTCTGATTTTGATTATTTGTATCATCTTTTTTTTTTTCTTTTTCATTTAGATAAAGGTTTGTCAAATTTGTTGATCTTTTCAAAGAACCAACGTTTGGTTTTATTGATTGTCTCTATTGTTTTTCTATTCTTTATTTTGCTTATCTCTACTCTAATATTCATTGTTTTTTCCTTCTGCTAGCTTTGGGTTTAGTTTGATCTTCTTTTTCTAGTTCCTTAAATTGTAAAGTTACATTATTAATTTGAGATTTTCTTTTTAAATGTAGCTATTTACTACTGTGAATTTCCCTCTGAGCATTGCTTTAGTTGTATCCCATAACTTTTGGTATATTGTTTTCCTTCATCTTGTATTTTCTAATTTGCCGTGTGATTTCTTCTTTGACCCATTGGTTGTTTAAAGAGTATGTTGTTTAATTTCCATGTAGTTTTGAATTTTCATTTTCCTTCTGTTACTGATTTCTAATTTCATTCCATTGTGGTCAGTGAAGATACTGTGTATGATTTAATCTCTTTACGTTTATTGAGAATTATTTTGTAGTCTAACATGTGATCTTTCTTGGAGAGTGTTCTGTGTGCACTTGAGAAGTTGGATTCTGCTGTTGGGTAGAGTATTCTGTATACGTTTGTTAGGTCTAGTGGGTTTGTAGTGTTGTTCAATTCTCTTTCCATGTAGATCTTCTGTCTAGATGTTCTAACCATTATTAAAAGTAGGGCATTGAACTCTTCAACCATTATTGTAAAATTGTCTATTTCTCCCTTCAGTCTTATCAGTGCTTGCTTCATATTTTTTTGGGTTCTCTTGTTTGCTGTGTATATAATTGTTATATCTTCTTGATGAATTGACTTTTGTATATATTTTAGAATTACATTATCAAGATCCTATCCTTTGCTTTCCAGTCTCCCTTTAGTACTTCCAGTTAGTTGAACCCTATAGGAAACCAACTGACAAGAGAGGTAATTAGCAGAGTCAAAGCCCCTAGCATCATGAAGCAGAGTATGGAAGAGTGGATTTAGGATTGAGGGTTTTGGTTTACTCACTGGTGCTATCTGGCTTCCTTGTTTTTAGTATATGGAGTTTAATTAGGTCTAGATGAGCAGTCAGTGGAGCAGTCTATGAGAGGCCTTTTCTTTGCAGAGTTGGAGCTCAATAGTCAGCAGCTCACCTCAGGCAAATTGGATGCCTGTTGGGATGGGCCTTTTCTCTGGAGAGCCGGCAGTGTCCCTAAGGTGATAGTTTTGAACTGGGTAGATGATCAGGAGGACCTCTTCCCAGGAGTGACTGAGACAGGCCCTCTCAGCTTGTGCTGAAAGTTATAGCAGTTCTCAACTCAGGCAGGAAAATAGCCTTGAAGGAGAGCATGCTATATAGGTTAGTGCCTTTCTAGGTCCCAGTCTCTTCTCAGATTCTTGAAAGTACCTTCTATATGAGTGAATAATAGTAAATAATAATTATGGACTTGTTGACTGCCTTCCTGCATTCCACTATGTTCTCATTCATATCATATTTGGAATAACTTGAGGTTTTAAGCATGTAGGTGGAACTTCTCTATTTTTCAGTGGTGTTGGTGTGTCAGAATTTTCTATTCTACATTGGTTGAATTGCGTTAGCAGGCTTTGAGAGGGAGTGAGTCAAAGGCATGTGCTTAGGTCATGGTCCAAGAATACTTCTCCATTTGCATTAAAAAGAATTAAAGAAGAGGAATCTTGGATACAAACAGTAGAAACCAACTGTAATGCATGTAAAAAAGGTATTTATTAGTTGGCTTTCAGAATTATATAAAGTCTGGACAGCTAGTTTTAGAAAATAGTCCAGCATTAAAGGAAGCCGGGTTTGCAGAACTGTAGTAAAGGTTAAGGAACAGTTAGTGTACCACTGCCGGTGCTGCTAGTCACTGAGTGCTGGTTATGGCTTTGTTACTTCTGGACGCTGAATTCCTCTGCTTTCTGAGTGATTTCTCAAACTGAGTCCTTGTTTCTTTATGTCACTTACTCCAGATCTGTAGAGCTAGCCAGAGCATCTGATTGCCTCAATGTAGGTGATAGGCCCTTGCTTTGCTGTTAGATGATAAAGTCTCTTGAACATTCTGGCTTCTATAAGAAGAGAAGGGATTCTGCTACCAATATACTGATGAATTCCTGAATTTAGATAGAGGATTACATATTAACATCTTGAAGAAACATAAAGTAAACTGCAAAGAACCCGAAGTTTTATTACAGTGACTTGTATTTTAGGTGGGGATAAGTTCTTACTTGTGCTGTGCTATTTAGAAATATAGATATAGGGAGCAAAATGGTGGGGTGAGCTGACCTGGGATACTCTCCCCTCCAAAATACAATAAAAGATTGGAAGAACTGAATTTCAGAGAACAAAAATAATGCCAGCTCGTTAGAGACCTACAATTCCAGGACGGCGGAGATCATAAACCTTGCTTTACACCTGCGGAGGCGCTGGAATGGTAGGAGAGAACATCGCTCCCTCCCCTAGAGTCTGCGATCTCTGCGGCGCGGGTCAGGAGGGAGTGGGGGAGGGATAGCGTGACTGGGGGATCATCCAGGACTCCTGCCGCTGATTCACTGGAGACCCGCTGACGGGGGGAAGGCTTCCGTCCACGGGGACCCCATAAACCAAGGGCCTTGGGAGACCAGAGAACAGAACTGATCTGAACCCAGACCGGCGCATGTGAGTAACAGCCCCTGCCCTCCAGCGAAGCCAGTGGGCGCAGCCATCTTGCCCCAAGGTGGAGAGCTAACACGCCGCTCTCGACCCCCATCTAGTGGCGACAGGCTGTAACTGCAACTGAATTCTACTACCATGAGAAAAAACTGCTCATCTACCATCCAGCAATTTATAAAAGCCCCAGACCAGAAGGAAAACAATAAAAACACAGAATTAAGTCCTGAGGACTTGGAATTAGGTAAAGTAAGTGATAATGAATTCAGAGTAGCTGTAATTAAAAAACTCAATGAGGTAGAGAGAAAGAGAAACAAGTTGAGTTCTGGAGTTACTTCACAAAAGAGATTGAAATCATAAAGAAGAATCAAACAGAATTACTTGAGATGAAAAACACAATGGACCAGATAAAACAGAATGCGGATTCCCTGAATGCCCATGTAGACAACATAGAGGAGAAAATTAGCATAATCGAGGACAGACAGGCTGAATGGCGCCAGACAGAGGAAGAAAGAGAACTAAGAATTAAAAAAAATGAGGAAAATCTCCAAGAGACAATGGATTCAATGAGGAGTAAGAACATAAGGATCATAGGAATTCCCGAGAATATGGAAAAGGAAAATGGAGCAGAAAGTGTGCTTAACGAAATTATTGAAGAGAACTTCCCAAATCTAGGGATCAACGGAGAAATGTGTTTAGAGGAGGGTTTTAGATCTCCTAGATTTGTCAATGTAAAAAGAGCTATCCCAAGGCACATAGTAGTAAAGTTGGCAAATAGGAATGATAAGGAGAGAATACTCAGGGAAGTAAGGGAAAAAAAGAGAATAACCTATAAAGGAGCCCCTATCAGACTGTCAGCGGATTTCTCTACAGAAACCCTACAAGCTAGCAGAGAATGGAGTGATATATTCAAAGCTTTAAAGGATAAAAACCTTCAGCCAAGAATACTCTATCCAGCAAGAATTTCCTTCAGATATGAGGGAGAAATTAAATCTTCTCCAGACAAACAAAAGTTAAGGGAATTTGTTACTAAAAGCCCTCCATTACAAGAAATCCTCAAGAAGGCTCTCATACTTGAAAAAAGAAAAAAGGGAGAAAGGGGACACAATCCACAGACTAGGGAGACCGATGGATAGAACCAGAACAGGATAGCAAATATTCAATTATAGCATTAGGGTAAAGGTAAGGAAACTACCAAAACAAGGGAGATCTTAGCACGCTAACTACAAATGAAAAAGACGAGTTGGAATAAAATATGAAAATAATTATTTAGGAGGGGAAGAGCAAAGGGTCTAAATCAGTATTGGCCAAGTAAGTAAGAGACCACCAGAGAATAGACTATATTATACACAAGATACTAAATACAATCTTCAAGGTAGACACTAAAATAAAGTACAGAACAGAGTCACAAATCATAAATAAGGAAAAATCTAAGAAACCCAGCATAAGAAATTGCAGTATTAAATGGGTAGGCTAAAGCACACAGGAAAAGAAACACAGGAAAACAAGATAATAAGTGACAGATTAACAGCATTAAGTCCACATGCATCAATAATCACTCTCAATGTGAAGGGATTGAACTCTCCAATAAAAAGACACAGAGTGGCAAAATGGATTAAAGAACAAGATCCAAGAATTTGTTGCCTCCAAGAAACACACCTCAGCCCCAAGGACAAACACAGACTCAGGGTGAGGGGGTGGAGGACAATACTTCAAGCAAATAGCAAGGAAAAAAAGGCAGGTGTTGCAAGTCTCATATCAGACCAAGTGGATTTCAAAATAAGACAGGTAAAGAGAAACACAGAGGGACAATATATAATGATCAAAGGGACACTTCATCAAGAAGAAATAACGCTTATAAATATCTATGCACCCAACACAGGAGCACCAAGATTCATAAAGCAACTATTAACAGACCTAAAGGAAGATGTTAAAAACAACACAATAATAGTAGGGGACCTCAACATCCCACTCACATCAATGGACAGATCATCCAGACAGAAAATCAACAAGGAAATAGGGGAGTTAAATGAAAAACTAAAACAATTGGACTTAATAGACATATATAGATCACTCCACCCTGAAAGAGCTGAATACACATTCTTCTGAAGTGCACATGGAACATTCTCAAGGATAGACCATATGCTGGGAAACAAGGCAAGCCTCTACAAATTTAAAAAAATTGAAATAATAACAAGCATCTTGTCCGATCATAGTGCTATAAGGCTAGAAATTAATTACAAGAAAAAAGCTGAGAAACCCACAAAGATGTGGAGACTAAACAACACACTACTGAACAAGCAATGGGTCATTGAAGAAATAAAAAAATACTTGGAAACAAATGAAAATGATAGGATGCCCTACCAACTCATATGGGATACAGCAAAAGCTGTATTAAGAGGAAAATTCATCGCAATACAGGCACATCTTAACAAACAAGAAAAATCCCAAATAAGCAACCTTAAAGCACACCTAAGTGAACTAGAGAAAAAAGAACAAATGAAGCCCAAAGTCAGCAGAAGGAGAGAAATAATAAAAATCACAGCAGAAATAAATACTATTGAAATGAAAAAGGCAGTAGAAAGGATCAATGAGACAAAGAGCTGGTTTTTTGAGAAGATAAATAAAATTGACAACCCCCTAGCCAGGCTTACAAAGAAAAAAAGGGAGAAAGCTGAAATAAACAAAATCAGAAATGAGCGAGGAGAAATAACAACAGACTCTGCAGAAATACAACAGATTATAAGAGAATACTACAAAAAACTATATACCAACAGAATGGATAACCTAGAGGAAATGGATAAATTCTTGGACTCCTACAATCTCCCAAAGCACACTCAAGAAGAGGCAGACAATTTGAACAGACCAATCACAAGGAAAGAGATTGAAACAGCAATCAAAAACATCCCAAAGAATAAAAACCCAGGACCAGATGGCTTTCCTGGGGAATTCTATCAAACTTTCAGAGAGGATTTAAATACCTATCCTTTTCAAGCTATTCAAAAAAATTAGGGAAGATGGAACACTTCCTAACACATTCTATGAGGCCGACATCACGCTGATACCAAAACCTGACAAGGACACCATGAAAAAAGAGAAATAGAGGCCAATATCAATGATGAACATAGATGCAAAAATTCTAAGCAAAATTTTGGCAACCAGAATTCAGCAATTCATCAAAAGAATCATACATCAGGATCAGGTGGGATTCATACCAGGGAGACAGGGATGGTTCAACATCCGCAAATCAATCAATGTGATACACCACATCAACAAACTGAGGAATAAAAACCACACGATCATCTCAATAGATGCAGAGAAGGCATTTGACAAGATCCAACAGCCATTTATGATAAAAACTCTGAACAAAATGGGCATAGAAGGAAACTACCTCAATATAATAGAGGCCATATATGACAAACCCATAGCCAACATCATACTCAATGGGCAAAAACTGAACCCCATCCCCCTGAAAACAGGAACGAGACAAGGATGCCCTCTATCACCACTCTTATTTAACATAGTACTGGAGGTCCTGGCCAGAGCAATCAGGCAAGAAAAAGGAATGAAAGGAATCCAAATAGGGAGGGAAGAAGTGAAACTCTGGCTGTTTGCAGACGACATGATCTTATATATAGAAAACCCCAAAGAATCCATTGGGAAATATTAGAAGTAATCAACAACTACAGCACAGTTGCAGAGTATAAAATCAATTTGCATAAATCAGTAGCATTTCTATACTCCAGTAATGAACCAACAGAAAAAGAACTCAAGAACACAATACCATTCACAATCGCAACAAAAAGAATAAAATACCTTGGGGTAAACTTAACTAAGGAAGTGAAGGACCTATATAATGAAAATTACAAGGCCTTTCTGAGAGAATTGGATGACGACATAAGGAGATGGAAAGACATTCCATGTACATGGATTGGAAGAATAAACATAGTTAAAATGTCCGTTCTACCTAAAGCAATCTACAGATTCAACGCCATCCCAATCAGAATCCCAATGACATTCTTTACAGAATTAGAACAAAGAATCCTAAAATTCATATGGGGCAACAAAAGACCCCGAATTTCTAATGCAATCCTGAGAAAAAAGAACAACACGTGAGGCATCACAATCCCTGACTTCAAAACATACTACAAAGCTACAGTAATCAAAACAGCATGGTACTGGTACAAAAACAGGTGCACAGATCAATGGAACAGAATTGAAAGCCCAGAAATAAAACCACACAGCTTATCTTTGACAAAGGAGCTGAGGGCATACAATGGAGAAGAGAAAGTCTTTTCAACAAATGGTGCTGGGAAAACAGGAAAGCCACATGTAAAAGAATGAAAATTGACCATTCTTTTTCACCATTCACCAAAATAAACTCAAAATGGATTAAAGACCTAAAGGTGACACCTGAAACCATAAGGCTTCTGGAAGAAAACGTAGGCAGTACACTCTTTGACATCAGTATTAAAAGGATCTTTTCGGACACCATGCCTTCTCAGAGAAGGGAAACAATAGAAAGAATAAACAAATGGGACTTCATCAGATTAAAGAGCTTCTTCAAGGCAAATGAAAACAGGATTGAAACAAAAAAACAACCCACTACCTGGGAAAAAATATTTGCAAGTCATATATCTGACAAAGGCTTAATATCCATAATATATAAAGAACTCTCGCAACTCAACAACCAAACATCAAACAACCCAATCAAAAAATGGGCTGGAGACATGAACAGACATTTCTCCAAAGAAGATATACTGATGGCCAAGAGGCACATGAAAAGATGCTCATCATCGCTGATCATGAGGGAAATGCAAATCAAAACTACACTAAGATATCACCTTACACCCGTTAGAATGACAAAAATATCTAAAACTAATAGCAACAAATGCTGGAGAGGTTGCGGAGAAAAAGGAACCCTCATACACTGCTGGTGGGAATGCAAACTGGTGCAGCCACCATGGAAAACAGTATGGAGATTCCTCAAAAAATTAAAAATAGAACTACCATACGATCCAGCCATCCCCCTACTGGGTATCTATCCAAAGAGCTTGAAGTCAGCAATCCCAAAAGTCCTATCCACCCCAATGTTTATTGCAGCACTGTTTACAATAGCCAAGATGTGGAAGCAACCTAAGTGTCCAGCAACATTCGAATGGATAAAGAAGATGTGGTAAATATATACAATGGAATACTACTCAGCTGCAAAACAGAACAAAATCATTCCATTTGCAATAACATGGATGGACCTTGAGAGAATTATGTTAAGTGAAATAAGCCAGCGAGAGAAAGATAATCTGTGTATGTGGATACCAGGGGAAAGGTGGGGTGGGTGATGGGCAGAAAGGGTGAAGTGGTGCACCTACAACATGACTGACAAACATTAATGTACAATTGAAATTTCACAAGATTGTAACCTATCAATAACTCAATAAAGAAAAAAAGAAATGTAGATATAAATAGTTTTTCTAGACTCTACCTTTTCAACACTTTCTGTGCAGTCGTTTAAAAAAGGGGCTGATACTACTCCCCTTCCATGTTCTTGGAAATGTGGAGGTACTTTCTGGTTGTCACAATGATGAGAAGGGTGGCACTGTTAGCATTTAGTGGATGGGGTCTAGGCATGCTAACCACTCCACAGTGCCCTGGTGGTTTTTCACAACAGAGAATTGAATTATCTTGCCCCAGGTGCCCATAGTTCATTTGAGAACCACTAGGTTATATGGATTGTCTTAAGAAAGGGCTACAAATGATTACTGGCCTCCTTTGCTTCACTGTCTGCACTCTCTAGCTTGAGCATTATTTCTGACTTCCTTGCTTTGCTTCTTGGTCTCTTTCCTTAGTTCAAGGGACTTGATTCCTTTTCAAGACCCCCCAAAATTTAAAATCTGGCTTCAACAACATATACAAAAATTAACCCCAAATGGATCAAAAATGTAATGTAAGAGCTAAAACTATAAAACTCGTAGATGAAAACTTAGGGGAGAAGCTTCCTGACTTTTGATTTGGTAATAATTTCTTGGATATGACCCCAAAAGCACAGGCAACAAAATAAAACAGACAAGTTTGACTTCATTAAAATCAAAAATTTTTATGCCATTGTTAGTTTGTGGACTGTAGGGCTTGGAAATTAAGATTGGGGATTGTCTTAGTCTGCTCAGGCTGACGTAACAAAATACCATAGACTGGATGGCTTAAGTAACAGAAATTTATTTTTTATGGTTTTGGAGGCTGGAAAGTCCAAGATCAAGGTCCAGCAGGGTTTGGCTTCTGGTGGAGGCTCTCTTCCTGGCTTGCAGGTATCCATCTTCTTGCTGCATTTTCTCATGGCCTTTCCTTTGCACTTTGGGCTGGGGGAGTGAGGGAGGAGAGAGAGGGAGAGAAACAGAAAGGAAGGAAGGAATGGAGATAGTAAGATGGTGATGGTTAGAGTTTCAACATATGAATTTTTAGGGACACAAACATTCGGTCTAAGAGATAGTGTCTTATTAGGGATAAACCAAATAAACCTAGGCAGACCACAAAAACAAGTTGTCAGTTTGAAGGTACTAGAAGGGGAAGGAAGATGTGAGCCAATAAGACCGAAATTAGAGAAACGTGAAGAGAAGGAGGATTCAAACCAGAAAATGGGAAGGCAGAGCTTAGAGGAGTTACCTAGAACAAGAAGAGGTGGCTACAGCATTTGCTATTGGGTCGTACTGCCTCAGATGTAGGCAACGGGGTACTTGGTAAAGTTGCTTACAGTGAAAATAGCAGCTCTGGGCCAGGGGCTGCGCTAAAGCCTGAATTGATAATGTTTTACTCCACATGAAAATAATGAATAACTTAACAAAAGCATTTTAAGAAGAGTGTTTTAAATAAACTTTTTTTTATGTCTTGACAGATGACTTATAGTGACATTTTGTTTTGAACTGATGATTTCTTATAATCAACAATCTAGTATATTAGTGTTGTCTCTGGCCTCTCTCCATTTAATGGTAACTTTTTGATGATATGTAATTTTTTTGGGAAAGGGTCTTTATAATAATCAGAAAATGATTCAACTTTTATCCTTAATGCTTTTTCAGTCTGTCAAAAGGACTACTTAAATACCAAATCACCCTCTAAGACAGAAAAACAGTGGAAGTCTTATAAAATATTGAAGCTGAGAGAAAGAAGAGGGAGGGAGTTACTGTGTGCATGCAAGTTTCTTCTCTTTTCTTTGAGTTTTATACCCATTTTCAGATTGTGATTCAATTGCAGGAACCCCAGGCTTTGTTTTATTTAGAACCTGTATACTGGGGTAGTGATTTTACTATTTTTTTAAATGTACTTTTAAGCTACAACAAAACAATTTGAAGGTCTTATAAGATCTGTTTTGTAATGGGCTTTTACATATGTGGTTTAATTATCTGTGTGTTTGCATTATCTATGGTTAGATTCTAGTCTCAGGCTACATGGAAACCTGAGGGAAGAGAAGAGAATTGACAAAATGTGTTTTTTTGCCTTCAATATAAACTGTAAAAATTGGCTTGGTTAAAAACAAGATACATGAGAGAAACAACAATCAAAATGGTCACATGAAGGAAATGGAAACTTATATAGCACTATATTAATTGTAGGGGGATGAAATAGTGTGGCCAACATAGATGACCAACTTGGAATAATATAGGGTCTGAGATACATGATGAGAATTAAGGTGACAGTCCATGTGATCATTCATCCATTCATTTATTCATCAAATATTTATTGAGTACTGTGTTTCAAACAGTGGGGATATAACATAGAGTAAGATAATACCCTAAACTCAAAGAGCTTAAGGAACTCACAGAAAAATGGTAAATATGAAGATAAGATTTATAAATAAAGGGCTATCAGAAGAGTGATGTCAGCATCATGCCTGGATAAGACGTCCCTCATTTTTGTCCCTTCCACCACCAACAAAATTTCAGCATCCATCCATGAACAAAAGTGCCTTTGTAGGTACTCTGGGATCCAGTACCATACACCAAGGGATCCAGGAGTCTCACCCACCCATGTGTTGGATAATAGGCAGACAGATCTCTGTCCCAACTGTGGACCCTGCACTGACCTGTGAACTGACTCCATCCTTTCTTGGGTGTGGTTTGGAATGTCTGGAGAACACTGACTTAGACCACCACCCACGGACGAGAAAGCCTTGGTGGACATCTGGGTTTCCGGAGAAGTTCCAACACACCATTTGAACTAAAAAAATATGAGTTTGGATCATTGGAGTGGGTAAGAGGAACAGCTTGACTTTACTTGAATCACCCCCTTTCCCCAAGGTGGCACAGCTTAGGGCCGAAAGAGCCCATCTCAGCCTGTGATTTCTCCCATTGGGAAAAAGAAGAGCAAGTGATGAGTATCCAGCTTCCCCAGCTGTGCAGGATGCTGCCAAAGAGGCTCATTTTTCTCTCACCCCATCCGGAGTATTAAGTTGGGAGCTCCATGACTGGTGGGGGCAGGGAGTGGGGGACAAGTGAGAAAAGACTGGGGGAGTGGCAAATAGAACTCTTGGAGAACATTAAAGGGACATGGATCCTATTAACTGCTTCATGGACTCCATCAGGAAGCCCATTCACAAGTTGCTGTGAATGCCTCACCTGCAGATTCCTCCACCTGGCCCATAGGCACCCCTGGCATCCCATGTGTCTCACTTACACACCCTCCCACTCTGCAACCAGCTCTCTCTGCATGCTCCTGAGGCAGCGGTGAGAGTGAGGTTTGGCACACCGGAATCTGTGGACCAGGGAGAGAACACAAACTTGAACTGTAGTGCCACCTTTGGGAAAACAAAAGAGAGACTGTCAGCACTTGCCTGGTGCATTGCAGGATGGAGAGAAGGCATACAAGCTTAAGAATTCTGTGACAAGAGGGAACAAGAAGCATGAAGCAGGTGTATCCATGGAAGGTCTTAGAAAGCCTCAGAATCTGTAACAGGGCTGACAGAAAGTATTTCTCCCCAGAAGGCAGTTAATAAAGACTAGAGGAGGTGACTGATACTTCAAATGCAAAGGTAGCAACACAAAACTTCCAAGAACGTGAAAAACCAAGGAAACATGACACCATCAGAGGATCAGAATTATCTTCCAGTAACTGAACCCAAAGACAATAGAGGTCTGTATAGGGATAGAAATCATAAAAAAGTAGTGAAGAGAAATTCTGGAGCTGAAGAATTTACTGAATGAAAGGAAAAAGGCAATAGAGAGCATCAGTATCAGACTGGACCAAGCAGAGGAAAGAATCTGTGATATAGAAGACAGGAACTTTGAAATCATACTGTCAGAGGAGAACAAATAAAGAATGAAAGAGTGGAGAAAGCCTACATGATCCATAGGTATGATCAGAAGAACTGGTTTGAGAATTATTAGAATTATTGGTGTTCCAGAAGAAGAGAGAGAGGAGGGGGCAGAAAACTTATTTAAAGAAATAATGACTGGGGAATGATTTTTGGATATCCAAATTCATGAACCTTATAGGTCACCAAACAACTAAACCTAAGGAGATCTTCTCCAAGACACATTACAATAAAACTGTCAACAATCAAAGACAAAAGAGAAACCAGAAGTCAATAATAGGAAAGCTGGGAAATTCACAAATATGTTGAAATTAAATGACGCAGTCTTAAACATTCACTGAGGCAAAGAAGAAATCCAAAGGGAAATCAAAAAATGAAAATGGAAACACAACATACCAAAACCTATGGAATTCTGTGAAAACAGTTTTAAGAGGGAAGTTTATAGTGATAAACATACATTAAAAAAATATCTTAAATAAACAGCCTAACTTTATACCTCAAGGAACCAAGAAAATGAAGAAACTAAGCTCGTAGTTAGCACATGGAAGAGATTAACAAAGATCAGAACAGAAATAAGTGAAATAGAGACCAGAAGAGCAATAGAAAAGATCAACAAAACTAAGGTGTATTTTTTTGTAAAGATAAACAAAATCAATATACCTTTAGCTAGATTAACTAAGAAAAAAAGAGAGGACTCAGAAATGAAAGAGGAGACATTACAACTGATACTGCAGAAATAAAAGGATCATGAGAGAGTACTATGAACCATTACACACCAACAAATTGAATAACCTAGAAGAAAGGGATGCATTTCTGAAAACATACTACCTACCAAGTTTGAATCATGAAGAAAGAGAAAATCTGAATAATCCCATAATGTGTAAGGTAATTGAATCAGTAATAAAAACCTTCCCAACAGGGAAAAGCCCAGGACCAGATGGTCTCATGAGTGAATTCTACTGAACATTTAAGGAAGAATTAATGCCAATCCTTCTCAGACTCATCAAATTTGAAGCGAATACTCCCAAACTCACTTAATGAGACCAGCATTACCCTGATACCAAAGCCAGATCAGGACACTACAAGTAAAGAAAATTACAAGCCAGTATCCCTGATGAATATAGGTGCAGAAATTCTCTAGAAGGTGTTAGCAAACCAAATTCAACATCACGTTAATAGAATCATACACCGTGATCAAGTGGGATTTATCCCTGAGATGCAAGGATGGCTCAAAATATGGGAATAAATATATGATATGTCACATAAATAGAATGAAAGATAATTATATGGTCATTTCAATAGATGCAAATGCAAAAACATTTGGCAAAATAAAACATCCTTTCATGATAAAAACTCTCAATAAATTGGGTATAGAAGGAACATACCTCAACATAATAAAAGCCATATATGACAAGCCCATAGCTAACATCAAACTCAACAGTGAATAGTTGAAAGCTTTTCCTTTAAGATCAGGAATAAAACCAGGGTGTCCACTCTCACCACTCCTATTCACCATAATACTGGAAGTACTAGCTAAAGCGGTAAGGCAAAATAAAGAAATAAGAGGCATCCAATCAGAAAAGAAGAGGTAAAATTGTCTTTGTTTGCAGATAATGTGATCTTATGTATAGAAAATCCTAGACTCCACCAAAAAACTATTAGAACTAATCAATGAATTCAGTGAAGTTGCAGGATATAAAATCAACATACAGAAATCAGTTGTATTTCTATACACTAACAACAAACTATTTGAAAAAGAAATAAAGTAATCCCATTCACAATAGCATCAAAAATAATGAAATACTTAGGAATAAATTTAAGGAGGTGAAAGATTTGTGCACTGAAAACTATAAGACTGATGAAAGAGATTGGAGAAGACACAAATGAATGAGAAGATATCCCTTGTTCATGGATTGGAAGAATTAATATTGTTAAAACGTCCATATTACCCAAAGCCATCTATTCAGTCAATGCAATCCCTATCAAAATTCCAATGGCATTTTTCACATAAAAGGAACACCAACTCTAAAATTAGTGTGGAACCACAGAAGACCCTGAATAGCCAAAGCAATCCTGAGAAAGAACAATAAAGCTAGAGACATTACACTTCTTGACTTCAAACCATACTAAAAAGCTATAGCAATCAAAACAGTATGATCCTGGCCAAAAATAGACACACAGACCAATGGAACAGAATCAAGAGCCCAGAAATAAATCCTGACATGTATGGTTAATAAAACTTGACAAGGGAGCCAAGAATATTCAGGGTGGGGAAAAGTGTTGAGAAAACTGGATAACCACATGCAGAAGAATGAAATTGGATCCCTATCTTCTACTGCGCACAAAAATTAACTTGACATGGATTAGAAATTTAAACAAAAGACCTGAAACTGTAAAACTAGTAGAAGAAAATAGGGGAAAACTCCTTTTCATTTGTCTTGGCAATGATTTTCTGGAAATGAAACCAAAGGACGAGCAAAAAAGTGAAAATTAATAACTGGACTACATCAAACTAAAAAGCTTATGTACAGCAAAATAAACATTCAACAAAATGAAAAGGCAATCTACAGAATGGGCAAAACTATTTGCAAATCATGCATCTGATAAGTGGTTAATATCCAAAATATATGAAGAACTCATACAACCCAATAGCAAAAAACCAAACAATGCAATTAAAAAATGGGCAGGGGAGCTGAATAGACATTTTTCCAGAGAAGAAATACAAATGGCCAAAAGGTACAAGAAAAGATGCTTAACACCACTAATCGTCAGGGAAATGCAAATCAAAAGCACAATGAGATATCACCTCACACCTGCCAGATGTTTATCTATTACCAAAAAGGCAAGAGATGACAAGTGTTGGCAGATATGTGGAGAAAAGGGAGCCCTTGTGCACTGTTGGTGGGAATGTACGATGTTGAGTAGGTTAAGTATTAAATGCATTTGCGACTTAACAATATTTTCAACTCATGATGGGTTTATCAGGACGTAATCCCATCATAAGTCGAGCAAGATCTGTGTAGTAGATATTATTTAAATTTTATTGCTGAGATTAGGGCATGCAATTTAACTTGTTCCAGATCATATAGGTTTCAAGTTTTTCTGACCATACAGACCATATAAGCATAGACAATTGATAGTTTTCAAGTAGCCTATAGAATATAGCATAAGTAAATATAAGATTTTCACTAGACTTTTGAAATGTTGAAAATATCTCAAGGATCTTCATTGTTACCATCCTAGGGAATCCTAGTAATCTGTGGATCCCAGATTAGAACCATTCTTTTTCAGTGTAACTTACTATTTTGTTTGTTTTTTTGTTTTTGACTTCAGAATACAGTCTCTGAAGAGACACTTTCCTTTGTGAACACAATATTATATCCTGTGGCTATTTAGTTGTTTCAACACCATTTGTGCAAAAGAATTTAGTTTTTCCTTTGAATTGCTTGTGCACCTTTGTTGAAAATCATGTGACCATATATATGTGAGTCTGTTTTTATACTCTCTATTCCATTCTGTTATTTGTATGATTTTATGCTAATGTTATAATACTCTCTTGATTACTGTAACTTTATAATCTTGAAATCATGTATAAATCCTCCAATTTTGTTTCTTTTTCGAAGTTGTTTGACTCTTCCAGGTCCTTTGCATTTCCACATAAGTTTAAAATCAGCTTTTCAATTTGTCTAAAAAAGCCTTTTGGGATTTTTGTTGGGATTGTATTGAATGTATAGATCAATTTGGGGAGAATTGATATCTTAATATTGAGTCTTCTGATTCGTGAACATGGCATATCTTTTCACTTATTTAGATTTTCTCTAATTTGTTTCGTCAGTATTTTGTAGTTTTAAGTATGCAGGTCTTGCACATTTTTCTCAAATTTATCCCTAAAGTAATTAATATTTTTTGATGCTAGTGTAAATATTTTAGAAATTTTGCCTTTGGTTCTTTGCTGGTGTATAAAAATGTAACTGATCTGTGAATATTGAGCCTGTATCTAGCAATCTTACTAAACTAATTTATTAGTTTTAGTGGCTTTTTTTTGTTTTCTGTATTCCACAGGATTTTCTATAATCATGTCTGTGAATAAGTACAATTTTACTTCTTCCCTTCTGAAGTGGATGCCTATTTTTTTCCCCCTATTGCACTGGCTAGAACCTCTAATACATTTTTAAATAGAAGTAGTGAGAGTGGGCATCCTTCCTTTGTTCCTTATCTTAGGGGGGAAGCCTTCAGACTTTCACTATTAAGGATGATGTTAGCGGTAGGTTGCCCTTTACTGGGTTAGGAAGTTCCCTTACGTTCCTAGTTTGCTGAGAGTTTTTATTAGGAATGGGTACTGGATATTGTCAAATGCTTTTTCTGTTTCTACTGAGATGATCACATAGTTGTTTTCTTTAAGTCTGTTAGTATGGTGAAGTACATTGTTTGGTGGTTTTTTTTAATGTTAAACCCCATTTGGTCATTATATATTACTTTTTTAATAATACAAGTGGTTTTCTGTGTTCATGAGGAGTAATAGTCTCTAACTTTATTTATCTATTTATTTATTTATTCTGGTTCTGGTATCAGATAGGTAATGTTGCCCTCATGAAATGAAGTATTGACATATTCATGAAATGAAAAATTATAAAGTATTCCCTCTTCAATTTCCTAGTTTCTGTAGAACTGATATTAATCCTTTCCTACTTGGTAGAATTCACCAATAAAGTCATCTGAACTGGAATTTGGTTTGTGGAAAGGTTTTTAACTGCACATTGTTTCTTTAATAGATATAGGCTATTCCCATAATCTAGGTCTTCTTGAGTTCGAGTACTTTTTTTTTTAATAGGAATATAAACTATTGAATTTTTGGTGTAACATTGTTAATAATAGTCCCTTACTGTTATTTTAATATTTGTAGAATGTAGTTTATTATTTGTAGAATGTATTGAAAGAAGTAGTTATGCTACTTCTTTCATTCCTGTTATTGTAATTTGTGACTTCTTTTGTCCCCCCCCCCCTTAGCAGTATTTTCAGAAATTTATCAATTTTTTTTAATCTCAAAGAACCAGCTTTTGGTTTTCTTGGTTTTTCTCAATCTTCTGTTTTCTTTGTACTTTTATCTTTATTATCTCCTTTCTTCGGTGAACTTTCTCTTTTTCTATTTTCTTAAGTTAGAACCTGAGGTCCTTCATATAAGATCTCTTTTCTTTTATATTATAGATTGGTTCATGCTCTGACTTTCCCTTTGACCTTTCTTCTTTTCTTCAAATAGGCATTTAGTGCTATGAAATTTCCTTTAAGGATTCCTTTAGCTTCATCTGCAAACTTTGATATGTTTCCATTTTCTTTCAGTTAAAGGCACTTTCTAACTTCACTTTTTGAAAGAATAACTGTATTGAGATAGAATTCACATAGCATAAAATTCACCTACTTAAAGTATACAATTCAGTGGTTTTTAGTATCTGCACATTTATATGCAACCATCTAGTCATTTAGTTTCACTTCTGATTTCTCTTTTGAGCTATGATTACTGAGAAGTATTTTACTTAGTTTCCAAATATTTGGAGATTATCCAGATGCCTTCACGTTATTGGTTTCCACTTTAATTCTATTGTGGCAAAGAACATACTTTGTATGGTTTGAATCCTTTTAAGTTTGAGACTTGTTTTAAAGAACAGACAATGTTCTATATTGATAAATGTTCTGTTTGCATTTGAACAGATTGCATACTTTGCTGTTGTTGGGCATTGTGTTTTATAAACGTCAGTTAGATCAAGTGGTTGATAGAGCTGTCTTTTATGTCCTTACTGATTTCCTTCTACTTCTTTTACGAATTATTGGGTGAAGGGTGTTGAATTTACCTACTATATTGTGGATTTGTCTACTTTTACTTTTATTTCTATCAGTTTTGCTTCATATATTTCAAAACTTTCTTATTGGATGTGTAATGTTTAGTGTTGTTATATTTTCTTGATGTATTGACCCTGTTATTATAAAACTCTCTTTATCTCTGCTCTGAAAACTATTGTCTGATATCAATATAGCTGCTCCTGCTTTTTAATAAACATCTTTATTGAGGTGTACTTTACATACCATAAAATTCACCCATGTAAGTGAATAGTTAGGTGGGAGCTTCAACTGCCTCCTGTAGGCTGATGATTTCCAAATCCATGTCTTCAGTCTTGGACATCTTAACCTGTGTGCTTTGTTGACTTTTTAAACTTAGCACGTCTAAAACCATACTTATTTCTTTCTCACTCTTTCCCTTTATTCCAAGTCACTTTTCCTCTGTTCTCTGTCTAGTTAATGGTCCCCTTTCTATCCAGTAGTGAAATCATCCTTAACTCCTTTTCCTTTTCATGTTTAATCACTTACCTAAACTTATGGTTTTGCCTTTCTAAGGTCTCTGATATTTGGTTTCTCTTCTCTGTATCTATTTTAGATAGGTTTTATTAGGCCTTTGTCATTTTTTGCCTAGATGGCTGCTCCTAACTCCATTTCCTACTTCCAGCCTGTATCATCTCCCTTTTTCCTTCCTCCTCCCAAGTCAATAATGAGGAGGGATTTTTTCCAGAATTTAAGTACACTTATGCCATTTTCAAGTGGAAGTTTTTTAGTGGCTTGTTTTAGTCCTCAGGATGCAGTACAAGCTCTATTTGTGATTGAGCTTTGTCTTCTCTGGCTTCCTTGTGATGGCCAGTGTATTCTACTCTACTGCACCCTCTCCCACCCTGCATGCTATACTTTAGTGTCCATACCAACTTGTTTGCTAACTGGTGTGTTGTGTCACTTCTTCCTTGTCTTTGTACACTCTCCCTTCCATACCTAGCATGCCCTTATTTTCTTGATTTGCCTAGCAAACTAGTGTTTTTTCCTTTTAATTTCTATTTGAAGATATGCATTTCTAATACTGTTTTCTTATGTAAATCTGTTTTCAAGTCATGCTTGTGTGCTCAGCAAATGCCTATTCTTTCCTATGGATATCTTACCTCTTCTCTCTAACCTACTGTTTCTGGTACCCCACCTGTAGTCATTTACTTCCTCTGTTGTGATCCACCCATTTTGTACTTACTTTGTGTACTTATCTATTACACTGTGAATTCCTGTGGGCAAATAATGTGTCTTTACTTTGTATTCCCTGCTTCTAGCTCAATGCCCTTCACATTTGGTAAATGTTTGTTGATTATCATTGAGTTAAGCTGAAATTAATTCAATGACTGGTAACTATTGAGTTAACCTGAAATTACTATTAACTCAAACTAAAATCCCCTAAAACCCAAGATAATCTATAGCAGCTCTCTATGTAAACGAAATCTTTTAATAGACACGTAAATGACCTATGTCTCAGTCACTTTAAGAGAGAGGCAGTGAGTTTGTGTTGATGGTCCATGAGCTGCATTGTTAAAACAGGAGCACTTAAAGAACTTGGTGTTTTGTGGGAACCATGTGACCAGAGTAATTGGGTTTGGTATGGAAGCATGAAGGTCAATGGATTTCTCCGTGTTTCACTTTGAATCTCTTTCAGGTGTCTGACCAATTACTTGTTTTGAGAAACAGTTGAGCTTTTCTGTTAACATTAACATTTTCTATTAACGTCCCATTCTCAAGAATGGGATTCACTCTTATGGAATTGGGAGCCCAAATGTGATACAATTTGTTCTGTTTGGTGCTTAACTACAAATCAGTACACTGGAAGGTACATGGTTTAGCTTAAAATGGAGCATTGAGAAAGTTCTTTGTTATCTATATGACAGTGTTATTTTGTGCAAATAGAGTATGCTCATTTGCTATTGAGAATCATCTTAGACTGTATTTGTGAACAAATCCCTTATAGCTGACACTGTTTTACCTCTTGGTTACCTTGAGTTTAAAGAGTTCTTCCTCCATGACCTTGAAGGAGTGGCACTTCTCTTTGAAAGGTCTTAAGTTGCTTGAGGCACTTGCCACTGAGCTCTGTAGAATACTGTTATTTCAGTATTTTCTGTCCCAATTGCTGACTATATGTAGCCATTTCCTAAAACCATATTTGGCCTATAATTGTGCATAAGTAGCTGTTTACATAACTGCTTCAACTATTTTTCTTGCACTTCCCTGGATCCTCTGAAATTTCTTTAGAGTGTTATTAAAATATTAGGATGTTTGAAAAGGTTAATATCTAACTTTGTCATTTAAAAAAAGGCCATTGTATAGGGCATTGTCATTTATCTTTTAAAAGATAGCATTACATTGTTGATTCATTCAGCATGTCATTTAGTGGTACATAGGGGCCTTGGTGAGTCATTAGATTTGGAAATTAGTAAGAATCAATTAGTAAAATTGACTTATAATAGTTGAGAATAGTTATCTGCCAGAGTCTTTAAGGGCCCTCATGTATCTTGAATCTAAATCAGAAGAAGAAGGTCTGGAAATCTTAGCAGTGAAATAATGGATGTGAATGAAAGCTGATGTAAGCATAAGAGGAAAGAAGTTTAAATGCTTGGAGTCTAGAAAGATGAGACCCAACAGGTAGAAAGGGAAGGCGATTACATTTACTGAGGGCCTGCTGTCTGTTAGTTTCTTTCCTTTCCTCACTGCACTCTTATTTATGATAATTTCTAGATTCTTTTTTTTTTTTTACAGATTTTATTTTTCCTTTTTCTCCCCAAAGCCCCCCCAGTACATAGTTGTATATTCTTCGTTGTGGGTCCTTCTAGTTGTGGCATGTGGGACGCTGCCTCAGCGTGGTTTGATGAGCAGTGCCATGTCTGCGCCCAGGATTCGAACCAACGAAACACTGGGCCGCCTGCAGTGGAGCGCGCGAATTTAACCACTCGGCCACGGGGCCAGCCGCTAGATTCTTTGGATTTTCTGTGTAGAAATCACATTACCTGTGACAGAAGACATTTTTCTTAACTTTCTTTTTCTTATATTTTAATCTTATTTTCATCCTTTTGTTTTACTTTGCTGGCTAGGACATCTAGTACAGTCAAATAGAAGCTGTCAGGGGCCCGCCCAGTGGTGCAGCGGTTAAGTGCCCAAGTTCCGCTTCGGCCACCCGGGGTTCGCCGGTTCGCATCCCGGGTGCGGACATGGTGCCGCTTGGCAAGCCGTGCTGAGGCAGGCGTCCCACATATAAAGTAGAGGAAGATGGGCACGGATGTTAGCTCAGGGCCAGTCTTCCTCAGCAAAAAGAGGAGGATTAGTGGCAGGTGTTAACTCAGGGCTGATCTTCCTCAAAAAAAATAGAAGCTGTGATAGTGAGTATCCTTGTTTGTTTCCCTCATTTTGAAGGGAATGTTTCTAAAGTTTCACTGTTAAGAATGATATTTGCTGTAGATTTTGGACGATATCTTTTATTAGGTTGAAATTCTCTTTTTCTCTTTTGCTATAAGGTTTTAAGAATGGGTGTTGAATTTTTATCACTTTCCTTTTCTACCGAATGATTTATACAGTTTTTCTTCTTTAATCTGATAATAGGTAAATTACATAGATAGGATTTTCCCATGTTAAACTATTCTCATTTCTGGGGTAAGTCCAATTAGTTATGATATATTATCTTTTTTTTCTGTTTTTTAATGTTGCTGATTAATTTTGCTAATATTAAAAATTTTTTTCCAAATCTGTGTTCGTGAATGAGCTTAGCCTGTAATGATTGTCCTTTCCCCACAGTAATCATTCAGTTCTATTTTGGACATGCTGAATTGGAGGTGTTTGGGAAATAGTTGATGGCAGTGTCTTACACAGTGTTAGAAATTTGGACCTGGAGTACTTAGTAACCAGGTAAAGGCTGACTATATATATTTTGGTATAATAGTTGAGAAAATACAGTTGGATGATGTTGAATAGGAAGAGTGAGAAGAGAAGTGAGGATGGAAAACATTTTTGGGGTGCATTGACCATGGTAAAGCCAACGATCAGAGGCTTGTAAAGAGGGAATTTCAAAGGAAGGGTAAACTTAGCTATACATTTTTAACTGTAGTGGATAGAAGAGTGATAGGAGGTTAAGGAGTGGAGACAGCAAGTGTAGTACTCTGGAAAAGTATAGTGGTAAAAGGAAGGAGGGGGGACACCAATGAAGGTGGAGGCAGAGGCAGTTTCAGGGAAGTTTTTGTTTATTTTTTTAAGGATGGATGAAGCTTCATATTTGTAGGTGATAAAACTCTAGTGGAGAGGAAGAGAATGAATATAAAGGGGAAATATTTGTATCTCTGCTTAAATCTTTGCCAAACAAGATTTCAGTGTAATTTTATGTATCCTTATGTAATCTAGGATTGTATTTGTCCTTCAGAATGTTTCCAAATATCATTTATTTAAATAGTTTAATTGGAGAAAGACATCTATCACTTGGTTAGTTTATTTCTGGCAAATCAACCCTCAGACACTAATGAGAGCCTCAGGGAAAGAGAACATCTAGGATGGAGAGTGGCTCAGTTAAGACTAGGTCACTTACCAGTCATAAAAATCACAAAATAACAGTGGCTTAAACAAGATAGAAGTTTATTTCTGATCAATAGGGCAGTTTCAATAAGGGAGGCTGAGAAATAGAGTTTTTATTTAGCAGGAGCATGTGCTTAGCTGAAAATTGAGGGCTGTAGGACTAAGGAAGAAGGGAGAAAAGATATTGAGAGTTAGGTATTAGTATCTACATAGTAAGAGACAAACTCTGAATTAAAATTTGTCCCTTGTATGAAAGGCAGGATTTGCATAGTGTTTAAGACGTCAAAATGCACGTGTTTGTGTCTAGGCTCTCTACTTACTAGCTTTGTGACTCAGAGCACATTACTTAATTTTTCTCTTTGTGTGTTAATGTTTTCTTAGTAAGATGGAGAACAGTGTTTAATAGAGGGTATCTCATAAACTGGTGTGAGGATTAAATAAAATAATCTCAGTAATTGACTAAGCCAGTGACTGGTACTTGTAAGCCACAATTATTAGTTTTGTCATCACATGCCTTTACTTTTCAAGGACGAGGTGTGTGTGTAAGGACAAAACCAAACCAAAACCAAAACAAGACAACAAAAACAAGAAAAAACCAAAACTTTACTTATGGGATATCAAAAAGTGAGTTAAATATTACATCTTAAGATATAATTAAAAAAACTAATTTCAAATCTCACGAAAACCTGTGGACTTAAGACTGGATTTTACTGGAAGCCTTAGAAGCTACCCAGAGTTAGCCACACTGCCAAGTTAGAGGGCACAGCCCTTCACGAGACCACCCTTACTTCTGACACCACCTGTAATTTCAGAGGGCTCCCAAAACCACTCTTAGGTTTCCTAATTCACTAGGACTCACAGAACTCACTGAAAGCTGTCACTGCAAGGATTATAGGTTACAAGGAAAGAGTAGAGTTTAAAATCAGCCAAGGGAAGAAGCACATAGGGTGAATGCCAGAAAGGTTCCAAATGCAGAGCTTTTGCTGTCTTTTCTTTGTAGTCAGGAGGTTATTCTCTCAGCATCAATGTGTGATAATATGTATTGTCAACCAGGTAAACTCACCTGAGCTTTGGCATCCAGAGTTTTTATTGAGGCTTCATTATATAGGCATGATTGATCGATTGCCCACATGGTTGAACTCAGTCTCCAGGTTGACTGATCCTGTGTGACCCAGACCCCTCACCCTAAGTCATATTGTTGGCCTTTCTAACATGGTCAGCCACTACTCTAGCACTGCTGGATATGGCCAACCGCACACTGAGATGTGATGTGGCCAGCACTCACCATAAACAAGGACAGTTCTATCATGTATGACAGATTACTTTCCAGGAGATGAGGACAAAGTCCAGACTTCTCTTTGGACAAGGCCAAATTCTTTACTACACAGGAAGACACAAGGCACTGATGAAAAGGAAGACACATTTACAAATGGAAGTTCAACGTGATTATCTATTGAAGGTATCAAATTAAAAAAAAAATCTTAAAAATATGTAAGTAAAAGAAAGATTATCCAGGTGAAAATAAACATCCAAAAGAGTTGGCCCAGCTGGTGTAATTTAAAATCTAGAAATTTGTCCACTAAAACAAAATTTGAGAGGCCCCTTGAAAGGAAACCAAAATGAAAATAAAAATTTGAGTTATACAGGGGAGAAAACTAGCTAAAAAATTTGTGGTGCTCCTGAATAATTATTGTGAAAAGACACTCTTAAGGAAGAAAGGAAAAATAGGAACAAAGTGCATTTTTTGCTTTGGTAGTTGTGGGGATTGCTGCATTCACCTCTGTTTTGAAGCAGAGAGATTAGAAAGTTTGATATAATTAATGGCTTATGTGTTTATAGAATATTACAATTTACTAAGTACTTTTACTTACCTTGGATAGCTCTATCCAAGTGGTATAGTCAGGATAGTATTATTACCTCTTTTCCTGTCTTTATTGAACAAAGTACTGATCTGGGGGGTTTTTTAGTCATTTGTGCCAGGTTACAGAGTGAATCTCAGGGGCAGAGCTGGAACTAGAATCCTTGTCTCCTGACTTCTGGATTAAGTCCTTTTACTTTAAATACTTTTTTCCAACCACTAAATGGTTCCTCCTGGCACCTGGGTAACAAGAGATCTGTCTTAGTTCTCCGGACTCTGGAGTTTTTCTCAAGGACTAGACTGGTTGGTCTTTCTTTGAACTCGAGTTCATGCTGGTTATTCTGAAATGGTGAGTATAGTTACTAAACTCTTAAACAAATAATTATTTTTGAGGAACAAATGCAAATACATTTTTAGATATTTTAGATTTTCAAAATGTCTTTGAATAAAACTCTACGCAGGCTTGCAACAGTATAGGTTCTGATGAACAATGTTTGGTTGCCATAACAATAACTAAAGTGAGATAAGGTGACTGGGGCTTTCCTCTGGAGCACTAAAATTTAAAGTGTTCATTTTTTATTTTTTATTTTTTATTTATTTTTTGCTGAGAAAGATTCACCCTGAGCTAACTTCTGTTGCCAGTCTTCCTCTGTTTTGTATGTGAGTTGCCACTACGGCATGGCTGATGAGTGGTGTAGGTCTGCTCCCAGGATCTGAACCTGTGAACCTGGGCTGCTGAAGTGGAGTGTGCTGAACTTAACCACTGGGCCATGGGGATGGCCCCTCAATTTTTTATTTTTAAAAATAATTTTAAAAAATTGTGTAATTTGAAAATTATCCACACATACGTGTTGCTGTCAAATCTGCTTCTTTACTTACAGAGAAAAAATTGGTCTTAGCATTTAGTTAGTAAGAATAATAAATGACAGTAGCCTTCTCTGCATTCATGGCCACTGTACTTTTAATTTCTAAGGCAATCTCAAAGGCCCTAACTGCTGTTCTAGACAAATGGACAAAGGCCAGTGCTGGCAATGGAGTCAGGAAGGTAGAGAGACGGCCCAGCTCTCTGCCAGTTGTACAAGAGGCAGGCCCCCTTTTAATAGCATTTGGTGTCCTCTAAATCCTTGGAGGTTTGTCCAGAAGCTGTTCCTCTCATCTAGTGCAGGGAACCTGAGAAGTTGCAGGATGTCACTGGGTGTTGGTCTTGGTCCTGAGGACACTGATGTTAACCCAAATCTTAAATGGCTCTGTGTGTGTGTGTGTGTGTGGTGGCCGGGTGGGTGATGGTGGTGAGAAGGAGGGTAGACAGAAAGGGAAGGAAGGAAACTGAGTTGATAAGGACTTTTCTGTACTCTTAGACTCGTGTGTCATCTCGTCCAATCCTTAGAACAATCTTGTGAGGTTGGTGGGGATTCTGTTTTCACAGACGAGAAAAGGAGGCTCAGAGAGGTGACATACATCTAATGTCACAGAGCAAAAAAGTGGCAGGGTTCTACCAAAGGCTTGGTTGATGGCACAGTTGGAGGCATTTCCTCTATGTCACTGTGTTTCATGGCATGCTAAAAGGGGTTGTGTGCAGAAAAAGGGGACTGTGACTAAATAAGTTTGGAAAGTGTTGTGTTAGGCATCTCTATTGTAGAACTTCTCAGAGCCTTTAAAATACCCGTGTGCATTATGAAGCTCTGGAGAGAGGATATGGAATGAGTTGTGGCCCATATTCTTCTCCCCCTCAGGGTGGGCTCTAGAGAGTGGCATGTGATACCCGACTCTGTGGAGGTTCACTGGTGAGTGAAGGTACTTCCACAGTGATGCCTACAAGCCATTGCAAACATGGTGGAGGCTTCCATGTGCCATTCAGCAGGTAGCGTGGTGCTTGGGGATAGAAATGGAAAGCTTGGTTCCCCGTGGAGACTCTCCCACTTGTTATCAGGACAGAAACTGCCCTTGAAAGAACCAGCCTCCCTATTTGATATTGTTCTTCTTTTAGGCTTAGTCCCAGGCCCTCTGCTTTCCTGACTCTTATGTGTGTGCTTGCTCCATGAATGAGTGAGTGAGTTGGGAAGACTCTCAGCTGGAAGTGACAGAACAGCCAACTGATAGTTAGTCCACAGAATCTGAAATCTGGGAACTGGTAGCTGAGGGCCCTGGCTGCAATTCAATGATATCAGCAGGCATTTTCCCCTCTTTGTCTTCTTTCCTGAACAGTGTTGGCTGTTTGTCCCTAGGCTTGTTGCCTTTTCATTGAAAGACGACTATCACAGCATTAGGCATCATAACCACATTTGAAGACAAGATTAGGTGGTTGGGTAGGTTTGGTAGTAGCTAAAAGGCCCTTTTCTCAAATGGCTCCATTTTTTAATCTGTAAAGGAAAATATTTCCCAATAGTCCTCTTTTGTCTCTTTGGTTGCAATGGAGTTATGTGGCCACCCCAGCTGTTAGGGCATCAGGGAAAGACTTGATTGGCGTAGACGGATTATGATTTGTTCTCGGAGGTTTGGCACAGTGTTTTTCTGTCGGTGAGGAGAGGGAGGGGGATTGGAAGGCTGTTGGATGGTGCCTGCCTGTGTCTGCTTTGGCTATCTTATCTAAGACTTCATTCAGCACCTGTGTGCTGATGATGCCCTCATCTGCCTGAGTCTCCCGAACAGATCAGCCCAGAATTCCTCTTCAGTGCACTCAGGGGCCACCCTTGGCTCCTCCCTGCCGACCTCTTCCTCTATCTAGTCTATCTGCAGGCCCCGTGGATTCTGTCTCACTACCAGAGTGACCTTGTGTGTCCCTGACTCTCCAGCTCTGTTGTACTTCCCCGCTTTTCTCTCTCCTGTTTTCCTCATTAGCCTCTTCTCACTGCTCGCAATCCAGTTTTCTTTTTCTGTAAACATTTAACATTTTATTTTTAATGTTAGTCTGTAAATTGATATTTTTCTCTTTTGATGTACAGTTCTATGATTTTCAACACATGTACACATTGGTGTAACCACCACTATAGTTAGGATATATAACAATGCTATCATTCCAAAAAACTCTCCTGTATTATTACTTTATATCCCCCCATCCATAGCTCCTGGCAACCACTGATCTTTTCATAATTCCTGTGTTTTTGTCTTTTCGAGAATGTCATATAAAAGGAATCATAGAGAATGTAACCTTTTGAGTGGCTTCTTTCACTCACGTTATACCTTTGAAATTCATTCAAGTTGTGTGTATGAATAGTTTATTTCTTTTTATTGTTGAGTAGTATTCCATAGTGTGTCTGCACCACAGTATAAACAGTGGTATAAAAGTACCATTTACTTGTTGGAGGGCATCTGGATTGTTTTCAGTATTTGCCTATTACAAGTAAAGTTGCTATAAATGTTTGTGTATAGAGTTTTTTTTCCAATTTCTTTTTTATTGTGGTAAAATACACATAACATAAAATTTACTATCTTAACCTATTTTCGTGTGTGTGTGTGTGTGTGTGTGTGAGGAGGATTGACCCTTAGCTAATATCTGTGCAAATCTTCCTCTATTTTGTATGTGGGATGCTGCGATAGCCTGGCTTGGTGAACGATGTGCAGGTCCACGCTTGGGATCTGAACCCATGGACCTTGAGCCGCCGAAGTGGAGCACCTGAACTTAACCACTGTGCCACTGGGCCAGCCCCTGTCTTAACCATTTTCACATGTATAGTGCAGTGGTATTAAATACATTCATATTGTTGTGCAGCCATCACCACCGTCATCTCCAGAACTCTTTTCATCTTGCAAAACTGAAACTTTATACCCATTAAATAATAACTTCTCATTTCCCACTTACCCCAGCCTCTGGCAACCATCATTCTACTTTCTGTCTCTAGAATTTGACTACTCTAAGTATCTCATATATGTGGAATCATACAGTTCTTGTCTTTTTGTGACTGTCTTGTGTATAGGTTTTTGTGTGAATGTAAGCCTTCATTTCTCTGGGATAAATGCCCAGTACAAGTGCTGGATTCTATGATACTGGCATATTTAGTTTCTTAAGAAACTGCTAAGCTTTTCCAGAGTGACTGTGCCACTTTACATTCCTACCAGCAGTGTTAGGAGTTTAGCCTTCTGCAGAGTTTGAATTAAATTTCTGGAGAGGTGACTCTGGTGACTGTTGGGTTAGACGTTTACCCATAGAGTGGTCATCATTGGCTGATTTGGAAACTAGTAACTACCGTTCCTCTATTTATTTGTGTGGAATGGGCTGGAGGTCGAGAGAAGGTTGAGCTCTCACAGAAGTTGGGCTGGGTACAGCCCAGTAGGTGTCCATTGCAGTAGTGGTTTCCAAACCTGTGTGTGCACCAGAAGACAGGGGAGCTCTCAGTAGTACAGATTCATGGGTTTCACACAGACCTGCTAAATTATAGTATATGTTTTTAACAAGGGCTCAAGAGAGTTTTAAGTAGTCATACCCACATCAGTCAGACCATTGTGCTATAAGATCTGTGGTGTTTCCAAAATGTCCAAGTTTTAGAAGCATATGATGTACTATATAACAAAGAAAAATTTCCCATCCTTCTATCTTTTCCACTTAGCTCTTTCTTTGACCCTATGTTTATATTTTTGTCCCCTCTCGAAATTTAATTCTATTTTTATTTTCTCTTCTCCATCTAATTTTTCACTCATCTTTTTCTCTCTTTCTTTTTTCCATATGTCTACTGATAAGTTACTGATGGCTATTTTCTTTGTTCTCACTTGGCCCTGAAATTGTAACTTTCTAGGTTTCCTCCTTTCTCCGCTGTGTGAAGTGTTTGCTCTTCAGCATCCAGAGCTCATTTTCTTTCTCATTCCAAGATATATTTACCCTATTCTTTGGGCAGGTAGATCTGAGTCTCTCTCACAGATCATTCTTACTTTTTCTTTGAGGAAGATTAGCCCTGACCTAACTACTGCCAATCCTCCTCTTTTTGCTGAGGAAGGTTGGTCCTGAGCTTACATCTGTGCTCTTCTTCCTCTGCTTTATACGTGGGACGCCTACCACAGCATGGCTTTTGGCAAGCGGTGCCATGTCCGCACCCGGGATCCAAACCAGCGAACCTCGGGCCACCGAGAAGCGAAACATGCGAGCTTAACCGGTGTGCCACCGGGCTGGCCTCTCATTCTTACTTTTTAATGGTAGGAGTAGAAAGCAACTATCAGGGTTTGGTGGAGGAAACTTGAAGTTTTATGTTTAGAGATTGATGTTCTTTAGGGTCATTTTTACCAGTCTTTTTTTCTTTTCTTACAGGGAAGAAGAAGAACGTTTGAGAAATAAAATCCGAGCCGATCACGAGAAGGCCCTGGAGGAAGCGAAAGAAAAATTAAAAAAGTCAAGAGAGGAAATCCGAGCAGAAATTCAGACAGAGAAAAACAAGGTAGTCCAAGAAATGAAGACAAAAGAGAAAAAGCCACTGCCACCAGTCCCTATCCCAAACCTGACAGGAATAAATGGTGGAGATCCAGAAAGTAGTGACATAAGAAAGAAAAGGGAAAAAATTAAAGAGGTAATAAGCTGAGATTTGTGATATGGCATGGTTATGGATATGTGTTTGAATGGACTTATATATATTCCTACCATCTGTGGTGTCATATTTTCATTTTGTTTGTTTTTGGGTCACAGTTGTAGTTCAGTTTCCAAGTTGGCAGTAAGGACTAGAACTCTGTCTCTTTCTTAATATTCATTGCAGTATAATTATCGGACACTTAAAAATTCAATATAATGTTGTTTGGATGGTTAAATCACTCACCCTGTCTTCAGAGATCTTTTGATATTCAGCATTTTATAAATAATGTAGAATAGATCCATCAATAATTTCTCATTGACTAAGAAATTTCTTAAGTGTTTAGTTGCAAGGGTCTCTGTTAGATGCCATGCAAAACTCGTCATAAACATGCTTCTGAAGAATTAGCATTATATCTGCTGTCTTTTAAGGAACATGTCATGATACCCATCAACCATCCTGCACATTAAGAACACATTGTTTCCACAGAGTCTCAGTGGATTGGCGAATGGGAAAGGATTGACCTCAGAATTCTTGAAATTTGTTTAGTCTCAGAAGTCTTTCAAGTTTTCATTCTAGGAATTACTTGGAGATAAAGAAAATACTGGGGTTGGGATGGGGGGTGGCAAATCTAGTGAATATTTCAGTTGAACTTTGTTAATTAGAACTCCTGCTAATACTGGGTGGAGTTTGCAGTTGTACTATCTATGAAGAAAAAGAGTTTGTCAGAGTGTAATAGCATCAACAATATTTCAGAGGGATTATTTATCAAAATAGGATGATAAGTTTAGTTCAAATAGTCAATATCTATTTGGATATATTCTAGTAATGAATATGGAAGATTTAGCAGATATTTTAATCTTGGCCTTATGAATTATAAGACCTTGACCTTGGTGGAATCAAAATAGAGTTGTATTCTGAGTGCAACCTCTGGAGTCTGTATTTTATGCACAGGCTGCTTAAGGCACTTTCTTTGGACATTGATAGATTTTTGTTGGGGACAGATAGTGTTGGGGAGACTCTGATAGATTTTTTTTTTTTCAGGTGCCTGACCTGCTTTTTTTAGATGTCGTTAAAATTAATTGAAACACTTCCTCATGTACATGATAATTCAGATAGATAACAGTGTGTGTTTAGGGGACCTCAGTACCACCCACAGGCTCAGTGATTCAACAGCAAGACTGTTGTATTCATGGTTTTGGTTTATTATAGCAAAAACATACAGATTAAAATGAGTAATAGAAAAGGCACATAGGACAGAGTCCAGGAGAGACCAGGTGCAAGCTTCTAGTTGTCCTCTCCCCGTGGAGTGATATGGACAGTGCTTAATTCTCCCAGCAGTGATGTGTGGCAATGTGTATGCTGTATTGCTAACCAGGGAAGTTCACCCGAGCCTTGAGATTTTTTATTGGGGATTCATTATATAGGCTTGGCTGACCTTAGTTCTCCAACCCATCCAGAGGTCAGGCTGATGCCATGTGGCCCTAGGCCCCCAGCATAAATCTCATTGTTAGCATAAACTGTCTGACACGGCCTGAGGCCTCAGATAAACAAAGATTCTCTTAACAGGCAGGATCATAAAGGTTCAGAAGTTATTTTCCAGGAGCCAGGCACAGGCCGAACCTTTTTATGAGATGTGCAGGGTTTGGTCAACCCAGACCTGCTGAGTTAATCCTTTAGAGCACACCATATTATCCAGTGTTCTTGTAATCAACAGAAAACATATTAAAAACCCATGTGTAGGCCCCTGTTAAACATTATGGTTACTGACTTAGCAAGCAGAGAAAGTTGAAACCTAGTCCTGCAGGAGAAGAAGCTAACAAGGTGTTGTGAACTGCAGAATACCTGAAAGTTTCGAGAATTAGAGACACCATTTACCTCTGAGGGCAAGGGTATAAAATAGAGCTGGAAAAGTATTATTTGTAAGTTTTAAAAGGAGCTCTTAAACCCTAGATCACCAATTCTCTAGCCTATATTCAGAAACAATACAGGGAGCAGAAAAAATATATCAAAAAAGAATTAACATCCTTGGAGTGACAAAAAAATTAAATTCATGAAATGAGAATAAGTCATGAAAAGGAACACTTAGAGCATAAGAAAGAGCTCTTGGGAATTAAAAATGTAACAATTACAAAATTCAATAGAAAAGTTAGAGGATAAAATTGAGTACATCGTATAGTAGACAAAAAGATTGAGAAAACAAGCAAAATGGTAAGATCAATCCAGAACATCTAACAGGTGATTGTTAGGTGTTTTGAAAAGAGAATAGGGAAAATGGAGGGGAAAAAGTCAAAGAAACAATTCAAGAAAATTGACTGAAACTAAACGGTGTGAGTTTCCAGAATGAAAGGACCTGCCAGGCGTCCAGCACAATGAGCAAAAAAAGG
Organism: Equus asinus; assembly: GCF_041296235.1. Classification (NCBI taxonomy): domain Eukaryota; kingdom Metazoa; phylum Chordata; class Mammalia; order Perissodactyla; family Equidae; genus Equus; species Equus asinus. The sequence goes on from NC_091805.1 coordinate 48,879,020, forward strand.
ACTCCTACTAAAATTTTAGAAAAAGAGACATAAAAAACAGATACTAAAAGTTTACGGAGGAAAAAAAATGATTCCACCCCAAAGATGGGGATTGTACATAATGGCACATCAGATTCCTCAACATTAATGTTGGAAACTGGAAGAGAATGGAGCAAAGACATAGAAAGAATTATATATTCAGCCAAATTATGAATCAAATCTGAGGGTGAAGATATGTTTAGACATTTTCTCAGATTGCTGCTGGAAAATATGCTTTTGCACAAAAATAGAAAGGTAAGGGGTTTTGGACATGGGATCTGTCACTGGAGAGAGAAAGGAAGGGCATTTTCAGCATCGTGAATAAGGGAATTAGCAGGATGACAGCTGTGCTTCAGGTGGCGAGAACAGAAGTCCAGTAGGAGGATAGAGAGCCTCGGGAAGGATATGTCCGAGAGTAAAATGGAACTGATAGTTTATCTGATGTGTTTGATTATATTGAGACAAGTTTTGAGACTCAAGTATAATTTGGAAACAAATCAATAATTGTTACATTAAAAACTAAGCAAGCAAGCAAACAACAACAGAAAAACATTAAACCTTCAGACCAGTAGTTAACAGCAGAGGAAAGAAAAGTTGTTCAAAAGTTTGTTCAAAGGAAATTTAATAATTATAATAACTGTATTGGGAGGATGTGGGCCAGGGAAAAATATGTGGAGGTGAGTTGATAGTGGTTTAAGAGAGCTAAAGTATCTTAACTACAGGAGAATATAGTAAATACTAAAACTTAAAAAAGAAAATTAAGAAATAGCACTGTAAACTGTATTTAGAATTGTAGTGGTAAGTAGAAAAAACAGGTGAAAGAATTTAGATAATTGCCTCACGAGAGTGGGAATTTGAAGTTATGGCAGGCTATTAGATTTTTTAAAAATTCAACTTTCTTCACATATAAAATAGTACAGATGAGTTTTGACAGATGTATACACCTGTGTAGCAACAACTGTAATCAAGATGTGAATATGTCCATAATCTCAAAAACGGTTTTCTTGTGCCCCTCTCCCATTAGACTACCCTGTTCCTTGGCTCCAGTTCGACACTGCTCTGCTTTTAGTCATTATAGATTAGATTAGTCTTTTCTGGAGTTTCAGTCAAATGGAATCATAAGGTTTGTGATATCTTGTTTCCAGGCTTTTGCTCAGTGTTATGTTTTTGAGATCCATCTATGTAGATTGCACATAAAAGTAATTTTTTTCTTAGTGGTATTCCATTGTATGCATATACTATGATTTGTTTTATTTATTCATCTCTTGAACATTTATTCAACATTTGTTTCAGCCTTTGACTATTTTGAATAATGTTGCTATGAACATTTGTGTATAAATCTTTGCATGGGCACATATTTTAGTTTTGATATTTCAGTCTGTGGGTCTGTTGTGAGTTAATTTTTGGTTCATTGTTTGTAGTAAGGGTCATGCTCCCTGTTTTCCCCACAGGGCTTTCTAGTTGTTCCAGCACCATTTGTTGAAAAGATTATCCTTTCCTGATTCTGTTACCTTGGCACTTTTGTTAAAAATTAATTGACAAAATCAATAGGAGTTGAGTCTCTTTCTGGACTCATACCTATTCTGTTAATCTATATGTGTATCCTTAATGTGAATATAGCACATATAACACTGTGTTGATTAACTTATATTAAGTTTTAAAATCAGGTAAGTCCTCCAAATTTGTTCTTCTTTTTTTTTAGGTTATAACCATGTTGCTAAATTCTTTTTTTTTAATTGAGGTAATATTGGTTTATAACGTTGCATAAATTTCAGGTTTATGTCATTATATTTCAGCTTCTGTATAGACTGCATCATGTTCACCACCAAAAGTCTAGTTGCCATCCATCACTATACACTGTGTCCCTTTACCCCTTTCGTCCTCCCCCCACTTCCTTTCTCTCTGGTAACCACCAGTCTGTTCTCCATATCTGTGTGTTTATCTTTCACCTATGAGTGAAACCATACAGTCATTGTCTTTTTCTGTCTGAACTTATTTTACTTAGCATAATATCCTCAAGGTCCATCCATGTTGTTGCAAATGGCAATATTTCATCTTTTTTTAAGGCTGAGTAGTAGTCTATTTTATATATATATACACACACACCACATTGTCTTTATCCATTTATCCATTGATGGGCACTTAGGTTGTTTCCAAGTTGTGGCTGTTGTGTTGTGGCTGCAGTGAACATAGGCATGCATCTGTCTTTTCAAATTAGTGTTTTTCAGTTCTTTGGAGAAATATTCAGAAGTGGAATAGCTAGATCATATGCTATTTCTGCTTTTAATTTTTTGAGGATTCTCCATACTATTCTCCGTAGTGGCTGCACCAGTTTACATTCCCACCAGCAGTGTGGGAATGAGTGTTTCATTTTCTCTGCATCTTCTCCAACACTTATTTCTTGTCTTTGTAATAAATAGCCATTCTTATGGGTGTGAAGTAATATCTCATTGTAGTATTGATTTGCATTTCCCTAATAGTTAGGGATGTTGAACATCTTTTCATGTGCCTGTCAGCCCGTCTGTATGTCTTCTTTGGAAAAATATCTGTTCATAACATCTGTCCATTTTTTGATCAGGTTGTTTGTTTTTTCTTGTTGAGTTGTGTGAGTTCTTATATATTTTGGCTGTTAACCCCTTATTGGATATATGATTTGCAAATATTTTCTCCCAACTTGTAGGTTGTCTTTTCACTTTGTTGATGGTTTTCTTTGCTATGCAGAAGCCTTTTAATTTGATGTAGTTCCATTTGTTCATTTTTTCTTTTGTTTCTCTTGCCTGAGGAGCCATATTCAGAAAGATACTGCTAAGACTGATGTCAAAGAGTGTACGTCCATGTTTTCTTCTAGAAGTTTTATGATTTCAGGCCTTACATTCGAGTCTTTAATCCATTTGGAGTTAATTTTTGCATGTAGTATAAGATAATGGTCTACTTGCATTCTTTTGCATGTGGCTGTGCAGTTTTCCCCAGACCATTTGTTGAAGAGACTTTCTCCATTGTGTTTCTGGCTCCTTTGTTGAAGATTAGCTGTCCACAGATATGTAGGTTTTTTCTGAGCTTTCAGTTCTACGATTCCGTTGATCTGTGTGTCTGTTTTTCTGCCAGTACTGTTCTGTTTTGATTACTATAGCTTTGTAGTATATTTTGAAGCCAGGGAGCGTAGTACCTCCAGCTTTGTTTGTTCTTTTTTCTCAGGATAGCTTTGGCTATTCAGGGTCTTTTGTTATTCCATATAAATTTTAGGATTCTTTGTTTTATTTCTGTGAAAAATGTCATTGGTATTCTGATTGAGATTGCATTGAATCTGTAGATTGCTTTAGGTAATGTGAACATTTTGACTATGTTAATTCTTCTAACCCATGGCCACAGAACATCTTTCCATTTTTTGTGTCTTTGGCTTCTTTCAACAATGTTTTATAGGTTTCAGTGTACGGGTTTTTCATCTCTTTGGTTAAATTTATTCATATTTTATTCTTATTGTTATATAAATGGGAAGATATTCTTGATTTCTCTTTCTGCTAGTTCATTGTTAGTATATAGAAATGCAACTGACTTTTGTATGTGGATTTTATACCCCACAACTTTACTATATTTGTTAATTATTTCTGATAGTTGTTTTTGGGGATTCTTTAGGATTTTCTATGTAAAAATTGTGTCATCCACAAATAGTGACAGTTTTACTTCTTCCTTTCCAATTTGGATACCTGTTATTTCTCTTTCTTATCTAATTGCTCTGGCTAGGACTTCCAATATTATGTTGATTAAGAGTGATGAGAGTGGGCGTCCTTGTCTTGTTCCTGTTCTTAGAGGGATAGCTTTCAGTTTTTCACTGTGGAATATGATGTAGCTGTGGGTTTGTTGTATATGGCCTTTTTATGTTAAGGTGCTTTCTTTCTCTACCCATTTTATTAAGAATTTTTATCATAAATGGATGTTGAATCTTGTCATATGTTTTCTGTGCATCTGTTGAGATGATCAGGTGATTTTTATTCTTCATTTCATTAACGTGGTGTATCATATTGATTGATTTGTGGATGTTGAAGCATTCCTATGTCCTGGAATAAATCCAACTCCATCATGGTATGATCCTTTCAATGTATTGTTGTATTCAATTTGCTGCTATTTTGTTGAGGATTTTTGCGTCTGTGTTCATTAGTGATATTAGCCTGTAATTTTCCTTTTTTTCTGTTGTCCTTGTCTGGTTTTGGTATCAGGGTAATGTTCGCCTCATAGAATGAGTTAGGAAGCATCCCATCCTCTTCAGTTTTTTGGAAGAGTCTGTGAAAGATAGGTGTTAAAGTATCTTTGAATGTTTGGTAGAACTCATCAGAGAAGTTGTCTGGTCTTGGATCTTTGTTTTCTGGGAGGTTTTTGATTACTGTTTCAATCTTTTTAATAGTGATTGTTCTATTCAGAGTCTCTATTTCTTCATGATTCAGTTTTGAGAGGTTATAATTCTAGGAATTTATCCACTTCTGGGTTATCCAATTTGTTGGTGTATAGCTTTTCGGGTATTCTCTTATAATCCTTTGTATTGCTGTGGCATTTGTTGTAATTTCTCCTCTTGCATTTTTGATTTTATTTGAGCCTTCTCTCTTTTTTTCTTAGTTTTTGTTTAGCTTTTCAAAGAACCGGCTCTTAGATTCATTCATCTTTTCTATTGTCTGTTTAGTCTCTATCTCATTTATTTCTGTTCTGATTTTTACTATTTCTTTCCTTCTACTGAATTTGGCCTTCATTTGTTCTTCTTTTTCTAGTTTTTTTTTTGGTGTAGTATTAGATTGTTTGAAATTTTTCGTGTTTCTTGAGGCCTGTATTGCTATAATCTTCCTTCTTAGTACCAGTTTTGCTGCATCCCATAGATTTTGACATGTTGTGATTTCATTTTCATTTGTCTCCAGGTACTTTTTGATTTTTTTGATCCAGTAGTTGTTCAGTAGCATATTGTTTAGTCTCCACATATTTGTGACTTTCCCAGCTTTCTTCTTACAGTTGATTTCTAGTTTCATACCATTGTGGTGGAAAAGCTACTTGATATAATTTCATTTTAAATTTATTGAGACTTGTTTTGTTTCCCAACATGTGGTCTATCTTTCAGACTATTCCATGTATTCTTGAGAAGAATGTATTCTGTTGCTTTTGGATGGAATGCTCTATAGATATCTATTAGGTACATCTGTTCTAGTGTTTAATTTAAGGCCAGTGTTTCCTTGTTGACTCTCTGTTGGATGATCTATCCATTGATGTTAGTGGGGTATTAAAGTCCCCTACTGTTATTGTGTTGCTGTCAATTTCTCCCTTTAGATTGGTTAATAGTTGCTTTATGTACTTAGGTGCTCCTAATAAATGTTATGTCTTCTTGATGGATTGTCCTCTTTCTCGTTATGTAATGTCCATTTTTGTCTCCTGTTACCCTTTTTGCTTAAAGTCTATTTGTCTGATATAAGTGTAGCCACACCCACTTTCTTTTGGTTGCCATTTGCTTAGAGTATTATTTTCCATCCCTTCATTTTGAGCCTACGTTTGTCTTTAGAGCTGAGATGTGTCTTCTGGAGGCAGCATATTATTGGGTCTTGTTTTTTAATCTGTCCAGCCACTTTGTATCTTTTTATTGGTGAATTTAATCCATTTACATTTTGGATGATTATTGATATATGAGGGCTTAATACTGCCATTTTATCTTTTGTTTCCATTGTTTCTTTTTCCTTGTGTTTCTGTCTGCCATTTCAGTTTGGTGGTTTTCTGTGATGTGTTTCCCAGTTTCCTCTTTTTTTATGTTTCATGACTCTGCTCTGAATTTTTGTTTTGTGGTTACCATGAAGTTTATATAAAAGATCTTACAGATGAGAGAGTCCTTTTTCTGCTGATAGCATCTTATCTCCATTAGCCTATGCAGGTTCCATCCTTTTCCCCGTCTATGTTTTTGTTGTCACAAATTATTCCTTTTTGTATTGTGAGCTTATTACCAAATTGAAGTGGTTATAGTTATTTTTAATGCCTTCTTTCCCTTTAGACTTTATGTTATAATTAGGTTTTTACTAACCTATTGTGATACACTGTTGCAATTTTCTGATTCTGTCTATTTGTCATCTTGCTTAAGCTTTGTAAACCTTTGCCTTTTTGTTTCAGGTAGGAGGGCTCCTTTCAAGATTTCTCATAAGGCAGATCTAGTGGCAGTGAACTCCCTCAGCTTTTGTTTGTGTGGGAAAGCCTTTATTTTGCCTTCATATATGAAAGATAACTGCTGGATAGAGTGTTCTTGGCTGACAATTTTTATCTTTTAATATTTAGAATATATCATTCCACTCTCTCTTGGTCTGTAGTGTTTCTGGTGAGAAATTGCTGATAGCCAAATGGGGGTTCCTTTGTAAGTTGTTATTTTCTTTTCTCTGGCTGCCTTTAATATCCATTCTTTGTCATTGACTTTTGACAGATTTAATATAATGTGTCTTGGAGAAGGTCTTTTTGCATTGAGATAATTAGGTGTTCTGGTACCTTCATGTACTTGTATATTCAGTTTCTTCCCCAGGTTTGGGAACTTCTGAGCTTTTACTTCTTTAAATAAACTCTATGCCCCCTTCTCCCTCTCTTCTGCCTCTGAGATACCTGTTATTCTTATATTGTCTTTCCTAATTGAGTTGGATATATATATATATATATATATATTTTTTTTTTTTTTTTTGGATGACGAAGATTCGCCCTGAGCTAACATCCATGCCAGCCTCCTCTGTTTTGTATGTGGGTTGCCACCACAGCATGGCTGACGAGTGGAGTAGGTCTGCACCAGGATCTGAACCTGCAAACCCAGGCTGCTGAAGCAGAGTGCACAGAACTTTAACCTCTCGGCCACAGGGCTGGCCCCATTGAGTTGGATATTTCTTGTAGAATTTCTCCCATTTTTAAACCTAAGTCTCTCTCCTCTTCCACATAGTTCATTTCTAGATTCCTATCTTTGAGCTCTCTACTTCTCTCTTACATGTGGTCTGCTCTGTTTCCAGTGCTTTCTGCTTTATTCTTCAACTCATTTATTCTGTTCTTCAACTCCAGAATTTCTGTTTCCTTCTTTTTTAGAGTTTTAATCTCCTTGGTGAAGTAGATTAAACTGTTCATTCTTTCATTATTTTATTCCTGAGCTCTTTGAACTGGCTTTTTGAGTTTTCTTATAACCTGTTGAATCTCTTCATGACAGCTATTTCGAATTCTCTTTCAGTTAGATTGTGATCTTCCATGACTTCAAGTTTGGTTTCTGGAGAATCGTCATTTTCTTTTTGTGATACTGTGTTACTGTAGTTTTTCATGGTACTTGATGAGTTGTTTCTCTGCCAGTGCATTTGTGATAGTACACATCTTTCTTATTTGTGTAAGACTTTGTGTACTTTGATTCAGAGCTGCTGCTTTTTGTATTTGAGAGCCTCTGCTTTCTACCCTCCGCTGCCTTTGCCAGAGGTGTCATCAGTGCCCTTGTTGTGCTGCTTGTGCCTCCAAGGTTGCTGGTGCCTTGCTTCTTATGATGTTGCTGCAGCCGTGGGTGTCACCATTGGGGTTACTAGGCTGGCCAGCACCTCTATTCATTCTGGGTTCACCTGGGTTGCAGGTTCCCCCACTGCAGCTGGGGGAGAGGGAGAGTTGGGTTGGAGCTGGGGTCAAGGTCACCTCCACCAAGCCTGAGTTTGTTGTGTCTGCAGGCGCTTCTGCCATGGGAGGGGGAACTGAAGTTGTGGGCAATGCTGCAGCTGGAGAACTGGGATCCTGGGTTCTGTTGTTGCTGTCTCTCCATTGACTTGGGTGCTACTGCTGTGCGTGCCACTTATGTTGCTGCTCCTGAGTTTTCTCGGGGCTCTGGCGCTACCACTGCCAGGGGTGCTGAGTTCACGGATGTCACTTCTGCTGCCAGGTAGGCTGAGGTTGTGGGCAACACCACTGCTTCCATGGGGGGAGGTAGATACCTGAGTTGTGAGCACTATCGGGGTTCCTGCAGCCTTTGGTCTTGGGTGCTGGTGCTGTTCCTGAAACTTCAGGTCACAGGCAACGCTGTTGCTGCCAGGGGCCCAGTGTCTTGTACGCAGTCCCTGCTGCTGGAAGGGCTGGTTTTGGAGGTGCCACCACTGAGGGAGGGGGAGAGGCTGAGTTGCAAGTGCCCTTGTGGTTCCTGCACTCTCTGGTCTTAGGTGCTGGTACGATTCCTGGAAACTTAGGTGACGGACACCACTGCTGCTGCTGGAGGTATCGGAGTCTTGGATGCAGCCACCACCTCTGGGAGGGCTGGGAGCAAAGGCACCATGACTGGGGGAGGGGGCTGGGTCACAGGTATCATCACTGTTCCCAGAGCCTCTGGCCTTGGGTACTGCCGCTTGAGCCTCTGGTTGCAGGCATGTCTACAGTTTCTGGAGTCTTTGGTCTCTGGAGCTGTCACCACTGCTCCCCTGGTTCCACCACCTCCAGGAGGTGTAGTCCATCCACCTTCAGATGCATAGATGTATGGGTCTCTCAGGGGTTCTGGTGTGCTGTGCAAAGAGTCCTTTGTTGGTCAGTGGATATTCTACTGCCTATAACTTAGACGGGAAAGAAAAGGGAGCAACTCGCTACACCATAATGCTTACACTGCTCCCCAACTTTGTTCTTTTTAAAAATTGTTTTGGCTGTTCTAGGACCTTTGCCATTTTAGAATTAGCTTTCCTGTGAAAATAAAAGGTTGATAGGATTTTGATTGGAATTTCATTGAATCTGTAGATGAATTGGGAAGAATTGTCGTTTTAACAATATTCCATCTTCCATTCCATGAACATGTTATGTCTTTCCGCTTATTTAGGTTTTCTTTAATTTCTCTCAGCAGTGTTTTGTAGTTCTTAGTACATAGTTCTTTCACATTCTCTGTTATATTTATTCCTAAGTATTTTATGTTTTTTGATGCTATTGTAACTGGAATTGTTTTTTAATCTCCATTTCTGCTGTTCATTTCTAGGATATAGAAATATATTTGATTTTAGTTTGCAGAACTTGTATTCTTTTCCTTTACTGAAGTCATTTATTAGTTCTAGTGGCTTTTTTTGATTGCTTAGGATTTTCCTTCTACATAGTCAAATCCTCTGAATGGAGGTAGTCTTCTTTTTTCCTTTTTGATTTTTATGCTTTTTATTTCTTTTTCTTGCTTATTGCACTGGCTAGGACTTTTAGTACGTTGTTGAAAAGGAGTGCTGAGAATGGACATACTTGATTTATTCTCAGCTTTAGGGATTAAGCATTTAGTCCTTTACCGTTCATATTATGTTAGCTGTAGGTTTTTTGAAGATGCGCTTTAGTAGGCTGAGGATGTTTCCTTGTAGTTATAATTTACTGAATTTTAACCATGAAAGGAGATTGAATTTTGTCAAATGCTTTGTTTAGGTCTGTAAAGATGATTGTATATTTTTTTTCCTTTATTCTGTTAACATGGTGAATTATATTGATTTTTTTTTTTTTTTTTTGTGAGGAAGATTGGGTCTGAGCTAACATCTGTGCCTGTCTTTCTTTATTTTGTATGTGGGACACCGCCTCAGCATGGCTTGATGAGTGGTGTATAGGTTCATGTCTGGGATCTGAACCTGTGAACTCCAGGCCACCGAAGCAGAGCATGTGAACTTAACCACTACGCCACTGGGCCAGCCCCTATTGATTGGTTTTTGAATGTTAAATTAGTCATATATTCCTGGGTTAAACTGCACTTGCTCATTGTATAGTATTCTCCTTATATAAGCTAATTTTTGTTAAGGAGTTTTTCATCTGAGTTTTTGAGATATATTGGTTTTTTGTTTCCTTGTAGTGTCTTTGCCTGGTTTTGATGTGTAAGTTACACTGGCTGCAAAAAACAGGTTGAGAAATGTCTGAATGAATAGTATACTGTTAAATGAATAGATTTTTGGTACACCACAGTCTACTATTAAATAATTCAGCTGATATATAATTAAATAGTCTGTTATTGTGTAGCTTAGAACTCCTTGGGTTGTAAGAAACTCAGTTCAAATTAGGTGATATAAAAATATTTATTAACTTAGTGGCTCTAAACTAGGGCTTCAAGCTTTGCTGAATCCATGTCTGAAGATGTTTTTGTCAGTAACATGCATCTGTCTCTGTCTCTTTCCTTTGGTTATTTAGTTTCTCCATGTTGGGAGTTAGCCCCCATCAGCTCCAGGATTGTATGTTAGGAAGACCTTGAGATTGTAAAATGAGAGAGTCCCTGTGTCTCCTAGTATCTATAACAATATGCGTAAAAAGACTTGATTGCCTCTGCTTGAATCACACGTGCCCAATCATTTTGTCTAGATCAGGGGTGTGCACACTACAACTTGCAGGCCAAATTCTGCATGCTGCCTATTTTTTAAGATAAAGTTCAATTGGAACACAGCCTTGCCCATTTGTTTATGCATTGTCTAGGGCTGTTTTAGCAGAAAACAACCAAGTTAAATAGTTGCTATACAGACTATAAGGACTGCAAAGCCTAAAATATTTACTTTACAATAAGAGTTTGCTGGTCTTTGGTCTAAGGGTAAGGGGTTTTTAAGCCAGGCTTTGTTAATTGGTGTGAAATGAAAGGCGCTTGATTGACAGCTCTATCATAACCACATTGAGGGAGGGGGAACTGTTTCCAAAAGGATTGCAGCTCCTAAAAAGAAAGAATGCCAGACAGACACCTTTCTCCCCAATAAAAACAACTTGTCTGTTACACTCAATTTTTTCTTCTGTTGTGTAGATTAAGGTTGAACGTGGTTACGTGTGTTTTCATACTGATACAGATGTTAATAGAATAATATACTGATGTGGGAGATATAGGAGAATGTGTAAGGATACGGTAATAGAATCTCTCAATTACATAAATATAACCATCTGTGAATAACGTATATTGATAGATTATAATTTTTCCTTTCTCAGATGATGAAACATGCCTGGGATAATTATAGGATATATGGATGGGGACATAATGAACTCAGACCTATTGCAAGGAAAGGACACTCCACTAATATATTTGGTAAGTTTACTTTTTCTAATTACTATTTACATTTTCTACCTCCATTTTAAAAATAGAACCTAACTCTTTAAGTACTTTCTAAAACCTGAGTATTTCTGTGGAACTGTAATTTGAAGCAACATGTATTTTTTTTGTAAGTTTCAGTCAAGGTGTAGTTACAGTTGCTTTGGAATACACAGATATGTGGTAGATTATCTATTTACATACAGATGCTGTAGTCATTTATCTGAGTATTTTGAAGCTTTTTCTGCATTTTTTTTCTTTAATATCAGGGAGGGTAGGTACCTATTTGTAATTTCTTTTTCTTCGACGTAATACTAATTCTGATACTCACATTATAGAGGAGCAGGGGAAGAATGGGTAATTCTAGTAGTGCTATGTATATTAAAAAAAGTAACATGCCCAAGGTGATTTGGTTGGTAAATTGAGTGAGTTATGTTGTACATTCACAGTTAGAAGGGAAAAATTAGCAATGTGAGTGTGGATGCAGGTCCGGGGAAGAACTGTTCAACTTGAGTTCTCTCTCTCTGCCTCTCCTGAGTTCAGTCCACTTGTTAAACTTGTCAGTTTAAAAGAGTAAGTTACTTAATTAACTTAGCTAATAACTTCTACTTAACCCAAAGATAAGTCTTGAGAATTACCAGGCTGTTCTTTATAGTCATTTCTCTCCCCCATTTTAAATGCTGCTTGTGATGTATATCTTTAAAGTAACTATAGGTGAAGGCAAGAAAATATTAATGGGGTAAGAAAGCACGGGTACTAGTCATATGTAATACAGTTGTCTTTACTAATTGTAATGCACAACTATAGTAGTCCAAATAACAGCATTTTTCTTTGTGACTCTGTGGAAAAATTTTTCTAGTGCTATGATTTCTTTAATAATTTGTTTTTTGCTTGGTTGTTTTCTGTCAAAAAAGAAAATGACTGAAAAGATCATTTCTCCTGGGTTTGAGAGTTGGTGGAATGCAGGAATAATGGAAAAAATTTTCCTTTAGGTAATCAAAGACACCAAAGATCTCATAATAAGACATTCAATTTAGTAGGTGTCACTTAATGAAATAAAGTTCATTTCCTCAGCAGAGGTTGCAGATTGGGAAGTTCCCATTGTTTGTGGATGCCACAGTATGAGAGATTAGTGCAGTAAGAGACATTATACATAATAATTAAGTAAAATTAGACCCTCTCTTCAAGTAACTTATCCCTCTGCATAAACTCAGTGTTAAACCATGAGCCCTTTTAAAGGATTGGAATATAAATATGTAAAGAATTGGATGTTAATTTTCCGCTTCATTTTTAACCTTATTTCTCAGAACATCTAATGGATTAACATTTATCAAATAGATATTGGTCCAAGGCAAGGTAGTAGATAAATAACATACGTTGTTTCATTTAATCATTGCAATAACCGTGTAAGGAAAGATTGTTTGCTGAATTTAAATCTTGAAGATAAAGGAGCTTTCAGGTAACTTGTAAAATTTCATTCCTTATAAGTCAACATAAATCTTTATTTTAGTGAGCAAAAGGGATGTTTCTTTCTTACATAATTTTGTTAAAATCCTAATGGAGAAGTTTTGACTTAATGTTTTTTCTTTTTAAAAATAATAGCATTTATTTTTTTCATAAAACACGTATTTTTTAATGAAACATGGTTTTAATTTGTGGTGAATTTGTCAGACTTCTTCAAAAGTAAACTTTGTAGATCACTGTTTGATGAGGTTGGTAAATGATGACTGGGGCCTGGCAGGCTCAGATGGTTGTCAGGTGAGCTTGTCTGCTGGTCATTAGGAGCACTTAAGCTGATTGACTGGGTTGACTGAGAGTTATTTGTGAGAAAATGGAGATTAAAGGAGGTTAGAGTTGGAAAGGGAAACTTTACAAAATGAGCCCATTCATTCTGAGTTAAAGGGGGACAGAAGCAAGACTTTGCTGGCTTTGGTCTTCCATTTCAAAGGGATCTTCGTGTAAATGAATAGCAATTGAGTATATTCCAATAAAAAGGTTTACTTTCTTTGCTGCCAATCTGGCGTGTGGTCAGTTATTTGCTTTAGAGATTCTATAATTGGGTTTGTAGTAAGACTCTGTTTTCCTTTAGAACAACAGTCATATACATGTTAATAGTAACAGCATGAACAGTATTTATATAGTGCATACAGCTGTGGACTGAACAGTGTCACCCCGCACAAATCCATGTGTTGATGCTCTAACCCCCAATGGGACCTGTATTTGGAGATAGAGCCTTTAGGAGATAATTAAGGTTAAATGAGGTCATAAGTGCTTGGCCCGGATCAGATAGGATTGGAGCCCTTAAAAGAAGAGGAAGAGGGGCTGGCTGGGTGGTGCATTGGTTAAGTGCGCATGTTCCACTTCAGCAGCCCCGGGGTTCGCTGGCTCAGATCCCGGGTGCAGACATGGCACTACTTGGCAAGCCATGCTGTGGTAGGTGTCCCACATATAAAGTAGAGGAAGATGGGCATGGATGTTAGCTCAGGGCCACTCTTCCTCAGCAAAAGGAGGAGGATTGGCAGCAGACTTTAGTTCAGGGCTAATCTTCCTCAAAAAAAAAAAAGAAGAGTAAGAGACACCTAAGCTCTCTCTCCCCATGCGCATGCACCAAGAAAAGGCTGTGTGAAGATAGAGAGAAGGTGGACATCTACAAACCAAGAAGGCCCTCGCTAAAAACTGGAACCTTGAGTTTGGACTTCTAGCCTTCAGAACTGTGAGAAAATAAATCTCTGTTGTTTAATTCTTGTAGTCTATGGTATTTTGTTAGGGCAGCCTGAGCAGACTAATAAATGTACTATATGGCAAGGACTGATGTAAGCGATTTATGTGAATGAACTTATTTAGTATCCACAACAGTCCTGTGAGGCGCAGGTACTATTACTATTGTTCCCATTCTACAGATGAGGAAACTGAAGCATAGTTACGGTTTACTAACTCACCCAAGGTCATACAGCTAGAAAATAATGGAACTAGGATTTGAGTCCAAGCAGTCTAATGCTGAGGTCCATGCTTCTAACTGCTGTTTTATATTGCTTAAGTAAACTTTAAAGATAGAAAAAAACTAATACCAGCACATGGGAAAAATCCACTGTGAGTAGAAAAGTATAGTGAAATGGTAGAAAAAGTGATAATGCAGTCTGCAGAATTTTCAGTAATAAACTAGGTACTTATATCTTTTATTAAAATTTTTGAGTGGTTGCAATTTTTTTCCAGTCAAATAAGCTAAGTAGGAATGGCTCCTTTAATGTTTATTTTGTCTTATGTTTTTAGATATGAAGTTAGTTTATTAAAGGATTAGTAAACAAAGTTTAAGACTTTGTTTCCTACTTTGTTTCTTTTCTTCATCTCGTATTCTTGCTAGTGAGAATGATTTTGGATTTTTTAAAAAAATTGTTTTTTACCTTTTTGTTTAAATAGGAATCTAGGAGAGAAGTAGTAGTTCTGAGTGTCTCATTTGACCTCCCAAATTCAATATGCCTTTACAGAATCAGAATCTTAGAGTTGAAAGGAACTTTAAAAGTCTAGCCTCTCTGTTATTGTTGGAATATAGAGACAGATATTGAACCTTTACTTGCAGTATTCTAGATTATAAGGAAAACAACCTAAAACATGTCCTTTTCCTTTTCTTAACCTTAATTATTAAAAAATTATTTTATATGATAACTGAAGTCGGTATTCCTCTGACTTCTATCTAGTTAGCCCTTGGCGTCAGAGGGTTCTTCATGTCCAGATAACAGAAAATCCATTTCAAAATGGCTTAAACTAAAAGATAAATTTAATCAGCTCACTGAAGTCCTCGAATAGATATGATTCCAGCTAGGCTTTTTCCTTTATCTCTTTCCTCTGATTTCCTCTATGTGTTGATGTCTTCAGGATGGCTTCTTAGCAGGATGACTGCAGCAACTCAAAGCTTCCTGTCTTCATACGACAACGTCTGTAGAAAAGAGAACTCTGTAGAGAAGGGAGCACTTTGTTTTCTTAGAAACCTCATTGTTTCTTGTTGTCTCTCATTGAGTCTTGTGCCCATCCTTGAACCAAATACTCTACCCTGAAGGATGGGGTATATTTGTTTGGTTTTGCCTAGTTTGAGCTCACCCCCGGGAACTTTTGAGTGGGGAGAGGGAAATGTTGTACTGATTTTTCCAACAGTGATTAATACAATGAATTCTTTTTACTTATTCTGGAGAACTGAAAGAATTTTTTTAGGGATAGATTTTTTTTGCATTTAAAAGAAATAATTTTGGTTTGGAAAAAGAGTATTATTGGATTTTGTAGTGTTTTTTGAAGTGTTCCTTTTATTTTCTCTGTGTGTGTGTGAGATATGTGTGTAAATTATTTTTGTTATTTCTAACTTGGTTATGATTTCTTATATTTTGTTGAAGATTTTCATGTTCATATTAGGGAGGGATATTGTTTTGTATTTTTCTTGTACTGTTTTTGTCTTGTATTGGTATCAGCTTGATATTGGCCTTATAAAATGAATTTGGAAGTGTTTTCTGCTCTTCAGTTTTCTAATAGAGGTTGTTTAATATTGATTTTATTTTTAACTCAAGTGTTTGATATAATTCACCAGTGAAACCATCTGTCCCTGGAGCTTTTTTTCCAGGGAGGTTTTTAAACTACAAATTTATTTTTTCTAGTCATAAGGACCATTCAGTTTATCTGTTTCATCTTGAGTGAGTTTTGGTAGTTGGTGGCTTTGAGGAATTGGTCTATTTCGTCTAAGTTGTCTACGTTATGTTTGTAGAGTGGTTTGAAGTACTGCCTTGTTATCTTTTGAATGTCTGTGGCCACTGTAGTGATAATCCCCTTTCATTCCTAGTATTGGTAATTTATCTTTCCTCTTTTATTCTTTGTCAGTCCTGCTACAAGTTTATCAATTTTATCGGTCTTTTCAAAGAGACAGCTTTTGGCTTCATTGCTCTTTTTTATATTTTCTTTATGTTTTCAGTTTCTCTCATTTCTGCTCTTTATTATTTCCTTTCTTCTACATGATTTGGGTTGATTTTCTTCTTGCTTTTCTAGTTTCTTGAAGTAGAAGCTTAGATTATAGATTTGACATCCTCTTTTCCAATGTAATCATTTAGTGCTATAAATTTCCTGGTATGTGCTTCTTTAGCTGCATCTCAAAGATTTTGATATGTTGTGTTTTCATTTTCATTAAATTCAATATGTCTGAAAACTTCCCTTAAGTTAAAGTCTAAATGTTTAGGAATTTTTCTTTTATTTTTCTGTCATTGATTACTAGTTTAATTCCGTTATGATCAGAGAATAGACTTTGTATGATTTCAATTCTTTTAAATTAAGATTTACTCTATGACTCAGAATATGGTCTGTCTTCTTGAATGTTCTGTTTTTGCTTGGAATGAATGTTTATGTCATTGTTATTGGAGATAGAATGTTCTGTTGATGTCACTTAGATCCCATTGATTAATTAGGTTGTTCAGGCTTCCTCTATTCTTATTGATTTTCTGGCTGGTAGTTCTTTCAATTACTGAGAGAGGGGTATTGAAGTCCCCAATTGTAATTTTGGATTTGTTTCGTCTTTCTGTTCGGTCAGTTTTTGCTTCCTGTATTTTGAGGTAAACTCTTGTTAGGTGATTACATATTTGGGATTGTTATGGCTTCTTGGTAGCACCACCAAAGCCCTAATACCAAAACCAGACAACAATATTACAAGGAAAGGAAACTATAGACCAGGTCTAATGTTCTTCATGAACATAGACACAAAAATCTTTAACCAGATCTTGGTAAATTTAATTCAGCAGTACGTAAAAAAAATTATACTTCATGACTAAGTGAGGTTTATCCTGGGAATGCATGGTTGGTTTAACATTTGGAAATTAGTCAATGTAATTGAAGTTATTTAGGAAATAAAAGAGAAAAAACATGTGATCATCTCAGTAGATGCAGAAAAATCATTTAACAACACTCAACATCCATTCATGATAAAAACTCTCAGCAAACTTGGATTAGAAGAGAACTTTCTCAACCTGATTAAGGATATTAACACACATACACCCCCCCCCCCCAAAACAAAACAAATAGAAAAAAATCACCACATACTTGCTGTTGAAAGACTAGACACTTTCCCCTAAGATTGTGAATTAGGCAAGGATGTCTTTGCTCTCCTACTTATGTGTACATTGTACATGAGATCCTAGCCAGTGCACTAAAGCAAGAAAAAGACAAAAAGAAGTACAAATATTAGAAATGAGGAAGTACAACTCTCTTTACTTGTAGTCAACATGATTGTTCTTGAAGAAAAGCCTAGGGAATCAACCAAACAGTAGTAAGAAAGTACTAGAGTGAGTGAACAAATTTACTAAGAGCATAGGCTACAGGTTCAATACACTGAGTAATATTTCTTTTTTTTTTTCCTGCTTTTTCTCCCCAAATCCCCCCAGTACATAGTTGTATATTTTAGTTGTGGGTCAGTAATATTTCTATATACTGGAAAATAAGTAGTTATAAATGCAACTTAAAAATAGTATCATTTGCAATAGCATAAAAATATGAACTGTATGTGGATGAATTTAACAAAATATGTGCAAAACCTATGCTCTGAAAACTGTGATTATTGAGAGATTTAAAAGGACTTAAATAAATGGAGAGATATGCCATGTTCATGAGTCAGAATACTCAATATTGTTGAGATGTCAGTTCTCTTGAAATTGATATTTAGATTTAAAGCAACCCCAATAAAAATGACTTTTTCATATGAATTGATAGTCTGATTATAAAATCTGTGTGAGAGCACAAAGCATGTGCAATAGTGAAAATAATTTTTAAAAAAGAAGAACAAAGTTGAAGGATTTACACTACCTGACTTGAAGGTTTACTGTAAAGCTGCAGTAATGGGGACAGTATGGTTTTAGCATAAAGATAGACATAGGAATCAGTGGAAAAGAGTAGGAATAGAACTGCACATACATGGTTAATTGATTTACAACAAAGCTGCTGAGGTAATTCAATGGGTAAAAGGATAGTCTTTCCAACAAATGGTGATAGATTATCTATACATGTTTGTGTAGAAAAGGAATGAACCTTGACTCTTTTTTCAATGTTGTACACAAAAATTAACTTGAAATGGATCATAGATTTAAACATAAAAACTAAACGTATAAAACTTCCAGTAGAAAGCATTTGAGAAAATCCGTGACTTTGTAAGCAAAGTGTTTTTAGAATACAGAAAGAATAAACCATAAAAGAAAAAAATTGGTAAATTGAACTTCATGATAATTAAAAATTTCTGCTCTCCAAAAGACATTAAGAAAATGAAAAGGCAAGCCACAGACTTGGGGAAAATGTTTCTGATACATATATAAGGATGTATTCAAAGTATATGAATAATTCTTCACCAAAGAAGGTCTATGAATAGCCAGTGAGCACATCAGTCGTGAGGGAAATTAAAATTCAAACCACAATGCAATATCCTACACACCCATAAGGATGTCTAAAATTAAAAAGACCGAGCATATCAAGTATTGACAGGGTGGTAGAATAACTACAACTCTCATACGCTGCTGCTGGCAGTAAAAAATGGTACACTCTGGAGAGCAGGTTGTCAGTCTCTCATAAAGTTAAACATAAGCTTATCGTTACAGCCGAGCAGGTCCACTCCTAAGTATTTTCATGATGCTCACAAATGAGATCAAATAATAATTTTGTTTTTCTTGCTAAGGTAGGTTTTTGTATCAATGGGTGCAGAATTCATAAATCGAATTTTAAGCTGTCTTTTCCAGTGTTCTATAAAAGTTTAAGTAGGAGTTATCATCCTTAAAATTAGAGTTTATTTTATGAAACTTCCAGAGTATGGTACTTTTTGAAATAGTGGGTAGCTCTTTGAAAACTTCTCAGTTTCCTCTGTTTCTTGGTCTGTTTGTTTAGACTTTCTGTTTCTGCTTTCGTAAGTCAAAATAATATCTATTTTCTTAGGAAATCAGTTCCATTCATATTTTCAAGTTTATTGGGAAGATATGACTAAAATGAGCTTTTTCTAGTTTTTGTGATTTCCTCTGTGTCTGTCTGTTGATGCACTCTCATTTCTTATTTGGAGTTTTTGTATTCCCATAACTGCTTTTTAAAAATAAGTTAGTGGTGGATTTATTGTATAGTTCTTTTCATAGAACTATCTCTTGAAGTTATTATTTTAACACTTTTCTTCATTTCTTTTTTTTAATTGAATTAATGATAGGTTACAATCTTGTGAAATTTCAGTTGTACATTAATGTTTGTCATTCGTGTTGTAGGTGCACAACTTCACCCTTTGTGCCCACCTCCCCACCCCACCTTTCCCCTGGTATCCACTAAACTGTTCTTAGTCCATAATTTTAAATTCCTCATATGAGTGGAGTCATGCACAGATTATCCTTCTCTCGCTGGCTTATTTCACTTAACATAATTCCCTCAAGGTCCATCCATGTTATTGCAAATGGAATGATTTTGTTCTGTTTTGCAGCTGAGTAGTATTCCATTGTATATATGTACCACATCTTCTTTATCCATTCGTCTGTTGCTGGGCACTTAGGTTGCTTCCATGTCTTGGCTATTGTAAATAATGCTGCAATGAACATTGGGGTACATAGGACTTTTGGGATTGCTAACTTCAAGCTCTCTGGATAAATACCCAGTATTGGGATGGCTGGACCTTATGGTAGTTCTATTTATAATTTTTTGAGAAATCTCCATACTGTTTTCCATAGTGGCTGCACCAGTTTGCATTCCCACCAGCAGTGTATGAGGGATCTTTTTTCTCCACAACGTCTCCAACATTTGTTACTATTAGTTTTAGATATTTTTGTCATTCTAATGGGTGTAAGGTAATATCTTAGTGTAGTTTTTTTTTTTTTAAAGATTTTATTTTTTCCTTTTTCTCCCCAAAGCCCTAAGTGTATTCTTCGTTGTGGGTTCCTCTAGTTGTGGCATGCGGGACGCTGCCTCAGCGTGGTCTGACGAGCAGTGCCATGTCCGCGCCCAGGATTTGAACCGACGAAACACTGGGCCGCCTGCAGCGGAGCGCGCGAACCTAACCACTTGGTCACGGGTCCAGCCCCTATCTTAGTGTAGTTTTGATTTGCATTTCCCTGATGATAAGTGATGATGAGCATCTTTTCATGTGCCTCTTGGCCATCCGTATATCTTCTTTGGAGAAATGTCTCTTCATGTCTCCAGCCCATTTTTTGATTGGGTTGTTTGATTTTTTGTTGTTGAGTTGTGAGAGTTCTTTATATATTATGGATATTAAGCCTTTGTCAGATATATGACTTGCAAATATTTTTTCCCAGGTAGTGGGTTGTTTTTTTGTTTCAATCCTGTTTTCATTTGCCTTGAAGAAGCTCTTGAGTCTGATGAAGTCCCATTTGTTTATTCTTTCTATTGTTTCCCTTCTCTGAGAAGGCATGGTGTCCGAAAAGATCCTTTTAATACTGATGTCAAAGAGTGTACTGCCTACGTTTTCTTCTAGAAGTCTTATGGTTTCAGGTCTCACCTTTAGGTCTTTGATCCATTTTGAGTTTATTTTGGTGAATGGTGAAAAAGAATGGTCAATTTTCATTCTTTTACATGTTGCTTTCCAGTTTTCCCAGCACCATTTGTTGAAAAGACTTTCGTTTCTCCATTGTATGCCCTCAGCTCCTTTGTTGGAAATAAGCTGTCCATAGATGTGTGGTTTTATTTCTGGGCTTTCAGTTCTGTTCCATTGATCTGTGCACCTGTTTTTGTACCAGTACCATGCTGTTTTGATTACTGTAGCTTTGTAGTATGTTTTGAAGTCAGGGATTGTGATGCCTCACGTGTTGTTCTTTTTTCTCAGGATTGCTTTAGAAATTCGGGGTCTTTTGTTGCCCCATATGAATTTTAGGATTCTTTGTTCTAATTCTGTAAAGAATGTCACTGGGATTCTGATTGGGATGGCGTTGAATCTGTAGATTGCTTTAGGTAGAACGGACATTTTAACTATGTTTATTCTTCCAATCCATGTACATGGAATGTCTTTCCATCTCCTTATGTCGTCATCCAGTTCTCTCAGAAAGGCCTTGTAATTTTCATGATATAGGTCCTTCACTTCCTTAGTTAAATTTACCCCAAGGTATTTTATTCCTTTTGTTGCGATTGTGAATGGTATTGTGTTCTTGAGTTCTTTTTCTGTTAGTTCATTACTGGAGTATAGAAATCCTACTGATTTATGCGAATTGATTTTGTACCCTGCAACTTTGCTGTAGTTGTTGATTACTTCTAATAGTTTCCCAATGGATTCTTTGGGGTTTTCTATATATAAGATCATGTTGTCTGCAAACAGCCAGAGTTTCACTTCTTCCCTCCCTATTTGGATTCCTTTCATTCCTTTTTCTTGTCTGATTGCTCTGGCCAGGACCTCCAGTACTATGTTAAATAAGAGTGGTGATAGAGGGCATCCTTGTCTCGTTCCTGTTTTCAGGGGGATGGGGTTCAGTTTTTGCCCATTGAGTATGATGTTGGCTATGGGTTTGTCATATATGGCCTCTATTATATTGAGGTAGTTTCCTTCTATGCCCATTTTGTTCAGAGTTTTTATCATAAATGGCTGTTGGATCTTGTCAAATGCCTTCTCTGCATCTATTGAGATGATCGTGTGGTTTTTATTCCTCAGTTTGTTGATGTGGTGTATCACGTTGATTGATTTGCGGATGTTGAACCATCCCTGTGTCCCTGGTATGAATCCCACCTGATCCTGATGTATGATCCTTTTGATGAATTGCTGAATTCTGGTTGCCAAAATTTTGTTTAGAACTTTTACATCTATGTTCATCAGTGATATTGGCCTCTATTTCTCTTTTTTCATGGTGTCCTTGTCAGGCTTTGGTATCAGCGTGATGTTGGCCTCATAGAATGTGTTAGGAAGTGTTCCATCTTCCCTAATCTTTTGAAATAGCTTGAAAAGGATAGGTATTTAAATCCTCTCTGAAAGTTTGGTAGAATTCCCCAGGAAAGCCATCTGGTCTTGGGTTTTTATTCTTTGGGATGTTTTTGATTGCTGTTTCAATCTCTTTCCTTGTGATTGGTCTGTTCAAATTGTCTGCCTCTTCTTGAGTGAGCTTTGGGAGATTGTAGGAGTCCAAGAATTTATCCATTTCCTCTAGGTTATCCATTCTGTTGGCATATAGTTTTTTGTAGTATTCTCTTATAATCTGTTGTATTTCTGCAGAGTCTGTTGTTATTTCTCCTCGCTCATTTCTGATTTTGTTTATTTCAGCTTTCTCCCATTTTTTCTTTGTAAGCCTGGCTAGGGGGTTGTCAATTTTATTTATCTTCTCAAAAAACCAGCTCTTTGTTTCATTGTTCCTTTCTACTGCCTTTTTCATTTCAATAGTATTTATTTCTGCTGTGATTTTTATTATTTCTCTCCTTCTGCTGACTTTGGGCTTCATTTGTTCTTTTTTCTCTAGTTCAGTTAGGTGTGCTTAAGGGTTGCTTATTTGGGATTTTTCTTGTTTGTTAAGATGTGCCTGTATTGCGATGAATTTTCCTCTTAATACAGCTTTTGCTGTATCCCATATGAGTTGGTAGGGCATGCTATCATTTTCATTTGTTTCCAGGTATTTTTTTATTTCTTCTTTAATTTCTTCAATGATCCATTGCTTGTTCAGTAGTGTGTTGTTTAGTCTCCACATCTTTGTGGGTTTCTCAGCTTTTTTCTTGTAATTAATTTCTAGCCTTATAGTATTATGATCGGACAAGATGCTTGTTATTATTTCAATTTTTTTAAATTTGTAGAGGCTTGCCTTGTTTCCCAACATATGGTCTATCCTTGAGAATGTTCCATGTGCACTTCAGAAGAATGTGTATTCAGCTCTTTCAGGGTGGAGTGATCTATATATGTCTATTAAGTCCAATTGTTTTAGTTTTTCATTTAACTCCCCTATTTCCTTGTTGATTTTCTGTCTGGATGATCTGTCAGTTTATGTGAGTGGAGTGTTGAGGTCCCCTACTGTTATTGTGTTGTTTTTTAACATTTTCCTTTAGGTCTGTTAATAGTTGCTTTATGAATCTTGGTGCTCCTGTGTTGGGTGCATAGATATTTATAAGCGTTATTTCTTCTTGATGAAGTGTCCCTTTGATCATTATATATTGTCCCTCTATGTCTCTGTTTCCCTGTCTTATTTTGAAATCCACTTCTCTGATGTAAGAATTGCAACACCTGCCTTTTTTTCCTTGCTATTAGCTTGAAGTATTGTCCTCCACCCCTTCACCCTGAGCCTGTGTTTGTCCTTGGGGCTGAGGTGTGTTTCTTGGAGGCAACAAATTGTTGGATCTTGTTCTTTAATCCATTATGCCACTTTGTGTCTTTTTATTGGAGAGTTCAATCCCTTCACATTGAGAGTGATTATTGATGCATGTGGACTTAATGCTGTCAATCTGTCGCTCATTATCTTGTTTTCCTGCATTTCTTTTCCTGTGTGCTTTAGCCTACCCATTTAATACTGCAATTTCTTATGCTGGGTTTCTTAGATTTTTCCTTATTTATGATTTGTGACTCTGTTCTGTACTTTATTTTAGTGTCTACCCTGAAGCTTGTATTTAGAATCTCGTGTATAATATAGTCTATTCTCTGGTGGTCTCTTACTTACTTGGCCAATACTGATTTAGACCCTTTGCTCTTCCCCTCCTAAATAATTATTTTCATTTCTTATTCCAACTCGTGTAATGAATTTGTAGTTAGAGTGACAAGATCATCCTTGCTTTGGTGGTTTCCTTACCTCTACCCTAATGCTATAGTTGAATATTTGCTATCCTGTTCTGGTTCTATCCATCGGTCTCCCTAGTCTGTGTATTGTGACCCCTTTCTCCCTTTTTTCTTTTTTCAGGTATGAGAGCCTTCTTGAGGATTTCTTGTAGTGGAGGGCTTTTAGTTACAAATTCTCTCAACTTTTGTTTGTCTGGAAAAGATTTAATTTCTCCCTCATATTTGAAGGAAATTCTTGCTGGATAGAGTATTCTTTGCTGAAGATTTTTATCTTTTAAAGCTTTGAATATGTCACTCCATTCTCTCCTAGCTTGTAGGGTTTCTGTAGAGAAATCCACTGACAGTCTGATAGGGGCTCCTTTATAGGTTATTCTCTTCTTTTTTCTTACTTCCCTGAGTATTCTTTCTTTATCTTTCCTTCTTGCCAAGTGTACTACTATGTGCCTTGCTGTAGGTCTTTTTACATTGACAAATCTAGGAGATCTGAAAGCTTCTTCTATACACATTTCTCTGTCAATCCCTAGATTTGGGAAGTTCTCTTCAATAATTTCGTTAAGCACACTTTCTGCTTCATTTTCCTTTTTCACGTTCTCGGGAATTCTTATGATCCTTAAGTTCTTACTCGTTGAATCCACTACCTCTCGAAGATTTTCCTCGTTTTTTTAAATTCTTAGTTCTCTTCCTTCCTCTGTCTGGAGCCATTCAGCCTGTCTATCTTCAATTATGTTAATTTGCTCTTCTGTGGTGTCTACACGGGCATTCAGGGAATCCGTATTCTGTTTTATCTGGGCCATTGTGTTTTTCTTCTCTAGTAATTCTGTTTGACTCTTCTTTATGATTTCAATCTCTTTTGTGAAGTAACTCCAGAACTCATTGGCTTGTTTCTCTATCTTTCTCTCTACCTCATTGATTTTTTTGATTATAGCTGCTGTGAACTCATTATCACTTAGTTTACCTAATTCCAAGTCCTCAGGACTTAATTCTATGTTTTTATTGTTTTCCTTCTGGTCTGGGGCTTTTATAAATTGCTGGATGGTAGAGGTGCGGTTTTTTCGCATGGTGGTAGAATTCGGTTGCAGTTACAGCCTGTCACCACTAGATGGGGGTTGAGAGCCGCATGTTCTGAGCTCTGTGCCTTCGGGCAAGATGGCCGCAACCAGTAGCTTTGATGGGAGGGAGGGGCTGCTATTCTCCAGTGCCGATCTGGATTCAGATCAGTTCTGTTCTCTGGTCTCCCGAGGCCCTGGGTTTATGGGGTCCCCGCAAACGGAAGCTTTCCCTCGTCAGCGGGTTTCCAGTGAACCAGCGGCAGGAGTCCTCGATGATCCCCCGGTACATGGCCCCTCCCCCTGCTCCTTCCCGGAACCCCGCAGCAGTGATGGCAGACTCTAGCTGGGGGAGCGACCTTCTCTCCTACCCATTCCAGCGCCTCTGAGGCTGTCAGCAACGTTTATGATCTCCACCTTCTTGTTATTGTAGGTCTCTAGCATGTTGGCCTTAGTTTTATTCTCTGAAATTCAGTTTTTCCAATCCTTTGTTGTATTTTGGAGGGGAGAGAATCCCGGGTCACCTCACCCCGCCATTTTGCTCCCCTTTTCTTCATTTCTAATTCATTAATTTCTGTCTTTAGTTTTTCTGATTCTTCTAGTCTGTTGTTCAAGTTTATCATTCTTTTTCTTACTTCCTTTGTAGAATGATGTCACTTCAATTATTTTCATTTCTTCTTATTAAATAATATACAATTTCAAGTAGGAGTTTTTCTCTGAGAACTGCTTTAGTTGATTCCTATGTTCTCATAATAAATTTTTATAAGTGTTTTATATATTCTGCAATGTCATGTTTCACTTCTTATCTGACCCACAGGTAGTTTAGACCTTTTAATTTTTTCCAGTTGAAATTTTGAGTTGTCTAGGTAAATACTCATAGTGCCAGCCAGTAATTTCAGTTTTGCCTTTTCGGTCCTTGGGCTTTAGCTCGTGGCATGAACCTCTCCTTGTGGAACTAACCAGAGTTGGTACAAAATAGGTGGGTTCAGGCCTTGTTCCTTTCCGGAGTAGTCAGCACTTTAGAGGAATATGCACTTAGAGGACTAAATAAATAACTAGAGAACTGAGAAGCATAACTACCTATAAAAACTGAAATAAGAACAAAAATAGGTATTCTTAAGGATTTAAAATAAACATGATAAATGTTTTGGATGAAATACTGATAAAAAGAGATACATATTCAAGTGATTATTCAAAAGATACGGATATATGGATGATTAAATGTCTTGATAAAGTTTTTATTATCTTAATAAAAAGCTGAGGAACAAGAAAAGTAACAGGAAACTATGTCTGTAATAAGTCGGAACAAATGTTCTAGTTAATAGCAACATGAAGGAAACTGAGTGAGGAGAAGACCAAGGAATTCATCAGCGTATGGTGGAGCACTTGTCTTGTTAGAAGGAAAATGTACTTATTGATAAGTTGAAGAAATTATTAGGAGCATATGAACAAGAAAATGTGATGTAAGTTAAGGACAACCATTATAAGAACAAATTTGTATAGCTTTAAACCATCAAAAGAAAAGACTATTTACCCAGTAGAAAAAGGAATGGAAGAAAAAAGGAAAGAAAAGAAAGAATAGTAAATGGAAAAATATGGACTAAGTGATGTCGAATGCTGACTCCTAAAATATCGCCAAGGTAACTTGTTGATAAGACAAAGCTGAGTTTAATGCTTACTATGTTAATGAAGACCACTACTTCACCAGAGCCTTGGTAGCCTGTCAGACAAGAAAGGCCAAAGTTGAGGTATTTATTGAGATTTTAAGTCTAGTTTAACATGGACCCTTCAGTTGGCTGGGGGGCAGGCAGGATCGTTGGTTATGATTGGGTAAGGATGATGGTATAAT
The DNA here is from genome assembly GCF_041296235.1 of Equus asinus. Lineage (NCBI taxonomy): Eukaryota > Metazoa > Chordata > Mammalia > Perissodactyla > Equidae > Equus > Equus asinus. Next base: position 48,905,662 of record NC_091805.1, read on the forward strand.
AATTTAGGATTGGTAAGTGGAGAATTTAGAGGCAAGAAGTTCATAGGTTTAGAGTGTAAGCCATCATTTGGTACTTTCTGTTGAGGAGTTTCTGGGTCTTTAGGAAGTTCCTGGAACGAACAATAAACTTATTTTGTAAGTTTTATCTTTCTGGGCAAGTGTCTTCTGGAACAGTAAACTCATGTTGATGAAGACAGTATAATAGTAAAGTTATGTAGATAGGAAACTGTGTGGATGATTTTATTCTCAGAAGATAGAAATAATAATTGCATTTCCTGGGTTGGGGAGGACCCATCTGCTCCCAGTTATTTATTTTTTACTATGCTGCTAAATTTGTTTTGCTAGTATTTTATTCAGGATTTCTGCCTTATATTCATTAGTAAGGTTGGCCTGTTTTCTTGTCATGTGTTTACAGTATCTAGTTTTGATATCATTTGGACCAGCTTTGTTGAATTAGTTCCTACCTTTCTGAAATATTTCCTTTAAGATCAGGATTATATCTTTCTTGAAGATGAGTAGATCTTATTAATTTGATTTTCTCTACTCACATTTTGTTTTATGACTTACTTTTTCAGTATGATCTATCTGCTTTTTGATTGTTAAGGATTATTATAGTTATTGTTCCACTGTGGTTTTCTAGCCTTGCTGTATTTTATTATTATTTTTAAGTATATTTTTTGCCCTTTTTATGAGTTTGAACTAGAAAAGCATGGTTGTCTTAGGACTTATTATCATCTTGAACCACCCTCCCCATTTCTTGAATTAATCCTCTTTTTGTACCTGTCTCAGTTGAGTAGACAGATAGCTCATATTCTGACCAGGAAGAAAATTGAGGAGAATTATAACTTTGGTTTTCCTTTATCTTCCTGTTAGATATCAATTTGTCATCTTTAGGAAAATATATTAAACAATGTATATTATCTATTCTTGTGGAAAAGTGAACCATGTTGGGTATTCTTTTTGGTCCTTATATTTCTACTTTGATTTACTTTGTGTATATAAAAAATTAATGGGACTGGCCTGGTGGCGCAGTGGTTAAGTTCGCATGTTCCACTTCTCGGCAGCCTGGGGTTCACCGATTTGGATCCCAGGTGTGGACATGGCACCGCTTGGCAAAAGCCGTGCTGTGGTAGGTGTCCCACATATAAAGTAGAGGAAGATGGGCATGGATGTTGGCTCAGGGCCAGTCTTCCTCAGCAAAAAGGGGAGAGTTGGCAATAGCTAGCTCAGGGCTAATCTTCCTCAAAAAAAATAATAAATAAAAAAAAATTAAAATAGACCTTTTACAAAGGCTATCTTTTTAATTTCAGTTTTCTTCCCCCAAATATAGGAAGTTCACAAATGGGTGCCACCATAGTAGATGCTTTGGATACCCTTTATATCATGGGACTTCTTGATGAATTCCGAGATGGGCAAAAATGGATTGAAGACAACCTTGATTTCAGTGTGGTGAGTATACAATTGATAATTTCTTAGATTGACTGTGAAAAGACAGTGTCTAACAATAGTAGTTTTGAGCATTATACTAGCAATTTAAGGAAATCCTAAGTCCCCTTTCTTCTTTTACTTTTCTTCCCCTAATCCTTTGAGGCACTGTGTTAAGGCAATAGTTAGGGAGAAAAACACATTGAATTAGAAATATCAGGAAACCATAAAATACTTTATAACTAATAAATATTTTCTTAATTTTTTGAAGACTCAGTGATTTAGCACAGCTTTGATGAGCCTCCATAATTAGGCCTATGCCCATCCTTCCAGCATTTTGGCATAGCTGTCGAGTGGTACTGCTTAGGTTTTGAAGCTCAGCACAGCTACAATCTAGTGCTACTTGGGAAAGTTCCTTATTCTTCCTAAACCTGTCATAAAATTTCTATCCCATTACAATATTGTGAGGATTATTTGAGATAATCTGGTACATATTAAGTGTTCAGTAAATGGTATCAATTATTTTCATTTTTGTTAGTCTTCACCTAGAAGATGTGTGGGCTGTTTTGTCTTATTCATTATCACCTTCCGTGATGTTTGTGTTTGCTCTTCCTTCTGAGTGGAGTCAGAAGTCACTCCTCTCTGACTTTTTCTCTTTGGCTGACTCAGCATGATTCAAGTTGTGATTTAAATCCATAATTATTTCTTCTCTGATGCCTCTCCTGATGCCAAGGTAGATAAAGACTGATTACTTTCTTTTATATTATTTTAGTATTTTGGACATATCTCAATTAGAGCAGTTTTTATTATCAATTAGGTTTAGGTTTGGCTATGAATGGTGGAAAATCCAACATAAAATAGCTTAAACAAGATAGGTGTTTTTCTCTCTCATGCAGATCAAGTACGGAGGTAAGCACTGTAGGGCTGGTGTGGGTCGCTCCTTGAGGACCAAGGACCTAGGATCCTTTGTCTTGTTGCTCTGTCAGTTTCATGGTTCAAAATGGTTCCTCAGGAGAAGGTGGATAAACCTTCCAGTTTCAGAAAGGAGGAAGGGACAGAGGAAAGATATGTGACTGTTCTTTTAAGAGCACTTCTCAGGAGTTGGTTGCGCCATTTTTGCTTGTATCCTCCTCAGTGGATCTTACTCATATGTCTCCACCTTACTGTAAAGGGAGACTGGGAAATGTAGTCTCTTTTTTTTTTTCTGGATAGCTACTTAGCCCTTATAGATTGTGCTTTTTGTATTAAGAAATCCCTACTCCAAAGTCATGAAGATATATTCCTATATTTAATTCTAAACGTTTTAAAGTTTTGCTTTTGCGTTTAGGTCTTTAATCTATATGAAATTGATTTTGTATGTAGGGTGAGATAGGCAACTATTAATTGCTCATAGCACCATTTAATTCTCTACTTTTTGTACATGCCACATTAGTCATATATTAGTCATATTAGTCTATTCTTTTCTACTGACTTTTCTCTTTATCCCTACATCAGTATTAAACTATCTTAACTACAGTATTTTTATAAGAAGCTTGATATCTATATCTGAATCTTGATATCTGATCTTGTTCTACTAGGAAATTATCTTAGTAATTCTTTATTCTTTTAAGCTCCATAAAAGTGCATTGAAATTTTGATGAGGATTGCATTAAATTTATGGATTAAATTGGAGAGAATTGGTATCAGTGCAATTTCAAATACTCCTGTTCATTAACATGACAGCTTTATTATGTCTAATAATTCACTGGCATATCATTGTATTGGTTGGCTCAATCAGGAACCAGAACTATACTATTTATTTTAATTAGAGGATTTAATGTTTAAATTGTTAACCAAGTAATGAGGAACTGCAAAGGGAATATTGTGGTATTACAAGAGATAGTAACTACAGTAAACAGCTACCACCCCTGGCACTTTGAGAACAATGGGAAGAGGTTGGAATCATTAAAATTTAGTAGTTTGGAACTCTGTTTCTGGTGTCTTAGGGGTTCTTAGAAGGGCTCTCTCAAAGCTGGGACTCAGACCTCTGAGGAGGGGACACCTAGCTAGAGTTCGGTATCTCTAAGGGCCGCAATGAGACTGATTTGGGGAATATGTATGTGTGGGAGGGGAACTGTAACCTGGAACCAACTCCCAATGTGAAGCCTGACACAGGAGTGAGTTTGACAATTCTGCAATAGTGGGTAGACCCGTTTGGTAATCATAAAGTGAGTCAAAGGGATATTGGTAGGCGATGACATCTGAGAGGTTGTGGGGAATCTGATTATGTTGGATTTTATCAGTCATTTTACTCTTGAGTGTAACCAGAGATCGTTGTAAGGGTTTGCACAGAGTAGGAACCTAGACTGACTTAAGATTTACAAGGCTTACTCTAGCTATGGGGTGCTGAATGAATAGAGTGTAGGCAAGAGGGTAAGGATGGAAGCAGGGAAACTGGATAGAGGGTTATTGTTCTGGTGAGTGATAGAGGCCCTCCTTGCTTTTTCTCTTCCTCTGTGTATTTAGTGAATGTCTGCTGTGTGCCCTGCAGTATGCTATATATTGGGAATATATGAAGTAATAGAAAGCACTTTGCTTTCAAGGATGGGGTGGATTGACAGTTCTGTTACTAAAACATGACAGCATATTGTGGACATTCTATCTTAGAAAAATAGACTTGTGTTAGCAAGTGATGTGTTCTGCCTATGAGTGTTGAAAAGACTTCAGGGTAATATATATTTCCTTTTAATTTTCATTAAATATTAATTATGAGTGTTATTTTTATATTAGTCAATTGTGTATAATCTGTGGATTCTTTGATCATATTCTCTGTCACTTCTACTTTTCTTTCCATGTATTAGAATTTTTTTTGGCAATATTTATATGCATATCTAAATACAAGAATATAGGCTCTATATAGTAAGTTTATTAATAGTGCTATATTTGTGGCAAATTTCCTTCTGTTTGTTGTTTGCCTGTTAATTTTGTTCATGATTTTTTTCTTATAAGTAATGTGTGTTATGGGAACATTCAGTCTTTCATCATTTATTATCAATAAATACTATTGATTTTATGCTTACCAAGTGCTTGTTTTCTCAAGAAAGTTTATATACTGTCACATTTTTTCTGTTTTTTGTTGTAATTTTTCTACATTTATTTCTAAATCATTTGGATTTCATTTTAACATATATGTGAAATGAGTATCCAAATTAATTTCTTACCTAGGAGCCAGTTTTCTCAGCATTATTAACTGAAAAATCCATCATCCTACCATTATTTTTGGTGCCTCCTTTAACATTTATTGTTATTATATGTACCAGGAAAAGTATTTAAAATTCATGAGGAGAGAGAGGACTAAAATGGACAGTGTACTGTAGTGATAGAACAGAAGGGAGGGGACCAGAAGAGAGGGTGCTACTCCGGAATTCAAGAAGTGGAGGATTTCATGAGGAAGGGAGAATAGTTAACAGCATCCAGTATCTTGATAATTTCACAATAATCTGTACATGAAAATGGCCCATTGGTTTTGGCAGTTAGGAAGCTGTGGTGACGGTAATAATAGAGGAGCTTCAGTAACATTAACAAACGGGAGGTGAGATTGCAGTTGGATGAGAAGTGAAGATGTAGAAAGCAGAAAAAACATTCTCCACGGGATGTTTGAGAGAAGTGTATGAAGTATTGAAAATATTTTGCAAACTGTAAAGCTTTATGTATGTGTGAATATTGTCACTATGTTTTCACAGAATTCAGAGGTGTCTGTGTTTGAAGTCAACATTCGATTTATTGGAGGCCTCCTTTCAGCATATTATCTTTCAGGAGAGGAGGTAAGCAAAATCAAGTAATATTTTGTTTGTTTTGGGGAAAGGAGTTGTGAATAGGATTTAATAAAACGAAAAATTTCGCTAGCAGCATATTGTTTTTCTGAATTGTCTAATATTGAAGTAATCTAAAGGTTTGCTGAAAGAGGTGGATGCTTCAGGTAGAACTGTTTCTTGGGAATAATGATTTTTCCATTTTGAGAATCTCAGTCAAACATAAATTTATCACACATCCCAGCTTTATGTGCACCACGTCTCCTTTGCAGGAGCAATCCTTCTCCAGAATTTTGCCGTTGCAGTTAATTACATGGTTGAAACAAAGGGAGAAAAGAAATTAAGAAGACCTGAATTAGGGAATGAATCAGGAAGAATGACTATGGATCCTCCTAAGACCAAATATTAATTAATAAAACTGCCTGTTTAGAAATTGAATTTGTTGCTACATATTAAAAAAAACAAAATATAACAAGAACTCTGAATCCTCCTTTCTGGAAGTCTTGGTGTAATACACACAGACACACTTGAGACCTATGGTGATGGAGAAGTGGGTGTGGGAAAATCCTTTTTACTACTCAGGTGGGTTAAAGGATGGGATTGGAGAGTGGGAGAAAGAAACTAAAGGAAGAGATTCTAAGTCATTTCTATTTCATTTTCTGAGAAACTACTTAGCCTATATATTTAATTGGTTAGTCTAAATGATTGTAAGAGCTCTTTGCAAATTTAAGAAAATTCATCTTTTGTTGTATGTATTGTAAAGATGGGTTTCTATGTTGTCTTTACTTTTGTTTTGTTTTGTGTGGTTAACTTTAAAGTAGTCGTTTTTAGGATTTTTTCCTTTAAAACTTCTAGACCTTGGTCCTTAGAAAGCCTTCCCTATGTCTGTGTTATTACAAAACAGAAATCCTCATTTTTCTTCTGGATTTTGTGATTTTATATGCTTATATTTAATCTTATTTCATCTGTCTTTGCTTGTGTGTGAAAGAGTGAGGTATTCATGTACTACTGTTTTTTAGAAGAACTATGTTTGAAGATGCTGATATTTAATAGATAATATTAGATAAATAACATTTATTGTGTAATTTTACTGTTAGACTTTATTATGGGACTTGGTTAAACCTCCAAGCTATCTGTCTATTGTCAGGACACTTCAGTTCACATTTAATAAAATAAAAAAAGAGTGATTTATGCTCTGATGAAGAGTTTTTCAAACTTCAGTATGTATCGGAATCACATAGGGTGTCTTATGAAAGTGGAGATTCCGAGTCCTACCCACAGGACTGTGATTCAGTTGGTTTGGTGTGGAGACCATTATTTATTTCTATCAAGTACTCCTTATTAAAGGAGATTTTGGAAGTGGTGGTTCCATACTTTGAGAAACTCTGACCTAACTTATATGAATAAAATCATTGTAAATTTATTTATTTATTTATTTATTTATTATTATTTTTTAAGATTTTATTTTTTCCTTTTTCTCCCCAAAGCCCCCCGGTACATAGTTGTATATTTTTAGTTGTGGGTCCTTCTAGTTGTGGCATGTGGGATGCCGCCTCGGTGTGGCTTGATGAGCAGTGCCATGTCCGTGCCCAGGATTCGAACCGACGAAACACTGGGCCGCCTGCAGTGGAGCGCTCGAACTTAACCACTTGGCCACGGGGCCAGCTCCTGTAAATTTATTGATAGGATTTTTTTGTCAGGCTTACTGAGGTATTGCCTATTATTACATAGAGCACAATTCACCCATTTTAGTGTATACCTCTATGAGTTTTGACAGTACATACAGTCTAGAAACCACCAGCGCAATCAAGGTATAGAAGAATTCTTATCGTGCCAGAAAATTCCCTTTTACCATATTACAGTCACCCCATCCCCTACTGCCGGCCTCTGGTAAGTACTGATCTGTTTTCTGTCCCTACAGTTAGGAATACTGGGTTCTTTCAAGTAGCACAGTGCATTTGAGATTTATTGATGTATTTATTAGTTCATTTCTTTTTACTGCCATGTGGTATTCCATTGTGTGGATGTAAGTCAGTTTATCCATTCACCAATGGATTTGTTTTTAGTTTTGGAGATTGTGAGTAAAGCTACTATAAACATTTGCCTGTAGATTTCTGTAAGACCATAAATTTTCATTTCTCTTGGGTAAATATCAAGAAGTGGCATTGCTGCATCAAATAGTAAGTATATATTTAACTTTGGAAGAAACTGCCAGACTCTTTTCCAGTAGTTGCCTTCCATCCAATAGTTGTCTTGATATTGTGAGTTTCTTTATTATTTTTAGCTATTCTAATAGGTGTGTAGTAGTATCTTCTTTTCATTTTGCTTTTCTCTAATGACAAATGATGTTGAGCACCTTTTCCTGTGCTTATTTACCATCCATATATCTTCTTTATTTGTCTGTTCAAATTTTTGGCCATTAACATTTTTTGTTTGTTTTCTTACTGAATTTTGAGAGTTCTTTGTATAATCTGGGTATAGATATTTTATCACTATGTGTTTGCAAATATTTTCTCCCTGTCTGTAGCTTATCTTTTCAGTGACTTAGCAGTATCTTGTGAAGAACTGAAGTTGTTACATCTTGAAGAAGTCCAGTTTATTAGTTTTATCTTTTATGGTTCATGCTTTTGGTATTATATTTAAGAACTGTTTGCCTAATCCAGGCTCACAAAGATTTTCTGTTACGTTTTCTTCTAACAGTATTGTAGTTTTACTTTACTTTTACTTTTAAATCTGTAGTCCATTTTAAGTTAAATTCTATGTATGCTCTGAGGTATAGGTTGAGCTTCATTTCTTTCCATATGGATATTCAGAAATTCTAACACCATTTGTTGAAAAGACTATCTTTTCCCTATTTAATTGGGTTTGAACCTTTATTGAAATCAGTTGACCGAGTGTGGGTCTCCTTCTAGACTCTGTTCTGGTGATCTGTGTGACTGTCTGTTTGCCATTATCGCACTGTGTTCATTATAATGGCTTTATGGAAAGTCTTGAAATCAGTGTGTTTGAGTTCTCTGGCTTTGCTCCTTTTCAAAGTTGTTTTGGCTATTCTAGTTACTTTTATTTTCTATATAAATTCTAGAACCAGTTTGCTGATTTCTACAAATGTCCTCCTGGATTTGGATGGAATTACATTGCATTTATAGTTAAGTTTAGGGAAAATTGGTGTCTTAACCATATTGAGCTTTCCACTTTATGAACATAATATATCCCTCTATTTATTTACTGCTTCTTTAATTTTCCTCGTTGGTGTTTCTAGTTTTTAGCATACAGATCTTGTACATGTTTTGATAGATTTATACCTATTTTATGTTTTGTGGTGCTGTTAAAAGTGGCACAATATTTTTTAATTTCAATTTCCAATTATACATTGCCAGTATCTATAAATACAAGTGACTAAAAAAACTTTTAATAAAGACTTAGTTTTCAGCTGGCTCAAGGCATTTTGTTTCTCTATAGATAACCTCCTGATATTATCATTTAAGAAAAATTTTGGTAAAACGTACATAACGTAAAATTTTCCATTTAACCTTTTAAAAGCATACAGTTTAGTAACATTAAAGCAACATTCAGGGGCTGGCCTAGTGGTGTAGTGGTTAAGTTCATGTGCTGTCCTTCAGTGGCCTGGGGTTCACTGGTTGGGAGCCTGGGCACAGACCTATGCACCACTCATTAAGCCATGCTGTGGCAGCATCCCATATACAAAATGGAGGAAGATTGGCACAGATCTAGCTCAGCAACAGTCTTCCTCAAGCAAAAAGAGGAAGCTTGGCAACAGATGTTAGCTCAGGGCCAATCTTCCTCACCAAAAAAAAAAAAAAAAGAGAGACCATTCACATTGTTGTGCAATATACAATTGATTTTTATATTGACCTTGTACCCTGAGATTTTCCTAAATTCACTAATTAATTCTAGTCACTTTTAAATAGATTTTAGTAGATTCTTTGGGAATTTCTTTGTAAACAAGCGTGTCATCAGTGAATAGAGATATTTTATTTCTCTGTATAGAGAACAGTTTTATTTGTGTGGTTCTTTTATTGCTTTTTCTTGCCTTACTGCATTGCCTAGAACCTCCACTATGAAGTTGAATGGGAGTGGTGAGAGTGGACATCCTTGCTTGGTTCCTGATCTTAGGGGAAGAGCATTTAGTCTTTTCACCATTAACCCTAATGTTAGTGATAGGTTTTTTGTAGATTCCCTTTGTCATCCTGAAGAAGTTCCTTTCTGAGATTTTTTTTTTTATCATGAATGGATGTTGAATGTTATCAAATGTTTTTATGGCATTTAATAAGATGATTATATGATGTTTCCTCTTTATCTGTTGATATTATGAATTACATTGATTGATTTTTTAATGTCATACCAACCTTGCATTTTTGGGAAGAAACCCCACTTGGTCATGGTGTATTATCCTTTTTATATATTGCTGGAATTGATTTAGTAATGTATTGTTGATAATTTTTTGCATCTGTGTTCATGTAGAATATTGATCTAAGTTTTCTTTTAATATGTTTGTGTGTGTATGTGTATATTTTGTTTGAGTAATGCTGACCTCACAAAATGAATTAGGAATTGTTTCCTTTTTTTTTTTTAACTGGAGAAGTTTGTGTATAATTTGTATTATTTTTTCCTTAAATGTTTGGTAGAATTCCTCAGTGAAGCCACGTGGGGTTGGAGTTTTTGTTTTTGTTTTTCCTCCTAAGTTTAAAAGGTATTCAGTTTTTTCAGTAGATATAGTACTGTTCAGGTTGTTTCTTCCTGAGTGGTTTTTGTAGTTTGTGTGGCTTTTTTAGTTTGTGTATTTCAGGGAATTTGTTTCCTTAAGTTGTCTAATTTGTGGACATAAAGTTGCTTGTTATATTCTTTTATTATCCTTGTCATATCCGTAGGATCTTTAGTAATATCCCCTATTTCATCTTCTCTTTTTTTGTTGGTCTGACTACAGGTATATTAATATTACAATATTAGTTACAATACAATATAAATAATATTCTTTTCAAAGAACTCATATTTGGTTTTATTAATTTTTCACTGTTTTTGTGCATTCAATTTTATTAATTTCTGCTTTTATCTTTATTTACTTCCTTCTGTTTGGGGTTAAGTTGCTCTTTTTTTCTAGTTTCTTACGTTTGGAGCTTAGATCATTAATATGACAACTTTCTTTTTTTAAAGTATAAGTATTGATGTCATAAGCTTGCTTCTCAGCCCTTTTTTAGCTGCATTCTGTAAATTTTGATATTTTCATTTTCCTTTAACTCAAAATATTTTCTAATTTCTCTTCTTACTTTCTTTTTGATTCTCTATTTAGAAGTGTGTCATTTAATTTCCCAATATTTGAGGACTTTCAAGATATCTTTCTATTATTGATTTCGAGTTTAATTGTTCAATGGGCAGTGAATAGAGAACAAATCTATTGAATTTGTTGAAGGTTGTTTCATGGGCCAGAATATGGTCTATCTTATAAAGAAGGTGTGAAAGGATGTGTATGTGTATTCTGCCGTGATTGGGTTAAAATATCAATTAGGTCAAGCTAGATAATAGTGTTGCTCAGATCTTCTGTAGTTTTACCAATTTTCTGTCTACTTGTTCTGTCAAATACTGAGTAGAAGTCTTGAAGCCTCCAACTATAATCATGGATTTGTCAGTTTCTCCTTTCAGTCCTATCAGTTTTTACTTTATGTATGTTGGAGGTCTATTCTTAGATGTGTACGCATTTAGGATTGTTATGTTTTTTTGGTGAATTGATTCTTTTATTGTTTTTTAATTTTTCTCTTTGTCTCTGGTCATACTTACTGTTCTTAAGTCTAGTTTGATACTGATAGAGTCACGCTGGCTTTCTTTTAGATAGTGTTTGCGTGGTATATCTTTTAACCTATATGTTTTTATCTTTTAAGTTGGTTTTCTTGTAGAGAGATTTGGCAATCTGTTTTTACTTTGTGTTAGACCATTTGCATTCAGTATAACTGTTGATACAGTTATATTAAAATCTACTACTTATTTGTTTTCTGTTTGTCCCATCTGGTACCTCATTCTTATTTTCCTTTTCTCCTGCCTAAATTTGTATTATTTTTTGTGATTCGATTTTATCTCTATGATTGACTTCCTATTTATACCTAAAGTTTTTTTAGTGGTTGCCCTTTGTTTACTATGTACATTTTAATTAATCCTGGTCTACCTTCCATCAGTATTATACTGCTTCATTTGTATTGTAAGAACCTTGCAACAGTATATTCTCAATTCTTTTTTTTCCGCTTGTTGCTGTTTGTTATTATACATTTTTTTAATGCTAAAAACCCATTGTACATAGCTGCTAATTTTTGCTTTTGATGGTCAATTATTATTTAGAGCTATTAAAAATAAGAAAAGAATAGGCCTTTTTTTAATCTTTTCAATCATTTTCGTTGGTTTTCATTTCTCTATGTAGTTCGGGTTTCCGTCTGGTATATATTCCTTTTGTGTGGAGAGCTTCCTTTAACATTTTTTGTAAAGCAGGTCTGCTGGTAGTGAATTCTCTCAATTTCTGTTATTCTGAAGGTCTTTATTTCTTCTTCATTTTTGAAAGATGTTTTCTTTGTATGTGAAATTTCGGTTGGCAGTTTTCCCTTTCAACCCTTTGAAGTCTTAGAGTTTGCAAAGTTTGTGATGAGAAGTCTGCTTTAACTCTTTGTTCCACTATATGTCATATGTCGTCTTTGTCCTTTGGCTGCCTTTAAGATTTTCCGTTCATATTTTGTTTTTTTATGAAGAGTCTGAATGGTTTTACTTACCCTTTTTTTGGAGGGGCGAGTAGGACTCATTTATCTTGCTTGTGGTTCTCTGACATCCTTAGATCTATGGTTTGATGTCTTTATTTTTGAAAAAGCCTCGGTCATTGTCTTTTACATATGTTTTTTCTGCCTCCTTTCTCTTCTTCTGGGATTCCAATTACAAATAGGCCTTTTGAGATTGTCTCAGAGTTCTTGAATTCACTGCTTTTTTTTTTTTGTCCCTCTCACTGCTTTTTTTCTCCTTGTGTTCCAGTTTGGGTAATTTTTATAAACCCGTCTTCAAGTTTGCTAATTTTTTTCTCAGCTCTGTTGAATCTCCTTTGGAACCTGTTGAAGGCATTCTGCATCTCTGTTACCTTGAGTTTTTAAAAAATTGTTTCTGGTATTTCCATTTGACTTTTACATTTTCCTTTTTTCTGTTAAAATTCCTCATTGTCTTCATGCTTGTTTTCCACCATATCCACTAGGTCTTTTTTTTTTTCTTTTTTTGACTATTAAATCATCAAGAATATAATTGTATCTTTCTAACATTTTGAGTTTCTATATTGGCCATAGGAAGTAAAGGGATGAACTACTGCTTCTTCAGCAGTTTTCTTTTTTTTTATTGAGGTAACATTCGTTTATAACTTTATGTAAATTTCAGGTGTACATCATTATATTTCAATTTCTGTGTAGATTACATCATGTTCACCATCCAAGACCAGTTACCATCCATCACCATACACATGTGCCTAATCACCCCTTTTGCCCTCCCCTCTTCCACCTCCCCCCTTCCCTCTTCCCTCTGGTAACCACCAATCCAATCTCTGTCTCTGTGTGTTTGTTTGTTGTTTCCATCTTCTATTTATGAGTGAGATCATATGGTATTTGACTTTCTCCCTCTGACTTATTTCACTTAGCACAATATCCTCAAGATCCATCCATGTTGTCACAAATGGCCAGATTTCATTGGTTTTTTTCATGGCTGAGTAGTATTCCATTGTGTATATATACCACATCTTCTTTATCCATTCTTCCCTTGATGGGCACCTAGGTTGCTTCCAAGTCTTGGATATTGTGAATAATGCTGCAATGAACAGAGGGGTGCATGTATCTTTATGCATTCATGTTTTCGTGTTCTTTGCATAAATACCCACCAGGGGAATGGCTGGATTGTATGGTATTTCTATTCTTAAATTTTTGAGGACTTTCCATACTGTTTTCCCTAATGGCTGCACCAGTTTGCATTCCCACCAGCAGTGTATGAGGGTTCCCTTTTCTCCACATCCTCTCCAACACTTTTTATTTTTTATCTTGTTAATTATAGCCATTCTGATGGGTGTGTGGTGATATCTCATTGTAGTTTTGATTTGCATTTCCTTAATAATCAGTGATGTTGAACATCTTTTCATGTGCCTGTTGGCCATCTGTTTATCTGCTTTGGAAAAATGTTCAGATCTTTTGCCCATTTTTTAAATTGTGTTGTTAGTTTTTTTGTTGTTGAGATGTATGAGTTCCTTATATATTTTGGATATTAACCCTTTATCAGGTATATGGTTTGCAAATATCTTCTGCCGATTGTTAGGTTGTCTTTTCATTTTGTTGATGGTTTCCTTTGCTGTGCAGAAGCTTTTTAGTTTGATGTAGTCCCAATTGTTTATTTTTTCTGTTGTTTCTCTTGCCCAGTCAGACATGGTACTTGAAAATATGCTGCTAAGACCGATGTTGAAGGGTGCACTGCCTCTAGTTTGTTCCAGAACCACTAGGTTTTTTAACATAGTAATCATAGTCGTTTTAAATTCTGTCTGTTTCAACCTCACTGAGTCTGGTTTGTCACTTGCTTTGTCTCTAGAGAGTGGATTTTTTTTCCTGCTTTCTTAGATATTTCATAATTTTTCATTGAATGACAAATGTGTATTTGGATGGGACAGTAAAGACTAATATGTATGCCTGCATAGCATGCCTGTGCTGTTAACACTGGGAGTTGAGTCAGTTTAGTTTGAAGTTGAACGAGGTTTGGGTTTTTTATTGCTAAGGTTAATTGCAATGTACCACCAGCTTCAATTCCTCTAACATTACCTTGTAATTAGAGTGGGCTTGGTTTGCAGGCAAGTTTCTCTTAATAATCTTGCTCTACCCTCCGCTTTAGTCAGTCCCTGTCTGGCCTCGGGGAAAGTCTGTCTCTACACCCTCGCTCCTCCCCCAGCCATGGACTGCTGTTGCTTGTTACTCCATGTTTCCTGCCCTTTATGTCCGTACTCTTTTTCTGTTTTGATCTGTATGTATTGGAAGCCATGAATTGACACCAGTAAATGGCTTTAATTCTAGCTCTCTGCCTTTTCATATTTCTCTTTCTTTTTTCTGATATTGAGAAACCCATCTCCTCTTATTCCTAACGTGTTTAGCTGTTTGTTTAATCCTGCTGTAGGAAACCGGTTTCGTGGCCTTGCTAGGCTGCTGCCGTGTTTAGTGCATCTGCCTCACGTGAACCCCTCAGACGTCTCTCCCCTTTGTTTGGCTGGCTTCACTTTCTGCATGTTGCTTCTAACTTGTCTCCAGGACCTTGCTGCCCACCCTAGGCATAACTTCTTGGCACAGACCCCTAACTTCAGGAGCTTCTGGAGTGAAATATTAAACAATGAAAGGAGGAAGAAAATGGAGCTATTTTGATGCCTTCAATTTCAGAATTTCTTTTCCAGGTTAGACATTATAACAGGGCCTTGAGATATGAGAGCATTTTCTTCCCCTTACTTTCATTCTTATCTATGTAGAGGACTATGTAGAGGAAGTACTAAGTTTTTTGGGTATAGTTGACATACTGGATTAATTTTCATATCAAAAGGCATATGATTCAGAATTAATTATGAGCAGCTTATGAAGGAGAAGCATCAGTCTTGGCTGTTTCATGTTAGCCTCCCTGTCTGAAGGTTGAAACAAAATGTTGAAATTTTGGTTTTGCTCTCGCTGTAGGAAAACACAAGAAATGCTGAAAAAATATGTGATGTTACCAGTATTTTCATTTTTGCCATTTTTATGCCTCAGACCTCAAGAAGAAACATTTTGGAGTGGAGGGACGCATGTGTACCTTAGAGTTAGAGGTGTGACTCCCTATTCTGCCTCCCTTTCGTAAGGATATCTGGCAAATTATTTACCTTCTATAACTTAACTTTCTTCATCTCTGAAAATGTGCAAGAGCTCATTTGAGAGTTGTTGTGAGGATTAAATTATGGGAGAGCACCTAACATAATACCTGAGTCAATAGATACTACTTTACTTTTCTTTCTCCTTTGACTTTTTCTTACGTGGTAAATATTCTATGTTTCTAATGGATGGGGAATCTTTTATTTAACAATAGAAATCATAAATTAATTTCTTGGAATACAGTCTATTCTACTAAAAAGTAAATAGAACGTGTTTTACTTTTCTGGTTTTCTTATATAATAGGATTTTACTGGCCATTTTGCTTTTCTACTTGATCATTTTACATTGAAAGCTCTGGTCCATATTTATTCTGGGAAACCAACAACAAATCTCTGCGATCTGCTCAAAATAAATAAAACATAGAAAAATAATTTGAATATGACTTTATTCTAATACTAGATAGACAATAACTTCCTACGTCTTACATAAGCCAGAAAACTAACTATAATTTGTAACGTGGCTTATGCCTTTCTTATATTAAGGTAGTATGTAACTAGAATAATGAACATTTGACATGCATTCTGTTTTCTTATATTGGGAACCAAATGAGGGTTATATGCCATCCTAACAAAGTGTTCCTCTCTCTTGTTGATTTATTAATGTCATAAATGTGAAGCTTTATTATTTTATTTTCTTAGGACAAGGCTATTTATGTTAAATATTCACAAGTTAAAAAATCTTGATGATTTATTATGTTTATTTGATGCCAGTTTCAAATATATGGCATTTCTTTTACAGGATTGTCTCTTCTCATTTTTTAACGTTTATCAAAGTGGCATCCCTGCCTGAGTCAGATGATAATATAATTTATGTGGATAACTGCTTCTGAAATCTCTCAGATGAAAAAGAGAAATGGTTGTGTGGAGTTTAATACATTTCACAGATAATAAAATCAAAATAAAAGAAACAACAATAAAATCTTTCTTTACCAAAACAAATATTCTCTATTGCCTATATAGGTAGGATCGTTTCTGAATAAGTTCAGAGATATTTTCTAAGACAAATAGGATATCTTTTTTTTTTTTTTTTGAGGAAGATTAGCTCTGAGCTATCTGCTGCCAATTCTCCTCTTTTTGCTGAGGAAGACTGGCCCTGAGCTAACATCCATGCCCGTCTTCCTCTATATGTGGCACGCCTACCACAGCGTGGCGTGCCAAGCAGTGCCATGTCTTCACTCAGGATCCAAACCGGTGAACCCTGGGCTGCCGAGAAGCGGAACGTGTGCACTTAACCACTGCGCCACTGGGCCGGCCCCCTAGAATATCTTTTTTTGACCTAAAGTCTTTTAAGTAAAGTTCTAAAAAAAACAGAGAAATGTTAGAGTGTTGATTTTCCTCATTTAAATATTAGCCATTATTGTCCTTATTGCACTAATTCTCATTTTATTTTTGAAAAGCCTGACTTTGCTCCAGAAATTGCTGCCATTTTCACTGAAAATTCCATCTGTTCGTTTTCTATAGATGTGCTGGTAATTGGGCAAAACTTTCCAGTAAGCTTTGCTGACCCAGATAACATTTTTAAATATACTCTCCAACATTTTCCTCTTAAATGTGTGAGTTCATCTATACATTTGTATACATTCATACATGTTTAAAGTCACAATAGTAATACCAATTCGTGTGTCATAATTGCAATTACAGTTACTGGTTTGACAAGTCGGAAGACAGAGTTTGGAGCTACCACAGAAATTAGAAATTTAGCTTTGAAATCCAGGATAAAAGGGAGCCACAGAGGAGGAGCCCCCAAATTCTGCATGTATTAAGCTATGTATTTAGACCACAATGTTTTATTTCCCTTTATTTGTTTTCAACAACTCTATTGAGGTTAATTTACATACAGTAAAATACACCCACTTTAAATGTATAGTATGTAATTAAATGTATAGTTTGAATTTTAACAAATGTGTGATAGCTGTTGGAGGGAATACAAATGATACGACATAATTTGGCAGTGTCTGGTAAACATTTAAAACTTAAAATACTCTGATCCTGTTAACCCACTTCTGGGAATCTATTATCTAAAAGTAACTACTTGAATGCATACAGTATACTTAGAAGGATATTTAGTTGCACTAGTGTTTGTAGTAGCCAATGTTTGGAAATACCTGAATTGTTACATCTGTTACGATAGAGTACTTTGCAACTATGAATGTAAATTTGATATATTTTAACCAGGAAAAATATACTTGATATATCCAGTGACAAAAGAAAGTTATAGACCAAGAGTTCTAAGTTATAGCTGGGGGTGGGGGTGGGGGCAGTTGTGTGTGTTCCATTCATCCAGTTAGCCATTGTGATATTTTGGGCAAGAAATAATGGCAGCTGGAACTAAAATGGGTTGTAGAGATGAGAGATATAAATGGTTTCAAAGGATTTGGGAGGCAAATTCAAAAGGATTGGGTGATATTTTAGAGGGGGAAATGAGGCAAAAGGAGGAGAAACCTGTCTCCAGATTTCTGGGTTTTGGTAGTTGACTGATGGTTGAACAGTGATTAGATAGTGAACATTTGAAAAATAGTAGTTTGAGAGAGGAAAGTTTTCAGTTCATTTTAAGTATTTGGAGCGTGAGGGGATTTTGCTATATGTTCAAGTGGAAATAGGTGGTAGACACATGTAATGGATCTGGTACCCACTGGAGAAGTCTTGACTGGTGATGTAAATTTGGGAGTCACTTGCTGTGTAGCTGATAATTGAAACAAGCACATGTGAAATTGATCAGGGAGACACTTTAGGATAGGAAGAGAGGGGACCTAGAATCAAGCCTCGAGAAACACAACATTAAAGGTCAGATATGAGGAGGAGGAGTCAGTGAAGGAGGGAGGGGAATTGTAGGGTTATTGAACACAAGGGAGACAAGTATTTTAAGGAGGAGCTGGTGAATAATGACTGAAAATGCTCTTTGCTCATATGTGTGGCTAATACTTAGCAGGAGCTGTTTCAGGGGAATAACGGGGACAGAAGAATTAGAATGAGTGAGTGGTAGGAGAGGAAATGGACACAGGAAGTTAGACAACTTTGTGAAAATTGGAAAAGATACTTGTGTTATTATGTTAGTAGCAGGAAAAGATAGAGTAAAAAGCCAGCTACTTAAAAATCATATGTGTGGGGGCTGGCCTGGTGGCATAGTGATGTTTGCATGCTTTGTTTTGGCAGCCTGGGGTTTGTGGGTTTGGATCCTGGGCAGGGACCCACACACCGCTTGTCAAGCCATGCTGTGGCAGCGTCCCACATACAAAGTAGAGGAAGATTGGCACAGATGTTAGCTCAGGGCCACTCTTCCTCAAGCAAAAAGAGAAAAATTGGTGACAGATGTTAGCTCAGGTGCCAGTCTTTAAAAAAAAAAAAAATAATGTGGTTAAATCTTGATGGAAAATGTTGAGACATAAACATGCTTATAGTAATTCAAGGGCATTTATCCTGATTGGGTTGTGTCTCTCTCTCGCTCTCTTTTTCTTTTTTAATATTTCTACTAAGCTTTTATACTGTGGATGAAAATTCCACAGCTTAATGTTTTCTCTTAGATTTTTTTGCCAGCTGGAAATGCAGATAGTATCAACATCAAAACTAAGACCTTCCCTTTCAATTAATTGTAGTTTCAAGCCATTCCATCTTGGGTAGCTTTCCTCAATATCCAGTTTACAAACATTTTCTCTGATTGCTGTGTGTTCCAGGTACCAAGGAGATGCCTTTTTTACCCCTTTACTTCTGTGTATCAGTATATTGAAGTAGCGTCCTTTAAGACGTTAGCAAATACTTATTGATGGCTATAATTTATGAATATTCATGCTTTTTATCTCAGATATTCAAGATTAAAGCAGTCCAGTTGGCTGAGAAACTCCTTCCTGCCTTTAACACACCTACTGGGATTCCCTGGGCAATGGTGAATCTGAAAAGGTAAATTCTATTTTTATGTAGTTATCTTGTTTTTAAAGAATTAGATTGAAGGCTGGCCTAGTGATGTAGTGGTTACGTTCATGCGCATTGCTTCAGTGGCCTGGGATTTGCTGGTTTGCATCGCGGGCACAGACCTACACACCGCTCATCAAGCCATGCTGTGGTGGCATCCCACATAGAAGAACTAGAAGGCCCTACAACTAGCATATACAATTATGTACTGGGGCTTTGGGGAGAAAAAAAATAAAATAAAAAAGGAGGAAGATAGGCAACAGATGTTAGCTCAGGGCCAATCTTCCTCACCAAAAAAAATAAATAAATAAAAAAATTAGAGATTAACTGAGTTTTTGACCTTTTTAGTTATAGAAATTTCTAACGATCTGCCTCCACCATACTTTTTAAGACGTAAATTGTTTTTCTCTGCATATGTGCAGAAGGATATTTCTTTAAAATGTTTTCTAATTTTTAAAAATATGTTCTTTACTTTGAAACAGTTCACCTGCCTTAACTGTATTCTAGTTTCTGCTGCTTGTATCTCTAAGTTTAGATTTCTCTTCCTCTCTTGTATGGTTATATATGTTTTTTTTATTTGCTTATTCATTTCCATTTAGTGCTGTAATGTTTTCAAAGTGCTTTCCCTCTCTTGCTTTTTGTACCCTACCTGTTGATCTTCTAAGTCAAAATGGAATGCAGTATGCCTTAAAATCAGGGCTTCCTGTTGCTGGATGCCTTATAGTGATAAGGGAAGACGTAATTTGTGATGTTGACTGTAGGATCCTTATTATAGTATTTACACTATTGAAGTTCAAAGTGAGCTCTTAAAACATTCTTTGCAATCTGTTTTGTTCTAATAGAAAGCACTGGTTTGACTTAGAAATAGATGAGATGTTTTATTTAGACAACTTTGTAAGTCATGCAAAGATATGCAATAAAATTTGAATAATGTCAACATATTTTAACTTGTATTTAAATAATTTATGCTGACTGAAATTTTTGCTGCTCATTTTTTCTCCAAATGAAATTTATTATTCATTTTAATGTTGAAGCTTGGAAATTATGTGAAAATTTGACTTTTAGGTTTCTTTCCCCCAGACCCTTTAGAATAAATTTAGGAGTATTTATTTTCTGTAGACGTGGTTCTGTGACAACTTTATTTGAAAAAACTGATCTATTTTAGTTATTTTTTTCTAATAGAGGACTTTATGGAGTTTAGATTTACACTGAGAAATCAGCATTTAATACTGAACATGAAGTCTAACTTTACTATTCTCTGATTTCATGCACTATGTATAATGTAAATTACCTCCTTGTGAGGAAGAAGCTGCCTGGAGTTCCAGAGCAACCTCCCCAAAAGGATATGGCCAAACGGTGGTGTGTACATACCTGTTCTCTTTCCTTAGTTTCATGACATATTTTCTGGTGTTTCCTTCAGTACCACTGCAGAGTCATATAACTCTCATAGATAATAGGAAATTAAATTAATTTAAAATTTAATTCTGAGATGAAGAAAGACTGCAGGACTTTTTTTTTTTTCTTTTTTTCTGTGTAGAAGAAGAGAACTGAAAAATCGAGCTTAAATTGCAAAACTTCAAACTTAGATTGAGATGAAAGAAAGATTTTCAAGGATCATATCTTGAACATTTTATAAGTTTAATTTTCACTTAGTTTCTTTGTATACATACAAATGCATATTTTACTTGAGTTTGTAGATTATAAATAATTATTTACCAAAGGGCATTTTTTCCTTTGTTTTGGTTGAGGTGTACACATATCCCACACACATGCCTTCGTCCTCTCTTGATGCCTGAAGGTCAACCCATGTGCACAATCTGGCATATTTATCTTCTGCAATATGATGCGGTGTGCAGGAACACAAACGTGTACACTGATGCAACTTTTAAAATGTTTTGTGGTTTGTTTGGTTGTCAGCTTTTCTACTAATTTCTGTCACTCAGCACTATCTCATAGACTATCTCATATTCCAGGTCATCTGAGAAAGCTTTAAGTCAGTCTTTGGGATGACAACTTATTGGAACCTAGAGTATATTATCATACATAGGTTAGGTAACCTATCCATAGGTTATACCGTAATTTATCCAGTCCGTTCCCTATCAGTGGTATTTGTTTGTTTCCATTATTTTGCTACCATAAACATTGTTACAATTGTACCCTGTTATATATGTGCTTGTGGAGTGGGGATTTTTCTCTGAAAGTGATCCTCAAGAATGTGATTGCTGGATCACAAGACATGTCTTTTTCATTTTTGTGGGACACATTCTAAAGTGTGGGATTGCTGGATCAAAGACTATGTGTATCTTTAAATTTAATAGTTACTCCCAAAATGTTTTCCAAAAAAACTGTAGTTCATCATGTTTTCACCTGCAACGTATGAGAGTGTTTAAATGCCTGCAGGTCTAAGTTCTGTTTACTTTTTGACAGACAACAGATGGCTATAAAGTATTATTCATTGTTATTTTCAGCCTAATAAATTTGAGCATCCTTTTCATAAATTTATTGGACACTCAGATTTGCTTTTTTTGTGACTTATCTCTTCCTAAGTGTTGATCGACTTGTCTTTGCAAAAGTGCTTTGTAGATTTTAAATTAATTCTTTTTTCCCTGTTGTACTACTTGTCTGTTGTCTTTATTTATAATAATTTTTCATTCTTAAGTTTTAGATTTTTATCTATTAAAATGTGTCTTTTATAACTTTTGGGTTTATAGTCTAGGTTAAAAATATTGTCTCCACTTATATCATATAGTCTTTTAGATTTCCATAAAATGTTTTTATAATATTGCGTTTTTAAAAAAATTCATCCAATATGATGTAGATTTTTCATCAGTTGCCTTTATCAGATTGAGGAAGTTTCTTCTATTCCTGTATCACTGAGAGTTTTTATCATGAATGGGTGTTGAGTATGGCCAGATACTTCTTTTTCTTCATATAGGGAGATGATCATATGATTTTTCACCTTTATTCTGTTAAATGCTAAATTACTTATTAGATTTTCAAATGTTAAACCAACTTTGAATTCCTGGGATATTCCCTGGCCATAATGTATTATCCTCTTTGTATTTAGCTGTATTTGGTGTTAGAGTTATCTGGCCTCATAAAATGAAGTGGGAAATAGTCTTTCTTCCTTTATTTTCTGAAAACATTTGTGTAACACTAGTGTTACTTCTTCCTTAAGTGTTTGATGGATTCACCTATACAATTATCAGGGCTGGAAATTTTCTTTGTGGTAAGGTTTTGATAAATGCAACTTTTCTAATATATATATAATGGCTATTCAGGTTTTGTTTACATTTTTTGTCAGTTTTAATTAATTGTATTTTTCAGGGATTTCTCTGTTTCACGTAAGTTATCAAATTTTTTGGTGTGCAGTTCTACGTATTACTTTCTTATGCCTTTCCTGTTTCTAGGCTTTGTAGTGATAACCTCTCTTTCATTCCTCATTTTGGTAATTTGTGTTCTCTCTTTTTATCAGTATGGTTAGGCTTTTTTCACTTTGGTTAATCTTTTTAAAGAGTTAACTTTTGTTTTTACATACATTAAGTTAGCATTAGTTCTATCTTTTGTGTTTTCTGTTTCATCAATTTCTGCTGTAATTTTAGTATTTCCTTCCTTTTCCTCATTGGAGTTTGATTTTGTGTTTTTAGGCTTTTTTACACTGGAATCATAGGCCTTTGATTTTAGACCTTTCTCTTTTTTATCCCCTAATAAGCACTTTTTCCTGTAAGAATTTTAAAGCTATAAATTTCCCTCTAAGGACTACTTTGCCTGCATCCTAGAAATTTTAATATGTTGTTTTTTCATTATCAAAAAATATTTTCTAATTTCCCTTGGGATGTCTTCTTTGGCACATTCAGTTGTTTATAATTGTGTTGTTCAATTTGTCAAATTTTAGATTTCTTAGGTATGTTATTGTTTTGATTTCTAATTTAATTGTGATCAGAGAAAATGCTCTATGATTTCAGTCCTTTTAAATTTATTGCAACTTATTTATGGCTCAGTATATAGTCTTTGTTGATAAATATGTAGTCATGCATTGCTTAATGACAGGGATATGTTTTGAGAAATACGTCGTATGTGATTTTGTTGTTGTGTGAACATCATGGAGTGTAGTTACACAAACCTAGATGGTATAGCCTACTACACACCTATGCTATATGGTACTAATCTTATGGGACCACCATTGTATATGTCGTCTGTCATAGACCGAAACATCATTAGGCAGTGCGACTATGCTTGATTGTATATTCTGCAGTTGCTGGGTGTAGTGTTCTACAATATCAGTAAGGTTAAGGTAGTTGATGTTGTCTGTCTTTCCTGATTTTTTATTATTTAAGTTAATCAATAAATTAATTAATTGAATTAACTAATGGTATGCTTGTTTTATGAGTTACTGAGATGAGATATTAAACCATTCCAACTATGATTGTGGAATTGTCTACTTCTCTATTTCTGTAAGGTTTTTCCTTCATGTATTTTGAAGCTTTATTCTTAGGTACTTACACATGTATGATATGTCTTTCTGATTTCATCCTTTTATCATTATGATGTGTCTCTCTTCATTTCTGGTAATAGTTTTGTCTTGAAGTTTGTTTTATCAGATGTTAATGTAGCTACTCCACCCTTCTTATGCTTACTGTTTTCATAGTATATCTTTTTTTACTCATTTATTTTCAACCTCACTGAATTGTAATAATTATAGTCCTTCTTTTGGAGACAGCATATAGTTGGATCTTGCTTTTGTTTTTCAGTCTGACAATATCTGCCTTTTAGTTGGAATGTTTAATCCATTAACATTTAATTTAATTATTGATGCAATTTGATTTAAGTTCTCTGTTTTTTCTTCATTTCTCTTTTCCTAACTTCTCTTGAATTAACAAATATGTTTTAGAATTCTGTTTTAGTTTATCTATTAGTGTTTTTATTTATTTCTTAGCTTTCTTTTAGTGATTGCTATAGGGATCACAGTATACATAATTAAATTTTCAGTTAACAGAGTTAATACTGTACTACTTTATGTAAAGTATAGAAACATTTCAACCATACCTGTCCATTTACACCCTTCCTCCCATCCTTTATGTGCTATAGTTGTCAAGTGAATTACATCTAATATACTATAAATCTCAAAATACATTGTTAAAATGTTTGTTTAAATAGATTTATTTCAATGAAATTGAGAGGGATAGTAGTCTAATATTTATTCAGGTGTTTACTATATCCAGTGCTCTTCATTTCTCTTGGAAGATCTGAGTTTTACTCTAGTATCACTTCACTTCAGCTTTAAGAACTTTATTTAGCATTTCTTGTAGTTCTAATCTGTAGGGGTGAATTCTTACTGTTCTTTGTTTGGAAAAGTCTTTGCGTTCATTCTTAAAGGATATTTTCAGTGTATGTAAAATTTTTGTTTGATGGGTTTTTTCTTTCTATACTTTAAAAGATGTTGTTTGGCTCTGATCTAGTTTCCATTGTTTCTGATAAATAGGAATTTGAATTGTTGTTTTAATAATATCTTTTTTCTCTGCATGCTTTGAAGATTTTGTCTTTATTTTTGGTTTTCAGCAGTTTGACTAATAAGATGGGCCTCAGCATGGTTCCTTTTTTTGCTGCTCCTCGCGCATGCTACTTTAGCTTTGCTGAGTTCATATGCAGAATTGGGGGCGTCTCCTCTCCAGGATTCCTGCTCCCTCTTTCTTCAGCAGCTGTTATTGCTTCGAACACTGGCTTCTGATTCTTCAACAAAGAAAGTCTGCTAGTTTCTATCAGATTTCAGCTGTTCTGCCTGTTTTGGACTTTCTTTGGCCTAAAAGCTATAAGAAAATGGGTAACTTACCGCATGGTTGCCTATTTTCTTAGGTCTCTACCATCCTCAGAATCTGCCTGCTTTTGTTCATTATTCAGTGACTTCAGGTCACTGTCGTTTTGCGTTTTGTCCAGAGTTTATAGTTTGTTTTTCTGCAGGGGAGACTAGTTCAGTCATTAGGAGATTTCAGGGTCATAATTTGGAGTAGAAATTAGAAAAATTTTGATAGATTTATTCTTAGATTCTTGACTTTTTAAAAATGCTATGATAAATGGTATTATTTTAAAATTTTCATTCTCTCTTTACTGCTGGAACATAGAATATGACTGCTTTTGTAAAGTTATTTCGAATTCAACAATCTTCTTATTTTGAATTCTCTTGTTCATATCAATAATTTGAGGTTTTTTAACATTTCCTTTATATACAGTCATGTCATGTGTGAATAAGGACAGTATCTCTCCACTCCCCCTTTTACTGTATTGGCCAGGACCTTAGAGTACATTATTGAATAGAAATAGTGATCAAGGAATTCTCAGTAGAAAGTGAGATTTTCACCATTAAGAATGATGTTAGCTGTTGATTTTTTTGTAGGTAACTGTTATCAGTTTAAGGCAGTTCTATTTATTTCTAATATTTTAAGATTTTTAAAATAATCTTGTATTGTGGAACTTCTTAAAGCTATTTTTCTGTAGTGATTAAAGTTTTAAGAATTTTGTTCCTAAATCATTTTATTGCAGCCATTTATACTGATTTGTTTTCCAATGAGAAACCATTATTATATTCAAGGAATAAACCCAATTTGATCAAGATGTTCTATCCGTTTTTATATATTACTGGATTTTGTTTGCTAATATTTTGTTTAGGATCTTTGCATCTTATTTTTTTATGTATGAGATTGGTCTGTACTTTTTCTCTTAATCTTGTTCAGTTTTGATATCAAGGTTTGCTTCTCTTATAAAATATGGTAGGTATTGATCCTTCTTTTTCTATTCTCTTGAAGAGTTTGTATAAGAATTTTCTTTTTTCCACAGATGCTTGATAGAAACTTCTGGTAAAGTGACTTGGGTCTGGATTCTTATTTTGAGAAAGTTTTTATACTGCTGATTTAATATCTTTTATCACTTAAATAAATTACATTAGGCAATTTGTTTTCTATTCACTTAAAGTAAATTTTAGTAAGATGTACTTTGCTAGGGCTCTGTCCATCTGATATAATACATTAATTATATCCTTGTATCGTTTACTCTCCATATTATCTGCTATGTATCTTTTTATACTAATATCAGACACTCAGTAAATGATGGTGTTCAATTTTTTTCTGCATACCCCTAAGCAAGATACTGTAGACATTTTGAATGAAATGACACAGTTCTCACTTTCAAAGAACCAGCCAGGGCTACGTGGTTGTGATATTCAGTGGAATGACACATGACAGGTACCTAAATATTATGTTATAATGCAGATGACATCATCATGCAAGCAACCTGATAGGAGATTGTTGGAGAAAAGGAAATTTACTTTTATTTAAGAAGATCAGGGAGTTTTCATGGAGCAGTTTAGTTTGCTTTTGTAAAGGAGTAAGATGTTAGTAGGTGATACAGGTGGGATAGGGCATTTTGAGTGGAAGAAATAGTTTACCCAAAAAGGGATGCAGAGATGAGAAAGTACAGGGGAGAAACTTGGACTTTTAGAGGAAGGGCTGGTGATGAAATATGGGGGACCAGTATATATGAACCTCCAGATGCCTCAGCCAATCCTTTAAGTATGGAGACTTACAAAAGGGCAACAGTGCCATTTCTGTAAGGGGCTCAACCTTTAACTAGAAAGCTCGCTTTGGAGTTACTGAGATAAATTTCATTATCAGGAGACTGAAGGAAGATCTGGAAAGTGTATTTGAAATTCTTCTCTCTGAAAAAGTAGCAAGACGTCTATGGGGCATAAGTAAAGAAGGCCCTAGACATCATTACTACCCCCTCATTTGTAGGGATAACTTGGGAGACAAACAACATTTTTCTTGGAATCCTTTGCTCTCTTGAAGGCAACAACATAGAAAAGCAATGATACTTTACCCCTGTACTAGATTCAGTCCTTTTGCTGTGTACATCCATCCAACAGAACCGTGCCTGTTTTGTTGACCACTGTATGCTTAGCACTTAACATGATAACTGCATGCATCGTGTGCAAATAACAGTTATCCCAGGCAGAAGTCTGATAAGCAGTGTTATGATTCTGACATGGTTGGCAAAAGCACAAGGAATGAAGCTAAGCTGAGTATGCAGAGTAGAAGCTGAGCCAGCAGAAAACCATACATGGAAGGCTTCATTAAAAAGAGAGAAGGAACCACACAGATTAAATTTCCCAGCCAACAGCTTCAGCATCCTCCACGTAATCCTCAAACTACTATAGCACTGAATTTCTACATCTTGACCACAGAGGGTTATTCTGTTATCATCCGTTGTTCAGTGAAGGGTTCTAAGAGGAAATGGTCTACTGTGATTTGGGGTAAATACTTAGCTTGGATTGATCTCTCGTTGTTCAAGAAGGAATAAGTGGGTAAAAATTAGGACCTTTAAAAAGATTTTATGCCTTAAAATTTGGAGAACCCAATCTAAGAGGCAGAGAAAGCAGGCATTTGACAAAGTTTTACTTCAGGAAATATTTAAATTTTAAACATATCCTTCTCTTGAATTTTTCAATCATGTTGAACTTAAGGATACTATAAAGTAACACAAAATTTAGGGGAAATAAACTAGGAAAAATGTTAGTGGCAGTAATGGTATTGGTAGCATATGAGCATCATTCTTAATATATAAGTAGCTTTTTTACACTATAAGAAAAACACCCACCAATTATTTAAAAAGCTGCTAATTACATGAATAGGTAATTCAGAAAAGAAATAGAGTTGAAAGATAAACACGAAAAATCTTTAGTCACTTAAGTAATCAAAAAAATTTAGATTTAAAATATAAGATTCCAATTTTTTTTTGCCTAGAAAATTGACAAAAAGGGAATGATGTTATCTAGGATTGGCAGAGTGAAGAAATGAAAACCGTGTATGTTCTTGGAAGTGGAAATTTGAGGAACTCGGAAGGTAGATTGGCAGTAGGTTTCAGAAACCTTGAAATACGCCTGCGCTATGATCTTGTAATTTTACTTCTGGAAATTTATATTAAGGAAGTAAGTGAAAGTATGCACAGAGATTTAACTGTAAGGTTGTTCACGGCAGTGATGTTTATATTAATGAAAATAGAATGAAACTGCATTAAATACAAAGGAGGGGCATGTCCATACAGTGGAATGTGACATAGCCATTTGGAATGATGTTCCAGAAGTGAATTTTTGAGGAAAGATTATATTTGTGATGTATTAAGTGAAAAAGCAACATATACAAGAATGTGACCCTATTTTTGCATTAAATAAACGTACTCTGTCATGCTGGCTACCCACTTCTAAGTAGGAACCAGAATTCACTTTCTTACTGTCTCTTCCCTTCCTTCTCAGACTACACAAGCAGCAGTAAAATAGATTCCTCCCTCCCTCTCCCTCTCTGCCTTCTCCTTCCCTCTCTCCCTTCCCTTCCCTCTCTCTGTTTCCCCCCACCAACATTTTCTCTTCTCTTTTTATCTAACTAGATGTTTTAATTGGAAAAAGAAATGCATGTATTGGGTGAATGTACATGTATTGAAATAGCATATATTCTCTATAAAGTAAGCTTCGATTCCAAACCCCTAGTCCCTCCAGGAAACCACTATTAAAAGTTTCTTAGGTATCCTTCCAGACATGTTATGTATTATATATGCGCACATGCCCTTGTATGTATGTATTATTTACTTGTGGTTTTCATTTAACAATAGGTCTTGAGACTTATTCCATATCAGCACTTTATATGTATTTACTTCATTCTTTTTAAGAACTTCATAATATTATGCTTACAAAAACACTAAAATTTATTTAAAGTGAGTTTCCTATTAATGAACTGTTAGGTTCTTTCCAGTTTTTTGCTATTAAAAAATGCTAGAGTTAGTCTGCATATGTTGGGAATCATGTGTGTGCATATGTGTGTGTACATGTAAACGGGTTGGTCTATCTTTGGTAGAAACGCTGGATCAAAGAGTTATGTGAACTATTGATAGACACAAAGAGGATATACCAGTTGACATTTCCATAATAAGTGTGTGAGAATGCCCTTATCCAAAATTTGCAGATACTGTTTATTTTTATCAATAGATAAAAAATGAAATCATATTTTAATTTTTATTTCATTGATTTTTGAATATGTTTTATTCAGTGCACATCCTTTTTATATCCTTTCCTGTTTTCTATTGGATATTTTAGACATCAGTTCTTAAGATCTGTTTGTATATTAACTAAATTAGTACTTTGTCATATATATTGCAAATGTTTTTTGCTATTATTTATGAGAATTTTTTTCTTCAAAAATTTCCATCTTTTTCTGTACAATAATGGTTTAATTTTTTCTTTTATATCTTTGATCCGTCTGGAATTTATTATGGTATAAGAAAGAAGATAAAAATTGAGCTTTAGTTTTCTGAAATGTTTAGATTATTGCTCTGATGTTACTTATGAAATAATTCCTCTTTGCCCACTGAAGTAGTAATTTTATGATAAAATATAATAAAGTATAAAAAGTACTTTCTTAGTTTTGTTAATCTATTTTATAGACTATCTTATATTGCATTAATGCATTTATTCTAACTCTAGTTTATTGATTTAATTATTATACTATAATTGCTTTATGGTCTGATAGTGTTAGTCCCTTTAGTATCCTGTATTTCAGCATTTTCTTAGCTGTTCTCACGTGTTTGTTTTCTTCGTGTGAAATTTAGGATTACTATGTCTAGTTTGTTTTTTTGATCTTTTATATTTTAGTTGGATTTGCATTAGCTTTAGAACTTTATTTTGGAAGTATCTTTACATTAAATCTTCTTTCCCCATAATAAGTTATGTCCTTTCTTGATTTAAGTCTTATTTTATGTCAGTCAGTAGAGGTATAAGGCTTTTTTACATAGATTATGAACATTTCTTAAGTTCACTTCAAAAATGCTTAACCTTTTCAATTTTTATTGATACTCTTAATGTAAAATAGTAAAGGGAATACATGGAGAATGATTTTATTTATGTAATCTAGGAGTCAGGAGGCTTTCCTAACATGATACAAAGCCTGGAATTTGTACAGTCTTTCTTCAACAAAAGATTTAATGAATTGTTAGGGATGTCTCATTAAAACCAAGAGTAAGACAGTGTTTAACATTTTTCTGGAGGCTCTAACATGTGTAACCAAATAGGAAAAATGAATAAGGTAAAGATGATTGGAGACAAAATTGTAATTAATTACAGATCATATGATTGCTTTCCTTCAATAAAAAAGATGATTGATTAAAAAACTCTAAGAATAATGAAAGAGTTGAGTAAATGGGCCAGTTGAAAAGCAGAACCTCTTTTTGAGCACTTGGGATATTGGATTGCCCTACAAAAGCATCCTACGTTAATGAAGAGCTAAACTAGCCATAGAGTAAGGGAGCTGTGGACCTGCCCTGGCAGAGCCTGAAAACAGTCCCTGAAAGAACCAAGCCATCCACAGGCTGTTTAACTGTCAGTCAAAAGAAAATTGAAAATTTTTTGAGAAAGAAAATAAAATTCAGATACTCAACAACATATTTTCATACTGTACAGAGTCTAATAAAAATTAGTTGTGCAAAGAAGCAAGAGAATATAATCTATAATCAGGAGAAAAACTGTCAATAGAAACATCCACAGCAATAACAGGGATGATAGAGACGTTAGTAAAGGACTTCAAAATAGCTATTTTAAATATGCTCAAAGATTTAAAGGAAAATGTGAACATAATAAGATGAGAGATTTTAGAAAGAAAAGACCTAATGGAATGTCTAGAGCTGAGAAATATATGAAATAAAAAATTCACTTGACACACTTTATGGGAGATTTTACACTGCATCAGAAAAGATCAGTGGGCTTGAAGACCTATCAACAGAAACCACCCAAGCTGAAGCATAGAAAGAAAAATAAAAGGCTGAGGTGGTGGGGAGGAACACAGCCAAGTGACCTGTGGGACAATATCAGATGTTTAACATATAATGGACATGCATGTAATGTAGTAGTTGAGGGTGGGGGGCAGGAGGAGTGGCAGAAAAACTATTTGAAGAAGTAATGGCTAGAAATTTCCCTAATTTGATGAACAACTACAAACTCACAGATCCCAGACACCTGATGAAACCTTAACAAGATAAACATAAAGAGACATAATGAAAATCAATGGAAAAGGAAAAAAAACTTAAAAATATCCAGAGGATGAAAGACATACACAGGGAACAAGGATAGAAATACTGCTTGCTTCTTGTCTGAAGCCGTGCAAGCCAGAAGACAATGGAATGCATCTGGAAAGTGGTGAAAGAAAAAAGTCAGCATAGAATTCTAAAACCACTAAAAATATTCTTTAAAACTAAAGGTGAAAATAAGACTTTTTTAGACAAGTAAAAGCTTAGAGAATTCGTTACTGCCCAAAGCAGGGAGTAGGGGGTCATCTCCGTGCCGCAAGACATGCCCATAGTCAAGAGGCAACGTGGTAGGAGAGAAAGGACTTTTTATTACACCTTGTTAGCAAGGGGGAAGATGGCTGACTAATGTCAGAAAGAACCATCTTACAGACCAAAGACTACAGGCCAGTTATATAAGGGGCTGGTCTCCAGGTTGGGGGAGGCATCTGATCTCCAGGTGGGGGCAGACATCAGGTCTTCTTTCCTGATAGTCTTTTGTTTTACTGGATATGCATCAGAGACGGGGGCAGCAAAGCCCTATACCCCGATCTTTCAGTTGTCATTGATGATGGCTATCAGCATAGACTCCCTGCCTGGGGGTCATCACATTCTTAGGGAACTCAAAGGAACAAAGTTACCAACTTGTAGCAGCTGGAAACGGCCATAAAAGCTGCAGAGCATGTCTGGGTTAGGTAATCAGAGGTCATTCAAAGTTACAACACAGTTTCTTTTCTACAATATGGCTTCCCTTATGTCAACCTTGTGTTGAGCGTGTATCAGATTTATTGCCAGCAGGCCTCTATTATCAGAAGTGTTAAGGGAAATTTTTATGACACTAAATGGAAAGGCAGACCTGCATAAAGAAATGAAGAACAGTGGAAAGGGTAATTATGTGAGAATAAAATGCTTACTTTTTTGTTTCGGTCTTAGAGTATTACTTAAAAGAAAATAATAACTTTGCATCCTGAGGTCTGTAATATGTGTAGAAGAAAAGTGTGTGAGCAGAGTAGCACAAAGGATGGTATGGGGATATGAAAGTATGCTGTTGTGATGTTCTTACATTACATGTGAAGTGGTATGATATTTGAAGGTATATTGTGATAAGTTAATGGAGCGTATTGTAATCCCTAAAGGGGTCACACAGACAAAAATAAGCCAGTGGAGAAATGGAATACGGACATAGTTGGGAGATATTGTGGGTTCAGTTCCAGACCATTGCAGCAAAGCAAATTTTGTAATAAAGCGTCACATGAATTTTTTGGCTTCCCAGTGCATATAGAAGTTATATTTATACTATACTGTAGTCTAAGTGTGCAATAGCGTTATGTCTAAAAAAGCAGCATACTTACCTTAATTAAAAAATACTGTACTGCTAAAAAATGCTTACCATCGCCTGAGCCTTCAGCAAGTTATAATCTTTTTGCTGGTAGAGGGTCTTATAAAAAATGCAGTATCTACAAAGTGCAATAAGGAAAGTACAAGCTAAACGAAGTATGCCTGTACTAAAAAGTACTCGATCCAAATGAAGCAGGAAATGAGGACTAAAGAACTGGAGAAAAATAGATATCAAAATATCTATAGCTATAGGAAAAATTATCAAAAAAGCTTGATAGTAGACTTAGATTGGTGGGATGTCACAAAGTGGTAAAGCCACTTTGGAAAATAGTTTGGCTGTTTTTTATAAACTTAAAATAGAATTATGATATGATCCAGAAATCATACTCCTAAGGTATTTATATGCCCAAGAGAAGTGAAAGCATTTGTCCATATGAAGGTTGTTTATACCAACCTTATTCATAACAGCCCCAAAGTGTAAACAGCTCAAATGTTTATCATCAGGTGCACAACTAAATAGTTGTATTCATACAGTGAACACCACTTACAATAAGAATCGAATTAGTGAGACAGCATGAGAGAGTCAAACACAGAATGTATACTGTGTGGTTATTTTCATATGAAATTCTAGAACATGCAAAACTAATCAATAGTAGGAGAAAGCAGACTGGGTGGAGGAAAAGTATGACTTGACTGCAAAAGGGCATGGGGACACGTTTCGGAAGAATTGGCTTGGTTCTTATACCATTGTATTCATTTGTCAAAGCCCTTTAAACTGCGTGCCTTAATGGATGCATTTTTGTGTTACACTGTACCTCAATGTTGTTTACTTAAAAAGAAAAATAAACCAGATAGATCCAAGGCTTGGCTGAGGGGCTGTGTAATTAAAAAAAAAAAAAAAACCCAAAAGCAACAACAAAACATTCTATTAACCGATAACTGAAAGACAATCTTAAATTTGAAAAAAATATTTATTAAAAATGTTCGTAAAAATACAGAAATAGAAATGACCAATCAACATATAAAATGATGTTAAATCCTCATGTAATAAACAATTCAAATTCTGCTTTTATAGGCATAAAATTTTCCGAAAAGAGAGAAGAGAAACTGAGAATGCAGACTGGTTTGGGGCTGGACTGGTGGGAAGAGGGCGCAGAGGGAGACCTTGACTTGTGCTCGTTTGTGCTTTTGAACTTTAGATCGTATGACTGTATTACATCCCTCTCCCAGTTAAGTAAAATGTAACAGAATGAGATTTCACGTTAAAATCCAAATGAAATAAACCTGTTGCATTCATATTCTGCCAAATAGTGAAGGTTTTAACTTTTTTTAAAAAACTTAACGTCTGTTTAGATAAGGACGCGGGAGGATGACCATTCTTACATTGTAGCTTTACTTGTATACAGCATCCTTGAAGAAGAGTTTATCATTATCTATTAAAAGCTTTTAAAACGTGCTCCTTTTGACCCAGCAATTCTATCTCTGGCAATTTACCCTAAGGAAATAATTAGAGGCATGAACTAAATGAGACTTATGTAGGAAATGATGTTTATCATAGCATATTTTGTAAAAAGAGAAACGTTAAGTACACATTGAATGTCCAAGAGTAAGATGATTGGTTAAGCAAATTTTAGTAGTACATTATATTAAATAACATGCTGTCACAGAGAAAATATTTACATTATGCTAAACTAAAAAAGCCAGGTTATGATATCATATAATGTGGGTAACCATATAATGTATTATTCATAAGTGTGCAATTCAAGAATGAATGGAGGAGCTAAAATAATTAAAATTATTTGATTTTTAAAGTATTTAATGACTGTCAAATTGGCTTCATTTTATTGGATGATCTGTAAAATAGTTCCATTCAAAAGCTGTTTTCTAAAAATAAAACCATTTCTAAACAAAGACATACATCCTGGTACTTTTATCCGAATTTGCAATTATCGACACCTTCAGTTGACTCTTTTGGTATGCTTTTGTTTGAACAAATGTTTTCTCTGCAGTTGCTCAGAATAAATTATGCTTGAAAGCAGGATATTCTCAATTTTAAATTTTTGCATATTAAAATGTGTAAATATTTCAGACCAGATATTTTCACAAATTGCCTTCTATTGCTTTCATTCAGAGTACCTTCTACATATTTTTACATTGAAAAATAAAACTTCTATTTTTATTTTATTTTTAGTATTTCTTCTAATTTAGATGAATCAAAAATCATAGGTCTTTTCAATTTCATTCTGTAAAGTATACAATATAAATTATATCTAATTAAAAATAGGAGCTCCATCACAAGATTCTTCATACAAATCAAGATATTTCAACTTAAAATTATTCATTTTTTGAGTGTTCATTGTTTAATTTATTTGTTTCCTTGCTTTTATTGGGATAAATTTCAACATCAATCTGTTTGTGTGCTTTTTTGTTGTTGTTGTTTTTTAGCTGAGGAAGACTCACCCTGAGCTAACATCCATTGCCAATCTTCCTCTTTTTGCTGAGGAAGATTCTTCCTGAGCTAACATCTGTTGCTAATTTTCCTCTTTTTGTATGTGAGCCACCACCACAGCATGGCCCCTGACAGATGAGTGGTGTAGGTCTGCACCCAAGAACTCAACCCCAGACTGCTGAAGCAGAGTGCAGTGCACTGAACTTGACCACTAGGCCACTGAGGCTGGCCCTGCATGCTTTGTTTTTAATAATTGCAATATTTTAAGCAAAATGCAAATGGAATATAGGTAACTCATTATCAAAAAATTTTAATACAATATGGGACACTTAGGTTGATTTATCATACAAATCACCAAAAGTTTATCAAACATTTCTAAAATCCAGTTGCTTGTGGTTAGCCAAGAGAGAAATCATGTTTTTTGCTTGTTTGCTTGTTTTTATCTTTTGGTGTTCATTGCAAATTTTTTGTTCAGTTTCTCTGAATATATATAAAAATACTCATAGATTACATAAAAATATGCAAAGTTTAATATCTATACCTTTTATTTTGATCAGTTGAAAAATCATAGTATTTGTGTGAAATTATGATCTGGTTGGTTTTTGACAGCTCTACCTTTTTATAGTTGGAACTTTTCTGTCCTCAGCAGTGTTATATCCTGTTTTTAGGGTTTTTCTTATTTTTCTGAGTTGTTAGAATATACGTAGATATCAAATTTAACATTTTAGATTGTTCCTGTGAGGCTGTGTGTAAAATAAAAAGTGAACAACATTGTTTGGAATGTAGTATTTTGAAAAGTGTT
This sequence comes from Equus asinus, assembly GCF_041296235.1. NCBI lineage: Eukaryota > Metazoa > Chordata > Mammalia > Perissodactyla > Equidae > Equus > Equus asinus. Next base: position 48,941,412 of record NC_091805.1, read on the forward strand.
TAAATGCACTATGAGTGAAACTTTCATTTGGGACCTTTGGCCAGAAAGAATAACCCATGAACTCTGCTACTTGAGTAATTAATCTAGTCGTCCAGTTCCAACCATGGAATAGCTTATATTAGACTAAACCTCCCACCAAAAACAATCATGAGAGCTAGACAAAATGGTGTGAAGGCATTGGAGAACAACTTAACTGACATAGGACTTGAGCACTATGATCCTAAGAGAAGGTCATCTCCATGTAAACATTGAGTTCTTCCCTGAGGGCCTGTTCTAAATCATGGTGTAGGGCAATAGAGGCCAAGCCTAATGTGGTGGTCATTTGGGGCAGAGGAGACTATGCTCAGGACTTGGAGCTACCAAAAGGGCTGAGACATGAGGGACAGAATCTCAAAATGGAAGGAATTGCAGAGGTAGAGCCCAAAAATTTATGTACAAATTCCTGCAAGTTGTTGGCTCATTCTATAACTGCACATGCATGGGGCAAAGCTCAAAGAAAGCAGAAAACAGCATTTGGAGGCTAAAGGGCAAAGGAGAAATTTAACAGCTGTGTGGTACTGGAGAGACAGAGGTCAGTGTTTAGAGCTGCCAAGTTGGAGGGCCCTTGGTAGATGCCCCAGGTTTTCAGCTGAGATGCTGGAGGGCCACTCCCTAGAAGTAGAGGTGAAACTGAAACAGACTACCCTTAACAAAGCTTAAAGCCAAGGTAATCTGCTTGTGCTCAACCTGTGTTTCAGAAGAACCTTAACCTTCATGGACAGAAGATAACATCCAAAGTTACTATGCTTTTTCATTTATATAGTCTGGCTTCCAATAAAAAATTATAAGGCTAAAAAAAAAAGGGAGAAAGATATCCTAGAGATATACTGCACAAATGAAATGTACACAAGATTCTTCATTGTAAAAGTTTTCATAATAGCAAAATATTAGAAATATGCCAAGGACCACCAATTGAGGATTTTTTTCTTTTTAAAATTTTTAAAGATTGGCGCCTGAGCTAACATCTGTTGCCAATCTTTGTTGTTTTTTTTTTCTTCTTCTACACAAAGTCCCCTAGTACATAGTGGTACGTTCTAGTTGTAGGTCCCTCTGGTTGTGCTGTGTGGAACACTGCCTCAGCATGGCCTGATGAGTGGTGCCATGTCCACCCCCCAGCATCTGAAACAGTGCAACCCTGGGCTGCCGAAGCGGAGCGTGCAAACTTAACCACTCAGCCATGGGGCCGGCCCCCTTGCCAATCAAGGATTTATTAAGTAAATTATAGCTGTTTGTATAATGCAGCAGTTTTCACACAGGCACTGTCAGCATTAGGGGCAAGACAATTCTTCATAGTGTGATCCTGTCCTGTTACATCTTTGGTGCCAGCACAATAAATGCAATTTGAGAGAACTCAAAATGCCCTCACACATTTTCATGGGCCTCTGGGGTGGGGCATTCCAATTGAAAATTATTAATGTCATAGAATTCTATGCAGCTGTAAACAAAATGAGAAAATTGTTTATGAACTGATATGGAAAGACCACTGAGGTCTATCTTAAGAGTAAAATGTAAACTATGAAGCAGTAAGTATACTTTGCTATGTTTTGTTTAAGAAAGGAAGAAAATAATATATATTTGGATTGCTTATATATGCATCAAAAATTCTGTCCCAATACATTAGAAGATAATGAGAGAGATTATATGTGAGAATGGGGTGAAATATACTTTTCTATATTATTTTGATTTTTAAAACATGTAGATGTATTATCTATTCAAAAGAACTTTAAAATAATAAAATTTTACATGTAAGCAAGCTATTGTGTTAGAAATAATTTCTAAGAGATGTAGTTGAAAGTTATGTATTCATTTAAAAAATGTTTTGCTCTTTTCCCAATCCTGTCTCCTTTTACCTTACTTTCGTTCAGTGGAGTAGGGCGAAACTGGGGCTGGGCATCTGCAGGCAGCAGCATTCTTGCTGAATTTGGTACGCTACATATGGAGTTTGTTCACCTCAGCTACTTGACAGGGGATCCAGTTTACTACAAAAAGGTTAGTTTTTTTGCCTTCTTTTCTTTGCAAGATTTACCCAAATACTTGATTAATGCTTAGAAGATGTTTGCCTTTCTAGAAGTATGTTTATCAGGACTCTGGGCTTCTTTTTTCTGTTTAAATTATCTAAAGAAATGTCCCACTGAGAACATATTTAAAATATTTACTGTTGAGAAGTTGTAACCGCTAGCAGGTTTTTGAAAAATTCCTTTGCCAACTTTATTTAGCCTTGTGCTGAAGTTCCTTCTCAGCATGGTAAGACAAGAAAAACAAAATGAACAAAACATTTGAGAATTGGAAAGGAAGAAGGAAAACAGTAATTATTCACAGATTGCATGACTACCTAAAATATTGACAGTCTACAATTAAATTATTAAAAATAAGAGCTTAATATATTTTTTGAATAAAAGGTCGATAGATATTAAAAATCAGTAGCATTTCTCTGTACCAGCTACAGAAGACAAGAAACTATCGTTTTACAAAAATGTACCTTCTGTGGTGGGAACAAAAGTGTAAGTTTTCTACAAATCAACAAAAGATAAGCAAAATTCAAAACGTAAATAATGGAGAGAAGTATGATGTTCATGTATAGGTAAACAATATCATAACAATTTAGTCATGTCCAAATTGATCTGCAGCATCAATTCAATGCCAGTCAAATCCCCATGGGCTTTTTTGTTGTAGTGGAACTTGACTAGACACTTATAGAATTTATATAGAAGAGAAACTTTCAAGATATTCCTGAGGAAAAACATTTGGGTGGGTTTGCATTACCCACTTATCAACACTGACAGTGTAGTGTTGGTGTACAGAGACAAATAGACTGACGAATGGAAGAAACAGCCCTTAAACAGACCCTCATATATGTGTGGAAATGTTATGGCAAGGGTAGCGTTGTAGATTATAACAGTTAATTCCAGCAGTATTGAAAGCTTATATTTAAAAGACAGAAATTTAGTCAAGTTGAAAACACATATACCCTATAACCTAACATTTCCACTCTTTGTTATATATATTTATATCATATACATAGAAACATTGTTTGCATTGACAATTTATATAATAAAATCAATACGGCAGTGAAACTGAATGCATTGTGGTTATATTCATCAATTAAGAGGACATAATACAACATTTTTAAAGTTCAAAACAAACAGAGCTGAACAATATATTGTTTAGGCATTCAGAAGTGATTTTAGTAAAGTCAAGATAATGACCAACATAAAATTCAGGACTCTGACTGCATCTAGGACAATGGCAGTGATATATGAGGGGCAGTGGTTAAACAGAGCATCAAAGGCGTTTGTAGTGTTATATGTCTTAAATTGGGATGTGAGTAGACTATGTATTCCTTTCATTTCATCACTTGAGAAGGATTTTCAGGTAAAGATGGCAAAGTGGAGCCAGATCAGAGAATTTTCCCTTTCCTGACTAAATGAACAATAACAACAAAAATAGTAAAGACCAGCATAAATTCATCAACAGCAGTGAAGGAAGGAAAGGCAGCAACCTCATGTCATAAACATGTGACAGCCAAAAAAAAGAAGATGATTTCTGGCATGGTAATCAAGTCATTTTCCCACCCTATCCTGAATCCTTAGTGGGCAGAGAAAGTGAGTTAACAAATTCGTGGTATTCTCTATTAATCTTACAAGGGAGACCAGTGCCTAGGATGTCCAGTATACAACTGCCCACAGCTCCAGGGGGTTCTCACCGTCCATCCTCCTTGAACGCATGGACTTCAGGAAATCAGCTAAGGCACTGGTACTCCAGATCTCAGATTGTATCCAGGAGGGGAGGGACACCCCCCCACACACACACAGTAGGGAGGAATTCAAGGACAATTCAGCTATATAGTGTCAAATCAAAGTTCAGGTCATAGCTGACCATGTTAAATGTGAGCAAGATGAAGAGAGAAAGCATGGAAGTTATGCAAACCTATTGCAAGAAACAAAAGCAAGGTGGTAAATAGCATGTAAAAGAATGACAGAGAACCTGGTTTCAAATTTTAAAAAGTCACCATGAGTAATTCATACTTAATAGAAATTGAATTCAGCAAAATAAGAACTCCAAACAATAAAATGATACAAAAAGATTGTGGAGCTAAAGAAACAAATTGAGACCTTAAATAATATCTTTCTATAACAAATAAATAAATGAGAAAGAACAAAGAACTGACTGTACATAGTTGAAAACTGAATTACTGACATAGAATAAAAGCAAGAGATCATCATAGTGAAAACAAGGAAAAATGTAAAGTGATTAAAAAGGTGATAAATTCAGGGGCCAGCCCGGTGGCAGAGTGGTTAAGTTCATGCAGTCATCTTCAGCAGCCTGGGGTTCATGGGTTCAATCCCAGGTGTGGACCTACACACTGCTCATCAAGCCAGGCTGTGGGGGCGTCTTACATACAAAATAGAGGAAGATTGGCACAGATGTTAGCTGAGAGACAATCTTCCTAAAGCAAAAAGAGGAAGATTGGCAACAGATGTTAGCGCAGGGCCAATCTTCCTCACCAAAAAAGAAAAAAAAAAGGATAAATTCATAAAATGAAGATAATCTAACATGGTATTTCTGAAGTGGAACACCTAACACACATAGGAATCACCTAAAAGCAACAAGGAGAAACAGAAAAAAGTAAGAGATACTTGATGTTTCATATCACAAAATAGGAAGAAAGGTTGGCTGAAGCAATCAAGAGCAGAGAGAGGTTTCGGACACTGAAGAGAGGATGTTTGTGGCTGCAGGTTTCAAAACCAAAAAGGCAGTAGAGCACAGTTCTTCAAAGTAAGTGGTACCTCTTGAGGTACAAAAGCAAAATGCTCGTTAGCAACAATGAGAACAGGCTGACAGGCTGATGCTGTGATGGATGGATGCTCCTTTGGATCCCACTAAACAAGATGCTCTTGAGAAGCTAGAAAAATAGAATTCAGTGAAGATTTATGGACCAGCTATATTTGTGCCTGACAACTTTGGAGAGGGAAGAGAATAAATCGACAGATTCTCTGTTATGAGCAGTGCTGCATTGCTAGTTTCAGTTGTCTGGGGAGAAGCATAGACTAACAAAGCACATGTACCCGTGGACTCTCCTGACCTTTTATGTCAAAAACTCTTATGAATAACTGGTTCAAGAAAAAAATAGCAGTGAGTAACTCATGAAAAAAGAACAAGTATAGAATTTATATAAAAATATTACCAGAAAAAAGAGGGAAGAAACATGAAAAATAACTTACGGCCAAAAAATACTTATTGGAAAATAACAATTGAAAACCCTGACCAAATGTCACCATGAGAGAGAAGAGAATGGAGCTTTCATCTGTGTAAAACAAGTATATATACAGAGATACAAGTGCTCAGAGACAGTAAGATATGATAATCAGTAACAAAGTGTAAGAAAAAATAAAATTATCCACAAAATGAAGGCCAAAATGGAATCAAAACAAAGAAAGTTTTCAAAATATGGTAAGGGACTTAGAAGACAAAATTGAGACAAGTTAGTAAATGTATGGAAATCAAACAACAGCTAGAGAAAAATTAGGAGGGAAATGATAGATGTTGAAGAGAGGCAGAGAGGATTCAGTGTCTGCCTAATTTTCAGAAGACAAAAGAATGTTGATTTTTTCATCTTTAGTGACAGCATCGTTCTGAACTGACTAAACCTGGTGCGTGGAATTATTCAGATTGAGATTGTTGTGCGTAGAATCGGTCTCAAACATGAAAAACCAGGGTAACAGAGCGTCCCTGAGCATGTTTGTAAAACTACTTGGTGACAAAATGCAGCCAAATGAAAGATGCTTAGAAACTTTGTGTTAAAAGGATTAGTGCTGTGTTCAAGTCCAGAAAATAGTGAAGTATAGGTAAGGTCCGGGGGGGAGAAGTTTTCCCAGGTGTTTTATACCAACTAGGTTATCCTTCCGATGTAAGGATAACTTTCTCAAACAAATAAGAATACCAGGAATAGGACACCTTTGTGCCTTTTTTTTTTTTAATTAGCACTTACAAAATCCATCCAATTTAGAGATGAATCAAAATAAAGTCCCTGGGAATGTCTTTAGCTTCTTAATATATTTCATGACTTTTTTTCCCCCTAACTCTGGGGAGATCTTTTAGGAACTGAAAGTTCTGGAATTATAGGAATTTAGGGATATCTGTTATAGGATCAGTATTCAAAGTTCAGCAGTTTAGTTTTACTTCATTTGCTTTTTAATCTATTAAATTCAGATTAGTTTCATTTTTTTATTACAAATGTCATATTATGATTACATTTTTATGAAATTATTTCTGTTCTTATATTTATTTAGATATGTACATATTGAATATGTCTGGAATGATATTTATCACTAATGTTTCTGATGTCTGTTTTTGGCTGCTAAAATTTTGGGACTTAAATTGGTTTCTCTCTGTGCTCTTTTTTTTGTATTTTTATTGTTGTCTGACTCTTAAATAATGATCATATATCATCTTATAAGAATAATGAGTCATTTAAAAAATAGAAGCTTTTCCTGACCCCACACACACACACACACACACACAGAAGCTGAGAAGGTCGTATAGGTTCTGAGTGAGGAAAAAACACAAAGCCTAGATTAATATAAAGCCTTGATAACATTTTATTTTTCATTAATTGCATTCTTGAATTTTCTTTCGCTTAGGTCATGCACATCCGGAAACTGCTTCAGAAAATGGATCGTCCAAATGGTCTTTATCCAAATTATTTGAACCCAAGAACAGGTCGCTGGGGTCAGTGTAAGTGTTTCTAGTATAACTAATACTTTGTTAAAAGGTTGTCTGAAAACTTTTGTTTGATGTAGCGAAAAGTACACTGCGTGTAGAGTTAGAAACCCTCAGTCACTGTCTAACCCTGTGATCTGCTAGTGCTGTTACCTTTGGCAAGTTTCTAATCTCTTGTAGCTTCAGTTTTTCTACTTGTAAAATGGGAATATTAATAACCTATCTCACAGGAATATTTTATTTCGTGTCTATGTAAGTACTTTGCTAAAATGTATTGTGGCGTTTATGAAGGGTTGTACTTTAAGCCCTTGTTTATAAATCTTCTCTTTATGTAAATAAGTGTATTACTTGGGATCAGTATTTATCAAAGGAATATCAAGAACACGTGAGTATGTTCGATGACTGGAAAAAGGGGCAACTGCTCTCGGCAACTGTCAGGTCTGATCGTTCATTTTAAAAGAAGCCATCAGCGTCTGCATTTACCAGACTCGGCGCCAAGTTCTTGGACGAGCCTGGAGATGGGGAGAGAATATATAAGACCTGGTCTGAGTTCAGTGAGCTTCCAGGCTGGCAGGGTAGGCAGACACACTCAGAAGCAGTTGGAATATGTGATAAACGTGCTCGTAGAAGAATGTCCCAATTGTCGTGTGAGACTGTGGCAGAAGTGGTTCCCTCGGTCTGAGGAGACAGCGTTTTGTTTGGGGAAGGGATAATTTTCTTATTAGAGCTTTAGAATTGATCTTTGAAGGAATTGATTTTTTAAAAACAATAAAGTGTTTATGTGGAAATGTGAAACTTAAAGAATTTTAATAAATTAAGGCTTTTTCAATGGTATTCTCCCTTAAAGGGTAGAAAAACTAAAACAAATAGTAGCACTTGCAACTTTGCCCCTAGTGTAATGTGTCTGATTATTTTTGAGATTAACAAAATCATACTGAAGTAGTAAATAAGAGGTAAAAGTAACAATCACTTAATTTTATGTGTGGAAAATGTGTTGGATCCGCTAGTGTGTCCTACCAAGAGGAGGAAAACGTTTGCCATAGAATTGTCTTTGGGCTCCTCTCCAGGAAATTGTCCTTTATTTTATGAAAGAAAAGCAGATTGATCAATACAGTTATGTCTTTCATGGCTGTAGGAATAGATCTCAAGCTTCTCGCTCTTCTTATGTACTTTTCTTTTCCTCTATCCTGAAATTCTTTACCTGTAGCTCATTTTTCTTTCTCTTTTGAATAAAATATATAAAGATCTAATGCCTAGATGGGGTAAAAATGATATTGTCTAACAAAAAAAAAACCCTTAGAGTAGCATTTCTAAAATATAAAAATGTACTTTTCCTATTCCAGATAAGGGTGACTAGTTTGGATGTCTACTCAGTAATTTGGGTAAATCTTATTATAAACTTTGTCCTCTTAGAATTATATTAAGATTTGGGAATATTCTAACGTTGGGGGAACAATTATATTTAATTCCTTTCTTATATCATATGCAGTATATATTCTATATGGTATAACTATTTAACTGTAAAAAATATGAGACCGTAAGATATTGATTATATAATCAGGAAAGCCTTTTCTAAGAATGTCACGTAAAGCAGAAACTGTAAAGAAACAGATGTCAGTTTTTAGTCTATATAAATGTTAATCTCTTACATTTCATAATGAAAGGCAAGTAACAAGCTAAGGAAGTATATTTGAGCATGTTTGGAAAACAACGTTTTCATATCTCTCTATATCAAGAATTGTTATAAGATCATAAGAGAAAGATGATCAACCCAGTAGAAAAATGGACTGAGAAAAGTTAGTTCATTAAAAAAAGAAAACCACAAATGGGCAACAAACAGATGCTCATATTTAACCCTAAGTGGTGTTAATGCAGATAAATGGTACATGGGGACAATGCAGTATGACAGCATACTCTTTCTGTACGAATGGTGCCACTTGACTGCAATTTACAAAGACTGCCGTCTTTGTACTATATTTGTAGCATCTCCATAGACTGGTCACCAGAGACCTTTGCCCCTCTCTTTTCTCGCTTCAGCACATCCCTAGTCAAATCAATGCAGCTTTTAAACAGAAGACACTCTTCTTTATCTATTTAATTGATAAAGGAAATGAACACATCCCTATATCCATTGCGTCAAAAAGTGTGAAAATTTGGATGTTCTTTGAACCAGAGACTCATTTTTAGGCATTTATTCCAAAGAAATTTTCAGAATATATATATATTTAAGAACCAAAACTGTAAAACTCTCAGAAGAAAACAGGGACAAATATATATATAAAGTCTATTTACAATAACTTTGGAATTATTTATGATAGGTATAATTTGGAAACATTCTAAAGCAGGCTTGTCCAATAGAACTATCATGAAGAAAACGCTCATATCTGTTCTATCTAATATAGTAGTCACTAGCCGCATGTCGTTACTGAGCACTGGAAATATTGCTAGTACTGTGTGGAACTGCATTTTAAATTTTATTTACTTTTAGTTAATTTAAATTTAAATAACTACTTGTGACTAGTGCCTACTGCATTGGGCAGTACAGTTTTTGAACATCCTATGAAAGAGATTTGGTTAAATAAATTATAGTTTGCCCAGATGTGGTATACAATGCAGCCATTATACATTATGTTATAGAATATTTGACTTAGATAAACGTATACAGACAGATATTTAGAAAAAGAAAGAGAAAACAAAAACTACAAGAATAGAAACCGAAGTCTTATGTGTTTTTTTCTGAATGTTCATTTTTATTTTCTTCTTTTTGTTTACTTTTATTAATCTAAATTTGATAACAGACATCTATTACTTTTGAAATAAGATTAAAAACGTTTTTAAATACTAAAGAAGATGCCATCTTCCACACCAAAATCCTAGAATACTCAAAGAAAGTAAATCACTGTTTGAGAATTGCCAGCCTTTGAAATGACCAGCAGTGTGGCATTGATGGCATCTTAATTTTTAACAATGTAACTCTTTCTCTTCATCAAATGATGTTGTGAAAACTGGATGGCCACATGAAAAGAGGGAAGTTGGGCCCTTACCTTATACCGTATACAGAAATTAATTCAAAATGTATCAAAGACAGTATATTTAAGAACCCAAACTGTAAAACTCTCAGAAGAAAACAGGGACAAATCTTCATGACCTTGGATTTGGCAATGGTTTCCTCAAAAGCACAGGCAGCAATAGAAAAAAAACAGGTAAATTGGATTTCATTAAAATTAAAAAAGTTTTGTGCATCAAGGGTCACTATCATGAGAGTAAAAGATGGCCCACAGAATGAGATAAAATATTTTCAAATTGTATATCTGATAAGGGCTTAATATCCAGAATATATAAAGAACTTCTACAACTCAACAACAAAAAGACAAACACCCAATTAAAAATGGGTGAAAGACTGGAACAGATGTTTCTCCAAAGAAGATACGTAAATGGAAAATAAACACATGAAAAAGATGCTCAGCATCATTAGTCATTATGGAAATGCTAATCCAAAGCACAATGAGATGCCACTTCACACCTACTAGGATGATTGTACTCAAAAAGACGTAAAATAAGTGTTGGCAAGGTTGTGGAGAAATTGAAACCTTTGTACATGGCTTGTGGGAATGTAAAATGGTGCAGCCATTGTGAAAAACAATTTGTTGGTTTCTCAAAAAGTTAAACATAGAATTCCATGTGATCCAGAGATTCAGCTCCTAGGTATATACCCAAAAGAATTGAAAACAAGAACTCAAACAGATATTTGTATGCCAGTGTTCACAGCAACATTATTTACAATAGCCAAAAGGTAGAAACAACTCGAGTGTCCAACAGATGGGTAAACAAAATGTGGTATATCCACACAGTAGAACATTATTGAGCCAAAAAGAGAAATGAAGTTCTTGGGACCAGCCTGGTGGCGTAGCGATTAGGTTCATGCCCTCTGCTCTGGCAGCTTGGGGTTTGCTGGTTCGGATGCCAGGCACAGACCTATACACTGCTTATTAAACCATGCTGTGGCAGGCATCCCGCATATAAAGTAGAGGAAGACGGGCACCGATATTAGCTCAGGGCCAATCTTCCTCAGCAAAAAAAAAAAAAAAAAAAAACACACAAAAACAAAAGAAAGAAAGAAAAAAGAAAAAAGGAGGATTGGTGGCAGATGTTAGCTCAAGGCTAATCTTCCTCAAAAAAAAAAATGAAGTTCCAAGTGGTACTACAACATGGGTGAACCTTGAAAACATGCTAAAATGAAAAAAGCCAGTCGCAAAAAGGACAAATATTGTATGATTCCTCTTGTGTCACATATCAAGAGTAGCCAAATTCATAGGGACAGAAAGTGAATGAGAGGTTACCAGGGGCTTGGGTGACAGGGGAATGGAGATTATTGCTTAATAGGTTCAGAGTTTTTATTTGGGGTGATGAAAAAGTTTTGGAAATAGTGATGATGGTTGTACAACATTGTGAATATAATTAAGGCCACTGAATGGTGCACTTAAAAAATAGTTAAAATGGGAACTTTCATGTTATGTATATTTCACCACAATAAAAAACTTGCAATAAGAAATAATTCTTTCATTCTTCTTTGTTTTTTTGCTACAAAATAAATTCAAGTTACTTTTTCAGAATATGTTCACTCCCAGCAGTTATTTGTTTTGAGAATGTTATAAAAAGAGCTACTCACTGGTTATTTTGGCATGAGACCTTTACATTCCTGGGGGAGCTGCCCTGATATCTTTTTAGCAGCTGCTGTCCTTACTCAGTTGTTCAATTTGTTCCTTTTAATGTTTTTGTATATTTTATATCAGCTTCTGAAAAGTATATCAAATTCCATTATTATCCTTGAGCGGTATACATCTGTCATATCTATAAATAGTGTGCAAAACAAACAGTGGATTGAACCAAAATGCAGCAGTTCGGCTCCAGCTAACTGTATTATAATTAGAGGAATGATGATGTCTGTGACAGGCACATAGCAATCACAGAATAATTACTGGTAATTACCTTCAGGAAAAGTACTTGGCAACAGAAAGAAAAGAATATAGTAAGGAATCTAGATTTAAAGGCACATCATTAGTATTTTCAATGTTTTTTTACTTTATTTTTTCACTACTTTTCTAAGTATATTGCTTAGCCTATTCCATTTAATGACTAAAGTGAATAAATTGTGAGAAAATTGGTTATTACTGATTCATTGAATTTTATACTGCTAAGTTTAAGAATTGTGGACAAAACAAGAATGGATATACTATTTGGAGTCAGCAGCCTAGTTCTGTCTTTCCTGCTTAGTAATTTAGATAAGCTGTTGACCTTCTCCGTGCCTTTGTTTCTTCATCTCTTCTAGCTGTAGTTATTTAATAGGATGATCATGTGGGTCATATTTATGAGGTAATATATTTGAAAATGCTTGATAAACTGTAACACATGATAAAATTTTAGTTTTAGTCTAGAAATTCCTGTAAGAACACATCAAGAAATAGCTTCTTTTGGAAACCTGCCATTAACTCCATGACATGCTGAGATAGAGCATACTGAATCATTGGTATTTACTAGGGCTTTATAATATATTATCAATTTCTGAATATCCAAAAGACCTTGGGGTGACGTGATTCATCAGAGTTGTCACCTCAGCAGTCATGGCTCAAGTGGTTCAAGTCAGTCAGTCAGACTACAGGGTGATAAATTCCATGGTTCCCATGGACCTCAGGCTTCTGCTGTGTATTCATTTATTAAGAATGTAATCTTCTACTGGAGCAACAGTCTAGAAAAGCTGGAGAGAACCTGTCAGGCAAGGCTGGGACTACGTCCTATAACCTAAGTAACCTATAGCTAAATCTGTAAACCCTGGCAATAATTCACAGATCTAAAAGAAATTTCCCCTAAACTGTGATGCCAAAGACTTTTACCTTTCTCTGCTTTTTTCCCTATTTCATCTCCTTTAGTTCTATCTTCTTTATCTTGTTTTCTTTCCTGCTCATTTATTAATCCTTTCTGTATCCAGATCTACAACATATCCAGAATATACGTACGAGGCCAAAGTACAAATGAAAAAATGCCCTATATGTTATTTTAATGACTCTTACTTGTAAAGTGTCATACTGCAAAGTACCATTTGTGTTCTTTAATCATTCCATACATTCTCTCTGAGTGAACTCCCTTTGCTTAAATCCATTTTATATATTGATAACTCCCAAATGTATACCCCCAGCTTAGCCTCTTTCTGGATTTCCACATACCTGATTACCTGTTTGTCATGTCCATTTAGATATCCAACTAGCACCTCAAATTTCAACCTATCCCAAATCCAAACTCCTTCCACTTAAGCTATTTCCCCTGCCAGTATTCCCAATTTCAGTGACGAAGACTATTGTTTACCCCTTTGCCCAAGCCAGAAATCTAGACATCATCCATGATTTCTCTTTCTTCACTCTTTCAGCAAACACTTGATATAAATCAAACTAAAGGAGTATGGGAGAGTCAAGAAAGGTTTTTAGATTATCTTAAGATGTTAATAATAAGCATTTAAATGCTAAGAGGTCGATTCAGTTGAAGGGTAGAAATTGAAGATAAACCAGGATGGGGAGGATTCCTGAGAAGGAAGCAGAAGTGGTTGGGCTCCAGAGCTTGATGGGGTGTGTAGAGTAGAGAAGTACCATTTCTTCCTCTTTGACAAGCAAAGGGAACAGATAAATTGATAGGTTGGGGTGCAGAAAGTTGAAAGGTGCACTTTGGGGAGGTTTCTCCCTCTCCCGCCAATGGTCTCTATTTCTTCTGTGAATTAGGAGGCACGTTTGTCTGCTGGGAGTGACGAAGTTAGAGCTAGGGACTTTTGAAGACGAGGTCTCCAGTTTCTGTGTTAGGGAGTGTGAAAGAACACTAAACAAGGAGTCATAGAAAAACTGACAGGCAATGTTGAGGTTCGCAGTGATGGGGAAAATTGTCCATTTGGGGATAATAGTGGGACAAAGTGACACCCGGGCTAATGTTTTACTGGTTGAATGCAACAGAAGAACAAGGTAGTAAGAATTCTGAATGTTCGGCTAAGAGGATTATCTTATTGCTTCCTTTCCCATTTAGCCTAGACTGCATAGGTTCCAAACCAAAGTGGGAATATTCGAGTGCCTTTATCTTTCCATGTTATCTGTCCTACAAATCCCAAAACTTGTATCAACCCAGCCATCTGCCTTTCCCGTTCATGTACAGAGTCAGCTGAACATTGCTGATGAAAATTATCAATATTACAGGTTAAAGTCACTATAAACTTATAGTTTCAAATTTGAATTGGGTCACTAGTACCCCTGACAACTCTTCAACTTTATCAGTTCACTTTCCTATTCTTTTTTTTTTTTTTTGAGGAAGATTAGCCCTGAGCTAACATCTACTGCCAATCTCCTCTTTTTGCTGAGGAAGACTGGCCCTGAGCTAACATCCATGCCCATCTTCCTCTACTTTATATGTGGGACGCCTGCCACAGCATGGCTTGACAAGTGGTGCGTAGATCTGCACCCAGGGTCCGAACCAGTGAACTCTGGGCCGCTGAAGTGGAATGTGCAAACTTAACTGCTGCACCAATGCCTGGCCCCTCACTTTCCTATTCTTTACTCTCCAGAAGACTGTATAAGCCTCCTATCCATGCCCAACTCTCTCTTGACCATTTCTTTATTTTTAATTTCCTGGACAATTTTAGTTTAGTATGTCTTTAGTAAAAACTATTTATATAGGTTTTAAAAAAATCTTTTTAATTCCAATGTGAGTGTCTCAGTATTTTAGAAACTGAAAACAAGTTAAATTTTTTGATGTACTGATAGGTTTGGACTCCACATATCCTTTTTGTTTTGTTTTGTTTACTTTTTTAAAAACTGCTTTATTAAAAGTAATTGACATACAATAAACTGTACGTGTTTAAAGTGTACAATTTGGTAAGTTTTTAAATAAGTATACACTTCTGAAAACAATCACTACAATCAAAAGAATGAACATGTCTGTCACCTCTGAAAGACTTCCTCGTACCCCTGTACGATTCTTCACTTACTTTCCTTCTCACTCCTTCCTCAAGCAACTGCTGATCTGCTTTTTATCATTGTAGATGTTCGCATTTTCTAGAACTCTATGTGGAATCCTTTTTATTACGCTTTATCTTTGTCTGGCTTCTTCCATTCAGCATAATTATTTTGAGATTCATCCATGTTGCGTATATCAATAGTTCTGAGTAGAATCCCACTTTGTGGAATGCCACATTTGTTTATTCATTCACCTGTCGACGGACCTTTGGGTTATTTCCAGTTTGGGGCTATTACAAAATAAAGTGCTATGAACATTCACGTACAAGTCTTTGTGTGGACATGTGTTCTCATTCCTCCTGAGTAAATACCTAGGAGTGGAATGTTTGTATCATATGATAGATGTGTATGTTTAACTTTTTAAGAAACTGCCAAACTGTTTTCCACAGTGGATGTGCCGTTTTACGTTCTCATCAGTAGTGTTCTTCCATATACTCACCAACGCTTTATATGGTCAGTCTTTTAGTGTTAGCCATGTTCATAGGTGTGTAGTGGTAATTCTTTGTGGCTTTAATTAGCACTTGCCAAATGACTAACGATGTTGAACATTTTTTCATATGCCATTTGTCATCTGTCTATCTTTGGTGAATTGTCTGATCAAACCACTTTCCAATTGCCTGTTTTTAAAAAATGGATTATATTCTTAATATCTGAGTTTTGAGAGTTTGGTATATATTCTAGACACAAGTTCTTTATTAGATATGTTTTTGGCAAGTATTTTTCTCCTGGTCTTTGACTTGTCTTTTCATTCTCTTAGCAATGTTAAAGAGCAAAAGATTCCAAATATGAAGTCCATTTTATCAATTTGTTCTTTTGTGAATTGTTCTTGGTGTCATATTTAAGAAATCTTTGCCTCATACAAGGTCACAAAGATTTCCTCCTGTGTTTTCTTCTAAAATTTTTATAGATTGAGGTCTGAAATCCACTTTGAGTTGATGTTTGTTTAGAGATCAAAGTTCATTTTCATCTTATGGATAGCTATTCTAGCACCGTTTGTTGAAAAGGCTGTTCTTTCTCCACTGCATTGCCTTCAGAGCTTTGTCAAAAATCAGTTAGCTATATAGGTGGGAGTTTATTTTTGGATTCTATTCATCTATTTATCTGTCATTATGCCAATAGTATGCTGTTTTGATTTGTTAGCTTTGTTACAGATCTTGAAATCAAGAGTGTTAGCTCTCCAAATTTATTCTTTCTCAGAATTGTCCTGGTTATCTAGGTCTTTTGCATTTCCATATTAATTTTAGTCACCTCTTCAATTTCTTTAGAAAAGCTGGGATTTTGATTGTGTTGAAATCTGTAGATCAACTTGGGGAGAATTGACATTGTAACATTTTCTTAATACTATTGACATCTTTCAATCCATAAACAAATTATATCTCTCTCTGCATTTATTTAGGTGTTCTTTATAATTTCCCTCAAAAATATGTACAGATCTTTTACATGTTTTGCCAGATTTATCTGTAAATATTTCATATTTTTGATGCTATTACAAATGGTATTTTTTATTTTAGTTTCTGATATTTTCTTGCTGATATATCAAAATAAAATTAATTTTAGTCTATTAATCTTGTATCTACAAGTTGCTAACCTCACTTTTTAGTTGTAGTAGTTTTTTGGTAGCCTCTGTTGAATTTTTTACACAGATGATTGTGTTATCTCTAAGTAAAGACAGTTTTACCTCTTTATTTCCAGTATGGCTGCCATTTATTTAAATTTATTTTATTTAATTAATTCCTTTCTTTTTTGGCCTAATTGCACTCGCTAGAATCTGCAGTCCAGTATTGAAGAAAAGTGATGAAAGTGAACATTCTTGTCTTGTTTCTGATCTTAGGGACAAAGCATTTAGTCTTTCACTGTGAAGTATGATGTTAGCTGTAGGTTTTCCTGTTGGTACCCTTTGTGAGGTCGACAGAGTTCCCTTTTCCTGGTTTGCTGAGAGTTTTTATCAGGATTGGGTGTCAAATTTTGTCAAATACTTTTTCTGCATCTGTTTTCTTTTTTGGCTTGTTAATGTAGTGAACTACGTTGATTGATTTTTAAATATTAAACCTGCCCTGCCTTCCTAGGATAAATCACAGTCCTGGTGTATTATCCTTTTAATATTTTCTTGTATTTGATTTGTTACATGAGAGATATTGCTCTGTAACTTTCCTTCTGGTTTTGGTATCATTGTAATCCTGGCCTCAGAATGAGTTGTGAAGTATTCTTTCCTCTTCAGTTTTTTTGTAAAAGTTTGTGCACAATTGATTGTTTCTTCTTTAAGTGTTTGGTAGAATTTACCAGTATAACCATCTGGGCCTGGAGTTTTCTTTGGGAAGGTTTTAACTACAATTTCAATTTCTTTGACAGATAAAAGGTTCTTCGGATTATTTATTTCTTCTTGAGTGACTTTTGGTAATTTCTGTCTTTCAGAGAATTTGTCCATTTCATCTGATTTTTCTCATTTTGGGGCATAAAGTTGTTCATAATGTTCTCTTATCTTTTTAATGTTTGTAGATCCTATTTCGTTGATTTTTGGCCTAGCTTTTATTATTTGCTTTCTTTTACCTCCTTTGTGTTTAATTTGCTCTTCTTTTTCTCGTTTCTTAAGGTTGATGCCGAAGTCATTGATATGAAACCTTTTTTCTTTTCTAATAGGTTTTGAGCTATTAATTTCCTCCTAAGTAGTGATTTAGTGACTTCCCAAAAATTCTGATATGTTGTGTTTAATTTTCATGTGAGTTTATATTTATTGTCAAATTTGGAAAGTTTTTGGACATTATCTCTTCAAATAGTTTTTCTGTCATGCCTCCGCTTCAGAGACTTCAATTATCTGTATATTAGGCCACTTAGCTCACTGATGCTTTTTTCTTTTTCTATTTTTTAATTCTTTTTTTCTGTTATTTCATTTTGAGTAACTGCTATTGCAATACCTTCAAGTTCACTTATCTTTTCTTATGCCTTATCTAACCTACTGTTAATCCTTCCAGTGTATTTTTTCTCTCTTAACATTATAGTTTTCATCTTTAGAAGTTCAGTTTGGATCTTTCTATAGCTTCCTCGTCTTTACTTACCTTTCTAACATAGGTACCACAATTATAATAAATTCTAATGTTCTTATCTGGTGATTCTACCTTCCGTGTCAGATCTAGGTCAGTTTTGACTGGTTCCTTGTTCTCCTCATTGTGAGCTGTTTGTTCCTGCCTCTTTGCATGCCTCGGAGGCTTGGAGTAGATGGCAGACATTGTGAGTGTTATCTTGATGGATGCTGGGCATTTTTGTATTCCTAGAATCTTCTTGAGCTTTCTTCAGGGATACACTTAAGGTACGGGGAAACTATTTTACCTTTTCCTGTCTTACTTTTGTGATTTGTTAGGTGTATCTGGTGTGTTGCTCAATTCAGAGCTAATTATCCTCCCTACTGAGGCAAGATCTTCCTGAGTACTTAATGCCCCGTGAATTGTGAATTTTTCTAGTCTGACTGATGGGAAGAGGGCTTATTACCAGTAGGCTCTTTGTGAGCACCAGGCAGTGTTCCCTCCAGTCCTTTCATGTGGTTCTTTTCCCGGTCTCAGGTAGTTTCCTCACACGTGTGTGCTGCTCAGTCCTGCTGAATACTCGAGGGGAATCCTTTGCAGATATCCAGGGTTCTCTTTCTGTGCATGTCTCGTCTCTCTGTACCCTGGCCTATGAGCCCTAGCTGCTTTGGTCATTCTGGACTGTTCCTTTATTCCTCCTCCCTGTGCCTCCGCCTGGAAACTTTCCTGAGGCAATAATCTGGGGGCAATTGTAGGACTCGCCTTGTTTGTTTTTGATCCTTCAGAGATCACTGTTCTTTCTTGCCTGATGCTCAGTGTCTTGAAGACCATCATTTCATGTGTTTTGTTCAGTGTTTTTGGTTGTTTCAGGTTGCAGGGTAAACTCAGTCCTTGTTACTCCATCTTGGTCAGAAGCCAGGTCTTTTCCCAAGGTAATTCCTGTTATCTTATTTGGGTTTTTTTCTAGCTATTATGCATTCGTAAAATATCCTCCCCCCGGGGCCGGCTCGGTGGCACGGCAGTTAAGTGTGCACGTTCTGCTTTGGTGGCCCGCAGTTCGTCGGTTTGAATCCCGGGTGCGGACATGGTACCGCTTGGCAAGCCATGCTGTAGTAGGCGTCCCACGTATGAAGTAGAGGAAGATGGGCACGGATATTAGCTCAGGGCCAGTCTTCCTCAGCAGAAAGAGGACAGTTGGCAGCAGATGTTAGCTCAGGGCTAATCTTTCTCAAAAAAAAAAAAAGAAAAATCCTTCCCCATGCTGCCTTATGATTTTTATTTCATAGTTTTTTTCTTTACTAGTTTGAAAATTATATATATAATTCCATCTAACAGTTGCCCTTGAGTTTTACCTTATGCCCTGATTGTTTATATTTTTCTAATGACATCCAGAACTGGTCATGACTGTGTCTTCCCTCTGAACAAGATGAGAACTTGAGCACACTGTCACTGCTCCATTGCCTAATCTCATCATGAACTTATGGTTCAAAGTATTAATTTCTCTGTTCATTATTGCTTCCTGAATATCCCATTCTATTCTCCTAGATTGTCTGTTGATTTTTCTCATTTGCCTTCTGTTTACTTCTTAATACGTTGTATTCTGGGCTCTGCTCTCTGCCACCCCACTAAAAGTTATTTCTTGCATGGCCCAGTGACTGCCCTATAGACTAGTCCATAAAGGACAATGTATTAGTTAGCTATTGCTGAATAACAAACCACTCTAAAACTTAGTGACTTCAAATAATTTATTATTTCACCAAAATCTACAGGTTTACTGAGAGGTTCTTTTGATTTGGCTTGGCTCTGCTCATCTTATGTGGACTTGCTTATGTGTCTGTAGTTAGCTGGCAGGTTGGCTGGAGGCTGGCTGATCTAGCAAGGCCCCATTTGGGAAGACTCAGCTCTGCGCCCTGTGGTCTCTCATCATCTCTCAGGCTATCCCAGGCTTCTTATCATGGCAGCATAACAGGTTCTCATAAAAAGAAGTGAAGTGTGCAAAGCCTCTTGAGGTTTAGACTTGAAACTGGCACACTTTTTACCACATTCAGTTGGACAAAGCAAGATTCAAGGCCAGCGCACTTTTAAGGGATGGGAATTTGTTTCATTTTCTTCACCCAGCTTCTTAAATGTTGATATTCTAGGAATTTCTACTTCTTCCCTTTTCCATTTTTGCCTCACCAACCTTGTCTCTTCTTATTGGATGATCTATGTGCTGTATATTGGTGAGATTCAAATCAGCAATTGACAAACTATGACAGGCTAGCCTATGGCTTGTTTTTGTATGTTCTATGAGTTTAAAATGTTTTTTACATTTTTAAAGGATTGTGTAAACAATCGTCATCACCAGCAACAATAGCAAAAGAGCGGACCATGCAACAGAGCTATATGTTGTCTGGCCCTTTACAGAAAAAATTGCCCCCCAGCCCTGATGTAAGTCAGTATTTCATTACTGATTTTTCTTGGCTTTATACTTATATCCCCACAGGTACAGGATATTTGTTCCTGAGTATTTTGTAGGTACCTTCAACTCATTATGTACAACACTAAGCGTATTATCTCTTTAAAATTTACTCCTCTTCATGATTTATTTCACCCACGCTGTACATAGTGTGGCTCGTGTCGGAAACCTGACAGTCTGACCAGCTTCCAGGGCTGTTGTTTCCTACCTTCTTAGCAGCTCTAAAATCTGTTCCTTCATTTCTTCTTCCCTTCAATTAAGTTAGGCCTTCAATTATCTCTGTTAGTTCAGTATCACCCCTTTCCAGTTCATCCTCCACAATGCTCTTTGTATGATCTAATCATTTTATTCCTGCATTTAAAATTTATTTGATGTATTGGGACTGAGAAATGTCTGTTAAACCGTAGAACACCATTTTGGTTTGGTTGTGTGCTGTACACCAAAGCCAGAATGTAGGGGGTTAAGGAGCAAGTAGATTATGAGAAAGAAGCAGCAGTAAGTTTAAACTCTTTTTAAAGAGAGGAGAGGAATGGAATTGGGTATTGGGATATTTTTACAAAATACATTCTTACTACAGTCAACTGAGAAGCTTGAAATATTTCATCTGGGCTCTAGGCACAAAGATGTGTTTATAGAAGATTAAAAAACTCCAAAGGGAAAATCTTAATATCAAGATTTTTATGCATTTTCCTGATAATCCACATTAATGAGATATTGTAAGTTTTTTAAATTATGTTTTCAATGAATATTTCGTGTAAACAATTGAATATTCTACAATTATAGACTTAGTACTGGGGAAATTAGGAAAGTGTTTAAAAATATATACATGGAAATTTTATTAAAACTTGTAAGGATGAGTACTTCAGGCATTTCATGCATTCATTCTGCAAATGTTTTTTGTGGACCTTTTAAGTATTAGGTATTATTCTAGGTATTATTACTTACCTCATAATCCATTATTTGTTTCCCTAAACTGAAAAAGAGTGAGAGGCTATGAAAATGGATTCATTTTTTTTTATAGGTCCTTCAGTTACAAAAAGAAAAAGTACCTTAAAGACAAGTTGTTATAATTGTGAAATGCTATTTATACCTGAAAATGGAAATTAAGCCATTCGTTTAATAATTGCTTAATGAGCACACATTACCAAAAGTGAGAATTGTGCTAGGTGCCATAGGGTGTCTAAAGAAGCCTAAACTATAATGAGTGTCTGTTGTCAAGTTGCTCATAGTTTGGCACACAGTCTAATTTCCTTTAAGATAATTGAAACTTCTCAGTATATTAAACAAGACTGTTTTTAGATTCATTATCTAATGTTTTTCTGATTTATCAGTTTTCAAATAAGCATATTGAAATTTTCTATATTTGCAATTTTTCAATGTAATTTTATCAATTTTGGCTTTATTGTCGGTGTCGCAATCCAATGTACACATCAGGATAGATGTGTAGAGGGCTGATGGCCACTGTGAGTTTATTATAACCAGCGTTTCAGTATATACATAGCTTACATCTGTTAAACATACACAGGTGTTCTGGATGAAGTAATTAGCAAATGCCAAGAATTCTTAGTGATTTCTCAAGGAGCCCTCCCTTGGCCTCTGTTTTGATATTATCATGTTATTGCTGTGCTCGTATACTTTCTCTTGGAGCATGCAAGGCCTCCTAGGCAACACCTCCTGCTCCCGATATCGTGTCTCCGTCTGTGCCCCCGGGCGGCCGATGCCTGTCTTAGGTTGCCTCCCCCTGGAGGTCTTACCCGTCATTGGCTAACCGGCCTTCTCACCTCCGGGTCACAGTTTGTTGGCAAGCTTTTTCCAGTGATTATTAACCCTTCCTATGTCAGGGGCGGTTAAATTTATATATTTACTTTTTCTCTTAGCACACTTTTTTTTCCCTAAAGATTGGCACCTGAGCTAACAACCGTTGCCAATCTTTTTTTTTTTTTCCTGCTTTTTTTCTCCTCAAAACCCCCCAGTATATAGTTGTATATTTTAGTTGTGGGTCCGTCTAGTTGCGGCGTGTGGGACGCCGTCTCAACGTAGCCTGACGAGCGGTGCCATGTCCGTGCCTAGGATCCGAACTGGTGAAACCCTGTGTTCATTGGTTCGATCCTGGGTGCAGACATGGCACCGCTTGGCAAACCATGCTGTGGTAGGTGTCACACATATAAAACAGAGGAAGATGGGCATGGATGTTAGCTCAGGGCCAGTCTTCCTCAGCAAAAAGAAGATTGGTGACAGATGTTAGCTCAGGGCTAATATTCCTCAAAAGAACAAAAAGAAAGCATCCAGTCAGAATTCCTACTCAGGAGAGAGACCTAGTGACAAATAGGTCTACTCAGTGGAGGAATACCTGCTGTTCAGTGGAGGAAACAGAAGAACTTCACTTCACTCCTAAACATAGTGAAGTAGATAATGGCTGATTGACACAATGGGATATCGTACAGCAATGCATGTAAATGATATACTGCTATATACAGATATACAGCTATATACAACAACATGGTTGAATCTCACAAAGTGTTGAGCTGTAGAAGCCAGACACAAGAGAATAAATGGTGCTGTTTGTTAAGCATACCAATAGAGTTGAGAGAAGGTATTAGATGATGACCATATAAAAAAATCAAAGTGATAACCCCCCAAAAATCAAGAAGTTGGTTACCTTTTGGGGGGTGGGAATTGTGATTGATAAGGGATGCATGATTGCTTTTGGGGTATTGGCATTATTGAGCGGAGATAATGCACGTGTTCTCTATAATGAACATTCTATTTATGTGTTATGTACTTTTTATATGCATGTTAAATTTCACAGTAAAAACTATTTGAAGTCAAAAAGGGAATCCCAGGGGAAAATGAGGCAGTTCTATAACTAAACATTGTTAATCCTCTCTTTTATTCAAAGCACTCTGAGAAGATAATATATGCATAAAATAGGAATAGAATACTATGAAAAATAAGCAATTAGAGAAAAGAAAAGAGCTCAGAGATTAAAAGTATAATTGCTGACATTAAAACTTCAGTGAAAGGACCAAAAGATAAGGTTGATTTTTAAAAAACTCCCAGTATATAGAGAAAGAAGACTAAGAGAGTAGCAATTCAGACAAAAGAGTAATAGAGAATCAATCCACGAGGTCCAATTTCCAACTAGTAAGAGCTTCAGAAGAGAGAACCAAGCAAGTGAAGTGGAGAAAATAATCAAAGAAATGACAAAAGAGGATTTTCCCAGAGTGGAAAGATGCTAATCTTTAGTTTGAAAAGTGCCCAGGACAATGAATGTAGGAAAAAATTTAACCAATGTGGAAATGAAGATTCTAAAGCTAAGGAAGGCAAGTCAAGTGTAAGGAAGGGGGATTGAGAACACACAGAGCCTATAAAATAACATCAGACTTCTCACCATCATACTTGATGGTACAAGACACTGGAGCACCACCTTCGAGAAGCTCTGAGGGAAAATGAGTTCCAACTTTGAATTTGATACCTAGACGAAATGAAATTAAGAGGAAGAGCATAATAAAGACATGTCAGACAACACAGTTTCATCCCACCTACTCTTTCTTGGGAAATTATATGAGAATTATGATTCAGTGAAACTGTGTAAACTAAGACCTAGGATTGAGGAAATAGTGTAATTCAGGGAAGCAAGAAAAGAGAAGCCTCAGGATGATAGCCGTACGGTGTGTTTAGACTGTAGAGACTGGAAGGCTGGTCTCCAGGAGAATAAGAGGGGCAGGGCTGACTCAGTGACTGAGAGACTGGGAAACAATACAAATGATGAAAGAAAAAGAGGAGAGACAATAGAAGAGCAACTAGAAAATCTAGGGGAAAACTAAAAGCTATAGAAGAAAGTCATGGTTAAAATATGAGGACAACTAAAATACAGCGTAATTTTAAGCAGTTGATGAAATCTAAGAAAAGCTCTGAGCAGCTGGTAGGATAGTAATGGGATCATTTACTGAATGAGTCAGGACATTTTGACATTACCACAAAACTGGAGTAGCAGTATTGATGGGATATTTTGATACAGCTGTTTTAAAATAGTAGCTCTCCAAGTATAAAATTACTACTTTCTTGTTCATTACCAAATAATGTGCCCCAAAGGCATCCTTAATCCTTACTCTGTCCCAAATGTCCATTAATGAGGAATTTTCCATGTCTACTCCATTTTGTTTATTTTACAAGTATGTTTTATCTTCTACAGTTTTTTTAGTTATAAAATGTTTAAATCTGTTAGAATTAATTTAGCATCTAAGTGTAATTTATCCTTTAAACCCATCATCATATGTTACCATCATTTGAAGTTCTTAAATGTAAGTATGAGGAGTATTGAAAGCTGTTAGAAGTTTAATGGTGATTTTCTTCTGCAGTCTGAAGCCTAGAATAGGGGGTCATATTGTAACTGTCTTAATTCCTCTAAGTGTCTTTTCTAATACCCACTCACTTAATGTTAGCGATTCAGGAATTCTACAGAAAGCAGAGGTGTCCTTCTTCTAGATATTTGGATGGAAAGTGAAAGAGAAGATTGTTAAGCTAACAAATCATAGTTAAAAGTAAACTGCCATTTTATATGAATGGCTATTTTATACGAACTGGGCAAAACAAATCTGTGGTGAGAGAGGTCAGAAAAATAGTTATCTTTGGAGTTGGGTATTGATTGTGAGGGCCACATGGGGAAGACTTTTGGGATGCTAGAAACGCTCTATATTTTATCCTGGTGGTGGTTTTGTGGGTGTATACATATGTAAACGTTCATCGAAATGCACATTTATGATTAAAGAAAAAAAGTGAGAAGTAAGAGCATTTGAGATGCAGCCTATTTAAGGTACAAATGAACTATTAGTGTATCAGCGGACATATTGCTTAAAGTGAATGATGGCGCTTTTCTCCCGTTTGTTCCTTTCTACATCAAAAGATGACTTAACTACGTGTTACCTGTATTCCAATAATACATAAGCATATAAAATAAAAATTGAAGGACTCCTTCCTTAGAGCTAATCACTGTTGACAGTTGTCTTTTCATACGTTTTGTATGTGTCCAGCAACATTCTTTAAAACGGATGAATTTTCAGTAGTATCAAACTACATTGTTCTGAAACTTGCTGTTTTCCTCCCCTCTTAACAGCGTATAATAAGATCTCCTCCAATATCAGATTACAGATTCACCTGATTCTCTTTAATGAGTGCATGATCCACAATAGTTTGTTTATGCTGTAATTTATGTAGCCACTTCCCCAGATGTTTGATGTTATTTTATTTTTTTACTAATGGAAATAGTGCTGGGATGAACTTTTTTCTTTTGCATCTATATTTGTGTATTTGTGCAAGTATTGTTACAAGATAATTCCAGAACTAGAAAACCTAGGTTAAATTTTGATGGTTACAACAAAATTGCCTTCCAATCCCAGCAACTGTGAACCTTATCAACACTGGATGTTATCAGTCTTTTAAAATGTTTGCCAATTAAGTAGACAAAAATGGAATCTCATTATTTTAATTTGCTTTTCTCTGATCACTAGTGAAGTCAAGCTTCTTCTCTTATGTGTTAACTGTTAGTTTTGTGTTTCTTTTTTTGTCAATTGCTTGTGTGTGCCCTATGTCAATTTTCCTATTTAGTTATCAGAGTTCTTTGTGTAGGGCATTAACCCTTATTTCTGTTATGTATGTTGCAAATATCTTCTCCCATTCTATTTCTTGTCTTATTCATTTATGGCAGCTTGTACCATATGGCGCTATAAATCTTTTCCTTTATGGCTTCTTCATTTTTGTGTTTTACTTAAGAAGATCATCTGCTTAGGAAGAGAGACATTTTCTTGTACTTATAGTTTTGTGTTTTACTTTTAGATTAAATTAACCCACCACAAATTTATTTTTGTGAGCTAAAGATACAAATATTAATATATGTTTTCCCCCACATAGCCAGTTGTTCCCATAAGCCACTAAATAGTCCATCCTTTCTTCACTAACTTGAAAAAGCAATGATAGTACTATATGAATGATTGAGGGGTTGTAAAAAATGTGATATTTTTCTGTTCATGCAGGGAGTGAGTTTTGAAACAAAGTTCAAAGATGTAGGGCAGGGTTTATAGAAAGTCAGGGATAAAAAAGTAAGATCGCCTTGGGAGTTTTTTCTTTGTAGATTTAATTTACTTTCTATGGCACAAAAATCACCATTAGCCATCCTATAAAAAAATGAGCTAGTTTTGGTTAACATTAGATTTAAAGCAAACCTCTTATATTTAATCTTATAGCCATTATAATTATTGTAATTATGATAGTTACAGCCATTAATATATGAAAGATAGTTATTTTCAATTCTAGAAAAGTTTGGTTGTGTGACAGTGTACAAACTATGTGACTGAAGAAAAAACCACTAACTATGTGAAATATCACATCCAACAGAAAAAAATTTTCTAGAAAATTTGATACACATATAGAGGAGAGTGATTATGGTCTACTCTTACTGGATTAAATTTAGAGTATGTTGGCAATAGGGCTATGAATATAATTTTTAAATTATTGACCTATAATATAGTTACTATAATTGAAAAACATTATTTAATTGTCTTCTGTCTTCCCTTCCTCCATCTCCATCCTTCTCTTTTCTCTTTTGTTACAGATCATACATCAGTTGGAGGGCTGGGAGACAGTTTTTATGAATACTTACTAAAAGCGTGGTTGATGTCAGATAAAACAGACCATGAGGCGAGAAAAATGTATGATGATGCTATTGAGGTAATTACTGTCAGAACATTTACCTACTTAACATGTTGACTACTCATATTTGATAGTGACTGATGAACATCTTGTACACATTTTATTATATGCATTCACTGTAGAGTTTGTTAGTATTTTAAGATAATTTTCCTTTATTGTGGCATTTTAAAGAAATTGTTGAGAGAATTTCGTGTAGCATATTTATATGTGAAAATTTATTTGAATTACTTTTAGTTGTCTACAGGGACTGGAAAACTTCTGACTTCACGTACATTTCCATCAACATTTCTTCATTCAAATGACCCATTGAACCTACACGTTGAGAGCGTTATTGGTAAATAGTAAGGGCAAAACACTTGTATAGTACTTTTCACATGCCAGGCACTGTACTAACCCTTTTACAAACATGAAATATTTTAATCTTTACTCCCATTTTACACATGAGGACCTTAAGGCACAGAGAGGTTAAGTAACTTACTGCAGGTCGCAGAGCTAGTAAGTGGTGGAGCCTGGAACTGAACAGTCTAGCTCCAGAGTCTATGCTCTTCACCACTGTACTATATTGTTTCATATTTATATAATCTCATACCATGATACTGTGACTGTTTAAAATTGGAACAAGTTTCATTCTTGGAAACAGTTAACATGCAATATTTCCAAGCAAAAACTGTGAAATAGAAGAGCGTATTAAGCACTTAATAAGTTATTTGCTTTCCGTTCCAGTATAAACTCATATCCCTTTAAGGATTTTAATCCCTTTAATGGTCATATATTTTGTGTATAACAGCACTGTTCTGACTGTAGTCAATGATCAGTATTCAGAGTTAGAATTGTTGTTTTGTCTTTAAATTAAACCAAGGATCTTAGTACTCATTTTATGTCCTTACTTTTTAGTGAACTAGCTTCCTTTAGTTGTTTACAAAAATGCACAGGAGTTGAACTGAAATGTGGCATATAGTGCTTTGCACATTATAGGCATTTGATAAATGTTTTTTGAAGGATCGTGTTGACTAAGAAATTGAACTAAGTTGATATGTAATCAGGAATGTGCATTTTAATACGTGACTTATAAAATTCTTTATAAAGTCTTACATTTTGAAAAGTTGGGAGAGTTTTATTCTCTGTTATTAAACTTTAAACCTAGAAATTTTTATGATCCAAGAAAAGTCATTATCTAAGAAAAATGTAATATTCTTAGAATCGTAGTGTTGAAAATAGCCCTCAGTCATTCCCACTTAGTCAACCCAAGACGGGTTGTTTGTCCTTGAAGGCAGACTAATTTGTTTATCGTTGTTTTAGCACCTAGCACAATAGCTGATATAATAGATTTTCAATAAGTATTTGATAAATGAATGTATTTAATGTTTTTATTTTTGAGAAAGCATGACGTGTCGTATACCATGTAATCATTTTTTCTCATGTTTGCTGCTTCCTTGTAATCTAAAGCTGTTTTTTATTTTACTTTGCTTAATTCTTTCTAAAGGAAAAAGAACATTATTTTATATTTGTCATGGCTTTTTTAATCATATATACTTTGAAAGGCATGATACCTGTTTTCAAAGTTACTCATAAATTAAAATTATTTCCGTAAATCATCTGCTATATGTGTACTAAAAATCTTTCTATACTTGTTTTCTATGTCCTGTTTTTATTAGTTAAATCTAAAGTGGGCACCTGCTAAGTGTTTTTAAATGACCAGTTGGCCAACTTTCATTTTGAGACATGTATGCAGTTTTTTCAATGTTAATTATCGTTGATAACTATTAATTCTGTTAGGAGACAGTATATACAAATTATAAAATATGTGACATATGGAATGCACGGAAGAGATATAAATGATTACTTATTTTAAGATCTATTCTAATTTGAGATAAATCATTTTTTAAATTTACCTTTATGAGCTCATCTATTTAAATTATTCCATCCTCATCTTGCCCTCCTCTACGCTTACAGGTGCCCATATCCCTGGTTCCTACTTCTTAGCTTTCTTTTAAAAAATTATGCACAGTTATAAGTTTCATACTCAGATCAAGTTTGTACTTAGTCTTTAATTTTTAAAATAGTGAAGAAAAAATATACCTATTAAAGGTCCTTTTAGAGCAAGAAAGTAATGCCAGTCTTTGAGAAGATTTGTTTAATACTTTTAATAGAAGAGCAATAATATTACTCTTAACTGCCATTCAACAGTTTGGCATTTTATGTAAGATGAACTCTTAGACATTTGTCATAGTTTTAGAAAGAGAAGAGAGCTGAACAAGAAATTTCAGGAGTCTATAAAAGAATTACTGGTAAAAGTCCTGTCTTTACCTACCTTTTATTTTAATCCTAGTAGGTTTGTGGGGATATGTTTGGATATCTTTTAATTATAACATAGTAAGATTTTTGTTACAATGAATAGAAATAACGAAATGACAAAACTGTTATACAAAGGTTTAGAATCTAAACTAAGGCTATCGTTCTTTAAGCATTTATTGAGTGCCTTAAATGTGGAAAACATGCTAGATACCATGAGGTCTGCAAAGATGAAAAAACATTGTCTCTGTACTCAGAAAACTAATCTTTTCATTTGTGCTTCAGAGTAATATGGTTAAAAGAAAACAACAACAATAAAAACTTATAATCCACTGGTGGTCCCTTATCATTTTGCTTATCAACCATACCTCATTCACCTAACAGGCCAGATGCAATTATCTCAGAGTACCATTTATTTATAAAATGGCTCATTAATTAAACATTTACTGAGTATATGCTACACTTACAGGTTTTGTGGAGTATAAGATGATGAAGACATAGTCCTTATAGTTCTATAAAACAAACATTATTATTATAAAGAATATAGAATAAATTTTTCTAAAACTCGTATTGAGCTTGTCGGAGAACGACCCACGATAAAAATGTGGCTTAATTCTTATTCCTTTTTTTGTCAGAAAAGCATAGTCTCTAATCATATATAATAATTCTACCAGAGAGAATTGAATTAATGCAATTTCTTATACTTTTCCGTAGAAGTACCTAAGGAGAATTCACCTATAGCCCCTCTCAGCAAAGTCTGAGAACATAGTCCAAAGGAACAAAACTCTTAAAAATCTCATTCTTACAATTGAGTGTGATTATTGAACTCTACTTCATGTTATATTCAAGTTTAATATAAAATATTTCTCTTAACCATCCTCACATCTTATGGGTAAAATCGACACTCGAGGAGGATGGACTGTGTTTATCAGGTGGCCTCTCTTAACCATGGCACAACATCAAAAACAAATGCCTAAGTTTGCAAAGTAAGGGACTATGGAGTTAAGTTTGAACTTTCAGCTAGTTTGGTAAGCTTTATCACATATAAGATGTCTCCCCTAATGGTGCCTTTTTAAAGTACTTTGGCAAGAGGTGTAGGTACATGGAAAAGGAGAAACCATTTTAACTAGTTCTCAAAATCATTTTCCTGATTAACTTAGGTATTCTTCCTAATCAGTTTTTGTCGTATGAAATTGAAAATAAGTCAACAGAGCCTTTTGGGTTATAACTTGTTATGATCTCAGTTGACGGATTATTATGAATTTCATTTAGCGTAAGAAGAAAAAACCTGTAATGTGGCTAGTGTGATGTCAACAGACAATCTTGAGGCCAGTGTCCCCTCTCCCACCTCGTCTGTTACAGTGGTGATTGGGGTATTTGTTCAAGGTTATATGTGACTTGATTACTCACTCCAAAAATTACTTATTGGACTTAATTAAGTCTCTCAGTTTGGGAGGGTTACTCCTTTATAGAGTATCATATTACTAAGGTTTTTTGATAGCCAGAGGGATGTAGGAAATTTGAACACTAACACTTTACTTCTAAAATTTTGAATCTCTCTTTCTTGTAGGCTATAGAAAAACATCTTATTAAGAAGTCCCGTGGAGGTCTTACCTTTATTGGAGAATGGAAAAATGGACACTTGGAAAAGAAGATGGGGCATTTGGCCTGCTTTGCTGGGGGAATGTTTGCACTAGGAGCAGATGGTTCCAGAATGGATAAAGCTGGTCACTATTTAGAGCTAGGGGCGGAAATTGCACATACATGTCATGAGTCCTATGACAGAACTGGTAAGAAGATTAATCATGCTAATTACATAGTCCAAAATAACCTCTAAGTTAAAAACGTGTCCAGGAATTAGAAGGAAAATATATAGACATTTTTCACTTCAAAATAGTGTAACAGTAAATCATTTTCTCAAGATTTTGAATTTTAATTCTGGAAGTGTGTTCCTGCATCATTTTTAAAATTATTATTCTGAATGCTGCTACTGTTTGTTAATAAAGATGTTGAAGAAATTGTTTTAAAGAAAAGGGCATTTGGAGATGTATGGGATAATATTATTTTAATATAGTAAGAATCCATTTTAGCTGTTCATTTCAGCTTCTATAAAACCAGTTACTTGAACACACAATTGACTGATTCAAGTTACATACCTTGCCTATCCTCTTATGAAAATAAGAACAACCAAAAGACAGCAGTGGTTGCATTGAATGTGTAATTGGTGTAGGGAATTAGTAGTTTGCCTCTTAGTCGATTCACCAGTAATTTTTGAGTTGTTCGTGCATTTAGCTGAAGAGATCCTCTGACATTGCTTTAGGGAAGTGTATAACATGTCTGGGCTTCAGTGTCCTTACTTGGGAAATAAGATGATTCTCAATGGTGACAAATATTGGTTCTTGGGGGTGAAAAAAAAATCTTTTTTATGTATAAAGCCTAGATATACATACAGTCATAGGTAGATTAACAATATATATTTATTATTAAAATTTCATGAAGAGAGAAGGCACTTAGGTTTAAAAAAAAAAAGCCTGTAAACAGGGTTGAGAAACACTGGACTAGACCTTCAAAGGTTTTCTCTGGCTTTAAAAATGTATGTTTCTATATGAAATAATGGATAATGAGTTAATGAAAGACTGAAAACTAGTAATTTCTATTTGTGATTTCAGAAATTGAATTGTTGCTTTTATTAAATAACTGAATTTCTGTTTGGGGGTTAATTTACCATTAAGTACCATGACACAAATACGATTGGCTTAAAATTTATTCTAGTTCATAAATCTGTCAAGTTATTTTAATGTAATAAGGAATTAAACTTATGGTGAAATTGATCCTTCAGTTCCCTCAGTAACTAAACCAAGGATCCCATTTCTTGACAAAATATAACTAGGTCCAAAGGACATTGAAGTAGATGTTATTTTCGGGTGTTTTAAGTGTTGGCTGTGTGTGGGTGTGTGTATATATATATTTACGTATAAATAACTATAAAGTCAGTGATCTGAGTTACAGATAGAAGCTCAATTATATCATGTTGAGGATATTAAAATAGAGCTAAAATCAGTAAAACATTTGAGGACCAGAATGGATTTTCAGTGTCTGTTAGGACCCATGATGAGACTTGTTGTTATGTAGGTTTTGACCACAAATCAAATCCTAGATCTAAAATAGTAGAATTTCATACAACAGACATATTAAAAATTGTTATACCATAGTTATTATATTAATCATTCACTGTATTAAACATAGAGTACCTATTATGTGCCAAGCATTATGCCAGATGCTTACAAGTTAAAGTGTGAACAAGCTGCATCCCCTGCCTTTGAGACGTTCATAGAATACCAGGGTTACGAAAGGATTTCCTATATTATATTTCTGACTTCCACATTTCATAATGACATTGCTGATGCTTATATGAAACTGTGATATCATGAAAAGAACATTTGAACTAGAATTCAAATATCCCATGTTTTACTGTTTGTTATCTGTGAGCCTTAGGCAAATCATTTAACCTTCCTAAGCCTCAGTTGCTCCATCTGCAAAAAGTTGACATAAACAATACCTACCTTGTCTTCCTCAGCATGTGGTTGTGAGTAAAATGAAATTTTAAAAAATGCAGTCTATGGTTGTTGCTGTCATGCTTGTTCTAATTGTCATTCTCACATTGCAAGTCGATGAACCTGTGACGCTCTTTGCCCTGGTATTCCCGAAAAGATTACTATTTGATTTGTGTCCTATATTTTCAAGTCTTTCGCTGTTTTTACTTATATTTAATCTCAGCTTAGATCCTTTTATTAAAAAGTACAATCCTAGGGGGGCTGGCCCCGTGGCCGAGTGGTTAAGTTCGCGCGCTCCGCTGCAGGCGGCCCAGTGTTTCGTTAGTTCGAATCCTGGGCGCGGACATGGCACTGCTCATCAGACCACGCTGAGGCAGCGTCCCACATGCCACAACTAGAAGAACCCACAACGAAGAGTACACGACTATGTACCGGGGGGGCTTTGGGGAGAAAAAGGAAAAAATAAAAAAATCTAAAAAAAAAGAAAAAAAAGTACAATCCTAGTTTTGCTGACTTCCCTCCAGGTTATCACGTCCTTTGCTGTATTTTCTTATAGCCGTACTATAATTTTTGGCTACTTCATTTAAAAATATCCATCTACTTCTTAGCAGTTATTCCAGCTAAATTCATATAATTACTGCCTTGGAATTTCACTTTCATTTGTTGTTGGAGGTAGAGGTGATCTTCATATATTCCGTCTTACTGAAGAGCATGGTCTGCTGCTTAATATTTAGCTGGGTTTGTAGGAAGCAGTGCTGAATCTGTTCATGAAACTGAGCAGTAACTTAGTGGTAGTTTCAAATGTTATTATCTCTATAAGGGAAGCTAGAGTGATACATTATTTTAGTTTATTCTGAAGTATGGTACAGAATTGGTGCCAAACCAGATCTTAGATTTCCAAAATACAGTACTTTCTTTTTCTGGGTTTCTGGATTAAAAAAAAAAAAATTTGCTGAACATCACTAAAATAAAGACTGCTCTGTAATCTAACTTGCTTCGTGTTGAAATTAGGTAAAGCCTTCCCTAGACTGTGCGCTGTCATGTTGCAGGGTAAAAATTAATCTTTTTAGATACATGTAACATATCTGTCTGACAAAAAAAAATCCACTGACCATGGAGTATTGGATATGTTTTAAGCATTTCTACAACTATTTTTTTTTAAAGGAAGTTAATAGGAAGGAAGGATACAGGAAAATAGTTTAAGATCTCCCCTTACTATTATCCCATTCAAACTATAGTCAGATTGCTGTCCCAGAATATTCCTTATGCTTTTTATCTTCTGTTGAATTTCTTTTATTGACTTGGGTGTACTTATTTTTTCATCTTTACAGGTTCTACTGGTCTTAGAGGACTAATTGCATTTCCCCATAACTTTACAAACTAATCTGTCCCTTCTTTAAACTTGCCTTTTATTGTCTTACTACTGACCTTTATCACGTTTGCTATTTTACTATAATTTTTTATTTAGGCATGTTTCTTTTCTTACCTACATTATATGATTTTTGTATCCACTAGAGTTTTTTTTACCTAGGTACTAAATTACTTATGGTTTTGATTCAGTTTTTACTTTTTGGGTTGGTTATTTTCCTTTTAGAAATGAAATACCAAATGTAAATGGGAACTTTAAGATAGGGAATAGAAATTAAGTGCAAGGTAGAGTGTACTGAAACTATTTTTTACAATGTATGTTAAACAAAAGAGCACCCAAGAAATAATGCCCTCAGAAACATGAAACCAATAATTTGGCCAAAATAATGGATGTGATATGTATATAATTTAGACATGTACATTTTTACTCACCAGCTCCTCACAGGACAAATATGTTATCTTACTAGTATGTTTATTTTGTGAAGTTATGAATGATCAGTAAGCGAAATAGAGTTTTTAGTAAGAAGTTTAAAATATTAGTTTCCTGCAGCCAATTTCTATTTCAGTTCAGGCGATGTTATCATTATAATTACAGAAGTTATTATCTAATTTAAAGTTAGCCTTAAGATTAACATTTGATCATTCCTTGTGATCACTTCTTAGCACTCATAGTCTTTGAGAAAGGAAAAATATAAGAAATCTCGACAAAATGACTTGCCTTACTTTTTTATTGGATTACCGTCATCTCAGTGTTTATGATGCTTGACTTTTATCATCATTTTGAAAGCGTTTATTAAATACCAGATAATATTTGATTGTGTGTCAGACCTTGTTGGTAAGCTGGATGAAAGTTTTCTTACAAAATAGTGATAATTTGTTGGCTATTCCTAACCTCAGATCCCATTGAGGAGCTGGTCAAAGCTTTATATGTACGCATAAAGTTTTGCATACAGTTTCAGAGGCTTCTGGGACCCACACTGTCTCCCTCTTCCAAAGCCTACCTGAGAGTTCGTGAGCCTCAGGTTAAAACACCTACTTGAGTTCTGCTTTAGTTCAACAAGACTTAGCAGCAAACAAGCTGTGGTTATTAACTCTTCTGGGTCACATGTTTCACTTTTTTAATAGAATTATCTACCATCACTATTTATTTTTGGTTTTGTGTTTTTTCTTGGGGGTGAGTGGTGGTAAAAAAAAAGGCTTTGTTTGCATTTCCTTTGAATTGTGATTATTTGGAGCTTACATTGTCACCCTTATAATACTGAAATTTAGCCACAGAAACACATGTCATGCCAACAACTATGGCATGATTTTATTTCTGGTCCACCAGCATTATAGTTCTGGGCTACCTTTTCTTTTATGAGAAAATATAAAGGTGTCCAGCATTTCTTGAAAGAAGTGAGAGACCTTGAAACTGTTTGCCAGAGTACAACTTAGTTAAAAAAAGAAAGATGGCAGCAGAGAGTGGTAGTTGTGTGTGACTTTAACATCCCAGTGGAAGATGACTTTATATTTCTCAGGTTTAGGGTACTGGCTGTGTTTAGAAAGAGGTCCTTAAAAAGTCTTTCATGTAGTGCTATATTCCAGCCTGAATGGAAATCATATCATGCAAGGAGTAATATGTAATGTTGAAATATATGTGTAATGGCCATGTTTTCTTCAAACTGATAAATGGGAAAATTGCTGACGAAATTCTTGGTGACTGGCAATTTGAACCTCTTCCTTGCTATATATGCAGAGACTGTAGGAGAAGAGAGTTTGTTTTTAAAACTGGTTTAAGTTTTAAAATATATTATTTCTTGAATACTATAGCATACTTTATGTAATCTACAGCTAAATCTAATTCAAGATCTTAGCTCTAAAATGTTTTCTTATATGTGTGTATTATATTAAAGAAACTTTAAAATAGTCTTGGATTTTTAAAAAATAATTCTGCACAGTGCAATTATCTGTCTCATTTTATTTTGGACCAAAATGGAATATGTAATGTGCTTATGTCTAGCTTGCATTTGTTTCCAAAGGATTGCTAGATTTTTGTTGGTATGGTTAGATTTAGCAGTATCTTGAAGTACATTATTTATGAGAAATATTTCATATCAGAATAATAGGAATATTTATGTCTGTTAAGCTGCTAGAAAACCAAAGGTGGATCTCTGAAAGTCACTGGTTTTCCAAAACAGCAACAATAAAAATACAACAAACAACAAAAGTAACTTTACTTCTTCCTCAGTCCTTTCTGGGAAGAGAAAAGCTCCGGCAGACAGACCCAAATGGTTTATTGTGCTCATTTGTTTCTTTTGTCGTGTTACAGCATTAAAGCTAGGTCCTGAATCATTCAAGTTTGATGGTGCAGTAGAGGCTGTGGCAGTCCGGCAAGCGGAAAAGTATTACATCCTCCGTCCAGAAGTAATTGAAACTTATTGGTACTTATGGCGATTCACGCACGATCCAAGATACAGGCGGTGGGGCTGGGAAGCCGCATTGGTAAATAAGCCAATATTTCACTTGCCGTGAGAGTGTAAATCGAGCCTTCCTGTAGTGCTGTGTGTCCTCATCCGTGTTCCCTCACATTCAGTTACTGTAGGGTACTTCCATTATCTGGTGGAAAACTCTGTTACTCAGTTAATTTAAGATTCTGAAGGAGTAGAAGTAAATCTTAGAATCCAGTTTAGTTCTCTATTAGAACTATTTTTCCACTAGTGTTCACTCATTATTCTCATTGAATAACTATAAAGAGTCATTTAAAAGGCAGTTTTTCACTATGATTATAAAATTTCTATACTTGCCTATTAATGCTTAACCTCTGGAAAAAAAAAAATCATTGTAAAACTTCCCAGAATCACAGCCTTAGTGGCTTACCCCAGGGGATCACCATAAGAAGGATGAGTGAATTGCTAAAATCTTTCTAGATTGGAACAATGTATCTGTATATACACACATACACACACACACACACACATACTGTATATAATATATGTTTGAAATGAGGTATTTTTAATGGTTGATAAGTAAAGGAAGCAAGTGGTTTACTCTTAGAGTACTAGCCTTGGCTGTCAGTACCTGGGAAGGAAGAAAATCATCAGTCTTTTCATGAAATTATAGCTTATTCCCAGGAATAAGAGGGTGTTTTAGTCTTTGAGATATACTAATTACGATAAATAGTACTAATTATGATGGATATTCATATTCAAATTGTTTAACTTAAGCTTGCAGTCCAGATAGAATGAGGACATTCTAGGTGAGATAAGTAGTGTTAGTAAATTGCTCAGACGGGAATGTGCAAGATATGTTTTAGGGCAGAATGTAGTCCAATTTATATAAAAAGAAGGTTTCACAGTGGCAACCAGAGGAAGAGAAGTTTGGAGCCATTATGTAGATGACTTTACATGCCAGATCAAAGGGTGTATACTCAATGCTTCAGGAACAACACACAGACACACACTTCTGTCAGTTACTGCATAAGTGTTTCTCGTATCGGGGAGGGGGTAGAAAGTCATTTTCCTATCTAAAAAGCCTGTCAGATTGTCTTTTTCGTCACCATCTCCTACCCACCAAAGCTCCCTAACTTTTAGAATCCAGTACAGGACCTTTAGTAAAAGGTTTTTCAAAGGGGAAGAATCTACTGAAGGCTTTTTAGTGGGGAGTAACAAACAGAAGGATCTCATTGTAATCTGTAAGTTGGTGGGTTGTGGAGACCACTGCAATAATCCAGGATAATATGATAAAGACGAGCTAAGCTGAGGACACTTATGTGTCATTTGTCATTCAGACCTAGATAGTGCTTATGGAGTTCAGCAGTAAGAGAAGATAAATGGAAGCAAGGTGGTTACATGGAACAGGAAGAGGTGCTGCATTTATTGATGCTGCTTTTGCCTGGTCACTTGAGTCCAGATTTGGGAACACAGCCACTAGTAAAACTCTCCATGCAGGAGGGTCCTGCGCAGTTGAGAAGATAGCCAAACTGTTGCCACAATGGTTCGGGAAAAGGACACACACCCTTCTGTTGGTAGCAGTGGCTTACTAATGCTTATGCAAATCAAGCAATATTTTATGTAGGGGAAATAGATAAGTAAAGAATTCCTGCAATGAATGACTTGAATGTCCCCTAATATTTAATGGTTCTTATTTAGAGGAATAAGGGAGATATATGTGAATCATGTGAGGCAGGGAGGTTGAGGGGAGGTGGCAGAAGCATGTTCTCTCATTGAGAAACACTATAGAATAATTTATCCTTTTCCTAAGATCCTTTTCTCCTGTGTACCTTCTTAAAGTATCGCCCTACTCTTATCTATTAAAAAGATGTTTGACAGCTCAAACTTTAACCCATATCTGTCCAAATTTGAAGTATAGGAGTTAGAATCTTCCTTCTATAGCCTAAAGGGACACATGTTAATTATAAAGAACAAGAACTGAAATAGTTATGCTTTACATTGAAGTTTCAAAAGTATGCCATGCTGAGAAAAATGGGGATGGAGACAAAAGAGGAGAATTCACATCTTAAATAGAATTTGCATTTTTGCCCACTGCTGGCCTAACTTGTAGGGTGTGAAGAAAGTAAATGGAAGACAAGCTAAGACAAAATAGAGGTATCTCCTGTCTTCTGTAGCTTCAGCTATTCCATTTACATCTATAAACTCCCAAACTTGAGTATATCATGCATGAAAACTTGCCTTCAAATAACGACTCTAAGTGGCTTAAAGATTAGTCATGGCTTGATGGTTCTATGGTGGTCAAGACGCATGATCATTGTGAACAATACAGTGTTCCAAAACTCTTGTACTCAAAATACGTTTAAACTATTTAGGTAGAGAAAAGGACCAAACCCTTTGGTAAGGAGACATTAAAACCCAGCTGTAATCAAAATGGAACAATATGAAAATGAACAGTTTGATTAAATAAACATTTTCAGTGTTAATTAGCTTTTCATTAGTAAGGAAGAAGACCAGAAGAATATGAAAAATACCAAGACTAGGAGCGACACGCCGCTGCGGTGACGGTTGGTTAAGTCACTGTCCCGGCGCTCAGTGTCCGGGGTCAGGCAGAGCAGAGAAAGAGAAGAACCACGATGCTTTCAGCTCTTTGTAAATGGCTTAATTCTGGAGCTGGATAAACCTGCATAAGCAGGTTATTGGGTTGCTTTGAATTAAAAACAGGGTTTTGAATAGATTCCATTTAATTCAGTGTACTTTATTTTGTACATATTCAAAAATTGAGAAAATATAAATTAATGTTAGCTCCCAATCAGGCAGTAGAGCACAGTAGTTAATAATAGTGTGGAGCAAATTACTCTTTGCCTCAGTTTTCCTGTATGAAAAGTAGAGCTATTAAGACAGCCTCATAAGGTTGTTGGAAATTTAAATGTTAATGCATATAAAGTTCTTAGAAGAGCCTTTAGCCCATAGTAAACACTTTATAATTGTTAGCTCTTAGTATTGTACCTATAATGCCTAACTCCTAGGGTTATGATAATACAAAGTCTGGCATATAGTCTGTTTGCAGTAAATATTGTCTCATTGCTATTACTATGGAGAGCTCCTACATAATACTTTTTAGCGTGTTTTGGATTATTGTTTTTCCTTGGAAGTAATAAAATTGCATTTAAAAATTTTAATTCAAACTGACCTCTCTCTTGATTTGTCAGAATTAAGGAGGCTTCACTGTGCCAGACAGGTCTCTAGTTCAGTGTGAACAGCCTAAATTTGACTCCTAAGTTAGGAAAATATAGAATGTCTTAAAAAGATTAAAGAGGTTTGGAGAGGGAGAAATTCCGCAGGAAGCAGGATACTTCAGTTAATTTTTCCAGTGTAAGAATGTTTCGATTTGATGATAAATCTTATTCTTAAACTGTCAAATTCTCATATGGATCTCTGTGAACTTTTGACTTTGGTTCCTTAACTTGTCCTTTAAAACTTGAAATTCTATGGAATGATTCTTTTATCTGATCTCCTTCACAGGCTATTGAAAAGTATTGCCGAGTCAGTGGTGGGTTTTCTGGGGTGAAGGATGTATATTCCTCTACTCCTACACATGATGATGTACAGCAGAGCTTCTTTCTTGCTGAGACATTAAAGTAAGTAGATGCCTTTTAGAAATGTTTTATCGTAGGCTGGTTTTGCTATAT
This sequence comes from Equus asinus, assembly GCF_041296235.1. Classification (NCBI taxonomy): domain Eukaryota; kingdom Metazoa; phylum Chordata; class Mammalia; order Perissodactyla; family Equidae; genus Equus; species Equus asinus. The sequence continues at coordinate 48,981,731 of NC_091805.1, forward strand.
GGTCACTATATGATGAATAATGTCTATGTGATATGTTATACTAAGTTTTATTACAAATATCTTTTTATGTAATTGGGTCTTAAATTTTTAGCTGCATCTCAAGAAGAGTGACTTAGACTGTGAGGTAGAAATTTTGTCAAATAAGAGTGTAGTAGCTTTATTTTGTCCCTAGTTCTTTAGTGTGCAGTGAAATCACCTGGAAAGCTGCTTAAAACACAGATAACTGGGCCATACCCACAGTTTCTGATTCAGTAAGTAGATCTAGGGTGGAACCTAAGAATTTTTATTTCTGACAAACTCCCAGGTGATGCTGACGATGCTGGTCCTGGGACCACACTTGAACTGCCTGCTCTAGCTAATGAAGTGTTAATAAATAATCATGGAGTTTTGATGGTACTAGAGGGTATATGACCATAGTCACCCATCCTCCCAGTGAGGTTCCTGTGAAGATACGCATAAAGGCAACAATGGAAAAGAAAAAAAGACAACTCTATTATTTGGGCTTATACTCAAAACCCCAGGCAGAGCTCTCTATAAATATGTCCACTTCCCTAAAGACCTACAAAGTAAATATCTCTTGATACCTTGTCTTAAATTTTATCTTTCTATTTTCTGTCTCTCTGTACCTGAATGCATCATAAAGGGTCACTTCATTTGTTCAAAAAAATGTTTATTTACAGACATTGTTCAGGTTACTTGGGGATATATCAGTAAACAAAAAGAAAAGAAATTCCTGGGGCTGGCCCAGTGGTGCAGCGGTTAAGTTCGCACATTCTGCTTCAGTGGCCTGGGGTTCGCCAGTTCAGGTCCCAGGTGTGGACCTAACACACCACTTCTCAAGCCATGCTGTGGCAGGCGTCCCACATAGAAAGTAGAGGAAGATGGACATGGATGTTAGCTCAGCGTCAGTCTTCCTCAGCAAAAAGAGGAGGGTGGCAGCAGATGTTAGCTCAGGGCTAATCTTCCTCAAAAAAAAGGAAATTCCTACCTTCTGGAGTTTACATTCTAGCATACTTCTAGCTTACATTCTGGTATATTACAATTGAAATGTACATGTCTCAAACTAAGTTTCTTATCCTAAATGGCAATCTTTATCCACTTTTTCTTTTATTACCCCTAGTACTCCTATTTTCCCATCTTTTGAACTTGTGTATTGTAGAGTTATTTCTTTGTTCTCCTTCTAATATATCAGTAAGTCTTTATGATTCTTGTTAGGTTGTTTCTTTGTTTTGCTGTCTCCCCATGTGTATCTACAATTGACCCTAACCTCGACTCTCATTACTGCTGAGATGGTTCAGAACATCTGCTCAGTAGTCAGTTCTCTACCTCCAGTCACTGCTTGTTTTGATTTATCCTGTGTCATTATGCTTGAGATTGGGTGAGAGAGTTGAAAGACCCCTGGACCGGAAGATAAAACCATAGGACCTTTAATTGTGCACCTGCTACAACCTAAGTGAACGAACATGACAAAATAAAATTTCTTTGCTTTCAGTTTTCATATCTGTAAACTGGAATTTGACCCAAATTATGTAAGCTCTCTTACTTTTTTTAAATCCAGAAAAATTTTAGGAAGAGTACAATGAATATTTGTGTATCCTTCACCTAGATTTACCTGTATTGTTAATTTTTGCCACATTCCCCCACCCCATGTATATGTACGTATGTGTTCACTCACACACACATAGTTTATTTATTTATTTATGTGTGTATTTACTCATTCTATAATTTGAAAGGTACTCACCAACATTCTGGTACTTATGCTAGAGTTTTCAGGCAAAGGGTATAATCCTACATAATCACAATTCAATTATCATGCTTGGGAAACTTAACATTCGTACAATACTGTGGTTTAATGTGTAGTTCATTTTCAAATTCTAGTGTATTTTGTAACTATTTTTTTTAACTCCAATCTAGGATCCAATAAAGGATCATTTGTTGCATTTGGTTGTCAGCCTAGGACAAAGTTTCCCTGTTTTTCTTTAGTCTTTTATGACATTGACATACATATTCAGGCTAATTGCTTTGAAGAATGTCCCTCAATTTAGATATTTGTAATTGTTTCCTCATGATGGGATTTAGGTTAAACATTTTTAGCATGACTATTATATAGATGATGTGTCCTCATTGCATTCTACAAAGAGGTACATGATAACATTTTAGCCCATTATTGGTGATTTTAAGTTTGATCATAAGGTTAGATTTGATTATAAAGTTGCGTAAAGAAGTTTTTTTCTTTTCGTAATTAACAAGTGATCTGTGGAGTGATAACTTTGAGACTGTGTGAATATCCTTTTTCCAACAGTCTTTCACCCAGTGTTGTTAGGATTTTTCCTGAATCAAATATTACTATAGGAGCAGTAAAATGCTAATTTTGAGCCCTCTTCTAGTCTTAAAAAGAAATTACTTGATTTCCAACATTCGTATACTGTTTTCTTCATGTCACTCTCTTCATGTGCAAAAGCTACAGTGGTTCATTCATCTCTAGCTTCATTTCTCATTTCTTTTACTTATAGATTCAATCCTTAAACCAAGCTAATCTGTATTCAAATATTCATATATATCTCTCTAAATTTGTTCCTTTGCATTTCATTGTCTATTTCGTATTTTATTGGCTCTGTCAGGAATGCCTTTATATCAATTAATGCCCCTCTCTTGTTTCTAAATTCTGTTCAAATCTCACCTCTAGCAAATTGACTTTCACAGTTAATTCTCAAATGCCTCATCAGTACAGACCTTGAGCACTTTAGCATTTGGGATAGGACTGCAAATGTGGGCCATGCTGCCTTTCCCGTTCCAGTATGTATGTGGAAAATCACCAGTTGACCTTGGTACTTCTCTTTCCAAGTTCAGGAAGACTCCTTCTTAACACGGTACTCTGGGTAACTGGTTATATTTTTATATATGTAGTTGCTACATTACTCATTCCCAGAAAAATACGTATAGGTTTAGATCAATAAAAGTGGAAAAGGTCAAACAAGAAGAATCATACAGACAATTATAGCAAAACCTAGGCTAAGAAAATTATCACAGTTGAGCACTACATTCAGCACTGAGCTTGCTGGCAGCTAAAGCAAAATGGAAGCATCCTGCTCAGTGTCATTCTCATCTTTGTGAGTTGGAAGAACATATTACTTTGACAGATGAGACAAGTTTTTTCTTACTGCTAAATTATAAGATGACTTAATTTGATAGTTCATTATTTTTTAAAAAATTGAACTATTAGGTGAACCATGTAAAATTGCCCTTTTTAAAAGTCAAAAACAGTTGAATACTGGCAATTTCATATGGTTCAACCCAATAGATAATATCTTCAAACGGTGATGTTGTTGAAGATACAAGAACACTCTTAATGTGACTTCTCTTTATAAAAACTGATGTCATAATATTAAAGTGCAATTGAATCGAGAAATTTCTCTGAAGACTAATGTAGTTGTAGGCTTATATTTTCCTTATTATTAAGATAGAGCTTAAAAGGCTGTAGAGGAATGAAGATTAGCATGACTCCATAGATGTTTCTCAAATATCAGTTAATTTAAATAGGCTTTTGTCAGAAACTGAGTAACTGTTAATTTAAGATTGTATAGTCTATCAAGTGGTTGAAATTTATCACGAATTCATTAAAGGGCAACAATCCATGTGTTTTAGCTGCCAGAGATGGCAGCTGATGGGCCCGGCAGTGGGAAAGTTAAATGAAAAAGCCTGTGTTCCTGACCTAAGTTGAGGACCATTTTACCTTTTACATATTGTCACGGATGCTCTACTATAGATATGCTGTAACTATAGCTATAGATAAACATTTTTCTCCAGAAGACAGGGTGCTATGTCCTCTGTTTCTTTTGTTTCCCTCAATAGTCCCAAATTCATTTATTCATTCAGCATATAAACTGATGCCACAACAAAAACTATGTGATGAGGAAGGTCAGAGATAGATTCCTTCAAAGCCTGTTCCCTTAAAACTCTTACACTCTAATAGAGGAAATAAAACACATGCAGATTTGTGAGAAATGTTAAATATGTTAAGTGCATAGGAGAAATGTTAAGAAAGTGCAGAAGTCTTTTAGAGGAGGAAGAGTGTACTTAACCTGGAAAGCATAAAGGAAGACTTCATGGAAGTGGCAACATTTAAACCAGACTTGAAGGCAGCAAGATGGGTATAATAGGATGAATTAGCATTCAGGGGAGTAGCTATGAGGCAGGCCATGGAATATTAAGAATGAGGTAAGAGAGCTCTAAGGGTGAGATTGACAAGCCCTAGTGTCTTATCAGATATAGGAAGATGCAGTAAGAAGAGTCAGAGTTAATATTAAAGTTTCCAGTATGGGTAACTGTAAGGATTATGACACTGTTTCAAGAACAAATAGATTTTCCGAAAAGATAATGAGTTACTTTTGACATATATTCCCAAGAGGCATTTACAAATATAGATCTGGACCTCAAAAGGTAAGTTGAGAAAGATTTTGAGGATGAAGAGAAAAGAAGACATACATCTGATCCTTTGATCCTTTGAAGATGCCTACATCTAACAAATGAGAGGGAGTTCCCGTTTAGCTTGGTAGGATGAACACTTGAATTTATCCTCCACTCTCTTGAAAGCCATTAAAATGACTGTAGAGGACTAAGAAGGTATAAAGGACAAGGACAAAAAGAATGAGAAGGAAATCAACAGCAGACAAGAGATGTCAGCAAAGTTTTAGAAGATGGAAAACAGAGAAAGCTAAGTACTTGGATCCAGAGAAGTTAATTTAAAACAAGCTGATAAATACATCAGAACCTTGGAAAGACTCAAGACTAGGGTGCAGGATAGAATGGAAAACTGTAGAATTTTTTTTTAAGTTTATGTAAGGAGTAGTTAGACCCCAAATCCACCCCTGCCTCATTCCTACCGTGAAAGAAACTAGAGATTTCCTGTCTGAAGAGGTTGAATCATGGAAGCTCTGGACTTAGGGATACCAGGCACAGCTGAAAGTAGGCAGGAGATTGGAGGGTTCCTTTCTGGGAAAATTGATTAGCCTACAAGAAAAAAAAACTAGAGATACTGATACATCAGTTTCCCTCAACAAAATGGACATGTCCTCACCCATCCCCCAATGGTGAAGCCACCAGTAAATGGCAACACACCTCCTGTTTCCAGTAAGCATTATATTGCCTCAATATGAATAGACAGTATTGACTTAGAAATATTTATCTAGCTATAGACATTAAAATATGTGCATGTTTGTTATACCTTGAGTTTTTAAAGTTTATTTAAAAAATAAAATATGAATACAACAAGGTAATTCAAGAAAATATCCTAGAACTGAAGGACATGAGTTTCTAAATTGAAAGAAGCCATCAAGATCCCAGCACAGTGGATAAAAATAGGCCCATGCCAAGGCACAGTGCCGTGGGATTTCAGAACCCTTGCGGTAAAGGAAAGATCACAGTTTCCAAAGAGAGGAGGAATAAAAGTCTTGAAAAAATGATCTGGGATCAGAATGGCTTCAGACTTCTGAAGACAACAGTGCAAGCTAGAAGGCAGTGGAGCAGTTCGTTCAAAATTATGGGAGAAAATTAATTTCAGTTTGAATTCTAAGTTTTTAGCCATGCAAGGTCTCAGAAATCTACTTCTAGATACTCTTTCTCAGTATCGTTGTGGAGGATGTGCTCCATCAAGACTGAGTATAAACCAAAAGGAAGACGGGGAATGTAGGCGACCAGCGAAGGGAAGGTTAAAAGGGTCATCAGTCCGCATTGGATGGGGCAGAAAGCTCTGGAGAGATTTTTTCAAGATTAAATTTATAGAGGGTTTATATCTAAGTATTTGAGAGGAGATTTAGACAATTGAAGATTTTAATGTGTTATTAGTAATAAATACAAGTCAGTCTGCTCTTTAGGTGAGGGAAGGAGTTATGTAAGAAAGAAAAAGCTAGGGAGAGCTTTCGGCTAACATGAAATTGTTTAACTTGAAGACTTTTGTTTGGAGTCTGGATTGTTTTACAGAAATAGGTAAATAATACCACTCTGCCACATTTCTCCAATTGCAATAAAGAGAAATCTGTTCACTGATAATGGCTTTGTTCCCTCCAAGAATTGTTTTTTCATTGATTTTAGTGAAATAGCAGTTCATCAAAAGCCCCTTAAGCTGAAAGAATGCCAAGGGCCATTGCAAGTGAAACACCAAGACTTCCTGGAGCCGGTTTCTAGCAGCAATCCTTGAATTGTTAAATGAATACCTCCCATTTGGATTCTCTATAGTTCTATACCTGGTACCATTTACTGTCATAAATCAATTCCTCTTCACAAAAAATTTGAAGGAGGAGTGTATTATTTTATATCTGTACCTTAGTATCTGCATTTATTAACCTAGGTCTAATTAGGCTTTCATCAAATCTCAGCTCGATTCTGTTGCATCTTTATTTGAAGGTCTCATAAATTGAAAAAAGTGTACCTGTTGAGGATACATTTCAATCACTTTTTCTGAGTTGATATATATCAGGCATTAAATGGCTAAGAGAAATCACAGGTTAATTGGAAACATAGTCTTGTTAATAAATTTGTTGTTGAAAGAAAGAGAAATATGATAAAATAAGTTTACCATCACAGTGTGTCTGCCTTCATTGGTATCAAAATCTTTGGGGCAGAAATTATGTTTTGTGTATGTATCTCTGTGTGTATGTATCTGTCTGTCTATGTATTTTGCTTATGTACCTTTTTTCTCTTCCTCTCTCTTAGAATTCAAACTTTGAATATAAATGGCAAAATTCTGGAAAACTATATAAGAATATATCAGGAATCTTAAATAGTCAAAGCTATGGAAAAAGGTTTAAGGATGTTTATTACTGTTATAAAAATTGAGTTATCATATGTTCGATAATAATTGAATGGCTAAATAAATTATGGCACATCCAAAATGGATATTATGGAGCCAATAGCAATTATAGACTCTTCATAGTATAAATACTAAGTAGGCTATTAAATGCACATATACATATGTATATATAAAATATATAGATGAATATCTTAATATATATTTCAACAACATCAGAATGTGTACTGTGGTTTAGCCTAATTGATGTTATTTTTAAAAAGTACTTCTCTACTTTTTGCTTTTGTAGTCGGAAAAAGTATTTTTTTAATAAATAAAACTGCAACTGTATTTTCCTGCCTCAAATTCAGTTGCTGTCTTTGTGCCAGGATCAAAAGCAATTTTTTGAGATGCAGAAAATTTAGAGGTCACTCAGTTCAACAAACACCGCCACAACCCATCCCTCCCTCCTACAGACAGACATTCCCAAAGTTAAAAGTCTCTTTACAACAGACAGAATGTTTTTGTCATAAAGTCTGTGGTTAATCTCTTCAGTTGATAGGGAGCTTACTGCCTCATAAGGTCAACCCATTTCATTGTTCCAAAGCTGTTATTATTAGAAGGATCTTTCTTATGTTAAAATCTGCTTCACTGTGAGTTTCATTCAGTGTTCCATGTTTTGTTCCTCAGAAATATAGTCTTCTGCATGAATGTTCACTAAAAATACTTGTTTTTACCAGGGTAAAGATTGCAAGTTTCTGTAGTGTTTCTTTGTATGGCGCCAGTCTGGTTTCCTTCTCTGGAGGTGACTCTGTGCTTCTCTAGACTGAACCCTGCCTTCGAGATATGGTTCAACAGTTGCAGAGTGCCAGCCCCCAGTTTGACCATCATCCTTTCATCAGTGCAGGATAATATTGTACTCTGTTTTCTGGTAACCCTGTCAATAGTCAACATAGCTTGAAATTTTGCTCTACGTCTTTTTTTTTTTTAACATGAACTGAGATAATTATTTTCTCTCATATTTGATACGATCAACTTTTCTGGAAGTTATTATATTTTATCTTTATTCTTTTTTTTTTAGGTTTAACACTGTTCTAATTTACTGAAATGTTTTGAACTCTCAAGTTTTTCATTTAGTGTGTTAGCTCTTCTAGCTTTGTGTCTCTCAACAGATTTAGTAAGCATGCGTTCTTTGTATATACCCAAGTTAATCAGATGATAAAGACTTCTAACCATATGTTTTTAACCAGTCCATATCCCAACTGTTCCCCTTAATAGCTATGTGACGTTGGACAAGTTAGTCTGTAAAAGAGGAATTAATAATAGTATCATTTCAAAGGGTTGTTATGGGGGTTAATATAGTGAAGCACTTAGAATTATATCTGGCACAAAATACAAGGTAGCAGGTGTAAAGTCACTTTGGGACAGTAGGCCTAGCAGTCAGGGAAAGAAGCTAGACATGGAGCAAAGGGCAACGAAGACAGACTGGAACTCACAAGGACATGCGGTCCCACATCTGTGTCTCACTGCCTCCAGCATTGATAAGCAGGTGATTTGCAGAAGGAGCTGGTACCTTTTGCCGTGGGGCTATCCATGCCTGGCCGGGAATTGGAGAAATTGATAAGAGCTCCAAAACGAGCTGCAGCAGCTGCCCCACACCTCCAAGGTGAGCTGGGCAACACCACCAGCACGCATAACTTTAACCGCGTGTGGCGACCTTACACTGCCCCCAGAAGCATGATGGCTGCTGCTGTACTTCTGCTTCCAAATGACACACGTATTTTTTTATAGCTAACTGTGACCCAGAACCGTACAGAGAAAGTAATTCTGACATATGTACTTCCAGCTTAGCTGTGCTGACAAATGCACTCCACCACAGGAGACAAGCCCTTCCAGATAATGAAAAATACTATAAGCTACTTTATATCATATAGTATAGAATATTTATGTATATGAGATCATTTAAAAACTATCATAAAGCTATAGTGATTAAAAGAGTTTAGTAGTGACACAAGAATAAATGGAACAGTGGAGCAGAGTAGAGTTCAGAAATAGGCCCCTTATATGTGCAAATTTCATCTTTGAAAAAAAGACGATTTGGACAAATCATTGAGGAAAAGTTAGGTAATTTAATAAATGATGTTAGAAAAATTATCTATTAGAAAAAAATAATAAAGCTGGATCCTTGCTAAATACCAAAACTGATCTTATATAGAACATAGCTGTAAATATAAAAAGTGAAATAAAATAAATATAAAAAATTGGAAGTTTTTTCCAACTCTGAGAGTGAAGATGGCATGACACAAAACCCAGAAACCATAGAAGAAATGATTACAAATTTTAACTACATAAAAATGGAAAACATCTGTAAGAAAAAAAAGAACATCATACAAAGTAAAAGACATATGACACGCTGGGAAACATATTTGCAATACATTTGATAGTTGATGGGTAAATTTTCTTAAAATTTGAAATTATTAAGAAAAAGTATTAAGTTAAAATAAGTAAAGGTATTTCACTGGAAAATACCATAAAAACATGAAAAATAAATGTTTGACCCACTCATAAAGAAATGAAATAAAATTAATAACCAGATATGTTTTACCATCAGATTCCTTAAGATTATAAAAGTTTGCATTCTGGTCTTGGCAAGGATGTAAGCGGTCACTTACAAACACTATAGTGAGAGTGTATATTGTTTGATGTGAGGGGTGGGATCTTTGGAAAAGAACCTATTGAAATATTAAGTACACATTAATTTTGCTCCAGTAGTCCTACCTCTAGAACTTATCCTACAGGTATACTCCTCAAGTGAAAAAGGTGGATAGGAAAGGATACTGTTCACTTCCAGATTGTTCAATATTCTTTACTCTTATGCTGATAATCAGATGTTGCATGTACTTTTCACTCACATCTCCTGCTAGACCACTTGCCCCATGCTCTTGATCCGTACCTTCCCACTGTGCATTTTCACTCATGTGTCTTTAACTGTTGTTGGCCTTTCTGCCTGGAATTCCTCATTCCTTTTTTATCCCTAACAAAATCCTATTTCCTTTTCAAGGCCTAGCTCAAATATCACTGTCTCTGTGAGTCCTCTCCAACGCTGAGACAGAGTTAATCCATCGCTAGGTATGCTTACAATACTTCCCTTGTCCTGATAGTCTGCGTGAAATATTAATATCCTCAGTCCTTAGTTCCATGTTTGGGTTAGAGTGTACACTCAACAAATGTTTGTTGAACTGTACAGAATTAACAGCCTAGCACTTGTCATATTAAAATTAGCTGTATAAACATCTATCTCCTCTATATTGTATAGCTCCTCAAAAATCAAGGCTAATGTGGTTGTTTTTAACAGAGCTTATTTTTTTAATTGTAAAAATAATGTATTGATATGGCAAAGTGATTTAAATATTATGGAACAGAAAAAATGAAAAATAAAAGTTTCTCTATACCCCACATCCAGTCTCACTTCCCAAAGACAACTATCTATTAATGTATACCCTTCTAGTGATGGCCTTTTATTTTTTCACCACAAATACCATCATATATACCTACTGTTCTGAAACTTGTATTTTTCATCTTACTCTTTATCCAGTAAAGATTTCCATATGGACACACATAAATCCAGTGAAGAATATATCATAATTTGTTTAATCAGTACCCTATTGTTAGATATGTAAGTTGGTCCTAATTTTTTGCTGTTATGAACAATGTTGCAGTGGATGCCCTTTTACATATATCTCTACTCCCTATGTGAATATAAATGTTGGTTAGATTCCTAGAAGAAAAATGACTGGATCAAAGGGCTTATGCATTTGAATTATGATAACTTTAGTTAAACAAAATAAGCCTGGAGAGCTAACTCTTCACAAAACTTCTCACAGAAAGAAAGCTCTGGAAGTTTAGGGGGGAAAAATATGTGTTTTAGAAAATTAATGGATTAGAAATGTTGGAATCAAAAGGGTATGCTGAGGGGCTGGCCTATGGCGCAGCAGTTAAGGTCGTGTGCTTGGCTTCAGTGGCCCGGGGTTCGCCAGTTCAGATCTTGGGCGCGGACATACGTACCACTTATCAAGCCATGCTGTGGCAGGTGTCCCACATATAAAATAGAGGAAGAGGCACAGATGTTAGATCAAGGGTAATCTTCCGCCAAAAAAAAAAGGGCATTCTGAGAAGTAAAGAGACCTTTAGGCAGTACTTGATAGCTGAGGTAAGGTTTGAATGAGCAGGCTATTTTTTTTTAAGTCAATCTTAAATTATTTTGAATTTGAAGTGATTTAGAATAAACTCAGACAAGAGAATAAATCACTTTAATTTTCTTCTGTAGGTTAAGAACACAGATAAAAAGTTAAACAATCAGAGGTTCTTAGGGAATTAATGAAGATACATGTTTCAGCATTTATTCACCCTTTTAAACTATTATTTCCTCGAATTCTTAGTTCCACCTCTTTGCTTTTTATCTACATCTGAGCTCTGTTTCTTTATCTACTACATAAATGGTGATCAAAGTATAGAGATGATACAGTGTAATATATGAAATAATTCATCCAACAGAAACTTATTGCTAAGTGCCTCATGTGTGCCATTGCTGTGCATCAGTGAATGCAACAGGGCAATCTTGACATCAAGGAACTTGCAGCTCGCATTCATACTGTCCCTAACGTATAATTCCTGTATTTTTTAGTGACTGCCTGTGAAAATATGCTCTACATGTATATATCATCTGTACTCTCCATTACTCTCTTCCCTTGCCCTGCTTCATTTTTCTTCAAAGCACTATTACCACCTGACATACATGTTTGTTTTTTATCTGTCTGCCAGTAGAATGTAAGGTTCACAACCGCAGGGACTTTTCCTTTTGACGACTCTCACCTCCCTAGTGCCCAGCACACAGTATATGAGGGCCTCAATAAATAGGAGTTGAATTTGTTGAATAAGTCTTTAGCCTGTGTTATGTAAGAATAAAAGAAGTGGCTCTTTGCATCTGTACTGTGACTGCTCCTATGTAATAGGATTTTTTCCCAGCTTTATTGAGATAAAATTGACATATAATATTGTGTACGTTTAAGGTATACGATGCTTTGATACATGTGTATGCTTTGATACATTTGTATGTTGCAATATGATTACCACCAGAGCTGGCTGACACCTCCATCATGTCACATAATTACCATTTCTTTTTTGTTGTCAGAATATTTAAGATCTACTCTTTTAGCAACTTCTAAGTATATAATACAACGTTGTTAACTGTGATCATGGTGATATAAATTAGATCCCTAGAACTTACTCATCTCTAATGGAAAGTTTGTACCCTTTAATCAGCATCTCTCCAAACTGCCCACCTCACCCTCTAGCTCCTGGTAATCACCATTCTACTCTCTGTTTCTTCATGAGTTTGACTTTGTTAGATTCCACATATGGATGTCATGCAGTATTTTTCTTTCTCTGACATATTTCACTTAGCATAATGCCCTCAAGGTCCATCCTTGTTGTCACAATGACAGGATTTCCTTTTTAAAGACTGAATAATATTCCATTGTATATGTATACCACATTTTCCTTATCCATTCATCCACTGATGGACACTTAGGTTGATTGCATATCTTGACTATTGTGAATAATGCTGCAGTAAACATCAGAGTGCAGATATCTTTTTGATATCTTATGTTCATTTCCTTTGGATATATACCCAGAAGTGGGATTGCTGGATCATATAGTAGTTCTATTTTTAATTTTTTTTTCCCTAGTGGTAGAATGGTAGTTCTATTTTTAATTTATTTTTATTTCATTAATTTTATTATTAACTTATTTTATTTTAATTTATTTTTAGTTTTTTTGGATGAGCTTCCATACTGTTTTCCATAGTGGCTGCACCAATTCACATTCCCACCAACAGTGCACAGGGTTCCCTTTTCTCTACTTCTTCTCCAACACTTGTTATCTCTTGTCTTTTTGATAATAGCTAGACATGTAGCAGGTATGAGATGTCTCATTGTGCTTTTGATTTGCATTTGCCTGGTAATTAGTGATGTTGAGCATCTTTGCATGTATCTGTTGGCCATCTGTACGTCTTCCTTGGAGAAGTGTCTATCCTGTTTATCTGCCCATTTTTAATCAGATTGTTTTGTTTTTGTTTTTGTTTTTGCTATTAAGTTGTATGAGTTCTTTATATATTTTGGATATTAACCTCTTATCAGACAATATGATTTGCAAATATTTTCTCCCATTCTGCAAGTTGCCTTTTCATTTTTTTGATTGTTTCTTGGGCTGTGCATGAGACTTTTAGTTTGACATAGTCCTACTTATTTATTTTTGCCTTTGTTGCTTGTGCTTTTGGTGTCACATCCAAAAAATCATTGACAAGATCCATGTCAAGGAGGTTTTTCCCTATATGTTGTTCTAGGAGTTTTACAGTTTCAAATCTTAAGTAGTGGTTTTTAATTTACCTTTTTATTATTTCTAATTGTATTCTTTAGGGCACTCCCTGATCATGCTACATAAAATTTCAGCTTACGCCCTTGTTCCCTATCATTTTCCCTAACTTTGCTTTTCTCCATGGCACCTGTCTTCCAGTATACCATGTATCTTCCTTAGGCATTCCTCAACTAGGATATAAACTCCCTGAGGGCAATGATTTTTGTATATTTGAGTTATCGTTGTTTCCCCAGCATCTACAGTGAGGCCGCCTACATGTCTCAGTATTAACTACTTGTTGAATAAAGGATTGAATCATTTGATTCCAAGAGAGACAGATGGAAGAACAGCGATTTTGTAAGATCTTGCCAAAATGGAAGTGAGAAGGAGAAAAGAATAGTAGACCTATTTTATTTCCTGTCTAGAACTCAGGGCTGGAACTCAGAATTCAGTTAGTGCTAGGAGATAGCTAATAATGAATGGGTCAAGGAATTTATAAAGCAAGAAGAAAAGGCCCAAGGCAAGATGTGAAAAGTGGGGGAGTCAGGGCAGTGGATCTGTTTTTAGTAAAGAGTCAAAGGTTCATATGCCCACATGAAGGAGAAAAGCAGAAGTGGTACGAGCTAACTGGTTTTAGAAGTTACACAAAGGTGATAAATCTAGGGCAGTGGTTCTCAAACTAGAGCAGGCATCAGAATCATCTGGAAAGCTTCTTAAAACATAGATTGCTGGGCTGCACTGCCAAAGTTTCTTATTAGTAAGTCTAGAGTGGGGTCTGAGAATTTGCATTTGTAACCCGTTCCTGGGTGATGCTAATGATGCTGGCCTGGGGGAATCACACTTTGAGAACCACTGACACCTGTGACTCAGTAAACCATTTATGGAAGCAGTTAAGGATCACGGCATTGCCTACGCTGACAAGTAATAGCTAGTACACCATGAGATCAGGTGGACAGATCATCATTTAACTGCTGTATTGATGTATAGTCTACCTCAAATGGTATACTGAAGGACTAGGACTGTGGTCTCCACATTTTTTAATCCCTTTGAGGACCTGTCATAGTGTCACAGTGCAGTCCAAATATTAGACACTAGGGGATACACACACACACACAGTGAATTTCATTTTCTCAGTTTCAAAATTGTTCTTTGAAATATCCGTGCCAATTTTTTTTGCCACAGTAGAGGGAGCTACAACCCAAATTGTGCTTACGTAGCTATAACACATAATAAGGTTACTTTCGTTTCCATCCTTTTCCATTAGTCCCTTTTTTAACTTTAAAAATCAGCTTTATTGAAGTATTTTAAGTGTACAGTTCATTGTATTTTGGCAAATCTATAAGCTTGGGTGACTACCGCCCTAGTTAATGTGGAACTTTTCCGTCCTAGTCTTGCGGTGAGTTTTGCACCACCTCAAACACATAGCTGCTTTCTGTCACCTTAGATTTGCCTGTTCTAAAATTTCATATAATTGGAATCATGCAGTATGCATTTATCTTTTGTCATTTTTTTCAGCATAGTTTTTAGATTAATCAGTGTTGTTGAATGTATCGGTAGTTGTAGTTGGTTCCTTCCTATCGTGAAGTAGTAGTCTTTTGTATGGATATACCACATTTTGTTTATCCGTGCACTTTTTGATGGTCCATTAGTCATATACTTTTGAAAGGAATCAGGAAATATTTTTTCCTGATTATAATAATTATCAAATAAATATTATCAAATAATTTGCTATTATTAAATAAAATTCTAAGTGTTTTTAATCTTGGTGCTTCTTAAAGCAGAGATGGCAAAGGTAGAACTGTAGGAGCTAGAATTTGTAGCAAAAATCTTCCTCTCAAAATTCAAGTAAATATCGTTGCCTGAAAATGATTGTTCTAAGTTTGTCCTGGTTTTTAAAACATTTCAGTGAGACTTCTGGTTCTCCCTTTGCAAACAATTTTACTAAGCAAGTTTCTCTTGATATTTAGCTAGGTTTGCTAATCAGCTGCTTTTTTCTAAGGGGAATATTATAGTATTAAACAGAAAGCCAGTAATCGGTGAATAGAGTAATAGATTTATGATAAAGAAATATACCAAAATATTAATTGTAGCATCCAGGAGGTAAGCAGATATGCACTGTAAAATTCTTTCAAGGTTTCTATAAGTTTGAAAGCTTTATGATAAAATATTGGGGCAGCTGGGGAAGGCAGGGAAAAAGCTAGTAAATTGTTCTCTAGGACAGATGTTGTTGTCATCTCCTCTAGCAGTTCTAGTTCTCCTTTTCAGAGCTACTGTAATCTTCATTTGCCTGTCAAGTTATTCTCAGTATAAGCAAATGAATGCGCAGTTAGCCAGCTATCAGACTGTGAAAGCTAATTCCCTAGTGAACAGGTTTTGAAGTAGGTTCGAAGGCCGTTCTGAGAATGGTTTGTTAACAAAGCATTAAGAGTAGTACAACTTTTAAGTTTATAAGCAAAAATGTACAACTAGTATATTTGCGAGGGGGGGAGCCAGTGAGACGGTTGGGGTGAGGATTCTTAGACAAGGAAAAAATAGTTCAAGATGGGAGACTTAAAAACAAAGCCACTATTCACTTCCGTTTATCTTATCTTTTGTCTTGTCTGTAAGTGGATCCTAAAGTTGGCCTCCTACCATGAGAGAAGGACTATTTTTCCAGCTAGCTGAGAAAAGCGGCCTCAAGTCTCCAGTTCTCTGCTAGTCTCTGCTCACTTATCCCTGAAAGCTGATTTTTAAGCTAATTCACATCAATAAGTATTTATTAAGTAACTGCTCTCTTCTCAGAATTGTGCTACTGAGAATTAAAGTGTATAAAAGATATACTCTGCCCGTGAGGTGTTTGCAGTCTAGTTAAAAAATCGCTTACTTTTGGTCATGGGCAAATTAAGTAAAAGTACAAAGTATATATAGTCAAGTGCTAAATAGAATATAAATGTTTTAGAAATTCAGAGACAGGAACTTTGATATGGGCTAGAGTGGTCATGAAAACATTGAAATGAGGCTAAAATGATACATAAGATGTTAATAGGTGAGTTTAAAACAAAAAATCATTTCATGAAAAGAGGGATCCAGCTTGAGAAAATAAGTGCTACTACCTTTCCTAAAAAATGATAGTAAGAAAATGAGACTGACTGAAGACTATTCACTGGAAGTAATGGGAGATAGGATTCTAGAATCAAAATCAAGGAAGCAACAAAATGGGTGAAATTTCAGGATATTATGTTAAGTGAAATAAGCCAGTCACAAAAAAGATAAATACTGTATGATTCCACTTAAATGAATTATCTATAATCAGATTCATAGAAACAGAAAGTAGAAGGCAGTTACCAGGGGCTGGGGATGGGGGAAGAGGGGAGTTGTTTAAAGAGTATAGAGTTTCAGTTTTGCAAGATGAAAAAGGTTGTGGAGATCTGTTTCACAGCAATGTTCATGTACGTAACACTACTGAACTTAAAAATGGTTAAGACGGTAAATTTTATGTTACATGTTTTTTACCACAATAAAAAATCAGAGAAGCCATGGCACGCAAAAGAGGGAATCATAAGATAAAATGCAAAGCATCCACACCTTAACTCCAACCCCTCCTCCAACTCCTGTAGCTTATATCTGGGACATAATTAAAGGAAAACAAATATGACTGAGAGTAAACTTAGGGCCCCAAAGGGAGAAAAGTAACTTGTCATTTTAAATGATTGCAAGGACCCAAAGAAATTACCTGTCAACATACCACTACAAATGTGATTTTGTAATCAATATCAATATTCTTTCAGGAAGTATGGAGAGAACCATGACAGAATAGATATATAATTTTAAAGAAGGGAAAAGTTGGATTGAGAAAAATAAAGATAGATAAATTTAATGTTTATTTTCATAAAATTTTAAAAAGTCATCATATGAAGACTTTAGAGAAGAATTAGTGATCATGAAGAGCCAGAACGTGTCCCCCAGAACAAGTTCTTGCTGGACCAACTGCAATGCTCTTCCTGAGTTAGGTTAGTAATAGAGGATAAGGAATTCCAGGAAGATAGTTACATGATATTCAGCAAATCGTCTGACAGCGTATCTCAAAATGGAAGAGTAGGACTTTCGCTTCCTCCAAGATGGACTAACAAGGATCAGATTTACCCTTCCATCTCAAACAGATAACACTATAGGAAACATTGGTTTTCAAAATACTGGACAGGAGGTAGTGAAGGACCGTGGTGTCTAAGAAATGGGAAACAAACCAAGTGAGCCCAGCTTACTGTATTAATAGTTTCCAGGCCATTGGCACAGGGAAGGGGACCTGAGGCAGAGTGCAGCAGACTCCCTGAGGAGATGGAGCTGTGAGTCCAAGGAAACTTATAGCTAGTTTTATAGGCAGGTACCAGAGAGGAGAATGCTGCACAGAGAGAGAACTCAGGAGAACCCCCTGGAGTTCAGCAGAAGGAAGAAACTACCTGAGTTGAGGGAAAGAATCGTCTGTAAGAGATTAAAAGGAATAATTTATGTTGATCACACAGGGCCAAGAACAGAGCCTGTTCCCAGTAGCCTGACTGAAAAAAACTCATAATTCCTAGGGCACTGAATAGAATACTCAGGAAAGTCTGCTTCAGTAATGGGGAATAATCTACTGCTATGGAGCCACATAACAAATCATAAAATCAAGACCTGAAAAGCTCAAACTGTTTCCAAATAACTTAACTATATCCCTGAACAAAACTCAAGATTTATAGGTGTACAAAAAGATCCAGCAGCCAATAGTATAAAATTCACAATGTCTGGCATCCAGTCAAAGATACCACGTGGGCAGTGAGATGAGAGAACATGACCAATAATGAGAATAATCAGTTGAAACTAACTCAGAACTCATGTAGATGTTAGAATTAACAGATGACATTAAAACAGTTATTATAGCTATTTTCTATATTCAAAAAGTTAAGTGGAGACATGGAATATATAAAAACCCAAATCAACCTTCTAGAAATGAAAACTATAATGTCTGAGTTGAAAAATATACCATATGGGATTAATAGCAGATTAGACATTGCAGAAGAAAATTAGTGAACTTGAAGACATTGCAGTAGAAATCAAAATGAAACAAGCAAAATCTGAATCTTATAGAAATGGAAAGAGCATCCATGAGCTGAAAGCAGCTTAAAATATCTGAAGTTGGAGTCTCTGAAGGGGAGGACAGAGAAAAAAAAATTGGCCAAAATCTTTCCAAACTTGATGTAAACTCTATACCCATAGATTCAAGAAGCTGAACACACTTTAAGGACAAGAAACATGAAGAATACTTCACCAAGTCACATTATAATCAAATTGCTCAAAACCAGTGATAAAGAAAAAGAATCTTAAAAGCAAGCAGAGGAAAAGGACAAGTTAGGCAAAAAGGAGCAAATATAACAATAGCAGCAGATTTCTCATTGGAAACAAGACTAATATCCATCATGAACATAGATATAAAATACCTAAAACAAGATTTTAGCAAATCATATCTGAAGCATATTAAATAGGTAATAGTGGGTTTATCCCAGGTATGGAGGTTTCATTTAACATTTGAGAATCAACCAGTGAACTGAGAAAGAAAAACCATATGGTCACCTCAGTACACAGAAAAATAATTTGACAAAATCCAACATCCATTCCAGGTAAAACTCTTAGCAAACTAGGAATAGAAAGGAACGTCCTCAACCTGATAAAGGGCATCTATGAAAAACCTCTAGCTAGCATCATACCCAAAGACTGAATATGTTCCTCCTAAGATCAGGACCAAGAGAAGGATGTCTCTTCTGTTTACTTCTGTTTAGCCTGGTACCGGAGTTTCTAGCTAGTGCAGTCAGTCAAGAAAAAGAGATAAAAGACATCCAGACTAGAAAGAAAGAAGTAAAACTATCTTTTTTCATAGAGGATATGATCCTCAATGCAGAAAATCCTATGGAGTTTACCAAAAAGTTACTAGAACTAGTAAGTGAATTTACAGCATTGCAGATACAAGATTAATATATTAAAAGCAATTGCATATACTAGCAATGAACAGTCTGAAATGCAAACTAAAAAAATACCACTGGAAGCAGCATAAAGATATGAGATATTTAGGGATAAATCTTGACAAAACGCATAAAACACCTTTGCATTGAAAACTGAAAGTAATTGCAGAGAGAAGTTAAAGACCTAAATAAATGGAGAGATTTGCTTTCTTTATGGTTCTGAAAACTCAATACTGCCAATTCTCCCCAAATTGATTTTGGACCCACTACATTCTCAATCAAAATCCCAGAGGCTTTTTTTTTATAGAAATTAATAAGTTTGTGAATTTCATATGGAAATGCAAAGAACCTAGAATAACCAAAACTAGTTTGGAAAAGAACAAAGTTGAAAGCATAGCACTACCTGATTTCAAGACTCACTATAAAGCTGTAACAATCAAAGCACTGTGGTGTTGGTGTAATGATGGACAGAGATATCAAGGGAACAGAACAGAGGGTCCAGCAGGGAAAACCACATGTATATATATATGGACAATTGATTTTTGACAAAGATACAAAGGTAATGCAATGAGAAAAGATAGGCTTTTCAACAACAGGTGCTGGAGTAATTGGATTTCTGTATGCATATACAAAAATCAACTCAAAATGCATCATAAACCTAAATTTAAAACCTAAAAATATACAACTTTTAATAGAAAACATAGGAGGAGATTTTTGTGACCCTTGGCTTAGGCAGAGTTTTCTTAAATATTACATCAAAAGCATAATCCATAGGGGCTGGCCCCGTGGCCGAGTGGTTAAGTTTGCGCGCTCCACTGCAGGCGGCCCAGTGTTTCCTCGGTTGGAATCCTGGGTGCGGACATGGCACTGCTCATCAGACCACGCTGAGGCAGCGTCCCACATGCCACAACTAGAAGGACCCACAATGAAGAATATACAACTATGTACAGGGGGGCTTTGGGAAGCAAAAGGAAAAAATAAAATCTTTAAAAAAAAAAAAAGCATAATCCGTAGAAGAATGAATTGATCAATTGGTCTAAAAATTAAAAACATCTGCTCTTTTGAAGATGTTTGAAAGAGAATGAAAGAAAATGAAATGATGAAAACACAAGCCACAGACTGGAATTTTTTTTTTTTGCAAAAATCTTTGCAAAGTATATATCTGATAAGGGACTTGTATCTAGGATATATAAGAAATTCTCAAAATTCAACAATAAGATACCATGTAACCCAATTTAAAACCGAGCAAAAGAGTTGAACATAGACTTCACCAAAGAAGATAGGTGACAAATAACCTCATGAAAAAATGCTAAACATTATTAGTAGAAATTAAACCTACAATGAGATACACACCTATTAGAATATCAAAATAGACCGACACCTGAAGAGATGTCTCCCTTTGCTTTCGGACTTCGGACTTTTTGTGTGGAAATGTAAGGCATGGAGCATCTTATAATTCTAAGGAAGAAGTCAAAAAAATCACGAGATCCAGATTACTGGGGAAAAAATTAAAAACAAAATCTCCCACCAACCCAAAAAAATCCTCTCAACAAACGTAGCAGAGAAAGAAAATATTTTTATCACTGAGTGAGCGTTAAACCAGACTACAGACAGATTGCAAAGACAGAAAGAAATCTCACCTTTCTGTATAACCAGGTAGATGCAATCCATTGCATACATTTTCTGAAGATAAATGATAACTTGTCCTTATGTAAGAGTACTTTCTCGACAGCACCATTTGCTATACATAGTTCATTCTAAATTCATCTGGTAATTGGGGTGGCCACTTGTGTTAATTAATTGCCTTTATCCAAAGGAGAAATAATATTTCTATCTTTATGACAAGGAGGTAGTCTTGTCATATAGAGAAAGACACCTAAGCTAACCTCCCACAGTGGCAGGGATTGGGATGCTATCTTCCTCAATGTTTACATTTCAAAGATGTGGCTCCCAGGCCTTTGAGAAAAACATTCCTGGAGGCCGGCCTGGTGGCGCAGGGGTTAAATGTGCACATTCCGCTTCTCGTCTGCCCAGGGTTCACGGGTTCGGATGCCAGGTGGGGACATGGCACTGCTTGACAAGCCATGCTGTGGTAGGCGTCCCACATATAAAGTGGAAGAAGATGGGCACAGATGTTAACTCAGGGCCAGTCTTCCTCAGCAAAAAGAGGAGGATTGGCGGCAGTTAGCTCAGGGCTAATCTTTCTAAAAAAAGAAAAGAAAAAGATTCCTGGATTGTTTTAGCTTTTAAAAAGATTTACATATATATCAAAGAGACAATTACAAGTTTTCTCAAGGCAATGATCTAAGAAAACGGAAAAGGTAAGGTCTTTTGGCACCAGGAAAAATTTAATATTTTTTATTAACCTTTACAAAACTCAGAACTCTGACTATGTGTTACTGCTGAATTAACTAACCTTTGTTACCTCTGTAGTTTAAACATCCTGTATCCTATAGGCGAAATCCAACTTATCCAACCTCTAAAGGCTGAGGAAAATGAATCCCTGCCCCCTTGCCTGCCCTCTCTTATATCTCAGGACAAAGCCTAAACCATTGCAGCATACCAGAAATGTCTGCCTCCTTCAGTTTATCTTTTAAAAATGCATGCATGTTTTGCATTTGAATCCATAGTATACTCAGGTTTGTTTCAATATTTTTTCTTCCCTTCCCCTACTCTAACCCCCCAAAAAACAACTTTAAGATTTGAGAAAAGATGTGGAGAAGGGCAGAGAGGGGCAGATCTTTTGGAGAGAATAACAATTTTATGTTTTAATACATCATCTTTTAGAATATAATTTCCACTGAGTATCTTCAGTTTAATTTGCTTTCTAACCAGTCTGTTTCAAAGACATTATTTAAACATTAGAAGTGTAAATGAAATGGAAGTTTTAAGTAAATTATTTTTCAAACAATCTAAACGTTTCTTATGAGTTACTTTAGTTGCTGATGCAAGCCTCTTTAGAATTGTAACATCTCTCTATAATGCACTGGACATTGCCATTGGTAACTGTGAAAAAGAATAGAGTCATTAATGCTTGTTTGATAAATAAACAAAGGACTAAGTAAGAACACATCAACCTGGTGGTTGGTTCTTTTAGCCTTACCATTTCTTTATAGAACTTAAATGTTTTCCCCCAGATTTGGTTGACTTTTTTTTCTGTAAAACTTTCCTATTTGTTTAACACCAACACTTAGTTTGAGATAATTTCTGCCACTGCCACCTCTTCTGAATGTCTTGTGTTTAGACAAGAGAAAGATAAAAGAGATGTGTGTGAACAGCATTTAAAAATAGCTCTAAAAAGTAAGCAAGACATCCAGTAAAACTGAAGTACTTTAATAGCAGTTTTTTATATACCTATAGGCTTTCGTCAGTGCCATTTGTTATCTATTATCTCTAACTTTGAACTACAGTTTTAAAAAAAAGTCCTTCTTAGAAGAAAAAGTATGTAGTAGTCTGATAGCTAATTTAGACTGTGGAGTTTCCCCAACTTCCACAGCAAAGCTCATGCTTCTCCAATAAATCTTAAATTTAAATCAGTAATAGTATACCATGTCCTTGACATCTTCTTCTGAATGTGTAATCCAAAGTTAAAAAGCATTGTTTAACTACATTACTTTAATTTTAAACATTGATTTTGTTATACATTTTTAAATATATTTGACTCTCCAAGAAGTGGTCAGTCTTCTTCCAAACCCCTGTGACCAAGCAGCAGTGCTTAAGATCCAGGGGTATCCTAGAGGGTAAGGATAGAAGTTGTATTACTTTCCTAGGGCTGCCATAACAAATTAAGACAAACTTGGTGGCATAACAGAAATTTATTCTCTTGCAGTTCAGGAGGCCAGAAGTCTGAAATCACTCCCCTCTGAGGTGTTCCTTGGCTTGTGGCAGTGTAATTTCACTCTTTGCCTCTTCACATGATCTTCTTCCTTGTGTATTTCTGGGTTCAAATCTCCCTCTCCTTTCTCTTATAAAGATACAAGTCATTGAATTTAGAGCCCACCCTAAATCCAGGATGATTTTGTAGGGGAAGATGAGAATTCTATACCCACTCTAGGTCCTTCTGGCTGGTCTAAAGTTAAATTGACATGAGACAGAATAACAGGAGAAAATCAAACAACGCTTTATACCGTGTATACGTGGGAGAAACCCAGGAAAGCTGAGTAACTCCCCAGAGTGGCCGAGCTGCTAGCTTAAATATCATCTTCACCTAAAGACAAAGGAGGCTGTTGGGAGTAGTCGTTTGGGACTTCAAAGGAGAGGAAGGCAATTCACAAGGAAATGGAAAAGCAAATGTTTGGTAGATAAGAATGGGCTTAGCAAGGACCCTCACAGTCTACTGTTACCCAGAGTTATCTATGATGATGACCTGTCCTGGGGACAGGCCTTTCATCTTAAATTTCTTTTAGGCAGTTAGCAAGAAAGGTCACAGTTTCTTTCAGAGTCTTTTTTTTTTTTTTTTTTTTGACGATTGGCACCTAAGCTAACAACTGTTGCCAATCTTCTTCTTTTTTTCTTTCTTTCTGCTTGTTCTCCCCAAATCCCCCCAGTACATAGTTGTATATTTTAGTTCTGGGTCCTTCTAGTTGTGGCACATGGGACATTGCCTCAGCATGACCTAACAAGTGGTGCCATGTCTGCGCCCAGGATCCAAACCAGTGAAACCCTGGGCTGCCACAGCAGAATGTGTGAAGTTAACCACTCAGCCATGGGGTCGGCCCCCAGAGTCTTTTGTTCTTAAAAATAATCAAGGCAAGGCACAGAGACATATTTTGGGGTGGCAAATTCTGATCCCCCACAGTCCTGCCTTTGAAAGTTTAAGAAGTTTCATAGTCCAAAAGCTAAGTCGGTAGATAGTTCCATCTCACTGATCACATTTCTTAGTACAGATGATAGATCAGTCCAGTTATATTCATTTTATAAAGTCATGATACGAGTGGCCTCCCCAAGTTAGTCCTATATTGTGTAAGCAAGCAATCAGATATTTAATAAGAAGCATTTCTATGGAAATAAAATGAAAAACTAGGTTAATGGTTAGAGCAAATTATAAGCCAGTTTCTGAGACCAGGGGTCAGCCAGGCAAGAAGATCTTTAGATGTTATGGTGGGAACATCCTTTACAGCTTGAAATGTCTCTGATGATGTCATTTGGTGTTCAGGCATCCTTTTGAGTGGCTTACATAGCAACAGGCATGCTCTTGTGGTGCTCTCTCTTAAGTGTATATCAAGTTATCCAGCTTCAGTTTGTAGGACTTCAGGAACAAGGGTGGTTTCAGTTCTCAATGTTTTCAAATAAAAATGATGGAAAAAATGGAAAACATTAGTTGGGAGATTTGTAGCCAGATATTTCGGGAGACTAGAAGAATTCAAGATCCAGTCTGGTTTACAGGTAGAAAACAAAAACCTCAAAGGTAATTAACAAAACTATAATTTATTATCCACAAATGTGTACTACAGTTTTTACTGAAACATAATTTTTCTCCCTAAAATCACTTTCATTTTTACCAACGATAGACAAATTAAGAGTAACTGGTTTGTAAAATAAGCCTAGTTTCAATAAATTTGGCCCAAGTATTTACATAAGTACAGCAAGAGTAGCAATTAATCATATAGGCTCTTTTAAATTTTGCTTTGCTGGAACTGTTCATAAGGAATCTCAGATTGAACTTTAAAGGACTCTTGAGGGCAGACAAGCCAAGGACTTATCAGACAAAGCCTGTAATACCTACAGATTTGAGGGAATTCTTCTTTTCTTTTGAGGTTCCCCAAAATATTGAGGTTCCTTGCACCTGTCAGATAAGTGACCTTCTTTACCTAACTGGTAAGGTTTCTGGGAATCCTGTAAACAAGGTACCAAGCCAGTATTTCCAAGTGGCTTTATTTCATAAAGTCCAATCTTTGTTTCTGAAAAGCTGGCTGGTCATATCTGAGTCAGTGCATGTTTCTCTCAAATATGACATTCCAATCAAAGCTTTGGTAATATAACCAATGTTTCCAATTGTGTCTTGTTATAAGAGAACAGATTCTTATTGAACCTATGCAATAACTATATTGCCATGTAAATAACAATACTCACTCACTAAGAGTTTTCAGATTTTGGAGGGATTGGGTAGGGAGAAAAGATAAATGTTTCAATTCTGCTTATGAAGGTATAATTTCTACCAAATTGCTATAAGTCATAGTTAGCATAAGAGAGAAAAAGTTTTCCTTAAATCTGAGAAAACATTTTTAGAAATAAGTAATATTTTAAATGAAAAGTCATAAAAATTAAAATCATCATTAGTTGATTCAGTCCCATCTGATCACCTCTTGATCTTGACCTTCTGTTAGCAGTTTAATGAAGTCAGTTTTTTCCATTAGAGTTCTGTAATTTCTTACCTACTTTAGTTTTATAAGCTGAAAGTTTGTCAGAAACCTGCGTACCAGAGTAAATGTCAGAGTCCTTTCCATGAATCTTTATAAAGATGTAACATACTTGCAAAAGAAGAGTATAACAATAGCTGTCTGTAAATGACAAAAGACTTAAAATGGCAATTGACAAAGAAACTTGGCTATTTCTGTGACATACAACATTTCAAGATAATAACTACAATTATGGCTGACAACCAGGACAGATCAGATTTTAGGAATGGTATGTAATTTTTAAAACACTTATACCAATAGCATTTACGCACATAATAACACCTAAGAAGGTTTGTCATCACTTATTTGATGATGCTTCCCAAGTAATTTAGCGTACCAAATAAGCCTAGTTTGGTATCTTTTTTTATTTTTTTTTTAGGAAGAGAGAACAAATTTCAAAAAGTCTTCATTTAAGATTTGAATTTTTGGGGAAGCTTGTCAAAAATATCAAAAGGTTTTAAGTCACTTGGTCAAATAGGAATCAATTCTTACTGCAAAACAATGCTTAGTTATCCATTCAATCAAAATGACAACAGGAACAGTCAAGGGAAAGCAAAGAGTTAAAACAGTAAAACAAAATCTTAATAGAGGGACCTCAGTCTTTTTGAACATAGGAAATTGTTTTAACAAAACAGATTTTCTGTCTTTTTAGGTAGAGTTGCTCAAAGTTAAAGAAAAACCTTTTATAACCTCTTTATCAAGAACAGACTAAAAGGCCAGGAAAATTATCCTTTTAAGAGAGAGGGGGAAAAAAATTGTAATTTTGCATCAGCTTACTTTTGATATTAATAATTAAACTCATTTTAATCTTAACAGACTTGACTATGCACAGCTCTTTTCTCAGGGTTCTTCCTCCCCAAACCTTTTATAACTTTCTTTTTTTACATTCAGAATTTGTCCCATGCTG
The DNA here is from genome assembly GCF_041296235.1 of Equus asinus. Lineage (NCBI taxonomy): Eukaryota > Metazoa > Chordata > Mammalia > Perissodactyla > Equidae > Equus > Equus asinus. The sequence goes on from NC_091805.1 coordinate 49,008,203, forward strand.
CCTTTTTTTCCTGCTAGTACTTTGGGACAAGTTGATCTTTCTTAACCAAACAAAAATATTTCCATTCTTTATACCTTCTTTAATGAAAACATACATCCTTTCATCTTACTTTCCTTGAATACAAATGTATATCTATATATTAATTTTTAGTAGCTTTAATCACATATTAGAATTTTTAACTCTTATAAACTTTAATTTCTAAGTAAAAACTAAGCAATTATAAACTTTCTTTTACATTAGCATTTTGTGGCTTGACATATTTATAAACACTCTTCATAATCTCTAGAAACGTGTTACTTTATAGTACAATCCTTTAATAAAACACGATACATGTTTACCAATAGACCTGAACACCTTTTAGTTTTTCTATAATAAGGAGCCAAAAGTAGGAAGACCTATATTTAATAATTAGTGACTAATATTTTATCTTATTTGGAAATGATCTAGATACTCAATGAATTTTTATCATTTAAACTAACCTAGCAAAACTTCAAACTTTCAGTTACCAAAGAGATTTTGGAAGTTATTTTAAGCACATGTAGTAAACTATAATTACTGCTAAAAGTTTATTTGTGAACTCTTATCTCACATCTAACTCATTAGTTGCTAACAATTATGTTTAGATTACTCAAGAAAACTTTATGAGACATTGGACAAAATTAGCTTTTGTTTTAAGTTATTATGTTGACAAATTTGTAACAGGGATAACATGAGCTTATTTCACTTGTAAACCCAGGCTACATGTCTGTATCATATCCAATGCTGATAACTCTGAGGACATGCCTATTTTAATTAAACCAACAAACTTAAACAAGCTTTCACTTACCAAACATTTTTTCATATCATGTTAACTTGAAAGACATGTGGGTTAGTTTCTGTTACATTTAGAAATAATTTGTGTAATCACTTACTTTAAGCCAGTTAAACAGAGTTCTTAATTTTGGCCATACCATCCAGAGGTAAAATATCACACATATATAGCGTATGTATAGACACACGTGAACACACAGGTAGACACAGACAGAGACAGATACCTGATAGCTTCTGTTAAATTTTTGTTATGAATCAGGTGTAATACAAAACTCACTAGCTTATGAGAAACATTTGCATTTGAGTCCTAGAGAAGATGGGAGCAGAAAATCTACATCATAAAGGCACAGAGAAAGCAATCAAGTTTTCTTCAAGATGGAGTTTCTGGGGCATATTTGACTCATCAGTTTCTAATGTCTCAAGTTTTTGTCTCAGTTAATATCTAGGAGCATTTTGAGAGGAAGGGGAAGCTTGTATTATCCTTTTTATTAACACCTGATATTAGCCTCTAGTTTTTATTTCATATGGTGTGGCTTCAGGCAACCCTATTGACTTCCCTCTAGTACATTTAATTAACACTGTCTGAAGGGCAGATTTATATGCTGTCTTATGATCAGGCGTTGGAAACGTTCCCTTTCCCCAGTGAGACATTGTGTCTGTCCCCACAGTATAATCTATAATACAATCAGGCAAAAAGAGATGCAATCACTTCACATAAAGCCTGTGAACATATCAATTTTCCTAAAAATTCTATCTGAATTCCATCAACTCTTATACCTCTAATCATAATTTTTATTGGGACTTTCTCAATAGGTCTTGGTCTTATAATATTGGCTAGGAAAAGCATTCCTAGTCAGACATTTTAAAACATACTCAGGCACAGTTGATATAACCTCTTTATATAAAATTAGCTCAAACATTCCAACCTTTATAATCTTATCAACACTTATATGTTTATATTTTCTCAATTCAATTGTAGCCCGAGTCAGGGTTTTAAGATTAGTCTTTTTTTTTTTAACTTCCCTTTTTAATTTGACCTTTTCATAGGTACTAATAAAATAATTATGATGAGAGCTCTCACAAATTTTGTTTTTGTGGCAAACCCAATTTAGAGGTTTTCCCAATTTAAAGGATCCATCATCTGGCCACATCAATGAGTAGAATCTGAACAGTGACTTATACCAGTAAGCTTAACCGTGGACACAAGAGGCATCCCCAAAAGAGATCTGGAACGTTTACTTCCAAAAATAGTCTAAGAAAACAAAGGCCATTGTTGCACAACAAGCAGCACAGGTTGAGACGACAAAGGCCCCTAATGAAAGCAATTGGGACCCCTTATGACAAACTGCTCTGAGAGCTGACACAGCCAGACAAAGAGAGTATGTCCCAGAACCCCAGTCTACTTGACTGGCCGCCAAGATGTGTGCCAGTACATGCAGTCTCCAGATGGCAGAGACCAGAGAGGTCACAAAGCCAAGCTCTCAAGACGTAGAACAAGACAAAAGAAGAAACCTCATACTGGCCCAGACAACCTGCTTACAGAGACGTCTGCATCTTTCCCTATGGTTTTCCCTTTTTATGACAAATGACACAAAGATAGAGACAAGGAAAAATAAGACCATCTCTGGGAGGAAAAAGATCAATAACCAATGAGTACTCAACCAAATTTCCTAGGGTTTCTGAGTCCAAGAAGCTAGCTTCACCAATATTTTCTCCTGCTAATCTAAATTTAGAAAAGGAAACAAAACTGACTACTCTTGCTTCCATTGGACCCTGCAGGCAGAGACCCAGGAGACTGATGTGGTCAGAACTCTTACCTCCTGCTGGCTCTTGTCAGGGGTCTACGATCTCTCAGCCTGCATTAGTCCAGGAGTGAGCAGTGTCCATCCTTGTCACCCAACTCTAGGGGAGGAAGAGAATTCCTCTACCCATTCTGGGTCCTTCTGGCTGGTCTATGAGTTAAAATGACATGAGACAGAATAACAGGAGAAAATCAAGCAAAGCTGTGGCTGAACTGCTAGCTTAAATATCATGTTCAGCTAAAGACAAAGGAGAGTATTGAGAATAGTGGTTTGGGACTTCAGAGGGGAGGAAGGCAGTTCACATGGAGATGGAAAAGCATTGTTTGGTAGATAAGAATGAGTTTAGCAAGGACCCTCACAGTCTCCTGATACCCAGAGTTATCTATGGTGATTGCCTTTCCTGGGGACAGGCCTTTTATCTTAAAATTTTTTTAAGCAGTTAGGGGGGCAGGTCAAAGCTTCTTTCAGAGTCTTTTGTTCTTAAAAATAATCAAGGTAAAGCAAAGAGACACATTTTGGGGTGGCCAATTCTGATATCCCACAATTTCCTCTTGAGATCCTTGACTAATTACATCCCCAGGGACCCCTTTTCCAAATAAGGTCACATTCTGAGGCTCCAGGTAGGCGTGAGTCGGGGAGGGGGCACTATTCAACCCACTCCAGTGGTTTTTAATTGAGATCCTTTTTTTTAAATGATGGTTTAAAAATAATATTACCTTTTATTATTTAAAACTTTCACATTCATTATATTACTGATTTTTATAGCATTTGTGTTTACATGAGGTACTTCTATAGCTTCCCCTATAGAAAAGAGTCATTTTCCGGGGAACTCTTGGATGTTCTCTCTCTATTCCTTCACTCACTCCTTTCCCAAGAAGTGATGAGATTAGAGCAAGCTTGATCCATTGGCCCATGTTTAACCAAGAGACGTGGAATTGCCCAGAACATAGCTCTCTGGACACATTTGTGCTCTGAACACCAAGAGCTTGTGCTTCTGGGCTCTTCCAGCGGGCCCAGCAGAGTCTCTTACTGTGTCCAGCCAAGTCTGTTTTTGCAGTTCTAACTTCTCTGCTGTAACCAGGTAAATAAATCAGAGTCAACCAGGTCCCAAGGCCTAGGGTCAAGGAGTGAGATTGGAAGCCCTGTTACTCTCCATTCCAGCTTTACCAGTTATAAAGCTGATATGCAATCCCCATTACTCTGTCATCCAGAACTGTAAGAGCAATCAGACAAGATACTAATGTGCCTATTTTTAAAATACAGAAGTTTTAGCTAAAACACTATAAAGGAATTCTTCCATGAAGTGTAGTAAGGCCCAGCTAGTTATTGCTAAAATCAAGAGTTAGAACCTGGATTTCCTGACTCTGTATAGTTGGTGTTTAGGCTCACTTTGAGGACCTCCTAATAGAATTCAGATTGGAATTTGCCCAACATTATGGGTAAGAATCGTTGTGTTTTAACACTGTCATTTTTAATTTCCAAGTGGCCACTGTCACTTGCAGTGCTCATGGAGAGGTCAGGAATCCTTGCCTTCATATAAACAATGCTATTACCTATTAAAAGTGGTTAATAAATTATTAATCCTTCTGTAAATCCATAATGTTTCTGAAACTTTTATTTAACAGTTTGCAGTACCTGCTCCAAGAACTGCAAAAACCACTATAGTATCAGGAGTGTGTAAAAGTCCTTGCTGTGTCCAAACAACGCACTATACTGATTTCCTTCAGCAAATAAATAATATGAGTTATTCATTGTGTACTTATACTATGCACTCTCTAAGCTGCCAAAACATATCATTGATATTGTATGTTCTTTTTAAAAGAATGTCTTTGAAAAAGTATGAAGTGGTTTGTTTTATACCATTTTACAGCATTCTTGTTTTCTGTGCTTCAGACAGGTATGTGGAGTTTGTTTTTTAACTGTCTTATTTTGAGGTCTAGTTGGGCATCTTACTGGATTTTCTTATGCGCTATTCTGGAACATACTGTTTTTGTGTTTTAGATCATTTGAGTGACTGAGATTCGTTCTCTGATGTGTTTTTCATCAAAGCTGCTCAAAACAGTGTGTTGGTTCCTCTGCCATTATAACTGAAATTACTTGATCTTGTTGGATCCTAATTGAAGCTCATTTTTCTCCCTTTTATTTTCAGATATTTGTATCTGCTCTTCTCCGGTGATGATCTTTTACCTTTAGACCACTGGGTGTTTAATACTGAGGCCCATCCTCTACCAGTGTTACATTTATCCAACACCACACTTTCAGGAAATCCTGCTGTTCTATGAAAGCAGCTCCAGAAAGACCATTCTCACCTGTGTTTTGTTTACATGGACCACTACAGAAATCAGTCTGGAGGAGGGGCTTTTAAAAACCTGGACCTCTTAAGTCAACATGGCAGGGTGAAACGTCACTGTTCCCCACAGGACCTTTCAGCTTGTAGATAGCTCAACTTTGAAATGATTCCATTTTGTATCTGACCAAAACATATTCTGGTGTGTGTGGGACAGAGACCTGATGTGCTTTGATTCTTGGTGAAATGGTCACGTGAGAAATTACGCCTGTCACGACTATATTGTTTTTAGAGTCCTGGAATCAGGAGACTAGACTTCCTAAGAATAAGCCAAGAATGTGGAGCATCGTGCAGGAGTTAGAGATGGCCTTTGGAACCAATATACACTTGTTTCCTCCCAAAGTGGAGCAGCTTTCAAATCAAATGTTTACTCATTGTTTATCCCTTTTTTCTCCATTTTAAATAATGGAATGAACTAAAATAAACAACACCAGAAGAACAGTATAACTGCAGCAGCAGCAGGAGGACTCGAAAAAGAAACAGAAGTACCTATCCCTGTCTGAATTTTCAAGTTTCCCGATGGATGACTAGACTGGCAACCATTTCAAATCCCAATCTATTCCACTAAAATGTCTTGGTTAAATTTAATTTTCTCTGGGGGTGTGATCTCACAAAGAATGCTCTTCAAGTCTTTGTCTCCATATAGAATCATTGAAACTGCTGTTTGTCACAAGCACTGCTTACGAGCCTGGGTTGGGATTTTGTGCATGTTGTTCAGTCTAGTGTTGGTAGCATGATAAAAAGTGGGAAAAATGCCAAGTTTGTTGCCCTGAAAACTGTTGTGAGAGAAAGCCGTGGTTTTGTTGGTAGGAGATTATTTCCCCCAAACCAGCAAATCTACCAAGTAAATTTTATCCACTTTTAACCTCATTATAAACTTAGTAGAATCCCTCAACTTACAGCCTTATTTGCGTGGCTCGGCAAAATTCACCATGCTATTATGCAGCTCTGAATTTACCTTGATGAGTCAAATTACTTTCACAACTTTTTAAATCAACAACAAAATACAGTGAAACTTCCTTAAATATTCTGTCTGACATGGGAACAAGGGATCCTTTATTTATTATCTCATCAGATAAGTGAGCTTTTCACAAATATTTTATGTAAAAAATAAATTCAACCTTTATTTCTCCAAGGATATTTATACAAATCCAAAGATTCAGAAAAGCTTCAAAATAATTTTTAGTGATAAAAGTGTGGTATAATTCATCATATTACAGGAAATTTATATCCATATATCCAAGGGACTTTCTTTTACCATCAATAGATTTTTCAATGATATTTCTTTTTAAGGAAATTACTATTTCTTTATATTTTGTGGGAAAGAAATTTATCAGGAACTATATTGTAAGATAAATAGCTAATGATTATAAATTTTCTGACCCTTGAATTTATGTCACAGTGCAAGATACTTTTTTCTTCTTTACATTTAATACAAACAGCTTACTTTGATGATAAAAGTTGGGAGTAATATAATTAATTTTGATATTTGCTCTGATTTTGAAGATTTCATGAAACAATGTTTGTGCAAGAAGCTCACCTTGGAATTCTGAAGGTTTATTTCCTTATTTTGATAGCTTTCCTTTTTAACCTTTTATTAGCATGTAGTAGATCTAAATTGGGAAAAGATTTAATAAATTAATATAATTAAATATTTTCTAAGGGTGATCATCTTATACCACAAATAGTCAAACAGTCCTCACAGTTCAGTAAGTGATCCATAAATGTAACCACCCCAAGAATTTTCAGGATACATAGAAAACAAGGAGGGACAGCCAGTTGCATTGAGTTTTTAAGAGAGTTAAAGTTTAGCACATATTTTGAAATTGTAATATCTTTTACTTCTTGAAAAATAAAAATTTTTAAATGAGAAAGGTAGATGACTGTAACTTGAGAAGAGAAAGGGAAAGTATTTGCTTCTCAAAAATGTTTGCCCTCATTTTTATCCTAAAAATAGCACAAGCCCACTTATGAGTCACTAAAAAATGAAAAATTTGAGTTGGCAGAACCCAGAGCTGTGCAGAGGGCAATGAACCTTCCCTACTTTGTTTGGAAGAATGCAGAGTGAAGGGGCCTTCCTGGTTCCCCAGGAACTTCTCAAGGAATGAGAAGACAGAACCCCCAGCCCCAAGTGCTCTCTTTGTATTTCTCAGATGACTGGAACATAAGAGAAGGCAGAGGAGTGTACGAGCATGGCCAGCTCTGGTACAAAAAAGCGTTTGAGAGGGACAGTGAAAGGGTCTTCTTTACCCACCCGCTGCCTTCTTGTGATGATGAGAAGATTAGAGCTTATAACAATGCCTCCATTTTTTTCTTCTCTGAATACCAAAGGCAATTAAATTAAAGTCAGCTACAAATGACTTGCCAGTGTCTTCTTTTATTTTTGTTAACAGAGTTTTGCAATTATTTCCTCCAAGATCAATCCTTATCCTTTTTCTGCTTAGTAAAGTATTTACTTTGCTGCTTAGTAAAGTAAAATATTTACTATATTCTTAGTAGTAAAGAGTATTCTTTACTTTCTTCTGTCCTTTACAGTCCTTTGCATTTTGTAGACCTTATTACTCAGGTTAAATACTCATTACATTTATAAGACCTTCTGCAAAGAGCCTAGAAATGCTTCTTTCCAGGTGCCTCTTGAGAGCGCTGACGCTTCACTTTGTGCCTCTGGCACAAAGGTGCAGAGTAGATAGTTCAGTTGGTACATAAAAGGAAAAAAAAAAGAGATGTTGAACGCCCCTCTAACTTCTACATTTGTTTCTCTTTTAGAATTTTAGCATCACACTTTTTGGTTCAAACCAGTATGAAGTTGTTAAAACCCAGAGTCTGTGGCCCTAACCAAAAAGAAGTCCCAGCGCAGAAAAATAAGTCCCCGTCAGAGGGTTCTTACTTTCTGGTGGGTTGCACGTATATGCTGTTTTATGTCTCTCTGACACCAAATTATTCCTGTCTTTGAGCACATGTTTATATGTAAAAGTAAAACCTGGGTATTGAGGTTTTTAATTATTAATTACATTAATTTTCATTTTAACTATTAAATACATTAAGGAATATTAATGTATTCCTTTTGTGGATTATTGACCCTGATTCTCTGTGACGTCGTCTAGGGCAACCCAGGGCTTCACTTGGTAGATGTTAATCAAGCAGATTGAAATTTCGATCAGCTTCTCATTTCCACCCTCCATGGCCAAAGTCTTTGTCAAATCTACAAATTTGTTGATGAAAGATTGTGTTTGCCATTCTCATTACACAATTTCTCCTTAAGCCTGGATTTCTTTGAGTGAATGCATGAGTGAGTGAGAGAACAAAGGAATAAACATGGAGACCCTACTATGTGCCAGGCACCGAGCTAGGCACTTTCAAGCATTAGAACATTTCGTGATTCCAGTGGCAATTTCTGTATAAGAGTAGTTCATACCATTTTAAATGTTTTCCAGTATGAATCATATTACAGATCCTTAATATTATATTTCATTTAAATTAAAGAGGAAACAAAATGGTTTATAATATATTTTAAACAATGTGTTACTATATAAATACTAACAGCTATAATTCTAGTTAATAACTAAAGTCTCTTGGAAAATGTCAAGGAAATAGTTGATTTCTGATGCAACTTTGACTAAAATATTTACTTTAGAAAGAAAGAAAAACATTCTTATTTTGCTATATCACTTTAATTACATAATTAAAAATTAGTGTTTTATAGAAGTGCTGTTTATTATATATTCAAAAAATTTTGTCACATAATTCAAGGGTAAAACTTGCAGTTATAAGTTGTTTTTGCCCTGCTGTAGGTCCTACTAATGGTCCCATGCTCTTAAATATAAAGAAAAATATACTAAAATATTTCTAAGTTCCAAATAACAGTTCCTACTAACAGTATTTTGAGTTCTTTTCTTTAGGTCTCCTTACCCTCAAATTGGCTAGCTCATATCTTATCCACTCTTTACGTAAATACAATTATACACAGGGAGATTTTTAATACTGTCTGTGTGTGTTAAAAATACGGTTGTTAACTGGTTTTGGCTGCACAAATTCTAAGCAGAATATTTGAGCAACCAAATATGATCTGGAGATGTTTTAATGCACTTACTCTGGTTCAAGAACATTGGTGAAGATGATTTTCTGTTACTTTAGCTCGTTCAGATCATGATGGAGTTGTTCTTTTTGATCTATAATGGTCAGCAAGCTTTTCTGTAAACAGCCAGATATGAATATTTTAGGCTTTGTGAGCCATACGATCTCTATCTCTAGTACTCGGTTCTGCCATCAAAACGTGAAAGCAGGCATAGACAATATGTAAATGAAGAGGTGTAGCTGTGTTCCAATAAAACTTTGTAATGAAGGCTGGATTTGGCCCGTGGGTCATAGTTGTTAACCCTTGATCCCAAGTTTAATTTGTGGAAGACTCTGTAATTTTTGATTTGCATCTTTTTTCTGTTTTGAGTTACATAATTTATCTTTAAAGCAAAAAGATGTGTGTACGATTGTATGTATTTGTGTAACCTAAAGCTATATATTTTGTTGTCTTGAAAATAGACATATTCTTCCAGAGTTTGTTCAGGTTTCAATATGATATGACTATCATGAAAGAGGTGGATTTTTTGTTCTTAGGATGTGCTATCAACCAGTATCCTTGCCTTGTCATTTAATGCCACAATTCCAGAGTTCCCATGTGACAGGAAGAGTCTCTGTGGTGTCAAATTACATTCTCTGTAAGTTCACCCTGCTCGTTGACCTTTGCACTAGGACTCTGGATTGCTGGAGCTGCAAAAATTCCTCCCCTTGAGTACTTTTTAGACCCCTGTGACAAGAATATGATAGAATTTCTGACCTTTGTGCTGTAGAAATCAATCTCTTGAACAATTTTAAGCAACAAAGACTGGGTTATGTGCCTCATTTGCCATTTAGCAGCCACTGTTCCTTTTTTAGACTGTAAAAGGGTCCTGCACCTGTTACCTCTAGAGCAGCCTAAATCCAAGTACAAAGCAAAGGTATATCCAAAAGCAGTTTCCCGTCCTCTTTTCTCGCATAATACTTCAAATCCTTTACACATCAATGGCATTATTTCCAAATGCCAATACACGTCATCTTTAAATTAAAGCATCTCTTGCCCTCAGCCTTGCACTTCCACTGTTGAACGACTGATCCATTTTAAACTTTGTTTGAGCCCAGCAGAACTCATGAAATTGCTCATAAAATTACCTGACACGTATTACTCGTATATGCATTGCAATGCACCAATCATCCTGAGAGAATAGATTTTTCACTAAGAAGTTCATCAAGTATTTCACTATTTTTTGGAAACTCTAGAAGAGGCAAAGCCTGTGTTCAGAGTGGTAGGGGGAGCACATTATAAATGAGCTGCCTTTCTAAGTCCAACATGCTGTACAGATGGCTTCAGCTGAGTGTCAGTGTAAATACACAAACACATAAACCCACATACATACATGTTCGTATGCAGAGGATTTCCAACCATTGCAGATGTCTTGCAGCTCTTTGAATGCTACAGAACTCTACTGCAAATTGCGTACCAGAAAACTACATGGAGATAAGCTCAGCTCTTTCTTGGGAAAAATTGTGTTTTAGAAAATTTAGAAATTAGTTTCCATTGGATTAATTAAATTATCTCCAGTTTTAATTACTGGATTTGGAATTTGAGGTGCTGTCCCTCAGTCTCACTGGTCTCAAATTCACTGATAGAATTTTTCCCTAAACAAATAAGTGGGGTTAGTATAACCTCCGAAATCAGTACCCACTGGCTGCTCCTGGACTGATTTCCAGTCATGCTCTCCATGTGTAATTTTTACAAAATAAAGGTAATATTGTATATTAAAGATCAAATAAAGATATTCTTTAAGTGAAAAGTCATCATTTGTCCTTCATTTGCACCCAGTGATGGCAGCCCAGTTCAGTCATCCTCCTATTTACAGAGCAACTTTGGCTTTCACAGTAAATGTAGTCGACAGTCTCCTACATTCAGAGAGTATTTCTTTTGGTTCAGCTAATCATCATATTCTTTGATGTTATAGAGAGACGAAGAGCTTGCTTAAAGGGTGGTTTTTATTCCATCTAATTTTAAGAAAACAAACTGTAGACCTATATGGCTTAATACTGTAAGATTTTATAGTAGGAGGAGGAGGAGGAGTGGTACTAGTAGTAGTACTAGTAGTAGTAGTAGTACTAGTAGTAGTAGTGTCCAGCCTCTGAGATCTTCAAGCTTAAAAATTGCCTCAGTCAGTGGCTCTCATTCTGTCGCATTGAAATCTGACCTGGCCCTGCTTAAGTGATTCTTGGGCAGAAATAGGCCTAAGGAGCTTGAGAAATAGGATCAGCTAGACTGTAGTAGTTTAATCTATCAATGCTATAAAAGTACAGGATATTTAAAACTCTGTACCCATGGAGCATCAAAGAAGGTAGTGGTAAAGCCTGAAATAAAAGCTAATTTACATCCTCAAGGCCTGATTCTTCCTGGCAGAGTGGATTTCAACTTGATCAAAAATTTAAACTAGGAAATGTATATTGCGGATGTATCAAAATTAGTGGTGGACTTACCTTTTCAGAAGCAATTAAAACAGGACCGGGTAAAAGAATAAGGTTCTCTGACTAATTTGATAAAATCTGGACCTCTCTCTGTTTGCCAGATGCCTGAAATTTCCGTCATTTCATCAGGTTACAAAAGACTGACAGCATGCAAATAGCATTCATGTTAAGAGCATGGGTTCAGGAGGTGACGTCAGCATCATGGCAGAGTAAATTCTCCCGGTAATCTCTCTCCTCCAACAAGAAGAGTATGGGTTCATCATAGAAACAGAGAGTAGATTGGTGAATGCCAGGGCCTGGGGGGTGGGGGAAATGGGAAGATGTTGGTCAAAGGGTGCAAACTTACATTTAGACAGAAGTCCTGGGGATGTGATGGACAGCGTGGTTGGTGACTATAGTTAACAATACTGTATTGTATACTTAAAAGTTGCTGAGAGAGTAGGTCTTCAGTGTTCTCACCACACACACAAAAAAGGTAACTGTGAAGTGATGGATATGTTAACTAAGCTTATTGTCATCACTGCACAATATATACATAAATCATGTTGTACACCTTAAATTTGCACCATGTTATGCCAATTATATGTCAATAAAGCTGTTAAAAAAACAGTACTGGTTCAGATGGTGAGATACTTCACCTTGTCAGCTGACCTAACACGAATTTCCTTTTTTTTAAATTTTTTTGTGGTAAAATTTACTATTTTAACCATTTTTAAGTGTACACTCCAGTGGCGTTAATAATTACATGAACAGTGTTAGATTCGCTCATCACTATTTCCCAGAACATCATTAATCTCTGTAACCATTAAGCATTAACTCCCCTTCCTTCCCTTTTCTCAAGAAAATCAATTTTCTTGCCTGTAAAAGGGGAATAATACAGAATTTTTAGGAGAATTAAATGAGAAAAATCTATGTGCCTGGCCAGAAATATGCTCACAACTTTGGTAGCTGTTTTTAATTATTTTCATTAGCAACAGAATGGAATAAGCATTCCTAAAGGAATAGAAACAATTTAATACAGAGGGGAGGGCAATTAGAACAGGGCAGTAAAGGGCCGAGAAAACCCTCTAGTTCTACTTTCTTTTTTTAGACATAAGGAAACTGAAACTAAAAGGGTTTAAAATGAAGGCATTAAATGGTCTTTAAGATGGTTTTCCAGTTTTGTCATTCACTATTCTATGAAATAAGATTCGTGCAGTTTTTGTTATTTAAAAAGGTTTAATGGCATGCAAATATATCCATAATATATATGAACCAAGCAGTTTAAGAACTGTATAGTAAAAATCACTTTTTGTTAAAACACATGCAGCAAAAAAACAAACTAAAAGTTATCTTTGTGTGGTAAGGATGTGAGAATTAATTTTTCGCTATTTGCTTGTTTAACTTTTTAAAAAAATGAACAGCTTTATTGAGGTACAATTGACATAAAATAAAACTTTCCCGTTCTAAGTGGGAATTTAAGTGATGTTTAGTAAGCTTACAGAGCTGTACAGCGCTCCCACAAAGATCCACAAAGGTCCTGCATGCCCATTTACAGTCGATCTCCATTCCTGTCCCAGCCCTTGGCAACCACTCATCTGCCTTTTGTCTTTGTAAGTTTGCCTTTTCTGGACGTTTCGTATAAATGACATCATACATATGTAGTCTTTGCATCTGGCTTCTTTAACCTAGCATAGTGTTTTCAAGCTTTATTTATGTTGTAGAAAGTATCAAGAATTTCTTCCATTTTATTGCTGAAAATATTTCATTTTATGGATATGCCATATTTTGTTTATCCATTCAGCAATGGATAGACACTTGGATTGCTTCCACTTTTTGGCTGTTCAGTAATGCTGTGATGAACATTTGCGTACAGGTCTGTGTGGATGTATGTTTTCATGTTTCTTGGGTGTGTGTTTCGGAACGGAATTGCTGGGTAATATGGTAAAGTTATACATAACTTGTTAAGAAATTATCATACTGTCTTCCAAAGGGACTGTTTTTACATTCCCACCAGCAATGTACAAGGGTGAGAGTACCACTTTCTCCACATCCCCACCAACGCTTGTTGTTGTCTGTCTTTTTTATAGCCTTTCTAGTGGATGTGAAGTTGTATCTCAGTGTGGTTTTAATTCGCATTTCCCTAATGACTAATGATGTTGAGCATCTGTGCTATTAGCCGCGCATATGTCTTTGGTAAAACATCTGTTCAAATATTTTGCTCATTTAAAAAATTGGATTATTGGTCTTGTTGCGTTGTAAGAGTTCTTTATATATTTTGTATTTATTTTCTCTAAGATAATAGTTTGTCTTCTGATGGTGTATTTTGAAATGCAAAATATTTTAATTTTGGTAACGTGCAGTTTATCAATACTTTCTTTTATAGATTGTCCTTTTTTGCCTAATCCAAGGCCACAAAGACTTTAGACCTGTGTTTGCTTCTAAAGGGTTTATAGTTTTAGCTCTTCCATTTAGGTCTATGATCCATTTTGAGTTGATTTCTCATGTTTGGTAAGGGTCTAAAGTCATTTTTGCATGTGGATATCGAATTATCCCAGTACTCTTTATTGAAAAGACTATCCTTTCTCTATTAAATTGCTTTGGCGCCTTTGAGAAATGTCAACTGTAAATGTAAGGTTTTATTTCCATATTCTGAATTTTGTCCCGTTGATCTATATCTTTGCCTGTGCGTGGACATTATGCTGATTACTGTAGCTTTACGGCAGTGGCTCTCAACACAGGGCTGATTTTGCCCTACCTCCCCCGGGAGACATTCAGCAATGTCTGAAAACATTTTTGATTGTCATGACTGGGGAGTGGTGCTACTGGCATCTAGTGGGTGGAGGTCAGGGACAGAGACAATGTTTATTGACTGCTTTTTTCTCCCCAAAATAGGTCACTCTTCTGTTTCTTTGCATATGTTGTCATTTTTTGTTGAAAACTAGACATTTTAGGTAATATGTCTGGATTCTGGTCTGGATTCTGGATTCTGATCTGGATTCTGGTCTGATCTCTTCCACTCAGGGAGGTGGTGGTTGATGCTATTGCTGTTTTTTTTTTTTTTTTTTTTGCTTAATGATTTCCCTGGACTACTTCTATGGATATCGTCTTTTCTGTGGTGAATGCTGCTGATGTCTCTGCTCAGTCTTGTATCTTTTAAATCTTATTTATATTTTAAAATCTGGCTTACTAGGAGTCACCCGTGTGTCAGTATAGCCTAGTGGTCAGCGAATGATTTGTCAGAGTTGCACTCAAATACCTATAGCCAGTAAGCAGTTCCACCCTTTGCCAGTGGATCCGTTTGTAGGTTGAGGAACACACGTAAAGTTCAGGCCATTTACAAGTCTTCCCTAGCTCTTGCTTTACCCTGGGCCCTCGCATGTGTTTTCTGCCTGTGTCCAAAGCCTCACATTCAGCCAGGAATGTATGCAGATAGCTAGGGCTCTCTCTGGTCTCCCCTGAACGTGTGCTCTGCCTTGCCCTTGCATGCAGCGTTCCAAACCACTAGGGATATGTGGCAAGGTACACTGTGTTTGTCTCATTCCATGGATCTATCTCCCTGTTAAATATTTGGCCGGTCTGCCAATCTGTTGCTGGTCTCAACCAGAACCAAAACCTCAGGCCAGCTACGTTGATCTTTCCCACTGATTTGCCACTGAGATTGCTTCTCTTTCTAACAATGCTGGGGGAATGGAGTTTTTCACACTCAGAATCAAGTCATCCCCTGCCAGCTTGTCCTGCCCTGGGAGAACTGCCTGCTGATGGAGCTGGAAGGGGATGGGAGCAGCCTGAGGCTAAAACACCACACTGTTCTTACCCGAGGGTCAGTCATTTTTCTCGAATAAATGCTTCTTGATTTGTTGTATACCTTTGCTCAATATCTAGAAATTTGGGCCATTTTATTCCTTTTACGGGGAAGGATTTGCTCCTTACTCTGCCATTTGCCATTCCAGGAATAAGTAGAAGATAGATAGATGGGTTGATGGATGGATGGATACTTTTACTGATATGCTTTATAATTTCCTCTACAAATTGTAGCCTTCTTAAAGCTTTACTCTTCCCACCTGAAAGGCCCTATCCACGTCTATCAAAATCCTGCTCATCTTTTGTGTTCTCACAGGTGGAAGCTTTCCCAGAATCGTCCCTGACTTCCCTAACTTCGAGTGATTTCTTCCATGTTTGCACATCCATCGTTCTTATTCTTAACTCACTTAAGATTTATCACATTCTGCCTTACATTTATTTGTGGTTATGCCTTTACCCCTCTGCTAGATTGTCAGCTGCTCAAGGACATAGACAGTATCCTAGTCATCTTTTTAATCCACTTAACAACCTAAATACCTGTTGAAAAAGTACCCAGTTCAGACCTCAGTACTCTCCGCCAGACCCAGGCTGCCCCATTTAAGGTTGATTATAGTCCATTTCTCGTGATTTTGAGCTTTCTATCAACGTAAACTTTATCCAAGCCATAGACACTAGGAAAGTCTAAACATTATAAAAGGGACATGGCGTGTACTGTGTCCTTTTTATGCCAATGTGGGAAATACGCAATGCCGTTGGTGCACGGAATGTCAGTAGAGTCTAGAGGGATCTCTGACTGGTCAGGAGTCCAAAATGGTAGCCCTCTATCTTCCCCTGGCTGATTGGGAGGCCTTAGGCAAGTTATTCAACTTCTCTGGACCTCAGTGTATTTTCTATAGAATGAGGGACCTGGATTAGAAAATTTAAATATGATTCATGAGATAATTAAAGTGGTTATTATATTCCACACACATTTATTGAACTTTCACTTACTGTCTCCTGCAGTTCTAATAAGCTTCACGTATACAAAAATCAAAATAAAATCTTCACCCTCAAACAGGGACTGGTCTGCTTAATGTTGTGATACGCGCTCTAACAGAGAAATGCGTTCGTATTATAGGGGTCTAGGAGGAACATCTAATCAAGCTTAGGATAGGTTTGGAGGGCAGAGGAGAATCAAGAAAGATTCTCCAAGTAACTGACATTTGAACTGAATTTTCCGAGGAAACAGACTTTGAAGATAAGGGGAAAAAAGCTGTTTGATAAGGCAAGATACTTGAAGAAGCAGGGGGTTTGAGATCCAAAGCACAGGTGGGAAGACTAGCCTTGAACTTGAGAAGGGACATTCGTTTCACTGAGACCCATAAGACCATCCTCTCATGCAGTCCTTTCCAGGCCCTGAGCCTGCATCGTCCCTGGCCCAGGGTGGGCCAGTAGGGCCACCCACCAAGATCTGCAGGAGTGGCAGCTCCTGAAAGCATGGTCCAGCCATCCACCAATACCAAAGCACCCGTGAGAGGCGAAAAATGAATGTGATTTAGGAAGAGGTTAAGGGACTGCCTGGGAATATTTTTCCAAAATACTCCTCAAAGCTTTGGATGACTCCAAAACAAATTAGCATGCAGACAGTATTTTGAAACAGTTCAGCAGTAATAAGCCAGAGATGTATGCCGCCAGAGGGCGGTGATCTCAGTTTTGTTTCTTTTTTATCTTCAGCTGCTTGAAGCCTGGGAGGCTAGAGATGCAGTGAAGCCTCCTGCTTGAGCTTTTCGATATGCCCTGGCATTGCCTGATGGAGGAGTACCACGGCCCTTGGCTGCTCAGGCGAGCCTGTGACTCAGGACCTGCTGGGCCCTACAGCAGCCTGAGCCCCAGCACAGGATTCCACCTGCCCCGGGCTCATCCCCCACTGAAACCAAGTCAGTGATGAAATGTTTGCCAAACAGAAGACAAATATTGCCTAAAAAAGACTTTTCCATTTCTTTCCAAATGTGACCTCCCTTCCTTTAAAGCCTTTGAACTAATAGGTAAGAGTTATTAGAAGGTGAAAAATATCTCATGTCAGAAGACAGATCTAGAAAACCTCCAGTTTGAACCCTGCAAATGATTTTAGCTCACACAGGACAATAGATATGTTGTGGAATAGCATATTTAATGACATTTTATAAATCAAATAGTCATTGCAGTTATTCTTATTTATACAACCCTGCTCATGTCCTTTGGGAATTATGTTTTTCTATAAACATTTATTAAACAGCTATGTGCCAAGAAGAGGACAAGGCACTGGAGATACCGAGCCAACTGTGACACTTAACTTGTGGATCCGCTGCTGGGCTAACAGAGGATAGACTGGCAAGCCATAAGCTATGTTTTCTGGTAAAGGTGTGTGCCAAATGCTCCTGGAGCTCAGAAGAGAGAAATGCTGGTGAAGGAAAGGCAGGAGGATGTGGCAACGATATGCTGATCTGGAGCCCTGACTCTAAGGCTTCCCCTGGCATGAAACAAGAGAAGTGAGCTCTCCTAAGCAAGGCTGAGGCTTGGGGGCTGGCACCGCGCCTCTCGGAGTGGGCAGAGCTGCTTGGTGGGGAAGAGCGAGTGCCCAGGAATCCAAACCACCCTCCGTCGAGCCTTCAGAGATGAAGCCTTTGACTGAAATGTGGGGAATGAGAAGTTGGTTGGATGTGGTAGGAGTTTGGCTACAATAGACGAGGGAAAGAAAGACGTTCTAGGAAAAAGAAATGTATTAAAAATGCTGAGGCGAGGGGGAGAGTGCATTTTACAGCCACATCCTTCCAGGCCGGGCGGAGGAACGGTTAGCACAGTGGGTGACATGTTCGAGTGACTGGGGACAGCAGAAGGGGAGGAGACCAGAGAGCTAACAGAGGCCCCATCACCTGGGACCTTGTGATCTGTTGTAGAGAGTTTGGCTTTTACACTGAGTGTGACGGAAGCCCCTGGAAGACTGAGCGAGGTGCATCATGATCTGCTGTATTTTTAAAGGGTTGCTCTGGCTTCTGTGTGGATAACAGATTGTTGGAGGACCAGTTAAGAGGCTACTGAAATAATCCAAGTAAGGTATGATGGTGACTTTGGCCAGTAGTGAGGACAGTGATTTGGCCCATCTTTTGAAGGTAAAAATGACAGGATTTGACAGGATTGTATATGGCTATGAAAGAAAGAGAGAAGTCAAGGTTGACGCCAAAGTTTTTGACTTGAGCAACTGGCAGAATGGAGTTGCCGTGTACTGAATGGGAAAGATTAAGATTTAGGAGGGGTGCAATTAGGCGTTTGTTCTTGGACATGTTAATTTTGTGATTCCTATGAGACATCTCGGTGGACATGGAGCGTGAACAATTGACCGTGTGAACCTGGAGTTCAGGGAATCTAGGCTGGAGATAGAAATTTGACCGGTCAGCAGCATGTAGCCATTTAGACTTGTTGAGATCACCTAGGGCGCTAGGTCACTTAGCAGAGACAGAGAAAAGAAACCCCCCAGGACTGAACCCTGGGCACTCCTTCTATTCTGTTTAGAGTCTATGGGAGGAGAAGCTAGTGAGGTGGGAGGAGAACCGGATACTAAGTGAGGAAGTGGTTTAACACGGTGGGAGTGAGAGCTGCCACTGACAGAGCAAGTAAAATGAGTCCTGAGAATTGGCCATTGGACTTGGCAACCTGGAGATCATTGGTGACCTTGAGAAAAACTGCTCTGTGGAATGGTGGGGCTAAAAGCCAGCTCAGAGTAGGTTCAAGAAGAAATGAGAGAGGAAGAGATAGAGACAGGGAGTGTCAACAACTCTTTGAAGGAGTTTTGCTGCTGGGAGAAGTATAAAAATGGATGGAAGCCAAATGTAAGAGATATGGAATCAGGAAAAGATTTTCTTTTAGAGGGAGATATTGTAACATGTTTTGGTTCTGACGGAAATGTCCGTAGAGAGGGGAGATTTGATGTTGCAGGAGAAAGGAGAGCTGCTGGAGCCATGTCTGTAGGTAGGCAGTAGCTTCGGGTCCCCTGCACAAGAGGAGGCCACGGCCTCACGGGAGAGTCTGGAAAGTTCGTGCATTGCAACAGTTGGGAGAGCAGAGTGGATGGGGAGAGACGCAGATGAGAGAGTATTGGGAGGCGGGAGCATGTGGGTGTTCTCTTCAGATTGCTTCTTTTTTCTCAGTGAAACAGGAAGCAAGACTAATAGTTAAGATTGGGAATGAAGGAGGAGATGTTGGTATTTAAGGAGAAAGGAGGAGATGAGATAAAGGATGAGAAATAGTTTCATAGGAAAGAGGGAGTCTGAAGGACTAGGGAACTGCCTCAGTTCTATCATCTGTCACCTGGACTAAGGAGGTCGCCTACGGACTTTCTGTCAACTCTCACACTGAGGACAATTTAAAAAGCCAAAAGAGATTTTAAAAAGAAAAGAAAAACCTCTTTAAAAGCATTTAAGAACTAGAAGCTAGTGAGGGATCAGTCATCAGTCAAAAATCTAAGAGAAGTGAACCCAAAGAAGTCAGCCCAGTACTCAAGGCTACCTCTGCTGGAGAGCATTGGTAACGAGGGAGAAACATCTGGACACTGTGTTCCTCCACTGCGCTGCAGGGGAGCAGCAAAGTCAGCTGCATTGGATTCCCAGTCCTTTGGGCTCCCCTTCAGTTCTCCATGCATCTGGGGGACACTGCTGGGTGCACCTAAGCACTGTGAGGAGAGGACGAGGGCAGGGCCTCTGTCGTCCAGTCCCAGGAGCTCGGGGAAGGGCAGGTCATGCGGTTGTCCCCGAGGCCCAAGTGAAAATGCACACATGACCTGGAGGTTGGATTGTCTCTTCCTCTCATCCACCTGGGGAAGCAGACAGCAGTGTGGTGAAAGGAGGGGCCCCAGATGAGCAGGGAGGAGAGAAGGACATGCTTGGGGTGGGAGCGGCGGTGGGGTCTTCCAGGGACTCTGCGCACAGGCCTCCCACCCTCCACAGCACGGCCTTGCCACTCTCCGGGAGCAGGGAGCTGCAGAGCATGCCAGCCTCCACCCTGCACCCCAGGGGCTTGTATCTGACATTGCTTTTCAGAGGCTCTCTGTCCTCACACGTGAGTCCCCCGCCTTCAGCATAGCACACAGGCCTCTCCGTGCTCTCCCCAAGTCTGCCTCGTCACCCGCCATTCCCTGCTTCACTTCTCACACTTCACCAGCACCAAAGTGGGCAGCTCAGCTGGCTGACAGGGAAAGGAAATAAACTGGGCCATAGGAGTCAGAGGGACAAAGAATGTACACATGCAGTGCGCATATGCAGGATGGAGGGAGGTGAGGTGAAGCAGGCGTGTAAGTGTGGGAAAGTGTGCAAGTATATACGGCTAAGTGTTTCACTCTGTGACCCTCGAGAAGGGTTACACATGGTGGGGGTTGATGGCCTGGGCTGGCCCCCAACCCTCCCTGCTGGAGTCCTGCCCCTCTTGACTACAGCCACGTTCAGCTGATGGGGACCAGCAGGAACCCCTGTTTAGGAATCCCTGTGCTTACTGAAGGGCATTTCAAGCCAGAAAGGATGAAGCCAAAGGTAGCCAGCTACCCTCTGCCCTGCACGGAGGGCCCAAAGTAGCCCCTGTGTCCTGTCCCTAGTCAAGATCAGCAGACACTGAAGAGTGACCGGATGTGGCTGTGCGCCTGTGTCTGTCAGTCTGCTTCAACTCAAGGAGCAGGAACCAACCTTGGCAACTTAAGCCAAAGGGATCTGTGAGAAGGATAGACAGGGCTCAGCCCACCTGCGGAAAGCTGGAGGCACGGGCATGGAGAGTGGGTAGGAAGCAGGGATTCAGGAAGCCAGGCGCAGCCTCCGCTGGGGGACATGGCAGACCTGTTTTCAGTGGCCCCTTGCTTTGCAACCTCATCTGAGGTCTGAAGTTTGTGTTTGGGGTGAACAGTGGAGAGGGGTCCAGTGACGCTCTGGCCAGCAGGCAGAGGGAGCCTTCTGCCCATTAAGACTCCCGTCGTAAGGCATTCCCTAAAACTCAGGAGGCTGTCTAGGTGCTGGCAAGCAGCCACAGCAGAAAAGAGACAGTCTATAAAGTCAAACGCTTGAGGTGCAGATCCAGGTCCGGTGCACGTTCACTGCCTGTGAGCCACGAGTCTAACATCTCTGCGCCTCAATCTTCGCATCTGAAAAATGGAATAAAAAGACACCTCTCACAGGGTGGTTGTGAAGATTAAGTAGCTCGTCCCACATAGCATCACTAGGCCGGAGCAGCGGAGGCTCAGATCTCCTTGTTCCCTTAACAGCTGTCCTGCTGGACGGGAGCCGGGCCCGGGAGCGCGGGCTTAGTTCACAGACTCCCCACTTGGCTCCAGCCTTGCTCGACAACTCCCAGGCTGCTTTTAAACTACTCCCAGCAGCTTTATAGGTGGAGGGGAGTTGCCATACTTCTTGTGAAGACTATAAATCTCTCTATAACTCAGGCTCTTGTCGTTCACCTTAACAATAATACCCTTGTATTCCAAAGCCATTAAAATGCCAGGCACCCTGCTTTGCATTACGAACATCATCTCGTAATCCTCCTAACAAAGCATGGGGTAGGTACTATGGCCACTCCCATTTTCAGAGGAGGAAACTGAGCCTCAGAGAGACTATAAGTCTCTCACCCATGGGCATTTGAAACGAAATCGTGTGTTCCTAACCACTAGGCAATACTGCCTGTGACAATGGCGGATTGACATTAGCCATTTTAGCTCACTTCCTTGAGAGCCAGTGCCCACTGGAAAAGTTACATGGATCCTGCAGTTTCTTTCAGAGCTGGGGGCGCCTCTTCTTCCACATCCTGGTCCGAGCTTGTTGCCAGGCTAGGGTGCCAGCTGGAGCTCTGGGCTGCGCACAGGGATCTGCACCCAATGGAGATCTCAGGAGCCTGGCCAGCTTCCTCCCTCAGGGGAGCAGAGGACGCAGCACCAGAGCCGGTGGGCCGCATGACCCCGAGGCTCCTCTCTGCCGGGGCTGTGGCTTACAGGAGCCGTGCTGTCCACGGTGCAGTCCCTCAAGTCCTCAGGAGTGAGATGAGGAGGAGCACTGCTGGATCCTTCCAGGCATGTCAAGGATATTCTCTTGAAAATGGGAGCAGTGCCACGCAATTGTGTGCGGTTCCCTCTGGGCACTTGGGGCCCAGCCCTCTTCAGCCTGAATACTGGGAAACGCAGCCCTGTTTGTGGAGGACGGAGGGAAGCAGCTCACACTGGGCTCTGGCGGAGCTGGCGCGTTTCATTTTACGCCTTTGATGAAATGTTTCTAAGAAACACAAAATGAAACATTCTGAGAGTTGGGTATTTTTCCACTTGGCAAACATTTATGATTTATAGGGCACATGCTACTCCTCGCTTACGCTAGTCCTTTCCTTCTTCCTCCACCCACATTCTCTGTGAGCCCAGCCCAGGCTGAGGGCCCCGACCAGCTGTGCACATGCAGCTCACAGGGCCTTCCCCCTTGGTGGGGAGACAGCAGGAGTCAGCCTGGAGAAGCCCAGCTCCAGCGTCCACGCAGCGCCTACAGCTCAGGCTCGTGGACAAGCAGAGTTTCTTGAAAAGTAAGAACAGGGAGGCAGAGTGCTTGTTGGCCTTTCCAGGAGTGAGAAGATGCCAGAAGAGCCCTTGGTTGACATGGTTCCTGGGTTCCCAGTAACATCAGAAGAGCAGAGGATGCAAAGGGCAAAGCCAGGTGGTGAAGCCATCAAGCAAAGCTTCCCCTAGGTTTCAGTACTTGGGCTTGGGACCACCAGCCCCCTCCTACAAGAGGCTAGAATTTTTTAAAAATCTTGCTGGAAGGGGTCCTAGAGACTGTCCTTGGAGACAATTTGCAAATTAGGACAACAAAAAGAAGAAAAGGGGAAGTGGGGGGAAAGGCTTTAAAAAATTCATTCATGCAACATTTTTTGATTTCCAAAGCACATTTTGTAATCATTGGTGCTGAGTTACCGGGTGGTTTGCAAAGATTGGTTCTGTTTAGTCCCTGCCCTCAAGGACCTATCACTGCATTGTCATTTCTGCTTTGCTCTCAGGAGACTTTGAAGGAGGAAAATCACCCTGGAAAGGGTTTCATCCCATCTCGTCTTTTTGTCAATAAATTTTAATTCTGGTTTGTTTTGGCAAAAGTGACTCAGCTAACAATTAGGTTAAAGACATTTTTAACTAGAGTTAGTGTAGCCAATATGGGTTTAATTCAAGTCAACAAACACTGAGTGAGCATCTGTTACCCGGCAGGTACTGGGCTAGGCACCAGGGGTGCAGAGGTGAGGGAGCTAGGGTCCCTGTTGTCAGGGAGATCACAGTCTAAACATATCTAAACTACAGGGTAGAAGAAATGCCATAAAAAGGCAGGACGTGCTATTGGTAGAGAGAGTAAGATCGCATGGCTGGAAATGAGGAAAGCTTTCTGAAGAAGGTGGCATTAGAGTTAAACCAACCCTCCCAACTCTACACCCGCTTCTGTCCGCCTGTCCAGCCCTCTTTTTCTCTTCCCAGCCAAGTCTATTTATTTATTCATTTAATCCTTCATTCAGACATTCACCAAATATTATTAAGCTCCAAGATGCCCTAAGCACTGTTCTAGACATGGGGTTACAGTGGTGAGTAACACAGATCAAGTCACAGCCATGTGCATACATTCCAGTGGGGTGGGGATGGGCAACAGATACCAACAAATGAATAAATAAATATATCATAATGTCAGCGATGATGAGTGTTGTAAATTAAAATAAAATAGGGTGGAGGGGACAGATAGTGAGCCTGGTTAGGGAAGGCATGGGTGTTCTGTTTCAAATATGGTGTTAGAAAAGGCTTCTCTGAGGGGGAGACATTTGAGTCAAGATGTAAATGAAGTTGGGCCAGCCCCGGTGGCCTAGTGGTTAAGTTTGGCATGCTCTGCTTCGGCGACCCAGGTTTAGTTCCCAGGTATGGACATATATCATTCGTCTATCAGTGGCCATGCTGTAATGGCGGCTAACACACAAAGAGTAGAGGAAGATTGGCAATAGATGTTAGCTCAGGGCAAATCTTCCTCAACAACAACAACAAAAACCTGAATGAAGTGGCAGAGTGAGCCAGGGGACTCTGGGGGAAGAATATTCTAGGCAGCAGAACAGCAAGCACAAAGGCCCTGAAGTAGAAACACGCTTGAATGAGCAGAAGCACGGTGAGAGAACTGGGATGGAGAGGCAAGCAGGGGCCAGGCCAGGAAGGGCAATGTCAGGAGTTAGGATTGTAGTCTAGGGGTGATGGGAAGCTGCCAGAGGATTTGATGATCTGATTTGTGTTTTTAAGAGATATTTATGTCTGTGGGGTTGAGAATAAGCTTTAAAAGGTCAAGAAGAGAAGCCAAGAAGACTTCTGGAATATTTTCAATGTAAGAAACAAAAAATAGAGTTGACCTTTCTGATATACAGAAACAGCAAGAGCAGTGAGGCGGGGGTGGTGAGAGGGCACTTCGGAGGTTCAAGCTTGGACATGGCAAGTTTGAAATGTCCGTTAGATATCTGAGTGAGGTACTGAGCAGCACTTGACACTTGGATCTGAACTTCAGGGAGTAATCAAAAGCACCCATTGCCACCCAGAAGGCACATTAGAGGAGAACTAACAAGAGTTCTTCAAGATTCGATATGCAGGAAATGATCAGAACTGCCCTTGCCAGAGCGACTTCTGTAGAAGGATGAGGGTGAAAGCCAAACTGTGGGTGTGAAGACAGTGAGTACAGATTATTCTCTCAAAAGAACCAACATTTGGCTTTGTTAATTCTCTTTTTCTTTGTTTTCTATTTCATTAATTTTCACCCTTGTCTTTCTTTACTTCTTTCTACTTTCTTTGAGTTTTTTGTTCTCTTTCTAGTTTCTTTGGGTGGAGACTTAATTAATTTTCAGCTTTGCTCCTCTTCTAATGGAAGTATTAAGGATATAAAAGTTTCCAAACACCACATATGCTGCATTCCACAAGTTCTGATATGTGGTGATCTCACTATCTTTTAGTTCTGAGTATTTTAAAATTTTCATTATGAACTCTTCTTTGATCCTGTCTCCTGTCTTATCCCAAACAAGGGTGCAATTACAAAGATGAGTTTACTGCAGAAAGCCAACAAAAATGGCAGACAGATTTGAATAACAAATGGAAATTCTAAGGATGAAAAATGTAACTACTAAAATGAAAATTACATTCAATAGATTAAACAGATTAGACACATTGAAAGAGAATTTGTTCAGAACGCAGCAAAGAAATATCAGAAGATAGAAAAAAATGACAGAGAAGTTAAGAGACATCAAAGATAAAATGAGAAGGCCTTAGGTGTCTGATTGGAGTCCTGAAAAGAGAACAGAAAGAGAATGGAGAAGAGGCAATATTAAGGAGATTCCAGAAATGATGAAAAGCATGGATGAACCCACAGATCCAGGAAGTATAACATATCCTAAGCAGGATAAATGAAAAGAAATCCATGTCTAAACACATTATAGTGAAATGGCAAAATATCAAAAACAGAGAGAAGACCTTGAAAGCAGCAAGAAAAAAAGGACAGATCACTTTAAAAAGACAGTTCAAATGACAGCTAACTTCTCAACAGAGAATAGTAGACGGCAGAAGATAGACCATAAAGGGCTAGGTGAAAATAGCTGTCAATCTAGATTTGTGTACTCAGCAAAAGTATTGTTCAAGAATAAGGGAAAATATTTTCAGGAAACAAATTTGAGAGCATTCACCACCAAGAAAACTATTCTAAAGAAGAACCTTTAAGGGAGAAAATGATGCCATCAGGATGATATGATATGTAAGAAAAAATGGTCACTATCTCAATAAACTCAAAAATTTCTTCTGCTGAGTTAAAAAATATTCTAAACTCTTCAGTTCAGACATCAGAGAGGGAGAAATGGAGCTAAATTCTAGGAGAGGAAGGAAGTTATAGTTCAACTTTAAGACTTTAAGTTAAATATGTATGTTAAACTTTGAAGGTAACCACTAAAAGATGCATACATTCCAAATGTTCAGAGAGAAGAATATGAAATAAAGGAAATAACTTGATCAATTTTTAAAAGAAGGCAAGAATGAGGAAAGACAGAAATTGTCAGGTTAAAGTAAAACAGTGGGATACTATTTATGCCAGAAAATACTAAATGATAAGGACATGGAAAAGTTAGGTGTCCCCACTGAGGAGTTTAACATAAGGGAAGTGACATGATCAGATGTGTGCTTTAGAAGGAGGAGAGTGCCTGTCACATGGAGTACAGACTGTTGGGGGACGAGACGGGAGGCAGCAATAACAATTAGGAAGCTTCACTGTAGTCTAGGCTGGAAATGAAGAAGGCCTGAGCTGAGGCTGTAATGGTGACAGCAGGGACAGGCAGGGTGGGCAGGGGAGTTATCCTGAGATAAAACAAAAAATGGCCACGCTCTTAAATTTAGTCAAAATGCCAGCCACAAGCCTCTGATTTCAAACAGAGAAATGTAAGCACTTATGCCAAAACCAGGTCTGAATTCTGAGCCCAACACCAAGGCCTCCGGAACTGTGAGTGACTGACCTTTCTTCAAGTCCAAGTGACATCATGTGTGCTCCAGGTCCAGGCCTTCTAATCCTGCCGTTGAGGGAGGTGGTTGTCAAATTGTCACATTGAAAGCCTGTCTCTGGAATTGTCATTTGATGCTCTGCTCTCAGAAACTAGAAAAACACTGGAGGAGAGAGAGAAACAGACACACATGCAATATCTTAAAACTACCAACTCAAATGTTACTGCAATAAAAATTTCTTCCCTTGGAACAAAACGTGGCTGATTTCAAATGCCTGCTCTCACAAGTCCTTCACCCTCACCATGTGAGGTGATCCTATTATTTTATTAGGCTGGGCGGGGATTATTTTCCACATTTTCTTTTACAGATGAGGAGACAGTGACCAGAATTGATGTGGCTTGCCCAAGATCGCTCAACAGTAAGAAGCGAAACTGAGGATGGAAACTAAGTTGTCTGGTGTGGGGCCAGTTTGTCTTTCTGCTGTCAGGTGTGAACTTGTTTTGGTAATAAGAGGGAGTCAGTGAAAGAGAAACTGGCCAACTCCAGCCTCTATTTCCATCCACCTCCGCCCACTAGTCTTCCTTCTTCTTTATGTAAAGAGGTTTGGTTTTTTTCCAACAAATAAGGAAAATTTTGAGATAAATATAAAGCTTTGCATTTAGATTTTAACAGATTTCTCAAGTTCAAGTGACAGAAGGCAGTTCTTGAGAAAAAGACCAACATCCGAATAATAGTAGTTCTTGAAAGAGAAAGTTGAGGAGGAAGTCATCAAAGGTAGAGAATTTCCCCAAACTAAAAAACATGAATTTACACATTGACAGGACTCTCTGAGTGTCCATCACAAAAGATGAAAATAGACCACATATCTGAAACTGTGACATTTCTGAACACTGTGCACAAAGAAAAAAATCTGAAGAGCTTCTAAAGAGAGTTGGGGGCATAAAATTCATCTAAAAAGGATGAGGAATCAGGATGCATTTGGATTTCTCAATAGTAACCCTGGAAGCAAGAAAATATGAACCATTGCTTTCAATATTCTGTGAGAAAATGATTTCCAACTAGAGTCTTACATTTGGCCAACCTGTCAAGCATGAGGCTGAAATAGACATTGTCAGACAAGCAAGGTCTTAAAAATTTACCGCCTAATGTGACATGCTGCAAAATGGCCAAACTAAAATTGGTATTTGGCTGAAGCCAAAACTCACCATCATTGAATGAACTTCTGAGACACATGACCACACCAGAAATTTTATTTGTAAAGTTTCCTTATAAATATAATTTTATTATTAAAAGTTTTCAAGATTGATTTTTAAGGTTCGGCATTTTAATGCAGGGGCAATCTGTCAGCACTTCAAGCTGCTGGATTACTCTTGTGGTCGTTGTATTTGTCACACTAACAGAGGCTCACTTGCAGCTGAGGTTTGGTGAAGGAGCAAGGTATTTTTAGTGTCTCCTTGCCAGTACAGGGTACCCCTGATGGTGATGTTGCTTCCAAGTTATTAATCTTTTCTTTTCTCTGTGGTAGCAAAGGTAATGCTTATTTCTTTTTCAACTCCTACTTGAAGATTTGTTTGCTGCCGAAGATGCTGTGTAATTGAAGCAGTGTCCCACAAATTGAAGTTTTGTACTGTTGGAATTTTCAGATTTTTGTTCTCATATAAATTTGTATTTCTTTAAAACTTGGGTAAACAGATGTGGAAATGAAGTAGCATAATTAGATTTCGGAATAAGAAAATCTATAAATTTCCATCCGTATCTAAGATTTTATTGCATGCATACCAGTTTCAGCATCTTCCCTAGAGAAGAATGAAAGGAGAGTCTTTTCAACAGGCAAAATTTAAGAAAAAAATCCCTCTCAAGGTTTATCATTTTGGTAACTTCTCCAGCAGATTTCAGCAAATGAATTCATTTCTCTGCAATCTCCCTTTGGGTGTTAGCAAATCCCAGTAGCTTGGTATTACTACCCGACACACACGATATTAAGTCATTTTTAAGATATCAAGCCAGTTTTCAATGTATAATAGCTGCTGTTCCACCTGTGTGACCATCTCATACAAGTAAATGAAAAAATAATCCCAAAGTCATATTGTTTCTCTTTGGCTGAAGAAGAATGATGAAAATGGCCCATTATATTTTTGCTTCAACCTGTAATTCTGTTAAAATATACTGCTGTAATTACATTCCTTTTTTTTATTGAGGTAACATTGGCTTATACATGATATGAATTTCAGGTGTACATCCTTGTATTTTGATTTCTGTGTAGACTACATTGTGTTCACCACCCGAAGACTAATTACCGTCCATCACTGTACACACGTGCCCTTTTACTCCTTTTGCCCAGCCCCTCTCCCCTCCCCTCTGGTAACCACCAATCTGATCACTGTATCTATGTGTTTGTTTGTTGTTGTTGTTTCTATCTTCTACTTATGAGTGAGGTCATACGGTGTTTGACTTTCTCCATCTGACTTATTTCACTTAGCATAATGCAAATGCAAGATTTCATCTTTTTTCATAGCTGAGTAGTATTCCATTATGTATTTAATACATCACTTAAGGATGTGTACAAAATTTTTTGCTTATGATTCCTAAATCAATTATTTTCTTCACTATGATTTTTCTATTGTCAACCTAAAGATTGGTTTTCTGTTCTATGAATGTGCCTTCTGTCAGTTTCACCATCGTGCTGGTGAGATTGCTTTGCCCGGTCCCCTGCCTCACTCCTTGGCAAGCATCCATTGTAGTGACAATATTTATAAAACAAACTGTTCTTGGTTCTGCACGTCTAAATGACTGATGTACAGGTTACAGAAGTAGCATCCTGAATAATGAATATTATTAAAGTTTATACTTCCAATAATGGTGGGATGGTTTGTTGGAGATCAACTCTCCCATCAAGAAAAAGTGTAAAAGCTAGACAAAATACGAAAACGCATCTCTTTGAGGGCATCACAGAGTTAGACACAAGGTCACCAGGACTGGAGTGGCCAGATTCCTGAGAGAAGAAAGATGCACTGAGATGCACCCAGCCTTCTGCAGTGCTCTCTTTTGAGGCATTTGCCAGTATGGGAGCAGCACAGGGCTGAGAGGTTATGGAGCTGAGTAGAGCTCTCAGTGGGCTAGAAAAGCTGAGGAAACAAAAGTTTGAGTCCTGGGATCACCAAGAACAGACTCTAATAAATATTCAGACTTCCCATTAGGTCCCTCTAGGAGTCAGGATAAACCAGAAATAGATGGTGCTCACAAAAGTCTGAAACCCAGCCTCGAAGCAGTGCAATCTCAAACTGAATTAATATAATCTGACCCTCCTCTAACTCTCTATCAGAAAGCAAAAGTAATTTCCCTCTAGAGGAACATAATATCAGCCAGAGCCTGAAATCCTCTCTACAGTTTTTTTATATACAATTTTTTATACACAATCAAAATTTTATACCCAATCATCAGCATTCAATACCAGGCTAGAAACAGAAATAGAAAATAGAACTACATAACTAAAAACCTAGAGAAAAGAAACCTTAAAATATAAACAGTCTCGCAGATGATCCAGGGTATTGGAGTTATCAGACATGATTTTAAAAATAATTGTCTAATATTTTTAAGACTAGACAACAAGGTGGAGAATTTAGCCAGAGAATTGGAACCTGTAAAAAGAGTCAGATGGAAATTATAGGACTGAAAAAAAAACTGAAATTAAGCATTACAAAGATGACTTTAACTACAGATTATACACAGAAAAAGAGAGAATTCATCACCAGGAAGACAGGTTAATAGAAAATATCCATGCTGAAGTGCAAAGAGAGAGAAAGAAAATGAAAAATACATATAGAGAAGAGCATGAAATGTATGTGAAATAGGGAGAAGGTCTTATATAAATATACTTAGAGTCAGAGGGAGAGAAGAAAGAGAACGAGCTGAAGCAATATTTTAAGAACTACTAGCCAGGAATTTTCCAAAACTGTGAAAAAATTCAGACAACAGATTCAATTCAACAGATTCTATTAAATCCCAGTATCATAGATACAAAGAATGTCACACCTTGGCACATCAGAGTGAAAATACTAAAAATCAAAGACTAGAGCAGTCCAAGAAAAAAGACATCTTCAAGGGAGCAGCAATAAGCCTGACAGCTGACTTTTCAACAAAAATCATGAAAGAAGAGAGACAGGCATGATCTCTCTAAAGTGCTAAACAGAAAATGACTGCAAACCTGGGATCGCCTTCAAAAATGAGGATGAAATAAAGACACCTTCTGGAGAAAAAACCTGGCAGAACTGCTTACTGCACTAAAAGAAATAATTCTTTAGGAAAAATAGAAATTATCCCATATGGAAGCCTGGAAATGCAGGAAGAATGGAGAGTAATGGTCAGGGTACATATGTGGGTAAGTCTAAATGAATATTGACTGTATAAAACAGTAATAATAGGGGCCGGCCCCATGGCCAAGTGGTTAAATTCGCGCGCTCTGCTACAGTGGCCCAGGGTTTCTCTGGTTCGGATCCTGGGCGCGGACATGGCACCACTCATCAGGCCACGTTGAGGCGGCATCCCACGTACTACAGCTAGAAGGACCCACAACTAAAATATACAACTATATACTGGGGGGATTTGATGAGGAAAAGCAGAAAAAAAAAAAAGATTGGCAACAGTTGTTAGCTCAGGTGCCAATCTTTTGAAAAAAAAAATGGTAATTTCTTCAGGGGTTGAAAATATTTTTACATTTAAAATACATGACAAAAATAGCACATAAAGCAAGAGGTAGTAAGGAAATTAAAATGTTTAAAGGTCCTTCCCTTATAAAAAGGAAAAACACCATTGTTTTCTCTACTGTTTCTTTTTATTACTACTACCTGAACCAATACTTCTAGTCACCGAATGTGTGGATTTTTTTTCTCACACCAGCCAATTCTCCACCACCAGCTGGGTGTCTTACAATTCAATTCAATTCTGACACTCTCTACCTGAGTTAGCCTAAGATCCCACAGGTTAAGGGCTCAGCTCCACAATACCGTCCCCACTTCATATACCAATGGCATGTATGGGGTCCCCCGGTTACCCACATTTCTGTTTGACTTGGCTACAAATCAGGAGTTCCCACAACTCCCTCCTCAGGTTTATTTGCTATAATGGCTCAAAGAACTCTGGGAAACACTTACTTATGTTTACCAGTTTGTTATATAATAAATAATATGATAAAGGACACAGATGAACAGCCAGATGAAGAAATATACGCAGAGGTCTGGAAGGGCCCTGAGTGCAGGAGTGTCTGTTTCTGTGGAGTTGGGGTGTGCCACCCTCCTGGCACATAATATGTTTACTCACCAGGAAGCTCTCTGAACCCCATACTTTAGGGATTTTTACAGAGGCTTCATCATGTAGGCATAATTGATTATTAACTCAGTCTCCAGCCCCTCTCCCCTCCCCGGAGGATGGGGGTGGGGTTGAAAGTTCCAAGCTTCTAATTATGGCTTGGTCTTTCTGGTGACCAGCCCCTATCCTGAAGCTATCCAGGAGCCCACCAAGAGTCACCTCCTTAGAACAAAAGATGCTCCTATCACCCAGGAAATTCCAAAGGGTTTACTAGCTCTCTATCAGGAACCTGGATCAAAGATCAAATCCTAAGACAAAAGATGCTCTTGCAGCTTTATTGCTTAGGAAGATACAAAGGGTTTTAGGAGCACTGGCCAGGATCTGGGGATGAAGACCAATATATATATTTCTTATTATTCAATATTATACCTTATCTGAGAGGTAGTAAAAGTCTAATTTATAGTAGACTTTAATAAGTCAAAGACACCTATTGTAAATTCTATGGGTAATCATTAGAAGAAAAATAAAAGCCAATGGAATAGAGGAAAGAAATGATTTTTAAAAATCTTGATTAAGTGAACAGAAGACAGAAAGGAGAGAGAAAGCCACACAGATCAGGTGAGATAAATAAAAAACAAATAGTGAGATGACAGATTTAAATCTAAATACCTCAACAAATACATTAAATATAAATTAACTAAATACAGTAATTAAAAGCAAAAGTTGTCAGCCAGGATTGAAAAACAAAAAACTCAGCTATATGATGCTTTCAAGAGATTCAGTTGAAATATAAGAATAAGAAATGTTAAAAGTAATAAAATATATTAAGGTACACCATGGAAATACTAATCAAAAGAAGCTGATGTTATATTAATATCAGAAGATGACTAATAATATTACCTCTTTTGCATAGCAAATAATTAGGAGTAAGTTTTTTAGTATCATAGTTTTCTTTTAGCCTGGAATTCACAGATTGAACAAATCTTAAAAATCCATCATCTTTTTTTTTTTGAGAAAGATTAGCCCTGAGCTAACACCTGCTGCCAATCCTCCTCTTTTTGCTGAGGAAGATTGGCCCTGAGCTAACATTTGTGCCCATCTTCCTCTACTTTAAATGTAGGACGCCTGCCACAGCATGGCTTATGAGCAGTGTGTAGGTCCGCGCCTGGGATCTGAACCTGCCAACCCCAGGTCGCTGGAGCACACGAACTTAACCGCTGCACCACCAGGCCGGCCCTCATCAACTTTAATTACTGAAACTTGATTGTAATCTATTCAATTCTTTCAACAAGTATGTTGTTTTCATTTTTAACCTCCAAGGACTCATATCTATAAGAAACTCTTAAAGCACTCTTGTGTTGTCTATTACTTTGAAATCTGACCAGTGAGAAGAAAATGTGTTTTGTTTCCTCATTTTTTCCTAAAAATTGTCTTTCCTATACATTAATTATATCTTGATTCTATCTAGATTGAAGATGATCTATCATGGATAATGTTGTATATGGTTCTGGAGTTCTTACTTCTTATGAAATATCGAGGGGACAAAGTACATCCTCACAAGCTGTGACAAATTTTCTGGAAATACCTTTGGCCGAAATAGAATTAAATAACAAAAAGCTAAATATAGTTCTTAAAGTTTATTTTGTTAGTGTTATGAATGCTAGTACACCAAACCATTCTATAATGATTCAAATTACATTATAATCTAACCTCTATTATTCCTTCTTGTGGTATTTAGCTTTTTATTCATATTTTTGGTTCAAAAAGTTCTTCATATAGTTATCTAACTACCCACCCTATCTTACCCTTCGTAACTGACAATCTATTTCCTACAGGAAATAGTTTTTCTACAGGAAATAAATATTCAACTATTTGAATGTTTTTATACATAAAATTACTCATTAATTATGGTAGCATTTCAATTTTATAATGATACGCATTTATATTCAACTTATTTATAGAATTAAAACATGTAAAGTACAAAAGGAGATTCTCCAAAATACGTCTAAAATGACTACTTATATTTGCCCATCTTCCTCCACCCTATATGTGGGACACCCACCACAGCATGGCTTGCCAAGCGGTGCCATGTCCACACCTGGGATTCGAACCAGCGAACCCCAGGCCGCTGAAGCAGAACGTGCGAACTTAACCGCTGCGCCACTGGGCCGGCCCCTGAAGGGAGTTTTAGACGGATGGATGGGAGCTGAGGTTGCATTAGTGACAAGTATATGGAAAACTATATCAGACACACATTCTTTGAGCCTCTTCTAGCTACTGCTGCGGCTGGGCCAACTAGCCAGTTTGTGTCCTCTCATCACTTCCGGTGTTGGAGGAAACACCGTGCCACAGGGTGTGGGATCTGGTATCCCTAGTGGGCAGCACCTGAAGGGACTGGATAATGCAATCTGGAAGTGCAAGGGAACCAATTCACACGAGGCAAACTTTACCAAAGGAGAACCCAGAGATGAGAAGGAAGTCTCACAAGGCTGGAATTGAGGTGTCATCTAGGCTGCGTTACTTTTCAGAGCAGGGCATCCTCTTCCAAACTCCTGTGGTTGTTGGCAGAATTCAGTGGCACTTGTAGGACTGAGGTCCCACTTTCTTGCTGGCTGTCAGCTGGGCGCATTCTTAGCTTCTGGAAGCCCCCATATCTCCTCGCCACATGGCCCTCTCTTGGGCTCTCTCACAACATGGCAGCTTCCTTCTCCAAAGCCAGCCAGCAGAGTGTCTCACTCTAGTCAACGAAGATGACGTCTTCTACAGTGTAACATAATGGTAGGAGTGGCATCCATCACCTTTGCCATGTTCCATTGGTTAGAAACAGGTCCTTCCCACACTCTAGAGGAGGGGCTTGTACAGAGCACAGCACCAGCTGGCGGTGATCATAAGGGCCGTGTTAGGATTCTGTCCACCACACCCCATCACTGGTAACCTAGAAATTCCCCTCCTAGGAATTCACCCAAGGGAAAAGAAAAATATGTCCACAAAAAAAGACCTGTACATGAATGGTCAGGGCAGCTTTGTTCAAAATAGCCAAAAACTGTAAATAGCTGGATGTCCATCAACAGGAGAATGGAAAAGCAGACTGTGATACATCCATGCGATGAAATCCTGCTCAGCTATAAAAAGGATCAAACTGCTGACACGTACTTCAAAATGGATGGATCTCAACAATAAACAGAGGGAAAGAAGCTGGACACAAAAAAGTACACAGTATATGAACTAAATTATGTAAAGTTTGAGAAGAGATAAAACTAACGTATGGTGACAGGAATCAGATCAGCGGTTGCTGAGGAGGTGGAATTAACTAGGAAGGGGCGCGAGGCAACTTTCTGGAGTGACGGAAATGTTCCACGTCTTGATACGCATTTATTAAAATGGGTAAGTTTGAGCATTTCACTGTATCTAAGTTATACCTCAATTAAAACAAGTTCAAATTATTTCAGAGGAAACAGGGAATTTGGGTGGGGTCCTTAAACTTCAACAGACATAAAAATCACCAGGTTGCTTGTTAAAAATGTTGGGGGCTGGCCCGGTGCCATAGTAGTTAAGTTCACATACTTTGCTTTGGTCGGCTGGGTTCGTGGGTGCTGACCTAGCACCATACGTTGAGCCATGCTGTGGCCCCCTCCCACATAAAACAGAGGAAGATTGGCACAGATGTTAGCTCAGCAACAATCTTCCTCACCAAAAAAATAAAAACCAAGGATTCTGGTGCAGGTGTCTGCAGTGGTGCCAGGAGCTGTAGGGTTAATAAAGAACCCAGGCTGGTCTGCGGCTGCTGGTCCCTGGCCCCGATTTAGAGAGACACCATCTGAGACGATTTGATTCATCTCACTAGCTGGCTCGCTGCCTCCCTCATTCTCATTCTGAGCCTGGGCTTCTCCTGGCAGTTATGCCATGGCAGAGGGGCCCTCAGGACAAATTTCTCTCACCTCGACCAGAGACAAGATGAGAGACAGCCCATTGTGCTTCTGGCTGGACTCTGCTTGGCCCAGGTGCCCCTCGCTCCCTTTTTTAATATGCTTTTTGTGTGTTAGGGAGGGAAACTGTCTCAAGTGGAGGCTCCTCGTGCCAGTGAAGAAAGCTCAGGTGTATACTGTCTAGGCGATGCCCCAAACAGGCCGGAGAAGGGAGCGGCTGCCTCATCCCATTTGTGCACGAGCAGCCCCAGCCCTGAGTTCCACCGAGGGTCAGCTCAGTCTCAGCTGGGCATGGGAGCCCAGCAGGTCTCAGAATGGGGTGCTCTGAGTGCCACCTGGGAGCCCTGGAGGCCTCCAGGGGCTCCATGTCTATACTTGGCACTGGACTGAGATAAGCTTTTGCTATTGCTCATGGTACACACGAGACTTTTCCCCATGAGGCTTCCTCGAAAGTGTGGCCATCTTCTCAGAACTTCATGATAAACAGCAACGGGTGCAAAGGGTCTGTGGGGCCGTCTGTCCATCTGCAGTGATGTTTCAGTGTGAGTCAGACCCAGTCTGCACCCCTCACCCCAAGGCCATTCTCAGCATCAGACCCAAGGCTTCCACCTGCCCCAGGAGGCTGGCTCTGCCCTGCACCCTGCAGGGCTCAGGCTGCTTGCCAGCTCTGGCAGCCAGCCGGATCAGAGGCAAACAGAGGTGGGGAACAGAGTAACTTGAAAGCAGCCTCTCTAGAGGGGGTTTCTTATGTGCCAGCAAAGAAACCTCGTGGTTTCTCAGGATGGTGATGTCCAGGCTGGTGCCCAGGATGGTGTTTCCCAGCGCATGGACTCGTGTGTAAGTGAGAGAATTGTGTTAGACCGGGAGACACCAACTACAGAACAGGAGGATGGACAATTGCGAGGCACCCACTACGTGCCAGATGCCCTGCTAGGCACTTTATGTGCACTGTCTCCAAGCCCTGCAACAGCTCTGCAGGGTAAGCCTTGTTATTCTATCTTGCAGATGAGAACCTGAGGTTCAGGGAGGTTAAGTAATTAGCCAAAAGGCACACAGCACTAAGTGGAGAATCAAGGATCCACCTACACTCAGAATCCCCATGTTTCTCCAGTGGCCCCCCTCACCAGAAAGGCCTAAAGTAGTGGCTGCTGGAGGTTGAGAGCTAGCAGTTGGTGCAGAGATTCCCAAGGAAAAGTGTTCCAGAATCTGTTTGCTCTCAGATCACTGCCACCACCCTGGGCTAGAGGATGACTCGACCCAACAGCAACATCTTCAGAGAGCTTCTGCCCATGGCTTTCATGGTCATCATCATCATCGTTGTCGTTATGCTGCATGGCTTGACAACTAATGGAAGCCTTGCACATCCCTTATTTTATCTGAACTTAGAACACCCTAGGAAGGGGGTGTTATTATTCTGCTCTTTTTTTTTTTTTTTAGGAAGATTAGCCCTGAGCTAACATCTACTCCCAATCCTCCTCTTTTTGCTGAGGAAGACTGGCCCTGAGCTAACATCCATGCCCACCTTCCTCTACTTTATATCTGGGACGCCCACCAAGCATGGCTTGGCAAGCGGTGCTGTATCTGCACCTGGGATCTGAACCAGCCTACTCCGGGCCACAGAAGTGGAACATGTGCACTTAACCGCTGCGCCACTTATTCTGCTCAGGCCGGCCCTTATTCTGCTGATTTTTCAGATGAACAGAATGAAACGCAGAGAAACCCTTCCTCCTGGAACTTTCCTTTCTGAAGAGCTCCCTTTAGGCCACAGAGCCCTCAGGGCAGCCCCTCTGAGGGACAAGGTATGAGGGCATGGGGCCGGCTCCTGGGCATGGAGGGGCCCTGCCAAATATTTGTGGGTGTGAGCCCTCACCCAGGTGAGGGAGGAAGAAGCAGGCTGAGTGGATTACTGAGCATTTGAGCTCAGCCTCAGAACAGCAAATATTGATTCAAGAAGCTGCCCAAAGGAGCTGACATTTTTATAGTCAACAAATAAAACAAGCCCCTCCTAGCTCTCTTTAGTCAAAGGCCCTTTCTCTCTGCGGCTGCCAGGGCACATTTCTGTCATCTGCGCCTGGGAAGAGGAGGAAGAGCCGGTGGGAAATGTCCACAGGGGCCTTGCTGACGTCATCACTTCACCTTTAGAGGGAAAGGCGAGCCCCAGGCCCCAGGGGTGGGACCTTGAGGAACCAGCCAGCCAGCTTGACAGGTGTCAGAGCCCCCGAAGACAACAGACACGCCTCCCACACACGGCTTAGCCCTGTGCTGGCTTTTGGGCTGCTGACCATGGCTTGGTGCCCCTCATTTGTGGATGAGGAACCTGGGGCCCAGAGATAGAAATGACTCTCCAAGGTAAACAGTGAACTCTGTCCAGACCTTCTGTTTCAGGGCAGAGGGGAGGGTCAGCCCTTGCTAAGCTGGAAACGAGAGGTCATCGCCTGGCAGATGCTGTGCCTGCCCTCTAGGCTCTGCCTGCGTGCCCCGGAGCCTGATGTTCATGCTCCAGCCTTCACACTCAAGCAGCTCCCTCCACCTGGAATTCCTTCCTTCCCAAACTCTTTTGGAACACTGCTCATCGTTCTCGGCCTTGCTCACCTGTCGCCTCTTCAGGAAATCTTCCAAACTTCCTCCCCACCCTCCCCCGCTCCTCGGGGCAGCAGAAATCCCCACTCCTTCTTCAGTGCTCCCAAGCACAGGCCTGCTTCCTGTCTTGTCACACTTAGCCTGTTTCTCCTTGCTATTCGTCTCTCAGTCCTTCCAGGTTAAGAACCCCAGCAAGAGCAGGGATGTACTTGACCCATTCCTGTTGCCCTAAAGAGCCTAGGACAGTGCCTGGCGCTTGGCAAATGCTCAGTGGTTGCCAGTGGAATTGCATTAGAACAATCCAAGACATGCAACTAAGAAAGCCAAGGTGCAAATTCAGCTGCATCTGGACCAGGGAAGGAGGCTGACCAAGCCCCAGGCAGGCCCACCACGGGCGGGAGGCTTATGGCATTTGTTCCTTTATTGGCCCGCTCAGCCCTCTTGTCATCCATCTATCCATCACCATGGGGTTGAGCTTCTGTTCTGAGTCAGGCCCTGGTTGAGTGCTGGGAACACAAATGCGGGGAGCACATAGCCCTGCACTCTGTCTGGAGCTTCTGGAGCATGCCAGGATATGTATGTGGCCAGGGGAGCCCAAGAGGTCCCTCGGCTCCCATCCTGGTCCATGGGCCACCCTCCGTTAGCTGTGACTCTGTGACTACATGGAGTCGAGCGCAGCCCTTCTCAGGACCGGCCCCAGGGCAAACTGTAGAGAAACCGTAGAGTGGTACTCATTATTGCACTTCACCAGAGGCTCTCCACCTTCTGGGCACGTGGTAGAATTAGATTTCCTGGCCCCTTGTGGTCGGGTGGCTGCATGGAGCTAGTTCAGGGCAGAGGTGGCAAAGCTTCCTTCTAAGCTGTATATATAACTGGTATATTTCATCACCTGCAGAGGATCCTCAAGGACTCTCTTGTCTGCTGAGTAGGCAGTCCTGTGTCCCGAGGCCATCCAGGGACCAGTAGTGGGACAGCTCTGCTACCCTCCACACAGGCCTCTCTATCTGGGTGTGTCCAAGGCAACTGCCCCATGTGTCACCCATTCCCAGACAGCAGGAAGGGGAGCTAGGGCATGCAGGCCAGCAGCTGATTTTTAGGAAGGCGACCCAGAGGTGTTTTGTTCACATCTGTCATCCTAGACTTTGTCACATGGCCACATCTACCACAAAGTCATCTGGGGAATATAGTTTCTAGCAGGGCAGCCATGTGCCTAGCTTAAGCTCAGCAAAGTTTATTATTCAAATGAAAAGGGGAGCATGGATACTGGGCGCAGTCAGTGCTCTTCGACTGACTCACTGTCCTGCTCTAAACAGTGCCTGGTTCTCCTTGACAGGCCCTGGCTGCCCACAGCCCATCCACTGGCCAGCTCGTCCTGGGACCTCTCCCTACCCTTCACCATCTACCTTCCAGCTCTGAATGACCTTGGGCAAGATGCGTCT
Organism: Equus asinus; assembly: GCF_041296235.1. Taxonomy (NCBI): domain Eukaryota; kingdom Metazoa; phylum Chordata; class Mammalia; order Perissodactyla; family Equidae; genus Equus; species Equus asinus. The sequence continues at coordinate 49,048,237 of NC_091805.1, forward strand.
CCGCCCAGGGCTTCCTTTTCCTCATCTGTATAAGAAGGCCAGTGATCGCTGAGGTTCCTCCCAGCACTGGCACTTGACGGCTTTGGTTATGGGCATGTTATTTAACTTCTCCGGTTTCAGTTTCCTTACCGGGAAAACAGAGAGAAAAAATGGTTCTCACCTCAGTGGATTGTTATGAAATCATCTAGGGTTGTGCCTGACATATAAGAAATAATCAATACATGTTTGCTATAATCAAGATCATCTGAGTTCCGTCTGTCATTTCCTTAGAAAGATTCTGATGAACTTGTTCGTCCTAACGGCTAACACAGGGTCAGTAAATGTTTTGCACGAGTCCTGTCGTTATCCTCCCTCTGTAACTGACATTGCTAATTAATCAAGACGTTTTCTGCATGAGCCAGGATTCAGCCTCACAGTCCTCAATCAACCCAAGATGCCTTCCCCTCCTCCGGGAATTCTTCCTGATTCACCCCCAGGTGTGTACCCAAAGCAGCCCACACACACCCTATCATGGCTTTTGTTACGCTGTATTGTAATTTTCTTTGTACTTGGCGGCACCCTAACTAGGCTGAGTTCCATAAGCAAGACTGCAGTTGGTTTCTCCGAGGTCTAGTCTGGTGCCTGGGACACTGTGTATGTTAAAAAAATGAATGCTAGATCTTGTGGCTGCAAGTGGGGAGAAGTCTGGGGGAAGGTCAGTGGGCTGCGGAACTGCCTTACAGACGACCGTGTTCCCAGCCTCTGGAAGCTCCTGTAGGAGCTGTGGGGGCAGTGTCCCCAGCCACATTGCCCCTACAGGGCTGGCTGGACACTTCTGAACACATGTGGGGACCGAACAAGGCCAACAAACATGGAAGCTTTCAAGACTACTCCTGGGGAGCTGCCCTCCCAGGGTCCGGGGGTGTCTGCCTGCCCCTCAGGCTCCAGGCTGCAGGGTGACTTCAACTTAGCAACTAATGGACCTGGGAAAGCTCAGGCACCTGCTCTGCACTCTCGCAGACCAGAGCTCAGCATCACCTTGGTGACAGAATGGAGGGCAGGAGGGGGCGGTAGAGCTGCCATCTGCCTGCTTAGCCCGGAGAGGTGCTCACTGTGGGGCTCCAGCAGGCCCGGGGAGGAGGCAGTGACCACAACCATCCTCAGGAGATCCTGTCACGCCGCATGGAGTGCTCACAGACGAGGTAGACCACGGCGTGGCCACTTGAGCCCCAGATTTCCAGTGCCTAGCTCATGACCACACACTGCCACCTGATTTTGGACTATAAGGATGGTTACCAGACCTGGGTCCAATGGGGAAGCAGTATGTGATCTGAGGGGACCAGGAAGGCCTATGTGAGAGGCCCTGAGATGCCAGAATCAGGAAGAAGCCAGGTCCCCTTACTAAGAGTACCTGTTGGCTACCCAATTGCAGCCATTTTATAGATAAGGAACCTGAGACTCAGGAAAGCTAAGTGACTTCCAAAGGTCACATAACTTGGAAACCAGGTCACGTCCCTCCAGGTGTGGGCTTGTCTCTCCGTCCTGCAGGCCTCTAGTGAGGATCCTTTCCTCAAACCAGTCCCTGATGCCACTGTCCCACAGCAGACGCAGATCCAATGGGCCGGGGTCACTGAAGAATAACTAATTATTTAAATATTTAAAATTTTCTGTCCCTGATCTCAGGTGATCCAAACGGCACCCGTGGGCCAGATACTGGGTATTAAGATAGCAGGGAGCCACGGACCTTGACATCCAGGACGTTGGGGCTGGAGGTGGACTCAGAACTGCTGGGTGGTGGCGCTTACAGGGTGTTCAGCGATGGGTTGGTGGCATCTCCACTGGATCCTTGGGTTAATAATAATACATACATACATATGTACACAGACCTATTATATAGCGAGAAAATGTGTTCAACTATCTTTGTGGACTTTCCCTCCCTCCCACCACTTCCATGTCTGCCACAACCTTGCCTGGGTTCAGCCAGGGCTGTCCATTGCTTCTGGGAGGATTAGGATTGTTACAACAGGAACACAAAGGAGAGAAAACCATGATGCAGATTTTGACTTCCAAAGAGGTTCTTAAAGCCCCTTTCAAAGTCAAGTTGTGAAAGTCGTCTCTATTGATTTACAAAATCAGGGAGTATGGAGAGGAAAAAAGATTGTTTGCAAATCCAAATTTGATCACATTTACTTATTTAACAAGTATTTTTGAGAACCTCTTTTGAGCTGTTCTGGATACTAAGGCTGTTTATCCATCTACACAGTGGGAAAGGAGGCCAGATAAAGAATTAGTCAGCCTCCAGGAGGGGTTGGGAATTGCTTGCTTTGTGGGTTTGGGAGGGTGTGGTAAAGTTGAGGTGGGAGTGTGTGGAAGGCAGAGGTGGAGTCCAGCGGGATCTCCTAGACCAGAGGTCCTCAGGGAGAAGGGGGTCAGTGTGGGGGACGCTGCCTAGCTCTGCCTGAGCACCCACCGTCTCCCTAGTTGGTGCTGCCCATTGAGCGCGTCTCCACACCGTCTGCGCCAAAACCCGTGTATGGCCCCCCCGGACGACCTGCTGAGTCCTGGACCATAGGAAGAGAGATGCTCGACCGCACCCTAGACTTGGCTCAGGGCCTCTGATCCTGTGTGGCAACCCCTCATCTTCAATGCCCCAAGACGCTTCAGCAAATTACTGATCTTCCTGAGCACCAGTTTTCTCATCTTGGGACTCGAGGTTAGCATTCCGCTTTGCCTGGAATGTCCTAAGTCCTCACCTGAACTTTTTCCTCAGAACAGGTTATTATAAGTGGAAGTCCTGGACCAAAGGGCATCAGCAATTTTAAGACTGGAGCTACATATTGCCAGACGGTTTTCCAGAGAAATCATACTGACTGAAGATTCCCCCAGCAGTGGGCATAATCCTTTCCCTGCGTCCTCTTCAACGTGGAAAATTAGCATTTCCAGATTGTTTCCAATTTGGTGGGTACAAAAGGCACCCCATTGTGGAGGTGCAGCGTGGTGCACTGGTTTAAGAGCAGGTTCTGGGGGCAGACTGGTGAGTGCAGTCACGCCCTGCCCCCTGCAGGCTGTGTGACCTAGGACGTGCTCCTTGGCCTCAGTTTCTTCATCTGTAGGATGGGGATACATCATAGAAGTGTTGCGAGGCTTAAATACAATAGCATAAGCTATGTGGGGTGTGGTTAAGTGCTTAATAAATGTAATTTTCCATTTACTTGGTTAATGGTAAAGTTGAACTTTCTCTTGTCTTTCTTCTTCAACAAATCACATGTTTGTTTTTTGCCCACTCTTCTATTGGAGTACAGGACTTTTTCTTACTGATTTTTAAAATTTTTTTGGAAGAAGATCAGCCCTGAGCTAACATCGGCTGCCAATCCTCCTCTTTTTGCTGAGGAAGAGTGGCCCTGAGCTAACATCTGGGCCCATCTCCTTCCATTTTATATGTGGGATGCCTGCCACAGCATGGCTTGGTAAGCAAGGAGTATGTCCGCACCCGGGATCTGAACCGGTGAACCCCAGGCCGCCAAAGAGGGGCGAGGAAACTTAACCACTGCCCCACTGGGCGGCTCCTTACTGATCTTTTAATAAGTCCTTATCTGTTAATTATATTAACACTGGGTCCTCTAATTTTTAATAGTAGATACACATTAGAATTTCCTGGGAGCTTTTAAAACTTAAATCAATCCTGTGAGTGAGGCCTGGGCATTAGAATGTTTAGTGCTCCCCAGGCTATTCTCCTCTGGAGCCAGGATTCAGAAACAGTGGCCCATTTTAATGTCATCACTTGTTTGCTAATTTTTTACAGTTTCTACAGTCACAGGGCTAGGTTCTGAGATACGCGCTGCTGGGTGATTTCGTGGCTGTGCGAACATCATCGAGTGCACTTCACAGACCTGGATGGTGTAGCCTACCACACACCTAGGCTCTATGGTGTAGCCGATTGCTCCTTGCCTACAAACCTGTGCGGTGTGTTACTCAGCTGAATACTGTAGGCAATTATAACACAATGCTAAGTATTTGTGTATCCAAACATAGAAAAGGTACAGTAAAATATACAGTATAAAAGATAAAAACGGCATACCTGTGTAGGCCACTCACCGTGACTGGAGCTTGCAGGACTGGAAGTTGCTCGGGGTGAGTCAGAGCGTGAGCGGTGAGCGACTGTGAAGGCCAAGGACGACACTGTGCCCTGCTGCAGACTGTCCAAACACGGAACACTCAGGCTACACTAAATTTATAAAAAATATTTTTCTCTCTTCAGTAATAAATTAACCTTTGCTTACTGTAACTTTTTTACTTTATAAACTTTTTAATTTTTTTAACTTTTTGACTCTCGTAACAATACTTAGCTTAAAACACACATTGTACAGCTGTACAAAAGTAATTTCTTTCTTTATATCTTTATTCTATAAGCTTTTTCCTATTTTTCAATTTTTTTTAACTTTTTAAACTTTTTCGTTAAAAACTAAGACGTACACACATGCCCATACACAGGGTCAGGATCTTCACATCACTGCCTTCCACCTCCAGATCTTGGCCCACTGGAAGGTCTTCAGGGGCAATAACACACATGGAGCTGTTGCCTCCTGTGGTAACAATGCCTTCTTCTGGAACACCTCCTGAAGGACCTGCCTGAGATTCTGCTTGAGGAGGTGTCATTTTTTTCAGAAGTACGTCCATGGTGGTTTGATGGTTTGTTTCCTTTTTTCATCACAGATTTGCCTGTAAGCAGATAACCATAAACATTCGCCTCTACTAATGAAAACTTCCAGCGTTGGGGTCCATGTTTTCAAACTTTTTTAAGGAGCTTGTTGAGGTCTGGAAAAGTTTCTGCTAAACCCTTCACTGTGAATTTTCTTGCAGGTTTCTCTTTTTCTTCTTCTGTGGTTGCCTTTTCTCTTGCCTCTTCCTTAGCTATGTGTTCCTGTTCCAGTTCCAACAACTCCTGATTAGTGAATTCCTCAGGAACCACCTCTAGGAGCTGCTCAGCGTCGTCCTCATCGACAGCCAGGTTAAAATTATTTGTCATTTCAACCACAGCCTTGATAATTTTTGCAACCTCGCTCATCACCCTTGGCAAACCCTTTGAGGTCACAGGCAAATCTCTTGAGTGTCTCCTTCCAGATGCACTAGGCGATAGGAATTTTTCAGCTCCACTGAAATCTTGTGGGACTACCATCGTATATGCAGTCCATGGTCGACCAAAACCTCGTTATGCAGCACATGACTATAGTCACATATTTCTTCTGATTTCCTGCAGTGACTTCACCTCTCACTTCCTGTGTGATCTTGGCAGATTGCTAAACCCATCTGGGCTGCTGTTTCCCCAAAATGAGGGGATTGGGCCAAATCAGACCTTCCCGAAGTCTTCTAAGATGCTTTGTGGAAAAACGGTTTCTTGGTCAAATAAGTTTGGAAAATGCACATTATGTCAAAGGTTCTAAGAAACAGGGGGCCGGCCTGGTGGCATAGTGGTTAGGCTCATGTGCTCTGCTTCAGTGGCCTGGGGTTCGCCGGTGTGGATCCCAGACGTGGACCTATGCACCGTTATCAAGCCATGCTGTGACAGGTGTCCCACATATAAAATAGAGGAAGATGGGCACAGATGTTAGCTTGGGGCTAATCTTCCTCAAAAAAAAGTGTTCTGAGAAATAGTACAGTAAAGGAAGGTGACTCAGCAGTTCCACTCCTGGGTATGTACCTAAGAAAATGGAAAACATATGTTTGCGCAGAACTTGTACACGAATGCTCATAGCAGCATTGTTCATAATAGTCAAGAGGTGGATATAGCCCAAATGTCCATGAACTGATGAATGAATAAACAGAATACCCATGCAATGGAATATTATTCAGTTGTAAAAAGGAATGAAGTACTGATTTATGCTAAACATAAACCTTGAAAACGTTTATGCTAAATAAATAAAATTGGTCACAAGAGACCACACAGCATAATTCGATTTATACGAGGTGCCCAGATTAGGCAAACCAATAGAGACAGAAAGTAGATCAGTGGTTGCCTGGGGCAGAGGGAGTTGTGGGGAAATGGGAATGACAGCTGATGGGGACAGGGTTTCCTTTTGGGGTGATAAGAATATTCTAAAATTAGATTGTATTCCTGGTGGTCCAATTCTGTGAATATACTAGAAACCACTGAATATACAGTTTAAAGGGATGAATTTTATGGCATGGGAATTATATTTCATAAAGCTGTTAAAAAAAGCAAAAGAAAAGAAAGGTTAAGACTTTGGAAGAGCTGGGTGCTTCCCAATTTGTGTCTGCCTAACCCCAGGACCTTGAGCAAGTGCACAGTTGAAAAGACCTAGCCCCATCTGCTCCTTGCAGCATCTCCAGAAAGAGGCCAAAGCAACGGGAGTAAAATCCGAGGCACTGTGTGGGTGACTTGGCTCACACAGCCGCTAAGTGGTGGTGTCTGGATTTGAATCCATTTCCGTAAGGCTGGGCACGTTGAATCATGTCGGCCCAGCCAGGGACACTGAGTGCTGGGAGGTTTGTGGCAATACTATCTGAGAGTGTGCTCTGAAAACTGGAAGGTGCTGTGCAGATGTGAGCACTCGTGCTAGCTGGTGACGATGGGAGAGGAGTGGTCTTGGAGAGTCACACCGACACTCATTCCTCTGAAGCTGGAACAGCATTTTTGTTTCAACCCGTGGCCCCTGATCAGCTAGCTCACCACTCTGAGTTTTGTGTTTCTTGTTAAAATGGAAAGCCAGCCCTTGTCTCATGGGAGCTGGTGGGAGCTACTAATAGTAGCAGCCCCTTTTATTGAGTGCTTGCTGGGTGGCCTGCACGCCATGAGACTCAGTGCCTCATTGAAGGCACACATCATACTGTGAGACCAGTGTGGTCACCCCCTCTCACACAGGAGCAAAGGGAGGCATGCCAGCCAGCTGTTTTACAGCCTGATTTGTTCCATTTAACTTTCTGCCCGTTGTTCAATGGTCTTTGAAGAGATTATGAAAAGCTATATAATCTGTCAGAGGCATATACCTCCTTTAACTATATACCTAGTATTTGACATTTGTTCCTATTTTGTTTTAAAAATGCAAACAATGCTATGATGGACAAATTTACACATAAAACTCCATGTGCCTCTCTGCTTACTTCCTTGAAGTCGATTCTTGGAAGAGGAATGACTGGGTGAGAGGGTATGAGCTCATTTACTGCTCTTCGTGTGTGTTGCCAAGCTACTTTCCAGAAAGAGAGCCTTGGACATCCACACTCCCATGAGCCGTGTTGGCAATGCCAGTGGAGGTGGATTAGTAACCAGCTTGGGCCTCTATTCTTTCTCTCATCCATTGGGATCATCCTCTGGAGACTGACCTTACCCAACCTCACACTTCCTAAAACTTATGTTAACCAGTGACTGGAAATAGTCAATTCCCTGGGTCTACTTTATGGGTCTATGGAGGTCCCCAGGGCACCTTCCCATGGAACCCCAATGGGCAAGGTAGACAGTAAATCAAGAGGGAGTTACTAGTCCTGCTGACAGGCTGGTATCAGAAACTTTGTGCTGAGGTCTCAGGTGTCATCTGCTCCATGAAAATGCCAGTCCTGCTAAGAAATACAGAACTTTGAATCTGTCATCGTCAAACCAACCAATCCATAATAATTCCTAAAATTTATTGAGTACTTACTTCATAGTTATGTGTATTAATTAATTTAAACTTTGTAATACTGCTATGAGGAAGATTTTATTATTATGCCCATTTTAACAGTGGGAATGAGGAGACTAAGGCACAGAAATTTGAGTAACTTGTCTGAGATCACACAGTAAGGAAGTAGGTGGTGGGTTAGGGACTTGGTTTGGTTCCAGTCGGTCTGACTCTACAGGCCCTACCCTCACCCACCACACTGGCCAATGGGCAACAGGTACTCTTGGTCAACCAGTCTTGAATTGGCAAGAGGGAGCAGAGGCCTGAGACCCCGTGAATGAGGCTAGTTTCTGATAAACTCTCATGAGAACACCAATCAACAGAAAATTTGGCAACCCTGAGGCAATGTGATGAGGTACTGGTACCCATCAGAGGAGTCAGGTATAAAAAACAGATGGAAAATGATTTTCCTTCGTGTTTAGTGAAGGAAACATTTCCTTATACTTCTTCCCTGTGCTACCAAGAGTGACCAGTGCTAAGAATCCATGTGACCACCAAGATCCTCCTGGGTCCTGCGCAGCCACACCCATCCCTTCCCCCACCCCCTCAGCAGAGCTGTGAGGACTGTGGTGTGTGTGTGCACAAGTGTGCCCACATGTGTCCATTGTGCTCACTTCCAGGTTTGCTGTTACACAGGGTGCTGCACTGAGAGCTGGGCCTGGCGTGGGGAGGACGTGCTGCTGGCCCAGCCTGGTGTCCGGTACAGCAGGTGCTCAGAGGGGGATGAAGCCAGGAAGGGCCTGATGTGTGCATGGAGGGGTAGGTGGATGGATGGCTCCGTGAAGGTCCCAGCGCTATTTCTCCCATGAGTCTCCAGTAGACGGTGAGCCCCCTGAGAGCCATAGTCCTGCCACTTCATCCATTGCTGTGTTCCCAGGGTCCAAAGCTGTGTGAACTGTGGTAGAGAGTTGACAAATGCTAGATGGGTGAATGGAGGCAGGTACGGTAAGACTGTCAAATGTATGACCCAAGAATTCCACTTTTTGTAGTTAGGAAAATAGACATAGAGTTTGAGGAAGGGAAAGTCAGAGCTGGAAGAACACAGCAGTGAAAGGGAGTAAAGTGAGATACTGAGTGTGGGGACAGAGATGACAAAGGGACACCGAGTCTGCCTGCTGGGAAGATGGTAAGAGGACATGCAGGATGAAGGAAGAGCACAGCAGAGCAGGGTGTGGGCTGTGGTGAGAAACGAGGTTGGAGGTGGGGACTGGGAATCCCCCATGGTGGGGCACATCACAGTTTCCTGGAGGGCCTGTTAAAACAGACTGCTGGGCCTCACCCCTAGAGTTTCTGACTCACTAGGTCTGGGTTGGAGCCCGAGAATCTGCATTTCTAGCCATTCCTGGTGATGGCTGCACAGCTTTGGGCCCAGCCTTCCTGTCTGCCTTGGGGCACCCTGACCCTTCATCCCAGATGGAGCCCAGGGCTCAGAGCATCAAAGCTGGGGTGGCTTCCCCTGTCAGCGTATGAGGCTGCCTCAAGTGATGGGGACCTATGAGGCTTGAGGCTGCCCTGCGGCTTCCTGCCCACACACTGGTCATATTTGTTTTCCTCCAGAAGTAGGGTCCTTGTGAGAGCACCCAGTGGAAGTGAGACGTCAAGAGCAATGTGAAGCAGGGCCAAGGAGCTGCTGCCCCATGAGGCTGACTCACTGAAAACAAGGTGGGCTTTCTTCCCCCCATCTTCTTGCTGCCTGGGTGCAGACCATTGCAGAGACCAGCAGTGGGTCTAGTTGGAGGAGGGTGAGGAGGGTAGGCTTTAGAAATAGACTCCTTCTGCAGGGAGATTCTCAAGGGATGTTGGACAAAACAGACTCATTCCCATGCTCCGGGATGTGAGAACCAGGTCAAACGCTGACCCCTGAAAGGGAACCCCCTGGCCACCGAGACACCAGTCTGCACCCCAACACCTAGCTGTGGGGATGGGAATGGGGGTCCTCACACCAAAGACGGAGGGAACCAGGGCTGAGACCAGGAGAAGCAGTGCCTCTGTCGCATGGGTTCAATGAGTTCTGCAGTTTAGGAGCGGGGCAGCCTCAGGCTAGTTACTAAACTCTCTGAAACCAAGAAGCCGCATCTATAAAATGAGGATACTCAAGTTTGCAGTTCAACAGAGCTGATGTGGGATAAAGGGGATGAAATGTCAGTGGAGGGTCCTTGGCATCCAATGGGTTTCGAGAAGTCCCTGCATGCGTGGCTATGCCCCAGCCACTCATGCCTGCTCCAGGGCGGCAGGTCTGTACAGGGGCTGAAGCCACTGCTCCTGTCTGCCAGCCCAGGAAGCCAGGCTGCCAAACCCAGCACTTGGGCAGCAGGAGGCAGCAGGTGCCGCCTTTGATCTGTCGGGTTTCCCTTCAGGGCAGGCATGACTCACAGACTCTGAGGACTCAGGCCTCCTGCACTCCTGTGTTCTGGTTCCTCAAGGGCCCACCCTCCAGGCCCAGCCTGCTGTGATCAGGCCCTCACTTAGAATGCTGGGGAGACGGCGATCAGGGATTCCTTTAGGCCGGAGGTTCCCCAAGTTGAGTGTGCATCAGAATCCGCTGGAGGGCCTGTTAAAACAGACGGCTGGGCCCACAACCAGAGTTTCTGATTCAGGAGCTCTGGAGCGTGGCCCAAGAGTCTGCATTTCTAACCAGTTCCTGGGTGAGTCACACTTGGAGAACCACTGTGTTAGGCTCATCTCTGCCAGCCATTTTCCCCATTCCACCCAAAACGGGTACTGAGGTCTGGCACTGTTCAGAACTGATGTCACCAGCGTGGGGCTCTGGGAGCCTCTGCTGGCTGGTGGCTGTCATGTGGCTCAGTGTGCAGGCCCTCAGTGCCTGCCATCCCCGCAGCAGCTGGTTTCTGTTGTGGTTCTGTCCCTGGGCCCCTTCCCTTCTGCTGTTTCCCCTGGAACCACCTCTGCCTCCTTAGCCCTCTGGTCTGGAGGGATGCTCAACCCTGGACTAAGCTTCTGGGGTGCCTTGCCTGATGGGGAGAAATAACCCACTCACAGCCTTTCTGATGTCTGCGGAGCCTCCTCCGTGGGCCCTGCCCACTGCACTCACCCCACATCCGTTCCCTCCTCACAGGACCTCTTTTCCACAGGGGCCTCCCTCTTGCTCCTGAAGCCCCGGTCCTCCCTCCACACCTCGCTGGCCTGGAGCTTTATCTTGCTTGGGTCTCTGTTGGGCCAGGGCCCCGTATGGGGAGCTTTCCTCCAGCCCCACAAAGGGAGTGGTAAGGGAAGGGCCAAGGGCTCAGAAATGTGTTGGCCCTGGTGGGAAATGCTTGCCTCCTGTGGATCCAGCCGCAAAGTACATATGAAGCAAGGATTTAACAAAGGAAAGACCACAAAGGAGCTCAATAAATATTTGTTGAGCAGGGAAGCACACGAGCCACTTTCCACGATGCACACTCAGAAACACTCCTGAGGGAGAAGCACTTTGAGTCCGAGCCCTGCAGGTGTGCTCGCAAAGCCCTTGACCCAGAGTGGCAAACAGGAGCCCCCGAGGTCGGAAATTTTTCTGGTGCAGTGATTTCCGGTGAGTTCCATGGCAGCTAGTGTCCCAGCCTAACAGGCGCTATGCACCCACTAAGGGACCTGGGGTAACGCACTTGGGAAGCCCTGGGGTGAATAAACAGCAGCTAGTCCCCGTACTAAGAGGACTTCTCTGAGCCTGGATTGGGGAGGGGGCTGCCTCAGGCCCTGAGGTCAGTGCCCCCAAGCCCATTGCCCTGGGGCCTGTGTCTTCCAGATACCGGTCTGGGAACCCCGGGCAGGGTGGGAGTGAAGGCAGCTTCTTCTTTTCTCACAGAGCCCTCCTCAGCCCAGAGGCTCCAGCATTTGTGCCCAGGAAAAGGAGGGTTTCCTTTTCTTCCAGGCTTCCACCAGCAAGGCCAGAGAGAGGCACCCCCCCTCTCCTGACTCCCAAAGGGATGCTGGGGCCTTTGGGGTAACTGCTGAGGACCACAAGTAGCCTGATGAGCCTGGGTCGGAGGTCTCCCCATATACACACATGTGTGCACTTGTGCGTGTGTACACACACATGCACACACAAACACCAGGGTTGTGCAGGTGGCAAACCCTGCAGCTCCAGGCCACTGGAAACAAAGTCACGGTCATCCCACCCAGGGACTCAAGAGCCTAAGGAAGACTCTGGTAGGAATATGAGCAAGCAGTGGATGAGAGTTTGGAGGGGCGTTCCCAATGCCCTCAGCTTGTGCTCTTTTCCTGCTCCGTCATCAGGGAGAGATGAGATCAGGAGCACAGAGCAGGGAGGGGTCACTCATTAGAGGGTGAGCTGGAAGCCAGCACTTTGGGGGAGGCAGTGCCCTGATCCCCTCCTGGAGAAACCACTCCTCCAGTATCTAGCAGCCCGTTCCCTTTGCCTTGTTTGAGGACCTAGCTCGTCCAAGGGATTTGTAAAGGGAGGGGTGGGGAAGGGTGTGGAGCCCCTGGAGGGGAGGGCTGGACAAGCCCAGCTTGTCTGAGACAGCAGGAGGAAGGGGTCAACACAAGCCCTCTGGCCTTTGCTCTGTTGGGGTCCCCCAGGGGACAATGCCCCAGCTCTCCTCCAAGTGAGATGCAAGGGGCAGAAGAGAAAAGGATGATTTCAGACTTGACATTCTTGGCTCCCAGAAGGGGCAGATTGGATGTGAGGCTGGGGTGTGGGGTAGGGAGTGGGACAGGGGAGTAGGGTAGGGGAGTGTAAGGGATGCAGGGGTGAGGGGCGGCTGGTGATTGTCCTGCTTGCTCTGGAGAGAAGCCTGGATAATGGAGGAGTAGAGAGGGAGTAGGGTGGAGAGGAGGGCTAACCTGGGGTACCCTGAAGACCCTGATAATGGCTCTCACAGGCCTAGGAACTCAGATGCCCAAGTCATTAGTCGTCCAACAGGGAGCCCCTCTGGCCAGGAATGGATGCTTTCCTCTGGTGGTCAGTGGACGTACGGCTGTGAGGCCTCCCCTTAGGTCCTCCTCCACCACCCTCCTGTGGCCACAGGTTAACCTGTCCATCATCGCAGCCCCTCAGACCTCTGGGGAGCCCTACCCACCCCTCTCTGCCCCATGTGTCTGGAGCTGTGCGAGCCAGACCTACCCCATCGTGTGCTCACATCTGCCTCCTTGCCCCTCCCAATTCCTGTGCCATCCACTCCTCTCTCTACCTCCTCCATCCGCAGCTCGCTCCCGTCTTTGAGGAGACAGAGACACCTCATTAGAGAGGCCTGGATAGGCGCCCTGCTTTCCTCCATAGCAGGCCATGGAGGACCACGTTTGTCTAATAATAACCACATTTCCTGTTGCCTTCACTATTGCCTCAGGAAGACCTGACATCACCATTTCAGGCCACCCCTCCATTCTCAGTGGCCCTCATTGTTTCAGCTTGTGGCCTCCCTGAGCCATGGCCTCTGTGGCAGACCATCAGTGGTGAAGTGTCCACACACCCTGGAGCCCATAGGAAAGGTTGCAATGTGAACTGTAGGTGGGGTCTTTGTGCAGTCAGCTAGTCCCTCCACTCTTGGCCTGTCTACAAGGTAATGCTGGTGCACAGGTTCTGTCCCAGCATGGGAGAGCCTTTTGGGGCTGTCCAGTTCCCCTGGCCTGATGTTGGCTCTGGTTTCTAGCTTCCTATAAAGCTGTTCAGGACAAATTGTTATGCAGAAGGGGGGATCCACCAACCTGGAAAGTGTCATCCTCCTACTGGGAAACTGGGACTGCATTTAGTCCCTCCCTCCTTCTCGAAAGGGCAGGGTCCCACAAGGCAGGACTGGCAAGGCAGAGAATGACACTGCTGCCCAAACACCTCTGTGCCTGCCGCAGGGAGGAGAAAGGTCTGGGATTCGGGGCTTGGCTCTGCACCTGGCTGAGCCTGTGGTCTCGAGCACAGCTTGCTCAGCTCTCCCCTCTGAACCGTGGATCAGCTGCCCTGCCCTCTCAGAGTTGCTATGAGGGTCCAGTGTGTTCCCACTCAGTGTGTTTGCTGTGGTCACAGGAATCCTGGGCTTACAATGTCGGGGGCACTCCAGCATCGCAGACTTCACCCTTAGAGATGCACCTCTTTGCTATGGGAACGTTTCAGATTGTAAAATCTGAGAGCTGACCCTTTAAGAGATGGGTAGAGTCCTCGCTCAGCCCCAGAACCAGGCCAGGAACTAGAGGGCCACAACGAGAGCGATGGGAAGACTAGACACAGTTCTCCACCCAGGACTGCACCCCTGTCTCCAGGTACCTGGGATTTGCTGGAGCCTCAGTTCACCCACACACTCAGGAAAGTCCCCAAGCTCCATGAATTCCATTCACTCTGTGACTACAGATGGGCCACATGTGCAACGAGGCCCCCCAGGCCCAGAGTCTGGGGAGCAGAAGGAGCCCAGGTGTGTGTGCATTGGGGTTCCTGGTGGGTAGGGCCATCTTCTCAGCAGCTGAGCAGGGTGGCACTGGGAGAGCTTGGAGCCAGCTAGCTCTCAGCACTGAGACACCCAGGGCAAAACCTCTTGAAAATGTAAACCTGAGCTGCAGCCCTCTGCTTAAAAATGTTCCTCCCCATGGCTCTCCCTCAGGGTCCATTGACTAGCTCTTCACTCACTTGCAGGGCCCCCCTGGCCTGGCCTCTGCAGGTTCAGGCTCGCCACACCCTCTACTCCTTCCCACTCTTTCAGCCCAAGCCACACACGCATTCCCCTGTTCCTCTCACTGACCCTGCTGCTTCGCACCACAGGGGACTTTGTAGGTGCTGTTCCCTCCTTCTAGAATGATCTTCCCCCTCCTCTCTGCTTGTTACCTCCACTCTCCCCTCAGATCTCCCTGACCAGGTCACATCCTCCATGTCCTTGTTCTTTGAAGCACCTACCATCGCTGCAATTTTGTGTGTGTTGTGCTGTGTCTGCCTCTCTGACCAGACTGTGAAGCTTCATGACAACCTGGTTTTTGACCCCCACAGCATCCCCAGTGTCAGCACTGAGCAAGACTTGGGGGACATTTGTTGGATGGATGGAAGAATGGATGGATGGATGGATGACTTTCTCTCTCTGCGCCTTTGCCAGCCCCAGTGCTGAAATGGATGTCCCCTGGCAGCCCCCAAACCAAATGGCCATTGACTGAACTCAGGACCACTTGCTTTGGCCAACTCAGCCCTGAGCCCTGGGGAACACGGGCCCAGAGGAGACTGATTCCTCCAAAGGCTGAGATCCTGGCATTTTTGGCCTGGTTTAACCCTCTGTCATAGTCTGATCAGGCTGTTATAACAAAAATATCATAGACTGAGTGATTTAAAAAACAAAAATTTATTTCTCACGGCTAGGGAGCCTGGGAAGTCCAAGATGAAGGCGCCGGGAGATTCAGTATCTGCTGAGGACCCACTTCTTGGTTCATAGTCGGCTGTCTTCTCATTGTATCCTCACATGGTGGAAGGAGTGAGGGGGCTCCCCAGAGTCTCTTTTACAACAGCCCGAATCCCATTCCTGAGGGCTCCACCCTCATGAGCTAATCACCTCCCATAAGGCCCCACTGCCTAATACCATCACACTGGGGAGTAGATTCTGGGGGGACACAAACATTCAGTTCATGGCACTCTTCCACCTCCCCTCCAGGGCAACCCAGCCTGGTCATTCAGGCCTTTCAGAGGCACACACAGATGATTTATACAAGCGGACAGGGGGATCAATACCCTTTGTTGGGCCTGCTCAAGTTTGATTTGCCGTTTACTCACTGTGTGACCCTGGGCAGTCACTTAACTCCCCCAGCCTTCATCCCCTCATCTACCCTGACACGCTTGCAAGGCTACTAGTGAGATGAACATTCGTGCAGACACTTGCAAGGTCCATGGAAAGCACCACACGCCGTGCAGACAGGAGAGACTGTGACTGGGGTCGTCAGCTGGGTGAATTGCAGTCACAGAGGTTGATGGCACTCAGGCTGATAGTGAAGTCTCCCCAACTCCTCTCTGTTTGTGCTTCCGTCTGCCTCTGGCTCAAACCCTCTGCTGGGGCCACTGTCGTTTCCATTGTCCTGACCCTTCTCCCACCCCAGCACCCTACCAGGCTTACTGACCTTGGCCTGGGAAAAACATGGCCGTCTCTACCCAGAGCTTCAGCCCCAACCCTTGGCTTCCAGTCAAAACAGCCAATTTGTGGCCGTCATGGCCCCATTCACCCCATTCCTTCTCAGCTCCTCGAACTAACCATCTTTCCTCATAGTGTCCCCTTCCTTCCTTTGCCTCTGATGTGGCACTGACTCTGGGAGCAGAAAGACAAGATCTGAATCTCATCTAGCTAGTGTGGTTCTGCCAAGTCACTGCTCTGTGACTTGGTTTCCTCATCTGTAAAATGAAGACCCAGTCCCCTTGCAGGTTGCAGTGAAGACAAAATGATGATGTGTGTGAAGTGCCAGCTCGGTGCCTGAAACACAGAACTTGCTCAAGAAATGTGGGTTATCCTTTCCTCTTAAAGTCTGCCTTTTCCTCACAGCCCTGCTTGCAGAGTCTGCAAAACTGTGCCACCACAGCCCGGTGTCACCCTCCTTCCTTGCTCCTGCAGACAGAGGAGGCTGGCAGGGTCCAGGCTTAGGGCTCTGGGCCCCCACCTGGGCTGGAGCCTTCAGAGTCAGGGGAGAGAGGAGAAATCCTGGCATCCACCAGGAGTGGAACTCCACACAACTAGTGAGCCTTGACTGTCCCCTCCTTATGCACTTGGGCCTCAGAGACAGGGTTATCACAGGCCAAATCCACAGGCAACTTTGCTGGGCCCCCCTCCTCCAGCTTGGGGGACACTGACTGCCACAGACAGCTTCTGATCCTTTCAACGTGATTCAGTTGGAATCGACACCATTTAATCCACCCACTGTGTACCAAGCACCTCCTTGGTGCCAGGTGCTGAGGGAGGCCCTGGGGATGCAGAGATGAGTAAAGCACAGTCCCAGCCCTCCATGGGCTTACGGCATAGGCAGAGAGATGGATGCCCACGAGCACTACCTCCACCAGCGGGGCTCAGCCTGCACAAGTCTGCAAGAAGACTGATGCCTGGGCATACCCAGAACATGGAACCAGGATCTGCGAGGCTCTGCTATGCTTTTTGCACACAGGCACACATGTGCCTGCACACACACACACACATGCACACAGCCCACATGCACACACTCTCATACACCCACATGCCATCTCCGCTCCAGCACATCTGCTCTGGCTTCTCCACAGCGGCCAGCTGTGGCTCCTCAAACCCTGCACGAAGCCACCGGGCACACTCCTGCCTCCACGTTTCTATCATCTGGGACATTCTTCTGTGAAGTCAAGTTTGTTCAGGGATAATTTATACAAGTAAGATTCACCATTTTTAAGAGTACAGTTCAATGAGTTTGGACAAATGCACTCAATTGCATAGCCCCCACCGTAGTCAAGATATGAACCATTCCCACCACCCCAATTATCCACATGGCTGACTCCTCGCCTCCTTGGGTCTTATTTAAGTCACCGGTGGTACTTATTCCCCTTTCCGCTGCTTCACTTTTCTCCCCAGCACCAACCATCTCAACACCTGTGTCCTCTCCATCCAGTGCTTGACCTCTGGGCGGGGAGTGATTTTTCTGTTTTGCTTGCTGTCCCATCCCCGGGCTCAGTTATTGGAGCTCAGAATCCCCAGTGAGAGGGAGATAAGAGAGCTGGGGAGGGGGGACTGTGGGAACCCTGGGGTCGGGGGACTCCCTCAGCCAGGAGAGACAGATGTAAGGACAGTGGGTGGAGAAGGGAGGAGAGGACGCTGTTATCTGAGAACCAGAGATCGTCTGGTGGGAGTGATGAGAGGTGGCTGGAGAGGTGACGGAGGGGATCAGGTCTGTCGGGCTCGGGGCTGGGGGCTAGGGGTTTCTCATGCATTTGACCCTCTGCCTTGTTCCCCAAAGCTGCCGCCTCCAGAGGGGGGCTGATGGGGAGAGTTTAAACAGGGACTGGTTTACATGTTAGCAGGGGCATCGCGGGGGCAAGGCTGGAAGAGGGACAGCCCTGGAGGCTGGACCCTAGGACACTGGGTGGGAAGTGACGGTGGCTGAGACTGAGCCTGGGACAGTGGGTCGGAGAGGATAGGACTCAAGTGACGGCAGGCAGTTGGTGCAGGAGCGTCCAGGTGGCCAATTGTTCTAGGCCCTGGGAGGCCAGGGCAGTAGGCAGTGCCGCGGCAGACTTGGAGGTGCTCCCCATCCCCTGGTGCTGCCCACGGCAGGAGGGTCCCGTGGACTCAGGCCTGGGGCTGGGGCTGCCTGGGGTGTTCTCTGGAGGTACAGTTTCAGTCCTGGTGAGATCTTAGCTTGAGAGTGACATTACTGGGCTGTTCTTCCACCTAGAGACCCATCGGGGAGGGGTCACACCTGGCTCAGTTTCTCCTCCTGGGCCGTTCCTCTGGCTGCTCCTAGCCTGCAAGTGTCGACCTCTCAGCTTTGGCCACACTCTACTTTTTCACTCTTCATGCTGCTGGTGCTTCAGATCTCCGCCTGCTGGGGTGACTTTCTCACTGTGGGACACCAGTGGCTGACTTCTGAGCCCCTCTAGAAGCTTCCTTCTGACTCACTGTTCCTGAGGGGCAGGCATGTCCCGATACCTCCATGAGACTGTGTGACATTTGGGACCTTGTCCTGATGTCCATCTTAGATGATCAGCCCCGTAGAGGGCTTGCACTGGGAGTATAGAGCTGCTTTGCTGGGGGGGCATGAAGGATTAGTTGAAAGATGCTGTCGCTTTCAATTTCAGCAAATTTCAGCTGAGCCTTCACTCAGTGCCAAGCTTTGTGGCAGGAGCTGGGGATGCAGAGATGGGTAAGACACACTCTATGCCCTGAGCAGAGCAAGGGAAGATGACATGTGAGCCAAGAAACCACAACACAGAGAGATACATACATGCAGAGCACACTGTGAGACAACACAAGAGGATGTGATGGACTACAGGAGGGAGTGTTCAGGGAAAGCCTCCTGGAGGAGGTGACTTTTGAGCTGAGTTTTGAAGATAAATAGGAGTTCATTAATGGTGCGTAGTAGGGAAGGTTGGCAGGCATTCCAGCAGAAGGAATAGCTTCCTCAGGGCCTGGGAGGATTGAAGGTGCATAATGGATACAGGGCTATGACCATTGATAAATTCTTTGCTGGGCTGCTGGAGTGACCAAGAGTGACTTGGGGAGCAAGGCATTCATCTTGGAGAACGATGTGAGCAATTCTTCACTGACTGCTTTACAGTCTCAGACTATGTCTGATTGGCATTCCCTGGCATTCTACATCATGCCATCCTTTCCCCATGACCTTCTCTTCTCTTTCCCTCCAGCTCCCCTGTCTCTCTCTGGCTCTGCCCCTTCTATGATAGTCTGGCACTGGGTTCAAGGTGCTGCAGGGCTTTTCCAGCCACACATGGAGAGGTGAGGTGCAGGGAAGCAGCCGGAGGCAGCAGTTGATGCCCAGGGGACCAGTGGGGATATACGGTGGTGGCAGGACCCCAGCTGTGAAGCTGGGCATAGGGAAGGAAGGGCAATCTATGCCCTGCTCACTGATCGCCAAGTGGGCCTCCGAGCAGGGCTCCATCTCAGGGCACACCTGGGGTGCCAGCAGGGTGGCTGCTCAGAACCAGGCATAGAACCAGGATGGAGAGGAAGGAGCCGAGTCTACCGGGTGGGACAAAGGCATCAGTTAGGGATGGTTGCCCCGGGCAGCAGCGTGGGGGCACGGAGTGCAACATGGGAGCCAGGGGCTGCCTGGGGGGGCTGAGCCTGTTGCTGGAAGATGCCCTTTGCTCTGAGACCTTCGTAATGCTGGAACCAACAGTCAGGAAGGAAAACCAGTTCAATCACATCAGGAAGAGGGTATTTCACACTTTTGATGGTTTCCGTCCACAGTGTTGAAGTGCAGCAAGCCTAACATTTCGTGCTAATACCTCATATTTATTTGGGGCTTTCCACGTGCCAGGCACTGGGTTACATGTTTTGAAAACATTGCCTCACTTACTCTTTGGACCCGCTCTGCGTGGGAGGTGTGTTATCATCCCTACTTAGAGACGAGAAACCACGGCACAGGCAGTTACACAACGTGGCCAAGGCCAAGACTCTGTAAGTGGTGACGTGACTAGGAGCTGTGCCCGTGACCACAGCCCAGTGCCACCTCGTCCCCAGGGCACAAGAGCTGAGAAAATGGAGCTGTGCCTACGCTGTCTGCCGGCCCTGCCGCCCCTCTGCTCCCCACTCTCAGTACAGCATTTGCTGATGGTGGATGGGCTGGACTGGGTCCCCGCCGTGGGTGGGGCACAGGGCAGCTCTGAGCTAAGCCATCCTGTTCTGCCCTCTCCCCTCCCCCAGCTAAGCAGAGGCCGGGGCCTGGGCATCTGTAAGTTGAGTTGGCCCTCCTGGGGCTGAGGAGCCTCCTGGAGCTGAGTCACAGAGATTTCCTCGGGATTAATGATCCTCTGAGGTCCGTGGTACCTGGTTGTGGTGGAGGCAGTTGGCTCTTCCAGGCAGGCAGTTGGCCCTTCCAGCCAGGCATTAATCCTAGCGAAATACTTGGTATTTCCAGTCATTCCGGCTGGAATTAAGTTTAAATCAAGCCCCAAAAAGCACAGCCAGGAGAATGTGAGGAAACTCGCCAAAGAAACCAGGCACCCGGCCTGCTCAGATGCTGGTCTCACTGCTCAGGAACTGCGGGCCCTTCATGCCTTGTGCCCGGAGGGCAGGAGGGGAGGAGATCAGAGCCCCCTGCACTCTAGCCAGCCTTCCACCCTTGGCCCCACCTGTCTGGGTGTGTCCCACGTAAATGAATCTACATCAGATAATGGGCATCTCAGCCAGGGAGCAGAGGGAGGCAGCCAGGGCCAGAAGCTCTGGGATCTCAACTGGACTCTGCTGCTGTCACGAGTCCCTTTGCCCAGGGTCACACGGTTATAGCTGGTGGCAGAGAACAGCCCGGATTGGCGGCGAGGAGATGGGCACTGGAGCCAGTGTGCCTAAACCTGACTCCACCACCCACTGTTGTGCTGTGTGACCACTAACTGGTGACTCTCTGGGCCTGTTTCCTTGTTTGGAAAAACAAGCTAATAGGTAGCTCATTGGGTGATTGTGAGTATTAAGTGGGTTAATACATACAAAGAGCTTAGAACTGTGCCTGGCATATCATAAGCACTGTGCATTAGCTATTATTACTCTTTGGGCCTCAGTTTCCTCACCTGAAAGGTGGGGCTGGGGAAGGGACCTAATCACCAGGAGCCCTCTTCTTGCTGGCGTTCTCTGGCTGCGAACCAGGCCCTGACACCAGAAGAGCACTTACCCTGCAGGGGAGGAACTGGCTGGACAGACAGCATTATGTGCTCCACAAGCCACACCCCATCCACTGGCTGTGCATGCGTGGAGTGCGCATGTATTTGTGCATATGTGTGTTTATTTGTGTATATGTGCATGTGCGTATATGTGTGTTTGTGGGTATTTGCATATATATATACACACGGGCAAATGTGCATAGGTGTATATATGTTTATGTGTGTTTGTGTGTACACATGTGTGTGTGTGTCCAGGTGGAGCACACAGAAAGCCAGCGCGTTTGGGTTCTTTGTTGAAGTGCAGGTGGGAACGTGCCTCCCGACTTCATCTTGTACCTCTGCACAACCTTGTATGAGTGGGCAGTGGAAGCAGCCCAAACCCAAGAAGGTGGAGGTAGAAAGTGGAGGAGAGGAACAAAGGTGCTTTAACCAAAGAAATCCAGCAGGACTCAGAGTGGAAGAACTAAAGAAAGAAAGCAAGGCCGGTTCCTCAGAGGCCGACACTATACTCTAAGTTCTGGGGCTCTTATGTCACAGACAAAGAAGGTAAAGTTCAGAGAAGTCAAGGAAACTGCCTGAAGTCATCAGTGGTTGAGCCAAGACTCAAGAGTGGGTCCATCTGACCCTCAGTCTTGGGCTTCTTTGCCACCCTGGGCTGCCCCTTGGGGAAAGGCAGGCAAACTGGGACAGGTACAGTCACTGGGCCCTCACTCTGCTCGGCTCCAGGTGTCGGAAGCTCATTGCCCAGGCAATGGGAGGTGTCGGAGGCTCCCCAGCTCCAGGGTGGGTAGTGGTCTGCGGCTCCGAAGTGCAGGATGACAATGCCCCCAGGCCTGGGGCAGGGGAGGAACTGCTGAGAAGAAGAGTGTCTTGGGGCCCCAGAAACCAGGGCAGGCCAGAGGCTCCAGGAGGGCAGTGAGGTGGTCAGAGGAGGGCCTTGGCCTAGACACAAGCGTATTTATATTTTAGCTTTGTTTACAATGCGTATCTTTGGGCAAGTCAAGTCACCTTCCTGAGCTTCAGTTTGCACATCTGCCAAATGAGGCCACTACCCCCACCCTGGCCTCATTGAAGAAGCAGTGTAGCATTGAGGTTGAGAGTACAGCCTTTCATGCCCCAGGAGTGAATCCCAGCCCTGCCCCTTAGCAGCCATGTGACTTTGGGCAAGTCACTCAACTTCAGTTTTCTTATATGTGAAGTGGGGATAACAGTGGTCTCTAGCTCATGGGGCTGCTGTGAGTATGAACTCAAATAAGCCTATAAAACAGTTAGAATAACACCTGCACAAAGAAAGGGATAATAAATATTCATTAATGTTGCAATTGCTGTTATTTCCTAAGGAGGAGAGCAAAAGGAGCGTGCACAGAGGAGACTGCTGAGCTGTGGGAAGACCTGTTGAAAGGGCGGTGGATTGTACTATCTTTTGCACCTATTCGTGTGCTCCTTCCCTTTGAGAGTGACATATATTCTCACTCCACTGACTTTGGACTTGACAGTGTGACATGATTCGGCCTATGGAATGTGAATAGCTGTGATGACGTCCTCCAGGTCTCCGCAGAAGCTTTGAAATGTATCGACAGAGTCTCCACCATCACGCTTGCTTTTCCCGCTGTCATAGGAATGGGCTGACCCAGACGGGGCAGCTCCTACAGCCTGGGCTCTCGAATGAGAAGTCACAGGGCAGAGCCACAGGATCCACTGTTGACAGCCACCCACATGTGATGTGAGTGAGAAAGAAACGTTCGTTGTTGTGAGCCACTGAGGTTTGGGGGTTGCTTGTTACCACAGCCAAACTGACACAGACAGACAGTATTAAGAAGAACAGGGTCTCCAAGGAGGTGTCCCATGACCTACTGGAGAGGAGAGGGGCCAAGTCTCAGAAGCTGAAGTCAAGGAGGGGATTGAAGTAGACAAAACACTTTCACACAGGCGTGCATGTATGCAAGCACAAAACACAAGGAAACCCTCAACGTTGTCTGCCCTTTATTTCCATAAGACATTGTACTACTTAGCAGGCCCCTGGAGCTAACTAGCTTTCCCACAGGGTCTCCTCACGCCCACCGTACTCCAGCAGCTCCTCCCTTCCTCCTGGCCTTGATTCCTGGGTGGTTCTCATTGAGAAAGTCCAAAAAACCCTTTGCATTGGCTTCTGTTTTGTTTGCTTTCACTTGTGCCATCCTGTTGTGGATGGGAAGGAAGCATGCCAACATCAGCCCCCGCCACAGACCAAGGGAAACATTTCCCGGCCTCCGTTGGATGCAGTTCCCTTCCCGTGGGTCTTCCTTCCAGAGCCAGGTCTGTAAACCTGGGGAACAAACGGTTTGATGCCACACTCTGTCCTGCCCAGAAGAGATTTTTCTCAGAGGGGACCAAAGAGGGAGGGGGCTGAGGTCTCTGCTGTGTTTCTTGCCCTCCGGTCCCAGCAGTCCTCACAAATGGGCACAGAGGTTCTGGCAGACACCGCCATCTTGCTTTTTGGAAGAGGGGCCACTGAAAGATTCTGACCTCACTGGTCTGGGCAAGTTTTCCATTTGGAGTGATTTCCATCCAGGAGGCAAAGCAAACATCTGGCCACACAGCAACCTTTCCCCTGCCAGCCACCCCACTTGGGGATTCCAGGCATTTGTTCCATCATTTCTCCATTTTCTTTCCATACCATCTCCCTGAGCTTTGGCTGCTTCTCTCTTCCCTCCCATCCAGAGAGCCATTCACAGCCTCTCTCCACTCATGTCTGCTCCTGGCCCTGACGGGAATTTTCCTGTGGCTTTCTGTGATCTCCAATCCTATAATTTACCACCCAGTCCTTGAAGGCTCTCCCTGCACTGAAGACTTTCCGAGTGAATCTTGGTCCAGGGTGGTTGCTCCGGGTAATTATCACAGAAGGGCTTGGAGAAACTGCCTCTGGATCCCAGCAGCACCCCAGCCCCCACCCAGCTCATGGCAGCTCATAGCAGCTCACTGCAGCTCTGTCCTTGTTTTTGGTGCTTTTCGGGTGCAAGGACCAGAGGCACAATCAGGCAACCTCAGGCACCGCCGGCAGGATATGTGGTTCAGGAACGAAACTCAGGCTGTCTCAGAGGACTTGTGGTGAACTGCCTCTTGGCTCCTCACCATTCAGCTCAGCAGTCTGTGGCCCCTCAGATGTTGCATCCTCTCTTCCTTACTCCTATGCCTTCATCGTTCTCGCATCTCGGCTGTTTTTGGCTGCTGTTTCCATGGCTGCCACTCCCAGTCTCTCTCCTCTCCCCCTCACCTCTTTGGCTTCTGCTTGCTCATGATGTCTAGCCCTGTGTGGCTTCTGCTTACTGCCATCCCTTGTGGGGTCTCTCAGCTCTGCTGCGCTCTACTGACTGGAGCCATCTCTATGAGGCTGCTATCAAAACTCCATGAGAGAACGCAGTTGGGGCAATTATTTCTTTCTGGCATCTAGTCCTTGCTGGACAGAGTTCTGTGCTAGGCCACCTCACAGGTCTCTGGTGTCCTCACAACCAGCCCATGGATGGCCCTCTTTAAGTCAAGTGCTGAGCCTCAGATCAGCTGATTATTTATGGCCAGAGTTGCATGGTCACATGACCCAGAGCATGGCAACCAGTGGATAAGGAACTGCCTGGGGCTGCTCTGTTCAGAATGCAGTGTGAGTGTGGTGGGCACTCATGGGCTCTCCAGCCATCGAACAGCACCCCCAAGTGTATCCGGCCTTGGTACCCCAGCTCACAATTCAAGAGAGCCATTATCTGTCCCGTTTAAGGCTAGCTCGTGTTTCTCTTACTGCTGCTTGACACACACCACACCTCCAAGCAGGCAGCTCTTCATGTATGCGCACACCACCCACTGTCCAGAGTGCCCCTGCCCAGTTCCATCCACCTCCTACTCAAGCGCTGGCTCAACCATTCCAGCTCCTCCTCCAAGTTTCCTTCCATCCCACTTCCCTTCCAGGGTACCTATGTTTCTGCCATAGGGATTGGCCCTTGCACGTGGTTTGTCCTGCACTGTTTTCCACATGTCTTCACCACACTGCTCCTCAGTGGGACTGACACTTGACAAGGGCCACTGTGGAGTGTCAGTCGTCAACACCACGGCACCTCACTCACAGTCATGCTTTCTTCCTGTGGCCCAGCTTCTGCAGACACAGAGAGGAAAGAGACTGGAGCCCTCCATCTGGTGGGGGCATCAGACAGGAACCCGGGAATTGTTCAACAGTAACAGCAGTATTTGTGAAATTGGGTCACGTCACTTCTCTACTGAAAACCACCCTCGTGTTTTCTTTTGGTACTAGGAGTCACTTGGAACCCTCTGTGTGGCCCACAAGCACTTGCATCACCTGCTCACTCCTTCAACCTTCTCTCCAGGCACACTCCCTCAGCCCAGCCTGCACCACCAGCCTGGCTTCTCACTTCCTCAAAGACACAAACTCTGTCTCCTCAGCTAATCAACAAGCTCCATATGGCAGGGGCTGGGCTTCTTGATCCCCACAGTGCCTAAGACAATGCTCAGCACGTGTAGGTGTTCAATAAATATTTTTGAGTGGCTAAGTGAGCAATCTATGTGTTGATGTGAATGGAGAGAGAAATCATTAGGTACCTGGGAGGAGCAGGGAGGAGGTAGGCATGGCAGCCTGAAGAGGGCAGTGATGGGAGACAGGCTGAAGGGGATTTGGGTCAGACTGTAAGGCCATAATCTGAAGCCAGGGGCTGGAAGGTCTTGCTGAGGAAGGAGCATGGATGATTCAGGAGGAGGCCTTTGGCAGCCACTGGCAGGACAGAGTGAAGCCTGAGAAACCTAGAAGCTGGGTGATGGGCTGGGAAGCTTCGGAACTAGTCTAGGGTTGGCTGAAGAGGCGCACCGACTGGTCACGGCCCGGGAACAGACAGGAGCTGCTGCCAGGGCCCCTGTTTCCGCTCAGTGTCTCCCTGCTCCTTGGTGATGCTTCTGACAACACGTGTGAAGAGGCAGCAGCTGAAGCCCCTGCCCGCAGCACAGTTCCTGTCTGTAGTGGGGGCAGCGGCACAGCCACACCTAGTGACTGAAGTGACAGTTTCTATCAGCAGGAGACGTTTCTCAGGCTCTCCTCTAAGTGGAACAGCTCTCATGCTTCTGCAGAGCATCTCTGCTCCGCCCTGGTTTCTGGAACGCGGGGCTTGCCCGGGAGTGGGTACCGGATCACCATTACGTTGCATTTGTATGACGCCAGTGCTTGGAAAGGGAGTCAACAGCTCTGACTCAGACCGAGCCATGAGCAAGCCTGGCCCTTCGGCTTCCAAGCAGTGGGCTCTTGGGCTGTTCCTGAACTTCTCTGAGCTTTCCTTCACACATCTGAAAACGTGGAGATAAGGCTCGTGAAGTCCTTAGTGACAAAGTTCAGTAAAGGCTAGCTAGTTATTAAAATTCATGAAAAAGTTGTCACATACACAATCACATTTCACCCTCACAACAAAGCTGAGGCACCGGCGAGGCAGCTATGATTATCCATATTTTACAGAGGAAACGAAGATTCGGAGAGGTTCTGTGGCTGGCTGAACGGCACCTAAGCCCAAGTCTTTCCAGCTCAAGCTGGTGCTCTGTTCCCTATGATAGGGGTTCCCATAGAAGCCCTCTCGCTACTTAAGATTCAGATTTAGAAGGTGTGAGGTGGATTCGAGAAAGGATCTTTTACACAATCGCCCCAGATGGCCACCTGAGAAGCGTTTATAGAGCTGGGACTAGGACAGCCTGTGCGGCTCTGAGCCGAGGCTGTTATACTCAAGTCCCTCAGGAGAAAAGGAATAAAACAGGTTGCCCTGCACAAATAGTGGAAACTTCTGGAAGGAGAAGTCTGCTTCTCTCCAGGCCACAGCATTAAGCTCCAAGAAAGGAGGTAGAAAGGGAGTGTGCCCAGAGCTGACAAGGAGTTGTGTGGAGGACGTCTCTTGACCTCAAAAATGCTAGAGAGGCGTTGTTCTTCAATAATGACCAGCTCTGGAGCTAGATGGCCTGGATTCGAATCCTTTCTCTCTGGTTTCCTAGCCCTGTGGCTTTGACAAGTCATTTAATCTCCTCCCTCAGTTTTTCCATATGAAACAAAAGATCCTACCTCCAGGAAACAGCCCTTGGTACAGCTCCCTGCGCATAGAGAGCGCTCAGTAATTGTGAGCTACTGTTATGAACATCACTACCGTTGACTCCAGCAGCCTCTCCTTTCCAGCCTCTCCCTCTCCACAGCTTAAAGCCAGACTCAGTTAACAGGCCAGGCCAAACCAGACCAGGAAGAAACAGGCACAAGGATGAAAGTCGCCATGAGGCAAACCCAACAGAAGAGTCCGGTCAGCTTTGCTCAAAAGTGCTGCAATCCCCCCTCAGAGCCTTTCCTCACACCAGAGTGACCAGGGGCCCACGGAACGCTGGCCAGATGAAGGGACAAGCCGGGCCGAGCCCCCGCTCTCTGATTGACATTGCCAAGTGCCACCTTCGAAACAACTATCACTAAGAAGCTAGACTTGCTGTCCTGGACATGCACCACAGGACGGGGGCATGGCAGGTGGCATGGACCCATGGCTGCTCGGCCACCCCTCAGGGCTGTGTGTCCTTGACACAACACCAGAGAAGCAAGGACTCTGTCAGAGCAGTGGCAAAAACCACAGGTCAGGTCAAACGAGTGGGTGCCTGGGGGAGCTGTCCACTCTTCCTCTCACTATCCTGGCGTCAGGAAGACTCAGCTAATGTTTTTGGTGCTGGAAACTACGTCCTCATCTTGGGCTTTCTCCATTACCACCAGCTCCGCTCCGCTTGGATGGCTGCCCTCGGGAATTTGTTCAGTGCAAAACAAACAGAAATGTATTTTGTATTGGATCATTGGCAGCAAGGATGGGCTCTAACTGCTCTCTGACCTGTTAAACTAGAAGCAAGACCAAACGTCATTCTACGGAGACGTGAAGGCCACTTCCCTCACCCAAACATATAGGCCGTAGTCTAGAAGGGCCTGGTGCTGAGGGATAAAGACCTTACTGTGTGGATAGGAACCCCAGTGCTCAGAAGCAACTTGCCCAAGGTCATACAGCAAGTTTGAGAGAGCCAAGAGTGGAGCCCAGGTCTCTGAACCCTCTGCACCCAGGTCCCCAGCTGGTTTTGTGTGGGATAGACATAATCCTTGGATGTTTGCCAGGGCTTTAAGCTTACTGAAGTAGAAGCTGGTTTACCCTGAATTCTAAACATTAGAAATGCCAGTTTGGGGATTCTCAGATACAACAATAATCATTATTCATAATAAGGACAATGGAGCTTTGAAAGATTTTAAAGTAACTTTCTCATCCTCAAAGATTAAATTATGTTTAGTGGAGCTGGGGAGCTGCCAGATGCTGTCTATAAAGGAGCCGTCCTCGAACATGAAGGTGTATAAAACCAGCTAAACAACTGGTTTGTACCATCTCTCAGTGAGTCCAGCTATTTGACCACACAGAATATCCTATTTCTCCAACGGCTGGATACCAGTTCTTGGAATACTGCTTGAAAAATCAGAAGTCTAAGACTTGAGAGCGCTCACAGTGGCTGCACGAGGCGTCTGTGCAGTTGTGATGTTAGTGTGGGGGACATGCTCCCTACTGATGGATGTTCTGTTTGGTGGCCCAGGAGAGGGGACTGTGGAAGAGGCCTGTGGAGCACTGGGGGCTTCCAGGTAGAGGGCTGGTCCAGTTGAAAGAGAAAGGAGGAGGGTGTGGGTGAGCTGGGCTGGGGAGCTGTTAGGGTTGATTTGCTTATCAGTGAAGATGCTGAGTGGAAGAGCCTAAGCTGGCATTTCTTCAGGACATTAGAATTAACATTCATTCCTGCAAAAAGTACCCCTTGACAAGTAGAGTTCTACAAATGAGTTTTCAATCAGACTTTGCCACCCATGACCACCCTTCCCACACACGGAGAGCAGTAGCTCATATCATTTATTTTTCCTAATGCTCCAATGAGGTTTATATTATTGTTCCCATTTCTCAGAAGGGGAAACTGAGGAACAGAGAAATTAAAGAGCTGGCCAAAGGCCACACAGCCAGCAAGTGGCAGAGCACGGCTACAAATTCAGGCCTACCTGACATGAAAATCTTCCTCTTAGACTGGGTTTCTTTATGTGTGGTCCTTGGTCATCAGGGTCAGAACTATCAGGGGTACTGGTCAAAATCAAAGAGCCCTGGATCCCAGCCCAGAGCTATAGAACAGGAGCCTCTGGTTTGGGACATGGGAATGTGCCTTTTTAGCAAGTTCCCCAGGTGATTCCAATGGTCTCAAAGTTTGAAGAACAACGTCCTAAATGAAGGAACAAACTTATTGCCCATGGATGGGAAGCACTCCCCTGGCACTTCAGGTCAAGACCTCGGGGAAGGGCTTCCTCCCTGGAGCCTCAGCTCTTTCCAGGCTGAGAGACATCTCTTCCCCAGGTGATCCGACCCTGTGCTGAGCTCCTCCCCGTCCTTACAGGGGCGGCTTTGTCCCCATTGTAGGTCCTCTGTGCTGGTGAAGTACAGTGACCAGAGCATCTTCTGGCACGCATTTGTGGTGGATCATTCCCTTCCTGCTGTGACTTTCAGTTACCCATGCAGCCCCAGCTCTCTACCAGCGAGAACGAGGGAGAGGTGTCACTTCACCCGGGTGATCAGGAACAAGACAGCTCAGAAACAGGTTTCTAAACACTGTAGTAGCAAACCTGTGCCCAGAGGCCAGGTCACAACAGGCAGCTTGCCCTCTGCTTTAGCTACGTTGTACAGATTGGGGCCAATGTGGTTATGAAACCTTTTCTGTACAGTATGCAAGCACCAGGCCTGTGGTTATTTTAGCTCTTTCATACAAAAACAAGCCCTTTGGGAGACAGGCTATGACAGCTCTCAGGCTCAACAGCGCAATGATCCCTCTTGCTTTGGCGATGGCATCAGCTCAGTGGGACAGGATCTTGGGCCTGGGATGGATCTGCCCAAAACAAGGCGATGAGAAACGAGGGAGGAAGAAACCCAAGCCTGGTGACGGCTGTGTCACCCTGCTGCTTGTAGAGAAACCTGCTGTACCTGCAGCAAAGGCCCCATCCCTCAGGCTCTTGGCCCCCCTCTGTTGTTCCTCGAGCACCTGTGCCCTGTGATCCTCAGATAAACCTCAGCTGAGCACATCTGGCCCAGGGAGGCCAACCCAGAAGCCACCAGAGAGAAAGGACATGCCCACATAGAGTCGCTGACGCCAACCTCCCCCTCAGACTCCCTCTCTTGGAGTTTGAATTTAGGTAACAAAGGAGTTAGGAATTTGTGGTGGGAGGAGCCTCTAGAAAAGAGAGTAGCCAAGTCTCATTATGATCAGAAGTCATTAATATGGTGCTGAGAGGACAATGAGAAAAATGAGTCTCAGAGCTGCCGTGACATTTCAGTTCTTAAACTAGGTCAGCTCCCCCATGGCTGGGGTCTCTGGGAGGCTCCCGTCTCCTCAGGACCCCAGCAACATTCAAAAAAGTCTTCATTGTCCGGAGCCCAGGGAGACAGCCTATTGTGTTGAGCCTCAGGTGGCGCTCTTTCCAGCTCTGATGCTCTTTGCAGTGATAGCAGGTGGCCTCAGGCTCCAGAGAGAGGGGGAAACAAATATTGACAAGGCACCGTGAAGTGACAGGCACTTTATGACGTCACGTGTGGGTTATTTTATGTAATCCTCGCGGCCTCTCTCCAGACAGGGAGGTGATCCCTATTTATGGATGAGCAACCCGAGGGTCCGCAGAATGGCACAGTATCTTAGACTCTCAAACCCGTGCTGTTTGTGTGCCTGGCCCTGCTCTTCTTGTACAGTGTATGTGATGATCAGCATGGACCGGCCCAGTGTTTCTCTGCTGCAATTTCCACACTGAAAACAAAAACAAAACAAAGATTGATGTCTCCCTGAGGGCCCTGGAGGCCACCTGACAGACAGCCCCTGCGACATTTCTGAGAGCAGGGTGGCTTTGCACTGCATGAGTGACCTCTGGTCAGGGCCCCTTGCTCCTCAACAAGTGAACCTATGAACACGAGAGGGCCTTGGCTCCTCTCTCTGCCAAGAGCAGCACATCAGGCTGGAAGCGACACTAGGGACCCTTTGGAGCATCCCCTCCTTTGTCAGGAGAGGAGACTGAGTCTCAGGGAAGAAAAGTCTCTTGGACTGTCTCTAGCTGACCTTTTTTGAAAACTTCCTGTTTGCCGTACACGCACGGTACATAAATTAGCTCATTTAATCCTCACAACATCCAGAAGAGAGAGGTTCTCTTATAATCACCATTTGATTATCTTGAGATAAGAAAGCTGAGGCAGCAAGGGCAGAGAACCCTCCCAGAGGGACAGGCTGGGACTTGAACCAGCAAGTCTGATCTGGGAGCCTGTCCTTCCATCCCACGTGAATCCTGCCCCTCACCCTGCAGCATTCGTTCTGCTGCAGAGAACTGGGCCTGGAGTTGGCTTAAACGATCATCATGGTGCACGTGGTGCTGCCCTCCTGCCTCCATTTTCCCTGACACTTGAGAAACTTTGATTGTTGTGGCTAAAGTTTTTGATGCTTGGTCACTGCAGAAACAAACAAGAAAGGAAGATTTTATTTGGAAAGAAAATCAAAACTAGTACAGGAAATGCCTCTGTGTAAGGTGGAGCAGGGGGACTTTGGGACAACGAAGACAGCATTTGGAAGAACAGCTTGAGTGAGGGTGATGTAAAATCAGGGATGTCTTTGAATTGTTAGATTTGACACTTCTTGTTTGTTCAACATGACAGTCCTTTTCTCTGACAGTATTTGAGTTGGAAAAAAAGTTATTTAATTGTATCAGATGCTCTTGGTTGCTAAGTATCAGAAAATACAGTTAAATTGACTAAAACACAGGGAGTCATGTGTTCCTGGAAGAGAAGAGTTCAGTGGCAGTGTGGTCTTCTGGCAAGAGTCTTTGGCTCTCCCCTTGCTGGTGTGTAGACTTCGTCACACTTTGGCTTCTCTCATGGCAGCAAAACGATAGCAACCATTCTAGGACTCACATCTATACACCATCCTGTCAACATAGAAATGAGCATTCACTGCTTGCCTTTCTCTGACCACTGAACATGGGCACAAGATATCTTCTCATCCCTGAATGTTCACAAGGCAAGAGGATGGAATCACATTGATGAGTGGATGCCCATCATTGGGACATTGGGGGTGTCGACATCAATTCTACCCAAGCAGCACCAGCCTAGAATTCCCACTACATGCATTTTACTATTTTCTTTTCACTTGTTTTTTTTGTTTCCTAAGGAAGATTGGCCCTGAGTTAACATCTTTGCCAATCTTCCTCTTTTTGCTTGAGGAAGATTGTCGCTGAACTAACACCTATGCCAATCTTCCTCTATTTTGTATGTGGGATGCTACCACAGCCTAGCTTGATGAGCAGTGTGTAGGTCTGTGCCCAGGATCCAAACTGTTGAACCCTGGGCCACTGAAGAGGAGCACATGAACTTAATCACTACACTACCAGGCCGGCCCCCTCTCTTCACTTTTAACTAAGGAATATCAACTATTTTCTACTATCCCTAGTGTTATATTCCAGTCTTTCCCCATGATTGACTAAAATTCATTTGCTACAATTCTCAATACTCATTAATTAAAAAGCAATTACTATTACTTACTCCCCATTTCATAGACTGAACAAACTAGGGCACATTGCAATCGTGTTTTATAAATCTTGACAGATAATTAAAATTATAATCTTCTACCGAAAATCACAAAGCCCTAAACTTCTACTCTCCCTCACAAATGAGATGACAAATGTTACTAGTGTGGTCTTTGAACTGGATCCTCTCAATTCCCTTGGGAAATTTCAACCCCTGACCTGATATGGACTTGGCCTAGGGGTCCTGGACAAGACCTGCAGGGCCACCCTGGCCATCAGCAGGCCCACGAGGAAGCCAGGGGCAGGGAAACCCACAGTCCACCTGGAGCCATTCTCCCCAAAGCCATCACAAGGGGCCAGACGACCTCTCTGGGTTCCCCCAGGCTCTGTAACTTTCTGGTACAGAATCTGTCTTACACTAGCCAATGATTTAGGCAAGGAAACTAGTGATCATAAATTTTATCCTGCAATCCCTGCTTTGAACCCTTACAGGAAAAGAGCAGTGCAATGGTTCTTAGACTTTTTGGCCTCAAGACCTATTTATAGGACCCCTCATGACCCTTTTGGGGACACCTAAGAGCTTTTGTTTATGTGAGTTATTTCTATGCGTATTGACTGTATTAGAAATCTAAACTGAGAACGTTTAAAAACCCCAGAACACACAGCACACATTCAGTGGGCCTCAGAGTGATGCCATCACACGTCAAGCAGCCTCTGGGAACTCCATTGTGCACCTGTGAGAGAAAGCGAAATCAAAAGGCAAATGATGACTTAGTATTATTACCAAAATAGTTTTGATCCTGGACTCACTGAAGTAGAGCATAGACTTTGAGAAAATGGGCTTTTGAGTCAGACTGTCTGAGTTCAGATTCTGACTTCACCATTTAACCTTTCCATAGCTCAGTTTCTTCAGCTACAAAATAGGGATAACACGACTTACCTCATGGGGCTTTGGGGAGATTAAATAATATAAATACCTATAAAGCA
Organism: Equus asinus; assembly: GCF_041296235.1. Classification (NCBI taxonomy): domain Eukaryota; kingdom Metazoa; phylum Chordata; class Mammalia; order Perissodactyla; family Equidae; genus Equus; species Equus asinus. The sequence goes on from NC_091805.1 coordinate 49,081,715, forward strand.
TTTAGAATAATGCCTGTATATGGTAAACATTACTTATTATTAATAAATAACTACTATTAGCCTAAAATATTAACTTTCATTAATAAAGCACTATTATTCGTGTACACCTGTGTGCCTTCCTCATAGGGGTTGCCCTCTGCCTGGTTTAGGGCTGTTGGTGTTTTGCCCCGAAGCCCCTGTGAGGCTGTAAGCTCCTGGAGGTCAGCCCTCTCTGCTTCCTCCCTGGTACCCAGCATGGTGTCCAACATCATGGAGGAGGCCTCATTGACTGAATAACTGAATAGCTGACTCTGCCTCAGATGAGCAAATAGAGAAGTCAGAGCTAGCAGCCAGGGCTAACTCACTGTGTTGAGGGCAAAACCACAAAATAACAGTTCACTCCTTTGCTGTGGTCAAGGAGTAAATTAACTTAAAACAAAACACTGCATTTTCTAGATCTGGAATTCTAGAAACTTAAAACCAATCGTTGTACTCATAAATGCACATGGGAAAGTGCATTGGACCATCTCCAACTGTCCATCCAGACCCTCTCTCCATCCTTCTAACTCCCCGCTGTGTGTCTTGGGGAGGCTGATTTTGAGGGCCTGCACCAACATGCCTTGGGGTTTACTTGGGCCACAGGATGCACAGGCAGGAGATGAGCGCACGAGGAGCGAGCAGTCAGGTGTCTTTCCTCCAGCTCCCTCCCTGCTGGGAGTAGATAGTATTCAACCAGAGACTACAGCTCCTGTCAGGCAGCCCTCTCTTAGCTGCAGCCAGTCTCCCCAGATTCTGGTAACTTCTCTCTTCTCATTCTGTGAGGCGTAGGAGTGGAAATGGTCCCTGCTTGGTGCCAGTCCTTTAGGGCTGCCTCATCCCTTGTTAAGGTCTCCCTTATCTTTGCCCACAACTAGGTGAATGATCCCTTCATCAAGCTCTTCTCAATAACCCTGTTGGAGTGTGCCATGTGTTTCCTCTGGGACCCTGACTGGAGCAGGAGCAGAATGTGTGTGTGAGTGTATATCTACACACACTCTAGTGTGGAAGGCTGAATACCAAAGTCTTAACGAATTATTGCTGTGGCATTCGTAATAACTTATTCCTTCCTTCTGCTTCTCTGCATTTTCTGATTTTTATACAATGAAACATGTATTATTTCTGTTAAAAAAATTGTATAAGAAACAAAGTAAAGGTTCACAATTTGTGAAATCCAGTTGTTTCTATCTAGGAGGTCTTGGCTCAGGGGAAACTAGAAGCTCTCGGATCCACACCCTTATGAGGGTAGATCTGGGCCCTGATCCACTCTGGCACAAAGAAACTAAAGACACTGGTCGTTACCCCTAGATCAGATGTCATGAGGATTAATGGGATAAGCAAGTCTACAGCTTGGAATTCTTAATGTGATTAAAAATAAAATAAGCCCATTATCATTCCTTGGCTTTGGTAAAGGTCCTTTAACCTTGGCCACCCCTAATCTTGCCGCCATCCTGACTGTGCTATAACATGCCAGGTGCGTAGAAGCAAGAGAGTAAGTCCACCAGGGGACTGGAGATGCCTCAGCCTGAGGTCTTCAAGCTTCGGCAGGCATGGAATCATCTGAGGATGTGCTAAAGGCAGATTCCAAGGTATCTACCCAATAGCGCTAAGATGGGGCCCAGACATCTGTATTTTAGAGAAGCTGGCTGACCTCCATGAGCCTCCTCCCAACCAATCCCCCCATCCTGAGGAGTGGAGGGACCTCGGCCACTGTGTTTTGGGTGCAAGTCTTGCTGCTTTGGACTCTCATCCCTCAGAATCAGTGAGCAGAGGAAGGGAGAAGGCGGGAGGAGTAGGAGAGCTAGGTGGCTGAGAGGGCAGTCAGGGTAGGCCCAAACCAACCTGGTCATCGCCAGGAGGAAACCCACAGCGGGACATTGAACCCGTCTGCGTGATTAGTGCTCCGGAAACCACGGGGGACCCATTGGAGGCTTTGACTGATGCCGTGTTCTTTTCCATTTCTTCTCTGATTACATTGATCCTGTACTTTTGCTGATGCTGTGACAGTCTAATTATAGACTTCTCGGCTGCTGAGCAAACAGTCGTCCCCTCTCGGTAAATCTGCCTGTTACACAAGCGCCAGCTCTGGGACACTGTCATTATACGCAGCCAACCCCATGATGTGCTGGGCAGCACAGCCACACACCCTTTACCTCCTTCATGCTGCTTTTGGAGCCGTTGGTGCTGGAGGTAAGCCACATCCGGTCCTTTTGTTTTTTTTAAACAGATGGGGAAACTGAGTCCCAGGGCAGTGGCTAATATAATGCCCTAATACAGAGCTAGGAATGAAACCTGAGACTGTGCGTGTGTGTGTGTGTGTGTGTGGGGGGGGGGGGGGGTGATGTTATCTAAGACTTCTTTCTTTTTTTTTTTCTTTATTCCACCAAATATCCACTCAGTGCCTCTTCTAAGAATTTTTAAGAGGAAAAGTGTAACCTGGCCAAGAGCAGAGAGTATTGGCAAGGTGGGCCAGCTGGATGGCCTCTATTCTCAAAGCTTCTCAAGAATCCATTTCCTGGTCCTTCAACTTGTAGGCTTCAGAAATTTGTCTACATCTGTGTCCCAGAACTAGATAGATCAAGGGGTGCTGATTCATTGGAGCAATGCTCACAAGAGATGGATGTAAGCACTGGAAGGCAGAGGTACACATTCTGGCCATTCAGCATCTGAATCCCCTTCCTCTGTTTTGAGAATCCCCTACCTTAAGAGGTAGAGCCCACTTCCCAGAGTTAAAGCTGAAAATATCAGATAATCTATTTCTGAGCCTTCTTTGCAACCAGGGCTTGCGCACATGATCCGGGCTCTGCCAGTCAGATGCTCCCACCCAGATCTTGAATCAGAAACTTGTGATGGGAAGAAGCAGGGACACAAAGATTCCAATTATCAATGGGTGGTGATGGTAATTACATCCAGTTTCCAGAGGCAGCAGCAGCAACATGCACTGCCTATGTCTGTGGTAACTTCATGGCATCTTCCCTGGGCCAGTTTTGCAGTACAACTTTTAAATTTGGTTCCTGGGAGCAGAGCCAACTGACCAAGTTCTCCAGCCGTCCTGTTGATTCTGTAGACTCCCCAATATCTTTTCAATGAATTCCGTTTTGTTTAAATCATCCAGAGCCATTTTTGATGGCTTGCAGCTAAAAATCTAGACTGATGAGGACTGGAAGACCAGTGTTTGAACAGTGAGAAGCACATCTGGTAGGTAAGTTAGCCATTCCTAGCGGGTGGCTGTCCTCCTCCTCCGACAAGCTGTTCGGGAATGACCGGAGGCTCTTCCCCGACAGGCCGGGACTCCAGTACTGGGAGTTTCAGGCATTATGGAAGCTGGTGAGAGAGACTCCCAAGGCTTAAACATAAGGCAGGTTCAGAGTAGACCCAGTGGTTGGTCATGAGATATGGAATGATCAGTTAACAATTTACACTCTCACAGAATCCCTTTTCCCTGAAGGGAGATTTGAAAACATTAATCCTTAGATAAGAAATCTGGGGCCCAAGAAGTGAAGGTAGCCACAGCAAGGTGTCGAGAATTTATCCTCCTCTGCTCTCCTTAAAGTGAGAAAAGGGCCTGAGGTTGGCTAAGAGATAACTCTTGTGAAGAGGACAACTGCTTTCGCAGGCAGGCGTTCCCTACCTCCTCTGATCGGCACACACTTCCAAGAAGCAGGAGGCTAGTTATCATCCACATTTTGATTAGGAAGCCTAGACTCAGAGAGGTTAAGCCATCTGATAGGGATAAAAGCCATCTGACTAAGCCCTACGTCCTTTCTCCAGTGACACTATTAGGGAAGTGGGCAGGCAGGGTGTCTAGAGACACAAGCTCAGAGCTTAAGTCAGCACTGTTCATCTTTCTCATTCTCTGGCAGCACCATCATCATCCCCTCCCCTTTTCTAGGCCCCTATCTTACTCCCTTCATGCTGCCCGGGGTGCCCCAGGACCTCCACTGCTATGCTATGCTTGAGCCTGCTGTCATGGCTGTGCCCAAAGATGCAGCCTTTCCCTCCTCCCTGCTCCATCAAATTGGACCCATCCTAGGTCCGTTCCTCCTGCGCTTTGCTCCAAATAAAGCTTATGCCCTCTTACTTTAAACCTACTTCTCTTTCTCTCACACCCAAGAAAAATATTGGCCTGAAGAAGCCAGAGAAGAGACTGGGATTTACTGGTGAGAGTTCTAGGAGGGAAGTGGAAAGCCAAACCATGCCTTGCCCCCACCAGAGGCTCACTGGGATGTGACAATGTCACCGTGGTGGTTTTAAAATAGAGCCACAGGTCCTGTGGGGCTCCTTTGTGTCTTGACTTGTGTACTAGTGACACAGGTTTGTTCAGGTTGTGAAAAGTCACTGAGCTGTGCTCTTATGATCTGTGCACTTCTATGTCAATATACATCAATAAAAATTTTGCTTAAAAATCATTTTAAGAACAGGGGCTGGCCCCGTGGCCGAGTGGTTAAGTTCGCGCGCTCCGCTGCAGGCGGCCCAGTGTTTCGTCGGTTCGAATCCTGGGCGCGGACATGGCACTGCTCGTCAGACCACGCTGAGGCAGCGTCCCACATGCCACAACTAGAGGAACCCACAACGAAGAATACACAACTATGTACCGGGGGGCTTTGGGGAGAAAAAGGAAAAAATAAAATCTTTAAAAAAAAATCATTTTAAGAACGATAAGATATTTAGATGAGGCCATTTTAATAAGCATTTATCATGGTGATCCACCTCGAGATAAAGTAATACAAAAACTCAAGACTTAAGGTGACAAATGAGGATAACTGGGCACTATACAAAAGGTTTTCTTGTCTTAAAATAAGGATTAGTGATAGAATTTCTTGGCTTCTCTAAGTATTTAAAATAAAATTCTATTGAGACATAAAACTTTATAAGAGTCAGGGCCGCAAGTGAGGCCTGCATTTTAAAGACCATTTCCTCCCTCTGCTTTCCTGTCCTCAGCTTTCCTAGGTACAGATGAGTGAATTACTCAGAATGCAAAGGTCTTTAAACCATTTTGATTGGATATGCTCCAGCAGAGGCTGTAACTTGGCCAGAAGGAGGCTCCAATAATCTTGGAAGGACAGTTTCAATATCTGGTTCCATGTCCAATGGGCAGTACCTGGCAACTCCTTGAGACTCCTTCCAGCTCCAGGGTGTTACAGTTTTATGAGGTAGAAAGAACACTGTGTATTTTAAGAAATAAAACAAACAAAAAAACAAAGAAAATTCTAGAAAAGTCAAGTAATGCCCCAGGAATAAAAGGGGGCCCAAGGAAAAGTATATACACATATGCAAATAATGAATTTCTTTTCTGGCTCTTGGCTCTCCCCTCCTTCCCTACCACAGGTCAGGGAGCTAAACAAAATTTTACCTAAGCAAAGGTGGAACCAAACCATGCTAGCTTAAATTCTAGGTAAGAGTTTCTGACCTGTGCTCTCCCCTGAGGCTGTGTGTGCTAATGGTGTCCATGGGGTACTGAAAAAGTAGAAATGGTCCAAAGGCCAATGTAATATAATAACTTGCATTAGTTTTATTCTGATCATGTGTCTTGGATTTTTCTGGACAATCTGGATTTGAAGTAACCAGTCACTTTGTACTCAAGTGAATTTTTCATTCAAAGAATATTCATTCATTCAACAAAACTACTTGCCAATGGTGCTGAGCTAATTGGATATCCATATGGGAAAACATAAAGCTTGACCCCAAACTGCACAAAAAGTTAATTAGAGATGAATCATAGACCTAAATGTGAAGGTTAAAACAATGAAGTTCCTAGAAGAAAACACAGGAGATAACCTCTACGGCCTTAGGCTGGGCAAAGATTTCTTAAACAGGATATAAAAAAGATAAGATTAATAGTCATAATACAATATTTAAAATAATAATAAAGTCATAAAAGATAAGATTAATAAATTACACTTTTTTTTAAAATTAAAGATTTCTGTTCATCAAAAGATATCATTAAGAGACGGAAAAGAAAGCCACAGACTAGGAGAAGGTATCTGTAATACATATATTGGACAAAGGACTCATCTAGAATATGCAAAGAACTCATAGATCATTAAGACAGACAACTCCCTACAAACAGGCAAAAGATTTGAACAGACACTTCACTAAAAGGGTAGCAAAATGGCCAATAAGCCAAAAAAAGTTGCTCAACATCAGTGACCACTAGAGAAATGTAAATTTATATCACAATGAAATACACATCACCTTTTTTTTAAATTAAAAAGACTGACATACCAATACTAGCAAGGATGTGGAGCAACAGGAAATCTCCTTTCACTGGTTGGAGTATAAATCGTTATACCACTTTGGAAAACTGTTTGACAATATATTTAAAGCTTAATACGTCTATACTCTATGACCCTGCAATTTCAGTCCTGAGTATATACCCAACATAATAAATGCTATGTCCACCAAAAGACACGCATAAGAATGTTTGTAGGTCAGGGGATACGAAGCTTCAGTTATGTGAGATGAATAAATTCTGGGGATCTAATGTACAGGCATGGTGACTACAGTTAATACTGTATAATACACTTGAAATTTGTTGAGAGTTCATCTTAGGCATCTCACCACACATACATACACACACATACACAAAACGTTACTATGTGATGTGATAGATATGTTAATTAGCTAGGTTGTGGTGATCACTTCACAATGTATATGTATATCAAAACAGCATGTGGTATGCTTTACATATATACAATTTTTATTTGTCAAGTATATTTCAATAAAGCTGGGGAAAAACAGATTGTAGCAGCTTTATCCATGATAGGCAAAAACTTGATGCAACCCAATAGCACCAGTAGAATGAGTAGATAAATTATGGAATATTTACATAATGAAATAATACACAGCAATGGAAAAAAATGAACCATTGTTACATGCAACAATGTGGATGAATTTCATAGACACACTGTTGAGTGAAAGAAGCCAGATACAAAAGTGCAAGTACTGTGTAATTCATCCATATCAAGTTCAAACATTGGTAAAACTACCCTATGGTGATAGAGATCAGAATAGTGGTTACCATTGTGGGACATTAAATGGGAAGGGGCATGAGGAAGCTGGAGACGCTCTATATCTTGATCCAGGCGGCAGTTAAGTGGGTGTACACATATGTAGAAATTCATCATTCTGTACACACAAGCTTTGTGCACCTCACTGAATTTATACCTCACAAACGAGACCATATATCCTGATTTCATGTCCAATAAGAGAGTCACTGTGGCTTTCTCTACAAGCACTCATACTGATATCCTACCTCATTGATGTTCCAGGAGACCTCCCCCTCCCCAAGGCGGGCATATATTTGAGAACTCTTTATATCCTGGCAGACACTGAGAATGGCGCTTATTTCAGGCAGGGAGGGAGGGGCAGGGTAGGGAAGAAGTGCATCTGGGAAGTAATCTTTTTTCCCCACCACCCCAAGCTTCATAAATGTTTCTTGATACATGAAAACGGCTAGTATTTGATTAAATAACATTTACCACACACTAATATCAGGCACTGCACTAACAGCTTTCCATTTTATTATTTAATACTTATATAACCCTACGAAGCCGTTCTATTTTTAGTCCTATCATACAGGTAAGGAAGAGGAGATTTATAGACGGTTACGTTACTTGCCCCAGGCTTTACAGATAGGCGGTGAATGGAGAGCTCAACTCAGGTTAATCTGAATTTAGAACCTGGACTCTACACCACTTGCTATGGAATGAATGGATGGTGTCCAAGCCCCGCCTGCATGTTATATAACATACACCACGAAGCGCTGTGCCATTCCGAGGAGGGCGGAAGCTGTCGCGGTTGCCAGGTTGGTGATGGATTCCTCGAGGGCTTTAGACCCACTAACTGCACACAGGTGGTAACTGCGGCCAGAGAACCAACTGCGCAGGCACTTTCCCCAGTGACCTCCAGCCAAATTCCTTGGGGAATCAGGAAAGTTCCCCTGGCTCAGAAACCATAAGTTTTTTCCGACTTCAAAATACGCGCGGAAGGTAGACCTGGGGGTTTCACTCCCCACTTCTGGAGAGAATCAACGCGAAAATCCCCAGAGAAAGAAAAGCAAAACAGGCCTGCGAGGGAGTGAGATAGACACGGGGAAAGCTTGAGAGGAAAAGTTATGTGATAGGAAAAGAGCGTAGTGGAAAGTAGAAAAAGAGGAAGTCCCAGGAGCTCCGAAGTTAAGGGGGTGACGACGCAGCCCCTCTCTATCGCGCCTGCGCAGTGCTGCCTCTTTTGGCACCCCGGCCCCTGCCGGCCGCCGAAGATTTACTCGTCTCTCGGCAACCATTCACCCAAAGAGCCAATCAGAGGGCACCTTTCTTCTTGACCTCGCCGTCAGCGCCCAGGCGGAAGGATCCCTTGGGCACTGGCTCCGCCCCGCCCCGCCCCTCGCTCCCCGGGGAGGGCAGGCTTAGGGGCAGGGGCGGGGGCGGCGGGCGGAGGCGTGGCCAGGCCGTATAAGAACGGAGGGGGCGGCGGCACGACGGCTCACTCGGTGCAGCTGCCTGGGGGCTGTAGTGTCCGCGCCGCTCCTGCTGGGGGCTGCCCACGCCAAAGACCTGCCTCCGTCGTCTCCTCTTCCGCCGCCCAGGTGAGTCCACAGCCCCCTCCTCTAAAGGTGCGAGGATGCGGCGGCCCCAGAGAGCCGCGCGCTCTGCCCTCGAGGGTCTGTCCCCGGCGAGTGGAGCTCAAGTCTTCGCCGAGCCTGGAGGGGGCGTGGGGTTCGGAGGGATGGGGCGGACAGGTGCCGGGACCCGGTGCTTTCTTCCCCTCCAGCTCCGGCGACGATAGCCCCTCTGCACACCCCGCCCCCGAGGACCAGGCGAGACGCTCCGAGAGGGAGCTGCAACTTTCCGGAGGCTTCGGCCGGGGCTTGGCAAACTTCGGCGCGTTCCTGCTGCGCGACTCCCGCGGGCTGCGCGCTGGCCGGGCGCGGGCGGGGCGGCCGAGGAGTGTGGGATGCGGGCCTTCAGTTGCTTCCCTGGGCCCCCGCCGCCCCCTCCTCGCTGGCGGTCTCCGGGTTCGCCCCAGCGCTCCCGCGGGCGCGCGCTCTCTCGCCGGCCGGCGGAGCGCGGATTCGAATGCGGCGGTTTCGGAAGGCGCAGTTGGAGACGCAGCGGTCAGGGGCATGTGTCAGGCGGGAAGAGGAGGGGCGCTTCCCAGGGTCGGGGCCAAGGCAGCGGTTTTGAGGAGAGGGCGGAGATCCTCAGCTTGTCTTGAACTCACACTAGACTGTGGGCACCGTGAGCAGCAGAGTGATCCAAGCGAATGACTTGTGCGCTGCGCTTCTCTCGGAAACTTCTCAGGAATACGGTGTCTGTGACCTGGTTCCTCCCCTTTTAGGAGCGAAACTTGCTTACGGTGTAGGCTAAAAGCCATGACTGTCAGTTGACCGCTAGCGGTGCAGCGGGTGGCTCAGCGGCGCGACTGCCCCGGGAGGTGTCGCTGTCCAGATCGCGAAGGTGGGAGGGGAGTCGGAGGAGGGTGACGAACCTGGCGGGTCCAGGTTGGGAGCCGGAACGCCTAAACACAGAACGCCGGCGGCGAGAAAACAAAACGGCGCTGCCTCGAAGTCAGGGAGGAGTTCCGGAGAGATGCCAGGCGAGCTCCTCGGGAGAACGCGAATTGTCCTATCCTCTCTAGAACCGACGGTTAGGGCTGGACCCCGCGGGAGGGACCAGCTCAGTCCCCTTCCCCGCTCCTTTTTGTCCGGAGGAAGGCTTCTGCAGGGAGACCAAATCCTGGTCTTAAGTAGGGTCCTGCTGCCTTTTTAACTTTGTTTATGGAGTTCTAACACACAAACAGTGGAGTGCTTCAAGTGCGCTTATTACAGTAAGCGTTTATAAAGACTATGTAATCATTTGTGCCGTGACAGTATTCAGGATATTTGGTAGGTGGGTTAGGAACCTGAACCTCTCCAGGAAATAAAGTTAAGATTATTAAATCCTCCTAAAGTAGACTCCTGGCTTGGCCCAGCAGCCCTCCAGGGCAGATGAGAGTGGCCATTGTTGTCTACCCTAACCTTTCAACGTGAGTAACTTGGCTAGGCAGCCAGCAAGGAAGCAAGCCAGGCAGCCACGAGGATGCTGGGACTGCTTACCAAGAATGGCGCTGTGTCTGAAATCCCCAGAGGTGTTGTCTCAGAGGGAGACCCTGCCATTGAAGGGGATGGGGTGGGGAGCAGAGAATGCTGACTTTTCTCTTCCTTTCAGGGAGGCAGTCTGAGCTGGACCAGCAGGGCTTCTGTCCTTTGACGTTCTTGTTTGTGTAGATGGAAAACTTATATCTGGGGAGTCAAGCTTTTACTTGAGATAACTGAAACTTTGTCTTAAGGTATATGCATATCTTTGGAGTACATTTATTCTCAATAAAGAGTTTTTGGGGAGATTTTGGTATATTGTATATAATGGTTCAGGTAGCAGTGGGGAGAGTCCCATAACATCAAAGTTACATTTTTTTTTTCTCTGCCAGGAGGGCTCTAAATTGTTACCCAGGAGAAAGGTCCCTAATTTCATAAGTTGCTGTGTGTACATAGAGTTAATGGCAACATTCTTTATGTTGAATTTCTTACACAGTGCCTACCTTGTATCAAGAGATTGAGTTGGGGTCCCTCTGAAGGAAAGGCTTTGGCTCTTGGCCTCTTTGTCAGAATGAACGTGATTTCATTGAGCGCCAGTGGCTCTCCCTTAGCTTCCTCAGCTCCACTGTGAGGACAGGTAGCTCATCAAAATCCCATCCTGAGTTGCAGAAGCTTCCCCCTGCCCCCCCCCCCCCCCCATCTACCAGTAGTAGGAACTCAGCCTACCACCCCCATTGTTCAAGGCCGGGGCAGATGGTGCATATCTCGCACTACCCATCAGAGAACAGAGAAGTCCTCGTACTTCTGAAAGTCCGAGGAACCGCCTGGCAGTGAAGATAACTTAGAGTGGACTGTAGTGCCCTTGTTCTCCCAGGGCCCCTAACTGGACACATTTGATACAAAATTTAAAAATGACATTATTTTTTTTTAACTGCTCAAGTACATAGTATCTTGTCTTCATCTTTCATCTTGGATATGTTGTATGTATGGGGACATTTACTAAAGATTGACAAGCTAAGAGGTCTGAGTGGATGTGGTAAACTTTTTTTGTGTTACCAAGAGAACTTGCTGAAGGCCAAGGCTAATTTCTTGAGTTAAGTTAAATTTGTGTTGTTGCGTTTGGGTTTCTTGGTCTCACACCAGACTCTGGGCTTTATCTGTCATTTTGTGTGTGTGTTTAAGGATTAAGGGGAAGCAATGCAGAGTCTGAAGTGTTAACTTGGGATAAAATATTACTCATTAGATAAGGCCCCTTGCTTTTTTGTGTTGTTGCTGAGGTAAACAAGGCAATATAGCAAAATGCTTTCTGTCATCTTGGTGTTTTGACTGTAGCACGTTAAATTGGCATAAGCAGTATTATGATGGAGCAGACACCTCTGTATTTAAAGAAATATTTGTGTGTTTAAAACCACTTGGCTGATCTCTTGTGGTGCTTCCAGGACGTTTGGTCTCAAACTGTTTTATCTTTCCCCTACATGCTTTATAAGGAAGCTTATATTTGGAACTTAAATGGTTTAGAGGAAGCATCTTTGTATAATTCAACTGTACAAGGAAGCTTTATGAATTGTTTAAAATTAATAGATTTTGTACAGCTGGCCCCTGTAGCCTGTTCTAGAACTGTTTGCAGAATTTCTTGGAACAACAGGAAAAAACTAATAGTATGAAGAAATAGTTGCTGATGCTAAGCAATGTAGGATGTTTTTTAGTCCCAGAGCCTCTTGGAGTCTTGGTCACTAAACTGCGTAAAGTGTTTATTCCATGGATAACAGTGATTGAGTCAGTAAGTAGTTAAGTGCTTCCTAGGCAGTAGTCTGTGCCAGGTGCTGGGGAGGCCAAGGGAATGGTATGTGGAAAGGCCTGTGGAAGTGCTCTGGATGCAAGAGGAGCTGGGTCAGCTACACAGTGTACTCGAGGCCCCCAGTTTTTGCTTGTTTGTCTTAGCTACTGGCGTGTGAGCCCCAGGAAGGCAGGGATCTGTGCTCAGTGCTGACTCCCTGCACCTGGAGCAGGGCCTGGCACACAGAAGGTGCTCTTGTTAACCAGATACAGTGCTCTACTGGCATTCGACTGCCATTCCACTGAAAGAGGGAGGCATGCTTTAAGTAGGCGTCATCCTTGTGGGCTAAGGTGCTGGAGCTTTTGGATCTAACAATTGGAGCCTATAATGCAGGGCAGTTTCTGGGCCTTTTTTTTTTTTGAGGAAGATTAGCCCTGAGCTAACATCCGGGCCCATCTTCCTCTATTTTGTATGTGGGACACTGCCAAAGCATGGCTTGATAAGCGGTTCATAGGTCCACACCTGGGATCTGAACCAGTGAAGCCCAGGCCGCTGAAGCAGAGCGCCCGAACTTAACCACTTTGCCACCAGGCCGGCCCGAGGGTCCCTTTTTTTAATGGAGGCCTCAGGGGTGTTGGATTGGAGCTGAGGGGCAGTGACTGCAATTGGCCAGCAGCTGAAACTCCTCAGGCTGAACTCCAGACCTGCTCCCTTCACCCACTCCCCATCCTGCCCATCCACCCCAACGCCAGCCTCATGCCGCTCACTCAGCCTTTCTCTCTCCACTGTCACTCGGTCGCTGTTCTGCTGATTCTTTCTCTTTTTCCTTCTTTGTTTCCCATTGCCATCACTGACCTGGTTTTGGGCCCCACCGACAGCTGCTCGCGGAGAGCAGTGGCGGAGCTCCTCGCCCTGCCCCTGGCCAGTTCCGTGGCCCCTGCACCTCGGACACCACCCTTCGAACTCACAGGGATAGCCCTTCCCTCCATAAGCTGCGCTCCTTCTCGGGACCTGTACCTTTCTGACCTTCTGGTTATTCTTGACTCAGGTATTTGAGCAAATTAATGCTAGTCCTTCCTCACCAAACTCTGTTTTAATCCAGCTTGGGACCCTTCTCAGAGGCTCTGGTCTCACCCCGTTGGAGGACCGCTTATCTCATACCTCTCCTCTTCAATACTCCTTTGCCATTCTGCCTTACCTTATTGTCTAGTTTTTTTCAAATCTTATTTTCAGGGGGATGAGCACAGGAAGTCCCATATCTGTCTCCATATTAGCTCCCTGTAAACACATTTCGAGAAGAAAATATCCATGAATCTTGAACGGCTCCCACCAGCTCGCCTTGCCATCAGCTTCTCTCACCTTAGCCCTCATGAGGCTGGGAGAAGGGCAGTCCTCCACCTCGCCTGACCCCCAAACACACCGTCTATCCCGATGTGTGCTTTTGAGGTTGACGAGGTGGGCATTAGGACCACTGCCGCTGGCTGGCGCTGTGTGGTAGCTGCGGCAGGAAGAGCACTGATCCAGAAGGAGAGAAGTGGACACTGAGCACCTGCTCTGTGTCCAGGTGCCGGCCTAGGGTTGTTGGGCTGGGCACCAGCACAGCTGCTGTCTCTGGTGCTCAGGCCCCCTGTGGTCCTTATTCTTACCTCTTCTCTGCCTCGAGGCTCCTTCGTTATGAGGACACCTGGGTTCTGGTCCCGGCAGCACCTTTATCTCTTCAGGCTTCAGTTTCTTCATTGCAGTAAGGTCAATAGATCAGCACCGTCCAATAGAAATATAACAAGAGCCACAATCAAGTTTCTAGTAGTCATATTAAAAAGTAAAAATAAACATGTGAAAATAATTTTAGTAATGTTATTTAAGCCATCTACCAAGTATTATTTCAATTTATAATCAGTGTAAAAATATTAGTAGTTTACTTGTTTTCCTCATACTGGCTCTTTGGAATCCAGTGTGTATCCTGTGCTCACAGCACATCTCATTGTGGACTTGGCCCATCTCAGGGGCTCAAGGGCCACACGAGGCTTGAGGAGCCAGTATTGAACAGTAATTCTGATTCTGCATGAGTGGAGGCAAGAGTTAACACAGTTATGGAAGAGGAGTGTGAGCTGGGCTTTAAGCTCTCCAAGGCCAGGGATCTTTGCCTCTTGGTCTCCGATCAGTCATAAGCTCCTAGAACAGTGCTTGGAGCACAGTAGGCACTCAGATCTTTGAAAGAATGAAAGGAAATTCAGTCATCATGGCCGATGATAATCATTCACCCTGTGAGTCAGGTCTGACACTAAAACACCGGATGTTTGATGCCTAGTCCAGCACTCTTCCTCTTGTTTTTCTATAGTTTCTTAGCAAATAATCATAAAGTAATAGAATTTTAAAGAGCTGCAGATAAAATCTGCAAACTGGCAGGGGACTAGGACTCACGGTTTATCAACAATTAAAAGTTGAAAATGCAAGAGGAAATAACTTTCAAGTAAAAGGTGTCTGTGAGATGCCTAATGACAACAACACATGGCTTGGTCAGTGCTAATTTAATGATAATCGTCCTAGTGAGCTATGTTAATGGCTCGTACAGCTCCACACGTGTAGGAACAGCAAAGAGAAGGTGGTTTGGCCACCTCAGGTGCAGTTGGTGCAGAAATAGGTGCTACCCATCGTCGTCAAGCTCCTTCACTTTAATCCCAGCCCTCCACCCCCCACTCTGCCCACCTGCTCAAATTTCTGTTCTTAGCAGCATTTATAATCTTGGCGGAGGGAGCTTTGAGCCTGGTGATGTTTCATTTGGGCTGCTGCCATGCTCAGTACCTGGGGGTCCGGGACCTGTTACTCAGATGTTAACTCCGCAGGGCAGGATCTGTGCAAAACGAAAGCCTGGCTAGAACTATGTGCGTAATTAGGCTGGCTCGCGCTCAGACATGTGTGTGGGGGGGTGTGCGTATGTGTTTAAGTATGATAAGTGCTGCATGTGAGCGACTAAGAGTTGCTTATCCCTTTCCTGATAAGCTCCAGGGATGCTGCTAGTGACTAGGCAGGACTTTGAGCAGACTGAGGTCCTCATTTTGGACAACTGACAACTATTGAGAACTCTAAGCTGGAGAGCCAGATGGTAAAGCAGCCTGTGGATGCAACCCTCGTAAAACCTGGAGGCTGTGAGGCCTTAAACCCTGTGGATTGTATGTCAACTTGGGCATCCTTACAGTAAACACTCTCCTTCTAGGAATTGTCCTGTTTTCCTCAGTCTAGTTAATCTCTAGAACACTAGGGCCGGCTCTGGGGATCTCTTTAATGAGTTCAGACCAGTAACATCTCTGGTTTAGAAAGAGGCATCTGGTGGGAGGGGGAGCGCAGTACCAAGTTGCAACAAGAATTATTTCCAGTTCAAGTTGTGTCGATGGCTCTTAATGATGCTGGTACCTTGGAAAAATTAAGGCTTCTGTGCTTAGCTTCCTTCTAAAGATGTCTGTGTTCTGACCTTGTTAATATTTACATTTGCAGCGATTTCAAGGTATTCCTTTAAGCACTTGAACTTCTGTGGCGTCGCTGTTAGAATATCTGAACCAGTGTTTTGATTCTGTTTCAGGCTGTTTTGCAGCCGCAGCGTTGGTTCTCCCAGCGTTATCTCTGCAGCCACAGTTGCTTAAGCTCCCTGTTTTGAAAGTCTGGGAAAGAGCTTTCTGCTTGGACTCTTCTTAGGGCGGGTGCCTGTGGATAGAGCCCAATCACTGATAACCATTAAGACTGTATTTTGCCATTGGTGGGAAGTGAGGACTTGTGAGGGCCCCTCAGACTGGAAAAGCCTGGTTCAGAGGGAGGCAGCTGTAGGTTCTGCAGCCCGCTTCTGCTTCGGTCCGGGACCAGGCAGCATCCCAGTTGCTGTGGGAATTTAACCAAATTTCTTGGCTCTAGTAAACATCGGTGTTAAATGGCTAGGAGGATGCTGATAACTCTGAGAAAATAGATTGAGACCTTGACTGAATGTGATCGAGCTGGGAGTGAGAAAAGACCACCTGTGGTTTCACAGCTTTGTGGTATGGGCAGTTATTTCTTTGAACTGAGGTAGAATGTGTCTGTGGGTGTTTGAGTGGGCAACTGTAAAAATAGCTTCTTGGAAAAAGTTAACACCAAATATATTGTTCTTTTAAAAAATAAGGCACTATTTTATCTGGTTCTATTGCTTTGGGCCATCTGCTAATCTAAACTCTTTCTCCATGTACATTAAACACAGGTGTGTGCCTTGGTTATCTGTAACTTTTTAACTATGTTTGGGGGCAGTGGAAGAGTCTCTAGAATGTGGTCTCCTCCCTTGTTGTGGGTCCCGGGGCCCTGGTGAGGGGGCTGGCGGCTAGCAGACGAAAGTCTTCCTCAGGCTGCCCCCTGGTCCTTGATAACTCCTGGCCTCAGCCCCCTAGGAATTCAAGGAGGGAGGCAGGATGTCTCTTTAGAAGGCCAAATCCACTTTGACCCTGGTTTCTCTCCTTTCTGCCCACTTATCTGCTGCTGTGTGTATCAAGTCACTCAAAGCGCCTGGCTCTTTTCTCAAGGATGAAGGACTCCCAAGGGTCAAACTACACAGGTGGGAAAAGTCTCACTGGCAGGTGTCCAGGCTCAGGTTCGGCATGCACGCATTTGTCAGGCTGTTCCAGGCTGTTTCTGTTTTCAGTTCTGTTTCAGCTCTCCTTCCTGTGACAGCCCTCGAGGTGCTGGTCACTTCTTGCAAATTTGCTTCCCTTCTTCCGCTCCAGTTGGGTTATCTGTTTTTTGGATCTGATAAAGTTACCCTCTTGTCTGCAGGGAGTGTCCTGTTCTGCTGCTACGTCAGCACATCTGCGCTGCTGATCTCCCAGCCACCAGAGTGAATCCGAGCAGTTGTTCCTGTATTCTGCGAGCAGAGCAGTGTGCCTTAGTTGCAGATCCAGATCAGCATCAGTCCATTCCTAACATCTCCTTCCTGTGCCATTATTTTTTCCTCTTAGCGCTTGTCCAGCAACCTGACTATCAAGCTTCTCTAGCCTCTGGCTTCTCTCTCGCTTCTGGCCTTGCTTTCTCTAAAGTCACCCCTGCTTAGCAACCTAGCCAGCATCCTGGAACTCCCTCAGAAGTGAGGGTCGTAGGCCTTATCTCTCAGCCGTTGTTCCTTTAAAACAAACATTAACATTTCTATATTTAGTTATACTCAATTCTGGTGGCTCCAGCCAGGCTGCATACACCCCCAAAACCCATGATGGCTTTGAGGGAGAAAGTTTCTGTACTGGCAGTTGATAGATACTTTAGTTCTAAATGCTTCCGCCTGGTTTAGCACTTGCCCTCTGGCCTTACCCAACTCAGGGGGCCTTAGCACATCCTGCCAATTTCTGTAAAAAACCTCCATACCTTTCTCTGCTTTCCTTCCTCTTATTGCTATCTGCTTCCTGCACCCACCTGAGCCACCAGCTTATCTTCAAAGCCCTCCCCCCACCCCAACTCCTACACCAAAGCTATCCACCTCCTAGGAAGCCTCCTGAATCCCATTTCTGCCACTTCCCAGTGGTGCATCCTTGGACAGTTCACAATTTGTGCATCCTCTTTGTTCCCCAGTTTCCTCATCTGTCGAGGGGTGAACTCTCCCTTACAGGTTTGTTGTAGGAATCAAGTGGATTGGCCCAGATAAAGCCCTTACAGCACTGCCTCTCTGTCTATCAAATGGAGCTTGGTGGCTCCTTAGGGCACCTGGCTACACATCGAGGCACATTTGGTGACCTCTGTCTCTGGCTTTCGGTACACAAGAGCCCCTGGAGGGCTGTGTGTCTGTCAGGGAATGCTGGAGGTTCTGAGGAAGTAGTGACATTAGCCCTGTGGGAAAGGGATGTGGGTAGGATTAGTAAGATGTTTATGTTGTGAAACAGCTGATGAGCATCTCCGTTGAGCAGTGGGATTTCCCATCATGGACAGTGAGTTTACCTTCTCTGCTGTTTCACTGAGAGGCACCTGCAAGCCACCTTGGTGTCCTTGAGGATGAACCCTGACTCATGTCCTTTGCTCAGATGGACTCTGCACTAAACCAGGTAGTAAAGAGTGACTGACTTGACCTCTGCTGTCTTCAGCATGTACGGTGGGGATAAGGAGCGATGGGGAGATAAGGTGTCACAGTTATTTATTTAACAGAAGGTTGCTTTCTTCCTGTTTGGGTAGAACCAATACTATCTCTGTTTTAGAAAACATCACTTTAGTAGCAGCAAGAACTGGTCATTCTAGCACACACGTGGCTTTGTAGTGTGGTCTTGCTGCCCTCACCCCATCAGTGGTACAACTTGAGCTTGGTGGAAGTTGTTGCCAGCTCCAAGAGTTAGAACCCTAGCTGGGGAGCTGAGGATCTGGGGTCAGTTCACTTAATGTTTTCCGATCCTTCTTCCCTAATTTCTGGGAAAGGAACAGTTGTAGCTTCCTCAGAGTTCTTGTGAGGATTGACTGGGAATTGATGTGAAGTGGCTCGTACTCAGTACTCTTTCATTTGCTTTCACACACACCCCTACACCTTCATTTTACAGGAAAAAAGAAAATAGGCCCAGAGTCCTGGTTCCCATTCCCTCGGCCAGCTAAGGGAGGAGCTGGAGGGGATACTTGACAAGTACTGCCATCCACTTTCACTTCTGCCTGAATTCTCTAGGCTTTTATATGCAATGAAATGGTTTCTTTTTGCATAAAGTGTCTTCTGTTGCACATGGGGGAGAAGAGTTTGTGGGGAAGATGCCAGCCATGGGTGCATGGGTCCCCTCTTGGCCAGGAGCTGGGGACGGCAAGTGTCTTTGTTCTGTGTACACACTTCCCTTAGAGCCTGTCACCAGGCTTGGTCCCTTGCCTATGGCTGGGTCTCTTTCCCTGGGCTGGAGCGTGTTACTAGGAAGATCCAGGATTTTGAGGTGACATTCGGTAACAGTGAAAGGGAATTTTATTATCAAAGGAGCGCTGAGATGTGTTTCACTTTCTTTTGTATCCTTAAACCCCTAGCAGGGTCAGAGGAAGAGGGTAGTTTCCTTGTCTCTGGACTGGATGGAGGGCTGTAGTAGCTGAGAGGGCCTCAGTTCACACCTCAGCACTTCTGTGACACCTTGTGGACCACAGCGTCTTGAGCTTTCGTGTTAAATATGACAGACCTAGACTTAACTTCGTGGATGTGCATCTCTGCATATATCAGGGACTCTCTGGACAGTGTCTGCGTCGAACACCAGGCACAGGGAGGAATCAGTGTTGTTTTGACCAGGAGGCCCGGGAGTGCTCTGAGCGCTCTTCTCTCCACCTTGTCCGTCTGCCGGCTGCTTGCCCACCTTGAGGCCCCCCAACGCTTACCTAGCCTCTGTCCTTCTTCTTTCTGGGATCGAGATAAGCTATGAAGCAGGACTAGAAATAGCTCTCTTTTATTTTCTTTTTGATGGGTTTTCAGATCTACCAGCCTTGTGTGGCTCTGTCCCAGGCAGTGGGAAACAAAGGTAAGTTAGACCCCACTTGTCCTCAGGGAGCTTGGCTTAATCTTCGGGCCTTGTTTGTCTTGTCCTCTCACCCTCTGCTGCCATCTCTGCACACCTGTGTGCTCTCAGTGTGTGTATTCTGCCCTCTGCTGCAGCGGGGTGACAGGAGGGACTCAGCTCCCTGAGATCGCCGTTCGTCACGAGTCAGGTTTCTTAGAGGATTAAGTAGCTTGAACGGAGTAGGCAGTTGGTCATCCTCACTTGTAAGAAGATGCCTGAATTTTCAAATCAGTTCCCCCCTTTCCCAGTTTCCACTGGGAAAATGCAATGACTCTGACTCTCAGACGGTAGAAGGAAAATCGAGCGCTTTCGTTTGAATTTACCAGAGTTCAAATTAACTTTTTTCTAGTCATCATTTCATTAATTTGCTAACTAGAATTTGCCTTTGACCAGGGCCTTTCGTGAGTTGGGAATGTGTGTTTCACGTGATTCTTTTATATGGGGATTATATCAACGTTGGTTTCAAGTGGTTAATTAAAACTAAAATTGTTCACTAAGCTCTGGTGTATTATCTAAGCACTAAGGGCTTGTGGCTTGGATTTATTCTAGTAATACTAATGTTTGTCTAAGTAACTCGAAAATGTACTTTTGATATTCAGAATTGTTTGGATGGGTGAGAGAAACAAAGAATTCCTTTCTAATGGGTATTAATAACTTGTTTTGGGCTCATCTAATGAGCTAAGCACCAAATATGAGCCCAGCCTAAATTTGAGCCTTCAGTAGCTTGAGCTACTCTACATCTAAATCATGGGGAACTGGGAGAATTAAAAACTACACCAGGGGCCAGCCTGGTGGTGTACCGGTTGAGTTCACACACTCCACTTAGGCGGCCCAGGGTTTGCTGGTTCAGATCCTGGGCGTGGACCTACACACGGCTCACCAAGCCATGCTGTGGTGGTGTCCTCCATAGAAGAACTGGAAGGACTTACAACTAGGATATACAACTATGTACTGGGGCTTTGGGGAGGAAGAAAAAAAGAGGAAGATTGGCAACAGATGTTAGCTCAGGGCCAATCTTCCTCACCAAAACAAACAAACAAAAAATAAGTAGTAAGTATCAATAGCTGATTATTTTTAAAAGATACTACATCATGGATTTGGCGTTTGTTATGTCTCACACTGTGCTCTTATGGAAACTTTTTTCCAGAAGTTATCTTCATTATTCATATATGTGTCAGAAAAAGTTGACATGGAAGATGCCAACCTCAGACATCTTAGATTCCTGAAAATGTGTTTATGCATTTATGAAGGTTCTGGCATCTGTAGCCAGTAATCAATATAACAGTCTCATGAAGGTGGCTATAATACGTCTGAAATGAGAAGGGGCAATTCTTCTAAAACTACAAAAGACATTTTTGGATAACAAACATAGAATGGGGCTAGATGAGATGGCTTAGCTATTATTTTGAAAGTTTTGGATAAGCAATGGACATCTTCTTTTAAATAGTGCATAAGCAGAGACTTGCCTAAAAGCCATTCTAGAGGAAAACCAGTCCCTTCTCCCCTGCCCACCTCTCTGGAGATCAGCGTTTAAGGAGGAGCTTCTAAGTGTATTTGATTTTGGCACGTGGGGGCGGGGATGATGGGGAGGAATAGGAAAGGAGCAGAAGGCAGTAAATAAGGTCGTAAATGGATAGAAGGCTCATAGGGGAAAGATTTTACAACATGGCTCATAAGATTTTAACTTTTTTCAACTAATACATATATAGGTTCTAAATTCAAAAAGGATAAAATAAGTTCTCTTCATCCCCTGTCCCCTTACCTAGAGCTGGTATTTGGTGTGGGCTGAACTTCTTGTGTGATCTTCCAGAGATTTTTATGATTGGATAAGCAGAGACTTGTGCTTTTACGCATGTAGTTTTTCGCTTGCTTTCCTATTAATAAATCTGACAAGTGTTGCACATTCATACAGATAGAGTTGCCACCATTCTTTTGGACGACTGCATGCATTTGTGTACTGTTATACACATGCGTCAAATCATTTAACCTTCTTCGGCTGATGACTACTTATAGTTTTATAAATAATTCTCCAGTGAATATCCTTGTAATCTACCCATAGGATAAAGTCCAAAGTAGACTTCCTAGAAGTAGAATCACTATGCCAAAAAGTATGTCCACTTACAATTGCGAGTCCCATGTTGCTCTCCAGAGAGAGCCTACAGGCTGTGTACCAAAGGTGTCTGCTTCTTGGTCTTTGCCAATCTAATAGATAAAAATGATACATGGGGATTTTAATTTGCCCATGCATTAAGGCAAGGTTGACTATGTTATGCATCTGAGCCACTGGCTCATGTCCTTTGCCTCTTCTTCTATTGGGGTTCTAGTATTTATGATTTGTAGGCATTCGTTATTCATTAAGGAAATAAATACTTTGCCTAATGTGACAAATACTTTCCTAGTTTTGTCTTCTGACTTCTTTATGCTGTTTTTGCCATGTAGATACCTCCATTTTTATATGGGAAAATGTATCCGTTTTTTCTGACTTTTAGGTTTGATGTGATTTAGAAAGGACTACCTACTCTTGTAAGTGTATATAAATTCCATGTTTTTTCCTAGTACTTGTAAGGTTTCTTCTTTTTATACTTGTCTTTGATTCATCCATCTAGATCTTAGTTTGGTACAAGATAAGGAGCCACCTTTACTTGTTTGATTTTTAGATTTTAAACGTTCTGTTCCACCCATTTCTCTGTCTTTTTGCACTAACACCAAACTGCTTCAGTGACTGTGGTTTCATAATATCCCTTACGAGGCTGGTATACGTCATTCCTGTCTTCGTAACTTTTCTAGCTATCCCTGCTTCTCCTCCTATATGAACCTTACAAATTTTTAGTCTGTAACAGCTTCTAACTTTGACTCTGCTACCAGGTCAGAGATTTTAAAAATATATGAAAATTCTCTTGCATACATTCTCCCTGCCCCTACTCCCTCCCCAGAGAAGGAGAGAGCTTTCGTCAGATTCTCAGTGGTCTTAGCAGCCCCTCCTCTGACCTTAAGAACCACTGTTCTAGAGGGGGAGTAGTCCTGACAGTAACTCTAGATGACTTCTTTGCTTAACAACTTTTAAAAAAGGCATGAGTCAAAAGTCATTCCTACAGTTGTTCTCCTCTGCAACATTACTGACGTTCTTCCTGGAGATTTTCTTAAAATTAATTGTTCCTTCTATTCCAAGTACTGATTAAATTGAGGCTCCTCCATTGGTGTGACTTCTCATATCTATATCCTAAGTGTGAGCCTTGGAAGCACAATAACAGGTTCACGCAAGGTAAAGCAGGTTGTATTTCTATAGGTGGATCAGCTTACGTGGCAGAAACCTGTGTCACCACATCATAGCATTGCGGTGTCTCCAAACGAAGCTAGAGCCATACCTTTCTGTGATCGTTTGAACTTAATCGTGTATGATTGTATAATAGGCACAGGTGTGCTGTATGCCAATCATAAAGGGGCCACAAAGAACCAAGTGTTCATAGAGCACATGACAAAGAACTCTACTGTCCCCACTCTGACTTGAAGTCAAATGCCAGCCACAATAAATGTTAAGCATTTCGCCACAAATTTTGCTTGGTATCCTTAACTTAGGGGTGCTTTGGGAAGATGATCTAGAAAGCCTAGGGCTCTTTAATGCTGTCCAAACAGGTTTGAAGGGAAACTTTCATTTTCCCCTTCCAAGTATTCTTCTGTAGTAAGCAGAGGAGAGCTCGTCGCCCCCAGATTGGGCTTCCTAGTGCCTGCTTTGATCACGTGGTCAACCTTCCCCTTGCCAGGCAAGCAAATTCAGTCCCTTAACCCTGTACTGAAGGGAGCCTGTGATCTGGCTTGGGGAGAGCTGCTTGATGGCCAGAGTGGACGGCTCGCCAGATCTCAGCCGCATGCTGCCTCTGCCTCTCAGCCCCAGCTGAGAGCTCACGTTGCCTTTCCACTGGCTTGCGTCCCCTCCCCATAAGTTCACTCCTCTGTGGCCTTCCTGTTCACCCCAGTCAAGGGACACTCCTTTCTTCTGCCTTAGTATTACATTTTCTTTCTACCACACACTGCTTTGTATTGATATGTTGTGCTCTCACCCCCCTTCTTAATGGCCAGCTCCTGGAAAGCTCCTTTTGGTGTATCCAATGGTGCCCCAACACTGAGTGATAACCATCCCATTGATCTGAGTGCTGTGGATAAGGCGAGGATCCCTGGCACCAGTGTGAGACTAAAATTTAAGTTGGAAGCCCAGGACAGTGCATGCTGGATGTGCATTCAAAAGCAGCAGCTTCCAAACAGTGAAACTGTAGACGTCATGGAGATGGAGTTTGCGTGTGTGTAGCGAGTCAGAGAGGCAAAGCTTGTGAGAAGACTGTCTGCTCACGGCGAGGTCTGAGGACAGCACCTTGACCTTTTGTTCCAACTCTTGTGTCCATCTAGCGAACATCTGACCCATGTGGAGCTGCAGGCACCTTGACTTTCTAATATATCAGTATTTGTTTTTATATGTTAGCATTTTCAGGCATCTGTTGTGTTTCATTTTCTGAAAAGTATAGCTTAGTTGAAAATTGCTCTGGTAACTTTGTGGTTCTAGCAGGGGAAGTGTGAGAAGGGATGTTTTTCTCCTGGTACTGACAGCTAACTTTTTTCATCTTAGGTAGCTGCAAGGTTTTCAAAACCTTTTCACTATTTTGCACAATCCCGTGGAAGGATCACACTGCCCTGAGGAAGTTTCCCACATCCCATGTAGCCCCTCCTTGCTGGGTGGTGCGGTTCCACCACATAGCTGGCCTAACCCTTTGTTACCCAGGAATTTTGTCATCCAAACAACTCCTTGGTCCTACCCTGGAGAACAGAAGTGTGTGTTATGGGGCAGGCTGCTCCTGTAAGGGAGAGACATGAGAGTCTTGCTAACAGGGCATCGGTGTACTTGATTCCAGCAGGACTGACCCCACTCCCTCTTCTTGGTGTGCTTGTAGCCCAGAGTTGAGAATTCATCTATTCGTGGAGTGAAGGGAGTCTTTTTTTGTGGATCACATGTTCTGTGTGTGGGCATTGTAGCCTAGGTATCGACCAGCTCAGGATGTAGTGAGGGAGCCAAAAGCAGGAGAGGTCTTTCCTATAGAAAACAAGGAAAACTAGCAAAACCTATAGGCCCTCTATTAAGTAATGCTGTGTTTAGGATACTTGGTTTAATAAGGTTGTCTGTTCCCTTCACACAAACCAGCCCACTCCACCCCCATCCTCATGCAGACAAAACAAACAAACAAAACCCACTTAAAACAGAATTATGCAGTTATCAAATCTGGTCTAGGGTAAGTTTATGTGTATTTTGTCCTTACTCCGTGCTGGCACTGCTCTCTATGTATTTAAATCATTTCATCCTCACAGCAACACCTAGCAGTAGGTGCCATTTATTACTATTTTACAGGAAAGTGTTCACAGATAAATCACCGTCTTCTCTGAGTCCTTCGAGCTGCTTTGCCATGTAGAAGTGAATTCTAACTCTGTTTCTCATCCCTCACTTGCAGCTCCCCTGGCAAGAACATCCCCCAAGATGGCAGAGGAGAGTGGCAGTCCCAGGGACTGTGTGTCCTTCAGCGTGCTCAACTGGGATCAGGTGAGCCGGCTGCACGAGGTCCTGACTGAGGTTGTCCCCATCCATGGACGAGGCAACTTTCCAACCTTGGAGATAACTCTGAAGGACATCGTCCAGACTGTCCGCAGCCAGCTGGAGGAGGCAGGCATCAAAGTGCAGGACGTCCGGCTGAATGGCTCTGCAGCTGGCCACGTCTTGGTCAAAGACAACGGCTTGGGTTGCAAAGACCTGGACCTAATCTTTCACGTGGCTCTTCCCACAGAGGCAGAATTTCAGCTGGTCAGAGATGTGGTTCTGTGCTCCCTTCTGAACTTCCTGCCAGAGGGTGTAAACAAGCTCAAAATCAGTCCTGTCACTCTGAAGGAGGCTTATGTCCAGAAGCTGGTGAAGGTCTGCACAGACACGGACCGCTGGAGCCTAATCTCCCTCTCCAACAAGAACGGCAGGAACGTGGAGCTGAAATTCGTCGACTCCATCCGGCGTCAGTTTGAGTTCAGCGTGGACTCTTTTCAAATCATCCTGGATTCTTTGCTCTTTTTCTATGACTGCTCCAGTAACCCCATCTCCGAGCACCTCCACCCCACCGTGATCGGGGAGAGCATGTACGGGGACTTCGAGGAAGCCTTCGACCATCTGCAGAACAGACTGATCGCCACCAAGAACCCCGAGGAGATCAGGGGCGGGGGACTGCTCAAGTACAGCAACCTTCTCGTGCGGGACTTCAGGCCCACAGACCAGGAAGAAATCAAAACCCTGGAGCGTTACATGTGCTCTAGGTTTTTCATTGACTTCCCGGACATCCTTGAACAGCAAAGGAAGTTGGAGACCTACCTTCAAAACCACTTTGCCGAAGAAGAGAGGAGCAAGTACGACTACCTCATGATCCTTCGCAGGGTAGTGAACGAGAGCACCGTGTGCCTCATGGGGCACGAGCGGAGGCAGACCCTGAACCTCATCTCCCTCCTGGCCTTGCGCGTGCTGGCAGAACAAAACATCATCCCCAACGCCACCAATGTCACTTGTTACTACCAGCCAGCTCCTTATGTCAGTGATGGCAACTTCAACAACTACTATGTTGCCCATCCTCCAGTAACCTATAGCCAGCCATACCCTACCTGGCTGCCCTGTAACTAACCTTGAGACCTGAGGGTTTCCGCAGTGGGAACCCCAATAGGGCAAGGGCTCTCAGGTAGGGGAGCCTCCTTTTAGATGTAGGTGTTTGGCTTTTAAAGGGGAACTCAGCTCTGATTCTGCTTTTTTTTTCTTTGTGTACCCATTGGAATGGGTCCACAGTGTATCATGAGCCAAGCCTAAAGGGACCCATTATTCCAGTGCTACTTTGGAAAATGCTATAGGAAGTATGACCTATCCATATCTTTCCAAGATAGACACTAACTTCTCATGTCCCACACATCAGCACAGTTGGATTTGAGCTCTGTGAAATAATCGAGACTGGGGACACGCTTGGGCAGTGTATGAGAAGTATTGAGCTACCTGTCTTCTCACTTGAGCCTAGAGTAGTCTGTGTTGGCCCTCACTTGGGATTCTCAGCAGTTACATGAAAGTTGTGCTAATAGTCTATTTTCTTGTATCAATTTTAGTCAGGCAGAAAATGGTAAACATGAGGGAGCTCTTGTGACTTAATTTTTGTTCAAGGACTAAATTGCTTATGTTTATTCCCTGTCAGCAGAGCTGAGGATTTCTTTCATCAATAAACCAAAGCCAGTAGCTGGAGGATTGAGATCTGGTTGGAAGTGGTTCGTGGTGTAGATGCTGTGCTATCACGAGGAATTGTGAGATTTGCTGAGAAAAAAAAAATAACCTTTTCTTGAAATGTAACTTGAAAACAAAATAAAATGTGGAACATAATATTAAAGTAGAATTGTGGTGGTGGTGGGAGGGTGATTGTAAATAGGAAACATGAATGTTCAATTTTCTTTTTCTTTAAGGAAATCTTATTGAATGACACTTTTTTTTCCTTCATTAACTCATCACTTTCATTTTGCTCTTCCTAAGACTAAGGATTGTGCTGAGTCTAGAGTTGTTTTGGTAACTGACATGAGGGTCTTCCTGTGTTTTAATTGGAAACCCATTTTGGTCACATTCCAAGTAAGACAAGCTGTTTTTCTGGTGTACTTTGGTGATATTTTTTTTGTTTTTGTTTTTTCAAAAATAGTGATTTCCTTCTCTAAGTTTTTTGACAGCAAATGAATTCAGGAACTTCAATAGAACCGAGTGACCTGTGGGATGATCTGCTCTTACGGGCAGAGTTCTTTGGCCTAAGATTGTTTTAGAATCGAGCCTGCTGTCCCTGTGCTGTGCGTGGGGTAGAGGTTTAGCATGCAGTCCGGTCTTGTGTGCATAGAAACTACCGAGGCACCTTGCGGTGATTGATTCTGGTGTATTTGAGGAAGAACGGAGTGGTTGAAGAATACTCTTCCTTATTCTGGTGGATTTGACCAACTGGTTTATATTCTGCACTTTAGAAGGAAAACAGTGTTAATCTCTAGTCTAAAGCAAGCTTACTAAGTGGGAGAGTTCTAGGCTACTGTTGCTTGCCCCGTAGGTTTAGATAAGGGATTTTGTGTTTGGCAACTTTTTGTGGGATCTCTTAGAAAGCATCACTTTAGAGGATCAAGGGCAAAAAAGCTCAGAGTTGCCAGCCAGCTTGGTTTCGAACACGATTCAATCAAATCCAGGCCCCTGATTCTTCTTTCTCCTGTGGCCGTAAAAATCCCAAGCCCTGAGTGATTGCTTTCTCCTTGCTTTAAGCAATGAAGTTTACCTTAATGCAGAAATGTTTAGTAGAAAATGAGTGGTTTACCTTTTTCTAAAGATTATATTTTCAGGTGTTTTCTGGAATGTGATGTCTTGGTCCTCCTAAAAGGAGATGTGGCATGACTGAAACCCACGGCTTAGCTGGTATCCATGTTATGCTGCATTAGGCGAATCAAAGCCACTTCTTAGTGTAACCAGCTCCTGTTTCCCTGTGGGCCAGAGTTGTGTTTGAATTCACTGGGTTTGAGTCAAGGCTGGTTCTACATTGAGGGGGACCCCATGGTGCTTCAGTGTTAAAAGGGGGGCAATGAAAAGTGAATCTCAACGTGGTCATCCATGACCTTAAAAGGCTGCCATCGTGGTTGCTTGCATAAAAATGACAGATCTGTTTAACCGAAGCTTTGAAATGTGATGAAGCCGCCAACATAAGCACTTACTACAGAAGTCAGTATTGCTTCTACTAGGAGGCTTGGGGACCAGGGTAACGAGGCTCCAGGTGAAGATAGGATCAGAACCATGTCAAGTAATTAAATTTCCAGTTTGTCCTTAGAGTTCGTTTTGCTTATTTTTTTTCCTGTCTGGTACTAATCATCCTTTGAGGATGAAGGGAAGCACAGAAGTTGCTAGAAATTCCCCACCCCCCAGTTCTTTACCACCATTGCAAGATGGCCATCTTGGTAGAGTCTCTTCATCTGACGTTCTTAGTCAGCCCACCTATTTTAGAGTCTGAGGGTAGACGTATGGTAGAACCATCAGGGTAAAAAGCCACACACCAAAGCTGTGCTTTTAAAATACCACCCTGGTCTAGTGGTGACTTCACCTACTCTGCAGGCCTTTTGCTTGCCTCAAGATGGACCAGGTAACCTTGAATTTCAGGTGTCTGGAAATTCTAGCTGAAACCTGCCCTTCGTTCTGTTCCCACAAGCACCAGGTACTCTGAACTTGTACTGAGTCCAGTGCTGCCTCTTTTTTGTGTGTTGAATAACATGAAACTTGGCAGTGGCCAAGGGCACTAAAGTTCAAGTGCAAGTTCTAATATCACTTTAAGCTGTCTCATTTGCTTTAGGACTCTGAACAGTTTGCTGATGCTTTCTGCAGGTATGCAGCCTGTGACCCCAGCCTGCTGCTTGGAATTGCATTGAGCAGCAGTGAGGTTAAAACTACCTTTTCACCTTGTGTTGGCAGAAGGGTACACATGAAATTCCTGGCCTCGAGCTTCGGTCTCACCCTTAATTCTTACCTTGGCAGTAAGACACTATTCCTCACTCAATAACTTCAACTCTGAAACTAAACTCTATATCACTAACACCTCCAAGTCGGGGTTCCTGCTGGCTGCACATGGAATGTGGTGTGGCCCACCCCTGGGACAACCTGGCAGATGGGGAGAGTCAGGTAGGAAAGATGCTGGGGTCCTGACATATGGTAACAGATGTGGTTTGGCATTTAAGTTCTTTTTCCTGGTTTGATTTTTCCCTGGGGATTTGAGTCACTGTAAGCTGTGTGGGAACCTGAGTTTTGTGGTGACGCATTAAGAATCAAACTGCTGAAGCTCCAAATCTGCTTGTCCTCCAGCCTCCCAACTAGCACTGGCCCCTTACCTTCATGGTAGGTTAGGATTTTAACTAGTGCTGCATTGTTAACTTTGGGAAATGGTGCCTCTCAAAAGCAACTTCCTAACTGTAGGAATACCTCCTTTCTAGTTCACTTTCTGGTACTGACACCATGTTTTAGGATACAGCTAGATTCTGAGCTCAGACGTCCTCTTCCAGAAAATAAATGATGGTTCTCCAGTTGTGAGAAGAGACCCTGACACTCACTGGGGCCATTACTTCTTGGGTATCTGACTGGGGCTCACACTGGGGAGAAGCCTTTGGGTGGATTCTGTAGGGTCAAGAAACTTCCAGTTGCCAAGGTTAGATTGTATCCTTAATCTGGCAGAGAGCAGAATGTCACAGCTGACTTTGGAACGTATGCCAGTGCATCCGATTACATTCAGAGGACCAAGGGAGGTGTGTATGGGGGATGTGTTTAAAAAAGCCTGGCAATTTTACAGGATTATTCGTGGAGACTTCCAAAGTGAGGACCAGGGAAAAAGTGCTTTTCTGTGAGTTCAAGTTCTAAACTTGTTTACCTATCACTTCAAAAACAAAAAAATAGTTTAAGTGTAAACAAAAGAAAATGCTTGGAGGTTTGCCTGGGCTAATGAGAGGTGGTGCAAATTGTCATGTGTGTTTGCATAGGAAGGTGAGAAGCCCATCCACTAAAGAGGAAGTCGTTAAACAATACGGACCTGTGGGTGTTTTAAAACTCAAGCCATCTGGTCTCTCTTTTTTCTAATGGATTAAAAAAAATAGCTGCATTAGGAAAATTTTTTATCAATTTCCAAATTAATATAGATGAAAAGTAAGGTTACTAATTAGACTAAATTGGAAGCTTTTTTGTTCTATATTTGCATAGCCTTTGAAAGACTAATTTCTCTGCGGTGCCTAGGATGTATGAGGTTTCCTCTTTGGTATAATGGTCCCTGACCTTCTTACATGATGCAGGTGAAATTACTTGTCAACGCAACATGTGTTAGAACTTGATGAAATAAAGCTTTGAGTTTGAGAAATAAAGATCTATTTAAAAAAACCTTGTCAGTTGTGCTCATCTCTTTGCATCGCCTCCCTGGTGAACTGGTTTCAGGTTTCAGGAAACATTGCATGGCAGTGGGCAGTTACCAACATTGTCAGCCTTGGATTCTTCTCTGAAAGATGGTGCTTTCTGTGGGGGAAGGGATGTGTGGTCACCTTGGGGGCCATAATTCCCTTCATATTTGGACTCTTCTCCAAAGGGCACAATTTAAACTGAGCTTTGCTACTGACCACAGCCCCTCGGCTGGTGCCGATGTTAGGAGGTATGGTCTCGAAGTCTGCCTTCACTGGCACTTTGATTGATTCAGTGTTAAAGGCTAGGTTCTCTTTGAGCTTGACGTTGGCCCCAAACCCATTTCAATAAGAACCAAAGTAACTTTGACTATACTATATACAACTGCTACCATGGTTTCTTTGCATTTTAAAAGAAGTATGGAAGTGAACAAGTGATATTTGAGTGGTTGATAGGGTTTGGAGGATATGAAGAGATACTGTAGACCTTGCCAGGTGACCAACTCCCTTCCTGATTCCTCTGGTCCTTTCACAACCCCTCTGCACCCCAGCCCTAGCCCTTCCAAGGCCTCTCTTCCATGCTAAATTGAACTCCTATGGTATTCTCTGTAACTATCATCAAAAAACTTATGTCTTTGTGAAAATCCTTTGCCCTCTTGTCTTCAACTTGCATGTTGCTGCTCCTTCTTAAACCTTTCAGTCTGAGGATGAGCATTCTGCATTCTCATAGGTGTGGAGTCCTTCCAGATCACTTCTTTGGAGTGTTTATTCAGTGACCCTTTCTCCTCTGAAGCCCTAGCTGCCAGCCCACACCATCTCTGTTGCATCTTCTTAGTTCCCTTCATCCCAGCACTGTCAATGTCCATGTCAGCAGCCTCTTCAGCCTTAATAGTCGATTACCTACGTGCTAGCCATCTGCTCGCATTAGCTAGACTTTGGATCTAGAACTGCTCGTTGAATGTTGGAGTAACGTTCTCTCTGCTCTCTCGTGATCACAAGAATTGAGATCAAAGAGCAATTTTACAATTTTGTTATGTTTGCCTGTGAGCCAACTTTAAGATCCTTTACGTCCTCATTTGTACTGCGTGTTCCTTCTTCAGCGTTCCTTGACTCTGCCTCCTTGGTGTTGCCTTCAGCTGTTGTCTAGGTTGTTTCATGAGTCTTGTCACTGGTCTTGTCACCATTTTTCTTGACTCATCCAAGGGCTCTTTATAAAACAGATATGTCTGTGCGCCTCCCATACATTAAAACCTGCTTAAGACCGTACAGTGCAAGGGCGATGTCAGACTTAAAAACGTGAGGAGTCCGTCACAGCCACCCCCAGCCTCTTCCCTACTCTACTAAGCAGGTCTTTTTCCAGTTCTGGAGCTTGTGGTTCCTTCTGTACACCCCCACCACACAGTGAGCTTCTTAAAAACTCAGCGGAGATGCTAACCTCTGGCTTCCCAGGCTGCCTTCCCCTTCCTGCTGTTTCTGTCAGCGCACTTAACTGGGTCGCATCAGTTCTTTACCTAGATTGTGAATGCCTGTGTGTTTCATTTTCCCTGGCCTGCCTCCCACACAACTGGCATAGATTTGACGCTTCAACTGTTGAACTTGGTGTTTTCGTCCCTGGAGGACTTGGACTTGGGCCACGAGCAACTGGGAGCCTGAATCCTGGATATTAACCTGGATGTGTTGTAATCCCTCATTCTAGTGCCAGAAAACATTTTAATCTAGGCATTGTGCAGACCAATATTTACATGTGGAACAACAACGTGTGTGGGAAGTGGTGGCGCTCAGTTCCCTGGAATGAGTAGTCATGTCCTGGACACTGTAACACTATTGAT
Organism: Equus asinus; assembly: GCF_041296235.1. Lineage (NCBI taxonomy): Eukaryota > Metazoa > Chordata > Mammalia > Perissodactyla > Equidae > Equus > Equus asinus. The sequence continues at coordinate 49,113,896 of NC_091805.1, forward strand.
CACAAGCTCTGGACCTCCTGAACAAGGTCAATACTTATGACTACAATCTTTACACTATGTTGTATTTGTCCTAACTCCCCACCCACGCAGTACCCCCAATAGACTTACCCTTCCAGTGTTTTAGTAGAACTCATGTCATCTCCGTGTGTTAATTCCTCAGCATTGGAATGGTGCTCTCATTGCCACCCAGTGTCTCTGGGATTCCAGAAGTGTACTTTCAACTAATGGGGAATTTTTTTTCCTTCACTGTTCAAGAAGTGACTTAGGTGGGATAGTAACATACTTGGTTGTAATTTGGTTAATATCTGCTGGAAGATATTAAGAGCATTAACAGGACCTGAGAGGGTTTGTCGGACCATCTCTGGAGGAAGCCAAGGCCAAAGCTTGGCAGGACACACCTCTAACACCTTACTCTGGAGTGGGACTTCATCTCCTCCAGAGGCGCTCAGCTCCCTGTGCATCTTATGGCAGGTAAGAGTCTAGAGGCAAGTCAAGGTACAGCCCAGTCTGGGACATAATAAGAAGCTGGATGACACCGTGGTGAGTGTCTGGTCCAATCCCCACCCTTACCCAAAAGCTGAGGGGGCACTGGTGAGGTCGAGTAACTTCCTGCCCCGAGTGCTACAGCAGGGCTGGGCCCACAGTGCTGGCCTCTTGGCTCCTGGCCCCATGCTTTCTCCTGTACCACAGGGCTGTGTCTCTCTTCCAGGGGTGAATGCTGTCTAGAAGAATGTGCTGGCCTGGCAGATGAACCACATGTCTCCCTGCCACTTGACTGGCATCCCTCTCTTGAGCAGATTTCTGTGAGTGCTGCCAAGAAGCCAGAGAAGCTGGGCCACGGCGGGAGGCTCAGTTTCACACCTAGGTAGGTAACCCCTTACCTAGCTCCCAGTACTCCGGCCTACCTGTTCTGGCCACAGCTGTGCCATACGTTTCTCAACGATAGGGCTTTTTCATCAAAGCAAGTCACCACTCAGACTGCCTTTTACTGTGGGAAGTTTCTTAAAAGAGGTCCTAGGGGAGGGCATGAGAAGTAAGAGTCACCTGCCTTCTTTCAGATGCTTACCTGGGAGGAAGGGATCCGAACCTGGTTGTGTGTGTGTGTGAGAGAGAGAGAGAGAAGTAGAGACAGGCAGCTGGACAGTGACCTTGGCAAGACTCTCCTCAGTGCTTTCCATCCATTTAATATGGGTAGTGCATGAGACTTTGCTCAGGGATCTATTGGAAGCTGAAGCCATGAGAACATGGACTGACAATTGCTCACACCTGCCTTAGGCTTTAGAGGTTACTGAGTGCATGGTACATGTATGTCAGCTTGTGGATCTCAGAAACCTGGGACAAGAGGCCAGAAGCTCCGAGCACTCAGAAGTCGCCCCAGGTTACATATTTTGTGAGAGGCAGAGCCTGTGCACAGCGACCTGACTCCAAGGCCCCATTCTTTCCACTCCTATAACCCTGAAGGCACTCTGTAAACCATAAATCACCGTGCAAATGTTAATTGCTATGCCAGCCCCTCTCAAGGGCGAAGAGGTGTTGAGTTGCCTGGTAATAGATCCGCTTCCACTTATACAGGAAAGGAATTCCTTGGGCAGGCCAGCAGCTTTTCTCAGACAACCCTCCCTTTGTGCATCAGGTGAGCGCCGGGGGCCAGGGGAACAGGGGGACCTACTACAGGCTCGCTAACATGTTTGGGGAATGTCACCAAGCGCCAGGTCCTGTGGTAAGCTTTAGCGTTTAATCTCCCAACAAGTTGGAGATAGGACGATTAAGTTTACAGAGGAAACCAAAGTGTCACACAACTGGCAGAGCCAGGAGCAGACCCTGAGGTGTCTGTCTTTGGGGCTCAAGCTTTTAGCCCTTCCATGATGTGCTATTTTGCCTCCAACCTGTTTTACAGGGTGGCATGTGGAAGAGGCACAGGGGGACAAATATCCCACCTTCTGACAGGAGCCTTTAAGAAGGAGTGAGCTCACCTCCTGAGTCTGTGGTTAGTAAACACAGTATTAAATGGAGGCCAAAGGGACTGATGAAACTGATTAGTTAGAAACACAGACTAAGCCAGCTAACTAAATTAAAATAGGTCCCTATACTGAATTGTAGTTGGCATAAAATTTTAAATTAAAATTGAAATTGCAATAGCATCCCTTTTTTCCTTAAACAAGAAGTTACATAATAGAGGGTCTATTTAAACTACTTGCGAGCTGGAGAAGAGGACAAGGGGGTGAGGGAGGGCTGCCGAAGTCAGGAAACCGGCTCCCCACAGCTGTGAACGATGAAACCGAGAGGGGAGGGGACTCAGACAACTGATAGCAAAACCCAAAGCAGTTCCTGGACTCCAACACCTGTAGATTTTCATGCACTAAATATAGTGGAAGCTGGGTCATTTTATCCTTAAAAACACACTAGAGCTAAGCAAAGACTTTTTTTAAAAAAAAAGAATCTTTACATTGGCTCATGGAAGCCAGAGGCTGGGAGAAGCCGCGTTGGGGCAACTAGGAAGGGCCTCCTGGCAGCCTCTGCCATCCCCTGCTGTTTCAGTTTCCCCTGCAAAACGTCCCTCCATGCCTCTTGGCTTCTCTTAGGTCGACTCCATGTACCTGACTGTCCTTGTGCCTTTTGTCCCTTCTCCCAAGGTGAGGGATCAGTTTCCTTGGCCTTCACGTAATCAGCCTGGGATGGGAAGAAGAGCCCCTCTTGCTCCAGCACTGGCCGAGGTAGCTTTTCAGCAGGATTATTTTCCATCCCACTTTAGACACTACTGAAAGGAAAATGATTCTTTCTTGCCTTTGCCTTTTGAATTTTGGCTGCTGCTGAATCAGGCACAGCCCCATTTCAGGAAATGTCAAACCAGAGGCTCGTGGCTGCAGGTCTAGGCTCTGAGGCCCGTGGGTTATGCTTCCAGCCTCTTGCCTGAGCACCAGTTTGGTACCCAGCACAGTGCAAGGGATCTGCAGCAAGGAGTGTCCAGAGAGGCAGAAGAGCCCTGAGACAGTGAGAAGAGCAGGCGCTTGGGAGTCGGGGGTCCAAACCCAGCATGCCCCCTACTGCCGCATGCTCTCATAAACTGCTCTGGGCCCAGCTTTCCTCATCGGCACTATGCGGATGATGGATGCTGATGCTGACTTTGGGATTGATGAGAATTAGCAAAATAAGGTATTTGATATGAAGCCCCAAGCCCAATACCAGGTGCTCATAAATGGTATCTATTCTTTGCTGTCCTCTGCCCTCCAGGAGCTTACAATCTGCTTGGGGAGCTAAGAGAAACTAAGTGGTGTTTAAAGCACTAACATGTGCATGCCCCAAATTTTTCTGCTCTATCGGACATCAGGGCAGTAACACTAGCTACAATTTACTGAAACCTACAAGTCCAGTTAAAGGTGTTCCCTGTGCTATTGCTAATGCTCGTGACAGCTCTGCCAGGGAAGTGGTGGTAGTCTCTCCCCCAACCCCACCTCCCATTTAACATATGGGGAATCAAGGTTCAGAGAGGTTAAGCAACATGCCATAGCCCACATAGCTGTCGAGTGGTCGATCAGCTTCGGCTGAACAGTTTCATACCTGGAGGCAAGATGGCATGGACCATGCCCAACTGCTGGGTGGGGAGCCTGGGGCGCCAGCCAATGCTGTGTCCTGGCAGACTGCCCCATTGCCAGGAGGTTGCAATATCATCATAATTCTCTCTAGACAACCAATTAGCCTCACTCCTGAGGTGTTGCCAACTCCCACAGTTCCCCAGAACTTCAGATATACTTCCTCCACCCCTGTGCTGGGGGTAAGCAGAGAATGAAAGATACTGTTCTGGAGGAGCACAGTGAACTCACTGTACAATGAAGTCACTTTGTTCTTTCACTGAACAACTTCCCTGAACTAGGAATTAGAACCTACACATTGCAAAAGCCCAGAACCCTCCTGCCCCAGTGTGGCAGGCTCTTTTGTAAATGTGTGACCTGCTGGTTTTGCTGGGATGTGCACATTTCTAATAATGGTGATGATAAACAAAGGGGACTTTGCATGGAAGGGGCGTTTCCTCTGTCCAAAGCTGCTGTTTCAGATGTTCCTCCACTGCCCGAGCCCCAGAGTCAGCCCCCATGGTCCCCCACCAGGGCCTGCTCCCCCCAGCCCAGGACCAAGCAGCCAGGGGAAATGGCAAAAATGGGACTGGAAGGAACGGGGGCTTTGCCTGCCTGGGATTTCACGGGCTTGCATTCCCTAGCACGATAGTGTTTTCTCTGCCAGACAAGTGCCTCCCCAACCCCAAGAGTATCCTGTGACTTCTAGCAGGGTCAGCAGCCAGGACCTGCAGGAAAAGGCAGGGAGAGAGACACGGCACAGCCACTCGGGATCAGCTTGGGCGAGTTTCCGATTGAGCCATCCTGGACACCAATCAATAAATAGCTTATTGGGGACATTATAAGGGTTTTTCTAGCTCAAGAGTCAGCAATCTTTTTCAGCAAAGGACCAAATAGTCAATAATTTATGCTTTGTGGGCCATACGGTCTCTGTCACAACAGCTCAACTCAGCTATTGTTATCAAGGAAATAGCCAGAGATAATATGTAAATAAATGAGCATGACTGTGTTGCAGTGAAACTTTATTTATGGATGCTGGAATTTGAATTTTATATAGTTTTTATGTATTGTGAAATATTATTATTTTTATTTTGCCAACCATTTAAAGTGTAAAATCCATTCTTACTTGCCAAGCGTACATAAACAGGCAGCAAGACAGATTTGGCCTCCTGGCTATACTTTGCCAGCCCTTGTTCTAGAAGACAGGCCACTTCACAGCAAAACACTCTTCCTCTTTTTGGTCTCCCACCTCCAGCCATGTCCCTCAACAAGGTGGAACTGCAGACTGCCGGTCCCGTTACCCTGTGTATTTCCTGCCTCCTTGCTCCCTCCACTCGGCCTCCTCAGGGTCTGGTTGTGGTTACCCACTGCACCTGCTAGCATGAGTTGCTAACACTACAACTCGTGTTGGGCCTGGAAGTTCTAGCCACATGGGCATCACTGCCATCTGGCCCCAGGTGATCCTCTGGCCGATCTTCCACCATACCGCTCGCCTATGTGGGGAAGCCCCTCTCCCCATCAGGATCACAGTTTCCTCCATGTTCCCAGAGAGGGTGGACTCCTTCTCTTGGTTCTTCATGGAGCCCCCAGATATTACAACTCCTACTAGGCAGACTGGTTCTGCTCCTTACAACTCCTCTCAAAGAACTTGGAACACTTTGCTTGGGACTTTCAAGTCACCCCCCCTCTGTGTTTAGTCAAATATGTCCTTCCTGCCCACAACTCCCAGGATCCCAAGGTGCTCCCCTAAGGCTAAAGCAAGCCCTTTGTTCTGGCATCCTGGGGGCTGACTCTTAGACGCTAGACATCTTTACCACTTATCTCAGGGGGCCTCCGGCTCTTTGAAAGTACGGTAGCTAAATGTACTGCCAGGCTGGGCATGTCCAGCAGGGTCATCCCACCTGGCTCAGACCTCCCTGCCCCGGCAGCTCGGCCTCTGCTTCTGCAACACGCACACAGGTTGTGAGAGGTCCGGGGAAACAATGGTGAGACATACCAAATGCTCAAGAAGGATGGCCGTTCCAAATGTGAAATCTACTGATGTTCTCCCTAATGAGTCAAGAAGGGGCTAGGGAGGGCTCTACCGAAATCAGTGTGACTGCAGGCCATTCAGATGTTCAAGGGACAAGGTGATCAAGGGAATTATGAGAGAGGCTCAACCCTGCCAAGAATAAGTCAAGAAGGTTCAACACATGAAGGAACTACCTGAAAGACATTAGGCTTCGCTAAGAAGAACATGGAGGGGATAGCCCCACTGTCTGGGGAAGGAGAGAGAGAAGCCAAGATGCTATGAAGCACACCCACAGGTTCCTCCTGGTGTCTGTCTTTTTCATTCAAGAGAGAACAGGCAGTGAGAATGAGACCTGGGTGAGGGCTTAGGAGTAGGACAGACTTTGCACTGCTTCCCAACTCTGTGACCTTTGGTAAGTTGTTTAACCTCTCTGTTTCCTTGGCTATAAAAACAGGGGTGCTTACCTGCTATGGTTAGTATAGGGATTAAAGGAGATAAAGTTAATAAAGACCCAGCACTAAGTAGATGGTTAATAAATGATAGCCTCTGTGTGTGTGTGTGTGTGTGTGTTTAACCCGGGCGATTCTTCAGTAAAGTAGTGATCCTCTGTTTGGTCCTCAGGTTGTCTGGTTAAAATTGCCTGGAGTGCTTGTTAAAAATCCAAGCATCCTAGGATCTGAACCCAAGATTCTGATTCACTAAGCCTGGCATGGGGCCAGGGAATCCTCCCTAGGTAATTCTCATGTGCTTGGAGGGTTAACGCCACATCCGTTAAGGGTTAAGGAAGAGATGTGTCATAGGAGCAAGGACAGCCAGAGGGCTCTTAGGAGGTAGAAAACAGAGGTCCAGTGTCAGAAGATGACACCCCAGGGAACAGAAAATACTTGAAGATGGGATCACATGTCACGGTTCTCAACAAGAAAAAAAGGCGACCTAAACATCAGACTAATAGGCTAGCTGTCTACACTTAGAACTAGCTGGGATTTTTAAACAGTTGCTCACATGGATTCAATAAGAGAGACCAATCTCTCTGTCATTTTCTTAGACTATTAGATCAGGGTGCAGAAAGACAGTTTTGTTTTTATGGTTTTAATTGACTCTCGTTAAAACATTGCATCTTCAGATTTTGAAAAATCGTCGTGCCTGGGGAGGAACTGTGTCCTGAATGGTAATAAAATCAAGGGGATTTATGGTTTGTAGAACAAAACCGAGTCCAAGAATTAAGTCCGCTCAGAGTGTGGTGGTAAGAGATTTTCACTTCCCGTAATAAAATCCCCAGTCTTGACAGTTTGACTCTGGAAGGAGACTGCCAGTGGGAAGGGTGGGTGACCCCGCCCTCTGCAGCCTTCACGCTGGTCGTCCCACTGCTTCCGCTGTCCCGGGAAGCCGCCCTCCCTCTGCAGACTGCCCCCCGCAGGGCACCACCACCGAGCACCCTTGCTTCGCCGGAGCCAGCTGAGACAGCTGGATGTTTTAAAAAGGTATTTGACTAAATTTTAAAGGCGAACAAAAGGAAAATAAATATAGAAAGGACAGAATTATAAACAGGATGACGTACAGTGTATTGGCTCCTGGCACTCCTCTAGGTACCCCAGTCCTTCAGGCTCTAGTCCACGCCACCCCTGGCTGGCCAGCTCTGTGCTCCAGCTCCCAGGGACTTGTTCCCTGTCTCAGTCTCCACTGGTGGGACCCACAATTACTGTCACCACTACTGCAAGGCCACCTCCTTAACCTCTTGATCCCTCCTGGTTTCAGATCACAGAATCCAAGGGCAGTTTCCCTGCTGTTCTTTATCCAGGATCTTCCCTTCTGATTTTTACATCTGCTGAGAGAGCTTCGGCAAAGCCTCACCATTCAGGTGAGATACACCATGCCTCTTTCCTGGACTCTACTAGCTGTGGCTTTCATAAATCCAGGACAGAGCACTTGAGGTGGCAGGAGAATTGTTTCCTTACAAGTCCCTTGTGGCCTGCAGTTCCTACCTCTCTTCTCTTTAGAATGAAGCCCTGCTTCAGTCAAGTCAGCCTGCTCTCGTAATCCTTCAGTAGCTCCTCATTGCCTGTAGAACAAGTCTCAGGGTCCTTCACCATTGGCCTCAAATCATCTTCCAAGTCTGTCTCCCATTCCCCGCATGCCCACGGCCTCCACGAAAGCTTCCTCAGTGGTCAGAAGGGAAGATAGGGTGGTGAAGCACTCACTTTATCTGTAAAACAGTTGCCAGTTTCCCACAGGTCCCATTGCACACAGGCAAGAGCTGGTGGGACACTGGCCTGGAGGCCAGGAGACCATGTCCTATTCTGGCATGTGTGGCCATGTAGCTTCAGGCAAGGCACTGGCTCTTACTGGACCTCAGCTTCTTCATCGGTAAAGTGCAGCCTTTGTACCAGCCCATCTGCTAAGGGCCTTAGGCCACAGCTCCTAGCTGAGCCAAATGCCACAGTGACTTTCATGACTCAGAAAAGCTGTGAAGGACTCAGGTGCCCAGAGGAAGCCTGACATGATGTAGGGCCCTTGATCATGTTGGTAACAGGAGTACACCTGGGGCCTTTCTCTGAGCTCAGCCTTCTCATGAGGGAGAAATGGGTCAACTCTATCCAGTAAGTGCATGAGGAGTGCTTTCCATATGCCAGGCACTGTGCTAGGCACTGGAGAGTCAAAGACAGATGAGAAGCAGTCCCTGCCTGTGAGGAACTCATGGACTCCCAGGAAATGCTGTATAAAACACACATGTGTCACACTGTGGATGAGTACTGAAATGGAGGAGTACCATATTAGAGTCTCACTGGAAGGGAATGACTGGGAAAAGCCCACAAAGGAGCGATTTAGCTATGTACCCTCCAGGGAATGGGGAGGCAATGGGAAGCCATTGAAAGCTTTTGAGCAGATGAGTGATACCATCAGATCAGAATTTGAGAAGGGTAACGGTGGTCGCTGTGTGGTTCATGGAGAGGCAGAGGTGGGACTGGAAACAAGGAGACCCAAAGGAAGGCTCCAGACAACACATAATGACAGGGTGTAGACCTGAACTTGGCCACAGAACGATTACAGAGCTCTTTACAATGGGAGAATCATCAAAAATAATTTTATAGAATTTGTCTCTAGACTCATGGGTTTGTGGCATGCTTGTTTATTTTAATCAGTCACGTATTTTATCTCCTGGAATATTCTCGCTCATCTCCATTCTCCCCAATTCAGCTATCTTCTCTACCTCACCCAACTCACCCCCTAGAGCGGTCTACACCCTCTCAGCCCCACTTCAAGCATAAGCAACCTCAGCGTGAAAGCCAAAGAAAGTGTCTCATCATTTCTCAAGGATGTGCTTTTGAGCTTACGGGGATGGTAATTCTTTCTTGAGGGGCTGTCCCATGAACTGCAGGACATTTAGCATCTTGACCCTTGGGGAATAGATGGCAATAGCATCCCCTAGTAATTACGACAACCAATGTCCCCCTGTGCTTCCCAACTCCCCCTGGGAGAGCAGTACTTGGTTGATTACTGTTCATGCTCCTGCACGTGGGTCTGTCTCCCAGGGGGCTGGTATTTCCCTTGTCCACTGTCCCCTAGAAGATTAGCTTCCAGAGACACATCATCAAGCATCACAACTCCACAAATTGGAGTCAACTAAGCAGATAGAGTGACAATCCAGTCAACCTGCATCATGCCTAAGGTAGCTTTATTCTACCCTCACATTTGGTTGAATTTAGTTGGGCATAAACTTCTAGGCTGGAAGTCAGCTTCTTTTGAAATGTTGAGGCATTTTTCATTGTTCTTTAGCTTCCAGTATTGCTGTTGAGAAGTCTGATGCCACACTAGCTCCTTATCCTTTGTATGTGACCTGTCCCCACTCCCTGCCCCTTTAGAGTCTTCTCTTTACTTCTAGGGTTCTGAAATTCCATGATAAAGTGCCTTGCTCTGTGTGTGTGTTTTTTTGAGCATGTGTGTGCACGCACAACTGTGTACATTTACATTCACTGTGCCAGGCACTCCATGGGTTGTTATAATCTGAAAGTCACGTTCTTCAGTTATGGGAAATTTTTCCTTTATTCTTTCTTTAAAAATGTTTTCCTGGGCCAGCCCCATGGCCCAGTGGTTAATTTCACACACTCCACTTCGGTGGCCCGGCGTTTCGCCAGTTGGGATCCTGGGTGCAGACATGGCACCGCTCATCAGGCCATGCTGAGGCGGCGTCCCACATAGCACAACCAGAGGCACTCACAGCTAGAATATACAACTATCTACTGGGGGGCTTTGGGGAGAAGAATAAGAAGAAGAAAAATAAACAAAGATTGGCAACAGATGCTAGCTCAGGTGCCAAGCTTTAAGAAAAAAAAATGTTTTCCTCCTTTTCTTGTTCTGGATTTTGATTATTCAGATGTTGGACTTCTGGGCTAATGCTCTAATGTTATTTCTCTGTGGTTTTCAATCAAAATCCATCAATCTCAAAATCTCTCCCCCGCCCCCTGCCCTTCCTCCTCATCTCTATCTCTTTTTCTTTAATTTTCTGAGTGATATCTTAAACATACTTTCTAAACTTTCTGTTGAATTTTTAATTTTTGCTATCAAGCTTTTAACTTTTAAAAGCTCTTTTTTTAGCTTGTTATTCCTACTTCACAGATACCATATCTTCTATAACTCTAAGAATATTATGTATAAGTTTTGCTGACATTTTCTCATGTTCCTTGTACTCTTTTCCCCAAGTTCCTTTTCTCTGTTTATGTGTTTTATCTAATCTTCCACTGTAGAGGCTCTCTTCAGAAAGTAGATGACTCTCGGCTGTCTATTCTTATTTTGGAATGAGTCACTTAAATATTGTCAGTGCACAAGGCTTACTTATAATCTTCCAGCCTTCTCTGTAGAGATTAGGCAGATACTCAGCTACGCTTTGTTGAGAGACACCCATTGTGGATATTTGTAAGTATTTGCTCTTGGGCTGGTCAATTTCCCAAAAGGAATCTTTTAGCCATACCTGTGTCTGGAGGTATAAGCCAGACTCATGGTAAGTATGTGGACTTTCACTTAATCTCAACTTTCAGAATAGTGTCTCAATCACCCCCTTAGCTGTTGTTGATATCCCCAAATCCAGAGCCTTTCCAATTCACCTTCTGAGGAGAGTAACCCCCTGTCTTCCACGGGGTGAGGCAGGAGCTGTTACCAGACAGCACAGGCTTGGGGAGGAGTTACGGGGTACAACAGTTCTTTATGAAGACTTTTTACAGATCCTCTGGCTTTCTGTACATCCCACATTCTAACTTTCAAAGGTATCTGGTGCTTCCAAGTCCCAGGTCTTTCTGAGGATTTGAGGCTCGCGTTGCCTTGCTTCTTGTTCATGTCTCCCTTCTCTAGCTCTGACTTCAACTTTCTCAAGTCGGGTAAGTCAGTTACTAGTCACCTAACTTTCAAAACTGTGTGGATCAGCTGTCATGTCTTCTTCCATTCTCATTGTGATTATGAGTGTTTGCCTTTTTATTCTTTTTCTGTCATTTTTGTTAAGATTGAAGTGAAAGAGATGCATGCTCATATTTAGTCTGCCTTGTTTAACTGTCCTAGTGTTTGTTCTCTTAACCTCCTTTTGGGAGGGTCCCCAAAGATTTATTTAAAAGAGATTTAAATAATAGGAAAAAAATCTTTATTATCATTTATGATTATGATCATTATGATCAATATGATTATATTATCATTACCATGTAATTATCATTTCCAATTACTCTGTATGCCTTTGTGTACATCCAGATTTCCATCTGGTATCGTTTTTCTTCTGCCTGAAGAAGTTCCTTTTAATGTTTCTTAGAGTGAAGATCTACTGGTTATGAATTCTTTCAGCATTTGTATGTATGAAAGGTCTTTATTTATTTTGCCTTCATTTTTGAGAGGTATTTTCACTGGGTATAGAATTCCAAGTTGACAGTTTCTTCTTTTTTTTCCTTTCAGTACTTTAAGGATGTTGACCTACTGTTCTGGCTTGCATTGTTTCCAAAGAAAACTCTGATGTCATTCTTAGCTTTGTTCCTCTATGCATAACTCTATTCTGTCTGCTTGTAAGATTTGCTGAAGTCCAATGTCTTTCATATATTTTGTCTGGTTTTAACTTTTTCAGGCAAGAGGGTAGGACTGGTACATTTTATTTCATCTTGGCAGGAAGTAGAAGTCTAAAGATTGCTTTTGAATCGAACCAATTATCAATAAAAACAAATCTTTATTCCTGCTGTGTTCAGAATAAGTAGAATCTATAGCAGTTGTGATCATGCTAAAAACAAAATCTACCAAGCACAGCTCTTCAGTCTGCAGATAGGTTCAGCTTTGATGGAGTCACCCAGGTGGCCCATGTCATCTGCCGACTCCCTTCCTGAGAATAGGACCAGCAGTGATGGGGGCCAGTGAATCAGCAGCAGAGGCTGCACATGATTTCACCTGAAAGCCATAAGGCCAGTCTCTGTCTTTAGAAAGTGTAGCAAAGAGGTGGAGGTGAGGAGCAATGACCTTATTGGAGAAAGAGATTATAATCTCAATGCTTCATCTCACTGTTATTCAATCTCTTTAAGACCCTGGAAGGAGGGGTATTGCTAACTAGGGAATCTACTTTGGCAATTTAAGAAAGATCAAGCTAATGGAATGACTCCTTGGCCCTTTATCTCTTATCTACAGCCGCCTTCTGGTGCTGTCGCCTGGGTTATCCTGTAGCTCAGGCAATGGGAGTCGCTGGCCAGCTTGTCTGTCGCCTAGTCACAGACTAGCCCTTGAATACCAGCACTTCAAAAATTTTGCTTTCTTGATAGAATTATTGCTGAAATTCATTGCATACCCTCCTGCCTTAGAAAGAGTAATAAAATGACAATACAAATAATAATAACACAATGAGTTTGGCTCAGTTTTAAGTGCTTTACATGTATTAATTAACTTAATCATCACAACAACCCTGTGAGGTATGTACAGGGTTATTGCCATTTCAGAGCTATGGAAACACACACAGGGGAATTAAGTATTTGTCCAAGGTGTACAGGTCACTGAGCATAGTTTTACCTGTTCTTGGTAACTCAGAGCTATCACTAGGATCATCAAATATTGACTGTAGCCATGAATGTAGACACACATATGGGAGGTCCTAGAGGTTTGAGAACTGACCTGGGATCCCCCAAAGCTGGGCTCCTTGGAGACTCATTGAGGACCCTGCAGTGGCAGCATTTGCTCTCAAATGGGAGCTGACAGAGAAACACGCCCTGGAGGTGCACCCTAGAAAATGAAGGTTGGGTGAGATTGATGAGGATAGGGAAGAGTGGGGAGCTAGAAACAACATGATTGTGGGGGAAGCGTGGCAAGGCAGTGGGGGATATTGAGGTGCACAGATGGTGGCCTTGGTGGGCTTCCCTTGCTCATGAAGCAGCATGAGTTCAGTGGATTGAATGGGGCCATTCAGACCTGGGTTCACCTATCCTGACTGGGTCATCCTGATGGCTACCAAACCTCTCCATGTATTGGTTTCCTCATCAAAAAAATGGGAAAAAATATTTAAAATTTAGGTAGGATTGACCCAGATATGTACATAAAGTGCTTAGCAGAATGTCTGGAATGTAGTCATAACTCAGTAAATTGTCTTAGCTGTTTTTAATAATGAAGTTCTGGCGTGAGGCCGACAGGAACAGTTGCCTTTGGTTACCTAACACATCCTGTCCATGACTTTGAATTTAGTCTCAGAGCCACAATGGACAAGTTTCTCTGAAGGGAGCTTGTTCTCTGAATGGCAAGTGGCTGGGCTGGTACTTGTGTCCAGCAAACTTCTAACCCATGCTCCCACCCTACTGGGCAGCCCTTCTGAGCATAGCCCCTTCCATTCTGGCTGATGCTTGGCTCCAGGCAGTCATATGACTGGTTCTCACTGTGCCCAGTTCACTCTAGCAGGGATCAGGCAGCCTGCATGGTGAAGGACTCCTATGTCAGCAGCTCTAGAAGCCAGCAGATCGGAGAGGAGGCCATAGGTCCTGGCCGGAGGCCCCTAGAGGCCCAGCAGCAGATAAGTCTAGGATAGGTACATCAGACCTGGTAGCACATGGCTTAGCCCCGTGGAATCCAGACTGTAGTGGCTGTAATGGTCCCTGACTCCTTTCTCCTGTGGCCCGGCTGTGCACCCTGCCCAGTACAGACTGGAGGACTCCACCTCCTAGAAGCCACACCTCCCCTAAAGAAGAACTTTGGGTGAGCCAGCATCACTGGAATTGGCCCATGTGCCCCAAAGAAGCAGCCTTTTTCTCAGCGCAGAAGTAGGGGAGGGCGTAGTTAGAAAGGCTGAGGTGGGGCGTTGAGGAGCAGAACTCGGGACCTCAGGGCCCAGGGTCCAGAGGGAGGCCTGAAGGAAGTTGTCGTAGTGAATAGTCTGGAAGAGAAAATTTTTTTTTAAAGAAAAGTAATTTTAGTATTTCTAAATACTATGTCCATTACTTAAGGGAGAATTGATACCCCATAGATTTTCTACATTTTTCTTTTAGTATCAAAAGCCATTCTTTAAAATGAAATTTCTTTTGGATGCCTAATATGTAAAGCAGCTGGAAGCAGAGCAGCTGTGCTGTAGCCAGTGTGGGGGGCCTGGAGTCCTGTAAGTTGCTTATTGCTCCCTCAGGAAGCCCTTGACTTACCTTCACAGAGCCCCAAGGACCACACTTTGGAATCCCTGTAAAATAAGAGAAAGATAAACTGAAGCACCACAATGCCAGAGGCCCCAGGAGAAGCAGCGCCCGTTAAGAGCCCATGGTCCCCCACGCCTGTGGGTAGAAGCACCTCCCATCCCACAGCTTAAAGTTTCAATACTCAGAAAAATTACATGCTCCATCTATAAATTCCCACTGATTCTGGACTGGTGAATCCAAATGAATGAGCTTCTTACAAAATAACTTTTGAATCAATGAGATGGGAAGATTTGTACCTCACTTTTCCTTATTGTGTAACTACCACCCGGTTTACCCAATGAAACCTTGTTGGTCCCTCGCACATCCCTCCAGAGCTGGGCATTCCACCACTCTCCCTCCTTCCCAGGGTGCTGCTGGCCTGACCTTTGTGTTACTGTCTGTTTTTCCTTTTCCTTGTTGTTTTATCATCTGTGTATGTACCTCTAAAGGCTGTAGTTTAGTTTTGCCTGGTTTTGAATGTGTTAGAAACGAATTCATAATTTCATTCTCTCAGAAGTTGCTTCTTTCATTCAACAAGATGTTTGTAAGATGTTCAACTATGCTGTTGAATGGAAAGGTTTCGTTTGTGGTGGATTTTGACTATGTCATTTCTGTGTCCTTGGGTGAGTCATTTAATTTTTCTGAGCCTTGGTTGCCTCATCAGTAACTTTGGTTCAGAAATTGTTCCAGAGCCTGCTCCAAATTCCTATCTTGTTGGAGAAGAGATAAGATAAATATATAACACAGGGGTCACAAATCACAGTGGGGATGGAAGATAAGAGAAGTAAACAAGTTTCTATGAGGAATAATGACCTTTTCATTGAACAGAGAAATAAATGTATCTCCGGGAGCAAGGTGATTTCAAAAAGACGTTTTCCATAAAATAGGAAATTTTATTTTTAAAATTCCAGAAGTGACGTTCTCCCTTCAGCAAGTCATCAGGACGTAACAGGGGCAACAGAGCCTAAGTGGACAGCTCTGATGGATAATAACACCGCAGTCTTCTACCATATTCCTTTTTGTTATACAGAAACCATGAAAATTACTTGTAGAAATCATAACCATAATTTATTTGTTCTCTACCAGTCACTTGAATTTTGTAGAACCGGAATTTTGTCGTAATGGGTCCATTTACCCATTGTTTTCCGTCTACCCTAGCATGAATGCTCTAACCATCCCGTTCCACACTTCCAACATCTTCCGTCAGTATCCCCCAGCCCACAGCTCCTTTTCTCTGTGTCTTCAGTCCTGGGCAATCGGGAGCTGCTTCTAGTTGTCAGAGATGTCTGTCGGATTTGGTGGGAAAACATCCAGAACACATAAAATACCCAGACTGCCCCTAGACCACATCCTGAGTTCCAGCAGCCTCCCTGATGTCCCCACTGGCTTCTCCCAGGGTCAGCTCTCACTCACTGAGACCAAATGTGATTTCGTCATGTATAGATTGGAATATGATCCCCAGCAATTTTTCTGCTGGGTTTGGAGGATGTTGCAGGTAGGAGGAGGTTGGGGGGCGCTGTGCACTGGTCTAACCTAGGATGTTTTATTGAAGCCAGTGAAGACATGAAGAAGTCAAACATTTTTCTGGAACAGCACTGTCCAACAGACCTTTTTGCAGCGATGGAAATGTTTTGTATTAGCTCTGTGCACTGTGGTAGCCCCTTAGCACTTGACATGGAGCTACTGTGATTAAGGAGCTACAGTTTTAATTTAATTAATTTTAATTTAAATAGCCACATGTGGCCAGTGGTTCTCTTATTGGATGGTGCGGTTCTAGAGCATGACTTTCCTTTATAATCTCTTCTGGGCACATGTTGAACTTTCAAGTCTTCAATGCAAAACAAGCAAAACAAATACGCCTCAATCTCCACTGTCATTTTTCTCATCTCCACTTCCTCACCTCCCATTTACTTATGCAGTCTGGCTCCTGCTGCCACCAGTCCACAGAAATTGCCTAGATAAGGCCATCCATGCTCTCAATGTTACCTGACGAGTCACTGACATCTGACACTGGGTTATTTCTCTCTTCTCTCTTACCCGTGTCCCATGTTATAGTCTGTGGTGCTTACTTTATAAATTGGTGACATTCAAACTAATTGGACCACAACCCAGAATATGTTTTACTTTGCAACCTGGTGTACATATATGCATGTGAATATATTCATAACAAAAGTTTCAGGAAAAAAATCTTTACCCAAATTATATGCACAGCACATTAATATTTTCAAAACTATTTTTGAATGCTGGTGGAGACCTATTCTGTTCTGTTCTGTTCTTTCTTTTTTTTATTTTTGAGGAAGATTAGCCCTGAGCTAACATCTGTTGCCAATCTTCCTCTTTTTTTTTTTACCGAGGAAGACTGGCCCTGAGCTAACATCTGTGCCCATCTTCCTCTACTTTCTATGTGGGATGCCTGTCACAGCATGGCTTGACAAGCAGTGTGTAGGTCTGCACCCGGGATCCCAGCCAGCAAACCCCAGGTCACCAAAGTGAAATGTACGAACTTAGGTGTTGTGCACCAGGCTGGCCCCCTGTTATTTCTTGACCCACTTAGTTTGAAAACCTTGCCCTAAAGGCCAGTGCTCTCGAGGCCCTGATCTTCCACTGACCATCTCATGCTGCCTACACTCCTTGGGTGCCCTCACCCCACTGTGTGGTTCTAGCCCCTACCCATGGCTACTGCCCTTCCTTGGAGCTCCGTCTCTACAGAGTCCCACAGATCACATTTAGAGATCCAGCAACATTCCTGACATCACTGGCCTGTCTCAGACTTACCTGTCACCCACTGGGTCTAAATCTGATTTTATCTCCTTTTCCCAAATTTGACTCCTTCTCCTATACATACTATGTTAGTGAATGGTTCTACCATCCATCCATTTGCCCCAGGGAGAAACCTAGAAGGCATCTTAAAGGCATCCCCCTCTCATCACTCTGCATCCCATTTGGTGTCTCAGAGAGATCCCTTCCCTCCATCTCTGTCCTTGCTTCAGCTTAGACCCTCCTCGCTTCCACTGTAGATAACATATCTTGAGAGTCTTCTAAATCAGCTCTGCCCAACAGCACTTTCAGCA
Organism: Equus asinus; assembly: GCF_041296235.1. NCBI lineage: Eukaryota > Metazoa > Chordata > Mammalia > Perissodactyla > Equidae > Equus > Equus asinus. The sequence goes on from NC_091805.1 coordinate 49,131,201, forward strand.
ACAATGGAAATTTCTATATCTGCACCACCCAGTATAGTAGCCACTAGCCATGTGTGGCTCTTGAGCACTTAAAATGTGGCTAGTGTGACTGAGGAATTAAATTTTAATTTAATTTAAGTTTAAATTGCCATATGTGGTTAGTGACTAATATATTGGACAGCTCAGGTCTAAATAAACCCCTGTCACAATTATATCTCCTTCCAGCCCCCAGAATAAAGAGACAATCCACCAACCCCTGTTCACTAAGCTAATGAGTGAAATGTGAAAATACGAAAGTCATATAAAGATGTTAACAACACCATCAGTTACCAGGTAGTATCACAAATCAACTCTATTTCTCAGTTAGATAAATTTTTTCATAAATTGAAAAAAAAAGAGGAGGTGGGTATCACACTACATAGCCTCTCTGCATTAATTGATTAAATTAAGTAATTAAACATGTATTGACCAAATGTCACCATTGTGCTAGGCATTAGTGATATAAGGATGATTAATATATAATCCCTTAAGGAGCTCTGATTCCACGAGAGAAAGAAAGAGAGACAGTAAGCAAAGTTATAATTCAATACACTAAGGGCTGAAACAGAAGTTTATACAAACTGCCTAAGAAGCTCAGGAGAAAGAGCTGTTAATCAGGCCTTGAGCACTGCAGAGGGCCGTGCGGAGGGATGGCATTTGCATGGTGTTTTGAGCGATGAGGTAGAGAAGAGGGAGTATTGAAGTCCAGGAAAGAGCATGTGTATATTAGTTATCTACGGCTGCATGACACAGGACCCCTAAACTTAGAGCTTAAAACATGTATTATCTCACACTTTCTGGGGGCCAGGAATTCAGAAGCAGCTTAGCTGGGCAGATCTGGCCCAGGGTCTCTTCTGAGATTGCTGTCGAGATGCGGGGGGTCTGCAGTCATCTGCAGTTTGATCGAGGTTGGAGACTGCTTCCACGCACGCTCACTGGGCAGTTGGCAGAAGCCTTCACTCCTCCGTGGCTGTGGGCTGGAGGGCTCAGTTCCTCACCACGTGGGCCTCTCCATAGGCTTCTGGAGTGTCTTTGTGACATATCAGCTGGCTTTGCACAGAGTGAGTGGTAATAGAGAGAGGGAACAAGCAGGAAGCTGCAGTACCTTTTATGACCTAGTCTCTAAAGTCGCAGGTTGTCATTTCTGCATTTTCTTCTCTTTGTTAGAAGGGAGCCCCAAAGTCTAACCTACATTCAAAGCGAGGGGAATCAGGCCCTATCTCTTGAAGGGAGAAGTATTAAAGAATTTGTGGTCTTGTCTTAAAACTTTCATAATGTACAAAGGCACAAGGTACAGATTCTGCTGGTGCGCTTAGAGAAGAGTGAGATGGCCACTGTGGGTAGAGTGGATTAGTGTGGAATAGGTGGAGTGAGGGGGCGCCTGGAGATGAGGCTTGACCTCAAGGCTAGGCCCTCTGGGTGGGTCCTCACCCTCCATGTTGCAGAGTTTGGGCTGCAGCTTGTCTCTCCTCAGTGCACTCAAGGCCCCAGGGCTGGGGGTGATAAGCCTCTCAGTGGGTGTACTTGGTACGTCTCTGGAAGCCCAGTGCCATGACTGGACATACTAACCATAAGCAACGGAGGTGTTAGTAAGGACGCCAAACAGGATGGTTCCCAATGGGATTCAGTCCCAGAGGAACTCTGAGGCCTCAAAGCCAGCTGTGCTGGGGCGCAGAGGCAGCTGCATGGTGGGCTGACAATCCATGCTCAAATGGGCAGCCAGCCAGGTCCAGCTGTACCCTACTGGGCAGCACAGCCAGGGCTCTCGGGGTCGAGCTTCTCCACCAGGACCCATCTTACTGCTGGGAGGGGAGAGTGAGTACCCTCCTCTACACACACTCTTCACATCAGGGGTTCTGAGGAACCTGGTGAAAACCCAGCCTTGTGAAAACACACTGTGTGTGTTGAAGAAGACAGTCTGAGATTTAGTGGATCAATGTACCTCTCCCCCCACCACACCTCTGCACCCTCCTGACCCCCAGGTTAAGAACTGTGCTGCTTTGTTGTGGATCCTGCATCCAAAATTCTCCTAGCAGAGGTGAGGGGTGGATGGGAAGAGAATACAGCTCCTCTGACTCTGTTCTGAGCTCTGAAGGTGTTCTAAATATAATCCAGGTGTCATCTGGCCGCTCCCTCCTTTGAGGCATAAAGATTGCTAGATAAGTTTGCTCCAGGTTCTCACTGTCTACCTTTGGAAAGTTCCAAGTCCTTCCTAAGGTTTCACAAGTTTACCCTCTGTGGTCACCTTTGAATGTAAACTCCTGATTCCTCTAAATTTGTTCAGTTTGTGAGTTACTCTCCACCTCTGTGCTGGTCCCCTTCTGTGCCTCGATGGTCTCAGAGCTCAAATCTAGCCTCTTACATAATTCCATAAAACACTTAAATCATACCAGGCACAGTATTAATTGTAGACTCGACTGCAAATTTATAGGAGGAGGAATTTACATCACAGCAGATATATATCCAGCTAATATCCAGGACATCCAGTTAAATGTGAATTTCTGATAAACAATAATTTTTTTCATTGTATGTCCCCAATATTTTTTTCTAAATCCAGCAACTCTAACAGCAATGCCAAGAACTTCAGTGTGAACACTAGACATTCTGTCCTTGGCCTTCCCCGCACTGGGGGTTTCTCATGGTCTGTGTCACCTCTGTGGTCCCCAGCTCCTACCCTCTCACTGGTCTCTCCGCTGATCCCTGCCCCCAGCCTTTGTTCTACTGTAGGTTAGCTTGCATATCCAAAACCATCCAGGCTCTGAGCACAATGAAAGGGCCTTGCATTCACCCAGTTGTGCTCTCCTGTGAGGGTAGCTCTCCCACTTACATAAATATCATATGATAACACTCAAAGTGGGCCATGATGGTGACAGCAAGGCCTTGTCTTCTACTCCAGATGGTTACAGAGCTCCCTACTTGTTGGCTGTGATGTTCCTGGTGGAAGAGCTGGGCTAGGCTGAGCCATTCCTGAATTCAGCACACATTTATTGCATCCCTATGATGTAACAGACCCTGAGTATAAAACGATAAATAAGATGAGATGTGGGGCACTGATTAGTGGGCAAGACCTGAGCGCAGGCAGCCACCAGACATCGCAGTTGGTGCGGGGTGGAGGGGTATATAGTGAGCCATGGAATCCCACAGCAGGGGTCAATCTCAGAGGGTTTCCTGGAGGAACTGTCATTTCAACTAGTCTAGGATGGATAAAAGGGAGTTCGCAGGTCAAGGAAGGGGGCAGATAATCTAGGCAGGGAAAATATAGGTTCAGGGAATGATAGAAAAATTCATATGGGGGAAGATGGGAAGAGAGGTTAGTAAGATGGGTTGGTCCAGCTGGTTTAGTACGCCTGTTGCACACCCCTGTTCACAGCAGAAAGAGCTCACCTGCATTTGTTCAAACAGGAAAAGAGACAGTAAATGCATTCCTTTCCTTTGGCCATGTAATAAATTAGCACAAACTTAGCATCTTAAAACAACACAGATTATTATCTCAGAATTTCTGAGAGTCAGGAATCAGAGTGCAGCTTAGCTGGGTCCTCTGCCTCAGAGTCTCTCACAAGGCCGCGGTCAAGGAGTTGCCAGGACTGGAGTCTCGCCTAAGGTTCAACTGGGGAAGAACCCACTTCCAAGCTCACGTCCGTGGTGGTTGCTGGTAGAATTCAGTTCCTTGCAGGTTGTTAGACTGAGGGCCTCAGCTCCTCACTGTCTGTCAACCAGAGACCACCCTCAGCTCCCTGAACATGGAGCCCTCCACAATCGCCACTTGCTTCATGGAAGCACGCAAACCAAGAAAGCAATAGGAAGAGTCTTCTAGCAAGACTGAAGTTACAAGTTTATGTAATCTAATCATGGAAATGACATCCCATCACCTTTGTAGTGTTCTGTCAGATAGAAAGAAGTCACAGGTCCTACCCACGCTCAAGAGAGAGGATTAAATAAAGGCATGAATACCAGGAGGCAGGGGTCACTGGGAACCGTCTCAGAATCTGTTCGCCACACAAGGCAACAGTAAGCTGTGTGTATATGTAGTGGGGGATGAGTAGGCAGTGAGGTCTCCCTTTGGGGAGGAAAGTGCCATGTTGGGTGAGAGACACACTGTAGCTCGTGCAGCTCAGGAAGGCCTGGCTTTCTCTTATTCACCCCTGTGCTGGGATCACATCCTAGCTCCAGAAAGAGGCCCGATGCCTGTGAGCTAGGCTGAAGCTTGCAGTTCTGAGGGCCCCTTAATGAGCATAGGCCCCTTCACCTCCTTTCACTCCTGTGGGGCCCTGTACTCCTTGCCAAGGAGGTTGATGAGGATACAAATTAGGGTAGTGGCCATAGGGATGGGAAAGAAAGACTGGAACAGGACTTGAAAGTTATTATTGGAGGAATTATGACTACCTGGATGTTGGAGTAATGGTGTCAGAGGGGGAAAATGAATTTCTATAGTGAGAAATTGAGTAGATAGTGATGTCGTTAACAAACAGAAGACTCCTGGTTAGAAGGTTTGGGGACTTTGGTCATGCTGATTTTGAGAAGATGATGCTGATAGTTGCCAGTATAGTTTCAGAGCTCAAGACCAGGATGAGGGCTGGGGAGGAACAATTGGGAATCAGAGTGAGGAGGCAGTAACTGGAGCCTCCTCCATGTGTTCAAAGCAGCCAAACCAGCAAGAGATGGCCTAGGACAGATTCCTTGAGGAGCATCTGCCCACAGAGAGCTAGCAAAGGAGGAAACGCCAAGAAAGGCTGAGAAGGAGCAGCCAGAGAGGCAGGTGGGGAACGAGGAGAGCATGATGTCCCAGGAGCCAAGGGGGTGGCTGGCAGCGTCAAAGCTTGGCAAGGAGTGGAGAATGGACATAACACATCACTGTGACTGCAGAGGCAGGTGCAGGAAGCAAAGGGGGACAAAGCCCTATTACAGGGGGCCGAGGAGTAAGCGGGAGGTGATGACCACCAACTGCAGGCGATTTCTTTAAAGAAATGCCAGTCTCGAGGGCAGGTGAGAGCATGGGCTCAGTGCACAGCTGAGTGGCCTCTAGGCAAGCCCCAACCTCTCTGAGCCTTGTTTGCTCACTGGTACTGCAGCCCCAGAGGAACACGGGTAATAGTAGCCACCTCAGAAGGTCATCATGAGATCTAAACGAGCGGTGCCAGTAAGAGCACGGTGAGAAGCAGCTCAGAACTTCACTCTCGGCTTCCGCTCCCACCAGCCTGTTCTTCAGAATTTATCTTTTAAAGATATTTCACTCCTGGCTCAAATGTCCCCTCTGCACGTAGAATAAGATTCAAAATCTCCACCTGAGTCGGCTTCCACTTCTCTCCCCATCCTCACCGCCCGCCTCTCACATCCTTGAACGTGTGAAGCTCCTTCAAACCTCAGGGCCCATCTGTATGGAGCTTCTCCCATGTGGCTCACTCTTCCCAGACTCACATCGCCCAGCTCTGTCCTCCTCATCCACCCTTCAGGTAAGCGAGGACTGAAATGTCCCTTCCTAAAGAAGCCTCCTCTGACCTACGTTAGGTTCACTCGTTATCCTCTCAGCACCCGGCACAGTGCCAGGCACGTGCTCGTCCATGAACAAGTGGGAAATGAATATCAACAACTGGCTATGGGACCTTGGACTGGTCACTTGACCTCTCTGGAATTCAGAGTTTCCTCATCCGTAATATGGAAGGAGGACTCTGTGTTTCTAAGATCTCTTTCAGCTCTGGCGATCTTTGACCCGTTAATTCTAAGGATTCACTGGACAGTGCGTGTGGGAGGACTTGGGGAAGGAGCGGGAGGAGAAGGAGGCTGGGGGCCGGGGCGAAAGGGTGGAGCATCCACAGAGAGGCCCACACACCCATGGGGCCCAGAGCGCCCACTTGTGACCTGATGGCCAGGAGCTGGGCGGACAGTCAGAGTGGAAACCATGGCCTTGCAATTTTGGTGCTTGAGCTTCAATTCAATGAATAGTAAGTCTAATGCTACTGTTAGACCAATAGTAAGTCTACTTCTGGAAAATAAATACTCTACATGACCACGTGAACAGACGCAGTGTATACACATGCCATACATACATATACCAAACGTATATTTGCAATTAGAAAGACAAACACAAATACACACCAGCATACACAGTCAATGCCCCGGAGACTCCGTCCCCATCTCCCTGAGCCCAGGAGGGCTCTGGCTCTCACCTCCTAAGTCTTGAGGGCATTCTTTACCCCCAGCCTCTGGGTCTTTCTTGTCTCAACAGACCCCAGGGCCATTCACTGGGGCCCTGAGGGAAGGGAGAACAACTTAGATGACTCGCCAGGTGTGCAACTATTTTGCATCTTCACAGTCTAGGGGCCTAAGAAAAACTAGGTCTAGTCACTAGAAACTTGGTGATATGCAGGTGTAGCTTTCAAGAGAACCGGAAAATACTGCTGTGTGTAGATGGCAATGGCATGTGACACGGGGCAGTTTCATCATGTACAAAACAGGCTCACCCGTGATCTCATTGAACCCTCACAACCACCCTGGGCAGGAGGTAATTATAGATGAGGAAACTGAGACTGGGACATGTAAAGCGACTTGCCCCAAGTGAGCAATTGTAATTGGCAGATGTGGGATTCACACTGGGCCTCCGGAGCGGGCTTCTGATTCTAAAGCCACGCATTCTTTGCCACCTGCACCAGCTCTGCCCCTTGCCTCTGGTGCTTGGCCCCTGCCTCTGGAGGCTCCAATATCAGGCTGCTGGTGCTCACCTCCCTCGCACATGGCCTTCTGGAGCCTGTGCTGAGAGGAGTTGGGAGAACGGTGAGTTTTCTAGAACTCGAGAAGCGCGGCCTTCAAGGACAGCTGATGGGGACACTCTAGCTGCAGGTCCTGGTCCAGTGCTCTTGTCAGTAGGGCAAGGTCCCCAGGGCAAAGCAAACCTGAGTCAGGAGGCAAAGACGAGCAGGTCACATCTGCATGCTGGCTGCCTGGGCATCAAAATGATCATGCGGTGACTAATTCTCGAAAGCTGACGACCTACAGACCTTTTGAAATGTAATGCCCAGTTGACAGTTTCATCAGCCCCAAGACACGCCTTCTCTCTCTCTCTCCCTTTCACACACACACACACACACACACTCACACACACACTTACATGGGTCGTGAGACTGGAGCATGCAGGACTTTCACAGTCTAAAGGAGCTTAGAGCTCATCGAGCCAATGTTTCCCAACCCACCTGATGTCAAGAATCACCTGAGGCACTTGTTTAAATGACAGAATCCAACCTGGGCCCCACTGCAGGCCTCCAGAGCCAGGATCTCTAAGGGAGGGGCTGAGGAGCCTGGATGTTTTATGAGGTTCCCGAGAGATTTTTATCACTGGTAGAGTGTGGAAACCCTCCATCTAGACCAACCCCTTCGTTTTATGAGCCAAGTTTTAGCAATCGAGAGAGGCCCCTTGAGCTGCCCAAAGTCACACAGCAAGTTGTTAGCAGGGCGAACATGTGCATTCCCAGTCCTGACCACATGCAGGAGGAAGGATGAGAGGAAATCACAGTTATGGAGCACCCACCACACACTGGGGCCTGTGCTCAACAATTTAGCAGTAACAGCAAGAGAACCTCCTGGGTGCCAAGTTCTGTGTTGGGCGCTTATCTGCTTGTGTCATTTAATCCTTACAGCAGTGCCTTGCTGGGAACCATTGCCTTCCTCATGTAAGGGATGAGGAAACAGACTTACAGGGGGCCGAATGTTTCCCAGGGCCCCAGAGTTAGTAAGAGGCAGAGACATGATTGGAACCTGGATCCGGGAGAACTCAGCTTGGAAGCTCTGCACTGCAGGAGCTCTGAGAGCCCCTTTACCCGTCTTATTTCATCGAATTCTCACAACCTTGTCCTCTAGGCAGTCTCTCTTTGAAAGACAAAGAAGCTGAAGCTCAGGGCAGTGACGTAACCGGCCTAAGCCCATGCAGCAGTAAACCATGACGGCAGACACAGCCCGGGTCCGTCTTACACCAAAGCCCACACGATTCCCAGCACTCATGGGGGTTTCAGAGGCTCCGACCGGGCTCAGACCACCTCTTCTGACCTTCCCAACCCACTGCCCGCAGCGCCTTCCTCCCGGTGGTCTTGTGTCACCCCCACCCTGTGCTGCCCCTTTCTCTACTTTGGTTTGTCCCTGAGTCCTCATCTGATCCTCATCTGCTCCGAGGTTCTAAAGTGAGTCTCCGCACACTTTCTGCAGAGGGCCAGATGGTGACGAATGAAGGCTCTGCAGGCCAGACCAAGGCTGTGCCACAGCTCATCCCTGCTGATGTGGTGTGGAGGGAGCCACAGACAGCATGCGAATGGATGAGCCTGGTCAGTAAAACTTTATTTCATGGGCTATAGTTTGTCCATCCCTGTTCTAGAAAGATGCTGGACTGCCCGTTTGAGCACATTTTCATCTGCTTTTGCTCTGTACAGGAGAGAAATGTGTCTGCGTGGGAAGGCATGAGTTTGAGAAGAGCCCCCATGTATCTGGCCATTGAGAACCGCATGCCTGAAAAGCAAGGAGAGTGCCTGGTCCTCAAGAACTGTTGGCTTGCTCACTCATTACTTCATTCATTCACTCATAGAATGTTTTTGGAACATCTGCCATGGGAAGGCACTATGCTAGCCTTGGCGAGACAGACAGACAAGTCCCTGCCCTCCCAGAATATATAGCTCAGTAACCCGGGGCTCCCGGTGTGATAGGTGATAGCTAAGAGTGTAAACAGAGACACAACTCAGTTGGAGGCCAGGGAAGACTTCCTGGAAGAAGTGACATTTAAGCTGAGACCTAAGTATGACTGAGAATAATCCAAGGGAGCACAGGGGCGAGGCAGGGGCAGGTCAGAAAAAAGGAACACAGCGAGAGAAACCTCAAGTGACAGGCTTTTAAAGGTCATTTGTAGAGTATATGTGCACCGCTGAATTGACCCTTTGGGGGGATATGATTCTTTTAGACAGCAGGAGCGTCTGATTTTCCCACAGGCAGATGGACCTGGCTGTTTGTTGATCCTGTTCCATGATCCCAGTGGCCCAGCCCTGGTCCTGGGAGAAGGACGGGGTGTAACTGATGTTTTGTGCGATTTGGTGAATTGACACAGATGTGGACAAAACCATGCAAAAGTTTCATTTGTTTTTTTTAAGTTTTACCCCTGAGCTGAGTCTCTCACATCATTCTAAAAACTCTAGATCACAGACTGGTAGATAGAATATTATTTTTAAGGGAAATGCTTAAAACGTGACATTTGTAATGTAATCTTTATTTAAAATATAAAATGATTTACTGCCTTTTTTCTTTAAAAAGATTGAAAAATCTTACCTAGTAATTCCTTGCCCCTTGGGACCAAAAGACTCAATTCAGCTTTTTAAGGAAAATATATGAAATAACAACTATGTGAATAAGTTAAACTGATATTTGATTCAAACACTAATTTTATTTTTATTCGCTAATATGCTTCCAAGAACTTGTGTAGTCTTGCGTGTGTCTGTGCTGTTGATTCGGCTCCAAGCACAGGAGTTGTCGGATTGTATTTGTCACTCCGTGTGGATAGCCTCTTTCCCCAACAGGGTGGTCACTGCTGCATAACAGAAGCCGTGTGCCCCAGGCAGGGGCTTACTGCCTCTTTAGGGATGATGACAAGGATAATAAAGAGTGTTTTGGGCAGTGGTGACAGCACAGCATAAATGAAGACGATGCACCACCTGCCTCCTCCTTGCATCTGTGCTCCGGGCTCCTTGCTGGTAATGCAAGAGCCCCTGGAAGGATGCTCTTGGCAAGTGTACCCCGGGCTGCTGGCTATTCACATTGCCACTGAGCCCTGAAACGTGCATTCCAGGAATTGAAGAGACTGCTCAGGGCTTCATGTTCCCAGCACAGAATAGTCTCTGGGGAAGCTGAGCTTTACCGGTGAGAAGAAGGGCTGAAAATAAATCCCTGGGGCTCCTTGGTGTGGAGTTTGCAAACAACTTCATGTCCAGCAGCTATCAGGAAGCTCACTGAAACGAGGCCATTGCTAGGGTGAGGATGGGCACCGAGAGGTGGGGCCTGCTGGTATGGGAGAGAGGGTGTGCAGGGCCTGCGGTCTAGAATGACAGGGACCTCGGAGTAGGGACTCAGAGTCCTGATGTGAGGAGGGACGTTTGCCTTGAAGAGGCTGAATCTGGCTTGCAGGGCCGGGGCAGGGCTGGGGGGTGGGGACACAACTCAACACACACACTGGATTAGAACCTCAGTGTTTCTTGTGGTTTTGCAGTCATGACAGGAGTTTCCTGGTGTCCTGAGATGAAAAGCATTTTGTTCTCAACCCCATGCCACAGGTGGCCATCAGTGAGGCAGGAAGGAAGGGGCCCTCGTCCTCCCAGGTGTTTGTTTTTCCCCCACTTATAGGTTCCCAGAGTTCAGGAGCTTTTTATTCATGCTTTATTTACCCAACTTAGTAGAGAAGGCCGGCCAGGGCACATGCCTGCTCTCAGGATGGCAAACAGGTTCCACCCCGAGTGCCAGTCCTGGTCCCGTGCAGTGGCTGCCTGGACCGCTTTGCTGAGACAGTCCTTAGGCTGCCTCTGATCCTGTAGGAAAGAGGCTGTGATCGATTATTGATGCCTGCCGTGGGTGTGCCGCAGACTCACAACTTCTGCAACTCAGCTATGTTTCCTTACTACCTGGACCCACATGTGTAGTGTCGTGGGTCCTCAATAAATGTTGTTGAATTAAATTTAATCCACCTAGAACTTCTCTCCTGTTGAGTGTCCAGTAGAATCCACTCCTCCTTTGATAGCTCAGCAGATAAAAAGGGATAACTGCCTTTTGAGTTATCCCGGGAAATCTCATTGTTGGCCAGAGCAGGAAGGAGCGGGTAGATGCCTTCATTCATTCAACAGCTGCTGGTTGAGTTTCCACTGTGGGCTGAGCGGTGTACTGTGTGCTGGGGAGGCGTGGCGTGCCCTGGAGCTGAGGGCAGAAGTGAGGCCCCGTCTATTGAGGTAGAGGGCCACCAAGACGCCTCCCTGCTCAGGGGTGTCAGAGAAGGCCTCTACAGGCCAGAAGCCACTTCCTGGGTGGCCAAGGGGTTGGGTGAGGAAATCCTCAGCCAGAAGTCCTCTCGCTCAGCCCTTCACAGGAATCTTTACCCCCGACTGCCAGTCCTGACAGGTGGCCCTTCTCCCTGCTGCGCTTTAGCCCTCCTGATTCCCTCTGGGGATTCTGGCAGCTTCAATTGGACCAGTTAGCTCTTCTCTTCACGCCTGTGTACACTGGTGGAGGACTTGAAGCACCTTCTAAAAATAAGCCGATTGCCCCTGGGTCCTGCTAAGTTCTGGCAGTTCCAGAAGGAGCAGATAAAGAATGCAGAAGGTCCCCTGGCTTGAAATCTACCAAGTTGTCTTGCCTCCCCTCACCCAGCCCCTCCCTAAGCCCACTGGGCAGGTCTGGTTTTCCCGGCCCCGACACATGCAGTCCCCAGATAAGAATTTCCAGAGAACCTGACTAGCAAGAGTTTAGTTACTCCTCATTCAGATAAGTCATGATGTTTGTTTCCTTGCGATTGGTTCCTAAAAACTCAGAATTTGCCAGTTCATGCACTTTTAAAGGGTTAAATAAATAGTTTGCAACCACAGAAAAAGTTAAAATTGCAAGTCACATGCATCTTTGAAGACTATCTTATAAATAAAAGCAGCAGCTTTTTTGTTTGTTTTATTTTCTGTGCTTTGAAAAATGAAATTACTTTTTTACCTGTCAAAACGTGCTTGCCTTATCTGTGCATCCACATCCACATACCCTTGTGTGTAAGAGACCATCCTCATACATGCTGATGCACACGGTCACACTCATATACACACACGCAACCACACACACAGCCACACCTTCTATTCTGGTTTCTGATCTTCTGCCATGGTTGGTTTGTAAAGATTTGAATATCCCACAACACAAGGGTCGGAAATACACAAGTGTTACCTGCTACTTCTCGTTAATGTATTTTTGTTTTCCCAGACATCCTCCAATTACGCCAGGCATATGTCACGAATACTCTCAGTTATGAGTTCACAGGGACCTCGAAACTTCCCCAGGTGCGTGTCCCCTCTTGGTTCTTCTGGAGGCAGTCTGGTGTGGCAGAGGGAGCACAGCCTTTGAAGTCAAAGAGGTCTGGACATGGGTGACGAGCTGCATAACCTTTGGCAAAGACTTCATCTCTGGAGTCTTGGCTGCCTGATTAGTAAAAACAGCGGGTATGAGGGTTGTGGTTAGGATTAAATGAGGTGAAGTGCATAAAACCAAGTCTACTTACCTGGCCCACTGTGGGTGCTTAGTAAAGTTAGCCTCTTTCCCTCTGTAACCAATAGGAGAATTTCATCCACTGTAGATTGGGGAGGAGCCTTAGAGGTCATGGCCAAGGCCGCCCTCTCCCCCCAGGCTATTCTAGCACCCCCCTCCCCCCCCCCCCCCCCCCCCCGCCACGAGCACGTGCACCCTGAGCCAGCAGCAGGCCCTCAGCAAAGGGTTGTAAGACCCAATTGGATTGAAACCCCTGGCTGTGTGACCCAGGCTTGACCAGCTCTAGGGACTAGGAAGGAAAGTAATTCTACAGGAGGGACCCCATTTCATTGTCAGACATGTCAAGGACTTGCAAAGTATTTCCTGAGTGATTAGACAAGAGCAGCCAAGGATGGGTTGGGGGGCGTGGGGCCAGCTCTCTTGGGAAGGAACGACCCTCAGTACCACTGTTTATCCCTCGAGTTTGTTCCCAGGATCAGGAAGAGGGCGTGATCCATCCACTGTGATCCTTCACTTGTTGCTGTGGGATGCCAACAACCTCATTTGTAAGTGCAAACTGAGGTCATGGAATGTATTTTGCTTTTCCTCTGGATGATATTGACTGGGCACTACCATGGATCAAAGCCACAGTCACTGCCTCGTCATGTTGCTTCTGGACAACAACTAAACAGATTCAAACGTGCATTTTAAGCACACACGTTTCTAGAAATCTAGTTTGGGAAGCCTGAAATCTCAACTACTTACATGAGTAGGCATTAAGTATCTGGTTTGTGATGACTTTTTCTTGCTATCTGATGGCTTACTGGAAACCTGCTCATTCTACGTGGGAGAGGAAAAAAGAAATGACACTTTGATGGTGTTGTAGAAACTATGGCTGGGACTTCCCCCAGTAAGAATGCACATAGTCATCTTGGAGACCTTATTTTTAGCACAAGGTAGTCACAGAGAGGACATGTGATATAGGAAAGTTATGAGGCTTCAATTTTAAGCCCACGTCATCTTTGAAAGGGCAGTGGGATCTTAGGAAAACCAGTGTCCTCTCTGAGGCCTAGTTTCCTCCTATGGAATGAGAGGGGATAGATAGAATGCTGTCCAAGATTGTTTTCAGCTCTGACATTTTGTAATCTTAATATAACCACGAAAGTCATGGCTCTGCCAGGCCTTGGTCTACAACTCCATCACCTTCCTTTAGAGCCCCTAGGGATGGTGCTGACAGGATTCAGCAATTCTTCCTGGGCCAGTCTTTTCTCAGTGGTCCTTAGGTCACGGGCTACCTGAGCGGTCCTTCTAAAATACACAACTGACGCCTTTCCCTCTGTTTAAAAACGCCCATTTGGAACTATTTACTGCTTTTACGGGTCACATTTTTCTGTTTCTTCACATGTCTAGTCACTTTCTGTTGCACGCTGGACTTTGTGAATGATACTTTGTAGAGAGTCTGGATTTTCTTGTCTTCCTTTACAGGGTGGCGAATTTCATTCTCCAAACAGGAGGAGACTGTGAGCCCGTCCCTGTATCTGTGTCTGTCAGGCAGTGTGCCAGAAGCGCGGCTGCCTTTCCCTGTCTCGCCGAGTCCCGCCTCTTGTGCGTTTTCTCTCTCCATCTGTCTCTCTGTGTGTCTCACAAATCCACTCAGTTTTCTCGTGGATAATCTAAGAACAAAAATGCTCAGTAGTTTACTCAATTCATAATGAATCTTTCCTGTAGAAAAATCAAGACAAAATAAAAGCAATAATGCCAAAAACGGTACTTGGTAAAATTGGTTTTTTAACCAAAGAATTAACAAAATAATAAGGTATCTTAGACTATATTAATTTGTATAAAATTTGACCCAGGACAGCCAAAATTGGTAGAAACAAATGCATACATTCTTATAATGGCCAAAGTTTTAATTAGTACAATTTGATGTGAACAAAATAAGCAGATCAGATAAATGACACCTTTGCTGTACAATGCAAAAGGACAAAAAAGAAAAGGTGGCAAAAATAATTCCGGTAACATAAAACTAAGGAAACCATTTAACCGCATTGTATAGAAAAATTGATGAAAGAAAGAAATTGGTGCAACGGAGTTCACGCCGGAAAATATTTTCTTAACAAAAATTCATTAATGTTTGTGTAATTCTGATTAAAAAGATTTCTCTTTTAAAGAAATATCTCCTGGATGAAAATGATGGGTTCAAAATGCCCTGTGCACCCTTGTGGCCCTCCACTTCTCCAGGTCTTTGTCCAAGGTGTCTTTTTATCAGGAAAATATCCTTTCCAGTTGGCCGTCTGACCACCTCCTCCCCATCCCTCGGCCCAGCCCAAGGGTCACCGCCTCGGTGAAGCCCTCCCTGCAGCCCGAGGCACAGCTGGCTCTTCCCCTCTGTGCTCTCACCATCCTCTGTCCACCCCTCGGGGTGGCTTTGCTGTGTTGGATTAAACACACACTTGTCTGGAGACTGTGAGCCTTTGAAGGGAAGAGCTCTACCGTGTGTCTGGACGTCATTGGTTCTGGATCCCCAGGAGCCAGCAGAGTTTTCAGTTCAATCCCTATTTGTTGAATATGTGAGTAAGTTTGTATGAAGCCCTGGGCTGGGCACTAGATGGGGAGAGGAGGAGATGCACAGAGGTGACAGGATGCAGCTCCTGCCTCAGGGAGACACTGTCTGGCAGGCAGATGTTGAGCTAAGTATTAGAAAGAGCCGCAGTGGCAGCCCTGTGCGATGCTGGGCCTGGGGAGGAGGAGCATGGACCCCCAACGTGGGGAGCTAGGATTTCCTTCTTAAAAACACAGTGGGCATTTCCCTTGTATTAGAACATGTTGACTTTTAAAAAAATGGAAAAAGTTAGGAAAAAAAAGAAGAAAATCACCCATATTTCTATCACATAATATAGCCATATTAATTTTTTCAGGCTTTTTCTTTCTTTGTGAGTTTTGGGACTTTTAAAAAACTATTTCGTTGGTTATAAATTCACAGTAAATTGAAAAAAATAGGACAGAGAAGTCCCATGTTCCCTTCCGCCAGTTTCCCCCAGTGGTAATGTCATACTTAAATATAGCATAAGAGCAAAACTAGGAAACTGACATTGGTAAAACCCACAGACCTTAATCAGGTTTCGTCAGTTTTATATGTTATTGTATTTCATTAACATGGTTATAATAGGCTTGTATATGTGGTCTGTATTTTGGTTTGTCAATTAACTTGATTTCATATGGTTTTTTAAAGTATTATTGCAGAGTCTTCATAACCCTCATTTATGATGACTGTATGATGAGCATCCACCCACCAGGTGTAGCAGTTTGCCAATTTCCTCCTCTTCCTCTGAAAAGGAAGTCTACATTGCCTCCAGTTTCACTGTTATGAACAACACTCTTCTATAATATATATAATATATGTATAATATATATATATAATATAATATAATACTATATTTTATAGTATATACACACTTTCTTATTTTATATTCTTTCTTAGGATAAATTCCCTGAAGAATGGAGGGAGGAATATATAGGGTGATAAATGCTTAAGGGACTATACAAAACTTTTTTTCTCAAGATTTAATCATATTTTGGGTTTGAGTCTGATCAAGCAGAGAGGGGGCAGTTGAAGGTTCAGGAGGAAGGGTCTGACGCTGGGACAGAGTACAGGAGTTGGGGGGGATGGTAGTTTAATTTTATCAGTGGCCCCGATTCTCTACCCCTTTCTGTATCCAAGACCTTTCCGTGTAACTTTGGGGTTCCTCCCATAGAAGCAGTGTTTCCCTACTCTATGTGGCATAACTTTGGCTGTACGATGAGGCAGAAGTGACAGTGTGCCAGTTCTGAGCCCAGGTCCCAAGGGGCCTTGAGTATGTCATTGAAGTCTTCTGGTTGGTTGTTACCTAGCAATTTTACACCAACAGCTAACTCATACCTGGTACCCAGATAGAGACAGAGGGATAGAAGGGAGCAAGGGTTCATGTCTAGGTAAGTCCAGGTATTCCAGAAAGAGCTGCACGAATTTGGGGCTATGCTTTGCAAAGACCATTTCTCTTCTGCTTCAGATGCTGGGTAGGCAGAGGATGATGACACATCTCAAATGAACAACATGAGCTGATATAAGGAATTCAACTCTCAGAGTTTCCTGTCTCAGCTGTTAGGGCCGAGAAGTCATAAGAAAAGAGAAATTAGACTTTTGTTTGAGGAAGCACGGAGAGGCTGCTCTAGAGACCAGGGTTGCCATGGACAGTTACACAGGCTGTGCCCTGCATCAGGAGGTCTGACTAGGGTGGTGTGAGATGCACATGCTTGCAGCAAAGCATGTATATGACTAGAGATAAGACCCTTCATCTTTCTTTTAAACTCAAGAATCTTCAAGGTCAAAGTGTAGGGTTACACCTTGGGTACCAAAAAGTTTTGGTGATAAGAATGAAGGGGAAAGTAGCACAAGAATTAGATACAGACTGTCCTTCAGCATCAAAAAACCAAGTTGTGTCTTTCCTGAGGCCATTGAGATACAATAAAAACTAATTCCTCACCCCACAGAGAAAGTTGGTTCAATTTTGGTCAGCTTGGTGCCACCAAGAGCTGCGGGTTCCCCAGGAAAAGCGACGAGAGAAAGTAAAAAGAAAGGATTTTCTCCTTATGGAAGGGTTTTCCTGCTCTGTAAAGTGAAGTCATTCTTCAGCTCCACACTCTCGGGGTGAGGATTCTGGTGGGCAAAACCTCTGAGGTTAGTGCCACAGGGGAAGCCATGCGAGCAGTAAGTCCTGGGCTGGGGGGGTGTGGGCAGGTCTTCCTGGAGTTATTATGATCAGAGAGTCTTGGGGCTGGAAGGATCTGACGGCTCATCCTCTCCTTTAACAAGTGAGAAAAAGGAAGGCCAGAGAGGTAAAGGTACTGGTCACACAGCTCATGAACAGCACAGCTGGAATGAAAACTGTGGATTATTACTTCTCTTCCTTTGTTCTTTCCGTTCCCATCAAACCCCAGGAGCAGGATGGATGGTTGTTATAATATTGGGCCAGAGGAGAGGCTTTAAATCAGCGTCCAGAGCAAGGTCCTCCTTTCAGAAGGCTGCTGGCGCAAGCAGCCTTCCTCCGTGCTGGCAGTGTGGACCCGCTGCCGGGCCCCAGGCTGCCCCGTCGTGCAAGGCCTCGGTGTGAGCTGGTTGTATTTTGGGTCTCCCTGACTGCAGAGAAGCATGCTCCTGGGACAGTCAGAGGCTGGTCACTTCCTCACCTGTGTCCTTCCCAGGCCCAGCAGTCCCGTGCCTGGGGTTAGGATTCAGTAGCTGCTCCTTAAGCGGAATTGCATGTTGAAATCTCCTAACAGCAGTCCAACACTGGATTCTGACACATTTTTGGATCAGGACCAACTGGGTTTAAACTTCTAGAATGCCGTCTGAAATGCTGCTTTTCCATCAGGGTCAGAGAGCAGAGTGAGCAGTGGGGGCAATATAGGGAGGTGAAGACCGTGGCCCCCAGACACATGGGCACAGGCCCCAACACACTCCCCAGAGCATGGGCTCAGTGTGTCCCAGGCCTGCCCTGTCTCTAGCCAGCTGTGCAGCTTTGGGCAGTCCCTCCCCTCTCTGGGCTTTGGTTTCCCATCTGTGATGTAAGGGGGTGGACTGGATGGTTGCTGAGGCCCCGCCCAGCTCTGCCATACTTGTAGCCCTGGACCACGTGTAGACTCAGATCAACTAGCCAGAGAAGAGCAGTCTCCAGACACTTCCTCTTGCTCCACCCTGGCCCTCTGTCCAGTTCCTCTCTTGGCCTGTTCTAGTTTCTTCTGTCTGGACACAGGGTTGGTTTGGCTCTGTTTCCCAGCCTTTCCTAGGAAACTGTCTTTGCCTGGAGCACACTGACGCACAGGGTGCCTGGCTGCCGCTCAGCTCTGGGTCATGGTCTTCTGAGGGCCACAGAACAACTGGGCTGAAGGGGAACCTGCGTGTCAAAGTCTTGGGCAGCTGCCAGGCAGAAGGGAAGTGCAGAGTCTGGCCCAGGATCATAGGGTGGTGACCTTTGACTTCATAGCTGTCTTCCTCCACTTTCCCTGGGGGGGCAGGAGAAGGCCCTGGACACTGCTGCACAAAGCAGACGGGGAGGTGGGACAGCTGGGATGATCCCAGGACGGGGAGAGTGACTCTTCCCACTGAGGTCTGGAGACCAGAGCAGGAAGCCCCCAGGACAGAGAGAGGACAGGTCAGGATAGTCAGCAGGCTGGAGGGCAGCCCCACGGGGAGAGTGGGCATAAACCCTGGAGTATGGGGTGCTTACTCTGAAGTGGCCTGCCCCAAACAGGAAATTGTTGGGAACTCCCCATATTTTACCTTAAAAATCCAGCCCCTGGCACATAATAGATGCTCGGTAAATGTTTACTGAATTAATCCGAATTCTGCATGCCACAGGATCATCTGTATAACCCTCTGATTTTGCAGCCAAACTTATACTCCATGGCCATCGAGGGCTTCTGGTGCCCCCTGCGCACTGCCTCGTGCCCCTTGGAACACGGGCTGGGGGAAGGAGCTGTGGGTACGCTGTCAGGCACCTGAGCTATCACTTTGGCTTATTGACCAAGTTGCCGGAGGGGCTGGGGTAAGTCACTTCTCCTTCCTGGGCCTGTTTCCCCTTCTGTGAGATGGAATAGAGAAGCGAGGATGATAAGGTCCCAGCTCTGGGATCTCTACTGCCAGCACTCTAGTATCTTCTGGAGCACCTGGGAGGACTAGGTGCAATGAGCACTGGGGAAATGCTTAGGGAGAAACTAATCCTCCTTAGGGGCAGAGCTCTATGTCCCAAAGGAGCGGGAATGAAACAGTGTTAAATGCTTTGTGCCACCTCTGACTGTCTCCAGAATATTCCATAATTTTATGTTTCTGGCTACGGCCAGAAGCTTGGAAAATGGTTTTTTTGCATTTCCGTCTCTGCATATCTCTGTAAAAAAGAAAATACCTAAGTCTGCATCATGCTTTTCAGATTTGTCAATTCATTTGTTTATTCATTCATTCAAAAAACATTCCTTGAGGGGGCCGGCCCCGTGGCCGAGTGGTTAAGTTCACATGCTCTGCTTCAGAGGCCCAGGGTTTTGCTGGTTCAGAACCTGGGCGTGGACCTAGCACTGCTCATCAGGCCATGCTGAGGCAGTGTTCCACTTAGCGCAACCAGAAGGACCTACAACGAGAGTATACAACTGTGTACTGAAGGCTTTGAGGAGAAGACTGGCAACAGATATTAGCTCAGGTGCCAATCTGTAAAATAAAAAAAACCATTCCTTGAGAACCACAACATGGCAGGTGATGGGGTTGATCAGGAAAGACTCAGCGAAGCAAGCAGGAAATTATACCATAATGTGAGAAGTGTGTGATAATGGCACGAACAAAGCATTTTGGGTGGTTGGCAATGGCACTACCTTTTCCTTTGGTATAAGTGATGTGTCATATGCTCATCACCATCACTCCCTGAAGAGTGTGCAGTGTCCATGGAGGAGGACATCGAGGGTCAGAGAGGTTAAGTAATTTGCCCAAGATCACACAGCCCACATTTTTGCCTCTAAATCCAGTGCTGCCACAGATACTATGTCATGAGTTGCCTTCCTTTGAGGTTCCTTTAGTGAATCACTTTTACTTTATTAAGCATCTTTGTGGCCACTTGAAAACACTAAAATAAAATTAGTTGCTGCAATACTTTCTTTATAAAGCTGAGTGGTCTCATGGGCTTGTATTATCCTTTAAGAAAATGGAAATATTTTGAGATTTCACCACTGGCCCTACATTGGGCTGGACAATTATTTCCATCCCCTCCCTCCACAAAGAGCCACGGTCTTTAGATCAATCAGGAACAGACACTTGCCCGTGTTTGTGAGTTGTCAGGATCATCCTTACCACCGTGGGGTCCCTTCTCAGCATCCCGGAAATAAGATGCTTCCCCCAAACACAGAGCTGAGTCACACACAGAGAGCTGGTTAAATCTTTTACCCTCTGAGAACACTCTCCAGGATCCTTGAGAGCCGGTGAACACATTTGAATTAAACCCTGGCTTTGCTGTGTGACTTTTGCCCAGTCATTTAACCTTTCTGAGCTTCATGAATTCATCTTGTACAGATATACCAAGAGCACATCTCACAAAAGGACACAGGATTTACAAAGTCGTTTATAAATAGTGACCTCCTTTTTGAAGGGAGGGTGTGTGTCGGGTTTCTCTGGGATACATGGGCAAGGCGGTGTGAATATTGGAAAGAAACTGCAGAGTTAGAAGATCTAATCTCAAACTCTGAAAATGCCCCTTTCAAGCTGTGTGACCTTGAGCCAGTCTCCAACAGCCCTGAAACTCAGCAGCAAAGCCGGGATAACAGTGGCACCTGACCCACCCACCTCACCCTAGAGTTGGTACAGGAACCAAAGAAGCTGAAGCACTGTCTAACCAGGCGGCCTGAGACAGAGAGACGTTGCTTAGCGCCACGACCGAGGCTGGGTTTCCCCTCCAGCAGCTGCAGGCCCCCAAGGGGACAGAGGTCTCCTGAGCTTCAGCCATAAGATTCTGCCATGACAAGTAAAGGAAGCTGACCATTCCTCCCTGCCTTGACCTCCCTCCTGAGCTCCCTCCACAGGCCCCCATGCCTTGGCTTGCCCTCCACACTCTGCACACACAGGTCAGAAGGGCCGGCCCCCTCCTCTGGAGCAGACCCACCACTGCATCTCCTCTGGAGGGGCCTCCTGCTTCACCTGCTCTAGGAAATGTAGGGGCTGGTGGCTGGCATTGGCACCTACCCCAGGGACCCGTCTTTTCCACACCACACAGCTCCTTTGCCCAGGTTCCGCTTCCTAGTTTTGGGTTCCCTTCACCATGGGGGCTCAGCCCAGTGGGAGTCACGAGGAAAGAGCTGGGTTACCAGCTTGAATAGCAGAACCCGCTTGGAGGTCCCCTGGTGGGAAGGCCAGCCCTGGCGGCTCTTCGAGGAGCGAGTGGGAAAGCTAAGTCACTGAGGTGTGCTCTGCTCTGCCCACAGGGTCCTCCGGCCCAGGAGGACTGAATCTGCCTGCTGGAAATTTGCCAGCTACCTCCAGGTGGCCAGCGAGGGTGTGGCAACTTCACAAATAAGGAAAACCAGGATAAGAAGCAATGTTTGCCCCTATGAAACAAGTTTGCGATAGTTTTGTGATAATTCTGATTAGGCTGCTCCAAAACCATTGTTTCATCCACAACAGCTCTCCTCCATTTTTTTTTGCAGAAATCAAAGGCCATGACTGTTCCCCTTCTCTTTGAAGTATTATGTCTATTTACTCGTTCGATTCAGAGAGGCTGAGAACCATATGACTCTGCTTTTCATGTACAATTTTCCTCCGTTAAGCCACAGATCTATAAGAAACAAATGTCTGTGGAATAAAGAAGTATACAATAAATATTGACTAAACAGAAAATGTGTTCAGTTTGAAGGCAAGATACATAAGCTGTGTCAGTGATCACTGACTGTAACCCAGCTGTCAATGTGGCCTGAGGTGGTAAATGCTGGATCCATACTGGTTGTTTCTGGAAATTCCAAAATCAGGTCTTCCAGGAGAATGGCGCTTTCCGTGTGGTAGAATTTTTCTTAAAAATATTTAACCTACAAATAACTGCATAAACATAATTAATGTTTTTCTTATATATTTTTCAAAAATGATTTTTAGAGAAACTCCATAGACATTTCACATAATATGACGCAGAATACAGATAAGAAAAGCCACATGAAAGAGTGAAAACAAAGACAGATTCTGTGGGTTCTAGGTTCCAGGGCAAAGATCCAGCCCGGCGCAGGTCAGCGGCATAAAGTCAGGAAGGCCCAGCCCCCACCAAGCTCTTGAAGACTTGTTCTCTGAGGTTCTACAGCCCTGGGGAGACATCCTCTTCCATTGAGGGGCATCAAAAGGGCCAGTAAGCAATCAGTTCAACGAGCTCTCCACACCTCGGTTTGTCCCTACAATTCAAACCACGACGGGGACACCTCAGCTGTTCCCTTCCCCCCATTTCATCTGAGAGCACGTCAGAAGCCATGGCCTTCCTTCCGTCAGTCCAGCTTAGAGCTGACCAGACCCACCAGGCCACCAGTCCATCTTGTATCTCAACACCACGGACAGCCACTGATTGAAGATTTCAGAGAACTCACCTATCTGGGCAACAGTCTGTTTTATTTTCACATCACGCAAATAGTTGATCCTTAGACTGAGCTGAAATTCGCCCACCTGAAATTTTGCCTCTGGTTTCAGTTCCTTCCTGGGAAGCCCTGTAGCATCCACCTCATTTCACATGACTGCCCTGCAAATACATGAGGACAGTTCTCCAGACAATACATCCCAGTTCCTTGAATTTTGGGAACAGTGGTTCCGAATAACTTGGAGGTTTTGAACCCCACTCTAGAACCCCATGAAAGCTGCAGATCATCCTCCCAGAAAAACGCGCACACAGAAGCCGGCATACACCCCCGTTTGCAGACACCGCTCCCGGTTCTGAGCCTATCCGTGGATCTCTTAAAAGTCATGGACCCACTCTCCCGACTTCACCGATTACGGCCAGTCTCTAGACGCCATTTGCGCCTGGCTTGCTGGACCAGGCGTCAGGCCTCCACTGTGATCGCATGGTAGGAAAGCGATCAGTGATACAGGTTAACAAAAAAAACGTTAGGGAAGCTCATCTGTGGGGCCACGAGCTGACTGCGTCGTGTCACTCTACCTCACATCCTTTGGAAAGTTCTGAGGGAGGTGAGTTCCGAGGCCCCGGGGGGAGGGCAGCCCGCTCTTGGGGAGGGCCCGGCGGATGCCTCCTTAGTCGGAGCTTGGAACAGACTCAGGGCCCAGCGAAGTGAGCTTCAGTGGCTGAGGGGAGGTGCCCTGCGTGGGCCCTCATCACCCCATTCAGACTACTCTCCCCCATTAAAAAAAAATTGTTGAGAGCAGCTTTAGTGTTTCCTCCTGAGGAGGAAGACGGATGAGTGCAGCAGCCCCGGCCTCTCTCATCTCCTCGCCTGAGCGGGCCCAGGGCAGGAAGAGGGTCTTGCTCTGCTTGCTGAATCCGGGAGGAAGAAGCGGGGCTTGCGGGGCTGAGCTCCAGCTCAGCAGCCTCCTCCCACCCCTAGTTCTTACCCAGATGGGCCTGAGGAGCCTTATCCCTAAGAATGCTGGTAGTTTTGCCTCCACCGGCCGCTCTTTGCTTTTCTTTCTCATTTTTTTCCTGAACTGTGGCCGTACAGAGGTGCCCTCTCCCAATTAATCTCATCTTAGAAATAAATACGGAGTTATATAGTCTATAGTTTTGTAAGCTGTTTTTTTTTTTTTTTTTTTTTTGCTTAACAGTCTACTGTGATGCTTTTCCATGTCATTAAAAATTCTAGATGTCAGAGGGATTCTGGAGGGAAAAAGAGAGAGACATGGAGACACAGGGAGACAGAGAGAGAGGAAGGAAGTGAGGGAGAGAGACAGAGAAGAAGGGAGAAGTCTGAAGTCTGAGAGAAGCTGAGTCACAGCAGGAGGGGCGAGGCGGGGGTCAGAGCTGGAGTGGCTTTGGTCACGGTGGCTCAGCGATATTTTGCTGCCCCTTCCATGCACTGGCACTGAGCATATCGGTAGGTTTCCCGAGGTCCATACTGAAGCGCCGCTCAGTCTCTGACAAGCCCAGAGGTGGCATGACTCCCCAGGGAGAAGCACACATTCGTGGCTGGTTTGCAAGGAAACCAGACAGAAGCAGCGCCCCAGGGCCTCTTTGCCTGTGACATGGCTTCTCGACTCTTTAGCATCCTGGTTGCCCTCCAGGGCAGTGACCTCAGAGAATGTGTGTTTTTATCTTTAAACATTAACAGATTTTTCAAGTTAAATATTTTCCATTTTTGTTTTACAGAAGTGTTCTAAAAGTGACTCTAGCATCATTCCTTCCTGAGATGCTTCAAGGGTCCTCATCCCCAGCTGGGGCAGCCATGCTGCTCCGCTCCCCGGAGCACCCAGTCACCCTCTGTCATAGCCCAGATCAGCCCGTGTTGAGATGACCTGAAAGCTTGTTGCTGGCAGAGCCTGAGTGCTGTTCAGCTCGGTCTCCCTGGAGCCCAGCTGGCAAATGATGTGGCTGGGCGATTCTCAGACTCTCCCCAAATGTGCCATGAGGAGCCCCGGGAGGGAGGAGGTGGTTGGGGGACTGTGGGTGTAACTGCCTGCACCCGCCCTTCTCCTTTCACAAAGGCACGTCTGCTTGTTCTTACTTGAGTATTGGATTTCCAGTGAGATCTCACTTTAAAAAGAGTCTTATTTAAAATAAAATAAAGGGTTTGAGAACCACCAACCCCGTCAGGTTATATATATTTTACATATTCAAGGCAACTGTAAAGGAGATAAACTTTAATATCTGAACACCAACCTGCTTCCTTCCTCCTTCTCTAGTCCCCGTCTTACACCTAACGCTCCCTACCAGCCCTTCCCTCTCGGAAAAGGAGGGAACACCTGTTGTAGAATGAAAATGTTTGTCCTCTATTCAAGGAAATTTGTCAGCAACGAGCAAAAGGAGGATGCTTCTAAGGAACAGGAAATCTTTATGGCCAAATCACTCCAACTTTATTCTCTTAAATCGAAACCAGATCAACAAGTCTTTGTGTGTGAGTGGTCTGGTGACTCCAAGATGCATGCTGGTGTCTTACAGTTAAGTTGGGAAGTTAATACCTGAACATCTTGGATTATAAGTGTCCCAAAGGCAGGGCCAGCTGCAAAATCTCCCTGTACACTGTGCATTGAAAACAGCCCTGTGTGGAGGAAAGAACTAGGACTCTGGGTCCAAATGTCTGGATTTTGGTCTCCAGTGTCCACTTTATAACCCTGTGTTTTCAGACATATTATTAACTTTCGTGTCTTGGGTTCTTTCTCCCAGAGTTCTTTATTCTGATTATCAAATAAGATAATATACGTGAACATCTTTTATAAACTATCAAGTCCTAGAGGCATACCTTGGCGATATTGCAGGTTTGGTTCCAGACCACTGCAATGAATCAAATATCACAGTAAAGTAGTCACACAAATTTTTGGTCTGGCAGCGCATAGAAAAGTTATGTTTACACTATACTGTAGTCAGTTAAGTGTGCAATAGCATTATGTCTAAAAAAATAATGTACTTACGTTAATTTAAAAAAGACTTTAGTGCTAAAAAACACTAACCGTCATCTGAACCTTCAGTGAGTTGTAATATTTTTGCTAGTGGAGGGTCTTGTAAAAAACGCAGTATCTGCAAAGTGCAATAAAGCGAAGCACAATAAAACAAGGTATGCCTGTATTTAAAAATGCTGATTATTATTGATGCTGATGATAAACCTGAAACTGAAGGAGGGACCATCGCATCCTACCAGCAGCAGAGGGAACATTGTACTGGAAAGATGAGGGCCTAGGGATTTCAGAATTTTTTTTTGCCAGGTGGCATTGGCTTTATCCCCACCCTTGAGAAGAAGTAAGTTCTCCTATTTCTAACCCAGGTCTGTGGAATCTCTGGTCTGATGGATCCATATACACTTGGCGTGCTGCTGGAGAAGGACAGTCTAAGCAAGTGTGGGCCAGCTTGGCCTCTTTCCAGTAAGGGCCTGCAGTGGACCACCGCTTAATTTTCCCTGCCCCCTACTAATGGACTCACTGGAGAGTGGCTGATGGCTTAACTGGAGGAGGGCGCTGGGGGCCAGCAGCAGCCAGACACGTTGGGTGAGTCTGCATGTCTCAAGGCCATTTCCTGTTGGAAACTCTCTTGTCCCCATCAGCCCCTGACCCTCCAGCTTGGGGGAGTAGACAAGGGGGATACTGAACAACAGGAAGGTGATTGAGCATCCCACACTTTAGAAGCAGAAGCCAACAGGCCAAGGGAGCCACAGCCCCAAGAAGTGAAGTGGTGGCTACAAAGTGGCCAAACCCAGACTGGAACCCATTCCTTCCGGTTCCAAGGCCAAATCTTCCAGTGGCATTGTTGGCCTCAACCTCTTCACAGGAGGACACGTCCTTGTTCTTCATACCCCCAGCCTTCCTATTCCGCCTTCCCTGACCCGAGTGCTGTGGATGACCCGCCCAGGCTTTAGTTTGATCGTGCCCTTAACGTAAATTACAAGAAAACAATATTCACAGTCTACCAGTGTTGCCTTAAATTATTTTTTTATGTTACTTAAATATGTACACATATATAAAACTAGATATAAACAGCTAAATCATGCAACCCTAAAACTAAAGTAAATGTACAGATTACGTATCATCAAAAGAATACAATAGATAAAGTTCAAAGTCTCTAATGTAATGTAATGGAGGATGTGGTTTATGCTGAAAGTCGATTGTCTCTTGTAAAACGACAGCCATGGTTCAGGTTCTTTTGCATCTGCTTGCCATAGACTATGTACCAGCCAGCTCTCTTGGAAGAACTGCAAAACCTTGGTGTGTTGATATCACATGGCCTTTGGGCAGAACAAGCACATTATTTCCATGTTGCATCTGCCTCTGTTCTTTACTGGTTTGTTTATGCCAATTAAAGTGCTGCTACTTTTGGCCTTACAGAGCAGTCCTCAGTTATCAGGTGTCATCGGATGATTCAGAATATGCTTATACTTTAACTTATCATAGAAATGAAAACAATGAATGTAAAGATTCTCCATACAAAGCTTGTGGATCCCCTGGAATACAGCCACTGGTGGCTGTTTGGGCCCTGGACTTTGAGGAAGGAAAAATCAGCTCTTGGTGACATGGCAGATGGGGTTTTGCTCCACACTGCCCCCTCGTGGTAGCCTCCTTCACCACACATTTCCTCACCTGCAGAGACAGGCGAGGGGACAGAGAGCCGCCGTGAAAGTCAGCATGTTGGCCAGGTTGAGGGTCTTGGGCAACAGAATAGGAATGGCGGCTGGGCTAAGCCAGGTCATGGTCAAGTCTGAGCTTTTTTTCTCACGTGACCCTTCCTCCCTTGCTTCCTACAGCCACTCCTCAGGGTCTGATGGTTATTATTGAAAAGCGGCACAGTGTCCATCCTCGAAGAGGAGTCTCAGCCCCTGGGAGTAGGTGATTGGGACTGCAGAGGGATTCCAAAGGCAGAAGCAGAAAGGGGTGCAAGCCTTGCGGGGGGGCGGGCGGCCTCCTGGCTTCCTCTGGTCTCCTTCTGGACCCCATGTGCCTGCACCTTCCACTTCTCAGGGACACTAGAGAGGGCGCGCCTGCCCCAGGAGTAGGGTTTGGACTAGAAGGCCATCTGGAGAGCTCCGGGCTCTCCAGCCCCGTCTCTGTCCATGTTAAAGCATTGGCACAGCCCTGGTGGTGTTGCCAGCAGTCCCAGAGGGCTTCAGGAGACAGTTCTTGAACCTCTGAGGGCTGGAATCATGTCTTCTTCCCCATCCTGTCCCCTCTCAAGAGGCAGGAATCCTCGTCATGTGTGCAGCCCCAGCTAAAATGCACTTGGGCATCTCACAGACCAGCATCCAAATCCCAGTTCTCCCACTTACTAATGAAGACAAATTTCTTAATACCTGTGAGCCTCAGCTCTCTCATGTAAAATTGTAATGATAGTGCCTTTTGCTCAGACTTGTGCTGAGAACTCAATAGGACAAGGTCTTGAAGATGTACGGCCCAGCGCCCAGGCACACAGGGCCCGTGGTTTAAGGCCCCTGTGTACTCACCGCCCCTACTGGGGCAGGTCACATGCTGCTGGATGGAATACTTTGAAACCTTCCTGGACGTTCAGACGCTGCCACTCCAGGGCCCTCCAGTGCTAAACACTCCCAGCTATGGCCACACCGGTGGCTCCACGGGCCCTGGAGGTACCATTGGACTGGCTCAACATGCTGTCACTCTTCCCCAAATGAGGATAAGCCTGGGTTTTGTATCGTGATTTTCACTTTGCTCCCCAAAGGACTTTCCCACGCCACGGGCTGCCTGTGCGAGCTGCTTATTTGGTCCCTCTTGGGTCTGTGTTGTGCTCTAGCCCGGAATTGTGGTGAAGCCAAAAGCTATTCTGAGATTTTCTTTAGCCTCACAGCTATTTCAGGCTCCAGCATAGATATGGGGAGAGAACCCGGCACTCTCTGCCCATGTCTCAGCCACAGCTGCCAAGACTGGTCCTTTTCTGCTCCTGACACCCTCAGATCCAAAATAGCCCCTGCCTGGAGGTGGTGACTGGAACCAGCTTGGATGGAGTGGGACGTGCATGTGCCACTCAGCCCACAGCCAGGCTAGAGGGAGTTCTGGAAGTGTTAGGTCTGGGGGTTGGAACTGAACTTCAGAGAGGCAGCCAGGGATACACCCCCACCCCTTGAGCTGGAAGGTTTGCAGCAGGGGTTGGGGGGGGGTGCCCCATATGGAGCAGCAGCTTCCAGTCCTAGCCAGGGAGAGGAGGAGCTCGCTTCTGTCTGCTGAGTCCTCAATTTGTATACCTCCTTCTGGGCAGGCATTCATTCATCTATGCCACAAATATTACTGCGTGCCTACTGTATGCCAGGACTGTCTTAGGCTCTGGAGGTGCAGCCGTGGACAAAACGGACAAAAATTCCTGCCTTCATGGAGCTTACATGTAACAAAAATTGTAATAACTGATTTGCATTAGTCTTTATGGTTTGCAAAGCACTTTCCCATACCTTTTCTTTTTTTCTTTTCATAAAAAGTCTAGTTTCCATCTGTCACTGTACACATGTGCCCCTTTACCTCTTTTGTCCTCCCCCTACCCCTCTCTGGTAACCACCCATCTGTTCTCTGTGTCTATATATTTTGTTGCTGTTGTTGCTCTTTGTTTATCTTCCATATATGAGTGAAATAATATGGTGTTTGTCTTCCTTCATCTGACTTGTTTCACTTAGCATAATACCCTCAAGGTCCATCCATGTTGTCTCAAATGGCAAGATTTCATCTTTTTTATGGCTGTGTAGTATTCTACCATATATATATATATATATATATATATATATATATATATATATATATATATATATATATATATCCCACATATATATATATATACACCACATCTTCTTTATCCATTCATCCATTGATGGACACTTAGGTTGTTTCCAAGTCGTGGCTATTGTGAATAATGCTGCAATGGACATAGGGGTGCATGTATCTCTTTGAATTAGTATTTTCATGTTTTTTTGATAAATACCCAGAAGTGGAATTTCTGGATCACATGGTAGTTCTCTTTTTAATGTTTTGAGGACTCTCCCTACTGTTTTCCATAGCGGCTGCACCAATTTACATCCCCACCAGCAGTGTATGAGGGTTTCCTTTTTCTCTACATCTTCTCCAATGCTTTTTATTTCTTGTCTTTTTAATAATAGACATTTTGATGGTCATGATGTGATATTTCATCGTGGTTTTGATTTGCATTTCTCTAATAATTAGTGATGTTGAACATATTTACTTGTGCCTGTTGACCATCTGTATATCTTCTTTGGAAAAATATCTGTTCAGATTCTCTGCCCATTTTTTAATCAAGTTGTTTTGTTGTTGTTGAGTTGTGTGAGTTCTTCATATATTTTGGATATTAACCCCATACTGGATGTATGATTTGCAAATATCTTCTCCCAATTGGAAGGTCATCCATACGTTTTCTTTCTTTTTTTCTTTTCTTTTTTGCTGAGGAAGATTAGCCCTGAGCTAACATCTGTGCCAATCTTTCTCCACTTTATATGTGGGTCATCGCCACAGCATGGCTGTTGAGTGGTGTAGGTTCATGCCTGGGATCCAAACCCATGAACCCAGGCGCCAAAGAAGAGCATGCCAAAGTTAACCACTACACCACAGGGTCAGCCCCTGTCCATACCTTTCCTTAATTGAAAATCCTATTGAATACTCTGTGCTAACACAGTAGGTGTAGTTTTATACTTGCCTGTTCTCATTTAATCCTTCCAGTAATCCTCTGAGTTAGCCATGACTCCATTTTACTGACAAGAAGACAGGGACTGTGGAAGAGTCAATAAATCGTGTGAGGTCCACACTGCCAGTAAGTGGCAGAAAAGGAATATGAACCCAGGAGTGTCTGACTTTAGGGCTCAAGCAAGATCTTAACCATTATGCACAGAGAAGCTGGTGGCATCTACTCACAGATGTAGAGGTTCAATGAGATGCAAAAAATGCCAAAGGCATGTTCTGTTCCATGAAATGATGTGACATCAAAGCTGGAGGGAACTTTGAGTTCACCCAGTGCAGGGCTCCTTCTACCTCAGCCCAAGTGATGGAGAAGTGGACTTTGCTCAAGGGGCAGAGTCAACTGAAATTTTTGAGCTTTTGGGCACTTCCTGCACTGTGGGGCAACCCACCCCAGGGCTGGACACTGTGACCGTCCCATGGTCCTTCCTGTCTGTGAGGAACCCTCTGCCCTGAGCTGCCCACCTGGCAGCCCCATTGGGGGTCCTCTTCCTTCAACACAGCCCCACCCAGTTTGGCTCTGATTTTCTTCTTTGTCCCCCCAATAAACAACATATCCCAGACAGGATGTAGCTGCCTCCTCTGCATTCTTACAGCTTTCAGCCCACACGTCTGATACATTGCTCATCTCACTGTTTGGGAATACACCTGTCTCATGCCTGTCTATGCCACAACATAGCACATTACTGGCACCTCTAGGTGCTCAGCCAATCGTTACTGAGTGAGTGTTGAAGGAATTGATAACTTCTAGCCATTTTTAGTTGCATGGAGAGATTGGGTCAGTTATTATTTGGTTCTAGCTGCCCCAGAAAAGAGAAAAGGTCCTCTTTATCTTTCCTACAGTCTGGCTCATGATATAAATTTGGCCTACGGTATTCAATGAATATCTGTGGCTTCTGAGTATTAATGTGTGAAAATATTTCTGAAGGCTTTGACATTTTAATCCCTGGTCCACCTGAACTGGACACCCTAGTGTGACGTGGCTGGGGTCTGAAGCAAGCTGGACTGTCTTGGTATCTTAACCACATCCTGCCCAACGGCCACAGAAACTGACTATTTTGGGATGTCTAGGAGGACACGGGGGGAGGTGCCTTAGTGCTGTGGCAGTGCCAAATCAATACACCTGTCCGTGGCTCTGTGCCTTGGCCCTTACTCTGTGAAGCTGCTGCCATCCCAGGAGACCAACCTGTGACAATCAATAGGCTGCCTGTCATTTGGATGGCCCCTGAGGTCAGCTCTCCAGGAAGGGTCCCACTGGGCCACAAGAACATTACTGTTCAAACAGCTCTCACTAAACCTCCCTTAGCGTGGATCCTCCTGCCAAAGGGCGAGCAGCCAGGCAAAGCACACACGTGGATTCCTCAAGGCCCAAGGTTTGGTTGGGTAATCTTTCTTTAAATCTCTATTCCTTCCTAACCTAATAAAAGCCTATTTTTGTCTACTATTCCTACTTTAGTTCAATCTTCATCTAACTGGTGGCCTGAGGGCTAAATAAGGCCAACAGACACTTTTTTTTTGGTCCAGAAGAGGATTAAAAAAATGGAATGCTTTCAGGCAGGGTAAGCATTTTCCAGTTGTCAAGGTCCCACCAGCCCCTGTCATGTTGTACAGAGTGTGTTAGAAGCAGTGAAGTGGTTGGGAGCGTGGCCTGAGGCCACACCACCTGTGTCTTAGTTCTAGATTCACCCCAACTAGCTGTGTAACTGAACCTCGCCATACTCCAGCTTCTTCATCTGTAAAATGGGCATAATAATAATAATAACAAATGGTACCCATCTCATAGATTCGTTGTGAGGATTAAATGAGTTAATACATCCAAGTTAGTACAGTGCCTGGCTTGTGTATACAGTGAATATTTATTGGGCAGCTACTATGGCCAGGCTGTATTAGGGACTGGGGACTCATCAAGGAACCAAATAGACTAATCTCTACCCTTATGGCACCTATAGTGAGGGTAGAGGGGGCAGACAATAAAAGAGTAGATTATATAGTAAATGTATTGATAAATGCTATGGAGAAAGATGAAGCAGGGAAGAAGGTGGAAAACACTGGGGATGCAATTTAAAAAGCATAATCAGGGAGGCCTCACTAAGAAGAGCACCCCACAGGAAAGACTCTAGGGAGGGGAAGAGTGAGCCGTGTGGAACTCTGCGGGAAGAGTATATAAGCAGATGGAACAGCGAGCACAAAGGCTTGAAGGCAGCCCATCATGTTTGATAAAATCTTAGCTATTTTTGTTACTACCTGGCTGGTCCCCTGAGGCATTTGCGTTTGTGACATTGCTATCAACTTATGTTGATAGTGGCTGTGGAAATTGGTCCTGTGACGGGTCTTGATAGGGAAAAGGAACAAGGAGGGTGGAGAGAGAGCCTGGACGGTGCAGAGGAAACAGTCAGAAAGTTGTGTCCAGCTCCTCTTCTTGAGGGCAGGCTCCCTGAAGCCAGGGACCATGTCACCCAGGCCTGGGCCTGATCAATGCCATCTATTACTGTTAATGAATGCAATGTGCGTGCATCAAGGCAGTCTGGTCCTGGACCGCAGGGGCTGGAAGAGAGTAAAGAATACTGATGGAGAGGGGTAAGGTTGGAATGAACCAAAGACAGGAGGAAGCTTTGCTTTAGGGCCCTGAGCTTCTAGTTGTGCTGATGATTCTGGGCCGACGGCTGGTAGCTTTAACGGGAGTTTCATTTCCAACTCGTTAGAAACAGTCGGTTGAATTAACTGCAAGGCCAGCTCCTAATTTGATGCACGTCTAAGCAGATTGAAGACATTTTTGCCAAAGTTGCTATTTTAGCAGGCAACAATTTGTGTGCCCACCAGGAAACCAGGTTTGGTATAAAAATAGAGACTTCCCCTGGCATCTTGTGTTCAGGAACCAGCAGTAGCTGGCTTTCTATCCATGTTGTTACTTGTGTAGAAAACAAGGCCAAAAAGGGGGGTGGAATGGGGAGAGAACAGCGGCTGCCAAGGATGTGTGCTATTTGCAGACACCAGGAGAAGAAGGAGCAAGACTCTGGTTGGGCTTTCGTGTACAATGAGGATAACAGTACCTGCCTCACGTGTTATTGTCAGGATTCCATGAGATGTCCTACCCACCGCAGGCATTGGTACTCTCAGTTCCCTTCCTTCTCCCCTCCGGTCACCAGAAGACAGCTCCCTGGAGACTGATTTTCTCCCTCCAATAGATCAGGATAAAGAAGAGGGGTTCTTCTCTGTGAGAGGTAAGCCCTGGGGGCAGGGGAATAGAGAGGAAGAAATTCAGCAGTGGATCTGTGTGGTCCTCATACAGGCAGGGCCAGTCAGCTAACCCCCCTGTAGGGATGAGACCCAGTACCGGGAGCTGCAGCTGGCCACAGCCGTCCCCAGCCCATTCCCCGCTCGTCCCCTTGGTGCTCCTTGCCCACCACCGGTCAGCCCCCTGAGTGCGGGTACACAGTGAAACAAGACACAGCACAGCCTCGAAAGGTCAAGCGTCCAGCTGCCAGGTATGGAAATCACAAGCCCCAGCTGGCGGGTGGACTGGTGTGAGGGCTGCTCGTGCTGTCTGACCTCTTACTTCTGCTCTTGTTTTCAAAAAAGAACCCAGTACATACAAGGTTCGCAATCCTGTGTATTTTGATTGCAAATTATCAGAACCTCACCTCAGTTAGAAAAAGAGGAATTCATTCCTCCCAGAATCCAGTGAAGTGTAGAACACCAAACCACGAGGAGAGCATGGATGTGGCTGGAAGAAGAGGCTCGAACACTGCCTGACTCTGTTGTTCTTTTCCTGTTGATCTCTGCTTGTCTGAGCGCAGCTGCAGTCTGGCTTTCTGGAAGCGTGACTGGCAATAGATTTCCCTATGGGTGGGAGTCTGACCTTGACTTTCTTGATCCCCAGTTAAAAATTCCTGGGGAAGAAGTTCATTGGCCAGCTGGAGGCAGGGCCCACCCCTGGTGAGTTAACTTTGGCCAGTGGGGTGGGGTCATGCGAGAATCAGGACACTCTCCCATTGCTTAGGGGCTGCGAGCATGCTGGGTAGACAATTCCATGGCTGTCTGCGACTTACATCTAATGTGTAATCTGGAGACTTTAGGTGTTTTTCAAGTTAGTGGCCACTCTGGGGGCTGATGCTACTGTCACCTTTCCAGCAGGGTACCATCCCCCTGGGAAAGAGCCTGGGCTGGGGCTTCCTGAGGAGAAGGGAGGCGTGGTGCTCTCCCAACACACAGCAGCCTCCTCCTTGGGCACCGCAGGTCAGCTTCCTCCTCTCCTGCACCCTTTCCCACTAGTCCCCCAACTATGTCGGGAGAGGTGTCTGTGCAGGTTATTCTTTTTTTTTCTTCTTTTTAAATTTTCTTTACTTTTATTATTCTTATCATTATATCACATATATATATCTGTTATTAGTCTATCTTGTTCTGTTTATCTACCTATTTCTCTGAAATTGTTACATTGTTTTAACTACCACTTTTTTTTAGTAAGGTTTAAAATTGAAAGAACAAAGCATACCCTCCACTTGATCTTATTCCTCAAATTGATTTGCTAATTCTTGGTCTTTCACTCTTTCACATGAATTTTTGGAACAGCCTTTCAAGTTCCACACACACAAAAAGTTAATGGAATGTTGATTATAATTGCATTAATTTTATAGATGAGTTTGAATATAACTACTCTTTAATAAGTCTTACCACCCATGAACATTGTATAACTTTGCATTTATTTAAGAAAATTTAAACTTTGTTTCAATAGGATCTTATAGTTCTCTCCATAATGTCTTGCAAAGTTTTGATAAACTTCTTTTTATGCATCTTTGTTGCTATTTAAAGCTGTATTTTAAAGTTTTCTTTGTTCCCACTCTGCAGGTTACTCTTGCAGACTGAGCAGGACAGCGGGGGTGGTGTTTCTGGTTCAGATACTTTGGCTGGCAGTGCCTTTCCCATCTTTCCTCTCCTCCTCTACCGCTGGGCCCTCCCTAGTGTAAAAACAATTCTCCCAGTCGTAGACACAGATCCTGCTTCTGAGGGTGCAGGGGAGGTTTACTGGAATTGTTCTGGGTCTCTCACATGAGCCACAGAGGCTGTGGGAAGGGCAGAAGCAGGGCACATCACAGGCTCCACAGCGGGAGTTCATGCACTTCGACTCCATGGCACCATCTACACCCCAACTCAGGGCTGACATCTCCAAACCCCATGACCCTCAGGGCCACAGCTCACGTTCCCAGGAGGACAGATTGGCCCTAGTTAGGGTCAGTTATGTGCCCTGGATCAACCAGCTAAGGAAGAACCTGGCATATTAGACACTTGGAGTGGACTGTTTTTAACATCCCCCCAACAAAGTTACTTTCAGTAATATTCATGAAATAAAGCTAATAATAATAATAATGCCAGAAAAGAAGCACAGTGGAAAAAAGTGTACGATTAAACTTTGTATATATAGTCATATCAATAAAATGTAAATTAAAAAGTCAGATATAAAATAACTAGTGCAGTATAAGGAAAGAAGAAAGTAATGAAATAATACTTTTTATTACATTAATGTATTTTTTGGAGAGAAGGAAAATAAATTTATACTTGCTTATTGGTCTATCACTAGTAATGAATGAACATTTCACTTTTAGTTTTCAAGTTATTACTTTTGCAAACATAAATGATTTTATCAAAATTAATCTTTTCATACTCCTGTTTAATAGGCAGTATAATAAGATATATACATGTATCTTTGCTCACAATTGACCAAAAAGCACTTTTTATGAACTTTGATTAAAATAAATTTCCTTCATATGAAGTAACATACATAATTAGGAAAAGTTTTAAACATAGGGACAAATTTAGTGGAGATTCACAAAAATCCCATTTCACAATAAATTCTAGGAATTGCGACACCAGTCACGTCATTGTGTCTTAGGTAGTGATTCTAGTAGCTTTGAAATGTTGACATAGTTGAAAATTTCTAGTAAAATAAAAACTTCATCAAACATGTTAATTATTTGTGGTTAAAACTCCCAAAGTTTTTGTTCTACAAAAATCAGAGTTAAGTCTTAATAATAGCAAACATCAACATTATTTTGACCCATTGCTTTCTATCAAGTGTCCATTGTTAGTGATAATGCTCAAAGGATTCAAACGCTGCCCTTTTGATTTCTTCTGGCAGTGTAAGACCAGCATCTTTTATCATTTCTCCTGGCATTCACAAAATGGCAGAATTAAAGTAATTCAAGTTCTGTCTCTTCATTTTTGTAATCACTAGGCTATTATTGCTTATTTTGAATCTTAAATTAGATGCAGGAGTCTGTCATACTGCAGAGTTTGGGCACACAAGGTGAGCTTGAATGATTCCTAACTGTTAGGAATTTACTTGAAGCAAACTGGTGTGGCAGAGTCTGTGAGCACTGGGGCATGACCGGATAACTGTGAGCTCTCCGAATTAACTTCCGCGTAGAATGCAAGTTATAAAGGATAAGTAATAAAAAATGTGCTAATTTGAAGGTTACGTACATATTACTAGAACTCAGCAGTAGCAATTATTTAGAACTTAGACCAACAAAAGACTTTTCCAGGAAGAAGTACTTTACCACTGACTTTGTTTAGAATTGCCAGTACATGGCGATAATCAAAAGCAGAACGACTTCAAGTTGGTTTTATTATTGTTTTAAAATTCTCTACAGACTTCCTTATTGCCTGCACCCAGGGCGGATTTCTCCCCCTGCCCAGCCTTTGGTACACCACTGCGTCTAACTATTGTTGTGATGCTGATAGGAGCTGTCGGGAAGGACTCGTGTAATGTAGGCAGAGACTTCGCGAGCCCAGTCTGAGTTTTAGCTCCCTACTCAGAGAAGGGGGCACTGCTGTGACTCAGGCAGCTGCTCCTCATGGTGTCTGTTACATTCTCCTTCTTAGTTGCTTAGTATAAAACACACACACACACACACACACACACACACACACAGCATACCTGATCCCATATGTCCAAGACGCTCCTGCTCAACATCATCTAACATGCCCACATACAACCACAAATGCAATGGGCTATAATTCAAGTTATATCAGCTACTGCACGACATCGCTGATGTCATGGAGCCATTGTTCTCTCAGTCTGGATAGCAGAGTGGGCTCCATCCCTTCTCTAGCTGCATTGAGATCTCATCTGATATCCATCAGACTATGGATTGCTCAGCAAACGAAGCCACTAATAACATGCCTTATCCTCAAAGTCTATGCCAACACAATTTCTCTTTTTTTTTTTAAAGATTTTATTTTTTTCCTTTTTCTCCCCAAAGCCCCCAGTACATAGTTGTATATTCTTCGTTGTGGGTCCTTCTAGCTGTGGCATGCGGGACACCACCTCAGCGTGTCCCGATGAGCAGTGCCATGTCCATGCCCAGGATTCAAACCAACGAAACACTGGGCCGCCTGCCACGGAGCGCGCGAACTTAACCACTCGGCCACAGGGCCAGCCCCTAATTTCTCTTATCTTAATGATATTCCTTAGCCAGTCCCTGTGTATAACTTCTTTCTTCTCTATATTGATTCTACATAACCCCCTCTAGGCCATGTTGAGTTCAAATGCTTGCCATAGAGTGGGCATTACCAAGCAATGGAGCCCAGTAGGGTAGATAGTTTCCTCCAATTGGTGGGGTTGGGGGTGCAGTGAGGAATGTTTCAGAGGGGCTTGAAGGCTTAGGTTCCCCACTTCTTCTGGCCCCTCCCATATATCACAATTTCCATGGCCAGGACTTCACTTTTTCCTGATCATGCTGCATCCACATATGAAACGCAGTGAGTTTGTAAATGCAAGTGACAATATAATCCAACAGCCTGAAATATCAATTTCTGAACTTTGTTTTTAGTGATCTCAGGCCAGTAGCTAGGGGGTCATATTAAGACCTTGACTTTGAATTTATGCCTATAGAGAAGACTTCTGGGACTGAGTTTGCTGTTCTCTTACCTTAGGTTATCATAATGCACTCAGAAGCTACCAACTGACCCGGTGGTTTCAGCCTTTCTCATCTTTTTAAAACTGCTTTATGGTGGTAGCTATTGGGTCCTCCAAAACCTTACCGCCAGTGTGGTCCCAGGGGATCACGAGAAATCCATTGATTGATGCTTGCCACTTTTTACCAAGTTTGCTAATTTCCTATCTCTAAATAGAGGGTAGAGTCTTATTGCTTTCACTCCCACCTCAATAC
This sequence comes from Equus asinus, assembly GCF_041296235.1. NCBI lineage: Eukaryota > Metazoa > Chordata > Mammalia > Perissodactyla > Equidae > Equus > Equus asinus. The sequence goes on from NC_091805.1 coordinate 49,169,478, forward strand.
AATGACTCATTACATTTTCCTTGAAGATCTGGAATTTGCAACATTGCTCTCTAGAACGAATTTATTAATTATCTAATCTTTTTATTTGAAAACGTTAAATCCTGACTCTAGTTGATTTCAGCAAAAAATAAAGTGAGGAAGACATTTATTGAAAGAATACTGGGGCATCTATAGAGGGTAAATGGGAATAAATAACTCAGCTGTGGGAAGGGGAGAAACCAGGAGACATTGAAGTCCTCAGCAGCAGGAGTTATGGGCCATTCTGTCTAGAACCCTGTTATTAATGTGCACCAGCAAACGGAGGCTTAGTGTTTCTCAGGGGAGAATTTGAAATGGGTCTAGCCCAGAACTGGTGTCTGACTATGGCCAGGGGCGCAGTTGTATATACAAGGCCTGCTGGGGGGGTGAAGGCTGAGGGAAACACCCTGTGTATGTGGGGCTTGTACTTAGAGAAGGGCAGTTCTTATGAGATAGGTGGCCTCCCCAATAAGTGTCCCCTTCAGTTCTAGGGATGGAAGTTGTATCTTCTGCTTCCTTCATTACCCCTTGTCCCACTCTCTGTGTACACTAGGTCCATAAACAATGTTGACTGACTGATGAAAACATGTCATTATTTAAAAACAAGAGATTACAGAAGAGGATCAAGACCAACTTGACCTCTGGATAGGAAGATAATGGTGATTTGGTAAGAGAGAAAAGAAACTAAGACGATTCTAAGATCCAGAAGGAGAATTCAGAAGAAAAGCGTTTGCTTGTGTGACTGTGATGCTTTTCCCGACATCCTTAGCTCCCAAGGAGCCTTCTCTTCTCTGAACCTCAGCTCCTATCGTCTATTTTGCTCATTTGACTCTGAGCACGGTGACTCTGCCTTACTCTGTACCTTTCTACAAGTAAGTTCCATCTACCAAACCATATTTCAGTATTCCCAAGGGCAGAACGTGTCTTAGATTTTTTGCATCTCCAGTACCAAGCCTGTTACCCCCTCACACGCTAAATATGTAATGACTATATTTTGATGATGACAATTATGATAAACACACAGAAGGGTTTGTCACAGGCATGAACAAAAGAAAGACTTTAGCCAGTTTTCCCATCTAATTATGTCTTTTTTGTGTGTGTAAGGAAGATTGACCTTGAGCTAACATCTGTTGCCAATCTTCCTCTTTTTGCTTGAGGAAGTCTTCCTTTATTTTATATGGGGTGCCTCTACAATGTGGCTTGACAAGCGAGGCCAGGTCCACACCCGGGATCCGAACCTGCACACCCTGGGCCACGGAAGCAAGTGTGGGAACTCAACCACTATGCCATCGGGCCGGCCCTCTAATTATGTCTTTTGATCTCTAAAAAACCAATAAATTAAGAGCATGGCAATAGCAATGAATAAACTGATACTCTATTTAGACCAAGATTGAAATAATTATATAAGTAGACTTTGGTTAATTTCTCACTTACTATTAATAGTTGTAATAAACGCTTAATCAGTTGCTGGTTTTCTTTCAAGCTCAAGCAAATTACACATTTCTACTTCTAAATAAGACAACGTCTATAAAAAAATCTAGCAAGCCGCTTTGTACATAGTAGGCACTCAATAAATAGTAACTAAAAAAGAGTGGTTGTAGAAAATAACTCACCTTGAATCATTTTTAGGTCAAACCTTCCATCTAAGGCCCTTTGGAGTTTTTTGACATCCTGATTGTCAAAACCCTTACAAGGAACTTGTGCTTATCCTAGTGGTTCTGACAGGGTGGAGGTAGGGGGACCCAGTAATCAGAATCTCCCTGGAGAGGCATTTTTTCTGATCCCCCTCCCTACCTCTTCCCGTCACCTTTTGGAGACTCAACCAGAATTATGTTCTCTCTCAGGGGCTCCCTGTGGAAAAGTGGGGTATGGAGATCACTTAGCATTGTCTTTTCTTCCTTTCTTTTTCTAAACAAGAAACACTTAAAACTACGTGTTTGTGATTTACCTGAGAAAGGGCTTTCTTTTTTTGCCTCTTCCTGTTGTCAGGTAAAAGAAAGTGGAGGAGGAAAATCACATTGCAGGCCAACACAGTCAAAGTAGTCTCACAGTCGTGTCACTAACCCAGGTCTGAGTTTCTCTTTCCCCAGACTTTTTCTTTGAAACTGGCTGTTCTTAGAACAGCACTGGCAGATTTATAGTGGTTGGCAGCCTGCCTTTGTACAAAGGCAGCCCATTTCCAAGAGGAGGAATAAGGAGGCTCAGGCTTGAGAGAGATTGTCTGCGCTCGAATCTCACTACGACGACTAAGCTGTGTTCCCTCTCTGGGCCTCAGTTCCCTGCCTACAGATGGAGATAATAATAGTTCCTGTCTTATAGGGTTATTAAGAATTAAAAGAGCACCTGGCACATTATAAGTAGTCAGTAAATATTAGCTCTTAATATTTTTCTTGGGCATCGAATTATTGGATGCTCAGTATGTGCTCGCCACTGTGTGTGTATATGTGTGTATACACATAGTATATATACAGACACCCACACACTACGTAATATTATTTGTATATTGTGCATTGTCCCAGTCTTCATCAAGGTAGTGAAACCGGCAAACAGCCATTGATGATTAAGTATCTAGGTACTAAAGATTTTTCTTTTTTGCCATTACTGATTATAGCTTTTACTGTTTAAACCCCCATTGTTAACTGCGCTGTTTAGGCAACATGCTATCTGACTCTCACGATGCTCCTATAGCTAACATCTTCCTGGAGCCAGGGTCACCATGATAATGGGTGTGTGACCTGTTTTTCAGGAATTAGAACCCCTTGTCCACTTCAGGCCAGTTGAGACCACCAACTCATCAACCGGGCCCGTGGAGATGTCCGATAGGTGACCTTTTGACGTCAGGAGGCTAAAAACTCCACCCTTAGATCATGTTAATGCCGCCATTTTGTGAACATGGTTCCTATGAAGAGGCATGAAGTCTGACTACGCATGCACAGATCATCAATTACCTCACTTCTCCTAACGTTCAATCACATCTCTCCACATTTCAGACCACCTGGCCCCCCATCCTATAAATATCCCCAAGTCCCTATTTTCGGGGAAGCGAAATTGTGGCTCATGCTCTCGCTTCCTCAGGTGGCTGCCTTGTGATCAAACCCTCTCTCTGTTGCAATCTCGTCATCTCGGTGTTTGGCTTTCAGGAAAGTGGGGAAATAGAACCTGGTTTGGTAACAGTAGATACTTAGTCTGTTTGAGTCACTGATGGATCTTTGTACCTGGAATAATACTGGGCATACCAGGCACCCCAAAACATTATTTGAGTAAATAAGTGTTTAGAGAAATCCTTAAACATATACATACATGTGCACACACACACATATATCTATATACACACATGTACAATTAATTCATAATCTAATTTCAGGAAATATTTTAGTATCCAAATTCTGAAGTTTCAAGAGAAGAGGTTAACACAGCAACTGTGAAGGAATCAAAGAGGAGGGAGTGGGCGGTTGTCTTGAGTAAGGAGATAATGCAGAGGAAGAGAGAGGGGAGGTCACCAGGGGAACCCTGGGAAGCTGGACTGTTAGTGCCTTGGTGCTGACTGCTGCCATGTGACATCTGCCCCAAGGGAGGAGGCCCTGGGTTCTCACAGGGTTTTCTCCAGGGTGGGTTTGCAGACCTCCAGGGCTTCCTCTGGAGCATGTGTTTACTGAAGCAGTAGTTGCTTCCCTCTGGCCATCCAAAAGTTGCTTTTCTATTTAGGTCAGTTTGCTCAGTTTCCCAGAGCCCTGGAGATTGCTGTAAATGACAGTTCCTGGACATCTGAAGTCCTTTGCTGAGTCATTGCTTAAGAACTTCCCTGCAAAGGAGTCTGGGTCTCCACTGATTAGGGCAACAGGCTGCAGCATTACAGTTCTAGCAACAGGCTCAAACTTACAGCAGTAGATTTTGAAGCTGTTCAGTGCTTAGCATGGGGAGAGAATCCCAGGTCTTCCTGACGGGGAACCACGCACTCCCAAGCTGGTGCAGACATTGCTCCACGTGCTTTTCTCTCGGGAGTCGCAGGCAGCCAAGACCTCCAGCTGAAGGGCTCCACAGTCCTGCTCGGCTTCTCCTGGGACTTCCAGGAGAGCAGATCCTGCACTCTCCTGCCCATCCACTTCTCCACTGATGTCCCTGGAGACAGCCCAAGCATGAGTGCTCAAACTCAAGAATGCAATCACACACTAAGCCATAGATCCTTAATAATATTCATCCTCCTCCTTTGGGGATTTTTGAGACTTAGGGATACTCAGCATAATTCCATTAGCTTGGCAAAGTGATGATGTAGACAGAGAGCTCTTTATCCACTTAAACAGTAAACTACCTTAGCATCGAGCTTCCATACAATGACAATTAATAAGCAAACTACAAATGGTTTTATCTGGTTAGAAATGGTGGGCTTTCAACATGAGCTCATTCATTTAAACATTTATTTATCAAAAATATGGTGAGAGCTTGCTATTTGGAAGGCTGCTAGGCAAGTGGGGAAGACGGAGACAAATCAGGAGGGAATGAATATTGATTTTGCTGCACATAATGTTGAGCGCTTTCCCAATCTTTGCTTTTAATCTTTGCAACAATGTTGTGAGATAGGTGTGGCAAAGACTGGTCCTTGTCCCCCGTATCCATTCTTAGCAGGCTTATTTTAATAACAGAACAGTGTTTACCCTGAATTTTAGCAGTGTACATGACTTCCCAGCTATTTCTGAATAGGATGATGGAAGAATCAGATACTCAGGGTTGTTAAATATTTCCAAGCCTTCCTTGCAGCTAGGTGTTGTCATGCGGCTAAGTTCAAGTCAACAGGATTTGGACAAAAGTGATGTGTGCAATTCTGAGGTGAAGTCCTTACTAAGGGAGCTGTTTCTTCTCTGCTCCACCTCCTTGGGAACTGGAAATAGATGTGCTTGTGGAGATGGTGAGTCAGCTTTTCGTTCATCTGGGCAATGTTAGAGCAGTGGGGCAAAAAGAACCTGGGTCCCCAGCTGACTCGGAGGACAGTCTCCTGCCTCGTCCTCAACCACTGCAGACTCATGGTCATTATGTGGAAGGACGATAAACTTCTCTCTTATTTGAGTATTTCTGTTTGGGAGTCTCTGCTGCATAAGCTCAGGTTTTACAGTTCTGATATAGTGGATAAGAAATCTATCCTAATGATGAAAAAATGAAAAAGTTAAGCAAATTTTCTAAAATCACTGAAGTACTTTCTGGCAGAATCCAGATTCAGACTCAGATCTGACGTGTTCCGCTACCTCATGCCGTCTTCCCTAAAATAAGCCAAGAGATGAACTTGTGAAATCCCTGAGTTTCTCGAGAAAAGGAGCTGTACTGCAGAGATTATCAGCGGTTCATCTCACAAAAAGCTTGTCAGAAAAGGGGAGGCTCTAACATTCACTGAATACCTGCTCTACGCCTGTCATCCTGAGGGGCATTTTACATGTGATATTGCATTGGAGACACAGAAGTTGCTCACAAAATATGCACCATCTAAGACGACATATACTGAAATGACAGTAAGTTCCACATGAGAGAGAGCAAGAGTGTTAAGTGAGCGCGGAGGAAGGAGAGGGTGTTTCTGACTGTGTGGGATCAGGAACAGCTTCAAGAAGGAGGTGGCACTGGGCTTGGGTCTTACAGAATAGATAGTATTTGGGGGAAAGGGCGTTGAAGCAGAGAGAGCAGCATGAGTAAAGGACAGGAAGCAGGAGAGCGCCAGACGCAGTCCTCAGCATGGCCAGATGGAAGCTCACGTGGTGTGGCCATGACAGGCAGGCTGGGCAGATTAGGAAGGTCCTAGAGTTCAGACTTCATGTGTAGAGTCAAGGGATGCCTTTAGAGGTCTGAATAAGATGGAAAAATCAGAGATTCAGAGTTGGCAAACATTTACTAAGCCACGATTGGGCCCCAGGCACATTACTGAATTTACCAATAATGTGGATGAAGCTGGTGGAGGACAGAAGAGGAAAGCGGGAGGCCAGCTGGAAGGCTAACTAGGGAAACAGCAGGAAAGAAGGGGCAGGGTGGATGTAAGAGGTGGTGTGAAGGCAGGACTGGCAGCACTTGGCAGCCCACTGGGTATAGGAGGTAAGGGAGAGAGAGGAACCCAACGTAACTTGGAGGTTTGTTTTCGTCTGGAAGCTTGAAGGGAAGAAAATTAGTTCAAGATATTTTGATCAGCTTTTTTCTTAATTAACACAGAGAATGTGAAGTTCTACAGTGAACTAAAAAGATCTCCCTTTTCTGAAGAATCGTTTACGATGAGATAAGTAAAAGAGGCAAGGCGGCGGCACGTTGTGTTTCTCTGAAGATGAAAGCGATGGTGGAGAATTAGGATTAATGAGCCTCCAATGCTACACTTTTGAAGACCAGAATTCATGCTTTGCTGGGGAGTTGTCATGGCTGAGAAGACCATGAGCAATATTCCCAAAGCCCTGGTGTGTGACTCGGGTTGACTTTTTTTTTTGAACTGTCAGATAATTTTTTAATCTGTAAACTTATCCAAAGTTTGAAAACACCTTAAGGAATCTTAAGAATCTCAGTAATCAGTGAACGGGCTATCTATATATCAACCATAGCAACTGCAGGCCTCACACACACGCACTCAGAACGCTTCTGCGAGTGGGGGTATATGAGAAGTTAACAATTCTCCTATGTCTCGCTTCTTCTTTCTCTGTCTTTCCCCCTGCTATCTTTAATCCGCTTGCATCACGTGAGACATACAAGTAGTTGGGAAGTGTTAAACTCTGACAGTAAAGTAAAATCACATTTAAAGGCAAATGTTTAACCAATCATGTTCAAACACAAGTTAGTGAATGAAGAGTTTTAGGCTCAAAGAGCCAAATATTCTTCATTCCTGAGAAATCTGATCAGTTTCTCATTCTGGTGAGTATTTTTACATTGCACTTTGCTGCCACAAACCAAGCGGGTGTACCTTTTGAGAGTTGATTTATTGCTAAAAGATTTGAAATGGGACACTGAAAGAAAACATTTTGACTGCACGTATTTTTCAAAAATATGTCCATGAGAAAGAAGCCAGGTGTCAGTTTCCAAAGAGGGGAATGTTCTCTTGGAGGTGCTGTACAGCTGAGTCCACACACGTCATTTCTTGTTCTTTAACAGATTGTGTGGTGTCATCACTGTGTTGTCTTGTTGAGGTTCAGGAAGCTCACTCAGTGGTATTGCAACATCCTCATAAGGCAATTTGTCTTCTAACCAAGCCTTGTCAATCAAATCCAAGATCCTTCCATCTCTCTGTGCCTCACAGTCCATTCTCCTGCAGCTTTGATCAGATGGCACCAGGCCCACCACAGCACTCATTTCCACTGAGCCTACTCTGTTGATTTATGTCCCCTCTCATGCTTCCTCCACTGTCCTACATCTTGACTCCTGCATCTAAGCTACCATCAGATTGGAGCTGGGGCCTCATCTTTGCTTAGTGAGGACTTGCAGCTGTTGGCTCCTGTGTCGGGTAGCGTGGGGTGAGCAGTAGTGGCGGGAAGCAATTGGCTTCTTTTCCTGGACCTCATTATTCATCCAACCATCATTATTTTACATCAACTATTTAACAGGCACTGGTCTTGGGGGCACAAAGATGAATTTAAAAGGGACTCACCTGCAAAGATCTCACAGTCTATGGGGAGAGAGATAGACAGAAATGGGTGATTACAACCCAATATGAAGGAGTAGCAATGGAGACAGGCCCAGGGAATGATGGGGGCAGTCACAAAGGGCAGCTGTCCCACAATGGCAAACAGAAAGAGCCATCCATGTCTTCCTCCAGCTCACACCCAATGGCATTTTCAAGTCTTCATTCTCCCCGCAGTATTCAAGACTATTGATGAACCCCTTTGTATTTTCAATTTATTTTTAATTTCAATTAAAAAACTCAACTTATGAAATATTTCAAGCATGCATCAAAATACTGAAAGTAAGATAATAGAAGCTCAAGTGGTGGTTTAGTGTGATGGTTAAGAGCACAGACTCTAGAACTGAACTGCCTGAGTTCAATGTCAACACTCCCTCCTACCCACGTGTGACATCGGCAGGTTATCTTCCCACTCTGCACCCCGGCTTCCTCCTCCATGAAGTAGGGACAGTCATACCCACCTTGTGAGGTTGCTGTGAGATTAAGGGAATTAGCACTCATAATGTCCTAGAACAGCCCCCGGCATGCTGTGGACATATATAAGCGTTAGCTTTTATGGTTTCTAGCAGACGCATCAGCATTTATTTGTAGTCAAGCTGCCTGCATGTGAATTCCGTCCAGCTCGACTGCCTGGTAACAGTATAATCTTGAGCAAGTTATTTAACCTTTTTGTGCTTCAGTTCCCTTATCTGTAAAAATGTAGATTGTGTTGGAACAACCCCAGACTGGTTTAAAGGATTAAGTCAGTCAATACCTGTAAAGCTCCCACAACAGTTCTGACATATAGTAAGCTCCTGGCAAATATTGGCTATTATTACAAAATAGAAACTGTGTACCCTCACTCAGTCTTAACAGCTACTAACGTTTGTCATATTTGCCTCAGATCTTTTTTTTTTTCAATTAAATAAAATGTTACAACTAAGTAGGAGCTGCCATCTTTCCTCCCCATCCCCTACTGTCCATCTCCAGGGCTATGCACTCTTTTGACCACGATGTGTCTCCTGCCTGTCCATATGGCACTTCTTTTATATTATAAATAAATAAACAAACAAGTCTGTATTATATGTCAACAGACAACGTATAGATCTGTTTTTATGTGTTAAGCTCTCTATAAGTGGTATCAAACTGCATATATTCATCCGCAACTTGGCTTCTCCCCTCCTCCCCAACTCCCTGTGCTTCCTCCACCCAAGTTTGTTTCTGCGATTTATCTATATTCTAGTTTATTCATTCAACACTCCTGTAGTGTACACCATTAGATGCAAAATCCAGAGTTCACTAATCTATTCTCATAGGATGGACAGTTAGGTTTTTTCCTAGTTTCTGCTACAGCAAATGATGTTGCATCAACCCTCTTTGTGCTGCACAAATGTGTCTTTGAGAAGATGCATTGTCTTAGGGAATCCTCACAGTAATTCTGCAAAGTAGGTGGCAGAGTAGAATGATTAAAAGCAGGGACTCTGGTGCCAAATACCTGAACTCAAATGCCAGCTCCTCCACACACCAACAGCAGGGCTTTGAGAAAAATCACTTAACATCTTGGTGCTTCAAGTTCCTCCTGTATAAAATAGAAGTGAAAATTGTACTTCTTTGTTGGGCTATGTGGAAGATTGAGTGAGTTATGTAAAACTCTTAGAACAGTGCCCGGCACATAATGAATGCTATGTAGGCATTATAATTAGGCAGTTTTAACTTTTTCACAGAAGGAGGAACAGAGGTTTGGAGAAGCTAAGGAACATTTGCAAATTCACCCAGTTAAGTTGCATGCAACCCTGCAGAGGTGTGGACCGGAAGTTAGGCATACCTGACATAGCAAGCCCCCAACCCATGCCCTTTCCAATATGCAACATCTTCCTGATGTGGAACTTAGTGTTCATGCAATAACTGTCTCTCAGTATGATTGACTCAGCCTAGGAGACCCGGAGCCAAGAGCCAAATCATTGTACACCCTCACTCTTTCTGAACCTCCATCGTGTATCTTCAGTGTCATCAGAAACTTGTCACAAGACTAATGAATGGTCCTTCTAACTGGTTTCCCTGCTACTCATGGCAGCCATCTGTTAAAATGTAAATCAGGACATAGGGGCAAAGGCAATACAGTGGAGCAAAGATAGTCTCTTCAGCAAATGGTGCTGGAACAACAGGACATCCACAGACAAAGAACTGAATCTAGACACAGACCTTACACCCTTCACAAAAATTAACTCAAAATGAATCATAGACCTAAAGGTAAAGTGCAAAACTATAAAACTCCTAGAAGATAATATAGGAGAAAACCCAGATGACCTTGGATATGGTCTTGCCTTTTTAGATACAACACCAAAGATATAATCCATGAAAGAAATAATTGATAAACTAGACTTCATTCAAATTAAAAAATTCTTCTCTGCGAAAGACAATATCAAAAGAATTAGAAGACAAGCCACAGACTAGGAGAAAGTATTTGCAAAAGATACATGTGATAAAGGACTGTTATCCAAAATATTAAAATTCAACAATAAATTAAATAAGAAAACAGTAACTCAACAATAATACACAAAAATTCAACAATAAGAAAAGAAACAGCCTGATTCAAAAATGGGCCAAAGACTTTAACAGACACCTCAGCAAAGAAGATAAACAAGAGGGCAAATAAGCATGTGAAAGGATGCTCCACATCATATGTTAGCAGGGAAATACAAATTAAAACAATGAGATACCACTACACATCTATTAGAATGGCCAAAATCCAAACACTGACAACACCAAATGCCGGTGAGGATGTGGAGCAGCGAGAATTGCTGGTGGAAATGCAAAATGGGGCAGCCACCTTGGAAGACAGTTTGTTGGTTCCTCACAAAACTAAATATATTATTACAATATGATCCAGGAATAGCACTCCTTGGTATTTACCCAAAGGTGTTGAAAACTTACGTCCACACCAAAATCTCCGTAGGAATGTTTATAGCAGCTTTATTTGTGATTGCCAAAACCTGGAAGCAACCAAGATATTCTACAGTAGGTGACGGATAAACAAACTGTGGTGCATCCAGACAATGGAACATTATTGAGAGCTAAAAAGAAATGAGCTATCAAGACATTAGAATACAAGGAGGAACCTTAAATGCATTTACTAAGCGAAAGAATCTGAAAAGGCTACATACTGTATGATTCCAACTATATGACATTCTGGAAGAGGGAAAACTATGAAGACAATAAAAAGATCAGTAGTTGCCAGGTGTGAAAGAGGGGAGAGATAAATAGGCAGAATACAGAGGATTTTTAGGGCAGTGAAAATACTCCATTTCGTATTATAATGCTGGATCTATGTCATTATATATTTGTCCAAACCCACAGAATGTACAACACTAAGAGTAAACCCTAAGATAAACTATGAACTTTGGGTGACAATTGTGTCAATGTAGGCTCATCCTTGGTAACAAACGTCCCATTCTGGGGAGCAATGTTGTTAATGGGGGCGGTTATGTATATGTGGGGGCAGGGGTATATGGGAAATTTCTATACCTCCTCCTCAATTTTGTTGTAAATCTAAAACTGCTCTAAAAAAATAAAATCATTTAAAAATGTAAATCAACCCCTATCACTCTTCTGCTCAAAACTCTCCACTGGTTTCCCATCACACTCAGAATGAAACACAAATTCCAGACTATGATGTGCCAGGCACTCAGGATGTGCTTCCTGACTTCCTGTCTCCCTTATCTCTTCCCCTTGCTCTCGTCACACTGGCCTCTTTGTGTCCTTGAACCTGGTATGTCATCCCACCTCAGGGCCTTTGCATCTACTGTTCCTTCTTCCTAGAATCCACTTGCCTTGGATCTTTACATGTCATTTCCTTATTACACCCAGGTCTCTGCTCTGATGTCACCTTCTGCAAGAGGTCTTCCCTGAACTCCCAAAGAGCTCTCTCACCCCTTATCTGCTTTTCCTTTCCAGCCAATCAGAGCCAATGCTGCCAATGGCTCTAGAGCAGGTATTTCTGTTGCTGGATCTTTGGGAGGTCCTGGGGGCCTGGAGAGGGGGCTGACATGGCCAACATGTGGGAGAGCAATGGAGGACCATTTAAGGTAGCAGCTATTTGCCTGCTCGTAGAGATGTCTTTCGGTAGTGTGACCACCACAGCTGCATCGGTCCATACCCCTGTGTCACTAGGGCCCAGAGCTGTGCCCAGCAGAGAGTAGGCACTCGAGAAATATTTAATTGATTAAGTAAAGAAAGAAAAATGGACAGCAAGAGCAACCATTTGAGGTAAGGGAATCCAGACGGTTAGCCTGAAGCATGAAGGAGGAAGGTGGAGAGGTGCTCCTGGCCATTGGGATTTGACGCTGGAAGCTGGGGGAGCAGAGAGGGACCGTTCTCCTCCTCTCTGGTGCCCACTTCTTATCTACCAAAGGAAAAAGCTCTCATTGTCCACCGCAAATTGCTCCTCTGGTCTGTGGTGGCCACTGCTGACTTTGCCTTTGGGGTTGGCCTGCTCCTCCTGCGATCTGGTTTAGCTCCATAATGTGCCATTCCCTCCATAAGGGTGGCAGCAGAGGAAAATGTTGAGGGGGGGGGGGCCCTGCTCTGCCTGTGTTGCCTGCACCACCACCCATGGCTCTGAAGGCATTCAGGGTGCACTCAGGGCGTGTCGGGGTGCACCCAGGCTCCTCTGCTCAGAAGGGCCCTACACTTGGTTTAATGCTTTGCTGTTGCCATCTTGAGAGTCTTAATAATTTTTGAACAACGAGCCTACATTTTCATTTTGCCCTGGCCCTGCAAATTATGTAGCTGGACCTGAGGGTACCATTCCTGTAAAATAAGAAAATAGCTTTCCCAAGTTGAACCCCATCCCCAAGCAGACTAAGATTTCTCATCGCAGGAAACAGCTGAGCCCTGGGCCTTTCTGCCTAGCAAAGTGGGGCCCATTACCCAGCTTTATACCCTCAGGTGGCCACAGGAAATTAGGCAGAAGTTTTAAAGAGCTGCTTTTCCATGTCTCAGGCTGAGCTCTTCATTTTATTCTCCCTGAGCGGAAAGGGAACAGTAGAAGGATTCATGATTCTCTGGTATAAAGAGCTGTCCCCAGAAGTCCAGATGGCTGGAGAGCATGGGGAATGGTCTGTGCATGCGCACATGCACTCCCCCCGCCAGGGTTTTGTTTTTATGTGTTGGTTTGTTGCTGATTGGATGGAGATGTCCTGACAACTGAATTCTGGCTTCTCAGGCTCTGGGAAGCCAAAGAGCTTCGCCACAGACACTTGATTTTGCTTCCTAAGACCCTCAGGTGAGGCAGGAGAGAGAGGAAGACTGAGCTTCAGGCTGGAGCTGAGTGGTGTTCCAGTTTCTTCCAGTTACTGTGTTTTTCCAGGGACTGTGAAACCCTCAGAGGCAAGATCTGTGCTTCAACTGTCTCAGTATCCTTAGCACCAAGCATAGTGCCTTGAAAATGGCATGCCTCAATAAATGTTACTTTTTAACCAATTAATTAAGCCCTGGCCCATCCAGCAGCTGCTCCCTGAGCCTTTCTTTGCTATGTGGCAGGCACAGTACGAGGCTATGTGGGTACAACCGTGAGGTGCACTTCTCCCCTGGGTTTCAGACTGTGCGTCCAGATCTCTTAGTTGACCTCAAAATCAACATGCCCAAATGTGGGTTCGTGTGCCTTGGCCAAGCCTGGTCCCCAACCCATGTTCCCCACCGAGTGGACAGCACCATTACTCAGAGAGGTAATGTAAAGCAATGATTGGAGCACCGGAGCCAAAGTGCCTGTGTAGGGGTATTGGCTAAGCTCCTTAGTTGACTGTGTTACTCTACTCTCTGTGCCTCAGAGAGCTCAGTGACAAGTGAATGAGCTAATGCGTGTAGAATCATGTGTGCTAGCTATTATTAGCACCCATTCAGGTACTCAAGCCAGAAAATCAGGAGTCAGGTTTGATACCTCCTTCTCCTCCAGCCTGCGTCCCCATGTCCTGTTACGGTAACTTCTCAATGGTTGAGGAATCCGTTCAGTGCTCTCCATCTTTATCACTGAAGTCCTGGTCCAAGCCACCATCACCTGTCAACTGGACTACTACAATCATCCACATTTGGTCTTTTCACTTCCACTCTTGTCTAGTCTGTTCTTCATACTACAGCTAAATTGATCTTTCCAAAACACTGATCTGATCCTGTCACCATGCCTACAAGATCGTCAAAGTTTCCAACCTCTGCTCACGCCACAGTCCCCTTTGCTCTCTGCTCTACCAACAGGGGCCCCGTTGACATTTTGAACCAGATCATCCCCTGTTGTGGAGGATTGTCCTGTGCATTGTAGGATGTTTAGCAGCATCTCCGACTTCTACCTACTAAATGCCAGTAGCAATTCTCTCCCTAAGTTGTGACAAAAAAACCATTTTTGGACATGGCCAAATGTCACGTAGAGGGCAAAATCACCCTCATTGAGAATCTTTGCTGCAAAGTGCTTCTTCTCTCCCGAAACAAGAGAACAGGCTGCTCCTTCCGCCTAGGGCTCTCTCTGGGTCTTGCCCCTGTTCCTAGTTAATCCCTTCTTGGCCTTGGAATGTCCATTCCATCATCACTTCCTCAGGAGAAGCTTCTCTGACACCCCTGCCTCCCTGGTCCTCCATCATAAACTCTCCTAATGTTGAGTACCACTCTCGTGTGGTCCTTAATCCATAGTAATCAAAACAAATGGTTACCAACATAGTTGTAACTTTCCTTTTACTTGTATGACTATTTGATTAACATCTGTCTCACCCAACAGACTGTAAGCTCCATGAGGGCAGGGACTGGACTGGTTTTCATCGTCATTGTGTCCCCAGGATACATTGATGCCTGATTCCTAGTGCCTGCCACACAGTAGGCAGCCCATCAACATATGCTGAATTAATAAATGCATGAAGATACAGCCCCTGCCCACAGAGGGTAGCTTTCTAGGGAGGAGACAGATAAGTAAACAAGCAAATTCAACACAAAATTCTGTGATGAAGTAGTTATACACTGAGAGCACAGAGTACCCAACACAGTCTCAGGGAGGTCGGGGTGCTTCTGGAGGAGGTAGTATCCTGGATCCCATGAGGAGATCTGAAGGATATTTAAGAGTTAAGTGAATGAGGGATAGAAGAGAAAACATGGGGAAGTAGGGGCTCCAGGTAGAAGGATCACCTTGGGCAAAGACTTAGAAGTGAGACTCCATGGCTCTCCAGTCCCTCCTTGTCTAACTCTTCCGCCACCCTCTTTCTAACTCCTGCTCATCCCAGGCTAAGGCCTTACTTAGTGACCCCAGCAGAACGAGGTGGGAGTGGAGGCAGGGAGAGAACCCTGCTGGTTCCCAAGTAGGGTGACCAGCCATCCCAGTCTGCTCAGGACTGTCTTGGTTTTAGCATTGAAAGTCCCACATGCTAAGAAACCTCTGGTCCTTGAACAAACCAGACAGCTGGTCACCCAGCTCCGGGTTTGTTCATGGCCATCCAAGCCACCTGGAAGGAGCAACAGGGCTTCTGACCACCTTGGAATGGTCTCTGGACTGGGGCGCAGACACCTGCGTTTGGTCTCAGCTCCCTTCCTCACCAGCCCGGTAATTCCGGAGCAGTACTGTCTCCCTCTCCTTCAAAGGCCCCCCGCCTCACACGGCTGCTGCCAGGGCCTCCATGAGAGAATGGCTATAAAAATGCTTTGTAAACTTCGAAGTGTAAAGAATTTCTATGATCATTCCTCTCTGGATCGTTCAGGTCTGGACGTCCTGGAAATCCCTGCAGGGCCCATCGAGGACTCAGGCAGGCTGCTCAGGTCACTCTCTGCTGTGAGTGATCTGCCCTCTAGGCAGCCACAGCCAAGGCCCCTTTGGACAGCTGGTCTGCCTCCTGGACTCCAGTCCGGCCGTCTCCTCTCAGCTTGCGCTTCCTTTTCCTTTCACTGGGTAACAAACACATTTAGAGTTCAGAGAAATGAAATCTGTCTATAAACGCTTGTCTGAGGGAGAAAACTTCCCATTCCCTTAGAGAGCTTGCATGCCACAGAGCAGAGCTTCCCAGCGTGTTCCTAACGCATGGGAGGCCTTAAAGCCAAGAGGCGAACACATTGGGTGGGGCCCTCCTCCTGTGAAAGCAGGAGCCTGCATCCTCTCCTCTAATCTCTTCCTGGAAACCTCCTTTTCTCCCGCAGCCCAGGGCTGTTTACTCCGGTTTACCTCCCAGCTGGGTGGTTCGAATCCACTACCTCTCAGACACCCAGGCAGTGAAATAAATCCGGAGAGGCCGGGGCCAGTTCTATGGTTTGTGGCTTCCGTGAGTGCTAAGTGGGCCTGACAGTAGCTGGTTGGGCCTTGGGACAGGGTTGCCAGAAAAAACACGGGATGCTCAAATATTGCGTGGGTCATACTTATCCTAAAAAGTAGAGTTGTTGTTCAAATTTAACTGCGCATCTTGCATTTTGACTCTCTAAATCTGATAATCCCACATTGGGAGCCCTTTTCTGAGTCCACGTTTTAGTTTCTGAGTGGGAAAGGCTCATGCCCTTAATTTCCTGCTGAGATTCTGGGTCCAGGCTTTTTGCTCCTGCCCCCTGCTGCATGGGTCAACAGATTCCCAGGCATTATCGGGGGGCTCCAGAAGTAACCTGCTCCAAGGTCTATACCTAATGAGGAGATGAGAGAGCTGAAAGTGGGATTGGAAGGCAGTCAAACTGGGGAATCTCACAAGATCTTGAAGAGAGCACCTATAGACATAGAACTCATGATTGTGGTCGGGTTAAGTGAGCGGTTCTTCCAGGGAAATATGTGTGAAAGGTCCTTTGGCTGCCGAGACACTGGAGGTGGGAAGGGTAGGCATCATTCCTTCCACAACAAGTCTTTTGCCCCTGGGGTTTTGGCTACTGCCAAGAGTGGAGCCTCATGTATCTATCTGCATCCAGGAATTTGCAAGAGCCCTGGGAGAAAGATGTTGGGGTTATAACCTCTTTTTCTGGACTTTTGATATAATTAAGGCTTATGTGATGAACTAGGTGGGCTTGGCTGAGGCCAGACAGTAGGAAAAGCAATGTGGGGGGACCCCATGAGGACACTCTCCACAAAGGAAGGAGGGGGAAGAAACAGGCTAATGAAGCAGAGTGCTAGTTCTAGGCATAGTGTGCAGCTGATAGGGGAACCCATTTTGACCCTGGCCCAACTGGGGGTCTTGGAGAGTGGGGAAAAAAGGCTATGTGTGTGAACTAAAAGAGCTGTGCCATTAAGAGTTGTACACTTAGGGCCTGAGCAGTTTTTCCTTTGGGTGTCCTCATTGTCGGTATCGTCTCTCTTTCCTTGAGGAACACCAAGGACAAATTGGCATAACTTATACAGACAGCTGGGGAGACAGCAAGATGGGCTCTGGGAACAGCTGGAGAGGTTGTTCAATCAGCTCATATCTCTGGAGATTGGCTAGACCTTGGCACACCCTCAGACACACCTGCAGGTTGCAGGCACCTGAGATGGAGACAGGCTGGTTCGGAGCTCAGGAGTCCTGAGGTCAGACACTTCGGTGATGTCTGAGTTCCTTCTCTTCCAGTAGGTGGCAGCAGGTGAGCAAAAAGGACTGAGGGTGGGTTTGGGGTGCAGATAGCTCTGTGTGTGTGTGTGTGTGTTTGTGTGTGCACACATGCGCAATTTTGGAGAGGACAAGCTGGGTAAGTAACCAAACTTATCCAATTTGGCAGGTGGGGGTTCTGAGTTATTATAATTTGGTTATTAAAGGAAATGGAACCTTACTGTGTAGTCAAGGGTTAGTGAGATCAAGACTTTGGGGAGACACATAATTGGAAGAAACCGTCCATTTGGATACAAGTTGGCACCAGCTTTAACTTTTTTTGATTAAACTTCTTTAGACATTAGATTAAACCTCTTCCAAATGGAAGATCATGCTCAATTTTGTCAGTTCTTATCTTTCAAGAATATTCAATTCACAAAGAGGTAGTAAGGGAAACTGACTCAGGGCCTATTTTTAAAAGGCAGCCTTTTCTCTGAGTGGATGCAGCTCTGTCCTAGTTTTGAAGAGTGAAATTCAGGCTGGATTTGAGCCCCTTGTTGCTTCCTCAGATGTGTGCCCCAGCAGAAACTTACATTTAAAAAAGAATGTTCTAGAACATAAGTGCCATGCCCTATCAAGACATTGTTATAGTAACAGAATTAGTGAACACTTACTCTATAGCAGGTACTAATCTGAGCACTTTACATGTTTGCTTGGAACTTTTTGATCCTCACAGCAGCTCTTTCAGATGAGGGAACAGAGTAACCTGCCCAGGTAACACAGTGATGGTGGAGCTGAGCTCTCCCTCTAAACCACCTGCAGTCCTGCTGGACATGGAAAGATTCACTGCAGCAAGGCAGGGCAAACAGGTCAGATGAAGGGCAAAAATGAAAGATCTGTAAAGAAATTCAGGCAGGCAAGGAAAAAACAAGAGAGAAAGTGAAGTAGAGCCATGAGTAAAACTGGTAATGAAATGCTTGCCATGAAGTCCTATTTACCAGAGAGAAACCACGTGCATAGTTAGCTCTGAGCTTTTTTGTAATCAACAGGAAGAGGGGAATCACAATCGTCTTCAAGATTCTGAGTGTTTATAAGGTATAAAGTTCAAGCATCAGGGAGAAGCACAACTATTTGGCGAACGAGGATAAAAGGGAATTGTCTCCGGCTGGTCTTTGAGGAGCCACTTACCTAAGGTCTCACAACTGCTCAGCCAGAACTTAAACTCCAACCACACGGCCCCAGAATCCACATTCTCAGACCAGGCCCCACAACTGCCTCTGGAGCTGGACCTGGTACTCCTAACAAATTTGTTGAATGGATAACTGACCAACCAATGGAACGAACAGGAAGTGGTTCAGGAGTGCCTGGAGCAATGGGAATGCAGCTTGATGCAGTGGCGTCCATTCTTATGCAAGAGTTGTTTACAAATTGTGTTCATGCCTCAGGGACTGCCTCTATCAATAATAACCTCCCAAACATCAGATGCTTCCAAACATCAGAGCAAACTAACTTGTAAATGAATTCACAGAGAGAAGCAGCACAAACAGCTATTGTGTCTCCCTTTTCTTCGGCAGAACCTAAGAATCTGCTTGGAATCAACCTGATATGAATGGAATTTCACCTACTCACAGGAGTTCCACAAAGACTCAGTCGTATTCGCTCTCTCTGTCTCTCTCTCTCCCTCCTCACCAAGGCTTAGAGGAACCGAAGTCTGGAAATCAGATACTGGGCTGCACTCATAGATGTAGAGAGGGAATATTATTGTAATTATGAAACTGCTTATAAAATTCTTACACCTATTGGGGAAAAAATTGGAAACATTAACAGCTAAATCCCAGATCA
Source organism: Equus asinus (assembly GCF_041296235.1). Taxonomy (NCBI): domain Eukaryota; kingdom Metazoa; phylum Chordata; class Mammalia; order Perissodactyla; family Equidae; genus Equus; species Equus asinus. The sequence continues at coordinate 49,188,447 of NC_091805.1, forward strand.
GCTTACACTTCATTAAGCAAAAAATCCTTCAAACATGATAATCATTCAAAGAGGCCCTCACTCAGTATACTTGAGCAGAACCAAATCCATGGCCCATGGGAAGGAAGCAGATGGCCTTGAATCCATAAAATTCCCCAAAGCTCCACAATCAGGCTTGTGTTTTCACCAAACGGTGTCTAAAATCTGTGTAGCACCTCTTAAACGGAATGCCTGAAACTAATACCTATAGAGAATCTGCTCCAGTCTGGCACTATTTTTGATTCTTTCACACACATTTCCTCTTTTGGGACCCACAGTAGCCCAGGAATTTAGGTTGGGCAGATATAATTATCCCTGCTTTATAGTTAAGAACACAGGCTTAGAGAGATAAAAGGATTTGCTGGAGGTTATAAGAGAGTAGGGACTCTCTTGAGAACAGCTAGGGACGCAGAATTCAAACGTGGGTCTTCTGCAGTCTTGCGTTCTGCTCTCTGACCCCTAACCTCCACTGAAGCCGTGAACCCCACTCACTGGAAGGTTGAACTGTGAAGGCAAGAGGGATGCCAGGTGCCGGCTGCGCCCAGCTTCACATCATCCAATAACCCACTTTCCCTTCCTATGAGGATAAGGAAAGATAAGACCGTCCCATGCCAAGCCTTTGCAATCCACTCTGTGAAGCACCATCACAGCACTCTCTTCTGAGGTTCCCCAGGCCATGTTTTTCAGCTCTTTCCTCCTCCTTCTGTCATGGGTGAGCTTCCATTTCACTGTGTTGATGCATCAGGAGGCCCTGCCTGCATCCTGCCAATGCGGGGGACTAGAGGCAGAAGGCCACTGCACAGAGGCACATTCGTGCTCCAAGAGTTCTGCTTCCTGCTAGCTGTGTGCTGTGGAAGCTTCCCTAACTCTCCTGGGATTACTGTGAAGGTCAAAAAAGGCAAACATGTACACATAGCACGCAGCAATATCCCTAGCATGCTAAGTTTTAGTGATCCTTAACCTATCATTCATTTCTTCCATTTATTTGGTAATTTTTGTTGAGCACCTGCTATGTCCCAAGCATTGTTCTCAGTACTAGGGATGAAGCAGTGGACAACATAGATGAAAATCTGTAGAAATAATCAGAAACAAAACAGATAAATAATTGCTGTGTGTAAGCAATATAATGGAGAAAGACGAGGTGATGTGATAAGAATAGTCGATCCTAGAAGGCCTCTCTGAAGAGGTGACATTTAAGCTGAATTCTAGAGGATGAGAGGAAGCAGCTAAGCCATGAGCCTGGACAAAAGCTTGCCAGGCACAGAAACTTCAAGTGCTGGGGCTGGGGTGGGAAAGACCTTAGACTTTCTAAGGAGCTGTTGAAAGATCTGTGTGGCTGGAGAGGAGGAAGCGAGGACAGGAGCATCAGGAGAAAGGGTTGGAGACAAAAGCAGAAGTCAGATCACACAACCCCGAGAGGCTATGGTAAGGAGCTTCAGCAGCACGAAGGAAGGGAGGGAGCCCATGTGGATATACCTGGAAAGAGGGGGCCAGCAGGAGGGGCATCAGGTATGTGGTGTGTGCACACACACGTGCACATATGTGTGTGAAACACCAGAAAACATAGCCTCAAAATACAAAAAGCAACAACTACCAGAACTGCAGGCAGAAATGGGTAAACCAACAATTGTAGTTGGAGATTTTAACATATCCCTCTCAGAAACTGATAGAAGAGATAAAAATTTTTAAAAATGCACAGAGATACGGAATATCTGAAAATACAATAAATAAATATACACATATATCCTTTTTTTAGTTCATTATTTTTGAGTATACACGGAATACAAAACTGCTGATGTACATAAAGCCTCAATAAGCCGAAAGAATCAACATCATTCAGACTATGTTCTCTAACATATGAAAGAAAATTAGAAATAAATAACAAAAAGATTTCATTTTTAAACACCTATATGTCTGAAACTAAATAGCAACACTTGGGTTAAAAACTAACTCAAAAGAGAAATAACAAAATAATTAGAATTGAACAGCAGTGAAAACACTGTGGAACTTAAAGCTAAATGTGTAGTTTAAAACACATTTATCAGGATTCAAGAAAGATTGAAAAGAAGTGAGTTAAGCCACCAAATCAAAAAATTAGAAAAGATGCTGCAGAGCAAACCTCAAAGAGACAAGAAATAATAAAAACCAGAGCAGAAATCAATGAGATAGAGAGTGATGACTACAACAACAAAAGAGAAGATTAGTAAAACTAAAACGTGGTTCTTTCGAAAGATTAATGATAGGTCTCTGTCAAGACAGATTAAGAAAAAAAGATAATATACAAATAAACACAATACAGAAAAATAAATATGGATATAACAGAAATTTTAAAGTGCAGTTACAGACTGAATGTTTGTGTCCTCCCACAATTCATATGTTGACATCCTAACCCTCAATGTCATGGTATTTGGAGGCGGCACCTTTGAGAAGTAATTAGGTTTAGATGAAGTCATGCACATGGATCCCCCACGATGGGATTAGAGCCCTTGTAAGACGCGAGTTAGAGACACAAGGGATCCCTCAGGCCACATTTCTCTCCAGGCACACACTGAGGAAAGGCGCATGCGCACACAGTGAGGGGGCGGCTGTCTACAAGCCAGGATGAGGGCCCTCCCAAGAACTGAGTCTGCTGGTACCTTGATAGTTGACTTCCCAGCCTCCAGAACCGTGAGAAAATGTCTGCTGTTTAAGCCACCCAGCCCATGGTATTTTGGTATAGCAGCTCATGCTAAGACAAGTACCTTATGAAAACTCTGTGTCAATAAATTTGAAAATCTAGATGAAATAAAAACATTTCTAGACATACATAAAACACAAAAATTGATAAAGGAAGAAATTGAAATTTGAATAGACCAATAAGGACTTAATAAAATAAAATGGTAATGATCTCTCCTAAAAATCCCCAGGCTCAGGTGATTTTTCCATATGAATTTTGCCGAACTCCCAGAGAATAGATAATTGCTATCTTAGGCAAGCTGCAGACAACAGAAAAAGAATGAAAACTGTTCTACTATGAGGTTTGTGTAATCTTGTTTCGAAAACTGGATAAAAACAGTTCAGGAAAATAAAAATATAGGCCTATTTCTCCTTGAATATAGATGTGTAAATCCTAAATAAAATGTTAGTTAAACAAATCCAACAATGTATTTTTAGAAAGCACATCATAGTAATCATCAAACATGATTTATCTTAAGGATGTAAGAATGGTTAAATGTCAGAAAACTCTCTTAGTGTAATTTTCCATATTATGAAAGGAGAAAATCATTTGATTAACTAAATGATACAGAAAAAACATTTGGTAAAACTCACTTGTTTATGTTAAAAAAAAAACCTCTTAGAAAGTAGGAACAGAAAAGAATTTCCTTAACTTGGTGAAGTTTAAGTACCCAAACCTTAATATTATACATACCATATGGTATATTAATATAAAATGTCAATATAATACTTCATTGAGTAACTTCAGCTGCATTTCCTTTAAGATCAGGAATAAGACAAGATTCCCATCATCACCACTGTTTAACATAGAACTGGAGGGCCTCACCACCACTTGAAAGAAAGAAAAAGAAATAGCAGGTATAGATTGCAAGGGACGAAATGAAACAGCCACTCTTTGTAGATGATTTGATTTCCTACAGAGAAAAAGCAATAGAATCAACAGGCATTAAAACTGATAAGAGAGTTCAGCAAGGCTGTCAGATACAAGATCACCTTGTAAAAATCAGTAGTACTTTTGGTGATCATCAGAAAAAAAAAATAGCAAGGTAGTCTTGTGGTCTAGGAGGGGGGAAGTACCTTGCTTGGACCCAAAATTATAGAGTGATCTGAAATGAAGATAAGATTAGTTCCATCCTCTGATCCTGGGGACAAACCAACCAACAGGCAAAGAAGTATGGCTATAAAGGAGGCAAGGAGACGGAGGAAACTGGGACCAAGAGAGAATTCTAGGACGGGAGAAATACAACGGCTTATTATGCCGTTAGGAGTGCTCCAATAGAGAGAGGGGTTAACAATGCGGAAGAAGGAGAAGGGGTATTACTAAGGGTCCACAATGAGAGGGAGTGGAATCCACAGCCCAAGTGGTGAGACTGGCCTCATACAGCAGAAGGGACACATCTTTGGTTCTAACTGAAGGATGAGGGAGAGGGTGCTGACCGAAGAATATTGAAAACTTGGTGGTGGAGTTCTAGACTTCCTTTTGTTCAATAAAACATGAAGCGAGGTCATCAGCTGAAGGTGGGGATGAGGAAGGGCTGGAGAGAAGATGTGCAAGTTTGAGGGCAGAAAATAAGTCCCGAGTGATATGATGCAAAACTCAGACTGGCTCTGTAACCCACAGCCCAATCCTGGCATGTGCTCAGTAAGGGCATTTTGAATGACTGACAGATTGGGGAATGGACAAACCATGGGGGCCAAGAGGACTCCAGTGTGGAGAGCTGGGCTGGGCAGAGTGTTCAGGTAGGGAGCTTAGGCCTGGATGACAGAAAATCAAAGAGCAGTAGATGTGGGAGTCAGCGACCTCGTGTATAGATCTGGCTCCACCACATCCCCGCTGTGGGTTCCTGGGAACTCCTCTCTGGGCTTCAGTTTTTCTCATCTGGAAAATGGGAATATTGCTGCCTGCTGCCTTGGTGCCATCACAGAGCCGATGTGAAGATTGTGTGGGTTACTTTCCACTTGCCAGCCCCCTCCAGATCCTTTCTCACCCTTTCCTGCCCTGCTCTGTGCCCTGGGAGGCTGATCTCCATGGACCACAATTCCCAGTTTCTTTACCCTCTGCTTTCCCTTTGGGCTCAGCCAGTCAGAGGCACCAGCAGCAGATGAGAGAATAGAAGGAGAAGACAGAGTACTGAATGCTCTGTCCTTGGAACCTCCCGGCCTTGCTGTGACTCTGGCTATGTCATATTCCTCCACAGCCATAGCTCCTGTTAGGTAGCCCCATGTCAGCAGCTCCAGCTCTCAGGGGTTCAGATAAGACCCTTCCCTCTTCTTGCCCTTCCAGGCCTAGGGGTGGTAACAGGCCCTCCTGATGCTGGTCCTGGGGTATTTCCTGTGACCCTTCCCAGATCTCTGTAAATAGCACTTTCATTAAACTCTCATCAATCTCTTTTGAGGGTGCCGTCCATTCCTGTCAGGCGTTGACTACAAGGGCCAAGGACAGAAAGGTCATCTAGATGCTGAACAAAGGTGAGATAAGTGGAGGCAGGGAGATAGGATGGAGAAGAGGAGAGAAACCTAAAGTAAGGGACCATCTGTAAAATCTGCCATGATCTGACCAAAAAAGGAATATTCTGCTACTTTCCCCTGGCTTTGGTATCTTCTTCCCTTGAAATGGGGAGAATGTTCCATTCTCTGGGGACAGAAAGAGCTCAGCTTAACGCTAAGGTGTAAGGAGTTTGCAGAAATCAAACCTCATGGTTCTACCCAACAGAGTGGCCAGGGGACAGGTAGAGGTAAGGCCTGCCCTTGGGCTCAAAGTGTTCTTGGAAGCTGCTTACCTACGGCCAAGCTGCTCAGGTTTCACACAAGAAAAAAAAGGGCTGCCAAGGACAGAGCAACAAACAAATCATTGATAAGGGCAAGAAAACAGTCATTGCTGAGCGTAGCCATTCATTACATAAGTAGGTCTCCCATGACAAGCTTCTCTATATGTTGCTCTCTTCTATTTATTCGGCGTGCCCTTTTAGGGCCAGATGAGGGTGAGGAGGCTGGGTTCAGGGTCCCAGCTCTGTCATGAGATGGACAATCCTCTTCATCTCTGCTGGCCCTCATTCCTTCCTTTGCAAAGTGAGAAGCTTGAAGGGCATTTGCTCAACCTCACCCTATCTTTCCCTGCTTCCTTCTTCAGCTTCCCAAAACTAAACCCACTGGGCCAGGCCTGACAGTGCCCAGGGTCATGGTCTCTGTTCATTGCCACCATTATGTCTCCCATGCCTATATCCAGCACAGCCAGCAGATCCAGCATCCAGGGGTTCTGACATGAGCACTGCACCCTCTTATATCTTTGCATCCTACCCTTGGTACCCAACTGGTACTGTGGGGCAAGGCCTGTGTACTGGAATCAAGTTTAACTTCTTGCCTCTGAGCTTCAGTCTCCTCATCAATAAAAGCAGAGGCCATAATGGCTGCCCCAGGCTTGTTCTGAAGAGTGTAGCAAGATGTCAAGCACACAGAAGATAATAAAGGAAGGAGAGTGCCTCTTCCCATCACCCTGGGTTTCTACTCCTGCCTGGATGCCTGAGTTCCAGGCCTTTCCCCCTGTATGAACCACTGCTGGAGTGAGTGCACAGGATGGGCTCTCACTGGACGTATTCTGGACTTCCCTGCTTAGAGGGATGACCACTGTACCTAGGGTAGGCTCCCGCCTCACCCTGGACCCAGCTTCTTTCTCCCTTGTCCTGTCCTGTTTTCAGCTTAAACTTGTCTGAACAACAGTATCCTTGAGCTCCAACATTCCATATTTCTTTTTTTTTCAGGGAAAGATTCTCCCTGCGCTAACGTCTGTTGCCAATCTTCCTCTTTTTTTTCTTTTCCTCCTCAAAGCCTCCGCACATGGTTGTATATCCTAGTTGTAAGCCCTTCTAGTTCTATGTGAGCTGCCACCACAGCATGGCAACTGACAGAGGGGTGGTGTGGTTCCCCACCAGGCCGCCGAAGCTGTGAGAGTGCTGAACTTTAACTACTAGGCCATCAGGGCTGGCTCCCATATTTCTTTATTCATAAAAGATAATGAAACTCTGCTTTGATATCTATAGAATGGGTGCAACTATTCTGTATTCATTGATGACAGAGGGTGGATTGCTTGACATCCTGTACAATTATTTATATTTGACATTTAAGGATGCAGTATTATGCAGCATAAGTTTGACTTAAAATTAATAAATGAACTAGAGTAATCTTTACTTCAATACCTAATGAACAATAATCTTATTGGACCATTTAGAATATTTGTGTTTGGACAAGATTTGGCTAGCTCAATTCTCTTTAAAAAGCTATCCAAGGGTATATGACTTGTTTTCATTTGATAACATTTTCCAGCAGTAAACAGAGGCATTAAAAATCATACCACAGCCCAGCATTACAGTTAGCTCATAGCAAGTGTCCCTGGAGAGAGATTGCAAGAGAGAGGGGGGAAGTGTGGGGAGCAAGCATCACTCGACTTTCCCTGTTCATTTTGTATTGTTCAAATGATCTAACCTTACATTTATATTACTCTTTATAAGACTCAACAGAGGCTGGGAGTTTGTCAGTGATATTTTTGCTGTCTTCTTTGTTTCCTGTATTTAAAAACACTATAAATGGGGCCGGCTCGGTGGCGCAGCAGTTAAGTGCGCATGTTCCGCTTCGGCGGCCCGGCTTCGCCAGTTTGGATCCCGGGTGCGGACTTGGCTCCGCTTGGCAAAAGCCATGCTGTGGTAGGCATCCCATGTATAAAGTAGAGGAAGATGGGCACGGATGTTAGCTCAGGGCCAGTCTTCCTCAGCAAAAAGAGGAGGATTTGCAGCAGTTAGCTCAGGGCTAATCTTCCTCAAAAAACGAAACAAAACAAAACACTATAAATGCCATGCATACTGTATATTATACTATTTATATTATATACTATTTTATGTATAGTGTATACTTTATATATACTATTTTAATGTTAAGGTATAATAAACAATAAGATGCACATATTTGATGAGTTCTAACATATCTATGTACTCATGGAACTATCACCACAATCAAGATAATGAACACATCTATACCCCCACACATGTCTTTGTGTCCCTTTGTAATCCCTCTCTCCCACTCTGCTCCTCACATCCAAAAAACCACTTATCTGCTTCCTGTCACTAGAGATTATTTTGCATTTCTAGAATTTTCTATGAATGTAATCACATTCTATATACTTTTTTCTGTCTGGCTTCTTTCACTCAGCATAATTATTTAAAGATTTATCCATGTTGTGAATGTATCAATAGTTTATACCTTTTTTTATTGCTGAAAAATATTCCATTTTAGGAATACAACAAATTTGTCTACAGTTTGGGTTGTTTCAAGTTATTATAAGCAAAGCTGCTATGAACATTCACCTAAGAGTCTTTGTATGGACTTTCTCTAGGGCAAATACCTGGAAGTAGAATGGCTGGATTCTATGGTAGTGTATGTTTAGCTCTTTAATAAACTACCAAAGTGTTTTCCAAAGTGGTGGTCCCATTTCCCATTCCTACAGCAGTGTATGAGGGTCTCAGCTCCTCCACGTTCTTGTCAGCACATGGTATGTTCAGACTTCTCCCTTTAGACATTAGACATTTAGACTCTTTAGACATTTAGATAGGTGTGTACTAGTATCTCATGTGGTTTTAATATGCTTTTCCCGCATGACTAGTGATGTTGAGAATCTTTTCATGTGCTTATTTGCCATCCATATATCTTTTTTCGATGAAGTGTCTTCAAATCTTTTGCACATTTTTTAAAAATTGGGTTGTTTGTTTTCTTGTTATTGAGTTTTAGAGTTCTTTATATATCTCAATGCAAGTCCTTTATCAGATGTAATTTCCAAATAGTTCTCCTAGTCTGTGGCTTATCTTTTTACTCTTTCAGTAGTGTTTTTGAGGAGCAAAAGTTCTTAATTTTGGCAAAGTCAGCTTAACAATTGGATGTGCTTTGGTGTTTGCTAAGAAATCTTTGTCTAATCTAGTGTCACAAAAGTTTTCCCCCGGAAATTTTATTGCTTTAGTTTTAATTTAGATCTTTTAGATTTAGATCATTCAGATTTTGAGCTAATTTTTGAATTAATTTTTATAAATTGTGTGAGGTATGGACTGAAGTTTGCTTTTGTTGTTGCCGTAGATATCCAGTTATTGTTGTTATGTAGATATCCAATTATTTCAGCCCATTTGTTGAAAAGATATCCTTTCTCGACTGAATTGCCTTTGCATTTTTGTTGAAAGGCAGTTAACCATATGCATGTGGATCTATTTCTGGACTCTCTATTGGGTTCCACTGTTCTATTTGTATATCTTAATGTCAATACAATACTGTCTGATGACAGTAGCTTCATAATAAATCTCGAAGTCAGGGACGTAAGCCCTCCAACTTTGTTCCAATCTTCTCAAAATTGTTTTGGTTATTCTTACTTTCACATAAATTTTATAATAAGCTTGTTAATTTTTACCAAAAAAAGTGTAATGGGATTTTGATGGAGATTATGTTAAATCTATAGATCAGTTTGAGGAGAATTGACATCTTAACAATATTGAGGCTTTCAATCCAAGAGCCCGTATAACTCTCAATTTATTTAGCTCTTCTTTACTTTTTCTTTCAATATTTTGTAGTTTTCAGAGTACAAGTGTTGTACATATATTATTAAATTTATCCCTAAGTATTTCATATTTTATACTATTATTAATTGCATTGTTTTTCCATTTCCATTTTCAGTTGCTTGTGTCTAATATACAGAAATGTAGTTGATTTTTATGTATTGACATTGTATTATTCGACCTTGCTAAGCTCCTTTATTATTTACAGTAGCATCTTTGTAGAATTATTAGGATTTCCAAAAATAGACAATTATGTTGTTTGTGAATAAATCTGGATTTACTTCTTCTTCTCCAATATGTGTGCCTTTTATTTGTTTTCATTGCCTTTTTGCAGTCGCTAGGACCTCCAATACCATGTTAAATAGAGGTGGTGAGAATAAACAGCCTCACCTTTTTTTTACAGTCTTAGGAGAAAAGTATTCAGTCTTTCACCATTGAATATGATAGTCACTATAGAGCTTTTTTTCCTAGACGCTCTTCTTCAGGTTAAATAACTTCCTTTATCTCAATTACTGAGAATTTCTATTATGAATGAATATTGAATTTTGTCTAATGATTTTTCCATATCTGCTGAGATAACCATGTGGTTTTTATTTTTTAATCTGTATAATTTAGTCAACTATATTAATTGGTTTTTGAATGCTATGCCAACTTTGTATCCTTTTTATGTATTGTTAGATTTGATTTGCTAAAATTTTATTTAGAAATTTTGCACTTATGTTTATGCAGAAGATTGTTCTGTAGTTTTCTTTTCTTGTTACTTATTTTTAGGCAGTTTTGATATAATCAGTGTTTTTCCGTTCACCCCTTATGGAGGAGTGCGAAGGGCAAGACTTAGAATCTCTCAGAGGCTTGAGTGTGTCACTGACACTCAGAAAATCTTAGTACCCAGGATGTTTATCCCAAAGTTTTATATGATTTTATACATAAAACTACACAGATAAAGAAGAAAGACGAAGGAAATTCACCAAAATTTTAATAGTAGTCTCTCCTGGGTAGAATTAAGAGTCTCCACACATTTGAGGAAGTCCTCTAACAGGAAAGAGAGACATTAATAAAGAGAAACGGAGAGACAGAAATTAAAACAAATAGAAAAAAAGAGCTTTTAGAGAAAATAGCTGAAGAAAAGAACAACCTTTAAAGTTCTAATTATTATTCTCACAGTGATTTGAGAACATTTTGCAGCCAGCAGACAATATCAAGATCAAAAGAAAAAAAGACAATTAGGGAACGAGAAAGAAGTCGTGGAAAATAAAAATATGATTATTATAAAGCAAATAAAAGATGCTAATCTTACAAAGTGGGTGTATTAGTCTGCTTGGGGTTCCACAACAGAACACCACAGAGTGGGTGGCTTAAAAACAGAAATTTATTGCTCACGGTTCTGGAGCTGGAAGCCCAAGATCAAGGTGCCAGAAGGTTTGGTTTCTGGTGAGAGCTCTGTCCTGGCCTTGCAGATGACTGTCTTCTTGCTTTGGTCTCACATGGCTTTTTTGTCTGGATGTGTGCACTCCTGGGGTGGCTTCCTCTCCTTATAAGGACACCAGTCCTGTGGGATCAGGGACCCATCCTTATAACCTCATTTAACCTTAATTACCTCCTTAAAGGCCCTGCCACCAAATACAGTCACATTGGGGATTAGGGCTTCAACATACAAATTTTGTGGAAACACAATTCAGTCCATAACAGTGGGCAACTGAAAAATACTGTCTATGGTCAAAGGAAAAGAAAGAAAAGTATGAATGTTTATTTAAGAAACTTAAGATGTGAGGAACTTAAAATACTGATTTAACCATATTGGTAAAGGTGGGACTGAAGACTTAAATCCTCATCTAGGCGAGCAGAAAGTCAATGGATACAATTCTGAATTTATAAATTAAGAAATAGTGGTAAAAGCAGTTTATATATCCAGAATAAACAGCTACAAGAGTTAACAGTGGTTATCCCTGGGAAATGTATTGAGGTGGGAAGCACGTTGTTTTTCATTTAATTATGAACCTCTCCTTACTCTTTCAGCAATGTCCATGTATTTGATAGAAATTTAGCAAAAAGCACCATCAAAATGAAACAAAACTGTGGGCTCCCCATCTGCTCTGTTCTTTTCTCTCCATCTAGCCCCTTCTTCAACGTTTCCAAATACAGGGGCCCTTTTGGAAACCCAGGGCTGGGAGTTACAAGCTCAGCTCTCACTCAGCATTTCCAGTTGCCTCTTTGATCCCTTTCTGGTTTTATCTTTGTGCATGTTTATTTCCACAGATTGTAGTTGCCTTTGAAGACTTATCTATGGCTCACCTCCAATGCCTTGAACAATAACCTGGCACGTGGAGATGCTCAGGGAATATTTGCTTTATAGACACAGATCTTGTTATCCCTTTGCATAGCAGTTCTGCTCAGCGTCTCATCATCAGTTGTCTCCCAGCCATTGGAACCAGTGCAGAGAGAGTCTCATGAGAGTCATTTTAAGACAAAATTCCCATTATACATTTTGATTCCCATTATATGTTTAAGAAAGTGATACCAGATAATGCTATTGGAAGAGAATTTTTGCCTGGGAGAACCCTCTCCCCCTTTTCTTAAACGTTAGGTTTTTAATCTTATATGTATCTGCTTCACTCATTCATCCATCAATTTGTCCTTAGTCGGCTCTGCTATGTGCAAAGCTCTGTATAAATACACAATTTTGCAAATCATGTCCCTGTCCTCAAAGAGATTACAAACTGCCCTCAGATGTGGAGGTCAGGTTGTTGCACAAATACAGAATTTATACTACGAAAAACTCTAAGGGCACGCAGGCGCCTCCGCCTTGATAAAATCCACAAGTTTGCTGAAAACTAAGCCAGAAATTAATTTTTTTGTCAAATAAATCACATTCCTTCATTGCTTAATGCTGCTATCTCAGAGATTTGTTTTCTGCATTTCTGATTTATGCTAACTTGACAACAGTTCCTGGGACTCTGGGTCCAAGTTCCTTGGCAACTCGAACCTCTCCTTTACGTAATTAACTATCTGAGGACAATGCTCTGGTCTTTCCTTTCAGAAAGGAAGGCTCTGTGAAGGCCAGAGGGCCTTTGAGGAAGAAGATAGTCATTCTCTGCACAGTCTTTTTAGTATGAAAAAGGCACTGAAGCACCTGGCTTTGGAGCAGGATATGCCGTGACGTCTACTCCTGGGAGTGCTCCTGTGCATGGGTTCCTAGAAACCAGACCCTCAGATTCTCAGGCTATTTCCAGAATCTCCCAGGGGTCGGACGAGGGTGGTGGGAAAGAACAGGCAGAAAGTCAAGGATCTGCTCAGGAGCCTCTCCAGGTACTTGGGCTAACTCTGAGTACTCTGTTATTCAAAAGATATCTACTGAGAAGTTACTCAGGCCTTTAGGAAACTCCATAGCTGACCTTCCTTTCTAATCGTTTCCCAAAACATGAACTCTGCTGTTCAAAGTATAGCTTCCAGTAGACATATAAACATTTAATTATAATGCACTGTGTCCCAAGCAACCAATAATTGAAGTAAGCATAGGATTCAGAAGCAGCCCGTAAGAGAGAATGAGTGATTCTGTTTGTGTAGGTCAGGAAAAGCATGGGTAATCATGTCTGTCCAGGGTTTTGAAGGATGAATAGAAGTTTGTCAAATACATAAGATAGAAGAAGATTTTAAACAGTGGGAACAGCCTGTAAAAATGAAGATGGTTGTGACTTCCTGGAGTTTTAAGGAATATCTGTTATCTGTCACCAGATCTACATATATACCCACATCTGTGTCCATTTTATTTTACTTTTTAATCTCCTTTTCAGGTAGAGCAAGTATCCCTTAGGAAAACTGACATCTTTCAGATATTGAGATTTCATCATTAACACGATGTATCTATCCACTCATTTGGAACTTCTTTAGTGTCTTTTAGGAAATGTTTATGTTTTCTTTCTACAGAGCTCTTACACATTTGGGTGCCTTCTGTTTAAGTTGTTATGGTTGCCATTACAGATGTTAACTTTTAAAAAATTATTATTTCTATTCGGGTTGGGTAGAAAAATGTAATAGACTTTTGTATATTGATCTTATATCTAGCAACTTTGCTAAATTTTCTTCATTCCAGTAATTAGTAAATTATTTTTAATTTTCTGTGGAGACAATCACATCATCTGCAAATAATCACCAATTTGTTTCTTCCTTTAAAATTCTTTTACCTTCTATTTATTTTCTTGTATTGTTTCACTGATTATGACCTTCAGTACAACAGTAAATTGACACAGTACGAGCAATCCTATTCCTGATTTTGAAGTCCCATTCATTTTCTCCCCCCTCCATACGTCACTTTCCTGAAACTCCTCTTGCTAAGGCCTCCAATGACCTCTATATTGCTAAATTCAAAAGACATTTTTAAATGATAGTTTTATTTAACCTCAGCTGCATTGACATCATTGATCACCTCTATCCATGAACCATTCTCTTCTTTTGGCTCCCCAATACCACGCTCTCTCTCTATAGTCTCCGACTGCTTCTTTTCAGGTATTCTTTGCTTACCATCTATTTGTCCTCCAAATGTTGAAGCTCCCCAGGGCTCCATTCTGGGTCTCTTCTTTCACTCCTCACTCTTCTTAATTGAGGTCATCCATTCCATGTCTCTATATGGTATCTGTTTGATGCACACACATGCACACAAACCTGCCAACTTGACATTTTGCTTAGATGTCTGATAGGTATCTCAAGTTTAACATGTTCAAAACTAAACTCTTCATCTTTTCTCCTCAAATGTAATCCTCCTGCAGTCTCCCTGTCTCAGTAAATGGTACATTCAACTGCTCAGTTACTCAAACCAGAAATCTAGGAGTCATCTTATCTCCTTCCTCTCTTTCATACCCACATCCAATCTATTACCATGTATTATTTATTCTAACTCATATATATATATATCTCAGATTCATTTTCCTCTTTGTCTTCTTAGTCTAAGATACTATCCTTTCTTGCCTGAATACAGCAATAGTCTTCTAACAGGCATCCTTCAACTTTTGTTCCCTTACAATCCTTATGACAAAGCAGTTACAGTGTTATTTTAGAAATATAAACCTGCAGATCATATTACCCCTTAGTGTCCCTTGAGTGACCTTTCATGGCATGATGAGTAAAATCCAGCACCTTAGCATGGCCTGCAAGGACCTGAATGCTATGACTTCTTCTTTACTCTCCAGATTTATCTTGCACTGCTAATCTCCTCACTCACTATCCTCTAGCCTCTTGGACCTTCTTGTAGTCCTCTGAGAGGCCCAGTTTTTCCTCCCTAGGATCTTTGTACTTATAAACTCCAAGAAAGCAGGAATTGTATCTTTCTTGTTCTCAGTTAGATACCCAGGTCCAGGCACTTGTAAATAGTCAATAAATCTTTGCTACATAAATGAATGAATGAATGATATTTATGTTATTTAGAATTTTCTTTCCTCATTTATTACCTAGTTAAATATTATTTATCTTTTAGGTCTCATATCACTTAAAATATCACTTCCTCAAATTAGTCTTCTGATGACCACCCCTCACCTCACTCTTCCTTCTTTAGGCAACAGCCTTCACTCTCTAGATATAGGGGTAGGCACAGACACTGGCTGGACCAACTTCACAGCATCCCATTCCTCTCCTCAAATTTTCCTATCTAGAAATGGTAAATAAGTCTCTCTTGCTCTTGTGTCAAAGAGCTTCTTGGCCATGAGTCATGTTTTCTAATGTGTTGGAGAAAGCTTGCCTGGAGGAGAGAATGAGGCCAACTCAGACAGACATAGAGAAGAGGAACAAAGATGGGGAGAGTTCAGACAGTGTGCCTGTCTCTGGATCTCATCATCCACTCTTGAGACCTTCTCCAAGCCTGGATTGTCTGCTCTTCCTTGTTTCTATAAACTACCCTAATATAATTTTCAATCAATTTCTCTTTTTTGCTTAAACTAGTTCAAATCGGGTTTCTGTTATTTGTAATTGAAACATTCCTCAACCTCCCAATCTAAATTTGATCCTCCTGTTATACTCCTTAAAACACCCTATGATTTTTATTCATGACATTTATCAGAATTTATAAGTCTGTATTAATTTGTATGTTTATTTGTTTAATGTCTGTCTCCCCATAGATGATCGAAACCATGTTTATTTTGATCATTATTTTTATCCAGCACACAATGTAGTGCTTTACTCAAAGCAAGCACTCAACAAATATTTCTTGAATTAATGACTAAATAAATGACTCTGTGGTTGATTAGATATGAAAGGGGATCAAAAAGGGAGGAGGTTTAGGATGACTCCACATTTTCTGGCTTCACTAAGAGGGTAGAGGATGATATCATTAACTCATATTGGGAACATATGAGAAGTAGTCAACACAGGGGAGGAAGAACATGAGCTAAGTTTTGGACCTGAGTTTGGGGTGTCCATGTGCTCTTGGTACAGTGGAGCTTTCCAGCGAATCGGGGGTCTCTGTCTCCAGCTTAGAAGAGAGGACAAGTAGGAGATATGATTTGGGAGGACATAGATAATATGGATCATTGGAAGTTTTAGGAACAGATGAAATCCTCCAGGGATCATGAAATGTGGGAGAGACCTGATGACTGAGGAGTAACCCTTCAGGTTGGCCTAGATCCAGAGCTATTCAGTGGTTCTCAGGATCTGCTTAATTCCTGGCTTCTACCTGGGCCACAAGAGCCACTGGACAAGAAGCATACTCCTAGATTTTGGAGAATCTCTGGAAGAAGGAGGTCTGAGGCTGAGTTCAGCATCCTTGACCTCTTTGGCAGATCAATGCCCTCTAGAGTTAGGCAGAGATTCTTATCTACATATAGTTTTTATCTATCTGCTCAGAATTGTGCATCTTCCACCCAGGACCATCTTAAGGGATCTGACATGTGCTAGGAACTTTTAAAACTTTTCCATATGTGATCTTATTTAACCTTTAACCTTCTGAGGTAGAAACTATTACACCCACCTTACAGAAGAAGGATTAGGGGTTGAGAAGGTAAAAAACTTTCCCTGGATCCGACATCTGGGACATTCTCAAACCAGAACTCCAGTGCCATGATCTTTCCATATTCTAGGCTTCCTCTTCACCACAGGTTTGTGCTATATGGAGAGGGAGAGCAGATCTGTCACACAGCAGCTATGGGAACAAAAGGTCCAGAGGGTAACGTTAGCAGCCTGAACATTAACTGACTGCCAACTCTTACCAAACCCAAAGCTTGGAGGAGAGTGAGGTCAAGGTCTGCAAACATCTTTCATGCTGGAATCTCTCCCTTTGGTGCTACCAATTGATCTGTGTGATAACTCCCAGTGGCCCTTGCTTTAGAGCTGGTCCCCTGACTAGGCTTTCCTTCTCTGTAGCTTTCTAGTCTTCTCTCTGCCCATGGGCAGAACAGCACCTCAAGGAATCTCCTTGGCTGTCCCTGGAAGGTCAAGGCAAATGGAGATGCAGCCCTCTGAGCTGAGCTGCACTCAATATTTTTTCCCTAATTCTGGGAGTAGAATCATTCATCTGGAGAAGTAAAGTTTCTGGAAAATAAAAGCAATAGACCAAAAAAAATCTTCTTAAAAGAAAAAACAAATTTTTGGAAAAATGATCATGCCTTCAAGTACTTTTTGGATGTCATTGCTGATCTAAAGCCATCTTATTAATTTAGAGCCATAAAACACATTATAACTCAGCTTGCTCCAAAAATTATCACATCTGGTACATTTGGAGACAAGCAAGACTTGGGAAAAATGGAAAAATTACAGGAAAGAAAAGGGGATTCCCACTTTCCCCTTGAGTTTTCCAAGAAAACGAAAGCTATTCTCAGAAAAAAAAAATTTTCCACTCAGATTTTATTGTGATCCCACTCTTATTGTGATCCAGAAAAATACACTTACAAAAGCCATCTCTTCTGGTCAATATCTACCATATGTTTCCTCACTGGATGGAATATTATTTTATTTATGTGCCTTCATACCCCCCAAAACCAGGGCTCATCAGGCTGGTGGGGGGGGGCCGTTTGGGGGGGGGGGACAGCTCACTGTTTGTCTAGGGCAACCACACCCAAACCAATATGTCTTCCATAAATGAAGAGGGTTGAGTCCTGGACGGGAGTCACAATCTAAGTTTCTAAACAAACACACATACAGATAAATTTCCTAGGAAATTCTTATCCCTATTTTATAGATTCATAATTCAACAAACATTTACTAGGTTTCTTCCATGCTGGGGATGGAGGTATAAAGGTGAATATGCCACAGTTTTCTCCCTAAAGGATCTCGTAGCCCATTGGGAGAAACTAACAAGCAAATCAGCGATGGTCGGGGTGTGCACAGGTGACTCCACCTGCATCTGAAGCTGGGGGCTGGGAGGAGAATCAGCGAAGACTTTCTGGAGAAGGGTCTGCCTGAGCCATGTCCTGTGGGACCAAAACGAATTAGCCAAGCAGAGTTGGGAGAAGGGCATTCAAGGTAGAGGGAGCAGCATGTGAAAAAAAAGAAATAAATAAAAGAGAGAGCATTTGACACTTTTCTGGAGCTATAAATAGATAGTATGACTTGAGTCATCAGAGTGAGGAAAGAAAGAGCCAAGATGAGGCTGGAGAGGAAGGCAGTCAGCTCACGATGAAGGGATTGTGTTGTTGGATTTTATCTCATAAATCAGGAATCAGCAAATGTTTTCTATAAAGGGACAAATAATACATATTTTACATTTTGTGGGTCATATAGTCCCTGTCACAACTACTAGACTCTGCCAGTGTAGCATAAAAGCAGCCATAGACACTATGTAAAGGAATGAGTATGGATATGTTCCAATAAAACTTTATTTACAAAAACAGGCAGTCGGCTGCATTGGCCCATGGGCGGATGTTCACTGATCCCTACTGTAAATCATAACACCCAGAAATAGGCTGACTGATTCATTCTGACTGATTCATTCTGAGGGCTTCCTCAGTTTAGCACTGAAGGACCCACAGGTTGGAAAACCCCTCAGTTCCAGGTAAACCCCTCAGTTCCAGGATGGTTGGTCCCCCGACCCAGGAAGATTGTTTAAAAATATAGAATACTGGTGCCACTCCTGACTCAAGTCAAAATCTACTGGATTTTATCTATTTGAGCCTTCTCACTCTTTTTCTTAGTGGATCTAGCTAAAAGATTGTCAATTTTATTTTTTCAAAGAACCAGCTCTTAGTTTCATTAATCTTTTCTATTGTCTTTTTAGTCTCTATTTCATTTATTTCTGCTCTGATTTTTTATTATTTACTTCCTTCTACTGACTTTGGGCTTCTTTTTCTAGTTCTCTTAGGTGTAAGGCTAGATTGTTTATGTGAGTTTTTCTTATTTCTTGAGGTGTGCCTGTATTACTATATGTACCCATGTTCATTGCGGCATTATTCACAATAGCCAAGATATGGAAACAACATAAGTGCTTATCAACAGATACACGGATAAAGAAAGTGTGGTATGTATATACAAGAGAATACTACTTAGCCTCAAAAAAGATGAAATCTTGCCATTTGTGACAACACGGATGAACCATAAGGGTATTATGCTAAGTAAAATAAGTCACACACAGAAAGACAAATATTGTATGATTTCACTTATATGTGGAAAATAGAAAAACAAGACAAAATAAAAACAAACTCATAGAAGCAGACAACAGATTGGTGGTTACCATACAGGAAGGGGGTGGGGGCAGGACAAAGTAGGTAAAAGGGGTCAATTATATGGTGATGGATGGAAACCACACTTTTGGTGATGAGCCCACTGTAGTATATACAGATGTAAAATTATAATATTGTACACATGAAACCTATACAATGTTACCACACGTTACCACAATAAAAAAATCTACTGGGGTTGGGGAAGCTACAAGTGCATCACCTATAGGCAAGAAAGTGGTGAGACTTGTATGCCAGATGGTTTGCTCTCAAGCATATACCCAAATACCCCCACCCTAGCTGGCATGAGATCATAGTCAATGTGGCCCTTTGAGAAGCCAGACTCAGCCCAGCGGCAGCACCTGGCCTGAGACTGGACATTAGCTGGTTTGTACAGAGGTTTTTCTGTAAGTAGTCACTGCCCACCAGGGATAGACGAGGGTCCACAGAATCCAAGTGATGAGGAGGAGTTAGGGAGCAGATGACAGGAGGGGGTCCCAGAGGCCCCCATCAGCACTGCTCCCCTTAGAGATCAAGGCTCACCAGGTGGGGCCTCACTGTTTGTCTAGAGCAGCCACACCCAAGCCAATGGGCCTTCCAGAAATGAAGAGAGGAATGAGTCCCGGACTAGAGTCACAATCTACATTTCCAGCTAAGGCACACATACAGGTAAAGAAAATAAGCAGAGGGGAAGAGAAACTTTTGGGCCCAGATGTCATTTTTTGGAAGCTTTTCATGGTTAGCCCTTATCAGCAATAGCTCTGAAAAGCCAGGTCTGAAATTTTTCTTTCCGAAGCAACAGGTGTTTGACTCCTGTTCAGAAATGGCACCTGTTTGGCCTGGGCAAACAGAGAGTTCGCACTAAAAGGATTGATAGGGCTCTCTTTGCTTCCCTTAATCAGTCCCTTTTTAATTTCACTTCACAGCCACAGCGGAGTTTTCCACTTAATTACAAATAGGGCTTCCTATCTTCTGGACCGCTTATTTCCAACACAGGTGGGTCTTGTTCTAAGAACGTCAATAGATGAAAACTTATGCTCACAGTACAGATAATTTGAATTACATAAAAATTCTTAACATTTAAAACAGGTGGTCCTTTGTACACTGCAGAGTTTGTTTATGAACCAGTAAGCCCATTAACTATTTGGCCAGCATTCTTTAGCTATTGCCAGATGAAGAGCAATCAGAAATGAAAATAAAATGTACTTTCAACCAATGGGGAAATAAGCAGCCTTGTGGTATTAGCCAGGAGAGTTTGGCAGTTAAAAGAAATGGCTCTTGAATCAAACTGCCTCAGTTGGAAACCCTGCTTTGCTCCTCACTAGCTGTGTGACTTTTGGCCTGTTAATTCATCTCCCCAAGCCTCTGTTTCTTCATCTGTGAACCAGGAATACTAATTATAGTTCCCCCATGAGATTGTTGCGAGATAAAATAAGGTAATTTATATAAGGTGCTTAGCAGAGTAAACACATAATAAATGTTAGCTGTTTCATTACTCCTAGTAAGCAAGTCATTGTATCTCTATGGGCCTACGTTTTCTCAGTGAAATGAGGGAGTTCTCTTCTAAAGTCTTTCTGTTAGTTACCGATTCTCCACCTCATGGAAAAAGTCAAAAAGAAGGGGGGACAGGGCTATGTGAGTACAAGAACATCACCCCCAGGACAGCCCTCTGAAAAGCAGCAATGCACTAGGAAGCTATGTACACAGGGATGGAGCGTTTATTTGATAATAAACGGGGAGAGAAACAGGAGAGAGATTGTGAGGACAGACCATATACTGCCTAGACGGGAGATGGACACCAGTGATTTTTCCTAGTCTACATTTAAAAACCAGCTCAGAAGCTAAGATATTAGACATTATTGGGAGGTATGTGCTCTAAACTCTTTGCTGGATAGCTCATTCTTCTAAAAGGAGAGCATCTGGTAAGTTTTTAACCTTCTTCACTGGCATTTTTATTGTGTAGAGTGTGAATATATTAGCAAAGGTAATAACATGCTGGACTTCATTTTCACCATCAAAGATGAACAGGTTGGTGCTGTTAAAATGGGAGGAACTTTGGGAGAAAATGGCCTTTCATCTCTCAAGTTACAATTGTAAGGGACGGGAATGCTGTGCATACCAGCCAGCACTCCAAACAGTGGTCAGCTTCAAAATGAAATTCTACAACCACAAATTATACTCATAAAGAAGAAACTAGTAGGAGTGTTGTTGGTAGTATTAATTTACTCCAGGTATTACCGAGCATCTACTACCTTCCAGGTTCTATGCTACGTACTGAGGAGAGAGAAATGTTTTTAAAAAGCCATTGTCCTACAGGATCCCACAAGCTCACAGAGTATAGTTTATGGAGATGGCATCGAGTACACAATTCCAATATAGTTTCAGTACTGCTAAGTTAGAAGTATGCACAGGCTGATATGGAAAACCTGTGAGAAGTCGGAGAAAGCTCCCGGTGGCAGTGATAGCTGAGCTGAGTTTTGAAGGGTAAATGGAAATATAGGTAAGAAGTAAGAAACAAGTTCTATTCTGAAGAAACGGAATGTCTGTAAGAGATCATAGCAGAAACTTGGAACTACCTAGCATTTCGTTAAAACTGATATAAATTACAGAATGGAGGGAGATGGGAGCTGAAGAGGTCGAGAGCGGTCCAGGTGAAGGTGGGCTTTGTCTAAGGAAAGCCCCGTATGAGGGCCTTGTTAATGAGCTTAGATGTTATCCTGCAGGCTAATAGGACATCACAGAAAAGTTTGAATCAAGGGAACAACATGTCTAAATTATATTTAGATCTGTCACATTGTGAAGGATGGATTTGATAGAATCAAAGCTGAAAAGAGAGATTAGTGGCAGAAATATTAGCAATGAGAAATAAACTGAGGAGTGGCAAGAAAATGCAGAAGGGGGAGTGTAGTTGAGTTATTTTAGGAGAAATTGACATGATTTTGCTATGGCTTGGATATGAAAGATAAGCAAAAGTACCTAACGCTAATATTAATGCTAACATAAAGGATCATGTTGGTAGTTGAAGACAAAAGGCCCAGGGAGAGTAGCTGGGGTAAGCTAAAAAGAAGATGGGAGACTGGCTGAAGAGGAAATCAAGAAGGGAGTGGAGAAGAAGTAGCCAGAGAAGTAAGAAGCAATCCAGGAAAGAGAGTTATCATGAAAAATCAAGAATGGAAGGGTTTTAAGTAGGAAATCAACAGGATCTAACTATTGGACTTAGCAATAAAAAGGCAGTTTTTGGTCTGGTCAAGAGTAGTGTCAATGAAGTGGTGGGGACATAAGTCAGATTGCAGTGGGCTGACGGGTGAGTGGGGGGTGAGGAAGTAGAGACAGAACATAGGCTGCTCTCTCAAGAGTCTCAGCTGTGAAGGAAAGGACAGATTTCAAGAGGCGTCGAGTTGAGGGAGAAATTTTTTTAAAGAATTAAAAAATTTTTTTAATTAAAGAAAAACACATTGAGAGACCTGAGCACGTTAAATGGAGAGCGGAAGAGCTGTCAGAGAGGGAGAGGTGGAAGATAGAGGCTGAATGTAAGGGAGCCCTCTCTCGCGATGGCCATGCTGCCCCTCAAAGGAGTGACCTCCTTGTCACTATTAGAGCAGACCCACTGTCAGGGATGCTACAGGGAGGACTCTTCCTATGATGAGCCTAGCTGAGCCCAATTATATCTTCTAACTCTTAGCTCCTTCAATGTGACAGTGATTTATTAATCTTTTCATGTTTCTATTGCCATGCACTAACCCAGGTGGGACATGCAGATAGACTGAAGCTACACCATGGATTGAATCATCCAGTTCCGCAGTAGGGGCTGTTGGCCACTTGGTCACTCCCAGCCCCCTCTGATTCAGAGACCACAATGAATTAATTTAGGCCAGCCATCTCCTTAGCCACCTTCCTATGTCTACTTTGGGGAAAAGCCAGGCAAGGCCACTTCTCTCCAACTCCTAAAGCAATATATGGCTTCAAAGTCTACTTGTCATTTTAATTCAACTCAACTCAATGCATTGAGTGTGTACTATCTGCCAAGGTTGTGTGATGATAGGAACATGCTTCCTGCCTGAAGAAATGCAATCCTTCCCCAGCGGGTCATCTTTTCTGTGAACTGGAGATAGATAGAGAGAAATTAACATAACAATCAGCGTAGTATTTTCCAAACTATATTCACAGAGCCCCTGGATTCTAAGGATGTGTTCCCTGATGAAGGAAGTGGGTGGAGGTAGGAGAAAGATAGGCTCAAGCCCTCCCCATCCCAGCTTCAACTCATATAGCACTACTCCTATTTGTTTTGTATATTCTGGCTGTCTGTCACAGGTTTTTGTTTGAACCAAGAATTCAAACTTAAGAGAAGCTTAAAACCCCACCAAAGTAATGCTTATTGATCAAAATCAAGAAAGTCATAACTCTTAATGCTAAGAATTACCAAAAAAGCAAATCAAAAGCATTGAATAAAGGGTTAATTTGGTCTTCCCAAGCTCTATTCATGAATTAATTAATCCAAAAAACGAACATATAGCAGCAGGCATTGTGTTTGTTGTCCCATGTCGGGCATTGGAGAAACACAGGTGAAGAAAACCTGGTCTCTGTCCTCAAGGACTTCATGGTCCAGCAATGGAGACAGACAGGGAATGGTCATTTTCTGGGATGGTAAGTGTCCTCATCAAGGTGCAGATTAA
This sequence comes from Equus asinus, assembly GCF_041296235.1. NCBI lineage: Eukaryota > Metazoa > Chordata > Mammalia > Perissodactyla > Equidae > Equus > Equus asinus. Next base: position 49,212,069 of record NC_091805.1, read on the forward strand.
GGCTGGTGGGGAGACAAAGGCGACAAGAATTAACTTTTTCTGAGAAGTAGGGAAGAGTGCATTTCTCAGAGAAAGCTTCAGAAGAGACCTGTTTGAGCTGAGTCCTGAAGGATGGGGAGGGGCGTTGCCAGGAGGACGAGTGTGCGCCTGTTCCTGTGGTGGAGGCTGGAGCGCAGGGAGGCAAAGGGTAGAAAATGACGACACGCTGGTGCTCAGTAAACGTGTGGGGACAAGTTGAGTGAGTGATCTTGGCAGCTGTCTCCTCAGGCTGCACCTGGGCCTCTCAGAGACCCTCAGTACTTCAGAGCCCTTGGTGTCTGTCCGTCAGGGGCTCAGCTCCGTGTCCTTCCGAGTCCTGCCACCTAGCGGCCATGCTCAACACCCACGTTTCCCTGGAGAGTCTTGAATTTGATGCGGACTACAGTCGTCTTAGTCTTCCTACTAATTTTAGAGTTGAGGAAATAGTGCACATATCACAGTGACACGTGACTCCTCTGGGAGCAGTTTGTGAGAGCTGGGGCTGGAATGAAATCTAGCTCCTGTGACTCCAGGACCAGGTTGGGTGTGATCTAATTCGCCCCCAGCCGCACACTGGTTCCAGCAGCTTATGCTGAAGGTTGAGTGAGACTCAACTTGGTGGCCGCCTCTGGAATGCACTTAAATCCTCATCCCAATGGTAACAAATAAAAACTAGACCGTTGGGGGTGAGCAAGAGGCAGTCTATACAGAAAATGATGTATAATAATGTGCACCTGAAATTACACAATGTTATAAACCAATATGACCTCAATAAAATAATTTTTAAAAATCCTCATCCCAGGCTTTGGTGGGGTGGAGACACTTTAAGAGAAAAAGGATGTGGGAATAAGTGACTGAGCCAGAGAAGAGGATATAGTGCCCCCATCCACTCCCAACGGTCCAGCCTTCAAACCTCTATTAGCAATAAGGAAAGGTGGCTAGTGATGTTCTGGATGGGTAGAGACCATATACTTCAGGCCGTGGGAGCCACCATGTCAAAGAAAGAAGGGGAGAGGACTCTCTAGCCACAGTCTTTCTGAGGGATGGATGGGGGTGAGGGAGCCCCATGGCCACAGGCAAAGGAGAATAGCCCAGGGACAGGGCTAGAGGCCTCTGAAAACACCTGTCACCTGCCAAATGTCCGAAAATGTGCATTCAAATAGCATTCTCTGTTCAAGCTGTGCATTTACATGCAACATATTTCAGAAGCCCATCTGGGGTTACAAAACCCACTACGGTTTCAACCTGTAGTGTGACAAAGCCATGCAATCAATTATCCTGATTAAACTTCATATGTCCCTGTGTGTGTGTGTGTGGGCATACTGCGTTGTACTTGTATATATTCTATATTTTTCAAATATATATGTTATATAAATATAAATATACATATATTGTTTTATACATAGTAGCTAATGCAGAGTGGATTTTTAAGATTTTGCAGTGAAGATCATAGGAACAATAAGACTAATATGATTGACACAGTCAAAAGTAAATAGGAACTAGATTGTTAAGAGGGTGAGAGAAGAAAATCTATATATTAAACCACACCACCTACTTTGGGCAGAGGATTACAAGGTCGAGCCTACACTTTGGTCTGAGCAACCCATGATCCTGGAAGAGAAGAGACCTGCTGCTGTAGAGCCCTGAACAGGTGCCAGGCATTTCCTACATGATCGCATGACGTACTAGCAGGCAGGTGTCTTGCTCTTCATTTTGCAGAGGAGTAAACTAAGTTCATAGGGGTTATTTGGATTTCCTGAGGTCAGGCAGCTATTACATGATAGAGTCACTCTATGAAACGGTTTAATTCTTTGGCCCCCTAATCTGTTTACCTCCAAAACCCTAAGCTGTCTGTACTCCCTCTTACTTTTTTTGAAGCATCCCCAGCCTGAAGGCTTCTGGCACAAAGACGGAAATTTCTCTGGCTGGAGGGAGGGAGAGCTCAGCCTGCCAATCATTCATGGGAGAGCCCTGGCCAAGGTGGGCTCACAGGGGAACTCCCCTCTTCATGTCCAATCAAAAAACTCCTTGAGTTGTTTCTGAATGTCCCATACTTGAGGCTGGGCAGCATGGCCAAGGATCAAAGCCTTGGAACCTCTCCTTGTACCCATCACACTGAATTTGCACAGGGAGGGAGTCAAGACGGGAGGAGAGGTTGGCAACTGCTTCTGATTAGCCTACGTCTTCTACCAAAGTGAGATGTCCTCTCTCTGTGCACAATTAAACGGTTCTCACAGACCTGCCATCTGGGCTCAGCAAAGTGTGGAGTGGCTGCTCTCTCTCCACCCTACCCTACCCTCAGCTCAGAGGCCAGACCAGTGAGATTCAGAAAATCTTGTGCTTTCCCCATCTCCCACTTTTGCTTTTTCTTGGCATGGCTTGTGCTAACCCAATCCTCATCCTCGAAGTAAAGCCAGCCCAGGAACCCATCCTCTGAGTGGTTGTGAAAATAGCCAGGGAGCCACCATCAGCCACCTGTGCTGGATCTTGGGACAGAGACTTGTGACCCCAAAGATGAAAGCAGCATCCACTTCCCCAAACACTCCCAGGGAAGTTCTTGGAGAAGCCAAGCCCTGGCTCAGTCACAGTTTACACAACACACTCATGCCTTGCTGTTGCTGTTATTGTTGTGTTTTTAAGTGGATTGGCATGTGCATTGCGGTAGAGGCCAGCAATGGGAGATGCCAACAGAGCCGGGCTCAGACAAGACCATCCGGTGGGGAAGGAACATCTGACTTCCTTGTCTGTCTTCTCAGGCCTCGTCTTCCTCACCTATGGCCTCAGGTCCACTCATTAGCAAACATTCCCTTTGCTCTCCTCTTGCGTACCAGGCACTGTGTTAGGCACCACCCCTGACCTGGCCCATCTCTTGGCCAGGGAGGAGAGACAGCCAGGTGAAGAAACAGTGAGAGGAGCTGTTAGATTTAGAGAGAGGGCGCTAGGAGAGCACAGAGGGGAGGTCTGAGGAGGACCTCAGACAGGTCCTAGAGGGTGCACAGGAGCTTGTCTGGCTCAGAAGGGGAGAGAGAAGTACAAGAAAACCAAATCACTAACCACTGTAGCATGCAATGTTCTATACAGCACTTCCAATCTCATTTGATCCTCAAAACAACTCTTAAATTGGGAAGGAAGGCATTATAGGCCTGGCCCACAGCAGATTCCTCCTAAAAGTTTTCCAAGTGAATCAATCTCCTTCTTAGAGATAAGGAAACTGAGGCTCCAGAGAAGGTAAATCTTTGCCTAAGGTTGCAGAGCAGGAAGTGGGAAGCCAGGGCTCAGACCCAGGTGTCTGAGTCCGAATCCTGAGTGCTTCCCACCACGTCAGTGGTTTTCATTCTGAGGTCCACAGATCCCAGGAGTCCTCTTGAGGGTACATGAGTTCTCTATGAGGATTTTCAAATGCTGTGTTTATTTTGTTGATAATTTAACAAATTAATATAGGCTTATTCTGGGTCACCACAGCATCTCCTCATGGCCAAGTACACACAGCACTTTGGTGCCCACATCTTTGTTTACACACAAATCAGAGATACCATGGAGTCCATGATTGGACTAATTGAATTGCTAATAAGGAAAAAAGAGAAGTAGACAATGTATAAATGAAGCCTTGTTACCACTGAAATCTGAGTACTTACTATAAGAACCAAGGTTTCACAGCAGTCTGAATAGAGAAAAATAGTAAAAGTAATGCTGAATGCAAAAAAGATGATACCATAGCAGTAATTAACACATTTATATTGTCAGTGACAATTTAATTTTTGCAAAACCACATCATTAATCACATTAAATTAACCCAAACTGGCTTAAACAATAAAGGGAAATTTTTTGGTTCACATAATTGAAAATTCCCAAGGCATTATGCCCTCAGGATCAATTTGATCATGGCTCCAACTCCATTTCTCTGTAATACTCTTGGCTCCGCCCTCTCCCATGTGTCTGCTTTGACCACAGGCTGGTTGCAAGTTGTCCACTAGCAGTAACTGGGTTACATGCTTCTTTATTCACATCCAGCGGGGAGAGAGAAAGCATCTCTTGACAAACATTGAATGAAAGTCCTGAGTGTTGCACTAATTGGACCATCCCTGAACCAACCTCTGTGGCCAAAGGAATGTCATGAGGTGATTGCTGTAGTCCTACTTATAACAAGAGGGATGAGTTGAGGCTGACTGGCTTAAACCAAGTAGAGAACACCCTTACATATGGGGCTGCTACCCACTTAGGAATGAGGACAAAGAATGTTAAAGAGACAGCACAATATCTGCTATGCAGGCTTAGAGCATTCCAGAAAAGGAAGTGTCATGGACAAAGGTCCTAAGAAAAGAAGTTCTTAGTAGGTTAGAGAAGTTGAAAGAAGATCTATGTGTCTGCATCTGTGCATGAGAAGAGGTTATAAAGGAACTACCTCAAACAAGGCATTCTAAGCCATTGTAAGAAATTGGGATTTTTTTTTCTTCTAAGTGCAATGGGAAGCCATCGAGGAATTTTAAGTAAAGGAGGGACATAATCAGGTTCATCTTTGAATATAACTTTGGATGCTATGTGAAAAATGAGTTGGGGGTTGGGAGGGATGAGAAAGAGTGGAAGTGGGAAGGACAGGTGGGTAGCAATTGTAATGATCCAGGCAAAACAGATTTACCATGATGCTCATGAAGCTTATGCTTCAGGGCCCTTCACGAGCACAAATCCCTTACAAGGCCCTGAGAGAGCGCCTGGCCATGCGTTCTCATGCTCAAATATTTTTGTAGAATTTATAAGAATAAGATAACTTAACAGAACCAGATAAAAGTTCAGTCTCTTCCCCTCTATCTCACCCTCCATCAACTTTGCCTTCATGACAGATGACGCTGGCACGACCGTTAGGATTTGGGCAGTCTCATTAAGTGGAGGTTGAATTGGGGAAACATTTCATGTTGGTTTGATGGGAGACATTTGTGTGGGTCTTTGAGGTTCTGCCAGCAAGGATGTAAGCAATAGGAGAGACTTCCTCTTTCCACTCTTCACCTTCATTCTATACTTAATGAGTCTTCACTGCTACCCCTGTGGCGCAGGACAGAGTCATCCCAATACCCTCCTAAACAGTTTTCCTTTTCCAATCCTGGCCCCTTCAAGCCCATCCTCCACACTGCCCTGAAAGAAACCTTTCCAAGAAACAAAAGATTGGATACCATTACCCTTGGGATTAAAAACCTTGATGAGAACTGCCCATTGCCCAGAATAAAGGTCACCATGTTCTACAATCTATTTCCATTCCTTCTTCATCTCTTCTTGACCTCCAGTGTTCAGAATTACCCACTATTTCCTATTTAACAATCTGTAGTCTTCCAAAATAATAGGTAACAAAAAGTATAACAGGTGAATATTGACTTCTCTTCAATATATCTACTCTTAGTCCTGGCACTCTTGCTTTTCTGTAGCTACAGCTCTGAGAAGTGTTTCTGTTATGCCTCACACCCCATTTACTCCCAGTGGCTTTTGTCAAGCGGGAGTGAGAGGTGATGTCGACCTATGAGGGCAGAGCTGTGACAGGTTCCTTTTGACCATCTCTTTGCTGGGGAGTGATGTTATTTAATTGGTTTCACAGAGGATTATCACTGAAAGAGTCCTGTGAAAGTTCTGCCAAGAAAGGTGTAAACCCTGTGTGAATTCCTGAACCTGCCTTTGGGGAAGGAGTCGGGGACTGGGTCAGGTCTGGCAGGAAGAGGGTGGAAAAGCATAACCATAAAAGACTAGCCAATTTAGTCAGATTGATATTCAAACAGGTTCAAAGTTTTGTTTGTTTGTTTAATAAAAATGTTGACACTTCCCATAGTACTGAAATCTAAGGAAGAAAACAACTCAATAAACGTGATAAAACTCAAGCCAGACTGATCAGGAAATTGAGAAGACACATATTACCAATGTCAGAAAGAAAAAGAATATATCACTATCGATTCTACAGATTTTAAACAGATAAGAAGGAAAACTTTTGAACAACTTTAGGCCAATAAATTTGACAACTTAGATGAAATGGACAAATTTCTTGAAAGACACAAACTACCGAAGCTTACTCAAGAAGAAATCAATAATTTGAATATTCCTACAGCTATTGAAGAAATTGAATTTGTAGTTGAAAACTTTCCCGCAAAGAAAACTCAAGGCTAAGAAGACTTCACAGAGGGAATTCTATCAAACATTTAAGGAAGAGATTCTAGGCAAACTCTTCCAGAAAGTTTAAGTTAAGGGAATACTTCCCAACTTATTCTATGAGCCTAGCATTACCTTGATACCTTTTAAAAAATCTAATGGATTTAAAAAAGAAAATTCATATGATTATCTCAGTAGATGCAGAAGAAATATTTGAAAAAATCCAACATCTATTCCCAAAAAAAAGTCTCAGCAACTAAGAAGGAAACTTCCCCAACCTGATAAGGGATATCTACGATAAACCAATGGCTAACATCATACTTAATGGTGAAAGACTGAATGCTTTCCTTCTTAGATCAGGAACAAGATAAGGATTGTCCACTTTCATCACTTCTAGGCAGCATTGTACTGGAGGGTCTAATGAGTGCATAAGGCAATGAAAATAAATAAAAGGCACACGTATTAGAAAGGAAGAAATACAACTGTCTTTATTTGCAGACGGCATGATTGTCTATGTAGAATATCTGGTGCAATCCACAAAAAAAGCTACTAAAATTAATCAATGAGTTTATCAAGGATGCAAGATAGAAGACCAATATGAAAAATCAATTGTATTTCTGTATACCAGCAATGAACAACCAAAACTGAAATCTTGAAAATACCACTTAACAATATAACAAAAGAAATACAAAATATTTAGGGATAAATCTGAGAAGATCTGCATACTGAAAACTAAAATTGCTGAGAAGAATTAAAGATCTAAACAAATGCAGACAGATACTATGTTTATGGATCAGAGATTCAATATTGTTAAGATATCAATTTTTCCCAAGAAAATCCATAGATTCAAAGCAAGCCCAATCAAAATTCCAGGAGGCTTTTTTGTAGAAATTGACAAGGTGATGCTGAAATTTGTTTAGAAATGCAAAGGATCTGGAATAGCTGAAACAACTTTGAAAAAGAAGAACAGAGTTGGAGGACTAGACTACCTGACTTAAAGATTTACTGTAAAATTTATAGTAATCAAGACAGTACAATGTTAGCCACACATTTACAAGCCTCAAAACTGGACCTCTGCTCTGTTGGGCTTCCTCACTCCCATGTTACATTGTTAGGCATTATTTGTCCCCTGGGCCTGCTTTTGGCCACCTTTATTTCCTACTCTATCCCTCCAACTCGCCCCCTTCCCCACCCAGTCTCAAAGAGCGACGAGTGTTTTGTTTCAGATCATTTTCCTGGGCTGTTCTGACCTAGGTTATTTCCAGCTGCCTTTGGTAATTGCTCTCAGTCCTGTTGGATAAACTCCTTGCTGGTTGGTGTGTGTACCTTGTCTATAGTTGATGTGCTTTGCACATTTTCTTGACATTCATTTGTTCCTGCTTTTAAATCATTAGCCAGGGTGTTCAATAAAACCAGACCTGACCCTGCTCTCTGGAGAAGTGCCTTTAGCCCCCTGCTCCCCTCACTGGAGCTGTTTCTAGGTATTTATACCATTATCCTTCATTTATGATCTCTCAGCCAGTTGTTGAGACCATGTGACCACATTCTCATCCAAGGCAATCTGAACTGACCGTAGAGTAGAAATGGTGTGGCAGGCTGAGCAAAACCCTTTACCCAAGTTCCAAATCCTTTACTAAAGACCTGATCTCACTTTGTTTTTCTCTTCTGCCAGTCTCTTGAATTCACTCCTTTCCATAAATCCTTTGTGACTTTATCCTTTCCAGATGTTGGTGAATTGTCACTGTTAACATCTACTACTATGATTATCCAATTTACGGGCCAGTAAATTTCTACGATTAGCTTTCTTTTTTGAATGTTAACACCACATTTATGGCCTCTTCTCATTCTCTGCCCTTGATTTTCAACTCTCTTTTCAGTTCTCCAATAAAATTTCAAACTTTATACTTTAACACATGCTCAGGGCTCCATTCTTGCTAACAGATTTGAGCATTAATGGAGGTGTGGCTTAACCTGAATTTGGAGTCATTGTTGCTTAAATCTATGTTGCCGGTTAATTTTCCAGAATTTTTTTTAACCTCATTCAGTTAAAAAGAGAAAAGACAATTTTTAATGCTGATATCAATAATAACTTTACTTATTTAGAAGCCACTTATCTAGTCACTCAGGAGTCTAGACTACAACAAAAAGCAAAACAAAAAATATGCAAAGATCTAAAATAAAAAGCAGAAATAAGCAGAAAAGCCATAGAGAGGCCAAAAAAGATGTCATGAAGTCTACATATTGGGTCACACCAATCTTCATCAGCTTCTGAGTCCCTAGGTATTATCTAGTAGTTTTCCTGTGTCGTCCACGGACAGCCAGATAGGGGTTATCTCTAGCTTTCCTAGGCATTGCCTCTAGCAGCACACTGGGTACCAGGTAACTTCTGTGGTGTCCATCAGGCCTGTCTAGCACAAGGACCTGCTATCTGAAGGCCCAGCACTGTTTGATTTTGAGTGTGAGACAAGTAAATCTGTTGTTAGATTAGAATGCCATTCAGCCCAATCCACTTTAGTAAAACAATAGCCCATCAGCTGATAGCATTTAAAAAAAAAAACTTCTAGAATTCTCTTCTTCCCATCTCCACTTGATGAAATTCTATTTATCATCTGAGATCATTTGACTTCCAAGTCACATCAGAACCAATGAGCAAATCAGAAGCGGGGGGCAGTGGTTGCTATAAGCAGTCACTATAATAACAACAAAAAGTGATAGCTGCCAAGGAAGAGATAAAAAAAATCTAAAAAGTAAATTAAACCCCAAATCTCTGGAGGCTTAGAAGTTTTGGGGCCATTTAGCATAGGGACAAATAACTCTGTATAACTTTAATATTCTTTGTTGGAGTAATGCTTTTTAGGAACAAGACAATGAATAATATTTATAATGATGATTTTGATTCAGAAAGAAAAGTTAAATTAGGTTCAGCAACCATATTTAAGGAAGTAAGGAAATGTGTCATTAGTTTTAAATTAATAGGTTATGGATGTACATCATTCAAAATTCAAAAGGTGCAAAAGGGTACATAGTGAAAAATAGGTTTCCTCCCACCTCTATTCCCTAATCTCCAAGTTATCCTCCCTGGATACAACCACTATAACCAATCTCCTTTGGACTTTTCCAAAGGTATTCCAAATTCCTTTAGAAAAGCATGTTTTGAAAGTCATTTTGAAAATTCAGAATTCTAAGTAAGCTCCAGTGATCTGGAAAGTTCACTTAGGTGGAACTGCTGCTTCCCCAACAATTCAGGGTGAATTAGGTATCACTGAGTGTGAATTTAGCTTTCTGATTTTTTAGGTCATTGGGACAGAAAGGGCCATTGTCAACCTTAGAGGGATTGTGGGAGAATCCTGGTCTTGTCCTTTGCAGGAATAGGGAAGTTTTGACTGCTACCACTGATTGCTTTGAAGACTGTTTTCTTGACTCCATTTTCTCAAGCTTTTCTTAATCCTACCATGTGCAAATGCAGGATGGTTGGGGGAAAATGCATCCTGCTTTGAGGCAGGACGAGCTATAAAGAAGAATGAGATATAATCTCTGTCCATAAGGTACTTGGAATCTAATTTTTAACAAAGGCAAGGCGTGTGCAAACTGCTGTAATATGAGATAATAATATTTGCTACAAGAGATTTAAAATGCTATGAGAAGAGAGAGATTACTTGAAGCTGAAAGAATCCAGGAAAGCTTCTTGAAGGAAGTAGCACTTGAGATAACCCTGCAAAGAAAAGTAGGACTTCAATAGGAAAGAAGGCAGAGAACATCCCAGAAAGAAGAAAAAGCATGACCAAAGATATGGAGGCTGCAAAAAAGCATTTTGGGCAAAACTGTTAATGGGGTGATGATTTGGTGTCCGTTCACTTTGTTTTCTGAAATGCTTCAATCCTGCTCCCAGATATTAGAGCTGCAACCAGACATTGGCCTGCAGACTCAAGGGGTGTCTTTGGGAGGGAGCAATGACCATGTCCAATAAGGCGGGGAGAATCGAACTGATTTGCTTGCAGGAGAAGCCAACTGTCACCTCCACCCTGACTCAAGCAGGTCTGCTCTCAGGACCTCTTTGCTGGCCTAGTGTGCCTAAGCCATGAGTCTAGTTACAACTCCTTGTTTTCCTGGAACTGTCCCTTATTTCTGTGGTAGTTCTTAGAGGAACAGGCCTAGAATGTTCTCAGAATGCCAGGCCATCTGCTCACTCTGGCTTGGGTTGGCTCATGGCTGCCTCACTTACCCAAAGCAGAGAGTCCCCAGAGCAGCATCCAGAGCAAGGGAAAGGGGACAATGCCAGAAGGTGAACTTTCCTGGAAATGGGTTTGAGTTTTCTGACAGAGCCCCTTCCAAGCTTTCCCAGGGTTAAGAATGACCTGGGACCATGTGTTGACATTTCCCGCTGGCAGAGACCCGCTAGAGCTCTCATGTGCAAGATGGACTTGATTAAAGAAGAAGCTGGGCAAATTCTTTTGTTTTAGGCTGAAGGAGTGCTTTCATAGGTGTGGGGTTCTTTATTCCTTTGTACTCAGTCTACCTCTGTCAAGCCCCAGAGAGGGCATGAGAGAAGCATTTACCTTATCAGAAGACAAAGTTATATTTCATTGTTTTTTTTTAATCCCAGGAACACAGATATACAGACCTCCAGAAGAGAACTCTGGGTTCACCTAGTTCAAATCTCTACTCTATGCAGAAATCTCCAGTTTCCTGGACATGCTACTAGAGTTTAAGACTCATGAGGACAGAGATCATATTTGCCTTATTTACCACTGTATTCCCAGCATCTGGTTCATGGTAGTTGTTCTATGAATGAGTGCTGCATGAAGAGTTCAGTCTCTCTTGAATGCTTCCAGAGACTGAGTTCAATCTTTTCCAAGACAGCCCATCCTGTGTTTTTAAACCTTCTTTTTCATGGGGAAAACCTTTTGAAAATGATAAATTGATGTATTTTTCACTCCCAATCGCACATAATCATGTTTCTTTGCAGCCACCATTATGGTTCTAGGGAAAGGAGGGGGCCAAGTGTTACCTTGGAAAGGAGCATTATAAGATGCAGTAGGGGGGCTGGCCCTGTGACCAAGTGGTTAAGTTGGCGAGCTCCGCTGCAGGCAGCCCAGTGTTTTGTTGGTTCGAATCCTGGGCACAGACATGGCACTGCTCATCAAACCATGCTGAGGCAGTGTCCCACATGCCACAACTAGAAGGGTCCGCAAGGAAGAATATACAACTATGTACTGGGGGGCTTTGGGAAGAAAAAGGAAAAAAATAAAATCTTTAAAAAAAAAAAAGATGCAGTGGGACTCTCTATTAGACAGAAGTGAAAATGAAAATAAAAGGAAAAATTAAAAACAACAACAAAAGTTGTGGTCCAGGTTAGGGGCGGCAGTGTGGAGGAGAAAAATGTTGCATGTCAGTTTTTTTTTCTTTTTTCTTTTTTTTTGAGGAAGATTAGCCTTGAGCTAACATCTGCCAATCCTCCTCTCTTTTTTCTAAGGAAGACTGGCCCTGAGCTAACACCCGTGCCCATCTTCCTCTACTTTATATGTGGGACACCTGCCACAGCATGGCTTGCCACGCAGTACCATGTCTGCACCTGGGATCTGAACCGGCGAACCCCCCGGCCGCCGAAGCTGAACGTGCACACTTAACCGCTGCGCCACTGGGCTGGCCCTGCATGTCAGTTTTTTAAAAAATTTTTTTAGTGAGATATAATTGACATACAACATTGTGTAAGTTTAAGGTATACAACATGTTGATTTGATACATTTATATCAATTTTTGAATCAGTTTGTCAATTTCTACAACAAATCCTGCTGAAATTTGTTTGAGGTGGTGTTGAATCTTACAGATCAAATTGGGAAGAATTGACATCTTCATAATGTTGAGTCTTCCCATCTATGAGCATGGTATATCTCTTCATTTATTTAGGTCATTAATTTTGTGCAGCAATGTTTCGTAGTTTTTTGTATACAAATCTGTACATTTTTTCTTAGATTTTTCGTAAGTCTTTCATATTTTTGATGCTATTATAAATGGCATTTTAATTTTAATTTGATTTTTGTTTCTAGTATATAGAATACAATTGATTTTCTTAAATTAACCTTGTATCTTGAAAACTTGCTAAACTCAATTATTTGTTCCAGTAGCTTTTTTGTAGATACCTTAGGATTTTGTACATGGATGATTATGTAATTAGTGAATACTGACAGTTTTATATCTGTCTTTCCAACTCTATGTTTTTTAATTCCTTTTTCTTTTCTTACTGCACTGGCTATGATCTCCACTACAACGTTGAAGAGAGAGGTGAGTGGACAATCTTACCTTTTTCCTGATTTCAAGAGAAAAGCATTCAATCTTTCACCATTAAGTATAATGTTTTGCTGTAGGTTTTTGTAGATGCCCCTTCTGAGGATGAGGACATTCTCTTCTATTTCTAGTTTGCTGAGAGTTTTAATCATAGACGGGTGCTAAATTTTTTCAAATGCATCCATTGCATCTATTGAGATAAAAACATTGATTTGTTTTAGTCTGTGAATAGGGTGAATTGCATTGATTGATTTTCAAATGTTAAATCAACCCTACAATCCTGGGATAAATCTCACATAGTCATGTTATATTATCTCTTTTATACACTGTTCCTAAAATTTTGTTAAGAATTTTTCATTTGTGTTCATGAGGGATATTGGCATGTAGTTTTCTTATAATGTCTTTTACTGGTTTTGCATCCTAGTAATACTGGCCTTACAACATGAATTGGCAAGTACTCTCTCCTCTTCTATTTTCTGGAAGAGTTTGCATAGAATTGGTATTATTTCTGCCTTAATTGTTTGGTAGAATTCACTAGTAAAGCCATTTAGGTCTGTAATGTGTGCGTGTGTGTTTTATGGCTCCTTTTAATATTTTATTTTTATTTAATTTGCAGAAGTTTGACTATGTGGTGCTTGGTATGGTCTTATTTGTATTTATCCTACTTGAAGATTAACTGAGCTTTTTCATATCTTGGTATTGATGAGTTTCATCAATTTTGGAAAATTCTCTTTAAATGTTCCTTCTGCCTCCCTATCTGTCTCTGTCTCTATCTCTCTCTCTCTCCCCCTTCTCTTTCTATGACTTAAACTATGTATTTTTATATCATTTGATGTACCTTATTGGTATATGAGGCCCTGTTTTTCATGTGTACCATTTTCTCTATCTTCTTTAGTTAAAATAATTTACATTGACCTGTCTTCAATTTCACTAAATCCTTTTTCTTCTTTGCCCGTTTCACTGTCAAGCCCAGCAAATGAATTATTCACTTCAGATACCGCATTTTTCAGTTCCACAATTTACACTTGATTCTTTTTTGGGTTTCTATTTATCTGATGCAATCCACCACTTTTTAATTCACTTCGTATATTTCCTCCTCTACACTTTAAGTATACTTATAAAAGTTATGTTAATGTCCATTCCTGATAATTCCAACATCTAGGTCATTTGTGAATCTGCTTCATTTAACTTCATTTATCTTGATTATATATCACATTTTCTTGTTATTTGTAATTTCACTGCATGCCAGAAGTTATATGTATGAGAACAGTAGAGACTGGAGTAGATAATATTTGGTCCCCAGAAAGGGCTTGCCCTTTCCTCTTTCAGACAGTTCGTGTATAAGGCTTATCTCTTCTATCTAATCAGGAATCAATTTGGGTTGGATTTAGGTTGCCACTTTAGTTCATTTCAGTTCATCTCTTGTTTTATTTATTTATTCCTCCCTAGCTTTATTGAAGTGTAATTGACAAATAAAAATTGTAAATATTTAAGGTGTACAATGTGATGTTTTGATATACATATACATTGTGAAATAATTACCACAATCAAGCTAATTAACGCATCTATCACCTCACATAGTTGCCTTTTTTTTATTTTTGGTGGTGAGAATACTGAAGATATACTCTTCAGTATATTTCAGGTATACAATACATTACTATTAACTGTAATCACCATGGTGTATATTAGATCTCCAGAATGTATTCATCTTATGACTGAAAACTTGTGCTTTTTGACCAATATCTCCTTATTCCCATGCCCCACCCCCCCCCCCCTTAGTACCACTCTTCTACTCTCTGTTTCTCTGACTGACTTTTAGATTCCACATAGAAATGAGATATGCAATCTCTGTCTTTCTGTGTTTGGCTTATTTTACATAGCTAAACGTCCTCTAGTTTCATTCATATTGTTGTAAACGGCAGGATTTCCTTCTTTTTTTAAGACAGAATAACATTTCATTGTATATATACGATTTTTTTTAATCTATTCATACAGTGATGGACATTTAAGTGTTTTCATATCTTGGCTAGTGTGAATAATGCTGCAATGGGATAGTGATTTTATTTCCTTTGGATATATCCCCAGAAGTGGAATTGCTGGATCATATGGTAGTTCTAGACTTAATTTTTGCAGGAGCTTCCATACTGTTTTTATAAAGGCTGTACCAATATACATTCCCATCAACAGTATACAAGGGTTCCCTTTTCTTCACATCCTCACCAACACTCATTATTTTTTGACTTTTTTGATAATAGCTATCCTAACAGATACTAGATGATATCTTATAGTGGTCTTGATTTGTGTTTCTGTGATGATTAGTGATGTTGAGCACCTTTTCATACACCAGTTAGCTGTTTGTGTGTCTTCTCTGGAGAAATGTCTATTTAGGTCCTCTGCATTTGTTTTTTGGTTTTGGTGGAGGTTTTTTAGTAAGGAAGATTGGTCCTGAGCTAACGTCTGTTGCCAATCTTTCTCTTTTGGCTTGAGGAACATTGTGCCTGAGCTAACATCTGTCACAATCTTTCTGTTTTGTATGTGGGATGCCACCACAGCATGGCTTCATGAGTGGTGTATAGGTCCATGCCCAGGATCCAAACCCACAAACCCCAGGCCACTGAAGCAGAGTGTGTGAACTTAACCACTATGCCACTGGGCCAGCCCCAGTATTTTTTAATCAGGTTATTTGTTTTTTTGCTATTGACTTGAGTTCTTTATATAATTTGTATATTAACCCCTTATCAGATATATGGTTTGCAAATAGTTTCTCCCATATCATAGGTTGCCCTTTCATTTTGTTGACTATTTCCTTTTCTATGCAGAAACTTTTTAGTTTGGTGTTGTCTCACTTGTCTATTTTGCTTTTGTTTCCTGTACTTTTGGTGTCAAATCCGAAAAATCACTGTCAAGATTAATATCATGGAGTTTGTCCCCTATGTTTTTTTCCAGTAATTTTACTCTTTCAGGTCTTATGTTTAAGTCTTTAATCCATTTTGAGTTGATTTTTGTGTATGGTGTAAGATAAAGTTTCAATTTCTTTCTTTTATTGCATGTGAATATCCAATTTTCTCAGCACCATTTATTCAAGAGACTATCCTTTCCCCATTGTGTATTTTTGGCACCTTTGTCGAAGATTAGTGACAATATATATGTGTATGGGTTTATTTCTGGGCTTTCTATTCTGTTCTGTTGGCCTATGTGACTGTTTTTATGCCAGTACCATACTGTTTTGATTACTATAGTTTTTTAACATAATTTGAAATCAGGAAGTATGATGCTTCCAGCTTTGTTCTTGCTTAAACCTGCTTTATCTATTTGGAGTCTTTTGTGGTTCTATATGAATTTTAGGAATTTTTTTGTATTTCTGTGAAAAAACACCATTAGAATTTTCACAGAGATTGCATTGAATCTATAGATTGCTTTGGGTATTATGGACATTTTGACAATATTAATTCTTTGAATCTTGGCTATCTTTTCATTAATTTGTATCTTCTTCAATTTCTTACATTAATGTATTATGGTTTTCAGTATTTAGATCTTTCGCCTCCTTGGTTAAATTTATTCCTAAGTATTTTATTCTTTTTGATGATATTATAAATAGGTTTGTTTTCTTAATTTCTTTTTTCCAGAAAGTTCATTGTTAGTGTATAGAAATGCAAATGATTTTTGTATGTTGATTTTTCTATCCTGTAACTTTACCGAATTCATTTTTGGTATTTAGAATTTTCTCTATATAAGACATCATCTGAAAACAGAGATAATTTTAGTTCTTCCTTTCCCATTTTGATGCCTTTTCTCTATTTTTCTTGCCTAATTGCTCTGGCAAGGATTTTCAGTACTATGTTGAATAGAAGCGGCAAGATTGGTCATCCTTTTCTTGTTCCTGATCTTAGAGGAAAAGCTTTCAGCTTTTCACCATTGAGTATGATGTTAGCTGTGGGCTTGTCATATATGGCCTTTATTGTATTGTGATACCTTTCTTCTATACCCAACTTATTGAGAGTTTTTATTATGAAAGGATGTTGAATTTTGTCAAATGCTGTTTCTGCATCTATTGAGATGATCATATGAGTTTTATCCTTCATTCTGTTAATGTGATATATTACATTTATTGATTTGCACATTTGAGTTATCCTTGCATCTCAGGGATAAATCCCACTTAATCAGGGTGTATGAACCTTTTAATGTGCTGTTGAATTTAATTTGTTAGGATTTTTTTGAGGATTTTTGCATCTACGTTCATCACAGATATTGGCTTGTAATTTTATTTTCTTGTAGTGCCTTATCTGCCTTTCTTAGCAAGGTAAGGTAATGCTGGCCTTGTAAATGAGTTTGGAAGTATTCCTTCCTCTTTTTGAGAAGAATTGGTATTATTTTTTCTTTAAATGATAGAATTCATCAGGGAAGCCTTCACATCCTGGGCTTATCTTCATTGGGAGGTTTTCAACTTCTGATTCAATAGCCTTACTCCCTTTGGTCAGTTCAGACTTTCTGTTTCTTTATGATTCAGTCTTAGTAGATTTTTAGTATGTTTACTTAGTATTTTTCTAGGAATTTACCATTTCTTCTAGGTTATCCAATTTGATGGCATACAATTATAACATAGTAGTCTTTTATGATCCTTTGTATTTCTGTAGTATCAATTGTAAGATTTCTGCTTTCATTTAGGATTTTATTTATTTGAGTCTTCTTTTTTTCTTAGCTAGGCCTGGCTAAAGGTTTGTTCATTTTGTTTATCTTTTCAAAAACCCCAATTCTTAGTTTCATTGATCTCTTCTATTGTTTTTCTAGTCTCTATTTTATTTATTTTTGCTCTGATCTTTGTTATTTCCTTTCTTCTGCTAACCTTGGGCTGAGTTGTTCTTTTTCTAGTTACACAAGGTAGGAAGTTAAGCTGCTTACTTGACATCTTTCTTTTTTCTTAATGTAGGCATTTATCACTGTACATTTTCCTCTTGGAAATGCTTTTGCTGCATCCCATAAGTTTTGGTATATTGTGCTTCCATTTTCATTTGTCTCATAATTTTTTATTTCTCTTTTGATTTCTTCTTTGATCCATTGGTTGTTCAGAAGTGTTTTGTTTAATTTCCACATATTTGTGAGTTTTTGAGTTTTCCTCTTGTTAGTGACTTCTAGTTTCACACCGTTGTGGTCAGAAACCATGCTTGATACAATTTAACCTTCTTAAATTTGTTAAGAATTGTTTTGTGGCCCAATATATGATCTGTCCTGAAGAACGTTCTGTGTACACTTGAGGAAAATTGTGCATTCTGCTGCTGTTGGATGGAATGTTCTGTATATGTCTGTTAGGTCCATTTGGTCTAAAGTATAGTTTGACTCAAATGTTACTTTATTGATTTTATGTCTGAATGATTTATCCATTATTGAAAGTGGTGTATAGAAGTCCCCTACTATTATTATATTGATGTATATTTCTCCCTTCAGATCTGTTAATATTTGCTTTATATAATTATGTGCTCTGATGTTGGGTGCATGTATACTTACAATTATGATTTCCTTTTGATGAATTGACCCCTTTATCATTATATAATGTCCTTCTTTGTCTCTTGTTACAACTTTTGAGTTAAAGTCTATTTTGTTTGACATAAGTATAGCTACCCTTGCTTTCTTTTGATTTCCATTGTATGAATATCTTTTTCCATCCCTTCACATTCAGTGTATATGTGTCCTTAAAACTGAAGTGAGTTTCGAGTAGGCAGCATATAGTTGGATCACGTTTTAATCCATTCAGCTACTCTATGTCTTTTGATTGGAAAATTTAATCCATTTATATTTAAAGTAATTATTGACACATAAGGTGTTATCGTTGCAATTTTGTTAATTATTTTCTGGGTGTTTTGTATATCCTGTGTTCCTTTCTTCCTCTCTTGCTATCTTCCTTTGTGATTTAATGATTGTGTATAATGGTATGCTTTGATTTTTTCTCTTTATCTTTTATGTATCTACTGTAGGTTTTTGCTTTGCAGTTACCATGAGGCTTACAGAAAGCACCTTATAGTTAATAATAATCTTTTAAAGATGACAACAATTTAACTCTGATTGAATACAAAACTCTACACTTTTATTTCCCCCACATTTTGTTTTTGATATCACAATTTACATCTTTTTATATTGTGTATTCATTAATAAATTATTAACTATAGTTACTGTTAATACTTTTGTCTTTTAGCCTTTATACTGAGTCATAAGTAATTCATGCACCACCATTACAGTATTAGAGTATTCTAAATTTGACTATATACTTATCTTTACCAGTGGATTTTATACTTTCATATGTTTTTGCGTTACCAATTAGTGTCCTTTAGCACTCCCTCTAGCATTTCTTGATTTCAATGTTTCTAGGTTAAGTCTTCTTTGGCTTGAAACTGGGGAGCTTTGAGTGTCTAGAACATGTACCAGGATGTCCATATCTCTCCCCAGATTTGGAATCTTTCAGCCATTATTTCCTTAAATAAGCTTTCTACCTATTTTTCTCTCCCTCTTCTCCTTCTGGGATGCTCATAATAAGAATGTTAGCCCTCTTGATGGTGTCCCCTAAACCCCTCCAAGGGGATTCGGCAAGGCCACTCCAGGCCTTCAGCCTTTCTTCATTCCTTTTCATTCTTTTTTATTTTTTCTCTTCTGACTGTACAATTTCAAAAGACCTGTCTTCAAGCCCAGATAGTTTCTTCTATTTGATCAAGTCTGTTGATAATACTTTATAGTGCATTTTTCATTTCATTCATTTATTCTTCAGCTTCAGAATTTATTTGTTCTTTTTAGATATTCCTCTCTCTTTATTGAACTTTTCCTTTTGCTCATGTATTGTTTTTCTGATTTTGTTGAGTTCTCTGTGTTCTCTTGTAGTTGGCAGAGATTCATTAAAACAACTGTTTTGAATTCTTTGTCAGGCAACTTGCAGATCTTCATTTCTTTGGCATCAGTTACTAGAATATATTGTATTCCTTTGGTGATCTCATGTTTCCTTGATTTTTTGTGTTTCTTGAAGACTTGCGTTGTTTTCTCCAGATTTGAAGAAGCAGTCATCTCCTCTAGTCTTTACTGACTGGCCTCAGGAGAGAAATGGCTTTGCCAGTCAACGCAGCTAGGGATTCTGAGGCTCTCTCAGAACTTTTCTATGGATGCGCCCACTCTACACTTCTGTTTCCTCTTGGGGTGGATTTCTTAAGATGGTATGCCTTTTCTCAATCCTGCAAGGACAGGCCAGGTACTGAGAGACTGTTTTTTCCATTAAAGGAGTGCCCTGAAGTGTTCAAGTTTGTGTGCTTTCTCCCAGTCCCACAAAGTCAAGTCAGCTGTTTGCATGAAATGCCTGCACTTACTTTCTGCAGGGCTGCACTCGAGGAGCCTGGCTTGAGGAGGGAGAGAGCCAGACACACAGGCATTTAGGATGCCCATGGGCCACTTGGGGGGCTCTGTAGGCAAGATGTTCCAAGCAACTTGTGAATGGGTTTCCTGATGGAGTCTGTGGAACAGTTCATAGGGTTTGTGGCCTCTCTTCCATGCTCCAGCCACTCCCAACCACTCAGCTGTGCTGATGACCCTAGTAATCTGGGTGAGGTGAGAAAAATGAGCCTCTTGGGCAGCATCCCACATGGTTGGGGGAGCAAGGTACTCAGTCACTATGTTCTCACTTACCCTGTGGAAGAAACTATGGCCTGAGGGGGTCTCTCTTGGCACTGAGCTGTGCCACCTTTGAGGAGGAGTGATGCAGGTAAAGAGCAACCCTCTGATAAATCTCTTTTCTCAGATCTTTTGCACATACAGAGTGCTGAAACTTCTCCACTGGACTCCTGAACTTCCACAAATATACTCTCATCTATAGATAGTTGTCAAATTGATGCTTCTGTGGGGGTATGATGGTGATATATGCCTGTGTTCTAATATATGATTTCAGTTCACCCGTTGTTTTAAATGTCAGGGCTTTGGGATCTAAGTACCAAAAAAACTATGATATCTTTCTTGTCCTTTTACTTCTAGCCTGGCCTTATCACTGTTCACTCAACAGATGTCAGGTGGGGAAAAATTGGTGAGCAGTGAAGCCTAGCTCTGTGTTTGGGCTCCTCTAGATTTCAATATACCATACTAGCCCATGTTCACTGTCAAGAGCTCAGCTAGATTATCCTTGACCCAGGCAAGTACCTTTGCCCATGGAAGCTCACTGCTGAGCCCACCTGTGCCTCCAGGTAGAGTGAATGCTCCCAGGGATGAAAACAGCTACTAGTCTTTGCTCACCTAGGAAAGCCTCATTCCTCTCTGGAATTTAATTCATTTGGACTGCTTTGCCTCCACACCTTTACAATGGCTTTAAATAAAAGTTTTTATTTCTTTTTTCCATTTATCTGGTATTTTCTCTAGCTACAGTAGAAGTAACACACTCATCTTCATCCTAACAATAAGTGGAACTCCACTCGCATTTTTTTCTTTTCCTACATCTATTCTTTATTTTAATCAACTCTGTTTATCTCCTCCTTCGTGTTAGCCTATTTTCCTTTAATTTTCTTGTTTCTATTTCATAGAAACTACATCCACTTGTGTCTTTTGGGTGACTTATAGGATTTTTTTCAGAGAAAAATTATCTTCCTCTGAGTCTTCAGCACTATGTTGTATTTTCCCTTATAGTGCAGTAGCTTTTTATAAGGTATACATATTTTGTTTTCTTCACTGTCCACTTGGTAGCTGGCAGCTTCCCTCTTTCAAATTTACATCTGAAAGTGAAGTTGATGCTCATCATGCCAAATTCAGTTTGCACTGCCTGATAGTAATTTATCTAGTGAGATATGTTGGACTGAGAGAGGATCTTCTCTAACTACCACTTTCTTTGTTTTGTACCAACCAGGGTGTCATGCAATCGGTAGTTGGAAAAACCTCATAGAGTCCACTGTTCAGTTTGCAGTATGTTTTCTTAGTAACTAAGTATGCCAGGTGCCAATTCAGCTTTTGTTCATCTCTCTTTACTTACTACCATGTTGCCTGCCAGGAGTGGGTTGAAGATTGGGTGGGATGTTAGGAAAAGAAGAACACTTTCAAGATGGTGACTATGATACAAGGTGAACATAGTGATAGAGCTTATGGCCTGATATGACAAGTTGTCTCTTGCCAACTCCTTGTTGAAATATAACTATGAATACTCAAGGCAAAAACAATAAATAAACATGACAACAGATGACAATAAATGATCTACTTGGCTTCAAGGTGTAGGGTTTGAAAAGAAAGACAAAATAGCATGAGCTTCAAGTGGATTCTGAATCAGGTTGGAAAAGCACTGATTTAGAAGGGTCAACAAGGAAGTGGGGGGGGGGTCAGTTTTGATTCCCTGCTCTGAGATCTCTGGAATTTCTTCCTGAAGGTGGCTGGGGGAACAGGGTATGGCAGAAGGATGTTAGAAGAGTATAAAGAAGCTTAAAACAAAAGAAAGTGTTAAAAGAGTTGAATGGAAAGGATTGGAAGTGAGTTCCCTGGTGCAAGGATGCCCAGGAGGAAGGAGCGGAAAGAAGAGCTGAGCTGAATGTGAATGTGAACAGCCCATGAAAGATGTACTTAGGCAGCAACTGGAATGAGGAAAAAAATAGTAGAGAAGGGGATCAAAAGTGTCAAGATGAAATTAGCCATCTTTAGGATTCTGAAAGGAATTTGGTGTTTCTTAGAGTCTTGATATCATAAAGGAGACAAGGTGAGTATAGGAAAAAGTCAAATAATAATTAAATTATTTATTTATTCATCAAACATAAGTTGATCCCTGCTCAGGTCAAGGTACTCAGGTCATTGTTTAACAAAAATTAAATGATAAGAAAACAACAATAGAGTTCTCAATCCAACTTGAATGCTAATAACTGACTGTGGTGCTTCAGGAATTGAAGAAGCAAATAGAGATTTCAAATGTCTATACATCTGGCACAGTGTGCTTGCTGGCACATTCCTTGTAGCCAGTATAGGGGGATACAGTAGGTCCCCTTTCTTCAGGTACACTCCTTTCTTCCTCTGAATTAGACTGATTTATGTACCTGATCACTGACACAAGGGGCCTTGTCTCTCAGGGACAGGACCCTTGCAACACGGCAGGAGAATGCATTAGAATGTACTCTTTTTGCCAGCTTGCAGATCTGGAGGGGAATCTTAGAAGAGGCAGAATCACCCATACTTGACCATTTCTCAAACTCATCTACAAGATAAGTCACTTCTCCTCCCCGGGGGGAGGTTAAGAATGTTACCCTAATGGAAATTCTGCATGAAAACTTGAGGCGTGAGGAAGTAGTGCTTCTCCATAACAAGAGTAAACTAGTAAAATAAATGTGTTATAATGGAATAACAACTTCAGTTATTTCCCAATTTAAACAGGCCTGTAAATCTAATAATGACAAACAGTGTGGAAGAAAATTGTTGTCATATGATTGGTATCTACCAATCTGAGGTAAGAAAGGTTACTAGAAGGAATCTAGAGAAAGCACAAAGTCTAGAGAAGGAAGAGATAAAAGTTGCCTCTGCCATTGCATTTCCAGCATTCAGTCTCTTGTGAAGATGGATGTAGCAGGCCTTAGGATTCTCAGGCTCACTCCCTGGTTTGGGTTCCATGCTCATCAAGTCACTTTCTGACAATAATTTATCTCTCCATCTAGACTTTCCAACAGAGGAGAGATTTGCTAATATGGATATTTGGATCTCAGTTCTAACTGAGAATATATACATTGGCATCTGCTTTCCTGTGGGTTGTTTGATTTCATAAGTCTCCCTAAGCTCAATCACCTTTGTGTTGTTAAAAAACAAAATTCAACTGAGTAAATTTGAAGATCTAATTGGTTTTATTAAATGATTCATGAATTGGGCAGCATCTTATCTGGCTAGCACAGAAATATTCCAAGGAGTTATACAAGATGGAAGGTTTTTATAGAAATGAGGGTGGGACAAGGAAGTCATCAGTAAGAGAAAAATGAAAGCTCATTGGAGGCAAGCAACAGCTGACAGGTGACAACAGCTTCTGATTGGCTGAGCTGCAGTGTTTCTATTAGCTGGGCTTGTTGCTGGGTAAGAAGAAAATCTTCCTTCCTCCTGCTGGAGAAGTAAATTAGTTGCACTTCCTGTTTGGGAGTGCAAGGTACATCTCTTCCTGTTGGGGTCTATAATTGATGCTTCTTCCTGTTGGGGGTCTGTAATAGATGTCTTCCTGTTTGGGGTAATTGACAAGTGGTAATGTATGAGAGCTCCCTCTATAGGCCTTCTTGATTCTGACTTTAGTTGAGATTTCCTTTCTTCACATTCACGGTTCCCTCCTTTTTTTTTTTTTAAAGATTGGCACCTGAGCTAATCTTATTTTCTTTATTTTTTTTATTATTTCATTTCTTCTTCTCCCTAAAGCTCCTTAGTCCATAGTTGTATATTCTAGTTGTAGGTTCTCCTAGTTCTTCCATGTGGGATACCCCCTCAGCATGGCCTGATGAGTGGTGCCATGTCCATGCCCAGGATCTGAATTGGCAAAACCCTGGGCCACCAAAGCAGAGCACACGAACTTAACTACTCAGCCATAGGGCCAGTCCTCACAGCTCACTCCTTTTGATCAAAATCTTTATCCAAAAGCATTGCTTATCAGGAGTCAGGTTTTCTGAACTCAGTAGCCTTCATCCCTCAGTGCCAGGAAGGACTTTTTCTAGGTGTCATGTCTCATGTTGGAGGGAAATTACACAGACCAGAGACCACTTGAGGCCATTTGAGTAACAAGGAAAGGTAGTAGGGAGAACTCTCAGGCATTTCTTATACTTAGGGGGTGAACTAAGCGGTCATTTCTGCCTTGCAGAGATTGATGTCACTGATGACAAGTCCAACAACTGAAGAGATTTCCCCCTTTCACAATAGATTTGGAAATGCACACAAGGGCATTGTTCTTCCAAGAAAGAGAGGGAGAAAATAAAGACAGAAGTCACAGTGGGAAAAGGGGGTACAGGCCTGATCCAGTCATCTTGGGAAAGCTGTATCTTTCAGAAGCCATCTGCAATTTCAAATTCCTGAAATTTCAATTCTTGGAAATCTTCAATTTTAGGTCACTGAATGGTGTGGCTGTCCAGTCAGAGTTTGGTGCCTTCTTTAGGGCCAACACATGAATCCAAGAGTCTACTACCTGGAGTTTGGCAGTACAAGAATTAGTCAACAGTACCTGACAGGAATAGTAATAATTTCAAGAAGTGTTAAAGACTTTCATTAAGGCTCAAATAATTTGCCCAGTGAAGTGGGTGCCTCAATCATTGGTGATTGTGGAAAGTATAACCCAAGTGGGAAACACATTCTCTAATAGTTTCTTTGCTGCTGTGAGGGCATCAGCCTTGCAACAGGGGAAGGCTTCAACCTATCTGAAAAACATATACACAATAACAAGAACATATTGATAACCCATGCTAAGTGGCAGGCAGTTGAATAAAGTCTAGCAGCAGGTATTCAAATAGTCCAGAGGGAGGAGGTCTGAGGCCTCTGGGCTCAAAAATAGTTTTTCCAGGATTATGGACCTTGCAGGTCAGACACTGCTAGCAGATTGTTTTTTCAGTTTTGTAGAAGTCTCCCCACCAATGTAAATTCATAATTTAGCTATCTTAAATGTACTATGGTGTGTGAAGGAATGCAAAAACTAAAGAGTAGAGTTTGCCAGGGAGCTGGGAAGAACCAAGTGGCTGTCTTGGGTTTCCCATACTCTTTACTGTTCATTTAATTTATGGTCATTGTTTATCCATCTTAATTTTTCTTATTCAAGAGAAGACTGTTGCCATGTTACAAGGACATCAAGACAACAAGTCTGGCAATAACGGGTCATTTTTTGCAGAAGCAGAATGGACTTTATCCACCTGTGCCAGAATCATTATAGATTATATTGCTACCGCCTTTGTAAGAAAGTCAGCTAAGGAATTTCTTTGATATTCACATTCAGTCCTTTTAGTGTGAGCCTCAATTTTTATGACAGAGACCTAGTTCAGTTTTATCAGTTTCCTTTCTTGAAGATGAAGCATCTTTGAAAAAGCATCATGGTAACCAAATGACAAAAGACTTTAAAAATGGTTCACTACAATGCAATTGACAAAGAAATTTGGTTATTTTTGTGACATACAAGATTTTAAGATAATAACTAGAATTATGATTGATACCTTTATACCAGGACATATCAGAACTTTAGGAATTTTATACAATTTCTAGAGCACTTTTATGCCTATACAGAAATAGCATGAAGGCTTAGTATTACTTTTATTTGATAATGGTTCCCATGTAATTTAACATCTCAAGTAAGTCTAATTAGTTTAATATTTAATTTTTATAAGGAGACAGAACACATTCTTTGAAATCTTCCAGGGGCCCTCTGGAAAATCTCAAAGTTAGTACGTGGTAAAATAATTTGATTTGGGGAATTCTGTCAAAGATATCAAAAGGTTTGGACGCTTAAACAAATATGATCACAAATCAATATGGAACAATTCTTAATTATCTATTTAATCAAAGTGACAATAAAATATTTCAAAGGCAAACACAAGTCATATGCAAAACTTAGCTCTTTTACTATCAAGAAGTCTAGGTTTAATTAAGTAATCAAAGACCGAATAAGGCACAACATAATCTCTTATCAGGAGCAGACCAATATTCCAAGAAAACTTTGTTCTTTTAACAGAAAGAAAATCAAATTCTAATTTTGTACCAGCTTACTTTGAGTATCAAAACTCATTTACTTAATTAATGTTATTCCAACTTAGCCATGCCTGACCACATACAAAATTCCTTTCACTTATTGTTTCCAGTAGTTTGAATGACATGTTAGAATTTTTAACCCTTAGAAAACTTTCATTTCCAGTGAAAACCAAGAAGTAAGGAATCATGAACTGTCTTTTACATTAGCATTCTGTGGATTGTCAGGCTTACAAATACCTTTTATAATTTCTAAAAGCAGATACTGTTTCATAGAAAATTTCTCAGCATGACACAAGACATGTTTACTAATAGACTCAGTTTTATCTTTAGTTTCTCTGCAATAAGAAACCAAAAGTCAATAAACTTATTTTGGTAATTAATATTCAATATTTTATCTTATTAGAGAGTGATCTAGTTACTAAACAAGCTTCTATCATTTAATTTAACTTAACAAAACTCTAAAGTTTGAGGTTGACAAAAAGATTTGGGAAACTTATTTGAAAAGTTCAAAAACTTATTTGGGAAACATTTGAAAAGTTAAAGAAAAATCTTTTCTTGTATTTGTATTTATTTTAACTTGCTCTTAACAATTGTGTTTAGATTACTTATGAAAATTTCATCATACCAAGTTATTTTTCTTGCTAAAAAATGTGTGAGCCTAGGTAGAATAAAATATTATATTTAATGCTGATAACTCTAAAGACATATCTGTTTTAATTAAATCACCACCTTAGACTAGATTTTATTTACCAAAGATTATCCCAGATCACATAAACTTGAAAAGCATTTGGGTTAGTTTCTCTTATATTTTTTGAGAACTTTAGAATGTCCAATCCTTATAAGCACTTGACCCTCAAACCAACTAAATAGAGCTCTTTTACAAATTAATTTTGGCAATACCACATGAGGTAGGAAAACATCATAGATCTACAACATATATAGACACACACACAACATAGATGTAACAAAGATGTGGTAAATTTTCCTTTTTTTTCTTAGTGCAGGGCAACTCTACATTTAATGTCCTGATCTTTTACAATATAATAGGGGAGGTTTTGGGACAGGCAAAAAGGATTGAGAAACCCATCCACTTATTATTGGAATATTTCTTTCTCTCTGGATGCATAGTTTTATTGTAACTTGGGAAGAGGCCCAAAAAATTCTATTAGGCTCTGAATATCAGCTTCCAATTTGGCCAAACTTCTGGTCACAAAGTTATTAATTCATTTTAAATCTTCTCAGGTTTCAGCTGGGACAAACAGCAAATATTTCTAACAGATCAAATAATCTCATTAGTTTTAATTTTAGTATCTCCTTGGCTATTTAAGGGAATAATGTAGCAGTTTACCAAAAAGATCCCTCAGAGTTTTGTCAGCTCTGGGAGGGGCCCATATGGGGACGTTTAAGATGATGTTGAAGAATTTTCATGGGCTTTTGAGGACAATCTCTTTTCCAGTATCCCAGTTGATTACAATTGAGACATTGATCTTTGGACCAGCGGTTTTTCAAGATGGACCCCTGGAGAGGTGTGCAACATAGGAGGCCTCAGTGTTATTTCAGGTCTCTGGCCTTACAGCTGTTGTAGCTGTAAAGCTATGACCTTGATGGATTTCTGTTTGTGATTTTTCTTGTTCCAGGGTCCTTTCAAAATGCTCAGCTATAGTCATGAGTTCAGTCAGACCTGTGGCCTCTCACCTTAATTTCTGCCTTTTTATTAATCCACTAATCTTAGGAGATAATTCATCTAGAAAGAGGGCAGCTAAAGCAGACTCAGTGTCCTTATTTATTGTATGAAACCCTGAATGCTGTAAAAAGAGATCTTCCAAATATGCTTTAAAGTCTGCCACAGATTCATCTTTCCTTTTTTGCATGATTGAATAACAGACCAATCAGTGCAAGCAGGGAAGACTTTAGGAATGGCATATAAGAGCTTAGTTGCTATTTTGTGAGCCTTTTCAGGTCAAGGATCTCGAATATCATCCTCAGGGTTTTGCCATTTTGCTTCCTGCATCCATTTTTGGGCCTCCTGGGGTCCTACCAACGTGCGTAGAAGCTGACAAAAACAGGTAGCTGGGGTCATAGGTACCAAGAGTGACTCTAAATTCTTCAAAAAACTTTTGGGGTTACTCCTTAGGTTTAGAAAAAATTCTTTAACTATAGCTCTTAGTTCAGTCTTTGACCAGGGGTAAAAGGCACCTGAAGGGGCTTGTCTGAAACCTCAGGTAGTTTTATTTTAAATGACAGTTACTTAATAGTCTCGTTGGAGTAGAAAGGCAGTTCAGACAGAGAATTAGTAAAACATGAGTACCTAGGTGAAAAAGGACAAGAAGGGCCAGTAGGAGTCACATCTGTATTCACATCCATCCTATCATCTTCTGTTTTAGGAACCTTTCATCTCTTCAACTTTTCATTAGCCTTTTGTGATGAGTCTTTTAAGGAAGCTATTTTGGAATCTTGAAGCCTTTTGTAAGTTTCTGCATACCCATTAAAGTAGGTATCGCATTATGCCTGTCCAATTTGGGATCGTTTGCTCTCTAGTGTATTTCTTAAATGGACAATTTTGTCTAATTGGAACATTCCCCATTCCCCACAATGACCATTGTAATTCTAGGTTGTTTTTAGTAAAATCTTTCATCTTGTTAGATAACTGCAACTTCCAGGACTATATTTGTTAAAATAAGCAGGTGTGCTGGAAGGTGGTTCACTCAACCCTCTGGATATAAAGAACCCCATGTGATATTCACCTGAGGCCTCCCACTGGATCCAGTCCATCCTAAATCAGAACCAGTCTGATCCTGGACCCAGTCTGGTTCTTAAATTGGACCCAGTCCAATTCTGGTTGGTAACCACCAACAATTCCTGGGGAACTTTGGACTGAGGGAAAGGTTGGACTAGCAGCCTTCAAAGAATAGGGACTGTGGACTGATTCCAAACAAGTGGAAAATTGCAACTGCCACCAACAGTTCCCAAAATGGGATCAGGGGAAGAATTCCAAACAAATGGAGAACTGCAGCTAAATCATTGGCAATTCCCAATGTGGAATCCAGGTACAGAGCTAAGGGCTGGAGTTTTCCACCCAGGGAATTATAGTCTGAAAGGTTAGGGGCTCTGCACTGGGCAGAACCATCTGCCAGCTCAATTGGCTCTAGGCAGAATCCTCTGCCTGCTTAATTGGGCTCCAGGTAGAATCCTCTACTGGCTCAAGGAAAGTCAATTAGATCAGGAGTTTGAATGCAAAAAGAGAGTGGAGCTGGAGAAGGAGGATCCAAGATGGTGCCATGAGTAGTCCTCTTTGTCTCTCCCCCTTCGAGTCTACAATTATTTGGACACTTATCACTTAACAAAGGATATCCAGACAGCATCTCAGGACGTCTGAGACACCCACGCGACTATACATCGGAAGGCGGACGGACTTTCCTCTGGGAGGATGTGGAAATAGGTGAAAACTCTCCAACCCCGACCGAACAGCCTAGTACCCACAAGCGGCTTTCTTCCAACGGACGCCCCCAGAAGATCAACACACATCTAGGGCAGGAGCGAGCACACAACAGAGGAGCGACGGTGGAAACAGGTGACCAGAACCCTACCTAAACCCCCCGCAATTACTCCTAAACGCAGAGGGAAACTCTAGAGTTACACACCTGAGCCCGTGGGGAGAGTCTCTCCCCGCCATTGGCAGGGAGATCCCACCTAGTGTTCACGGCGCCCGGAGGGTCCCAGAGAGAATCGCTGAGGGTATGGAGGTCCCCCGGCTGCCACTGCCTGCCCCTTGGGGCTAGGGATTGCCGGAGATCTCGGAGAGGACTGGGGCTGGGTGAAGCTCCAGAGTTCTGCCCAGGCCGCAGACAAAACTCTCTGTCTGCCATTAGCGGAGGGGCTACACCCAGCATCCAAAACTCTGGGAAAGTCCCAGAGAGAATCCCAGAGGGCGAGGTGACCTCCAGCTGCCGTTGCCCGCCCCCTGGGGCTAGGGATTGCCAGAGATCTCGGAGATCTTGGAGAGGACTGGGGCTGGGTGAAGCTGCAGAGGCCGGCTCCATGCCCTGGAGAGGAAGCTCCAGAGTTCCGCCTGGGCAGCAGACAAAACTCTCTGTCTGCCATTAGCAGAGGGGCCATTCCCAGCATTCACAACTCCGGGAAAGTCCCGGAGAGAACGCCAGAGGGAGGGGCGACCCCCAGCTGCCGTTGCCCGCCCCGTGGGGCTAGGGATTGCCAGAGATCTCGGAGAGGACTGGGGCTGGGTGAAGCTCCAGAGGCCCGCTCCGCACCCCAGAGGGGAAGCTCCAGAGTTCTGCCCGGGCAGCAGACAAAACTCTCTGTCTGCCATTAGTGGAGGGGCCACGCCCAGCATTCACAACTCCGGGAAAGTCCCAGAGAGAATCCCAGAGGGCAAGGTGACCCCAAGCTGCCGTTGCCCGCCCCATGAGGCTAGGGATTGCTGGAGATCTTGGAGATCTCAGAGAGGACTGGGGCTGGGTGAAGCTCCAGAGGCCCGCTCCGCGGCCCAGAGGGGAAGC
The DNA here is from genome assembly GCF_041296235.1 of Equus asinus. NCBI lineage: Eukaryota > Metazoa > Chordata > Mammalia > Perissodactyla > Equidae > Equus > Equus asinus. The sequence continues at coordinate 49,242,683 of NC_091805.1, forward strand.
TCCAGAGTTCTGCCTGGGCAGCAGAGAAAACTCTCTGTCTGCTATTAGTGGAGGGGCTACGCCCAGCATCCACAATACCGGGAGGGTCCCGGAGAGGAGAATATCAGGCAGGGCAGCAGCTGACCAGCTACCACTGAAATCAGGATCTCCGGCTATCCCCCAAGACAGGGCAAAGGGCTCCCCGAGTTCCTGGGGAACAGGACTGGGGCTGGGTGGAGTTCCAGTGACCCAGCTCCGTAGCCTAGGGGGAAACCCTACAGGCTCACAGCAGCCTCAGGGAAAGCCTCTGCACAGCACTAGTAGAAAGCACCCATCTGGCAGCCACAAGGCTGGAAGAACCCAGGACAAAAGTAGCATAGCTAGGTGAACTAACTACAGACTGTAGAAGATGCCAATAGCTCTCCTGCGACCCATAGTGGACAAGTGAGATTTTGTGGGTGCCGACAGTGACAGAGCGACAAATATAAGTGATCCCACCCCTGGCCGCTGGAAAAGCCCATAACACCGTTGCAGACACCAAGGAGGGAGCACGTCTAGGTGGGCTGCAACAGTAGGCACCAGCAGCCTGAAGCCCCCCTGTGACAGCCCCCACGGCAGAGGAGGGAATCCAAAGGACCACTGTGACTACGAGGAGGGGCCCAGGCCCAGTAAGCAACTGCGGATAGGGTTCCTGGTTGGTGCAGTATAAACAGCTGCTCCCCCACCGCAGCAGCAGAAACAAGTGAAAGGAGCAACTAAACTCTATCTCTATGCGGAGGCACAAATCAACAACATCAAGCAATATGAAAAAATACATTAAATCTCCAGAACAGAAGGAAAATAACAAATACACAGAAAACAATCCCAAAGAAAATGAGATATATAACCTAAATGATGATGACTTCAAAACAGCCATCATTAAAATACTCAATGAGTTAAGAGAGAATTCTGACCGACAGCTCAACCAGTTCGGGAGCTATGTCACAAAAGAGTTTGATACGATAAAGAAGAACCAAACAGAAATATTGGAAATGAAGAACACAATAGAGGAGATTAAGAAAAATCTAGATGCACTGAACAGTAGGGCCGATAATATGGAGCAAAGAATTAGCAATTTGGAAGATGGCAATATAGAATTGCTGCAGGCAGAGGAGGAGAGAGAAGTAAGACTAAAAAGAAATGAAGAAACTCTCCGAGAATTATCAGACACAATTAGGAGATGCAACGTAAGGATTATAGGTATGCCAGAGGGAGAAGAGAAGGAGAAAGGGGCAGAAAGCCTATCCAAAGAAATAATGGCTGAGAACTTCCCAAATCTGGTGAGAGAGATGGATCTTCAGATGACAGAAGCCAATAGATCTCCAAACTTTATCAATGCAAGAAGACCAACTCCACGGCATATAGTAGTGAAGCTAGCAAAAGTCAACGACAAGGAGAAAATACTAAGGACAGCCAGGCAAAAGAAACTAAGTTTTCTACAAAGGAACCCCCATCAGGCTATCAGCAGATTTCTCAGCAGAAACTTTACAGGCTAGAAGAGAGTGGAATGATATATTCAAAAATCTGAAGGACAAAAATCTACAGCCAAGAATTCTCTACCCAGTGAAAATATCCTTCAAATATGATGGAGAAATAAAAACTTTCCCAGATAAACAAAAATTAAGGGAGCTCATTGCCACAAAACCTCCTCTTCAGGAAATCCTCAGGAAAACCCTCATTCCTGAAAAACCCAAAAAAGGAAAGGGGCTACAAAACCAAGAGCAGAGGAGATAAGTAGAAGGACAACAACAGAGAGTAGCAGCTCTTCATCAGAACAGATTAAACCATGGGATGAGAAACAAAGGAAATTGAAGAAAACCGGAAAACAAGACACAAAATGGTAGTGGTAGGCCCCCACATCTCAATAATCACTCTAAATGTAAATGGATTGAACTCCCCAATCAAAAGACACAGAGTGGCAGGATGGATCAAAGAACAAGACCCAACAATATGCTGCCTCCAGGAAACACACCTCAGCCCCAAAGACAAACACAGACTCAGAGTGAAGGGATGGAGAACAATACTCCAAGCTAATAATGAACAAAAGAAAGCAGGTGTCGCTATACTAATATCAGACAAGGTAGATTTCAAAGCAAAACAGATAAAGAAAGACAAAGATGGACAGTATATAATGATAAAAGGGACTCTCCACCAAGAAGACATAACACTTATAAATATATACGCACCCAACACAGGAGCACCAAAATTTGTAAAGCAACTCTTAACAGAACTAAAAGAAGACATCAACAACAATACAATAATAGTAGGGGACCTCAACACACCATTAACACCAATGGACAGAACATCCAGACAGAAAATCAACAAGGAAATAATAGAATTAAATGAAAAATTAGACCAGATGGACTTAATAGATATATATAGAACACTTCATCCAAAAACAGCAGGTTACACATTCTTCTCAAGTGCACATGGAACATTCTCAAGGACTGACCATATTTTGGGAAACAAAGCAAACATCAATAAATACAAGAGAGTTGAAATAATATCAAGCATCTTTTCTGATCATAATGCTATTAAACTAGAAATCAACTACAAGAAAAAAGCAGAGAAAGGTGCAAAAATGTGGAGACTAAACAACACACTTCTCAACAAACAATGGATCAATGAAGAAATTAAAGAAGAAATCAAATATTATCTGGAGACAAATGAAAATGAGAACACGACATACCAAATCATTTGGGATGCAGCAAAAGCAGTCCTAAGAGGGAAATTCATCGCAATACAGGCTCACCTCACTAAACAAGAAAAAGCTCACATAAGCAACCTCAAACGACACCTAACAGAACTAGAAAAAGAAGAACAAACAAAGCCCAGAGTCAGTAGAAGGAGGGAAATAATAAAAATAAGAGCAGAAATAAATGATATTGAAACAAAAAAGACAATAGAAAGGATCAATGAAACAAAGAGTTGGTTCTTCGAAAGAATTAACAAAATTGACAAACCCCGAGCCAGACTCACCAAGAAAAGAAGAGAGAAATCACAAATAAATAAAATTAGGAATGAGAGAGGAGAAATCACAACAGATACCAATGAAATACAAGAGATCATAAGAGAATACTATGAAAAACTATATGCCAACAAATTGAACAACCTGGAAGAAATGGACAAATTCCTAGACTCCTACAATCTCCCCAAACTGAATCAGGAAGAAATGGAGAATCTGAATAGGCCAATCACAAGTAAGGAAATAGAAACGGTAATCAAAAACCTCCCCAAAAATAAGAGTCCAGGACCAGACGGCTTCTCTGGAGAATTCTACCAAACATTCAAAGAAGATTTAATACCTATTCTCCTCAAACTGTTCCAGAAAATTGAGAAAGATGGAGTACTCCCTAACACATTCTATGAAGCCAACATCACTCTGATCCCCAAACCTGACAAGGACAACACAAAGAAGGAGAACTACAGGCCGATATCACTGATGAACATAGATGCAAAAATCCTCAACAAAATTTTGGCAAACCGAATACAGCAATACATCAAAAAGACTATACACCATGATCAAGTGGGATTTATACCAGGGACACAGGGATGGTTCAACATCCGCAAGTCAATCAACGTGATACACTACATCAACAAAATGAAAAACAAAAACCACATGATCATTTCAATAGATGCAGAGAAAGCATTCGACAAGATCCAACACCCATTTATGATAAAAAACCCTCAATAAAATGGGTATAGAAGGAAAGTACCTCAACATAATAAAGGCCATATATGACAGACCCACAGCCAACATCATACTCAATGGACAAAAACTGAAAGCCATCCCTCTGAGGACAGGAACAAGACAAGGGTGCCCACTTTCACCACTCCTATTCAACATAGTACTGGAGGTGCTGGCCAGAGCAATTCGGCAGGAAAAAGAAAGAAAAAGAATTCAAATAGGTAGCAAAGAAGTAAAACTCTCGCTGTTTGCAGATGACATGATCTTATATATAGAAAACCCCAAAGAATCCATAGAAAAACTATTAGAAATAATCAACAACTACAGCAAAGTAGCAGCGTATAAAATTAACGTGCATAAATCAGTAGCATTTCTATACACTAACAATGAACTAACAGAAAAAGAACTCAAGAACTCAATCCCATTCACAATCACAATGAAAAGAATAAAATACCTTGGGATAAACTTAACCAAGGAAGTGAAGGATCTATACAATGAAAACTACAAGACTTTCTTGAAAGAAATTGACGATGACATAAAGAGATGGAAAGACATTCCATGCACATGGATTGGAAGAATAAACATAGTTAAAATGTCCATACTACCTAAAGCAATCTACAGATTCAATGCTATCCCAATCAGAATCCCAAGAACATTCTTCACAGAAATTGAACAAACAATCCTAAAATTCATATGGGGCAACAAAAGACTGCGAATTGCTAAAGCAATCCTGAGCAAGAAAAACAAAGCTGGCGGAATCACAATCCCTGATTTCAAAACATACTACAAAGCTACAGTGATCAAAACAGCATGGTACTGGTACAAAAACAGGTCCACAGGTCAATGGAACAGAATTGAAAGCCCAGAGATAAAACCACACATCTATGGACAGCTAATCTTCGACAAAGGAGCTGAGGGCCTACAATGGAGAAAAGAAAGTCTCTTCAACAAATGGTGCTGGGAAAACTGGACAGCCACATGCAAAAGATTGAAAATTGACCAGTCTTTTTCACCACACACCAAAATAAACTCAAAATGGATCAAAGACCTAAAGATTAGGCCTGAGACAATAAGTCTTTTGGAAGAGAATGTAGGCAGTACACTCTTTGACATCAGTTTCAAAAGAATCTTTTCGGACACTATAACTCCTCAGTTGAGGGAAACAATAGAAAGAATAAACAAATGGGACTTCATCAGACTAAAGAGCTTCTTCAAGGCAAGGGAAAACAGGATTGAAACAAAAAAACAGCTCACTAATTGGGAAAAAATATTTACAAGCCACTTATCCGACAAAGGGTTAATCTCCATAATATACAAAGAACTCACACTGCTTAGCAACAAAAAAACAAACAATCCGATCAAAAAATGGGCAGAGGACATGAACAGACATTTCTCAAAAGAAGATATGAATATGGCCAATAGACACATGAAAAGATGTTCATCATCGCTAATCATCAGGGAAATGCAAATCAAAACTACACTAAGATATTACCTTACACCCGTTAGATTGGCAAAAACATCCAAAACCAAGAGCGACAAATGTTGGAGAGGTTGTGGAGAAAAAGGAACTCTCATACACTGTTGGTGGGAATGCAAACTGGTACAGCCACTATGGAAAACAGTATGGAGATTTCTCAAAAAGTTAAAAATAGAAATACCCTATGACCCAGCCATCCCATTACTGGGTATCTATCCTAAGAACCTGAAATCAGAAATCTCAAGAGTCCGTTGCACCCCTATGTTCATCGCAGCATTATTTACAATAGCCAAGACGTGGAACCAACCTACATGCCCAGAAACTGATGATTGGATAAAGAAGATGTGGTATATATACACAATGGAATACTACTCAACCATAAAAAAAGACAAAATTGGCCCATTCACAACAACGTGGATGGACCTTGACGGTATTATGTTAAGCAAAATAAGCCAGTCAGAGAAAGACGAACTCTATATGACTCCGCTCATAGGTGGAAGTTAGTATATTGATAAGGAGATCTGATCGGTGGTTACCAGGGAAAAGGGGGGGTGGGGGGAGGGCACAAAGGGGGAAGTGGTGTACCCACAACATGACTAACAAAAATGTACAACTGAAATCTCACAAGGTTGTAATCTATCATAACATTAATAAAAAAAAATAAAAAAAGAGAGCGGAGGTCAAAACAAGAGGAACTCACCAACAGCCTTTGGAAATGGCAAGAACGACAGCAAACTCAAAGGGTTCATGAGCACTACACCTGTGTTTCTCATTGTCCCCAAATATCATAGGAAGTTTGCTTTGGATCTCTTCACCGCCACCAATCTGTTAAAAAACAAAATCCAACTGAGTAAATTTGAAGATCTAATTGGCTTTACTAAATGATTCATGAATTGGGCAGCACCTTATCTGACAAGCAGAGAAATACTCCAAGGAGTTATGCAAGATGGAAGGCCTTTATAGAAAGGAGGGTGGGACAAAGAAGTCATCAGCAAGAGAAAAATGAAAGTTCATTGAATGAAAGCAGGAGTATAGGTGACAACAGCTTCTCATTGGTTGAGCTGAGGCATTTCCATTGGCTGGACTTGCTGCTTGGCAAGAAGAAAACTTTCTTCCTCCGGCTGGAGTGGTAAAGTTGTCGCATTTCCTGTCTGGGAGTGCAAGATACATCTCTTCCTGTTGGGATCTGAAATTGACATCTTCCTGCTGGGGGTAACTCAGCATGAGCAGTAGTGCACTCCCTCTACAGGCCTTCCTGACCCCAATTTTAGTTGAGGTTTCCTTTATTAATTTTCACAGTATGAACTAAAAAGCTTGAGTTTTGGGCTTTGCAAAGCTGAGGAATAGACCTGGATCATGATTACCACAGTAAGACATGGCAAGTCTCCTCAAATATATTTTGGGTCTTCACTCTACCTTGAACACCTATGTATACCCTAGTCCAGGAGAGAATTAAATAAGTGATATATTTGTGCCTGTGCTTTCATGCTAAATTTGACTACATTTCAGTAAATTGTGAAAATCAATAACCCATAATTATATTTTCTATGGTAGAGTACCTAGAACCAAGTAATTACACACAAATAAAATAAAAGCCAGCAGCTGCTGGAATTTCCAGAGCCAGTACTTCTATATGTCTACACCTTTCAATGACGAGAAAAGCAGCCTCCTTTTCCCTTTTCCTAGCCTTGCTTCCCTTTCAGTCTTCCTCTCTCAGCTGCAGGGAACCCTTCCACAACATTAAATGCCTTTAAACTCTTCAATACAAATGATTAGATTTGGCTCTGAGGAGTTAAACTCAAGCGAAAGTCATAAATTTCCTGTCCTGAACATGTGGAAGTGTTCTTGCACAGGGAGGACTTTAGCTGGTGTCCTTAAACACTCAGAAAAGCAATGCAATTATTTCATAGACTGAAATGCAACTGCTAAATGTAGCAATAATTCTGCATATAGGAGTAAGACTGAAATTTATAAACAAAACTGCACATTTCTAGCCATAGATCTTTAAAAAAGAAAAAGAGTTGTTTAATTCAGCATATGCTGAGAACTTTTCTTCAAGATCTGACACCAGGTCAGGGCTGCTTGTTCACACCTCTTTCTCAGAGAGGACCTCTTCACCCTCCATCACATGGCTGACTGGGGCTGCATGTTCATGATCAGTCGTCCAGGCAGGGTCTGTGCTTGGAAAAGCCTCCATGGCCTTAAAAGAAGCTCAGCCTGGGAGGTTGGCCTGGGGGCCAACCAAGAGAAAAACAGAAAAACCACTAATAAGATCCAGCTGGAACAAACAGCCTCTGTTTATTTTGGGAAAACAATGTTATGTCATCATCACACATATCTAACGCTTGTGTTTCCGACTGGACAGGCAGATATGTGAGCTATAATTCAAGCCATGCCCAGAGCTCTTCTGCTGGAAGATGGCTTTATCTGGTTTAGTGGTCTTACTCTTCAGGTATGCCTTGCATTCAGTAACCGCATTATGAAGAACTTCAAATTTCAAGTACTGGAAATTTAGTGAGGCTGCTTATTTTACAGAAAAGGAGATCAAAATCAAAGGAATTTTTAACAAGCAACAAATGATAGGTTTAATGGCAGTAGTATCCACAGACATTGCTCTCTTGCACTTTTAGAAATTATCTCCATCCTAAGGAGGAAGGGATCAGTGTTTCAGTAGAGAAGAACTGAGTAACCTTGGCAAGTGAGGCATTTCTATAGTCTTAGTCTGAGAAAACGTGAGGGAAAAGAAAGAGAAGAGCTGGGAGGCTATCAGCGCAACGAGGAGGCTGCTGAAGAAGTATGCTATAGACTGTTGTGAAACAAACTGCCCTGCCATGAGTCAGGCACAATACCCAATGTGCAAAGAGCTGATTCTGCCCCACATCCATCAGGATAACTAGCCACCACACGACCCTCTCCTCATCTCCAGGGTGGATGTAGAGCTTGTAAGTGTGTGGGCTGCAAGCCAAAAGTGGCCCAGAGATGTGTTCTCTTTGACCCACCCAATGATTTTTAAAAATTGAGCATGCAGAAACAACATACAAAAAAATGTAGATTTATAATTTCTCTTAAAAGAAAAAAAAAAAGAGGCCGGCCCAGTGGCACAGCAGTTAAGTTTGCAGTTCCGCTTCAGCGGCTGGGGGTTCACTGGTTTGGATCCTGGGTGCGGACATGGCACTGCTTGACACACCATGCTGTGGTAGGTGTCCCACATATAAAGTAGAGGGAGATGGGCATGGATGTTAGCTCAGGGCCAGTCTTCCTCAGCGAAAAGAGGAAGATTGGCAGCAGTTAGCTCAGGGCTAATCTTCCTCAAAAAAAAGGAAAAAAGGAGAATGAGAACATAAGACTGAACTCAAATTCCACATGGCACCAACTGGACAGAGTTTAGTGGCTGCTGCTGCTTTACAGAGCAAAAGTGGTGCTTTGTGTTCTAGTGTGTGGTGGTGAAAGTGGGACTCTGGAAGCAGCCAGCTTAGGTTTGCAGTTCAATGCCACCACTTATTAGCTATGTGAACTTGGGCCAATTTCTTAAACTCTTGGTGCCTCAAGAGTTTACTTGTTTACTGGTTTACTTGTTGGTAAGATGAGGCTAGTAATTGTGCTTATCTCATAGGTTGTTGTAAAGATTAAACAAATTGATAGGTATATGGTGTTTCAATCAATGTCAGGTAAATAGTTGGTATTATAAAAGCATTTGCTGTTATTATAATATAGTACTTATAGTACTTATTACCCTTTTTACAGATGATTTTCATATGTCAATTTATCTAATCCTCATAACAACTCTATGAGTTGGTTTTACTATTATCTAGATTTTATAGATGAGGAAACTGAAGCACAGAAAGGTTAGGTAACTTGCCTAACCTTGTCACATAACTAGTAAATGGTAAGCCTACGCTGGGGTCTGTGATCTTGACCATCATGCTATAGAATGCTGTTTTTTTAGGTGGGGGCACACATTTTCCAGTTTGCCATGGCACTCCCTGTTTACACAATGTATACATATCCCTCTTCTTCTATCTCCTCACCCCCACCACGCACTCCTTTAGATGATCTCCTTGGCCCTTGCATGCATTTGATTTGGGGACCCTTATTCTAGCAGAGTGGATATGCTACATGGCTGGTTCACAGTCCTCTGTGTAGAACATCTCTCCCAACAAGGCCTTTATGAAGAGGTGAGCAGAAGATAAGTTGTGTCTGTCAAGGGTCTACCCTAGTGTGGGTAGTCTGTGGTAGTGCAATCTGGCCCCTAGACGAGCATCATCAGATCACCTGGAAATTGTTAGAAATGCAAATTCTTGGGCCTCAACCTGTACCTACCGAATCAGAATCTCTCAGGCATAGAGAACCCAGAAATCTGTGGTTTACTAAGCCCTTCTAGTGATTCTGATTCAGGCTAAAATTTGAGAATCATGACCTTAGTTAGTTATATTCTTTTATATAAAACAAAGAAGTTAAGACTTCAATGGGGAGGAATAGCCCTGTCAGCTCCTACACAGCCAAAAGAAGGATATAGAAAAATCTCAAAAACACTCCAGTGGAAGGACCAGTTGAGGACAACATAGCTTTCCAGTGAAGCCATCAGGTTGAAATAGTAGCAAATTGTGTGCTTAGATAATGAAGTAAATTAGACTTTTATGTGTTGTCATATAAATGACATGCTTCCTACAGGATGACTCAACTAAAATTTGGTGATCCTCTGCTCAAAACAATGATCTTCATTTAAAAATAGCTGTTATTTTTTGGCAATAGTTAGATAAAAGATCCATTTGTCGGCAGAGACCAATATAAAGGAGAACACACATCCACATACACTGGCAGTGAGCCTTCATTGAAGTCATCCAAAAGTTGCTTTACATAACTGTAATATGTGAGGCTTCTGGTTGTAATTGACAGAAACCCAAGTCAAACTAGCTTAAGCAAAACAGGGAAAACCTTATAAAAGTCATTCTGTTCACATTTAGGTCCAGAAGATGTTTTGGTGTGAAATATACAATGAACCAGAGATAACTTTATGTGGATAAGACCTAGTCAGAAGAATGTATGTAATTACTAAGTCTGACTTGCTAATATCTGAGCCAATTCTAGTTAGACCCCTCATCACTTGGCTGCATCTTAGGAAGAAATCAGCCTATGAGAGGTAAAGCCCATTTGTGAGGGTATAGCCTTACAGGAGCAGGTCCAGAAAAGACCTAGCCCTGCTGGAGGATAGTAGAAACAAGGAGGGGAAACATGCAAGTCTGAAGTCTGGACACAGACCAAATTCTTGCTGGTTGGTGCAACATACATCCTCTTTTGATTATGCTCTGACTCAACTCCAGTTCCCTAATTCTCCTAGGATGGACATTTTGGAACCCTCCTGCTGATCAGTTTTCTGGGAGGAGCCATTAGCACAGCATCTGCTGTCAGCCAAATTCATCCGGAGAGAAAGGATGCCCAAACCTTGAAAGCATTCTGCCCTGGCACTGTGAGAGAAGGAATGAGGGTGACAAGGAGTATGCCACTTCCTTCTCTTGGATTAATACCACTCAATACATAAATAAGCAAATCCCTTCTTCCTTTCTCAGAGTGCGTGGCCTGAAGAATGTTTAATTCATTTGAAACTTGTGAGTAGGCCAAGGGGTATTTGGCTAAGCTGGTCCAATTGTTCTGAAACCCCATGTTAAGGAGTTTGGCCTTTATCCTAAAGGCAGTGTGAAATACTGAGTGATTTTAAGAAGGGAATGACATGATCAGATGTGAGTTTTAGAAGAATCAACTCCGGGAGCAAAATGGCAGGGTGAGCTGAGCCGGGACTCTCTCCCCTCCAAACTACAACAAAGGACTGGAAAAAACCCCCTGAATTTCAGCTAATAAACCTAATGCCAGGACTCAGAGACCTGCAGTATCTAAAGACAGAGGACGGAGACCCTGCTGCCGGCCTCAGAGGAGCTGGAACAGGGTAGGAGAGAACTTCGCTCCCTCCCCTAGAGTCTGGGATCACTGTGCGGGTGTGGGAAGGAGTGGGGGAAGGGCCGCGTGACCAGGGGATCGTCTAGGACTCCTGCCGCCAGTACAGTGGAAAGCCACTGATGGGGGAAAGCTTCCGTGCATGGGGACCCCATAAACCCAGGGCCCCGGGAGACCAGAGAACAGAACTGATCCGAATCCAGATCGCCATGTGAGAAAAACCACCCCTCCATGCCCCAGCAAACGGCACTGGGCGCCGCCATCTTGCCCGAAGGTGGAGAGCTCAGAATGCGTGGCTCTCGACCCCCATCTAGTGGCGACAGGCTGTAACTGCAATCGAATTCTACCACCATGTGAAAAAACCCACTCCTCTACCATCCAGCAATTTATAAAAGCCCAAGACCAGAAGGAAAACAATAAAAACACAGAATTAAGTACTGAGAACTTGGAAATAAGTAAACTAAGTGAAAATGAGTTCAGAGAAGCTATAATCAAAAAACTCAATGAGGTAGAGAGAAAGATAGAGAAACAAGCCGAGTTCTGGAGTTACTTCACAAAAGAGATTGAAATTATAAAGAAGAATCAAACAGAATTACTAGAGATGAAAAATACAATGGACCAGATAAAACAGAATACTGATTCCCTGAATGCCTGGGTAGACTCCATAGAAGAGCAAATTAGCATAATCGAAGATAGGCAGGCTGAATGGCTCCAGACAGAGGAAGAAAGAGAACTAAGGATTAAAAGGAATGAGGAAAGTATTAGAGAGAGAGCAGATTCAATGAGAAGAAAGAACTTAAGGATCATAGGAATTCCTGAGAACGTGGAAAAGGAAAATGGAGCAGAAAGTGTGCTTAATGAAATTATAGAAGAGAACTTCCCAAATCTAGGGATTGAGGGAGAAATGTGTGTAGAGGAAGCTTTCAGATCTCCTAGATTTGTCAATGTAAAAAGACGTACTGCAAGGCATATAGTAGTACAAATGGCAAAAATGAAAGACAAAGAAAGAATACTCAGGGCAGCAAGACAGAAAAAAATAACCTACAAAGGAGCTCCTATCAGACTTTGAGCAGATTTCTCTACAGAAACCTTGCAAGCTAGGAGAGAATGGAGTGACACATTCAAAACTTTAAAAGATAAAAATCTTGAGCCAAGAATACTCTATCCAGCAAGAATATCCTTAAGATGTGAGGGAGAAATTAAATCTTTTCCAGACAAACAAAAGTTAAGGGAATTTGTAACCAAAAGTCCTCCACTACAAGGAATCCTCAAGAAGGCTCTCATACCTGAAAAAAGAAAACAAGGAGGAAGGAGTTGCAAACTACAGAGTAGGGAGACAGATAAATAGAACCAGAATAGGATAGCAAATATTCAACTATAGCATTAGGATAAAGGTAAGGAAACTACCAAAGCAAAGACGATCTTATCACTCTAACTACAAACTCATAACACGAGTTGGAACAAGAAATGAAAATAATAATTTAGGAGGGGAAGAGCAAAGGGACTAAATCAGTCTAGGCCAAGTAAGTAAGAGACCACCAGAGAATAGACTATATTATAGGCGAGATTCTAAATACAAACTTCAGGGTAGCCACTAAACTAAAAAGCAGAGCAGAGCCACAAAACATAAATGAGGAAAAATCTAAGAAACCTGGCATAAGAAATCACAGTATCAAATGGGTAGGATAAAGCACACAGGAAGAGAAAAGCAGGAAAACCAGATAATGAGCAACAGATTGACAGCATTAAGCCCACATGCATCAATAATCACTCTCAATGTAAATGGATTGAACTCTCCAATAAAAAGACACAGAGTGGCAAAATTGATTAAAGAACAAGATCCAACAATTTGTTGCCTCCAGGAAACACACCTCAGCCCCAAGGACAAACACAGGCTCAGGGTGAAGGGGTGGAAGACAATACTTCAAGCTAATAGCAAGGGGAAAAAAGCACGTGTTGCAATTCTTATAGCAGACAAAGTGCATTTCAAAATAAGACAGGTAAAGAGAGACACAGAGGGACAATATATAATGATCAAAGGGACACTTCATCAAGAATAAATAATGCTTATAAATATCTATGCACCCAACACAGGAGCACCAAGGTTCATAAAGCAACTATTAACAGACCTAAAGGAAGATGTTAAAAACAACACAGTAATACTAGGGGACCTCAACACCCCACTCACATCAAGGGACAGATCATCCAGACAGAAAATCAACAAGGAAATAGTGGAGCTAAACAAAAATCTAAAACATTTGGACTTAATAGACATATATAGATCACTTCATCCTAAAAAAGCAGAATACACATTCTTCTCAAGTGCACATGGAACATTCTCAAGGATAGACCATATGTTGGGAAACAAGGCAAGCCTCTACAAATTTAAAAAAATTGAAATAATAACCAGCATCTTCTCTGATCATAATGCTACAAGGCTAGAAATTACAAGAAAAAAGCTCAGAAAGGCACAAAGATGTGGAGACTAAACAATACACTACTGAACAAGCAATGAATCATTGAAGAAATTAAAGAAGAAATCAAAAAATACCTGGAAACAAATGAAAATGATAACATGCCATACCAACTCATATGGGATACAGCAAAAGCTGTATTAAGAGGAAAATTAATCGCAATACAGGCACATCTTAACAAACAAGAAAAATCCCTAATAAGCAATCTTAAACTACACCTAAGTGAACTAGAGAAAGAAGAACAAATAAAGCCCAAAGTCAGCAGAAGGAGAGAAACAATAAAAATCAGAGCAGAAATAAATACTATTGAAATGAAAAAGGTGGTAGAAAGGATTAATGAAAAAAAGAGCTGGTTCTTTGAGAAGATAAATAAAATTGACAAACCCCTAGCCAGACTTACAAAGAAAAAAAGGGAGAAAGCTCAAATAAACAAAATCAGAAACGAAAGAGGAGAAATAACAACAGACTCTGCAGAAATACAACGGATTATAAGAGAATACTGCAAAAAACTCTATGCTAACAGAATGGATAACCTAGAGGAAATGGATAAATTCTTGGACTCCTACAATCTCCCAAAGCTCACTCAAGAAGAAGCAGACAATTTGAACAGACCAATCACAAGGAAAGAGATTGAAACAGCAATCAAAAACGTCCCAAAGAATAAAACCCCAGGACCAGATGGCTTCCCTGGGGAATTCTACCAAACTTTCAGAGAGGATTTAATACCTATCCTTTTCAAGCTATTCCAAAAAATTAGGGAGGATGGAACACTTCCTAACACATTCTATGAGGTCAACATCACGCTGATACCAAAGCCTGACAAGGACACCACGAAAAAAGAGAACTACAGGCCAATATCACTGATGAACATAGATGCAAAAATTCTAAACAAAATTTTGGCAACCAGAATTCAGCAATTCATCAAAAGAAGCATACATCATGATCAGGTGGGATTTATACCAGGGACACAGGGATGGTTCAACATCTGCAAATCAATCAACATGATACACCACATCAACAAACTGAGGAATAAAAACCACATGATCATCTCAATAGATGCAGAGAAAGCATTTGACAAGATCCAACAGCCATTTATGATAAAAACTATGAACAAAATGAGCATAGAAGGGAACTACCTCAACATAATAAAGGCCATATATGACAAACCCATAGCCAACATCATACTCAATGGGCAAAAACTGAGCGCCATCCCCCTGAAAACAGGAACGAGACAAGGATGCCCTCTATCACCACTCTTATTTAACATAGTACTGGAGGTCCTGGCCAGAGCAATCGGGCAAGAAAAAGGAATAAAAGGAATCCAAATAGGGAGGGAAGAAGTGAAACTCTTGCTGTTTGCAGATGACATGATCTTATATATAGAAAACCCCAAAGAATCCATGGGAAAACTCTTAGAAGTAATCAACAACTGCAGCAAAGTTGCAGGGTATAAAATCAATTTGCATAAATCAGTAGCATTTCTATATTCTAATAACGAACTAACCTAAAAAGAACTCAAGAACACAATACCATTCACAATCGCAACAAAAAGAATAAAATACCTCAGGGTAAATATAACTAAGGAAGTGAAGGACCTATATAAGGCAAATTACAAGGCCTTTCTGAGAGAATTGGATGACGACATAAGGAGATGGAAAGACATTCCATGCACATGGATTAGAAGAATAAACATAGATAAAATGTCCGTTCTACCTAAAGCAATCTACAGATTCGACACCATCCCAATCAGAATCCCAATGACATTCTTTACAGAATTAGAACAAAGAATCCTAAAATTCATATGGGGCAACAAAAGACCGCGAATTGCTAAAGCAATCCTGAGTAAGAAAAACAAAGCCGGAGGCATCACAATCCCCGATTTCAAAACATACTACAAAGCTACAGTGATCAAAACAGCATGGTACTGGTACAAAAACAGGTGCACAGATCAATGGAACAGAATTGAAAGCCAAGAAATAAAACCACACATCTATGGACAGCTTATCTTCGACAAAGGAGCTGAGAGCATACAATGGAGAACAGAAAATCTTTTCAACAAATGGTGCTGGGAAAACTGGAAAGCCATATGTAAAAGAATAAAAATTGACCATTCTTTTTCACCATTCACCAACATAAACTCAAAATGAATCAAAGACCTAAAGGTGAGATCTGAAACCATAAGTCTTCTAGAAGAAAACGTAGGCAGTACACTCTTTGACATCAGTATTAAAAGAATCTTTTCAGACACCATGTCTTCTCAGAGAAGGGAAACAATAGAAAGAATAAACAAATGGGACTTCATCAGACTAAAGAGCTTCTTCAAGGCAAATGAAAACAGGATTGAAACAAAAAAACAACTCACTAACTGGGAAAGATATTTGCAAGTCACATATCTGACAAAAGCTTAATATCCATAATATATAAAGAACTCTCACAACTCAACAACAAAAAATCAAACAACCCAATCAAAAAATGGGCTGGAGACATGAACAGATATTTCTCCAAAGAAGATATATGGATGGCCAATAGGCACATGAAAAGATGCTCATCATCGCTGATCATCAGGGAAATGCAAATCAAAACTACACTAAGATATCACCTTACACCCATTAGAATGACAAAAATATC
This sequence comes from Equus asinus, assembly GCF_041296235.1. NCBI lineage: Eukaryota > Metazoa > Chordata > Mammalia > Perissodactyla > Equidae > Equus > Equus asinus. The sequence continues at coordinate 49,258,917 of NC_091805.1, forward strand.
TAAATCTAATAGTAACAAATGTTGGAGAGTTTGTGGAGAGAATGGAACCCTCATACACTGCTGGTGGGAATGCAAACTGGTGCAGCCACTATGGAAAACAGTATGGAGATTCCTCAAAAAATTAAAAATAGAACTACCATACGATCCAGCCATTCCACTACTGGGTATCTATCCAAAGAGCTTGAAATCAGCAATTCCAAAAGTCCTATGCACCCCACTCATATGAGGAATTTAAAAATGTGGACAAAGAGAACAGATTAGTGGCTACCAGGGAAAGGTGGGGTGGGGGGTGGGCACAAAGGGTGAAGTGGTACACCTACAACACGAATGACAAACATTAATATACAACTGAAATTAGACACGATTGTAACCTATCATTAACTCAATAAAAAAAAAAGGAAAAATCAACTCTGGTTGCTGTGTGGAGACTAGAATTATAATAGTGTTGAAGGTAATAGTTGATTGTGGTCTGAAAATAGTCTCATATTATTCTTAACAAATTCTGCCCCCCTTGTAAAATATCAGATTGATAAACCAAGACCTATAATTTGTTAAAGAATAAACTGGCATGAAACTTGTTTGAAATATTCAAAAAGCTAATGATCTACAGAAGATTATCCATTTTTGAAAACTATAGTAGATTGTGCCTTTGTTTAGTAGATTTGGATTCAACTCTATGAAATATGGAGTTAAGCTAATTGGCAAGAATCAGAGCCAAGTTAATACAAACTTTGATTGGTGCTAGTGGCAAAATATGTTCTGATTATTTAATTTAATATTTTAAGCAAGTAACCTATATAAAGAAATGTTAGTGGGTCAAGGCAATGACCCTGGAACTTCAGAGCTGAGAAAAACAGGCCTCACACACACAGCCTTGTATCTGTATTTGCAGGCTCTCTTTCACCCAGAACCATGCCTTGGACCACGACCCTAAGCATAATCTCGCTTCTGGTTACAAAGCCAGAACTGTGACCTCTTGCAAGTATTTATTACACCCAGGTATTCTGCAGTCAATAAGAAGTTCATAAGATTTAAATTTGATGAGTTCTTGGGTCACAGAGGGGAAGCACGCTACCTTGTTCTCTTTTACCAGTCAGCTCATCCAGGTAGAGTTTTTGGGTTTTTCCCTTTGGCTTTCTAATGTTCTTCTCAAATCAGGAACTGGAAGATTAAGACACATTTGCTCAAGAATGAAGCCAACAAGGATGGCCCCGGTTTATCATCAGATTCTTTGTATCAGATTCTTTGTAAGAGGAAAAAGAGAATGACTCTCTTCTAAGAGGAGAGCGAAAACCAAAGATTAACCAATAGGGAAGACCATAGAATACTTTACAAATATTGGAAAATGTTATAGAGATGGTATATGTGTATAGCAAATTTTTAAGTCTTTAGGAAGGAGAGTGCTTGGCCAGTGACATCCAAGCCAGCTGCAGCAGTGGGCAAAGCAGCCTCACTACATTCTTTGTGTGTCAGACCCTCTTGGGTTGAGGTCTTGGTCCCAGTTAAGTCAGTTCTGAGCTTTTCAAAAGTTTCTAAATCAAGTCCTTTAGAAACTTGCAGCAATATTTCATTCTTCCTGCTCTTGCCTCTCAGTGATGGTAGCTTCAGGCGTCTCCAGACCTTCCTGTTGAGCTGGGTCCTCTAGAGGAGACTTGTACAATACTTCCTCTTGTTTCCCTCTATTTGTAAAAAGTTTTTGCTTCCTCCAGGACATCTGTGTCTTCTCTCTACTCAAGGGAGAAACTCTTGCCCTCTACCCACACTCAGGGATGCAAGGGTTAGGGTCACAGCAGGACAACTGGCTTAGTCATACAATTCAAAATTACTAGGTACTCAAGTTAAATTTAGACAGTGAAATACAAAATGTGCTCTTGTCTTTGGCATTATATAAGCTTCTATTATCACAGAATTTAGAATTTAGATTCTTGTAGAATGGTATAAGCCACAAAGAAGTGAAGAGCTAAAAATTAAAACTATCTTGGCCTGTTTGAGGTAACTATGTGATAAAGCCCACCATACAGCAAGGAGCGCCCACAGGGTTCTGCAGAGATGAGCTCACACGTGGTCTTACCTAGTGGCATGCATGCAAGTGCTACTCACACTGATGCTAAGCCGGATGTATATTTATTTCAAAACCAAGAGCCCTCAAATAGACCATCCACATGGCAAGCCTGTGATTTCCTATCCTGGAGTATGAGGTGGCTTTTTTTTCAAACATTTGTCAGCAACATAAATTTTCAGTTTGCTCTCCCAAGTGAATCATAACTACTCTTTTGGGAAGGATTCATCCAGAGAAATGAAAATATCTCAAGTCACCATTAATTAAAAAGAAGTGTACTAAGACATATATCACTTTGGCTAGGAAGAAACAGCACTCCAACTCTGAAATGTAACAGAGCCTGCCAACTCTCAATGGAAAGGAGGATTAATTTGACCCAGAACGGCCTAATCAGAGAAGTGTCTACCAGTTTTGAGTTATGTCAGACTTCAAAGAAATTGGTCTAGAAGAGCAAGAGTTATGGTGAGAATGCTCTCAGAGAGGTTTCCTGAGGCCAGCACTATTACGCTGAAGACAGTGAGACTCATCCCAATGAAAGAATTCAAGATTACTGAGGATCAACACACCCGTAAGACTTAGCAAATGGGCATAGTAATAGGCTGTAAGAGATGAATATAGTATTTTGGTCAATTCTTATCAAGGGTCTGTTGGATGAGGTGGGCTTTTTTGTTGAGAAAGATCAGGCTAGACTGAGGACTTGGGCAAATATGTGCTAACTCAAACCTTCTCCAGAAGGTGGAAGCAACTCAAGTATTCATCAACAGATGAATGGATAAATAAAATGTGATATATACATACAATGGGATATTATTCAGCCTTAAAAAGTAATGAAATTCTGACACATGCTACAACAGGGATGAACCTTGAGGACATTATGCTAAGTGAAGTAAGCTAGTCACAAAAAGACAAATACCATATGATTCCACTTATATGAGGTACCTAGAGTAGTCAAATTCATAGAAACAGAAAGTAAAATGGTGGTTGCCAGGGGTGGGGAGGGGAAAATGGAGTGTTATGGACTGAATGTTTGTGTCCCTCCAAAATTCATATGTTGAAATCCTAACCCTCAATGTGCTGTGAGGGTGGAGCCCTCACAAACGGAAGTAGTGCCCTTATATAAAAGACCTTAGGGAGTTCTCCCCTCTTCCACTATTGAAGACTCAGTGACAAGACAGCTGTCTATAAACCAGGAAGTGGGCTCTTGTCTGTCACCAAATCTGCTGGTGCTTTGATCTCGGACTTCCTAGCCTCTAGAACTGTGAGAAATAAATGGTTTTTGTTTAAGCCACCTCACCCAGTCTCTGGTATTTTTGTTATAGCAGCCGGAATGGACTAACACATGGGAGTTGTTGTTTGATGGAAATAGAGTTTCAGTTTTACAAGATGAAGAGTTCTGGAGACTGGTCACACAACAATGTAAATATATATGATGCTACCAAACGGTACACTTTAAAATGGTTAAATTGGTAAATTTTATGTTATGTGTATTTTATCTCAATTAAAATTTTTAAAAAAATGTGTCAAAGTGCATATTTTATATAGGTGCAGCTAATTGTATATCAATAATATCTCAATAAAACTGTCTGTGAAAAGAAAAGAAAGAACAGTAACTCCAGACGAGGTTAGGAGGGATGTGCCCATTTTGTCTGCATAGTCAGAGAAGGCCACAGTGCAGATTCACCTGGGGTACCTGAACTAGATGGAGGTGACTGGACTAATGATGTTAACTCTGGGAGTACTTAATGCTAATATTCTGTTATATATAATATCCTTCTGTTCTTGAATCCGCCTCTAATGACTTCATGAGTTCAGGTTCTCATTTTCTCTTATTGATATTTTTTCAATAAATTCCTAAATTGCTTCCCCATCTAAGTAGGCTTGTCAATGGATTTGGTGAATAGTGACCTTTGAAAGCACAATTTCAGTAGAAGAGGTAAGATACAGGTTATAAGACATAATAATCATCACTAGAATTTATGGAACTATATTCTTAATTGTTTCTTTTAACTTAACCTTCACAAGAAATGTATATATGTATATATAATAAAGTTATATGTATATATAATAAATAACAAAATAAATGTACATAAAATAAAACTATATACATTTTACAGATTAAGGGTCTGGTGTTCAGAGTAGCTGAGCAACTTATCCAAGGTCCCCAGCTGTTGGGCCAAACAGTGTCCTACGAGAAAGGAGAATTCCACTGAGACGTTCAAATGAAAGAGATTTTAATGAATGGGCCATTTCAGAGGTGTGGGCAGAGTTAAGGAAACCAAGAAGGAATGCCAAGGCACCCAGAGTCTAATAAAAATGAGAAGCCATTTCTATCTCTATATGCGAAGGAGTAAAGGGGTTAACAGATCAGATGAAATTTGGGTGGTTGTAGGATTGAGATAATATAACAATGCTTGTTAACTGAAGGGAAGACAGATAAGAAAGAGAGGGTTTGAAGAAGAGATAACTAAGAGAGTGTAGACAGGAGAAAACAGGAACGAGTGAGACCAAGAATGCAAGTGGAGTTAGCACCAGAAAGGAGAAAGAACACAACTTCCTCAGAGACAGGAGAGAAGAGTTTGAGAGGAATGATGGGGAACATTGTTGTCTGAATGAGGTGGTGAGGCTGTCATCTGGGAGAAAGGAGCCTGGGGTCTCACGGGAAGCAGAGAAAAGCTAATGCAACTGTGTTGTGGTAATCTGAGAAGAATTCAATTGAGGATGGAAAAATAATTAGTACATGGTGCTGTGGGCCTCACAGATGCCTGTGTAACCCAGATCTGCAACATAGCCAGCAACGTTACAGAGCAAACATGACAGATCAAGTGTTATCAATTTCATCCTTTCCTTAAGAAAATGCTCTAAATAACAGGGTTGAAATGGTTAAGACGCCATTTAAAAGACTTTTGCATCTGGGATTATGACTACTAGTATTCTGTATTAGTCAAGGTCTCCAAGAGAAACAAAATATATGTGTGTATATATATATTTATATAGGAAGAGAGGGATTACATATATAAAAGGAGGTTATATATATTAATAGATAGACTGATGGATTTATTATGAGGAATTGGAGTCTAAGAAGTCCCACAATTTGCTGTCTGCAAGCTGCAGACCCAGGAAAGCAGTGAGATAATTCAGTCCAAGTCTGAAGGCCTGAGAATCAGGAACTGATGGGGTAAATACTAGTCTAAGGGCAGGAGAACCTGAGATGAGCTCTCCCAGCTCCAGCAGTGAGGCAGGAAAATAGGAGCGAATTTCGCCTTCCTCAATCTTTTGTTCTAATCAGGCCCTCAGTGGGTTGGCTAATGCCCACTCACATTAGGGAGGGCAATGTACTTTACTGAGTCCACAGATTCAAATACTAATCTCGCGCAGAAACACTCTCACAGACACACTCAGAAACAATGTTTAACATGGCCCCCCAAGTTGACACATAAAATTAACCATCATTAGTGCCTTCCTTGTCAATTTCACACTCATACTCATCTCCTTAAATAAAATATCAAATATGGAAATAAAGCCAATAACAAGGTCATGATTCCACCTAACATGATACAAATATCTTGTGTAAAACCGAAAATGTACTAACTCCTTACCTAGAAGAGGAGGTTAAGTCCTTGAATGCTATTTACTGTTCTCCTTGATATCCTGTAATTGAAATACTATGATGTAAAATTAACAATACGTAAATCTATGATGTAAAATCAATACTTCTTATGTTACATGATAAGGGAATAAGAGAGAGAAGAAAACAAAGATACACACACACAAACCTATTCATAGCAAAATAAGGAGGAAATATCTGTGACAATTACAGTCCTCATTTCTATAACTGGTCACATGGTTGAGCAGGTATTTACTACTACCTTCTTCCACTACCCATTCTGTATTCCCTTTGTCTTAAGTAATCATCTCAGTTGGTTCTTTACCTGGTGACCTGACCCGAACCTTCATTCCTGAAGGCTCTGAGCTATTAGTGGCCCTGCCTGGATTGGGTTGCAGTTTTCCATTGACCTTAATTACAGGGCATAGTGATACTAAGAGATGCCCTAAGGTATCTCCTATATTCTAGACGTACTGTTTCTTACTTCCATTATGCAGTAGTAGTTCAATTTCTCCTTGGTATACAGGATCAACCATTCCAGCCAATATCATACCTCCTTTCTTTGTCTGTTGATTCAATGGCATGAGGAACCCAAAATATCCATGTGGTGGTCTTAACTTCCAGTTCAGTGGAATCATTGTGGTATCTCCTGGTGGAAGCATTCCTCCCTCCCAAACCTTGACCTCTAGGCCAGCAGAGCATAATGTTGCAGGAATAGGAAGCAAAAATTTTGCTACTGGGTCACTAGGAGTAATAGTGAGTGGTGCCACCGCCATTTCCACCTCTCGATTCCTGGGCCTGTGAATCCTGGCCATCTGAGAAGCAACAGCATATATGGGTGCTGATTCAGAGCTTATACAGCCTACCCAGCTCTGCAAGGTATTGCCACCTAGCCGGCACTATAACTGAGTTTTCAAAAGCCCATTCCACTGTTCTATCAAGCTGGCTGCTTTAGAATGGTGGGGAACATGGTAAGACCAGTAAATCCCATGAGCATGGGCCCAATACCATACTTTTTTTTGTTGTGAAGTGAGTTCCTTGATCAGAAGTCATGCTGTATGGAAAATCATGATGGTGGATAAGACATTCTGTAAGTTCATGAATGATAGTTTTGGCAGAAGCATTGTGCGTAGGGAAGGTAAATCCATATCCAGAATAAATGCGTATTCCAGTAAGGACAAAATGCTGCAGCTTTCAGGATGGAAGCAGCCCGGGGTAATCAGACTGCCACCGGGTAGCTGGTTGATGATTCTGGGGAATGGTGCCACTCAGGGGTTCAGTATTGGTCTCTACTGCTGGCAGATTGGGCAGAGGTGGCCATAGCCAGATCGGCCTTCATGAGTGAATGTCCATGTTGCTGGCCCATGCAAACCTCCACCCCTGCCACTATGGTCACTTTGAGCACACTGGGGAATGACAAGGATGGTTGGGGAAAGAGGCTGACTGATATCCATGAAATGAATCATCCTATACATTTGACTATTAAAATCCTCCTCTGATGAGGTCACCCTTCAGCAAACATTCACATGGGACACAGGTATCTTCATATTTTTTGCCCATTCAGAGAGGTCTATCCACACACCTCTTCCCCAATTTTCTTTGTTACCAATTTTCCATCATGTCCCTTCCAACTCCCTGACCATCCAGCCAAACCCTTTGCTACAGGCCATGGAGTGGTATATATTTGCATGTCTGGCTATTTCTCCTTCCAAGCAAAGTGAATAACCAGGTACATTTCTTGAAGTTGTGCTTACTGGGAGGACTTTCCTTCACCGCTGTCCCTTAGGGATGTCCCAGGGAGGGACCGCAGTGCTGCAGCTGCCCACATTGGGTGGTGCCTGCATGTGCTGCAGAAGCATCTGTAAACTAGCCCCAAGTCTTCTCTTCCCCTGTCAACTGATCTTAGGGCCCATGAGGCCATAGGTGCATGCTGGGAAAGAGAAGGCAGTGTAGCAGGAGTAGGGACCATGGTCTTTTGAGCCACTTCTTCATGTAACTCACTTACATCTTCAGGATCTGCTTGGGACTGATCACACATATACAACTTCCATTTGATGAGAGAGTGTTGCTGTGCATGCCTAACTTTATGGCTTGATGGGTTAGATAACATCCAGCACATAGTGGGCAGATCAGGTCACTAGTAACTTGGTGGCCCATAGTTAAGTGTTCAGTCTCTTGCTAAGGCCTGGTAGCAAGCCAAGAGCTGTTTCTCAAAGGAGAGGAGTTATTCTCAGAGGATCTCAGGGCCTTTCTCCAAAATCCCAGAGGCCTCTGCTGCAATTCACCTGTAAGAGCCTATCAAAGGTTTCAAACAGCATCCCTATCCACCACTGACACTTCAAGCACCATTGGATCTGCTGGTTCATATAGTCCAACTGGCAGAGCAGGTTGCACAGCAGCCTGGACGTGTTGTAAAGCCTTCTCTGCTTCTGGGTCACAGCTTTTTGGGCCACGTGCTAAATGCACCAAAGTAATACAAACAAATAAGGAATATTTTGCCTCCAAAGGAGGCCCACTAGGCATTGTGCTTCTTTCTTGGCTGTAGGTGATACCAGATGTAACAACTTATCCTTTACTTTAGAAGGGATGTCTCAACACACCCCACACCACTGAACCCCTAGAAATTTCTACCTTGAAGACCTCTAAATTTTAGTCAGATTTCTTTCTCACACTCTGACACACAAATGTCTTACCAATAAATCTAGAGTAGTTGCTACTTTTCACTCGTTCGTTCCAACCAGTGTAATGTCATGCAATGAACATGGGAAAGCAGCTATTTCTTTGAGACACTAATTTCATGTCCATTGAATAGATACCCAGAAGTGGGATTGCTCGACCATTTGGTAGTTCTATTTTTAATTTTTGGGGCGCCTCCATATTGTTTTCCAATGTTACAAACTTACATTCCCACCAACAGGGTACAAGGGTTCCCTTTTTTCCATATCCTTGCCAATGTTTGTTATCCCTTGACTTTTTGATAATAGCCATCCTAACAAGTGTAAGGTGATATTTCACTCTGGTTTTGATTGCATTTCCCTGATGATTAATGATGTTGAACTTCTTTTCATATACTTGTTGGCCATTTGTATGTCTTCTTTGGAAAAATGTCTATTCAGGTCCTTTGCCCATTTATTTAATTGTGTTTTTTTTGGTTTTTGCTATTGACTTATAAGAGTTCCTTATATATTTTTAATATTAACCCCTTGTTGGATATATGGTTTGTAAATACTTTCTATGAGTTTGTAGGTTGCTTTTTCATTTTTTTCACTGTCTCCTTGGCTGTGCAGAAATTTTTTAGTTCAATGTAGTTTATTTTTGCTTTTGTTGCTTGTTGTTTTTGGTGTCAAATCCAAAAGATCATTGATGAGACCAATATCATGAAGCTTTTTCCCTACATTTTCTTTCAGGAGTTTTATAGTTTTAGGTCTTATGTTTAGGTCTTTAATCCATTTTCAGTTGATTTTTGTGTAAGTAAGGATCCAATTTCTTTCTTTTCTTTTTTTTTTTTTTGGCATGTGAATATCCAATTTTCCCAGTACTATTTATTGAAGAGACTATCCTTTCTGCATTGTTTATTCTTGGTGATTTTGTCAAAAAGTAGTTGACAATATATGTGTGGGTTTATTTCTGGCCTCTATTCCATTGCATTGATCTAAGTGTCTGTTTTTATCCCAGTACCATATTGTTTTGATCACTACAGCTTTGTAATATAGTTTGATATCAGGAGCATGATGCCTCCAGCTTTGTTATTCTGGCTCAAGGTTGCTTTAACTATTCAGGGTCTTTTGTGGTTCCATATGAATTTTAGAATTGTTTTTCTATATCTATAAAAAATGCTATAGGAATTTTGGTAGAGATTGCATTGAATCTGTAGATGGTTTTTGATAGTATGGACATTTTAACAATATTAATTTTTCCAATCCATAAACATAGGATGGCTTTCCACTTATTTGTGACTTCTTCAATTTCTTTCATCAATGTTTTATAGTTTTCAGTGCATAGATCTTTCACCTCCTTGGTGAAATTTATTCCTAAGTATTTTATTCTTTCCGATGTTGTTGTAAATGAGATTGTTTTCATAGTTTTGTTTTTATTTAGTTCATTATTACAGCATAGAAACATACCTGGCTTTGTATGTTGATTTTGTATCCTGCAACTATATTGAATCTGTTTATTAGTTCTAACATATCTTTGGAAAGGTCTTTAGGGTTTTCCATACATAAGATCATGTCATCCGAAAACAGAGAGAATATTACTTTTTCCTATCTGATTTGATGCCCTTTATTTCTTTTTCTTGCCTAATTGCTCTGGCTAGGACTTTCATGTTGAATAGAAGTTGTGAGTGGTATTCTTGTCCTTTTCCTGATCTTAGAGGAAAAGCTGAAGCTTTTCACCGTTGAGTATGGTGACAAACTGTGTGCTGGTCATATATGGCCTTTATTAAATTGAGGTCCATTCCTTCTATACCTAATTTGTTAAGGTTTTTATCAGGAAAGGATGTTGAATTTTGTTAAATGCTTCTTCTGCATCTATTGAGATGATCTTATGATTTCTATCCTTCATTTGTTGAAGTGGTGTATAACATTTATTGATTTGCATATGTTGGACTATCCTTGCATCTCACAGGTAAAGCCCATTTGATCATGGTGTATGATCATTTTAAAGTGCTGTTGAATTTGGTTTGCTAGGTCCTTTTGGTTTAGTTTTGCTTCTTGTTTTTGTTTTTGTTTCTGCTGAGGAAGATTCACTCTGAGCTAATATCAACTGCCAATCTTCCTCTTTTTGTATGTGAGCCACCACCACAGCATGGCCACTAACAGATGAGTGGCATAGGTCTGCACCTGGGAACTGAACCTGGGCCGAGGAAGCAGAGCACATCGAACTTAACTACTAGGCCACCAGGGCTGGCCCTGCTACTTTTTTGTTGAGGATTTTTGCACCTATGTTCATCAGGGATATTGGCTTGTAATTTTCTTTTCTTGTAATGTCATTGTCTGGCTTTGGTATCAGGGTAATGCTGGCCTTGTAAAATGAGTTTGGAAGTGATCTCTCCTCTTCATTTTCTGGGACAAGTTTAAGAATTGGTATTAATTCTTCTTTAAATGTTTGATAGAATTCACCAGTGAAACCATCTGGCCCTGGACTTGACTTTATTGGGAGATTTTTGATTACTGATTCAATCTTCTTATTCATTATTGGTCCATTCAGATTTTCTGTTTCTTAATGATTAATCTTGGTAGGTTTATATTTCCAGAAATTTATCCATTTCTTCTGGGTTATCTAATCACTAGCCTATAATTGCTCACAGTAGTCTCCTATGATCCTTTGTATTTCTGTGGTATCAGTTGTAATTTCTCCTCTTTCATTTATGATTTTATTTATTTGAATCTTCTCTCTTCTTCTTCATGTAGGTATTTATTGCTATAAATTTTCCTCTTAGAACTGTTTTTGCTGCATCTCATAAGTTTTGGTATATTGTGTTTCCATTTTCACTTGTCTCATTATTTTTTTATTTCCCTTTTGATTTCCTCTTTGATTCATTGGTTGTTCAGTAGCATGTTGCTTATTTGTGAATTTTCCAGTTTTTATCCTGTTATTCATTTCTAGTTTCATACCATTGTGGTTGGAAAAGTTACTTGATATGATTTCAATCTTCTTAAATTTGTTAAGACTTGCTTTATGGTCCAACATATGATGTATCTCAGAGAATGTTCTGTGTGTGCTTGAGAAAAATGTGTACTCTGTTGCTGTAGGATGGAATGTTCTGTATATGTCTGTTAGGTCCATTTGGTCTAAAATGTAGTTCAAGTCTAATGTTTCCCAATTGACTTTCTATCTGGATGATCTATTCATTGTTGAAAGTAAAGTATTGAGGTGCCCTATTATCATTACATTACTGTATATTTCTCCCTTCAGCTCCATTAATATTTGCTTTATATATTTAGGTGCTCCTATATTGGGTGTATATATATTTACAACTGTTATATTCTCTTGATAAATTGACTCCCTAATCATCTTATAATGACCTTCTTTGCCTCTTGTTACAGCTTTGTGTTAAAGCTTATTTTGTCTGATATAAGTATAACTTCCTTAGTCTCTTTTGGTTTCCATTTACATGCAATATCTTTTTCCATCCCTTCCCTTTCAGTCTATATGTGACCTTAAAGCTGAAGTGAGTCTCTAGTACACAGCATATAATTGGGTCTTTTTTTTTTTGAGGAAGATTAACCCTCAGCTAACATCTGCTGCCAATCCTCCTCTTTTTGCTGAGGAAAACTGGTGCTGAGCTAACATCCATGCCCATGTTCTTCTACTTTATATATGGGATGCCTACCACAGCATGGCTTGCCAAGCGGTACCCTGTCTGCACCTGGGATCCGAACTGGCGAACCCTAGGCCACTGAAGCAGAACATGCAAACTTAACTACTGTGCCACCAGGCCAGCTCTGGGTCTTGTTTTTTAAGCCATTAAATCACTATGTCTTTCTATTGGAGAATTTAAATCATTTAATTTTAAAGTAATTATTGATATGTAAGGGCTTACTTTTGCCATTTTGTTAATTATTTTCTGGGTGTTTTGTAGACCCTGTGTTCCTTTCTTGCTCTCTGGCTGTCTTCCTTTGCAATTTGATGATATTCTGTAGTGGTATGTTTTGATTCCTTACTCTATCTTTTGTGTATTTTTGTAGGTACCGTGAGTCTTACATAAAACCCACCCACGCTGGGTAGGGCAATCAGCTTAACTGAGTCCACTGATTCAAATACTAATCTCATCTGGAAACACCCTCACAGACACACCTGAAAATAATGTTTAATCTGGATGCCCTGTAGCCAAACTGACATGAAATTAACCATCACCTATTTCAGATACCCTTTCCAAAGAATACCTAGATGTGAATAGAGTGCAATCTTAGAGATATGGCTAGTCTGTCAAGAGAGAAAAGAGGTGTTTCAAGGGCCCTCTGTCTATTAAAATACAAAAGTGAGCTACAGCTGTGGCAGCCACATGGGGTGTGGTTGCCCTGAACACAAATGGCAATAGCTGCACTTATATCAAGATATTGAGATTGGATTGGTGGTACAACAGAAGAGTTATATAAAAAGAACATAGTAATGTAGATGATGTGAATGCAATTAATGAACTTGATCTAATATATAAATCATATACAAACTCTACTCCCCATGACTACAGAATCACCTTCTCAACATTTGCAAAAACTGATCATAATCATGTAAAGCAACCTGCAACAAATTTAAAAATTGATACATAAAGACCACATTCTCTGACAAGAGTGCAATTAGGTAAAAGTCAATAACGAAAAGATTGAAAATCCTCATATATTTGAAAATTTAAAAACACCCTTCTATATAAATCATGAGTCAAAGAACAAATCATATTGGATATTAAATTACTTAGATCTGAATAATAATGAAAACAATACATATCAAAACTTGTTAAAAGCAGTTCAAGCAGAACTCTGAGGGTACTTTATAGCTTTAAATATTTATTTTGGGAAAGAAGAAGACTGAAATGTAATGAGCTTAAGAAATTAGAAAAAGAACTAGAGAATAAACACAAAGAAAGGAAAGATACAATGAAGATAAGAGTGAAATCAATGAAATATAAAATAAATATGCATTAGAGAGCATCAAGAAAGCCAAAAGTTAAATCTTTGAAAAGGCTAATAGCTAAACCTCCATCAATGTTGATAATGAAGAAAAAAGAAACGCACAATTAAACAATATTACATATGGCAGTCATTAAAAGTAAAAGACACTATGAACAACTTTATGCCAATAAATTTGAAATGTACAAAATGGACACATTCCTAGAACTTAAAACTGACTCTAGAAGAAATAGAAAACCTTAATAGTCTTATCCTTAAAAGATAAATTGAAGCAGTATTTAAAATTCTTCCAATAAAGGAAATAGCACAGCTTAAAGATGTACAAGTGAATTCTACCAAATTTTTAAGGGATGATCATTCCAATTTTACAGAAGCTCTTCTATAAAATAGAGGAAAAAAGTACATCTCCCCAGCCAATCCTATGAGGCCAAAATAATCTTAATGCCAAAACCAGACAAAGGCAGGAAAAGAAGTAAAATAACAAAATAAAACCACTCATGAATTTACACAAAAAAATCTTAAATAAAATATCAGGAAACTAAATCCATCAGTTTTTTAAAAAGAGAATACAAGGGGATTGACTGCAAGGGGCATGAGGGAATTTTTTGAGTGATAAAAATGATCTATATACTGATTGTAGAAGTGGTTACATGACTGCATATATTTGCTAAAATTCATTGAACTATACACTCTAAAAGGTGAATTTATCATATGTAAATTTTACCTCAATAAACCGTTTTATAAAAAAAGAGATTTTATAGACTTCTACACCTATTTCATGATAAAAATTCTTAGTACATTACATGAATAAAAGGAAACATTCTTACTCTGATAAAGACTATCTGCCAAAGTTACATCAAATATGATTCTTAATAAGGAATGTTAGAAGTATTACCTTTCAACTTAGAAAGAAGACAAAGATGTCCATCATTAAGACTTCTATTCAACATTGTACTGTAAATTCTAGCCAGCAAGATTAGACAACAAAATCAACTAGAGATATAAGAATAGGGAAAAAAAAGAAAAAGAAAATGGATATTTGCAGATAATATGTTTGTCTACACTGAAAATCCCAAACAATAGAATTAGAAATAATAGTAGAATTTAGCAAGGTGACTGGCTAAAAGAGCAAGACAAAAGATAAATTTGTATTTTTATGCTATCAAGAAGCAAAATAATTTTAAAAAGGAAACCATTTATAATAGCAATAAAAAATGAGGTACTCAAGAATGAATCTAACAAAAAATGTGCAAGACGTGTCTGTAGAAATTTAAAAATTTTTACTGGAAGAAAGTATACTTAAGTAAATGGAGAGATTTTCTTTGTCCATGAATAGAAGGATTCAATATCATAAATATGTCAAATATCTCCAAGTTGATTGATTGATTCCATGCAGTTTCAATCATACTTCCAACTGGTTTGGAACTCAGCAAGCTTATTCTAAAATCTATATGTAAGAGCAACGGGATGAGAAAGAATCCATGGGGATCGTTACCCTGCCCGTTACCAAGACTTTTTATAAAGTTACAGCAATAGACAAATAAATAAATTGATTACTAGATAAAAATAGAAATAAGCTTACACATACATGTGACTTTGGTACATGATATAGGTGAAATCACAAATCAGTAGGGAAAGGAACTACTCAACAAATGGTGCTGGGAAAATTGATTATTCATATAGGAAGTAAAGTTAAATTGGATCCCCAACCCATTGCATAGATAAAATTAATGCTAGATTATACAAAATGAAATGTGAAAGGCGAAACTTTAAAAATGCAAAATAAAATATGGAGAATGTCTTTCTCACTTTGGGGTAAGAAGGAATGTCTTAAGCAAGACAAAACATACTAACCATAAAAGAAGAGATTACATTAAAATAATAATTTCTCTTCATCAAAAGACAATAAAAGAGAGCAAAAACATAAACCACGTACTGTGGGAATGGAGAGTGATACAACTACTTTGAAAAATAATTTGACCCTTCTTATTATCTCAGCATTTATTTATCCTGTGGTTTAGCAATTCCTCTCTTGCTTTTGTGCACTAGGAGACAAGTACAAGAACATTCATAGTGGCCTTCTTTGTAGGACTTGGCTAACAACCAGCCAAAGGTCCTTGTTCTAGTTATCCTTTGCTGTGTAACAAACAACCTCAAAGGCTAGTGGCTTGCAATGAGAACAACACAAGTCTGCAATTTTAGCAGCACTTAGAAGGGACAGCTATTCTCTCTCCACCAAAAGCAGTCTTCATGGCTGGAAGACTAGGGGCTGGAAGAATTTGAAGACGCGCTCACTCACATGTCTGGTGGGTGTTGTTGGCTGTTTGTCGAGACCTCATTTATTGCTGCTCCATTACGCCTATAACAGACTTTTCCAAAGACCACTTGCCTTCCTCATAACAAAGCGGGTTCCAAGTACGGGGGAGCGAGGGAGTGAGGAGAGAAAGAGAAAAGAAGGAGAAAGGGAGGGGGGAGAAAAAGGGAGGGAGAGAGGGGAAGAGAGAAAATTATATAATAAAAACCTTTTGACCTAGCTTCAGAAATCAAACAGCATCACTTTTTGCTGCATTTGGCAAATATATTCATCAAAGGCAAATTACTAAAGTCAGCCCCTGTGCAAGGGAAGGAGAATTGCCTTTTGAGAGGAGGAGTGTCAAAGAATTTGCAGACATGTTTTTAAAACCACCACTTGTCCCTTAACAGGAAAATAGGTAAATAAAATAGCCTAACAATTGAACATTAGATATGACAGTGAATATGAATAAACTATAGCTATATGCTACGATATGGATGAATTCTTTAAATATAATTTGAATGGAAAAAAAAGAGCAGTCCCAGAAGGTTACATTAAGTGTGATATTATTTTCAGAAAGCTCAAAATAAAAGTCAAATAAAAATAAATAAAATACTGTTTAAGCATATAATTTATATTAATGAAGACACATTTTTAAAAAGAGAATAATATAAAATTCAGAGTAGTCCTTTATCTCAGTGAGGAAAAAGAAGAGGCAGAAAGAGGAAATTGGAAGAGCAAATAGGAAGCTAAAGTTAAGGGTAAAGCTCTAGATTTTATACTGAAGTGTGGGCTTCTAGGTGCTCATTATATTATTATACGTTATTATGTATGCACATATATTATATTTATAGTCTACAAGTTTATGATAAATACTCTTTTGATTGTACCAAGTACTATGTTAAGCACAATAGAGGGGAACATTTGAAAAGTGAAGAAAGAAATGAAAGGCTGAAATGGGCTAGGAACTAAAGAGAAAATTTCTAGCCAACTTAAACAAGCTAAATTCTCAGATCAGATGAATTCTGTCCCAAAATGTTAAAAGAATTTGGAGACGTGGTTGTTAAAAATCTTTAGGAAATCGTGTATAGGAGACATGATAGTAAATTGAAAATAGTTAAATAAGTGTCCAGATATTTTAGAAGTTGGGAAAGGTAGATCTTAAAAAATAATCGCAATCAACTTAATATTTATTCCTGTCACAAATTTCTAACAGACGGTAGGTTGGCATTTAGAAAAGAATCATGTGCCCTCCAGGCGCTTCATGGGTTATTGACAAACGTAATTTCCTTTTGTTATTGGTAAAACAGACTTGCAGCATGATTAGGGTAGGCATGAAAACGGGATAACATGATCTTAGCAAGGATTTGATAAAGTAACTCTTTTGGGTGCCGGCCTGGTGGCACAGCGGTTAAGTTTGCGCTTTCTGCTTCGGCAGCCCGGGGCTCGCCGGTTCAGATCCCGGGTGTGCACATGGCACTGCTTGGCACACCATGCTGTGGTAGGTGTCCCACATATAAAGTAGAGGAAGATGGGCATGGATATTAGCTCAGGGCCAGTCTTCCTCAGCAAAAAGAGGAAGATTGGCAGTAGTTAGCTCAGGGCTAATCTTCCTCGAAAAAAAAAAATCATTTGTTTTTGCAGACAAGATAGACAGCTATAGATTAAAAATAGTAGAATTGTGTGGATTTGTTGGTGATCAGACAATCCATAGTGTATTGGCCAGTATCAGCCTGAATGGAGGCAGAAGTAGGCTACGTCTCTGGCCTGTACATCTTTTTATGAGGACCTAAAATGTGAAGGGAGAGCTAATAGATCAAGTGCCAGAACCAAGACTGAGACAGACCTGGAAAAAATATAATAAACATAGTTTGTTTTTGTTAATTTTATTGAGGTTGTGGTAGATTACAACATTGTGAAATTTCAGTTGTATGTTATTATTTGTCAGTCACCTTATAGGTGCGCCCCTTGACCCTTTGTCCCCACCTCCCACTCCCCTGCCTTCTGGGAACCACTAAATAGTTCTCTTTTTCTATGTGTTTATCTTCCACATATGAGTGAAATCATAGTGTTTGTCTTTCTCTACCTGGCTTATTTCACTTAAGATAATACCCTCAAGTTCTACCCACATTGATGTGAATGGGACGATTTTGACATTTTTTATGGCTGAGTAGTATTCCGTTGTGTATATATACACCATATCTTTAAGCAATCCTCAGTCGATGGGCACTTATGTTACTTCCACATCTTGGCTATTGTTGAACATGGGTTTTTTAAAAAGCCCTCAATT
Organism: Equus asinus; assembly: GCF_041296235.1. NCBI lineage: Eukaryota > Metazoa > Chordata > Mammalia > Perissodactyla > Equidae > Equus > Equus asinus. The sequence continues at coordinate 49,276,791 of NC_091805.1, forward strand.
TAGGTTGAAGATTTACTTGGAAAAACATGGTTTTGAGGAAGAGCTGAATTGGCAGCCATTTTTCTGAAGAGGGGATGGGAAGAGGCAGAGAGAGGAGGAAGAAATGAATATTTACTCCAAGATCAGCATGAGGAAATGGTCTGCTAAGGCTGATAAAAGTGCTGTAAGACTCATCCTCTATTCGCAAATGGTTAGAATGCATCTGGAACTTGGGCCCAATTATGGGCATCAGGTTTTAAGAGGGACATTGACCAAGCAGAGAGAATCCCAAGGAGGGCAGGCTGACTATGCATGTATCACGGCAGGAAGGGTTGAAGGGATTTTAGATTTTTTTGCTTAGAAATGAAAAGCCTTGGGGTGTGTGATGGCTACTTTTAAATATTTAACCTACTATCCTGTGGGAAAAGGATTAGATTTATTTAGGCTCCAGAGGACCTAAGTTGATTTGGTGAAAGAAATCTTCAGGAAGGCGGATTTTCTTTCTGGAAAAAAAAAAGAGAGAGAGAGAGAGAACTTCCTAAAACTCTGCCCAAAGGCCAAATAACTGCCTCTCATAGAAGTGAGTTCCCATAACTGGAAGTGATGAAGCAGTTCTGGGTGTCTGAGGGAGAATTCCACCACCAGGCTGAAGGTTTTACTAGATGACCACCATGGTCTTTAGCATCTCTTAAACTGTGGGGGCTCTATACTACCCCTTACCAAAAACTCTCAACCATGCTACAGAGATGATACTAGAAAACACTATTCGGCTATTAGCTGACTCCAGGAATCCATCCTAAGAGTCCAGTTGCTTCTGTGAGTAGCAAGCCTTAAACAATTAGCACACAACTCTAGCCTAATTTATCAAAAATTGGCAACCCAGTGAACTCAAAAATCTGAGGAGCAAGAAGAATAAAAACTACGTTACTTTTATTAACAAAACATGATCATAATAACTGTAAAGGAATTTTTATGGCAGGAAAAGAAGTCATCCTTGCCCTATTGTCTTAAAACTGATTTCACTTTGACACTTCCTGCATTTGTCCCTCTGCACCCCGGGGCTTTTTTTTTTTTTTTTTTTTTCAGGGAAATAGACTTAGGGTTAGTGGCCTGGCTCAGAACAGAAGAGCTCTAAAAGCCTAGAAGCGAAGGGGTGGGGAGGGTGAAGGAGGAAAGGAACTGGCTGGTTAAGGCGCAGAGCAGTGCAAAGTACCTGCTTTGGGGTGGTGATTATTTACTTGCTGGTCCTGCCTTAACCAGATGGTATGGCTGCTCCCTCCTCAGGCAAAAACCACATGCCCTTGCCCACTCCTGCTGCCTCTGATACCCTTGCACCCTCTCTGCTGTTCCGCCTCCTGGGCCTCTTCCTGTAGGAAAACCTGCCAAGTGAGCCTCCTTTTATTGCAATGTGACAAGACACACTCCCAGTTCCAGATGTTGCTGGCATCAGTTGAACAAACCTCATGAAAACCATAAAGCCAAGCACAAACTCCAGATTAACTGTTTTAGATGTTTTCTCTTTTTGACAACTGGGACAGGGGTCTCAATCTTATTCATGCTTCTCTCAAGTTAAAGCTATATGGGGCAAGCAAAAGTCACAATTTTCAACCAGTTGTAATCGTGATTGTTTAAGAACAGTGTAGGGTCCAGTAGAGCCTAGTGAATGTCACCTAGGATTTCAGACATGGTGCCTGGGGGAGTTCTGGCTCATTCAAGTTCAGTACAGTGGAGTGGTGGTCTAATTGGCCATAGAGCTTCTAGAAAGGTGATAAAAGGCATTTTGAGATTTGTTTCCTTACTTTAAGATAAGGAAACTCATCAGAGTAGTATAGAAAAATAGTCTTCAGTAATGGAAGGGCAAAGCCACAGCCCATGTCAGGGGCATTAGGAGGAGGAAGGAATAGTGTCACGGTGGTACACCACTAGGAATCTGCTTTCCCAGGCAGGTCTGGTCTGAGTTCCCATGGGGTAAGTCTGTCACCGATAATGACATGCTTCTGGTAAGGTCTGGAGCCTTGGGTGCTACAGGTACATCTGCAGTCCCCACAATTCAAGGAAGACAGACATATAATTCTTTTCAAACCTCTACACCTCTCCTATGCCCCTGAGTCAATGTACATGTTGCTCTTCCTGCCTAGAACTCCATCCATATCCTAGAACTCCATCCATATCCTAGAACTCCATCCCTATCCTGGAACTCCATCCCTATCCTAGATCCCTTTGCCTGGATTCTACTCATCCTCTAAAGTGCAACTCAATGTTAACCCTCTGGGGTGTCTTCTTGAATCATCACTTCCAAGTCCAAGCTCCCACAGTGCCCAGGGCTCTGTGACTGTGTTATGTGTTTTTCTCTCTCTCTCACCTAGCCTGCAGGCTCCTCTGAAGCCAGGACTGTGTCTTGTCCACTCTGTCCACACAGAAGTGTTCAGCACTGTTCTTCAAATAAACAAATAAATGAATGGCATGCTGGGATTCTGAGGAGCAGCAACAACAGTATCAGAGATATCCTAATGATAGCATGTCATCAGAAAGGAACAGTGAGGCTTTTCCCAGGGATCCCAAGATCAACAGTTCTTATCAAGGTCAAGAATAGGGAAAAGAGTGCAGTCCAGGAATGGCTTGGTGACCACCATGCTATTAGAATTGAACATGCATTATGGGGTAGCAGTTCTGAGGCAACTTCCAGAGCAATGGTGATGAAGGTCTGTTTTAAGTTATAATATGGCCTCAAAACAGCATTGGAAGAGATCCCCCTGAGACATCTGTATAATACGGTGCCTCAGAGATGCTTCCAGAGCAGGACTTATAGGAACCCCAGTTGACCTGTGTTCTGTTGCCAGATACAGGGCAATGTCAAAACAACCATGGGGACAGTCACTATGGTGGGGGCCTTGACAGGGAAAAGCAACACGTGGGATCTGGCACTATTTTGAGTTGGTCAAGTTGCCGTATATGAGATAAAGCACATAATTCCTGGCAGAATAATTTCCATATATGGAAGAATAATAGTAGTAGTTGTGTCATTATTCACATTACTATCAAGCCAAAAATTAAAATGACCCTAACACTCAATGGCCAATTATCTGTGGGTGGAGGGATTGACTGATCATGGCTCAAGTAGTTTCACTGTGAGATGAAAGGCACAGGGAGAAAGTGGAAGCCCTGAACTCTCAGACTAGGCTTGGTCATCAAAGGGCTGTGGAAATTTTGCATTATATCAGTCAATATGTTTCACATTAGACAAAAAGCCACAAATTTGTGTTCATGGATGACTGATCAGCTTCCATCACACTTCTTTTGTTTCTGTCTTGGTGGCACCAAAAGGCTCTCACTGAGAAAAACAGTGAGAAAATTGAGGGGTTTTGTCTTGGAAGAATTCTTGTCCAGCTTTCCCCTAGCTCTTTTTCCTGGAGTAGGAATATCCTCATTACAATGGGGGTAATTGTGCTGCTCTGTGGGTGCAAGAAGGCAACTGTGTCTTCTTTTGTTACCAGCTTTCTGTTGTATGGCACCCCCCGATGTCTTTCCAAAGCTCAAGCAACTTCTGAAGAAAACACCCAAGAACCACTTCCTCAGAGCAGAAATAACCATGGGACCATATTGAAACAAGGCTTTAGTCTAGGGAGCGATAGTCTAGGTCAGAGGCTAGTGAATTTTTTCTGTACATAGCTAGAGAGTGAATATTTTAGGCTTTTTGCAGATCATGCAGTTTCTGTCACAACTTCTCAACTCTGTCCTTGAAGCATGAAAGTGGCAATAGACACTATGTAAATAATTGATATAGCTGTATTTCAATAAAATTTTACTTACAAAATGGTGGGCTGGATTTGGCCCATGGGCCATAATTTGCTGGCCCTTGAGTTAGATCAACAAAAGACTGTCATTACTGAATGATGCCCTCCATTACAGCAGGTTACCAGAGTTTTCTGAGTTCTTCTGGGGAATGAGGCTGAGGATGGTTGACCTGGAGAGCAGTAGATCAACAGCAGGTCAACAGCCCTGCCCTGGCTGCTCCGCTCAAGGCCACTCTACTGAAGGGAGCAAAAAGAGGAGGGACTAACCAGGGTAATAAGGGGAGGGGGAAGAGGGAAAATTAGAATGCATGGTGATAAAGGGGACTCTGGGTTCCTTGGATCTGATACAGACAAGGTACAGACAAGGAGACTGGGGAGAAGTGGAGGATGGTAGGACAGGTGAGTGGATGAGGACTTTTGCTTTAGCCAATCCTCTTTCCTTGTGACTGGGACTGGGAAAAACATTGCTCTGGAGCACAGATGACTTCACTCAGCAGCTGCTGCACAAAGCCTCCAGCAGCTGCAGCTGGGCCACTCAGATGGTCCACAGTCATGAGGGGTAAAGACTTGGCCCACTCCTTCTGCCATCTCACCCTCCTTACCCCAAAACTCACTACAGTAGATTTCCTTTCAACTGAACTCAATCAAATAGATGGTGTGCATAGAGGTGTCATAGGGCGGATCCTTCTGCTCTTCACTATTGTAGAGCTAATCTTTAGAAGGATTGAGTCCCCAGGATTGTCGTGTTCTCTGTAGGAGAGGAATATACTGAGGAAATACTCAGTGATTTCTCCTTTCTTGGGCTTCTTCTCAGAATACTGAGGATTCCGCTCTGTTTACTGTTGACAGCTCCCGAATAACGGATGGTCGGATCATGGGTTGACTTTAGAAATGGCAATCAGCTCTGTGACAAAGAGCAAGTCCTTCCAAGGCTGCTTGCATCATGCAGAGTCTACAGTGCTTGCATGAGGACTTGTGGTGGAGGGCTGCATGGGGCATGTGGCTGCACAGTTAGGAATTCTGAGCAAATACTGTACTCGAAAGAAGCGTGCAGGTGGCTGAGTGGCCTTCAAGGAGCCTTCTCTTCCCTCTCCTGGTCAAGGTTGTTTTCACACAGACATAGGGGAGAATGGCAGAGTGCTCAAGAAGATGGGCTCTAGAGTCTGATGACTTGGACCCTAAATCCCCGCCTTGACACATTCTAGCTGTCAGTGACTTTAGACAAATCATTTAACCCCTCTGAGCTGTACTTCCCTCATCTTTAAAATGAACATACTAATAATATCTAACTTAAAGGACTGATGTGAGGATTAATTGAAATGATCTGAGTCAATTACTTAGAATAATAAATGCTTCTTTTTCTTCTTCTCCTTCCCATTATTGTTGCATGAACATGAATCAAAGGAAGTAGAGAAATTCCCATAAAAACCCCAGACCTCCTGCTCTAAGTCTATTCTAGCTGTGTGAATTCTCCACTGGAAATTCCTTTGGAATAAGTGTAAATCTGTCTAGAGATAGAACAAGGTACATCATTACCAGCCATTTATATCTCAGGGAGAGTTAATATGCTCCTCTATATGCGTTTTTATTCACTTTAACAAAACACTTTCGCTTACATTAATATGTCCAGAACTCATACAGCACTGGAAAAGTAAGGCTAGGGAGAGGTTATTCTCTTCATTTTACAAAGGGAAAAAATGAGTCACAGAATCCAAGTCATTCTGCAGGAGTTTGGACAGAAACCAAATACTTATTACACTAGAAGAGTGTTTCTCAGAGTATGGTCCAAGGATGCCCTCAGCTCCAGAAGCATTTTGGGGGCTTGCTAAAAATGCACATTCCTGAGTCACATCCATCTGAGATCTACTGAATTAGACTTACTGGAGGTAGCGCTTGGGAATCTGTATCGTTAACACACTCCACATGTTATTCTGATATACGTTACAGTTTTAAGAATAGTTCCTCCAGGGTCTACACCAGTGGTTCCCAACCTTGGCTAAACATCTAGATTACCTCTGGGGGATCTACTTAACAAAATACATTCAAGCATGCCTGGGACCCATACTCCAGAATTCTGATTAGGGGTGGATCTCTGGCACTGACAGTGATTCTGAGTCCCAACTAGAGTCGAAAGTTTCTGATCTAAATCAGTGGTTCTTAAAACTTTCCTGCATATTAAAATGACCTGCACAGGCTGCACTCCAGACCAATAAATCAGAACCTCTGGGGCTAGAATCTGGCCACTGGTATTTTTTAAATCTCCCCCAGGTTTTCCTAATGTGTAGTCATGGCTAAGAACCAGTGGCCTGGATCAAGGTCAGCAAACTTTTTCTGTAAGCTCCATGTAGTAACTATTTCTGGTTTCGTGGGCCATCCGGTCTCTGTCACAACTACTCAATGCTGCCATTCTAGCATGAAAGCAGCCATAGACAACATATAAATGGATAGGTATGCCTATGTTTCAATAAAATTTTATTTACAAAATTAGGTGGGGCAGCTGGACTTGGATCATGGGCCATGGTTTGCTGACCTCTGGTCTAATCGATACGTCTCAAACTAGCTGTAGCACAGAATCATTTTTTAAAAATTTCCAATCTGTGGCTGACTGATTCTTTTGTAAAATACAATAAAAATGAATTATTACAAAAATGAAATAAAAAGGATAAAATTTAAGCCCACTGATTATGCAATTGGATGTCACAGCAATGTCAAATTCCTATCCAAGTTTCTAAATACTTACAGTTAATTTTCTTTGCTTATCTTGCATGAACTGGCCACAAACATCTCAAGACTAGATCTGTCTAAAGATTACACTTTGAGTTGCACTGGTAAAATCACAGCAATTTTCCTGATTATGGGATAAAGGTGAACCGAATTGGACAGAATTAATCTGTGTAAACTTCATAAAGTAAGAAACTTTGAGTTCAACTTTGAAAAAGCTGCTGGACCTTGATTAGTGAAGAAGAGAAGACATCTCAGCATAATACTTGCCATGTAAAAACCACTCAGTAAAGTGAGCTGGCTGTGACCCAAGCAGGGAGAAGCAAGCTTGATTTGTTAAGCAGATGGAGAGAAGCACATTTGCCCCTGTAAGTAGAGTAGTGCTGATGGACTCTCATGTGAAAGCACACTGAGGGGCTTTGAGCTCAGACAAGATTTGAAACCTGGTGTTGCCACTTAGCTGAGCTGGGGCAAACACTGACTATTCTCAGTCTCAGTGACCTCGTCTATGAAGTTAAGGACATCACCAACCTCCCAGGATTGTTGAGGGAATTTGAATCTTATATCCAAAGCTCCTACTTCAGTTCCCAGCACTCAGCAAATGACAGAGTGTCACTGAGAACAGCCAGGGCCGTGGAGAGAATGACATCTTCACAGTCAAGCAGACTTGGGTGCAAATTCTGGCTTGTCATACAAGTGGCAGTGTCACTTGTATGACATTGGGCCATTTAACCTCCGTGAATCTGAGTTTCTTTATCTGAAAAACAGAGACATTAAACTAAGACATTAACTACCTTTCAGTTAAACTAAGAATTAGGGGTTATCAAAATATGTAAAGTGCAGACACAAAAAAAGTGCTCAAAAAGTGGTAATTATTTTTTTAATTTAATTTATTGAACTATAGTCACATATCATAAAACTCACCCTTTTAAAGCGAACAATTCAGTAAATTTTAATAGAGTCTGCCACTGCCAACCATTACTTCACTGTGTCAAGGAACAGTTGGCTATTTTTCTGAGATCTGAGTTCTGTGCTCTCCTCTTATAAGAGAACTTGCAGAAGGCTCTCTGGCCAGAGCTGCATTTCTCAACTCCCCTTGCATCTGAGTAGAGCCATGTGGACTAAGTAGGCTAGTCCTCATCACTGGGAGGTGAGCACAAATCATGTGTGTCACTTCCAGGCCAAAGGGATTAAGGAGTGGGTATTTCTCCTCTACCTTCTCTTTCCTTGTCTGCCAGTTAAAGGCAAAGGACTCTGGGACCCATGGGTAGAGCTGAGACTCAAGGAAGTAACATGGGTCCATGAATCAGCAAGGGGGGAGCTACCTCTCAACGCCTGATTGGGATTGATGGGAGCAAGAAAGAAAACTATTCTAATTATGCAACTGAGAGGCAGAGGATTTGCTTATTACAGAAACTAGGTTTGTCTTAACTAGTATCCTGGTTGGCCCAAAGAAAATGAAACCTTCTTCTATCTTCAGAAGCCCCCAGATAATAATTGTAAATATTATCCTTAATACAGATTTTTCTATCACATTTCTATTGCTCTCATGACTCACTCCCATTCCATTTAAGACTAGGACTTGCAGGGATAATATTAAGATGCTTTTGTTGATAAAGAGAAACATTGAGTTGCTCCTCCAAGCTGGAGGAGTGTTTCTGGGCGTGCACTTTCCAAGAAGACCCTGGACCTCATGCAGAGACGATGACAGGAGACAGAAGCTGCCTCCAGGGGTAACCATAGCTGCTGAAGACAGGGAGGATAGTCTGCAAATTAGTACCACTGTCTGTCTCAGGCTTGGGAAGGCCTTACAGTGAGGGTGGGATGGTGACTTGGGCAGTGACTCAAGGAGACAGTGGGTGAGTGGAAAGAAATGGGGCCTTGCCCAGGGGAAGCTCTGAAAGATCAGAGCCTCAAAGGCCATCTCTGAAAACCTTGCCCAAGGCCACATTCCCAAAGGCCATATAGTAGGACAAGGATGGGGCACAGCTTCCTTACATGTACTGCCCCGTATAGGATCTCTTTTATGACACCTTTTCATCCTCCAAGGCTGCCCTTTCATGCCCTCTGTGTCCTTATTTCATCATTATGTTGGGCAGTGGAAAAGAACATGGTGTGTGAGTGGGCAAGAGGATTTACCAAGAATTGAGGATGTCAATACACTATTTTGCACTCTCTACCCTAGGATTAGATGCTCTAGCTTAGCTCTCTGACTCAACTGATCAGTGGTATCAGGGCTTTTATGAATCTTCATAAATGTATTTATTCATTTATATGTTTACTTTTCCATCTACCAGACATTTGCTGAGAACTTACTTCCCAACCAATGCTATGTTAGGTGCCAAGGGGCATGGAGAAATGAAGAGGTCATCATCCCTGTCCTTAAAAAGGAGAACACAGGGACAGAGAGATGATAGCAATAGCTTGTGATTAAGTCTGTGTCAAAGCAGTGGCAGCAATGAGCTGGAAGCATGCTAGGGAGGCCTAGGTATTTGGTGGGACCTAGAGAGCTGGAGGCCCCTGAATGCTCTGAGGTCTGTGGTCAAGAAAGATTAAAACTTTGGCAGTGGCTGCTCCATCTTCCAGAAGGACTAGGGTGGAGCCTATTGGCATTGTGTTAAAGCACAGTGAGAAGGAGATGCCAGAGTTCAGTTGGCTGCCCCAAAGCACTAGGGAGCAGCCTCTAGCTGACTCCAAACAGATATGACACCTCTCTCCCCAAAGTTGGCTGGAACAGTCCCAGAGAACAACAGAAAACCTTCCTTGGAGACAGGCATTCAGGCTGAATGCCAGTGGTCAGGCCTGGCTCTCTCCCCTTTCTGTTTCTCTTCCCCTCAGCTCCCTGGCCCCTAAACAAACAGTGCAGGTGAAACATCGGTCAGACCTGCCCAGACCTGTTCTGGCAGAAAAACCTCCATAGTGTCACCTGAGAGGAAGCTGGTGCACCTTTCTCTAGTGTTAGAGAATGAACCTGCTGTGTGTGTGTGTTGGGGGCCAGTCGGGAGTTCTGTCAATGAGCAGAAACTCTCTGGCACAGGTGCTAGGTTTTCAGGCCACTACCACCTCTTCCCTCTCTCCTAAGAAAGGAAATCAAGAGGACCATATTTCCTAGAGCCCAGTGGGTAGGCAAAACCAATTTTAAATCCATCTGAGATCTAATCCTGGGGCAGCTCTGGGGCCAGGTTGCCTAAGGGTTTGGGTCAAAGCTGACAACAACACAGGGGAAACACCTAATATTTCTTTCCTACAAAAAGATGAGAGAGAGAATGGGATGACGAGCATGGTTCTAGTGTCTCCCTTAGTCTTCCCCTATGACCAGAGATTATAGAGCATGCCACCTAAATATTTGTGCTACAGGACTCAGATATCCCCATGGGGAGCCAGCCCAAGGTCCATTGATCAGATATCTGTCATCAAGGATTCTCAAACTCCTTTCCATCCTGCCCAGTTCTAGATAAAGAGCAAAGCCCCAGAATTCCTAGGTGTCCTGTGACAAAATATTCCTTCTCAAACAGCCAATCCCTTCTGTGTGAGATGTTTCCTGAGTGTACTCATGAAATGATGCTTCTGGAAGAGATAATTGCCCCGGGTCTTCATACTAGGTCCCCACAATCCAGAGGGTGGCCCTCAGTTTTGCCAGTTCGGGAACTTAATTCCATCAGTCCTCACAGATAAGCAGCCTATGGAGAACTGATTCTCTAAATAAGAGCCTGAATGACAAATTAGACCCAGACTTATCAATGAGGGATGTCAGGTAGGATCACTGGTGCCCAGCCTTTTCTCATAGTGCTCTTGAGGATAATCCCACTTGGGATGCTGAAACATAAAGCAGATATTCTCAATGTGGAAAAAAGTAGAGCAAGGCTTCAAGAGTATTCTTGTGCTTAAGGGATGTTTCATCATTCTAGAGTCCCTGGATGAACACTCTGGAGAGGTTTCTGGACAAACAGTGCTAGTTCTCAGAATTAGAGGGCTCCCACTCTGGCACAGTGCTTGAGAGCACCAACAAGTTTTGTGTAAATTCACGCAGACCATCTCCATCTGTGATGCCAGCATCACTTAAGACATAATATGGTACAATTGAGAAGATAACTTTCTCTACGAGCAAGTACTTCCCAGATTTTTGTATGTCATGCACCCACACAACAGCAATATTTGTATGGCATACTGGGGTGAACTGGTAGAGAGACTAGTCATCCCAAGTCCTGTTCTGCCACTCTAAGTTTCAAAGGGAACAAGGCCCCCACACATCTGTGACTCACTGTTGCCCATCAGTAGACTTTAGCACACCTCTTGAAAGCTCTGGCACATATCATGATCTCTTCACTAGATTTGGGAGTATTTAGTAAAGATGGGAAGTACTCTAGTCTCATCAGCAACACACCTTCTTCTTGGATCTGATTCTTTTAATGTTGAGTCTTGGGGTGTTTTTGATTTATTTTTAGCAGATGAATTTTTCTGAACCTGCCACCCAACCCTCAAATCTGGAATACCTTCTCTGGAAGGCATTTTATATTCTCTTCAAATCCTATCTTCAGGGCTGGTGCACCTAGCTCCCAGCTGCTGATGGCTCACAGCTGTATCCCTTACTAGGCCACGGCCTTGGCAGAGAACTGCCTAGCCCAAGATTAAGCCCCTTCCCAGGGGTGGCTCACAGCCAATGACTGGCTAATGCAGTGCCGTAAAGGTCAAGCACCCTTGCTTCAACTGGAAACAAATCTGAAAGCTCATCCCAGCTCCAGAGCTCCCCGTAGGATTGTCTAAGATCTCGGTTACATATTAGGGGTCAGTTTCTCCCTTTGGCCAATCCTTGTAGGTGTATCTATGGAACCACACCCAATAAAACTTCTGCGTGCAATTCTCTGTCATCTGCTTCCAGGGAACCCAATCTAAGTCACACTCTCTTTGAGGTCTCTTTAGCAATTTATGCACTTAGTGTCATGTACCTTTTGCTGTATAAAATGACCAGATTTATATAAACACAGAATAAATTGTTAAAAGTTGCTTGATAATCTAAGAACTGGTGAACAGGTAGAACTTCTGGGAAAGGACAATAAATCAAAAGAAAAATCTGGGTTTCTCTGTGAGAAAGGAGGGAGAACCCAGAGAGACCAAAGGTTGTCTGTCGTCTACATCTTCTAGGACAAGCCACCTTCTCTCTCCAGCCTCATTTCCTTCATCCACCATATGATCAGGTGACCACCTGAACACTCTGCTCACACTTTCTATGGTTCTACATTTCTCTGTTTCTCTAAGGCAGTGGTTCTCAAACTTGAGCATGCATCAAAACATCTTGAAAGATTTGTTAAGACACAGATTGCTGGGCCCCACCCCCAGAGTTTCTCATTCAGGAGGTTAGCGGTGGGGCCCAAGAATCTGCATTTCTAACAAGTTCCAGGTGTGCAGATGCTAATGCTGTTGGTCTGGAGGCCCCACTTCAAGAAGTACAGCTCTAATGCTACTTAAGGGCTGTTTGTTCTCTCAGACGGAAGGACTATTTGACAAATTATACCATAGTGGCATTATTACTCAGGTGACTTTAAAGAGTTAACTCAGCTTCTTTATTTGCTTAGTGAGAAACTCTGTTAAGGAAGAGTGTTCCCAGACCATTTGAGGCCTAGCTATCTAAAGCCAAATCTTATGTGAAAAAGAGGTCACTTTTTCCAGAGGACACTACAAAGATCGTAGACCACATAGATTTGGATTTATGGCAAGCTCCTCTAAGCAGAAGGGAGGAAGGGAAGAAATTGCCTTTTGGAGAGGGTCTTTCTTGAAGACTCTTGCCACACGAACATGATCTAGGATGCTGACAGGGTCAGAGGCTGAGCCTTCCTTGTGTACAAGATCTCAGACTCCAGCCCCCTGGGATTCTGGGGAAAGTGCTATAACCTTCTGAGGTGTGCTCAGTGCCAGCAGGAGTCATCTGCATAGGGCTGCACTGCTGGAAGCGCTCTCCCTTCTCTGGCCCAGGGCCTCGCCACCCAGTCTGTTTTTACTGGACATCTTGGCGGTCTGAGAGCCCAGGCGTCAGGGCACTTCCTTCTTAAGAGTATAGTGTCTGGGATGCTGAACCCAGGTCTGCCAGTTCCCATGCACGCCTCCAAGCCATGACGTAGCCCTGCTGGCTGGAGGAAGGCAGGCTTTGCCTGTTCTCATTGAGTATTTGGTTGGACAGTACCCTGGAACTGTCTTCTGGAAGCACTCGGGCACTTCACGGGATCAGGAAAATCTTCAAATGAATCTTCCCTTTTTCCCCAAAGGCAGTCTACCCATCTTTAAAGCATCGGAGGATCTCAGGACTCTGAGGGACCTTCAGAGACCATCCAGTCCAGCTCTCTCTCTTTAATAATCATAAAGTCGTATTCATAATAATGATAACATTTTACATTTGGCAAAGTTTACAAAGTGCTCCCACCTATATAAAAGTTTTCCTCACATGCTACGTTGAATCTGTTAGAAAGCCCTGTTGACTCTTCCTCAAAAAAATGTCCCATAAATGTCTGCTCTCTCCATCTTTCCTGCTACCACCCTAGCCACCATCATCACCTCAGCATCAGCCTCCAGACATGTTGCTTCTTTTGCACTCTTGCTCCCCCACCATCCATTTTCCATATAGCAATCAGAATGATCTTTTAAAAATATAAATTGGTGGTGATTGCACAACAGTGTTAATGTACTAAATGCCACTGAAATGTTAAAAAATTAGAATGGCTAATTTTGTGTGTGTGTGTGGGAGGAAGATTGGCCCTGAGCTAACATCTGTCACCACTCTTCTTTTTGCTTGAGGAAGATTGTCACTGAGCTAACATCTGTGCCAATCTTCCTCTAGCTTATGTGTGGGTCACCAGCACAGTGTGGCTTGATGAACGGTGTGTAGGTCCATGCCCAGGATCTGAACCCGTGAACCCTGGCTGCCAAAGCGGAGTGCGTGAACTTAACCACTATGCCATCAGGCTGGCCCCTAGAATGGCTCTGTTATGCGAATTTTACCTCAGTTAAAAAAAAGGTGTTAGTGTGTGTATATGTGTAAATCAGAATATGCCATGTGCTGGCACAAAAACCCTTCAAAGGTTCCCCATTGCAGTTGGAAGAAAATTCAAATTCTGCCTTGCAATCTTACCTACCTCATTTCCTAACGCTCTTTATTTCACCTGCTCTCTTCCCAGGCTCATTGACATCCCCTCTGTCCAAGCATAGTGAGCCCATTCCTAAGAACCTTTGCATTCCCCTGTCTATATCATGCTTCACCCAGATCCACTCAATCCAAAGGAGCCCTACCCACTTCCTAGTAGTGCCTCCTTTTGTATTTTATTCATATCACTACCTGATATTGCCTTGTTTGCCTATTTACTGTCTGATTCTCACCCCACAAGAATATTTGTTCCCTGGGAGACCTTCTCTGTCTCTTTTAACACTGTATCCCCAGGGCCTAGAACAGTGACTGACTCATAGTAGGTGTATTAGTTCAGGTTCTCCAGAGAAACAGACCAATAGGAAATATATATTTTTCTTTATGATAAGGGATTGGCTCACAGGATTATGGGGCTGACAAGTCTGAAATCTGCAGTGTGTGCCAGGACATTGCAGAACCAGGAGAGCTGATGGCACCATTGAAGTCTGAAGGCAGTCTGCTAGAGGATTCCCTCTTGCTCGGGGAGGCCGATCTTGTTGTTCCACGCCTGCCCTCAGCTGATTGAATGAGACCCACTCACGTTATGGAGGGTAGTCTGCTCACTCAAAGTTCACCAATTTAAATGATAATCTCATCCAAAGACATTCTCCAAGTTGACACACAAAATTAACCTCCACAGTAGGTATTTTACAAGCGTTTGTTCATTGAATTATCTAATTTGATCCTTGGAAATCCTGTGATGTTTAAGAACCTGGAGCTGGAAAGTGGCAAAGGCAAAGTCCAGTCCACTCTTCCACCACTGAGCCTAGAGCTGGCTTTAACAATTTTCAGTGCTCTTTGTATACACGTCCTCTCATGTGCTATGCCAAGGAGGACTGCATGCAGAGAGTTAAGAATCTCTCAACTCTTCTTTCTGGAAGTTCTTCCTTCCGTTTACAAAAATCTTCCTGCTTGGACAGTGGGTAAGAAGAGACAAGTTTGAAGAACAATTATAGTGCTTTTCCTGAGGACTCAATGCCCTTTTGTTTTTTGTGCCTTTTGCCCCATACCCTCTTTGCTTCAACCAAGTCAGTCAACAACACATCAAGGGAAAAAATAATCCACACTCTCACTCTAGCCCACTACTACCTAACGTAGCTACCATTGATCAGATGCCTACTCTATGTCAGGCAACCTTAAAGAGTAGATATTATTAAATACATTTTGCAGTTGAGAAAATGGAGGTTTGGAGGATAAGTAACTTGCCAAGGTCACAACTTGCAAATAGCAAAACAGATTCAAATCTTGTTTGACTCCAAAATTATAGTCTTCTCACTATACCACGGGGCCTCTTAAAATAAGTTAAATCTATGACTAATTCCAAATGAACCTTCTGCCCACTCCTTTCTCTTCCTCTGCCAAATTGAAGCAGTACATGCAGTGGACAGATCAGAGGTCCTGGAAAGAGAAGCCCTGGACACCTTCCAGGCTGTCGGAACAAGTCATTTGGTCTCTCTTTTATTCTACAGTTTATTTGTGTATAAAACGAAGAAAAAGCACCATTATTCAGATGAAGAGAGATGATGTCTGTGATGCTCTCTGGGGGTTAAAAAGTGTTGTAAAAGTTGGTATTGTTATAATATATGTACATCACTTCTTTCCAGATCTTAAGTAAAAATTTTACCTGTAGGAATCTTTTTTCTGATTGACACAAACTCATTTAATCACTTGCTTGATTTTTATGCCTTGAGCATTAGTAAGTAATTATGAGCTCATTTTCAAACAAATCCAGTGTTTGCTTTGTCTCCTCCAATGGACTGCTCACCAAGGCAAGGACTGAATTTTCTATTTCTTTTTTATCCTCTTATCTTGCCCAATGCAGGGATCTTCATTTAACAGGAGCTCAATAAGTCCAGGTTGAAGGACTGACTCAAGAATGAGAATTTATGGGAAAAGTCAAGAAGTCATTTTGCTTATGGAGAGTTAGACATTTGATGAAGACAAGTCTGGTGAATCCAGACAGTGGAAATTAAGTTGGGAATGGTATGTCCTTAAATGGATTAGCGAGAAATAATGGGGCCATGGAGAGGGGCAAAGTCTCGAAATCCTAGCGCCTACACATTTTGAGAGGATGAGTATTGGTTCTTTCTGTTTTAGGGTTGTCATGGTGCAGTGTAAAAATTCCTAAACTAGGAGTCAAAAATCCTGGGCTGCAGATTTGCAAGTCATTTAACATCCTTAAGTCAGTTTTAAAATTTGTAACATGATAGTCCTGAACTAGATTATTGTAAGGTTACTATTTCCAGCTCAAAAATGTTATGCTATCACAGACAAGAGGCTAACTTTCTTAACATATAAAGACCTACAAATCAACTAAAAAAAGCCAGTGACCAAACAGAGAGGGTGAAGGATATAAGCAGACAGGTCATAGAAAAGAAAATATAGGCAACTTTTAAACAAAAAGAGTAATGTAAGTTAAAACTACAAAAAAATTCGTTTTCAACTATCAGATTGGAAATAATCAGAGTTTCATAAAACTTTGTGTTGCTCAGAGTGTGAGGAAGGCGGCACTCCCAGAGAGTAGTGGCAGTGTGTCCTGGAATATCCTCGAGGGATGCAATGCGATTTGGTGATTACTATTAAAATTAAAAGTTTGCAACCCTTTGATGTGGCAGTTGCACTCCTGGGTATTTACCCTACAGGTATATGCACACACGAGAACAACATGTGCAAGAGGGCATTGACTGCAGGATTTTTGTAGTATCCATGGATTTAACATAACCTAAATATTGTCCATCTATATAGTTACTTAAGTAAATTATAGTATGTTTTCATACTATGCAATGATAGTAATCTTTGAAAAGAATGGGGCATCTCTATATGTACTAACATAGACAGAGTTTCAAAAAGATATATGAGTATCTCTGCAAAAATTCTGAGGTCTGTACCCTTAAAGATCACTATTCCAGTGAAGGAAGTCAGATATCTGAAAGGGTGAAAGCGGAAAAATGTAAGTCAAAAGATAGCCAAGACAGACCAAATAGTGATGAGGGATAGTTTCTCTTCATAGAAGTCTTCCAGTTGATAAACAAAGAATGAATGATAAAATTAGTTTATCAGCATTTGCAACCCCTATTGGGTCAGTGCATCAATAGTTGCTAACACCAAAAAGGACATTTGTGTATACACGTCCCTTGATGGAAGTACGCACCACTGCCTGTGAAGGATTCATGCCAAAATAATTGATCCTGAATTGGATCAGCTTCTAGACCTGTTTGTCAGTTAAAAGATATACAGGGGTCAGAGGAACATGTTAAATGACATTGCCTGTCCCTAGGCAATAGTCACAAATGCAGAAAAACATTTAACCTCAAGAATACACTAAATTAGAACGGGGGATTTCTAAATTAGAAATAAGAAAGGGGAATTAACTACAAATATAAAAGAGGTTTTAGATGGTAAAATAAACATGATTTTATGCTGATAATTTGAAAACTGCAGTGAAATAGATGATTTTCTTGGAAAATATAGATAACCCAAATTGACCTAAAAATTAGAAGAAAAACAGATTATTAACTCTAAAAATGGGGTCTGGGCTCACACGGGGTCCCAGTCGTGGGCCTCCTGCCCTGAGATCCACCCCACGCCCTTCCCCTGCTAGGCATTATCCTTGGGGGGCTGACTCCTGGGGGCCGTGCTTCCTGGCTCCTATGTTAGCTGGCTTCTGGCAGATGCAGGCAGTGGGGGTACTGGGAGGTGGCAGGAGGCTGGAGGTAGGGAGGAGAGAAGCCAGGGTTTTATCCTCTACTATTCTGCCCTTCTGGAGACTCCCACACTGCTTACCTCTTTTCTGTAGCTCAAGATCCTGCTAGTTACACCCACGTGATTCCAGCTTCCACTTCCTGCTTTGGCCTCTGGACGTCAGCAATACCTCTTCCTCCCTTTGCTCCCTCCAGCTTAGGGGGGACAGCTGTTTCCTACTATTGCTAATCTCACATTGTTGGCTTTTTAGCATCTTTCATCACCTGTGTAATGAATTCCCCTTTTTTTTAAATACTTGCAGTGGTTTCTGTTTTCTTGATTGGATACTGACCGATACAGATGGCTTTACAGATTAAATATTTCAAACATAGGTACCTTGGAACAAATAATTTCCAAAGTATATATTTTTCAGAGCATAGAAAAGAGACCCTCTGATTTTCTCTATTTTATGAGATCAACACAATCTTGATACAAAGCCTGTAAACACGGCAGAATAAACCCATAAACAAGTCATAAGAAATGGTTTTGACATGGCCATCTGATTTGTGACAGAGACGTCACTGCAATTCAGTGCAGGAAGGGATGGTCTTTTCAATAAATGGTGTTGGCTCAATTGGAATCAGTTAAAATGAAAAGGAGCATTGGTCCCCTATTTCACATCATATAAAAAAAAAATTGAGATGGTCCATAGGCCTGTCTATGAATGTTAAAGCAATAAGCTTCTAGAAAAAAACACAAGAGAATATCTCCATGATTTTAGGTAGGCAAAAATTTTAAACCACTAAACAAAAGAAAAGCCTAATAAAATGGATTTCATTAAAATTTAGAACTATTCATCAAGACAACATCAAGAGGGTGAAAAGACAAGTGACAGACTGGGAGAAAATGACTGCATTCTTTATCTCTCTCTCTCTCCTTCCACTTTCATGACAAGGGACTCATCCAGAATACATAAAGAACTACAAATCAAAATGAAAAGACTAAGACTAACAGAAAAATGGGAAAACACCTGAAATAGGTCCTTAAGAGTATATTCAAATGACCAATAGCATATGAAAAGGTGCTCAATGTCATTTGATCAGGAAAATGCAAACTAAAACCATAATGTGATATCATTACACTACCACCCAAATTAAAAGGACTGATTAAGACCAAATGTTGGCAGAGATGTGGTAGACAGCTGGAATTATCATAGATTGCTGATGGAATATAAATTGCTTCAGCCACTTTGGAAAACTGTTCAGTAGGTTTTTTATTTTTTAACAGTTTTGAGGTATAATTCATGTACAATAAATTGCACATTTTAATGTGCATAATTTGATGAGTTTTGAAATATTTATGCACCCATGAAACAATTACCACAGTCAAGAAAATGAACATGTCCATCACCCACAGAAGTTTCCTTATGACTTTTGGAATCCATCCTTTCCTCTCTACTCCTCACAACCCTCATCCTTAGGCAATCAGTGATCTACTTCCTATAACTATGGATGGGTTAGTGTGCCTCTTCTGGAATTTTATATACATAGAATCATACAGTATGTGTTTTGTATCTAGCTTATTTTATTCAAACAATTATTTTGAAATTCATCCATGTTGTTGCGTCTATCACTAGTTATTTTATTGCTGAGTAGTATTCCCTTGGATAGCTGTACCTCAGTTTGTTGATCCTTCACCTGCTGATGAACATTTGAGTTGTTTCCAGTTATTTGCTACTACAAATAAAGCTGTTATGAACATTAATGCACAAGTCTTTGTGTGGACACATGCCTTATTTTCTCTTGGGTAAATACTTGGAATGGAATGGCTGATTCATAGGTAGGTGTATGTGTAACTTTTAAAGAAATGAGCAGCAGTTTCTAATAGAGCAAAGTATACATATTTCCTACGACCTGTTAATTCCACCCTGGGTTTATTCCCAAGAGAAATGAATGCATATGTCCACTCAAAAATATGTATAAAATATATTCATAGCACTTTATTCATAATAGCTAGAAACTGGACACATGTCCAAATGCCCATGAATGGTAGCCAGGGGTCCTCCACCACTGTGGTATTCCTGAGTTGCCCAGGGGGTATTTTGTTGTTTAGAAAATGTGACTGTCAGAATCATTCCATTACATATACCCTCTATTCCCCTGCCCCTCTCCTGTTAGTGTTCTTGTTTGTCTAACCCCAACACTCATAAATCCAGATGTCTGCCTATTTCCTGCTAGCACCTGAGTAGCTGAATGTGAGTGAAGAGAAGGATGCCAACTTGTCACTGGTCTCCCAGTGCTTCTCAGTCAGGAATGGTTCAGTTCCCTAGGGGCTTTTTGGAATGCGGTGGGGAGCATTTTTGATGATCACAATCATTGAGGGGTATTACTAAGGGCCAGGGATGCTAAATGTTGAGCAACATGGCTCCCCAAAAGGCCAATAGCATCTCCACTGAAAAACATTGCTTGACCACATACTTCTAGTAAATGCTGTCCATAATCATACTATAATTCCCTCATTAATTCCTTTTCCCACTCCCCTAGACAACTTTTATCTCTTCTCACTTCAAACTTCCAATACCTTTTCCTTCATTTTCAGTTGAAAACCATATTTCTTTTTTTTTTTAGGAAGATTAGCCCTGAGCTAACTACTGCCAATCCTCCTCTTTTTGCTGAGGAAGACTGGCCCCGAGTTAACATCAGTGCCCATCTTCCTCTACTTTATATGTGGGACGCCTGCCACAGCATGGCTTTTTGCCAAGCGGTGACATGTCCGCACCTGGGATCCGAACCAGGGAACCCTGGGCCGCTGAGAAGCGGAACGTGCAAACTTAACTGCTGCGCCACCGGGCTGGCCCTGAAAACCACATTTCTTATTCAAGAGAAAAAACAAAAGTTCAGGAAAAAACATCCACATGCTTTTGATACCTACCAATATACCTATATCTATACCCACAT
Organism: Equus asinus; assembly: GCF_041296235.1. Lineage (NCBI taxonomy): Eukaryota > Metazoa > Chordata > Mammalia > Perissodactyla > Equidae > Equus > Equus asinus. The sequence goes on from NC_091805.1 coordinate 49,297,094, forward strand.
ACTCAGTGTCCTCTACTGTCACTACGGGTAAACTGTCCAGGCCATTTTCTACATGGTGTTTGTGCACTGATTCCACCCTCTCTCACATACTCAATAGCATCCCCCTACAATCCTTGTACCATCAGCCTTCCCCTCTCTGCTCTGTTATTCCCATGAGGATCTAAGCAATCCATATAATTTCATAATCCCAAAATATTATCTCCTGACATCATGTTGCCCTCCACATTTGACAAGGTGGTAATTTGCAGGGAGTCAGGTGACCTGGCTCTGCCACCATCTCACCAATGACCTTGGGTGGTCAGCCTCCTCACATCTCAGTTTTCTCATCTATAAAATGAAAAGGTGATACTAGTTGAACTCTAAGGTCCGTTCCCTGGTTAACATTTGACATCTATGACATATCACCTCATAATGTATAATATCTGGCAAGGCACAGAGCAAAGCCATTTAAGAAAGGAGTCAGGCTAAGTACCACAGGGAGTGCAGGATGGGTAAGACACACACTTTCCTACCTGTGGGAATCTCGGGGACTGTGACAACACAGATGACTCTTCCACAAGGACGGTTAAGGGTAAGGGCCTTAAAATCGGGATCAAGTTCAGAGCAGGGGGAGATCAATGTTAGGGGAATTTGGGAAGGTTTCATGGAGGATAGAGTTTATGACAGGACTTAAAAAGATTCTCAGAGGAACAGTATAAATTCAAAGAGATGGAGAAGCTCTGTGTGAGATTCAGCCCAATTTCTTTGGAGGTAAAGAAAAGGAAAGTAGTAGGAAAGGGATGAGGCTGCAAAAATAGGCTGGGGCCATATTGTTGGAATCTTGTGGCCTAGATGAAAGGCTTGTATTCTTTACATGTAACATAGAAACTAACACTGGGAAAATTAAAGATGATGGAAACAAACATGTATTGCAATTCAGCTTGAGTCCTACAGTCCTACATTCAATATAAAATATAAAATTGTGTAACTAAAGTTTCAGTCTCTAATGGAGTGAAAAGGGCTGAAATAAAGAGAAAATCATCTTTCTATTAATTTGGTCAAAACACATTTGGAAATTATCAAAAGAGAATAAATAAGTAACCCCAAAGTTTTATTGTATGAAATATTTTTTTTCCTGACTGTAACTACACATTGAACTATGAAACCCAGATTCTTCATATCAAGAAAATTTTTTTCCAAGTTACCACAGGAGAATGCCTATTTCTTGTTCATACTAGGACATGCACTTGTAATATTTGGGTGTGGGCCAAGACAAGTCTTGTTATAGGAAGGACAAATGCTAAATGATAGGAGAAAATACTCAGTTCTAAGATCAAATATACATTCCCAGTTAATTGCTAGCATATTCTTGGTTGCTTTGTATAAAGCTCAACATTAAACACTTCAATGCCTAACAGGCTTTATTTAACATTGGTGCCCATTGTGAGGTCCATAAAGCTGTGTGGGGAGCCTGAGAGCCTGAATTCCTATCCATCTCACCCCCAATTCACAGGGTGTCCTTAGGGAAGGAACCGCCTCTCACTATTAGCTGTAAAATTGGAGCCCTGTAACTTCAACACCAGATTCAAACCCTAGCCCTGCCAAATGTGACTCTGGCCTTCATTCTCTGTGTGCTTCAATGTTCTCATCTGTAGAGTGGAAACAATAATAAGTTCTAGCCTCGCAGGATTGTCGAGAGAATCAAACATATTTAGAATAATGCCTGGCCTGTGGTAAGGGATTACAAATACTGGCTATTATTATTCACCTCACCACAGTATTTCAGCCTCTCTCTGAGGTTATCACTGCTTACTGACAATTTTTAAATACAAAAGGCAGGAACCTAGTTTGAATAAACTCAAAGGACTGTGAAGCAGACTTTAGGATGCTCAGAAATGTGACCTTATACCTCCACTTCTTCTCCCAGACTCACTGGTGCGTATCCTACGATCAGAGACCCCCCGGGAAGAAAGAGAGATCTGTCAGAATTTTTTCTTTGAGGTGATCATAGTCATCCTCGGATTCAGCATGTTCTTCAGGAAAGCTCTTCCCCTACCCACCATATAATCCATTTCTATCTGCCTTCTTCAATTTCTTGTTAGTTTCTTTCCCTTTTCTTCTTTGGTTGGTTCACTGATATCAGTTTTTCTCTTTTTCCCTACATTTTTAAAAGTGTGCTTATATGTATAAGGACAAGAGGGCAAGTGTGCCAAAGGTCAAAGCCTGACAACTTGGATCAGAACATCAGCTTCTCTTGTAAGAGGTTGAGAAAAGGGTGCAGAGCCTCTTGGTTTGCCCAGTGGAAGAAAGTGCTTTGGGAACCATGTAGTGGGCTGGAATCTGGAGATTTTTGTCAACAATATTTCCTGTGGAAAATATGGAGAACATGCATTTTCTATTTCTGTGTGCCTTCCTTACACCTGGAGCTAAGACAGTTAAAAATCCAATTCAGGAGTGCCCATTGGAATGCTCTTAGACATGTTAAAAAATTCAGTTGAGTTCAACATACTCCCAAATCTGCTTCTCTCTGGAGAATGTCTCCACGGTCATACCTCACTAGAACCATGACCAAACAAGGACATCCTATGCAGAGTGATTACCATGTAGTCTCTCTGGAATGGCCTCAAATTCAAATAAATTTCTAGTCTCCTCAAATCTCACTTACAACTGTCATACCACATGTCTCAAAGGTTTATTTGAAAAATAAAAGCGTTAAAACTATAAGACAGGAAAGTACAGTACACTACTGCTGTCGATAGGTCACCCAGAACAAAGGTGAGGACTAATAATTCTCTGTTGGAATGTGTTTGCTTTCAACACTTCACAGCAAGCGAAATTTTTCAAATAAGTTAGTAATAATTTGGTACAGAGATGGCCAAATCTCCTGGCCCTTCTCTCTGAACACAATGTCCTAGTCTACTCCAACTCATCCCATGACATATCTGCTTGAGGAATCTTGACATTTTCACTTCGTTTCTCTATCTTCAGGTTGGTTGCCAGCCCTTGCTAACACTGCTACAGGATGTAATCATTGACCAAAAGTCACAGAACTTTGTGAACTGCTTCTGTTGCACTGTGTTCTTTTCAGGAATTTGCCTTGACAAAGTCCTTGCATTTATTATATTGGAGTTGGGTGAGCAGAGGCCATTTCTAACAGATGTAATTCTGGTAAATCTTTACAATATCCAGTCAAGGGGTTGGTCTTGATTTATAAAGGATGTGAGGATGATGACACTTTACTGGTTGGATATCGTGCTTTATAGTTTACAGTTTACCTTCAGCTACATTTGGAAGTGATAAAGTATAATTATAAGAAGAGACTAAGGCTTAGAGATAAAGGCCAGATAGGTGAGAAAACTGAGAAGCTGGGGTTCAAATCCAAGTCTTCTAATTGCAGAGCCTGTGTTCTTTCTGCAACACTCTATCAAGGTAAGTGCTAAAAGTAAGGAAGACAAGAAGAAAAAAATGTACAACCCTTAAAACATTGCACACTATTAAGCCTTTCTTTCTAAACTGGGACAGACACTCTCTCATTTGCCAAAGAATGCATTTTTGGTGAGAATATATCCACCCTTTATGTCTTCTTTACAAATAACTCATTCAATACCAATGTTATTAGATATTTAAATATTTAAATCAGGGCATGATGTTGATTTTCCTGCCTCCTCTTCTTCCTCCTTTCTCCTCCCCATCAATGATTCTGTGTGCTTCCGGACATTCAAATATCAGAGATAGGGCAGCCCTGGAGAACTAGGCAAATACATGGCACACCAGCTGTTACTATTAGATTTCAGGACTTTTTTCTCCTCAACCCAGGAAGCATCATGGTCTTTCTCATCACAGTGATGCCAGCAGCTGTCATCAGAGTTAATGTCCCAAACATAACCTTTTTGCAACACTTGGACTAGGCTTTTTCCAGACCTCCCTTATGAGTGGGGAAGGATCTACTAATTTCTTGCCTATCAAGATTCTCATTGCATGCAGGACTGAGTGAAGAGGAGACTTCACGTAGCTGATTAGATTTTAGCGAGGATAGGAGAAAGATTGACAGAATAGGTGGGCAAGAACTGCCAGAATAGACATTTCCCTCGTCCCTCCTGGCTAAGGATTTTGTCCATACCCTATTATGGGAGAGTTGGTCATTAATACCAGATTCTCACTTGTCCTAAACGTTTGCTTGAAATTTTTAAAATTTAATGTCCCTACCAGGCTATAAGATGCATAAAGCTAAGGACTATGACCCTCCTGTGCAAGACTATATTCCTAGAGCCCAGTGTATAGTAGCTGCTTAATAAGTATTTTTTGAGTAGGTAGTAAACTTGTGTCTATTAACTCTTTAGTAGGACAAACACAGTAGGCTGGATTCAGTTGCTCACAACTACAATCGATTCTTATTATTTGTGGTATTTATGTTCTATAAAGTTGCTGGGAATGCTACATTAATGAATCCTGAAACATTGCTCCTTGGAGAAATACAAGATAAGGTTCCTTTGAGCCTCTGGTCACAAGGTTTTGATCAATCAATTCATAACTTTGTTTCATGTGTGTTTCTGTTTAGAAATGCCTTATGTAATATATACTGCCGATGCATTAACACTGAACTCAAAGCCAACATCACTATAACTCATGCCAGAATGAAGCTTATCTAACACAGGTGTTTTCTCCATAAGGCACATCGCAGCCTTCTTGCATTTTGGAACACTAGACAGCACTTCAGCTCTACACTGGGAACCACTTCAAACAGAGAAATCAACAAAGAACAAAAATGCAAAATACATGGCAATAAATAGACTACAAAAAGGAAATTTGTTTACAGTATGAGAGCTGAAACGAGAAGGCAGAGTGTCACCTTCTTCCACCTCAGTTATCTCGCTGTCCTGAGGAAGAAAACACAGAACCCCTTTGGTGTGATTAAGAAGAGTAATGGACCCAAAAGGTATTTCAAGGTAACCATCCGGGTGTCCAGCAGTTCCCCAAGAACATGGGGCTTGATTAAGAGCTATTTCCATCTGGGGATGATTATATAAAGACAGGAGACATTAGGACGATGAGTGTGGAACTAAATGATCACCAAGTCATAAAATGCTATGTTTAGTAGGTACTCCTTGAAACTTGAAAAAGGCAAATTTAGAACAAATAGAAGATTATACATCACAGAGTAAAAATAAAAAATAAGAGACAACATAGGCCAGAAACTGCTTGAGAAGAAGTTCAGGGACATTCACAGATGGCTATTAACGAAAGGCAGGAAGTGTTAGAGAATTCTTAATGCACCACACTGAATTTTTTGGATTCTGCTAAGGTGATGAGAAATGCACATTCCTTCTCTGTTTCCTAGTCTGACAAGAGAGACATGCTGATGATGGTACCCAGGCTTGTGTATGTGAGCTTTACTTGAGGGTAGCTCCATGGGTAGATATTAAGCATCCATCAGTGCTCACTCTTTCTTTGTGTGTGTAGAGGCCCAGGTGTCAGGAAGGACACGAACAGCTCTGGCCACTTAGGCTGTACGGCTCAGTTTAGTTATTCTGGGTGACTCAGTCTCCACCATCACCGAAGACTGCACAAAACTCCTCAGCAAGATTGCCTCATCACCTCAGAGCGTCCCCACAGGCTCCCACGCCTTGTTGGCTTAGTGTAGGATGATTAGCTTCTAATCCAGCTCCTAACTCCAGGTCTAGTATTTGGTCATTAATGAGGCAATTGGGACCTGAAACCCAATCTTTGCTTATGTTTGCCTTTCCTGGAAAAAAGCAAATTATCAAGAGTTAATGTGAAGCAAGCCTGCTAACTAAAGGAAAGATCATTCGGCTGCCCACAGAAAAGTATTATATATGGATCCACTTCACTCATGTCTTTCCTGCTCCCACGACTCATCAAGCATTTGCCAAATCCGATTGATCAAGTGGTTCTCCTGCTTTAGATCTTACTTCTTTGATAACTTAAGCATAAACACTTCATGTTTTAACAATTATTTAAAAGCCTACCGCGTGTCAGGGACTATTCAAGGAGACAGTGGGAAGACTGCAATGAACAAAACAGAAATGCGTATGCCCCTAGTCATTCATATACATACATGGCAATAAGTAGACGTGATATTTAAACTGGTATGGTACTGGCAATGACCAATCAGAAGAGATGCCAGCCATAGTCTTGGAGTGGTGCTCTGGAAGGGCAGGAGATGTTAACTCTTTAGTTGCTAGATTGTGGAGAGATCCGGAGAAATTGGGGGAGGGGTGGTCTAGCAAAGGGCATTTGGAGGGCTCAGGATAGCAGCTATTAAGCAACTCATATGGAAGTATTTCAGTATTTTTAACAATTGATGTGTCTGAATATGAGCACCAGTAATAACTGCCATAGAGAAAAATTAAATGGCATGACACAACCAAAGTGTAAATAGAGTGACTTGTCCCAGAAAGGGTAAAAGAAAACACACAGGTTTTTGAATGGGACTTCCCTGGGGGGATGCAGTGAAAGAAAGCGGGAAGAGGGTAGCAGGTGAATGCAGTAGTACCTTAATGCTTTTTAAGTCTCCATGAGCAACAGATTTCGTTTTTACAGCATTCTGTGAAAACAAAATACCCTTAATCTTACTATTTACCTGGAATGAATCACGATCTCAAGGTCCTGATGTAAATGATAAGGGTATGTAAACAACAGATGCTTTATAGGAGAAAATAACAATCAGTAACATCTGAATTTAATAATGTTTGACTATTAATAACTCCCTCTTATTGACTTAACAGGAGGCCACGGGGTAGAAAGTAAAGTTGTAAGAAAATGACAAGAAGCAAAAGCAGCAGCAGGCTTATTTTGAGTAAAATCCTGGATTCAGATTTGGTTGACCTTTGGGCAGTGACAAGTGGTTATTTCCCTCACAGCTGTATTTCTGAAGACAAAAAATTGCATGTTAGCCTTAATAGGCTACGGTTTCTCACTTTTCATGTTGAAGCAACTCGGATCCATAAGTCATTTTTAAGTAATCATTTTTGAGAAAGGTACTTTTAAGGGAATCAAGAATTTTTAAAAAGTGTGCCCAAGAGCTATGAACAACTGTAGAGAAGAAAACCTTTTAGGCCTCATTTAATGCCCTTTAATATTATGATCTCAAGACAAAGAAACAAGACATCTCCAAATCCTGTTTCCATGCTTATGAAAAGAATTCTAGTCAACACTATTCAGAGTATGTGAACAGCATTTTCTTTCAATAGTTTGCCAAATACTTAATGCAAGGTTTCTCAGTTTGAGATTTGATTTATCTGGAAAGATGGTCCAGAATTTTAAATTGTTCCTCAAAGGTGTCTCTGACCTAAGAAAAGGTTAAGAACCACTGGCATAATAAAAAAAATCATTTATTCATTAAGTACTTATGCAAGGTCTACTGTACAGCAGGTACTCATCTAGGCACTAGGGATACAGCACAGACCGAGTCCAATGAGGTCACTACTCATGGAGTCGACATCCTATTGAGGAGGGGAGGGTTTATGGGAGTCAGACACCTGGGTTTAGTTACTGGTATAACCTTCAACAGGTTATCTGCCTCCCTGAGCCTCCATTTCATCTGTAAAGTGAGAATAAGAAGCAGATTCGAAGTAAAATGATTCAAATATCTACCACAAAGGTATAACATCAATAAATGATAACTGTTATTAAACTCCCTTCACCAGGAGAAAGTAGGTTTAGGTCAGTGGGATATCACTGTTTCATTTTTACAGAAGGTTAAGCTCAAAGGGATTGCATGAATTGTGTTGGGCAAGGGAGTAATTAATAGAGCTATGATCTGGGCTAGCTAGATGACAGACTGACTCGATTTTCTTCCTCCACATTGCTTCTCCCTAATTAGGACGCTGCTGGATTCATCAGCTTTAAAGAGCCGCTGAATTATTTAAAACAGATTGGCAAACAGCCCATTGCCTGTTTTTATATGGCCCTCAAGCTAAGCATGGCTTTTAAATTTTTAAATGGTTGAAAACAAAGAGAAATAGTATTTTCTTATACTTGAAAATTGTTTGAAATTTAAATTCCAGTCCCCACCAATAAAGTCTTATTGGAACACAGGCACACCCATTTGCTTAAGTACTGTCTATGGCTGCTTTCACGCTATAGCAGCATAGTTGAACAATTGTAACAAGAGACCATAGGGCCTGAAAAGCCTAAAATATTTACTGTCTGGCCCTTTACCAAGAAAGTTTGCCAACCCCTGATTCAAAATGTCATTTTCTCTTGAAGGAAAGACATACCAAATACATCTTCCGAATTGGTAATGTGACATACTTTAAAATTTTAAGAGCCAAGTGTATCTGATAAGTCTGCAAAGTCAGACACTTTGATCATAGTAATCAGAATATTTAAATAAGACAATAGCTAATATTTATGAGAATTTTAGAAGTAGTGAGTCATTTGATCCTAACAACTCTAAGAGGTAAGTACTCTTTACATATGAGAGAACTGAAATTTAAAGAGGTTGGGAAATGTGTCCAAGGTCACAAAGCTAGTAAATGGCTGAGCTGCTTCTATATACCAGACCAATGCCACATAATGGATAGCTCAATAGCTTAAGTAAGAAGCTTTCTATCAGTAGATTTGTCCAAACTTCTCTGCCTTTCCAAAACCTATTCCTGAATATGACCTCATGGTTAGTTTCTTTACTTCTCTAAGATTCTTCTTCTTTTTTTTTCTTCTGTAAAATGAGGAAAATATCTATCTTGCAAGGTTATTGTAAGGATTAGAGTTAATATATTTATAACGCCTGATAGCATGTAAATGACAGCTATTATTTCATTACTATTATATAGGAAACATTTTCGTAAGATGTGTGTATAGCAAATCTGCTAAGGTAACTCTGGGGGCAGGGGGCGGTGGTAACTATAAGAGAGAAAAATCCAGTTAAATATGTTCCCTAGTCCCTGAAAGGACTAGTGATGAGCCCCAGGCTGCCAAGTGCCTAAGTCGGGCAGCTTATCTTCCTGGAGAGGGTTTCTGCACCCACGGTGAGAGAAGGGGTTGGTAATCCACCCGAGAAGGTGGGTTCTTCACAGCTGATGGACAGTGCCTTCTTCTGTACAAAGTGTGGGCCCTACATGAGAATCAGCATGGGCATGTGGAGAAGAAACAGCTCTTCTGCAGAAACAGGAGAGGCAGCAGTTCTGAGGTAAGGGACAGGAAGTAACTTGTACTCTTAACTCTCTTTTTTTGAGGAAAGAAATTGGGGAGACTGAGGCACAGAAAAATGCTATGCTACTACTCTGAATGCCTAGGTTGGTGACCAGGGGAAATATGGCCATCAGATTAGACATTAGAGAAATCTGGTCACCAATCTAGAGGTTTCTCTTTCATCGATGAATAAATATTAATTACCTTCCTAGTGTGGGCCAGGCACTGTGCCAAATGCTGTGACCATATTTTCTTAAGGGATTCCGATAACCATCCTGTAAAGTGGACCCCTATCTACATTTTATAGATGTGAAAACTGAGGCTTAGAAGGGCTAGGTGACTCTAAACCCAGAATAACACTGCCAGGAAGCATCAGTCAGGATTTGAATCCAGTCTTTTGACACTTATTCCACTGCCCTTTCCATTACTCCTCAGTTGTCACCCATGGCTAGTGGCTTACGTATTAATGCACTCAACAAATATTTATTAAGAAAGTGTTCTACCAATGAGTGCAACATGTAGAGGCATCTTAGAGAGAGGACATACTGCAGTAAACTCACACACAGGAGGGAGGATGGAGGAGAGGGGAATGGGGAATGACCGTTAACAGGTACGGGGTTTCCTTTCAGGGTGTTGAAAATGCTCTAAAAGCAGATAGTGGTGATGGTTGTACAACTCTGGATGTTCCTAAAACTACTGAATTGTATCCTCTAAATGGATGAATTTTATGATATGTGAATTATACCTCAATAGAGCTGCTAAAAAAGCAAAGAGAAAATAAAAATCAACATAGCAAAGAAGGACATGCTCCATAGGATTAGAATAGAAATAGGCATAGTCATACAAGTTTTTATATTTAAAAAGAATGTAAGATTGTATTATAATTTGATTTTGGTACATGTCACAACAAATTATAAACACAAAAACAAACAAAAAAACTCTAGACGCAGAGTGGTCTTACACTGTGCCATTCCACTACTACGGTGAACTAAAAAGTGGGATTCTTGCCTTTTTCCCACCTCTTGTGTAACTCCCATGGCGGTTATGTGACGCTCAAAACTGGATTTGCTAGGACAAATTTTTCCATACCAACAAGACAGATTCAACAAGAAAACATTAGCACCTCTTTTTTCTGGTTTTGTACTAACTGCTGTACAGAGAAAACAACTGTGCAGCATGTCTGGGCTTCATTTGTCAAACTAAGTTGATTTCTCTGTGGGTTGGGGAGCAGGGTCTGAATGCAGATGGGTGGATACAAATTTTGACTTGGATGGAAACAGAAAAGAGTTTCTTCTTAATTTGAAAAGTTCCTGGTGATTCATGATTCCAACTAGCCAATGGCATAATTTAACTATTCAGGTTAAATTTTGCGACTTATCCTATTTGAGCTCAAATGTGAGTGGTGCTGGATTTGCTCCTTTCCTTGAGTGAAGGCCATAAAAATTAAGGCCTTTCAATTTCTCTCCCAGTTTTAAAGAATTCGATGAGTCTAAAGTAAACCACTCATACCATCAGTAAACATACCTTAATTAAACTGGAATTTTAACATTATAATTTACTTTAAGAGAAAGAGGCAAAAGTCAAGTAAGCTGATATTAGGAACTGAGTTTAAAGATGCTCTGAAATCTCAGATTGTATTATTAGGGCAGGACATATTCAGTCCTCTCTCTGATAACTTTCTACTCTGACCCCATAGGATTAAGAGAAACAGTACTGAGGCTGAGGCACTGAAAGATCTGGATGTGCTTTCTAAGGGAAAATTAACTTTAATGTGCATATACTATACTCACTAAATGGGGCACAAAGATTATAAGACTAAAACACATTTCCAAAAAGGCTGAAAACCAGCTTGTTTTCTAGTTGAACAAATTATTTCATCCACAAATAGCCCATTTTGCCTATTTCGATTAACCTAGGGTTACCACATATGTATGATTAAACCCCATTAAGCGTTAGTGTCTCTCAAGGTTCAGCAAATTAGTAGAGTGTTCCTGTGTAGACTTTTAAGTTTATTACTTAATTCATTGATTGAAATTATGGCTGCTGTTCATATTAGGGCTTACTGGGACAATTATCATTCGCTAACTCTGGAAAAAGTTACTTTTTCTGTGCTCACTCATTTCTGAGGAACAAAGACTAAACAATATGAATAAAAAACCCTCTCACCATTTCAAAGGGCCAAAAGTACTTAATGTGACATAAATAAGGGTTGAAAGAGGATGAGCTCAAATAGTTACAGTTCACAAAGCTCTATCTCCTTACAGTTATTTTTTAAAGTAAATAGCACATGAAAACAGCTAATGCTAAGTGTCAGATGTTATTTAACATTTGTGTGCATTATCTCTAAAAGATACCCCAATATCAAATCATCCCCATTATAAAGATGAAGAAGTGAAGGGACAGAGATTAAGCAAGCTGGCTAAAATCACACTATTAGTAAGTGCTGAAGTCAGGATCACAAGTGATCTCAGATGGTGATTCTTAAACCTTAATGTGGACACATATCACCTGGTAGACCTAGAAAAAATGCAGAGTCTGATTCTGCAGTTCTGGGGTGAAGCCTGAGAGTATGCGTTTTTAACAGGTCATGCTCTTGATCCACAGACTAAGTAGTAAGATATGACAAGACCCAGTAAAGGACATCTAGATGTCCCTGTATTCCGTCTGCTTTAGAGTATATACACATTTGGTGAGAGAGGTTCTCGATACTAGGAGATTCAGTCTACAGATATGTCCCAAGCTATGCCATGGGATTTTGTTCCAGGCAAGCTGTCATCACGTGCCAATGCCCTTTTCTGACATTTGATTTATCTCTAGTGGAGCATTTCTTTCATTACAGAGTAATTTATTTCTACTTGGCTGGAATACTTTTACAACTTTATTTCTAGCACATAGGAGACTGCCTGGATTACTGCAGAAAGTTGGGCATCAAATTCCTATCTTTCTCTTCCTGGGCCCACTATAGTCCCTAGCCTCCTAGCCTTGCAGTCAGGTGCAGCCAATGACTGAGTTCTAAATAATGGATTATGAATAGAAATGACAGTGCCATCTCCAGCTCTAGCAATAAAAACCTTGTGTGCAAGTCCTCCACATTCCTTCTCCATCTGACAGCTTGAAGCAGAAAAACACGGATCTTTTGAAAGCCACATGTTGAAGATGGCGGAGCCACAAAATTCAAGTTTAGGTCTCTGAATCAAGACTTGGAGAAGAGCTGCTTGCTCAACAGTTGCATCTGGTTAGGCTTTATGTGAGAAATAAATGTCTGTGTTTAAGCCATTATGCACGTTCAGTTTATTTGTTATAGCACCTAGCATTTAACTAATGTTTAGAACCTTAGTAAATATTTACTGGATGAGTGAAAGAAGTATAGTTTCTCTGTAGGACGATTTTGCTCATTGATTCAGGAACAAGTTAAGAAGAGAATTTCTCTGCTATAAAACTAAATGTCAGAAAAATACTCATAGATAAGAATTCAGTTTCTCCTGAAAGACCCTCCACAATTTTAATAGCCTGTTTTGCACACTTTGGGCACATGGTAGGGTCTGTGCAGTTTTCTAGGTGGTGTAAGTTCATCATTTTCAGATCAGCATTTTCTCAGCATTATCTGATTTCCAAAAAAGATGGTTTTAAATGCCGCCTTCTTGTTCAACTCTGCTGGAAGGATGAATTTTTTTTTTTAACAGGTGGATAGTGAAGGGATAGTTGAGTAAAAAAATAAAATCTTAAACCTATAAGTTTAACACTTACCTCCTACCCCCAAATATTTTCACAGTCCTTGAATGATGACTGATAATCTCTGCTGCTAATTACTGAACTCTGGTCCTCCCCTGGAACTTGGCTGAGCAAGTTCAATTTAAATAAAAAGTAAATGATAAATAATAAATTAAAAAAAATTTCTTTAGAGGACATAAGAGAGAATGGAACGTCAAAGTCAAGCAGCTATGCAAACATAGTTAAACCCAAGAGCTTTACCTATAGACGGCCAGGTCATTCTCAAACTGTTTACAATCCACACGATTTGCCTTAACCTGCCTGGGGCTCCATTCCTTCATCTGTAAAATGGGAGGGTTCAGTCATTCTCAGCTGTTTGAGAACCAATGCCCCTTTTCGTAATAAATTTTAACAGCTACTTTACTATTAGAAATTAAAATTCATAGACAACATAACCCACCTACAAACAATGCTTTAAAAAATCAATATGATGTTATAATTTATAAGCATTTCAAAAAGAAAATGTCAGACATGTCTAAACTAAAAGACATAATGAAATAGTCAAATGCTTTATATACCTACTTATAAAGAATAAATTTGAATTTTAAAGAAGCAAAAGACCAGAGGCCTTTCCATTCAAGTAGTACAGGAAAAGTTATAAACCAGTCTTATTTGTATTTAATAAGAGAAACAGGAAAATAACAAACTGAAGTACGGCTCACAACCCAAATCAAATAGCAGATTGCTAAAACAGAGAACATCAGGTAGAACTGGGCCTTATCTATAACGTGAAGCCAGAACAATTTTCTTATGCTGTGATTTGAGATGAGGCAGTGAAGTATCACAGAAAACATATCTCCTATCTTGATAACCCTCATGTGTGGAGAGGCATGCATTGATTGAACTTAAAGACTTTGCAGATGAGGGAAAGAGCCTGGACGGGAAAAAGAATCAATAATTTCCACAACATAGATTATTATCACGCTTCTATATAAGATGGCACAAAGGGAAATATTTTTAAAGCAGACTTTAACAAAATTCAATGACAGACTCACATTTCATGTGTCTCCACTACTTTAATAATTTGTATAAATATGTTTTAGTAAAGCAGGGAAAGAATTTGAATTTGATACATACTAGCTCTGTTAATAAATAACTGAGTTCTTTTTACAACTCTCTCCTGGTTATTTTCTCCCATCACCCAATTAAAGAAAAAAGCAAAGCAATAAAAAACCTAGCCTACAAGTGTGCTTACCATTTTTTAGAACTTCAGAATTTATTTTAAAAAACTAAGAAAAGATAGAAAACTTACTAGATACTACTTTAAAGGACAGTGAGAACAATTTTTTAAAATGTTTCCCAAGTGAAATTAAGATGTTTGCATACTATTTCTCAGAACTGTCAAGGAATAACAGGGTAATACTGGTGGCGGAAAATTCTTTTTCTGCAAAAAAGGTGTATTGAGATTCAAGGAGAATCTGTTATCCTTAGTTTTAGATCTTAACTGTGCAAGAGAACAATAATGCACAAGTTGAGCCTAAGGGTTCTAATCTCCCTTTACTTGACCACAACCTGGCATGACAGCCTTTAAAAGAAATTTATATTTATTTTGTGTCAATTTGATTATTAGTACATCATAGAATTTTTAAAAGGTACCTTAGCCATTTCCCCTCCATAGAAATATCATTAATTTTACAATAAATATTTTTGAGAAAATACACTTTAAGATTAAGTAAACTTTTAAATAAACAACTTACATTGATGTTCAATATTAAATTATTTTTATTAAAAGCATGAGCTTTGGAGTTAGACTTGGATTTGAATCCTGATTCTACCACTAAATATATAAGATAACACATATAAAGAGCTGGCAAAGTTGAAGGCACATTAATAAATCCTCAAATGTTAGTTATTATTTCTAATCAAAGCAATGATGGCTACCATTTATAAACACATACTATGGATGCTTTATGAACATTATTGCATTTATTTCTCTTAATTGTTCACTAAGTATTATCACTCTTGTTTAATACATGAAAATACTGAGGTTCAGAAAAGATTGAGAAGCATGCCCAAGTTCTGAACGCCAGTGTGTCAGAAGCCGAAGTACCAACGCTACTAACCACCATTAGAAATTCTGGTGGAGAGAGGGAGATAAGGGAGTGGGGGAGCGTGTGTGTTTGTATGTTTGCAGAGGGCGGAGGATCCATAAGTTTACTATGAGAATTAGACATTTTTCCTGTTGATGAAAATTTTTAAAATACTCAATATTCATGTTCTGAATTATCTGGAAAAATGCCTTAAAATCAAATATTGCCAGAAGGTCTCAGTGCCTAGGTTTGCATTTGTATTTACTTGCATGTTAAAGCCAGGTTCTGCTTTAGTTGTGTGGGAGGTTCATGGAGATAGAGGCTGACTTAATAGGAAATGATGCATTCAAGCTAGATGAAGACCAAAAGAACAGAACTATGTGCTAAACAAATGCAAGTAATAGTCTAAACAGAGAAAAACAGTGGGTGAATTGATTCACCACATAGCACATCGTAGAAGGTGCGTGCTGAACTCAAAAGAACGGTGCTAGGGGCTGGCCCAGTGGTGTAGCGGTTGGGTTTGTGCTTTGCTTTGGCGGCCTGGGGTTTGTGGGTTCCGATGCTGGGTGCAGACCTATACACCACTTGGCAAGCCATGCTGTGGCAGTGTCCCACATGCAAAGTGGAGGAAGATGGGCACAGGTAGCTCAGTGACAATCTTCCTCAAGCAAAGAGAGGAAGATTGGCAATAGATATTAGCTCAGGCCAATCTTCCTCACCAAAAAAAAGAACATGTACTACAGCACTCAGTACCATAATCAAACTACAAGTGACGGTTTTGTGCTGGCAAAACATCATCATCCATCATATTTAATTACTATCATTTTAAATTTACTAATTTTATAGTTTTGTTTGTGTCTGATCTGTAAACTTCCTTTGGTTTTATACTTGTGCAAGAGCTGTAAGCATAAGGCATTTATATGTAGCTTTATGTTTATCTATACTTAACATTATAATAAATAAATGAAGTAAAAAGGAGTTAGAATTATTCCTTATTAAAAGGAGATGCGTGTTATTCAAGTTTGAGAAACACTGCTCTATACTACACTGCATGTGTGTGTGGGCTCCAGCAGGTCACTTAACCTCTCTCTATTACCACCTGCCTCACAGGGTTTGTAGGAGGATTAAAAGAGACAATGAATGTGTGAGTGCCTGGCCCACAGAAGGAATGAAAATGATAGTTCTGTCTCCTTTACCCCAAACAGGGAAAATATGGAAGCTAAATATCGACTAGGCTCTTTTACTCTATGTGTGGTGTTGGGACCTGAAGTATTGATCTCACCTAGGAGCTTGTTAGAACCTGAGAATCCTAGGCTCCACCCCAGACCTACTGTATCAGAATCTGCATTTTAACGTATTCTCAGTTGACTGAATATATGCACATTAAAGTTTCAGAAGCATTAGTCTAGGTCTCCATAGAGAAAGCTGACAGTAAAATTCGCTGCACTTTCTACTACTCTGTAGGTTAACTTTGGTGATTGGAGAAGTGCCAGGTATAAATGGCCAAAAAAGACTGTCCTAACCTGGTGATTCGAAATAAACATTACCGTTTTGCTACGAGTTCTTCATAGGCTGTATATGCATAGAGCGGGGATCCTCTTTAAAAGAGATCCTAAGTCAGAAAGACCAAAATATACTTTTAAATGCAAAATATGCATAAAAGCTTTCTGAATTTTGAATAAACAAATTTTAAGACCAATCAAAACATTTTTAGGTCTCCTTTGCCCAAAAGCAATTAAAATCATTTACCTATGTTAAGCTTTTATTTAAACATTTTGACCCACAAGGTCTGTCTGGTCTGACAAAGTCCTGGCTCAGTTTATAATGACTGTGTGCTTACACTAACAAAACATACTACCAAAAAAAATATGATTGTGCATATAAAATATATTAGTTTTAACTGTTCAACAAAAATATTAGATCACATTCAGCAGTTACGATTTTGTTAGTGTAATTCATCTAGAGAACACCTATGCTTTTCTTGAACTCAGTGAACCCTACACATTTAAGGCATGCTGTACTAAAAAAAGATTCTAAGATACTGTTCCTGGAAGCATAGAAAACAAAGTTAACAACTAATATCCAAGAGAGCCACTAATATCTAAAATGACCTTGACATTATCTGTTTAAGGGCTATTTTGGTAGAATCATATTTATTGCCCTAAGTTCTCTTCACATGGGCTACAGAAACCACATGCAAAGAATTAAAACCAACCAGGTTACTGTGTGTGTATATATACAGATACGTATGTATGAGTGTATGTATATATTATATGTATATGTATATATGGTTAGGCCTAATAGGCAATCCTTAAACTCTCTGGGTTTATGATATGACCTAGATTACAGGTAGAACCCTCCTCTATCCTTCATGGTCTCAAGCAATCACACAACAAGAGTTAATTACATACCCTGAGGCATATTAGTGCCAGTACAGGTAAAACACTAGTGCATGCTGATTATGATAGCCAGAACTTAAGAGAACCAAAATTGAAACTCACTGGCTAACTCCAATGTTACAGGTTTATATGCCGTCTTGAAATCCTTTTGGCCCTTAATACAACCAATCCACTGTGCCTAGAATCATACAATCCTTCTCCTTCCAGTCTGTCAAATTCTAATAACTTCTGTTCACATCTTAAGCAATTTAAACTCTATCTACATACATACACTGACAATGTATCAGGGGAAACTGATTTTTAGCTTATACTGAAACTACATTTTATTGCTTTCCTATTAACTGTTGCAAAGAAAGGATTAACCATTATCTATAGTTTGAATCCATTAAACAATATCTAAGCAAATAGAAAACAGGTAGAAATAGGCAAGCCACGTTTTCCTACTAGAGTGATTATACTCATCCCTTTCCAGAAATGGGAGACATTTTAATCCTTTTAGACTTCAGATATTTGATCAAAAATCTACATGCATTTTTCCTACCAAAAACAGTCTAAGAATCCTGTTGCATAGTCTCAAACTACTATAGATGGATTCTTTTGAAAAAATAAATATAATAGAGCACCAGCCAATTAAATAAGATATATATATATATATTAAAGAAAAGAAAATATTTAAAATATGAACCACCCAGTGTCTAAGCCATCAGAGTCCAATAAAGACTGAGGTTTTTTCAAGAGGTCGTTTTTGCTAACAAGAAACGTGAACATAGATGAGTTAAGAATCCAAATATATGCTGAAGCAAGAAACATACTTGTTTTAAAAATTATATTATGCCTTGCATAAGTTAGTTAATATTTTGTAAACTGTTTCTTCCTCAATTCAAATAGCATTTGGTGTAACTCAAGTTTGCTGCACTTAAGGACTGGGTAGTGCTTTGAATTAACATCAGATGCTCGTGGTCATCTCCACACAGTCACCTCTTTATCATCTAATATGTTCCTGAAAATGGCACGTGTTTTCCAGCCTACCCAACCTTTTGACAAAGGCAGATATATACTAAATGTAACTTAATAATTTCAACATCAAGGTCACTGTGTTCCCCTTCCAGGTACGTTGAAACAACCTCAGGACATAACACTTGAGACAGCTCTAAAAGCATGAACTTGGTCTCATATCAAATTTAGTTTCACTGAGCAGAGGGGCTCTTATCTTTAGTCACAATTAACTTATGAAATGCAGTTGATATACAGTTCCATACTACCTTTATACCCTAGGACATCAATTGAACTAGAATCTCAGTATATGTAGAATCCTCCTTGTGTTACTAAACATTAATATACCGGTATGAATCCAAAGGAAGATCCTCTCAAAATTATTGCCTACAAGAAACTGTACATATAAATATGTTTCCTTTCAAATGGCGAAGTAGCTTGCAGCTTCTATTATGTATAGAGGAAATGATTCACGGCAGATGCCAATTTAAGGTAGCTAAGTTCAGCTTTAACAAAGAAAAGCTGACATATTTTTATAACTGCTCCTAGTGAAAAGATACCTTAAATATGACCTAACAATTGACTGGAGAAGATAAAGCTAATTTTTCCGATTTTTAAAGCTCAAGGCTCAAGGGTTAAAGGAGTACTGTTTGAGAGGAAAACTAATAGTAGACATCTGACTGGCTGTCTGGACATGGTGACCTAGGGAACATACAGGAAGTCCTTAACAAATAAGCATATATAGGGAACAAGCAGTTTTGATTTCTGACACAAGGCAAACGTGTCCATTACATGCAAAAGATAAGAGTGTTTAAGAAATGTAAAGCCCCTTCCTATTTATATGGAAAGATATAGGATGAGGTTAAGACAACTATAGGGGGATTTCTGTAACATAAATGAAGAGAAGTTGTTTCTTTTACATCCACTGAAGAAATAATTTGGGCATAGGGAAATGGGACCCTTGGAAGCACCAATTCTGAGCACATTAGAACAGAAGACTTTTACTTTTTCTTCCCCAAACTGTCAATATACATGATGGGGTGAGGGAAATGGAGGGCGGTTGTAGGAATCAAAAGGAATACGAAGACACCCAGATGGAAATGATAATGGTTTGACCTTAATTCAAGAAGAAATGTTTAAAATGGCTAACAGATGCCTCTCATTAAAGTGTAGCTCTGGGGGAGGAGTAAGCCAGAAGAAATTCTGGGCAAAGCAGAAGGAGGTCCTCAGGGTTGGGATTTTGCACTAACAGCTCTTGTCCCAAGAAAAGAAAAATCACTCAAAAGGTGCCAAGGACAAGAGGAGGGCCTTGTAGCACTCTCAGTATATTTATTATTATTAAATAAAAAACTAATTGAAGACACCCCATCACACAAACTCCTCTAGCATTTTTCATCCAAAGACATCAAAAGCCCTTTCTAAATGCTATCCTCATGATACCTCTGTGAGGTAGGTAGCATAATCCTAATTTTTATTCATAAGCAAGCTAAGGCACAAATAGAGCCTGAGTGTCAAAAGTGGTCTGGAATTTTCTTCACTGCAACGCACTTCAACATATTGAGGCAGGCAACTCAAGAGACATTGCTAGGAAATGTCATTAGAGGGAGTAGCTCTAAGAGCTAAACAAAATCATTCACAACTCTGGGAAGACAGCACACTTTCTAAAGGCTCACTGACAGAGTCTTAGGGGATGCCCTTCATGTAAGAGTACTAATATGCACAGTCCTTTTGAATAAGGAGACCAAATCACCCATGATTATTGGAAAAGGCTGAAGATACAGTCTTGTTTTCCCTACTGTTGAGACCAGAACAGTGGCAATCTTAACAAATCATATAATCCAAGGAACTATAGTCCTTAAATCTTAATCTTAACTGGTGCAATAAAATTCTAAGACCTATGTTTTGCTAATGCTTTTGATATTTTTGATCGGATACACTTCCACATCCTTGGTCCCAGACAGTTCTCTTTTATCATAACCAAATTATCTGTATAAAATGTAATGCCAGGATCTGAAGCAAACAATGCATCCAGTAAGCATACATTGGTTCTATATATTTTGAGAAATACTTAAGTACACAAAGGAAGCGTGCAATGTTAAAGAGATGATGTGAATGATATTGGTGGCTCATCTAATGGAAAATTCAGTGTCCTTTGAGGAAACTGAAGATACTCAAAAGTTGCTCCCCAATTTCTATTAACAACTCTCTAAAAACGAACATGTTCATTTGATACAAATATACAAATTTAAAATAAATGTGCAGTTCAGAATGGCCTACCATTTTCAGATTGCTTATGTGCCAGAAAATATACAGTCAATAAAAAAATACCAGAGAGGTGGGGACAAAAGGCTCTCTGGATCTGTACAGCAAAAATGAATATCACTTCAATAGGTAGTGATTCGTGGAGACAGTGATGTCCTTGGAAACCAGTAGCACTGAAAGATGGCAGGTCACAAATCTGGTGATGGGGGGTAAGATGTATAGTAAGGCCCATTTTCCTGTGGAAAGAAAAAAGACAAGAACATTAAGTAATAACACCAATTCAATCAGCAATGTGAAAGAAAGGGATTTACAGTCAATGACATAGTGTAAGTAAAATGTCTAGCACATGCTTGGCCCTGAGCGGGCTTTCAGTCATCAGAGTAGTCCCACTGCAGTCAGTTAGAGTTGGTGTAAAGCACGTAGAGATGGGCAGGGTGATAATATTATTTAATAATATTACCACTATTGAGTATTCTATATGCCAGACACTTTATCAGCGCTTTCCTTGCCTTATCCCTTTATATCCTCACATGCCATGTACGTAGGTAACATCCTCATTTTACAGAAGAGGAAACTGAGGATCACACAGATTGCATAACTCACCTAAGGTCACCTAGCTAGTAACAAGAAGAGCTGAATTTAAATTCATGTCTATTCAAATCAAATGCCCAGATTCTTTTTTGTTAGACTGTGTTGTCTTACTGTGTGCCAAATTTTAACACAGAGTTATGAAACAAAGACAATTATCACAGAGGAGTTTAATAACAATAACTGTTTTGGCAGAAATGAGTCTTCTCCATGACATGCCTAAGTGGCAAGCCTTGCAACAATTATAGTTCTTAGGGCGTTTAGTTCAAGATCAAGATGGAGAACTAAATGCCAGAAATTTAATGTCAAATGCAGAAAGCAACAAATCAGCATAAGTGGAAATTTTTTGAGCTCATTTTGGCTAACTTTATTTTAATAAAAATCAAGACAGTTAACTTTTGGTGGCTGAACACTAGATTTGATTTACAAGACATCAGATTCATTTCTTAAGGAAAGTATTTCTTTGATAAATAACTTGTTTTTCAGGAAACCACAAGCAGAAAATGCTTAGCATTAATGTAAAATAATAGGAATGAGAATGAGAGGTAAGATGGAAATAGCATTGCTTTATGGTGTATTTACAATATAGTTATTACAGAGCATTAAATCTATCCAGTCTTGAACAGAGTAGGCAGTTAAATGCTATCTGAGTGACTTAGGGAATCTGCCATTCTTCAGAGCACACCCTCTGGAGCAGGAACTGATCTTGGGACCATAACTAGGAAACAAGGGGATATCTAGAAAAACTTACTTTCTGATTATAAATCTGACCAAGTATCAAAAAGATTCAAAAAGTAAATTTAGGTAGAAACAAATAGTAGGGGTCAGCCCGGTGGCACAGCAGTTAAGTTCGCACGTTTCGGTTCTTGGCGGCCCAGGGTTCGCCAGTTTCAGATCCTGGGTGCGGACATGGCACCACTTGGCAAAAGCCATTCTCTGGTAGGCGTCCCACATATAAAGTAGAGGAAGATGGGCATGGATGTTAGCTCAGGTCCAGTCTTCCTCAGCAAAAAGAGGGGGATTGGCAGTAGTTAGTTCAGGGCTAATCTTCCTCAAAACAAAACAAAACAAAACAAACAAATAGTAGGACTGGCTACATTTCAGGATACTTGAAAAAAAATAATAAAAATTTTTTCTTTTGGTATTTTAGAATTTCCCATCAAAATCTGTTATACTAACCACTCCCATATCCTCAATATACATGGAAGCCATGCTTCAGAAACATGCTTGAAGACATAAATCTGTTCTGAAGTTCATCTGAAAAGAAATGGTTCACTATCCATCTTTAAGATTTCTCCATTCCATTCCACTACCATATTTTTCTAGGTTTCTCATATCTATATTAAATTGTGATAAAGTAAGAAGGGCAAATCTAATTCTTAATGCTATGAAACAGAGCTTTTTATATTAGTCTCACACTGTGCAAGAGACTGCTGAGCAATCAAGTATTTTCTCTATTTCTGGAAACAATTATAGAACTTTGAAGAATTGTTACCAGGTAAATTTATATACTCTCTTCTTTGACTATAGTTATAAGAATGCTGACTAGTACCCCTTCTGAAATGGTCTCAGTACGATTTTGATCTATATAGATAAAAATTACCTTCTAATTGACTTCAAAGTTATCTTTTAATCCTGTGAAACTTATGTCACTATTCTAAGCCACATAAAACTCAGAAAAACAGAAGCCCACTGAAACTTGCCAACAGCCAACATCAAATTATACCTTCACCAAATAAAGAACCTACTATGTGCAAAGCACAACTGAACATGACAATAAAATTAACTAACTCTATACTCATTTCCTTTTCTGTAATTGTATCTTCAATTCTTCTTAACAAAGGAAAATGTTTCCTTACAAGGTAATATCCAACCACTATTGGACCTCCACCTCAACACTCCATGGAGCACCTCAAACCTGATGTGTCAGAAACTGACCACATCGCCTGTCTCTTCTCTCCAAGCCCCCCAGTGCTTTTCCTCCAAACTGCCACTCCGCAGTGGCGGCAAAACCATCCACCAAGTCTCTCAAAGCAGAAACTGGTAGTCACCTTAGGCATCTTTCCTCCTTCATCCCCCCTAGGGGCTACTCAGTCACCAAATGCTGTGGGTTTTATTTCCTAAAATGTCCATTTCTAAATATCTCTAAGATCTTCAAATCCTTGCCCTTATTACTACCACTGCCCTAGTTCTAGTCTCACTTCTCCTCCTGTCTTCTCTAATAGCCTCTCACTTGTCTCCTTGACTATAGTCTTACCCTTCTCTAGGCCTTCTCTATGCTGTCTCTTTAGCCATCTTTCTAAACCGGAATATAATGGGCATTCTTCTTGCAGAACACTCCCCAGTGACTACAAAGCCAAAGTACTGCAGCATAACATGTAAAGCTCAGCATCTAGTGATCAGCCCTCTGCCGGCCCTTTCCACACCATCTCCTGACACCTTCTTTTGTTTATTCTCTCTTTTTATTCTTCTCTTTTGCCCTTATATATGGATGCCCTAATATCTCAATTTTAGAAAGCTCTCTAGTACAGGTACAGAGAGATGATCCAATGACCCAAGTGTTAGATTATAGGTTATTTTTATTTAATTTTCACTAATCACATTATTCATTAAGCCTGTATCTGATACATAAAACATAACAAAACCTAAATCAAACGAAACAAAAAAACAAAACCAAGCTTGAGTATGGTGTTGACGTCTAATCAAAGCCTGCTTTATGGATCCTTAGGTATACAGAAAATGTGTTAGCTTAAAAAATGGTCCTTTGGCTTTTCTAATCCATACAACCCAACTTGTACATTTCTACCCCAGAAAATAAATTAAAAATCCAGACACTAGCTTTGAAATGTCATTCCAAATTTTTGGTATCAAAATGTCTTTTAGTGCTTTTCACATTTCCTGCTATCCATTTTTTTTTTTTTAAATATTAAGAAAAGTGATGTACAGTTGGAAAGAATAACAGTAAAGCCATTTGCTACTCCAGTAATCTGCAATAAATACAAACTGATGTTCTTTTTTCTTCTCCCATATATTCAACAACCTTTGTATCTATGATACAGTTGCTTCAATTACAAATCCTCTCTGTGCAAAAGCCAAACATGAAATTAGAACACATTAAATAGTTTGTTCTTCACATAAAGGGGAACAGAAATCATAGCTGAAGTTAGAGAAATGTTAGAGAGAAAATGTCTTGTAGGATATTTATTTTACTGTATACATGTTGTACAATAATTAGGAAATAATTCATTTCAAACTTAATATAACCTTCAAATATATTCCCTGATTCATGCATAAAGATATGTAATCAGCAACAATTAAATAAGAAGATTGATGATCTTTTGCCCAAGCATGTTACTTTTTTTTCCAACTACTAAAGTGATAGTGTGAATAAACACAATGGACTAGAACTTGGATGAAATTCAAGAGTAGCTCTTTATAAGTGTGTAAGTAATAGATTCATAAATGCATCCATAAGTAATAATACTAATATTATTAGTTGATGCTCTTAAAAACATTATACAAATTCTAGCAAAATGAAACTTTTAGTATGGTAAAGACTACTAAGATAGGGTACCATGTTTACAATTAATGCTGAAAATGTCAGACACCAATAGACTCCTCTGGCTTTATGTATATAGATGAAAAGCCATTCAATCTTAAGAAAATTAGGCACAGGTATGTTTCAAAGGTAGCAGAAAGCTGACAATACAAGCAAGGATGGGCTTCAAATCGACAACTGAAAAATCTCCCACTGAAAAATTTACTGGGGAAAAAGCCCTCTCAGGATGATGCATTTTCCTAAAGTTACTGTAGGAAAAGAATGTTAAATGATACTATCAAGTTTACTAATTGGATTAATATCATCTTATAATGAAAGGATGTTGTGCTCACAAGCACTGCCCTACAGCATAGTTAAGATACTACACCAGGTAAGGGAGAACTCCTGGTACTTCTTACCCTGGCATCATATTCAAGGACAAAAGGAGGAAAGTCAATCTGTTCTGGTGATATGGCAGAAAAGAGCTGGTGGAGGCTGTCCACATGGTGGATTTTGTCCTTCAGTCCTGAGACAGAAAAGGTGGTAAAAAACCATGTTGATACCTGATTAACAGAAGAGAAAAATAATTTAAGCCAGTGGCCAGAGTTAGAAATACAAACATGATTTTGAAAATTTATACTATATAAAAACTATATTTCAAAATTGAAATTGATGTCAGAAAAATCTTGCAATAAGCAGCGTTTTTCAAAGTGCAGGTTATAGTTCATCAGTGAATTATGCAGTTTAGTGGATTATGAATAGCATACAAACAATAGCAAAAAAAGGAGACACATTCAGGTAACAATTACTTGTGAATGTAGTAAGGATGAGCTTTGTTTCATGAAGCTTTTGCTTCTGTTCTGTGTCTATACCCTACTACACATGCAGTGTGTTGTGATGCAATATACTCTTCTTACTGTGGGATGCAGTCAAAAACAGTGCATTTGGCAGAGTAACTGATTTACTGGTACTCTGCACACGGCTAACATTTCCAGATCTCACCAACTCTTCATTTTCTCAAATGAGACTGAAAAGAAAACTTTTGCCAATATTTGAGACATTTATTTTTCAGTTGACACTTGGCATGCAGTCTCTTTCAGTCAATCAAAAAGAGTAGTCTGTGGATGTGGAGCCACCTTTGCTCACTTCACATTACAACATGCAATCCCTCTATAAAACCTGGTCTGCAAAATTTGTTGGTTCCCAAAAGAGAGAACAGTTGATAGCAAACAATACTGACATCAACTAGGTAATAGCTGGAACTTACATTTTATTGTTCATCGATCTAAACTGGCAATCACATTAGTCATGTTTACCAACAGCTTACAGAATAGTTCTATGAGGTAGGTACAATATTGTTGCTATCCTCATTTTATTTGGTAATATGTACATATGAATTCTCAGTGCACTGACACAGTACACTCCAAATGTCTAACTGGGTACATTATCAATACATGGCACTTTGGGCACTTGCCACTAATGCCAATCACTGTTAATTTCTCTTTGACACCTTATCACATTCTTCAGTGGTTGTTCCAAGCCTTTCACATATTCCAGGTCCCTAACACAACATTCTTTCTTCATACGTACTTATGAGAAAAGGCATGGAATAACAGACAACACTGAACAAACTTATCTCTATCAGAATCCTATCCAAACTTCCAGACTTTGACAGAGACTCATTATTTCAGACTCCACCATTATTTCTCCCTTATAGCTCTAAACAGATTATCCCCTCTTTTAAATTCATATAACCTTATGTTTAAATTTCATTTATAGCATTAGTATTTCAGTTACTTATGTTCAATTCTATAATTTCCCTAGTACTTGGCAGACAATTACAGAATAATAGTCTAAAGTTTTAGAAGGTACAGACAGAACCATACATCTCGAGTATTTGATAAAGAATGAATGAATAAAGTTAAGGCCTATTTCATAACGATTTTAATGGCTTGGGTCACTACTCTATTTTGGCTCCACTACCAATGACTGGTATAAGGTCTCAAATACTAACATTACCCTCTCCCCTCCCATCTTACCAGGGTTATTTGGGGGAAGAGGAAGACACTTGGCTTTGCTAGAATAGAGTTAATTTAAATCAAAGACTTAATTACATACCTCAAATCAGTTTTTTACATCACATTTTTTTAAAGCACATGCTATTATATATCTAATTGACACAAACTTCTGAAAAATAGATTAGTGAAAATTCCAGACTAGGAGCTCTACAACCAGCTACAGAGGTAGCTGGTAAACTACTAAGAGCTTTGGAGAGACCATGGAGATATCAGAGATTCTAGAAAGAGCTGAAGAAAATAAGGAGACTGTGTTAGGATGATACAAGAATGTATTAGAAGATACATTTGTGCAAGGAATTAAACATCTACTGGCCCTCTAATATGTCCATTCTGCACAGTTGTAGATGATTGAGGGTAACAATGATATGGGCATTCCTCTAAAGCGGGCTTAGATTCTGGCAGAAACAGGATTATATGCACAAGAATAACAACTACCTAAGGCAAAATGTAATAAGTACTATGAACGGCCCAAAGAAACACATGAATACCTATTATATGCATGCAGCTGTGATACTTGGAAAAGGTATGGAATTACAGAGCTACAAGAGACTACCCAGGGAATTTCTGTGCCACTGTCTCTTACCTCGGGACCTTTTTACATGCTCTTCTAGTCTTGACATTCTTTTCCTTAATTCTTTGCCTAGCCAATTGCCCTTCGGAGTTCAGATCAGAATTCACCTCAGTGAGGAAGCTTTCTTTGACCACTCTCCACTCAAAGCTGCAAAAGGAGCTTCCTTCTAAGTGTTCCAACATACTGTTTACTCATATTATTGCATAATTAACATTCTGTACTGTATTATCTGATTCTCTAAATAGACTGTAAACTCCCCAATTTGGAGACTGTCTTATTCAATATCATTTCACAGGGTCTAATTAATGCTTAACACATAAAGTAAGGAATTCAGTACGTGTTGAAAGAACTAGCAAATGGAGAAATAAAAGTTTCTGGAATTATTACTTTATTAGGGATGATCTAATATTCCTTCATTTCACAATAAAAATAAATTGTACTTCAATCTGGGCCTCAGTTTCTTCATCTATAAAATGAGCAAGTAAGACTTAAATGATTTTTAAGGTCCCTCTTAATCATACAATTCTATGAAGGGACTCTTGACTATGCTACACCATACTGACGTGGGGGTGGTAGCGGCGGTAAATTCAAAGAAAGTTGGGTTGGGAAGGAACAGGCAGTGATTTTAGGCAAACGATCTTTGAAAGAGAAACACACTTCTCTGGGGCGTTTTCTCTCATTACCTCCTTTACATCGTCCAGGTATCAGCAAGAGAAAACTACTCAAGTAGACAGAAGTGGAAACGCAGTTAAAAGTTTTCTGTTCACAGAGACTCAAGAGCATTGTCTTCACTTTTCCCCATTTTAGTTTTACATATCTTAGCTTTTAATTTTCAATTATTTATAACACAAATCATAAATATACATTTTTTTTGGTAAACTTGCATTACTCAGTATCTACTATTTTAAAAAACTGAAGAAAATCAAAAATTTGAAAAAGGACTGCTGTGATATTTTGTGAACGTTAGAAATTATTTCATTCAATTATTCACAAACGGAAAGCCAAGAACACAAAATCACAAAACAATATAAACCAGGAAAACATTGTTTGCACACATGTGCACTCAAGTAATCTCCTAGAGCCAGAATCAACAGTGGGTTTAAATTCTACTAGTTTGCATTCTATTAGTAAACTTCAAAGAAGAAAAAGAGCAGTGATTTATACGAGTAGTTAACTTATTATCACAATTTATTTATCCACTTTGGGTGGAGTGGTCTGGAAAAGATCTGAGGAGTATGGAAATCAAAACAGTGTGATTCGATTGCTTTATTATCCCTCGATTTCATCTCCTTATTTTATAACTACAAACACTCCATTTACAGTTTTTGGCTTAATATAAAATAATGGTGGATTTCATTACACATGGGTTTTATTCTCTCAATCCTACCTCATTTCCCCATCCCAAACTATTACAGAAAGTAACATAAATGGTTTTCACTTTATACATCAGGTCTTTAGCCTTTGCCCAACCTGCCATTTGCACTGACATCTCTCTGAAGCAATTCCAATGGTGTGACAGCCAAGGCTAATGGCTCCAACACTGACATTTCTGGTAATGTTTATCCACTGACGTCACAGGAAGGATAGCTATTTATTGACTCTCTAGTGAGGGGGAGTAGGGGTTAAAGTCAGATCTTAGCAAACACTGGTTACATATTTGCATAAGTCTGGTACAAAGGAACACTCTTCTTACAAGTCTGAATTTGTGAGAAAGGTAAAACAAAAAATGTTTTTTCCATCAAAAAAATTATGAAAATGTTCAAACATTCACTAAAGGTGAAATAATTTTACAGTGAACCAGTATAGACACCATTCAGACAACTGTTAACATTTTCTTTATGTTTTCTTTATCACATACCTATCCATCCCTCTAACCATCTATTAATCCACCTTACTTTTTTGCTGCATTTCAAAGTATCCTGCAGACATCATTAAATTTTCCCCAAATACGATATTCAGATATTTAACTAGAGTTCAACGTCTGTTCAGTTTGTTATAAATTTACATTTGATGAAATGCACAGATTTCAAGTGCACTTTTGCTGTTTAGACAAATTTAGCACACACTTGTATAAGCAAAACTCCTATTAAGATATAAAACATTTTCAACACCCCAGAAAGTTCCATCATGCTCCTCTTCCCTCATGCCCTTCTCCTCAAAGGCAAACACTGTTTTTTGTTTTTTGTTTTTTTTACCATGGATTAGTTTTGCCTGCTCTAGGATCTCATATAAATGGAATCATACAGTATGACTCTCTTATGTAAGGCTTCTTTCACTCAGCATAATGTTTTTAAGATTATTCCATGCTGTTGTATCAGTAGCAGGTTCTCTTTTATTGCCAAGAAATATTCAGTTACAAGAATATACCAGAGTTTAATATTCGTAAGCCTATTGATGGACACCTGGGCTGTTTCCAGTCTTTGGCTGCTATGCCTAAAGCTGCTATGAACATTCTTGTAGAAGTCTTTCTATGTGCATATGTTTTCATTTCACTTGGGTAAATCTCTAGCAGTGGAACTGCTGGGTCACAGACCAGGGATATATTTAATTTATAAGAAATTGTTATAATTTTTTTCAAAGCAGTTGCACAATTTCACATTCTCACTTATGAGGTAGGAAAATTCAGTTGCTCCACTTCATTGGCAATATTTGGCATTGTCAGTTTTTTAAATTTTAGCATTCTGGTGACAGTGTAGTGCTATCTCATTGCAGTTTTTCAAAAAACAGTAACTAAGATATAACTGACATACAATAAACTGTACATATTTAAAGTATACAGTTTGATAAGTTCTGACATGTATACACCCATGAAACCATCATCACAATCAAGAAAATGAACATACCCACCACTCCCAAAGGTTCTCAGGGCCCTCTGTAACTCTTCCCTCCCACCTCTCCTCCCTGTCCACAGGTAACCACTGCTCTGCTTTCTGCAATTATACATTAGTTTATATTCCCTAGAATTTTATATGAATGAAATCATACAGTATGTACACATTTTTTTGTCTGGCTTCTTTTTCAGTATAATTATTTTGAGACTCATTCATGTTATTGCATATATCAATAGGTCATTCTCTTTTACTGCTTAGTAGTTTCTATTGTATCGATACATCACAGGTTGGTTATCACTTCCTCCAGTGATGGACATATGGGTTGTTTTTAGTTTTTGTCTATAAAAAATAAAGCTGCTATTAGCATTTGTGCACAAGTCTTTGTATGGATATATTTTCATTTGTGTTGGGTAAATACCTAGGAGTGGAATGGCTGGATCACATAGTAGGTATAAGTTTAACTCTTTAAATAAATTGCCCAATTGTGTCCCAAAGATTCTGTAACGTTTTATATTTTGATCAGCACTGTAGGAGAGTTCCAGTTCTTCCACATTCTCACCAATATTTGGTATGGACAGTCTTCTAAATTTTAGCCATAATGATAGCTCATTTTGGTTTAATTTGCACTTTCCTAATGAGTAATCACACTGAACATCTTTTCATGTGCTTATTTGCCATCTGTATATCCTCTGTGGTGAAGCGTCTGCACACATCTTTTGCCCATTTCTAAATTGAGTTGTTTCTTTATTATTGATTTTTGAGATTTCTTCATATATTCTAAAGACAAGTCCTGTATCAGATAAATGCTTTATTAAAAAAGATTTTTCTCTCAGGCTGTGGCTTGTCTTCTCATTCTCTTAATTATTTTTAAAAGGGCAGAAGTTTTAATTTTGATGAAGTCCAATTTCTCTTATGAATCATGTTTTTGGTGGTGTATCTAAAAAAATCTTTGCTTTACTCAAGGTTACAAAGCTTTTTCTCCTTCATTTTCTTCCAGAAGTTTAACAGTTTTACATTTTACATTTAGGTCTTTGATCCATTTTCAGTTAATTTTTGTATGTGATACAAAATATGGGTCAAAGTTCATTTTTTTTGTGTGTGGACATCCAATTGTTCCCGTATGGTTTGTTGAACAGACTATCCTTTTTTCCATGGATCTGACTTTGCACTTTTGTAAACAATCAGTTATCCAGAGCCAGCCCTGATGGCTTAGTGGTTAAAGTTTGGCATGCTCTGCTTCAGCAGCCTAGGTTTGGTTTCCAGGTGTGGAACTACACCACTTGCCTGTCAGTAGCCATGCTATGGTAGTGGCTCACCTAAAACAGGAAGCTTGGCAACAGATGCTAGCTCAGGGTGAATCTTTCCCAGCAAAAAAAAAAAAAAGGAAAATCTCTGTAAATCATGTCTATAGATTTACAAAACAGACTAGGAATAAAAAAGAAAAATCAGTTATCTATATATACACGAGTCTA
Source organism: Equus asinus (assembly GCF_041296235.1). Taxonomy (NCBI): domain Eukaryota; kingdom Metazoa; phylum Chordata; class Mammalia; order Perissodactyla; family Equidae; genus Equus; species Equus asinus. The sequence continues at coordinate 49,328,759 of NC_091805.1, forward strand.
ATTTCTGGATTCTCTATTCTGATCCACTGATCTGTCTGTGCTGATACCTCACTGTCTTGAGCACTGTAGCTTTAGAACAAGCTTGGAAAGCAGGGAGTGTTGGTCCTTCAACTTTGTTCTTCTTTTCCAAAGTTGGTTTGGCTATTTTAGATTCTTTGGATTTTGCTACAAAAAAGCTTGCTGAAATTTTGGTTGGGAATGAATTGAATTGATAGATTTAGTAAGAACTGACAATTTACAACATTAAGTCTTCCAATCCACAAATACAGTATATATCTCGATTTATTTAGGACTCCTTTAATTTCTCTCATCAATGTTTTGCAGCATACACCACTTGTACAGTATACAAGTCTTTCACATATTTATCCCTAAGAATTTAATATTTTTGATGCTAGTGAAAATTACATTGCTTTTAAAATTTCAATTTGATTGTCTGCTGTTAATGTATACAACTAATTTTTGAATATTGATCTTAAATCCCGAAACCTTGATAAAACTTACTCATTAGTTCTAGTAGCTTTTCTGAGGATACCATAGGGTTTTCTACATAATCATGTCATCTGTGAATAAAGACAGTTTTATTTACTCCTTTCTAAATCTAGATGCATTTCATTTCTTTTTCTTGCCATATTACACTGTCTAGAACCCCCAGGACAATATTGAATAGAAGTGGGGAATACAGACATTCTTGCAAAGACATACTAAAGACCAAGCTAATTATTCTGTTTGTCTCCAATACAGAAAAAATTTCAGTAGCTATTGGATGAACAAAAAATAAATGAATGATGAGATTTTGGGAAACAGTCAAGTACTACTTCCTTAAGTGCTATAGAAAGAAAAAATCAGCCACCCACGGAGCATAACAAAATAGTGGGAAAGTTAATAATATACATTATCTGATAAGACCATGTAATCAGAACTTAACTGAACAAAGAGTAGAAAAAGCCCTTCATGTGACTGTTCTCACACTATACTTCTGTTGTTGCTTCCTTAGCTTGGCCAAGCAGTGTTCCCATAAGCATTTAATTAGCACTTACTGTGCTGTTCTAACACGGAGGGACCAAATGGAAATTTGCAAGTTTTAAAAGAATTACTTAAAATACTTCATGCAAATTTTAAAAATGGTATTTGGAAGAGAAACTCAACAATTCTCTAACAATGAGCAATCCCAAAGTGGAAAACATTCTCTCACTGATGTCTTCATTCATCTCTTAATTATGAAGCATAACAAGGATTTTACACTACTTATCTTACTTAATTTCTCTACAGTGTTTTAAAATAATGACTATTTCTACTGTCTTTGATGTTTTCCCATCCACTGGCTCCCACAGCATTAGCCAATCTTGGTTCTCCTGCTGATTTTTAGATTACTTCTTCTTGGTCTCCTTCCCTGATCTCAGGGCTGCGTCTTTAGTTGTCCTCTTTGTTCTACGTCTCTCTGTGATTTTATTCATTAACACATTTAAAGAGTTAAAGCTCTATTTACTTAATGGTGACTCAAATTTATATCCTAAACAATGATCCCTACATCTTATGACACCTGGGAGTCATGATGACACAGTCCTTTCTCTCACCCCTACTCATCTAATGAATCACTAAATCCTGGGTTGTTATGCCCAGATAAGTCAGTTTTTCTCCAAACCCCACTGATATATTCAGATTTTTTTTTTTTTTTTTGCCTAGACCAGGGCAGGCAAACTTTTGCAAAGGTCCCTATTGTAAATATTTTAGGCTTCTTATATTAACATTGTAAGAAAATTTCACTAGACAGGCCTGAAGGCACTAGGAACAGTGCTATACTGGAGGCAGCATAATGTGAATATTGATTAGGAGGAAGCTGTATCCTTTCAGGTAAAAGATGATGGTAGGATGAACTAAAGTAGGGGCAGTGGGACTAAAGACACAGGCATGGATTTGGACAATAGTAAGCACACAGAATTGACGCAATATGGTGAGAGGTGAGGTAGAGAAGGGATCCAAGGATGCCTCCCTGTTTTCTGGGTAGGCAGTGGTCCCATTTACTGAGATAGGGAATATAAAAAGCAGTTTGGGAGCGAGTGGGGAGGAAGACACAAGTAGTTCTGTTTTAAAAATGTTGAACTTCTGGGGTCTGTAAGACATCTAAGTGAAGATATCTAGCGGTTTAACATGCAGGTCTAAACACAGGAATGATGATAATGATGACAATGAAGACAGTTAACATTTACCGAGTGTTTATTATATGTTAGGTAATGTTTTAAGCATCTTACATGTATTAACTAATTTCATTCTTCCAACAGCCCTACAAGGTAGCTACTATTATTATTCCCATTTTACAGAAAATGAAATTAAGCACAGAGAGGTTAGATAACTTGCCTGAGATGACAAGTTGGTAATTGGAGGAGTTGGGAAGAGAACCTAAATTACCTGAATCTCAAACCCATACTTTTAAACATTAGGCTTTACTACCTCCCCAGACACATATTTGGGAATTGCATACATTCTGGAGAGTTGTTGAAGACACAGGAATGAAAATAGCTACAGAATGAAAGAAGAGGGCAGAGGATTTGGGAGTCCTAGCACTCAAAGGATGAGCACAGAAAGAGGGGACTGCAAAGGAGACTGAGGAGTATCTAGAAGCAGGAGAAAAACTAGGCAAGGTAAGTGTCAGAGAAGCCAAGACACAGTGTTTCAAGGAAGAAGTGATCAACTGCGTTTAAGGCTGTAGGGAAAACAGGTCATAAAAAGACAGAAAAGTGTCTGCTGGATTTAGTAACACAGAGATTATTAGTGATTTTGGTGTGAGCAGTTTTAGTTGCTATAGTCAAAGTAATTTAAGGCGTATAAAAAATGAAGATGGTGAGCACAGAACATAGATTACACTAAAAAAAATCTGGTTGTAAAGGGCAGAAGTGGAAGCTTTAGCATGTTTAAAAGTTGAAGAGTTAAATCTGGAAAAATGGGAGAGGAGAAAGGATAATTGCCGCAGAGAAGTTCCTGAGGAAATGGAAATACACTGTGTAGTTAAGAGTGCAGGCTCTAGACTAAAATGCCTGGATTCAAATCTACCCTTTGCTACTTATTAGTTGCCTATCTTAGAAAAGTTATTTAATCTCCCTAAGCATTAATTTCATTGTCTGTAAAATGGGAATAATACTACTGTCTAAGTCATAGATATATTATAAGGGTTAAATGAGATAATGCATGGAAGAACTGGCACATAGTAAATGCTGAGAAAACATTAGCTATTGTTATTACTACGGGATCCAGAGCACAAGTAGAGACTGCCCTTCATTAAGAAGAAACACATTTTTGTCACAGAGAAAAAGGAGGCAATGATAGGAATACATGGCAGGTAAGTTTGGGGTGGGAAGGAAAAGACAGGGACTTCCTTATTGATGTTTTCTACGTTCTTGGTTAAGAACAAGGCAAGGCCGTTTGTTGGAGTGAGGAGCTGCTGGGGGAACAGGAGAGCAGAGAGCCCTGCTGGGAAGTGGTCCAGTGAAATATCAAAAGACCTCTACCAGTGAAAGCCCCATGAGTCTGCGGAGGAGCCCAAATTCACACAGCTCCCTGATTTCTCCATCAGTGCTCAGCAACTCAGATACGGAAGGGAAGAAAGCAGAATGATGGAATATCTCCAAATCAGGTTTTGATGGGCAAGTGTGATGAAAGGATGAGAAGTCATAGGGTATTTTAGGCATTAACAAGAGTGATTGAAGTGATGGAACACGAATTTCAGGTTGGACAGGAAAGAAAATAAAAACAAAAAAAAGATGACATTTTCAGAAAAAGTAAAAGGACCAAAGGACTAGATGTCTTGATGTAGTCAAGATGTAGGATTAGATATGAGGGATATAACTGTGAGCAAAATAGCTATAGTCTAGCTCTCACGGATCTTGCAGGCTGACATATAAGGTAGAAAATTAAACAAGTAATCAGAATTAAAAATAAAATGATGATAGAAGACTATGAAATCTTAAGGGGGTACAATGTAGGAGTACCTACTAGTTGCAGGATTGGTCAGGGAAGGTTTTCTATAGAAAGTAATTGTTAAGCTGAGATCTGAAGGACAAACAGGAGTTAGCCATGAGCCGAGGAGGGAAAAGACATTCTGTACCAACAGCATGAGCGAAGCCCGGATGAACAATGAGCACAAAGAGGCTAGGACTGAGAGGCTAACAGCTTGTAACGGTTGCCTACAAAGATACTGGAGTTACATCAAAACATTATAACCCCAACACGAGATTACTTAAAAAGGAAGGGTAAACAAAAAAATAAGCAGTCACAATGGTGAAAGCAAGACTTAAGATGTTGAAGTAGATTTTAACATGCTGCGCACTTAAGTTCAAGATTTAGCTGAAAAGAAGAATACTGTACCTTTGAACGAAATGTTGGATGAACAAAATAAACAGCCTTCAAATTCCTCTTGTACCTGATTCAAAATAAAAAAAAGTATCAGTTTAAGTCATGCCTAAAACCAGTCACCATTATGGACAATTAATTCTTTGCTTGTGTATATAAATACATTCACAGAGGAAAAAAAAATTCTTGTAATCAGCTCTAGTTTACATATTGAATTTTAGGTGAAATGTCAAAAATAACTTGGAGAACATTTTATTATTTAAAATACCTGTTTTATAGGAGATAATAAGTGTTTCTCTTGGCTGTGACAGAACCGCCTACCAGTAGAACAAAGTAAAATTATATTTAACAAAAAAATGTATTGTATACCACTTTTTTATATGACGCTAGAGTCTCTGGGATCAGGTTATGAATTAAACAACAGTAAATCACTTAAAATTATAGCAAAAATTAGAAACTGAAAGTTTCAATGGTCATATTACAATAATAAATACAGAGTTTACTATGTCCCAGAAATTGTACAAGGCTGTAGACTTAATTCTCATAACAATTCTATGAGCTGAGTACTAACATTGTCTCTATTTTAACCTTCCCAAAGTCCCCCAGCTATCAAGTGGTAGAGCCATAAATTGAACGTAGGCAATATGGCTCCAGAATCCTGCTCTTATCCACTATTCTACTCTCTCCAGATGTGACTGAAATTATTTCAACAGCCTATTAGTCACTACTGGGTCACATAAGGTTAATTGGAGAGGACCTCAGAGAAATAATACAAACTCTTCATTTCACAGTTGAGGCCTGTTCAAAGTTAAAGAGCTGGTTAGTGGTAGAGGCAGAATTACAGTGGAGTGAAGCTTCCTTACACTTATAACCCACATTTGGAGCAAGCTAAAAAGGTGTCTACTAGGTAATAAGAACTTTAATATTCCTAATTAAGAAGAGATTTAATGGGAAGAGAGAAAGATAGTTGGAAATTTATGGTAATTTGTCTTCTTTGTAAACTAATTGTAATACCGATTTTTCAATGCAATCCATAAAGATAATGTGATGCTACCAATAACAAAACAGCTACCATGAGGACACAGTGCTACTTTTGCTTAGGAAACCTATTAATGAGAAAAAAATTTAAAGTAGAACATTTTATCTTTGCTGTGGGGGGTGGGGGGGTGTCATATATACTCCGGTTAAAATTTTCATTATCCCTTCAAGGGAAGTATGGTTTAATGAAAGTAATTTTCTGGCTCCAACTTGGTAGCCTGGGTTCAAGTCCAAGTTCTGCATTTACTGTTGTGAGACCTTGGGCAGTATAGTTCACCTTTCTGAATGTCCATATTTTCCCTTCTTTCAAATGTAGACGATATCTACATTTATCTATCTACAGATAGGACAAAGTAAATTCATATTTGACAAACTTATTGTGTGCCACTTTTTAATATGACACTAGAATCTGTGGGATCAGATTATGAATCAACAAACTCATGGGTCACTAGATCAAATGAAATAATGTTAATAAATATATTTTGATAAGTGTAACACATCTTATAAACCGAAGGTAGTATTTTTGTTATTTTATGTACAAAGATTGATAAAATGACCCCAAACCTTTTTCAAGGTGTTTAAAACCAGGAAAAAGTTTACATATGAACTTACTTAAATGCAAAATAAGCTGCAGTTAAGGAGGGTCTCCTATTATTAAAATACTTATGCATGATAAATATCTTTGTTACATGAAATATCCTTTCAAAGAATACATAGCAATGTTTGCTATTGCTTAATATTAAGAGAGAAAGAAGCTATTTCCCCCCCTTCATAATCTATAAAAATAACTAACTTGACATCAACAACGTCGTAGAGTTTCTTCAGGAAGTCAGAGTCCAGGTGATTGTATTCGCTGGTCAGTGTATGAAAATATACTAATACATATTCCTTCACAGCAATGTGATCCATTACATGGATAAAATATAAGAGAGCCTAGGAGAAAAAGAGGAGCAAAGGTAAAGATGATTTTGCATGGTAGTCTACTTCACAGAGGCCAAGAGATAGGAAAAACTCAGAAGATTTATCTAATCTATGCCCTGGGTACTGCAGATGGACATCTCAGACCAATAAGTTCAATTCTCTATAAAAGATCTTCAGGGGCCAGCCCTGTGGTTAAGTTCATGCACTCTGCTTTGGCGGCCCAAGGTTTTGCCAGTTCGGATCCTGGGCAAGGACCTAGCACCGCTCATCAAGCCATGCTGAGGCAGCGTCGCACGAAGCAGAACTAGAAGGACCTACGACTAGAATATACAACTATGTACTGGGGGGCTTTGGGGAGAAGAAGCAGCAGCAAAAAAAACATCTCCAGGAAGGTCAATCATGCCAGTGTTTAATACTTTTTATAAATGCTACAGCAGGATCCCTTTTTGCCATGTTCTAAGTGATGGAGAACAATCAGTCCCCAGCCTCTCAAATAACTCTTCATATACTCAAGAGTTCTTTGGTCAACTACCAGGTTCTCCCTCCCTAGGATAATGATATCAAAATCATTATAAATAGAATTTCTAGACTTTTAATTATTCTTGAAGTTTCTGCTTGAATTCAATGAAAGCCTTTGCAGTCTCTACTGAGATAAAGACTCATGGCTCTCATGGAATGAAGAATTACTATAAAAGGTCATTATAAGTGATGCCTTACATGGTTCATTTTGAGGGGTAATTTTCTTGGCATCTTTAATGTTGATCTGAATGAGGAAAATGAGAACAGATTTAGTCAGCCGAGAGTAATGGGCTGGGTAGCATTTCTAGGGCTCTGAAAGACTCAAATTCAATGTGACCCAGACTGGTTAGAGAAATATTCCATTACAAGAAGGATGAAATTTAAGAGAAACATTAAACACAAAGCAGAGATACAATATGGGCCGGGCCAGTGTGATCCAGTGGTGAAGCCAAAAACAGTGACAAAGAGGAAGATAAGAGATAACAACTGAAGGATTACTATCAAACAGGCTGTTGCCTAATTCCTCCTCAGGGGGGTCCTTGGCATCAATAGCGGGATTAACATGGATTAGGATCCAACTGCTGCCAGGGCAGACAGAGAAGGGCACTAAGAAAACACAGTGTCTTTCCAGTTGCTACCTGGTTTGGACTTCACAATATAGTTCATTATTTTATATTAAATGATATATCATGAATACCCAAAACACCATGAAAGTGCACACCAAAATCAAATGCTGTGATTTGTTTTTATTGGTATCAATCACATTATTAATGAGGAGAAGGTCATACGGACTATTAATAACACAAAACAAATGAACACAAATAGAAAGTAACGATACAATTCGTATCACTTGAGTTTTTTTTGTGTGTGTGTGTGTGTGTGTGTGTGTGTATCTTTATTATTATTTTTGCTCTTAGCAGATTGCTTCTGGTTCTCTGTCTATCCACTCTCCACGGCCTCCCCAGGGCAATTAAGATACTCATTTTCAGCTTCAACTTCCCCATTTTTAACTTAAATTTTTTTTCATTATAAAGAAGTATAGCCACATGACAGAAAAATATAGAAAACAAATTCTCCCCAAAACCATGAAATCTGTTTTGAGATATTTACTTCCAGTTTTTACCTTTCTGCTTAAAAACAAACAAAAATTAAGGTCAGTGTATATACAATTTAATGTATCATGTTTTCTCCAATTGATACATCATAAACCATTCTCTATAGTACATGCCTCTACAACCATAATTTTTAAGGGTGACAGAACATTCCACTTGTGGATGCATAATAATCACCTATTAGGAATTTAAGTTACAATTTTGTGTTACAAATGAGCCTGTGAGTAACATGCTAGGGCCAGTGCTTTCACAATTTCTTTTACCCAAACACCAGTGACCAGGAGTCTAAGGACTTACCCAGAAGCAATTATCTGCTTGCACTACTGTTTTACCTTAAAATTCTGTGTCATTTTTACACTTTTAAGTACGTAATTTTTTTACTATGGTTAAGAATCACTGATTAGTTAAGGTGATTCTCCTCCTTTGCAGTCAGTTTCTAATAAAACTGATGTTCTAGGAAGATCTTCACATTTATCCCGTGGATTCACTTGTCTCTTGCCTGAGTATTACATTTTGGGTAGTTTCAGGGCCTATAGCTACTTTCACACTTCAGATTATTTCCTTAGTAAAAGTTCTCAGGAATGGAATTACTGAGTCAATGGATGTAACCATTTTTATAGTTTCAATTCATCTTTGATGACAATGATTATTATTTAAAAGTTCTGGCTAATTCCGAAGGTGAAAAAAGATATCTCATTTTAATTCACTTTTTTGGGACTACTAATCAGCTTGAATATTTTCTTATTTGTATTTACCAGTAACACCATTTCTTCTTTTATGAATCATCTAGTTCTGTCCTTTGTCTCCAAATGAAGGGATTATGGACTCATGACATCTCGGGTTAACTACATCTCTGGTTTCTTCTCTTCAGATAGATACTCAAGAGTAAATTTTTCTTTTTTCAAGAAAGGCAGAATTTGATTGTTAGTACAATTATAACACAGAATGATTCCAACCAAAACTTGCCAGTTACGTCATATCCTAAACAAAGCAGCTGTGTTTTTGGAGATCATATTATGGCATTCCAGTACTGCTGCTTCTCCTATAGAGCAAAACCGAACCCTTAACTTACGGAAATGATACGAGCTGACTTGCAGAACTAGGACTCCTGCTCTGCCAGAGATATACGATTCTGCCTCATCTCATATTCCAAGCCCTGATTCCAAATTCATATCCTACTTATTTTTTAAATCAACATTACTTGTAAAACAGAGCCTTTTTAGGGCTTACCTTGTCCATATCTATTAACGTTACAGGAATGTTTCTTCCAACTACCACCATCACTGTGCGACCACAGTTATCGACACCTACAAACAAGAAAAATAATCAGCACCCAGAAACTTTATTCCAAGAGTCTGATTGGTCCTGGGCACTGACCTTACAAAAATATTCTACACAAATGCAAAAGATTGAAAACCAGGAACACAAATTTTTCAAATTTCATCTTCAGATTTCTTTTACTATGTGGAAAACAACACTTTTTTTTCCTTCTAGCTTCATGAGGTTTTGGTGACTGTCCTTAGTTTTACGATAAGGCCTCTTACAGGTTTTAAATCAGAGACAGGCAAAGGTATGGTTTCAGGGCAAAGATCTTTTTATAACAGCTTTTTGTTCAAGCTTACTACAACTTTTAATAACATTAGCAATCCTAGAAAAACTAAATGAAATTCAAATCTGAAAAATTAACAAGTACTGTCTGAAAAAGAAATATAATGGAGAAAGTGGGAATCTGAGAACTTTCACTGTTACATATTTATGTCATAAATGCCATATGTCATTGTCATGTGTCATTATGTCATAACACCATATGACATATATGTCACCATTATATATTTACGTAAGGTTTGAATTTTGTATAGCAAGTACATGGTATTTTTAAAAGCAGAAAAAAATTTAAAAGATAAGAAAAAGGACACTAAGAAGAAATGAAGCAGGCCAATGTAGAACTACAAGTTGAAAATTTTATAGGTTGAAATATTCTTTTTAACATCTCGACGATGAGCAAAAACTATCTTCATTAGCACAACAACATTTTATTCATAGATAAAATGGACAAAAATCAGAGAAAAATGAAGTCTCTAATAGCATGCAAGGTAAGCTCCTTAATTAGTAAGAGAATAAGTTATCATATCTTTAAGCTCACCTGTTTGGTATAAGGCTTTTAGAGAAGCAATATCAGACAGATCCTCAGATCTTGCTTGACATAACCAGCGATTATAACTAGAGAAATAAAGGATACAATTATTATAATAAACCTTTATAAACTAAATTTACAAACTAGACCTGTTTTTATCTTTCCCTGTTCCTAAAGAATAATGTTTTATTGTAAAGTGGAAGGAGTTAAAGAGGTTGTTACACAATGCACAGTCTCTACTATGTGTTATCGATAAAGTAAACACGAGTTACTGAGAAAGGAATGTGTTCATATTACATGATTAAAAAAATCTTATGATCACATGAAGACTACTCATATAAATGGCAAAGATACCAAGTACTCAAACTACCATTGTCTTTTTTTTTAAAGATTGGCAGCTGAGCTAACATCTGTTGCCAATCTTCTTTTTCTTCTTCTCCCCGAAGCCCCGCAGTACACAGTTGTATATTATAGGTGTGGTCCTTCTGGTTGTGCTATGTGGGATGCTGCCTCAGCATGACCTGATGAGCGGTGCCATGTCTATGCCCAGGATCTGAACAGGCGAAACCCTGGGCCACTGGAGTAGAGTGCATGAACTTAACCACTCACCCACAGGGCCGGCCCCTACCATTGTTTTTAAATACTATTATTTTCCTTTACCAAGAAAAATGCAAATAGAGAAAGTCTAAAGCAACAGTAATTCTCAAAAACAGATGTTCATTCAAAAAAGACTTACTGATGGTTTACTATATGATAGGAATTGAGAATGATACAGTGAATGGACAATAGTCAGTACCCTCAAGGAGTTTACTTTCGGAAGGAAAACAGGTAAGTGTACATGTTATGTGGGACCACAAAGAAACTAGGTAATTTTATCTGGGATGTCCAGGTTTATTTAAAGATTGGCTAATCAAACCAGTTGTACTGATACACCATATACCAGATCACAGGGACTGTAGTCTGGCTTTGGCTAAGAGGATATTCAAGCTGGAAGAGATGTTGAAGACGTCAAAGAAGGGAAATGATCTACAAAAGGCCAAGTTAATCTTAGAGTTTCCAGCCAATTAATGGCAGAGTTGAATCTGAAGCTGCACTCAGGTCTCCAGATTTCTGGAGAGGTCAGTACTTTTTCTACTATTGCACACTGCTTTCTTAAAATTCAAAGTGCCACCTACTTGACTGTGAAAAAAGCTTTCAAGGTACCTAAATGTACGCAATGCAACTCTGAAGTATCTAGGTCACATATGGCAACATCCCATAACACAAAAAATGTAAACCAGGAGAGGGGAGACTTGGGTTCTGATCTTCTCATTTTCTGTGCAACCTTAATAAAGTTGTTTCACCTCTATGTGAGGTCCAAAGAGTTTCCTCATCTGCAAAATAGTGTTTATGTAGGACACTTTTCAGCTATAAAGTACAATAACACAACTAAGGATATTTAATAGGAAGTCTATTACATATTGATGATAATCAACAAGTGATATGCCTGCTAGTTTCACAGGAATTGTTATTGCTTGTGAAAAACACACTTGGTATTGCACAGTGCTATAGTTTGCCTTTTTAAATGTGGAAACTTGCCTACCTATGCAAATCGAAAAGTCAAAGACAATAGCTTTTAATTTTGGTAAAGATATAATTTGCAAGTCAAGAAAAGACCACTGGTTATTGTAGTTCTCCCTATTCATATGCACTATTCCATATTTTCACACAGAGTCATTTTCTAGTTTATTTACACTAAATCCCCAATGGTACTGTTTTCTAATTGTTTTAAGGTTAAGCCACCTCCACAATGAGACTAAAGAGAATAATATATCTTAAATCTCGTATGAGCACCACAGATCCTAGCACAAAACCTGTAACAGGAATTCAGTAAATACCTGTTAATTTCTATACTACTCTATTCATGTATTTTTTAGCTCATTTTTTAAAGATTTATTGCATAAATGCAATGCCTGCATCATAACAGCGACTCAAGTCCTTGTTGTATTAAATAATAAACATGAGTATTATTCAAGGCATTTTGGGGCCTGAGAAGAATAATAAAACGCCATTGGCTTCAAAGAGTTTAAAGTATATATATGAGACAGACACATGAAAAACACAATTAACTTTGTAATGAGACAGAATGAGACAAGCAACGTAACAGATGTCCAAATACGCTATCCGTCAAGTATGTATGCTGAGGGGGGACTGGTGGGGTCGGGGTGGTAGTGGAGCGAGGGAGAGTGAAGGGAAGGTGCAGACCTGTTTTAGAACTAACTGCTCCCTTCTTTGTACCACGAAGACTAGCACAAGGCTTCACCCAGTTACTGCAATGTTGGCTTCCGCTCTGTTAGACCACAAGATAGGGAATATGTCTTACTTGTTTCTATATTTCCAGAAAATCTCTAGGGTAGTTCCTGATACTCAGTAATTCTGTGTTCAATAAACTCTGAAAAAAAAATTTTTTTAACTGGAACTCAGGTGCACAAAACAGAATTAATCACCATTGGTTTAAAACACTTTCATCACTGGTACACGCATGATTCTCTTTAAAAATCTGGTTGTCTAATTAGTTATTTTTAGTGAAGTAATAAGCACTCCAGAACCTACCACCCAAAACAAGTTAGTACCCTCACAACAAACATGGTCACTCCCCTCCAATTCCAGCCTCTGCCTCTCTCTACCCATCATCTGGAATCTCAGGTTGATCTTTTTCTTGCTTTCTTCTTTATACCATTCTAATTCATCTGTATGTATTCCTTAAAAAATTATTGGTTGTTTTTAACTATTCAAAAAAGAAAAGTTTATCATGCTGTAGCAACCTTTTGGGTGTTACCTTTTTGACTTATTATATTGCTAAGATTCACCTATATTATTGGATGTCAACACTGTTCATTCATTTTGACTACTATGTATAATGTATTTATACTATAGGAAAACTATAGCTTTTTTCATCCACTCTCATATTCACGGGCACTTGTGCTATTTCCAGTTTTTGCTACCATGAATAGTGCCACGATTAACTTATTTTACGTGTCTCCTGGTATTTGTCTGCATGATTTCTCTTGGGTAGATACCTAGAAGTGGAAGTGCTAGGTTATACGGTATGTTCAGTTTTAGGAGAAAAGGCCAAACCTCTTCCAAAGTGTTGCTAACAATTTATACTTCTACAAGCAATAAATAGGAGATCCTGTGAATCCACATCGTCTTCAACACTTGGTATTAGCAGATGTTTTAACTTTTACCAATCAACTAGGTTTGAAACGGCATCTCATTTCTGTCACTAATGATGTTGAGACCCTGTTAATGTTTACTGGCCGTGTTTTCCTCTTCTGGGAGATGCCTGTTCATACTGTATGTCCACTTTTCTATTGGGCTGTTTGTTCTTTTGTCACTTATTTGTAGGGGTTCTTTATATTCTTGATACTAATCATTTGCCAGTTGTGTGTACTATGGTACTCCCATTCTGTAACTTGCTGTTCACATAAGCTTCACTGCTCCACATTCTAAAGTTCTTAATTTTAATATAGTCAAAACTATTTTTTCTCTTTATGCTTTTTATATCTTCTTTAAGAAACCTGTCCTTTCTTCAAGGTATGACAGATACTAACCTATAACTTTTATGAGTCTTTTTTTTTTAATTTAAGTCCTTAGTCTGTCTAAATCAATTTTAGTGCATGGTGTGAACTCAGAAATAGTATAAACTCTAAATGTTTTTATCCCTGATGTGTGATTAACAATTTGAGATCCCAGGATAGACTTGGTTGGCAAAATCCATATGAACATGTTTATAGGGAGAGAGTTTATAGCTCACATCAGATTCTTAAAGGCTTTATGATTCAAAAAAGGTTCAGAATCACCACTAAGACACTGGTGCTGTCCCAGTTTCTAAGGACCTTGAGATGAATTCCAATACAACAATTCATGACTGCAATTTCACCTGGTTTCTTCTTTATTCTAATTTAGTCTTCTCCATTCCCACTATAGATTGCCTAAATTTAATCTGATTATGTAGTTACATTTTCTCTTTTTTTAAATCAGTATTTGGGAGGAGGGAATAAAAGCAAAAGATATTATTAGCTTTATCTCCTCATGCAATAGAGAAACAATGCTTTTCTTGTTTTCCTCATTTATTCAAAGAATGTTTTAAATTTTCCACTATATCTTATAAACTGCACCTCATTTTTTGTTGTAGTTTCTGTGTTTTATTTCAGTAAAGACATGCAATCTTTCATTTCAATCCACCAATCAAAACAAAAGCTAAAAAAGGAAAATTTCAACTCAAAATGGTTTCTTGTTTTTCTAGAGCTTATTCTAAATAAACAAATTTCTATTACTTGATGTGTGAAATATAATAATCATAGGTAAACAGTCACACAAAAATGTCATAAACTCAGCAAAAGTAGCAACTACAGTGCTCTAAAAACAGAAATACTGAATAGGTAATTTCTCAATAGGCTGCAATCAACTCAGGTTGGATGTTGTCCTCACAAAGCTAACATACGGCAATTTCTTCCAGTTAATCAATTACCAACCACCTGCAAGCCAAACATTAAATGAAGAAAATTTAAGCTAAATTACTCTTAAAAGACCAATAACTAACCCGTTTGTATACAACCAATTGCCCGGGAATAATTTTGGCTTTGGAATTAACAGAAACTTTCCTGACTTCGTGCAACTGCCCCACACTGGCCTTGGTTAAGACCCTTGTTATATAACCTTATTGCACCCTGTAACTTAAATGAATTATTCAAATCAGAATTAGTTTAACATTTCTCTCCTCTGCAAGACCCTAAGCTGCATGAGGAGCTCCATGAGAGAGCTGTATCTGTCTTGCGTATCACTTTATTACATTTGTAGCACAACACCTGGCACATGAGTAAGGGCTCAATAAATACTTAATAATGAATAAGATAAAGTTTTTACTGTGAAAAATGACATAAGAGTTAAAGGCAACTGGATCTTAAGCCAACCAAAGAACACTAATGAAAAATAAAAAAAGTGACTGCAAAATAATTTTAAGAGTTTTAAAAACTATAACTTTGAAAAAGAATATCTAGTTTGCTTCCTAATCTTTGCAAGCAAGCCAACTTCTATCTTATGATACACCCAAATCAGTGTCACAACTGGATAGACCTGGAAATATTAATCAAGAATTTAACATGCCCAATTTTTTTAGATGTTAAAAGGAATTATTACAAAGAGATACTGATGTGGCAAGGCAATGCTATGAAAGGAATGATCTAATCCTACAGCCAATCCATGTAATCTTTAATTTTGTTACTGATGGAAGAATTGAAGCCTTTCAAAAAGAGATATTACTAACTAAAGATCGACTTACTTCAAGATAAAAACATTTATCATTTGCTTAACCTGATCAACTAATATAGTCAACAGAAACCAAATTCAATATGTATAAATAAAAACCTGATTTAAAAAGAATAAGAGAAATAAATTTTTAAAACTACAACTTGCAATCTTAAACATTCAGCATGAGGCAGAGTACACACGTGACTTACAGCTCTGTAATATCATAAACACCTAAACAATTGGTCACCAATTCTCAAACTTCTCGGTCTCAGGACCCTTGCATGTTTTTAGAAATTATTGTGGACCCTAAAGACTTTTTGTTTATGTCAGTTCTATCTATCAATATTTACCATATTAGAAATAAAAACAGAAAACAATTTTACATAATTAATTAAAAAACAATAAAAAACCTATTACATGAACATTAAGTTTTTATGAAAAAAGCTACATTTAGGGAGAAGAGTCACACACTCACATTTTTGCAAATCTGTTAAATTTCTGCTAGATTCTCACATCTCCTTCTGCATTTAATCTACTGCAATATCACATATTAAGTAGCAAATCTCTTAAATTTCTGCTAGATTCTCACATCTCCTTCTGCATTTAATCTACTGCAATATCACATATTAAGTAGCAAATCTCTTAAATTTCTGCTAGATTCTCACATCTCCTTCTGCATTTAATCTACTGCAATATCACATATTAAGTAGCCTCTGGAAAACTTCACTGAACACTGGTCAGAATGAGAATGAAAAGGGCACATAGTCTTAGTAACAACAGAAAAATACTTTTAGTCTCAGAGCCTCCCTGAAAGGGTCTCATGGTCCCCAGACCACACTTTCGAGCTGCTGTTATTATTCTGAAGTATTCTTCAATATAGATAGAAGACCTCATCTTTAAGCATTTCAGACACTGGGCACCTAAATGGGAAATCTGGAAATCTTTTGATTCAAGTGTAGTTTATCACTCAAGGGAACTGAGTAGCAGAGATACCAAGCATTTGTTTCTTGTTTCAGGCTTTGGGAGCCAGAGGCGGTGCTGTTCTCCACGTGTGCAACTACACGTTGACTAGATGTGCACAATAACCTGACTGCTGTTCAGAACATACCCCTGAGAACTGAAAGTAGTGTGGCTCACTCGTGAATTTCCAGAAGTGAGGGACTACTTTATTTATGTCTGCATATTTCAGTATCTAGAATGTTATCTTGTACAGAGTAAATATCCAATGTTTCCTGAAGTGAATGGAGATTGCCAACTGTGTAACAAATCTGAATCTCAACATCAAGGCCTTCTACCAATAAGAAGGACAATGCTTTAGATCCTGTATTCATATTCCTTCCTAGAAGTTACCCCTTTGCTGAGGACTCCTTTCCAGAAAGCCATGGACTTAGTGAATAAAGATTCGCTTTAATACTGGCTTAAACTAGTCATTACAAAGTGAAACAAACTCATTAAAAAGAGAGAGACACAGACAGACAAGTACAAAGTCCAAACACAAAGATAAAAAATTCTAGATTATCTGTGCCACTCATGGAGAAATGGAAAAGGTATGTGGAGGGGGTGTGTGAGACAGAAGACAAGAGAAGAGAAGAGAAGCAAAGTGAAGCAGCTGACTGATTTGAGAAAGGTGCTAACAATGCAGTTCCTTGTACATGAATACAGAAGACTCTAGTCCTCCAACTTCTCCAGTTGATTTGTGTAAGTGGGCTGAAGACGGAGCTAGAGAAGGGAGATATGCTGCAGCAGCCACTTTGAAGGCTCCTCCTCAATTAGCTGTAACTCTGGGCAAGACACTCTTGGAGATCAATTTACCCTCTGTAAAGTAAAAGAAGTCAGACTAGATCAGTGATTTAGGGCAGAAAAGAATCATCTAAGAAACTTTAGAAGGAAGATTCCTGAGTCCTTCCCACAGAGGTTCTGATTCAGGAAGTTTGGTGTGGCGCCTACAAATTTTTAGCAAGTACCCCTCTAATGCCTATAGACTGTGTGCTCCGCTTTGGAAAACTCTATCAGATGATTATCAAAATTTCTTCCAACTAAAAGTACTGGTGAGAGACCACAGACCAGTGGTGCTCAAAGTGTGGTCCGCCGTCCCGAGACTTTTTCAGGGGATTTGAAAGATCAAAACTATTCATAATAATACTGAAATATCATTTGTCTTTTTCACCGTGTTGATGTTTGC
This sequence comes from Equus asinus, assembly GCF_041296235.1. Classification (NCBI taxonomy): domain Eukaryota; kingdom Metazoa; phylum Chordata; class Mammalia; order Perissodactyla; family Equidae; genus Equus; species Equus asinus. Next base: position 49,346,301 of record NC_091805.1, read on the forward strand.
ACTTATGGTGCAAAAGCAACTGCTGGGTAAAACTCCTAGTGTCTTAGCATGAATCAAGGGAGAGGCACCACATTTTACTAGTAGTCATTGTGTTCTTCATTGCCAAATACAGAAAAAAAAGAGCCAGTTTCATTTAAGAATGTCTTTGATAAGGAGGTAAAAATTATTCATTTTATGAAATCAACCCTTGGGAACGCATCTTTATAAATATTAACGTGTCACAAAATGAGAAGAACACATAAAGCACTTCTGCATACCGAAGTATGAGGTTGTCTTGAAGAAAAGCAATGTGTGTTTGACTTTCAAGCTGAACTAGTTGCTGTTTTTCATGGAACACCATTTTTCTTCGAACAATGACCGGCAGACAAACTTTCATTATTCAACATGAGTATTTGGCAGATGTTTTCTCAAAAACAAATAAACTTACCTTGTCATTTCAAGAAAAACAACCAAGAGTATTTGATGCCAGTGATAAAACTTGAGACTTAAAAAATATATGTAATTTTGGAAAATTTGCATCCATTACCAGCAGCTTATAGTTCCTAATACTTAAAGACTTTTCTGATGAGATCAGTGGTGATTTTAACAATTATTTTTTGATACTGTGTAATGAAATGTGTCAATATTTGGAAGACCTGAATAATTCAGTGAATCAATATTTTCTAAAAGACCAATGTATCATGCTATAAATTTATGTTATAAATTCCTATTATAAAATCTATTCAAAGTGCAAGACAAAACAACACATTTTAATACAACAGAATACAAAAATTCATGAATATGGTTTGAGATTGCACATTACAACTAAACTTTAAGAAACTACCATTTATCAAGTTATGATATAATATCACAGAAGAATATCCCCAATTATTTGCAAAGGCTATTTCCCTTTTCTAACTATGTAACTGAGGTCAAATTTTCCTCACATACTTCACCCAGAACAACTTATTGCAATAGTTTAAATGCTGATATGAGAATCTAGCTGTCTTCTATTAAGCCAAATGTTAATAGGCTTGCAAAAATGTAAAACAGTGCCATTCTTCTCACTAATCTTTTTTAAAGTTATTTTCGCAAAAACATAATAGGTTATTTTTAAACAAATTAATAAGACATTTCTCATATGATAAATATTGGTCGGTATAACCCATGTGAACAAAAGCTCTCTGGGGTCCTCAACAATTTTTAAGTGTGCAAAGGGGACCTGAGACCAAATAGTTTGAGAACCACTGCCCTAGACCAAAAGAGGTACCCAAACCTAGCAGTGCATGAATCATGATGTGAAAAAGTTTTAATATATATATGGATGCCAAAGTCTCAGTTAGGGGAGGGAGAGCCCAGTCACTGTATTTTAAAAAAAAAAACCTTTGCCAGATGATTCTTACACATGGCCACACATGGTTTAGAAACCATGGAAACTATCGTTTAATTATGATTGCCTTTGGAAAAAGCTGTTCATTGGTGCCCCCTAGTGGTTAATTTGCTTTGCTTCTAAAAACATCATCAGAATAAAGTGAAAACTAGGAACTCAGGAGACACAAAACTCTAATCCTCTACGGGACTCCAGAGATTATCTAGTCTAACTCCCACTTTACAGATGGAGACCAACAACAACCACACATCATTACACTACAGTGCGATAAATGCTATCCTGTGATTTGGTTAAGTACAGGGTGTGAAAAAAGCATACAGGAGAAGAAGGCATCTCTTCCAGACTTCTATTCCAACTATTCCAACTTACAAGATAGGTTTCCAGAGGCAACTGCTTCTAAGCTGAAACCTGGAGAATGGGCAGGAATTGAAGGATGAGAGTATTCTAAAGGGATGGCAAGTACCAAAGCTCACAGGTAAAACAGACTATGATTTGCTCAGTATTGAAGAGAACAGCAGTGACCAATTTTAAGAGCCTGCTAAGTACCAGGTGCTGTGCTAAGCTCATTACATTATCTTATTTAACGCTCACAACAACCCTATGAGATGTTACCCCCTCAACCAACCCTATAAGGAAATGGATAATCTTAACCATTTCACAGTTTATGATTTTTTCTTTCCTTTAAAAGTTTTTGAAAAGCAGTTAGCTCTGAGGACTGTTAATCCTTGGAAAAGCTTACCCATGTCTTAAAAGATTTATTCAGAATTGCTTTACGAAACATCTGAAAAAATGGAATGTTCTTATAAGGTCTTTGGGATAAGTCAGGGAGGAATAAAACTCTTTTAAATTTAATAAAACAGTAGATTATGCTTTAATTATAAATATATTAAAGTTAAATAAAAACTTTGTAACCCTGTCCTCCCCTTTCCCTAGTTTCTACCTTTAGAATATAACCTCAACCAGAGGCACTGCAGAAGGAACAGGAGCCCTGAAATCAGGCATCATCTGAACACTGGCTTCATCACACATTAACTGTGACCACTGATAAATTCTTTTACTTTGAGTCTCTGCAACTACAAAATGGAAACAATCTCTTCCTCACTGGATTGTTATAAAGAATAAATTAGAACACATTCTATGTGGGTCATTCAGCAGATGTAAGGCCCTTTCTTGTCTCCCCTGCCCTTACACGTCTATCAGTCCAAAGGAGTTTGCCTTACTTTCTTTGATGCTGCTTCTGCAGGGCTGCCTCTGATAACTGCCCCTGAAGGATCAGTCTTCTTTGCTTATCAATATCTCCTTCCATTCGAGCAAAAGCATGAGAGCCAATGAAAGAGAGATCAACACCCAAGCCTTCATCCTCTTCATGGTGGTCTGTAACAAAAATACTATCAATAGAGATCTCATGACGAAACTTGACAGAAAATGCTACAAATAGATTGTGAATGCTGCAATAGGGATGATTGTGAGGTAACTCCAAAGACTGGGGTTAGGGTTATTTTTTGAGAATGAAACTGAAATCAGATTCAGGCATTTGAAGAACTGAAATAATGAAAGAAACCACCGTCCACGTGTGACAGAAGTTCTAGGAATATATGAAATCAAATCAAGGTGACCTGGGTGTAACCTTAGGAAGGAAAGAGCAGAACGTAATCATGAGTGAAAAGATAGAAATAATGAAACTGTATGGGTGTTTAAAGATGGACTGTAGCACAGCAGTTAACAAGAAACAAAAGGAACAAATATTTGGGGTCGTTTATTCAGAATTGTGTAAGGAGGGAGCATTTGATTGACTGGCATATACTGTCAGGTAACCCCCAAAGGAAGATGGATGGACTAGGATCGTGGGTTATGGTCCACATTCACTAAGATATGTTTTGATTCTAATTTAACATCCTGGTTTTACACACTGGTCATGCCTACATAATCATTCTGGTCCATAAGAGTTATAGTTCTCACTACAAATTAAATTAGACTTTCTGATTTATTCATATCACCACTTCATGTTTGGCTACTAGAAGCCAGTTCCTTGGGAGTGGATCATCTCTTAGTGTGTTCCCCACTGCATTAAGAGATCTGATAAAATAAAAAAAAAAAAAATTGTTAAAGAAAGGAGAAAAAAAAAACCCTTGGACTATGGGGAGCTTCCTAAGGCAGAGCTACCACTTGAAGCCCATCCTGGTGGGCCATCTAGCTCGAACTTCCTCACGTCTACTTCACCGCTCCTCAAAATGTGACAGGCCAACAGCGTGGAAGAGCCTGCTTGTATTAAAAAATACTCATGGATGAAATCTTCTTTCAATCCCTCAAGTAAAACTGATTTTACAACTATTTTAAGAGATTTAACATTCTATTTGAAAATATTTATGAACACTAAGGCCTATATCTATGAGGTAACAATATTTTGTGAGATATAAATGCAAATCAAGCACTCTGAGAATGGTCAATAGAAGGGGACCTTTTGGCTAATGAGTCAGTCTCATTTCCTGCCCAGCACTGCCATCTCAAATTGGTTTTGCTATTCATTACTCCTTGTCCTATAAAATGCCTTTTCTGAATTTAGGAAAAATTACATTCTATAGTGGTGGTCACAATTATGAGGATTTCCAAATGACTCTGGGCATATTTCAAGGGTGTATAATATTGGAGGCTCCCTAAAGTACATGGGCATTCCTGCAGGAAAACTTCGTTCATAGACCTTTCCTAATGCTACACCATTTATAACTCCCTCCATGAGATTTAAGTCTGTGTACTGGTGATGAGTAGCCTTCTACAGGTTTTAACTTAATGCTCATTTAAAAGTGTTCACAGTAGGAATCTCATAGTAATTTCGGTGAAATTTTAAGCTGCTGACTTTTGAGATCAAGTTCCAGCACTGAAGCTTGTGGAGCCTATCTCCATAGAAGGGATTTATGACCTTAAACATGTGCCCATGAAGACCTGCATAAGCTGTCATACAGAACAGATTCAGAAGGGCTCCCATCCTACAGTGCTCTACCATTGCTTCATATCTACGTGGGTATGTAACCTAAAGAAACAAAATAAATGGTTAAAGTATTCTTGTCTTAGTATTTAATGTTAGCTATGGCTTTTAGAGGACATTGTTGAAATTTTAGATGATAATGCACCTTACCACTGTCTCAACAGTGCCTGCCTGAAACTATAAGCTTCAAGAGGGTGAGAATGTTGTTATACCCACTTCCGAATCTCTACTGCTTAACACAGACTTAAGGTAACATATATAGATAGGTTTTTTAATTTAAAGAATAAATCTTAACAAGAATAAGACTCTAAAAACATCTCAGTTGGTCTTGATCTTAGGGTCACGCTAATAGAGAACTTCCCAAAGGTCAAGCTGAAATTTCTACTTCTTTGGTGACTGGTGTTCTATCAGTCCCTTTGCTTCCTTAAGAGGGAAATTAAGAAAGATGGGACTCACCCTCCGGAGCACCAGGCTTTTCACTTATTCTAATCTGTCGTTCAGGTACCACAGGCTCCCCTTCTGCATTTCCAATATCTGCAGGTAGGTATGGCAATGATCGACTCTCCTCTTTTAATGATCTCGGGAAGTACAGAGGTAGCAGCTTTTGGTAAGTAGCCTGTGTCAGAAAAGCAAGCCATTCTGTGAAAAATAATGAAGTAATGAAGCAGGCATCAGCAGTGTTTAGTGCTTAGTGTTGTTCCATACACTAGGAAGACAGCCTCCATCGAGAATAAAGATCTTACCACTTCTGAGCTCAGACTAGATGCTGTCTGGGTCCCTCAACTAGTTCTGTGTTAAAGATCAGGATATTGTTAGCTAGTCAAGTTAAACATGATTCCCATCCCAGCAATTCCAGGTCACTGAACCTGGAATGTGTAAGTCCTACCACTCCTGTCTCCAGACTCTTCCTTCACCCTAATAACGATATTTATCTTTCAAGATTCAGCACAGATGCTAACTCCTTAAACCTCAGTGTGCCATCAGGGTCCATTTGACCCACGTTTAGTTTTTGTTTTTTTTTTTTAACAGTTCTAACTATTTATGGAAGATTGCTATTTCACGACTTTTATTCTTTCTTCAAGGTCTCCCAAAGAACAAAGATAAATTTTACTTTAAAAAAATTCATTTTATCTTATAATTTTCATATGGGTTGGCCCACTGGACTCATTTATAAATCCACAATACATTATACGCATCTTATTTTTCCTACATCTTGAAGCCTTTTGCTTTTCTCTCACCCTAGGAGTTATTTTATTGTTAGTCATCAATTATTCCCAACTAGACTAAAAAAGACTAAAATAGAATAAGAAATCAAAAGAATGATGGAATTGCCTAGGACAATAAAATCATTATCTATCAGTTTTCTTATTGTGTCACTCACAATTTTGCATCATCTTTCATGTACAGAAGTATATAAGGTTGGTATAGAAGAAGACTGGAGACATCATCTTTACAGTCTTTCTTCAAAAACTGAGATATAATTCACTTACCATAAAACTCACCCTTTTAGAGTACACAATTCCATAGTTTTTAGCATATTCACAAAGTTGTGGAATCATCACTACTACCTAATTCCAGTACATTTTCATCATCCCAAAAAGGAAATCTATACTCATTAGCTAGGTCATTCCCCATTTCTTCCTCCCCCAGCCCCTAGCAACCACTAATCTACTTTGTCTATATGGATTTGCCTTTTCTGGACATTTCATTAAAATGGAATACAGTATGTGGCCTTCTGTGTCTGACTTCTCTCACTTAGCACAATGTTTTCAAGGTTCCCCCATGTTGTAGCATGTATCCATACTTCATTTCTCTTCATGGATTAATAATACTCCATTGTATTATGAATACACCATATTTTATCAGTTCATCAGTTAATGACGTTTGGGTTGTTTGCACTTATTGACTATCATAAATAGTGCTTATACAAATATTTGTGTACAAGTTTCTGTGTGGACGTATGTTTTCACTTCTCTTCTACATAACCTAAGAGTGGAACCTCTGCTTTTTGAGGAACTGTTTTCCAAAGCAGTTGTATCATTTTATATTCTCACTAGCTAAGTATGAGAGTTCCAATTTCTCCGCATCCTCACCAACACTTATCATTGGCTCTCTTTGTGATTATAGCCACACTAGTGGGTGTGAAGTGGTATCTCATTGTGATTTTGATTTCCATTCCTAAAGGTTAATGTTGCGGAGCATCTTTTCCTGTGCTTTTTGGTTATTTTGTATATCTTTTCTGAGGAAATGCCTATTTAAAACGTTGCCTGTTTTTTAAAAAGACTTTATTTTTTTTAGAGCAGTTTAAGGTTTACAACAAAATTGAGAAGAAGCTATAGAGATTTCCCATATACTTCCTACCCCGACACATGCAGAGCCTCCCTCATTATCAACATTCCCCCACAGAGTGGTATGTTTCTTACAGTTGATGAGCCAACACTGACACATCATAGTCACTCACAGTTTACCTTAGGGTTCACTCCTGGTGGTGTTCATTCTATGGGTTTGAATAAATGTATAATGACATATATCCACCATTATAGCATCATACAGAGTATTTTCACTCCCCTAAAAATCCTCTGTGCTCTGGCTATTCAACCCTCCCTACCCTAATCCCTGATTTTTTAATGTCTTCATAGTTTTGTCTTTTCCACAATATAGCTGGATATATAGTTGGAATCATACAGTATGTAGCCTATTTAGATTAGCCTCTTTCACTTAGTAATATGCATTTAAGGTTCCTCCATATCTTTTAATGGTTTGATAGCTCATTTATTTCAGCATTTAATAATATTTCACTGTTGGGATGTACCACAGTTTATTTATCCAGTCACATACTGAAGGACATCTTGGTTCCTTCCAAGTTTTGCCAAATATGAATAAAGCTGCTATAAACATCTTTGTGTAGGTTTTTGTGTGGACATAAGTCCTCAATTCATTTGGGTAAATACCAACTTTTACCCATTTTTTAACTGAGTTGTCTTTCTATTGTTGAATTGTAAGAGTGGCCAATTTATCTATATTTATTTTGGCTGCTTCTGCTTTGGGGTCATATCTAAAAAACCATTGCCTAATCCAAGACCATGAAGATTTATACCTAAGTTTTCTTCTAACAGTTTTATAGTTTTAGCTCTTACACCTAGGTCCTAGATAGATTTTGAGCTAATTTTTGTGTATGGTATGAAGTAAGGGTCCAACTTCATTCTTTTGCATATGGATATTCAGTTGCTCCAACAACATTTGTTAATAAGACTGTTCTTTCTCCACTGAATTGTCCTGGCAACCTTGTCAAAACTTCTATTCCATTGATATATATTTATTCTTATGCCAGTACCACACAGTCTTGATTACTATAGCTTTGTAGTAAGTTTCGAAATAGGTCAAGTGTGAATCCTCCAACTTTGTTCTTTTTTTCCCCGAGACTGTTTTGACTATTCTGGGTCCCTTGCACATCCATGTGAAATTAAGGACCAACTTCAATTCCTACAAAAACATCAGTTGGGATTTTGATAGGGATTTTGTTGAATCGGTAGAACAATTTGGGAATACTGCCATCTTGACAACACTGAGTCTTCCAATCCATGAATGGGGATATCTTTCCACTTATTTATGTCTTTTAAAATTTCTTTCAAAGATATTTCATAGTTTTCAAAGTACAAGTCTTAATTTTCTTTTGTTGAGTTTTGTCTTAAATATGTGATTCTTTTTGAGGCTAGTATAAATGGAATTGTTTTCTTAATTTCATTTTCAAACTGTTCATTGCTAGTATATAGAAACACAATTTATTTTTGTATATTGTTCTTCTGTCCTGTAACCCTGCTGAACTCTATTAGTTCTAATGGTTTTGTGGACTTCCTGAGATTTTCTATATACAAGATCACGTCATCTGTGAATATAGTCACGCATTGCTTAACAACGGGGATACCTTCTGAGAAATGAGTCAGACAATTTTGTCATTCTGTGAACATCATAGAGTATACTTACACAAACCTAGATGGTATAGCTTAGACACACCTAGGCTATATGGTACCAATATTATGGGACCACCATCATATACGTGGGTCCATTGTCCATCGTTGACTGAAATGTCATTATGTGGTGCGTGACTGTAGAGACAATTTTACTTTCTTTCCAGTCTGGGTGCTTTTTCTTTCTTTTTCTTGCCTAAATGCCCTTCCTAGTACCTCCACAATACTGAATAGAACTGGTGAGAGTGGAAATCTTGTCTTGTTCCTGATCTTAGGTAGATAGCTTTCAGTATTTCACCATTAAGCATAATGTTGTCATGGGTTTCTCATACATGCCCTTTATCAGGGTAAGGAGGTTCCCTTCTAGTTCTAGTTTGTTGAGTGTTTTTATCATGAAAGGGTGTTGGATTTTGTCCAATGTTTCTTCTGCATTTACTGAGATGATCAAATACTTTTATCCTTTATTCTATTAATATGGTACATTACATTGATTGATTTTTATATGTTGAACCAACCTTATATTCCCGGAAAAAAATCCCACTTGGTGTTGGTATATAATTCTTTTATATGTTGCTGGATTCAGTTTGCTAATGTTTGTTAAGGATTTGTGCATCTGTATTCATAATGGATATTGGTCGGTAGTTTTCTTTTCTTGTGTGTAGTATGTTTTTAACTTTCATTGGACAGAGTTGGGAATTCAGAATTTTTCATTTTCAGCCCACAACAGCAAAGAGAAGACAACTGAACAAAGATGACATTTCAAAATTATTAAATGAATCAAAGATAAATGCAGAGACAGACAGTAGCACTTTAATGACGATGATCAGATTGGTCATATAAAGTGAAATCTCAGACACTGAGATGACAATATTCTAGATTAATTTTCTCAAATTCAAGAATCTATGAACTAACAATACATTTCTAAGGACAAAGTGGAAATATGGCATTCTTATTCATTTAGTCATTCAACAAGAAGGAGTTGATCATGCAGTATTTTGTGATAATAACCTGGACCATCCCATTTTCCTAAAAGGACATAAGACAGTATTCTTTCATCTTTGTGATGTTTGTGCAACAAAATTTACTTGATACAAAGAGGCTGGTTATGTTTAAATTCTTATTGAAATGCCAAATAAAATTGTTTTTCACTATCCCTTTGTTCTTTGATAAATTATCATAAATGACTCAAAAAAAAGTCCATTGGACAAAGACAATAAATGTTAACGACTGCTTTTTTCAGGTATAGTGAAAGTAAAGAATTTTTCTCTGTTCCCCTGGGTTTGGGTTAGGTTCCCCGATATATTGCCATAGCACCGTGATGCACATTCCTAGCACAGCATGTGCCACACTGCAGGATGGTCTTTATCTGGCTGTCTTGCTATTAGCCTACAAACTCCCTGAGAGCAGGAACCATATCTCATTTGGTATTCTGTTCTATGACATTGGCCAAATCTCTAGCCCAGACTTCACTCCTCAGCTTTAGACTGATATGCACAATGGCTTGCTGATCATCTGTCACCACACTCCACTATGATTCAACATGTTTAAAAGAAAATCTGTCTTCATCCCCGCTCCTCCCCTATCCAAAGACTTTTACACTTTCTACTTGCTCTCTCATTGGTGGCATCATTATCCAGTCATCCAAGCCAGAAACCTAGGAGTCATTCTTAACTTCCCTCTCTCTTTTCCCCTACATATTTATGACCATAAACTCCAGCTGAATTTGTTTACTAAATATTTTTTAAACTTTTTACACCGTGAGTGTTCTTGTTCAGGCCTGATCATTTCTCACTTAGAATACTGTGACCACCTCTTATCTCTTGCCACCAGTCTTTCTCCTTCCAAATCATCCTCCACACAGCTAAAATAGAAATGAGACCACATCATTTGTCTGCTTAAAACTCTTCTATGTTTCTCCAACGCACAACTGATGGAGTCTAAGTCCCAGAGCATGAGACACCAGGCCTTGAGTGAACTTGTTCCTCTTTTCACTTTTCCCTCTCCCAGCCTCACATGTTATGCAACAGCAACACTACACCCTGTATGTTATTTCTTACTTACATGCCTGTGCTTATGCTTACGTGACTATTGTCACTTGCCCCTCCCTTGATAAATCTTACTCATCTTTTACAATGATTTCAACTTTATATCACCTCCTATGAGACGGATTTCTGAACCCTATGCCAGGCTGGAGTTCTGTATTCCTATCCTTCCCATACCTCCCCTAATGTACTTATCACAATTATCATAATTTATCTGAACTGTCTCCACCAACAGACAACGAGTTCCTTGAGGACAATGACCACGACTTGTTCACTGGTGTATTCTCAGGACCTAGAGACCTAAACCTAATAAATGCTAGACACTCAATAAAAGGTCACTGAGAGAATGAATGGATAAACAAGAAGAGAGAGCAAACAAAGTAAATGTATCTTATTTTAGCCAATTCAAAAGTATTTATATATCATGTATGTAGCTATATATACTCTGCAAGGATATTTCACATGTATTAACTCATTAATCACAAAACTCCTGTGATATAAGTACTATTAGTATTCCTATTTTATCAAAGCATAGACAGGTTAAGTAACTTGCCCATGGACAGAAAACTGGGAAATAATACAAGCTGAACTGGACAGAGCACACTACAACTAAATAAAGCTTAATAAGATAAAAAAGAAAAGAATTTTCTAAAATGGCTCTAAAATCAAATTGAAACATACTAAACCTAACTACATACAACAAAACATAAACCTCACAACTTAATGTAGCCACCTGGCTGGGCTGTCACCTGTCTCCAGGTCAAAGAGACCCCAAAACTTTCCCAGCACAGCAGTGGTTATGCTGCCAGGCACCCAGTGCTTAGGTTATAACGCAATGCCTTGAGATGCCGTGAGAGCTAACACAGGGAGCAAAGCAGAACAACTCCATTTCATTAGATTTCACTAAATGACAACGGTTTAGCAGTGAAACAAAATGAACAAAATGCTCCTTCCTGACTTGTTTTTGGTCTCTAATATAGTCTTTTTCAACAAATGATGGTAAGCCCCACTGTCAAATATATACAGCTAATTAGTAATTGCCTGCTGGCAATACAGTAAATAGATAATGAGACAAAGGCAAACACAAGTAAAAATAAGATTTAAAAAATGGAACACAATTAGCGAAATACCTCTTCAAGTTCAGAGACAGCAAATACTACTTTTTCAATGGTCTCCCCATGAATCTCTAGGAATCTCCTTACAGTGCCTAAGGAAAAGAATAGAAAGATTATTCAATAAATAAGACATTACTTATGGGTAAAGAAAAATCAAACTCTTCAAAGTCTTATTTTTGTAATGGATCACTCCTCATTTCCTTCAGGTCTCTGCTCAATATCAGTGAAGCCTGCCCAGACTACCCTATGTGAAAACCCTTCCCTGACTTGCTTTCCTCTAGAGCAACAATTATAGCCATTTTGTGGAGTTTCTTGTTTCTTGTACATCCTCTCTGTCCCCCTGTCCCGTCGACTAGAATGAAAGCTCCATAACAACAAGAGCTTTCTTTTATTTCCTGCTTTATTGCTAATGTCTAGAGCACTGCCTGGCTAGAGAAGATGCTGATTCCGGACAATTCTCCCTTATCCAGCATATTCTTTTTATTCCCAGGGGCCTCTCTCTGACCAGAATGATCTAGTACAAGAATCTTTCCATTCATTTAGTTACAGTATTAGATGTCCTACTTAGCTCTTCATCCCTGTCAAAATCCCATCAAACCAAAGTTGAATTATTTTTTTCTTAATTTCTATATTATCCTGATTCTTCTCTATCAACTTCCTAATAGCCTTTCTCAGCCCTTAACTTACTAGACATCTCTCCAGCTTTAGTCCTAAAAGTCCAGGTTCCACCTTTCAAAAATGTTGTCCTCCAGGGACTGTCCTTCACATTTTTGGTTTTCTTGATATATATACAGTTTAGCTCACTAATTTGCTGGTTAGGTACTACGCCAAATGCTGATAGCTCCCAAATCTTTATATTCTGTTTTCTGATCAAAAGACCTGAATTCCCTACTGCCCACTGGGCACATCTGCCCACATAACCGAGACCTCAAACCCAACATGCCCAAATCTGACCCCACCAGGTCCAAACCTGACCTCCTCTTTCCCCTCAAAACCTGCTCCTCGACCTGTATTCCTTATCTCAGTTACATAACAACATCCAAATACTCATCCAAGCTAGAGTCCTGAATTTTTTGACACTTCCTTCACCTCTTCCTTCATCCTGCATTTTCAGTACGTTAGCATGTCCTTTAAATTCTATTGCTGCCATTTCTAACATCCATTCCTTCTCTCTTCCAGCTGCTCTCAGGCTCTCAATGCTTATAAAGACTTTGGCAACAAGCTCGACTGTTCTCTTGTTTCTCTTTCCCAAATCTACATATTCAGTGTTGCCTGAGTTATCCTCTTATGCTACTCTCTTCACTAAACACTTCTGATGGCTCTGCACTGTTTATAGGTTAAGATTCAAAGTCCCTAACATGGCTCACTCTGACCTCAACTAACCCCCCTCCCTTAGTCCTATTTCAGATTATTCCCCCCACATGCTTTAGCCAAATCAGCTTCTTTTCTGTACTCAGAACACGCCACTTACTTTACACTACCCTCCCTACCTCTGCCTGCATGGTTACCTTCGACTAGGATACCACTCACTATCACTTTCTCTTAGTGAACTCCTACTCATTTTCCAAGACCCAGTCAAAAGCTATCTCCTTTGTGTAGAACTCCACTCTTTCTTGTGCTCCTCCTGTAATCTTCTGAACAACCCTCTATTCATGAACTTTTCACAGCACTTTATAGGGAGACTATGAGCTTTTTGAAGGCCAAGTATATTTTACATTAATATCACCAGGACCTAGCACATCTTAGGAAGACGGCAAGAAATCACTCAAAAGTAACTAGTAACCTAATTAACATTTTATGGCTCCGGTTATCTAAATACTGCCTGCCTTGTTCACTACTATATCTTGAGAACCTAATAGAGTAGACCCATTTGTTAAAGGACTGAACAAATATTCATAATTATCCCTCTGTTAGGTAACAAATTTACTTTTCATTTCTCCCTCTATTCTGCTTTAATAATTTTTTAAAAATGAACTTTGTAAAAGAGATTTTCTTCTATTCTATTTACTTTGACACCAAGTTTTAATGTGCATACACAATAGTCAATTTCCTAGTTTGTAACTGTAGGATTTCCTTTGGAAGACAAAATACAACGCCAAATAGTATCCAGTTTGAATTCCCTCACCAGAGTTCATTAAGTAATTCTACAAAAAGGAGAAAAAAAAAGTCATGGCTATAAGGTTGTAATGCTTAACTGCCAGTTCAAATTGTTCCTTTCAAAGTTTGATCTGTGCACTATTCTCTGCAACCAACCAGGTTGTCATGTGTCTAACTTTTAGTGAAAACCTTTTAACTGGTGGGAATGACATCTGCGACATTAAAATTTCCAACCTGGAAACAACAAGAACAAACACCGTTGTCTTTTTTCTCACCACTGTATCCTCTTCTATACAGCACATGGCCTAGCACATAGTAGTCACTCAAAGTTTTGTCGAATGAATAAATAACCTGATAAATTTTTTCAATGCAGATGTTTCTTTACGCTTCTTCTGGAGAAGAACTGAACTACACATCAACTAAGAAAAAGAAGATAAATAGTCTTGATATATCTATCAAGAAGGTATTACTTAGGTTTCAAATGAAATAAAATTCAACAATAGCTTAATAAGTAAGAAAGATTTGTGTACTAAGGACTTACAGTTACATCATTAGATTTGTTCTTGGCTCATATATGCTACAAAAGTGTACAAGACATTTGTTTCTCAAATGCTCAGAAAGTACAGGAGCAAAGGGTCCAATTGTTTATGTGTATTTTCTTTAATGAGATGCTATAGTTTTGCTACTAGATTTAAGGTGTATTAGATAAGTCTTAAAAATATAAGTTAACTTGTCCACCTTAAGAGCTATATTTCCTTTTTGCTAATTAAATTCCCAGAAAAGCCTTCATCAAAGTCTCTTATATTCACTGTTGATCTTTATCTGCTATTACTGGAATTACTGCTCAAAGCTGACAACTCTTATAGTACTGTATCAAGTGATTTCTCTGGGGCCAGAGAGCTAGAGTTAAACAAGTAGAACTGGGGCCAAAAACCAGTCTTCTTGACTACCTTTTCAGAGCCTTTTTCTACAAAATGATGTGTCTCTCTACATTCTAATCCATATGATTACTTTAACAAGAAATGGAGACATAAAAGAAGGCTTAGCTCAAGCTATTTGATGACAGGGCGAGGGCTAAGTAGAATCAGAGGATGTTGAGACCCGCCAAAGCCTTGCCAGGAAGAATTATACAAAGGCAGGAACTTTGCTTTGCAAAGGCATCATTTAGAATACATGCATGCTACTTCTAACATGGCAGTGTCCCACTGAAGCAGTTCTAACTCAAGCATAACGAATTACCTAGTATAACAGACAGCTTACTAGAGTGGGAGTCAGCAGGCCTGGATATATGTTCTAAGTCTGCATAATCCTGAGAACATGACAAATGTCTGAGCCTTTTTATTCATAAAGTGAGTATCTACCTAAAACACAGGGTTGTTGAGAAAATAAAATGGAATTTCTTTATCCCCTTTTAAAATACATATTTCTTGAGCAAGTACCATATGTAAAGCATTCTTAACATATGGAAGCACTGGAAATACAAAGATGAAAAAATAAGTTCTCTGCTCCTCAATAAGCTCAGTCTAAATAATGTATAAAGTATAAACTGTAACTATAAAACATATAAATTTACAATAAAATCCTGAACAGTAAGAATCTTAGTTTTAAAAAATAGCTCATTATTAAAATAAGATGATTTAAGACTAAACAAGCCCTCACCCTAAATTCTAGACTATATAATAATTTATACATTCAAATTCAAAGATCTTAGTAATAAATACATAAAAATAAAAAACATCTTTGTAATTTTCTAGCAGATATCATTCAGCTCCTCATATTTAAATTCTAGAGATAGAAAGGGGTCTTAAAGATCATCTAGTACGGTTTCCCTCTTAAATGAGGAATGTTTTCTATAGTATCTGCAACCGATGGTCATTTAGTCATTACATAAACGTTCCCAGTGACAAAAAGTTCACTTAAAATACCTTTCTATTACAGATAGTCCTAACTCAAATGGGACCAAAATCTCTCCTTCCTTGTCACTTGGTCTTAGACCTGCCTTCCACAGTCAGAGGTCTTATCTACAACCATTACAAAAATCTGTAAACTGCCTGAAACGTAAACTCCATATGTATCACATTCCTTTGAGGAAAGGGTCCACAGCTTTCTTTCATCAGATGTTCACTGTAGTTTAGGACAACCAAAGAGGTTAAGAATCACTGCTCTAAAAATGCCACATACAGCAAGTCCACAATGAGACTCTCAGGTATTTGAAACACGCAGTATACATGCTAAAAGCATGCCCTTCTCCAGGAGTAATACCACTAATGTTTCAAAATGCCCTCTGGTTTCTCAATGTTTCATGAGACATGACACCCAGAACTATATACAAAACTCTAGATGTGGCCTGATCTGCATATAATACAGTGAGATCACAGACTCTCTCAAGCTGAACACCATATTTTTATATCACATATATGACATTGTGGCTCATAATGATAGAGTCCAGTCCTTTAAAAACTAAATGCATGGCTTTATATTCAAATAACATATGTACAAGCTGCTGTTTAAACTGCAAATTGCTATATGAATGTGATATTATACAATCTGTTTTGACTTCATTGTTGCAGCCTGTTAAGATTATTCTGAATTATGATTCAAATACCCAATGCCTTGGCCATCCTTCTTAGCCTGGTATCATTTTAAAATTTAATAAGCAAGTCTTTTAAGCCTTTATTCAAATCGACAAAAACATCAACCTAGGAAAGTAAATTGAGAGCTCTGCAACTTGCCAATACATATAAACTTCGCTCCGGGATGCCATGATCAGTTAATCAACAAATCTTCTTTGGCATAACTATTTAACTAGTGATACAAAAATTTTTAAGGCTCAATTTATGTACAACATTCCCAATCCTGCCTATGAGGTTCTATGTCCATTTATGTACAGCACCTCCAGTATTACTTACGAAGTGCTATGTGCGTTGCATCCTCTAAAGGATAACCTCGTTTTGCAGAATTGATGACACAGAATCCAATAGAAGACATTGATTGCTCTCTGCAACGAAACAGAAAACACAAAAATTATACTACAAATAGTCATAATATATACATAATACATATCCTGTTAAAATATGCAGCTTAACTTCATCCCTACCCCTTCAACAAATCTACTATAATAGTTCACCCAATTGCACTTTTTAATAATCACATTAAGATAAAATTTAATTGCACCATTTGGGGGAAAATAATCCAAGTAAAGACTGAGTAAAATGGGAACAGTTAAATTTTTAAGTCACCCAAATCTATTCCTTTTACTCCGCTAAGTTTGAGAAGATAATCAATTCTATTTGATTATTGATTTGAGAAGATAATCAATTCTCCCTGATTCTTCAGAGTCCTCCTAAACTATCTAAATCCCTCAAAATTTGACTTGCATAGCTAGGTTTCATTTTAAAACCGAGGTCTTTAACAATGTATGCACGCAATGTCCAGGAAATGAGTAAGTCATACTTTGCCAGTTGAAGTACGTTTCTGTAGCAGCTGTACAGGGAACTCTCAGCTGCTGTGCGATAGCGGCTCTTATATTTGGGTCCCACTGTGTGAATGATGAACCGAGCAGCTAGATTAAATCCTTTCGTCAATTTTGCTTCACCTGTCCGGCAACCTAGGAACAATGGAGCACACATAAGTCATGGAGGTATTAGAAAACAACAACAAAACAAAGCATAAAACAGAGAAAGTATTAAGAACTTTTGAGAAATTTCAGTTAAAAGTATGGACTGAACACAAGCAATTATCTCTGTTCTCAAAATGACAGTGAAGCAATACAATAGGTATAAAAATAGAGACAAAGAAAAGAGAAGAAAACATGAAACAGATAAACATCATCAAAATTTTGGAAGATAGAAAGTCAATGGACTAGAAGTAACTGATTTAGCAAAACAGAAAAACCTAAGTGCTTGCAGAAATGGAGAAACCACTACGAAGCAAGCTGGTCTGTACTGAAAGGCAGTGCTGGATTCAAGACAGACTGCTTTGATTCAATTCCCGAGGCCACCATGTTCCAGCTGTGACACTTTGGGCAGATGCTTGGTCTCTCCATGCCTTGATTTCCTATTTAAAGAGGATACTAGTAGTACTCACATCACAGGATTAAATGAGTTACTATATGCAAAGAGCATACATGCATTAGCTATTATTGTTGTTGTTGTTGCTGCTATTGCAGAACACTAAAAAGGCTCCGAAATTGGAGATCCTAAGTACTTTTAAAGGCTATGATGTGAAGTGGGACTAAAAAGAGAAGGCTGAGTTAAAAGTCTGCATAAAAACAGTCAAATCTCAAACAACCCCTCTCTCAGCCAACATAGCAAGGTGATCATGTCTTTACCACCACAGCAGTGGGAAGGTTTACTCTCTGGAGATGCTGAACTAGAGTTTCTGGACAGATCCCTAGGCATAGGTAAAAGGAGGGGATTTAGTTAAAGTGTTATATTTAACAATGATAGCTCTAGATCTCTGCTCCTAATTGGCTTCCAAAACACAGACACCCAGGCTTACACTCCTGGAGGATTCCTTTCCAGGAAACTAAGAGGCCCAAACCAAAAGACCTACAGATTCTGATAACTGAGGGAGGTTCCCCAACAAAACAAGAGGGCTGGCTCATCACCTTCTTCAAGACCCACCAAGCAACAACCTTTGCCCATCACACAGAGCTTCCCATGAGCTTCTCAGTTCCTCCTCTTAAACACAGCTGACACTCAAGGACCACCAGAAGTGAGGAAAGCATCTAACAAAAGAGGGGCAGAACAAATGCTCAGAAAATAGACAATGTAGGGAAGGAAACTTAAAAAACAAACTAAAACCTCCCAATACCACAATTACTGCTCTCGGAGAGATAACAGAAGATAGAGTACTTCTGAAACAAAACCAGAATGTTATAAAAAAGGATTATTCAGAGGACAGGAAAAAGCACGTATAAAAACTGTTATAGATAAGTGAAAAATATGACAGCAGAAATAAAAACTTCAATAGATAGGTTAAAGCTAAAGTTGAGGAAATCTTTCAGAAAATAAGAGCTAAGAAATATGAAAATTGGAGGATTAAACAAGGAGAAACAACATCCAATAGGATTTCTTTAAAGAGAAAACAGAAAATACAGAGGGAAGGAAATTATTAAAGAAATGAAACAAGAAATTTTCCAGAACTGAAAGACAGGAGTTTCTAGACTCAATGAGCCCACAGAAGACCCAAACCACAGCAAGGCACATCACTGTGAAATTAAGAGAACACCAGAAATAAAGATGAGATCAAAAACTTTCTAGGAAAGAAACCAGTAGCATAAAAAAGGATCAGGAATGAGAATAGCATTGGTTTTTCAAGAGCAATAATAAAAATAGAAGACACTGGAGCAATGCCTTCAAAAATCTGGAAAATGATTTCCAACCTAGAATTCTACTTCCAACCAAACTACCAATAAAGTGTGAAGGTAGAAGTAAGATCTCAGTAATTTTTTCTTTTGGTGAAAGACTGGCCCTGAGCTAACATCTGTTGTCAAGCTCCCTCTTTTTGCTTCAGGAAGATTGTTTCTGAACTAACATTCATGCCAATCTTCCTCTATTTTGTACATGGGACGCTGCCCCAGCATGGCTTGATGAGTGGTGTATAGGTTCGTGCCTAGAATCTGAACCTGTGAACTCCGGGCACTGAAGTTTAGAGTATGAACTTAACCACTACGGCACTGGGCTGGCCCCAAGATTTCAGTAATTTTGCTTCCTTCCACCCTTCTCAGAAATGTCCTGGTAGATTTATTCACAAAAATGAAGGAGTACATCAAAGAAGAGAAAGGCATGAAATCTAGGAAATGGGGCAATCCAATCCATTAAATTTTCTCGGGATGATAATTGTGCAGCAGGCATAGACAGCACCCTGGAGAGGAAGGAGAGGATGGAGAGTGGGGGAGCCAAGTTCCAGGAGGGACTTTATCAAGAAAAAAATGAAGCTGAAAGATAAACAGAAGTGTTTGACTTTAGTGAGAGGAGGTTTATAATTACATAGAAAAGTTTGGGATTGAATCAATGATAGGTACATAGAAAATTTAAATAATGAAATCAATTAATAACCTAGAGGAAAAATAGCTATACAGAAAGAATACTAATCTGTTTTCTAATCAGCTCTGGGCAATATTTATATAGTCACAATGTTAATACTGAATATTGTTTTAATAAAAATTTGACAGGCTATTTTGGGAAGGTGGTGAAGGGGAAGAAAATGTGTGAGTGTTGTACGTACATGTAAAAGAGAGGAGTGGATAAAAGAGAGTTTAATCTTTAATTGCCACAATAAGTCAACAGATAATGAAAAAATGAAAAAAATCAATATAGCAGTTTGAACATATTATCTGGAAATAGAAGATAAATAAGATAAGGGACTTAAAACGTTTGAAAGTATTTGCCCCTGGAGAAGAGGAATCGAGATAACAAAGAGAAAGGTAGAGGACTGTTGCTTTCCTTCATACTTTTTGACATAAAATTCTTTGACTTTCAAAGCTACATACGTTAATCAATGAAAAGCTCTAAGCACAAAATGATACTCAAAAAAGAGAAAGGCAGGAAAAACTCACTTGGCACCATTTGAGGCAGCTATTAAACCAATTCTTTATTTTGAAAAATGGTAATTACAAGAATCAAGAATTTATCCTGCCCCTCTAACAGAAACTATAATTCAGAGTAACCACGTAATGTCACTTAATGAGGAAAGGCTCTACTTTACAGAAGAATGCCAGCTAGTGAACGTGGATGGAATGATAGATTTTAGAAAAACATAACTTCATAATCTTAATGAAATTATTGATTCAGACAAGGACTAGAAATTGCTGCTAAAACCATTACGTGAATGTGTGATGGGGAACTGTACATTTACAGAACCTAAATAACACCATATTGATTACTTTCAGTCATAAAGGATAAAACATAACCGTACAAATGGAAGGATCAAACTGTCATCACTCCATTCCAGAGAGCCATCTCAGTACCAGTAACGGTCCACTAAGGGGTCAATCAGATTTTATACCATCTAATATGATACAACATTAAACACACAAAACATCACCTACAAATATTTTAGCCAAACTTGATTCCATTAGCTCTAACTTCCAGTTTACAGGAAATACAAGGGATAAAGGAACAAACTAAATAGCACCACAGGCGAATCAGATAAATCCAGAAGGTGGGACATCTTGGAAAACATCTTGGCTTAGTTCACTCAACAAGTCAGGGTCATAAAAAAGGGATTGTGTTAGATTAAAAAAAAAAAAAATTAAAGGATATAACAATTAGATGCAATGTGTGGTCCTGGATTGGATACCTGTTTGGATAACTAGCTGCAAATGCATTTTTGGGTCAACTGGAAATTTTATACATTGTTTGGGTATCAGATGAGGTAATTTCTGAAACCAAAAGGTGGAATTCATTTGCTGAAGAAACATTAACTTATTAATTTATTTTGAAGACAGAATATATATAATTATTTTATTTTGGTAACAAAATATTTAAGAATGTGTTCAGACACCCACATCCAGATACAGAAAGATCCAGAAGACTATGCACTAAAGTGTTAAGAGTGGTGATCTTCGTGTGGTGGAAATGTTTTCATTTGTTTTTAGCTTGTGGGCATATAATTTCCTACAATTTACATTTACTGCTTCTATAACTAGAAAACAATTACTGAAAAGAAATTATATAAATGCATTACTTTGATTAAAAAAAAAAGCAAGCAGGCAAGCAAACATGCATTTGGGCAGTCAGTTTGCAGAATCAGTCCTGAAGATCTTTCAGGACTGAGCTCAGGAATAGAATTTTAAGTATTCTGGATATTCTGGTTTGGGGAATTATACCTTTCCTTTAACGACTGTTACAAAAACTCAGAACTTAGGAGATTAGTCATGCTAAGTAATGCTATATTGCTTCCCAATCTTTCACTTTTTCTTTCTAGCCCAGATTTCTTCAACCCAAAGCTCAAATCCTGACATCAATGTAAACATTTAAGACACAGTCCTGAAAGTATTTTTAATTCCTGTAAAATAAACACAAGTTCACTAAATAAGTTCACTCCAGCCATAACTCTGTCTTCATGCCTTTATTCCCGGCTACATCTTCTGCTAAGGAGCATTGCTGCAATGATAATCTGAGTATTAAAGATTAGTTATGACTTTTCAACTTCACTTATTTCTCTCCAAATCCTAACATCCACAGTAAGAAACACAAAAGTTGTTTTAATGCTTATAGCAAAAAGAGAGCTATTCGTAAGAGAACACAGTAGGCAAAAAGGTACTGTGTGTACTCCCACCCTATCAAATGCACACAGTTAAATACTGAGTAACACAGAAAATGTAAGGAGCAAAACTGTACAGTGATCCTGATTGGAAGAAAAAATACTTTTCTCCTCACTTTACACATAGAGATATCTAAACTTATTACTTAAGATACTTAAGTACTTAATAATTAAGTACTTAATCATATATATTTTTGCCTAGAAACAAGTAGATAGGTGAATTATCAGATGCTATTCTGACTCTAATTTAAAGCTGAACATCATCTGTCAATCTAGCTGTCTCTTATCACACATTCTTTACCAAAACAACAACAAACCCTACATAGCTTTAGT
The DNA here is from genome assembly GCF_041296235.1 of Equus asinus. Classification (NCBI taxonomy): domain Eukaryota; kingdom Metazoa; phylum Chordata; class Mammalia; order Perissodactyla; family Equidae; genus Equus; species Equus asinus. The sequence continues at coordinate 49,368,479 of NC_091805.1, forward strand.
TTCATAAAATTCCTAAATTCAAAGAGTGAATGTAAGGTCAACATATTTTTTTGGAAATTTGGGTACAATAAGCCAAACCTATCCATTCCATCTTTGGGAAGCTCTATTTCCTAGAAAAATTTCTCTAACTGAACTGAAATGATGTTTTATGTATCTTCTATCAAGGATGATGGCAGCACAAGCTGGCTAGAGGCAGTGGTGATACAAAGAGATTCAAGATCTATGAACTACCTGAAAACAACTTCATTTAGGAGTTCAGGAGCGTGCTGTTTAATTTCCACACGAATCTTCATAAATTTGATAAGGCTTGCTTTGTAGCCCAATGTATGATCTATCCTGGAGAATGTTCCCTGTATGCTTGAGAAGAATGCGTATTCTGGTGCTGCTGGATGGAATATTCAGCAGACGTCTGTTAGGTTCATTTGGTCTATGGTGTTTTGCAGGCCTGCTGTTTCCTTATTAATTTTCTGTCTGAATGATCTATCCAGTGTTGACAATGGGGTATTGAGGTCCCCAACTATTATCATATGCTATTTCTCCATTCTATTAATATTTGCCTTAAATATTTAGGCGCTCCAATGTTAGGTACATATATACTTACAATTGTTATATCCTCTTGATGAACTGACCCCTTTATCACCACAGTGACCCTCTCTGTCTCTCGTGACCAATTTTGACTGAAAGTCTATTTTATCTAAGTATAGCCACTCCTGCTTTCTTTTGGTTTCCATTTGCATGGAATATATTTTTCCATCCCTTCGCTTTCAGCCTATGTGTGTCATTAAAGCTAAAGTGAGTTTCTTTTTTTTCTTGAGGAAGATTAGCCCTGAGCTAACATCTGCCACCAATCCTCCTCTTTTTGCTGAGGAAGATGGGCTCTGAGCTAACACGAGCACCCATCTTCCTCTATTTTATGTGAGACGCCTGCCACAGCACGGCGTGACAGGCGGTGTGTAGGTTCGCATCCAGGATCCGAACTGGCAAACCCTGGGCCACTGAAGCAGAACGTGCGAACTTAACCGCTGTGCCACTGGGCTGGCCGCGTAAAGTGAGTCTCTTATAGCCAGCATATTGTGATCTTGTTTTTGTATCTTTCAGCCATTCCGTGTCTTCTGATTGGAGAATTTAGTCCTTTTACTTTAAAATAATTATTCATAGGTAAGGAATTACTATTTTCATTTTGTTAATTGTTTTCTGATTGTGGTTCTTTTTTAGTTTCTTTGTTCCTCTCTTGCTGTCTTCCTTAGTGATTTTTTTTTTACTGGTATGTTTTAATTCCTTTTCCTTTATCTTCTGTCTATCTATTATAGGTTTTTTCTTTGTGATTACCACGAGGCTTACATAAAATGTCTTATAGATACAACAGTCTATTTTAAACTGATAACAAGTTACCTTTGATTGTGATGCTGTATTTCTAATGATGCAGTCTGATACTGTTAGCATTTTCAGTAGAAAAGACACATTATCACTTCCAAGTCTAGTCACTTAAAACCCCAGAGAACTTCTATTCTTTTATTTATCAGCAACTTAAAGGATGCCTTCACTATTCTTGGTATTGGGCACATGAGGCCAAAAAGACATACAGTTCCCGTCCTCATGGAGTCCAAAATTTAATAGGAAAATAGTCATCACATAAACAATTTACAAAATTACAATTCTGATAAGGGCACAAAAGAGAAGCACTACAGGCTGAGAGCGTATACCATGGCGAGACTGATCAATTCTGAAGTAAAAGGAAACAGTGCTTTGAGGAAGAGATATAATACGCAAAGACTAGATAAAAGTTGAGAACTGAGAGAAAGAGCAATAGTACAAGCGAAATCAAAAAGAAGCTTGGATGACAAAGCAATGAGAGAAGATCAGTTTGGTTCAAGTACAGTGAGGAAGGGAAAAGAGGATGTGGGATGAACCTGGAGGCAAGTGAGTGAGATCTTGCAAGACCTTGGAGACTAGTTTAAGGAGTTTGGATTTTATTTTAAGTGTAATTGGAGGCCACTAAATAGTTTGAAGCAGGGGAGCAATAAGAAGGGATTTATAATTTAAAAAGCAAATGCTTACTGTATTTGGAAAACTGATTTAAGAAAAGAAGAATGGATGTAGGGAGACCAGTTGGGAGGCAGGCTATGGCTATAGTCCAGGCAGGGGATGATGGCAACATAGGCTAGTTTGAAGGCGATGGTGATACAGAGAGATTCAAGATATATTTAGGGCTTGATGACAGACTTTATGTGGGGGATAAGGAAGAAGGAAATGTTAGCCCTAAAGTTTTTTGCATGAAAAATAGAATGAATGATAGTGTCATTTTACTGAGATAGCAAATAGTTTCGTATATAAGAAGAGTTATCAAATTGGGCTTCCTCATCCTGAACTTGGGTAAATAATGTTTCAAACTTACTCCAAGACTTTTATCTTCATCCCTGTCAATTTTTTCATTTTTTGGCTTACACTTCTAGTCACTTCAGATATTTAAAAATCTTTAGTCTATCATCCAATATCTCCTGTTACTCCTCCCAGCTTTCTACCCTCCATACATTTGGTAAATCATACTTTGTAATCATTTACTAAGTTGTTATTAAAAATCTAAAATAGAGACAGGACTAAGTATTCAGCTCTTCAGTGCATCATTAACAATCTCTCTTCAGGTTGGCACTGATTCATGAAACAACACAACTGAGGCCTGTAGCCAGCACGAGCAATAACACTGAACGTGCAGGATGTGCCTAGTACTGAATGTCCACTATTTAATTTAGTCTTCATGATATTCGTTTTCCCATCCTCAAATACTCATTGAGCTCTTGTTATGTGTCAGGAACTGAGGTAGGGACTATTATCACCCTCCTCATTTTAGAGATAAGGAAACTCAGGCTCAGAGGTGAAGTAATTGGTCTTAAGTCACAGTTAGTAAAGGGCAGAGTTATAATATGAACCCCAGTTTGGAGACTCTCCAGCACGTCGTTAAATATTGAAGTTTTATTTGTACACTTGTATTAAATTTTCTTTTCTTTGTTTAATCCATTAGTCCAGCTCTAATGTGTAAGTGACAATACACACACACACACACAGGCCATTAGGACTTCTTCTTTGTTACTTTTATCAAAGAACTTAGCATTATCTCTAATACATTTTCTAATTTCTACATGTTCTTCATGGTATCATGTTTTTAGTTTAATTAAGGGCTTTTCCCCCTTTTTCCTCCTTCTGTCCCCACAGTGAAAGTTCAGCTTCCTGATCAGATAATGTAATTCTTCTCTCTCTATCCCTCTTTCATGGAGCCAGCATTATAAGTATTCCTATTCAAATTCTAATCTCTTTATTAGGTTAGAAACCAGCTGTTAATTTTAAATGGTAGAAGTCAAAGAAATCAAGATTTTATACAGGTGGAATTTGCTGTTACATTTTAAGAAACATTGCTGTATTTCATAAATACTTTTTATAAAATGGGATGACAGAATTTCACAACATTCCATTTGGGCACGAATAACAATAGCAAACGGTTGCCAGGTTGGTAATTGAAGAAAATGAATGCAGATAAGATAAACAAGATTCAGAACCAACAGGACTCTTCCTGTTCCCATTTCCAAAGAAATGTTCCTAGAAGAAGAATGTCCTGGTAAAAAAAAAACAGTAGCAAGTACAAAATTAACTGAGACTATATTTGCTCTTGCAATGCACTTTGGTTTTATCAGGAAATCAACTTCATCTCAGAAGTGAAGGTCCATGTCTAGGAGGTATATAAAAAATTCTCTGTCCCTAGCAAATCCTGATAAAAATTTTTTAGTTTAGACAAAGGACAGTTGTTTTACAAGGCTTATCAATGCAAGAAAATACAGAGCCAAGAAAACGCTACCAAAGCTCTAACCGACTACAATGATTGTCATTTTAAAACTTAGTAACGTGACAGAGGAGTTTTACTGAGCAGTCTCAGCGTTCTGCTTCTAACACATTGTGGGGTTTTCAAAAGCTGTACTTATTTCGTTTTAACAACAACAAAATGGCTACATCTACTTACTTTTCTCACTTAAATGCAAAACATGCTTCTTCAAACATCAAAAGAAATGTTTCCTAAGCAATGACATACCTAAGAAAATTCACTCACCTTTAAGTTTCTGGAGGTCCTCCTTCAAATCAGGTCCTGCAAGCATGAAGATACTTTCTGACACAGGATTCTTATCTGTAAGACTTTCATTGCTGGTATTTACAATGGCTGTACAGTTCAGTAATGCCACATCTCCTTTCCTGAGGAAGCCATTAGTAAATAAAGAGTAAGTGTAAAGAAGAGGAGGGTGATAAGAAAGCTAATTTCTAATTCTTTCGAAACATTCTATCCTCACTCCCTTCACAACATTGCTTTTGCTGGCTCACAAGTTTAAGCAATGGTACATAAGTAGTTCCTGACTCAGAAAGACTAATCTACTTTTATTAGATAGATCTTTAACGCAATTGCTACAACACTGAAACTCACAAAACCAACATGTTATTCCTTTGCGTCTTTCATATTTCTTTTTCATTGTAACAGAATGCTTATAGAACTGAAAGTTGTTGGTTTAAAGAGTTTACACACAGCAGCATTATTCATAATAGCCAAAAAGTGGAAACAATCCAAATGCCCATCAACTAATGAACTAATAAACTAAATGTGGTATATCCAATGGAATATTATGTGGCCACTAAAAGGAATGACATACTGATTCATACTACAACATGGATGAATCTTAAAAACATGACACGTAGTCACAATTGATTCCATTTGTATTAAATGTCCAGAAGAGGGAAAGCTATAGAGGAAAAGTAGATTAGTGGTTGGCTAAACCTGAGAGATAGGCGGGCAGGGGGGATGGAAAGGGAATGACTGCTAACGGGTATAGGACCTTTGGTTGATGAAAATGTTCTAAAACTGACTGCAGTAATGGTTACACAACTTTGTGATATACTAGAAACCACTGACTTGTATGATTTAAACTGGTGAGCTGTATGGTATATGAATTACATCTCAATCAAGTTTTTAAAAAAAGAAATGTACTACTACTAATACATGCAACAACATAACGAACTTTCAAATAATTATGCTGAATGAAAGAGGCCAGACTAAAAAAATGAGTACAGGATTCCATTTATATAAAACTCTAGAAAATGCAAACAAATCTACAGTTACAGAAAGATCAACGGTTGCTGGGGGATGTGGAGGCAGGGAGGGGCAAGAGGGAAGGATTGCAAAGGAACTAAAAACCTTTTGGGTGATAAATATATTCAATATCTTGATTGTAGTGATGGGTTCATGGGTGTACACATACATCAAAATTTACCAAATTGTACACTTTAAATATGTGCAATTTACTGTATGTCAATTATACCTCAATAGAGCTATGCATATGCAAAGCAATATTTCAACAATGCTAAGGCTTACCAAAAAAAAAGAGTTTAGAAGAAATTATAAGGAAAAACAATTTAGAAAAAATTAAGATCATATCATGATATGATTTAGTCAAAGAATTACCAAAGAACCACTTTTCTGTTGATGTCCTTATTATAAAGAAAAGGTGATCTAATAGTGTCTTCCTGAAATGTTTCAGCTGCAGCATCAGAAGCATCTAATTCATCTTCACATGAGTTGCTCCAGCTTGGTAGCGTATCCACATCCACAAACTGGGAAGGTGCCCCCAAGGGATCCATGGAATGGGAACTTCAGCTTGTCTTTTTCCAAATTCCTCAGCAATTCAATATTCACTGGAGACCTTAGCTTAAGAGAAAAGAAAGAGATGTTTTAATAGAGAAGCACAGATACTACTTTACTTGCATTAGAGCAAAAACCAAAATTCTACTGTGAAAAGCTACAACAGTACATTGTGTGATTAGTCACTTAAATAGTCCATAAAAATCAATGTACAACAAAGAATTGCTACAGCTTTTCTAAAACAAGAAGAAAGGGGAATTATTTAAGCATAAATTCTTTTCAAAGAATTACAGCCATTAAAATAATCACATGGCCAGCAGTTCTACTTTCCAGAAACAGAGGATTATTCATTCAACATTCATTGAATGCCCACTATTGGGGGGAAAAATGCTAGGGGATGCAAGAGAAACAAAGATAAACAATTTGTACAATTTAAAGAGTTCAGTCTAATGATAATAAGGAGGATGTATTGAGTAAGACAAAACGAGAAGTAGGGAGGTCATTGCAATCAAGTAGTAAGAGAGAATACAAGTTTAAACTAGGCAGAAAAGGAGATAGAGAAGGAGGCATGGATTTGACAGGCAACATACAAAGGAATAATTAACAGGATTTGACAAGTTATAAGATATGGTATATGAGACAGTGATGCGATGGAAGGTTGGTTGTAAAGAAATGCAGAAATGAGACGAGCAGGGTGATAGGAAATCATAGTGTCAAGTACTACAGAGAGGTCACGGGAAATTTAACATGAGAAAAGTATACTTAATTTGCCAATAAGTCAGACAGTTGTTTCAGTAAAATGGTAGATTCATTCATTCAATACATCTTTGTAAGCATCTATGATGTGTCAGGTACTAGGCACTGTGTGTCCTAGGCACTGGGATACACTGGTGAATAAGACAGAGCAAGTCCCTGCCCTTACAGAACTTATGCTTCATGAAGAGGAGAGAATAAACAATAAACAAGCAAGCAAGCAGGTATCTAACAGAATGATGGGGGCAATAAGTATTATGAGAGGAAAGGTGATATCTGAGTAGAGAGCTAAATAAAGTGAGAGAACAAGCCATGGGAAGCTCTGGAGAGTGTTTCAGGCAGAGGAAATAGCAAGTACAAAGGCCAAAAGGTCAGGAAGGAGCTGGGTCTATTCCAGGAAGAGTGAGGAGGTGGTCTGGCTAGAGTAGAATGAGCCAGGTAATGAGTGGTAGGTGATGAGGTTGGTGAGACAGGGAAAGGCCAGATGTTGCAGTCTGTAAGCCCCAAGAAGTTTAGATCTTACTGGAAATATGAGGGGAAGCTGTTAGAAGATCTTGATAGAGATAATGACTTAATAAAACAACATTTGAAAAGACTACTCTGGCTACAGTGGACTTGAGGGGGTGGGGGGCAAGAGTAAAAGCAGAGATCACAGAGAGCACTGCAGTAATCTAGGTGAGATGATAAGGGTAGTGAGAAACAGACAGATTTGGGATGTAGCTTGTATATGAAGGGTAAGGGAAAAGAACAGAATCAAAGATAACACCTAGATTTCTTGCTTGAGCAGTTGAATAGAGGGTAACGCTATTTACAGAAAAGGGGAAGACTAGAGTAGGTTGTGGGGTAGAGTGATAATCAAGGTAATTTTTCCTTATATATTTTTGTACGTGTCAAGTCTGAGATGCCCATTATATGGCCAAGTATTTATATCAAACATGCAATTGGCTAAATGAGGCTAGAGCTCAGAGGAGAGGTCGGGCTAAAAGCATAAATTTGGAAGCCTCAGCATATGTATGGTATTTAAAGTTAAGGGAATTGGATGAGATCATCAAGAGAGAAAAATGCAAAAAGAGAAAAGAGATGCAAAGACTGAGTCCTAAGGCAAAATTTAGAGATTGGAAAGAGGACAAGTCAAAAATGAGATAGAGAAGGATTGATAAGAATGGAAGGAACACCAGATAAGTATGGTAACCTAAAGACCAAGTGAAGAATGCAATTCAAGAAGGAACACTCAAGAAGGATCAGCTAGAGTTTCATGCTACTGAAAGGTTGTGTCATAGGGCCAAGAACTGATTAGTGGGTTTGGTAAGTTGAAAGTCACGCATAACACTGAATACACATGAGAGAAAACAGATGATCAGAGAAAGAAAGCTGACATGTGAACTACACTACTTGAGAAGTTTTTCTGTACGATCCTAACGTTTGTTGTTAAGAGTCAAGGAGAACGAGCATACTCTCTATACCTAATTCCTTGATGTTTCTTGCTGAGACACGTGATATTAATTGGAACGAACAATGGATCTGACACAATATGTTAATTCCTGGACCAACACTATGTGGTAGGAAATGTGATCATTTATATAACAATTTCAGAAAGGCCTTGTAGATTATACCATGATAAAACTGTATAAGAAGGCTATTCTTATTTGATACTAAGTACTCCTTTGAAATTATTTTGAAATAAAGAAACCAATTTTATCTAGATGTTGGTGTTAAGTCCATCCAATCGGCTTTTGCAACTAGAGGCAACCACCAGTTCTGCTGACCTGTTCACAAGTACTCAGACTTAAAGTGGACAAGCTGAACAGAGCACAAATGGAGATAACACTTATTTTCCATGGTTGAACTGCCTCAGGCTTAATGGAATGACACTTTGCAGAAATTCATAATTTCAAAAAACTATTCATAGACTTTTGATGACAATGACTCACGGCTAAAACTTAACCATAATTTAAAAAATTCTTTAAACACAGACTTAGTTTTCATTTTTCAAACTTGAATGCAAACTTTCAGGACAAAATTGCTTCTTTAAAATAATTTTTCTTTCTAACTCTAAGTAATACCCACATATAGAACATTTGAAAAATAGTAAAAAGTAAGAGAGAAAAAAACTCAAACTTTGATGTAGTTCCTACCTTTTTCTATGATAGGTAAAATCACAACGTATGTACAATTTTGCATCTGGCTTCTTTAGTATTTTAAGGTAAATATTTCCACGTGCAATTAGACTGTGAAGCAGAAACAGAAGGTACAATGTAAGAGTTTGGGCTCTGTTATCAGGAGGCCTGAGTTTGGGTCTAGACCCATCACCTAAGAGTTGCGTTATCCTTGACTCTAAGCCAGTTTTCTTATTTCTAAACCAGAGTAATACACCCTAGCGCTATTGTGAGGATTAAATGATATAATCTGTATTAAAACTGTAGAAGAGCACCTGGCACAAAGCAAGGCACAATAAAAGTTACTTTTCTAACTTTCTCAAAGCCAATGTGAAAGTCACGTGCGCCACTGCTGAGATAAAGATATGCCTCCATGTGTGGCAAAGACCAAAACACTCACCGTCAAAGACTAATGAGCACCAAACAAACCAAACACAAATTGCTGAATTAAGATACACTCTTATCTCAATGTCTGCCCTTGTAATGACTTGTTAACCCCTAACACGTAGATCAATCCAACATCCACTTTCTCTGATTCTGCTCCTGTGTCACTATAAAAAAAAAATCAGTAATTATCCTATCTGCTGCCAAAACAAATGCATGCTTTCCTATGTCAGCTGGGCCCTTCATCAACACTATTAGGAAATTGTTTTAGTCATTCTTGGTTGACTCTCTATGCTATTCCATATAGCATCTATGGCAGACAGCCTGTAAAATGTGCTGCAATGATACCTGCCTCTTGATATTAATGTCGCTGTGTAGATGCCTCCCATAATAAATAGGGCTGGACTATGCAACCAACAAGATACTGCAGAAACAACAGTGTGTGACTTCCAAAGATGAATCATAAAAGATATTGTGGCTTCTGCCATGCTCTCTCGTGGAATGCCTGCTCTGGGGAAATTAGTTCCCATGATGTGAGGACATTCAAGCAGCCCATGCAAAGGTCCCCATGGGGAGAAACTGAGAGTTCCTGCCAACAACCAGCATCAACCGCCAGGCAGGTGAATGAATCACCTTGGATCTTCCAGCCCCAGCTAGGCTTCAAATGACTTCAGCCTCAGCTGACATCCTGACTGCAACCTCATGAAAAACGCTGAGCCAGAAACACGCAACTAAGCCACTTTTGACTTCCTGACCCATACAAACTGTGAGGTAATAAATGCTTATTTGCCTACTGTGTCCCAACCATCCATTCACTCAAGCACTGTTAGATGCTGAGTCTTGTCTAATGGAAGAGACAGACCCACAGAAGTCACACAAACATATAATCATGGAAATGAATACTTGGTTAAAATCTGTGATAAGTGTGCTATAAAGAACAAGGAAGGAGCTAACTTAGATTGTAGAAGCAGAAAACGTCTCTTCCAGAAAGTGACAGTCAGACCAAAAGTAGCAGAATAGTTTTAGAGACAGAGGTAAGGGTAAATCTGGGAGCCTTAAGGTGAGAAAGAGCCCAAGATACTAAAGGAATGGAAAGAAGCGCACTGTGGCAGGTACAGTGAGCCACGGGGTATTCGATGTGTTACAAATACGCTTTCTAATCTTTACAATAATCCCATAAAGTAGGTATTACAACTCCTATCTTACAGTGAGGGCATCAAGATCCAAAGGTTCAATTACCAACTCAAGGTAACAACTAGTGAGTGGCATCCTGACATCCAAATCGAAGACCAGTTGGCACTAAAACCGATGCCAATTCTGTTATATCATATCACATTGCCTCCCTTCTTTTCTTGATGCTCTAAGAAAGATCACCATTCAAATTACAGTCACCCACCACATAACGACATCTCGGCCAACAACAGAGAGCATATATGACAGTGGTCACACAAGATTAGCACCATATAAGCTAAGTGTGTAGTAGGTTATACCATCTGCGTTTGTGTAGGTACACTCTATGATGTTCACATAACGATGAAATCGCCTAACAATGCATTTCTCAGAACGTATGCTCGTCGTTAAGTGATCCACGACTGTACCGTAACGTTCCTCCAGCTCAAAATCTATCTTCATTCACTCTTTCCAACTTCCAACTGATTTTAGGGTGTATTCCACACTTTTAAGCCTGCCAAATCACCTTCATTTAAGCTTTTACTCCACTTGACTAGATCACCTCTAAGAGAATGTAATAACATCAATTCTCCCTTCACAACATCTTGATCTCTCCTTCCCCTCAGTCTTCCTAGTCTCAAAAAATTTTCCTACTTCATTTCTCCTTCAGAACATCAACTAAACTCCTCTCCTCATCACTTCACTTTTTAAGAGTAATCTGTTTTGTAGTTCTACTTCCTTTTCTTCCATTTACTCAACTTCCTGCAGTTTTGCTTCCATCTCTCTAACAACGCTAAGACTGTTCTTTCAAGGTCAACAGTAACTCCCCAAATGTCAAATCCCAGAGCTAACCAAATTTTAGTGATTGATTATTCCCTTCCTGAAACTCTGCGATCTTCTTTGACAGTACAGATTAGTGGTTCTCCTATATCTCCAGTCACACCTTGTCAGTATAGTTGGATGGATCTTCTTTCCAGATCTTAAAAGTTACTGTGACCCACAAGATATTGGGTGTTAAATGGGTAATAAATAATCCCTGTTATTGTAGGGCAAAGTTTAATGACATTATACAGAAAGTGTTATGGCGTTTAACAAACAATGAACTCTTTTTCAGCTCCATCTCTAATCAGAAATGGATTTTTCTCACCAAAAAGAAATTTAAATCTCCCCCTCCCCCAACACACACACTTTGGCAATAAAGCAAATGGAGCAGCAAAGCCACGCTAGGCAGGAAAACCCGATCCCTGATCCTTAAGGAACAGTGGTTCTTAACATTCTTGGGGTCACAGACCCCTTTAAGAATCACACGAAGTTAAAGAACTTTTCACCACCCAAAATGCGAGTATATGAGCTCATACAAGCACAGATTCGCAAATAAATTTGAAACGGTTCCCCAATTCAGGTTAAAAATCCCCGTGATAGAAAGAATGCAAACACAGTGCTCAGGTGAGGGAGGGAGGAGGGGAAGGCTACAGTACTCTAAGGCTATAGCCAGAATTTTGGATAACATTAAAGAAGAGCAAGACTTTCCACTGAAAATCAATTGATCAGTTCTGTACTTTGAACAGGTTCATAAGCAAACACTAAACCTTAGTGGAAAAAAAAGTCCTGAAGCAAGACATTTATGTCCCAGGATCAAAAAGGCCACAGGAGACAAACAGATGATTCTAGGATGGATCAGATCTATTCCTTAGCCCTACTAGGGTGATCTTCATTACCTTCCTGGACAAGGACCTAAACACAAAGAGAACTGTGTATCCTTGATAATTCAAACACATGGCCAGTATAAATGGTTCTCATTACACTCCAGTTTGGTTTTTTCCTCAAATCTTGATATCTTTTAGATTAATCCTCAGTTTTTTAAAAACAAATCTTGTCATCTTTTATTTTAAGAAGTCCTCTAAATAGTCCTTTATATGAACCATTGGATTGGTCAGAGAGATTAGATTTTTACTGTTTAAGACTGCGCAGAACCAGGCAGAACACCTCGCATCACTGTCTCAAAATATCGTGATTTTTGTCTGGATAAAAAGAAAATGGTATCATTTAAAAGAGAAAAACAAGAACTGCAAATATGGTTACTTGTTCTTCAAAATGTTCACATTGATAAGACAGGCCTGCATAAAAGTACACAGAATTGGTCCATGCTCTTGACCTCCACTAATTACCAGCTCTATTTCACTGTTTTTGTATAAATTACAGGCTTACCATTCCTTATGTCTTTGTATATCAACATCTAAAACTTCAGGGTACATTAGATATTGTACATAAACCCCCACCCCAAAACAAAATCTATTATATTTAAGAATCATTCTATGCAAATGGAAAGAATGACATTCTTTTTAAAGTTACTTAGATGGAAAAATAAATATGTCAACAATAAACACAGTATAACAAAAATACTTCGGAGCCATGTCAATGGCCCAGGTCAAATTTAACGCCATCATTCAAAAACACCCAAAGCACATGCTTTGAGTGAGTTAGTAACACCTTCCTGTTAAAAGAACTTTACTATGTTTCAATTTTAAGTACTAATACATTGAGCAATTTGAAACTTAAATAAGAAATCAGGGTTATACTCTTGAAGCAGTGTATTGGGAATTTTATAAGATGCATTATCTAAACACTCAATCACAGTTGCTCTTACATCAACTTTTATTAAAAATTATTTTTTCCATTTGTGGTTGTCCCATCCCATAATATTTAATAATGTTAAGAAAAAATTTTTTTAAAAAGGTAAAATCATGACTCATTCAAATATAAAAATGAACATGTGTTTAAGATTTTAACTCACAAGGAAAGCAGGTAGATAGTAAATAAAGCGAATCCCCAAATTGGACACATTAGTAGATCAGGAATATTGAAATGAATGTACAAGGAGGCAAAACTTCCAATGAACCTCAAAGGAGACAGAATTTCCATGTCTATAGACAAACATTACTTGTTGCTGACATTAGGTATCTATAGTTTACACAGCTGAAAATAGCTTTCTTAGAAGTAGAAAATCCAAGGGGTGTCATCTAGATGGCATGTAGACTATGAAGTTTTCTACTGAAGCACACATTTTTCCCTATAATAATACAATGCACATCACCTATAGGAGATATTAACCATACACAGCCACCTAAATGCTCCCTTCCCCATCAAACTTATTGAAATAATAGTGTGTTGCCACAATTTCCTTCCTTCTCATTCATCCAACCTGCAGTAACCTTGTTTCAAAACACCTATACTGCTACATCTATTTACAGTCTCAACATATCCATTCTCTACTATTGTAATTTTCTTGAATATGGAAGACTAGCTGAATATGTGAAAAACTCAAGAAACGTCTGAAGAAAATCAGATAATGTAGATAAAAGTCTAATTTCTAGCCTGGCTACAGATATCTTGTTCAATAAGCGAAGGCAGAGGCTTATTTCTTTTGTATAGCTATCTGTTAGCTTTAATTTTCCACAGCTATAGACATCAGAACTCATTTCTTAACACTTCTATGAAGTGTGAGAATAAAAGCAGACAGAACTGCAAGAGAGCACAGACAAAATCATTCTTTGCCAAAGAAAGGAAGAGAGTTTTACAAACTGAGGACTATAACCCAACAGTTGTAGCCTTTGCAAGGGAAGAAAGCACTACAGAGAAAAAGGATTCTCAGCACAGTTACATAGCATTTCCAAACAAAGAGACACACATCAAGCCTGACAGGGGTACATTCTTTCAAGGGTTCAAGGAGATATTTTGTTACAGATTAGGACAGACACAGAGGGTCAACATGTCCCTGGTGTCATGGGATGGGAGACTTATCTTCAAAGACTACTAGGGTCACAAGAAGGGAGGCACCAATTCTTATCTTCAAAGAATGCATTCTTTACTTTAGGGTAATGATTAAAGCAGATGTACAAGGTATGTCTGACAGGCCCTAAGTCAGGCTTCTGTGGTTCAAATAAAATTTAGGCCAAATCAAGTTTAAACCAGAATGGCTTCCCCATACACCTCAATATATAAAATTGTCGTATATGAAGAGAAAAGCTAATTCCCACCTGGTGACAGAGCACCTAAGCCTCAATTACCAAGCAAAGAGCAGTCAGCTCTGGTCACTTCTCCCTCAAGCGGCCACAGAGCAGAAACACAAAGCCACACCAACGTCACTCCAGGGACTGCGGAGATCCAGACAACTCAGCATCCTGGGCTCAGCGTCTCCCCAGCCCTGACTCCAGCTGCTCTCTGTTCGTGGAATGCCCAGACCACACGGGCGGCAACACAGACTCGACTCTGGGGGCTGTGAACGGCCGCGCTCCCGGCCGCCCCATTTCACCCGGGCCCGAGGGCGCGCGCCTCCTCAGGGGCTACAGCACCACTGTCCCTCGTGCCTGGGTCTGCCTACCCTCTCTCCTCTCGACGGTAAGTCGTCCCCGGCAGCGCCTCGGGCGAGAGGAACGCAACCAACAGCTCGGGAAGAAGCGGCAGGCTCATTCTTCCAGAGAGCGGACAGACTAACCCTCTCGGCTCGCACTCCCTGCCCAGGCCGAGTCCCGTGCGCCTCCGGCCGCGCCCCCGGCCCGCTCCGCCCCGCCTTCCCTCCCAGCCTCCGTCCCGCCTCTCACAGCACACCAGCGGTCCCATCCGGGCGGCGGGCGGGGCGGGTTAAGTTCCTCGTAGAAAGCGGCCGCGCGGCATGCCCGGACAGCCCTTGCCAGGAGCTCGGCGGGTAAGACGAATCAAAGTCCCAGGAGGCTGGAGGGACCAGCTGCAGGAGCTCTCCGCGGCGAAACTCCGGCTTCCGCTCCCCGCCGGCCCTCGCCAATCAGAACCCGGCTCTTACGTCATTTCCTCCTGGAAGGCAAAGGGAACGTCGGGCGGAAGAGAGCCCTGGAGTGGACCCGGAAGGGGTGGGTCCCGTGGGCGGACCCAATCGGCTCGGAGCCTCGTGGAGGCCAGGATAAGTACTGTGGGTGCTCGGTGGCCGAAGGCCTTTGCTCTGCTATTCGGGTTTGGCTGGTCCTGGCTGACGCCTTCGAGGTGTCAGCAGCAGATGAGGCGGGGGGATTGGGGACCGGTCTCCAGGGTGAAGGGGAACCTGGGCGACTGCGAGCGTCCCACTGCCGTGCACTGGCTCGCCTGAGGATCTCCGGCAGCGTGGTTCGTGTGCGGAACCCTCGTCATCCTCTCCTGACTGAAGAGTCGGTTTTAGGGACATCCGACAGGTCTGTTACTACCGCTCAGCCCTTCTCTGCATCATAGAAGCAAATGCTTTGGGGGCAGTGGGTTAGGAAGCAGGGATGACGGGGCGCGGAGGAAGATTAGATCGTGAGCTTTCTCCAGAAGGCGTCGAGATCTGTGCAAGTGAGACACAAGCGACTAGTGCCAAGTTTTATGGAAGATAGTTTCAGTATTGAGGCAGTGGAAAAGGCTGAGAGAATTGGACTAGCCCGGAAGGAAGTGGGCCTCAGAGGATAACGCTGGTTGGAACAGGTAGATGGAGAATGCATGTTATTCTAGGTGCGAGAAACAATATGAAGAAGGCAAAGTGGTAGGACGAGGAAGGAAATCAACTAGCCCGACAAGAGAGCGGATTATGCGAGAAATAAAGAAGGATAGAGAAGTTGAGTTCTTGAAAACTGCAAATAATTTAGCCCTTTCAAGGGCATTGGAGTAGGGACAGTGCATTTGAAGAGTAGTCAGGTAGTGTTATAACTTGTAAATGAAAAGAATGAAAAATAATTAAGCGGAGGTGCTAGGTAGAAAACTAATGCACGAAGCCGGTGAAAAAGAGCTGGAACAGAAAGTAGTGTAAATAGAGAAAAGGATCTTATTTCAGAGAAACAATCAGTTAGATGGAAGTTTCTGATAAAAGAGAGGACAGAGGCAGAGAAGCTCTGGGGTTTAGCTTTAGCCTAGCGGTTAAAGGAAGAAATTTTGGAATTTGACTGACCGGATTGGAATCTGGCTTTGGCACTTAAAAGTAGCCAAATGACTTTGGGATAGCTATTTCAGATCTCTGTGCCTGGTTTCCTTGTCTGTAAAACAGGAATAAGAATAGCACCTATCTTATAAGGTTATTGTGAAGAATTTTTTATACTTATATTTACAATATGCTAGATGCTTTTCTAAATGCTTTACATATATTAATCTATTTAATTAATTGCTATATGTAATTAAACAACTGCGTATACTTACCCAGTTATATACTTTTAGTATATCAGTTTCCATATGGTAAGCGATTTAAGTCTTGGCAGCTATAATATTTTTTATTAACGAGCCAAAGGTTACTACAAGGTTTTGAGCCTGAATGGCTAGAAGGATTGTCTGTCTTAGTGTCAGAAAATGAGAGAAGTTTGGGAAGCAAGGTAGGTTTGATTTTAGACGTGTTAAGCGTGATGCTGCAAGGTATTCGAATGGAGATGTCTAATAAGTTTTAGGGACTCTATAACTAGTATTAGTGTGTGTAGATAGGACTGAAAATAGAGCTGTGGGTGTCCCTGGGCCTAGGCATGCTATATGAAGTCTCTAAGGAAACTACTATGGAAGGAGTTGATAGAAGGCCAAAGACTGTCATGAGGAACAACTACAGCAAAGGGGCTAGAGGAATAAGATGAATTGAGGAAGAATTGATCAAATGACCTAGGGTAAGAACATTATCACCATGTTAATATTATCTTTCCGTTATTTTTAACTGGCTTTACGTTGGTTCCTATGAGAAGAAAAATGAAGCCAGTAAGTGATTATTAAAAGAAAATATTAGCAGAGGGTTGGCATTGAATATTTTTCTGTTAAAGTAGACTAAAACAGCAGATTGTAATCAGAAAGATCCTGTAGAGTTAAAGCAAACAATCCAACAACAAAAAAACAGCTCCAAAAAAGGGCTGTACCTCCTGTTTAGTATTGTTGTATTTTTTAAGTTGCATGGGTCTTTGGGGGCATATTTTTCACTCTTCCATATCAAGAGCAGACAGGCTTGACTTGTTATCTCCTTCAACTGTTGTCTCTTTTGTGCATAACCAGTGTTTTCAGTGAATTTGATTTAGTGCAGGAACTGCGGCATCTTTCAAAAATAAGGTGCCAAGTTGCTGTACCATTTTTCTGTGCCACTGGGAGGTGGCTGCCCTGATTTGGAAATCAAGGACAGACCTGCATGTACTAGAACAGTAGTTCTCAAAAGCAAGGAACCACAGCAGCAGCAGCATCACTTAGGAACTTGTTAGAAATGAGAAATCTTGGGCCTCTCCCCAGACCTACTGAATCACACAGAAATAGGCTCTGGGGAGGTAAGGTGGAGGTGGTTCCCAGCAGTTTCTCTTCAGAAGCCCTGAGGTGATTTGGATACATACTAGAGTTTGAGAACAGCTGTGCTAGAAGGTAAGTGCCGTGAGGTCAAGGATTTTGTTTTACTCAACATTATATCTCTAGTGTCTCGAACAGTGCCTGTCTAATTAGTAGGTTTACAATAAATGTTCGTTGATAAGTATTGTCAGTCTCAGGGTAAAAATTCTGTTGTGGTCAAGTGGACAGAAGCAAGTAGTTTAGCAAGTAGTTTAACTCACAGGTGGACATGACAATGTGACCAGTTTGAAACTTGAGGAATGAGAGATTGCATGTTGAGTCGACAGTGAATAAAAAATAAAGATGTCCACGTATTTTATGTCAGTAATTTATTCAGTGTAAAGAAAGGTTAGGAAGCCCCAAGTTACATGCCTTTAACTACATGATAAACAGTCGGTATTTGCTAGCCTAGCAGAACCAAGGTACCCAAAGAACTGAGTTTTCTCTGTTTGCATGTGCAGCTGCCTCACTTCTGGTATCAGACATCACAACATGGGGCTCACCAAGCAGTACCTACGCTATGTTGCCAGTGCAGTCTTTGGCCTTATTGGCAGCCAAAAAGGTAATATTGTCTTTGTGACACTTCGTGGTGAAAAAGGACGCTATGTGGCAGTACCAGCCTGTGAACATGTTTTCATCTGGGACTTAAGGAAAGGAGAGAAGGTAAGCCAGAAGTCATCCAGGTTGATATTTGATTTATGGATATTTGAGGATGGAGAGGCAGAAGTGGGAGTGCTCTGATTTATCACACACAAATTTTTTTATGTGTGTTCCCCTAGGAGAGAAATCTTTTTCCTTTGGGTCTAAATAGCCAAGTAGCAAGTTCTCTTGTATCCTTCTACACTAAAGTATGAAAACCACAACCAAGTAGGAGCTTACCTCTTAAGTATCTATTTGTAGTGATATTTACAGGAAATTGGTAATCATTATTCCTGGTAGGTTTGTTTTTCTCTACTTTACCAGTTCTCTATTTTTCAAGTTCTTCTATTTGCCCTCACAACAAGTTATAGAATATTAGGTATTTAAAAGGACTATTACTCTTCTCTGTTGACTGAATCTTTTTCTTACTTGTACAGGTGAGGCCGGAGGGTTGTTAAACTAAGCTTTGATACTTTGTATGACTCTGAATTCCCTTAGCCTACCACTTTTGCCGAACCCAAAACAAGCATTTTCTTTTTGTCCACTCACTATGTGACCCCGCCCCCCCAAGAGATTAATACTTTGATACTTGCTGCCACCTGGGTCCCTTGGGGATAAACCACTGTAGCATTGTGGTGCCATGAGGTTAGTTTCCTACAAGATGGGGTTCAGTTAAAGCAAGGATGTGTTTATAACTCTTTATGGAAAGTCATTTGTTGTTGACATGGGATAAGGACTTAGTAATTTTTTCTATTGCCTGGGAAAGTTTTGCATGTATTATGCTAATGTGGAGCTTTGGAGAAAATAATTTTACATTTTCTTGACTGTTTCATTGCCCAGTACAAATAATAATTCCTATATTAAAGAATTGGAGATGGGTTGCAGAATTTTATAACTGTTCCTAAGAGTGATTTAGAATTATTGATGCTCTTAATGTTACTGTACTTTATTATTCCTACACTTTTCCCTGATGACATACTTAACTCCTCTACACTATTTTTGATTCTTATGATTTCAGATCCTCATCCTTCAGGGGCTTAAACAAGAAGTCACTTGCTTGTGCCCCTCCCCAGATGGGCTGCACTTAGCTGTTGGTTATGAAGATGGGTCTATCCGAATCTTTAGTCTCCTGAGTGGGGAAGGAAATGTGACCTTCAGTGGACACAAAGCAGCCATCACTTCCTTGAAGTATGATCAGCTAGGAGGCAGGCTGGCATCTGGGTCCAAGGTGAGACCTTGAGTCAGATGCCCAGACTTTGATCCTAGTAAAGGGATATAAGTCTTATACTGAAGCAGGTTGTTCACAAAAATTGTTTGAGTGAAACTGTGGGCATTTGGTGTACAAAATAGTATAGATGGTAGAAATAAATGAGAACGATGGGTATGAATTGGGAGGTTCCTTTTGTTTCTTGTCATATTGTTTGATAAAAGCCTATTAAGTATAGGAATAAGGTAAGGATGCCCATGACAACTGTTATATAACATCATTGTGGAAGTGCTACCCAAAGCGGTACACAAGGAAGAAAAAAAGGTTTGAAAAGGAGACACAAAATGATAATTCTTTGCCATTGAGTTTGGTAAAATCGGTAGCTTTGCAGTATCTCTAAGTCATCAGTTAGAAAATATAATGTAAAAAATTCCATTTGCAATGGTATGTCAAGTAATAGACAGAAAAATACTATGAAACTTTACTGAAGTATGTAGCAGAAGACTTGAATAAATAGAGACACAAACCATGTTCTTGAATGAGAAGACAAAGTGTTGAAAAGATGCTCGTGTTTCCTAATTAATTTATATAGTTAAAACGATTTAAATAAATATCCCAAAGGTTTTTTATTGTTGTTGTTTTAGAATGTGACCAAATGACTTAAAACCATATATGGAAAAACAAATGAATCAGAAACACCTGAATTTTGGGGAAGAAGAATCATAAAAAAGCCTTTCAGATTCTTTTTTCAGGGTTAGATTGTTTTTTAGGAGGTTTCACATGCTACAATGCATTATGAAGTCATACTGTAAAATGTGTTATATTCATCTGGTATCAATACAAAATAGTCGGATTACAGCAACTAACCAGGAATCTCAGAAAGAAATTCACTTTCATATTCCTAATGACCCCATTTTAAGATGACATTTCTGATGAGTAGAAAAATGATTGAATAGTTATAAAATGATACTGAAGACAATTGGCTAACTGTGTGGGGGAAAATCTTAAGTTAAAGCTTTACCTTATGCCATATACCAAAATGAGTCAGGTTAAAGACTTAACTATTAAAGAGTGATATTTTAAGTAAACTGGAGGATATATAAGTAAATATTTATCTGCTATGAGGATAGGAAAAGACTTCAAGCATATCAGCAAAGAAAGAAATTATAAAGGAAAAGATCAGTAGATTTGAATACTTAAATTTAAAATGTTTGTACATTAGAAAAAAACATAGGGGCTGGCCCTGTGGCTGAGTGGTTAAAGATCTGTGCACTCCGCTTTTGCAGTCCAGGTTTGTGGGTTCAGATCCTGGGCATGGACCTACTCCTCTCTTTGGCCATGCTGTGGAGGCATGCCCCATACAAAAAACAGAGGAAGATTGGCACAGATATTAGCTCAGGGCTAATCATCCTCAAGCGAAAAAAGAGGAAGATTGGCAATGGATGTTAGCTCAGGGCAAATCTTCCTCACACACAAAAAATACATATATGTACAGGAAAGTTGTTAAGAGAGTAAATCCTAAGAGTTCTCATCACAAAGAGAAAATTTTTTTTTTCTTTCTTCTTCTTTCTTTTCTTTCTATTTTATCCATATGAGAAGATGGATGTTAGTTGAACCCATTGTGATCATTTCACAATATATGTCAGTCAAGCCATCATGCTGTACAGCTTAAACTTATGCACTGATGTGTGTCAATTATTTTTCAATAAACCTGAGAAAAAAAAGGTAAAGGACAATGGAAAAGAGAAAGTATTTAATATTTTCAACTTAAAAAAAATCCTTAAAAAGGATTAATATCATTCATCTCTTAATAACTTACAATCAAGTAAAAAATAAGACCCAAAGAAAGATGAAAGACATGACTTGGCATTCAAAAGACCAATTGGTACAAATGACCAATAATCACCATAGAGCATGTACAGAATTTCTCATTGGTATTCAGAAATGCAAATCAAATAAATACTGAGACAGCATTTTTAACTTGTGAAATTGGCAGTAGTTTTTGAGAAACTGACAATATCCAGAGTCGAGGCGAAAGAAAACTGGCTTTGTCATCCATATCCCTGGTGGACCTATAGATTGGTGCAGTCTTTCCAGAGGTTGCCTTGATGGTGTGCGTTGCAAACTGTAAAATAGAAATACCTTTTGACCCAAGAATTTCACTTTTTAGTATTTATTCTGATGAGAGATATGCACAAAGATTTAGTACAAGAATGTTCATTCCTACATATTTATAATAGCAGAAAATGGGAAACTACCTAAATGGCAAAAATAGAAAACTTTTAAAGTAAGTTATGGTATATCCTTAGGATTGATTATTACATTACCATTAAAAATGAAAACAGTCTGGAAGGATTTGGAAAAATGAAAATCTATTAAATGAAAAAAAAGGGGGAGGATTATAAAATGATATGCATGGCATGATCTCAGTTTTCTAATAGGAAATTAACCTGGATATATACATGAAGACTGAAACAATATAAAACAAACTATCTGTGGTGATTATATCTGTCTGGTGGAATTAACTGGCATTTATTTCCCCTGTAGTTTTCCATATGCTTTCCAAAGTTTCTATGAGGACCATACATTACCTTTGTAATAAAAATATTGCATCCCATTGTTTGTCAAGTTAGGCCTCATGTGGTAAAGAAATTCTTCTGTATTATTTGATCCCTTTAGGACACAGATGTTATTGTATGGGATGTGATCAATGAAAGTGGCCTCTACCGTTTAAAGGGGCACAAGGATGCCATCACACAAGCATTGTTTCTACGAGGAAAGAATCTACTAGTTACTAGGTAAAGAAATCACAGTTTCGTTTCCAGTTCTTTTCTAGGTGAATTGATTGGAGGGGGTTTCAGAGAGGGAATTTGCTTCATTCCCTACTCATTTCTCAGCTCTGTAACTCAAGCTCGTATGTTAGTTTCCTCTTCTGCTCTCTGCTTTCTCCCTGCTTCCTTCCCCTCCCAAGTAGTTGCATAGAAGCTATCCAAAGTTATTTAATTCTATTTTCTGATTTGTCATTATTTTCCGCTGATATCAGCTTTTCCATCTTCCTTAACCTTTTGGTGTGCCTTTTGTAGAAAGAGCTGTCTACTTTCTGAATCCCTGAAAAGTGAGGAAAGCAGAATATGGAGCAGCGGGCAGGTGTGAATACCAAGTGTTTGATTTAGCCTGCCCTTTGCGAAGAGACGTACTCCATATTTAGGCCTTCTGAACATCTGTTAGGTTGAACCGTTTGAAATTTGTATTTGTTGGAGGTCAAAAATGATAGGTCAAATTTCATATAGTTCAACCTAATGTAATAGTTATCATTCCTAAGGAATGGCCACCCAGGAAAGTTTGGGATCTAAGATTTGCCAGGCAGTAATTAAAAGAACCATAGTAATGAGTCAGAAGAAGTTGTGAAGGAGCACTGACTGCTGTAACAGTGATGAATTTATTCCTGTGGGACAGCATATGGGGACATTAGTATGTCTTGTTCGGATAACACAGATTCCATGAGAGAACAAATGTGCAATTTTACTAGCATGTGCACATTATAGCCTAGAGAATATAAAGGAAAGGAATTAACACCGTGACATGGGATTATATAGGAAAGACTTCGTAAATCTGGTTTTTGGTTTGTTTTTTTCCAGTCTGGTCATGAAAGAGGATTATAGTAGGTTAATATTAATGAAGAAGCCAGGAAGAGGCATTTGATGCAGGAAGAGTAGAGCCCATTGGCAGGGAGATTGACAACCAGTTAATGGGGGGTTTTGAGAATGGTGCTGAACAGCCTGATTTTGATTCTGTAGAGAAGCTTGAGGTAGTATAACTTTAGAAAATTGAGATTATCTGATAGTAGTGTATTGTATGTGATGAGGAAACAGGAATGGACAAAGAGTCCAGAAGAGAAGCTATTAAAATAATTCAGCCAGTAGGACTTAAATTCAGTTTTGTGTGCAGAAATGCATTGGAAGGAATCAAGGCTTAGATACTTCACGGAGGAGGCATTTTCAGGACATAGAGACTAACTGGACATAAGAGACAAGGGAGGAAGAGAGGTCCAAGATGTTTCTGTGTTAGGTGAAAAAAATGTTGATGCTGTGATGATAGAAATGATGGGCAACAGATCAAGTTCTGTGTTCTTTAACACTCTGAATTCAAAGTTATTTTTGTGCTTACAGGTGAAACATTTTATTTTCTACCTGAGAATAGGCACATGGAGAGTTAGGATTCTTTACTTTTTAAAGGAAAGGTCAGGTAGAATAGTAGCATTAGACATTATTGCTGTATATTGTCTTTTTAAGGCAACAAATGAGTCCTTGATTGCCCTGTTAGTTTAGTTATTCTTCCTCATAAGATTTTTTCCCTATTTCTTCTTTTAGTGGGAAAGATACCATGGTGAAATGGTGGGACCTGGATACCCAGCACTGCTTCAAAACAATGGTTGGCCACCGAACTGAGGTACCTGTGGAGTAAGGGGCTCAGGGAAAGAATGGCGAGGCAAAAAGGAAAAGGTGGTTTTCTTCCCTGGCCCTTTCATGGCTCTTTGTTTTTCCTGCTCTCAGTATTCATTGTGTGCTGTCTTGAGAGACAGACAGGTTGGTGCAGTGGAAGTAGTGCCAGCCAGAGCAGGTACAGCTTGGCCTTGGATAAGTTTTTAATCCATGAATATGAGTTCCACTGTTTTTAAATAATGTGTCCACCTTGACGATTCTAGGGAGGTTTAACGATACTGTGTGTACAGTGCTTGGCCCAGTGACACGGAAACAGCAGATTGTAGCCACTACAATAGTTACCTGAACAAAGCTCCATCTGGGAATATTTGACATCTTTGCATCCTCCTCCGTGCTTTGTTCATACCAGGCTTTCAAAAGCATATACCTGGACTTAATGAGGAGGAAAAGCAAATTAGATTCTTTGTTGATTTGAAACGGTACTGTTATTTTCATTATTTAGTTATTGGATTGAGGCTGAAAATTATGCAGTAGACATTAATGGAGCACCTTTTGTTTGCAAGCACTGCTGAAAGCAAAGAAGTATCCATTCGAGTGGATTCTAGTTAGGATTTATGCTGAACAGCCATTATCTCAATTTAAAGATAGGAAATTATAGATAAACTTATAGTCATACATAAACAACAGTTCTATCATGGGCCATTTTTTCTTTCTAAAAGTGAGTGTATTTTGAAAAGGTTGCTAGACTTTGCAAATGCCAGAGATTTCACTACAGTATACTTAGACTTTTGCGATGTCATGTCATACATTGTGGGGTCTCTTAAAAATCATACTGTTTGGCTCTTTTTATTCTCTGTAGGTGTGGGGGTTGGTTCTGGTGTCAGAAGAAAAGCGACTCGTCACTGGGACTTCCGACAGTGAGCTGAGGGCTTGGGACATAGCCTATCTGGAAGAGGTAGTTACTGTTTTCTCATCATGGGCTGTGTCATGTCTCAGCAGTTTCATGGGCTCACTGAGTTTAGAATTGGATGTAATTATTGAGTGATTCACATAGTACTAGAAGGAATTCTATCACCTTGATAACCTGCAGCTTCTAAACAGATATTTTGTTTGTTATATACTCCATTGTCCTCGTTTATTTGAGCTTGGAAGAAGGATTGCAGAAGGCCCTCAGCTTCTAGTAATGCTAGTTTTTCAGTTTAGCCTGATATTCCTGGACCTTGGGTGTCCATGAATGGACAAATCTGTCACTCTTTCCTCTCAAACAAAAATCTATGTAAAATTTGTGTGTGTTTATACATATGTGTATTCTGAGAAGATTTATAAGTTTTTCTCAGATCCTCAAAGATTTTGTGTGAGAAAAGGGTTATGGACCTTAGGTTTAGCTAGAGTGAGGTATGTGGTGGTGTGTCCAGTAGCCACTTTGATGAGTTCTACATTAGTAGGCGAGGATTTATCTTTTCTTTCTTTAAGGAGAAAATGTAATCTCTTGGAATGCCTTTACAATTCTTAATGCCGGTTTGAATCTCTCCCTCTAGAATATGGTAGATCCAACACCTGAGAAGGTTTTAAAGTCAGTGATGAGTTTGTCATCATTTTTAACCTTGTTACTAAGCAGTGGTCCTTACGCAATAGAGTGTTATTGGAGACAGAATAGTGAATAATGTTTTGCTCACATTTGATGTAGTCAAATATGTTAATATGTTCTGGTAAATGTCCTACCATTGAAGAGGGTTAGTCAGAGAGATCACTAAATGTAAAATATTAGTGGCCATAAGGACAGGTTTCTAAGTCATTAGGGTTAAGTCTCACCTCCTGGAACATTCTTTCAGCTTTTCTTTTCCTGTTTTTATAAAACAGATCGAAGACCCAGAGGAACCAGAGCCCAAGAAAACCAAAGGGCCTTCCTCTGGAATACAGGACACACATGAAGCAGAGGATGGTGCCCTTGAGACGAGTGAAGCTCCTGAGGATGTAATTTATTTTTGTTTCTTCTCTTCAATTGAGTTGAGCAGTGGGAAAAGTGAGAATTGCAGACTTTTAAATTTGCAATTCTCATCATCATTTTAGGGACTATCTTGAGGAAAATTAGCCCTGAGCTAACGTCTGTGCTAGTCCTCCTCCGCTTTATATGTGGGTTGCTACTGCAGCATGGCTGACGACTGGTGTAGGTCCCCACCTGGTATCTGAACCCACAAACCCGGGCCACCGAAACAGAGAGTACAAAACTTAACCACTGTGTCATAGGGCCGGCTCTCTGGAACCATATCTTTTGAGAGGTTTGGCAGAACTTACATTTAACCTTCATCTTCTCTGTTGCTTCTTCTGTAGCGCATCCTTACATGCAGGAAAGCTGGTTCCATAATGCGGGAAGGAAGGGACAGAGTTGTGAACCTTGCAGTCGACAGGACAGGCAGGATTCTTGCTTGCCATGTGAGTATCTGGCTTAGGAGAGAATAACAGATTGGGCTGTTTCTTTGAGAGACTCAGTGTAGAGATGAATTTTTCTTTGGTCATGTTAAGAATTTGTTATATGGTGCTGTGAGGATTTATAATCCCTTGCTATTAGCATAACAACAATAATGATTACTATTATTGTTCTTATTATTAGCAGCCCTTTATTAAATGCTTGCTTTTCTAAGCAATTTAAAAGCGTTAACTTCTTATTCAGTCTTCAGAGAAACACTGTGAATAGGAAGTGGTATCCCCACTTTACAGATGAGACCACAATCCCAGAGAGATTAAGTTGTCCAGCGTAATCCAACTAGTAAGGCAAGAAGGAGAAATGTTATTATTTAGTTCTTTCTGAGAAAAAGCTAAATTACAAATTGCCTATCCTGGACTCACATCAACCGTTTGCCTTTCTAGGGAACTGATTCTGTGCTAGAAGTGTTTTGTATCCTTTCCGGAGAAGAAATTCAGAAGAAAAAGGATAAGAAGATGAAGAAAGCTAGAAAGAAAGCCAGGTGTGTTTTCTTAATATTTACTACTAATAAAGTATGCTGGGTGGACCGCATAGTACTAACCGAAAAGCGATGGCTTCTTTGAGGAAATATTTGCTTTGTTAACAATTACTGTTACGACCTTGAGAAAATTTTGTAGGGTGCCAGTAGTCCAAGTTTTAAACTTCTACTCTTTCGCGTAGCTTCATAACTAGCGTGTTCTTAAGTCTTGAAATCAGAGCCACACAGAACTAGAAAGTCTACAAATTTTTAAAAATAGCTTCTAAATGATTTAATTCTCAGAGGCTAGCACTGTGTTTTTAATGACAACAAACTATACAGAAGGAAGCTGGGTTGCATAATATTGACTTTTGGGACTCTGAGAAGAAAGACTGGTTGGGCAGTTATATAATTGAAGTTTGGAGGCAATATAACCTTGAAATAGGTCATTATAACCGTAGAAATAGGTTCCTCAGTGGTTGAAATTGATCAAGTCTCAAGGAAATAAAAAGTTATCTGACTTGGCACATCTTTTGCGACCTTTGGTTTATTTGACATGGCTGGATTGATAAGTGCAGGTTAATGGATTTTCTAAAAAGACCTGAAGTTAGATAAGTCTACCAGAAACATTTCAGTGGAATAGTTTGAATTATAGAGACTTGTCCCAGGAAATTTTATCTGCTGTTGTATTCAGAATCCATTTATTGAGGGTACTTATTAAATGAAATACTTTATATTTATGGCACATTAGTTCACAAAGTATTCTTACATTGTTTAATTCTTGTGGTAATCTTGTGTGGTTAAGTGACTGTCCCAGGATCACACAGGTTCTGGCCAGAACTTGACTCAAGTAACAGCAAAGCGGCTTCTTTGTTAGAAAGGTGATAGTATGACTTGACTCAAGTAACAGCAAAGTGGCTTCTTTGTTAGAAAGGTGATAGTATGATAGTCTTTTTTTGTCCTCTAGATTAAGTTCTTGCAAAGGGGAGGAGGAAGACCTTGAAGTCAGTGTTGAAATTACTCTGCAAGATGAAATCCAACGGGTGACTAATATCAAAACTTCCGCCAAAATTAAGTGAGTAAAAATGTAGTATCTGAAGTATTTGAAAGAAGTATCTTAAGTATTGTAGCAATAGTAAGCTACATAGTTGTATTGGCTTTTTCATGCTATTTATAAGCAATCTATACCAATTAAATATTTGGAGACAATGATTGTGGGACACCTGTGTCACACTTGGCTCCTACTGCCCTCACCATGGGCCCACTTATTCATCATCTCATTATTTGTTTTATTATAATAACCTTTTATCCATTTGTTTATTATTCCTACTGCCAATTAAAAAGAAAAATGTATACCCCATTTTCCAAAAGAATAAATTCTTTTGGGTGAGGTCATTTATAAACATAAATAAGGTCATTTATAAAAAATACATACACCAAGACAAGATATATGTCAGATCCAGTATGTGAGCCCAGGTTTCTTTGACTTAGAAGGCTGTACTTGACTACCATCCGATACTCCAAGCTCTCCTATTTGTAAAATTCTTTATACTTGTTCAAACTTTGTGTAGATTGAGGACGTTGCAAAGCCGTTCTAGAAAAAGTTGACCTTGTGAGCTAAGATGGTAGCTAGAACAGTTACGAATATTTTCTCACGCAGATCCTTTGACTTGATTCATTCATCTCAAGGAGAATTGAAGGCTGTCTTCCTGCTGCAAAACAACTTGGTGGAGTTATATTCTCTGAGTCCATCTGCACTGACGACTCAGCCTGTCAGGGCAAGCAGAATTGCCATTGGGGGTCATCGCAGTGATGTGCGGACTTTGTCATTCAGCTCAGACAATATTGCTGTCCTTTCAGCATCAGCTGATTCCATTAAGATATGGAACAGGTTTGTGAAATGATGCTATTTCTAGCTTTATCCAGTAGCATTTCCTTCCCTTTGAATGAGTTTTTAGTACTCTTGATGGTTAGTTATTAGTTTCTTAAGGCCTAAATACAATCCCTTCAAAATGTGTCTTCAGCGCATTTTGACCATAGGCCTGTGGAGGTTAGAGTAGGAAAAGTTGCCTTTTTAAATTTGGTGCAAAAAGCTGCAAGCTTATTCCATGTCTGAAGCTTGTAGCTGTACTTGGCTAGAGAAAAAAACAAACATACTGCATGCTCTTTATATGCAAGTAGGCTTTTAGTGCTGCCCAGTAATTTTTCCATAATGTCTCATTCCTTCTTTCCTAAATGACTGTTTCACCCCTCCTTTTCTATCCTCAAACACCTCCCCCACCTTTAAACTGATGACTTTGCCTGCTAGTTAAGTGGAAAAATGGAATCGTGTAGGAAACCTTCATATACTCCCATTACATCTGCCAATTTAGCTGCATCTACAGCCACATAATCTGTTTTTCCTCCTCCTACTATGTTGGTGCTCCTAACCAAAGTTAATCAAAGCTTGTAAATGATGTTCTTTCTCCTCTCCCCTTCTAGCAATTTTCTTCCCTCTCCTGCATCGTTAATTTTTTCTCTCTATTGGGTCGTTCCCATCAGCATACAGATAGGCTGTAATATCTCCCATCTTAAAAGAAAAAATAACCTTCGTTTGTCTTTATATCTTTCTCTAGTTATCTCTCCATCCTCTGATTCCTTTTCTCTATTCTGTCTTCGTCTGTCTCCCATCAGGCTGTTATCC
Organism: Equus asinus; assembly: GCF_041296235.1. Classification (NCBI taxonomy): domain Eukaryota; kingdom Metazoa; phylum Chordata; class Mammalia; order Perissodactyla; family Equidae; genus Equus; species Equus asinus. The sequence goes on from NC_091805.1 coordinate 49,397,843, forward strand.
TCCCCACTTTGCCAAAACAGCTCTTGTCATCTCATCAGTGATCTTCATGTTTCTAAATCCAAGGACCTGTAAGCTTCACTTGACACTCTTTCCTTAAATTGATAATCTTCTCCTCTTTGAAACACTTTCTTTGACTTTCATTACTTCCTCTTCCTCTGCTGGCTGTTTTTTCTCAGGCTTTGCTGTTCTTTCTTATCTTTTGACCTCTAGATGTTGGAATACTTCAGGGCAGTCTCCGGCCCTATTCTCTATCTGCACTCACTTTATGTAATTTCTAGTCACATGGCTTTCATATGTCGGTGATGCATAAATCTGTATCTCTAGCCTTAGGCTCTCCCTGGACATCAGACTCATGTATCCAAATCTTTTGTATCACCACTTGGATGTGTACTTAGGCATCTCAAATTTTTATACATCCCAGACCATACTTGTGATCTTCATTTCTCCAACATTCTCTTCAGCTGCCGTTCCTACAGATTTCCCCATCTTAGTAAATAATTACTTCCTTCCAGTTGTTCTAGCCCAAATCCCTGTAGCCATTTTCGATCTCTTTCATGTCCCACGTCCGATTCGTTAGCAAATCCTATCAGCTCTACGTTCAACACTTACCCAGATTTCAGCCACATCTCATCCCTTGCGCTGCCCCCACCCACTGCAAACCACCACCATCTCTCATCCAGCTGGTTGCAACAGTTTCCTGGCTGGTCTCCCTGCTTCCTTACTTGCCCCTCTATAGTCTGTTCTCAACACAGCAGCCTATCTAATCTTTTTTAAATGGGAGTTATATCACTTCCGCTAGCTCTGTCTCACTCTAAGTAAATGCCGAGGTCCTCACAGAGCTTCTCTGACTGCTCTCCCCTTCTCCTCCGCTGGAGCCACACTGGCCTTTTTGTTATCCCTGAACACAGCAAGAATGTGCTGCGTCGTGGCTGTTGTGCTCCCTGTTCCTTCTGTCTGGAACCATCTTCCTGGTTTATCTGTAGGCTTTCTCCCTGTCTTCTCATCAGACGACAGTCCTGCTCTCCCCTTCCCACCCTCGCTCCTCATCGCATTCCCTAGCTTTGTGTTTCTCCATAGCGTCTGTATCACCTGATATACTAATATTTATTTGTCTCATTCCTAAAGAATGTTAAGGTTTATGAAGTTTAGGACTTCTGTTTAATTCACTGTTATATTTCCAGCACCTAGAACAGTACCTGGCATTCAGTAAATGTTTATTGAATGAAGTGGGCGTTTGATATATATTTTTTGAATGGGTGAATGTTTATGGTCCAATAAAATGAACGTTACTTGTAGGGATCTATAATGATGTGCTAATTCCACCAGCAATCCTATGGGCTCACTTACTTCTTTGTGATGGCAGGTCGGGCTCTGTTGAGCCCAGCAGATGCTTTTCTCTGTCCTACATTTGTATAATCTCTGTTCCTGAGGATTAGGAGGCCCTTACAAAGAAAATAAATTAGGTACTGTTTGTTATTTTCTTCCTCGACTATGAGTCTGAGCCTAGGGTTATTCATTCAGACTTTGTCCTCACGTTGATCACTCTGTGTGTCTAAATTGTAGTGAACATGCACGCTGGTGTCTAAAATGGGGAAGCAGGTTCTCTTAACATATGGGCTCTTTGTCCCTTCTTTCTCACAGGTCTACACTGCAGTGTATTCGCACGATGACCTGTGAATACGCACTTTGCTCGTTCTTTGTACCTGGTGATAGGCAGGTGGTCATAGGAACAAAGGTAAACTGAGACTTTTTCTTGGATTTTGGGGGGCTTTTCTACTCGGTATTAAAGCTATTTGAGCAATCTGGTTCCTTTTTTAGCATACTGGAAGTGTATTAGCGCTGGATAATATGAGAGGGTGTTAGTTCATTGCCCTGTTTTTGAGATTTGTTTTTTGTTTTGTTTTATTTATTTGTTTTTAAAATATCAAACCTTATTGCAAGTTATGAAGAAGAAAATTAAATTAAAATCATGACCCTGAAATTAACATTTTGGTGATCAGCCTTTCGTGCATCTTTTTACGAGCACTTACGTAATTGTGTTTTGAAAAGACCAGTGATAAAATACGTGGTACCTAGTATCATGCCTGGCAGATAGAAGCATTCACTGAAGACAGACTGACCAGGTCCTCATTCCCAGCTGCTAATCAGATTGGGAGATAACCATATGGGAATAAGCAGACATGGATTTGGATTCAGATTCTCCCCCTTACAAAATAGATAATTTGGAGCAAGTCACATCACTTCCCTTGGTGTGTTTTCTTATCTCTAGTGGGATGATGACGCTTGCTTTTTCACAGTGGCTCTCACACCAGGTGGCCCAGGTTTGAATCCCAGCTCTTCCACTCACTAGCTGTGAGACCTCTGGGCAAGTCACTTAACCCTGTAAGCCTTGTTTTTTTCATGTAAAATGATGTAAATAACCTACCTCACAGTAGCAAAGCAGTTAGCACAGAGACTGGCTCACAGCAAATAACTAATAAATAAGAGCTGGTAGCAGAAGTGGCAGTAATGGTAGTAGGAGTAGTGAGAATAAAATGGAATATAGTCCATGGAATGTTTTGAAAAGTGCTTTGTAAGTATTTGTCATAGTTAGCCCCTAAAACAATGCCGTATGTGCATGATTATTTTATTAGAAAATCTGTGTATCACAATGGATATTTTTTGCTTGGCAAAAAGTGTAAAATAAGCTGGAGAGATTTTAGGGTCAGTGCCAGGGAAAAAGATTAAATCTCAGTTAAAAGTTTCCCTCATTTTTCATTCATTCTTTTAACAAATGTCCATCTACTGTTTGCTCTTGGAAAGGCATTTTGTGAATTGCTTCGAAGACTACGTATGACTAAAATATGGCCTCTGTGCCAGGCAGTTAATGTACATTATCTCATTTATTCCCCACAATAGCTTAGCAAGGTTGGTGATATAAACTCTATTTTACAGATGAAAAAACAGGCTCATGGGGATGAATTCACCAACAGTCACAGAGTTGGAAAGAGGTGACCCTGGGTCACAAGTCTTTCATCTTAACCCGCTTCCCACCACATTTGTGGAAGCTCATCATAGAGCAGGCTTTGCTGTTGTGTGTTCCATGCTGGCATGGTGACCACGGCGTATACAGAGCTCTAAAGAGGAGGTGTAGCTGAATCTTTTCTAAGCTATTGCAGTTTGTTTTTTGAAGTTCGTTGCCCTCCCTAGCATTGTAAGTAGATTTGTGTTTCTTGCTGTCATTGTATCGTAGGGGAGGAAATCTAAGCTAGATGGAGAAGAGTTGGTTAAGCCAGTTACCATGAAGGGTGGTCTGCTTAGGGTTGATTAAACTTCAAAGATTTTTAGGTTTGCCTTTTGCTATTGAGTTTATTCTGATTTGCCTATGGCCATGATATTTCCCTTTTGAAGTTGGGGAACCAATGAAAGTGACAAGAGTCCTGCACTACAAGGTTGTACTGTTCCATAGCTGTCAGCATAGTAACCCCGCCAAGGTTAACTCAGTATGTCAGTAGGGGATTTAACAGCAGTTTTTCAGATAGGAAGTACAGAGCATGGAACGTGGGGTCCATTTCCTAAGCAGTTGGCCACATTGTTGCTGCTTGGTTATGAAATCTTTTCTAACCTGTGTAGGCATGAATCATGGAGGTTGCAGGTGTGCTCGTGAGAGCTGTGCTCATTATGTGTCTTCCACAGACAGGAAAGCTGCAGCTTTATGACTTGGCCTCAGGAAATCTGCTGGAGACAATAGATGCACATGATGGAGCTTTGTGGTCCTTGTCTCTCTCTCCAGATCAGGTAACTAAACCAGATGTTAAGATCTGGGCTTCAGTACTCTGGCTGCATTTCCCATTTCTTATATCAAGTTTTATTGCTGCCTAGCAAAGATCTTTCTCAGGATATCTTTAAGGAAAGCTCACTTTTTATGTAATCTTTAATATATAATATTATTAGTATATGATACATATTTTGCATATATGATACATAATTTCATATCATATGAGGCCATATCTTGTGCCTGTCATTATGAAATGAATTCTTGTTCAGCTGCTCTGGATCATCAGCTACATGACATCAAATTGCTTACCCTCGTAATTTTTTACCAATGGTTTGTGATACCTTTTAAGAGGAAATGCTTACTTGGGCAACACAATGTAGAGGATAGAGTACACTTTTCTGCTGCCTTTTGGTCCGTACATCTATGACTATGTAAATCTAGTGTTTTTTAGCGAATACGTCAGCCCTGTCAAGTCATAGTAGTGTGCTTCCCTTCAGAGGAGTCGCTCTGGAGAATTGTATACTTATGCTAGTAATGGTGCTGTTGCTCAGAACATTTTGAGGTATTTTTTGACAATACCTTAAGAGATTGTGGCCCGTTTGTTTGAATATTGTCAATGGTGGCAAGCCTTCATCCATTGAAAATAGATATTATTTTTGGAAAAGACAGAATCTAGAATTTAGTGTGGGCAGTGCTGTTTAGGGTCGAAACAAAACAGCATTTAAAATTTAAGTAGTAATAACATCTTGCCTTTGTAGAGTGTTCTACCTTTTCCGAAGTATTTTCACATCCATTATATCATTGTTATTTTTACAATGGTTTTATAAACTAGGTAGTCTTTATCACTACAACAAGACTAACGATTGTTCTAAGTTTATTTCCTATGTTATAAATCTCTGAAATGGCAGAATAGACACTTGAGATCTAGTTTTCTGACTCCATGTTCTATATACTTTGCACTAACACTACAGTGTGATGAGACTAATTTTCTTGATATTGCAAAACAGTTTTGAACATATTTTAAGCAAGGATGTTGCAGGAATAAATTTATGCCCTTCCAAGGTAAATACTTTGAACAAACTTATTTAGATTACCCAATCTATGTGTATTTCAGAGTATTTTATTACTCAACAGCAAATTCTTTTGACTGTTGCCTTTTTAGGTGGAGCAAAAACCCCCACAGTGTTCATTGAGTCTTTCTTCAGAATGCTAAATGAAAGTATAACTAGAATTTGACACATGTTATCATCTGTCTGTATTAGTCTCTGCTAGGAATTCTCAAATAAGGTCTGTGGCAGCAGCCCCAAAAAAGCAATGAAAGGGGTTAAGGAGAAACCACATTTTCTTAATTCTTGTCCCATGCCATTAAGTAAAAATGGTCTTTTATACTATTTTCATGTGTCTTCTTATCAAAATTTCTGTACTAAAAGATTTTATTTTATTTTATTTCTTTGCTTGGGGAAGACTATCACTGAGCTAACATCCGTGCCAGTCTTCCTCTGGTTTGTATGTGGGACACCACCACAGCATAGTGTGATGAGCAGTGTATAGGACCACACCCGGGATCCAAACTCGTGAACCCTGGGCCACCAAAGTGGAATGCACGAACTTAACCACTACCCCACCAGGCCGGCCCCTAAAATATTTTTTAATTGAAATGTTATTTGATTTTTAGCGTGGCTTTGTGACAGGTGGTGCTGATAAATCTGTCAGGTTCTGGGATTTTGAGTTGGTGAAAGATGAAAACAGTACCCAGAAGAGGTGAGTAAATATTTTTTTTAATTTATGTCCATGTTTTGGAGTGAAAATGAGAAACCACTGAATGGACTTTTGACATGTGTATTTCTGTTGCACTCCAGAGTGTTTTTGGAATTTTTGTCTCCCTTGGTAGAGTACTCAGTATTTATTTTTTTCTTGATGCTTTTTGTGTGCCAGACTTTCTGTGAAGCAAACCCGAACCTTGCAACTAGATGAAGACGTTCTGTGTGTCAGTTACTCTCCCAATCAAAAGCTGTTGGCTGTGTCTCTGCTGGACTGCACCGTGAAAATTTTCTATGTGGACACTTTAAAGGTGCAGTGGTTAGGCCTGGGAATATTCTTTCTTTCTTTCTTTCTGACTGACCTTGAGCTGAGACTAAAAAGAAGTGGCCCAGCAGTAGTATGTTTCTAAAACTTTGTGTGTGAATCAAAACATTGCAGGTGCACTAGGAAAGCTAGAGTTTTACAAGAATCCTTTGGTTCCTAAATTTTTTAAAATTTTGTTTAAAACAAGTTATATTTCACGCGTTCAGAAAATCTGTGGATAGAAAAATTTGTCGTAGCCAATAGTTGTAAGAGTATTGCTGGGCGTCCTGGGCAGTGATTCCACCCTTGGCTGTACGTCAGGATCATTTGGGTTTCTTATAAAAATGTACATTACTGGGCCCTTTGCCCAGAGAGTCAGTAGGACTGGACTGGGCCTAGGAGTATTGTGAAACAAGTGCCCTAGAGTCCTTTCAGCTAAGAGGTCCAGAGAACATCTCTGCCGTATTCTGACTGAGGCAGTAGGCTTCCAGGACATCGCTGGCTCCACTTCATTGTAGTGTTCTTGGCAAGTGCCTGCAGGGTCTGTGTGCTAGACATAGGTTCAAGCTGCCTTTGGCGGTTCAGTTATCTTCTTTGAAAATATAGACATCAAGCAATGCAGAACATTTTTTAGCATTGTATTTTAAAGTTATGTTTTAGATCCACATGTAATAAAGTATATTTTATAGATGGACATGACTTATTTATATATGTATTTTTTAATGTTTAGTTTTTTCTGTCGCTGTATGGACACAAACTGCCTGTTATATGCATGGACATCTCTTATGTAAGTAAAATTTAAATAGCGTCTCAGTGACAAGTTGTCTTTTCTAAAGCGCTTCCCTAGTTCTTGGCTTGATATCTTCTTTTTAGAGTATTTATTTTTTCATTCTGTTGTATATCTTTCTCCAAAAAAAAGAAATCATAAAGTAATTGTAATAACCATATCTTAAATATATGTACTTTAATGCTTTCAGAATATTTTGACAAATATCTGAATGCTTCCTCATAACTAACTCCCTGTTGTGGATTCCCAAATAGTATTTTGTTGTCTAAAATACTATAATTGGTAAAACACCCTAAAATGTGAAAGACTTTTAAAAAAAGCATCCCCTTTTGTTCTGAAGGATAATATTGGTGAGGTAGATATTTACAGTATTTTGCACTACGTATGCTTTTAGTCTTTTGACCAAAATCGTATTTTTGCAATGTCTAGTTATATATTTAGAAACAATGTGTAGTCCGGGTAAAAGGATTTGGCCCTGTGCTCTTGTTGTCATGATCAGTACATTCACAGAATAAGTTAGTGTTAGAAAATATTTCCAGTTTTCTTGTTCTGTGATAATCATTTGAACTGGGAACTGAAATAGGAAAGATAAGAGAAATAGTGATAGGGAACATGGGATAAAAAGCTAGGTCATAAACATTCTGGTAGCTTCTTTCCCAGCCTCATTTTTCTGTCTCTTTCCCTCTTCCTCTCTCCCCCCAAATCCTATGACAGAGATCAGAGATTCTTTTTCCTATCTATTTAACAGAGTAAACAGATAACCAACATCCAGGCACAACCAAAACATAAGCCACCAAATTCTTGCTTTCACTTAAGAAGCTTTTAAAGTAGATCTGTAGGTAAAAGCAAAGAAGTGGGTGCTTTTGGTAGAGAGCTAAAATTCATTTTTTGGCGTTGATTTTAATGTTTTTGAAAGAAGTGGGTTAAATGTTCCGGTTAGCTTTTCTTTATCTAATTTACAGAGTTTCAGGTAATCAAATAATGTTTTACTTCTCTTCCTCATAGGATGGAGCACTAATAGCAACTGGCTCTGCTGACAGGAATGTGAAAATCTGGGGTTTGGACTTTGGGGACTGCCACAAATCTCTTTTTGCACATGATGACAGGTAGGTGCAGTCTTTTCTAAGACCTCCCTTTGAGTCACCTCTGAGTATCATTTGCCTTGAGCGTCAGTGTCTTTTATTTAGTGTTCTCAGACAGTCATAAATTGAAACTTCTAAATGTAAGTAATAAGACAGTCTAGAACTAGCCATCCAAAATGTATTTATGTGTGCAAGGCTCTTTCTAATAATGTGGAATTTGATGACATTTGAATACTTCTATCACTCTGTAGTGTGATGTACCTACAGTTTGTACCCAAGTCTCACCTCTTCTTCACTGCTGGGAAAGACCGCAAGATTAAGCAGTGGGATGCGGACAAATTTGAACACATACAGACTCTGGAGGTAACCTCTTGTCTGCTTTGCTTACTCAGTCCTTAAGAACTACTTTTGAGATTGAGTGTTGATCTCCCACTAATGTAAGCAGGTAGCTGTCTGTGAGTAAGGTAGCCTTATTCAGGGTTTTTGTTTCTGTTTTTTGTCTCTTCAGGGGCACCACCAGGAAATATGGTGCTTGGCTGTAAGCCCCAGTGGAGACTACGTTGTGTCGTCGTCCCATGACAAATCTCTGAGACTCTGGGAGAGAACACGGGAGCCTCTTATTCTTGAGGAAGAAAGGGAGATGGTGAGGACTTTAGGCTTGGTTACAGATATGCTGGTGGGTGTCTGACGTGCTATCCCAGCTAAAGCCTGTCCAGTGCAGTCACAGCTCAGTCAGCACAGGTCCAAGAACCTCCAGGAGATGTTTCCAAGACTACTGTCACCATTTCTGCGGTCAGGCAGAGACAGGCATGCCATTAGGGGATAATGTTTTGAAAGAAGTAGTTTCTCACTGTCTCATTTCACTTCATGTGCAGCCCATGTTTTTTCTTTTAAATTAATTTATATCTATCTATTGGCAGCAAAGGGAAGCAGAATATGAGGAGAGTGTGGCCAAAGAAGACCAACCAGCAGTAAGTAAATCTTTTGGGACCCTGAGATGGTGCCCTATAATTATCTTATTGAGATTTATTCTAATTTCAAGAATTTCTGATGGAATCAGAATTAGGGCTACATACTGAAGTCATCACCAGCTGATATGGGAAGGAATCTGTGTAGTCCTTTTTAATGCAACTGTATTTCCTGATTTTATGGGACAAAAGATTGACCAAATTGGGTATTGAGTGATTGTCATTCTGGCTTTTTCTTTAAGGAGGTTTCAGGGAATTATTTTATTCCAAAATGAAATAATTTTCAAAAGTGAAAATCAGAAAATTTGAGAAATTAGGCATTCTCTTTAAACCTTTGTAGAGCAGGATATTCTTATGATAATACATATAAAGCACTTAACATGGTGTCTGGCACTTACTAAGTACTCAGTTAGTGGGAGCTGATAACACCATGTTATCATCATCATTACACAGTAATGCCTGTTCTTTTATGGATATAAGATTAATTTATTGGCTCTTTAATGCCTGTCAGTGATATCGTTCAAAGATCTCTTTGTTTCTGGCAGGTTCCGGGAGAGACTCAAGGTGACAATTACTTTACTGGAAAGAAAACTATTGAAACGGTCAAAGCAGTAAGTTGATATAGAATATAGTATCTCATTTTTTCCTAGCATCTCAACTTTTTATTAAAAGCCTTTAGCAACCAAATAGCCCTTTTGTGTCAGAAAACTTAATGAACTTCATAGATGGAGATCATAACCTCTGTTTTCCTCCCTTGTAACCAAGGACAGGAGTAGTGCTGAATCTGTTTAATCAATGTGTGGTTTCTAGAAAGGAAAGCTTGATCTTCTGAAAATAGCACTTTCAGGTGTTCCTGGGAGCTGCCTGCCTCAAGATGTCCACATACAGTCTCACCTGAATCCATGACTCATAGTTTCCTCCCCGTAAATTGAAAAAAAGAATAGAAAAACCAAAGACGTCTTTAGATGCTGTTGGCACTCTATTGGCACATCTTTATTAAACTGACTCAAGCTACTTTATCTGGTAAATTTCTAGTCAGGCCTTCCAGTTGCAGGGTTCTGAGATGATGGAGTGTGTTGTGATGATTTCTGTCCTTTGTCATCATCCATGTAGGCTGAGAGGATCATGGAGGCTGTTGAGCTATACCGAGAAGAAACTGCAAAAATGAAAGAACACAAAGCCATTTGTAAAGCTGCGGGGAAGGAGGTAAGATAGCCCATTAAGTTATGCTCTAGGAAACGTGTGTAGATAGAGACAATTCCTGAGGAGAAAGTCATTGTTTCAGGATTTATTAACTCGGATCAGGAAATGAGATAAATGTGATAAAATTTTTTCTAATTCAGATATTAGAAGGAATTGAGGAATGGGGAGGAAGGAAGCTCGGTCTTAATAAAAAGAGGAGGGGAAATTGTAGATTGAGCTGATTCTGTTGACTAGAAACTTATGCTCCTGCTTTGCTTTGGGAGGCAGGGTGACTATTCTAGATGAAGTGTATTGCCCAAACTCATTCATAAGCACGATAGAAACTAAAAGGCCTGATAATTCTTTGACACCCTTTCAGTCTTTTGGGTCTCTGTTTTCTCTTTTCAAAATGTAAAATACTGTTATCACCCTACCTATGAAAAGCACTATCAAGGTCTTGTTTTCTAATGACTTGATTTAATACTTTCTTCATAGGTCCCTCTTCCCATCAACCCCATCTTGATGGCTTATGGCAGTATTTCTGTGAGTAGGATGTCTAACAGTTTCCCCTTGGTCATTCAAAGGTTACTTTCAAGGACAAGAGAGGAAGTCAAGAGGCATGATTTGAGAATGGATGTATTGGGAAATACTTCATCTTTAAAAATCTCTCTTGAATGGCAGAATCCTCTAGGATATTTTGTATTTCAAAAGGACCTTTTTAGTATAACTTTCGATTCGGCCTTTTTGATTGGACTGAACTGGCATTCTTCTATTTTCTAGTGCTTATTTATGTTCAGTATCCAAAGCCCTCTGAAGATTCTGTTCATTTACATGAACTTTCAAATTGAAGCTTTTGGAGGAAAAGTTTAAATAAATAAGTCAAATAAAGGAGGAGAGAGAGGGAGAGCAGAGGGAGAACATATGCTTATCCAGCAATCTCTAATTACTTAGTACTTTACTTGTATGTCTCATTCATCCCAATACTCTTGTGAGTCAGTGCATCTTCATTTTATAGATAGGAAACTGGCCTGACTTATCGACAGAAGGTAACATAGTTGCTAAGAGGCAGAGCTGGATTATGAACCCAGATCTGACTAACTCTAAGCCCGTGCATGTCTTGCCATTTTAGAACACTGTTTCTCAAGTGAGAGGGAGCAGTCCCTGTCTTTGAGGAGGTTGAGACTAGAGAGCTTCAATAGAAACCAACCAAGAGTATCACTCATGCTCTTATGCTTCCTTTATAGCCTTCAGCTTATGTGTTGGAGATTTTCAAAGGAATCAAGTCAAGGTGAGTCCCAGTGCACAATGATTATAATTTGTCAGCTAACAACACTTATTAAATGCTTATTTCAACATGAGATAAGTAGAAATTATAATTGATGGTTATCCTCCTTATAGGTTTAACTATGGCAAAATTTTGATGGAAAATAATTTGTTAGAATCTTTTGAAGGCAGAACTAGGAAGCTGCTCCTAAAGTATGAAGGGAGATACTTTTAAGGACAAATGGAGGGTGGTGCTACTTTACATTGTAGGTAATGAAATAATCTCTTACCTGGTCGAAAGTACCAACTGTTAACATTTTTTGTTGTATATTTCCTTTGGCTTATGTTCTGTGTACATACACAATTGGAATCATACTGTGTACACTTTTCTATCTTCTTTTTCACAGAATAGTTCTTGAGCATTTGCTCCTGTTATTAATATTCTTCAAAAACATATTATTGAATTCAAAATATTCCATTGTATGAATAATTACTATTGGATGTTAGTTTTGTTTTTTGCTATTATTAATACTGTGAACACCTTTATATATAAATCTTAGTCATTGTTACTATTTTTTTAAGAATCCTAGTAGTCTAATAACTGATCAATGGGCATGAGCTTTCTAAAGGCGTATGTTGCTGAATTACTTTTTAGAGTGCTTGTACTGATTTTTACCAGCCTTTTAAAAATTTTTTGCCAGTTTGAGAGGCAAAAGGTGATAGTGTATTATTTTAATTTCTTTTGATTATTAATGAAATTAAAATTTTATTTGTTGGCCATTTATATTTTTACCTGTGAATTTTTAGTTACTTTCCCTTTCTTGTGCTCTTTATACTGGTTTTTAAGAATTCTTTATATCTTTTGTCATATATTTTTGGAATAATGTTTCTTGTTTGTGATTTACCTTTTGATTTTATTTATGAGTTTGACCTGCTGAAAGTTATTATTTTTCATAAAAAATCTCAATATCTAAATATATCCCTTACAAGAAATAAACAGGACCTATCTGAGGATAATGATGAAACTTCACTGGAGAAATTTGGAGGAAAATTTAGATTAATTGCAGTACTTACATTCCTAGATGGGAAGATTCTGTATTTTGAAGATTTACTTTTTCTTAAACTAATTTATAGGTTTATGATCCCAGTTGAAATCCTCTTCAGATTTTTAATTAGAATTGCTGAAATGATACTAGAACTAGTTCAAGAAAAGTAAAACAAACCAAACCAGAATAACAAGAGGGAGCTATTCTCTTAGATTAAAAAGCTATAAAATTAGCAAAATTGAAATAGTACAGGATCGTTGTCAGAATCACTTGATCATCAAAACAGACTTGAAAGCCCTGAAACAGACTCTCATCTATAAGGACTCAGTGTGTGGTAAGAGAAATATCATATAAATATGGAATATTAAACAAAAGACTTTGGAGAAATTGGTTATCTGGAAGAAAAAGAAGTTAGATTCTCCTACCATGCCAGGGGCCAAAATACATCAAATAGATTAAAAGGTTAAATATGAAAAAACAGTGAAAAGAGAGAACCATGTAGAACATAGATGAATATTTAACTCTAAATGGATAATACCTGTTCAAGTAGAAGAGCAGTAAAAACAATAGAGGAAAAGATTTAAAACTTGACCACATTAAGAACTGTGGTGTTTTAATGTTTATTTCCTTCTTCCTCAGCGAGCTGGAAGAGTCCCTGCTTGTGCTGCCTTTCTCCTATGTCCCAGACCTCCTCACGCTCTTTAACGAACTCATCCAGCTGGGCTCCGATGTTGAACTTCTGTGTCGCTGCCTTTTCTTTCTCCTCAGGTGACGTCATTTTCCACAGAACCCCGGGCCTCCTCAGCGGAGCTGCTCTAGTCCTGCTTGAACTGAAGGTCTCAGTGCTTCGGGGTTAAGATGGCTGAGATTTCACACTCAGAGACTCACAGAATTTTAGTGCTGCCTGACATAAATTATTTCTTCTCCTTTGGAATCAGTCTTGCCCTTAGAACAAGGATGGTGACGGCCCGCCTCTTTAATATGAGGCGGCACGTTGCTCAGGAGTGCCGCGTCAGGCGCAGGTCTCCGGGCTGGCGTCTAACACAGTGGCTCTGGTTCCAGGCAGTTGACTAAGAGCCCGTTACTCAACGGCCAGTTTGCCTCATTTGTTGTTCCTTTTTAACTGTTTAGTTTAAGCAAAATGGTTTTGTTCTGTCCTCATAACAGCATTTTAAGGAATAGTGGATTTATTTTCCTAGTCTCTATAGGTACAAATGGAAAAGTAGGGCCATAAATAGAGGGAATGAAAAACATAAAATATGTTTGTTAGAGTACATTCTTAAGTATGAAGGATTCTTGTTATTATGTAATTAAGAAGAATGTATTTACAAAGGCTTAAGAATAGAATCTTCCTGTCTCCTGGTCTCTGCCCCTCAGTTTCAAGCTGTTGTAGCTGGGAACAGCAAGAGAGACCAACTGAACATTCCTTAAAATGCTGTTATGAAGACAAAATACAGACTGGTCAGCCAATACCAAATAGTTCAAAAAAACAGGTATATTTAGTGAACTGGTATTTGGTGAATTGGCTGTTTTCATGATTCTCAACCCTCCATTCCTTTTATTTTATCAGTATAGTGGCAAAAGAACAATGATATGTTAATATTACACTATGACCATATTGATACTTTTGAGCAAGTTGTGAGGACATAAATTCACCCTCAGCAATCTCACTAATAATTTCTTACTGCTGTGGCATATGTGCTGGTCAATCAGAGTTACTGATTCTAAGAGAAACACCGCGAATACGTCTAGCATATCAGAGGGTTGTAGACGGTTACTGCCTTACAGGTGGACATTGCAAGTCACAACTGGGGGTGAGGGTGAGCGTGGAGATTAAAGGAGCGTGGATTCACCAAGGGCATCTTGGTCCTCCAGGTGGGAGTTTGACTCTCTGATCAGTGATTACCTCTTTTCCGCCATGGCTTCATTAGAAAGATTTGTTGAGTTAGCATTTCTTAGAAGGCTCATTTTCTCACTGATCCTTCCATAAAATATGATTGCCAAAATCTATGGCCACCTGGTAGATTACTGGGAAAAAGAGTCAGCTTTGCAGATGAACTGAATGTGTCGTAAGGTTTAGGATAGTATTTTAAAAATTGTCATCAGATTGAACTGAATAGTAGGGAAGACACTTCTTTAGTGTTTTTTTGCTAGAAGCATTTCTATACTCCCATATGGTAAAATGAATCTTTTTTTTTTTTTTTTGCTTTGATACTGTGTATTTGCTATTTCTAGAAGGGATAAGTAGAGCCAGAACCACTACTCCTCTTTGTAACATGACTCTTCTATTTTTCTATTAGGATTCACTTTGGGCAAATCACTAGCAACCAAATGCTTGTGCCAGTGATTGAAAAATTAAAGGAAACAACTATTTCAAAAGTCAGGCAAGTCCGGGTAAGTATCTCTGTAGAAATACAATCACGAGGGGCTAACCCTAGTGTGTATGCAGCTTAAAAGTAGCGCAGTGCGCTGCGCTCGTCTTGTGGCGAGACTGACCAGGCATACCTCTGTATTTGAGAGGAGCTTTTCCCTGGAGCTGGGAGGAGTAGGAAAAAACAACAGGCCCAGACCTTCCACAGGGAGGGATGGGTACCACTCCTGCAGCGTGGCTCCCTGACTCACACAGGCTGCTCTGTTGAACTGAAGTGAGGGGAAGTTTGTTTAATCTTTCCCGTATTCCTCCCCAGGATGTTATTGGCTTCAACATGGCAGGTCTTGATTATCTCAAGAGGGAATGTGAGGCAAAAAGTGAAGTTATGTTTTTTGCTGATGCCACCAGCCACTTGGAAGAGAAGAAGAGGAAGAGGAAAAAGAGGGAGAAGCTGATTTTAACGTTGACTTAGAACAGAAATGTGGTGCCTTTTTTCTGCTTTTTCTTTCAAAGGACTTCCAAACTAACCAGCAGTAGTTGCTGTTGACTTAATATAACCAGGTGACAGAGTTGGCCGTGTTGCAGAAGATCTCTGGATGCGGTTCCAGCTTGCCTGAGGGAATTCCACCTGAGGACTGTGGGCTCCATTTCTTGGACTGAATCCCAGGACTGGTTTAAAATCCTCTGTGCCCTCAAAGATTGAGCCCAGCAAGAGTTCTTCCCTTTCTATTCTGGGAGGGAGCAAAGAATTTTTTTTACATAGGCATTTGTTTTACTGGAGTTGAAATTAACATTTCAAAAGTTTTTCTTGTATTTTTGTTTTTTAAGGCAGAAGATTTGTTGGTTGATTTGTTCTTCTTTGTATTAGGTTTTACTTCCTGCTGAGACAATCAGGTGGACAGTTGATTACTTTCTGCCCATAAATGCAGAATCACTGACTTACAGAGCTGAAAAGGACCCTAAAAATTACCTAGAACGGCCTCCCGAAGCTTAAGCTCTTGCAAGTTGTTATATCTGTATATAAAGATATCCTAATTGCTAATTGTTTATACTTCTCTAAATAAAATAGTTGTTTCTAATTAAAGCGTAGTCCAGCTGAGATGCCTTGCTGGGCTTCTGAGTGATTAATACACCATGTGTGTGTGTACGTGATAGGGATTTGGGGAGGTGGGAGTGTTTTAGGAAAAGATATTGACACATACTTGTGGGCCTGGGCTTTTCTTTGTGGGAAATTTTTAAGTTACTAATTCACCTCCTTGTTAGAGTTCTATTCAGATTTTCTGCATCTTCTTGAGTCAGTTTCAGTAGCTTGTGTCTTTCTATGAATTTGTCCATTTTGTGTAGGTTGCTGTATTGTAGTGCTACCATTTTCTTGCCAGTCTCAGAGCGGCAGGTCTTGTGGCATGGCTGTCTGTCCCAAACCACAAGTCTGTGATTGTTCCTAAGCATCATAGTCACTGAAGTAACAAAGGAATACAGTGGCGTTATTTGTTGGGCAGAATAAGAGTAAGAGAATTTTGGGATCGAGTTCCTGAGGCTTAACTAGGAAAAGGCAAGACAATAGATAGTGGATTCTAAGTGCTTTCCAGTTGGAAGAGTCAGTCTTGTCTTTAGGCGGCTGTTCTGCCCCCAGGGAGAGGAGTTAGTTACTTAATTCTTGAACGATAGCTTAACTCTTGAGTGAACAAAGGCTGAATCCATATCTTGTTTGTGCTTCTTGGAGTTGTTCATGAAGACGTAAAGAAATGGCAGCATTTTCCACTAACACTTTTGGTGGTTTCCAAACCAAAACAAGTTCCAGGAGGGCATTCTACATGTATATATATGTTTTAAAAGTTCTGCTTTCCCATAGCTTTGCTATCATTTAAGATTAACAATACTAAAGGATTTACAGGTGCTTCTGTCTGATAAGTGCTACACTACTTAAAGAGAAGGAGAACATGTGATAGATAAAGTGATGCGTACAATAAGTGACTGAGCTATAACTTTTGGGCAAAATACTGGAAACTCCTTAACCCTAAAGGTTAGAGGTTAATTGGTGAATTAAAAGTCAGCATTTATTGGCTTAGTCAGCCATTGGCTATATATAATGCTTAATACAGAAACCATTTAATGAATAATATCTCTTGCAAATGATGCAGTGTTACCTATAGAAGCCCGTAATGCCATAAAGAAAAGCCTCATGAATGGTTTATTAGGAGTATAACATCTCAGCTTACTTTATGTATATATAAAAAATATGTATAAATTATATATATGTCCATTATATATATATTTTATATATGTCCATACACATTTATATATTATATATTTATATATAATCATAATATAATATTTATAATATAAATCATATATATTTATATATATAATTATATATATATATATCCATATGTCTATGTAAGAATAGCTTAACAATTTTGAGATTCCCTGGCTAGAAGTTAGCTTGGTATACTCAGTATTAAGTGTTTCTCAGTGGCAAGTGTCACAGGTCTAGCTCATCCCAAAGAAACCTAGTAAATCTAGCAGGGAATATAGGACAGTGACCATGGAGGTAGGAGTGTCTCACTGGGGCCAGGACTGTATCTGGGGGGGTTCCACTCACCCATCAGGTGTAATTGATGAGCCTGCTTGGCGCAGCCTTTCTAGGCCAGACCAGGCAGGAGCTTAGGAAGAAGCCACCTGGCCTACATACACTATCCACAATTCACCCCCTTTCCTCACAATTGAAGATCCTGAGTTTTGAGATGAGACTGATGTTCCTAAGGGTAACATCCCCTTATGTTCTAAGTGTTAATTTGTTTCTGAGATGTGGGATCCAAGCAGCTCTAACGTGTTGTTTGGACAGAGCCCACATGGTCCAGCAGTCAGGGGCCCGACCCTTGTGAGGGCCTAGTGCTAGCTGCCCTTGTGTAGTCCCTTCCTGCTGAGAGTGGGCTGGACCTGGTGACTGGCTTCTGAAGAACAAAGTAGAGCAAATGTAGTGGGAGGTCTCTTCTAAGATTAGGTTATGGGACCCCTGGCTTCTGCCTTGCTCACACTCTCTCAGGCTCTTGTTTGCTCTGATCAACTGAGCTGCCATGTAGTGAGCTCCCCTAAGGAGAGGCCCACGTGGTAAGGAACTGAGAGCCATCTCCAGACAACAGCCAGTGAGGGACTGAGGTCCTCAGTTTAACAGCCTGCAAGTGTCACCGTAGAAAAAAGCAACTGCAAAAGAAAAGGGGAGTTTCTTTTGGGGTCTCAGAATTGCAATTCAGGGAGCATAGGTTCCGGCAGTAGCCAGAAAAGTGTCCCTCTGAGGAGTGAAACTCAGGAGGTTTTATGAGCAACAAGGTGAGCCCAGAACAGTCACCTCGGTGGTTTTCAGGGAGGGTAAATTTATGGTACAGTTCATTGGCTTACTCAAGGATATCTTGTTGCTGCCTGAAAAAGTACATTTTTGCACAGTCCTTCAAAAAGTCTCTTCTCAGCAAATAGCTCCCTTTTGGCAAGTGAGCAAGGTCAGCACAATTTCCTATTTTTTTAAACAAGACAGAGTCCAGGGTACAAAATGGAGTCACTCTTTCACACAAGAACTGCATCCTGCCAATGACTGACTGCCTGAGTGAGCTGAAGGCAGATTCACGCCGATTCACCCCGAGGTGAGCCCGAGCACCCAGGGAGCTGTGCTTGGATTCCTGACCTGCAGAAGCTATGAGATCGTAAATGTTTGTTGCTTTAAGCCACTGAGTTTTGGGGTAATTTGTTACATAGCAACAGATAACGAATATAGCTTCTATAGAACTAATTATCTAACCTGGTTTTGTTTCAGATTCTTCATCTATGAAATGGGCACAATAGTGCCCGCCCTTATACCGTTCTTGTGAAGTGCTTACTGGCTCCACGTAAACACAGGATATGTTTCTATTGTTACTGTGTGCAATATATGAGATGCAAGATAGAAAACTACAGAATGATTCCAGTATACACATAAATAGGGGAGATTGGAAAGAAATAGACTAAAATGTTATCTGTGAGTGCTGGGTGATGGTGCAGAGAATCTTTACAATAGATGTTTACCTTAAAAATGAAAGAATAAGTACAATAAACATCTTT
This sequence comes from Equus asinus, assembly GCF_041296235.1. Lineage (NCBI taxonomy): Eukaryota > Metazoa > Chordata > Mammalia > Perissodactyla > Equidae > Equus > Equus asinus. The sequence goes on from NC_091805.1 coordinate 49,416,455, forward strand.
TAATTTCTTTACCTCTGATAATATGAACAAAGAGGCATAAAGGCAACATAACTTAAGACATTTTTTCTATTAGGTTGATTCATGAAGTTACTTCTGATAAATTTGTGCCAACAGAAATTATGAATCTTTATTTGAAAGCTATTCTGTAGTTTTTAGAAGTGTCCAGCTAGAGATGCAAACTTCACCATAACTTCTGAAAGTCATGGACTAGAACTGAGATAAACCATGCCATAATTCAGTGGTTCCCAAAGGCTATTCCAAGATCCTCAGGGCTCCCTGAGACCCTTTCAAGATGTCTGCAAGGTCAAAAATATTTTCAAAACAATATTAAGATGTGTGCGAGGTTGAATAGTGTCCTCCAGAAATTCATGTCCACCTGGAACCTGTGAATGGGACCTTATTTGGGAATAGGATCTTTACAAATGTAATTAGATGAGGTCATACTAGATTAGGGCCCTGAATCCAATGACTGTAGCCCTTATGAGAATGCCATGTGAGGATACACAGGGAAGGAGGCCACGTGACAAGAGAAGCAGAAAATGGGACTGAAGTGATACAGCTACAAGCCAAGGAGCACCAAGGATTCTGGCTACCACCAGAAGCCAGGAGAGAGGCATGAAACAGCCTCCAGAAGGAACCAAACCTCTAACACCTGGTTTCAGACCTCTGCCTTCCTGAACTGCAAGAGAATAACTATCTGCTTTTTTAAGCCACTCAGCTTGTGGTAATTTCTTATGGTAGCCCCAGGAAAATAGATTTTGATACCAGAAAGTAATGTGCTGCTGTAACAAATACCAAAAAATGTTGACGTGGCTTTGGAATTGGGTAATGGGTAAAGGCTGGAAGAACTTTGAGCCCCATGATAGAAAGTCTATCTAGAAGACAGAAAGGTGTCTAGAAGTCTAGATTACCCTGACAAGACTATTGGTAGAAACATGGATGTTAAAAGCAATTTCGGTGAGGGCTCAGACAGAAGCAATGGGGACAGTAGAGAAAGCTTCTATCATCTTGGAAAATTCCTATATCATCATGAACAGAATGTTGACAGAAATATGAGCATTAAAGGTGCTTCTGGTGAGACCTCAAACAGAAATGAAGGACATATTATTGGACACTGGAGCAAAAGTGATCCTTGTTATAAAATGGCAAAAAACCTGGCGAATTGTGTTCTGCTTTTGGGTGAAAAACAATGAAATTGAATTTTTAGCTGAGGTTTCCAAGCAAAACTGGAAGATGGGGCCTGATTTCTTGCTGCTTATACTAAATTGCAAGAGGAAACAGATAAATTGAGGAAGGAACTGGTCAGCAAAAAGAAACTAGAACATGATGCTTTGGAATATTCACAGCCTATCCATATTGCAAAAGATGCCAAGGCATCATCTGGGGAGATCAGCAAGGGTGTGGCTGGAAAACCTGGAAAGATCAGGCTTGTGTGACCATGGATACCATCAACCATCTCAGCAGAAGCCAGGAATAGAGACGTGGTTATCCAAGAAGGATCTGTGGAGAACCCTTGGGCCTAATGGCATCGACTCCCTTGACATCCACGGAAGAATGACAGGTTTTTGAGAGTACTGTATCAGCAGAAACACTGCCAGCTTGGCCTGATGGGAAAAGAGACAGGACAAAATGAAGGAAGGCTGCCAGACTTCTGGGATTTTATAAGCAGGAAATGGGCTGCCCAGAGGGTAAGACTGTGTCCCAGGCTGAGGACAGAGAGGCTTGAGCCAGCAGGGCCTCTGAGGGTCTAGAAGTTGGGGCTGGTGAAGCCTTTGTGGGCCCAGAGGGCAGATCAAGTTGCAGATGATTATTCTCAGGCCTTGAAACCTCATGAAATCTGCCCTGCTGGGTTGCAAACTTGCTTTAGACCAGCGACTCCTTTATTCTTTCCATTTTCTTCCTTTCGGAATGGGAATGTCTAGCCGATGCTTGCCCCAGCATTGTATTTTGCTAGCTGACAACTTGTTTTCTAGTGTCACGGGTCCACAGGTGGAGAGGAAACCAGGATAGGTCATACCAGAGTCTCACCCATACCTGATTTACATGATGAGATTTGAAATTTTTTGCGTTGATGCTATTTAGATGAGAGTTTTGGATTTAGAGTTAATCCTGGAATTAGTGAAGACTTTAAGAAATGTTGGGATGGGATGAATGTATTTTGTACGTGGGATGGATGTGAGTTTTGAGGACCCAGAGGGTAGATTGTACTGGGTTTGTCTCCACAAAATTAATGTCTACCAGAACCTGTGAATGTGACCTTCTTTGTAAATAGGGTTTTTATAGATGTAATTAAGTTAAGATGAGGTCATTCAGGATTAGGATAGCCCCTAAATCCAATGGGTGGTGTTCTTACAAGGAGAGAGACACACATAGAAATACAGTCATGCGTCACTTAATGACAGATACATTGAGAAATGTGTCCTTAGGCGATTTTGTCGTTGTGTAAACATCATAGAGTGCACTCACACAAACCTAGATAGTATAGCTTACTACATACCTAGGCCATATGGTGCTAATTTTATGGGACCACGGTCATATATGCAGTCTGTCATTGACCAAAACATTGTAATGTGGCACGTGACTGTACACAGGGAAGAATGCCATTTGAGACAGAGGCGGAGACTGAAGTGATGCAGCTATAAGCCAAGGAACACCAAGGATGGCTGGCAACCACTAGACATGGGAGAGAGGCATAGAACAAATTCACCCTGAGTCTCCAGAAGGAACCAACCTTGCTTTCGGACCTCTGGCTTCATGACTGCAAGAGAATAAATATCTGTTGTTTTAAACCACCTAATTTGTGGTACTTTGTTATGGCAGCTGTGAGAAAGTAATACAGATTTGTTACAGCAGCACTAGGAAGCTAATATGAGATGATATGTTATGACATAGTGACAGATGGAACACAGAACAGATGAGAGAATCCAACTATGTTCTATTAAGCCAGACACTGGGGAGATTTGCAAAAATGTGAAACAATGCCCTTCTTAATAAATTTGTGTTTTGGAAAATAGTTATTTTTCATGAAAAGTCTATTTATGTTAATATACTGGGTTTATTGTTGTTTTTACATAAATTTAAAATTTCTCTCAGTTTTAATTCTAATTTGATAAAAGTGATAGATATGATTCACACAAACAAAAGCTCTTTGGAATCCTCAGTGATTTTTAAGAATATATAAGGAATCTTGTATACAAAATATTTGAGAAGCCACTGGCATGCTTGTGAATTCTCAAGTCCAGAAGGGTATCCTGGTGTTTGTGTTTCTGTTTGTGCTCCTGCTTTTTGGAAAGTCAGCTCAAGACTGAAAACAGCTCTTAAATGAATGAACTTTAGAATCACATGGAAGTAGGTTAGATTTACTTCTACTTAAGATTCTCTGAGCCTCAGTTTCCCTATTTATAAAGAGAGGAAAATAATATCTATTTTATAGATATGGTATGAGGATTAGATATGAATGTATATAAAGGGGTAGCTATTATAGTTATTAAAACCAAATATTTTCATTCCACCAGACTGCATGGCTCATTGTAAGAAGAGGGGAATAAACATGAGGTCTAAGCCCTCAAATCTGAATGGTTAACAATCAAATTCCCATTTATTACTTACTGGACCTAATAAGGAGAAACTTTACGAGACATGAAGACTCCAAGTTTAGCAGAAGAAATTGTAGAAGTCCTCTGGATCGTGGGGTTTTCTTTTTCCTGGGGAAAATCTTTTAATCGCTTATCATAATTGCTGCTTGTTAAAACTGGTAAAAAACTCATTAAGGATTATGATTTTCATGACCAAATGACTTGTATATACAAACTCAGATAACATTTTAGAATCAGAGTCTCTTCTCTAGCATCATTAGCTCAGCTGTAGGTACTTTCTATCTAATGCAAATTCTATGTGCCCAGGCTTAGGGCATTAAGGGTGGCTATCCATCTCATGGAATTTCCTCTGTCTGTCCCTCCTAGTATATGTTTCTGTGAACTGTGACTGGCCTTTCTACAGGGGCCATCAGTCACCATAACTAGACCCCAAACCATACCAACGTCCAGATTTCATGCTTTTTTGGTGGGGAGGGGGATAGATCTTGGGAAATGGGCTGTGAACTATCATTGTTGACACTGGAAGTAGATAAAAGAGGTAATCAATCTCTTTTCCCCATCTATCTGTGCCTAACTGACAAGTGATCTCCGTAAGCAAGGAAATAGAAATATTAGCATAAAGGCAAAATGATTTAATTGCTGTGATCAGCAGCAGGGATTCAGATACTCTGGATCAGCATCCATAACCTGTGTAAGGGGGATATAAGAGGACTTAATTCCCGGAGGAAAAATACTGGTTCCTTGGTTAGTTTCCTTCTGTCATCACAGAAGAACCTTGCCATCAAAAAAAAGAAAAAAGAAAAAAAAAAGTCACGTTCCCAGTGAGGCTTTCCTAACTACCCCATTTTAAATTGCAATCCTCCTTAGCTCTCCCTGTACCCCCTTTCCCACTTTATATTTTTCCGCATTGCACTTATCACCATCAGAGTCCGTATTTTACTTCTTTCCTGTGTCTGTGCTCCCACGGGAACGTAAGCTACATAAGGGCAGGGATTTTTGTCTCTCTTGTTCATTTCTGCATTCCCAGTGCCTAGAACAGTGTCTAGTACATTAGAGGCCCATATTATCTTTGAAAGAATAAATGAACACAGGAATTTGACTTCATTTCTATTGAAATCAAGGCCATCTAACACAAGTTCCCCTAAATTTCTCCTTCATCTCAAAATACCTGGATCCTTAGCCATCTTCAGCCTCCTCCTTGCCAAGACTAACCCTTCAGCTCTGGTCTTGAGTATTCTCTTGCTGTCTTTTGGATACTGCTGCTTTAATTACTTCCTGCCATTCGTATTTTTAGTGTTTCTCTTCCGATCCGTTCTTTTCAGCCTACAAGCACATTTAAGTGTACACTAAACTGAAAATCTCTCCTTTGTTCTGTTGCCTCCCTGAGGCACCATATTCTCTTGCTCTTTCCTTTAATAACAAATTTTCTTGAAAGGGTATCCATACTCAATGTTTCTGCTTTCTTAACACACAGTCATTCTTTATCTTTCGCAATTTAGTTTGTGTCCTAACCAAATCTAGCAGTCCTATTTAAATCTGAATTCTCCTTGACATCTCTATAGCATCTGTCAACTATGTCCCTACTTTCCTTGAAGTTCTTTCTATGGCTTCTGAGATATTTCACGGTTTTCTAATTGCTTGTTCTGTCTCCATTGGCTCCTCTTCTTCCTCCTACTCCCTAAACAGACCCCAAATTTCTGCTCCTTTCCCATCCCTTCAATCATCACCTCTGTGTAGATGATGCTTAAAATTACTATATCTCCAGCTCTGACTCCCCAAGTGGGATCCAGTCCTGCATATCCGTGATTCACTACCTGAGCCCAAAACTTTGGAGGTGAACTCATGTCTTCTTAGTTCCTTCTATCAGTGGGCTCCACCTCAAGTTTTACAGTTCCTCCTGCCAGTGTCTTTCATCCATGTCCCTCCTCCATGTCTACTGTCGCCACGCAATAGTTCTTGTCTTTACACTTGGCCTATTGAAGTAGCCTTCCAATGGTTTTTTGCATATGTTGAAGGTTCTTCTCCTTCATCATATCCTGCCCCATAACAGTGAATTCATTTCTATAAGGATATGCTGATTATATCACCCACTGGGTCAGAAACCTTCAATGATTCACTGTTGCTTATATATTAAAGAGTAAGCCAAGGATTCAAAATCTTCGACAACTGGATTCTAACCAACTTTCCCACTATGTTTTCTAGTACTCTCCAAGCTCTCCACAAATTGAACTCCCTGTTAACCCTCCCAAACACCCAGAGCTTTCCTATTGCTATGGGTTTGTTTATTCTTTCTGTTTTGTCTCCTTTCATCAAGAGTTTTTGCATTCTATAAGACCCAGCTCAAATATCAAATAGATATATAACACAAAGTATATATGATTCATGTCATTGGAGGACAAAATAATATAGGAATCAAGGGCGCAGATTTTATTTCTGATCCTAGATTACATAAGTCTTTTAAGATAGAGTTCAAATTTCATTTTTACATATGATAAAATATTTCATACTGTACCTTGCATATAATAGGTACTTGATATCAATGTGACATCTATATGCAAGAGACACCAATATGAAGGAATCTATGTGCAATTTAGTGAATATCCATCCAGTCTTTATAATAAAAAGCTATCTCCTACCCCTCGACAAGATTACAAGTTTTATTGATGACAAAGACTTGCTTTTTCTTAAAAAAATAATTGTCTGATATCCCATAAATAGCCAATAACATTGACATTTATTCAGTTTGCAGTGACTGCCCATGTATTATGTGTCAGGCCTTTTGCTAAGATGCTTTCAAAGATCAGTGAAGACAATCTTTGTGCTAAGAAACTTACCTCTATGGTTTTAAAGATACAATTAATGAAGATATGGAGATGTGGGTGTTAGGCAGTTGGAAAACAGCATTTTGACTTCCCTGCTCTCCTTGCTCATATATAATTTCTGCACTATCTATGATTACGCAAATTGAACTTTAAAGGATATTTGCTTCCACAGGTAAGAACAGGACATCATGCTCAGTCATAATCTCAATATTGTGAGAGATGTGTGCTGATCCCTTGGCACCATCCTCTCCAACAACCATGGTAAATAACTCCACTTTCAGTTCTGCCTGCAAACCAGCTGCCACCTATAAAACATAATGTAGCTGTAGGATCAGACATATCTGAGTTCAAATCTTCTTTTTTTAAACACAACATTGCTTTTTATTTTTAACTTGTTATTTTTATTTTTTTTTGCTGGGAAAGATAAGCCCTAAGCTAATATCTGTTACCAATCTTCCTCTCTTTCTTTTTTTTTCTCCCCAAAGCCCCAGTACATGGTTGTATACTCTAGTTGTAAGTCCTTCCAGTTCTATGTGAGCTGCTCCTACAGCGTGGCTATGGACAGGCGAGTGGTGTGGTTTGGCGCTCAGGAACCCAACCCCGCAACCCAGGCCGCTGAAGTGGAGCCTGCCGAACTTTCACCACTAGGCAACCACGGCTGGCTCCAAATTGTTCTTTTTAACATTAATTTGGGCAAGTTACTTAAACTCTCTAATCCTGCTTCCTCATCTAGAAATTTGGCACTAATGAACAATAGCTGTTACAGTATTTAGAAGAATTACTTTGTTGATTAGTTAGGTAGAATTCCATTGAGTAAAATGGGACCCAGGATAAACTGTTGAAGGAGAAAACCAGGTGATATTCAGGAAAAAGCATAAGAAAACTAAATGCCAGAATACTGATGCTGCACTCAAGGCAAACTTCTACAATGCCCATAATTGTGCTATTTCTTGAATGCCAGTAGTATATTTCTGTCTATTGGCATCCTTGCAGGTAAAGATAAATTTAAGATAAATAAATTTAATCTAAGAGACTGGGTGAAACCCACGCCTTCCCTGCCCTGCCCCTTGCTTTATGGTACTCCTAATGTAAGCCCTGTAACGTGACAAAGCCAGTAGAGGGAGACAGAATTAGTTTAAATGCCAAACTGCTTGGGTCTGAAAGCTAAATGGATGAGGTTTGCACCAACAAAGAAGAAACCTGATCTACAATGAAGAAGAAACACAGCAAGGAATGGGCTTCTTGCCTTGTTCCTTGAAGAGAACACTAGCCAGGAAAGAAAGAGCTGTTTATGTTTCTAAGCTGCCTCTCCGGGAGGTGGGTTAAAAAGCAGACTTGAGAACAGTTATCTGGAAAAAATAAATCAGAAACTACCACATGGAAAGCAATTAGATAAAAGTGGAATTTTTTTTTCTTCAATATACTTTTATAAATAATAGAGTTGAAAAATGTTTCAATTTTTCAACAATATGCTTGTGAACGTCTGCATACTGGAGGGTGTCCAAATGCTGTGTTTCTGAGAATCAGGCCCTCGGTCCTCCAGGCCTGACAATCAGAGCAGGGCTGGGGATGATGACATCCTGCGCAAGGGGAGCTGGAGTCCTGCCAGCACACAGGTTTACCCAGGCTTTGAGCATATTCATTTAGCTCTGGCAACTAACCAAGGTGAACAGTGGTTAGATTTACATATGGAGAAGTCTATAGATTATACTTTTGCCAGAGCCAAAGTCTACCATCAAAAAGAAAAAAAAAAGACCTGAAAAAAACTAACAGTATAGAGTGAGCTTCAAAGAACACACGCTGGGTTTTTAGTACCTATAAAGGTTGATCAAGCAGTCACTTCGGCTTTTGGCATAATCCCTATTTTAAATGAAAAAGATTTGCTAACTTCCCAGAACAGTGGAAGAAGAGCTTGCTTTGATTTTTGTTTTCGCTTTATGTTGTGAAGATTCTGAACTCTTGACACAGTAGAATCATGAACTGTTTCAGAGAGGTACTCATGAATTAGTGGACCCACTCCCTAAATGTATTTCTTTTTGGAACTGCAGCCTGCATATTACTGTTTTATAAATCATAAGACATTAGAGCTGAAAGAGGGCTAAGAAATTATCCAGTCTAAGCTCTTTCTCTTACAGATGAGGAAACAAGGCACAGAGGATTAATTAACCAACATCACTGAGCTACTTGGTAGCACAGTGATGACAAGAAGCCAACTGACTTTGCACTATACCGAACTAACCCTTCTGTGTCAACATATAACAACTGGGGCTGCTTTGAGATCTCAGGTCTCAGTGAGCACTGTGTGCTGGTCATGGGACTGGATGCCCTTGCTCAGCGCTCCCATGAGCCTGTTCATGTCATCTGTGCTGAATGGCTCATGTATCTACCAGACATCCTCACTTCATCTGTCACTCAATCATACATCTCTTGAGTGCCCACTGCGTGCCCAGCTCTGTAAGCTCCTTATGTGTCTTACTCATTTTTAACACCCCCTGTACCCAGGCACTGTCAGTGGCACATGGGAAGAACTCAAAGTTTGTTGAGTGAAATGAGTATTAAAGCAGCAAGATGATGCACTGACCAAGAAATAAATGTTAAGATTTATAAGTGTGATTTTATTATCTTTTGAGACAAACTTTTGCTTACATCATATTACATTTCTGAAATTACAATTTAAAGAGGCAATACGCATATTTTATACGAAACTCCTCATTTTGGGGAATGTATTAAATAAGGTCAGAACAGGTTGACATTTTAAAATTTGTGTTTCAGAAATCTTTGGAGAAATGAGGCAGCTGATGAATTTAATATACTATTATTTCTTAGTATGTCATCAAATAATATTATCTGGCAAATACCAAGAGAACAAACCAGATTTACATAAAATATGAAGAATGGAATAATTATTTTTCCAATGGATTTTTCACTTTGCAGGATTTGTTACAGGATATCTTTAGATAAGGAGCTTTCCAATGCTTGTTAAATCATAATTTTTAAAAAGGTGTTTTTCATACAACTGTACATAACTTTAGTATTGAGACAAGTGGGGTGAACTTCATAAATGTTTCCATCTGGAAGTTTAACTCTATTTACACGTAGGATCAGACTCATGGATATTATATGAAGTGACATTAAGCCACATATTGTACCACTACCATGAATCTTTTGCTCACGATACTAGAAAAATTAGACTTATACATGGTCTAAACTGAATGGGTAGAATGATTCAAACGCCCACTTCACTGGAAACATACACATATTCATATACACACACACAAACACACACAATAGACAGCACATCAGACTTACAGGCCCAGGTTTGTAAGTCACTTTCAATCCTGTGCTGGGTGGGGGCTGCTTCACCCTAAACCTACCAGGCAAAAAGATGGGAATAAAGTTATGCCATAATGAAAAACATGAGCAATGGATGAACGTGGATGTTATAAAATCAGGAAGGGGTTAATATTCGCTACACAGGAGCAGGGGGTCCATACCATTAGACAAACAACACAATATTCATTGGAGAGCAGAATCCGGGGCCCATTTCACAACCGCCTTTCCAATAGTTTTCATCAGCATCAAACGGACTCCAACCTGAGTTTCACCCTTTTGTTATTGGATGCTGACAAGCAGCTTGGGCCTGGGCAGAGTACTGTGAATGTTTGGCTGGTGTGTGCACTGCAGCGTAGCCGCCAGCGTGAACACAAAATGCTGGCTGCCAGATCATTAAGCGGAAGAAGAAAGGCTCTTTTGGAAAGCAGTGGAGCATGGGAGCCAGTCTTGCTCTGTCGTGGTATGGGGTTTGCATGTTTGGGGAGAAGAGAAACAAAAGGCTCAGAAAATGTTGGAGAACTTGTGGTTCCTATTGATCCCCTTCCTTTCCTGTGGTTTGTGGGTTCTGCCTGAAGGTCAGAGACTTGGAGTAAATTAAAATAACGAGGAAACTTACCTCCATATTGACCCCAGACTCGCTCCTTCTACCATCAACTTTGCTGTCTGCCCTGTAGTGGCTGAATTCAAGCTGAGGAGTAAAATCTCTAAAACTAAAATTCTATCCTGGCCAGACAGGATCTGCATGGATGAGCTTTATTAGTTTGAAGTTGATCTCTATTTCTCCCTACCCACTTTGTTGGCAACAATCTAAGAAAACAACAATGTCTGATCTGGTGGCTTGGGTCCCTCATCAGGTTGTTTCTGAGGAAGCAAACATGATTCCTGGAGTTGGGGATTTGCCTCATCTAAAATCTTAAATTGCATGCTCCTGTGGCTTTGCTCCATCTGATTTCCGATCCTAAGTCCAGAATCACAAAGATTCTTCAAGGACTTGCCCCTTACACTGAGAATAACTCGGCCATTGAAACAAGCATTTCACTTTCAACAAACATTTTTATGGGGAAAAACTCCCACATTATGCTTAAGTTTAATTCAAAATAGAATAGAAGCGATTTTGTAATGGAGTTGTCATAGTATAGATATATGGTATATTGAACCAATGGGAAGGGCCCACCTCCCACATGAAGCAGGGACCACAGCTGTGTTGATAAAGCAAGGAGCCTCCAATGAACTGGTCCTCAGGAGATCTGAGGTCCAGCCCTGCTGTAGCCTACAAGACCTGAAAACAAGTTACTCAGTTTGTTCCTTTGTAATAATCTCTAAGCTCTCTACAAGCTCTGAAATTCTATTCGCCTTGATCTGAAAATGAAGGCCTGACTCTTTTTCTTGTCATTGAACCCCAGATATAGCGTATTTTCAACTGAGAGTATAGACTGTGAGTTAAGGTATTTGTTATTAATTCCAAGTCACATCTTTGGAGTCAAAATGATCCTAATGACTTAGGTTAAATTTTTTTCCTTTTTGCCTCAATTATGCATAAATAATGTAATTAAAATCACTTTTAGATCATAAAGTGCAAACAAACGTCAGCTGATATTATAGTTGGCAGTGGATTTGAGAAATAGACTTTCAAGTTTTGTGCGTTAGTTATTGTTAATACTTGTATACAACTTCCCCTTCTTTTTTTTTTTCCTGAGGAAGATTAGCCCTGAGCTAACGTTTGTGCCAATCTTCCTCTATTGTGTACGTGGGTCACTGCCACAGCATGGTTGATGAGTGGTGTAGGTCCACACCCAGGATCTGAACCCCCGAACCTGGGCCGCAGAAGCAGAGGGTGCCAAACTTAACCACTACTCCAGGGGGTCAGCCCCTTCATTTTTTGCTAGTGCAGATCAAGCCTTGAGTTGCTTCTACCAAAGTATGAATAATGATTAATGGAAGAGCAAAAAAGGACCTACTACCTAGTTGAGGCTTGGTAAATACTGATTTGTTGAAGAATGAACGGATGAACAAATGCATGAATGAACAGATGAATTAGTAAATGATTGAATGAATGATGTGGAGATTCAAGAATCAAGGTATAATTACAGTTCAGTTCAATAAACATTCACTGATGTAGGTGTCCAAAGACAAGTCACAGAGTGGAAGGTGACCTGAGCAGACATTTGGTGCCCCGGCCTCACCTGCAGAAGTCCACTCCAACATTCTTGAGCTTCACAGTGGTTTCATAGGTGTGCCCTTCTTCAAGCACTCCAAAATTCACTGACGGTGGGAGGAGATGAAATCCAAAAGGGGATGAATTTGCGTTATTAATGGCAGCAGAAGCAACCGAGGATGTTCTCACTCTTCCTCCAACAGAATCTTGCACCTTTGCATTAAGAAAAAGTAATAAAATAAAATGGTTCTATTTTGCATTCTCAAGATACGAAAAAGGCTCTGTCAGCAGAGGAAAGTAACCACTTGGCTGGGGAAGGAAATAAACATTCACAGTCTCACATAATCCCTACAACAGCACTGTAATCAAGTATTTTAGGCTTTGTTTTAAGGATAAAAAAGTTCAAGTTCAGAGAATTAAAAGACAGATAATTTGCTCAAGTGGTAAGTGGTGGAGTAAAGTTTCAAACTCAAGTTTGTCTGATTCTAAAGTGTGTGCTCTTTCCTCTGTGCCAGCGATTATTAAACTGTAGGTCCCATCAGAATCCCCTGGAGGACTCCTTAAGACACAAACTGCTGACTCTGCCCCCAGAGTTTCCCAATCAGTAAATCTGGGATGGGGCCCGTCAACTGCAGTTATAAGTTCTCAGGTGCTGCCAATGCTGCTGTTCGGGTAACCACACTTGGAGAATCACTGCCCTACATCCTTGTTATTCCCCAGATGGGCAGCACTGACCTCACCTGGGAGCTTGTTAGGACTGCAGAATATCAGGCCCCACATCAGACCCGGTGAGTCAGAATCTATACTTTAACAAGATCCCTCGGTAATTCATGTGCACATTAGAGTTTGAGCAGCACACCTAACACCTATCAGTCACATACCTTGCAATAATTTCTATGATGGCAATGAACACAGTGTGCCATGAAAGTATCAAAGGATAACTATCAAAACTTGATTGGTGGGCTCGAGAAAGGCTTCCCAGCAGAGCTGAGATGGAATCTTAATCTTGGAGGCTCTGAGGAAGGAATGAACTTGGTGCTTTTAAAGAACTAAGAGAAACCTACAGTGGCTGAAGTATAGCGAGTTTGGGACAAGGTGAAGGTAAAGAAGCAACCAGGGCCGTGGCTAGCAGTCATGCTGAGTCATTGGATTTTATCCCAAGAGTCATGAGAAGGGTGGCCAATGATCCCCTTGGCCAGTGGTGTTGGCAAACTGGCTCTCCAAAAAGAACCTTGATTAGTAACATTTGCTGATTTCTATGGTATAAGAACTCCCAGCATGGCTGATTTCAAGCTACCAATGGTTTAACACCTGGTTCATAAAATTCCTCTCATGAGCCTGTAGGAGCTGGCTCCAGCAAAGCACTGCCTTAGCTTCTCTCTGTGTGACCTGAAGGCCTTCATGGGGAGATGGTACGTACAGTAAACAGCAGTACACAGTGGCTGGAAATCCATAACCTCAATGAGTCAGGATTACATAAAATGCTGGTTGGCTCTGGGGAATTTGTTCCCATGTCTGTTTTACCTTCTCGAGAGGTTGAGACTTGGGCTTGGAACTCAGCAAATAGCGAGGTAACCTCACTTTCTCTTTCCTTGCTTGTCCTGCAACATCCTGTAGCAATGACTGGGTTGGAATTTTCACAGGGGCATAAGTTTCTGGTTCTGTTAGAGAGAAAGTTTAAATTATACCACATGGGCATTTTATTCAAAGACATTCAAGGTCATACCAGAGTATATGAGAACATAAACCAACTTGGGAAGCTTTTCTTCTTTCCTTTTTAAAGAGCTTATTTAAAGGAACAAAGGCTTTTATTAATTCCAGTGTTATATCTTTACATTTTACAAAGAGATTTTACCTAATATTGGTCCTCACTAGAACCCTATGAAATGGACAGGGCGGATGCTATTAGTATCTCCTTTTAAAAATAAATGAAAAAAAATCAGATTCTAAGAAATCGAGTGACTTGCCTGTGATGGAATGAACTTATAACTGGGTCTTCAGTATTCTTTCCGTTAAATCAACAAGGTTCAATATAATAAAACATTGACTCTGAAAGATTTCTTAAAACTAATCAGGACAAAATCCTAAGAATTTCTTTGGTTCAACTACCATATTTATAGTTCTAAAAAGTGGTGTAGTAATTGTAGATAAATTAAGCCAGAGAATTAAATCCTCAGATCACTAAATTTGGTGAAGGAGTGAGCAAAAGTAATCTACATCTCTGCAGTTCTATGTATTTCCCAAATTTCCGGGAGATTGAAATAAGAATTGTATTTTAGATCATCACATTTAAATATCTTTTCTTGCATTCAATCATCAAGAGAAGAAAGGAGGGGGGAGCACGATTTGAGCATCTGCCATCTGCAGGCAAGCACCACTCTCACTTGGTTCTCATAAAATCCTCCGAGCTGAGGGTTATGGTAATTATAATCTTTGTATGCTCAGCACTCTTTCCATGCCCACCTCCACATCCACTCCTACCACACATACTTCTGGTGTCACAACATCCCTGGCCCCAGCCATCAGGATGGTACATGACCCTTGCAAAGCCAATGCAGGCCCTTCAGCAGGATATTTCCACTTAGGCTGACAGGTATGATCCCTTCTAGTCTACTGGGTTATGAATCTGGAAGAATCGGAATCTTGGACCTCTATAGTTGTGGTCCCTGCCACGTGGACATAGGTTGTCCTTTGTAGGAGAAGATAAAACTAAACAGGGACAAGTAAAGATGGGGCAAGGTGGAGGCAGGGAGGGTGGCCACAGAGATGGGTGATCAGACACAAACACACTCCCAAAAAGCCGGAGTGCCCGAATCCAGTCGGCCCTGGGCTAGCACCATGTCCACTTCTCTGTGGTTTGCTTTTCAGCACCAATAAATCTCCCTCAACTTTTCTTTGTGTAGAGTTTGAGTTTCACTTCCCTCAGTTACAAATTGAAGAGTCCTAACTAGTATAGTATTAGTATCTCTTTTTTACAGGTGAGAAAACTGAAGTTAAGTGACTTGTCCAAGAGACTGAAGTGGCAGGGCTGGGATGTGCACCTAAGTGTGTCAGATTCCACAAGGAGCATCATGTTTCTACTACTGTGAGATAACAGCAAATACATATATTGGTCTGTGCCTCTGGTTGCTGGCACAGAACTCCTAAAACCCTTGTAATTTCCTAAGAGTTAAGAGCACAGGGAATATCTTTTGTTCTAATATTTGGTCTTTGACCCAGGTTCCTGACACAGAGCTCCTAAATCCCTTGGAATTTCCTGGGGAATAGGAGTGTCTTTTGATCTCATGAGGTGACTCTTGGTGGGCTCCTGGATAGCTTCAGGATGGGGGCTGGTCACTGGAAAGACCAAGCCACGATTAGAAGCTTGGAACTTCCAGCCCCACCCCCATGTTCTGGGAAGGAGAGAGGAGATGGAGATTGAGTTAATGATTGATCATGCCTAAATGATGAAGCCGCCAGAAAAATCCCTACAGGGTACAGAGAGCTTCTGGGTTTGTGAACACATCCATGTGCCAGGAGGATGGTGCTCTCCAATTCCACAGTGACAGAAGCTCATCTGCTGGACCCTTTTAGGTCTTGCCCTCTGTATCTCTTCATCTGGCTATTCATTTGTGCCTTTTATCACATCTTTTATTATATAATAATATATGAATTCTGTGAGTTCCAGAAAATTATTAAATCCTAGAAGGGGGTCATGGGAACCCTAATCTGTAGCTGGTTGGTCAGAAGCACAGGTGACAACCTGGACTTGCGATTGGCATCTGAAGTGGGGGGCAGTCTTATGAGACTGAGCCTTTAACCTTTAGAGTTTGCACTAACTGTGGTTAGTGTTAGAATTGAACTGAATTGTAGGACATCCAGCTGGTGCTGCAGAATTTCTCGGTGTGGGAAAACCCACATACATCAGGCCACAGAAGTATTCTGTGTAAGTAGTGGGTTTTTCCTAGACAACTAGCCAGTCTGTTCCAAATCCATCTGTGCATCATAATCCCCTGGAAAAACAGAGATTCCCAGGGCACATGCCAGACAAGGCCTATTTCAGACCAAAACAGAAACAGAATCTCTGGGGGTGGAGCTCAGTGATCAGTGTTTTAATGTATTGATTCCCTTTGGTCACCACTCCCTACACAGGCAATTATTCTAATAGTTTGATGTATCTTTTCACTTGAATTCTTACCATATGTGTGTTATTGTTTTATATGAATGCATCTTACCAGCCTAATGAGTACTAATTACTCACTAATACTATTAGTAGTATTAAATACTGATATGGAGTTTATCATGTGCCAGGCACTGCTCTAGGCATTTTACATACACTGACTAATGTAATCCTCACAGCCCTGTGATATATATATATACCATTACTTCCCTTTTACAGAAGAGGAAACAAGGAGAGAGAGCGGGGTTAAACAGCGTGCCCCGTGCTACCCTGCTGTTGTAGAAGGAGGCAGGGAAAGCCGATACTCTTCCCTGCTCCCTACCATACTGCCTCCCACAATTGAGATGGATTATTATCCCACTGAACCTACCCAGCGCTTCACCAGGGGCTGGGGGCGGGGAGAGGGAGAACTTGACAGGCTTGGAGCAGAGGCTGGTCACCAGCTGATACAGAGGTATTTTAATGTTTCATATCTAATAGAACAACTGGGATGGCCCTACTAGTAGTATCATCTGAACAGTGCTGCTGGGTCTGACCGAACTGAGGAACCTGGAACGGTTCCCCGTTTCTCTGCTGAGGCAGACTGCAGTATTTATTCACAACACAGTTGTTTTACTTCCTCTCAGAGCATGGCTTTATTTATGTCCTCCCTGAGCATGCCTTCCCTGTAGGTGGAGTGCATTTCTCTGCCCCATTGATTTGAGCTCAGCCACAGGACTTGCTTTGACAATACGTGTGTGTGAGTGGCAGTGTGCCAGTGCTGAGCGGAGGCTGTGAGTGGCGGCACGTGTTCCCATTCACCTCTCTTCAGCTTTGACCCTCTGCTACTAGGACAGCTGACCCCAGAGGGTGGCGGCTCCTTCACTGTGGTACCCAGAATACACCTGAACTCTACCTGCAGCTGGTGGTGTGCTGGTAAAAGCTTAACGACTGACTCTCTGGAGAAAAACTGCCCTGGTTTGTACCATTTGCACATTTGCAGCATTTGCTGATTTCTCACCACGGTCGACTCAAGCTCTCAACATGGTGTCACAGAACATGAGTTGGGAAGAGATGAGCACCATCAGATCTCAGGGGCCTGCGGTCTGGAGCAGAGGCTGCCGCAGTGGACCCACAGCCCCCAAAACTGGTTGTTCTAAGCCATTACAGGATTTATGCGGTATTATCACAGCAAACTCTGACAAGTACATTTTTATTTTGCAAAGATCCAAACCTTTGCTACCTGACTCTACTGTATTTTCCAAACACCATCTTGTACTACTACCAAATGAGAACACTCTGATCTATTTACACCGGATTCCTACTCAATTCTACCTGCAGGCTTTTGAACACATTCTTTTTTTTTCTTGGCATAAAATGCTCTTTTCTCTTCCCCACATCTGGAGGGCAGTGTAATAAAACATAGAGAAGAGGAGTTGCTTGACTTTTTCCAGGTTTCAGTCTCCTCATGTAAAATGAGGGTAAACTGAGGTGATCCTAACTTAGATCTTAAAATCTATGAAATTCGTTTATTCTTCAAGACCACTTCTCCCATAAAGCTCTCCCCACTGTGTGTGTTAATCTCTTCCTACTCTGAACTTCTTTAAATGTTATCACCCTTAACAAAATTTAATTTACCGCTTAGAGTGGAGTCACATTATTGTCTCTTATCTCCAGTATCTCAGATCACTAAATTTGGTGAAGGAGTAGGATGCAGTAGGCGTCCTTCTTGTTTCAAAATGACTTTTTTCTCCTTTAAAAATTGCCGTTCCTTTGACGCTCGTGCCACCAGACTGTACTACGATGTCCCCAAGTAGTTGTCATTTGCTGATTCCTCAGTCATTCCCTTGACACACTGGATGGTCTTCCATGTCACCTCCCTTGGTGATATCACCTGGATGACCCATCCAACACGCTGTCCTCTCTGATTCTCGAGCACGCTGTTTCCTCCCCTTTTTCTCTTCTCCATCTCAGCAACTCCCATGGTCATATCTTAGACCTTGCCAACACCAATAATTTTTACCACTCTCAAAATCTAGGTTTCAAGCTTCCCTCTCTAGATCACCACCTCCTGTTCTACCTTATTACTCTCTTGTACCTACCAAGCAATTATTTGACCTCATTGAGACCTCTAATCAACTGACGCTGTCACCTTAAACAATCAGTCCCCCCCTTCTTGTTTTGATCTCCTGTTTCTCTGGAATGGATTTTCTGTTCTGTCATTACATCCATGCCTTTGCAGTCAGACTTGATCATCTTCCCAATACCAAACATATCAACCAACCTGGCAATGTATCTATATTCTTTCTCTTCTCTCCTGTCATTGTGGATGAGGTAATCCTATTCACATCCAAGGTCAACTCTGCCACTCAGGGTTTGCCCCAGATGTCATGTGCTCTCACCTTCTTTAAACTTCTCTATCCTGCAATTAGGCCCCCATCTCCTGCATCATAAATTCTCTCTTGCTACAGAGTTATTATCCTTCGCAAATCAACATGCTCTAGTATGTCTAATTTTTTTTAGAAAAAAAATCTCTCCCTTAGTCACATGTCTTCCTCTAGCTGCAATCCCATTTTTCCATTCTTGTCAGCAAAACTCTTGGGTAAAGCTATGTATGCCTGCTGCTGCTGATTCCTCTTCAGTCATTCTAGACATAACTCACTTCAGTTGGCTTTGATCTCCTCCATGCCCTGAAACTGCTCTTGTCAAGATCACCAGTGATCTCCATCTTACCTAATCCCATGGTTATTCTTTATATTACTCGACCTTTCAGGAGCATTTGACACACTCCAAAACACTCAGTGATTTCCACACTCCTGTTTTTCTCCTACCTCACTGACTTCTTCTTCTTAGTTGTCTTTACCGACTCCTCCTCTGCCTGACTTTTATATTCTAGAGTTTGCCTTAGGGCAGTGGTTCTCAAGGTGTTGCTATACCAGCAACATCAGTACCACCTGGAACTTGTTACAACTACAAATTCTCAGCCTTACGTCTGGTCGTATTAGTTAAGCTGGGAATCACCCTCGATTCCTCTTATTTCTCACTGCCATATCCAATCGACCAGCAAGTCCTTTTGGCTCCACCTCCAGGATATATTTCCAATTAATTTGCAACTCATCATTCCCACCTTAGTCCAGGTCTCTGTCAGTGCTCACATGTACTACTTCAGCTGCTTCCTCCTCCCCTACTCCTCCCTTCTTGCCACAAGCTACTATCCACACAGCCACCAGAGTGATCTTTTGCAAATATATATTAGTCATGTAACTACCCTGCTCAAAACCTTCCTGTGCTGTTTGAATAAAACTATACTTAGAATAAAACCCAAAGCTCCCCTATGCAGCATCCCATGGTCTCATTTCTGCCCCTCTCTCCCAACTCACCTTCTACTTTTTCCTTTTCTCATTTTCTTCTAACTATATGCCTTTTTGTCTGTTTCTTCTCCCCGCAGGGCCTTCATACTTGCTATTCCAACTACCTGGAATATTCATGCCCCTAATCTTTGCATGGCTGGCTTCTTGTTGTTCTTGTCTCAGCTCAAGTGTCCCTTCACAGAAGGGCCTCCTAACCCCCTAATGGAATGCCGTCCCTCTCCCCAAGACATCTCCATACATCATACTGTTTCATTATGTGATAACATTAATCGCAATCTGAATTTATCTAATTTATTTGTTTACTTATTTATTGTCTAGGTCTGTCCATACTATATACAGCTCTATAAGACTTTGGCTTCTTAACTGCTGTATTTCTGTGCCTAGAATAATGCCTGGCACACAGTAGGCATTCAGTAATTATCCATTAAATGAATAAACCTTATAGGAGAGATAAGTTTGAAGTCAGGAAGGCAAAAGTCTTGTGTAAGGTAAATCTTTTAATTCACCCATAAATGTGGCAAGATGCTCCCTGTGTAAGAGGTAATTGAGACCCATCAGCAGATTCGCATCTCACTTTCAGTACAGAACATGCTCCCAGGAATCAAGGGGTGCAAATTTTCTACACAATTTAAATTATTCTGTTTTTCTTTTTTGACCAACCATATTTAGTTGAATTAACTTCCATGAAATCAGCATATCTAGATATTATTCTGTATTATTCCATACTTCAATTTCTGCTACCCCAATAAGATGATGTGCTGTGTAAGACAGAGACTACATTTTACGTTTTTCTTCCGGTACCTGCAGACCAAGAAAGTACTGAAATAATAGGTAAATCTGGGGCGGGACCCATGGCTGAGTGGTTAAGTTCATGTGCTCCACTTTGGCGGCCCAGGGTTCACCGGTTCAGATCCTGGGTGCAGACCTACACACTGCTCATCAGGTCATGCTAAGGCGGCATCCCACATAGAAGAACCAGAATAACTTACAATTACGATATACAGCTGTGTACTGGGGCTTTGGGGAGGAAAAAAGAAAAGAGGAAGATTGGCAATAGATGTTAGCTCAGAGTCAATCTTAAAAAAAAAAAAAAAGGTAAATCTAAATCCATCTACCAAATTTCTGGTTGCTCAAAAAAAGCTACCAGCTTCCTGACTTTAAACAAAATAAGATAAAATGAAAACATAAAATATAAAATAACAAATCTAAAAAAAGTATTTGTCATTTCTTTCTTTCAGTCTGGGACTTGTAGTCATTCTGAAAACTTTTTTGAGATACTTTGAAGTGCTAGGAAAGCTTACAAAGTTCCATAGCCTCAGGATCCATGAACCTCTAGAATTTTTTCTGTAACCACCAACCATACCCTCAGCCCCCAGTGCCATCTCCCATACTCCACAAAGACATAATGTTCAGTTAGGAGAAACAGCGAGATAAAGACAACGGCTGGTTTACCTTCAGTAGATTTTGTTAAATTTTCAGTTTGGTTCTGGCTAGCGAACGCCTTCATATCCACAAAAGCCTCTGATTTTGGAAGACTAAGTGTGTCTGAGGATTCTTGTTGTGAAACTTTATTTGGCTGGGAATCTAGAAAACCCAAAACAAATATTATAAAGTGCTATTCTGGACAATGACTACTAATGTTTGTATTCTTCTTTACAATGAACAGGGTGCTTCCCTCCCCTGCTCCTTGACAGAAAGACAAAATCGAAGAAAGCCATTAAGAGGCAGGGATTCTTCACTATGTGATGCAATGTTTTCCATTAACAAATAGGACAGTATCTGCAAGGCTCACAATCCCTAGGAGCTAGCTGGTTCTTTCTGCACCTTGTAACCACATCATAGTTGTTACGTTGTTGGGTTATGAAGCAGAGACCAAGTAATTTGGTCTGCTCTTACCTTGCAAAAGTAACTGAGATGTGATTAAAAAAAAATTCTAATTTTAAATCCATTCTTTACTATGAAAATGTAGCTCTTTATTAAAATGTATCTCTCCAAGAAATCGGTGCAATATGAAACAAATTTTAAATAAATGTATCAAAGACGGGGGCTGCAAATTCCTTTCAACTTGTGTTTGTGCCAACCCTGATTGAATGGTGGCAGCTGCCTGGAGGACCGTGCTGAACAACTGTGGCCTCACCCTCTTCAAGGGGAGAGCAGGCTTGACTGATTAGTGCCGTCTGCCCAGGGCATGGGTGGCAGCACAAGCACTGTCAACCTTCATCCCTGATTTCTCCGCATCACATTTACAAGTCATTGTTCCAGATTTAATCTTTGCTTGGCAAACTCTGTGGTGATTAGATGTTTTCTTTGGCTGTGCTCATTCCAGGCAGCTGAACCTCTGGAGTTGTATTGTGCAGGAAAAAATTCCTGTCTCTGGGTATTTTAACTACCACTAAATTTCATTTCATCCCTCAATTCTTCAACTTCAATCTCCTGAAATGAAGTCCTTCTCCTACAAATCCACAACACCATGATCACACCCAAGAAAACTTACAGTAATTCCACAATGCCCTCTAATAGAGAGTCTGCAGTCAAACTTCTGCAGTTGCTGCAAAATACCTTTTATAGCCGTTTTTTTCTCAATCCAGCATCCAAAGTTTATGTATTGCATATCGTTTTTATGCCTCGTTAGTCTCTTTTAACATAGAATCATCACCCCATCTTTTTTAGTTTAATGACATTGACTTTTTTGAAGAGTCAGGCCAGTTGTCTTATAAAATGTGCACATCCTGGATTTTTCTGACTGTTTCCTCTTGATCAAATTCAGGTTAAGGATTTTTAGCAAGAATTCTACTCAGCCCCTAGGCACTTCATACTGCATTAGATGAGAAAGCGCCTAATTCTAGGTTGTCTCGCAATTAGTAGAAGGGTGATCGCTCAGCTAAGGTGGACGCCATCTCTGTCCACTGTAAAGGTACATTTCCTCCTCATAATTAGGAAGAAATATGTGAGGTGATACTTTGAGACCATGTGAATGCCCTGTTCTCCGATGACCTTTCATTAATTCCTTGATTTTTAAATTAGTAAGGTCTTCTTAAGGCTTTTAGGTAAATTTTAAGCATACAGGAACTAAATCTTGGTTTCCTCATATAATTCAGTCATATCTGTAATATACAGGTCACAGAGGGTTATGTCATTAGCTATTACTGAGACAAAAAGTAGTAAGAGCTAGTTATGTTCAAATAGGACACTATTAGGTATTCTTCATTTAATTAGCCGTTTAATAGGAATAAGAGCTGCATGAACACATTACCTGGCTGAAGATTGGATGTATTTTGAACAGCTGTTTTGTTTGTATCTTCAACTTTCTTTGTAAAAGGAGGCAAGTTTTTGGAAAGGGCGTCTAGATAATTAAACTTAAAGGAAAAAGCAAAAGACTTATTTTAGACTTATGCATGGCTGAAAGGCAACTGCCACTAGCATGTTACATTAATGAACAATGATGAAAGGATATATGTATATACATATTTTTTTTGTGAGGAAGATTTGCCCTGAGCTAACATCTGTTGCCAATCTTCCTCTTTTTTTTGCTTGAGGAAGATCAGCCCTGAGCTAACATCTGTGCCAGTCTTCCTCCGTTCTGAATGTGGGATGTCTCCACAGCATGGCTGATAAGTGGAGTAGGTCTGCGCCTGGGCTCCAAACCCGTGAACCTGGGCCACCAAAGCAGAGTGCACAGAATCTTAACCACTTGGCCATGGGGCTGGCCCAAAAAGCATATTTTTTAAGGCCCTGAAAATAAAGTTTCCAAACTAAAAGTTTTTCAAGAGACTAATTCAATTCTCGATTTTGTTAATTAGCTATAATTTCCTATAATTTTTTCTCAGGCAGCCTCTGGTTAATAATAGCATCTGGAATTTTGGGGGAAGCTCTGGGAGTTCTGAACACGTGCAAATATCCGCTTCGCTTGAGAGTTTCAAGTTTCATAGACGTGAGGAGCGCTCTGCATCCCTGGGATTCCAAGAACTCACAATAGCTTAGCGCTCTCAGCAGCTGATGGGGGAGGAGATTTTAATGGAATAGAAACTTCAAAATGAGATGTATCAAAGGATAATCAATAGGAAGAATCTGACCCCAAAAAAGGGCTTAAAATAGACGGGAGCGGGTAATCGTGATCGTGCAAGGCAGGAGGTGGAGGGATAGTAATGCATCGGCAGAGAAATTCTTCTGAGTTGCAAGACCTGGAATTAGTGCTCCCTCTCATATGCTTGTGACGACGTGAATGTGAAGGGTACAGGTTAGTCAGTCAGGTGGATGCAGGAAAGAAACAAGAGGAAAAGGAGGTTACATAATAACATCTGCATTGTATCACCTTTTAATAAAGACTCTTAATTTGACTGTTGTTAAGGACATTCCATTACCTGAGACTGAAAGGTCTTGCTCAATTCTGATTTGAAGTAGGGTGATACCGTTCTGTTCCTGATTTCCTCTAGATAATTGCGTGTTTTTTCGATTTCCTTCCTGGTTGATATTTCCATAATGTTGCAAAAGAAGACATAAAATATTTAAAAATGTTGTTTACTTGTGTTTTAGCTCTAAAGCCCACAGAAAATGGGATCACTAACAGTAAAACTGACATGAGTTAACTCGTCAAACATTTTTTTGGTTCATTTTCTGCTTCTTGTAGAATCAGTCACATTGCCTACTTCAGATATCAGACTTTCAAATAAGATAGGAAATGATGATACCAGATGATAGTTTGGTTTTACAGTTGATCTCAAAAGACTAAAAACCACTTAGTTGACCTTTTTGCATGTCTTTCAATTCTCTAAGGTTAAAATGCCAGCTAGATTCTGCTGATTTCCATAATTTCAGTAGCAGTGGTAAAAAAAAAAAAACAAAAAAAAAAACTCCAAAAACTAAAACCTGAGGAATGGTTTATGGATAATGTGATCAGTGATTACAAAGCAAAATAAAAGCAATCATGATAATCCTGCTAGTTGTTCCAATATCAGAACTCTGTACTGGGGAGATAATACACCAGCTAAAAACTACACTTCCCAGACTTCCCTGTGTATAGGGATGGCCAATGAGAAGTAAACTGAAGTCATGCGTTAAGACCCCAGATAGCTTTTAAAGACGGCTAACTCAAGTGGGAGGCTTTTCCTTTGTCCTTGCCTCATCTCTTTTTCTACTTTCTGAAATATGGATGAAATGGCTGTAGCTGCAGCAGTCACTTTGCAACCAGGAAGCAACTTTGAGAATGGAAATGATGTGCTAAGAATGATGGAACAGATAAAAAGAAGGAATTTGAGCTCCTAATGATGCTGTGGCACGGCCTACCATGGACTGCCCACTTCTGACTTCCTTTACATTAGGAAAAATAAATTTCTTTCTTGTAAAATCACTGATTGGGGGTTGTCTGCTAAATGTAGCTTAACCTAATCCTATTTGAAATAGTTTTCATTTTTAAGTGTTTACTGCATGCCAGGAGATTTGCAAAGTACTTTACATTTAATCTTGCATAACTCTATGAGTTACCATTATTATCCCCATTTTATCTGTCAAAAAAAATCAAGGTGTAGAGAAGTTAAGTAACCCATCCTAAATCACATAACTAGTAAGAGGTGAAGTCTGAACTAAAACCCAGGTTGCCTGCTTCCAGGCCCACAATCTTGATAAGTGCACTTGCTAATCAGCTGTTAGTTACCCAGTGAGGAGCTGAAAGAGACCTTAGGGATTAGGGTTTCCAGGCATCCTGGTTTTACAGATAAGCAAACTGAATTCTGACGAAAATTTTACAGAAGTAAACCACCAGCTGGCACCATCCAGTCTGTAAGCAATCCAACTGAAACGAACTCTAGGTCTGCTGGCTCTGAGACCAGTGCCCTTTCTGTTATACCAGATGGCCTCTCAGGACATATTGGCTCAATCAAAATATCATTTTATCTAAATGACTTTAATTTCTCATTAAAATATCTTATCTCTACTGCCTCACCAGATTCATTCGTCAATCTATGGCAGTCTGACTATTGCCTACCATTCTCTTAAAACTGTTCTCACAAAAGAAGTTAATAAACCTTCCAACGGATACACCCAAATTCCTCTTTTTATTCCCCTTTCCAAGTCTCCCACAGCATCTGATATTTGTTGACCACCTTCCATTTCCCTGAGCCTCTCCCTTTCCTTAACCCTCTTCCCCAATCCATTTTCCACATTGCTAATCCGTCTCTTTCTGTGACGCATATCTAAGTATGTTTCACTTTCTTCTTCAAAAACTTTCATTGGCTTGCCATTGCCTACCTATAGGTTAAAATTTGAAGTAGTTAATGTTTCAAAATTTGAAAAAACGTGAATGGATAACAGGTACAGATGTACATACATCAAAAAGCTTTAAAGAGTATGTAATAAAAAGAGAGTCTCCATCCCGTGCTGTCCCCTACTCTCTAGATCTCCTTCCCTACAGGCAACCTCTGTCACCAGTCTCTTGGAAATCCTTTCAGAGATATTCTACGAGACAGTATTTACCTCCTAGTTGGACCTTGTATATAGGGGTCACCCCTGAGACTTAAGGTCTTATCTCACCACTTCTCCAACACATTCCACAAGATAATCCAGACATTTTTATTAAGAAGCATATTTATCCTGGGAGTCATTCTGGAGAGGAGCCACGCAATTGTGTACAACAGGACCATATGTACTACTATATACTCAATAAATATATCTGGCTTCCTTTCTTTATGGTAAGAGAGCTGGGGTTGGAATCCTCAGCCAGGATAGAAAGAAAACCAAAACACATAATGCTTAGAGCACATTCCTCATGTGAATGATAAAAATCCTTGAATGTTTATGACTACACACTGCATTAAGTTCTAGAATATTTATTAGTATATTAGAATTACCAAGGCACAGAGAGTACTTGAGAACTTTCTTGCTTATGAGAGGTAGAGAAAATCTACCTGATGGTCAAATGGGCTTCCTTAAGAGATAATGACATCGTCACACAAAAGCTGAATGACCACATGGCAGAAATGTAGAAGAGATTCACTAAGAGTGGGGAGCCTGGATGCAGGACACTTCAATCTATCCCACTCCAAAATTCTTTGAGTCCCCAACCTGGGCCTTTTCACATGCTTATGTATACTTCAGGATAGAATTACCTCTTTTGATCTATCTTTTCTTTCCAGCGCTTTTCACTTGCTATGTGCCTACGCGAAAGGAAAGGAAAGTACAGTGAAAAGGGGAGTACTCTCAGCTTACAAACAATAAAAGAAAAACCACCACTGTACGATAAATTGTTAACATTGATGTTGTCACCCATAGTTATGACAGCTATATCTCTCCATTTCCTCAATTACTGCATGCTTAATACTAAGTGGAACACAGTCTTGGATTAGCTTACCTCCCTTTTTTTTCCAAGAAATCTGTATCAAATGTTTCTGGTGGACATTCTGGAGCAACAGCCAAAGATTGCTTGAATAAATCAACTAAGTGGGCTGCAACTTTAAAAATAAATGCATTTAAACTTTTATCCTCATTTTTTTACAGCACAACACACAATCAGTACCCAATTACTCATTTGAGATATTTTCTAAGAGCCTTATATCTAATCTATCAAGTGTTTACTAGAATTTCTATGACCAAGCTGTATTATAACAGTAAGTAAGACCACTTTTATGAAATATCCTACTAGAGAACATACATCTTACAGTCAAAATGTAAAATGTAGTGACACCTCATTTTTCCCACATCATTAGGGGAATCAGTGTTCTAGCTAACTGACTTTCTTCATATCTGGAGCACCAAAACTTAAAAAATTAACCATTTTATTGAAATTGTTTTTCTAAAAATAATCTGAGGATCTGAATCTAAGGATATGAATATAATACAATGGTTATTGGATAACTTGGGCTGTGATTCTCAGAGTTTATTTCACAGAACATGGTCTTGGTGGGATGTTAACAGGAGATTTAAAAACGAGAAAAATTTCCATGTTGCCTGGCTATATGAACTTGGGGAACACTGATTTACACAAGGTTAAACATGTTTTGTTACTGTAGGTCTTTTCTGCACCCTTAATTAGTTAACGTACATTGTGGCTCTCTTAGAAAATAAGGCAATAAGCAGAATTATTCAAACTTATTTTATCATAAAACTCCTTTTTGGTGGAGCGCTTTCATAGATGAATGTTTTAGGAAATACTTTGGGGAGGGTTGACTTAGGATCGCCACTCGTAGTGTGTGAGGGGCAGCTGTAAGTGTGCCAGATCCTGTCTGACTCCTGCAGCTGTTTGCTTGTTTGTATGTTTGAAAAATACATTTAGTTTGTCCTTCACTACTGGGCAGCCTGCACGTTTACCTCTGCAGTGACTGTTCCCTCATTCCCTCATGGCAGAGGTTACAAATTCAAATGCGACCAGGTAGGGTTACCAGATAAAGTCTAAGGCATCTAGTTACATTTGAATTTCAGATAAAAACGCATAATATTTTTTAGTATGTGTCCCCAAATATATGTTATATATATTCTTAGTATATCTCATGTTATATCTGAAATTCAAATAACACATAATATTTTTTAGTATAAGTATGTCCCATGTTATACTTATACTTACTTACACTGAAAAAAATTACGAGTTGTTTATCTTAAATTCAAATGTAACTGGGCCTTCTTTATTTTTATTTGCTAAATCTGGCAACCCTAAGAGGAGAGGCTGCCCATAGAAGAGTGACAACACAGTGTAAGGACAGGGAGACATTGGGCTTTCTGATGGATTCTTTTGTTCACAGTCATTCTAAAGGGGGCAGCTGCTAATCACCTTCAGCCTAATGTCACTATGTGGTAATGTGACATTTCAAGAGAAGAAAAATTCAGATAAACTAAAACAACAAGAACAATTGTGCAAGTCAACAGTGTGGGGTACACACAAAACACATCCATGGGCTGAATGAAGCCCATGGCTGCCAGTTTCTCACCTTTGTCATACGGCCAAAATAGAAAAGAAAAGAAAAATCTCAAACCACCAAATTCTCCTCTACTTGTCTACTGTGAACTATGAAACCACATAACCAAGTTTGTTGGGGCTGCATATATCCCAAAATAAATATGCTTTGAATGAGGCTATCTTCCAAGAGTAGACTGCTTGAACTACATACAGTATAAAATATAAAACAGTGCAAAGTTTTGGTGATAACTGTAGTTGCTCAAAAGTTCTGTGCATGTGCGTTCATGGGTGTGTGTGTGTGTGTGTGTGTGTGTGTGTGTTGAGGGAGAGTGTTGGTTAGTTGTTTCCTTCCTGTATCTTAGCTATGTTCTATATACAAGTTGAGGTTAACATAAAACATCAACTTTTAAATCAAATGTCAACTTTTCATTCAACAGATGAAAGTTAAAGATGAATTAGAGGCAATCACAGTTTTCAAGGATCTCACAATTTAGGCAGAAAAGAATGTATAAATAAGTCATTACAATACCTCATGGCCAATACAACAACAGAAATATGTATATGGTACTTTGCTATCAGGTGGGAGAATGACTGAGAAGTGTACTTAAGATTGTTCTTTCGAAATCTGTAAATATTTTGCAGAAAACATTAAGGATATTTACCTTCAGTAGCATGACCTTTTGTAGTTTCCTCCACTTTAGGAAAAGACTGAAATGAAGATAGAATTCCTTAATGATGATGATTATATTACATACAAAATTGACTTTGTTTAGAAGCATTCTTTACATTCTCAAATTGATCTTTTAGGGATATTACTATAAGATGAATTAGTTTTTTATTGCCTCTACAAAATTTATTTGTTTTTTTTTAGTCATTCCCTTCACTTAGCAAATTTCTAAAAATGGAAATCATTTGAAATTATAGAAATTCCTTTTTCTTCCTCCTTCCTATTCCATTCATTAATTCATTCAACATTTCAATGAATGTTAATTTCTCTGAAGATAATAAAAACTTTTATTTAAGAGGCTTTGGGATTACTCTTGATTCAGGGAAGAGCCTAAAACACATTTGGAAAATTCAATATATAAGGAATCAGATTTCCACAGAAATAAGAAATTATAAGGAGGAAGTGAATGCTACGTAGAAGCAGCAGAAACCACCATTACTTATAATATTTTGTCTTGAAGCATCTAGTATTGAAGGAATAGTAAAAATGTTGGTGTATAAAACATTTCTTTCTCACCATAACAAGCTTGAGGAGATCTGCAGCATTGCCTCTCTCCTCCTCAGTTCTGGAATCTTTAACTGTCATTTCCTGTAGCTCATCTTCTTTCTTTAAAATATGGTTTATATAGTCCTAAATAAGCAGAACAAAATGAATCAATAAAACCCAGAAAGGAAGTAGAGAAAGACACCAAAATAGTCAACATCAACTTGAAATATTACAAAAAGATGAAGAACATATAAGTTCACAGTGCTTAACAACCAGTTACTGGTCAAGCAATCTGGAAAGCCATTTCCTTAAAATGTTAATAAGCAAAGACCTGAAAAGTCCAAAAGCAAAGTTTAAGGGCCACAGGATATTAGAACTGTAAGAGGACCTCAGAGAGGCCCAGCTTCTAACTCCATACTCCAGTATTTGCATCAATAAAATGGACAGAGTTGGGTTAGATGATTTCTTGAGTCCCTTCCAGGGATAGTCTTTATGATTCTATCTATGAAGGTAAGTTGCTTAATCTATGACTTTGCTTCCAAGAGAAATATACTTTACTGGTTCCGTAAATATTTGATCCATTTCCATAAACAATGGTCCCCTGCTCTATGCCAGGTGCTGGGTGTATAACCATAAACAAAACACATATGATCCCTCTTCTGAGATAGTTAACAAACTAGACAGTGAGATGTTATAGATATGCTTATACAGTTAACTGTATATTTATAACTTCTTAGACTATTTCCAAAAACCAACAATCCTCTTCCTCCAGGGGACAAGTATCAGATTAATATGCAGTTCTAACTTGTTCCAGAGGTCACTAGACCAGTTTTCCATATAATATAAAGAAAGAGGACTCTAAAAAGCAATCACATATAAAAGTTACTTATCTTCTCAATGTCTTTGGGGCCTCAATACTTCCTGTATCTGTGGGAACCATTAAGCATTTTTTACCTCTCAATCTCCTACCCTCTGGAAGATTGACATTTGTGTATTACATTAGATAAATATTGGTAAAATAACATAATTTCAGGTTCCTCAGCAAACCAAGAGGAAGGATTGTTCCTGATTCTTTTGGGTCAGATTACCTGGATTCCATTACCTTAAGGGAAATCTGCAGCTTCAGTTTCACCTCATCGTTTATGACCTCATGCTGGATGAACTGGCGTATCTGTAGTACATTGGGGCTTTTGAGTATAGGAGCTGGGGCACTCACTAGCTGTTTGCACTCAATGTTAAGGCCCTTCCAAATATGAGTGCCAAAGGGAGGTCCTGGAGTTTTTTTCTGTTAAAAAAACAAAGCAAACCAACCACTGAAGAAATCAAATGTTTTAATGTTAGAATTTTATTTATTTATTTTGCTGAGTACTTATTATGTAGACACTATGCCAGGAACCACTTGTTAGGGAATACAACAGTGAAAAACATGATCCCTGCTCTCAAAAAGTTTTGCAAATGAAAGAAAAATTGGTAACAGAACTGGGCAAGCTTTCCCCTTTATACCTGTCACCAAGAATCTGTATATTTTAAAGCCTTGTTGCATGATGTCCCACTGGATAGCATTTGGGGGAGGGCTAAGCAATGCTGTGCCACGGTAATGCAGCAGCAGCCTAGTTCATGCCAAATGCATGTGACTATTCCTTAATGCCCACAGGCAACCTAAGACACTTGGAATTAAGCAGTTTTTAACTTTCTGATTCCATGTGCATTTTGACCTAAATAGATTCTTTGGGATAGAAATCATCCCATAGATCTGGGTGGTCTTGACGTCACTCTAGATTAGGCAGGCCTCCAGATCTTCCCAGGATCTCCTCGGCAGAAATGTCGGCCTTAGAGTAGATGCGCGTCTCTATGCTACCCTTGTAATTGACTTTCACGAGTGGTATGCTTTGATGCCTTATGTCCTGAAACGTGTCCGATGTGCTTCATTTTAAATTGCTACTCAGTGTCCAGTGCATGGTCAGTGATAACCACTCAGGGGCTTGCCTGGGTTGAGGCACTTCTACTGGGCACAGAAGGTCATAGCATAGGAGTTTCAGAGGAAGAGAATGAACTTCCTTCATTAATCTCAGATGTGGCATATTATCTGTCATAACACAGTACTTTCAACTTGAATGTAGCCTTAGTGAGCCATTTGGTGTGGCCTTTTCATTTTTCAGATAAGGAAGTAAAGGTCCAGTGTGACTAGTCCCAAATTCCACATTAATAATTGGTAGAGTCAGGACTAGAATTCAGATAATCTTCGTTCACAATGGTGAATATAGTCACCAAATTAAAAGATAGGGCTAGGAGGTCTTTGTTATCTTAAGTGTTCATTATCTGTGCCCCTACTATTACAAGATTGTAAGGAAGCAAAGATCATCATAAGTCAAAAACATTATCCTCCTCCCAACACTACTATCTCTCTCTGATCGTATTATCAATGTCTTCACTGATTTAACAAGTTAACATCTGACAATATGGTGGACATATTACATACGTTGCTTGCAAAATGAAACGGCAAATCTCGCAAAATGTGAGACTTCACAATTCTTGCTCAAAATATTTTCTTTTATTCTTTAAAAAAACTTTAGGTGGGGGTTCTCTAATCTTTTTAGCATTGTAGTTGCTAATCTCTGTCTATACTCCTTCAAATTATTCTTATATACTCAGTTTGTGCATTAATGAATTAAGAAAAAAAGGAGAGTGAAAGACCTAAAATTGTATGTTAAAGGTAACAAATAAGAAATGAGAGAAAGGAAGATTTCTGTATTGTATAATATCAGTAACTCCAAGGCAGGAGGGGTGTAACACGGGCTACTCAGAGTGGGTGTTTTCATATTATAGGAAGATGTTCAAGCCTGCAACATAGGATAAAAGAAACAAAACTGAGATTAGCCAGTCAGGTATATTTCTCTAAACTCTACAAATGTTAAAATCTTCAAATGTAAAACTCCTTGAGCCCATTAATAATTTACATATGAATGAAAACATATGAATATATGGGAGAAGACCTGAGACTCCGGTCCATTGATTGATGCCCTGACAAATATAATGACTTTTCAGCAGAAAAATTTATACCTCAACTGAGGGAAATTTCTCCCATGACCTTGACTGGAGATTAGGAGGAACAATTGTGTCTAATTCTTTCTTCATTAGCCATGGCGATGCTTCATGAAAAGGGCGAAGGACAGTGATGCTCAGGGCGCCTGGTTCAGAGAGTTATCAGAGGGTCATTTCTCCATCAAAACATTCTGAGAAATTCAGTAAGTATTTAATAAATTCAACAAACACTTTTTGATAAGCAAGACACAGTGATTATGCTTAAGGACCTTACAATCCAACAAGAAAAGTTGGGTTTTTAGTCACTGTATTTATACCACCTGGAATTATTACAACTCACTTCAACAACCACATCCAAGTCCTGTCAGTCCCAACAGTAAACATTTCTTGAGTTCATCCCCTTCTTCCCTCTCCACTGACCTCCCTTAGGTCATCTGCCTTGGAGAGATCCTCTTCTGGACTACAGCAACAACTAGCTGTTTTACCCACATCTGCTCTGTGAATGAACCTCCCCCAGCCATCAGGGTTCGTCCATGACTTAAGCTTCTTTGACTTCTCGTTGCTCACAGGATAGATTTTCTCGCCCCTGCCTGAATTTGCGCCTTTCTCCCTTCTGTGCTTGGGCTACTTTGGCCTTTTTCCCCATTTACAATGCTTTATGCTTCCTGCTTCCTGCTTTGTGTTCTCCTTTCCAAGAGAGCTCTCTATCCTATTTTAACTAACTCCTACTTATCCACCAGCTCTTGGCTCCATCATCTTCAGGGAAGCCTTCTAGACTACATCAGGTTCCTCTGCTAGATGGTCTCATAGAACTGTATTCCTTTCCTTCACAGACCTTATCTTGATTTATAATCATAAACGGTGTGACTATATAATTAATACCTATCTCTTGTTAAACTCTAAGCTCTGTGAAAGCAGGGTCCATGTTGTCTTAGCTCACCATTGTATTCCTAATATCCAGTCAGTATTTGGTACATGGTGGGTTATCAGGTAGATGCTAGTTAAATGAGTAACTAACAAAGCAATTTGAGATGAATTCTTATTCTCCTATAGTTCCATACAGGCACTGCACAACCAGTCAGAGTGCCTCCCTCTCCATATTTACAGATAAAGAGCAAGGTTTACTACATCGTACACATGTGCATTGATACACTAAAAGATGTGAGTGCACAGAGATGTGGGCATATTCATAAATGAGCACAAAATATACCCCACCAACCAGAGAAAAGATAAAAAAGAAACACATATGTGAACCTAGACGCAACACAGTGGTTTGGTACACAGACAACATGCAAATTTATATTTATGTTTAAATACACATAATTCATATACTGGTGGTTCTGACAACACAATATGTGCCTCTAACTTGTGGTCAGACACTGATTTCTTTGACATTGATGAAAATAGCATAAATGCCCAATGAATATGGCATAGAACTTAAACTCTATTTCAGGTGGGCTTTCTAATTCACACATCACATGTACTTTCTTTTCTTATTACATTAAATTCATCAAGGCAACACCTTCAAAATGACAAAAAATAAATTTACAAGAGATATCTCACTTTTCTTTGTTTTTCCCTGCCAAGATGAAATGAACACATAAATAGGAACCTAGGTACAAACCTAACATACCTAAACACAGATACAAATCTACTCATAGGTAGAAGAGGAGCTTACGTACAATTTACATATGTTGATGCTCAAATCAAGTTTGGTATGAACGTAAGTAACTGTATAGGTAGGTTGACAGGCCGGGTGGAAAGTAGAGCTGAAAAGTGAGCAAATGGGGAAGAGCGGTGATGGCCCCGGGGTGAATTGCATAGGAAGATGAGAGTTGGTGAAGGGACACAGTGAGTGTCAGACAGGCTGGGCTCTCTACCTGGCTGTTCTTGTACTGGCTCTTGAAGAACTACAGTGGTTGATTCTCCATATGCCAAGGATAAGTATTCTTCTATGTCATCATCTCGAAGAAGTTCTACTCCTGATCCATCGGCATAGATAACAAAAAACCTATTCGAAGAAATAAAAATCTAATCACTTGAAGCATTGAGTTAAAACCTCTTTGAACTTGGAATTAAAAATAAAAAGTCATGGTATTATTTTTATCATTTTACCTGGGGACATGTTCACCATATATTTGTAGGTGATTTTTATGAAGGTGAGTAGATGATAAACTATCATAGCCTTCAGGTTTTGAGTTTAAATCATCTTCCAAATTGTTTTCAGGTAGCAGAGTTGATGTGCTACCATCAGCCATGACCTAAGGGACAAAGTACATAAGCAACTAAAAGACAAAAGATGCCATAAAGCTCACATTTCTGCTGATCCCATCTGAGAAAGCAGGTGATCTTTTAGTATATTCAGAAAATCGGGGATATTTATTTGTAAAGTACTGTTCACTAGGTATAGATTGCATTAATAAAAGTGAAAATCTAGCAGCACATCTCCACTCACAAACCACACCTAGACTACGAAGACAGAGTGGAAGGCAAACGGAATATATTCAGAGGAAGGTGACTGGGATGGCAGGGGACTCAAAACTTTCTCTTCTGAAGATTAGTTCAAGGAAGTGGGAATTTAAATACGAAGGAAAGGATACTCATGTGATATTTGTCTTGAAATATTAAAAGAATGATATAGTATGGAAGAGGTTATATTTTGCAATTCCATGAATAGACTATCTAGGGAAACAGATTTAGAATTAATGTGAGAAGAAATGTTTTAGCCATTACTACTGTCTAGATAAGGCATGAGTCTCTCCAGGAAGGAGTGTGGTTTGGGTTGAAAGACCAGTGAAGGCGATGCCCCAAAAGACCATCAATGCCTAGAAGAATGCTTGGCCTGGATGACCCATGTGTTTCAATCTAGAGGGTTTGGGGCTTTACGTTTCAATTTCAATTCACTGTAAATTGAAATTTATTAGCAGCCTGAACTCATGCTATAAGGAGTCTCATTTACCTAACACAGAAAAAATAAGCTGGATCAGGGCTTGTCTGCGTACTCAAAGAAAGCCAGGTATTCCATACAAAGGATGGTTCTAAATCTGACAAATAACTTCACTACCAGCTAGCCGATACACGAAATTCCACTGTTGGGTAAGGAGTAAAAAAAAGGATAAGTGCCTAGAGCAGAGGTTGGCAAACCTTTTTTGTCAAGAGCCAGATAGTAAATATTTTAGGGTTTGTAGGTCATACAGTCTCTTGTTGCAACTACTTAACTCTGTCATTATATGCAAAAGCAGCCACAGACAATATGTAAACAAACGACAATGACTGTGTTCCAATATAACTATACAACAACACTGAAATTTGAATTTCCTGTAATTTTTATGTCATGGCATATTCTTCTACTTTTGATTTTTTCCAACCATTTAAAAATGTAAAAGTCATTTTTAGCTCATAGCCTATATAAACAAGTGGCCATGGTTTGCCAAAACCTGGCCTAGAGGTAAGAGGATAGTTGTGTTGAAGGACAGAGAAACAGAAGATAGAGCTCTACCATCAATCGAATAGCTAAGCATGTCTCCAGGCTTCTGGTCTCCCCATCTTCAACCCTACTGGAACCCTCACTAACTGATACTTCTCACCATAGATTCTCTGCCTAGTCAAACAGACTTGCCTGCTGCCCCATGTATTTGTTTTCATTTTAACCTGGATACAGACCATTCTTATATCACTCCTTTTCATTGGCATTACTTTTTCGATGTTTAGTAATTTTTTTTGCCTTTTGTTCTAATTATTTATTTGGTTTTAACATTTCTACCATCCCAAGTGTTGGGCTTGCTATCCCCCATGGAAGTACACTTAAGAATCAAAGACATTGACACTCATTACTGCTTGCCCAAAATATTCACAGTAAGTGGATAACTAATCCCAAGGCAGCTAAGATAAGCTACATGGAAGATCCTCTAGTGTGAACTATCTCAAAAGCAAAGCCACAGCCTCTCTCTATACTAATGATGTACTTTACCTGAAAGGTGTTTCCCTCAGGATCCAGGACTTCACAGAGAACCTCTGACGTGTGCTTCATGATGTACCTGCTAGCTCTCAGCTGCTCACGGTTTTGGAAAGGATGGTATATATCACTGCTGGATTCATGGTAATATACAGCTGAACAGTCTCTATCAATATGAAGACAGCCTTTGTTTGAAGGTAACACCTGAAAGGGTAACAGAAAGAGAGGAATTATTAAAAATTTCTTGTTCAATTTGAGAGATTTGGAAAATCATTTTAGGAGAAAAATTATCCATAGATCTCAGTCACAAGCTGTTTTTCCAGGGAGAAAACATGACCCAAGAGAGGACATAATTTCTCCTGTGTCCTCATATTTTATCT
Organism: Equus asinus; assembly: GCF_041296235.1. NCBI lineage: Eukaryota > Metazoa > Chordata > Mammalia > Perissodactyla > Equidae > Equus > Equus asinus. The sequence goes on from NC_091805.1 coordinate 49,453,341, forward strand.
ACTCATTTCAATATCTCTTCCAAGTAATTGCCTCGTGCCTTCTTATTTTGGATATTTGATATAAAATAATAAAAATATATCTTAACTGAAGCAAACACACTTGGCTCTATTCAAAATGTCTGGAATCCTTTATGTTCTTGGGCAAGAAGCATCCTCAAGAGGTCCAAAGCTATGGGACAGATGCTTTTATTTGTCCTCATTTCTCTGGTGGCTGACACAGTCCTTAGGTAAGATTTTGTGTAATGACTTCTGGTTCAGATAGACTCTGTTTTGAGATACAATTCACATGCCATAAATTCACTCATTAAAGTGTATATTCAGGGATTTTGGTATACTCCAAAATTTGTGCAAATAGTATCACTAATTCCAGAACATTTTCATCATCCCAAAAAGAAACCCTGATGTTATTGGCAGTCAATGTGCATCACTGCTACTCCTAGCCCTTAGCAGTCACTGATCTGCTGTGTCTACAGATTTGACTATTCTGAACATTTCCTATAAATGGAAGCACACAATATGTGGCCTCTTATGTCTGGATTCTTTCACTTAATATGATATTTTCAAGATTCATCCATGTTGTAGCATGTATCAATACTTCATTCTTTTTTATGGATGAATAATATTCTATTGTATGGATATATCAAATTTTGTTTATTCATGAGTTGATGGACGTTTGGGTTGTTTTCACAATCTTGCTATTATTAAAAATGCTGCTGTCAACATTTGTGCACAAGTTTTCGTGTGGATGTATGTTTTAATTTCCCTTGCCTATCTACCTAGAAGTGGAATTGCTGGGTCATATGATAACCCTATTTTTAACCTGTTGAGGAACTGCCAAACTGTTTTCCAAAGTGACTGCCCCATTATACATTCCCATCAGCAAGGCATGAGGCTTCAGTGTCTCCATATCCTAACTAAAACTCCTTATTGTCTAGCTTTTTTTATTCCAGTCTTTTTAGTGGGTGGGAAGTGGTATCTCATTGTAGTTTGATTTGCATCTCCCTAATGACTAGTGATGTTGAGCATATTTTCATATGCTTATTTGCCATGTGCATATCTTCTTTGGAGTAACATCTTTTCAAATCCTTTGCCCATTTAAAAAATTAGGTCATTAGTCTTTATTGTTGAGTTGTATAAGTTTTTTATATATTCTCGATGCTACACTATTATCAGATATACAATTTATAAATAATGTCTTCCATTCTGTAGGATGTCATTTCACTTTATTGGTGATGTCTTTTTAAGCACAAACCTTTTTTATTTTGACAAAGCTTGTGTCACATCTTTTTGGCATCATATCTAAGAAACCATTGCCAAATCCATGGACAGGAAGATTTGCACCTATGTTTTCTTCTAGGAGTTTTATGGTTTGAACTTTTACAATTAAATCCTTGCTGCTTTTGGGTTCATTGCTGTGTATGTTGTGAGGTAGGGGTCCAACTTTATTCACCATTTGTTGACAGACTATTCGTTTCCCCATTGAACTGTCTTGGCATGTTTGTAAGAAATTTATTGACCACAAGTTGATGATAAACAAATTCTAAATTCGACTCCATTAATGTATACATTTATCCTTATTCTAGTACCACACTGTCTTGTTTACTGTAGCTTTGTACTAAGTTTTGAAATTAGGAAGTGTGAGTCACTCAACTTTGTTCTTCTTTTTCAAGATTATCTTGACTATTCTGGGTGCCTTGAATTTACAAAAGAATTTTAGTATCACCTTATCAATTTTGGCAAAAAAGGCAGCTGGGATGTTGACAGGAAATGTAGAGAGTACTGCCATCTTAACAATATTATGTTTTCCATAAACTTAACATATGATATCTTTTTATTTATTGGGTCTTCTTTAATTTCTTTCAGTGATGTTTTGCAGTTTTCAGTGTACAACTCTTGTACTTCTTTCATTAAATTTATTCTTAAGTATTTTATTCTTTTTCATGCTATTTTATTTAATTAATTCATTCATTCATTCATTTCTTTTTTGAGGAAGATTAGCCCTGAGCTAACTGCTGCCAATCCTCCTCTTTTTTTGCTGAGGAAGACTGGCCCTGAGCTAACATCCGTGCCCATCCTCCTCCACTTCATATGTGGGACACCTACCACAGCATGGCATGCCAAGCGGTGCCATGTCTGCACCCGGGATCCAAAATGGTGAACCCCGGGCCACCAAAGCAGAACATGTGCACTTAACCACTGCGCCACCACGCCGGCCCCTTTCATGCTATTTTAAATGGAATTATTTTCTTCATTTCAGTTTTGAATTGTTCATTGTTAACGTATAGAAATACAATTGATTTTTTTATATCGGTCTTATATCTTGCAACCTTGCTGAACATTTTTATTAGCGTATGTGCACATTGTACATTTCTGGTAAACTGTATTCCTTAGAATTTTCTAAATACAAGATTATATCATCTATGAAAAGAGTTTTAATTCTTCTTTTCCAATCTGCTTGTATTTTATTTACTTTTATTGTCTAATAGCCCTGGCTAGAGCTTTCAGTACAAGGTCTAGTTGAAATGGTGAAAGCAAACATCTTTGTCCTATTCCTGATCTTAGGGGGAAAGCTTTCAGTCTTTGACCAGTAAGGATGCTGTTTGTTAGCTTGGGTATTTTGTAGATGCCCTTTATCAGGTTGAACTTCAAAGTTTCTTTCTATTCCTACTGTATCGAGGGTTTTTTTTTTAATCGTGAAAGGGTGTTAAATTTTTTCAAATGCTTTTTCTGAGTCTATTTAGGTAATCATGTGGTTTTTGTCCTTTACTCTATTAATATGGTAGATTATACTGATTGATTTTTGCATCTTGAACCAACCTTTTATTCCTGGGATAAATCCCACTTGGTGATGGTGTATAATCCTTTTTATATGTTGCTGAATTCAGTTGGCTAGAGCTTTCCTGTGGAGATGCATTCGTCTTCATAAGAGATATTGGTCTGGAGTTTTCTTTTATTGTGATGACTTTGTCTGGTTGTGGTATCAGGGTAATACTGGTCTGACAGAAATAGTTGGGAAATGTTCCCTCCTCTTCTATATTTTGGAAGAGTATGTGAAGGATTGTTCAATGTTAATTCTTTCATAAATGTTTGATAGAATTCCCCAGTCAAGCCATCTGGGCCTGGGCTTGGCTGTATGCTAAGTTTTAAAATTACTAATTGAATTTCTTTACTTGTTATAGGTCTATTCTTATTTTCTATTTCTTCTTAAGTCAGGTTTAGTAGTTTGTGCCTTTCCAGAAATTCATTGATTTCATCTATGTTATCTAATTTGTTGATATATAATTGTTCATAGTATTCCTTTATAATCCTTTTTCTTTCTGTAAGTTTGGTAGTAGTGTCTTCTCTTTCATTTGTAATGTTAGTAATTTCAGTCTCCTCTTTCTCTCTCTCCTTCTCTCTCTCTCTCTCTATCTCTCCTCTTGATAAGTCGAGCTAAAGTTTTGTTAATTTTATTGATCTTTTCAAAGAACCAACTTCTGGTTTTGTTGATTTTGTTGATTGTTTTATATTCTTTGTTTGATTTATTTCTGCTCTAATCTTAACTATTTACTTCCATATGCTTGCTTTGGGTTTAGTTTTCCTTCTTTATTCTAGTTTCTTAGGGTAGAAAGTTGTTATTGATTTGAGATCTTCTTTTTTTAATATAGGCATTTGAAGATATAAATTTCTCTCTATTTATTGCTTTTGCTGTATCCCATAAGTTTTGGCATATTAAGGTTTTATTTTCAGTCATCTCAAAGTATTTTCTAGTTTCCTTGTGATTTCTTCTTTGTATTGATTTTCACATATTTGTCAATTTCCCAAACTTCCTTTTGTTATTGATGTTTAATTTCATTCCATTGTGGTGGGAGAACATCTTTTGTATGATTTTGATCCTTTTACATCTACTGAGACCTGTTTTGTAGTGTAACACATGTCTTTCCTGGAGAATGTTCCATGCATACTTGAGAATAATGTACTCTGTTGTTGAGTGGAGTGTTCTATTGATGTCTAGTAGGTCTAGTTGGTTTATTCTGCTGTTTGTCTTTTATTTTCTTGTTCATATTTTCTATTGTTCTATTCATTACTGAAAGTGAGGTACTAAAGCCTCTAAATATTATTGTTGAATTATCTATTTCTCCTTTTGTGTTTACTATTTAAAACTGGACATTTTAAATTGTATAATGCACAACTCTGGAAATACTCACGTGTTTGGGGGCTCTGTTGTTAGGTGCATAACATGTTTATGATTGTTACGTCTTCTTGATAGAGTAATCTTTTTATTATTATAACATATCCTCTTTGTCTCTGGTAACAGTTTGTTGTAAAGTCTATATTGTCTGATATTAGTATAGCCACTCTAGTTTCCTTTCAGTTACTTATTACCGGGATATCTTTTTTCACCCTTTTCCTTTCAACCTAAGTTTGTCTTTGGCTGTAGAGTGCATCTCTTGTCAACAACATACAGTTGGATCTTGCGTTTTTTTTTGGTGAGGAAGATCATCCCTGAGCTAACATCTGTTGCCAATCTTCCTCTTTTTGCTTGAGGAAGATTGTTGCTGACCTAACATCTGTGCCATTCTTCCTCTATTTTGTATGTGGACACCACCACAGCATGGCTTGATGAGCAGTGTGTAGGTTCATGCCTGGGATCTGAACCTGCAAACACTGGGCCACCAAAGCAGAGTGTGCGAACTTAACCACTATGCCACTGGGCCAGTCCCCCGGATCATCCTTTTTAATTCATTCTTCCAATATCTTCCTTTGGATTAGATTGTTTAATCCATTTATATTTAAGGTAATTACTGATAAGGTCAGATTTACATCTTCTAATTTTCTATTTGTTTTCTAGATGTCTTATGTCTCTTTTCTCCTCCATTTGTTATTGCCTTCTTTTGTTTTAAATAGAAATTTTCTAATGTGCCATTTTAATTCCCTGTTGTTTCTTTTACTATGTATTTTTGAGTAACTTTCTTAGTGTTTCTTTAGAATTACAAATAATATCTTCATTTATAACTATCTAGATTGGATTAATACTAACTTAACTTCAATATTATGTAAGATTATGGGGCTGGCCTCATGGCCAAGTGTTTGGGTTTGTGTGCTCTGATTTGGTGACCTGGGGTTTTGCCAGTTTGGATCCTGGGTGTGGACATGCATCACTTATCAAGCCACACTGAGGTGGCATCCCACATAGTACAACCAGAAGGACCTACAACTAGAATATACATCTATGTACTGGTGGGCTTTCAGGAAAAGAAGAAGAAAAAAAAATAAGAGAAGATTGGCAACAGATGTTAGCTTAGATGCCAATCTTTAAAAAAAAATTATATAAAATCTTTGATCCTATATAGCTCTAGTCCTTCCCCCTCCTTGTGTTACTATTGTCAAAAAATTACATCTTTAGGGGCTGGCCCCGTGGCCGAGTGGTTAAGTTCGCATGCTCCACTGCAGGTGGCCCAGTGTTTCATTGGTTTGAATCCTGGGCACGGACATGGCACTGCTCATCAAGCCACGCTGAGGCAGCGTCCCACATGCCACAGCTGGAGGGACCCACAATGAAGAATATACAACTATGGACCAGGGGGCTTTGGGGAGAAAAAGGAAAAAAATAAAATCTTTTTTTAAAAAAATTATATCTTTAGACATTATAAGTACATAAATACACTTTTATAATTGTTGCTTTGTGTAGTTGTATTTTAAATTAAAAAAAGAGTCACAAACAAAAAATACACGTATATCTTTTACATTTACCCATGCAGTTACTTTTAGTAATGCTCTTTATGTCTCTGAGTCTATTTGAGTTACTGTGTAATGTCCTTTCATTTCAGCCTGAAGCAGTCTTTTTAGTATTTCTCGTAGGGCATGTATAAAAGAAATGAATTCTCTCAGTTTTTGTCTATCTGGGAATACCTTAATTTCTTCTTCATTTTAGAAGAATAATTTTGCTGAATAAGGGGTTCTTTGTTGATGGTCTCTCTTAAAAGCACTTTGAATATGTCATCTCACTGTCTTCTGGATGCAGTAGCTTCTGATGAGAAATCAGCTGTTAATCTTATTGGAGATTCCTCATATGTAATGAGTCTCTTTTCTCTTGCTGCTTTCAAGACTCTTTGTTCGTCTTTGGCCCTAGCCATTTTGATTATAATGTGTCTAGGTGTGGATCTCTTTGACTTTATTCTACTGGAAATTTGTTGAGATTCTTGCATGTTTAGATTGTTTTAATCAAATTTGGAAAATATTAAGGCACTATTTCTTCAAATATTCTTTCTGCCCTTCCTTCTTTTCCTTCTCAGACTTTCATTAGGCATATGTTAGTATGCCTGATGGTACCCCAGGGGTCTTTGAGGCTCTGTTCATTTCCCCTCATTCATTTTTCTTTCTCTTGCTCAGAATGGTTAATTGCAATTGACCTATTTTCAAGTTATCTGATTCTTTCCTTTGCTGGCTAAAATTTGATATTGAGCCTTTCTAGTGAATTTTCTATTACAGTTATTGTGCATTCCAGCTCCAGAATTTCTATTTGGTTCTCTTTTTTTTGTTATAATTTGTATGGATTGATATTCCATACCTGGTGAAGCATCATTCTCACACTCTGCTTTAGGTCTGTACACAGGATTTCCCTTAGGTTTTTTCAACATATTATAATAGCTGACTTAAATTCTTTGTCTACTAAGTGCAAAATCTGGGTTTCCTGAGGGATGGTTTCTTTTGGTGACTTCCTCCCTTCATCTCCCTCTTTATGGGACATAATTTCCTTTTTTTTTTTGATGTCTCATAATTTTTTGTTGAAAACTGGACATTTTAAGTAGTATAACGTACAACTCTGTAAATTAGATCCCTGTCCCAGGGCTTGTTATTGTTGTTGCTGTTTGTTTGTTTAGTGATTTTCCTTAACTAATTCTTTAAAGTTTATATTTATTGTCATGTGTGGGCACTGACATGTCTGGTTAGCTTAGTGGCCTGCTTATAATGGGCCAGAGATTTCCTTAAACACTTTAAACTAACAGGTCTTTCAGCCTCTGCACAGAGGGCTCTTTTTGCATGTTGGGGTATTTTTTTAAAGCTCCAGTAGGAAGTTTATAAGGTGATAAACTTAGCCTTCTCTCTTTGCTTGTGCAGAGCCCCTTCATCAGCAAGAGTGAGAGATTAGGGCTTTCTGAGTTCTCTTCTGGGCCTGCACACAGCCCAGCATATGAATGTGGCTTTCTAGATTCCAGGCTCTATGTCAGAGCTTTTCAAAGTCCCCTATGGACTTCTCATTCCCCAACCTTTCCTTTTAGATTTTTTGTTCAGCCTGTTCTTTGTTATTGCAACCTCAGGCAGCTGTAATATTAAATATGCACCTCTGTTTGGGGAAAAGGCTGTTTGTAGTGAGTAAGGTCAGATTCAGATCAAACGAAGACAAGCCCTATGAATGGGGGTTTCTTCTGGTCAAACAATGACAATATATTGTGATGGGACTTTTGGGGAGCTCTAAATCTATTCTTTCTCTCTCAATGGTTGCTGGTGTTCTGGTTTTCATTGCTATCACTGATGTGAGCGTGTTCATTTTCAAGGCTACCAAGGAGCTGGGGGAAGGGACGAGAATATGTCAAGTGAAATCACCATGAATCTTGCTGTTTTTCCTAAGACTCAGTCTTTTTAAAATTTTTCTTTAAATAAAAAAATCTTCAGATTATTGTAATCCTTTCACTAATTTCCAGAGTTCTGAAGAAGTTGATTTTGAAATTTTTTCCAGTTTTCTAGTTGTTTTTAGGGAGAAGTGGATTTTCGGAGGTCTTTACTCCACCAGTCTGAAAGTCTCTCAGATTGACTCTTTACCATACCCCAGGTCAAGAGAACTCCATTGGACCTTGGCTAATTCTGAGGCCTTTGTATGGTTTCAGGCACATTTTAGAGTAGGCAGTCGTGGCTGGTTAAATTTGCAACTTTCCCAGCCTCCGTGGGTCCTCATCAAAATCGATCCAAACTGGCAGATTTAATCTGTAACCTACTAAAAGCTGCTCTGGACAGAAAAAGATGGCCTGTAACTTCCAGAATTAAGACACATACCATAGGCCACGTGAAGTAACCATGTAGAAATGCCAAAAAGGAAACCTGATAAACAGGAGGTGCCTTTTCCTTCTAGGAAGTTAACCTGGAAAAACATCGATGTGGAAGTCCAGAGACTCAACATAGCAAATACAGCAATGACCTGTATTTTTTGCTAGAGATTGTATTTGACTTACCTGATAGCCACTTGGCAAATGGAATTCTCATGATTTTACATACGTATGCTGTTCAGAGTTTACTATAAAATTTGCCTCTCCCAAAGAGCAGATTTCACATACTGAGTAGAGGATGAGCCACTCCACTAGAAGATGTTTGTTTATGGTACCGCTGATACAGACAAGGACTCTTGAAGTCCTTTTCAGCAGTATTCTTATGAATGCTTATTACATTTCTGTATCTGTAAGGAATCACTTAGCCTGGATCAGACTGGCATGGAAGAGTAGTCAGAAGCTTATTCCAGTGCATACGTACACACACACCATTCCCAGAAAGACAGTAGGTCTTCTGGTCTGTGGAAACCTGTTTCAGTTCCTAGAACCAGGGACAGAGGAAGGTCCCTCATGGAAGATAACAGACCCATTATTTGTCATCTTGTCTTCCTGAAACCCTCCAGCTGGGTGGATGGTTCCACATCCACTTCTGTCACATTATAATCTTAGAGGATAACAATTCTTATACCCACCTCCTTTTTGATGTTTTGGTTAATCTTTCTAGTGCTGCCAAGGTACAATAGTGGCCAATACCGAGATCTACCTCTCTTTTTAGTATGTTGCCTAAAATCCAGCCTCACTCATCATACTGCCCATGTCCTCATGCTGATGAGGGAGAAAGTGATGACAGTATGTGTCAAGACCAACCAATAGAGGATGGGCCAAAGGTATTTTTGAATGTCATCTTTCAGTTTTATTAAACTATAAAACCATAAAATAGGTGTTGGTAAACTTATTTGAAGTTTTGTTGTTGTTGGTTTTTAGTTGGGAACTAGGGTCTGTGTGTTTCTCAACCAGGAACAGTCAAACTTCTGATCCTTTCTTGGGCTGAGTCTCAGGAGACTGGCAAACCTGGAAGGAACAGGTGGCTACACAATAGTGGCAGACACTATATGTCTCCAAGTTGGATCTTTTTTCTGTCTACGGCCTTTCCTTCAGTGGTAATTGTCTTTGATGCTAAAATTCATTTACCCCCATAGTCATAACCATTAGGGTTTGGGGCTATGAAAAAAATAAGGCAAAAGCTGGCCTCATCACAGAACCTTAGGAGATTCTCATGATATCTAGTAGGACACATAGTACTGGAATATGGATGCTGTCAATCTACCTAAAAAATGGACATTCTGAATGCCATATAAGAAAAATAGCCCCCCTTCTCCAACTGCAACATTTCACATTCATCTCTCACTCTCAGCACCTTCCTTGCCCCCTAACAATCTACACTGGATGAAGAGGCAATAGGATAACATTATCTGGAGAGATGGGAGGGATGAACTGGATTCAGCAGTTTTCACAGTAACAAATGTTTGTCACTTAGGTCTTTGTCCGTCATCTGCTGGCTTTGAGCTCTCAGTATCCTGTGACATTATATGTGACATCCTGGCACTTGTGCCTTTTCTCCAGCAAGTGGAAAGGTGAAGGCAAATCCTTCTAAGCCTAAAGAGACTGCAGGCTGACACCAGCTGGTTTTGTTTAATAGGAAAATGCTGGGAGATAGAGGAGTCGCTAACAGTGTTCCTCCCCAACCCTCCAAGGACAAGGCTTTGCTTCAGCTGGGTGAGCTGCCCTCCCAGGACCACATAGACCAAATGCTCCCCCCATCCTGTGAGGACATTAGGTAGACTGGGGATGGATGGAGGTGGGAAGGATGGGAGAGTGAGAACAAGGGTAGAGGTGGCAGGAGGTGAAGCTGCTCTGATAAGCACAGGCCAGATCACCTGAGTGCTCTAACTCCCACAGTGCCTACCACCTACCACAGAGAGGATCCCCAACAGATACATCTGGTTTATAATCTTGATCCGAAAATACCAAAGCATTTTAAGAGAAGCATGACAATGTTTTTCTGGAAAGGATTGTAAAAAGAAGGTGGATAAGTAAAAAGAGATTGAGAAATGAGTGAGATTGACTGAGGGTGTTCTAAGATCAGATGAGAGAAGAGAGCAATAGCCGTCCACATGGCAGGAATGTTCCCTGCCACAGACGAGTGGGTTTTCTTAGTCAAACAGACAATTATCTTTGGCACTCCTCATTTTCCCCCTATACCTACCTGGTATGTTCCCTGTGGCTTTGCAATAATAGACGTCCCATCTCCAAAAGTGGCACAGCAGCTACTGTCCTCGCAGTTGGTGATGACAGTGGCATAGTGTGAGCTTTCTATGCGCATGCACTTCACCTGCCTGGTGAGAGTTTGAGGATGTTCGGCTGCAAGCAAATACAAGGTAAGCAGATCCAATATGATGCACACGCTGAGAAACATGCCTGCCTGCTGGTTTTGCTCCTGTCTCCTTGCTGCCTGGACCAGAAGTCGAGACTGAGGGCTGAGAACTCACTCCATGGGGCTGGAGTGTGGTCTACTCTGTCAATGCAGAGTAATTCTTCCAGAATAACTCTTCTTACTTAATTTAGTGTGCTGTTTCATTCTCAGTATTTCTTTTTATTTAGGGAAATTGAAAACATCCAGAAAAGCATAAAATATAATTTAACTACTCATATACCCACTAATTTACAGTTGTTAATATTTTGCCATATTTGCTTCAACATTTTTAATATGCATATGAGAAAAGTTACAGATAAGGTCGAAGTTACTTTTCTCCTTATGTCTGAGTTTATTCCTTTCTCTCATAATCCACTTTTATACTTTTACTTAAATATGTGTATCAAAAACAATGTATAATATTTTCTGTGCTTTAAATTTGCGTGTTACATATTACTCTATGTATCTTTTTTTTTCACTTAACATTGTTTTGAGACCTCTAGCCATCTTGATATATATGCGTGTGTGTATATACAAATGTGTGTGTACTTCATTCCTTTTACCTGCTATACAGGCATGCCTCATTTTATTGTGCTTCGCTTTATTGCACCTCACAGATAATGTGTTTTTCACAAGACCCTCCACCAGCAAAACCGTCACGACTTACTAAAGGCTCAGAAGACGGTTAACAGTTTTTAGCAAGAAAGTATTTTTAATTAAGGTATGTACATTGCCTTTTTAGACATAATACTATTGCACACTTAATAGACTACAGTTTCGTATAAACATAACTTTTATATGCACTGGGAAACCAAAAACTTTGTGTGACTCACTTTATTGCGACATTTGTTTTTATTGCGGTGGTCTGAAACTGAACCCACAATATCCCTGAGGTACGGCATTCCTTTGTAAGAATATACCGCATTTTATTTTTCTATTCTGCTGTTGACGGACATTTATGATTTCCCAATATTTTAATATTATACTTGGTGTTTCAAGTAGCACCTCTGCACCTGCTTCCTTGTGCAAATGTGTAAAGGTGTAAAAAGTGTGTTTCTATATATACCCAGAAGTAGTTAGTGCATCATATGAAGTGGACATTTTCAATTTACAAGATATTGTTAAATTGTCCTCCCAGCGGCTCTTTTAATTTTCCCTCTAACTAGTAGGGTATGAAGCTTCCTCTTTTTCCACACACTTGGCAATTCATTTGCACTTGACTTGACAACGAAGCCTTTAATGCACTGAACAAATACACTCTGGAGTTAAAGAAAAGGTAGTCAGGGAATGTTTTTTCTTTAAAAGTCTTGTATACATTTAGGTTAGGAAGGGTGGTAGGCTTTTAGATCCTTTGAACAGGTTTTAGTTAATAAGCAGTTGCAGGGGCTGGCCCCGTGGCCGAGTGGTTAAGTTCGCGCGCTCCGCTGCAGGCGGCCCAGTGTTTCGTTAGTTCGAATCCTGGGCGCGGACATGGCACTGCTCATCAGACCACGCTGAGGCAGCGTCCCACATGCCACAACTAGAAGAACCCACAACGAAGAATACACAACTATGTACCGGGGGGCTTTGGGGAGAAAAAGCAAAAAGTAAAATCTTTAAAAAAAAAAAAAAAAAATAAGCAGTTGCAGCTTGCTTTTCTCTCACACCACCTTTCTGATAATGAGAGCCATGCTCGGAATTGAAAGAAGATCTATCTGAGGTCACCTATTTATGCAAATAAGACTCCTTAAGGAGCTAATGTCCAGGACAGTTGAGTCATGATTATTGACTTTTAGTTATCACCAATCCAGACTGTAGATTTTTAGTGGTAAAAATGGAAAAGCACTATTATCATCCATCAGCCAACAAGAGCTCTTATCACTCCCATGTCTGTGGAGGAAAAAAATCCTAATAAAAGGGCCTCACAGGCCCAGCTTTGGACTGCATGAGTATTCTTTGATTGATCGAGTTCTTAAAAAAATTATTTGTCCTTATTATGTGTTCAAAAATCAGTAACGTTTCTACTTATCTTATTCTAAAGACTTACAAAATAGTCACATATTTGAAAAACAAAACTTACGTATTTCTTGATCATCTGGAGGCATAATACGATCTTCATAAACTTGATAAAAGGTTGTGATTCTGGTACCATCGGCATGATCCACGATCCGAGTACCATCCTTCTTTTCAACAATGATCACCTTGTCCTCTCGAGTTGTCATAACCTGATCATACAAAGGCAGAGTACAACCATTTGGTCAGGTGCGTTTATTTTTATGCTCTGAGGAATACCACCAAAATCCTTGTTATTTATTTATAAGTGAAAGTTGTACTCATCTACTTGATCTATCTAACCTTTAAAACAATCCTGGGAGGCAGACAATGATATCCTCATTTTATAGAAGAGGAACTTTGGACTTCAGAGAAGTTCAGAAATTTGCTTAAGGTCACTCAGCAAGTGTCAGAGCTGGTGTTGGACTAAGGCTGTCTGACTTCAAAACTGATGCTCCTTCCATCGTCATTTATTTGTGAGTAAAATGTTAACACCAGGACTGGCCTGACCCAGGTCTGTCTGGGAAAATGATCCCAGGTCCTTGAAAACTACAGGTTTAAGAGAAGATAGCACGCTGAGGCTGCCTTGCATGCGATGTGAGTTGGCTTGCAGGTCTCGGCCTAATGTCATCCGAACAGAACATGCAGATTGGTGGGGAACAGTGGCTATGGCTTCTCTGTGTCTAGTCGATCCACGCATTCACACGTTCCTGTCTGTAGCTTCATACATGCCCTGTGTGGACTTGAGGGGTAAAAGAAGCTGTGCCTCTGGGTCGTTGCTGGACCTCCCAGTTGGATGGGGATGCTGCAGTGATCATGCTGTATTTCCTGTCTTGTGTTCCTCCCTAAAGCCAAGGAAATGTAGTCGTAGATAAAAGCCTATTGTGTCCCCTTAATTTGATTGTTAATTTTAACCTGTAATCCCTTCTGTTCTGGCAGAGAGTATCACTGTGGAAAATGGATAGAAAGTTTGAGAAGGAAAATAGCTGTATTATCCCAGACAGGAAGACCAAGGGTGGTCACTTTGTTGGCCCATATGTTCCAGGTCTATTCCAATGCAATTCAACTTAACGCAGATTTATGGGGTGCTATGTGTTTCGAACTATGACAGGTGCCGGGGATACAGTGATGAACAAGACTAGTTTCAATCCCTGTCCTCTAAGAGTTACAGACCAGAGGGAGGACAGTCATTAAAGAAGTTGCTAAAGGAGCGATTCAAGGGACTGACTGCAGTGAGGGTTCTGACGTGGTCTGGCTTCCCCTCTGAGGAGGCGGTGTCAGAGCTTGGATTTTGTGTGTCGATGCAGAGAAGCAGCAGGGGTAAAAGGAATGTCAGGCACAAAGGACCCCAGGAAGCAGTGGGGAGAGTGATGGGACACAAGGCCAGAAGGTGAGGGACGAAACTGGGAAGGGCTTTAAGCACTACTAAGGAATCCAGCCTCTATCCCATGGGAGGCAAATAAGTACTGAAGGGTTTTATGTATGCGGACTAGAGTAGGAATCAGAAAAAACTCGTCAGTCCTGGCAAGTGCTTCAGGCCCTTGAAGACTGTAGGTAAATGGTTTAGCAATGAAGCTCTGAACCCCCAGTTGTGCGTGTGTGTGTAGATGTGGCAGACATGGAGAAGCACAGCCCAGATCTCCCTTTAAGGACTTGCCCCCAGCTGTAAGGAGGACAGTCAGCAAACAGCCTCCAGCCCTCAGCTCTTGCAGCGTCTGCCTCAGCTGTGGTGCGATGTTTTGCCTGACTCACATCATTTCAGGGCAGCTCCGTCCAGTGACCAAATGAGGTGGGGTATACCGATCTGGTTCCTGTTACGAGACGTGGGACATTGGGACAGGTGATACTGAGCACCTGCTGTTTGACCAAGGCTTTGTCGGGTCTGCTCCACAGCTCAGCTTCTGCCTCTGCCAATTCATGCTTCCCTCCCTTCCTTTCACAGACAGTCCCTAATAGATATCTTGCACCCCAAATTCCATCTCAGTGTTTGCTTCTGGAGTCTGGCCAGCAACAATAGTATTGCAAATTATATAATGCATATTTGAATTACTGAGTATTTTCTAACTTGTACTGTCCTAACTGCAAAGGACAATATTGCACTGAAGAGTCTGAGTGGATGTAAGAGTGAGTTTGCCAGCTACTTTTTGACTCAATGTCTAGGGCTATTGGGAGCAGATGATAATTACCTTCTTTTCTCTTTATGGTAGGCAGAAATCACTATATTGAAGAGAGAAATGCATGTTGATCATTATTTTAGGTTCTTATCATTGCCACTCTCAGCCAGGTGTGCATAATGAGAAATACTGCTGTAGCAGGTCCTGGTTGAGAGCGTGAGCTCTGGAGTTAAGCTGCCTGAGTTGAAATCCTGACTCCGCGATGGCTGGGTGACTTAGGCAAGTTGCTTAACACCTCTTTGCTCTAGTTTCCTCATCTGCAAAATGGAGCCAACACTAGTATCTTCTTCAGGGATGGTGTGTGGATTAAATGAGATGATGCTGGTAAAGTGTTTAACACTTGGTCATCAAGTTAACAGTGATTAATACTAGCTCTTTGTCTGGTATAGATATTTACACATTATTATTATTATTATTATTTTGTAAGATTGGCACCTGGGCTAACAACTGTTGCCAATCTTTTTTTTTTTTTTCTGCTTTATCTCCCCAAACCCCACCTGTACACAGTTGTATATCTTAGTTGCATGTCCTTCTAGTTGTGGGATGTGGGACGCCGCCTCAACGTGGCCTGACGAGCGGTGCCATGTCTGAACCCTGGGCCGCCGCAGCGGAGCCGGCCCCAACATTTACACATTATTATTTAGAATTATTCAAACATTTCATAACACCACATAACATTGACATTTTCTGGTTACCATGGAGTGGGATGATAATTATTCTCAGTGGTGGTAAGAACATAGTAGCAAGAATATTTACTGGGGCTGGCCTTGTGGCCGAGTGGTTAAGTTCGCACGCTCCGCTGCAGGCGGCCCAGTGTTTCGTTGGTTCAAATCCTGGGCGCGGACATGGCACTGCTCATCAAACCACACTGGGGCAGCGTCCCACATGCCACAACTAGAAGGACCCACAATGAAGAAGATACAACTACGTACTGGGGGGCTTTGGGGAGAAAAAGGAAAAAAATAAAATCTTAAAAAAAAAAGAATATTTACTGAACACCTGATAGTGCTGGAGCTGGTATTAATCTTCCCAGCCATTTCAGATAATGATTATCTCCGTTTTATGAATAATGAAACTCAGATTAGAAAATTCTCCAAAATCATACATCTAGTGAGAAGTGTGGCTCAGGTTCAAATCCAGGTCTGCCTCACCATGAGGTCAGTCCTCTAAAATGTGATACTTCATGTCAGGTGTGAAAAAAATGTCCATTTTCAATTTTGTTTCATATAATCTTGCAGTTTTTTTGGCCCTTATTTTCATAGTGGTTAAACACGTGGGATCTGGATGCAACCTTGGGGTCACATTCTGAGTCTACCACTTGCTGTGTGATCTTGGGAGAATTATTTAACCTCTCTGTAGCTTAGTTGCCTCATCTGTAAAATGCAAACAACAACAGTTTGTTGTGAGAATTAAATGATGAAATCTGTAGAAAGTTAGTATGAGAACGGGGTCTGCCTGGTACACAGCAAGTGCTCAGTAAATACTATTATTATTGTTATTACTATTCTGTCAAGTGTCTGATGTTTAATCCATGCTTGAATTCAGGCTCTTGGGTGTTGGTTCATGCTTCCATAATGGTGATAGGTATTAATAAGAGAAACCGAGAGTTATTAACTAAGAAATAGTAGTCAAATTTGCATATTAAGCCAAATAATCTATATCAGGGGCTGAATTAAAGTGAATTATTTGGAGTGATCAAAAAGCTTTCCTGACATGTTATGTACTTTGAGTCTCACAAAAAAAATAATTAGCAAACCAGGTAAGAGACTATGAAATTATTTCAGAAGTAGACTGAAGAAGAAAGGAAACACTTTTGGTTAGATAATGTAATTTATCTCAATAATAAGCAGACATTTTGCTTTTGAGCAGCAGCACGTGGTTATAAACAAGGGTAGGAAGTCCAGAAACCAGAGTTAAGGCACCTAGGAAATTCTTCATCTTGTTTAGATTCAGAGGGTGCTGCAAAGCTCCGCATGAGATGTTAGAGGACTAGCCAAGGAATGGAAAGAGCCCAGTTTGCGGTCAACAACAACTGGTTCTAATCCTGGCTCCAGCACTTCCTGGATGTTTACTCTTGACCACACTACTTAACTTGCTGAGGCCCAATTTCCTCATCTGTGTAAAAACATTCATTGGTGTGAGGACTGAATGAGAGCATGTATGCCAAACCCCTAACAGAAAGCCTGGAGCGTAGAAGGTACTATTGGTCATCCCAGGAGTTTTGATTTCACATCATAAACAAAACCGTTATTTTCTATACCACTCATTTGTTGCTTATTTTTAGACTGCAAATAAATTATTTTGTATAGCTGTTCTGTGTTGTTGAATTCTTGACTTATTTAATGTGAGAAACTCCTTAGACATATCATAATTTCTTCAAAGTCAAGGATCATGAACAAATTTCTATCACTCACTTCAGGTGCACACAAAGGAGTAGGAATAAGGCACAGCCTTTCACTCCTAGCAGATAAGACAAATGCATTCATCATCAAGAGATATATGACACAAGTAATCTTACACGTCTTAAAAGTGGTACAGAAAATTCATGATCTGCCTCTCATTTCAAAAGTTAGTATTTCATGATACACTATGCTGGTCAAATAAACAACACAATGTTTTTATATTTGGGAAGATGGATCCATCCATCCATTCACCCATCCATCCATCCATCCATCCATCCACTACTTAACAAATAGTTATAGAAAATTTATTATTTTCCAGGCACTCTTCTATGCATTGTTTTGAAACTCTCATGATTTAGAAAATTCTGCAATATACAATAGTTTGCCATACCGTTCCATTGACAGGATCTGTGGCCTGAAAGGATAAGAATGGGGCCAAGTCTGCTATTTTTTCTAATCCTTTGGTGCCAATCCGATTTCCGTCAGGTGTAGTTGTAAACCAGGTGCCTACATGAACCTCCACAGGTGTTACTATTTGAACTACCTCTGGGGGAGGTTCATGGATTTCATTCTTATGTGGCACTGATGACTGATTTTTGTGACCTTTTCCTGTGGAAGTTCAAGTAAAATGAAACACAACAGTATAACTATAATATCAATTATATAAATTATTCATTAAATTTGATACAGCGTAAGCTACCTCAGACACTGCAGCATAGAAATTCTAAGTAGTATTCACTAACTATATTATTTCTAAAGAGGGAAAATATCAGGTTATGAATATCTTAATCTTGGTGCTTGAACTTTGGCTAGATTCCCCCCTCTTCCCCCTAAACATAACACATGTATACACAGTTCACTCTCATGGTGCAATACCTATTCTGCTCAATTTCTGTACACTGTTCAGTCTTGTTTATATCTCCCTAGATTCCAGATTTTGACTTCTGTACCCTGGTGTTTAAAGCCTACCTTTTCTCTCATGTATTTGTCAAACTTTCAGACTCCTTTTTTTGACTTATTGGACTCTAGCATTTTGCTAAATTTTTAACTCTTCATTCCTCTGATTTTGTCATTTTTGTCAGTCATAGATAAGAAACATCCTTCTTAAGCTCTGAATCTGGAGAACCTTAATAAGGAGGCATATCCTTGGCCTCTCACCAGGAGAGAGGATTTTCACAGTTAATTACTATATTGGTAATCATCTGATACATACTCCCTCTCTATCCCTTCTCACAACCATACATTTGGGACAGAAAGTTAGAACTGAAGAAACTCTCATGGAATTCTGTGAATAATATCTCAATGCCCCTATCAGGATAGATTTACTCCTTTTGTATGAATAATAATGAGTAATCTGTAGATGAGATTTGCCAGTGTTATCAAGCCTCAACAATGAGGTAAACTCAGACCCAGAAATTACAAGCAAAGATAGTGAAGGATTATTAACTCCAGGAAGATTCTTCAGATTCACACCATGAAATGTGCATCAGGGCATGGATCTTGGCCTAAGACACAGACTCAACTAAGAAGGGACTCAAAGAAGATAGATACCTCAAGCTAAGCCTTTCTTTTGCCCTAAGATTTAATTTGGACCTATTTATATTTCCAGAGCATTAAAATGAAATGAAAGATAGATCTGCAGAAATTATTTAGAATGAAGCTCAGAGAGCCAAAGTGATAGAAATAATCAAAGACAGGTAAAAAAAATCTCTAAAATATGCTTAATTGGAATTCTAGATGAAGAAGAGAAAGAAATGGATTGGAAACAATATTTGAAAAGATAATTATTGAGAACTTTCCAGAATCAATGAAAGACAGTAATCTACAGATTCAAGAAACCCAGTGTATTCCCATATGGATAAACAAAAATAAATCTACAATTAGTTAAATCATATTTAAGTTCTAATAAAAAAAGAAAATATTTTAAAAGCAGTTAGATTATCTTTACAGCAACAACAATTAGACTGACAACCAAGTTTCCATAGCAACTTTGGAAGCAAGAAGAATATAGAGAATTTTTGTCAATGTACTGAGAGAAAATACCTGTCAATCTAGAATTCTATACCCAGTAAAATCATATTTCAAGAATGAGGATAAGGGGCTGGCCCCATGGCCGAGTGGTTAAGTTCACACGCTCAGCTGTGGTGGCCCAGGGTTCGGATCCTGGGCACAGACATGGCACTGCTCGTCAGACCACATTGAGCTGGCGTCCCACATCCCACAACTAGAAAGACCTGCAACTAATGATATACAACTACGTACGGGGGTTTGGGGAGATAAAGCAGAAAAAAAAAGATTGGCAACAGTTGCTAGCTCAGGTGCCAATCTTAAAAAAAAAAAAGAATGAGGATAATATAAAGATATTTTTGGAAAATATCTGTTATACAATAAATAGACTAAAGTCTCCAGTTAAAAGACAAAAATTGTCAAACTGAATTTTTAAAATATCCACCTTCTTATTGCTTACAAGAGAAGCATTTAAACATAAATCACAGAAAGTAATATAAAGTGCGGAAAAAATTATACTGTAAAAGTATTAAACAATAGCTGGTGTAGCTATACGAATAAAAGCAAAATAGACATTAGGGCAAAAAAGAATCCTAAATCCTAGGATAAACATTCATTATACACTGATAAAAAGTTAAATTCACCATAAAGATATAACAGCTCTAAATTTGTAAGTATCTAAAATCATATCCTAAAAATATATAAAGGAAAATCTGACAGAACTATAAAAAAGATATAATTATTTTAAAAATAAAGATTAAATTATAAGGAGCACAGCACTAAATAAACTATTCTACCCTTTCAGGAAATTTAAACATAATTCTGCTGAATAAATTGATACAGTAGATTTAAAAATCTGTAAGGATATAGAATAGGGTTTGGCAAATTTTGTCCTGTGGGGTAAATATGGCTTATTGTCTGTTTTTGTATATTCTGTGAAGTAATAATTCTTTTTACATTTCTACATAATTTAAAAACTCGAAGTATAGTATTTTGTGACACAAGAAAATTATACGATGTTCAAATTTTAGTGTCAATAAATAAGTTTTATTGCAACAAAATACAGCATGCTCATTTGATTACGTATTGCCTATGGGTACTTTTATGCTACACGGGCAGAGTTGAGTAGTTGTGACACAGACCACATGGCCCACAAAGTCTAAAATATTTACTATCTTGACCTTTAAAGAAGAGTTTGCTGAACTTGGCTATATATTGGACAACACAACTAACAAGTTTGATCTAATAGATATAAAAGGAATACTGTACTCGATAAATTGAGGATACGTGCCCTTTTCAATCACCCCCAGAATTTTTTAAACACTTGACCACATATGAGGCTGTATATCATGTTTCAACAAATATCAAAATATTAGCTAAAAATCAGTTATAAGAAAACCCCAGAAATAACTACATAGGCTTGGAAATTTAGAAACAAGTTTAAATAACTTCTGGGCCAAAATAGAAGTCATAAAGGAAATTAGAAAATATTTAGAACTAAAAAATAACAAAAGTACTACATATTATTTCTTGTGAGATGGGAGAAGCCCTTCTGGAATGGCAAGTAGGGACCTTTGAAAAGTCACTCCTCCATCAAAACGAGCAAACTGGAAAAAAGGATCAAAATCAACTTTTTAAGAACTCTGGAAATAAACCAAAGAATTGCAACAATCTGAGAAACAATTCAAGAAAACAGCTGAATCTCAGCAAAGAGCAACTGCTTTGTGGTGTTATAACTTGCCCTATTCCCAGCCTCCAGCCTTCCCCATCTCCAGCTCCTCTGTAGCCTTGAAAAAACAGTAGCCTCAGAATCACAGTAGCTGTAAAAACCAATATTCTAGCAGCCACTGGAGGGGGCAGATGGACTTGGAATTCTCCCTAAAAGCTCCATTTCCAGAGAATTGTCGTTGTTTGACTTGTCTGAAAACTTCCTGTAAAGCCTCATTCTGACCTGAGTCAGAATTCACTCATTATAAACAGTCTTTTTCTGAGTCCCTTGGTGAAACAATCAGTAGCAATTGTTTACAATGTGACCGCCTGAGGCAGCAATAATAGGGCAAACAAGGGGCTGACTAAAAAACTTAAAAAGAAAAACTAAAGAATGAGATGTCCATAGGGGACTTTGAAAAACTCTGACATTTGCTTGGGACTCTAGAAGGCTACATGCACATGCAGGACTGTACTCATGCCCAGGAAAGACCTGAGAAATACCAAATCTCTCGCCTCTGGCCGAGGCTAAAGATAGGGTCTAAACTGCAAGAGTGATAAAGGCATCCCCCAATAAGCACACAAAGCCGCTTGGCAAAGGCTGGCAGACTTCCGTTTGAGGCATCTGAGGAAATCCCTGTCCAATCATTAGCTGACCACTAAACTGACTGAGCAGAGACCTCAGTGGCCACACAGGACAAAGGAAACAGACTTGCCAGAACAAGTTCAGGACAGTGACTAAACAAACAGCAATAATAGCAACAACAACAAACACTGAGGGTGGGGATCTTATTTCCAGAGTTGCCACAAAACAAAAAAGATGAGAATAAATATGTTCAGCAAGATTTCAGGATACAAGCTCAATATACATACATACACGCACAAAATCAATTGTTTTAGTAAACACCAATGAGCAATCCAAAAACAAAATTAAGAAAACAATTACATTTATAGTAGCATCAAGAAAAATAAAATATTTTAGGGGAGATTTAACAAAACAAGTGTAATAATTGTAACACTGAGAGCTACAAAATAGCATTGAACAAAATTAAAGAAGACCTAAATGAAAGGAAAGATATTCCACGTTCGTGAATTGGGAGACAATATTGTTAGGATGGCAGTACTCCCAAAATTTATCTACATATTCGATGGGACCTCTATAAAAAATCCAGCTGCTTCTTTTTTAGAAATTGACAACTTGATCCTAAAATTCATAGAGAAATGCAAAGGAACCAGAAGAGTCAAAATAATATTAAAAAGGTATAACAAAGGTGGATGACTCATACTTCCTAATTTCAAACTTACTGCAAAGCCATAGTAATCAGGAAAGTGAGCTGTTGGCATAAGGATAGACATATAGAAGAGTGGAGTAGAACTGAAAGTCCAAAAACAAACCCATACATTTATGGCCAATTGATTTTTGACTGGGGTGCCAACCAATTCATGGGGGAAAGAATTGTCTTTTTAACAAATGCAAAAGAATGAATTTGAATCTCTAGTTCATACCACATATAAAAATTAAATAAAAATGGATTAAAAAATCCCAAATGCAAGAGCTAAAACTATAACACTCTTAGAAGAAAACAGAAATAAATCTTTGTGACTTTGGATTAAGCAATGGTTTCTTAGATATGATACCAAAAGCATTAGCAATCAAAGGAAAAAAATACCTAGGAGCATGATGCTGGAATGTATATGTTCAGCTTTGTAAGAAACTGCCAAACTGTCTTCCAAAGTGGCTGCACCATTTTGCATTCCCACCAGCAATGAATGAGAGTTGGACTGCATCAAACAAATTGGACTTAATCAAAATGGATGCCATGGAGAAAGTGGAAAGACAATCCACAGAATGAGAGAAAATATTCACAAATCATATATCTGATAAGGAACTTGTATCCAAAATAAACAAAGTATACTTACAACTTAACAATAAAGAGATAATCCAGTGAAAAGTTGGGGAAAGGATTTGAATAGACATTTCTCCAGAGAAGATAAACAAATGGCCACTAAGCGCATAAAAAGACAGTCAACATCACTAACCATTAAGGAAATGCAAATCAAAACCAAAAGGAGATACCACTTTACACCAACTAGGATGGCTGCAGAGAGACAATAACAGTGTTGGCAAGGATGTGAAGAAACTGGAACCCTCATCTGTTGCTGGTGGGAATGTAAAATAGTGCAGCTGCTTTGGAAAACAGTCTGTCAGGTCCTCAAAATGCTAAACGCAGTTGCTATATGACCTAGCAATTCTACTCCTAGGTATCTACTCAAGAAACAAATGTCTACACAAAAACTTGCACGAAAATTTTTATAGCAACTTTATGTGTGACTTCTAAAAAGTGGAAGCAACCCAAATGTCCATGAATTGATGAGTGGATAAACAAACCATGGTATATCCATACAATGGATATTACTTAACCATAAAAACAAAGTACTGACACATGTTACAACATAGATGAACCTTGAAAATATTGTGCTAAATGAAAGAAGCCAGTCACAAAAGACCACATATTTATGTTTCCATTTATATAAAATTTCTAGAATATGTAAATCCATGGAAACAGAAAGTAGATTAGTGGTTCCAAGGTGCTGGGGAGGAGGTGAAATGACTGCTAATGGTACTGGTTTTTGGGAGGTGGGGGTGATGAAAATGCTCTGGAATCAGATAGTGAATATAGTTGCACAACTCTGTGAATATACTAAAACTTTGAAGGATGAATATTATGGTATGTGAATCATATCTCAACAAACTTGGTATTAAAATTCCTAGGATGAAGCTAACAATACTTTGAAGGAAATTTATAGCCATAAATGCCTATATTAGGAAAGAAGAAAGCCTAAAAATTAGTGAACTAAGTATCCACCTTAGAAAGATAAAAAGGAATAGCAAATAAACTGAAAGACATATGAGAGACTTCCTATTTTTTTCAGGTATGTAGCAGTAGGATAGTTGTGAATTTTCCCTCTTCTCATTCTAGAAATCATAGGAAGCAATAATAACAATGGAAAAAATCCAGAAATTACATTTGTAGAAAACCTAGGGAAACCATCAAACTTCAATTGAACACCAGTGCTGCCAAAAGCAGAGCTGAAGAGCAAGCCCACGGGGATAGATGTGAAAGAGCTGCTGGAGTGAACAGGGAGGAGCTAAGTGTAGGAGCCCATAGCTCTCAGAATTTTCCAACAAGCAAAATTCCAAAAGGACAGTATCTCATCCTGGGAGAAAATTGTGTGGGCAGTACCTAAAATGAATAGAGCAGCATCCCAAATGAAATAGAGAGAGAAGGCTTGGAATGTGCCAGAGGTATGGGTAGGGGTGGTCCTTACCCAGCAGGTTCAGAAAGCACTAGTAAAATATAACTTCTAAAAGTAAACGCATCTAAGAAAACAAACAATCTCATTTAAAAATGGACAAAAGATCTCAACAAACGCCTCACCAAAGAAGGTATACGGTTGGTAAATAAGCATCTGAAAAGATGCTCAATGTTATATATCACAAGGGATTAAAATTAAAACAACAATGAGATACCACTACATGCCTATTAGAATGACTAAAATCCAAAAAATTAATAATATCAAATGCAGACAAGAATGTGGAGCAACAGGAACTCTCATTCATTGCTGGTGGGAATGCAAAGTGGTGTAGCCACTTTGGAAGACAGTCTGGCAGTTTCTTACAAAGCTGAACATACGCATTCCAGCAATCATTCTCCCAGGTATTTTATTTAAATGAATTGAAAATTTACATCAATACAAAAACCTGCATGCAAATGTTTATAAGCAGCTTTATTCACAATTGCCCAAAACTGGAAGCAACCAATATATCCCTCACTAAGTGAATGGATAAACAAACTGTGGCTCATCCATATGACAGAATATTACTCTTTGATAAAAACAAATGAGTCATCAAGCCATGAAAAGATATGGAGAAATCTTAAATGTATACGTAATACTAAGTGACAGAAGCCAGTCTGAAAAGGTTACATACTGTATGATTCCAACTACATGACATTCTGGAAAAAAGAAAACTATAGAGACAACAAAATGATCAATGGCTGCCAGGAGTTCACGGTGGGGGTAGTTCAGGATAGGGGACCGGAGAAGGATGAATAAATAGCACATGGGATTTTTAGGGTGGTGAAACAGTTCTGTATGATATTGTAGTGGTGGATTCATGACATCACACATTTATCAAAACCCATAGATGGGCTGGCCCCGTGGCCGAGTGGTTAAGTTCACATGCTTCCCTTGGGCAGCCCAGGGTTTCGCCACTTCAGATCCTGGGCACCGACATGGTTCATCAGGCCATGCTGAGGAGGCATCCCACAAAGCAGAGCCAGAAGGACCTACCACTAGAATATACAACTATGTACTGGAGGGCTTGTGGGGGGGAAGAGGGGGGGGAGGAGGGGGAAGAGGGGGAGGAGGGGAAGGAGAGGAATAAGGAGAAGAAGAAAAGAAGAAGAAGAAGAAAAGAAGAAGAAGAAGAAGATTGGCAACAGATGTTAGCTCAGATGCCAATCTCAAAAAAAAAAAAAACCACCCATAGAATTGTACAACAAAGAGTGAACTCCAAAGGAAACTATGACTTTCAGTTAATAATAATGTATCAGTATTGGTTCAGCAACGGAAACAAACAAATCGCACATCCAAGAAGTTAATGATAGGGAAAACTGCCAGCTGGGAAGAGAGGGAGTGTATGGGAACTCGGTACTTTCTGCTCATTTTTTTCTGTAAACCTAAAATTGCTCTAAAAAATAAAATCTATTAGATTTTTAAAAAGTGACTGTATCATCTAGGATGGAAGGGCTGTGAAGAAATCTGGAACGCACCATGCTGGAGGCAGAAGTCTCTCGGAAGTGGGTTAGGCTCTAGAAGTGGCTGCCCTTACATCAAATCCTCTCGTCTCAACACAGAGGGAAGCCTCGGGCTGAGAAGTTTGGAAAGCTTTGGGGACACTTTCATTCACTTCAACCAGGAACCTCCTGCTAGGACTAAAGGAAAATCTATTTCACTAAATTTTGAGTAACCAAAAAAAAAGGAATTCAGTTTGCCTCCATCCAAGGTTACTGTTTACTGTGGTGAGATGTGTGAAACTGACAAAAAAGATTAAATATTGGTCTCAGATCATTAAAGGCAATGAGAAATTGAGAAAAATTGTAACACATGAGATACAGCGTAATTTAGGAGTCAGGTGCCCAGACTCAAATCCTGGCTTTACAACTTACTGGCTAAGCAACCTCAAGGGAGTTACATAACCTCTCTGTGTCTCAATTTCCTCATCTGTAAATTGAGATTATTAAAATATACATCTCAACGGTTTGCTGTGAGGATGAGCTGATTTAAAATTTTAAAGTATTTAGGATTGTGCTGGTACACAAGCACACATTACTTATATATAAAGAACCCTTACAAATAAATATGAAAAAGAGGAAGATTCCAATAGTAAACCAAGAAAAGATGTGAATAGAAAATTCACAAAAAGAAAAAAAAGGCTTCAAATGTTTGACTCCCCAGTAATCAAAGAAATGAAAATTAACATAATAAGGTGTATTAATTGTCTATCAAATTGAATAAGATTAAAAGAACAGGAAAATCCAGTATTGGCAAGGGTATGAGGAAGTAGACATTTTCATACTGTGCTGGAGGTAGGGGCGTAAGCTGGAAATGTCTCCGAGGAGAGCATCTGTGCAATTTAGGTTAGGGCAGACACAGCTGATTGCTCAGCCAACTGTTATCCACCTTCTTTTTTCCCTAATAATAGTGCTCATCTCCTGAGAAAAAAAGCCAAAAATGTCGGATACTTTCTTTCTCAGCCTGGGTCCCTGGCCACTTGGCCAGCTCCAGCCAATGAGGTATGAGGAGAAGTCTGCCGGTGGGGAGGATCTGGAAAATAGTTTCTTCCCTGCTAAAGAGAGATGCTTGAAAGCTTTTCTGTTCACCCTCTTTCCTTTCTGCTTTGGAAGTTATTATATAAGGACCTCATGCCTGGAGCTGTGTGGCTTTCTTGCAACCCTGAGGAAAAGGTCAGAGAACTACAGAGATGACCATGCAGAACCTTGACATCATTGATCTGCTCAACTAACCCTCAAACAGCAGCCCAGGCACTAGAGCTAATGTTGTGTAAGAGTACATAACGCATAGGAAAATCTTCATTATTTACTACTAGGAGAAAAAGCAGTTCAAGAAACTGTAATGTCGTGATTCCAATTCAAATTCACATATACGCATGTGATATATGTGAATATATTCATTGAGAAGTATAATAACAGTGATATTGAACATTAATTAAGCACTTCACTAAATCCACTATAAACTGAGAGGATTCAATTATTACCTTTCTTTGTGATGACAGTCTCAGACGGTGCTGTTTCTGATTTTTGCTGAGAAACACTGTCCATCAAGTCTCCGTTATGAGGGCTCGCTGGCATTTCAGGAGGAGGACAAACAGGACCTGAATCGGGACTACTGCTCACAGCGCCATTTGCAAAGAGAATCTGAAGGAAAAGCAAAAGTTGTCGGTATTCTCAGAAGCAAGGAACAGACTGGTTAACAATGAACACTGTGTGTCAAACTGACACAGGTTAAAATTAATCCAAAGAAGAAATACTATTTCCACCTCCAGACACGGCATCAGAAAGCATCTGATAGAAGGGTAGGTGTGGAGCTCAAAGACAATAGTTTAATAACCAGCACAATAATATTATTTTATGTTTTCCACTTACTTTCCATTTTGTTTCTTTTCTTTTTATTTCTTGTCTTTTATTGGATTGATTTGAGGTTTTTTGGTTTTTTTCCTATTCTTCACCCTTCCCCTATGCAATTGGGGAATTCTCCACTATATTTCAATCTTTTTAATAACTAGAACTTTAATAACTTTAATAACTAGAACTTTTTAGAACTTTAGCACATATTTATTTTGTTTTTATCTATTTATTATTTTCGTGAGGAAGATTGGCCCTGAGCTAACATCTGTTGCCAATCTTCCTCTTTTTGTTTGAGGAAGATTGTTGCTGAGCTAACATCTGTGTCAGTCTTCCTCCATTTTATGTGGGATACCACCACAGCATGGCTTGATGAGTGGTGCTAGGTCTGTGCCCAGGATCTGAACCCACAAACCCTGGGCTGCCAAAGCAGAGCACATGAACTTAACCACTACACCACCAGACCAGCCACTATTTACTCTTGTTTTTAGATGCTATTTCTTTAACTTATTGAATTTTGTACATTACTTTCACAGGACTGGCTTTTCTCCAAGGTTGATGATCCTCGGGTGCATGGTCATATTTCTCATCAAGAACCCCTTTTCACCTTTTGGTAGTGTGCTGTCTGGGCATAGGAGCTCCTTCTCTGTGATCACTGGGGAGGGATGGAGCAGGGCATATGGCTTTGGGATATTATGGTTTCTGGTTCCCACCTTCTAGGTAGTAGTGAGTTGCCTGGGGCACTCGCCTGATTTTCAGAGCTCCATCTGTGAAATGTCTGTGTTAGAACTCCTATTTTGATTTTTAATTTCGCTGCGGGATTTTTTTCTTTCATGTGCTTTAATATTTGCCCCTGTTTCTCCATCAGTCTTATCCCATCCGACTTGCATTTTCTAGGAATTCTCCCAATCTTCTGATCTATTGATGACACATTTTGTTGTTCTCTAGTACTGTTATGAATTTATTATTTAAAAGTATTTTTATATCATTTTAAGGTGCCTTGAGAGGGAGCAGAAGTAAACACTGTGTTCAGTCTGTAATCTTGGATCGTATGTAGAAAGATAAGTTTATTTGGATCCTGGATTGCACAGATAGTGTTTTTTTCTTCTACCTATACTATTGTTTATTTGTCATTTTAAAGTTTCATTTCATTTTCAAGTGGGTTGTTCCTCCCCCCGTCACAATACTGTTCCTTACCCGTAGCTTGTTTGTAAGCAGCTCCTTCCACAGCTCCTTCCTTTGCAGCAGGAGAGAGTAATTTGTCTAACATATTCTCTTACCTGTGTGGATCCATCCAACATGTATTTGACGACAGTGCCTTGACTAGTGATAACTCTCGATGCCTCCTGCTCCACTGGTGGCATCACCGTTTTGTAGAACTCATAGTGCTTCACCTTCTGGGGGTAGCTCTGTCGGACCATGATGTCCCAAGTGGGTTCCTCATCCATAACATGGTGATCTTAAATAAACAACAACAAAAATAACCTTACTGTGAACTGGACGACGCTATGTGGCTGGGATTTTATTTTCTTGCCTAATTTTTTTCATTCTTTTGTCCACATATGAATAATAGGGCAGTTTCCACGTCATGACAGATGGCTCAGTGTACTGGTTCTTTGCTGCCTTTGTTATAGTCGAATGTAGTAGACAAGATCATCTACATATACTTCTTAGGTACCTTCTCATGTATCAGCCATTTTCTCTAATGAAGTCCAGGACATTCCAGGGGAAAACTAGGCAAGAAGCAGAGCTTTGCTGTCTTAGATGTTCCCTCTGCTCCCCATTGGTACTTTTCTGTCACTTTGAGTAAGCTCTTGTTCCTGGATGCGCAATGCTCCTCTGGTGTCCTCTGCTTGCCTGGAGCCCCAGGGGAAGTCACTCACTGAGGCTTGCCCTTCCTAAATCATTCATCATCTTCCAAAGTTAACATAATCCCCATCCCGAACCAAATCCAGAGTTTTTTCAGGGTTCTACTCTTAGCTGGCCATCAAGGATAAAAGCACCTAATAAGTTCCTCCAAAAGAAAGCACTATTATTATTGAGAATATCTGGCACAGAGTAGCTACTTAGTTTTTGCTAACAATAATTTTCCCAATTTATAAAGTGGCTTATTAACATGTAATGATGGCACTTCAAGGCCTATATCACACTGATGGGAAAATATTTTGGAATGAAGGCCTTTCATGATACTCCTCAAGTCACAGAAGTAATAATAATGATAAAACAAACACTTACTGAGATATTTCTACATGTTCAATGCTTTGTATGTGTATTTTAGTCAGCCCACCTCAGCAACCCTTTAAGGTAGACACTTTCACTTTCCAGAGTTTCCAGACGAATACATAAGTAGAGGCTTGGAAGGATTATAACTTCTCCAGGGTCACACAGCCAGCAAGTGTCAGACCCCGGATTTGAACCAGGTCTCTTCTTAACCGTTTTCTTACGCCGTAGAAACAACCACCTCTATCACAACCCAAAAACCAAAAACGTAACATTGGAATAATATATTCCAGAATAGAAAGTATTTTCTCATTTAATACTTCTAAAACTATGTTTAGTACATGACATTATTATATAAATGAAGAAATTAGGCGGAGAGGGGTTATGACTTGTCCAAGATCACACAGGAAAGAACTCAAGTCTTTCTCCTTACACCATGTGACCTTCTCTCCCTATGTCCATGGCTGACCCTGATAAAGATATTGCTACTTTGGTATTTATGTTGTAATTATGTTCAGACATGAATTAGGATATTTATAATATACGGAAGATTTAAAAAAGATTATGTGTTCCAGGCAGAGTTATTATTAACCACATTGTCTTCTCTGACATAAGGATGAAAATATCAGATTAGACAATGAAACTAATAGAAAAGACAGGTGAAACAAGTATCAAGCTGGGTTTTGAAACAGGATCAAGCAAGCAAACAAACAAATATGTCTTTGAACTTGAAAACAATATCTCTCTCAGTGCACTCATAGCATCTTCAACTTTGGAAGACCCTTAGTGGCCATCAGTCTTAATAGCACACACAGTCGATCCCATGAAAACATGGACCACTAGCAATCCTTGGAAATTGAAGCAAGGGTCCATGGTCTATTTTTCATAATTCAGAAAGCCTAATGAAAAGCAAAATTGAGACAAAATAGATTACAACATTCAGTTTTCTTTGCCTGGGAAGTAAATATGACATTGAATTATTTTTCAAATACATATGCTTTTTCTGTGATAGATACACTTTTCAAATATGGTGTACATAAGGGAACCATAATAAAGAGGATATTTGGTTGTGAAAAAAATCAGGATCCACTCATATCATATAACATTTATCAGATGAAGAAACATGGTCTAGAGACAGTAAGTAATTGAAAGGGCCATATAGTTGGTTGGAACTCAAGTCCTAGTTCAGGGCTTGCTTTGTGGCCACCTCCCTAATTCTACTGCAAGAGTGGGTCTCCATTTAAATGATATTCACATTCAGTCACCAATGTGGATGCCCCATCAGATTAATTAAAGAAGTCCTACTTGTACTTATTTATTCATCTTAATAGGTTAGTAGCTATGTACAGAATTCACAGAAATAACAGATCCTCTAAAATTATATACTGATACCTGGCAACAAGACCAGCTTTCTTCATCTATTTAGCCTGCAATTATCTCTATCTACTTTGCGTTCACTGTCTTTGGTTTTGATCAGACCAGCAAAGCACCATACCTCTGGCCTTTGTAGAGGCAGCAAGATAGGGTCACACAGTAAGAGCATTGGCTTTGCCATCACTGGACCAAAAATGGCATTTTATCACTGCCACTTAGGAGTTGAGTGACTTGGTAAGTTACTGAACCTTCTGAAGCCTCGATTTCTTTATTTGGTAAAATGGAATTATTAGGACTTAGCTTAGCGTAGTTGTATTTTGTCCTGTATGTTAAGTACTTGGCCCACAGTAAGTGCTCAAAATATGGTTATCATAATTATTAGCCTATTGTTCATTATCAGCAACAAGTATGTGTAACTGGTAGGCAAATACACAATTTCAGTGGTGCCTTACTGTTTTCTACATGATTTTCTGCCCCCTTGCCTCACCAACCCACCCCAGCTAGCACTCACCTGCAGACTCTTGGCCAATGAAGGTCACTAGAAGCCCACTGGGGCAAGACACATTTAGGTTTTGGAAGGTGGGAACATAAACAGTCTCTTGTAAAACAGGTTCTGGTTCTACTTCTTCCTGTAAATAATTTAACATGTGAATAGTCGCTTGTCATTCTCTAAATGAGTTATTGATTTATTATGACTAAGCAAGGACTTGCTGAGTGTTTAAAATGACTTGCTCAGGACTAGAGGGCCCTGTCATGGAGTTTATAAGGATTCATGAGTTTCTTTCTTTGTACAATTTTTATTCTGCTTGTAGAGTAGCACACAGACATGTGAAACAGTTAAATAATAGTACCAAATTGTTGGCACATCTTTCCTCAGAAAAGGAGATATCAAAGTTAATGAGAATAACTAGGAAAGGATCAGGGAGGAGGTGGGGCTTGAGCTAGGCCCTGAAAGATGCCTCTGTCTGCATGGTAGGTGTAAGGGCTGGCCAACATTCCCACTACCTTCTTTGTGTAATTCTTACAGTTTGGATGCTAGAGACATTATGCTATTAGGATATGTGTCCTTATTTTTCTATAATGAGCATGCATTGCTTTTGTAGTAATTAAAAAACAATAAAAGAAAATAGACAATAAAAAGGTTATTTATAAATTAATGAGGGTTTGGGTGTGTCTACTTTAAAAAATCTTAATTAATTTCATGCTAACTATGCCTGAATCCCTTGTTCGGTTATATGAACTCTAGAATGAAAGCTTTTTGGTTACTTCCAACCAATCCCTAATGATAATCATTTCAATTTTTCCAACTGGCTCTCTTTTATTAGCAACTAAAATCATTTCAACTGGTCCCCCATTGCTGGAGCTTTAGTTTATTCTAACTAGTCTTCTATTGTTGATCATTTAGGTTGTTTTGCCTTTGTTACTAAGGGAGAATAAAATATGAATAATTAGCTAAAACTCAGTTAAAAACACAAAGCAAAAAGCTTATGAAATTCTCTAAAATGAACAATAATGCTTGAAGACATGAACATGCCATGACAAATCTATCATTACACACAAAATCAGTAATGATCTACCACCCTTCCATTATTGTCAATTTTTAAAAATGTTGGGTGAACCAATTGGTTTGCTACAAAATTGCTTTCAGACAAATTAAAGACTTACCTGGGGTTATTCTGTTCAATACTTGAACATTTTTACTTAACAAGGTCAAATGTCCTAGCCTGAGAAAACTCCTCTAGTGTAGCCATGTAAATATAGTGCAGAGAGAGGCTAAGCAACTTTCAAACCTCATAACACTTAAAGGGCCGGGGTCTGAAATCCAGGTTCTTGATCACTTTTTAACACATTTTTTTTCTTCTAATAAGTTGAGCAGTTTTACATTATACAAACTGTACCACTATATTAGTAAATACCAAAAGAGTCAAAATTAGGCAGGTAGTTTCCTTCTTGCCCCTCCTTTAGAACGTCTTTTGATCTATATTCTTCTATTAGGAAAATGCTTAGAGTCAAGGCTTGCGTCGTGTGCGTGTGTGCGTCTGCATTTGGTGCGGGAGTGGAGGTAGAGGGGGTCTAGCGAGTTGTCCTCTAGTCTTGCTGAATTCTCAGCACATCAATATCTAAGTCCAAGTCTACCAAATGCAAGTGTTTCTATTATTTACTTAGAGATCCTCCTGTTCCAATTGTTCTTTATCTCAATGGAACTAAATAAGGTATTCAAAATAAGGAATGGTAGAAATTTGACCAACCAAAAGCAAAGAACATTCAAGAACCTGGGTGGAAAAAATGTTGAACTAGTCATTCTGAGTTTAGAATGAATGACCTGAGACAGTTTGTATATGACGATATGTTTCCTGGCATGGAATCCAACTCTTGTGCGCAAATCTCTTCTTGTCCATGCAAAATTGAAACTTAAAGGAATGCTAGTGAGTCTGCACAATAAAAATGTATGCACTATAATAACACTATTGACATAACTCATGATTTTTAAAAAGTTAACGTTGAGGCAGAAGAAGAGCTTGGGACTCGTGGCAAGATCCACTAACCTTTTTCTCTTCTTCTTTTGGATGTTCCTCTTCTTTAATAGATTCTTTGGGCTTTTCTTTGCCTTTGGTTTTCCCTTTTCCTTTGCCTTGAGGAACAGTCACTACCACAGGAATTATTGTTGGAGTGAGTGCTGACGGGATATTCAACATTGCTTCCAAATTAGGATCCTTATCCTCTATAAAGAGAAAAAGGAGAAAACAATTAGACATTTATATTTGATCTGTTTGTTAAACAAAGTTTACATCTCAAACATTTACACAAGTTGGCAACAATTTTTACCTTTCTGAATATGATTTATCAACTTGGATAGATTTCAGGGGTAATGTAGTTGATTTGAAAATCAGGATTGTAGTTAAAAAATTTGAGGTACTTCATATTTTGATATATTTGATTTAGTCATTATTTCATATGTTCTTGCCTTCCCACATAGATTGTAAACTTCTAATGACAGGATAGTAAACCATCTCTTCATTTATTTGAGAAATATTTATTAAGACGTTCTTATATGCAAAATGTTTGGAGCAGTGGGCAGTAATGAAAAAAATATAAAAGACCTATGGAGGCAAAATAGTCTAAATAATATCTGCAGTCAAATAGCTTCAATACAAGGACATATTAAATAGAAACATAAAGGTTACAAACAAAGAAATTCTGAAAAGAAATAGATTATTTCTAGCTGAGATGATAAAAGAAGTTTTCTTGCAGATGATGGATCTTATTCTGGGGTTTAAAGGATTGTCAGAATCTAAAAGGAGAGCTGATCTGTGGAGGAACTATGTCAGAAGTTTCTGAGCATCCCTATGTCTTGAATTCTAGTCTTCGCTGGGTTCCAGGATAACACTACCACCTGGATCTCCTCTTACCTCTCCAGTCAAGTATTTTCTCAGTTTCCTTTACTGACTCCTCCTCTTTGATCGATCCCTTAAATGTTGTTAGGTCCCAGGGGTTTCCCCCTCATCATTACTCAACAGATGTTCTCAACTCTGGCTACCCATAATAATTAGTCATGGAATTAAAAAAAAAATGCTCAGGCCTGCACTTTCACCTACTGAATCCGACACTCTGGGGATGAGGCCCAGGCATTTATATTTGTGAAGCATCACTTGTGATTTTGATACACAGCCAGAGTTGAGCAGCTTTATGATATATATCACATCTAAGTGTCTCATCTGCTACTGGGGTGCAGACTGTCATCTCTGTGCTAATGACTCCAAGCTTTACATCTCAAGGTGTGCTCTTTCTCAGCTCCAGGTCCATATTTCCAACTGCTTTTAGATATCTCCCCCTGCTTCTGGTCCTGGAGACATTTCAGACTCAATAAGTCTCTCTTCTCCCAAGCAAGGTAGCCCTCCCAAGTCCTCAATCTGAGTTGATGCCATGACCAATCATGCACCTCATTTCTCAAGTTAGACACTGAGATCATTCGCATTTTCTCTTTTTGGCTCAGCCTATGCATCCAACCAGTCACCAAGCCCTCAGAAATTTCTCTCAGACCATGCCTCTCCTATCTATTCCTACCTACCACCTTAGCTCAGATTCTCATTATCTCTTGATTCATTTTTTGCAGTAGTTTCCTAACTGTTATCATGGCACCCCCACTTCAGTGTACTTTCCAAACTATCATTAAAATTATGTTCCTAAAATAAAATCTGACCATGTCATCTGCCTTTCCTTACTTAAAGATGTCTGCCACACACTAATCATATAGGACATACAATGCTCACCTTTCTCCACTCCAGCCACACTCAACTTTTCACCTTTCTATAAAGATGTCATGCTTTCACACAATTGTGTATTTATACAAATGGTTCTTACTATCAGATTCCCTTTCCTTGTTGCTTTGTCTGGATAGTGCTCACTTATCTCTGAAGTCCCATCTCAGATACTATACTTTCTCTCTGAAATATTTTCTAGCTGGTCCCAGGACTCTGTTTATATGTAATTCCTAGCACTTATGCAGTTATTTGTCTATTTATGTTTTCTTTTCCCATTAGACAATGAGTTCTTTGAGCAGAAGTAGCATGGTTTTATTCATCTTAGTGACTCAGTGCCAGCAAGCTGCCTGATCCACAGGAAGTACAATATATAAATAAGTGAATGGCATCCAGTTACAGGCAGCTAGAAGCTCCTCCCTCTCATCTCCATTCATTTACTCATTCAGTAAATATTTATTGAGTACCTACTACTATGTACTATAAATTGGATAGCCAATGATGAATAAGACTGCAAGGAACTTACAATGTAATGGGTAGTTCAGGTGAAGAAACCTTTAAGTACAATGTCATGTGTTAAGTCTGTGACAGAGGCAGTACAGAGCACCATAGGAACCCAGGAGAAGGGCATCTAACACAAAACACCTCCACACAACCTGTGCTTTGGCTATACTACATGGTTTGGCTTTCCATAAGCATGCCATGCTTTTATACAACTTGGCTTTTGTGTATACTACTTTTGGTATCTACAATTTCCTTCCTTTGATTCTTTGCCTAAGCAATTCCCACTCACCTCCAAAGACCAGTTCACACACTACTGCCACTTGCTGTGTGAGGCATTTCAGGAGAAAGTGTTGTGAGCAAGTGGAACAGCATGAGAAAATGGCCAGAGACAAGAGAAAGCATAGTTCATTCAAGGAACTGAAAAGCACAAAAAAATAGGGTAGCCAGGATATAGAAATAAACTAAGTGTCCGTCGACAGATCAATAGATAAATAAAATGTAATACATACATACAAAGGAATACTATTAAGTCTTAAAAAATAAAAAGGAAATTCTGCAATATGTGACAACATGGATGATCTTTGAGGACACAACACTCAGTGAAATAACCCCGTCACAGAAAGACAAATACCGCATGATTCCACTTATATGAGAAATCTAAAATAGTGAAATTCATAGAATAAAAGAGTGGAATAGTGGTTGCCAGAGGCTAGGTGGGGAGAAGGAAATGCGGAGTTACTAATCAAAATCAGTGGGCATAGAGTTTCAGTTAAGCAAGATGAATAAGCTCTAGAGGGCCGTTCATACTCAATTAAGGGGGGAGAATTGGATCGTAAATTTGTTTATCCATTAGCAGATAACAGTTCTTAAATATTAGTGTTACATACATCCTTAGGAATTTATAATATATTTTTTACAAAGGCTCATGCCTTCAACTTCTTTAATATATAGGAAGTAAAGCATTATTTATTATTCACACTATAAACATCTTTTAATGCAGTTACTTACAACCTGAAATTAGGAACATTTGTTTTAAATGGAACGATTGCGTATTAATTTAAGGATTAAATCAAGAATAAGTAAATCACTTAGGAAACAGCAGCAACACAGTTGAAAGAATGTAGAGCTCAAATATCTTAATCTAAAATGATGATAAGCTATGTTCAGATGGGACAGGACTTTGTAGTGACTATGCGTGGTAACGGATTTTAATACATAATTTGTTAGGCACCAGATGACTTTTCCAAGTCCTGATTTAAAAACAAATCAAATACAAAATTAAAAGACAAAACCTCAAATAAAGCAAAAATACTAACACATTTAATGGGCTCTCTAACTCACTAGAGGACTACAATATTTGGCACAAGGTAAGAAATGAGATTAGAATGATGGGAATGTTGTCTCTGCAGAAAAGGAACTACATAGTAAGACAGATAATTAGATCACCATGATGAACACACAGTTTTATGGCTAGACAGCATAGGGACTACCTTTGGATTTTGTAAAGCTTCAAAAAAAAATCTGTTGTGGTTAGATCCCTGTAAAAATGCAGGGGAACCCACAAGATTTCTTAATTGGCTTTTGGTAAAGTGACATATTATTTTGTGGTTTGTAAGGAAATAGATTCCAGTTGGAGAATTTGTTTATTAAAAGTAGGGTAAAGAAATTCTTCAAGATGTCCAGTGAATGGCTCCATTAAGACTGAAGCATACTGAGCAGTTCCACAATCACAGGATTCATAAAAATATTATTCTGTAGGAAACCAAGAGGATTTCTTGGCGAGTCATGCTTTCTTTGGCATCAACTAACAGACTTACTTTCACGGGCTAGTTAACAAAGATAACTGGAATATATATATGTATGTATATAATCTTATATGCATATGTGATTATATGTAAGATTATTATATGATAAATGCTGTTTAAAATGTCAAAGCACTGTTATTTTCTATGTATTAAAAATTATATATGTATATACATGTATATACACACATATACATGTAGACACACACATATATTCCCACCCTTCAGGAACTGAAGGGCATTAAATCAGAACATGTTTATCAACCAGTGAGCACACTGAGGATAGGCAGACACCCTTGGTCATGGGACACTTATCCTTTCTGTTGTGTTTATTTCACCTGGCGCCATTCCACTTGATCCGTAGTAACTTATTGAGAGGCAGATTCCATTTTCCAAGGTGGCAGAAAAAGATCCAAACTTGCTGATAGCTTTATTCTCTGCATCTGATTCTTCTAAAAGACAAAATCCAATCAAGGACATTTCCATTTTATTAAAAAGAAATGTAAGCAAAACTCAGTACAAAGTGGAAATCACCTAAATACGTAAGAACATGGATATGATTAAGTAAATTATGGCATATATGTATATACCAATGAATTATGAAATCATTAAAAAAGCTTGTTTTCAAAGAATATTTAATGAGTAGAAAAATGCTCCTGATAATAAAGTGAGATAGAAACACACTATGAATAGTGGTTACCACCGGAATGGCAGAAATATAGGCAACTATTATCATCTTTAAATATTCCTATATTTCCTAATTTTTTATAATAAACCATATATTTTTATATCAGGTAAAACAAAGAAAAGTAATTTAAAATTTCTGTTTTAAGTTCTTGGGGACATTCAAACTTGTCGAACATTGAGTTCCTATCTTGAGTTTGGAAAATACTGAGACTATAACTAAATTTATTAGCAAGATTTAGTTACTGATATTATCATTAATTTTAGTCCA
The DNA here is from genome assembly GCF_041296235.1 of Equus asinus. Taxonomy (NCBI): domain Eukaryota; kingdom Metazoa; phylum Chordata; class Mammalia; order Perissodactyla; family Equidae; genus Equus; species Equus asinus. Next base: position 49,491,980 of record NC_091805.1, read on the forward strand.
AAACATTTTACTAATTAACTCATCTCCTTTTGCAGGTATAAACCATGTCACATGGGCAAGAAACAATTAATTTCCCTAGGTGGTGTTGCCCAGAGATGCTAAATGGTATTATCATGAAGTTTCATGGTGTACAATCAATGGACATCTACTTGGAGCTCTCGTCTATAAGCAGGTAGAGGCTCTCATGGCCAAATTTAGGGTATTTTCCTCTTGTCCTTGCAACCTAAGAAATTTGATACCATAGGAAGAACTAAGTGATAGAGCATAGAAAGAAACCCCATCATTTGCAGCGAATACTGGAGAGAAGCTAAACCTTCAGTAGAGATCAATTAATAGGACCTGAGTCCTAGAGACTACACTTGGTACAAACACGTAAAACAAAATTCAGGCCAGAATGTACATTGCAAACTCGGCGTTGCTACATAAAGCTAGCCTGGCTAGGGTAGACTCTGTATGACAACTGGAATCAAGAGTTGGGTGCCCAGAAGGGGAAAAATCTAGTAAGCAGCCCACTATAGATGGACTATGTATACAATGTATATACACATTACATTAGGGAAAATGTAAATAAGCAGAATGGCAGAACAGGCAGAACACATTAGTTACCGTCTGGAAAAATCACACGTGCTAAGTGCAAAGGATGCACTTGTGATTCTGGCAGGTGGATGGGTTTGACACATTGTTGAAGTATTAACCCCACCACTGCCACAAAGATGCAGCTGCTTACTCATTTCAAGATTTCGTTCTTCCTCTCCTTCATCTTTCTCATCTTCTGAAGAATAATCGTCTTCTTTTTTTTCGTTTCTCACAATTTTCTTAGGATCTTTTAAATGAATTATAAAATTGTGCTTGTCCTTTTTCACTTTCACTTTGATAAAAGTTGGACCTGGGGAATAATCATAGGATAGAAGATAGGCTGATTATGATGCCCCATTAAACTCCTTGACAAGACGTTATTTAGATAAATAATGCAGCATAGAATTTAAGCCAGGGAATGGAAATCCCTAGGGATGCCGCCATTTTTATAAAAAGATGCCTAAAGGACTAAAGTGATAGTGGATTCCAGGAGTAAAAGGCAGGTGGGTCAGGGAGATGTTTACAGACTTTTTAGTCACATTGCAAATAAATTACAGAAGAGAAAATAAATAGGCTGAGACTAACGTATAGCCATACTCAACTTTATGATTAACCACATGAGATAGTTAATGTGAAAGGTTTTGCAAAGTATGTATATAAAGAATTACATAACTGTTAGTTATAGTAGTTATTATTGTTAGTAGCAACATATAAGAATTTTCATAACAACATATTCTCTCTTCCAGCATTCTGAGTCATTTTTTTGTCTCTTCTCTCAGCTTTTTTCATCTTTTTTTAATCTAGCTTTTTCTTTTCAACTTCGATTGAATTATCATCTCTCAAAATTGGTAGGATCAGAATGAAAATACTGTATTTACTATGAACCATCTGAAACTTATATACATCGTATGCATATGAAAATTTTGGTAAGAGCAAGGAATAGTTATTGAAAATAGAACAAAGCATTACAAAACTTGAGTCCAGTGTTTTTCTCAGTTATGTGATTCTGAGCCCCATTTTAAACTACTACCAATTGTAACCCATGCCCAGGGATGATCTTCAAAATATTAAATATTAAAACATGATAGTATAAGTAAATGTACATACCTATACACTAATAAAAATCCCTTTCATGTTTTAAATAAATAAACCTAAAACAGTCTGTCATTTGCCATAAGTTTTACTACAAACCATTCTTTAAATAATGTGAATAACTTGCTGGCCTTTTTATTTTAAAAATCATTGGGTGATTGTTGTTTGATGTGGCAAATACTATCTAATGATGCTTCCACTTTAGCTGTGATTTCACATATGGACCAGCATCTAATTCTTGTAATGATTTCCTCATTAAATTGATAGTCATTAGATGGCAGAGAAAGAAAGAAGGAGAGAGAGAGAGACAGAAAGAAAGAAACAAACAAAGGAAGAAAGAAATTGAGAGAGAGAGGGAGGGAGAGGACAGGAGGTGAGAGGGGTGCACTGGGGCCACAGGTGGAGTGTGGGGACAGAAGGAGCCCATGCTGTCCCTTGCTGGGGTGCACAATCTTGTGGATATTAAACAGGGTCCCGCTCACATTCCCTCCACAATAACCTCTTCACTGCTCTTGGGGACCACTGCTCCCTACCAGACCGCAAGCTGTCAAATAAAGCCCAGGTCCTCAAACCCACCTAAGGGATCTTTAAGGCACCATGAAAAGATAAGCCCTCCGAGATGTTCCTGATAGGTTCTCTAGAGCCCAGGTCTGCTCTTCCCTTGGGAAGGCTTAAGCACTTCCTTTAGGGTTTTTCCAGACTAGGTCCTCTTCAGCTCATTTGCAAGACCTCTCTCCTATTAAAGACTTCTGAAGCCAGAGGCAATTTCTCTATAGCTAAAATCACTCGGTATCAGCAGCAGGCCCCCAAGCTCTGTCCTTCAGAGCCCAAACCAGAAATTTGCTCTAAACTCAGAGTAAATACTTGGTTTCTGAGATATCACCATGTGTTGTAATTAATATTACTAATTAGCTATTTGCTTATTGCAGTTTCTACTAACTTTCCAATCGTATAGAAATATTTTAATATTTTAATTCTGGAATGTTCATATTAGTGCGTCTCAGCTAACCTCTCAGCTGGCCCAGGCCTTGCAGAGTCAGCTATAATAGAAAAATGTGAAGTCTGAAAATGCTGAACGTGGCACATAAATGCATTGCAGTGGACACATTACCATTCTCACCTACCACACTCAAGAGTACAGTGCCCTGAGGTGACCTGAAATGGGTTAATATCTTTCAAACCATTAATCAGCTGCTTTCAAAACGTACCTTTTTCAAATGTTGTCTTTTCTACTTCAATCTGCCCTCCATCTGAAGGATACAGATAACAATTTGTTCCCGAGATTTGGATGGGTATATCTCCCATATTGTATCCGCGAAACTAGAAGAGAAAGCATCATGCTTTGAGTGTGGAACTGCAATTGACAAAAATCAACTCATCAGTGTGCGCCAAATGAAGTTGCTATAAGCTTAATTTCTGCTAAATGATTTGTCTGTCACTTTGTAGACTCAGAGGCCGGTGTCCATATTATCTTTAGCAACTTCTGTGGTATTAACAATGACAGGCAGAATTAAAGGAGGGCCACGATTTTAAATTCCGTTCACTGGAGCATCGTCATAACCTGGTGCAAATCAAATCACTGTACTGTTGCCAAGGCAGTGTGAGAAGAAATCAATTTCTCTTTCCTTGGCTGTTAATTTTCTGTTTAAAGTGAACTGATATATTGAGGAGTATGGACACTTTACATTTTAGGGGGTCATACGTTAAAGACATTTTTTTACTAAGTGTTGCTAATAGAGTTCCAGGTGATTCTGATACTGCTCTAAAGCTTGAGAACAACTGACTTAGAGCAGTAGCCAGAAAGGAAAAGGACTGTTACATTTCTTTCCATTTTTTTTTCCATTAAGTTTCCCTCGTAAAACTGGGTGAGGGAGAGATTGACAGAGAAGCTTTTACAAAAGCATACAAGCAAGAAACATGGGTGCCTACAGAGAGGCAATGGAGTGTATTCAGAAAGCCCCGTCATCTGAGACAGATAAAGCCATTCTGTGTCCACACTGACCTATTACAGTGGCTTAGTTACATAAACCTAAATAAATGCTTTTGTGTCAAATTTCCGTCTTTACTGCCTTTAGTAACCCAGCTTCGCTGCATTCAAGGAAAACTGGCCTGAGGCTGTTCCTATCTTGGTGACTGACTACAAAGAAGGTCCAAGGTATTAGAGGGTGGAATACAGGTCTGAGACCGTCTATGCTAGAAGAAATCCCAAGTCCTTCTGTGGTCGCAGTGAAGACTGGGAACCTTATGTTTCCACAGAAGTTGTGTTTTTCTCAAAACAATTAGGAATGACTCAAAGAAGCTTTTTAGAAAATTGATGTTACCGGGTAAACTATCTCAGGTTCTGGCTGTTGAAGGGGCTCCTCTGTTACGTCTGAGATCTTGATTTGCTCTTCTTTAGCTTTATCCTTGAAAAAAGATTTTTTCTTCAAAACCCTACTATCTTCTCTCTCTACCTTTTCCTTGCCTTTCTTTTTACCAATGTCCTTACTCTTCTTCTCTGCTTTTTTTTCTTCCTTTAAGCGTTCCTCTTCTGCTAATCGATCTTGCTCTTCTTTCCATGCCTGCAAACATGTTAAAAAAATTTAACAGGATTTTGAAACAAATTAGATTCCATTCAGGTTCATTTTGGAGACTAGTTAACATGATATTTGTAAGTGTATCTGACAAATCAAAATCCTGAGCCAGAAACCTTGGAGTCATCCTTGATTTTCTCTTTGTCTCACCCAACTTCTGCGTACTAAATCCTGCCAGTTCTCTTCAGAGATCTCTCTTCACTTCAGTGTCCTCTCTCATCCTCCGGTAAGTCTTTTTATCCTTAGCCTGAACTACTGCGTTAGCCTCTAGGCTGGTCTCCCTGTCTCCTATACTCTCCCACACAAGTCCAACCCCCAAGTTAGGTCCTAAACATGGTTAGTCAGAAACATGGTTGACTAGATGTTTCCTGGCATAAAATATTTCAGAAATTATGAATAAAATATAAAAATCCTCATTGTAATGCATAGCAGGGCTGGCAGCAAAGTAAAGGATCTGAGAAAGCACTAATCCTGTGTGGCAGGTGGGCACTGAGGGCAGCAATTTCCCAGGGGCATCTGTCTATCCCTGGCCCCCTAAGACTTGGCTTTTGATGGCTTATGGGGACTAGAGACATAACCTGGGAGATCAGACCAGACACCTCTGAACAGAGCAAGTATTTTAAAAAATGACACCTTCATTGCGTGAACTAGAAAAAAGTCTTGCCCCATAGAGAAAGATCATGAATTCTAGCCTGCTTCCTTGTCCTCAGTTAAAGGGAGGGTGGGAGTAGAAAAGCAACCCCTGAGAACTCCTAACCTATCAAGCCTGTCCTCATACAGATTTGTGGCCAAAGTGAACATTACCTTAAAACTTTATTCTGAAAAGATTGTGGGTTGATATAAGCTCACAAATAAAAATTACAAAACATGAGAAATAAGCCAAAAGCAAAAACCTGAAGAAGAAAAAACTGTGAAATTTTATCTGCAAAGATTGCAGATATTGGAATTATCAGATACAGAATATAAAATAAGTAGTTTAATATGCTTAGATAAAGAAAAGGAGGCATCAAAAGTATAAGAATCAAGAGAGCATCAAAAATAAGGTGAGTTTGAAAGCCCTCTTCGAAATGGAATAGGAATTTTGAAAAGGCAGTATTTGAACAGATAACGGCTGAGACATTTCCAGAGTTGAAGAGAGACACTAATCCTAACATTCAGGAAGGCCAACGAATCAAAAGCAGGAAATAACAGTGGTATGCTGGACCTGGTTCATATTGGCTTGAAAGACTTTATGCTTCAATTTTCAGGAATTTTGGGATCCAGTTGTTAATAATGCATTAAGTAATATTATTTAATAATAATTAAATAACATATTAAAAACAAATGCAATAAATACTCAAAACTTACCACCTTCCTAATTATTTTGTTATATTTCACTATTATCTATACTGGTGAGGTTATTCATGTCAATTGTATCTGTATCATAGAAATACAATATAATGGTGTGCTACTGTATATTGCTTCCAACTCCATATTCAGTGATGTCATCTTGGTAGCTTGAAACCAGCCATGATAGGCATATTTACACTACAGACACCAGCAGATGCTACAAATCAGGGATTGATTGACTGTTGATTATCTAGACTTAAGCGATGGAGAGAATGTTAATACTGCAGATTAAACTTAAAAGTGTGTCACATCTGGAGCTGTGACATTGCAACTAGCACAAAAAATTAAGGACATATTCTTCCAGTATTCAAAAACTAGTGTCTGATTCAGCGAAGTTGCTCCTGTCATTGATGAATGAGTGAGACATATCCCTTTGTTGTTAATTTTTGCCTTACCTGATCATGTCAACGAAAATATCAGTCAACATTATATTAGAACTATACTTGTTTGTCAGTTGTAACCATAGGTTGGCTAAGGATACAAGAGCTTAGTAAAAATCAGTGAAAGCATTCTGTGAGAATCCATTGGCTAAATGGAATTCACAATAAAGAGTATTATATATTTTATTGTTTGTAAATTGTGTGCTATACATACTATATATCAGTAAAATGTAGATTACACTTACACATGTGTGTACATATATATGTAGATACATATATATTTTTCCCCAGAGAGCTATTGCTAAACATTTACCAGCATGCCATTGAATGTTTTCAAAGCTGCTAGAGAGAAAAGATAAACTGTCTATAAAGAAAGAACACATTAGATTGACAATCAATTTATTAACAACTACAATGTCAGCCAGGAAAATGTGGAACAGTATCGTGAGAGTAGTAAGAGGATATAAAAAAGTCAACCAAAAATTTTATAAGTGAAAACTATGTTTAATGAATAAGAGTAAAACAAAACCATTTTTCAGATAAGTAAAAACTGAGGTTTAATAGCAACAAACCCTCACTAAAGGAAGTTCTAAAGAAAACACTCCCAAAATATAAGATGTGGGAAGAAATGCTCAATAAAACAAATGGTAAGCATGGGCTAAATCTAAATAAATTGACTATATAAAACAATGACAATATTAATGTCTAATTTGTGGGAACAAGAAAAATCAAGATAAAACTTAAACATAAGTTGTGAGAGGAGAAGCAAATTTTAAATAACTTAATAGTTCCTTGTATTGTTCTGAAAGAAAGTAAAGATATATAATTAAGTTTAGACTTCATTAAATTATATATACAAGTTGAATTTCTGGAGCAACCACTAGTAGAATAGAAATAGAGTGTATACATTTTACACTTTTCCTATCAAGGGCCAGATAATAAATATTTTAGGCTTTTTGGGTCAAGAGACAAAATTAAGGATATTATATAGGTACTTATGTAACAAGTGAGAAAAGTAATTTCTGCAAATATTTTATTGACAAATCATTAAATACAATTTTTTTTGGTAATACAGTTCTACTAATAAGAAAATAGAATTCCGTTTGGGGGGAGGATGACATTTCACTTAATTAGAGTTAAAATTAGTGGTCCTTATCATTAAATTGCCAGCAAGGGAAAAGAGAAAATAAACTCAATATGAAAGAAAGGAAGAAAAAAAAGGATCACAGAACAGGCAGGAAAATAGAAAATACAAAATAGATTGATTGAAGAAATTCCAAATATGCAATTAATCAGAATAGATATAAATGGATTCAACTATCCCGCTAAAAGAGAGATACTCAGATGTGATTTTTTTAAAAATCTAGTTTATAGTCCCTGTTTACAAGAGACACACTTAAAATATAAAGGCACAGAAATGTGAAAATAGTGAAAGGGAATTTGCCAGTCAAATGTTATCTGAAAGAAAGCTCTTATCACTTTATTTTTCTTTATTGATTTTAGAATCAGCTTTCCAAGGTTCATAAAAAACACTGTTGGGATTTTGATAGGAATTACAGTGAGTTTATAGTATATTTCATTTCCTAAATTGAATCCTCTCATCCATGATCATGGTATATTTTCCCACTTATTAAGGTGTTTAATATCCTTCAATAACATTTTGCAATTTTCTGCATAAAGACTTTGCACATATTTTATTAATTTATTTTTCTTGGCACCTTATAGTTTTCGTTGATCTTGTGAATGACATTTGTTTTCTATTACATTTTCTAATTGGTTATTGCTGGTGAATTAGAACTCCAGTGATTTTTTCTCTGTTGATCCTGTATACAGCAACTTTGCCAACGTAACCTTAACACTGACACTTGTTAATAACAACATGAAAGTCTACAGACTGATTTCAGTCATCAGAGATGTAGACATTCTAGATAAAATGCCATCAAATCAAATTCAGTTGTTTATTAAAATAACATCATAAAGAAGTCCTATAATTTTTTGTCTATAATGTAAGTAAATGAGCGTATTAAAAATAAAAACTCTGAGGTTCTACTCCCAAAGATGCAGTTAGGACGGAGTGAAGTCATCTGTATTTTAAGTCTCTCCTCCCTGCAGAGACCCCTAGGCAATTATGACATACGTGGTTATGTGGGATGAGGACTAAACTACAGGAAATGCTGAAGAGGAGTTTGTTTTAAAAATGCAAATGTTATTCATATTATTAAATCAATCTCCATAATTCAACATATCAACAAAATAAAGGAGGAAAACTAATAGATATTAGTTTCTTTTCTTTCTTTTTTTTTTAAAGATTGGCACCTGGGCTAAGATCTGTTGCCAATCATTTTTCTTCTTCTCTTCTCCTCCCCAAAGCCCCTCAGTACATAGTTGTATATTCTCATTGCAGGTCCTTCGAGTTCCACTGTGTGGGACGCCGCCTCAGCATGGCTGATGAATGGTGCCATGTCGGTGCCCAGGATCCAAAGCGGTGAAACCCTGGGCTGCTGAAGTGGAGCAGGCGAAGTTAACCACTTGGCCACAGGGCCAGTCCCAGATACATTTCAATACCAATAGACATTAAAAAATTTTTAATAAAATTAAGCAGCAATTAACAATAAACTTAAAGATTTGCCACGTAATTATCTTTACTGTTAAGACCAAGAAGACAGGGAAGCTCATCAATATTAGCCAACATTGTTTTGAGGTTTATTGCATGCTGATGGGTGTGGGGAAGTCAGTTCTTGCCTACCCAATATTTAAGCTTACAGCAAAGCTACTGTAATTAGAGGCTGGCCCTGTGGCTGAGTGGTTAAGTTCATGTGCTCTGCTTTGGTGGCCCAGGGTTTCTCAAGTTTGGATTCTGGGCACAGACCTAGCACCATTTGTCAAGCCGTGCTGAGGTGGCGTCCCACATAGCACAACTAGAAGGACCTACAACTAGGATATACAACTATGTACTGGGGGGCTTTGGGGGGAAAGAAAAAAAAAGAGGAAGATTGGCAATAGATGTTAGCTCAGGGCCAATCTTTCTCATCAAAAAAAAAAAAAAGCTACTGTAATTATAAAATAGCATGGTACTAGCAAAGTGAATAATTAGGTAGGTGACTGAAACAGAATACAGCATTCAAACACGGATTCAAAAAATGAATGGGGGTGCTGGCTGGGTGGCGTGGTGGTGAAGTTCACATACTCCACTTGGACAGCCTGGGCTTCACCGGTTCAGATCCCAGGCACGGGCCTACACATTGCTAATCAAGCCATGCTGTGGTGGCATCCCACATACAAAACAGAGGAAGATTGGCACAGATGTGAGCTAAGCGACAATTTCCTCAAGCAAAAAGAGGAAGATTGGCAACAGATGTTAGCTCAGAGCTAATCTTCTTTACCAAAAAAAAAAGAATGGGTACCTGATAGATGTGATGTAGTCAACGTCCCAACTCTGTGTGTGTGTGGGGTGATTAATGTTACATTTAATTAAATGTTATTAGTAAAATGACAGTTTATCTGGGCAAAGAAAAAGTAAGAACCTTACATTAGATTATAAAAAATGCATTTTAGATAGATTAAATATCTAAATATAAAAAGTGTATCTATGAAAAATTCTAAGGGAGTGCAGGAAAATTACTGTATAACCTCAGGGTGGAATCAACCTGATGGAACCAAAAACACAGAAGCATTGAAACCATAAAGAGAATGACAGATTTTTTTAAACTTTTTCTTTTTGATAGGCTATAACACATACAAAAAGAGCACAAATCTTAAGTGAATAACTGAATGAACTACCACCAAGTAAACACTCCTGTAACCACCACTAGGTCAGGAACTCAGCTCTCTGCAGCTCCCCAGAAGGTCTCCTCAAGCATCTTTCCAATCACTACCCACTGCTACTGCCCCAAAGGCAACCAGTGTCCTAATCTGTAATATTTTAGTTTAGCTTTGCCTGTTTTTAAACTTTACATAAACGAAACTTTATGAAACTTCAAACTTTACGCAAACAAAATTATACATAATGCATATATTCTTTTGACTCTCTCTTCTTTTGCTTAACATGACGTTTGTGAGATCCATGCATATATCTGTATGTAGCTATAGGTCATTCATTTCCAGATTTGCATAGTATCTCATCACATGACTAAATCATAGTAGGCACTCTACTGATGAATATTTGAATTGTTCCTGGTTTGGAAGGATTAAAAATAATGCTGCAAAAACAATTCTGTCCATGTGTCTTGGTGCACACATGCATGCATTTCTATTATATACTTAGGAGTGGAATTGTTAGATAAACAGAAATTGTATGCTTAACTTTGTAGACACGTCCAGTTTTCCAAAGTGGAAGTGCCAACTTATATGTCAACCAGCAGTGTATGAGAATTCACCTTCTTACCAAAATTTGGCATTGTGTCTTTTAAATTTTGGCCCAAAATAATTGATTTGACTACATAAAAGGTAAATATTTCTGAATAAATAGAAACATAAATGATAATTACTAATAAGGAAATTATTTAATAAATTATGGTACATCCAAATTAAAGACTGATATATTGCTACAAAAATAAGTCAGATCTCTAGATATTGTCTGGAAGTGATATTCATGATATATAGCTAAGAGAAAAAAGCATGTGGCACAGTAAAAAAAGCATACCAAATCTAAACCAAAACCAAACAAACGAAAACCCTCTTTATATTTGTACATGAATGCTTGTATGAGCATAGAACATACCAAATTGTTCGTATTTCTTATTTCAAAGACTTAGGAGAACCAGGGTAATTCTGATTGATTATAAAAGCATATATTACTTTTGTAATTAAAAATTCCAATTAAAATATGCAAACAAAAATAACCACCTGCAGCAGAAACAGAGGGTATACCAGGTACGGACAAGGTACTGCCCTGGATTTGGGCTATATAAAAATGAATGACACAGCTTCCCTTAATGGCTTATCATCTGGTGGAAGAGACATCTTCGTGGAGAGATTGTCCTTTCATTGCAAATTCAATTATTTCTGAGAGTTTAACAAAATGATTATTTTCTGTTATACCACACAAGTTCCCCGTCACAAAATAATTTTGAATTTGTGATTACTCAATGTTATTTGCCTTTCTTTGGATTACCTTGAGAGAGCCTTCTAAAATGAAAGGAATCTTTTCCTTCTCTTTCTCTTTTTCTTTTTCTTGATCTATTAACTCTGTTTTGCTCATTCCTTTGTTACCTATAACCAGAGAAAATGAAACTTCTTAGTAACTCCCTAAAATAAAGTTTCATAGAAGGACCAAACTTCTGGGCTGTAGGGGATCTCAAAGGTTATGAAGTTCAACTCCCCATTTATTGATCTTTGAATTTTTTCTTGCCTTCTCCAAGGTGGACACCTGAAGTAGAACTGAGCTCCTTCAGGGATGAGGAGCTCACTGGTGGTGGAGGCATTCTGTTCTCAGCGTGTTGAGACTTTTAAGCCCTTATTGAACTGGATTCTCTTCCTAGAGCTTTAACCTAATTACTCCTAGTTCAACCCCTTATGACTGCACAGAAAAAAAATCCATCTTTTCCTTCTATATCAAAGACTTCCTTTTGCCATTGTAGTCATTCAGTTTTGAAGATTTACATCTTTTCTGACACGAGAGGCCTCAAACAGAATGCAACACCTACCAGTGTATTCCAATCCCAAACTGACCATTTTCTGGATTTCCATAGGCACCTAGATAGTTATTAAGCTTTTGGTTCTGTTCAGAAGCAGAAAGAAAAGGCAGGTTAACCTACAATTTTTCCTGCTAATAGGCAAGTATGGCCCTAGGCACAATTGTGAGGGGGTGGCCCTCCCTCTCCTTCTCATACAGCCCCATCCATTATTCCAGGTACTTAGTGCTGTCCTGCTGCATTCCCACCACAAGGAAGTCCACGCTGATGGATGGGTTATATAACCATTTTGGTGGATGGTGAATGATTCATCATCAACTTGGCTTTGTAAGTTTTATTTTAGAATCAAGCCAAGCACTAATTCTTTTGGTAATTGATAGAGGTTACAAAAACTTTGGAAATTATATAGCGTTGCTTCTTTATGAATCACTTTCAACTTTGGCTATCAGAAATAATGAATATTGTCAACATGAAATCCATTCCCTTTGCACAAACCCAGGGGAATATCCTTATTTTCCAGATGAATTACCTCATTGTTTCACTTCTTTATCAACTATCCTTTCTCTTTTTGTCACCCTCTTCTCCTCTCCCCTGAGAGCATCAAAGCCATGGAAATTGACAACAAAACAAAGATGCATTGATCCAACATCCTGTCAGGTCCCTGCCATAGGGCCCCCAAAATCTCTTTTTCCTTTGTTTTTAGATTCCTTCCCTCACTCTTGGGACTCTTCTGTTGGCCGTCTAAGGAAGATCTTGTCTTTCAGAATCTAAAATTATTCTAAGGGAGACATACTGACTCTGAATTTACCTCATACGTTGTCAACAATTCTTAGACAGCTGAAACTTTCACTCCTACTAAAAGAAAGGCATCTGGCATTTCCCTAACATCGAATTTGATCTGCATAACAGATTGTATCTTCCAGATCTGGCAGGAAGTGGGGTCAATATAAGACAAACTTTCCATTATCCCACTCAGGTAAGTTCTTAATCACATGTGGAATGCAGCTATTCTATCTTTTTATAGAAAGTGAAGAGTCACAGAAATTTTGTGGGTAACTCTTTTTTAATCCTGAAATAGTCACGGTCTTGATTAAACTAAGAAGTAAGAGAATTTGGGGGAACTTCATGGATAAGTTCAACTGGTTACCTACTTTTAGATTTTTTAACAGAATAAATTTTGCTAGGGGAAGAAATTTTGCCGCTAGCAGGAGATTTCACTTCCTGCTCAAGCTTGCTCCTGCTGAGTTCCTCAGCCATTTTAGATTCCTGATATATAGCTTCTTCTTTTATGATCCAGTCTTGAATGGACTGTGCAACAAGTTCCAAATAATTCCTAAAAAAAGCAAAAAAGAGCAGCTGACAATTGAGTTATTATTAGTTAAACAATGCTTAAATATTGACTATGCAAATGAATTTTTCAAAAATGAATTGATCCTAAATTGTCCATTTAAATAGGCCCTAAATTGCCTATTATAAATGTAATAGACTCAGATATATCCTAGAGGCATTTTGTACAAAGTAGTCAAATACGTATATCCAGGGAGCATATGAAAAATGCCAGACTTCATTCACAATTAAAGACAAGTAAATTTAAAAATAAGATATTTCCACCCAAGTTAATGATTAAAAAGTTGGATAATACCAAGAGTTGACGAAAGTTTGGAGAAACAGTCACTCTCAATGTGGTTAGTTGGAGAGTATTATGGTACAATCTCTTTTTAGGGCAATTTTATAACACAATGGAAACTCTAAATTGACTGCCAGATAATTGACTCAGCAGATTAACCGAAACACTCCAGTCTTGCTGTAAAACTTCCTGGTCTTGTGAACAGCCACGTCCTACACAGTATGCCCTAAGCCGCTCCCGCACTTATGCTCACAGCAGCAAGTTGTTGCTTACCGGGAGTCAGTCATATTTGTTCCCAAATCCATTCATCCTGTTTATACTGATTATTCTAATTATTTTTAAACTAAATGTTATGTATACTTACAACATATAAATGTCCAAAGAGAGTTGCTTCTGAGGAAATAAGGTGAAATATTTAGGTTTGACAATAAAGATTAGATATCATCAAATCGTGTAAAAATAAGGCCGAAAGTTTTGAAAACATAAAGCTCGATGGATTCTATACTCAGGTTGCTTCACAGTTTTCTTTAATTCTTGGTCCCTTTTAAAGAATCTAAAAATTGTAGACTATGAAGTGCGGGTGTGCCACATCTTCATTTGGAAGGTAAAAGGCATCTCAGACTCAGCGTGTCCCTAAGTGAACTCCTGGTCTTCCAGCCCAAAGTGCCCCATCTTAGCTGAGGGCAAGGCTGCACTCTCAGCTGAACAGGCCAAACACCCTGAAGTTATTATTCTCGACCACTCTTATTTTCTCACACTCTTCTTCCTATCTGTCAGGAATTCCAAATGATTTTTTAAAACATATATTTAAAATACATTCCAAATCTGATCACTTCTCACTTCCTTTACTGCCGTCTCTCTGGTCTAAACTATCACCTCTTGCTAGGATTGCTCCAATAGCCTGCCAAGGGGTCTCCCTATTCTGAGCCTTGACCCCCCGCTGTCATAGTCTATTCTCAACACAGCAACTAGAGAGGTCCTTTTCATTCTTAAATCAGATCGTGTCTGTCTTCTGCTCAGACCCTCTCAATGAATCTCCATTTCAAACAAAACCCAGAATCCTTGCTATTGATCTGTGATGAGAGAATACACACTCACTTATACAGCCAAATCAGCATTCATATGAGAGGAAAAAATAAAGAACATTTCAGCATGCAATGATTCAGGAAGTTTGCCACCCATGGACACTTTCTGAAAGAATTACTCACTAATATTCCAGCTGCATTAAAAAAATAAATCCAAGAAAGAAGACAACATGGTATATAAGTAAAAGGGTTGAGGAAAAAAACAGTAAAACTTATAATTAAATGTAAATAAGTATACTATTTATTTGTAATTAAAAAATATTACTTTATAATTGGAAACAAATTTCTAGACAGTTTCAAAACGGGAGGTAGGAGATTTGTAGGGAGTAAGCGAAAATATGTTAAAAACTTTAAGATTTTCTGCAAAATGATATTAAGACTCATTACCTCCAGTTATGACATAAAAAATGTTTAAATATGTGGCTTAAAAAGATAGGTATAATCTCTAGAAGAATATAAATAGAATGTATAATTTTTAAAAAATCACACGCTAAGAATAAACTAAGAAAATTCAATCAAACAAAAGGAAGGAAAGGGATTAATCTTAATCCCTTTTAATAGAACTAGGTCTATAAAATTAAAAGGTAAGAATGAGGTCAAACATAGTATTAATAAAATAAAAATGAATAGATTAAATTTCTGTAAAATTTAAAGATCTTTAATATTGTTAATAATTATTATTAAAACCTTTAAAAAGACAGAGGATCTCAGAATGGCTGAAAAAATTCAAGTTGATATTTAAAAGAGATGTATCCACAAATCAAAATGACGCAGAAAAATAAGAGGTAACAGACGGCTGACTAGGAAGCCAGAAGTCTGGCTCCTTGAAGACTTTTGTGAGTAGCTGCGCTAACCCTGCACCACTACGCCACCCCAGATTTCTCACTCCAGGAGAAGAATAATCCCTTTACTCGTTTAACCCTTGTAGTCTGTCTTCCATTAATATAGTAAAATGCAATTTCTAGCTGACATGTAAAATGATTGAGAAAGTTGTATCAGTAAATTCTTATACAAAAGAGATTTCCAACAATATTAATAGCAAACATGGTTAAATTCAAGGTGAAAAGCATTAAAGGAAACACACAGGGACGTTTTATCATGTTGATAAAAGTTACAATCCATTCGGAAGGATGCCTCTAAGAATACAGATTCAAAACTAAATTTATACAAACACACATACACAGTACACACGCCAAACTAACAGAAAGGAGAAGTAGACAGAGCTATAATCATACAGACAGACATTAATACGTCTCAGAAGTGAGCATTTATCACGAGAATACTCTGTTCAATTTTATTCCAATAGACTGGAAAATCTAGATGTCACGCATGATCCCCTAAAAAAATAGAAATTACCAAAACTAACTGAAGACGAAATAGAAAAGCTGAATAGAGTACTAACTTTAGAAGAACTGAAAAGGTTGTAGGCAATCCATTCCTCATCCTTTCACACTGCCATTCCTCCCAGTGGGCCCTGCTCTTCAGCCCCTAGGAAGCCACTAGCTCTAAATGGTTTTCCACGTGAAGCATTCTTACCCTTTGCAAAATAGACAATGCGCTATATTATGTAAGCTACAGTACGTGTGAGTAAATGGTTAGCAACAGGGCCTTGGAAAATAACCTTGTAGTCCAACTTCTGACTGTACTGTTTTTTTTGGAAGCTACAGAGTTAAGATAAACGTGGACTGTTTTGACTGCCTTGTGTGCTGTGGAACCCCAGCTCTGTGGGCTTGCTCCTTAATAAGGCAGTTGAGAGTTGGCATGTAGGTCTTGGTGGGAAACTGAGGCTGTGGCTTCTCTGCGTGAAGCGGAGCCACACAGTGTCTGGTGCTCATCTTTGGCAGCCATACGCAACCAGTGTTGGTGAGGGAAGCAAAAGACACTGTGTACTGGGGTATCTGCTGAGCCTCCTGATACGGTAAACATGCTGGTCGTGCTGTATTTCCTGCCCTGTATTCTTTCATAAAGCTAGGTAAACACAGAACTGGATTAAAGCCTACTGCGTTGTGTGAGTCTGGTTGTTAATTTGAACCCACAACCACCTTATGTTGGAGAATCAGGTCATAAAAATAATACATAATTGCCAATGTATTCTAAGAGGTTAGCATAACATCGATGCACATCTAAGTGATATAGTTTTGCATACTTGGGAGAATATTACAAAAATCACTGAGAAGTAAATTATGGAACAAGTCATAAAATAGATTACTGAGAGAAAAAGTTGTATGGGTAGAAGTAATTTATCTATTTTAATAAATTATAAAATCTAGGTAATAAATCAATATGCAAGTTTTTATTACTTAATCTGTATTAATCTGAAGCAAAGTGTAGCTAACATTTTTACTTGGATGAGGCATGGGAAAAGGCATGGTTGCCCTTTGGTGAATGTAGGGTGTACATAACAAACCCTGGGGTTTGGCTTTTTAAAGTACTTTCTAGTTTTTGTTTCTATTATCAATGGTATTGTTTCCTTTTTAAAATTTCTTGTGGTTCACAAAAATGAAATTTAAAAAATATGATCTCCAGTAATTTATCCCATTGTTCCATAATTCTTCTATAGATTCCTTTGAGATTTTCCTGTGTGGATAACAACCTCAACTGTTAAGAATGACATTTCCTTCTATTCTTTTCCATTGTTAGACTTTTAAGTTACTTTGGTGTGTGTTGTGAGGAAGATTGGCCCTGAGCTAACATCTATTGCAAATCTTCTTTTTGCTGGAGGAAAATGGTCACTGAGCTAACATCTGTGCCAATCTTCCTCTGTTTTGTATGTGGGATGCCTCCATAGCATGGCTTTTTGAATGGTGCGTAGGTCCACGCCTGGGATCCAAACCCGAGAACCCTGGGCCGCTGAAGTGGAGCGTGCAGACTTAACTGCCATGACGCTGGGCTGGCCCCTGCTTTTAAGTTAGCTTTATTAATATATTGTACTGATTTAGGGCTTCATTAAATGTTGATTAGAATTGGTGACAGTGGCCATTTCTATCTTTTTTCTGATTTCACAGAGCACAGTCGTAACACTTCCTATTAATAATGATGTTTACATCTTAACAGCTTCAAAGGCATCCAGAAGACAATGGGATAATTTTCTTCAATGTGTTGAGAAGAATTTAGTGTGAGTCAAGAACTATATCCTGAGTAAAAATATCTTTCATGAACAAGATTAAAATGCAGACATTTTCAAGAAACAAAATTGATTTTATCACTAAAAATCCTCGTTATAGGAACTTCTAAAGCCCTTACCTCAGAAAGAAGGAAAATAAAACAGTAAGCATATGTTAATTTATACAAACACCAGCTGTAAAAGCAAATAATAATATGTCTAATTTGTGAGGTTAAAAACATCAAAATAAAACTAAAGCCTTAGACTACAATAATACAAAATGTGGAATAAGGACATCTTAAATAAAAGCATTGTATTATACTATTTGGGAGGAAAGTAAAGTCACTGACTTTGGACCTTGCTAATCTTTGGACCTTGTTAGAAATATTGGAATTTCTAAAGGATGAGTTAAAAGATGTAGTATATAACTGTCATTCTAGTTGAGGTAAAAAGTGAAATTAATCTGAACAAGATAAAAGAATGAAAACTAAAGAAATTGAAAAAATAAAAAGAAAATAATAAAATAAAAAGAAAATAAAAAGAAAAAAAGAAAAAGAAAAAGACAAAATTAAATGGCTGAAATTAATCCAAATATATGAACTAGAGTCTCAAGTAAGGCAAATTTAGTTTTTGCTTTTGTTTCTGTTTTTTTGCCTAGGAAGATTACCCAGAGCTAACGTTGATTGCCAACATGAGCCACCGCCATAGCAAAAGATGAACTGTGTAGGTCCGCACCCAGGGGCTGAACCCAGGTCACCAAAGCAGAGTGCACGGAACTTAACCACTGCACCGCTGGGGTGGCCCCATATCCAGTTTCTGTAATGAGTAAATGGATAGGAGAGGATACAACAGACAAAATATTAAAGAAAAAGGCTTATATAATTTATCACAATCAGATAAAATACATGTGATAAAATCTGTGTAGACATATCAGACAAAATAAACTTGACAACCAAAAGCAATCCTAGCGATAAAGAGAGACATTGCATAATGATAAAAGCTTAGTCAGGAAGACATAGCAATTTTGTTTTTGTATTTGTTTAATACCAAAACCTCAACATGTATGAAGCCAAAAATTGATAAAATTATAGGGAGAAATTGACAAATTTACCATCACATAGTGAGCTTTTAAAAATCTTTTTTCTCATTAATTGATTGACCAAGTTTTCAAAAATCAGAAAGAGTGTGGAAGATTTTAAAAAAGTACAACCCTGCACTCAAAAACTGGAGAATATGCTGTCTTATCATGCAAACTTGGAGCATTTACAAAAACTCCAATTGTAATGTAAAAACTCCAATTGTAAAAACTCCAATTGTAATATATTAAACAATGATGCAGATCTCAACAAATTTCATAGCATCAGTATTCTATAGAGCATGTTATCTGGCCACTATTATCTATAAACTGTAACAAAATGTAACTCACCAAATATTTAAAATTAAAATTCACATTTCTATGTAATCCCTGGGCAAAATAAGAAAGCATGATGGAAATTAGAAATGAAAGATAAGAAAAATACTATCAACCATATACTTTATGGTGCTGCTCAGGTAGTACTTAGAAAGAGATTTTACTGTAAATGCTTATGAAGCAACAAATAAACAAAAAACAACTCAAAATCCTGAGATAAGCTTCTAATTTAAGAAGTTAGATAAAGAAGATCAAAACAATCCAAAGGAATTAAAAGAGAGGAAATAATAAAGATGCCAAAATAAATGAAATAAAAAGGAGAAAGGATCAAAAGCAAAAAATTGATTTTTAAAAATATTAACAAAATTGGTAAACTTTTGGCAAGATTGATCTAGAAAAATATAGAGAAATCACAGATTTAAAATATCAGGAATTAAAAGGACTACAGATGTAGACGTGACACATTAAAAAGAAGAGACTATTGCAATCGACTCTATGCCAGTAACTTTGAAAACAGGCGAAACGGCCAAATTCCTAGAAAAACATAAATTATCAAACCTACTTCAAAAATAGATAGAAATCCAAAGAGTCTAATAACCATGACAGAAACCGAATCAATAATTAAACATCTTCCCAGGTCCAGATGTTTTTATCTGTAAGTTTTCCCAAATGCCAAAGGAACATATATCTTACTCTTGCACAAACTCTTTCAGAAAATCAAAAAATAGAAAAGAAGAGGAGAACATTCCCCAGTTAATTTATGAGGCTAATATAATCTCAATACCAAAGCCAGAAAAGAACACTTAAAGGGAAAATTACAGCTGACTCCTGCCCATGAATACAGATGCAAATATTCTAAACATTATATTAGCAAACCAAATACAGCAATTTATGAAAAAGATAACATAATGGACAAATTGGATTTTCATAAGAATGCAAAGTTGAACACTAGAATATCTGTTAATAAAATTTAGCAGTTTAGTAGATTAAAGGAAAAAATATGAACAACCACATTGGTGCAGAAAAATCGTTTGATACAATTTAACAGTCATTCGTGATTAAGAACTCATAGCAAACTAGTAACAGGAGGAACTCTTTCAACCTAGAGTATCCACATAAATCCTACTGCAAAAAAGACCCATTCTTAATAGTTGAATATTCAAAATCTGGAACAAGATAAAGGCGCTCTCTCAAAATTTTATTGGAAGTCCTAGTCAGCAAATAAGACCAGAAAAGAAATTAAAAGTATAATTATTGGCAAGGAGAAATAAAACAAAGAAAAATATTAGCTTAATGTCTTGAGGTGCCTATTATGTGCCTTAATTTAAAAAATTATTTTATGACTTTAAAATGTGTGTGTTCTTGTGTGTGTGTGTGTGTGTGTGTGTGCACGCACACAACTTGTTTCCCCAATTATTCTGTATGTCCATTCTCCATATCTCTCTGTATCCTTTAGGACTAAAACAATGCTATACAAATAACAAATACTGAATATACATTAACCAGTATTGAAAAAATAATGAAATGTCCTCGTTATTAACGTGAAGAAAGAGCAAAGTATTAAGATACCAATGAAATAACTAAGGAGCTGGGAAGGAGAAAAAATCACTGATTCCTAGAGGTCCGTTTGCTGGGAACGTCACCGCATATGTCACCCCAGTTGCCCCACATTTGAGTACTTCCCTAGACCAAGTGGGAGTTACCCAAACCAGCATGCAGAATGCCATGTTTTGTAGTTCCTACCTGAAATCTTTCAGAGGCGGTTCTCTTAGAGTCTAAATGAATCAAATGTAGCTTAATAATATCCCTTCTAGACTCAATGGGGCCAGGAATGACATCTATCTTCTTCAGTGGTGTAGTTTCAACGCCTATCACAGTGCCTGGCTCTCAGCAGACCTTCAATTTGGTGAGCTGAATTGAATCTATAGTACTACACAAATGTTTTCATTGAGTTGAACCACCTAGCTTAGGCTACGGAACTAAAAACTGAGTAACTAAGTAACTAACAAGCTAACTAAAGTAAGATAGCTAGCTAACTAAACTAAGTTGGTTACCTGAATCCAACATTGGAGTGAAGAGCAACATTCCAATATTCACAATGCAGACGTTGTAAATTCATTGGATTATGAAAGACTAATAGTAAAGAGTTGTCTTGGGTGTGGTAATAAGAATCAATACATCTGTAATGCTGATTGGCTTCTTGAAGAACCTGAAAATCAAAATAACTGCAGTGTTGTATCTTTTTTTTCCCAAGAGAAGGGTCTCCTGCTAAGGCATTTCTCTGCTCCCTCCTTTTCCTCCCCTTATCTCCACACTGTTAGTCAAGGTGAGAGTATAAACAGTAACCATGTTTTGGAGCATTTCAGCAACTCTTATAGAAAAACAAATACTAGGCTCCACGCATAAAGGCATTTACTCAAGTGTTTTTCATTAAGGCTGGGAGGTGATAATGAAGTCCAGCGGTTACTTATTCAACATTTTCCATGCCTTCATACAGATCATCTCATTTTATCATCATTAAAAACATCAGATAAATAGGTATAATTATTTTTCCCATTTCAAAATATTAAAATCTTTGTTTTACAGCATAAAAACAAAGAGAGAGGATAAGAAACTTGTTCAAGAACAGAGTTCATTGAGGTCTGGTGCCAGGGCTCATAGCGGTCTTTCAACTCTAAATGTCCCCATTTCGCACTCCACAGAGTGCCCTCCACTACTCAGGCTGTAGGACAGAGGAACGAGGCAAGTGCTCTTTCTGATACACATTGTTTCTATAGGACTTCTAACTCTGGCCTTTCCCCAAACATTCTACCCTCAGCATGCACTGCAATTACAGCTACCAATAGAGGGGCACAGTGGGCACATTGTTGTCCTGTTTCCTATTTACTGCCAATCAACATAAGCAAATATGTCCATAGGACAATAAATTAGACAGCTGTGGGGTTTTGTTTTTGCTTTCCTTTTCAATATCAATCTGGTGCAGCAGCTTTCAGTTCTCTGCTGTCTGGATGATCTGAAGGCGTGGAATTGCGTATCATGCTGCGAAAGGACCGCTTTACTTTTGCTTTCCATTTGACACTGGGAGCATAACCCAAATAACACATTTACTTCCCCAATCTAGTCCCATGTACGAGTGTCTTTATGGAGCGGCATTTAAACTCTTACATCTGCTCCCTGAAAGCCATTACAGAAAACATACATGTGGTGAAAAGTTTTGCATTTAAAAAGTTTTTTCTATGTAGGGCACTATACATTACTTTTTTTGAAAGGCAAATTCCCTTCAGACTTTAAATCCAAAAAACAAATATGTTTGTTTCTGATGAGCATGTACCCTTCCTTCAGTTCGAGAGCTCTTCAATTTTCATGTTTTCACGTTTACTTTGGCTGCTCGGACACACAGCACCAAGTTTCTCAGAGCTACAGTTGCTTTCAATAGATGTTTGATAAGTTTTCATATAATATCTTTCTCCTTTTTCACTACTTGGTTTTTATTTATTCTTGCATGTTAATATTGTTGGTATCATTATTAGTTAATTATTTCATTAAAAATAAACACCTACTGTGTGTCAGGCACTGTAGGTTCTATGAAAACAAAATTGAACAAGAGAGACAAGATTTTCCTCTAAAATCTGATTAAGACTTTTATAGATCATTCTGGAGTTCAGAGAGGTGTTCTAAGAAGATGAAATTGATGGAACAATGATATGCAGAGAACAGACTGGAGCAGGCAAGAGCAGAAGCAGCTTGATGATTGGGAGGATATTCCAGGAGAACGAGAGGATGGTAGTTGGATTAAAGTAGCAACAGTGGAGATGGTGAAGAGCGTGAGGGCATATTTTGAAGTATACCCCTCAAAACTTGTTGATGGATCAGACATAAGGACAAAGGAAAGGCTGAAATAAAGGATGACCCTTGGTTTTTTGGCGTCACAGTGACATTTGCTGAGATGGATGAGGGAAGAAACATGCTTAGGTGGGAAAATTATGAGCTTCATGTGGGACACTAAATTTGAGATGCCTGTCAGAAATTCAAGTGGAATTTGGAGTTAGCTATACTAGCGTGGAGCTCAAGAGAGAGATAATTTGGAAGATAAAAATCCAGGAGTATATAATAGATGAAATCATTAAAAGATAGTGTTTATAGAGGAGAGAAGATGGTTCAGGGCTTAGCCTTGAGGCACTTCAATATTCAGATGTTGGGCGGAGGAGAAATATTCAACAAAATTCCAGATGGAGCACTGGGGAAGGTACGGTGTCTTGGAAGCCAAGAGTGGAGAGTGTTTCATGGAGAAGTGATCAACTCTGTGTTGCTGTTAAAAGGTCAAGGTAGATGAAGAAAGATAAGTGTACACTAGATTTGGCAGGACAGTTATCAGTGATCTTGAAAAGTGCAGCTTCATGGAATGGTGAGGACAGAGGCAAATTGAAATAAAGTCTGAGGTGCCTGCCCGGTGGCACAGCAGTTAGGTTCGCACATTTGCTTCTTGGTGGCCCAGTGTTCGCCGGTTCGGATCCTGAGTGCAGACATGGCACCACTTGGCAAAAGCCATGCTGTGGTAGGCATTCCACGAATAACGTAGTGGAAGATGGGCACGGATGTTAGCTCAGGGCCAGTCTTCCTCAGTAAAAGAGGAGGATTGGCAGTAGCTAGCTCAGGGCTAATCTTCCTCAAAAAAAAAAAAAAAAGTCTGAAATGAGCTTCCAGTTAAAAAGGGAGGATTAAACATATGTGCTCCATAACATCCTACTAAAAGAACAGTAAAATTGTTAGTTTTTAATATCACAAAGTTGAAGGCCACAGGAGAGGAGACAAAGGCAACATTTTAGTAGCTGTTATTGACAACTCCCCCTTGCCCTGACCTCATATAGCACTTCCCATCATAGTTTTAGCATCTCATTACTAATATGAGCAAAGAAGTAAATATCCTTAGAGATTACTCTCTAATATGAAAAATGGAGACAAAAAAAAAGAAAACTTAAGGAAAAAGAGACAAGGGAGGGAAAAGATACTAAGACTTCAAAGGACTTTAATAGTCTCATAGAGATAAGAGAAGATACGGTATCTGGGAATGTGAACAGGATGCTATAAAAAGGTAACTTGAAATCGTAAATAGAACTTTAGGAAACTAAAATGTCGGTAACAGAAATAGAAGAATTGGATGAAAGCTGAGCCATATTTCTAGAATAAAAAGACAAAGTGTTGAAACTAGGAGAGAAGAGATAAGTAAATTGGAAGTTCAGTCCAGGAAGTCTAAGATTAGAATAATAGGAGTTTCAAGAAGAAAGAATAGAGAAAACAGAGGAGAGACGATTATCAAAGCAATAATTGTAGAACATTTCCCAAATATAAAGACAGGAATTTCTGGATTGTGCTGGGCTCACCAGTACAATACTAGGAAATAGAACCACACCAAGGCTCGTCAACAGGAAATCCAGAACATTGGAGCAACTTGAAGATCTTGAAATCTTTCAGAGAGAAGAAAAAAACAGACTCAAACAATTGATCAGGAAGCAGAATTTCTTTGTTTCTTCTCAAGGACAATCCAAGAAGCTAGAAGACTATTGAGGAATGCCTTCAAAGTTTTGAGGGAAAATGCTTTTGAACTTAGCATTTTATGTAAATCCAAACTGTCAGTCAAATGTAAGGGTAGAATTAAGATATTTTCAAACATCCAATGCCTCAAAAATTCGCCTGACATATCTTAATTCAGGAGCCTCCTGAAAGAGACGGTCCCCTACAAACAGAGAGTAACCCAAGAGAGAAGACATGGGTTCAGCAAACAGAGTATTTAACTGGAAAGAGAAGGCAAAGGATGTGGCCAGGATGATTGTAAAGGGTGATCCCAGGATGACAGCTGTGCAGCAGCCTAGAGGGCAAGCAGGAGTTCAGAGCATATGGGAGAGACATCACCTAGATAATAAAACTGATAGAATACATGTTAGGTTTGAATGTATTAAGAGGAGATTTACTCTTTGGTAGAGGGTTTGGGGATGAGTAATGATAAAGGCATAGTAAACCAAACAGATGAAAAAAAGGGGAAAATGAATTCCAGGGAAGACAAAACTAGTGTCAAAAAAGGAAATGCAATCCTAGAATACTATACAGTGCAGCTGTAACATTTATACAGTTGAAATAAAGTAAATATTGAATATTGATCTAACCAAAAATTATATTAGAGTTAACAGTGCCAGAGAACTGCTAGTGGGAGTGTGGGAGTGGATGAGTGAGTGTGCACGTGTGTGTGTTTAGATAGGGGTGGGCGGAGCTATTTTCTCAAGAGGGAGTCAACTGAGGAAGATGCTCAAAACAAACTAAAACTAAACAAAATATCCTGGTTCTTTAGAGATAGCTGAGGTAAATAACAAAAGAAACAGGCGAATGCCTTGAAGATTTTTACCTCTGGGAATTTAGGCATGAGAGTAGGAGGGAGCTGCTATTTTTCATAAGACTTTATAGAACTTTCTGGCTTTAAAAATATGTAGATGTAAAACTTTGATAAAAGTAAAATCGAAATTAAGAAGATAAAACAAAAAAGAGTATGGGTTTTTGTGTAAAATGTAAATGCAACAAAAGGAGTTAGCTGCAGGATGACTTTTGCACGGTGGTTAAGAGCACAAGTCTGGGGCCAGGTTTCTTGGGTTCATATCCCGCTTCTCTCACTTACTAGCCACGTGACCTTGGGCAAAAGTTACTATTGGTCAAGGTGCCTCAGTTTCCTACTATTCAAATAGTCTCTACTTCATAGGATTATTGCAAAGACTAAATGAGCTAATACACATATTAGTCATTGCTTAGCATATGGTAAGTGCTCAGTAAATGTTAGCTATCACAGGTTCCATTGCCCTGTTAACTGCATCAGAACATATTTTGATATGTGGTGAAAACTGAATAAAACTGACAGGCAATATGGGAAAAAACGAAGGTGCTTCCCAATAACGTCTTACTTTTTTTTTTTTTAGAAAATATGTGCAGCAGTCATGAACATTTTTTTTTTTCTTAAAAGGTTTTATAAACACATCCTTTTGGAAAGTGTGTTTTAAACTATTTCGGAGATTCCCTGGGCATGCATAGCTCAATCTGGGAATAGACTCGTTTTATAGCTGAAGTAAATGGGAATATTGATCTGAACTAGATCTGAGAGAGTGACCTAGAAGTGAACTGTTCTAAAGCACAGCATGACTCTCCAGGCCTCTCCGACCGTCTCCCGGAGACTCACAGGCCGTTAATACCTGCAGTAGAACTTTCGGTTTAAAATGTTCAGTGAAACTCCAATCCATTAGGCCGCGTTGCTCTGTTTTCTTTATGTCCTCCAACTCTGCTTCCACAGTCATCTTCTTGGATTTCTAAAAAATCATAGGAATACAATCTCAGCTTTAATTTGTTTAAGTCTGAATGGAGCCCTCTTGGACTCCATCAACAAGGCAGCATGCACTCCATCTAATTGGGGAAATCTGCATATGTATAAATCCATATGGCAACATTTTAGGAGAACTGCTGCCAGAAAGAGTACGCCTTTGACTTTTTTTTTTTATGGGCAACATAATCTAAATATTTTTATTGTTAGGTTATACTCTTCTGAGTCCTGTTAGCAATTATAGGCAGGTTTTCTGAACTCACTTCAAGCCAGCATTAGCTCTACATGGCTGTATGGTCAGCAGGTGTTTGTGAGGTTGCCAAGCCACACTGTCTAGAGAGGAGCATGCAGCTTGGAAGTTTTGCTTAAGCCGGCTAGCGAAATTAACTCCTTTCTCTCCAGCTGGAGCTGGTCTGGGATGTCTGAATAATCCCTCTCCTCTAGCATTAGCATTCTCCTGCTAAGCAACTCCTTATACGTATGTATGTATGTATGTATTTACTTATTTAGTGTGTCTCACTCTGGGTCACAGTTTTCTCAGATCATCTTGCTTGTATCTACACTATTAGGGAAATAATTCCTTACCTTTTCAGGAGGATCAACATTTGTGACTGCTTCATCTTTGATCTCATTGCCCGTGGTCTGCTCTGTAAATCAAAGACACCAACATCCAGTTGTGTTGGCCCTTTGTTCTTGCCTTTGTCAGCGCTGTGCCTTTTTGTTACCCGTATGATCTATGTTTCTGTGCTGAAAAGGTAATTCCTGAAAGGCATGTTTCATGGCTCCAAAAAGGTGTTTGTGTCAATAATTCTAAATCAGTGCCTACCTAGAAAAGTCACATTAAACACTTTGAAAAGAAGCCCGCTTCCTAGATGACACATTCCTTAATCCCATCAGATGCGCTGCCATCAGGCTTTATCACTTACGTCTAACAGTGCACCTTTACCTTTACAAGTGGCAAATATTTACTGATTAAACCATATCAACTGTTTGCCTTATCCTGCTGGCAATGATCATAAAACCTTTTTGAACTTCCGTGGGTCACATTTTGTGGGTGACAGATTAGGTCAGGTGGCAGGGGATGTGTGGAAAGGAGAACTACCAGATGACTACACCGCCTATTAGAAAATGATTCTATTTCACATCCTGCAGGGCTCTTCTTCCATACGTTAATCTGTCATTAATTTAAAAACCATTTAATGAGCACCTGCAGATTTATAGAAGGAGTTTAACAAAAGTTAGTTAAATGAATAAATGAATAAATGAATAAATGAGTGGGCCCACAGCACCATACCATAGACCAACATGAGTCATGCATACTAGCTGTCCTTGTGACCAAAGAGTATACTTATGTGATGATTGGGATCACGATATCATCCTTGGCTACGGAGCAAACAGCTATATGAATGGACAGAGAGGGAACAGATTCATGCTGTTAATTTCTGCATCACATGCTCTAGTAGTTCCTAAAGTTAACAAATGGTGCATAGAAAAAGAAGAGTTCCATGATAAATAAGTTTAACATGGATAAACAAACATCTTTACTGTGAATGTCTCAGAATTTGTAATATGCTCTTGTGATCATGAGTCTCTAATAAAGAAATGGATGAAACATATAGCATATTGCAAATTCAACCAAAGAAATGGAGTGGAGGATGAGTCTTGGGGTAACGTATTTGCGACGCTGCTGAATAACTGAGCCAACCTGACTTTTTATTACCCTTGAATAATAGCAAATTAATCCCTGCAAAGTCATACATATGAAACTCTTCCAATACATCTCTTTCATTCTCCCTTGCTCATTCCACTCCAGACTCACTGGCTTGCTTGCTGGGTCTTGAAGTTTTTGTACTTGCTTTTCTCCTTGCCTGGCATGCTTTGCTTTTAGATATTTACCTGTTGCAAATCCTTACTTCATTCCTATTGTTGCTCAAATGTCACCTCCTCAAGAGCCCCCTGCTTTATTTTCAATCACAGCATTTATCAGTGACTGACAATATTTATTTGTTTGTGTCTGTCTCTCCATCCTGAATGTGAATTCCTGGAGAATAAGAACTTTATCTTATTTTCCCTAACTGTACACTGAGCACCCAGCACGTAGTAGGAACTCAGTAAATATTTTTTTTTCTGACGGAATGAGGCAATCTACATCACATATTGAAACTGGAAATGTATATAGAGCCATATATAGAGAACAGAAATGTGGAAGAAGCCCTACAACAAAAGCTTATTTTGAGGTAAGCATAAGATTTAACTTTTCATTTTGTAGCAAAGAACCGCATCCGGGCTTCTAGAGGGAGTAGTTAATTATGCATGCCAAGAATAAGCCAATGTTTTTCTTTCTTTTAGGAGCATAACTACTTACATTTTCGCTACTAGTTCCATCTTGCTTTGGGCTGGTGAAGGTGACAGCGTGAATGTTCCATTTTGATTTAGAGAAAAACTATAAAGTCAATTCAGTTCAGTATTTATATAAATACATCTACTCAAGAGAAAACTCAGGCCAACTATAACTCTAAATAGTCCATGATGTCCCATGTGTCCTTGGAGCAATTGATATGAAATCTGTGGAACAAAAATTATTCTATTCTGTGGTCTGCCAGATTTCCGGGAGATTTGATATTCCCTCCTGTGTCTTGAGGATCCAGGAGAAAAAGTCTCCAGTTTAGAAAATATGTTCTTAAATAATTGTGCATCAGTTATTTTGTCAAAAGAAAGAACATTCTAAAACTAATCTGAACTCTTTATTTAATAGTAGAGTAAAACTCATTTTTTCTTTCTTTCTGATTTCTGCCTTCAACTGCATAATCCTTTGACAGTGTGATTCAGTAGTTTTTGACACATCTGGAAATGGATGCGTTCCCATCCCTTTGAAAAACAGCTTTCCTAATCTGTTTTACTTTAGAGATAACAAGATCCCTCTGCAAAGCAGTTACTTTATTAAAAAAACACCCAACAAGCATAAAGGGCACATCTAAACCTATAGCCTCATGGTTATCAACTCTCAGGTTTTTCATAAATATCCAATAGGACCTGTCAAGTTCAAAAACAGTCTCAGATGGAAATCCAGTGTTTGGTTAAGAAAAGCACAAATATTCAGGCCTTCATGTCCAGAAACAGGCTTTTCTATGTATTTGATGCTAAGATGGTTGTGCAGGAAATACATGAGCAATCTCTGCTTTGTCTAAAGAGATTTAAAGTGGCTGCTTTAGAAGTGTGATTCAGAGTTAGGGGGAAAACGCAAGATCAACAACAACAACAAAAACTTCGCTCACACACAACAGCCACAGCAAGGCACCGAGGCTCAGCTGCCCTCTTCCATTCAAATGTAACAGTTCCTTGATGTGGGCCAACATACACCATGTAGAATCCCTTACAGGTCATGGGTTCAGCTCTCAAGATTGCTCAGCCTCTGGGATACACTATCCATTAGAGCATTTTCAGCCCCAACTGGAGGTGCTCTAAGTATCTATTTCCACCAGGATCCAGAATGCCAATTTATGTGGTTTGACCACCAGGTGGCATAAGTTGCCCGAGGAAAATTATACACCAATTGCTCTAAAGAAAAAAATAAGACAAAACAAAACAAAACAAAAAACCCTCAGGCCTTATATGTCTCCTGGCTTATTCTGGCTCCATATTAACTGAAAGTGACTTCGTTATATGTTTATATTCCCAAAGGATGCAGTAATGCCATAACATCCCAGGTTAATTTATTTGGCTTAATTTTTTGTGAGTTAGGCTATTAGGTAAGAATATTTAGAACAGAGAAGTAGGAAACCGACCCTATTGGGAAGGAAGGAAGGAAGATCCAAAGGCAACAAAATCAAGATTAAGTAACAGCATGAAGAAGAGACTATAAATGTGGCTAAACAATTAGATACATCACAAGGAACTTCTGGAAGTGAGTAAGCCACAAGAACAGTGGAGGAAGCATGGGTTTGAAGCTGGATAGTCCTGTGTTGGAATCCTAACTTCCTACATATATGTGGTTGTACAAGTTACTTAACCCTTCTGAGCCTTCATTTCCTCATCCTTCGAACTGGGATAATAGTATCTTCCTCATAGCTTGATGTTTATATAAAGTTTTAGTTAACATATGTAAAACATCTTAGCATAGTGCTTGGAATATAGCAGGGCAATATTAAACAAATGTTATCTCCTTCCCTCCTCTATCCTCCTCATCTTCACTTATCTCTCTACTAATAGGAAAGCAGATTCTCCCTAATTCCACTCCATCGATGACTTACTCTTCTACCCTCATCTAGATAAATGAAAATGGTAAGATGACAGTTCAGTCAATACTGACTTAACACCTGTTCTCTGGCGGCACTGACCACTTATTTTTTTTTATGCTCTTAAAAATTTTGAAATAGAACACATACAGAAGAGTGCATAGAATATAAATTCTTGGTACAATGAATAATAATAAAGAAAAGTCCTAGCACTCCAGACATCTTTTATGTGTCTTTTCATAATCACAACTTCCTTATTAAACTTTCATATCCATCCTGATTTTTTGTGTGTGGATTATTTTGGGTTTTGTACACACACAATATTTACAAATAATAGCAGTTTTGTTTCTTCCTTTTAAAACTTTATACTGTTCTCTCTTTTTCTTGTCTTACTGAGTTGGCTAGCATCTCCAATGTAATATTGAATACAAGTGTTTCTAGTGGATAGCCTCCTGATCTCAAGGGAAATTTTAAACTTCTCATATTGATATATAATGTCCATTGTAGTAATTTAAAAATAACCTTTATATGGTAGAGGAATTTTCCTTCTATTGCTAGCTTGCTATCTTTTATTCATAAATTGCTATAGAATTTTAGGTGATTTTTCTGCATCTGAGATGATTATGTCATATTTTTCTCATTAATGTGATAATTGATACATTATATTGATTTTTAGAATATGTTTTTATCTTCTATTCCTGTTACAAAAACGACTTTTTTGTGATGTATTCTTATCATTTTATATATTGCTAGATCAGTTTACTTTTTTCCTTTTTTTGAGGAAGATTAGCCCATCCACTGCCAATCCTCCTCTTTTTGCTGAGGAAGACTGGCCCTGAGCTAACATAAGTGCGCATCTCCCTCTATTTTATATGTGGGATGCCACCACAGCATGGCTTGATAAACAGTGTGTAGGTCTGTGCCAGGGATCTGAACCTCTGGTGAACCCTGGGCCGACAAAGCGGAATGTGCAACTTAACTGCTATGTGACGGGGCTGGCCCCTAGTTTACTTATGTTTTATTTAGGATTTTTGCATCTGTGTTCATGAATGAGTTTGATTTATAATTTTCTTTTGTTGTACTATCCCTCATAAAATGAGTAGGGGAGGATACCCTTTTTTTATTTCTCGGAATAATTTTTGTTAAGATTAGAATTATTTCTTTTTGGAGTGTTTGTTATCACTAGTCAATGAGATCATTTGGGCTTGGCATGCCCTATTTGAGAAGATTTTTAATTATTGATTTAATTTATTTAAATGGTTACAAGACTATTCAGGTTTTCTATTTCTCTTGAGTCATTGTTGGTAAGTTCTCCTTTTCTAGTAATATGCTCATTTCATTTTTAGATTTAGTGGAATAATGTTGTTTATATCCTCTTACTGTCTTTTAAATTTCTGTAGGACCAGAGGGAAGTCTATTTCTTTATTCCTGATGATTTTCATTCCGGATATGGTTTTATTCCTAATATGGTTATTCATGGTTCTCTTTTCTGTGATTGGCTTGTTAAAAATATTTATCAATTTTAAAAGTCTTTCCAAATAATCAAGCTTTTGTATTATTTGTTCTTCCTTATTGCATCTATATTTTCTGTCTTTAATTTCTCTTATTTTCTTCCTTTTACTTTATTTGGATTTATTTATTCATCTTTATCTAACTACTTGAGGTTGATGTTTAGCTAATTAATTTTTAGTTTTCTTTTAAGAATGTATTCATTTCAAGTTGTAAACTTCTGAGTATCTCTTGCTTTAACTGTATTCTACAAATTTTGATATTTAGTATTTTCATTATCATTCAGTTCAAAATATTTTCCAGTTTCTATTGTGATTTTTTCTTTGACCTAGCTATTATATAGAAGTGTATTTGTTAGTTTTGAAAATTTGGGGGTTTTCTCATTATCTTTTTGTAATTGATCTCTACCATAATTTCACTGTGGTGTGAGAACATACCACAGTGGTTTTGATCCTGTGAAAATTTGTTGAGACTTATTTTATGGTCCAATGTATGGTTAATATTTTTAAGATAAACATACTCATGACCTCTAAGAAGCTATAGTACTATGGAGGCTTTACTATAGGCATATGGATAATTGTAATAAATAGTAGGAAATGATAACTAATGCCATGAAAGAAGAGTAGATTAATTATGATCATGGGAATGCTAAGGGAGGCATTTCCAGATGGACATATCTAACAAAGCTTCATGGAAGTGCCACAGAAACCTAATCATAATCAAAAAGAGAACTCCACATGGAGGGTATTGTGGGGGAAAGGTGCAGAGATTGAAATGAGTAGGCTGTGTAGAGGAAACAGGGCCTGATTCTGTTTGGCTAGTTCATGGGATGAGTAGGCAAAATGGAAAAAGCGGAAAGAGTCTTGGGAAAGTAATTTGGTGCTATTGGAGAAGCACGTAAAGCAGCCAAGGAGTCGGGTTTGATTTTGCAGGTAGTAGGGAGCCATGGAAGGTTATAAGCAGGGAAATAACAGAGCAGTATTTTATGTAATTAATCTGATAGTTGTGTCACAGACGGGAGATTGTGTAAGACAGCACAATAAAAATTTAGCCTAATATTCTTCTATGTTTCTATACCTCCTCATATAACAATATTTCAGATGCTAAATTCTAGAATGAGAGTAATTATCTGAGCTACAAGGAGTAGAGGAAGGGAATCGATGTTCATTGAGCATTGATTGTGTACTAAGCTCTGTACTGGGCAGCTCATTATGTTATTGCAGTAATTTTTCATAATTTTTGCATAGAATCACAATAATGTTGTGAAATACTAACGATGAAGGTTTCAATTATGTTCACTGCACTACATTTACTAAGGTAAGAATGGACTAAGAGCCCTTAGGATATTTTGAAAAACAAAGGTTGAAATAAGGAGAACTTACTGAATAACAACATTCAGTAACAAAGTTTAATTAACCAAATAAACTTAGATATGAAACAGCTTTTCAGTTTAAATAGGGAGGTGTTTAAATTTAAATAATGAATCTTGAATCATTTTTTGTTTTATACATTCTATAGTAGCGACTACACACATATACACACACACACACATTTACTTACCCAAAGGCTCAGATTGGAGCTGAGTCTTCAAGCTGTCGTCCTGCTCTGACAGCTCTCTATCATCAGGGTCTAAGGATTTCTTATTATTCGAGTCAGAATGCTGCATATTGCTAGCATCAGCCTGACTAGGGTCTGAAGGTTCTTTATTGCTCTCATCATCTTGCACAGACGCTGGCATATTCTGATCCACAAACAAAATTCTGTCTTTGGTTTCAGTATCTAGTCAGTGTAAAAAGGATCCATGAGATAAAATACTAGAAAAAAATCAAGAATCATAAGATGGAAGAATGCCATTTTTTCCCTCCATGCAGTATACCTGTTTTCTGTTTGACCTCT
The DNA here is from genome assembly GCF_041296235.1 of Equus asinus. Lineage (NCBI taxonomy): Eukaryota > Metazoa > Chordata > Mammalia > Perissodactyla > Equidae > Equus > Equus asinus. The sequence continues at coordinate 49,525,843 of NC_091805.1, forward strand.
TGGGTGTTCATTTTCGTGATGTATTGTTGCCTTATCTGTTTAGCAAATCTGGCAGGGTTGTCCCATGGTATGTTGAACATCTCACAATCAGTCCCATACATCATCCGAGCAGGCTTTAGTTTCCCTTTTTCATCAACTGTAGAGAGTTTCAGGCTCTCAAAAGTAAACACTTTGAAGGCTCGTTCTACTTCATTCCAGCTCAAGACTTCTGTAAGAAAGCAGGACCCATGAGGCTAAGAATGGTCTTATTACTACATAGCATAGGGCTGACAGTGGGGAACCAAGGGGTTGTCCACTAGAATGACAAAGGAGTCACGCCATGATGGGTGCTGACCTGATCTTAAACATGGGCTCCACAATTCTGCAACAAATATCAAAGGTACCTAATAATAAGAAAAGTTAAATAATCAAGATATAATTTATCAAGATAAAGCTCTCGAACTCCTTCATAGCTTAATCAATATTAGGCGCCCAGATTAATTCTCATGGACTTTCCAGGGTATCATATCTGTGGAGTATGTTTAAAACTTATCATTTTTAAGCAAAAGCACCTTTTTCTGCTGTTGTAATTTAAAACAAAAATTATTCAGGTGTGTCTAATATAGGCTGTGATATTCAGTAGATTTTCCTATTCCTTCAGGCTCAAAAAAGGCCTCTTTCCTGCAATGAATCGGTGTGGTACTTTCCATAATTTGCACTTCAAAGGTTATCAGCCTTCGATGGACTCTATGCATCTGTGTATTTATTCTTTTATAGCATTTATTCATCTGTTCACTCACTCACTCATTTTTGTTTTCTATGTATTAGGCCTTGTCATAGCTGCCTAAGATTCAAAGACAAGATTTGGTTCTTGCATTTGTGAACTCCAAAGTAGAGGGGTAGGAGATAGGCATTAACAAATAATCATGGAATTTGGTGAGGAAAAATGAAATGATTGTGGTAGATCAATGATTCAGAGGTCACCTCCACTTTCTCTCCAACAGAGATGAGGGCAGCAGGAGGGTTCCTTTTGGAAAAAACATGGGGAAATTCAGAAGAGAGACAGGGAAGAGGTAAAAGTTACAGACTTAGGGAAAGTTTGCTCATTCATTTATTTCACAAATGTTTTTTGAGCACCTACTAGATGTCAGTGACTCATAAAAGCTGGGACCCCAGCAGTGAACAAAGCAGTGAACTCCCGATCTAATGAAGTGTCCACTCCAGCGGTTGGAAACAGACAGTCAACAGATGAGTGTACACTATATCAGAGATGAAAAGAAGAATAAAGCTAGGAGAGGTGATAAAAAGTAATAATGGCTGAGGAGGGGCTTCTATTTTATATAAGGTAGCCAGATAAAACCCCTGTGAACAATTAGGCAGAAATGTGAAAGAAGTGGGAGAGCAAGCCATATGGACATCTGGGAGAAAAGTGATGAAGGCAGGGGAAACAGAAAGTGCAAAGATCCTGAGGCAGGGGTGTGATTGACATGTTCAAGGAATCACAGTGAGGCCAATGAAGATAGAGTGGAGTGAAACAACAGAGCTTGGTAGGCGATGAGCTGAAAAAGTCTGAGAAGGAACAGTTTAGATGTTACCCCGAATGAACGGGTGACCACTAGAGGGTTTTGAGCTGAGAAGGCACATGATTTGACTATTATCCCAGAAGGGCCATTCCAGTTATTGTGCAACAAAAAGACTATAGGTCAAAAGGTAGACCAATTGGGAAGCTACTGAAATAGTCCAAGTGAGAAGTGATGGTGGACTGGGCTGGGATGGCAGTGAGGGATGTGGTGGGACTGGTCATGGCACAGTAAGGAAAAAACAGGAACCAGCAATGACTCCATGGTTTTGGTAGAAAATTGTTGCCATTTACTGAAATAAGGAGGACTGTGAATGGACAAATTTCAGGAAAATCCAGAGTCTGGTTTTGGACCTATTAAGTATGAGGTACTGAGAGAGAAAAGAGGAAGGAGAGGCAGGAGGAACAAGCGGTTGGCAGGGACATGTAAGTGGAATATGTGTGAAGCTTCAGTGACAGCAACAGAAACAAGAATCCTGTGCTATGTGTCCAACTGAGGTGGAGAGAGGATGGAATCCCAGCAAAAGGCAGAAGGAGAAGTGGAGCGTGGCAGGATGTAGGCAAAGGACAGGTGTTCCCAGGGATGTTGGGACAAATGTGACACACCCAGGCCCAGGAGGCTGGACCCCGCATTTCCATGAGGTGTTGGCACGACAGTATAAAAAATTTTAACTAAGCCTACTTAAAATGAAAAAAACCTCGAGATAAAAATATTTTGTAATTTGCTTAGAGTTAGAAATGAAATGAGAAGGAAGATCTGCACACGCTTTTCTCTTTTCTAGGTCCAATGCTTTCTTGTCAAATAAGACTATCTATGTAATTTCATATTCCTTCTTATCAGTAGGAATATATGTGATACTGTCTGAAGTGGACACAGTCTTTGTTTTAGGAAATGATTGTCTCTATCATACAATCCCAGGGAACTCTGCAATGAGACGCTGATTTTAAATACGCTTAATGACCCCTCCTTCCACGGTCTTCAAAAAGCATAAAACGGCCCTTCCCATTGTGAGAGGTTAACTTGAATCAACACACTCTCAGAACAGCACCGACAGGGGGCCCTCTAATCTGTCCTCTAAACTAGGATAGGGATTACGACATCATCTCCAATGATGTCACTGAGGGCAGGTGGGGTTGGGGTTGAGCGAGGAGAAAGAGGGAAGAAGGGGATTATTCTTGCTGTGGAAACACAGTAGAAAGAAAACCTGGTGCATCAAATGAAGAAGCTTACGTATCATACCTATCAAACTATTGCTAACGGCATTATTTTTCAAGATAAGAAAATAGCAGTCAATCAAAATACCCAGCTCAGTCTCTGAAAGGTCTTTCACTAATCAAAATACTTTTTGCAAATAGGGGTGTAACATTAAGAGGCACATGTGACCATAAATGAATGAGTTTAAGCTAAGACAAAGCAATGTACTCACCATTTGTACAAAAGTGCATGAGCTCATGAATTGTAGCTAGACGTTTAGTGCTGTTCCATGGCGGGGGCAGAGGGAATTCAAGGAATTCCCACAGTGGCAACTTGGACTGCATCTCCTGCTCAATTTGAACTGGGTCGAAATTCTTTGGGTCCTGATGAAAAAAGAGCAACATGACAGAAGACATTAAAGTAAGCTGTCAAGTGCCTTATGCATATGGAGAAGGCAAAACATGATACTTTCGTTCTCATTATTTGGGAACAGGGGAAATCAATGGTAATTGGGGAAGACAAACTGTTGGTATTTTGCTGAAGGTCAAAAAAAAAAAAAACGCTAGTTCTCACTTTGCCAGAGGTTCCTGGTGCAAAGAAATGACAAATTCTTCATTCACGGCGACAAACTGCCGAAGTCTCATATATATTCATCTCTCCCTTCTGAGATTCTTTTCTGGCCTCCACTAGCTTTTCATATTAGCAGATATTTAAAGCAAATAATTATAACGTTTTAATGTAAATTTGATGTAGTGACAATCAATTTAATGGTTCATTAGACCTCATAATTAGGCAAGTTTTCTTTGCTGACGTAATTTCTCCCTTATCCATCTCCATTTTCTGAGATCTCACTTTGCAAGCAGGTATCCATTTTGTACATTACTTTTAATTAGCATTGGTAAAGCTATCTAATTAAGATTTCTTGAGTTGAATAATTACAAATGGACTTTCTTGCATCAAATACCCTCCGAGTAACCTGGTTACTATTACCTTCAGTGCGTACTTCTTGTGGGCCAGAGTGTCATGATAGTTCAGTAGGAGAGGACCTTTGGGCACTGCTTTGCTTTCATTTTCTTCTTCAGACAAAAATATTTCCTGGAGATTCTATTTAAATTGAAATAATATTGATTTAAAGAGAGAATCCATACTTTTTCTAAGCATGCATACTCTTTTTTTTTCCCCTCCGGCCCTGCAATGCATGCATACTCTTTGATATCTCAGCCCATCCAACCTTTTTCTCCTTCTCCGTGAGACAGAGAGAGGGTAGGATGGATACAATGTGAGCTGCAATTCTGTGGTCCAACCCATCTGCTCTGGGAGGCGGCTCCACCAGACTGGGTGGGACAAGGTCTTCTTCAGTTGCTACAACCTGTTGAAATAAAGGGTTGGGAGGATCAGTTTAATGGTCAGCTCTTTACTGATATTCATGCACATCCACTGTTTTTAGAAAAATCAAGGCAGTTTCCACCAAAAAAGTATGGCAATTGCACAAAGTGGCAGTGTAATTACCAGCGATTACCAAAATAAAAGGAAAAATGTTTACAATCCATGCATTAAAGTAGGTATACTTTTGATAACACAAATAGGTAACACAAAATACAAATAGTAAATAAGAAAATTTACTATGGTAGAAATAAAAATAATGATATAATATAATTTTTTCTCAATGATTTGCTCTTTCTCTCAAAGCACTCCAAACTGTGCTCACATAACTTGGATGTAATGAATATTTAGTGAGTGCCTACCACATGCCAAGTACTGTGTGTGGGCATCTTCACATACTGTATCTCATTTAAGCCTTACAGCAATATTGTGGAGTAGATACCATATTCCACTTTACAGAGGAAGTAACTAGGTTGAGTGAAGTTAGGTGACTGGCTCAAGCCCAAGGCTACTGAGTGGGAAGAACAGGGCTTCAGGTCAAGTCCTCATTCTTTCTTTGAGATAGAAAAGCTATAGATGGTGAGATCAGTAAAGGGTAACAGTCTCTTTACTTGGGGAAAGTGAGGTCTAGAAAGATTAAATGCCTTGTTCGATTTTATGTGGTAAACAAAAGAAGTCGAAACATAATCAAGATAGCACCTAATTTACAGTTTTTCTCTCCACCTTAACTCTCACAATCATCCTCGGTATTCCACATCCCTCCACAGCATTTCTCAAAAACTATCTCATCCCTGAAATGTTAAACTCTAACATCCCAACCTGCAAAATCCCATCCCATTCCTCTTATGTTTCAATTTTTTAATCCCCTTATTATTAAGCATTTATTCAGCCAACATGCATCTGTTATTGGGTGCCTTCTAAGTGTCAGGCACTGAGCTCATGAACTGTCCCCTTTGGTGCCTGGAATATAGTACATGGTTAATAAATGTTTGCTGCTTTGAGTTGAGTTGAATACAATAAGAAAGACTGAAATAAATAAAACGATGATACTGCAAACCCCATAGGGCTTTTGAGCTTTTACAAATTTATCGATATAATGAAACTATTGGTCTTCCAAAACCTTCTGGGGTAATTAAAGGCAAATATAAGTGTGCTTACCTAATTGGGTAGAAAACCAAAGCAGTCAACAAAACATAAAAATGTATACTAGAGGTAACAGAGATGATAGAGTCTGAAAAGGACTTAAAAATAAACAACTAAATGTTCTGAAAAAAAAAGGAATGTGTTACATCCAAGAAATAAGAACAATAATTGACAGTTAAAAACAAATTAGAGAATTAAAAAACAAATTAGAGAATTTATGAATTAAAAACATTATTGCTGAAACAAAACTTCAGTAGCAGGCTGGACTCCACTGAAGAATGAATTAGTTGGAAATTAACCTGGCACTCCCAAATGGATAAAATTGAAAGAAAATTTAAAAGACAAGGAGGAAAACCAGAAATTCCAATATCCATCTAATACTAATTAGGATAAATCAATAGAAGAAATGATATCTGAAGATATAATTTAGTTCAACAAATGCATATGTCTACTGTGGGTTAGGTGTGGTTATTGCGCACTGAGCATACAGCAATGAGAAAGACTAGATTAAGTCCCTGCTTGCATGGAGCTTACATTCCAGTGAGAGAAGGAAGGTGAAGCACAAAGCAAATAAATACACTTTTAAAAGAGCAGTTGTTACTAAGAAAATAAAACAAGGTGACGTGGTAGAGAGCGCTCTGTGTTGTTATGGGCCTTCTTTAGATCAGGTGGTCAGAGAAAGCCTATCAAAGGAATACCACTTCCACTGGGGACTGAATGACAAGGAGGATCCACCAGGCAGACATGTAAGAGCAAAACTCTCTAGGAAGAGAAGTTGTAGTAGAATTGAGGTAGCATATTTGAGGAAAAACCAGAAGGCCTATTTAGATGATGACTAATAAGTGTGTGTGTGTGCGTGTGTGGTGTGTGTGTCAGGTGGGGGGTAGGAGATGAGATGATAGATACAGCCCAGAACCATATTTTTAGTCTTTATGGACCAGTATACAGAATTTTGATTTTACTCAGAATGTGATCAGAAACAAGATTATAATCCTGAGACCATTAATGACAATAATAAAACAAATAAAGCCATACTGAGACATAGCCTTGTGTTACCAATTATAAAGAGAAAACTCTAAAAGTTGCCAGAAAGGAAAAATAGATTACCTACAACGGAAAAAGTAGCAGATTGACATCAGACTTCTCATTAGCAACATTAGAAAGAAGACGACAATGGAACAATACCATCAAAATACTTTTCCACTCAGATTGACCAGGCTCAAAAGCATTTTCTTCCACTTACTACTTGGAAAAGTTACTTAACCTTTTCATGTCTCAGTTTTCTTATCTTTAAAATAGGGAATAAAAATAATTCCTCATAGAGTTGTTCTAAGAATTAAATGAGTTAATTAATAACAAACTCTTTTCACACACACAAGAATTGACCATGTACACTAGGTCACACAGGAAGCCCAGGAAATTGAAAAACATTTTTGACATGCATGTTTACTGTTTGCCCATATTTACTGACCATAACGCAATAAAATTAGAAATTGACAATAAACAGTGGAAATTAAAACAAAAGATTTAGATCTGAATACATTGAAAGCATCAGGGCACAGCCAAAGAAATACTCAAAAGGAAATATATAGCCTTAAGTAAAGCAAAAAGGACTGAAAATAAATGAAGTAAGCTTTCAATTAAAATGAAATGCAAAATAAATCCAAGGAAAGTAGAAAGAAGGAAATAATAAAGATAAATGAAGAAATTAATAAAATGAAAAGTAAAAAGGAGTTGATCAGTGAAACAAAATGATGGTTCTTTGAAAAGACCAATACAATAGATATACCATCAACATCTATGATCAAGAAAAGAGATGGCACAAATAAATAACATCAGTAGTAGAAAAGGAACATAGACAAAGAGAAAATTTAAAAATGCACATAAATGAATAAAGAACTTTATATGATACTGAAAATGCAAATAAAGTAGATATATTTATATAAAGAATAATGACTAGAATTGGATTCAAAAATAGAAAAATCTGATTAAATCTACAAGTATAAAAGAAATTTTAAAGATAGTTAAAGACCATTAACCACCCCATCCACCTGTTTGTCTCCTCTTTGTCTTCCATGAAAACAACACAAGACACAGAGTTTTAAAGACACATCTACCCAAACCTGAGGGAATGTTACATAAACTGTTCCAGCACATAGCAAAAGAAACGGGATTGAAGCTGAGGATCAAAGCAAACGTGGGTTTTATCTAAAATATTCTAATCGTTGTAAAGGAGAATGCATTCAGGCATTGCAAGTGTAATTTTAAAATAGTTTAAAAAATACGGAAGCAGAGAGAGATGAAGTGACTGACTCAAGCTTACTCATTTGGGAAAAAGTCCTCAGAATGTATCTGCCTACCTGTTCCAGCATACAGTGCAGTATCAGGGGCACAGAAATGAATTCTTCTGGAATCGGATTCAGCAAATCATTGTAATATCTCATGTCTGCTTCAGTTGTGATGACAAAAGGCACTGCAAAATATACAAAATATCATTGTTCGATTAAGAACGTGTTCTCCATTTCTTCTATCAAAATTTCATCCATAAATTCAAACTATGACCATGAACGAATAAATATAAGATGGGTAGGTGGAGGCATATCTGCAAGCAATATCAAAGACAGTCATTATTCCTTAGAGCACCAGCTCCTGGTGTTGATCCTCCAGCGATGGGTTTCATACATGCCTGATGTTGGGGCTTGCCGTTCTTCATTTTGTGCTTTCTTCTTCCCAGGGGTTGGAGCAGCAGCTTGTGGAGCCTAAAAGAAGAATAATTAAAAAGAAACAACTGAGATATTCAACTGAGAGATGCTTTCACCACACGTTGGTGTGAAGGGATCTGACATGATGCTGAGATTGTATGATTATGTTCACACCACAAATAAAAGGGTTTGTCTGAGGAAGGAAAGAAGTTAATGGGTGTGGACACTTTTTAAGATTTTCCTAACAGAGCCCACTGATGAATTGCCAGGAAAAGGATGGGGAGATGAGCTACTGAGAGCCAAAAAGTTTTTCCTCCTTGAGTGACTCAGAATCACACCATTCTCCCTCTTGGAATCATTCAATGGTTCCGCATCGCCTTCAGGATAAAACCCAACTCTTTAACTCAGCACCAAAGGACATTCTTGCTCCCGCCTCTCCAGCTCTAGTTCATGTTGCTGTTCTCTACTTTGCATGTACTGGCTGGGAGCACTGACCTACCCCATGGTCCTCGCTGGTGCTGTAACACTTCTTTCCTTTGACCTCCATATCTTTGCATGTCTTTGCCCCTTTCTTGAGAATATCCCTGTGTCCCTTTTCCCCCAGCAGGCTTTCCCCTAGGGAATTCACATTCAGCCTTCACCACAGCACCTACCCAGGCTGATCCTCTCCAGATCAGGTTAGGCGCCATGTTTTACTGCTTCTACTACAATCTGAGCTGACTGTTCTCCTAGCACTCATCATGCTATGTTGAAACCACTGTTGACTTGACTGCCATCCCCTTTAAAAGTTAATCTCAATGAGGAGGACAGGGGCTGAGCCTTGTTCATTAATATATTGCCAGTACCTTGCTCAGTGCTAGCACATGGTAGGTGCTAAATAAACATTGTGATGAATTTATCAATAGCCTTCCTTGTTCGAGATGTTATTTATTGCATCATAGGCTGAAAAGTGAGTTCCGTTATCAGCTCTGAATGTGGCAGGTAGTCGGGAAGCTTCGTAAAGCCTCCACCACATAGGTGCCCTTTAATGCTAGGCCTGGGGGCCTTTCCTCGTTCCCACCCTCACCCATTAAATCCCAGCAGGAAGTGGTACCTTGCTACAAGAATTTATGCCATTTTTTCTTCATATGTTTTGTGAACATGAAAATTAAGCTGTTCAGTTAATCATTCAGCCCATTAAAGAGACTGAAGCACGTGCCTACCTCAGCAATGGCTACAGCTTCTAAGATAGGCTTCTCGTTAACCACTTGTGGGACATTAATAAGCTGCATGCTTTCTAAATAGTGCCGGTGCTGCCTTTTCCAATCCAGGCTGTCGTACATCAAACAGGCAATATTTTCAAAAATATCAGTGCCAAATTCCAGCTACAGGTGAGAGAATTAAATTAGTTAGTAGTATCATATTGTTGGAATCGGACATATGGTTTGTATCTCTCTTAACAGCTAAAACTTTCACTTTTTCCAGGGAAGCCTTGCCCCCACTCACTGAATCCCAGCCATGGGGACCGCACATTTCTTGCCCTTCTTCTTCACTACACTGCAGACTGTTCCCTTGGGAGGGCCTTATGGCTGCCCAGTATTATTAGAGTCTAATTAATACTTGAACTAAGTGAAAAACACTCTATTCATTAGTTTTAGCAGTACAGCCGTATTCTGATGTCCTAGTTTCTGAACAACACACATTAGGTAGGTAATTGTGATATCCTCAGCCCAAGACAAGCTATGGATGATTACTTGCTCGGCTGTGCAAGAAGCACGGTGGAAATCCCTGCTCAAGTATGCCGCAGTATATGTGCAATCAGTATTCTTCCTTTCCTCCTTGTCTCTCTTCTTTCCTGTTACCTGTGCTTCCTTTAGGGAAAAAAGCCTAAGAAATCCTGATAACTACTACTTCTGTAATACCCACAAGTTTTATGAGCTGGAAAGCAAGTTCTAGATCAGATATCTCCTATTACCTGGGCTTTCATTTCCAGAAGTGGAAAAGCACTTATCACTGGGTCTGTCTGCCTGCAAGCAAAGAAGGACTAAATAGGCTCATGCTATGTCTGAGTTGAAGAGGTAAGGTAGAGTGAGATAGCTTCTTGGTGGGGGGGGGGGGGGGGGAGGGGGGCAGTGAATCACAGTGTGGCAGGAGTCCAGGGAAGCGCCTAGCTCGACCCATCTTCATAGCACAGCTGTCAATCTGGGCTTCCTGTGCCCACTCAAAGGCTGAGCATTCTTCAGTTAAGCTTCAACCTGGTATTCTTTGCCCAAATTCTGGCATAGAAACATATTTTTGGTTTTCGTTTGTATTTATAAGAAATACAGTAAAACTTCTGCCCAGTGGTCCCTTAGCTTAACTAGTTAATTCATTTTTAGATCAAACAGCAAATCACATGCTAAAAGCCAGAAAATTTTTTCAGCAACCAAGGTCTTAGCTTGAGATGTTGCAAATGTCTTCCATGAGCAGTTAGCACTTCTTGATGGGCATTTATTTGCTGCAAAGCTTTCGTTACCCTGGTTCAGCAGAAATACAGTCTGCTTGTTTGCAGCAAAAGGTATTAATGCTTTCCTGCTTCCAGAGAGGAAGAAGACTCCTTGGCTGGCTCCTGCCTTGAATAGGAGGCCATTACCAGCTTATAGATAGAGCTGAGAATATAACATCATGTATCTGCACCATGTATTTAGTCTATTTCTACTAGATGTAGATTTATTACTTTTACATTTCTAACGTGATCCTAAATTTAAAATGAACCTGTCTTCCATATTAAATCCAATGGCCTTTTCTTCCGGAACCCAACTCTGTTACTGAAGTGTTTTTAAGGCTCTCTTTCCTCATCATCTTCAATGCTGGGTCATTCGCTCACAAACTGTACCTTGTAGAGGCACACTTGGGCTCTAAAAGACGTCTTCAGTTGGACCCAGACCACAGCCCTGGCATGAAGACGTGCAATAAATATTTGCAAATTGATTGATAGGAGCTCAATGTGTCCACTGGGAAGCACAGCCCTAAATGGCTCCTTAGGCAGCTGAATGTTTTCATTCCTGACAGTTACCTTCAGCCCAACTAGACACCCTAGACATTTTCTAGTTCTGAAGTCAAGAATATTCTACCATAATTAGGATGTCAACCAAGCTGATCACATTTTTAACATAAAACAAATTTTTTGTACTTTGCCATTTAAATTCTTCCACTCTACATTTTAAAAAAGTAAAATATAGCCACATTCACTTGCTTTAAAAATGGAGTGATTAAAATCTTCCAATGAACGGAAAATTGTGGACACTGGAGTAGGAGACAGGATGCTGGGAATGGTGCCGGGTTATCTGAAGCTCTGACTGTGTGCCTTGCTGTTCACATCAATGTACTGATGATGCAGTGGAACGTACTCTACCTCGGGCTCAATACATTTCAGCTCTTCTCAGACTATGCTTGGGGAGTAAATAAGACACATAGAAGGGAGCCCTAGTTAGAGCAGAAGAAAAAAGGTACTACGTTTGAGGCTGCCTTAGAAAACTCTGTTTATTGCCTCCTCTGAATTATGGTTCAGGAATTGTATGGCTGGAATCTCCTGTGCCCTATTGAACCAAAGATGTATACAAGTTCTTTACAGGGTATGCAGCTAGAACTTGGCCCAAATGAGAGGAGGACTGTTTCTCCAAAACACAAATTTGTGGATGTGACATGGATTTTATGTTTGGGGGAAAAGTTCATCTATTGAAGAGAAACAGTAGAAGGCTGGCTTTGAGGTGGGATTTTCAGGATCCCAGGGAAATCGCCTTTTCCCCAAACATATCTCATATTTTGGGGGCATAATCTAGAATTCCAATAAAACAGGATAAAATATTCATAGTACAGTTATGTGTCACATGACGTTTTGGTCAGTGACGGGTCACAAATACAACAGTGGTCCCATAAGATTAGTACCACATAGCCAGGTGTGTAGTAGGCTATACCATCTAGGTTTGTGTAAGTACCCTCTATGATGTTTGCACAATGACAAAATCACCTAAGGACGCATTTCTCAGAACCTATCCCTGTCGTTCAGCAACACATGACTGTACTATATTACTTGGAATGCCAGTATCCCTGGGATGGGGAAACATATTGACCCAATTTAACTCGAAGCAGTCAAGGACAGATGGCAGTGGATTCTTTTTGGAGCTTAGGTTTAGGAAACAAGAGAGTAAAAGATAAAGCAGGCAAGATAAAGCTATCTAGATGAAGAGGCAGGAAGAGGCAAAGCAAAGGGAGTCTGGAGTAGCCAGTTTTGCCTAGAACAAGCTCCATATTTATCTACAGCTTTTCTGTGTTCAGCTTCATTTCCTATTTACAGGACAAGGCTGATATTTATTCTTACTATTGGCAAAGTATCACACTTAAAGTTCTGTTTCTATCTAGTGACATCTAAGGCCTTATATTGACAGTCTTTATAACTCAGACTCATCTATCCATGGTTACTTATTCAAATCTTGCCCATCCTTCAAGTCAAATCTGGGCCTCCCTCCTCAGTGTTTTCACTTACTTCACCAAGTGCACGTCCATCTCAAGGTGATTGAATCAGGGTCTCTCATAGTGAGAAATGTCCAGGCTCCACCCAATGGCCGTGGGCAGCCTACCCTTTGGCTCAGAAAGCCTGTTCCAGGCTTTGATCTAATCTCCTCTTAGATAGTCAGTTCATTTTTTTGGCAGCTACCCACAGGAACTGTGCACAGACACCCATCCACCTCCTCTACCCTGCTTTGCCCAGCTCCCTTCAGAGAACTCACTTGAGGTGGTCCCTCCCCAGTACTCTGCTTTCAGTTCGTTCAGCTCCCTTGATGCCGAAATATATTGCTCTGTGAGGATCAACACTCCCGGGGCCCTGTTTGTTGGGACAGGGAGTCAACCAGAAAGAGATCTGAGAGGTTTTTTGTAACAAGGATGCCTGGATATCTTTCCCAACACAGAGTGTGATAAGTAGTCACTCAACCTTCTTTCTAAATACATCTTCATGTATCTAGCATTTGATACTTTTAAAAGCATCCCATTTCTTCTTTTTCTGAATTAATAGGAAACGGAGAGTGTGTTTCACATAACTGAGCACCTAGATATATGGCCTCTTGAACTCTGCTTCTCTTTTCCATGGGTTTGGTCTTGCCTGTCTGCAAGCTCCTCAATGGCAGGAACTCCTCAATGGCAGCCAATAAATGCCCTTAGGAAATGCCTGTTAATTGCTGGGCTGGGGTCAAGCCATCTTGTTAGGATAGACTTCTTTGGCCAAATATATTAAAAATGCGATTTGGGCAATAAAAGCAGAGGCCTAGAAGAACAATGTTTCGAACTGATATATACACATTTCAAAAAGACAAAATAATTCCACCAGCTACAAAATTTACTGTTTCCACAATTAATATATTATATCTTAAGACTCTACTGCCTAGAACATTACTAAACAAAACATGAATGTATGAAACAAAGCCATATGTCACCAAATAAAAGAAATATCATTGTTTATCTTTATCTACATCTTATTCTTTGTCATTAATTCACACACAAAAGCTAAAGAATTAGGCTATAACCATTACTGGGCATTCAATGTCATTGTTGTCTTGAAGATAAAGAGTTTAGCACAAAGCCTTGTCTGTAGTCAGTGACCAATAAATATCTGTGGAATGAATGAATGGGGTAAATGGAACCACAGTGTCACGTGTTCAAACCGCTCACTCTCACTAATGCATATACTTACTCTCACTATGCATATACTAACCATCATCCCACTGTCTGACCAGTCAGAAGGAAAGCCATCTTCCTTGACCATGTATTCAAGACGAGCAACATCAAAGAGATTTGTTTCAGGTTTCTCATTATTCAGGATTGGTTCCAAGTACTTCCAGAAAATTTCAAGTTCTTTTATGGTATTCTCATTCTTCAATTTTTCAGCTTCTATATCTAATAAGAGCAATATGTTTATATTACAAAATGAGAGTGTTGGATTTCTTCCTACTTTTAAGGATACTTGGCGAGTCTTATGTATTGCAATACAGTATAGAACCAGAAAATGCAAATAAAGAAATATAATTTTGAGAAGTTTTTGGATCTAGACTATACAATTATCAAATCAGAGGATTTTACTTCTGAAATTGATACGAAATATGAGCTTTCTACTCTTTCATTTTATAGTTGAGGACCAGAAAGATTATGATAAGGTCACACATTTATATGTATATTCAATATTTCCATCACTCTTAGATTGCATGTGGAGCAGTTTTTCTGCCAAATCATTTTTTGATCATTTTAATGTCTGTTTGCTGCTTAACTGGTTATAAATGCATTTGATCCAGTTCTCCTTCCCACATGGCTAAAAACAAACTGGATCAACGATTTATGCTTCAGTTATCTTTTGGTCACATTAAAATAGCTATAGGCTTCTCTGGGCATTTGTGCTGTGACTGCAAAATAATAGTTTTCTGTAAAGTTACACTTGAATATTTGCCTGAAATAAATAGGTTTTGTTACTAAGATCTCAAAATTTTATTGTAAAGTCTATTTTTCCATAATTTTATTTTTATATATTAAATTTTTTTTATAGAGAGACTATGGTTGGAGCTTACGCAGCATTTTCTCACTGGCTTCAATAATAAATTATTAATGTATAACTATCCTTTGAGATAGTCAGGAGTAGCTGGGTTTGAATCTCAACTCTTTTACTTAATGACTGCCTTGAGGATGAGAGTTCTTTTTGGTAAAACTGAAATAACAAAACATACTTCCAAGGGTTGTGGAAACTACATGAATCAGTGCACTTAAAGCCCTCAGCATTGAGCCTAGTTCCAAGGCATGTGCCCAATAAATGGCAGCTATTATTATTATCAGTGGTAGTGATTTCTAATTTCTAACAGCAATTTTAAAAATGTAGTGTTAAGGAAATTGGGATGTGGTTGTGTAGGTTCCAAACACTGTGAAATGATATTATTAATAAATAACAATAAAAGCACCAGCATGTGGCAGAAAGAGATTCTAGGTCACACAGGCTTAAACTGAATCCCAGTTCTACTACCTAAAGTGTACAGTGGCTTTTTGGTCTCTTCCCACAGATGTTGTCTAGCACAATTCCTTTCGATGAAGACCTGGAGGTTCCAAATGGCTGAAAGGTAGTGTGGTTGGGACTTCATCCCACCACGTCCCAGTCTAAGGCTCAGAAGACAAAATGTCCTCTCTGATTTATCACAATAAGCAAGTAGCAAAGCAGAGCAAGCACCCAAGGCTATAACCTCCCTTGGACCATTTGGTGACTGTAGCTTCTGGAACAACAGATTATCTACAGTTGATCCATGCAGCCATGCTTTGGGTAAAAGCTATAGATCAAATATTCCTGAGAAATGTAGGTGGATAACCAAGTCTTCTGACCCGCAGTCTATCTTCTCTGTGGCTACACAGGGATATAAATACAGAGTATGATTTTAATTTGCAAAATTTACAACACCTGGCCGGTGCAAGCAGACTAAATAGCAAATCAAAGTCTTGAAAGGATTTAATAATGTACGTATTGTATGACTATGTTTTGGACAGAACGCTGTATTTGTACTTTAAGGATGCTGGGTAATACTGAAGGATTCAGTAAGTTGTGAAGCAGACTGCATACCTTCTGGCTGAAGAGAAACTTCCTGCTGCTGGCTAACTGCTGCCAGGTGCGCCTGCAGAGGTTCATAATTCTCTGAAGATATTTTAATCACGCTGCTTATGGGAATGCCAAGCTCAGTCATAATCGCTAATAGCTGAGGATCGTTGAAGCCCACAACTATAATGTAATGTTGGGCACCATCATCTGGCTCATCATCTGTTCAAAATACCATAAAGGAGAGCAGCCGTCATTTTAAAAGAGAAGAGGTTGCACACAGCCTGTTCAATGGCTATATACATTATGCATGCGTTTACAAGTCCTCTGGCTTGCCAAAAACAGTCCAGTTGGCTGGAATGCAGTCATGTTGACTGGTTTTCATTATTGCCCTTGCAGAGAGAAGGCTGTGGCCATTTTACAAAATATTAAATCACTTTTGCAAATGAGACATAGGCGTAATAGGAGGACAAACATACACAGGGCCTGTGGTCATGGAAAATGTGTTCTAGGGATTTTGTTGAAAAAAAGTTTAGGCTATAATTTTTTTTGGTTCTAATCTCTTTTGAGCAACATCTGGCTTTACTCCTGAATTACGAGTAGCTGCAGCTTTGTGGTATTTTATAAGTTAAGGTGTTTACAGGAGAGGGAAATATTGAATATGGACATGCTCCCTACTAAACTATTCTGTGTATTTATGTCAATAAGTGTGAAGGCTGAGTATGGTTTATGTAACAACTATTGAGAATAGATGGTACACAAAAACTTACATCCCACAATAGTCCATTAAGATCAATTTAAAAATAATGCAATAGATGCACAAACTTAATTTTCAAGTAATGATTTTTCTTCTATCACTAAGCACATCAGTATTGATCTTGCCCATGGCATCCATAATATCATTGCTTCCAAGTCTAGTGCATTCACAGCAGAAATATACTAGGAGAGTCAAACTAGTAAAGGAAGTGAAGGCCTGCTATCTCATTTAAATACGTTGCAAACAATAACAGACAGCTCCATTTGGGTTCATGGGAAGGCAACGAATTACTCATAGCTGCCTGAGTTGAATCACTTTTATATCATAATATAAAATGAAAGAAAATTCTACTTACTCCATCTAAGACAAACTAATAGTGAGAGAAGTTGAGGTCTGGAAGCTATGTGCTCTGCATGAGTCCCAAATTAAGCAGTCTGATATTATTACCACTGTATTCCACTCATGACGATAACCACTTTTTACTCTGCCTTTTTAAAAATGTTCCCACCAAGGCAGTAAGTTCATTATTTCATCCTTCATTTCCTCTATGTAAATGCGCCTATAGCAAGACACTAACTAAACATTTGTTGAAAACAAATGAATTGCAAATAAAAACATTTTTCTATTAGGGTGTCACGGGTAGTGCGTGATTTACGGTTTTATAAAGAGTGAAAAGGCTGGGGAAGACTCAGCATAGTTGGTGGAATGATTTCTCAAGTTACTTTGCAGATCATAAGGCAAGAAGTGAAAGGTAGCTACGGCAAGGAGCATCTTACTGACCAATGTAACGTTTGGCGTCGTCTTCTTCTCCCCTCTGTTTTAACTGAGTGGCCTTTTTCACTGTTGTGTTTGCCTCAGGCTGATCCTTTCCCTTTCCTTTGACAACCTTGGTACCTGAGGGCTTCTTTTCCTTGGGAGATTTCGCTTTCCCTTTATCCTTTTCAGTCTTAAATTTGTCTTCTGTCACCTGGAAAGAGAGAATACTTTTTCTCCAAATCATACAGGGAGAAAGCAATGGCCTTTCTATTGTCAGGTGAATTAATTCCTTATTTCATTCAGTCACCCATGTACTCATTTATTCATTCTCCAGGCCAGGATAGTAGAGGTCTCAGGTTGACCCTGTTGTGATAACGCACATCAGTGCATGAGGCCTGGAGGGGTGGATGCTAGGAGACTGTTCACACAAACAGTCTTTGGAAGGGAACTCATCCTGAAGAAGAGCCAAGTGTGGCCTAATAAACTACCTCAGTCATCAGGGGGCAGGGCAAGTGGAGGATTCTGAGGACATTGTGACAGCAGGAACTTAGGTTTATGGAGTAGCCCAACCCTGAGAAGTCTCTGTCTGAGTCTTAGAGAAAGGTGGGGTTGTTAATAAAACAAAACAAAAATTTTAAATAAAAAGGAAAACAGAAAGTGCAGTTTTCTCTAAAATCTTCTTGATAAAGTTTTTCATGGTTTTAGTAGTGTACTGACTATTTTTAAACTTTAAAAGATTCTTTCGGGAATCTAGCACTAACAAATTATAATGCTACTTAAAAATGTATAGACACAATCAATGGTTGCTATTTGATACATTCAAAGAAAGGATCAACACATAACATCAGTTGGCAATGCTAATTCTTTACACAGTACTCTGGAGCATGCTTAGATTGCCATAAACCATGTAAAGACTCAATTTTCCCAAGATTTTTTTTCAAACAATTGCCTAAAGCTTTGCGCATTATTTCACAATGGAATTATGCTTTTGACTCATGTGTTTATAATACAAATAGGCTGTGTTCATTGAAATGATGTGTTAGTATTGTATTATAAGGTGGCCATACAGAAGATCCAGCAAATGCTTGTATTATTTATTTTTTCCATTCTCATCAAAATGGGAAACAAAAATAACTAAACAAATTATTGTGGCAACATCGGGGGCTCTGTATTTTCCTGAGGTCATGAAATTACATTTGAAAACCTCTGTTCTAAGACATTAGAGACAAGGAGGGTTGCTTTGGCACCCAGCTAACGGGATGTAACACAGAAGGGGAGAGGAGTGTTTTCTTACTTCATGGGGCTTCTGGATGTTGAGGGCTCAGAGAACCCAGAGGAAGTGTGAGAGGTGCACGTGGATTCTCCATGCATGCTAACCCCTGCGGCTCTAGTGGTGGGGAAACTGCTGCCCCAGCACCTGCTCCTCAGCAGCACAGGGAAACATCAGCGGAGGCTGCAGATGTCACGAATAGCTTTGGGCGGAGACAGGAAGGAGTGCACAGGCAAGGTACAGAGGACTGAAAAACCCCAGTATTTCTTTCTGCATCAGATATAAATTGGTGCATAAAATAGGACTGGGCTTTGTCCCCTTAAGCATCTAGCCAACTAGGGAAGAAAGAGAAAAAAAGCACATAAATAGACAAAAATATAACTACAAATTTTCATGAACGCTATGAAGGATAAAACCCCATGTAGCAATAGACACACAATTGAGGAGACCTGTCTAGTCAGTTGGTGATGGAAGACCTCTCTGTGGAGGTGATTTGAGTGAAGACCTGAGAAACGAGTCGTCATCCATGTGAGAAGCAGGGAAAGAATGAAGTGTGCGCGTGAAGGCCCTGAGTCATAAAGGAGACAGGTATGGTCAAGGAACTGAAAGGAGGTGAGTATGGCAGGATAGTGGGCAAGGGAGAGAGGGGCCCAAGATGAGGTGGGGAGGTATGGCATGGGCCAGGTGGTCCAGGGCTTTGGAGGTGGGGTTGACAAGTTTAGATTTTATTAAAAATGCAATGGGAAGACCATAAAGGTTTTAAGCAGAAGAGTACTATGATTTTGCAAGATAGGAAACCAGTAGACCAGCTGGGAATCTCTAGCAATGGTCCAGATAAAACTTAATAGTGACTCAGATTAAGGTGTTGGCAGAGTGGAGAAAAGTACAGATCTTCCTCAACTTGTGATGGGTCACATCCAGATAAACCCACCGTAAATTGAAAATATCATTAAACCAACAATGCATATAATACACCCAACCTCCTGAACATCATAGCTTAGTCTAGCCTACCTTAATTGCGCTCAGAACAATTACATCAGCCCACGATTGGGTAAAATCATCTAACACAAAGCCTATTTTACAATAAGGTGTTGAATATCTCTAGTAATTTATTGAATACAGCACTGAAAGTGAAAAACAGAATGGTTGTAGGGGTGTAGAATGGTCATAAGTGTATCAGTTGTTTACCCTCATGATCGCGTGGCTGGTGGGGAGCTGAGGACTTGCTGCCGCTGCCCAGCCTCACAAGAGAGCATCATACTGCACATTGCTGGCCTAGGAAAAGACCCAAATTCAAAATTTGATTTTTACTGATTGCATATTGCTTTCACACAATTGTAAAGTCAAAACATTGTTAAGCTGAATCATCGTCAGTGGAGGACTGTCTGCAGATGGATTTGAGACCTATTTTGGATACTGAAATTACAGAGGTCGAAAGATTAGAGATGAGGAGTGATTAAGGAGGCAACAACAAAGATAATGCCCTGGATTTAGTTTGAGCAACAGGGTAGTTGATGGTGCCACTTATAGAGACAGAGAAGTTGGGCCGAGAAATGGTTTTTACTTAGGTGGGCAGACTACTCAGAGTGATCCTGTTAAATCTGAGACACCCCTGAGATCTCAGGGAGGCAGTTGAATAAACACGTTCTCTTCTGAGAAGGGAGATTTGGCTAGAGTTACAAATTCAGGTGTAGGTAACACTTACATAGTGGTTAATTATATACGAATGGGAAGAGATGAGATCCCTTTGGGTAAGAGTTTTGAAAAATATCAGAATTGAGCCTTGGATCATGCCGGAAACTCCAAAACTTACCGACTGGATATGGGAGGAGATGTCAGCAAAGGAGATAGAGAAGTGACTAAAAAGGTAGGAAAAAATATACAGTGGAAAGCCAGAGAACCGAGGGACCGAAGAAGGCAAAAAGACAAGTATTGGCAATTATAGGTGACATTAATGAGAGCAGTATGCTTGGAGGCAGCAAACAGGGAGGCAGTAACAATACGGTGACTGCTTAGGTGGACAAATGTTTTGAGAAGTTTGGTTGTGAAGGGGAACCAGGGCTCCAAGTTGTACAATGGATAAGTGGGCGGAAGGGGAGGATGAGGTCAAGCTATGCAGGTTTGTCAAGTCAGGAGATGTTGTGTTTGCAGGCTGATGGAATGATCCAGTAGAGAGGGAGACATTGAAGATACGGGAGAGACTAACGTCCTTGAGGATGCAAGATGGGATAAGATCAAGAGAATGTGTCAATAACTGGACCTTGATAGGAGGAAAAACAATTTCTCAATTTAACAAGAGCAGCAAGGAGGGGACGGGTGGCTGGGTGTGGATGCAAGAAAGAGAGAGGTCTTGATGGTGTTGAGGGAACGCTTCAGTTTTTTCAAGCAAAAGATGAGCCTAAGTTATCAACTGAGAATGGGCAGGTACAAAGTAGAAGGTTTTGGATAGAGAAGATAATGTGAATCATCTCAGAAAGTGGAGGCTCACGCTTATTGAAGAAATATGGTAGAACTCTCTGCCAGTGTTGAGAGCTTATTGGAAATTTTGAGATTGTTAATTTAAAATGAAACTAGAGCACAAATCGGTGCCTGTGAGTCTAATTAGCTCAGAGGCACCAGCCAGACTCATGCAGGCCCTCTAACAGCCACAACTTGGATCACAGCAAATGCACTAAACTGAAACACTCCTGCACAGCAACTTGGTGGACAGCTATGCTGGCCACAGAGAAGTCCCAACTCTGCCATCAAAATCCGACAGAAACTTCCACAACTGCAATTTTAAGTAAAATCTCAGGATGATCTTTGGAACTGAGAAGAAGAAACTGTTTCAGGTTAAATTATTCCTTTTCTTTTTTTAACAGTCGGTGTATTTTCCTGTAATCTTTTTTTTTTTTTTTTTTTTTTGGTGAGGAAGATTGTCACTGAGCTAACATCTGTGCCAACCTCCCTCTATTTTTTTATGTGAGATGTCATCACAGTGTGGCTTAACGAGTGGTGCTAGGTCCGTGCCCAGGACCCAAACCTGCAAACCCCAGGCTGCCGAAGCAGAGTGTGCAAACTTAACCACTATGCCACCAGGCTGGCCCCAGGTTAAATTATTTTAAAGTTTTCCGGAAGAATAAACATTTATTCATTTACATATTCATTCATTTATTCCATCATTACAAAAAACATTGCTGAGTACAGTGGCAATTTAAGAAAACATTTTTTTCTTTTCCTGGTAGAACAGTAAAAGGGCCCGCTACCCCTGCAGGTTCTCCCAGGTCGGGTATGAGAGCCTGTGCAGCCATGTAGCTCTCATTCCTCTGGAGCCTCTTTAGCAAGGCTGGAGTTATATAAAGTCAGGAACTCCCTGAGCCCTTTCTTCTGTGATGTTTCATGGGATACTAGAGGGGAGGGCTGATCACAATCAAAAGTTCAAAATAAGCCGCAAATTCTAGTAGCAGAGACTTAGTGATATAGTGAGATACGTGCTTTCCAGACATATTCATCATCTTTAATTCGTTCTTGCAAAGCAACCTGCAAGTTGGGTAATTTTATTTCCATAGTATAAATTAAGACACACGATTTGCCCTCAGACAAACAGCTGTGGTAAAGACACAAGGTGGTTTGATCTCACACCTTAAACTCATTTTATTTCTATGGTTCTGCCGCTAGTCTCAGTCTTTGACGCTCTTGCACCTTCTTTTCCAGCCTGTCTGCCCTCCCTCTTCTCTGTCTTTCTAGGGGCTGAATAATCCTTGCTGGTGCTCTTCTGTTTAGTGCCTCTCTCCTTCAGCTACTCTTTCCGCTCAGTGCCCTCTTCTTTCTCTCTCTTTTTCCCTTTGCATTTCCTTCGTAAGGTCAAACTTGACAGATTAGAGAAAAGCATCTTTTAAACTAATTTCCATTAACACTGAAATTATCGATATCTACCTCCCTCACTTTCACAAAAGTATTTTTAAAATACTTATAAATCCTGATTCACTTGTTTAAATAAGTTTTTAAATTATAAAAATCATTATCATTGAAAAACTGGAAACAATATAAAGAACTTACAAAAATCACCATATTTCTACACCTAGAGAAGATGAGAGAAGATATTTAATGCATTCTTTCAGATTATGTTTCTGCATCATTTTTACATAATTGTTATTGTTCTCTCTATATAACTTAGTGCTTTGCATTTTCCATTTAACAATGATGTATCTTCAAGTGGTAAGATTTCAAGAAGTATTAATATATAACGAATTTCCCAGGTAGAGTAACTGTGATGCACTTTCCTGGTGCAGAGAAACTACATGGTAGAGAACAGAAGTGAATAGAAGCATCTGGGTCCTCCGGGTGCCAGATCTAGGCAGAGAAGTCCTCGGTGGATTTCTGATCATGTTCCTTGCCCTTCTCGGCCTTTCTACTCTCCTATGGCTGGCTCCAATGGCAGTCTACCCGCTCCTCTCCTCTACTCAGGCTGCTCCTCACTCCTCCCACCCTCCATACTTGAGCTGAGCCAGGACGGTTCCTTTGCCTCTCTGGTTCTGGACGGTGATTGGCTACTTGGCCCCTACAATTCTACTTTGGTCCAAAGGCAAAACACCCTTTTCAATCAAGCCCCAATCATAGGAAAATCACCTCCTATCTTTTTCCTTTTTCCTCTATTCTCCCATATTCTGAGTAGGCCCCCTCCCACCTACGGGTTTATGTCTTGGGATTTGGTGGCAGGGAGTCAGCCAGGTTAGCTGAGCATTCAGCAAAAGTGACCCCCTCCTAAATCATAAACTAAAATTTGTTCACGCTGACCTTTTCTTTGGCCTTTCTTGTTTCTGGATAACATAGCATGCATGTTCCCATTCTATGGTCATCTGCTCACAACTTAAAGAACAGAGGGAACTCTGGACAATTCAAGACAA
Source organism: Equus asinus (assembly GCF_041296235.1). NCBI lineage: Eukaryota > Metazoa > Chordata > Mammalia > Perissodactyla > Equidae > Equus > Equus asinus. Next base: position 49,549,069 of record NC_091805.1, read on the forward strand.
AAATTTAGGAGAGGTGTGTCCAAAAGGCCCCTCTCTCCACTATGTTTGGGGAGCACACATGCCCTAGCATATGAAGGGAGAGTCAAGTTTGTTTTAGAGTACATTTTCCTTAAAATGCAGTGTGTTCAAAAAGCATCTGGATGCCTCTCACTGTGAGATGGCCTTGGGTAGGCACAGAGACTTCTTAACCAGTTAAGCTACATAGCAGTGGAAGGCTTTTGTCATAGCAACAACCAAAAACAGTATTAACATTTCGCATACTCAGTTGAATATCAGGTGACACCTATCTAGAATTCTTAATCTTGTTACTTTCACTTTCTAAAGGGAAAAACACAAAATTCTCCTCTCTGTAACAGGCAACCTAGTTATTTGATACTTGAAAATATTTTACACTATATTCTATGACTAAATGGCTTCTTTTTTTTTTCCTGAGGAAGATTCACCCTGAGCTAACATCTGTTGCCAATCTTCCTCTTCTTGCTTGAGGAAGATTTGCCCCAAGCTAACATCTGTGCCAATCTTTCTCTACTGTGGGTCACTGCCACAACATGGCCACCAACAAATAGCATAGGTCTGCACCCAGCAACTGAACCCAGGACACCAAAGTGGAGCATGCTGAACTTAACCACTAGGCTGTGGGGGTGGCCCCTAAGTGACTTCTTGATGTCAAAATTCAAATACTTTGAAATACCTGGACAGGTATTTATTCCATTATTCCTTGCAATGAAAGGGAAGTAAATGGTAAAAGTCAGTGGAACTGATGGTAAATAGCTATACTTCATCTTAACCTTATGGTTAATAACACATCTACATATTTGTGTATAACTTTGTGTTTCATGTATGATCTATCATAAGATTCCCATAATAATATTAATAAGGATATAGATAAGAAAACATGCTCATGGAGGTTCAGTGACTAAATCACTCCACTATTATGTGGTTTATGAGAAACTATGTCTGTCTTCTGAGTGCTTGACTAGCTCTTTCAAGATATCACTCGATCTCATAAACAATCTATTCTGCTGGTTACAGATGATAAGAGGACAATAGATGGGCTGAGAGAAATGTTTCATGTCAAATAAGTTTGAGAGACAGTAGATTAAACAATATTAGATTCCTTTTTATGAGACTCTTCCATCTTTAATAAGTTAACATGCTGTTAAATCTCCAACAGTTGTATATAACGCACAGTGATTTCCACGTTCATTTGGCTGGGAGGCGGGGGTGGTGTCTTTTTTTTTTTTCACTTTGGAAATACAAGATTATGGGAACATTCTGGGGCCAAATTAATCCATTTCTATTTCTATAAACCTATGCCAAGGAAATTCCAAAATAAAAGTGTTCATCATAACATTGTTTATTATGAACTAAATGTTCAACAATAGAGGAATGGTTAATAAAAGTATCGTTGTCAATAGAATATCACGTAACTAATAACAATGACAGATGTGGATGCTGTGGTAATAAGTAAAAATTACAATAGATTTTAACTGAAAAAAAGCTGGATTAAAATTTTTTTACCATGCTTATAGCTATGTAAAGAAATAAATCTACAGAATGAAACAGAAAGGAAATGTACCAAAATGTTAACATTAATTGAAATAGGATTAAGGCACTACGAATGGTTTGTTTTTCCTTTCCTACATTTTATATTTATTCTTTTCCCCCTGCTCTCCTCACTGCTCTCCCATCAAATGGAAAATGTACTGCCTGGGGTTGAGGTAGGAGCTTACTTCTCTAGAGAGCTGCTGGTTGCGGAAGCCTAGGAATGCACTGGGTTCGCTTGACCAAATGATGCACTCGTCAGAATGCTGCAGAACACCCTGGGCTGACACACTGCCATCTTCGGGGTGCAATTCCTAATTCACAGAATCAGAGTATGGCCATGTCTGTGTGTGGCAGGGAGGCAGGTGGATCTGATGTCTATCTGATGTCTGTCTCCTGCAGTAGCCTATGTGATTCAGAGACTTAAGCACTCAATTAGCCAATGTTATCCTACCTCACCATCCAGAAGGGCAGAGAGAAGGGGTGAAGATGCTTGAAATAATCTTAAGAAGTCTAGTTCTAGGAGATCCCCCCGGAGATCAGGTCATTTGTGTGGAGGGGAGCAGGACTGGAAATGAAGTCAGGATTCCCCTGGGACTTGGTGGTTGGTTAGTTGAGTGGCCTTTGTTTTTGGTGAGCTTTGATCCTTTCCTTGACCTGTTGCCACATTTAACCTCAGGATATTGTATGCAATGGAATTAGTGGGACCAGAGGGCTATTGGTAGGTCTCTGAGCAAAGCCATCGCTCCTACAGGGAAACATCCCTGAGCAGGCACTCTACTGATTGTGACCCAAGAGGACCACTGTGTAAAATTATGGAGACACATGTGGGAGGGCTCTGTACAGTGGTTAAGAACATGGTCTTTAGAGTCTGACAGCTTTGGATTTGAATCCCAGCTCTAACACTGAGTACTTACTTGGCCTTGGGCAAGTTACTTACCTTTTCATACCCTCAGTTTCCCCATCTGCAATTTGGGAATAATACTCTGCTCCTCATAAAGTCATTTAAAAGATTAAATGATATAACATGTGTAAAGAGGTTAGTATAGTGCCAGTCAATAATGGTAGCTAATTATTATTATTAGCTGCTGCAACTGTAGTTGTTTCTATTTAAAAATACTACTCCATTTTAAATATGTGTGTTTCTTTTCATTTTTCCTGAAGTCTGTAAAAAGTTTTCATTAATTAAAAGCATCCCAATTAGGAAAGCACTATTCTACTTTATAGATAAGCCAGCCAGGGAGTCATTTATTATTTACCCTGAATTGTTGGATTTTGTAGCTCCTTAGATCCAACAGTGTCATTGGTAATATTCTCATTTTGATAATCCAGCCTCAAAGAATTCCATCCAGTTAGTGAGGCAAGTTATTTCTTTCCTGAAACCACATGGGTCCCTCTGAATTGAGTTCCTGCTCTTCCTCTGTTTGATTTCTTAAAATGGTTTCTGAAGATTTTAACCACAACTGAATCAAAACTAACCAGCCTGTAATTTCCTGGTGTGTCCCTATAGCCTTTCTTTTAAAACAAAACACACGCAAAAAATGGCATTACATTGGCTGGTTTCCAGTGTTTCAGGGTTTCCACTGGAGTAAATTGGAAAAAGTTTGTGAAAGCCACTCTGATTTCCCTCCGTCCCTCTTTGGAGCAGGCTCTAGGTTGTTTACGGCTTCACTATGATGTCTTATCACATTTAGGCGCTTTTAATTTGGAGTTGTTTTAAGAACGTTATCATCTCTCCTTAGTTCATTACTGCATATCTTCCTTCTCTTCAATTCTAGTACATCAGAAAATAAGGCAACATGTATGACGTATATAAGCCAGAAAGAGAAAGAATTGTTCTGCTTTTATATAAAAGGTATGCTAAAAATATCCAAGAAAATATAGACTGGTTATTTGAATTCGCAAATTAAAAGCACAGAAGGAATATATCTGAATCTTTCCCTAAAACCTATACAAATGTTCTGGACTCAACTCAGAGGCACAAAAGACTAGACTTAGTTTGGCTGATTATTTCAATGCTAATTTTTTTTGTGTTGTAGCCATTTTTCATCTATTATTTTTGATGATTAAATATTTTCTTTTAGTTGAATTATCAATATATTTTAAATATTTTGATTCCTGATTAAGTTTTAGTTTTAAATAAATGTTTATAATTAATATATAACATGAAAGTTGGAGTTTAAAATAAGTAAAATTTGAGTGATACTATAATATTCAGATAAAGACTAAATGAAAACACGGATCAGAATAGAAACGAAGCAACTTATTTTAAAAATTATAATGAACGTTATGAAAATATATGTGTCTGGCACATTGTCTCTCTAAATGTTTGCTTCAGATAACGTTTGTTAAGTTAATGAATTAACAATAGATTGATCATGATAGAAGTAAAAACGTGGAATAAATGTTGAGCTGATGATGTATGCAAAGAAAACATTTCTAAACAGAACACTCTCTTACTCAGATTTTAAAATATAATAAAATCTAATTTGGGATTAATTGTATGAGAGAGTCATGTTCAGAAGTTCTGAAATGCTAAAATATATGTGTAGAAATACAGAGCATTTTCTTCATGATATGTATATTTGGAACTAATCAACAAAGTGTTTCCAAATGGATAAACGTTTTCAAATATACACAATTTATTTACAATTAGAGGCAGGCATTTGCATGCCAGAAATTCATGTGCTAAAGGCTTCAAAACTGTTCTTCTAAGAAATATCTTTCCTTGTATTATTTTCTTCATGGACAATGCAAATGCAGTGTTAAGCGTAGCCCAGACTAAAGTGTTATAAATTATTAAAATTAATGGAAATAATTATATTTTTTACCATATTTGGCAATTGAAACTAGATTATTTACCACTTATCTTTAAGAATAGTTTTGATTAATTAAAACAGGATCAATATATAGTGATATATTACATTTAAACAAATGGGGAAAAAGGACAAGGACCTAATTATATTAGTTATTTTTGTCCACAGCTTCTCCCTAATATTTTCAATAATTACTGTTATGGATATTTTTTAAGAATCCAGTGTTAAAAATACAACTTCTGAAAATTCAACACAGAAGTACAAAACACTCTTTGAGTGGTATAGATGTAAGCAATATAATTAACATTTGAAAGAAAACATCTACATAGATTTCATGTTGATGTTAGAAAACCAAAGAGACAGTCACTCCCCTTGTAAGAATCTCAGAATCTCACTCTGGGTTCAGGAAAGAGGAAGCAATTGGGTAAAGTCCTCTTCTTTTTTCTTTTTCTAACCCACAGCCTGGTGTCAGTTTTACACACTTTATACTTACTTTGCTTTCTGCCAAACTCCCTGGCTGACACGCATTAACCTCAATTGTTCCAACTGACCCGCTGGGCAGTATTGCCGAATGAACATAGATTATATCATCCTTCTAACAACTCTCTTAATCTTGCCTTTACCAAGAGCATTTTCTGGAACACACTCCTTTCCAATCAGTTTTCATCAATTTATTTAGCACTTACTCATGGTTGCAACTCAGAGATTTGGGGCTGGTGTTTTGGGAACCCAATCTAATGAAGACATCAGATTAAATTATGTAATTGTTGGCTCTTAATTGCTCAAAGAGTTCTCTTATACATCTATTACTTTTATATATATATAAAATTTATTATATATAAATTTATTATATATAATATAAATATATATTTTATATATTTATATATAAAAACATACGTATAAAATTCAAGCCCCAATTCTCTAGGACTCTTGAATTTTCAAGAAATAAATTAAAGATTATTTCTGTATCTTTAGAATCTCATAACTTATTATTATAGTTCACATTTCAAAGAAACGCTTAGCAAAATAACAGTACAGAAATATTTTTATATCGTTGCTAGCTTTAAAAACTTTTCCTGAGCTTCCAGGATATTCCATTTATTGTTACTTAAAATTTGTTCACTGAATCTAAAAACTACCACTATTACAAATATTTGCTGACTTAAAATAAGTGGCAAACAAGTAAATTTATATTCTTTAGCACATTAGATATATCTGTAGGTGCTATGGGGAAGCACAAAGCAGCAGGAATTGTCACAGGACTCGCAGTCTACTTTTTATAATTCAGATTCCCATATGACATTGGAATTTAAACAGGCAAGAAAACATGTTTCTATACTGGTTTCAAATTTTCCAATTTTCCTTCTGCCAAGTCTTAACTTCTCTGAGTGTTTCTTAAGGTACAAATCTCCTGTACATGATGGAAAGAGATTTAATAGATGGAAAACTATACCCTCCACTGTGTTCATAAGAGCAGAATTTTACTAGGGACAATATGTGCCACCCTAATAAGACACTATATGGGGAATCTTTTTGAAAAACATAAAGCCCAATGTTACAAATATAAGGTGGCATTATTTTTTTTTTTCTACAATTATCCTGTCGAGAGTCCAATTCAAATAGGAAGCCAGATTTGGGGGTCTTGCAAAGGCAAAGAAGGTATTATTGGGAAATGTTCACTTTTTTTCTTTCTTCTTCCATGAATTGATTTTGCCTCTCCCACTTAGGAGCATAAAGAAATCAATTACATGTCAATCCATTTTATATACACACGGGCACACACATATATTACACGTGTACATGCAGAGCATTTGGCTTTCCAAAAATAATTCAGCATGATTTGGAGAATAAGAAAAACATCTCTTATTTTGAGTAATGAAAATAGCAAATAGATTTGAACCTGGCATCATTTTGTTAAAAGTATTTAAAATATCTTCTCAGATGAAAATATGATTCTTTGGAAAATACAAATTGATTTCCATAGGCAAATTAAATGAAAAATCTACATGTGAAGAAACAATCAGACATATAATATGGGAGTAGAAGTGATGGATTGCTGCTGAAATATTCAGATCATTATAAAGGTGCAGATGTAGCCTATTATTTTAATAGGCACTCCTATCGAATATCATATAAAATCTTTTAAATAGTTAGACCCTGACTTTGCAGGCTTTTTTTGCCTTTTTAGATTTACTTCTCCTAACTCTCTGTCCTTCCGTGGTTCCTTTCTTTGTTACTAGAATACAAATAGATGACTATAAAAACAACCTCAGGCGCACGCCCGGAGTATTGTCATATTTCTGCATAAGGGAACTTATTTTTAATGGGTCCTTGAGAAAATATAATTCCTCCAATAGGTCTTTGGATAGCCTTTTCCCTCAGAAGTTGAGGCGACAGCTCCATGTGCTAGGTAATGCTTAATGGCAGGCTTATGAAGAGAGGAAGTGCCCGTGGAGAAGCCTGGCTCCGTCTCATTTGCTGCCTGCCCTCTTTAGAAAACCCACCATCGTACGGTACCTTCTTTTCGCTTTCCCGTCGCTGTTGGTCCTTATATTTAATCTGGAGAAGCTGATATTTCAAGAGTTTCCCTATCAGCGGTAAGGTTAATTTCTCTCCACTGTCCATAATTGCCTTTGCCGCTATTAACACCTATGAAGAAACACAATTATTAGGAAAAGTGGCATTTTATAACCTTTGGCACGGTCTGTCAGTGATGAAAAGATGAAATGGTGTTTCAGTTTTGTAATATTTGTCTTACTGCAAAAGTGGCTCATTGCTGGCCAAAAAAATTAGAGAAAAATGCCCCAAGGCCATGGAGAGGGACATTTATCCTCCACTTTACAAAAATTGGGTTGTCTGAAAATGCACTTCTTTTTCCAATAAGGCGGAGTGCTTCCCACAATAATGCTAGACTCAGACTCCCAAAAAAGGGTAGAGGAGAGACAGGCAGGGCTCCATTTAGGATGGCGGATAGGTCAGTTTCACGCTACAGAAAGTCTATTGTTTGGCACAGCCAATAGTCTAAACTGTCAAAATTTGACTTATGAGGATGTTATAAATTAAATAGGGTTTTATAATAATGGAAATGGCTATGTTAGCAGTCTTTTATTTCTTGGTGACCAAATTCAAATGAAAGATAAAAGCTGCTTGACACAGAGGCACCATACGAATGTTGCTCCCCTCCCCTTGCAATTTAATGTTGATCCTGTTGGTATGCAGCCTAATTGGGGTGAAATAAGGTTATTGAGTTTTCTTTGGGTGACGACAGCCACTAGGAACATACAGCTGTATTGTCCAGATGTGTGGCACTGACAGCCTATTTTATGACTGTGCTTTTTACAGCTTGTTTCCCCTAAATTTCACACAACTCTCTAACATCTGGGCCCTTTTCCTTGGAGCCCTATAACCACTTTATTTACTGCAAAAAAAATAAAATCACGTAAAATATGCCATAAAAAGTTGTTACGTGTTTCTCTTTATTCAAGTTGTCTCCCTGATAAAGTTCACCTCTGCCGGAAGCACTGTCACAAAGTAATCTAGTCAAAGTATTTTTCGTCTTTTGTTTTTAAGCAAGCATCAGATTTATTTATAACCTTGGGATGGATTAGGTGTTACTAAAATGCTCTGACATGTTGCTTTTCTTCCCCCTTGGAGCAATTACTCCTCTGGGCGCATATGGTGTCAATTTCAGACCCTCCGTCTCAGACAATGACGGCGCACACTGCATCTCATCGAGCTCCGTCTTGTCTGAGGTTCATACCAGCTCTTGGTCAGGGCTTTCCTGACCGATCCAGTTCCTTATGACTTTCCACTTTGCCAAGGGAAATAGCTGAAAGAAAGGGAGACGGCTATTTTCCTTCTAACTGCAGAAGGCCCTGTGGATCATCATATGCCAAAACGTAACTGGACCTCTTAGAAACCTCATCGGGGTTTCCTGCATTGCCTCGCAGAAGGGAAAAGCCAGGAAAAGAACTCCTTTAAAGCGGCTGTTTCTAAAAACCAAAGGAAAAAACTTAGTGTCAGAAAGCTTTGTGTGTCTCTAAGTGAACACCCTCCATGAAACAGAGCTCTTTGCTTTCTACGGTGGTTCTGCTCCTGCTAACAGGATTTAGGGAGAGGGGCGTGACAGCTGTGATGTCTGGGAGCAGGAACACATAAGGGTACATCTGCAGAACCTCAACATTTCATTGTGACCAGATTCAAGAGGGGAGGGAATCCTAAGGGTGGACAGTCACATGTTTACTGTAAAATAAAAGCTGTCCGATTGTGTCCAACCCCGAGGGTAGACATATTTGGTTTGAAATGGCATTTTTCAATACGAGCTCAATAGTGTGCTGACAATTGAGCTGCTCTGTGACATGTAGTTCAAAATATACAAGTTTGGGTTTGAAGCTTACAGCAGTCTAGGATCGGGCGTTTCTCTCTGATACAAATATAATGACAGTGTTGAAGGGGAGTCAGCTCTGGAACAGGCTACTCAAGAGTGGTGTGGAGTCTCTTTTCCTGATGACCTGTGAAAACAGGATATTTACCTATGTCTGGGGTGGCTGGGAGAAGCCTGCCTGGCGTCATGGTGATGGATGGGATGTCTCTGGAGTTGCTTTCTATCCCATGTCTCTATGAGTCTGTGAATGTGACCTCACTGTGTTAAAATGTACTCAAAGCACAACAAAACATCCCGAGAGAAAGGTATTTCGCAGGCCATAAAATTTATTTCTGGTCCATCTAAAATGGTCTGTAGAGAGCTGGGTTTAAAACAAATACCTAGCACAGCATCAAAATAACGATACCACTGTGAAATGGGGAGATCAGTGGTGAGGAGTGTCACCGGCATTCCTGGGCACCCGTGTTCTTGTGACACGTGGACACAGAGCAGGGAAGAGCCGTGGCAGGACAGGGCAGCATTGAGCAGGGCCCAGGGGACACTCCTTCCTCCCAGAACAACCCAGACTCACGATGCCCACCAATATTCCTGAAGAAGGCAGTGCACGTGGCACCACGAGCAATGGCCGAATCCAGGCCTGCTCGTCCTTTCCCAGGGTTCCTCTGAGGAGACTTGACTCCCACACAAGCCACTTTCTTTCTACTTCCTCCAAAGGGAATGATAGTGAGGATCCTTGGGATAACTAATGAAAGTGAAAGTCCTGCTGAACTCAAAATCTGAGACTGAAAATTTTTGTGTTATGTGGGTCATCGCCAGGAGAGGCAGAAAAAGAACGATGTTTACAAATTAATTTCTACTGAAATTGTTTTTTTCTCACACTCCGTAATTCACAATTTCACCCAATCAGGAGTCAGCCATTTCGTCTCAGATGTAAAACAAATCCTTGGAGGACCTTTCTTTGAAGGATAAGTCCTTGAGGGAAGAAAAAAGATGGAAGAAGAAACAGAATTTAAGAGGAAATGCAACTTTTCACATAACATTGCAGAAAGTCTTTCCCATCTCTTGCCTTACTTGTAGTAACTGAAATAATAATCAAACCTTCAACCTTCTGGCAGTGTAAGGGTTACTTGTCCAGTATCTAGTCAACGTGCCCGCATGTGTGTGTGTCTGTGTGCATGTCTGTGCATGTGTGTGTGTATCTGTGTCTGTGTCTGGGTATGCTGGGAGGCAAGCTGAGAAGGACTGGCCGTATGGGGAGGATGAGGGATACAAGAGAAAGTGGAGGCAGTGAGCTGATTCGGGTTAGGGGGTAATTAGTCAAAAACCTAACTCCAGAACGAGGCAGAAAAACAGTCCTAAGTGGGTTAAAATCTGGGTATTCATCAAGCCAAATTGCCAAATAAATGAGACTGGCATAAGTCAGAATTTTTAAAAATGAGTCTTATGGGCAAACGAGACTCATTAAAATGGAGAAAAACTGTTGCCAGGTGAGGCCTGTATGCACCCCCTGGACCTACTCAGGCCAGACTGTGGGGCCTGCCAGGGCCAAGGGGAGGTCCGGGCTGAGCTATCAGAGGTGTTCGGTTCTGGGAAAGTCTGGTGTAGGAGGGGGTTTAGCTTCAAAGGGTGCGGCTGAGCAGGAAGGCAAGTCTGTAGAAGTGTGAAGATCTTATTTTGAAGGTGGATACCTTTCTCTTTTAGGAAGTTTGTGATTCTGAGCACACAAAGAAATAAAAACAATTCCCTCTTTATCACTGACCTAGCTCAAAGACTTATGCCATGTTTACCGTCTAATGATCTAATCCAACAAAAATATAACCAATGAGCCAAATTCTTTCCTTGCCTGGAGATCAGGCCCACCCACAGACACCAGTGCCCTCCCTTCCCTTCTTCCACCCCTCCTCTGTGTGGTTCCTCCCCACATAAGTATTAAGCACAGCATCTGCCTGAACAAACACTTAGAATTGCTCCACAGATTCCCATGGAAACCAAATGTATGCATGTGTGCTAGTGTGTGTATACATACACACATATAAACAGATACGCATACATGCATATGTGTGTATGCACACATGATAGATAGATAGATAGATAAATTGATAGGTAGATACATAGATAGATACATAGACAGATAGAACTTCCATAAGGTCTGCTGCCTGGTTTCTCTGCTGTGCTCACAAGGAGGCATATGGAGGAGCTTGAATCATTGCTTAACTTGCTGCATGTTCAATCCAGGTGAGTTCTGAGGAAAGGTAGAGATTTTGGATCTGCATTTCTCTTGCCTGGAACAGGCCAGGGAAAGAAGGTGGGGGAGGAGGGGAAAAGGTGTGCTTGTGTAGGGCAGAGGAGGGAGGGGTGATGGGAGAGGGATGGGCTGAGGAAAGACTTTCCCTCCAGGAACTCCAATAGCTACAAGTTCTAAAAAAAAAAAATCTTTTGGTTTCAGGACCCTCCTTGGGGGTCCATGGTGCTTGTTACAGTGGCTGTAATAACGCACAGGATGTGACTGCATATTTAACCCTCATCCTTGGGTCAATGACTTAGGGTTGGTTTGGCTATGTAAAGACCTCAGAGAACAGGAGCAGAATCCATAAACTTGACTCAGTCCAGACTGGCACATGGCTGAGCAAACAGGTTTTCGACACACAGAAGATGTAACTCGTACATATGTATGTATGTACGTATTCATTTATTTGGCATGACATTCTGCTGAGTAGCTCATTTCCTTAATATATGACTGATTAAGTGCAATAGTTCTTCATCTTGGTAAAAAATCCAAATACTACCACAAGGATGTGCAACGAAAAGAAAATGCTTCCCCAGTCCCCTCCACCATTCCCTCTTTCCAAAGGTAACCACTGTTAACGAATTCTTGTGTATCCTTACATAATTTCCTATACATATACAAACATAAATATGTATATCCTTTTATATTTTAATACAAATAGGATTATGCTTTCATATTGTCAAGTGCTTTGTGTTTTTACATCCAAAGTCATCTAGCACAACTTTCTTTGATGATATGTATTGCTTGTGTATTTTTAAATTATTTGCATAGCCGTCTAGTGCATGGGTGTTTGGTCATTTATTTAACCAGTTTCCTACTGACGGACATTTACGCAATTTCAGTTTTTTAATTCTCTTAAGTGCCTGTGTATTTTAAATATTTATGGATACTTCCAAATTGATATTTGAAAAGTTAGTGGCATTTTTTGTTTCCACTACCACTATTGACAGGGTCTGTTTCCCCACCCGCCACACTAACCCTGGGTATTCTCCAGCTTTTCTGTCTTTGTCTACAACAACACTGATAGACCTTTCTGTGATGACAGAAATGTTCTTTATCTGCGCTGTGCAATATAGTAGCCACCAGCCATACGTGCTGATCGAGTACTTGAATATTGCTAGTGTGACTGAGGAATTGAATTTTTAATTTACTTTTTAATTGATTAAAATGAATTTTAATTTGATTATAATTAAAGTTGAAATAGCCACATGTAGCCAGTGGCTACAGTGAAAAGTGAACATAGAATCTCATTTAAAATAATGTTGACTTATTCATCCCATCACTTTGTCCCTTTGATTTTACTCCAAAACCAAAAGGAAAGATATCCTATTTGGCACCATCTTTGGCAAATTTTATCAACGTAGGAAATGCTTACACACATTGATTAAATAATAATAGGGTACTCAAGTTTACACTGTGCTCCAGATAAAAGGTAATGAAAATCTATGGCTTCCACGCTGAGCTATTTGTGTCTGGCCACTCAAGACATTTGCCCTGGCATGGGTGAAGATATACAGGGCTGGTCTGGGGCAGAAACAGGAAAGATACTTTTGTTTCTGGAGCAAAAGTTTGCTTCTGGCTTTTTTGTGTCCCCCCTTCTCCTCTGCTGCGCGCCTCCTCCTCCTGGGTACCCAGTGCCTTTTTGCTTTCTAAAGCCCTTCTGCCACTAAAATAGAAAAGATTTAACTTGGTAACTCACTTTGAATGACGTTTATTTATACCAGGGTGTCAGCTGTATTTTAAGATTTTATCCCTTAGTTATAGTATAAAAGGGATTAGCAACTGATGAAATAATTTCAAGCAATAAGTAATAGGTGTGGCGGTTTAGAATTTAGGGTGGGAGGTAGCTGTTGTCTCCAACCTGAAAACTCACAGTGCCTAAGGCTGACTCTGAAGGTAAATACAGTTTCAGCCGTTCTGGTGCTCAGAGGCCTGGAGTCTGACAGCAGCGCCGCGGCCCTGACTAGTTCCCCATGTGCCCACACTCAGGGGCCACTGCCTGGAGTTACTGTTGTACTCCCGAACTAGGTCATTCAGGGGAACGGATCTGAAGGGGGAATGGAAATGCCCCTGGATCAGGGTCAGAGGAGAAGCATCAGAGAGGGTGAATGAGTGGGTGGCTGGGTGGGGCAGAAAAAGGGTGAGACAGCAGCTCTGCATCGTGAAAGAGGAATAGAGGCAAAGGGCAATTTGCTAGGGGGAAGGGGCCTGAGACTTGTCTGAGCGTGTGCACGTGTGTGTGACTGTGTGCATATACATGTCTGTGTGTACATGTGCAGGTGTGACAAGAGTAAGTGTGTTTATGTGTGCAGCTGCCTTTGGGGATGATCAAGAGTATTAAAAGATATGCAGTATCTAAAAGCTCTGTCAAAATTGAGATTGTGGATATTGAAGAATTAATAAAAAGAGAAGTAGAATATGAAAATTTTTGATTGGCACATTAAGCGTAACACAGCTGAGTAGTTACCATTTCTACCTAATTATCTGGTAGAATGCAAGGTTTAATGTTTACCATTAAATACATGTCAAATTAAATATGTATAATTTATTTATCAAAAAAACTGTATAACTATATGTGCCATCTCCAAAGTTTGTTGCTTAGGTAGCATCATTATTCGCTTATTCATTCTGCTTTTATCTTATATATGTCATACCTGCTTATAGCGTTAAAAAGTCAGAGGAACTATTACCCCAGTGTGTGTGTGTGTGTGTTTGCGTGTGTGTGTGTGTGGTCACATGCACGCGTGCATATTTTACAAAATTTTCAATATTTCGAATGAAGGGCTGCTTTAGGTGGGCCTGACTCTGCACATTTGATGAAAAGATGGAAGAGCAGATGATTTGCAAATGACTGAAAAGGCCCACTTACATGGAGATGCCCTCACTTGAAAAGACTCCTGCTGGGAATTTTAGCTCCTTTTGTACAAGGGATGGTGAACCAGCAGCTGAAGCCATAACCACTTACGTGCAACATAATGCAAAGACACAGGCTGCGTTTGTATTCCAGCCTTCTCAAGTACCACTGGGGAGCCTCGGGCCAGTTACTTAACCCTTTTAAACCCCAGCTTTTTAATCAACAACAGGGTTTCTCAACAGTGGCACTACTGATATTTTGAGCCAGGTAATTCTTTGTTGTAGGAGGTTTTTCTGTGTATTACAGGATGTGTAGCGCATCCCTGGCTTCTATCCAGCTGTGACAACCAAAAGCACCTCCAGACATTGCCAAATGTCCCCTGGGGGATAAAACCGTCCCTGGCTGAGAACCATTGATCCACAGAAAGAGAACACGAATAGTGCTGATCGCCTAAGACTGTATTGAGAATTGAATAAAATAAAGCATAGAAAGACTCAGCATGGTGAATGATATATGCACTCAATAAAATTAGCTCTTACTGTTATTATTCTTACTTCCAGGACAAAATTGGAATTCTTAAAGGCCCTACTGCTCAGGTTAGGGGAAAGAGAAAAGTAATGGAAGGAAGCGCATTTTGGGCAGGCAAGACAGTCACCTTAATTTATTATCAGCTCATGGCAACTGTGGCTTCTCCTTTCATTTAACTCCTCCTCTACTCTGACAAGGACAAATCAAGATCCATTTAGGGAAAGCAGAGATAAAAAGAGAAGGTGTAAAAATGTATTTTGTTACGGTGCAGTGTATAATGGGAGGAGCAGAGAAGAAGGAAGTTTGCTAATCTTCATTTCTTCTAAAATGTGAGATGGAGGAATTATATGAAGAATGTTCTGCAATTCCACAGCCTCCTTTTCCTGTTTCCTCCACTCTCTTCCTTCTTTCATTCCTTCTGCATTTACTGAGTGCCGATTATATTGCAGTCATTGCATTACTTGATTCCTTATATGTCTGGTCTATCCAATTCACATTCTTTAAGTAATGAATAATTTCCAATGAGGCATAATTGGAAAAACAGCTGGAAGGATAACTTAGCAGTGAGAGCAGGCAATGGGGAGAGACAGGAAAAGGGGAAAGAAAAAGGATGGGAATGACTGAAACATATTTTCTCACTTTGAGCAGAGGAAAAGAAAATAATCAAGCAATAGTAAGCTGTCTATACATAAATTTAAAGGTGCCTGAAGATATAGGCTCCATATAGACCATACAGTCCATCTAACGCAAAAGGAACGTCATGAAGGAGCTCAGACGACAGCTTGGTGAGAAGTTCATAATGACGATAAATATCCGTAGCAGGTGACTCCTAGATCATTTTCAGCTGTCCATAATTAAACTGGTATCCATCTCTCGACAATGTCAGGGCTGTAAAATAATTCCAGTCATTGGACTCCTTACATCTGTGCTGAAATGAAATAATATTTGGCAGTAACAAGGAGTCACTGAAACTAAATAAACAACCCCTTTCAAGACTACATAAAAGTCAGTAACATAATAACATTTGACAGGGATTAAGACCTCTTTGGGGCTGTAAGGAAGTTTCAGAAGCAGCAATAACAAATATGTGGAAGGTAGAACAGATCTATGCTTTAATAGACGTGTATAATTTGAAATGTGATGAATGTCCCAAAGGAGATGTATATTTTGAACATCCAATGTGCACATGTCAAAAAGCACAGGACTCTGTTTTTTCTGGGATTACTCTCCCAAAGAAGTAAAAAGCAAAGCTTTCCTTTTTCATTAAGGAGTGCTTGTTTTTCATATACCTGCAAAATATGTAAAGGCACATGAAGCTGAATGTGATACTATATGGAAGCATGATATAGAAAGTTCGGATGGGCATTAGCTTCAGGTGTGTATTAGGAACACATAATTCTATCCTCATTGCGATCTTTTTTTGTAGATCAAGATCTTTTCCTCAGTCCCAAGATGCCCCCATTCTTCTGAAGTCATTCTTGGTTCTTTCAGCTTGTAGTAAAAGCTATAATGGAACAACCCTACAACTTTTTTGGATCTTTACTTAGCTCTCTTGTATTGGAATTATTTGTGTGTGGGGTTTGTCTTCTCCAGTAACTCGGAAGGTCAGGCCCATATCTGATTCATCTTTCTAAATCCTCTCCCAGAATCCACTCATATGTAGACATATAGTGTATTCATTCATTCAGTAAATGTAAGAACGGTGTCTTTAGAGTCATTTTTCGTTTGACTGGAAGGTAAGCGTTCTCAAATGTTTACTGCTACAATTACAAAGCTTTAGGAGTAGACTGCCAAGAGAGGTAGGTGTTCAGAGTACGGACACACGAATGGCTACACAGCACACACGAATGGCTACACAGCACACACCTACACACCAGACATGGATTGTTCTAACAGCTGCTCTAAAATAATCTCAGGATAGTACTTTAGACATTGTAACTGGTCTAACTCTCCCCTTCCCTTTGAGGTGGGTACTCATCACCTCATTGTATAGACAAAGGAACTGAGGCCTGGCAATCACACAGCAACGAAGGAGTAGTCATGGGATTTGAACCCAGGCTATCTGGTTCCAGAGTCCTGCTCCTCATTACCATCCTCTGTGGCCTCACGATCGGCCTTTTCACCCCTTAGCTGGAGCTGCTGGACTCCCATCTAGTGCCTGAGCCCCTCCCCAGTCTCCATGCCCAATCCCTATTCCAGCTGGGAGGATGTACAGCTTTGTAGCCCAAGGTTTTATGTTTAAGTAACTCTTACTAGTTTTGTCCTTACCTGGTGCCTCCACTTTAAATAGTTGAGCTTCCTTTTTACCCTGAGACCTAGTGGAGATCTAGTCAAAACCTCAGTCCTAGTTGCTCTGATGGGTGGCAGACTATGCCAGCCCAAAATATACCACTTTGGTGTAAGGATTATCTTGAGCTAAAGGGACTTAAAAAACAGTGGATGCAAGAGGGGCATTCTAATCTCCCTTTTCTTCATGAAAACAGGAGTAAAAACTTTCATGTGAAAGATGCCCTCCCTGTACCCGAAGGAAATTGACAGTATCATCATTAAGGACGAGAAGTTGAGACTGAGAGAATGTTGTACGAACAGACCTTATCTTCCTTTAGCCTCCCCACACAGGTTAGCCACTTTTTCACATTGTCTTTCTGTGTTCAACCTAATAGAAAGGGCTGTAGGTTTCCGCATTTCTTTGAGAGTCTTCATTTCCTTATGAGGGCTCCTACGTTGTGTAAAACTTATGTACGCTTTTCTCCTGTTAATCTGTTCAGTGCCAATTGAGGTTTCAGGCCCAGCCCAAAAGAACCCTAACAGGGTAAAGGCAAAAATTTACCTCCTCTAGAGCTCCATGTGTCTCTTGTCGCCTAGCCTGAACACATAGCTTAGAAACTTAGACACTCAGGCTAGCAGGCACCTCCACTTCCTAGCCTCCTTCTCCTTAAATCCTAAGTCATTCTCCTAAAATCCTGCCTCAGTCTGAGTCCAGTGACTGAGACCCTGCTAATCACTGACTGACCTACATATCTGAAAACAGCTGGTCTCCAAACTTTCTGCACCCCAACCCTGCAGCACCAGAGGTGTCCCTCACCAGTTGGTTTGGGTACCACGTTCCACCTCCCAGAGCGGAGGTTCCTGAGTGCCACCCATCATCCCCGCTTCCTTTCTAGGAGAATCTGACTTATTTTCAGTCATTCATCTCTTTCCCATTGGGCTCATGTGCCTCAGGGGAACAACAGCTCCATGGGTGGGCCCCTTTGCTAGAAATAATCCTAACCCCTCTTGTCTAGGATTAGCTCAGGATGAGCATGTGATCTAGTTCAGACAGTGGGATGCGAGGAGAGGTTTTCTGGGGCTGTTGGATCTGGTTTCCTCAGTCATGACAGAAGTTTGGGAAGAGGTGTGAAGGATGACTACAGCCGTCTCACCTCCGTGGGGAAGCTGAAGCCGCCACACCCACGAAGGAAGAGTCAAGAGGCCTGCGGCAAGTGGGGCTGGAGCCCGTGGACTAAGCTGACCCTAAGGCCTGCCTGGACTTCTAGTTACACAAGCCACTACATTCCCTTTGGCTTAAGCCAGCTTTAATTTTTTTGTCTTGTGAAGTTGGAAGGTGATGAAGCTGATACCAATGTGATGAGATTCATGCCTTCAAATTAATAGAGACCAGTTCTTTTTTAAACCAATGACTATCAAGGTGTGATTCCAAGACCGGCAGCATCAGTGTCACCCGGAAGCTTGCTAGACATGCACATTCTTGGGCTCCAGCCCAGACCTGCTGAATCCCACACTTTGGGGGTGGGCCCAGCAGTCTGCTTTAACAAGTTCTCTGGTGATTCTGATGTCCTCCAGGTTTGAGAGCCACTGCTTTGTACCTGGTTTCTTTTCGGGCCTTTTATATGAACATATTCAACCTGCATATTGTCAGTTTCACCCCTGAGTCCCTTGTTCTCAGGTATGTGCATCTATGTTGCCTTAATCTTTTTATCATTATTATTGTTACTTTAATATAGAGTCATCAAGCTTCTCATTTCAGAGGACAGCCTGGAGTGGGATTTCTGCTCATGTCCTGCTGTGTAAAGAATGTATTCAGTGTGTCAGCCTTCTCCTCTTCTGCCGTCAATACTCTGTTCCTCCGCAACTATCAAAAAGTTGTAGCGTTTCTCTAGCTTGATTGTGGACAGCGTTCTTCAAAGCTGTTGTTGCCTCCTAACTCTCAATTTATTCCAAATCTGCCCCATAAAAAGGGCTTGTTTTCTGAGTTTCCCTCTCCTCTCCTAGCCTCTCTGACTCAGTAGTCATAAAGGAGGCATACAGGATGTTGGAGTCTCTCGACTGGCTACTGGGAAAGCCCTTTATGAGCAGATGGATGCCGTGTAGTTTCCCTTAAGTGTTTCTCTGGTGTGCCCTGTGGATCATCATCATCAGAATCCCTGGGACCCTGGCTAAAGATACAGATTGCCTGGCATCTACCCCCAGAACTACCAAATCAATCTCTGGAGGTAAGAACCTAGGAGTATAAAATTTTAACAAGCCTTCTAAGGGATTCTGAAATACCCTTGAGTTTAAGAACTATGGCAAAAGTCATTTACATATTGACACTAGGCTGACCAACCTAGGAGTTTCCCAGGGTTTGGTACTTTCAGTGCTAAGACTGAAAGTTCCTGGCACACAGGACAGTTGGTCACCCTAAGATACCAAGTTCAAGGAGAGCCATCTCGAGACTGCCAGAGCTTTGGTGGTAGACTGTCATTAGTCTGATTGGATCCCTTGATCTGCTTTCCCCAGTCCTTCTAGCTCATCCACTGATGGCCTTCCCAGAGCCTCATGTCCACCCCAGTTTCTGGGCCAGTCCTATCAGAGGCAACAGGAGTATTAATCTTCCTTCTAGCAGAAAGCATTTGACATGGTTGTTCATCTCACATTCAGGATCTAGTAACCTAATAACAAATATTCATGGGGCTCAGAGATGAAGTAACTTGCCCAAGGTCATTGGTGTTAAATTATGGTAATGATCTGTAAATATAGCACTGTGATACCAGAGTCTGCCCTTCTAACCAAAGTAGTATCTGCTTTTCTTTTCTAACTTCTAGCATTGACTAATATTTTCTCCAGGGAACTCCAGTGAAGTCCTGGACTGCAATCCCAGTGAGTTAAGAGACAGACCACCAGTTTACACACTTCCTTAGGATCTCCATTCCTTAGGATCAGACTCTGAATACTACACATCTACTGCTTGGTGGAGGTTTTGCTCCAAATCCTTTCAGTGGCTCCAGATCAGTTCCTACATGATCTGAACCCATCTCTTGTTACTTTCTATCACTTGTTTCCAACACACTGCCTTCTTGGTGTCTACCAAATATGCCTCAGAGCTTTTGCACATGCTATTTCCCCTGCTTGGGAGGCTCTTCCCCAGACATCCACATAGCTCCATCACCTCCTTCAGGTTTATTCAAATATTACCTTCTGAGTTTTGCCTTCTGTGGCCACCATATTTAAATTAGTAACCCTCCCTCCACTTCCCACACCCCCAACACTCTATGCCTCCTTTTCTCCATAGCAATTATTAATATCTAATATAACACATACTTTATCTTTTCTACTCTTTCCCCTTCCTAATTAAAAAGTAAGCCCCATAAGGGTATCAGTTTTTATCTATTTTTTCCCACTGATCTAAATTCAAAGCCTAGAACACAGTAGATGCTTAGTTAGTAATTACTGAATGAATTAAATCAGATGGCCATAGTGAACCATGTTTCACACTGCTTGATTACAAATTTTACCACTACCAAGAGCCTCTACTGTTGTGACTCACCTACGCTTGGATTTCCCTATTGGCCCGGATCAAATCTAAGTTAACTGGGGCCCTCTGGAGAGTGCATTGGCGACGTTGTTCACCTTTCCTCAGAGACTTGTTCTAGAGACCGATTGCTCTTGTAGTGCAATCCTGGTGATGTCCGCCTTTCACCATCCAATTGTTGATATGGAGCCATTCTCAGCTGTGAATTAACTTGGCTCATACTTGAAGAACCCACCTTGTCATTCATTCATCACACTTTTACAGAACACCCACTACATTCCCTGTACTGGAGATTCAGAGACAAAAGCAGATGCCCCTGCCCAAAATGAGCTCTCAGTCGAGGGTGGGAGGCTGAATGCAATGTGCACTGAGCATGCCCTTCAGTTTTCTGTGCCCTGCCTAGTGATGAAGATGAGCAGGGTGCTGTCACCCATGGGAGGGCCCCTCATCCAAACTGGGAGAGGCAGCAAAGGTTTTCTGCAGGTGTCACACCTGAGTGAATCTTGAAGGATCAGTAGGAGTGACCATGATTGAGACTAGATGGTATGAAACAGGAGGAGGAGAGGAAAGACAGAGGAAGGGCAGTATCCCAGTCAGATGGACTGAGGCCGGAGAGAGTGCCATCTTCAGGAAAGTAGAAAGTGGTTAGGAACACGTGGTAGGAGGTTGGGGGGCAGGAGTGGTGGGGAAGGGCAGGAAAAGGGGAGGAATGGAGGAAAGTTGACACCGGAGAGGTAACCAGGGGTGAGGCCACCAGGGGCTTGAATAACATATTAAAGGAAATTGGGTTTTATCTTGAAAGTAATGAGGAGACACAGAGTTTTAAACAGATGAGAGACACGATCAGATATATAGCGGTCTCCTTGTGAGTCTTGGCATTTTATTTATCTTCAGTGACTGTTTATATGTAGCGAAAAACCCAGGCTTTGTGAGATGTCTCGGTGACCCGTGGCAAACCTCAGAACCCTCGAAGGTGTGCTTCAGAACTCACACTCTGTACCTTCCCTTCCAGCTTTGTTTGACTGTCCTTTGCTCCCAGCACAAGAGGCATGTGTGTTTACCCGAGGTCTAGACCAAGAGGCTATAGGCAAAGACCCGGCCAGGCAGGCAGTACCATCTCCCTTGAAGAGCAGGGGAATGAACAAAGCATGAACCATGAACGTTTTCTGACCCTTCCCAGATCACTGTTACATTGGCGGAACTCAACAGATTCGAGAATGTAAATATTCTGAAGGCAGGGGGCTTTGATGGCTTGTTTACCTCTGTCCCTGCAGCTCCTTGAACAGGACCCGGCACAAGTGCACAAAAATGAAAGAAAGGACGAAGGGATGGATAAACACTAGGAAATGAAGAATGTGAGGAGGAGGGAGAAGAACTGGAGCCACAGTCCAGTCTGGGTGGGTGGCGAGGGCGATCAGCGTGCACATGGAGAGTTCATGGTTGAGGAGGAGGGCCCTTTCCTGGCCCTACGAGCAGCATGTGGTCACAGGTGTGGCTGCATTTCTCCAGGTGCAGGCTCTGAAGAACCTAGGTGCTTATTCAGAAAGTGTGTTCCTGGACTGTCCTGAAGATGCTCCTGCCCCCCATCACTGTGGCTGGGATCTGGAATAAGCATTTTTAATAAGCTCTCCAGGTGATTTTGAGGCATGCTCCTTTGAGAACCACTGACACAAGGAGACAAGAAGAGATTAGAAATTGGAAGAGCTAGAGCTCACACCAAAGAGCCTCCTGCACCAACCCTTCACATACTTCCACATCTGAGATCTTTCTCCCTGAGTCCCATGGCCATGGCCCTCGTTCTTGTTTCCGTCGAGGCCCCGCCTGCAGGCGTGCCATTGTTAGCAGTCCTACACAAGTGCCCTTCACTGGCAGTGCACCTTGAGCTCATACAGGGCCTGGATGAGGGCTTCTTCCTCTTTGTATCCCTCACGGCACCTACAATCTGTTTTGAAATCACTTAAAGCAAATATTCCCCATTCTGAATTTAGACAATTGAGGGTCCCCTCCCATTATCAGAAGAAATCTGAAAACGAAGTTACATAATCATTTTACTCTAATGAATTCCATACTCACAAAACATAGCCAATAAAAATATGATTGAATGTTCAACCTTACAATTTTTGTTTATCAAATTGACTAAGATAAAAGCTGCAATGTTGGAGAGGGTGTGGTTAAACTGGAACTGTTAGAAGGAATGTAAATTGGCACAAATTATCACAGTGCATTTTGACAATATGTGTCAAGAGCTTTAAAAAGATTTATATACTTTGACTCAGTAATTCCACTTCTTGAAATTTTTCATAAGGAAACAATCAAGATCATAACTATTGGTAAACAGTCTAAATTTAGCAAAAGGGGGAGTGGTTTAATGAATTATTGACTAGAGACACGCTTTCTATTATATAGACTCTGAATATGGATTTAGAAAAAGGCTAACATGATAATACGTGAAAAGGATGTGATAGAAATCTATATAATTTCCATTTTTTAAAAAGAAGCAAACATCTCTGAATGGTGGAATATTACACAGATACTCCTTAAGTACTTATTGGTATATGGGCTATGCTCTTTTTACATTTTCTAAATTTTCCACAATCAACATGTATTGCTTTTATAATAAAACAGCTAATAAATTATGTATACAATGTAAATGTTGTACAGCAGTTTGTTTCTAACAGTGCCACCCCTCCACCTGCCCACAGAATTCTTCCTGCACGCTGATTCTAATGACTTCACCTCTCCATATGACTTTCCAGCTCAGAATTCCTCAAAGGCTCCCATACCTGAAGGATAAACCATACACTCCTTAGCAGGGCACAATGAGCCCTTTACGACTTGGCCTTGACACACCTGTCCAGCTCTCTCCTGGCATCTCCTTCCACTTTCCCTCCTATACAGCATGGATATCCGCCATTTGGAGTCCCTTGGTCATGCCGTGCTGTCTTTTGTCTGCTTGATTTTGCATGGGCTGATTCCTTTGCAGAAAATTCCTCTTTCCCCTTCATTACTCCATAAACTTCCCTTTCAGTCTTCAAGGCATTTTCCTAAAACCTTTTCCTCAAAACTTTAGAAAGATTTAGGCATCGTCTGTGCACTCCTTGCACCTTTAAAAGCTTCTTTGTTATCATATGGTAATAGAATTGCTCATTCCCATATCTGTTTTCCAGATTGAAGGCTGGAATTAACTTTGTGATCGGCAAATGGTAAACAATCAATAAAATATGTGCTGAATGAGAGAATAGGCACACAAATCACACAGCCCTTCACAAACATCGTGTGGGTTGTCCCTTGTACAAGGGCACCGTGTGAAGGGCAGCTGTGGGCTGAGATCCAGCCAACTTCCGCTCCCCAAGCCAGTGTGTTCAAAGGCTGGGAAAGCAAATGGCGCTAGTTCACTAATTTAGAAAGTGACTAGTGTCCTGGGAAGTGCCTAATGTGCCAAAGAGAATGTGCTTAGGAGAGGGACTGTTCATTTGTTTACCCACGCCACAAACATTTACTATGTTCCGCCAATGTGCTGAAATCATTGGCTTTGGTCTCCAAATGCACTGGACGTGCACAAGATTATCCACCAGGAGGGGGAAAACATTAGAACTCTTGATTATATTTATCTTTATTTTGTCCTTTTTAATTGTTATTTTTGAGAATGTTCTATAATATTTGTAATATGTTTGTATTCTTGTGCATACTTATCTCTCTCTCTCTGTATACACATATAACGTACCTGGAATACACGCTCAATTTTTTTTTAACTGACGTGATATGTTATCAAAATAGCTTGGGATTGCTAGCCTAGAGCACTGGGGTTTTAGTGATGAATAACACATGCCTCTGATGCTCATGCCATTCACACGAAGTAGAGGGAGGCAGATACAAACAACCAACCACAGTATAACAACAGCAGGATGAACTCTGCCTAGGGGAATCCAAGAAGATTTCAGAAAAGAGACGGCATTTGAACAGGCTTATTTGGCTGATAAATGAAAACATCTAAGTTTAAATTTTACGTAATTCTATTCAACTCTACATTTTGCACTTACCAAGGAAGGAGCATAAAGTGAATTAAGTTCTATAATGCCTCAAAAGGGATGAGCTGGAGTTACTACAGAACTGTGGCTCGTCAGCTAAAGGAATGGAGGTGAGTGTGTTCAGTTACAGAGCAAGGTAGATGGGCTTTGACATAGAAATTCCAGATTCCACAGTCACGCATAATGCCTGATCATGTTCTACCCCCACTTTCTATCTACTCAAAATACCCCTAAGCCCAAGGGCTTCTAGAGAAAATCCTAAGTTAATTTCTGCCAATTCACATTTTAATTTTCCCATCTAATTTGGTTTATTTTTAGTATTTACAACTTTGTGCAAAGTGGTCAGTATTCTAAGTGGAGGATTTTTTTTTTCCCCAGAGAATGATGTGAATGATTGATAAAACCAAACTTAAATTTTGGAGGCCAAATGTGTGCCTGCAGAAGCCTGTGTTTGGCACAGTTCTTTTGGAAACTTTAAGACAAGGGGAAACACATCCTTAGTAATACCACTAGAGAAAATGCTCCCTGAGCTTGCTCTTTTGTTCAAATGAATTACTAAGTGGGTTAAACTTAACTGTCAGCTCCTTGACTGTGGGAACTGTGTCTTGAAGAGCCTGAAGTAACAGAGTGAACCCTGAATCTGGAGTCAGAATGCCTGGGTTCCAACGTGGGGCTCTGCCATTATTTGCTGCCAGGGGTGGGGCAAGTCACTCAATCTCACGAGAGTAGTAAGATGTTAAGTCCACCTCGCAAGGGTGCTTTGGGGATCAAATTTGACACTGTGTGTGAAAGTATTCTGGACTCAAAAAGGCGCCTTCCAAATGTGAGCTGTCATTATTATCCTTTTTTTCTTTAAGTGTCCCAGAGAAGAGCATGCCTGTTTCAGAAAATGTCATCTTCCATAAAATATTGATTAAAAAAAGACTGACTGAATGAATGAATGAATGCAGAAGAGGTTTAGTTTCAACAGACTCACTCATGGTTATGCAGAAATTGTTTCTGGTGACTTGCATCATCACTCTAAACCTCGCACCTTGCTAACCGCTTCCCCCTCCTCTCCCTGTACAAATGGTCCAGCTTTTATTTCTAATAAACAAATGCATGCTGATAGGATAACGGATATAATGGGTTAACATTCTGAAAATGCAGTTTCACTTCATTTAAACCAGGGTTTTATGGACACTGTGCCTGAACTCAACAGGCGGGTATGGGGGCTCTTTTTGGACAGGCAGGACTTCCAGCGCCTCTTAAATCACATCTCACAGCAATTGCCCACTCCACCTACACACAGGGCGGGCCTGCATACATAAAACAGGACGCTACCCCAGGGTGAGACCGTGGAACTCTTTTCTCTGTCTGATGACTAATACTTGTCTCTGCTTTCAGAAAGGGAAAGAACCATACACAAACCTTACCAAACCAACACATTTCCTTTTGCTTGCTGCAAACAAAAAGGGACAAAAAAGTGTGTGTGTGTGTGTGCGCGCGCGTGTGTGTGTATTCCTCCAGTTATGGAGGAATCCTGAAATGAACCTCAATAGGAAACCCCTGACAGTGTTCTGTGGATGGTTTTGCACAGGGAACTGAAACAAGTTGGCAAAAAGAAGAATTCTTTCTGTATAATTCAAAGCAGACATTTTACTGGGGGAAAAGCAAATCAGAAATTTGCTGTCAGTCTGGGAAATTTTATTAGTTACAAAAAAAGTAATATATGAGCCCTTTGCATTAAATCCAGATAGGATCTATCCTTTTTTTTTTCCTCAATGATATTTCTAAAATGAATCTTTGGGAATGCAATACAAGACCAGCTCCTCATAAAGGGCATAGGACTCAGCAGTGGTGGCCTGTGACTATGTCACGTGTTATTTGACTCTGTTCTGCTTCTCTGCAGAGAAGGATAATATTATAAGATATTATAAGATTCAAGAATAACTAAAATAATTAGATATTCCTTCTGATGAAGAAAATAATCTAATTAAAGGTTTCCTGATGAGTGAGTGAGCCTGGAGTGAGCTTGTCTTTTTTCATATAAATTATTGATAAAGGCTAATTAGGATAATGATAAATTTGTTCATTTTGGAGTGTTCGGTGTAGTACGCAGTGCATGCTGTTGGCCTTGCTCACCACCAGAGTTCTATAGATTTCAAACAGTTATGAGCATTGTAATCCCAAATAAGTATGAACTTGAAATACAAAATTTTAAAGGAAGGGGTTTATTGAACAACTTCACTTTTTCTGGGTAAGAATTTTTGTAAGATTGGTTTCCTATGTTTCAAATATAACATGTTCATAATTACAGATTTTTTATATATTTTGTGAAGCAATATAGATATCATATTTTAGTTAACTTACACTATCATGCTACTTAATAAGGTTTGAGGGATTTGGGGCCAATCGTGTTTGTGAAATAGAAGAATGTTGGGATTTTAATGTATAAAAATCTATCTGAAGTTCACTCATTCAAATTACTATTCAGTAAGTGTTTAATATGCACAGTAGCTTTTCAATAAATATAAATGAATTTCTTTCTAATAGTAAATCTCTCACCTTAAGTTCGTTATTTCTTTTTCTTTCTTTGCAACCGAAGATCGAGGAAAGAGAATTTCAGAAATAGAGGTCATATTAAAACATATAGAAGCATGAAGATGGTTCCCATACTTCAATTCCAGCTATACCTTCTCTCCCTTTGAGACAAGCCTTCTGTATCTTTGTTGCATCCTTCACTGTTTGGGGGAGCGTTGTGCTTCTCCCACTCTCCTTTTTCCAACAGACCCTGTCCAGGGGCCATTACCCTCTTGGCTGAAAGTTGTGAACAATAAGTGAGGTCAGCCACAGGACTCAATGAAGAACAGACTTGATTGCAACTGGAGATTAAATATATAACTTTATTTTAGACTTGCTACAAGTTATTAAAATGTCATTAAATAGCAGAAAACAGATAGTTTACAAAATTATCGACTATGAGCTCTTGAGAGCAGAGACCAGGTCTAACTCAATCCCATTGTCCAGCATGTACTAGAAACTCAGTACATGTCTGCTGAGTGAGGAACGAGCTGGGATGAGTATCCACTATATCCTTTAGTCTGGGGTTAGGTGAGAGACTGAAAAAGAGGAAAACGCAAAAGGAGTATAACACAAAAGATGTTTAAGGGATTCTAGGGCATTGTTTTCTCAAACACTTTTGGACCTATTTTTATAGCAGAAAAATATTTACATCACAAACCACACACACACACACACAGTTGCAACCAACTAAAGTTCTTTGTGAACCTCTGGGTTGTCACCCACAGTTTGAAAATCACTGTTTACAATATGGAACCAGTAAAGGGAAAACAAAAAGGACCAAAATGTCTAGTACCCAGGAAGTATTATTGAATCCTATTGTTGAAAAGGTCCACTGTTAATGCTTGTAGACTTTACCAGTAACTCCCTTCATTAACAAATTAATTCTTTCAGATAACAAACACTTCTTTGAGACTTACTACATACTAGCACTGAGGTAGGCACGAAGGATGAGAAAAAGGAAAAAGACTAAAAAATCTGATTTCCTTTTTGACATCCTCTTAGATATCTCTCAGACATATCAAATTTAACCTATCCCAAACTGTACTTCCAATCTTCTCCCCAATTTAGTCTCCTCCAATTTTCTCTGCATCAGAAGATATTCTCACTCAGTTTCTCAAGCCGGAACGTTGGAGTCACTCCTGATGCCTTCGTCTCCCTCACATCTCCCATCAGCGCCATGCTGCTGACTCCTCCTTCTCTGTAGACCTGAATCTGTTGCTCTCTCTCCACCTGGATACCCCAAAGGCCTCCTAACGAGTCTCCTCACTCCCGTGTTTGCCTCCTGCCCCATCTCAATTTATTCTCCACTCAGCAGCAGAAAAATATTTTTCAAAAGAACTCAGATTGTGTCATTCTCCCCCCTTTATGGCTTCTCACTTCCTATGAAACAAAATAGCAAATTCTTTCTTAACAAGGACCTGCCAATCCCTGAAGATCTGGCCTCTGCCCATCTCTCCATTCTCTCTTCTCACACTCTCTCTCTTTATGTTCCAGGCCTTTTTCATTCTTCCAAAAGGCTGAAATCTTTCCTTTCCTGCCTCAGGTTCTTTGCACATGCTCTTCCCTCTGCCTGAATATTTTTCTCTACTCTTTTAGGTTGGCTCTTTTCCTTTCAGTTTATCTCCAAACACTCAGTCTCAAGTAGTTTCCCCTGTAATTCCTTCTGATTTAAAGCAATTATTCCAATTCATACTAGTGTATGTATTTGTTTGCTTGTTTGATTTTTGCTTGTCTGCCTTCCCTATTGAAATGTAAACTCTGGATTGCAGGGAATTATACCTGTTTAATTCACCAAGACAAACTCAACCATAGATTTGGTACATAAAAGACCCTCAAATATTTGTGGAATGCATGAAAATGAAGCATTTTCTAAAACTTAGTCACTGAGTATCACTTGGTGATTTAGCCAAAGCTACACATCACCAAGACAGATCAATGGTTGAATGGATAAACAAAATGTGGTATATACACACAAGTGAATATTATTCAGCCTTGAAAAAGGAAGGGCATTTTGACATGCGCTACAACATGGATGAACCTTGAAGACATTATGCTAAGTAAAGTAAGCCAGTCACAAAAATACAAATACTTTATGATTCCACTAATATGAGGTATCTAGAGTCATCTAATTCATAGAAACAGAAGGTAGAATGATGGTCATCGGGGATGGGGGAGAGGGAAATGGGGAGTCACTGTTTACTGAATATAGAGTTTTAGTTTTGTAAGATAAAAAAGTTGTAGAGACTGGTTTCACAACAATGTGAATACATTTAACACTACTGAGCTGTCCACTTAGACATAATTAAGATGGTGAGCTTTATGTTATGTGTTTTTTGCCATAATAAAAAATTAAAAATAAAAAACCCTGCTCATAGATGTTTCTAGTTCTTTCATGCTTCCTAAAGTACAAAACTCCAACATTCACTATGACTGCAAATAGAAATTTAAAAAATAATAATATTATTTATAATAGCTAAACTTTAACGGACACACTCTATGCCAGGTACTATGCTAAGTACTTCATGTTTACTATCTCATTTAATCATCACCACAGCTTTATGAGGAGGAGACTATCATCAACACTGACTTTACAAAGAGAAAACTGGAGTACAGCAGAGTTACATGACTTGTCCACAATTACAAAGCTAGTAAGGAGCAGAATCAGGGTGTGAGCCAGGCAGTCTGGTTTGGATCAGCGCATCTAACAGGTAGGTGTATGTCTCACCAGACCAGCAGGAGGCACTCTGGAGACGAAGTTCACTCTCACTAATTAGCTTAGGCTTTCAGACAGATCCCTTTCTCTCCACAACTTCACCTCAGACATATTGACTTTCCTCTTGTTTCCCATCTCTCCCTCTTCCCCCAACTAAGGAAAAGACTCAGCTACCTGAACCATATAAACCTTAACTGAAAGAATTAAAAATTCCTGTTGATCCAAACATTTGGGCAGAAGCCACTCATCAACGTGGCTCAAAAACACAACTAAAATTGTTTGGCATCTTCATCACCTGTGGATACAACTTCATTGTTTTCACCTGAGTAGGAGGAAAAGGCATAAACATTTCACAGAACTATTGAGAGGTTTAAAGCTTAATTCTAATTGCTAACAGTACCTTGTATTCAAGAAATGTAAACCACAACAACCACTTGCAAAATCTAAACTATTTACCCTCAATTCTTGTGTGATGCAAGTAGAAGGATGAGAGGCTTCCAAGTCTTACTTAACCTAAGTAAAACAGGTTACTTAGCCTACGTGAGCTCCACTTTGACCATTTGTTAAGAATCTCCTGGCAAGTTGTTGAGATTAGGTTAGCTAATATATACAAAGCCCCCAGCATACAAGACTTGGAACAAACTGGTCAAAAAATGGTAATTATTATTGTTACTGTATATAAAGGCGGCTTATTCACAGTCTTAGATACAGGAATAGAATGATATAGTCTTCCAGATGCCTTCCCTGACATCCTTCCAATCGCGGTGGGCGTGGAGTATAGAGTGTTGGAGAGGCTCCTGCATCCACCCCCACCAAGGCTGTGATGGCCACTCTTCATTTGCCGAAACTTGCTCCATTTTTGCGGCTGCTCCTCCACTGATATCTGTGTCCTGGAATTCTTGTCTGGCTTCCTGGCTTGCCCAGAAGTTCTCCCACTGACCAAAGAACCTAGCCAGCACCCCAGTCCTTGCATGGTGTGCATTACCTGCTGCTGAATCCCAGGCTCCTGAGCTTCAGATTCTACTCCTCCCCAGTGAGTACCTGCCCCCTCCTGGACCACATGCCCTTGGCCAGCTGCCTGGGTCCCAGAGTGGAAAAGAGCTGGATGTTTTTGAACACTTTTGGTTGAGGTGTGTTTTTCTTTGAAAACAACTCCAGGTTTCCCAACTAAGAGGCAAACATATTTGGGCCCTGGGAGCCCATTCCTAAAGCAGTGGAGCCCTGACCTTCTGCCCTTCAGTGACTAGCCTGGACTTGACTTTCTCTGCTGGGCTGCTGTGGCCTCCTCCAGAACCAAGGAGGCTCGGGGTTGTTAACACATCTGACTGCTTTGTTCCCACCTTGACAAAATTTATTTGGTTGCAACCCTACATAGCCCTTTACTCTATAAACCTTTCTAGCACTGTGATTTCTCCTGATTTTCCCTTCTTTGGGTGAGAAATGTCTCCAAAGCCCAGATTTTGGCACAATATCTCCTCGACTGTTTTTATAGTCCCAACGTAGTACTTCTTTGTTACAGCTCAATATTTCTGAAATTTGTTCCAAGTCATTATTTTACATTTATAAATATCAGGTTGTATTAATTGGTTCCAGCTTTAAAAATGTTCCATCAGAGGTTATTTTCTGCTATTTTGATAGTGGTTTCTAAACCTAGAGCGCCAAGGCCCTGATGTGGGCCATGTTCGGCAAGCTCCCTGAAGGACTGATGTGGAACGGAAAAGATACACAGATCCTGGGCCTCGCTGTGTTCTTTGAAGACTGTACTGGCCATAATAGCTTCAAAGAATTTCAACAAGTTCCTAAGACATGACCTTCCCTTTCCGAAAACCACGCTGGCCAGCCTTGCCTTAATCAAGCTCTGCTTTTCCAAGTATCCTTTTACTTGATCTCCTGCAGCAGTTTTTAATACTTTCCCTACAAGTGAAGTTAAACTAACTGGCCTGTAATTTCCTGGCGTGTCCCTAAGCTCTATGAAATAACGGCATTAGGTTGGCTACCTTCCAATTCTTCCTGAATTTTTTTGTTTTGTTTTAAAATGCAGGATTGAAAGGGCCAGAGAATGCTTCCTGTCTCCCTTTTCCTTCGTTTCTTCCATGACATACTGCTCTTTCTGTTCCCAGTAGATCTGCCATTTTAATAACTTCAAACCTCTTAAATGTTTTCACATATTATTTGTTCCTATCTCTGAAACATGAGTTTTCCATTTTTCATTTTGACAAGGGCCACCCCCAGAAATGAGGGCTTACAATTCTACTGAATAGACTATTAATTTGAGGCACTGAATAAGAAATGCGTTTCATATTAGGAATCTGGAAAAGGGTTGCAACTTATAATTAAGTCTGTGTGCTTACTTGTGAGTTATTATGAATACATATTAGGGAAAGAGCTGAGAAATATGTCTACACACACAGGAATAGGAACCAAAAAATGGAACTATTACATGTAAAGATGCTAACCCAATGCAATAGTGAGATGTCTTAAAAATGGGGTGAAACTAATTAGATCTTTAGGTATAAAATTTGCATCCTATATCTTTTTTAACCGCATTTAATTCGTTAGTCTCAAATCTAATATCAGTAAAATCCGTATTCAATGATCTCTTAGAACGATCTAGCAATAGAAAAACCCATAGAAGTATTTGAATTAAAAAATAGAGTCTTATTTTTTTACCGATAGAAGAGGAAAATTAATAATTATTTGTAAAATTTCACTGTGTCACATGATTTTTAGGATTGTCCAAGTTCTTTATTGTATAGAATCGACTACTTTTTGAAATCAGTGAGTCACCAACTAGGATAAAAAAACCTTTATTCTTTATAGCAGATTTTTATTTCAGCAGGCTTTTGGTTTTTCGTTTTGGTGGTGACCTAATTTGTCTTTTCTGAATAATTCAAAGACGGGCACAGAAACCATGGCCCATGTGTGGGTGGAGGCTCCATTCCAGGTAGGGAGGGACAGCCATCAACCATCATGAAATGAAGAGAATCATGGAATGGAATCTAAAATTTCGGAGACAGCTGACTCTGATTTCAGATAAGTTAGATGAACAAACTCTTGCTTAATTGATAGTTTTTTTCTTTCTGATTTATCAAAGCAACAATGCCAAAAAGTCCAAAATTTGTACATCTCTCCTACAATGCTCACATACTGTGTATCAGATTTAATCACAAGCAGGACAATCTTTGCACGCATGGTACACACAGACCTCTCTCATAGGAAACATTTCAGTTGGCTTTGAATGACCGTTAATATTTTCCTTTTTAGTTTTGGTCAGGACTGAGTGTACCTGCAAAGGAACAGGTCAGATTCTCTATGTGGGCCATAAAACACACACACAGATATTTGTGCATATTTAGCAAATAAATTTAAGTTCAGGCATGAATCTTAAAGCATGGATTTCTTCCAGTGTTTGAAATGTTTTCTAATAGATTTCCATCTTTAGGATTTTAATGTTGTAATTAAAATATGTACAGGATTTACCTTTCCTATTTAGTATATATTGTACCATGTAACTACAAATTTAGTACGTATTCATTGTCTTCTCCACTCCTAGGCCTTTGCTTCAGCTGCTTCCTTTTCTTAGAAGGCCTTCTCCCACATTCAAATATCAAGACTTACCCACTCAAGGGTAGACAGCTCAGAGCCCAGTGAAAGATTACTGGGTCTGTGGTAGATTGGAAAAACTTGAGACTATGTATTTAATTATGGTTAAATCCAAGTTCTTCAGTTTTCCAATTACTAGACTTCCTACCTTCTCTATGCATCCATCTCCGTATACGTAAAATGGGGATATTTATCTTTCCTTTTAGAATTGTGATATGGGGGGCTGGCTCCATAGCCGAGTGGTTAAGTTCCTGTGCTCCGCTTCAGCGGCCCAAGGTTTCACCAGTTTGGATCCTGGGCTCGGACATGGCACCGCTCATCAAGCCACGCTGAGGCAGCATCTCACATGCCACAACTAGAAGGACCCACAACTGAAATATACGACTATGTACTGGGGGATATGGGGAGAAAAAGCAGAAAAAAAAAAAAAAAACTCCAAAAATATTGGCAACAGATGTTAGCTCAGGTGCCAATCTTTAAGAAAAAAAAGAATTGTGATATTGGTTAATTGGGATAATATATTGAAAGGATCAAAATTATCAGCCCTCCCTTTCCTTTCCTGCCCAATGCCACCTTCTCCACAAAGCTTCTCTGGATCCTACCCTGCCTCCCACCCATCCTAGCTAATAGTAATCTCATCTTCCTTTGAAGGCCCATAACACTTCAGCTGTCCCTCATAGACTTCACTATCTTCTGCATTGTGTTATTCACTCATTTAACAAACATTTATTGAACACCTACCACCTATATGTCAGAAATATTCCTTTCCTTTTTTTTCCTAACTAACCCTTATGCTTCTTTATAATATTTGCATCCCCCCAACATGAACGTACTTGTTAATTGTTTGGTATTTGGTAAAACTGGTCACTCTATAATGCAGGCAATATCTGTATATCCATTTTCATATGTATCCACATCTTCAAATAGGATTACATGCTGGAAATTATGCTTAAACGTAATACCAGTGCATGGGATCACCATCATCTTCATCCTTACTATTAAACACTACTACTAATAATATAATAAAATAATAACTAACATTCCTGAGACCATGCACAAAGGAGAGTATTCTCTTCCTATTCCCACATGAGTCCTTGGAGTAGTTCCTGCTAGAGCAAAACATGGTTTCAAAAAGAGAAGGTGAATGAATAAATGGGCTGTAGCTATGTCTCTGTGGAATTACATTAGCACAAATCTAAGCAAGTTTTCTAAGAACTGTGGTTTATAAATAAAGACTCTCTCATATATACAATACCATGGCTAGATGAAATTCTAAAGTTTCAGGGGAAATTACACAATTTCAAAGTGAGGCTGTGTGTATACAACACCAAGCCATCCAAATGAAACCTTGAGCAAATCATTTAGGAATGTGGTGTTTGCTAGCCCAGACATTTCAAGTCGTTATTGGAAATATGTAATGTGGTTCTGACACTATTTTACTACTCGTGGATGAACTGCACTGTAGTGAAGTTTCACTTTAATTTGCTGCTCCTAATCGACTGCAGGCTAGGAAACCAGAAAGCCAAATTGGTTAGAACTGTGTTTAAACTAAGAATGACTAGGCTCTGATTTAGGGCCAAGGAGAGTATCCTACAAATAGAAGTAAATGTCAGTGCATGGGCTTATAATATCTATCTTGAGTTCTCCCTCCAAAATAGAGGTCTAAAAGGAAACAGAACTCTATGAATTTCCCATGTAACTTAAGTAATTTTGTTAGATTATCTCTTCTTCCCCGTTGCAGAGTTTCCTTTGAGAAAGAAAATACGGCACTACATAAAGAGGTTTCTGAGTTCACCTGCGGCAAGTGTCCTAGCTGCCACAGAGCATGCAAGACTTTAAGCAGAAACAGACTCAATAGTAGGCGGTCCACATGCCTTGAAAGTCCAGAGGTTCCCCAAAGAGTCTGGCTTCTGGGCCTCTTTCATGGCCACCACTAACAACTACTTTAGGGCTCTCAGTAGGCATTGCTCATAGCTTTTCAATTCACTTGGCATGAGGTACCAGGTAATAGAGTTCCTGAATAGGTCCTCAGTGTGGAGGGACTGAGAATGGAAATGTGACCCCCTTCTCCAGATGTGCATTCTGTCCTTGGCTGATTCTGACCAGGAGCCTGATTTGTTTCATGCTCTTTATCCATTTTTGCTACAGTGACTGACATTAACGCATGTGTAGTTCATCAAATGTCCAATCTCTGTGGTGCTCCTCTTGCCTTCCTCTTCTTCTGGAACCATTCAGAAAAGAGTATGTGAGCGGGTGTGGGAGGCTTATTGCCTAAATGCTCCACTGGAAGAATGTGTAGAGCCAGATGTGAAAAGGACCTCCCCTGAGTGAAGGATACACAACCAAGAGTCACAGCGCATATCGAAGAGGAATGGCTTTCTAACTGAACTCTGGATTTGTAACATTGTGCTATCCCACATCCAAGTCAAAATGCCTGTCCAGATTAGACTTCAAAACCGGCCTGTTATCATCTCTGATTTTTACAGAGCATCTTTGAAGAAGAAAGAGTCCTTTGCGGGGGCTAATTGATCCCAGACCTGAGAAATGGACATGGGTTTCTATGGCTACTTCAGAAGAAAACTTTGATTATTTTAAATCCAGGTGTCATATAATGTTTCAACTGGAGCACACACATTCAAAACACCATAACAAAAGGTAGAAGGTAAATTATTTGACTCCAACAGCACAGAGTAAGTTTTCCATGATAGTGAGAGTAGTGTAGTAAGGATTAATGCCATAAAATCCACAGTATTGTCAATCATAAATAAATCCAATGAAACTTGTTCAATAGTACTCAGGCAATATTAAAGAAATCATCAAAGACCTGAGACACATAAAAGCTTTATTAGTCATCACCAAAATAAAGTGCAAACCAGTTTGTCTTAAAAAGATCCAAAAATCTTTATGTTTTCAGTCTTGAGAGCCATAAAACAGTGCCTGACAAATTTTAAGCGATATTCTAATTAATCACTGGACTTTTATAGTTTCGTGTAAGCCATAAGTTAGATATTAACAAGGCAAAGTGAGAGGAAATCCCCTTACTGAGCATGAGTTCTAAGTCCTTTGCACAAACCCACTGGTCAGCCAAGCCAGGCTTTTGCGTTAAGCATCTGCTAGAAATGGAATGGACCATTAATCTGAAGATTATCGTCCTTTTCACATTGATTAAAGTAGGATGCAACATGTGCACAAAGTTCACAAACTGACGGGAAATTATTCCAGCTGTGCCTCTGTCTCGTGCAGGAAACACTTTCTGGGGGCATTTTCACATTGTTTCTTTGGTGAAACTAACACTTTGTAATACACTAATAACATGACTCCATTTAATACCATCACATATTCAATAATTACCATGAAAAACTATGACCCAATACTTTTGTATACAAAAATTTCTTTCATTGAAATTTCATGAAGATTTACATTCTTCAGGTGGATGCAGTGATGGTTAGACAACCTAGGGCAGTTTTATTCCTAGAGAGGAATTTTGTTAAAAGGGAAGCAGAGTTTTTAAGAGCCCACAATCAGAAACAAATAGCTCCAACGAGGAGCAGGAATTTGCTTTCAAAGAAGGAATTAAAGTTTTTTAAGACGTGTCTATAAGATTATTACCTAGATTCTTATTTTCTGAAAATTACAAAAATCTCTTCAATAAATACATTCACCTACCTCAGAATATAAGGGAGCGCTACCGCCTAGAGGTTTCTTTCCCTTTTTAGATGCAGTTCCAGGAAGCGCATTTGTTCCATTGATCTGTAAGAAAATTAAATTCATCTATAATGAAAAAGAAAGGTGTACTCAAAGAACACTTAGATATCTATAACTTCCAAATACCTAGGTGACTTGGGTTGGGGAACTTAGCAAGGAGGAGATATTCATCAATCAGGTGGAAGATCCGGAACTCAGGTAAGCTCTCAGTGACGGGACGAGGAGGTGCCATCTGACAGAACTTTTCTGTTACCATTGCCCCTGACCTCCAACAGCTATGATTCTCTGTAGACTTCATTTTTCTAGTTAGTTATGAACTTCCCTAAATACATTAAATATATTAAATAAACTATTTAATATATTTACTCTTTTCTCAAATAATTCCTCAGAGAACCTAGCATGGAGCTTGGTATGACCTTAGAAATTTTCATTAAATGAATGAATGTTGAATAGGCAAGATTCAAGGCCAAGAAATAATTCTTCCAGACTAAATAATTCAAATATATTCTAGCTAACTTTTTATTTAAAATAACCCACCAAAATTTACCAAATGGCCCAAGAATACGATAGTTTTATTTATTTTATTTTATTCTATTACTTTAAGAAAAAAGTCTTCAAGGGGCTTAGAGTTGGGAAGGGACAGGTACCTGCTGGAGGATGTCTTGCCATGATACCATACTGAAGAGTCTACGCTGAGGGGCCTGGACAGCGAGGGTGAGGGCTCCAATGAGAAGCTCATCCTCAATCCGGTTTCCAACTACAAAAGCGATGACGCCCTTCCAATCGTTCTGTTACGAAACCAGAAGGAATTAGATTCTAAATACTCCTGGCGAGGTAATTTTGTCAAAGGCTTCCACTGAAAAACAGGATCACTTTCCCGTGAACCTTACCTGAAGACAGAGCTGACCTTGCATTGTGTGTGGGTTCCTGATTCAAGTAGCCGCAAGGCGGCAGTATTGTGCCAAATTTCGTGCAACGATTAAAAAGCAATTTTCTTGAGAAAACTAGGCCTTTTATTTTAAGGAAGACGATTTTTAAAAAAATGACATACTTTCATCAGAATGCTGTCCAAGGATAATTTGGTGTTGGGAAGTAATGGTTCATTCATATGTTATAAATATATATTAAGATATAGTCTCAAAAGCAGGAATCTTTGTTTTGCTCTTTGATACATCCTAAGACTCTAAATAGTGCTAACAATGCAGTAGGAGCCCAATAAATATTTGTTGAATGTTGGGTAATATTGAATGCATTGCCAAATGGGCTTTTATATGAAGTAAAAACTCAATCCCTGAGGTTTTTGTAAAGCACAGAACAAGAACACATCTTTTCCTCCTAATGTAATACAAGAATCTCATTGCTAAGTCACATGGGTTCTTTCCACTCTCAAGAAATGGGCTAAAATATTGCACTTGGACATGAAATTTTACATCAAATAATTTAAAGAAATGTTACAAAAGGCAATATTTTTATTTAGTAATCCCTTTCTCTCTATCATAATCATAGATTTTTTTTAGGAAGAAATAATTCTCTGGGGGAGATTAAGAATGGAATTTACTGAATTACCACTATGTGGTGCTGAGAGAAGAGCCAAACACACACAAACCAGGTCTAGTGCTTCTGAACACTAACGCTTTTCTGGGGAAATGGACCAAGCAAACGTGATAAAGACACGAGGGAAAAGAGGTAATAATAAGGGAGGGCACTTTAGCCATGTGACCTCACTAAGCCTTAGCTTCTCCATTTATAAAATAAAGGGGTTGGACAGGGCAATATCTCAGCCTTCCTCTTGCTCCACTCTAGAGATTTGATTCCAACAGAGTAAAACTCCTCCTTGGTGAATTCGAAAACAATGTCTAAGAAGATCTGAAAAGATTTTACACAAATTTAATGAAGTGCATAATTTTATATGGTTCTCTCTGGTTTCTGTGCCGTTCATAGTCAGGGTAATGACAGAACTAGGATATAGGTAGGAGAAAGACCTTAGTGTAAATTTTTCCTTACCATCGAATAGTGATTATCCTTACATTTTTCTTACTTCTCTCCATGGACACCTGCTGACTACCTAACAAAACCCACCCAATTTTCAATGCTATCACCAAAACACAAACTACACATAAAAGCATAAAAATATATGTTTTACCTACAAAGTGTGTCTATGTGTGTGTATACATGAGCATGCATGCATCAATGTGGCTCTGCATGTTTCCTTCTGTTATGTTGAGTTTAAAACCTTTTTTTGTTTACTAAGTCACCATAGGAAGACTGAGCATCTGTTTTTTAAATATTCTGATTCTGAAAAGTAGGTACGATATCTATAATGTATTCTTTTGAAAAAAATTCCATTATCTCAAAATGACCTTTCCTGCATTGAATGACTTTCTTTTCTCTTGTCTGCTCTGCTCCCTCAATCGAAGCTGTAACTGTAACAGTCAGTAAAGGAGGAAAGTCTCTTTCATTCTCACAATAAAGTACACATGGTCCCTGAACAGGCACTACCTTTAAGTTTCTGTCAGTTACACTTTCCAACATTGAAGATTTTAATGACCACCTCTTCCTACTTATCCCACTCTCTACTGCAAATTTCCTTTCCAATATTTGAAAGCTAATGATGACAAGAAAGGGCTGCCTCTCAGTTCTATCGGGGACAATTCAGAAAGAGGGCATTGTAGTCCACCGTCTACCCATTAGTATCTGGTGTCAAAGGCAGGTGCTGACTATTTCAGACCAGCAAAAAAGAAGGGAAAAGGAAGGAACTAACAATTATTGAAATCTGCCATGTGCCAGGCATATGTTATCTCATTGAATCCCTAAGTAATCCCTTTAAATAGGCGCACTAATACTTTATAGATGGAAAAACAGAGGCCCAATGAAGTTAAACAACCTGCTCAAGGCCATTTTGGCAGAACTTCTTGGAGACCACATACATGGCTTACGATTTTGTGATCATTTCAGAACAGTTTTGAAGGCAAGTATTTGTGGTCAGAATGTCTTTCCATAATCTTTAAATTGCACTTAATGGCTACCTTGGCCACAGTAAATGGAATATATGAAGATTTCTATCACATGTTAAAGTGTATAGAGCCTTCAGAGATGAGTTTCGTATTAAATCCTTAAAACAACTAAGATAACCTTTTCATCAATGATAGTTTTACAAAAGCTCAGAGGGGTCTCCTTACTTTGCTCTAGTAACACGAGATCTGTTCCTTCGATTCATGGCACTTCACTGAAACCGCCGGGCTCCCCGCGAGCACCTGTGACAGTTTGCCTGGGCTGGAGTGGTCCAGATTTGTGGTTCAGGTTCAGAGCTCTCTACAGGTCCATTGGGGGTTAGACCATGTCTCTCCCTTGGAAGGGGTCTGAAGAGTCCAGCTGAGGCCCAGTTTCCCATCTGCACTCTGTGGCCCACCAAACTCCTGCTCCAAAAATTGGATCTATTTGGCAAAATAGGACCCAAGGAGGACTTTGTCAGAGTCATAGATTAGTGTCTAATCACCTTGCCAGAATCCAGGTAAGCATAAAATGGACTGATCAGACAGTAATGCAAACCAAGACTGCGCGCGAAGGAGGCTGCACTCACTGGCACGCTGCACTAGGGGGCAGCAAGCTGCTAGGAAACGCACAACATTCGAACGCCGGCGAGCAAGTCATTTCCCGTGTCTAATTTAGGAAGAATTGTTAACTACACGATGCTCTGAAAATATAATTTCTGAATCCTTCTCTTATTATTTCAGGATAACTGTAGATTCAGAATCTCTACTAACTGGCAGCTGTTTTAGAAATAGGAAATTATTTTGGAAATAAATGGGACCCAAATTAAATTTGGTAAAATACAATTAAAACCACCCCTCCACCCATGTCCCACCCCAACACACAGTTTAACAAAGTCCTTCAATTTGAGTTCACAGGGCAGGAAGAGAAATGGAGAACAGAGGAAAGAAACGTTGACCAGAGGGGAGAAACGTGCCCAACCTGAGTCATCGCGCCCTGAGTCCTGCAGCTCTCCTGCCTGTGGATGAATCTGTTTAAGACAGTTCCAGGACTCAGGGTGTAATTAGGAGCATAAGCCTAGAGAAAGGAAACGTTAATCATGTGAGAAAAACTACATTGGATGTCTCCAAAGGGGAAGGAAGAGGGTTTTAGTCGGGCACACCTCAAACACCTTAGGAAGTACAGAAGTACAGTCTGCTTTCTGTTGCCTGGAGGCATGTACGCCCCTACATGGTTATTGCTGACTCTTGCCCTCTAGTAGCTATTGATAAAGGTATTCAAAGGATGGAGTGAAGTCATGTATGGACACAATCCATTACCTTTTATTTACTTTACCAGCCTTACCTAATTTGAAGCCTGGCAGGAGGGCGTCTTAACCCAAACACTTACATACTGCTCGTCTCCTACAGCAAGAAAGTCTTGGTAAGTGCAGAGAACCTGGCTGTCTCACATAAGCCTACTGTCCCAGAGACACATGGTAGATTTATAACTATTTTTCTTTCATATATTGTAAATTCTCCAAGTTTTACTTAGACATTCCTATACTCTAATATAATTACAAAAACTCTTTCAAAAACAAGTAAAAAGTAGTTTTTGGATGATGGGAATGAGGCTGCTTCCTTGCATTAGCACAAATATTCAGCTGGTAGGCGGAAAGCAATGGCAGGGAGTGCACGCTCTCTTCTGCTGCCTTTGCCCTGAAAGACCTGGGATGAGGGTCCCTCAGTCCACCACCCAGAAGTGACCAGAGCCTGGCGAGCTCTACGAACCAACAGTGGTCAGCACCTTTATTTGGAGAAGATGTATAAAAGCCCCAATAAAATCAATGCAACTTTGAAAAAGTCAAGTTTTGTTAAGATTTATTTAACACTGTGCAGATACGCAAACCTGTACTTTATGTCAATACTCTGCTGAAAGGATAACCTTTTTGTTAAGTAGATTTACTGCCAAATGAACAGGGATTTGTGAATGTCTTTCTCATACCGATTTTTTTCTTCAGAAGGAGTCTTGGATCTCCATCAGCAAAGGAGTGTTAGTATGGGCTGTTGGCCAGCAGAAGAAATATTTTTATTACATAGAACTGGCTGCTATAATCGTATTTGTTAAAAATGGATTCTAACTGTAAAATAAGTTGGAAATACAGGTTAAAAAAATGGGTACACGTTGTTATACAATAAACAAGAACAATACAAATGACCAGGATACACAGTTATCTAACTCCTTCAACTATCTTTACTAAACAAGTTCTTATTACAGACTCCTCTCTAACTATAGATTCCTCACCATTTATTACGATGACTATAGTTCGACATAACAGCATTACCATCATGCTGCTGTAAGCACTCCTTATTTAGGAATTGGGTCACGTGGCTGTCACATTTTCTCAACCAGATTGTAAAGCTCTCTAGGTCAGAAAAATTGTTTTATATGCTTTTGCACCTCATGGTGCCCATCAGGGAAAATAGAGCAGGGCTCTATATGTAAATATCTATTGATCAATATTTTTAAAATTTAAAAAAATTGCTTTTAAAAATTTTTTAAAAAATTAATTTTTAATTTAAAATTAAAACAACAGAGAATATGCCTGGACTGAGGATTGTGACTCTGGAGATCAGAAAGTGCTAGAACGTCAGGAAACTGAGCAGTCCATATCCCTGGAGTCCTTTAGAAGGAAAACAGACTGTACCTGATCTAACATGGTTCACACCAGAAGGCAGTAACAAGGGTGTGGGGAGTTAGGCCCCACAGCGGTTCCTCTGCTAAGACACACTTCCTGGGAGTGACTCAGACAAGCAACGGAATGCTAGGGTCAGGAGGCAGCTCTTCCAGAGAGTAGAGAAAAGGCCAAAGACTCACATACACATATGCCTTGACTATAAAACCATACCTCCCATCT
The DNA here is from genome assembly GCF_041296235.1 of Equus asinus. Lineage (NCBI taxonomy): Eukaryota > Metazoa > Chordata > Mammalia > Perissodactyla > Equidae > Equus > Equus asinus. Next base: position 49,591,775 of record NC_091805.1, read on the forward strand.
CCTTCCTCCCTTTCTCCCTTCTCCCATCAATAGGGCCCTTGATGGTCTGCTCCTTCTTCCCTTCTACCTACTGCCTATAAGCTGCAAATTCTATGATCACATTCTCTTTCAAGGTGCCTTTGAAATTGTTATAAGCTTGATTTTGTGGTAGAAGATTAGGGGTGAGGAGAGAAGGAGACAGAGCGAAGCAGCACATAAAATGAGTCTAGGTCTAGAATCTGAGAAAGGTCCAGAATCTGAACCTGACACCTGCCTCCTGCAGCAACACCACTGCTGCTCCACCCTGATCTTCTGACCTCCATCCAGGAATGTGCTAGATCTGACTCCCCATGGCTCTTCCCAACTCTGTTCAGCGAGGTTGCATTGATAACTTGAAATTTGCCATGGTGGGAGTATTTAAACTATGCCAATGGTCAATGCTACACATCAGAGCTTTCCTCCTGGAGAAGAGGCTATTAAACATTTACCAGCACATTATGGCCCCCATCCCAGGGAGGCCTGTGTGTCTAAGACTGACTTAGAGATAATTTTGATTGACAAGGCCAAGGCTGTCTCTGAGAAAATATTGAGGTCAAAGCAGATTCTCTCCATCTATTGCACTCCCCACCCCCAATATACATTGTGTAGCAGTGTGCTGTGTGAATTGATAATTAAGTGTCTGCTGATGCTGTATCAGGTATGACCCAATCTTAAGCACCATCCTTCAAAATGGGCTCTAGGAAAAGCAGGCAACAAGGTAAGGACAGAGGGGCCAGCCATTGTGCAAGGAGCAGGGCCAACCCACTCGAAGGATCTCTTTTCCTCCTGACCATCTCAGGGTTTACTTCCCCACTCAGGATCTGAGCACTGGGGCCATTGTCATGGGTGGTCCCTGAGCACCCCTCACCCCTCACCCACAGGTGATGAGGCTCCCACATATTGTGGTGGCCCATTGGAGAAGCACAGGTCATTGTGGCGTAGTGATTAAGAGCCTGGGCTCAGGAGACAGACTGCCTGAATTCAAATCTCAAGGCACCAGCTGTGTGTCTTTGGACAAATTACTTAACTTCTCTGTGCCTCATGTATAAATGAGGATAATTACAGTACCTGCCTCTTGGGATTGTTGTGAAGACTGAATGAGTAAACCTATAGAAAGCCCTTTTGAGTACAGCACTTAGGAATAATCATAGCCATCATCATGGATGCTATTTGCGGGGCAGGGTGGAGGTGGGGTTCTGCTCTTGTTAGTCATTAGAACAAACTTATTCCATACATGCTGTTTCAAGTGTGGAGAGCTTATGGGTAACCCCAGAAAAAAACCAAACAGAATATCAACAGTTGTATCATAAAAAGGCAAATACTAATTTGGATAACAGTCAGTTTGTAAATAATTTTCTTATTGATAGCAATAAACTTAGCTGACACATTTGTAAAATATTTTAGGTCTTTGGAAGAGAGGGCAAAAGTCATGAATATACTATGTTTAAAATTCTAAAGGTATATAATTTTCAGAGCTATGGAAAAGAACGTGAGAGTGTGGCAGGAGGGACCTTTAAGTTATTTTGCGCATGGTGCAGGTCAGTCAGGGAAATCAACCCATCACCAACCATGAAAATGACATCGATTGGTCAAACAGAAGTACAGAGGCTGAGTAAGGAGATGATGACCACACAGAGGGCTGGGGAAGAGAGTGGCACCAAACTAATTTTCAGTAGTGACAGGGACCTGCTTACTTGGCTTAAAAAAATAAGAACACGGATCAGATGTTTGGTACTTGAATTGCAAATGTTAATCTGGTTAACTTTATGGATGCAGACCTAAAACAAAGATGTCAGGCGGGGCTAGTTCTTAAAAACGAAAGCAATGTGATAGAAGCTGGTTTTTGACAGAGAGCCCCACTGCATGCCTCTCTCCAGATAAGACAGGATCCCGGGCCTGCTGCTATATTCTGGCTCCCCTCAGCCCCTTACAGGTCTTTCCAGAATCCACCATCCCCCTCTTCTGGGTAGAATAAAATTTACCCACATCCCCTCGTCTTCAGGTCGGGGCCTTAATACTTGATTTACTAATTGGATGAATAAATGTACCCTACAGCTTTAGTGACTAGGACCATTTTAAAGTATTTTTTCTCTCCAAGATGTCTGCATTTTCAAAGAGCAATCCCAGCAACTTCTGGACTAACTCAGAGGGGAGCTGGGCTAATGGGGTCTTTTAGGCAGGGGCTGTGCCAGTGGAAAAGGCTCCTCTAGAATCATTCCACCTAGACAACTTCCCACTTTGCCCATGTGCCTGGCGTATAGTAGCATTCAATAAATGTTCCTTGAACTTAGCAGCCAAAACCACACACTAAAGAGAATTTTTACACACGCTTAGCATGAGAATGCCAACTAAGTATGTGGCATTTTATCAGCCACACTCAGCACTTTGGAAGGAACCACGTCTCTGAATCTCTGAGCGTTTGAATTAAAGAAAGAGCATATTCCTTTGATTCTTAGACAACACAGTAACGTCTTACATTCACTGATGAGAACTCAGCAGTCTAGAAACATCTTTACTATGCATGCACACATTATCTGGCTGGTTTTCCTTGACTTCATAAATATTAACTGTGATCACTAATTAAAATTATTGAAGTTCTGGTGTAAAGACACAGAGCTCTGAAGTGGTATCAAATTCTGCCTCTGCGGTTTCTTAGCTAAATGACCTTGGGCCTATCTTTCTGACTTAGTTTTGTCATTTGTAAAACCAGATCTAATAATGCAACCTTCCAAAGGTTGTTGCAGAGATCTAATGAACAAATATGTCAAGGGGCATTTTGTAAATTATAAAAGCACTGTGCAAAAGTAAAATATTAATATATGCAAGGGAAATATTCTAATTTCCCCTAGAAAATTCTGCAAAAATGGGTTAAAAGAGGTGACTGCCTCTGTAATTTTGAATTCGGATATGTCCCGAGAATCTTCTTTGGACGGTTTCGCCTGAGCTTAGGCTGTTTGGTTGTTTTTCTTTCATTTTTCAGAGTCCTTGGCCCATCCCACCAATCTAGCACATGAGCCTAATTTGGTTTTGCTCCATGCATCAGAGAGTTTTAAGACAGCTATTAAAACACCACATGGAAAAGCTTTGCAGGGAATTCCACTCCACAGAGAAACCACAGAAACCACTACACACCTTAACTATCTCCCTACCCCCAACAGTTGGCTAAAATTACGGCTCCATTATGTTAGTACAATCCAACCAGTTTTATTGCTTGGAGCAAAATCTGAGGTCCAAAATGAACTTCAGAACATAAAAAGTAAGGCAAACCTCAAAAGGAAACAAGCTTCTTTGGGTTTTCAAACAAATGTTACACATCAGAGGCATTCTTTTTAATGGAGGAGACCAAGCAAAGCCAAGAGAAGTCCTGCTAATTGCTCCACAAATGTAAAACTGAATCAGAGACTCACCCCAAAGAAAGGGGATCTCTTTTCATCATCAGATGTTAAAGGCTACAACCTTTCATCAACTCCTTCCTCAGAGATGAGGCCGTCTTGTTCCTTCCCCAAGTCCCTTCAGTGTGGAGTCACTATCTTCCACATTAAAAATCAAGATATATTTTCAAGATATATTTTATATCTTAACATATTAAGATATATTTTCCATATTAGCTCATTAGTTACCCTATTGTAGCCCATTTCTTTTGATTTTTCCACCTTCCTTGTTCTAATTTAAATGTCATTTATCCACTAAACATTCTGGTATGTTCCACGAATTTGTATAGCCTTGGTACTAGAGCTACCCAGAGGAAACAAAATAATGAACCAAGACTCTTTCCAAGGAGCCATCCATGCCCCATAGCTGCTGCTTGGTTAGCTATGTCTCATGGACAATTCATTTTCTTGTAGTTAATGCAAGTGTCCTCACTTATTTATTTATGCCAAGGCCACTGATAGAGCTTAACTTCCCCATCTGTCTTGAGAGAGTACAGAAGCACTAAGGATACTTCTGACTACCACAAGGATTCAAGACTGTACTGATTACAAACACTTTATCCTGTTCTCCCTCAAATTCAATAAAATGTGCAAGAAATGCCAATATTTTTGCAACAAAATTACATCCCCCATACTGTCTCTAATACCTGGATGCAAGACAAAAATTCTTTGTCTGACTACTTGTTCTGATTTTTAGGTCTAAAACTATGGTTTCCAAATTATGATGTAGGAAAGAAGAAACATCCAAGGATGATCCTGGAGCAGCGCTAGAGCTTGTCGATACCAGAGTTTGTAGCATGCTATAGGGAATGATGGAGGTCTATCCAAAAACTTCCTGGGAGCATCTCAGAAAAACTATGACAGTGCACCTTGAGCAAGAAGCATGGTAGGGAACCTGTGCCCTGCCTCAATCCAACACAAAAGAGTAGCAGTACCACTCAACAAGCATTTATTAAACTGCTACAATTAAATGTATGTACAACTAAATATGATGTAACAAATTGTAAAGGATACACAAAAATGACTAAGAAGTGAGCACCAATGCTTATATTTCAAATAAGTTCCTTAAAAGACCTTTTCCTTGTGCAGGCTACTTAATCATATCACTTGCTCTGACTGGCCCATCGAGGGAGTTAGGACATGCTGCTTTCCAGAGCTGGTGTTGTGCAATGATCTTGACTTTTCCAGCTGCTGGGACCCAGGAGATGTTCCAGGAAGGCAAGGGGCAATGGAGACCTGTCTCTGAGTGAGCAAAGTGGGGTAAGACCCCCAAACTGGCAAGTGAAAGGTAAAAAGTATTGCTCAATGTTAATCAGTCCTAGAGGGAGAGCAGTACAGGTGGGTGTACGTGGCAGTTCCTGAGACCTTTTCCTCAGAACGCTTATACGTTCCTTAGATCTCCACTCAACTGTCACTGTTTTAGAAAAGGGTTTCTTAGGAGATGGACGTGAAGGTGAGGTAGGGAGAACCAGGAGGGAAGGTGTCACTGAAGCAAGGAGAGGAGTGGTGTATGTTGTCAAAGGCACTTAGAAGGTTACCAGTGACCTTAGCAAGAGCAGTTCTATTGGAGTGAAATGGCTTCCTGCTCATTCCTCACTCTTGCAATCCTATACACCCTCATAATTCACATATCTCCTTTACAATATGAACCTCGTTTAAGGACCGTGTGGCAAAATATTCCAAGTTAATGATTATGATAAATTTCAAGCTCTAGATCCGGTTATGGTTATTAATTTTCTCCAATTACACAGGTACATGGAGTCTATTTATTGGTAACATCAGGGCAGTAATTCATTATAATTATTCCTCTCCTATTGATTCTCTTATATAGTCCTTACAATAGCTCTTTCAATGGTGTAATGAAAAGAGCACTGGATTTAATGTCAGAAAACCCGATTATTAGTCCTGATTCCAACCACATGGTCTTAGAAAAACACTTAAGTCGTCAGAACCATAGTAAAATAATACTTATAGCAGAGAGTCATTCATTCATTCAACCAATATTTACTAAGGAGTTATTCTGTGCCAAACGTTGAAATGGACATTAGGAATAGAATGCATAGGCATAAGGCATAATCACTATCCTTAAACAGCATCAGCCTGGCGAAGGAAATACACAGATAAAGGTGAAAAGAGATTCTATGTAAAAGTGTTTCATAACTATAAATCACTGTGTGAAGTATCCATTTCTATTATTATATTTTTCATGATAATTTAATCACTAATAATTAACACGCACTATGTGGGTGCCTATGTTGCATGTGCTACCCTAGGAATGGAGGACGCAAAGATGAGTAAGAAGAACGATTAAGGGAAATGAACTAAATCTGTACATCTCAACACGGATGGACTTCAAAACATGCTAATAAGAAAAAGGCAAATTGCAGAATTGGCAAATATAATATGGAATAATTAGTGCAAATGTTTAAAGTTATACAGTAAACAATACTATATATTATTCATGGATATAGATAAATAGATACATGGTTAGGATGATATGATGAGGATGAGAGGATATGCATCAAATTCATGATAGTGTTTGCTTCTGGGAAGGGAAAGAAAGGAATGCAACAGGGATGAGGGTAAGGACAATGTCTCCTTCAATTATTTTACAGTGTTTATTTAAAAAAAAAAGACAAATTAGCAATTGTCAATTGTTGGTGATGGCACAAATGCACTTGTTATATTATCCTTTGTGGTTTTCTGCATTTAAAAACATGCTGGAAAGAAGTCTCGTAGGGGAGCCAGACGTATGACATCACAACATCAGATGAGATGCATTTCACTACTGCACATCCCTCCCTGTGCCTCAGGAAACGCCTCATGGGCAAGTGCCACTTGAAGAAATAGTGGAAGCAATTCTTTGTCTATGTCTCCTGCTTGTTCACTTTCTCTCTACACAGTGGCCTCACTTCCACCTCCTGAGAAGAGCAAGGCTTTCTTGCTTAGGTTTCCTCCCGTATTCACATTTTCATCTGATATATCCTTCACCAGTCTCACAAACTTGTTCCTTTTTCTTGGGCTGAGGAAGAGATTCCGACTCCTTCTCTTCTGTACTAAGCAAACAACTCATTTTCCTTTGACTTCTTTTACAATTTGTTCCTTCCTTTTGCTCTTCCATCTCTGCCTCTTCAGTTTTCAGCCCTTTCCTCTCTGTCCCATTTCACACATACATGGTTGTCTTCACCAAATTCCAGACTTCCCGCTAACGATTTCCCATGTGATCTTCTTTTCTTTATAATCAAACTCCCCCAAACTCATGACCTAACACTTGAGGGTCCTACATACTGATAAGCCACAATATCCTTAAACCCTGTCGCCTTGTTTCTACTTCTCTCCCTCACCACCATCACCATCACCACCCCCCTGTTGAAATTGTATCCTTGAAGATCACTGATGATGTCCTCAACACCAAATAGTTGCCATGCTCTATTCTCCCTAGGTCTCCATAGGTGAGAGACTTTAATTACCATTTTGTGCCCTTCTCCCTGATCTGATTTCCATGATACCACCCTGTCCTCATTCTGTCTTTATTCCTTTGGATGTTCCTTCTCTGACCATCAGGCTCTTTCTTTTTTTTCTGTCTCAGAAAGGAGGATGTTTTAGATATTCCACAGAATTCTGTTCTCAACCTTCTATTCTTTTCCTGGCACATATTCTCTATTGGATATTTTAGCTACTCCCATGGCATCTACTATCACCTCTTTACTGACAGTCCCCAAGTCTATGTCTCCATGAACTGTGAGCTATAGTCCCTATTTTTGACTTCCTGATGAATGGTTCTACTTTGATATTCTACTCATCTCAAACTCATCAAATCTAAAAGCTGAGCTCTTTACCTCTCTCTATAACCTAAAAAACAAAACAAAACAAAATCTCCCCCGACTAAAAACAGTAAAAATCATCTCAGTTCATTCTGCTAAATTTGTCAGTTTCTGAGACTTTCCATTTCTCCCAATCATCATAACTTCAAATCCTCTCCCATTCTCCTCTTGGTCATGTGATCATAGTTACTTTCTTCCCAGAGTTTCTTGAATCTGTCCCTTCCTTTTTATTCTCATGCCTATTCTCTTAGTTCAACATATAACTACCTCAAATCTGGATAATTGAAAACACCTTCTACAGGTTCTATTCAAGCCCCCAGGTTCTTGCATCTCAAACCTATTAATTTTCCTAAGACATCAAGTTCATTATTTCACTCTTCCTTCACAGAAATAGTTTGTCTATTATTCTCTACTAGGATAAGATAGAGTTCAAACTCCAAGGGCTGGAATTCAAAGTCCTTTACATTCTCTTCCTCACAAATTTTTAACACTATATCTCCCATTACTTTTTTAAACTCTCACAGCTTTCAGGCAAATTGCTCTGTGTAAATTCTTGAGCCTCAACCTCCTCATGTAAATAGAAATACTATTTTTGGGGTTGTTGTGAGGATTAACCATGATGGTGTGTGTCAAGCACCTAATACAGTGGCTAGTTGGTGGTAAATTGTATATCACAAAGATGTCACATGTCTTGTCAGCTCTCTGCTTACTAATTTTGGTCCTTTTATACAGAATGCCTTCCTTCCAGGTGAAAATCATGCTTCATCTGTGACTCTTTCCCTAAACGTCCCGCTAACTATTTAGTGATCTCTACATCCTCAGCCTGCTTATGAAAACTTATTGTCAATATTATACTATATTGTCTTAAACCTTAGGATGCATCAGAATTATGCTTGTTAAAGCACAAATCACTGGGTTCCACCCAAGTTTCTGATTCAGTAAGTCTAGGATGGGGCTGGAGCTTCTGCATTTCTTATAAGTTCCCCGGTGATGCTGTTGCTTCTGGTCCAGGGATCACACTTTTAGAGCCTCTAGTATCTATGTTTTCTCACACTGTAAGCTCCTAGGTGGCAGGAATGCTATATTTTTCTTTTATCCACTGACCCATCCTCCCCTTTGTATACACTCCAGAGAGTACATAGGACGTTAGTTTAATATGGAAGGTAGAACTGTTTTTCAAATGAATTTAATTACTTAATGAAGCTATGGTCAAACTCCATATTCACCAGCTGGTTGCACTCAGTCTTAAACCATTTCCAGTACTTAAAAATCTACTAAAAGACAATGTCTTAGTGATGACAGGTAAACAACGTACTATTTATTCATAAAGAAAAACACATTGGACATAGATATAGCCAGACAATCTTCAATTCTTCATGTTAGTGAAGAGGTATAAGGATTCCAGGAATTAAAAAAAGGAAAATTATATTTTCCTCTGGAATGTATTTTTAAACTTATATTTGGGGATGGGCCCATCTTACATTCTGGAAATTCAAAATGCTTTAAATAATTGCCCCACAAAGGGATGTTTCTGTGTCAAGAACCTCTCTCTGCCTCCTCTGAAGCCTAGTGATGGACTGATTAGGGGGAAGGAGGATTAGGAGGAAGGTGTCAATAGCAAAGCAGGACAGAGGAAGAAAAATGGGGAGAACATTCAGAAGATAATGAAAGAGTAATTCTGCCCCCAAACCTAGGGAAGATAATGGCCTACTTTCCCCTGGCTCACTCACATCTCAGCTACTCCTGGGCTGAAGGCTTATTATGTAAAGAGGCTCCGGCTTCACAACTGATGACATTTAATGTTTGGAATGGACTAGTGGGAGCGTCTACTGTAAAGACTGACATAAGGAGGATCTAGGAAGCACCCACCTTTCCTAGCTTGACTTTGTTTCAATCCCACTTTTTCCAATTCAAGCTAAGGTGAACAATTTTTCCTACTGAATTAATTTAAAACACTATGTCAAGCACAATTGTTCTGTTTCTACACGCTCATTCGTTTGACTGAAAACTTTCATTGACCAAATTAAATTAGATGATTTTAAAGACTTTTTCTAGTAGCCAAAATTCAGAGTAGAGAGGAAACTTTCAACCTCCTTGCTTTTGCTGGAACACTGGTTTCTATCAAAAAAGAATAATTAGAGATGGTGATGAGGTCAACAAACAGACAAAGCAAAAGAAAGAATGTTGCGAGAGAAGCTGAGAGCAAACTTTCAGTGAAGCCACCATCAGACAGATGAAAGTGACTCTTGTGGTAAACCTGGAGGACGCGCGGATTTCCTCTGCTGTTTTGACGGTGGTGCTAATGAAGCGACAGCCAGAGGCCCAGTTCCCTTGTGGACTTTGCATGACCAACAAGTCTGCTCCATGTGACCAAAACCTTTGGTCTCTAGACATGATTGCACTTCATTATTGAACACGAGACTAAGCAAAACAGTTTCTTTAGCAAAACAGGTCATCATTTCATTAAATATAATTTAAAGCATAAGCCACCAGAGCAAAAGTGTCATCTTCATCAGAAAGAGTAAAATAACACATCTACAGCTATTTCTATAGCAGAGGTTGAAAATATGGTCATAATAAGCCATTTTTCCACAAACATCTTCCTAGGTTGGTGCTGCTTTTACAATACATCTGTGAAAGTGAAACAACAAGCATTCTTTAATGTTTCACCTTTATAATTACAATAACAAGTGTAAATAAAGAAAACATCTTTATCCTTGCTCAGCCTTCTAAATATTTGATGTGAAGGCAGAGGTGGTCAAACTCAATATTCGTAACCTTAAACTAGTTTAACCAAAACTCAAATATTATATACATATATGGAGTCATATACATTTTTAGGGATCACATGACCTTTCATTGGTGTTTATATAATTATGGGAGTTTCCTCCCCATTTCTATTTGCTATGTACTGCCTGAAAAACTGTTATATTGTCTGTGCCACCCAAGGCCATGCACTATAATCATATTTAGCAGAAATGCAATAAGAACAACACAAAGAATAATTATTGCGAAGGGTGAGGACAAGGGGAAGCCAGGAAACAGAATTTATTTAATCTTAGAAAGCATTTTACAAGTTTTCATACCAAAAATATTGAGTTACCATGGAAGTAGAGGAAACATTTGTCATGGTTAGAGAACTGGCGTAAAAACAAAGGCAAGGTTAAAGGGGCACTCCTCTGGATGGAGAAGTCTTACAGTGGGGAGCCCTGGGGACAATCTTTGGGTAGGTCTTCTTTAACTGCTTTTATACAAGATATGAAAATATGTCACAGTGAAACCCAAAATTCTAGGGTTCGGTGGTAGGAGATTTCTTTGTCATTTAGTCCAATTTCTTCATTTTGCAGATAAAAAAAAAAAAGCTATGACATGGAGACTTGGTTAAGGTGACACACATAGCAAGAGGCATGTCCTGATTCCGGGACAATGGGTCTTCCTCTGCCACCCTGCCTTGCCTTTATTAGCATATGTTGTGACAATGACTGTGCCAAGGACACAGGTAAGCACTGTAGGGAGATGTCACAAAGCTTTCTGAGTTGAGCAAGCATGTATTTCAGATGAAATTAAATATGGGAAGTATAAGCAGATGCACTGAGGAAAACATAATCCAAACCTAGTCACACGTTTAAAGGCTTTAATGATCACTTATAGGAAACGTGTCTCTATGTAATGCTTCCCAATAACCATCAGCTCAATGTGCTGCAGTTCTATGGAAAGGCCTTTGGTCATCATATCTAGAAAAAAGTGGGAACAAAACGGAAAACATTATCCTACCATTGTATAAAACCAGAGAGTCTTTTTTTTTTTTTTTTTTTTTGAGGAAGATTAGCTCTGAGCTAATGTCTGCTGCCAATCCTCCTCTTTTTGCTGAGGAAGACTGGCCCTTGAGCTAACATCTCTGCCCATCTTCCTCCACTTTATATGTGAGACAGCTGCCACAGCATGGTTTGACAAGCAGTGCATATGTCCACGCCCAGGGTCTGAACTGACGAAGCCTGGGCCACCGAAGTGGAATGTGCGAACTTAACTGCTGTTCCACTGGGCTAGCCCCCCAGAATGTCTTTATACTTGGAAAGCTGTGTTGACTTTTAGGCATAAAACCTAAAAAAGGATTGAATAGCTGGAAAGATTCACAGAATGGCAACTGAACTGGTCATGAGGAAGGAGAGACTCCAATAGGAGGATTGACAAACAAATTTAGGATAGAGAGGGAAAATATTACAGTACGTCTTAGTCTGTTTGGGCTGCTCTAACAGAATATCGCAGAATTGATGGCTTATAAACAACAGAAACTGATTTCTCACAGTTCTGGAGGCTGGAAGTCCAAGAGCAAGGCATCTGCAGCTTCAGTGTCCAGTGAGAGCTCACTTTCTGGCTCATAGATGGCCGCCTTCTCACTGTAACCTCACATGGCAGAATGGGTGAGGGATCTCTCTGGAGTCTTTTATAAGCACACCAATCTCACTCACGAGGGCTCCACTCTCATGACTTCCCAAAGGCCTCACCTCCAAATACCATCACACTGGGGATTAGGTTTAAACATACGAATTTGGGGGAACACAAAGCATAGTAAAAAAAACAAAACAATAATAGAATTAAAAAGACCAATAAGAGACTTGTATTCTCATATATTACTGATAGGGGTGTAAATTGGTGCAACCCCTTTAGAAAACTCTATGGTAGTAGCTACCAAAGCTAAGCACACATCTGCCCTATGACCAGCATTTCCATTCCTAGGTATATTCCCAAGAGAAATGACTATGTGTCCTAAGAAAAATCTGTATGAGAATTTTATAGCAACGTTATTTGTAATATCTCAAACTTGGCATGATCCAAATGTCAATTAGCAGGAGAATGCATAAATAAATCATGTCATATTCATACAATGGAATATTACAAGGCCATAACAAAGAACACACTACTTATAATGCAACAGCATGTATGTATGAATTTCACAGACATCATGTTGAACAAAAAGAGTAGATTTTGTATTAGTTCATTTATATAAAGTTCAAAAACAGGCAAAATGATTGCAGATGATAGAGGTCAGAATAGTGTTAAAGTCTCTGGGACACAAGTAGTGACTGGGGAAGGCTTGAGGGAACCTCCAGTAGGACTGAGAGTGTCCTATGTCTTCATCTGAGTGTTGGATTATAGGGATGCATGCAATTATCAAAATGTATTAGGCTAGACATTTAATATTACTGTTTGTTTTACTGCAATGAAGAAGGAATAAATGATAGAGGGTAGGAAGAATATGATTTAAAAGAATCTAAGCAACAGGAAGGACTATTGCATTTGTTTTGTCACTTCTCCAATTTAGACTGACTGAGTATGTTCCAGGCACTATGTTCCAGAGAGGGACCCAAAAATAATATGACTTACTTCTTGTCTTTGAGAAGTTCACAGGCAAGTGAGAGACAGACCTGTCTTTAACTCTAACAACATGATAAGTATCATCATCGTGATATGTATAAGACTATGGGAGCATGAATTGAACATAGGAAAAGGGAAGTCAGGCATAGTTTCATGGAGGAAGTACATTTGATTTGTGACTTTAAGAATGTGAAGAACCTCAACAAGTGGTGTCAGAGAAGGAAGGGTATTCCAAAAAAATATCCTACATGCATGAAAGCACAAAATTGTCTAGCAGGTTTGAGATGTCTAGGTGTGACAATGGGTACAGATAGGGCAGAAAAGATGAGGCTGGACTGGAACTACGAAAATCATGAAGGGCCAAGTAAGTAATAGTAAGAGTTGAGACTGAAGCAGGAAGTGATATGATCATATTGGTACTATAGAAAGATAACCCAGGTGGCCACGCAGAGGCTACACAGAGGGGAGAAGAGGATGTGGTGCCAATAGTCGCTGGACACACACAGGTATGCCAACCTGGTGGTTGAACTGAAGTGCATGCTGGTTGGTAGATAGAAAAAAAGTAACTTTGGTAAGTGGTAAAATTAAGAATACAAAATCTAATACAAACTTGTTAGTACAAACTGATCATTATAAGATGTTGCTATGGTCATTGATAACTGGGCTTCCTGGCCTTGTGACATGGAGGGGACTTTTGCAGTATGGTCTGTGGGTTTGGGCTGCGTCACAGTAGGCAGCAAGGCTACACTGCACATCCTTTAGTGGCACATACTTTCTGGAAGAGCCCAGTTAAGCATCATCCTCAACCTCAAACTATTGCTTCTGACTTGCTTAGTTTTACTTTTATTTTAATTATAGTGCAATCCAATTCTGTGTGTGTAGTTTTTAATATAACATATACATTTATGATAAATATTTAAAATGGAAATCCACAGTGAAGAGACTTCAAAGTATGGATATGTTTCTAAATTTTATTTTAAGTATATGAACAGGTAAATATTCTGAATTTTCATGAGATCAAAGAAGAAAATGATAATCAACCACGATGTGAGGGTTCTGAGACTGTACAAAAATCATTACAACATTAAAAATTCTTTGTATTTCTAAAATGAAAAACAACTTGATTTTTTCAACATAAATGTTGACTAAATTATTATTACAAGTGATATAAATGTTGGAGGGAAATGGAGCTCAAAAGTTGTGTTGTTGAAAGTTGAACAGGCAAGCTAGCCCTGATGGCCCAGTGGTTAAAGTTTGGCATGCTCTGCTTCGGCGGCCCAGGTTTGGTTCCCAGGTTCAGTTCCTGGGCATGGAACCACACTACTCGTCTGTCAGTAGCCATGCTGCAGCAGCAGCTCACATAGAAGAACTAGAAGGACCTGCAACTAGGATACACAACTATGTAGCAGGGCTTTGGGGAGGGGAAAAAAAAAGAGAAAGATTGGCAACAGATGTAGCTCAGGCTGAATCTATCCCAGAAAAAAAAAAGCTGAACAGGCAAATTTTTTAAATCAAAGTGGCTATCATATTTTGTTAAAGGTCACGATTCCAATAAAAATTTTTTACAATCATTAATGAAGGAAAATTTAAAGAACATAATAAATCAATTTCATGCATTCAAGTATTTGAAATAAAAACTTTTTATCAAAGTATTTCAATAAAGTAATTGCAAAACATTTTGAAACATATTATCAAAACTTTTAGGGCCAGCCCAGTGGCATAGCAATTAAGTTTGCCTGCTCCACTTCCGCAGCCTGGGGTTCGTGGGTTCTGATCCTGGGAGTGGACCTACACACTGCTTATCAAGCCATGCTGTGGCGGTGTCCCACAAACAAAATAGAGGAAGATTGGTACAGATGTTAGCTCAGGGACAATCTTCCTCAAGCAAAACAAAAATAAAAACAAAAACTTTTAACACAATCTATTATGTAGTTAGACATAATTGAACATTTTTCAACATGAAATACTTAGTTGAACTTTGAAAAAATGATATCTACATGGGTTTATCATTGCAATGTAGATTTGTGGTCTTGACTGTGGCAAGGCATTTATCTACTGAAATGATAAAGCAACATTTTGAAAAATCTCTAAATCAAAGCAGTAAAATTTTAATCACTATTGACATAGCTTTAAATGTTCCATGTGAAAGTGTTTTAATAAAGCCTAATATGCAAAATTCAAGATGCTGAAGGTAGTTAAGTCTTTTTGTTGATCTGGTAAAGCTAGATGGGAAAGCATCTGTGAGATCTCAAGCTATTTCAATGGGCACCAAGAAAAACAGTTTCTCTGAGAAATATTTACATAAAAAAGTGCCAGAGTGGTGATAGAGTGGAGAAAGTCTGGAGTTTCAGCCTACAATTTTGAAAAAAGTTCCAGAAGTTTTGTTTTGGTCCTAACTCACTATGTTCAATATATCCAGCTGACATAATAAACAATGTATATCAAATAAATGAATATAAATATTTTCTTGATAAATTTCCTATTTACTATCGTATATTAAATAAACACCAGAGATAATTAAATAATATATCTGAACAGAGCTTGGGATTGAATATTAGAAAAATATTAGGACCCCTACAGGCAATCTATAATGCTAGGACTGCAACTACTGAGTGGAAATCATGCCAAGCCTTGCGTGTTCCTTTAAGGTAAATCGCGAAGTGGGAGTAGTTAAGCATTTGGAAAGCACAATTAACTTTTAGGGATTTGGCTTTAATGAAATACTCTAACAGAAATGTCAGTGCTTCCTTTAGCTTTATAAGAAAGAAATAAAAATATGCTGCCCATATAAAATTAATAAAGCAAATTGTGAAAGAGAAGCAGAAAATATACAGAAACAAAGAAATAAAAAGTACAATATGAAACAAAACTAAATAAATCATAAATTATAGGAGAAAAACTATTAGATTGTTTAATAAATTACACAGAAATGGGTTTATTTTTTGACAAAAAATGAAAAGTATGATGAATTATTAACCTCTTTCAATTTACTCAATCCTAAATGCTAGCCACATTATGTTTGTAAAGAAAGTAGATTTACGGTGATCAAAAATTTATGAAATTAAGCCAACTAATTTAATATGACTTTCCAAGGAATGGTTTTATGATTTAATTGAAAGAAATTGAAAATAAATTAAATATATAAAAATCTCAGATAATATTACACAGCTAGAAAATTTTTCAACATAATTATTAAAAGTTCAAAGGCTGAAAAAGCTTTTAGTATGATGAACAATACTGTTGATATTAGGAGAAATGCTCTATGTACAGAGAACTACAAATTACAGAATGACTATCAACTTAGAAGGAAAGTTATGGGAAGAGCCTATGTACATTTGCCGTGGCCCCTCACAGCTCAGACAAGGGCCACGCTCAGGGAATGAAACCATGTCAACCAAAGACTGCACAAACACTTCTGGGCCAACACATGATTCTGAAATCATTAGAAAAATGTGATGAATGATAAGTACTAAAAATTATGTCATCTGGCGAGTGGTTTTATAAGGTACACATAGCTTAGTTTATATAGAGAATAAAAGGTGATTTTAAATTCTTTGATTTACGTGTTGATTTACGTATAGCTGTGATAGCTCACATTTTTAATTTTTACCCTGGGTAAAGGCAGGCAAGAAGGAAAGTTAGAAGGCTATTGTAGTGGTGTTAGTTAGAAATTATGGAAGGAGAAAAAGAAGGCTCTGAAATAGAGAGGTAGAAGTAATAGGAATTACTGACCAATTTGATATTAGGAGAGAAGGTTCAAGGATCATTTCTAACTTCAATGGATAGGATGGTACCAGTTTTGAACATATTGAGTTTGAAGAACATGTGTAACATCCCTAGGGAAATATATAAAAGACTAATAATAACAATACTTATAAATAATTATATCAGGCTAAATAGTGCTCCACATTCTTTCACATACTTTATCTAATTTTCATACCACTCTAATTAATATAGCAATACTACGATTACTAACAGCTTCTCATTATTGAGCACCTGCTATTCCTCCGTTCAGCAATGTTATTTGAGCCTGTCTATATGTCAGGCGTTGGCAATATATCAGTGAGCAAGATAAATCCTTGCCCTCATGGAGCTTACACTCATGTGGAGAGAAACAGACAACAACAAGATAAATGTAAGGTAGAAGGTCAGGAACCAAATGGGTAAGTGGATGGAGAATGATGGTATAGGTTAAATAGGGTGATCAGGGAAGGTGATATTTGAAGAGAATCTTGAAGGAGGGAGAGAGTGACTCTTGACTATCTTGAGAAGAGTCATTCTGGGCAGAGGGCACAGCAAGAGCAAAGGCTCTAAGGAGGGAATGTCTTTCCCGATGGATTTGAAGGTCAGTGAAGAGGCCAGTGTGGTTATAATGGACTGAGTGAAAGAATGAGCCGTAGGAGACATGAGATGAAGTCGGAGTGGTTGGCAGAGGTCACAGACAGGATCTTTTAGGCCATGGTAGAGCATTTGGATTTTACTCTAAGTTGTTTAGTGAAAGGAGAAAAAGCAGTGAGGGCCAGAATGGTGTGACTTGAGTCCCTTCTGGAGGATACAGGGGAGGATTCTAATGAGAAGGAGTTGGAGGGAAGTAGGGAGATCTTCAGGCCAGGACACTGTGTGGGTACAGTCAGCATTTTCCTGGGGATACCATGGAGGCCATTCAACTGGAGTAGAGGGAGATAGAGACAGATGGGCAGAAAAAGGCCAAATTAGGCAGGGCCATGCAGGCCACGCCGAATATCTTGGATTTTATCCTGTGGGTAACTGGGAGCCAATGATGGTTTCTACAGCTAGAGCTGAAACATGGTCAACATTCACTATTTCTTAACTAACATTTTCCTAGGACGTTGCCAAACTTATATTGGCAACACTTACATTTTACTTATATTTAATGTTTTTCACTTGTAATAAAAATGATCACATATAACATCTAGGTGGATATTTTGACATGCTAATTCCCTTTAGTTCCAAACTCATTCAAATAATACATTTTTGTCTGAAAAGAGAAATTATAATGTGAGGTTATGAAAAGTCCATTTCCCTCTTAACATTCTTTCTAGCAACTCAGTTGTTTTCATTGGCTTTTATTAAAACAACCTTTGTGTGAACTGGCAATTTGTTTTGTAAATATCAATGAAAGCATATTTCAGAAAATATAGTAATAAAAACCAACCCAATTTCAGAAATATGCTGGCTGCCAGATGTCAGTCTTCAGCTCATATTATGAGTATTTCCAGTAAGTCTTAAATACACATTAACATGAGAAATAGCTTACTGTTTAAGATTAAAAAAAAGTTGAAAAATCCTTCACTGCCTCTCAAAAATTGTTTTGAGAGTTCAGTCCAATAAAATGTATTTCCCTTTTTGATAAACTACATGTATAATGGTTTCAAGCTCACACTATACTTGTGCTCTATGAAACATGAAATAATAGCAAATACTTTAAGGCATTCTTTAACTAAGTACAAAGTTGTACGGTAGAGCCTAGAGCCAAGGTGAGGGAAGATAAATGTGGGTCAGAGTAGTTAGGAAAGCTTACTGCAAGACATGGCTTCATGAGGGCCTCAAAGAATGGGTATGGCAAGGAGAGGGAAGGTGGAAGTTCATTTCAAGCAAGGAGGCTAATATGAGTGGAAGAGCAGGATGGAGGGAGAGAACTATTTACTGAAGGGTTATTAGATGCCAGGTGCTGTAGAAGTATTTATGAAATGAAATAAATATTATTTAACCCTCACAGCAAGACTTTGAGGTGGATATTATCATCTCCATATGACAAAAGGAGAACAAGGCTCAGAGAAGGTAAGAAACCTGATTCTGATTATACCTTTCAGAATCAGGATTCAATACCTAGGTCTGCCTGGCCCTAGAGGTGGGCTTTCTCCAGCAGCTTATTGCCTCCTTCGTGTGTCTGTGCTGCAGTGAGGAGCCTGTCCAGCCTGTAGCAGTTCAATGTGACAGATGGATTGGGCCAGACTAAAGAGGGCTGAAGAAGCCAGGATGATTAGATTTTGAGATTGCAGATGGTCACTGATAGTTTGTGTGCTGAGTGAACACAGTATGAGCAGTGTTTAGGCACTGGTTTGACAAACAGGAATAGATGATTCTATAGAGGGTAGAGGTAAGGGTCCCTTGTAAAATTTCAAGGATCAAAAGATGCAGGCCTGGGCTAGAATGAAGGCATGAGAGTGGAGAAGAGATGGAAGTGAGAAAATGTTAAAGAAAAAATCAAGAGGATTTAGAGGCAGACTGAATAACAAGACCACTGACTCAGAGATGAACTTTAGTGACTACAAGAATTACAGTGCCATCGACAGAAACTGGAAAGTTGAGAAATGGAGGTGAGCTGAGACTCTGATGAGCCAAGTTTTGGCAGGCACAACCAGGAAATGCAGCATACTTTCAGGTAGCAGAAGAAGTCATTTTTCTGAACTATTTTTGGAGAAAGGAAAATAACTTTTTCATAATCAAGACACTCAAATATTTCTATTTGTTCTACTTAAATGATCTCAGAAAGAAGCCAAAAAGTTGAATATAGAAAGAAAATGCTACAGCCTTTCTCTCCTCTAACGTCACTTATGAGAGTTAGAGGATGAGAGATAAAAGGATGAAGTCTAGTTTCAGGTAAAATAAGTACTCTTTCCATATTTATTTGGTCATAAATTTAAGTATTAATCAAATAAGTTTTCAATAGACATTCCTTAAATAACTTGTTCTTCTCTAATAATATCTACCTCATAACACTGTTTGGGGGATTGACATAAGATCAGATATGTAAAATTTTTATTTAAATTGCAAGGTCTATATAAAATGCTATAATCATCATATCACAAATTATAGATCTGTTAAGAAAGGACGGACTAGTGAGAAAATCTATGATGTAGTCCCTCATGTGCCAAATCACTGCATGTCTTTGGACTGTACCTTGAAATGCTTGGATCCTCAGTTTTATAAAAGGGGCAGGTTAGCCCAGACATCCTGGGAGTCTCCAGCTCTGAGTGAGAATTGTAAAGGACAGTACTACCATGTATAACATCAATTAATGTCTTTGATACAAATATTATTATTTATTTGAAAGGAGGAAACATGCATTGAGAATGACAATATAGAAATCGCAAGCAAGCCTCATGACTTTCAGTAAGGACCCCAATACATTATAGCAAATGCTTACAAATGTTTTTAAATATGTAGATATTTATATTTAAAAAGAATCGAAGGCTTAATCAAGAAGTAAAATCTTAAGGATAAACATAAGGCAAAGGGCACCTAGAGTGTCCAGTCCCTTAAGCTGGTCATTAAAGACCAGAAATCATCATTACCAAAGGAAATCAGTGAACTGCAATAGTGTCGCTGACTGGGTTAAGGGGTGTGTGGATTACCATAAACTCTTTTTTTTTATGTTTTCTGTGGTGAATCACAGTAAGCAAATGAAATAATTGCAATGCCAATAGTTGGTCTCACAAGTTATGGTTGCCTTTTTGCTATACATAAAAATGAAACCTTAAACTAGGAACAAATGAAAAGAAAGAACCATCCTCAGATAATCTAAAAATATGAAAACATTTAGCAATTAAATTAACAAAATGCCAAAATAAACTCTACTTGCGAGGGATCTAAATCAACCCAAACAAATTTTGGGGAACCCTGGAATTCTGAAGAACACATTTGGGGACAAAGTCCATAACATCTTAAAGAAAAATAAAGGATTTGTATCTGGATTCTGAATTTCTCTATACTGGTATCATGCTATCACTTAACATAGATAACACTGTGAGGTTCTCCCCCAATGCTGACACAAAAGTTCTGACCATAACACAAAATTCCAATTATAGCTCAGTCATTTTGAAGCCATGTGACGCTACTCAACAGGCCTTGTGCAAATATCCTAGAGGGAATGGCTATGCTATTTGAACAATTCTGGAAATTTTTCCTAAATTGTCATGAACAAAGTTTCTAATTTCCCCTTTCCCCCATCACCTGCCATATGATAGGTTTAGAAGAAAGGGAAAAATCAGAATTGATTACTTATTAATTCTGTCTAAGAATAAATCTCTTAGATGACAGTGACATCAGCAAGATGGAAGACTAGGAAGCTCCAGCCCTCTGTCCCAGATGGAAACATTACAAAAACAATGAGAGACTGATTAAAACAACTTTATAGGAGCTCTGAAACTAAAGATCTAAAGCAACCAAGCAAATGCTCAATCAAGAAAAAGCCACATTCAACGTAGCAGGAAATTTCATTGAACTTTTAACTCTCCTTTGCCCCACCCTTTCTCCATTCAATGGAGAAAGGACAGTTTTTTCAACAATTGGTGCTGGAAAAACTGGATATCCACATACAAAAGAATGAAGTTGGACCCTTACCTCACACCATATACAAAAATTAACTAAAAATGGACCAAGAATCTAAATATAAGACACAAAACTATAAAACTCTTAGAAGAAAACATAGGGAAAAACTTCATGACACTGAGTTTGGTGGTGATTTCTTGGATATGACACCAAATGCAGAGGCAACAAAAGAAAAATTAGATAAATTGAACTTCATCAAAATTAAAAATTTTGTACATCAAACGACACTGTCAACAGAGTGAAAAGTCAACCCATGGGACAGGGGAAAATATTTGCAAATCATATATCTGATAAAGGATTAATATCCAGAATACATAAAGAACTCCTATAATTCAACAACTAAAACAAACAAACAAACATTTGGTTGATTAAAAAATGAGCAAAAGAAGATGTACAAATGGCTAGGGGGTACATAAAAAGATGCTCAACATCACTAATTATTAGGGAAATGCAAATCAAACCCATAATGAAATACCACTTCACACCTATTAGAATGGCTATTATATGTAAATATATATATAAAAATCCAGAATTTTAAAAGTGTTGGTAAGGATGTGGAGAAATCGGAACACTTGTGCACTGCTGGTAGGAATATAAAACAGTATAGCCGCTGCAGAAAATGGCACAATAATTCCTCAAAAAATTAAACATTGAATTACCATATGATCTGACAATTCCACTTCCACGGATATATACTCAAAAAAATTGAAAGCAGGGATTCAAACAGATTTTTGTACACTCATGTTAATACCTGCATTATTCACAAGAGCCAAGAGTTGGAAGCAACCCAAACATCTGTCAATGAATGACGGATACATAAAATGTGGTCTATACATACAATGGAATATTATTCCACCTAAAAACAAGGAAATTCTAATACATGCTAAAACGTAAACGAACCTTAAGGACACTATGCTAAGTGAAATAAGCTAGTCACAAGAAGACACATACTGTATGATTACCTTTACATCAGATACCTAGCATAGTCAAATTCATAGACACAGAAAGTAGAATGGTAGTTGCCAGGGGCCGGCAGGGAGGAAGGCATGGGGAATTGTTTAACGGGTATAGTTTCAGTTAGCAAAGATGATGGAGTTCTAGAGATGGATGGATGGTGGTAATGATTGCACAACAATGTGAATGTACTAATGTACACTCAGGTACACTTAAAAATGGATAAAATGGTAAATTTCATGTTATATATATTTTATCACTATAAAAAATACAAATAAAAATATCTGTCACTGAGTACTTGGCTTAACACCTCTTCCTTTCACTGTGGCTAATAGAGGCTGTCTTGACAACTGCATGAAAAGATTTTAATTTATATTTAATTTTATGATACCAAAGCATCTTTAACTTCCTAATACTTTTGGAAGTCATAAATATAATGTCTATATCACATAGAAGTCCACACTAAGATGTATTTTTATAAATATTTTCTTTTTATCTAATTTGACATGTGATATTTCACATATATTAATAGACTATTTTGCTACATGGATAGCAAAGTTAGTAAATAACCATTTGTTTGACAGAATTAATTGAGGAGCAATGTATACCCAGAAGTGGTCTAACTTACATTTTTCTCTCTCTCAATTTAAATGTCTCAGATTTATTTAAGGCACATATTGGTCTCCTTGCCTAAAATAATCGTCCTCCTTCATTCTACCTGCTCAAATTCTCCCCCTTCTTTAGGGTCCAGCTAAAGGCAAATATTTTATAAAGCATTTACCCAGTTCACGTTCATCCTCCTCACCTCTATTCTCTAATCATTTAGTGCTTAGTAGTAGACTGCCTTATATTATTTGCTATCATTTTATGTTTTAGAACCAACTAAAATGTACCCAAAACCCTGACAATTATTCTAGCCTGAAAAGAGAGCCCAAAATAGTGAAACAAGGTAAACGCACTAAAACCAAATTCTGAACTTGTCTACTCTCTTTAAAGTCCAGTGCAGCCCAATCTGAATATGAGTTCAAAACCACTATTCACTTGGATTCTTTAATCAGTTAATTCTAACAACTGGCTTATGGAAGACTAGGGGGAAGGGATTCCCTCTTTCCCACCTCCCAACACACACAACACACACAGTTGCACACACATACTCAGCCACACATGCTGGAGCACAGTTTTGCATATGAGTAGTAACTGTAAGGAAAGAAACTCTCTGGGAACTAAAGCAATAATATTTTTGAGCACCCCTATCTATAAAGCACTTTGCTAAGCCTTGTAAATAGGGCATTCACACACCCACAGTCATCTTTAACCCAATTTCAGAGTCTATTACATTGTGGTTAGGGCATGCCTCTGGGCATTGGGCTGCTGGGTTAATCTGGGAATTTTCCTCTTGGATCAGACATGAAACGGAGCTGAGAAAAAATCAATTAGAGGAGGTGGAGGGCAGTTGTCTTCCCCTTGCAATAAAAAAACATGTCTTCCAACAAACTGAAGTTCACTCTTTGTAGTTAAAACTACATATTACTTTGAGTTCAAATTCTTTCTCTTAACATATAAGATTTATTGGAATTATATTGTTTGAGCAGAACCAAGAAAGCTGAATATTATTTCAGGTTTTCAAGCCATAAGGAAAAATAATGCCTTTAGGTTTTCCATTCAGCTAGGAAAATTACAGCTTCATATTTGCAACACTAAAGCTAATGCAGTGTCAGCACCTCCATCAAACCTCGCTGTTCAGCAGTTTATAATTCAAGCAGAAATGTTCACTCCAAGCCCAAACTTGGCTTACATAATCCCAAAGAAAATGGAGAAAAAATTATTTTGGCTAGTCCTGACTTAGAAAAGCAAGCGAGAGGATGCTTTTACAGAGCATTTTGAAAAACATCTTTGAGAATTTGAGAATGTAATTGGGAATTACTGAGTTGGCATCCTTCACTCCTAAAGTTATAGAGATAACCAAAAATTCCATGACATCATGTCAGCATCAGCAGTGTCTTAACTACTTTCATGAAATTCTTCATCAGGTGGAATTCCACATCAGACAGAATTACTGCTCAGAGAGAAAAATAAATTATAGCGGAAAATAAGGACAAATAGGAAATTTACCATGAGGGAATCAGAAAACTTCAGATGCATCTTTCCTTTAAGTACTAACTCTCCAGTGTCCCGTGCACAGACAGCTAAAATGAAAAAACTGCTGTTTCCAATTTTTAAAGTACATTGGAATGGCAGGCTGGAATTCCCAGAATCAACCTTCCTCCTTCCAAATGTTATCTCGGACTTAGAAAGAACTTAGCGATGAAGTAGATTTCCAGAAACAGGTGACAAGAGCTACTGGGCTGCCCAACTCACTGGAGGTGGGTGGGTGTGAGTGGAGTGGGAGAGCTGGTCAACTTTGGGATGCTATGCAGTCTGAAGTCACGTGGCAGGTGGGTTATAGGTTGACTGCCTGGTTCCTTCAGGAATCCTGTGGATGAATCTAGCAGCCAACCCCTTACTCTGATTGTCTACACTACCTTCAAAATATATCAAAACTTTGATATTGTGGTATGAGGGCATTGTGTAAGAAAGTCATCCTTTCCTATCGGTAGAAGGCTCACTTGTATTACATAGGTTGATACCTTAAGCACTCCATGTCTGTTTTCACACAGCGTTTATTGAAGCCTTACCCCGGGCTAGGCTACAGATGATTCAACACGAGTTCTGTTCTTCATAAGATGTCAGGAAGAAGTGAACAGTTCATAAAGACAACTCCAGTACAACTTTGGAGTGTCATCTGGGCCACTTCACTGAAGAGGATCCTGAAGCGTCAGAGGACACCTCCTCTCTTCCCCACTACAAAGCTTTGTCCACCCTTTGAAATCGCAGACTCCCCAGGCAGCCCCTTCCCTCTTCCCTAAACGCGTATTTGTTAATCAAGCACTCCCTGCGGGTGGGACCCTGGGTCGTTTTAAGAGGGGAACGACCAGGCCTGGGAGAGCGGCAGCAAGGACGGTTTTCGGAGGGGGCAGCGGTGGCGTCTGGAAGAGAGGGCGAGCCTGGCGGCGTTGCCTGGAGGGTCTGGCCGGCTTTGGCCTGGTCGGGGGCAGGGAGGACTCACGGGGCTCTGGGCTCACCTGATTGAAGTGTGCAGCGATGAGCGAGGGTTCCCATATCTTAGAATTCGTGCTCGCCGACCCGCTTTTCTCTTTCTTGGGTGCCATGCAAGGGACGGGAGGAGCATTGGTCTCTACCTGGGCTCAGGCCAGGACTAAGCGTCCCCGCTGCCGTAGTAACCGAAGCCACGCCCAGTTCCTAAACGAATTCGGTTCCCCTCCCCCAAGCCTGGTTTGAATCCTTAGGTAAACCGCTTCCGTCGCCATAGCAACCAAGTTTCTGAGCGCGTGGTAACTCGCGCGCGGGACTCCTACTCTCCCTCGTTAAATTTTAGGATTTTCCAGCAGAACTGTGCAAGTGGAGGAAGACAAGATGAGACTGGTCTCGAGCTGGTCTGGCTACTTTCCTTTACTCCGACCCTCTGCTGCTTCTTGGACCTTCCTTGGTCAAAAGCATTGTCTAGAAACTCAAAAAATCCCATCCACGACTTCTCCACCAAGATTTAATCCATCCTAGGTAACCTAGAATAGAGAAGCGGGCCCCTCAGGGGACAGCCCATCCGGTATTCTCATCTGCTCTAATCTACCCCAAATGCCCCCTTAGTGAAGCCGAATCTGTCTCCCCTACCTCCATCCTCTGCTTTGGTCTTGCTTCTGCCTCGCAGGGCCTTACTAAACAAGTCCAATCTCTCCTCCAAGAGACCCTTTATATAATGGTAGGCGGGATTTGTGTTTTTCTAAATCTTCTCTGCCTAATCAGCCCCAGTTCTTTTAAGCTGTCCTCCACAGGTAAGTAGAGTCTTTTTCCCACCCCACACTCCCCAATATCTAAAATATCCTAGTCAGAGTCCCCCAAATAATAATGATGATAATAATAGTAATAATGCTAATAACAACAACTCTTGTTTTTGAGTACTGATTATATCCTCTACATAGTTATGTTGTTTAATTCTTACAACCACCTTATTCCATGTCCCACAGTGTATGACTGATGGCACCGGGGTTAGAATCCAGGGTTATCTGAGCCCCAAATGCAGTGTGCTTGACCTCTACACTACTGTGTACCCCTACTCCTTTAGACCACCAAAATGAGAGATGCCACCCATTTGGGGCTCGATTTATTTATGTTTTATTGCAATGAGACACATTTGAGGTGCCCCAGCAGAGCTTGACCAAAGGTGTTTTGCCCTCTTTAGTGGTTAACGCAGTGCTTAACTATTCCCCCCAGCCTTGCACTTTGCCTCCACGTGAGATGCTTTCATTATCCCAATGGGCCAGGGATCGCTGAGGTGATGCGTGTGACCTGCAACTTCATGTCACTCAGCACAACCTGCCAGGTGACCTTCCTCAGGGAGAAGGTGTTCTAACCCTTTTTTTTAAATTTCTATTTATTTATTTATTTTTAAAGATTGGCACCTGGGCTAACAACTGTTGCCAATCATTTTTTTTTTCCTGCTTTATCTCCCTAACCCCCCGCCCCCTCCCCAAACACAGTTGTATATCTTAGTTGCAGGCCCTTCCAGTTGTGGGATGTGGGACGCCGCCTCAACGTGGCCTGACAAGCGGTGCCATGTCCGCACCCAGGATGCAAACCCCGGGCCGCCGCAGCGGAGCACGCGAACGTAACCACTCGGCCACGGAGCCGGCCCCTATTTTTTATTTTTTTGAGGAAGACTAACCCTGAGCTAACATCTGTCGCCAATCCTCCTCTTTTTGCTGAGGAAGACTGGCCCTGAGCTAACATCTGTGCCCATCTTCCTCTACTTTATATGTGGGATGCCTGCCACATCATGGCTTGCCGAGCGGTGCCACGTCTGCACCCGGGATCTGACCAGTGAACCCTGGACCGTCGAAGTGGAATGTGCAAACTTAACCGCTGCGCTACCGGGCGGCAGGAACCCTTCTTGTTGCCTTCTTTGGGGAAGAAACCATGTGTGAGGGGATGGTGATATCCACTCACTACTATCTTACTTCATTTGGGGAGCGGGTTTAAAGATGATGCTTCTTCTCAACTCTTGTTCATAATTTGGACAATGAAGGGAAAGTTTCTCCTCCCACCCTTATTCTTTAATATAGATATCAAAGAGAAAGTATAATTTCTAGAGACAGTCTTTTCACAGGAAATTTACAAAAATTTCCACTTTTCCTTTCTTGTTGCAATATGTACATTTTATCTTCTGGGGGGAGGGAAATAGATCCATGCAGTCTAGTCACAAGTCGCATCTTGAAGCCCTCTTTTCTTGTCGTAAGAATAAAAAGTCTGATGCATAGTGATGCCAGAGGGATCATGCCAGAAAGAGATTTTCCTGAGGGTCTCCATAGCAACCATCTAGGCTGCCACTGATTCATTACGATAGAATTTTCCCCAAAATTTTGCTCTTCAGTAAAATTTTCTTTATGAGATGAAAATTGTTGTTCGATTATGGCTTGACTATAAAGATAAATCTCTTTCAGACAAAGAAAATAAGCAAACATTGCTTACGTCATTCTGAATTTTGATCAAAATTCTTCCCATAGGTTTAAACTGGGAAAAAAGTCCTGCGTTTTTATTAGAAAAGCTGTAAAAAGTTTGTTGGCCTTCCAGTTATGTTTTATAAAAAATTTAACTAGATGTTTATGCATGTCATACTATGTTACTAATTTTCTTTCTTCTTGAATGTGAATGCATATTTCAAAATAAAACATACACTGGACCAGCCCTTTGGCACAGCAGTTAAGTTCCCACATTCTGCTTTGGTGGCCCGGGGTTAGCTGCTTCGGATCCCAGGTGCAGACATGGCACCGCTTGGCAAGCCATGCTGTAGGAGGGGTCCCACATATAAAGTAGAGGAAGATAGGCATGGATGTTAGCTCAGGGCCAGTCTTCCTCGGCAAAAAAATAAATAAAAATAAAAATAAAATAAAATAAACCATACTATGTACAATCAGTTCAGCCAAATTACTGGCAGGTGATTAATAAAACAGGTTGCAGATAAAAAAGAGAAACAAGAAAAAAATGGAATAAGGAGAAAAAAGTAAAATTGTGTTATTTTAAAATTGCAGAGAAAGTGTCACTAGCTATGTCTTATAAGTGACAGCTGTCCAACCCAATTTTGGCAGCAATAAAATGTTTGTGACATTTATTGTGGCAAAAACTGACTAGCTGTTCATGGAACATTTCATTCTCTTTCCTCCTACTATGAGAGTAAGACAGCAGTTTTCAGCCTTCCTTATCCTTAGATGGGAACATGTGACTGAGTTCTAGCCAATGGGATATGAGCACATCCCTTAAAAAATGTCTCCCAAGCATTATTCATGCTCTTCCCCTGTTTGCTGGATATTGAGGTGACAATGAAAGCTTTCAATCTCTGAACGATTGCTGTGGCTCAGAGGTTCCAAAATCTCTCTATCCCCAAACTTCTCCCTGCTTTCTCCACCAAAGGCATTTGCTTGGGACTATTAAGTGGACATGAGTAGTTATTTTCTTAAGCTGCTGAAATATTGGGGTTTTCTATAGCTTTAGTAGTTATACCCTAACTACTCCAACATTTTTCTTTTTTTTTTTTGAGGAAGATTAGCCCTGAGCTAACATCCACTGCCAATCCTTCTCTTTTTGCTAAGGAAGACTGGCCCTGAGCTAACATCTGTGCCCATCTTCCTCTACTTTATATGTGGGACTCCTACCACAGCATGGCTTGCCAAGGGGTGCATAGGTCCACAGCCGGGATTCAGACTGGTGAAGTGGAATGTGTGAACTTAACTGCTGTGCCACTGGGCAGGACCCCTTTTTTTTCCTTTTAGAGTAGTTTTTTTTTTTCTGGAAGATTGGCCCTGAGCTAACATCTGTTGCCAGTCTTCCTTTTTTTAAAAAAAAAATCCCCAAAGCCACTGGGCATAGTTATATATCCCAGTTGTAAGTCATTCTTGTTCTTCTATGTGGGACACCACCACAACATGGCTTGAGCAGTGTGTAGGTCCTTGCCCAGGATCTGAACTGGTAAACCCTGGGACACTGAAGTGGAACACGTGAACATAACCACTCAGTCACAGGGCCAGCTGCTAACATTTTTGATAATTTTCATTTGAAAACAAGCTTTTAATAAATCTAACAGTAGCCAGCCTTCCCACAATGGCCTGAGAAAACAACCTTGTTACTTCCAAGTAGGCAAGACACAAAGCTGTCTACTGTGAGAGGCACCAAGATCTAATTCCTGCCCTTCGGGAGACTGTATCTAGTTTTACCCACCCAATCGCACCCTTTACCTTACCTTCTACCTGCTTAAACAGTACATTCTTTTACTTCTTTATCGAGTAAATAAATTTCTTACTTTAAATAAGTGGTTTGCATATTAAAGTAATACAGTAAACTAGTCTCCTTATGTCACATATACTTATGAAAACTTTGGTCCATTTTTCAGAAAATGAAACGAGAGCCATTGCTAGAAATCTATGTACATAAATTATAATTTAGCAAATGATTTAAAGGAATTGAACATTTTAAAAGTCAAAAATAAAGGCTTGAGGATGAAAGAATGCACTTCTAGTATAATCTTTTATAGTTTCCTTTGTAAAGTTCTACTAAAATAAATTTAAATATAGAAGGTTTTCCAAAATTGATTTAGAGAATTTAAAATAAAGGTTTTATTACAGAATTTTTTTCCTATTTTGCCTATTTCATTATTCTAGGGAAAGTGGTACTCTAGATAATTTATGATAAAAAATGGGAAGACATTGTATAGTAACCAAATTTATAGGTTTCATCACAGAATCGGTCTGTTTAATTTCAGAAAATAGGTGTGAATGACAATGTTCATAGTTTTAAGAAGCGAAACCCATTCAGCTAACAAGAGACCCTGCCAAGAATAGAAAAAAAAAAAAAAAGCTTTACCATCTGTCATACATTTATGCTTTTTTGGTGTAATAAATTGTTTCCCCCACTAAATATAAGTTGAAACTTTATAAGCATATACTTTACTACATAAATTTTCCCATATGTCAGTGGCTAAAACAAAACTATACTATTTGGAGAATTTTCTTTCACATTGGCAAGGTTAGTCCTAGTTTGTTTGATTTAGTTTTTCTAGTAAGGTTTTGCATTTAATATTATTTAGCTCACCAAGGATTGTCTACTTTTAGGAATGTGCTGTTACTGTAGGAGACTATGATTACTGAATAAGCTATTTTTTCAAGTTTTATTTTTTAACCGTACAGTGTTCGGTGACCTTTATAACGCGGTGAAGTCTGAGGCATTATTTCTTATACCTGAAAGGGTCAAGCCAACTATTGATGTGTCCAGTATTTCCACTCTTATCAGCTAACACCAGGAGCTATGCACAGTTCACTACTAGGCCAAGATGTCAGGTATCTGAAGTATATTCAGCTGCAGCAACCCACTTGCCTTTGGCTAAGAAGGCCTCACAGATATCCACTGATTTCTCAGATTGGCATCCTACACCTAAGAACGCCTTTCACTATATGTTTGTGTTATTTACCACCAGGATCTTTGTGTTTCTAACCTTCCAGATAGAATGTCATAATGCACCATCCTTGCATTTTTATTGTGTTTGATGCTGAGGGCTCGATCTCTTTCAGCTACCAGGTCCAAAACATATGGAGAATATTACACCTGCATTCTATGGTCAGCATTAGCTTCCTATTCAGTCGTGAGTGCAATTTAAAGTGTTGACTTTAATCTTTAAAGCCCCTCATTGTTTAGAAGCCTGTTACTCCAGCTATCACATCTCTCCCTATGCATCATCGTGGCAATTAAAATCAGCTGCAGGCTCGCCATTCATAATCCCCAGTGAATTGTGGGGAGCCTGGGAGTAGATCATTTCTAAAAACCCCCTGTTTTTGTCAATGATAAAAACAATATTTGGAGTTTACAGTTTTGGCCTTGAATATCTTGTCATATATTTGTAGGTCTCTGAAACCATAATTAGTGCTGTTGATTTAATTTTTATGTTATTTTATGTTGTTTGTGGCCAAGAACTTAGAATACCAAATCAACTTTTTAATGAATCAGAAAAATAACAGTTGTATATATTAAAAATAGAAAAAGCTAAAATTCATCTGTTTCATATTTGTTACTGTGGGAGTTTTCACTCTAGTATTCTCTCACTCAAGTTTTTCTTTGAATCTAATTTTAAACGTCTTCAGTGAAGGGATTTGCTGTAAATCCTTTGGGGACTATTTCAAAATCCATAACTCATGGTAAGTCATTTCTCTAAATGCTTAGCTAAATGTTTGATTTCTTAATGTTTTATCAGATGTCTGTTACTTATAAATTTAAGCTATGTTAAATAATAACTTTCTTTTTATTGTGTACAAGGTTCAAAAGCTATGGTGGAGGTGAACCTATATCAAATCATTTCGATGCCAAACCATGAAGCAATCTTTTGGGGAGAGAAGTCGACTGGTAACAGGGCTTTGAGGAACTGGGAGTGTTATATGTGATGGTTTAGACAAGGAGTGGTGTCCACTGCTTTTCTTACCTTTCCTCTCTCAACTTCTCTCTTTCTCTTTCCCAGCCTGACCCTCAACCTCCCTAAAAAAGTACAGGGTACTACTAGGAAGATATCTGAATGACTCAAGGAAGCTTGTCTCTGACTGTGATCTTGTAAATACTAAATGCAACTATGCACAGTTACCTTTTTCTATCTGGTGTGCCAATCCATGTTTCCATGAATTAATTTTGCTTTTGCTGGCTTCTAATTTTTGTGTAACATTCTGGTGTGGAACAAACTCAAATCAAGACTGTTCCACTTACTAAGAATGGGTATCAGTCAATGGGACGAAGCTGCTGTATTTCCTCTTATATTTCAAACTCTTAGATCATTTGTTTATCCAATAACTTCTTTTTTTTAATCCAATAACTTTTAATGTACTTTCTTTTGCCATCCAAATATATTATTTTATACCATATCCCTCTCTCTAAAAGGAAATGAATATATCTGAATAAATGCCATTTTATTTCACTGGTCCATTGGTGTTCTTATTTATAAAGATAGGGAACAGCAGAAGAAGGGTCCGGGGGTGGGCAGGTGAGGAAATTATGACTTTGGTTTTAGACACATTTAGTTTGTGTACCCTTGAGACATGCAAACATGTAAAGGAGGCAATTGGATATGTGGGCCCAGTGCTCAGAGCAGGGGTGGACATGGGTGAGTCATCTGCACATATGTAGCAATCGAGCCTGAGTGCATGAGTTTGCCTGGAGAGACCACCCTGTGAGCAGGGCCTATGGCTGAGCTTAGGAGTCCAACAGTCAATGGCTGAGAGGAAGAGGATAGGCCTGCGAGCAGATGTGTGGCTGGAGAGGGAGGAGGAAATCCTGGTGGGAGTCATACCACTGGAACCAAAGGGTAAGGGTATTTCCAGAATGAGGAGTGTCCAGCAATCCTGAATGCTGCTGAGAGGTCAGGAAAGAAAGACTTGAAATGCTTGCTGGATGTAGGGAAGAAGAGGTCAGTGTGGTTAGCTGCTTTACTTTAAAGCCTTTGAAAAGTAGCAGCTATGTTCATTTGCATGCAGTTCCTAGGCAGGTAATTTTTCTTACTGTTTTGGGGTCAAACTAATTGTGATGCTTGATTTTCTGTGTCAACTTGACTGGGCTAAGGGAGGCCCAGATAGCTGGTAAAATGTTTCTAGGTGTGTCTGTGAGGCTGTTTCTGGAAGAGATTAGCATTTGAATCAGCAGACTGAGGAAAGATTGCCTTCACCAATGTGGTAGGCATCACCCAATTGTTGAGGGCTTAAATAGAACAAAAAGTCAGACGAAGGGCAAATTTGCTCTCTGCTTGAACTGGGACATCCAGCTTCTCCTGCCCTGGGACACTGGTCCTCCTGGTTTTCAATCCTTTATTCTCAGACTGGGACTTACACCATCGGCTCCCCTGCTTCTCAGGCCTCAGTGTTTGAAGTGAAACTACACCACTGGCTTTCCTGGGCCTCCAGCTTGCAGACAGCAGATCGTGGGACTTCTCAGCCTCTATAATCTTGTGAGCCATCCCTCATAATAAATCTCTTTCTTTATGTCTATATGTATCTAGCTATCATATTGTTTATGTTTCTCTGGAGAACACTGAATAATAATATACTAATCTTTAAGAGTACATTTTTTAAAAAGTATATTTCCTATAGTTTGAGTGGTGAATTCTTTTAAAAGTCATGTCTATTAAAATACAAGGTTTTTTTATGTGCATTTTATTTGACATCTTTTTTTAGATATCGATAAGCATTGGCTTCTATATGAAGTATAATGAAATGACACTGTCATCTTTTATGTTTTTAAGAATTTTAAGAGGGGATTTCATTGAAACCTAAGGATTTTTTTTCTAGTGAGAATATAATAGGAAGGAAATCATCCTACTGAAATCTACTTTAACTATGTTTTGTGAAGATGTCAGTTTGAAAAAAGAGGAGGGATTCTCTGATATTAAGGAAAAGTTCCTACACTGCATTTCTATCCCCTTTTGAATATACATTCTTAGAAAATTTACAATGAAAACTCCACATTATGGTTGATATATATGGATATAAGGAAAGAATATGAAGAAAAAGAAATACTTGGAGTCAGACAATAGGAAGAAAAGGAAGATCATAAGAAAAGATTCATTCAAAAGTAAAATAATTTCCACCAATGCTCAAGTCAATCAGCAGAACAAATACCGCCTCTAAAGGTCACGTTGGAGGCCTCTTCCTCTGCCTCACTCCATTTCTGAATGGATCTATTCAGGTCTTCCACCGTTTCCTGTACGGGGCCCACCGTTTCGAGCTTCGCTGACCAAAATCATGGCTTCATTGACTCTTTCTTATATTTTAAGTCTCTGCTATATTAAACAAAACCAAGCCTCATTCTTTGTCTGCTATGCTTTCATGGTTGTGCTTCACTTTTTCTTTCGTGCTTAGCAGTACCTTCTTTATGCTGCCATAGTTTTTTTCCCTTAGGCTGGCTATAATCTCTAGGCTTCTATTTTTGTTCACAATCAACTTATACAATTCGTCAATCATCCACATTTTAAAACTTTTATGATTATTTTTGCATAATGGTATGCACTCCACCTGAGCCAGATGTCTTAATCCTTTAGAGTGTAGCCATTTTTCTCTACGATACTTTTGGGTAATAACCATTGCCAATTTATTACGCTAAGTAAATTCCTCATTTTATTGAAATTGTTTTTATAAAGCTTAAGTTACTCACATTTATGCCCATAATCTCTTCTCTCTCCCCCTTCACTCTGGTAGAAGTCTGAAACCCTATTAATCTATCTGTTATCATGGTTCCCCAAACTCCTCAATATTAGCTTTTTAACTTGCCATATACTCCTTCCTCAACACAAGAGAGGGTTATTAAAAATCAGAGAATCCAATCATGGTGCTAAGAGGCACTTCCAGAGATCATCTTGCACTAAGACAAAATTCTTTCTCTTGGGTTCAATTCCCTGCTCCACCCCCTGCTGGCTGTGTGACAACCGTGAGCAAATTATTTAACCCCTCTTTGCTTCAGCTGCTTTATGAAATGGGATAAAAATGTTTGCACTACAAGGTTGTTGTGAAGATTAAAGTAGTTAGTAGATGTAACTACTTAGAACAGTTCACGGCACATACTACGCCCTTGATAAACTTTATTTTTTAAATAAAGTTTTTATTTTAGAGTAGTAGTTTTAGATTTACAGAAAAGTTGCAAGGATAGTACACAGAGACTCCATATACGCTGGACCCGGATTCCCCCATTGTTAACATCTTAAATTAGTATGGCCAATTTGTCACAACTGATGAAGCAATACTGACATGCTATCATTAACTAGTAGTTTTCAGCAGATGTCCTTTTTCTGCTCCAGAACCCTTTCCAGGACACTGCATTGCATTTAGTTGTCATGTCTCCTCAGGCTCTTCTAAACTGTGACAATTTTTCAAACTTTCCTTGTTTCTGATGACCTTCGCAGTTTGAGGTGGTAAGGTATTTTGTAGAATGTCCCTCAATTTCAGTTTGTCTGATGTTTTCTTATGCTTAGACTGGGGTTACAGGACTGGGGAGAAAGACCAAGAACATGAAGTGCCATTCAGGAGAATCTCATCACATCACACTAAGGGTGCATGCTACCAACATGACTTACCATTGAGGATGGCAAGCTTGATCACCTGGCAGAGGCAGTGTTTGCAGGTTTCTCCACTATAAAGTACCCTCCCACACACACTGCTACCAACTTTCCACACTATATTTTTTGGAAGGAAGTCACCATGTGCAGCCCACACTTAAGATATGGGGAGTTACGCTCTACCTCCTTGAGGGGAGCAGTATCTATGTAAATATTTCGAATTCTTCTGTGTCAGATATTTTCTCGTCTCCCCTTATTTCTTTATTCAATCAATCATTTATATCAGTGAGGACTCATGAATATTCATTTTATCCTTTGAGTTATAATCCAGTACTACTTTATTTTGTCGCTTAGCTCAGTTGTTCCAGTTGTGACCATTGGGAGTTCTTTCAGTTGACTCCTGTTTTCCCTTGATGTATTCCCTCATTGTTTTGCTATTTTTTTTAGCATTTTACTTTCTGGCACTACAGATGCTCCAGGCTCATGTTGCATATTCCCCAGGCCCAGCCCTAGAATCAGCCAGTACTCCAAAGAGCCTTGGTTCCTTTTATTGGAGAGTGGTATTAAAAACCCAGATCTTGGGGCCAGCCCGGGGCTGAGGGGTTAAGTTTGCATGCTCTGCTTTGGCGGCCCACGGGTTGGGATCCTGCGCATGGACCTAGCACCACTCATCGAGCCATGCTGAGGAGGCATCCCACATAACACAACTAGAAGGACTCACAACTAAAATATACAACCATGTAGTGGGGGGCTTTGGGGAGGAGAAGGAAAAACAAAATCTTAAAAAAAAAACCCAAAAAACCCAGATCTGGGTGCTGGGCATGCTTGTGGCTACTGGAGTGTCTTAGGTTTCTAGGACCTCTTAGCAGACGGAATTAAGAAATAACCCAGGTATACACACATATACACACATAATTGTTTCTATATATATCAATTCATGTCTATGTTAAGGTAAACATGAGTTCACACTGATGTTT
The DNA here is from genome assembly GCF_041296235.1 of Equus asinus. NCBI lineage: Eukaryota > Metazoa > Chordata > Mammalia > Perissodactyla > Equidae > Equus > Equus asinus. Next base: position 49,627,890 of record NC_091805.1, read on the forward strand.
ACCACTCTAATCCAATACTGCATGGTTCCTTCTAGCCTGCTAATATTTTGTCAGCTATTCATTCATTCAATGAAGTTTGTTGAATGTCTACTATGTGCTATGCTCAGAACATGGTGGATGCTATTCCTACTCTTATGTGGCTTAGAATTCAGTTAACAGCTTAAATTTTTACTTTAGCTCCTTGGTACCACCAAGGATTGACACCACGCACAATAGTCTATTTTCACGGCTGTCCGTTTTTTCCCACCACACTCCATTGCCCCACTTCCAAGACTGTACCAACTTCTATTGACCATCTATTTTCCTCTCTGCCCTCATTTCTCTTCCAACTCCTTGTCCTCTGGGGTGTTTCACCTCTCATTAAAACACATTGCCACAGAAAAGTGACTGGGACACTTGATAAGCATGTTACCACCTCCCATTTGTGTGGCACATTCTTAAGCTCTTTCACATCTCATTTTTGACTACAGAATTCCTTGAAGAATGATAAGGTTATTACTAAGATGCTTTGTCTATAGTGGCAACTTAAGATTGCTAAGGACGTGTATGAAGTTTTACGGGATGTGTCATAGAGGAGGTCCCACATGGTCTATTCCCCTACTGCTGTCAGGAATTAGAGGCCGTGAGTCGTTCTTCCAGGCGGATAGAGAATCTCTACTGAGGCAAAACTCTAGGCCCTCTGATTTTAGTGCTTTTCTTTGCTCATTACTGAAAAGAAAATTCCTTGGCATTTTTATACATTGTTACATTTAGTAAATATTTTAATTCTTTTAAGTTAAATTCTACCCAATCCTTCTCTTTGCCTAAGTGAAATTAAGATTATCTCTGTCTATGAAGGAAATTCACTTGGAATTTTCTTTTTGATACTGTCCTGGTTTTGTTTTGGTAAAAAAGTTATACTAGCTTGTAAAATGGATTGGGCAGTGTTCCCTCTTTTTCTGTTAGCTGATGGGGTTTGATTAAGATTGGAATTATCAGTTCCTACATTGTTTGGGAGGGATCACCTACAAAACTTTATGTGCCAGGTTTTCGTTTCGTTTTGTTTTTTGTAAAAAATGTTTAACTACTGATTTGCTTTCCTTGATGACTTTAATATTATTCAGGTTTTCTAGTTTTCTTGTTAGTTTTAACTGGTTATACTTTTCTCAATATTTTTTCCATTTCTTTTGTTTTAAAATTAATGATATAAAGTTGTTATAATATTCTCCCATTATCATTTTTATCATCAATGTCACATAATTATTCTCCCGTTTCATTCTGAAGGGGGTGTGTGTGTGCCTTTCTCTTTTCCTGAGCAATCTTTCCAGAGATTTGCCAAGTTTATTAGTCTTTTCTAAGAACAATTTGGGGCTTTTTGATCCTCTCTATTGTATGTTTTGTATTTTATTGTCTTTTGCTCTTATTTTTATTTCCTTCTATTTTCTGTTATATTCTGTTATTTTCAAATTTATAAAGTTGGATGTTTAGTATGTTAATTTTAGTACGTAACTTTTTCTTTGCTAAGATAATCATTTAAGCCCTCATATTTCCAAGTGCTATTTTAGTTTTATAAGTTTTGAAAAGTAGTATTTTATTATTGCTGTTGCTTTACATTTTCTAATTTTCATTGTCATTTCTTTTTGACCCATAAATTGTTAGAAATGTGATTTTATGTTCCCAAATGTGTGGATTTTTTTCTAGTTATCTCTTTAATATTCATTTTTAACTTAATTGTATTATGATTAATTTGTTCTGAATGATGTTTATTCTTTGAAATCTATTGACACATATTTTATGCCCAAGTCTGTGCTAAATTTTTGTAAATGCTTTATGTGTACTTAAAATGAATGAGTATCCCTAATTGATGGAAGCAATATCCTGTGTAAAGATATAAGTTTGAGCTAGTTTCATTTTTTCAATATTCCTACTGATTTTTTGCTTAGCTAATCTTTCAATTATTTAAAAAGCTATTAAAATCTCTGTCCTTGAAGGGAGACTTATAAATTCATCCTTGAAGTTTTATCAAATTTTGTTCTCTGTCTGTTGAAGCTGTGTCATTCGATTCATACAACTTTAGAACTATTTTGTCTTGTTAGTGATATGCAACTTTCTGTCATTGTATAGTAATTCTGTTGCTTCTGAAGAAGGATTTTTGCCTTAAAGTCTCTTATTTTTGATATTAATAAGGCTACTCAAACTTTATTTTGGAAAGTGTTTCCCTGACTTATCTATTTTCATCCTTTTCAGTATTTCTGTATCGTTTTATTTACTAGCAAATAATCATTTAAAAAAATTCAGTCTAGAAGTCTTTAAATTTTAGAGCATATACACTGATTAGTATTATTGCCAATTTATTTGGATTTATTTCTACCTTAATATTTTCTACTTTCTCTTTTTTCTGCTTTTTTAGTTATCTGTGCTTTTTCCTCCTTTCTTGCCATTTTATTTTTATATTTTTATTTGCTGAGGCTTTTGTTTATTATTTATTTTTTACCCTCTACTAATTTACAAGTTATACACTCCATTTATATTCTTTTGAAGTTTACCTTAGAAATTTCAACATGCATACTTAAATTATCACAGTCTCCTCCCAAACAAAACAAGGACGTTAGACCACTTCAAATTCCATCACCCCCTTGTTGTTTGTACACTACTGCTGGCCAGGATTTCATTCTATTTTATCCTCTCCACAACAAGATAGTCAATGTTTGCTTAGATGCTTGGATTCACTCACTATTTGGGTTATTCTTTGCCTATCATTTCCTTTCCCATTTCAGACCTTTCCTTTTGTATAATTTCCCTTTTTTGTGCAGTTCAACCCTTATAATTGACTTGAGGTAGATAATGTGTTGGAGATAAAATATGTTAGGTTTTATTTGTATGAAAAATCTTGATGTTACTAAGTTCTTAAAAGATAATTTCGTTTGGCTTACAATTCTAAGCTGTTAATTAGTTTCTTTCAGAATGTTGAAGAAATTAGTCTTCAATTTTCTGGCTTCCATGGTTGCTGACAAGTCAGCAGTAAGTTTATTTGTTGTTTCTTGGTGTGTAGCCATTATGTTCTCTCTGGTTTTATCAGGATCTTCTCCTCATCTTGGGTTTTCTGCGGTTTCACTATGACGTAGCTAGTTATGGATCGCTTTTTATTTACCCTGCTTGGGATTCATTCTGCTTCCTGAATCTGACAACTAATATCATTAATAAATTCTGGAAATTTTCTTAGCTGTTATGTCGTCATATATATCCTGTCATCTATTTTTTTTCTATTGTTTTCATTTGAAACTTCAAGATGTATATTTGACCTTGTTATTCTAACCTCACATGTATTACTTCCCTTATATTTTCCATATCTTTATTTCTCTGTACGGAATTTTCTGTAATTCATTCAGATTTATCTTCTAATTACTAATTTTCTCTTCGTCTGTATCTAACTTGCTGTTTAACATTCTTTTTTTTTTTGTTTTGTTTTTTTAAAATTTCAGCCCTAGTATGTCTATGTGTTTTTTGGGTTTTTTTTCAAATGTGGTCATTATTTTGAGTGTCTTACTCCTTGATCTATTTAATATTATCTTTTATTTAACATAGTAAGTATACTTATTTTATATTCTTAATTAATAATTCTACCATTTGGAGTGTCACATTTCTGAATATATCTTTGTTGCTTCTGGTCTCACTCATGGAGTATAGTTTCTTTGTGCATTTTATTATTATTATTTTCTATGAGTATATATTAATGAAATATTTAAGGCCTGAATTAAAGGTGTCCTTCTCTCAAAAACATGTGTATGCTAATTCTAGATTTGAAGTTTTGTGGATCACAAACCTAAAAACTTGTGAGGGTAGGCTTGTAGTTTTGAAGTCTCAGGAGAGATTTAGTTCTCATCCTCTGCCACGATGAGGACAAGCAAGTCTCTTTGCTGCCACCCTGTGTGGAGTGGGGTTTATGTATGTATAAATTTAGGCTCTCTATGTCACCAAGGGTGTACCCCTTTGTGGTTTGAGCTTTATGTAAGGGTCTGCTATGATGACCTGCCTCAGGTAGGCCCTAGGCATTAGCTCTAGTCACACCACTCCTGACATGATTGATAGAATGGAAGCTTATGGTCACTCTGGTGCTCCTTACTTTCCTGGTTTCCTGCTTTTACTTTATTTTTTCTCTCTGCAGATTTCCCTTACATTCTTCTCAGCTCAATAGTCTATTTTAATATATTTTTAAATATAATTTTAGTCAGAATTTTAAAGTTTTTTGTAAGGAGAAGCTTGTTCATTGTGTCTAGTGTAAAACATAAGTATTATAATCTATTTTCAACGAATGTCTATCCTAGACAAGGCAGCTTTCAAAACGAAACAACAAAATGATGGTACAACAGGTAACCTCTTTCCTCTTAAATTGATTATCTCCACATTTAGGAATTCCTGTCTGAAGAGTTGGTGGATGTCTGGTAATTCTGCTTCAACGTATGCAACCTCATGTGCATTTATAACTTTTAGGAAGAATCATTTTTTATGTAAATAAGTTTTGTGAATTTCTTTTTCTTAAATTGATATTTACTCTTTGCTTGTACATACTGAAAATGAACTAAACTTGTCCAGTGATAGAAACACTTGAATATAAAAGAGAGAACCTATGGAAGGTGGTAGAATCTCTAAAAACTATGACCATAGGAATATTCTCAGGAAGAGCCAAAGGTAATGTCCTTTACCCTAATCCCCCCAAAAGACTTTGAAGACTAGTGTAAGCCAAAAAATGCAACAGAAGGATCTTCTGAGAGTGAGACTGAATAAATCTTCCAAGCATAGAACAAACGTCATTGCAATCAAAGACATTATCTACCACATGAGAAGGATACTGAGCACATATGCAGAGCATAGGAAATCCTTTAGTCAAAGGTCACACATTAATAGGCAACAAACTGTACAAAATCACTTACTGGGGGAACAGCATAGATATAAAAATGCAGATTTGAATAGAACCACACCCTGGATTTACTCCTTTTTCCTGGTGTATGGGGCCCTATGTTGCCCTTGGGAAATGAACAATGCACTAAGAAATATTAAGGAGGGGTGTGGTGGATAGAAACAGATGGAGTGGGCTGCTGGCAGTATAACGACTCTCTGAATTGCATTTCTTGAGCATTTTGAAGTGGGAAAGAGCAGAAGAGGAAAGCATGAAGAATAAAAGGAGGAAGGTCCTGGGGTTTAGGTTTACAGAACAGAAAAACTAGTTGTGGCAACCAGATGGAGAGACGTCTGGGGAACTTGTTCGGATTTTCTTTGGTTCTATAAGGGAAACCGATTTTGACTAGATTCAGAGCCCCTTTATAATTACAACTCCCCCCCACCTCCCACATTTATATCCAGTGACAATATAGAATAATGGAAAATTTTTATAGTCAACTTCCTGTCAAACTTCCTTAAACAAGAAAAATCTGACTTTCCCAATGAGTTCCATTTCCAATGCCCACTGAAATGCTGATGTAAAAGTGTCTGTTCTGAAAATAATCTATCTGAAAACCACAACTGTAATAAAAAAAGTTTTATACTTATTAAATTCTATTTAGCAGCCCAGGAAAGGAGAAGAAATAGATATTTTCCAAACCTCGCAAGTTAAAATTCAGAATGTTCCTAGTTTTACGTGAAGTGGAATACGTTTTTCACTTTACTCACCTCTTTCATTCTCATTGGAGCCTTAAAATAGGTATTTGTCTGAAAAGATGACAAGTACTTTACATGACTTAATTTTTGCCGTTTGGAATTCAAGCTGAGGTAAATATGCGTGCTGACACTTTGCTTTGCAGAAATTCAGAATACTTAAGTTCAGCTGAAGTATCCAATCCAGAATGTTGTGGCTCTGAAATCAAGAGTTAATCATCCCCTCCTCACGAATTGCATATTGTCACCATGATTCTGATTAAAGTAATAATTCTGATTATGGTTGCAGAGGGATATAGTCACCAAAAATGAGAGAAAATTACTGATTCTTGCTTCTGTAATTATTCCCACAAATACACTGAAAAATATCATGTACTCCATGGGACCAACCACAGAGTGTAAGAAGCCTCTGTAAGTCAACACTATCACAGTGCTTGACACATAGAAACATCAATAAATGGTTGCCATTATGGTTTTCATTTTCAGTATGATTATTACCGGCCTTATAAATAGATTTCACCAGTAACTTATAACATGTTTGTGCTGAAAGTCTCTGCTAAACAAACACCAACTCATACATATAAAACACTCATGGCTGTTTTCCTCACTATTTTATTGCAGCCACTAATGACTCTAGTTCATCTGCCACATTAGCTAGAAACCTCCCATATTCTATCACCTCTCCTGACCTCTCAACCCCACTGGAATCTTTTTTTCTGCTGCTGCTGCTGTCTCAATGTTAGGGAACTCAAAGAGTTTTTTCTTAGCCCAAGAAAGGAGAAGGGATGAATATTCTTCAGATTTCCCAAGTTGAAATTCAGAACGACTTTCCCTTGGAACCAAAGTCTAAAGTGGAAGTAACCAAAATGAGTAACCGACATTCAGGCCTATAAAGTCTTCTCCATGCTGTGACAATAAAGATGCTAAGCAATGGGAGGATCTGGTGAAGCTGTCCTCTGATTCAGAGAAAGGAGTCCTCAAACCCTGGCAATTTCAGAGAAGAGTGGGAAAGGACTTGTATGAAGAGAGAACGTAATAGGTGAGAGAATTGGCATAGGTAAAACCTCAAAAAGGAAAAAGTGCACGTGTGTGTGTGTGTGGGTGTGGTATACTGGTCAGTTGGGGTGGGTACAGTGACAAGACCACTATGATTGGAATCAAGAGTGTATTAAAATAAAAACAGGCCAGATATAAGGTTGATAGCTAGTGTTAAACCGGATTACAGAGGCTCCCCTTAGAAAATTTCAGAGATGTGCATCACAACGGGTTTGACTCATGGTCTTAAATCACATTAGGATTTCCAACAAGTCAGCCTAATCTCCATCATAGGCTCAGCCCTGACCCAGGTCAAGGGATGGGCAGTCATGCTTCTGGGACTAGACTGATTTTGTGCTCTGATTCTAAATCACCCAGCTTTTGCCTTGTTGCTGGTTCTGAGGTCCCTGGCCCGTATCCTAGTGTTTGGGTTTCTATCTTGTTTCCCCACTCCTTGGTTTTTACCTTGTCTAGATTCCAGAAAATGATGCCTTCTTCTCGTGTTGGGATCCTTCCTTCCCATTTTGCTTCTCCTGCCTCATACCCTGCCCCCTTTTATCTTTCTGTACATTGAATTCTTTCCAGGAAAGCTAGTTCCTGTCACTCATACCAGAATTCTTTCATACAGATTTCTTTTTGAAAATACTACCTGTAACCCACCCTACAGACTATCCTAATAACCACCCTGCCACCGTGGGTAGGTCTGTAATATTTCTGTTACCTTCCTATTTCTTCTCTGTCTGCTGGTTAAGAGATTATAGCTCTGTGGAGATAAATTTTCATTTTGTCACTCCCCTACTCAAGAAACTTTCACAACTCTCTATTGCTTACAGTACAGAATCCAAGTTCCCAAGACTGGGAGCAACTTACTTTCGAAGAGAAGATACCATGTTTTATTCATATTTATTTGTCCCTAGGGCTTAACACACAGAAGGCATTCAGTGAATCTTTGTTAAAGGGATGGATTTTGTTTGCTTTCTAAGTGTTCCCCCATAATCTGGTCTCATTCTACCTACCCCCTTTTTCTTTTTCTTTTTAACGCATATACTATATTCCAGTTGAACTTGTCTTTGAATAACTTCCCCCCCACCCCCCACAACATCACAGCTATTTCCATGTCTTTGTTCATCATGATCTGCTGTTGAAATGATGCCTTCTCTCTAAGGTTTTCTTAGATCAAGCCTTGCCTCCTTTAGGAAAGCTTCATTAATTATTCTAGCCAACATCAAAAACTTCATTGTCCGTAATTGTTTCAAGTGTCTTAATAAGGTGCATGTTCAGGGGAAGAATCCTCCAGACATTTTTATTTATCTTTTTGTTTCCACATTGCTAGGCACACCATAGAACTCAGGGCTTATTGATTATTATCTGGTTATCGATTGCTGGAGGCCTTGGTCATGAGCACAGAAAAGGCAGTTTTCTCCCCACTGGACTTTCACGTACTCTCTTCAAGGGCTCTGGTCTTTCATGTCTGCCTTGCTGGCAGGGTCTAGCACTTGGTAGGTGCCAGAGGGTTTGAACTCATGAGGCCTGTACTCAAATTCCAGCTCTAGCTATGTGTATTAGTCAGGGTTCTCCAAAGAAACAGAACCAGTAGAAGAGATATATATATACATTTTTTTAAAGACATTTATTATAAGGAATTGGCTCTCATGATTATGGAAGCTGAATATGTAGTTCCAGCCCAAGTCTGAAGTCCTGAGAAGCAGGGGAACAAATGTAAGTCCCAGTTTGAGGGCAGAAGACTGATGTCACAGCTCAAACAGTCAGGCAGAGAGTACTGATTCTCCTTCCTCTGCCTTTTTGCTCTATTCAAGCCCTCAACAGTTTGGATGATGCCCACCCACATTGGGGAGGGCAATCTGCTTTACTCAATCTACTGATTCAAATGTTAATCTCTTCTAGAAACACCCATACCGACACATTCAGAAATAATGTTTAACCAAATATCTGGGCATTCATGACCCAGTCAAGTTGACACATAAAATTGACCATCACACTGTATGATCTTAAGTTTGTTAGCTTCAGTTAACTCACAAATAGTAACTAAGTAATAATAATTGTCCCACAGGGTTGTTGAGAGGATAAGATGTGATAATGTGTATGAACAGAGTTTTACAAACTATAAAGTGCTTGGTAAATACTAGTTGGTTTTAGCGGCTCAATAAAACATGCTTGAATGGATGTGTCAGAGACTTACACACCACTTCACTTGTGGTGTCCAGATGAGGAGGCTTAAAATTTATGACAAAATGGTTTGAAGGAAAACTCACAGGATACCAGCCACCTCATCTGTATTTTCTGCACTCTTTTTAAAAGTCCTTCTTAATATCTTATTTTATAAATTTCTTTCATCTTTATTTTAATTAGCTTATGAAGAGTTCTCCAGCTACCTTCACCACCTTAATAAACATTTAAGACATAATTTGCTATTTATCTTTATTTTTTTTCTCATCGGCTCATTTTACATGGCCTCCCTGTCCTGAGGTTCACCACCTTCTAAGGAGTGGCTTTGCTTATCCTCTCTCCTGAATCCTTCATGGAGATGCTCTGGAGGTAAACCAGGAGGTTAGCTTCTAGGGATCCGTCTTACATGCCTCCTCCGGGAACTTTCTGCACCTCCTCTTCCCTGCTGCCCTTCCTGTGGTAGGAATTCCAAATGGGAAGGGCCCCTATGTTGATGAGACCAAATGCTGAACTGCAAATGATAACTCATTCTGATGTGGCGTTGACAGAGGAGAAGGGCTGAAGGAGGCATGCACCCAAGCAGCAGGTGGTGGCACTGGTCCAAGGAGAAGTATCTGGACAATCTTTGACAACAACACATGCCTGGCTTAGGATGTTTTTCTCTCCATTTATTATGACCAGCTCTAAGAATAGGGAAGAACTTGGCAGAAAAGCCCCAGAGGGCAGGCTGTTCTACTCAGCATCTCTAATGACCAACTACTAGGATATATTCCATTTATGTCTGAGCGACATTGGAGGGTGTGAGTGGTGGATATGTGTAAGTTTCTTACCTTTTGGCCCAGTGATTTCAATTCTAAGTTGTAAACAAAAAATCAGTTATGATGTTGTTCATTCATTATAGTGTGTTTATAAGAAGTTGGAAAAGAATCTAAATGTCTATCAATAGGAAATTGGTTAATAATGGTACACCAATACGATGAAATATTATGCACCTATTAAAATGATGTTTAAGAAGGGTATTAAAGTACAAGAAAATTATTCAGGGTATATTAGCTACAGAAAAGCAAGTTAGTAACATAGTTTGTACAGTCTGATCTCAAGTTTACTCATGTGTGTGAAGCAGTATATCTTAGGGACTAAAAGCACTCAGGAGTTAGGCTGCCTGAGTTCAAATCTCAGCTCTACCACTTACTATGTGTGTGGCCTTGGGCAAGTCAGCCTCTCCATGCCTCAATTTCTCCATATGTTAAGTGGAGATAATAATTGTGCCAATCGCATGAGATCGTTCTGAGGATTAAAATTAATCCAAGTAAAGTGCCTAACATAGTGCCAGCTCACAGCATTTATGGAGTAGACATTAGCTATTCTTATACAATTATTTATGTACAGATAAAAGTGAAGGATACATACCAAAATAAGAGTGATTATCTCTGGATGGTACGATTACGGGTTATTTTTATTTTCTTCATTTTGCATGTTTATACCTATAAACTTTCTACAATAAATGCATAATACTTTTATAATATGAAAACATGTAGTGAAAGTGATTTAAAGGCAGTTTGTTACTAAAATATACAGCATTGGTTTGCTTTTTTTGAAAGGAAGATAGATGACCTCTATGACTTATAAGGATTCAAACAGACAAATACACAGGGGAGAGAAGTCTTATGGAGAACTCTGGAAAATCCTAGAAGGGAGCTACTTGGCGATATGAGCTGAGCCAGGTGGGCTGCCTTGAAAGCCATAGCAGACAATGAGGCTCTCAGTGTCTGAATAAGAAGAGAAGGGAGACTGAGAGTAGAATCACATCTTTGAAAGAGTGGGGAGCATCTTGGGTTGAGTATGAGACGGTAGAAGTCTTGTCTCTTTTAGAATCAGAAAGACCTGGGTTCAGTCCTTAACATCCCCCCCCACCCCCGCCATTACTCTCACTCTTTCCTTCCCCTTCCCTTTGTTTTTTTCATTCTTTCATTTATTCAACAAGCTTTCTGAGCTCTCCTTTGTTTTAGGTATTATGGTAAGCTTTGGGAATGCAAAGCGACCTAATATACGTTCCGTATCTTCAAGGAAGGTAGGGTCTGGTTGTGGCCAGATACCTAAGTCAGTGGACCATTACACTACAGTGCGGTCAGCACTTTGGTTTAGGTATTCATAAGGCGCTGTAAGAGCAAGAGGACTGGCAATTCAAACTGATTTTGTGGTGAGGCAGTTGGTAGTGGGGCCTGTGGAAGCAGGCTGCTTCCCAGAAAAGGAGCCACAAGCTGAGTTGTAGAAAGGTGAAGGTAGATGAAGATGGGAAGAGGGAGCAGCACACATGATGCACACAGGGTTGAGACAGTAGCTTGAGAAACCTAAAAGAGCTCCATAATATAGGAGAGATTGCTGTCAGTCAGGGAGCAGCAGAAAGGTGGACAGGAACCAGATCACGATGGGCCCAGTGTGTTAAGATGAGGATTCACTTTTATTCTGAAAGCAAGGAAAGCTCTGAGGAGCTTTTCATCCTTGAAAGTCATGGAAAGTAACCAATAGATTTTGGGCCGAAAGCATCAAGAATCATTTCTGCACTTGGTTATGTGATGCTGGGCAACATAGCCATCTATGAGTTCCATTTCTGTAAAATCTGTAAGCTGACTAATAAAACCTACCTTGCTGGGCTATTGTAAAAATGAGAGAATGCCTATAGGGCCCCTAGTACTGTACCTGGGATTACAGTTATGATATGGTAGATACCTCCAAAAACAAAGAATTAGGGTTGGTAAATCAGAGAGAATGTGGAGCTTGAAATCAGAATCTGTCTTTATATCTTGGTTCTGCTACATGCTTTTTGACCTTGAGCATGTCACTTGACTTCTCTGAGCCTCAGTTTTCTCATTTATAAGACGCAAGTTGTATTGACCTCAGAGGATTAAATCAGGATAGTGCTTGCCATGGAAAAAGTTCCCAGTACCAAGTATTTCTTTCCTCTGCTTTTTTTTCTCTCTCACTCTTTCTGTCTCTTTCTTTCCCCTTGGAGGCTGCTGGCTTTTGGAAGTTAGCCCTCTGCTTCATGAGGAACATCCTGGGGTGGGATATCATACTCTGAAGAATACATCACGGGAACCTCGACTAGTAAACCAGCATAGTGGAAGCAACATCTGGAGGTCCGTGTGTGCCTGAGGCAAGGAGGAGAGGCGCTGGCGTGCCGGCAAGGAAGTGAGAGCAAGTGTGTGCACGGAGCACTGCTGGAACACGACCTCGCTGCGACGCCTGCTGAGCCATTGCTGGAAGGCCTGCACAGGTGTAGACCAAACTCAAGGCCTCAATCAGGAAAAGTATTACCACATGTTCCCACACAGAGACTAAAGGAGAGAGGGCCGCTCCTAGCAAGGTGGGGAGGAGGGCAGAGGTGGAAGTAAGGAACCAGGGGAGGAAGGGAGAAAAACAGCAGAGCTGCCAATATAAAGAACTCATTAGAGGAAAGTCATGTTGTGACCTCCAAGATGAAGATGAGTGAAAATTCTTGTATGATTTAATATTCCGTGGAAATATTCCAAACCACATGCTCTCCGTGCAGGCTGCAGTCTTTTACCTTAATTTCGGGGAAGTCCTACTACCCTTTACTCTGTGTATTGCTTACTTGGTCTGAGCTTCTTTATAACAGGCTGGCAGGGTTACATGGAGAGGCTTAACTCAGGCTGCAATAATAGAAGCCTGGACAGTGTGGAAGGACTGAAGCCTGGCTGACAGTCTAGGTGTGGAAGGGAGGTGTCTTTGTGGAGTGCCACACAAGCCATCAGGCAGCCTTACTTCCTGGGACACAAGTGTTATTAGTCTATGTTATTTCCTCCAGCTCTCTCAAGGTAGTCAGATTAATCCAGTGGTTTTTAAACTTAAAAAAAGTATTAGAAACATTTTCTTAAGAATGCTTATGAAGCAGTGGCACCTCTTTGAAAAACGAAAACAAAATCTGCCATAAAATCTAATGTATAAAAAAATGCATCTGCTCTGGTTGGAAGTTAGAATGGAGTCTGCCCACTAGCTCCTGTCTCCTATGCAAAGCAGTGCCTGAAGGCTTCACAAAGAAAGTGTGAAAACTACAGTTCTAGCCCAACTCCTTCAATTTGCAGATGAGGGAATGGAGACGCTTGAGATTAAGAGACTCGTCCAAGTGCCCGTAATTAATTAGCGGCCGCGTTAGGTTTGAAATCACATTCTTTTGGTACCTATCTTGGTATATTTTCCTAACCCCAGACTCATAGACATTTGCCTTCAGAACAGAGGTAGTTAAAGTGATGTTGTGTCTAATCAGCTAAGAGATACAGGAAGAAGTGGGAGAATTTGAGGAACCTGATACTCTCCCCTCTGTAGAAGCCTAGGGGAAGCCTCTACACCTGGTCCTCACTGGGTACAAAATACACATCTGTGAACTGGAATGAAATGCTGTGGTTTCAGGCAAGAGTCCCTGGGAGCCCACAGTGCCCCCAGTCTCAGACCCTCCCTGTCTCAAAGAGACCCTGAGGAGCCGCCTCCTCCCAGGAGTGCTGTGTGCTCCTGGAAATGGGCTCTGGGCTTTAAACCGGGCAGAAAAACCTCAAATTGCTAGTTTATTGTTTGGACAAGCAAATTCATAACAACTTGCTGCATCTCTCAAGTGTGGCAAAGAGGACGAGAGTAAAGCCTTCCTGGGATGTTTCTTGAGCCATAACTCTCCTCCCTAGTCAAAGAAGAATGATTGGTTAGGCACATTAATATTTATTAACAGTAAAAGAAAGTTGTCATTTGAAGATTCTTGCTGAGCTTCTGATTTTCCCAAGGCAACCAGAGACAGGTCCTTTATTTCCCTGTAACCCTCCTGGGTCCCCTGAAGGTGCTATGTCCTGAACCATCAAGAAACATTGATACCTGCTGAAATCATCGTGGGTGTGATGAGACAGTGGTACTCACCAAACTTTCCAGCTGCTCCCTCACACTTGCCAAATCTCTTGCCTTTAGGTGGGGCCATGAGACTAGTTCTGACTAATGAAATGTGAGCTGAGACGGTGAAAAGCCCATGTGCAAATCTCCAGGCTCTCCCTTACTGCCACCGGCGCTTTCCAGATGGTGAAACTTCCATCTGTCTGAGACCTGAGTAACTTTGATAAGCAGAGTACTTCCCTCTTGTGGACCCAGGCTGGACGTGTATCAGGAATGAAACAAACTTTTGTTGTTTAAGCCACTGAAACTTCAGGGCTAATTTGTTATGCAGCATAAACTAGCTGATCATGACTAATAACAGAGGCCTTTGGGTTAGAAGCAAGGAAGCCCTGAAGACCTGCTCTGGCAGGAGCCACACTGAAGAATTCTCTTGCGATGAGGCAGTCCCAGGGTTTCCAGCAGCGGTGAGCTGGAGCTGGCTCCTACAGGCTTTTAGCAGCTGACTGTGCACATCTTTTCCCAACTCTGCATTCAGTGACGTTGCCTTGGAAACTTGTAATTGGCCATGGTGGGAGTATTTACACCACAGAAATTGGCAAATGCTACAAATCATGGATTTTTTTTTTCCCCTTGGCAAACTGGTTGTTAAATATTTACCAGCACACCATTGGTTTCAAGTCTTTACAGAGAGATTCAAGGTGGGAGTGGGAAATGGGACAGGAGGGTTGTCAGTAAATAAGAAGCCCCTAAGGTCCTTAATTATTATACACTTTCTGTCAGAGGAAAATTTGGTGGAGAGCTGCCGTGCTAGATACGGTTTTCTCCAAATCATATAATAGTCAGTCAAAATAATGTTTTTGCCAGCATGTCCTAAACATCAGTGTTCTGAGCTCATTTTAACTGTTACCTTTGTACAAGATAGAATGCCAGTCATCTTTTACCTTTAGGCAACAAAACCTAGAAGACTTTTGTGCTTTTAGATTTTCAAGTGAAGCAGCTGATAAGGAAGTTTTTATTCTGGCCTTGCAATGTGCTGGTGTGCCACCTGGAGAAGGTACTCAGTTCAGCATTCTCCTCTACCCCTGCCCCCGGCATTCTGTTTTATTTTTAAAAAATATTTCCCATGTATTTCCCCATTCTCATCCCTATCTTTCATAAATACAAAATAAACAGATTCAAATTTGATTTGTTGGGAGTTTGATATTAAATTTAAAATCCTGACAAATTTTCATATCAAGTGATATTTATATATCACTTATGATACTTAGTCTATTTGCTTGAGGGCTCCAAATATGAAAAATTTAATTCTTAATGTAATACCTATATTTTCACATACAGAAATAAGTACCACCTATGAAACTCCTCATCTTAATTACACACTCATGACAATCCCCACTCCTTACAGTAGTCATGGCTCTAAGAACTTTACAGAGGAGAAGTGACCAAGAGACTGGCAGTGCCATCTGTCCCCTTCTCTCCAGAAGTTGAGGGAAAGGTCTTGCTTAGTTACATAGTATCACAAATTAGTAAACACTCTTCTTTCTAGCTGTACCTCGACCTATTCTTTCCGGCATTTTCCCAGTTGTTTCAACTATGAAATGTGGGTGGTTGTGGGGGCGAGGGGACTTACATACTGACTTGAGAAAAATATCTCATGAAAACTTTATTTATTTTATTTTATAAGTAGTTATAAAATCAGTTTGATTGACATATTGCATTATTTGGCTTGAACATTAAATGTCATTGGTGAATGGCTTATGTTTCATTACACTGGCAACTGATATGTACTAAAAATAAGATACTAGGATGTTTTTCCAACTTATGTCATTCTGAGAAACAGCCTTGCCCTGACCTTCTTGACCTCAACTTCTTCATTTGTAAAGTGAGGGGTTTGACCTGATGATTTACGGGGTCCCTCCCAAGTTGAACTTTCTTTGATTCTACAGGTATGTCATCATACCTGAGGCATACAAGGCTGAAAATAAATTCATTCATGCAATACACATTAATTGCTTACTAGATAGCAAGCACTGTGATAGGGACAGTTAATACAAGGTCCCTGCCCTCAAAGAACCTGTAGTTTAATGGGAAAGAGAAGTGAAAAACCAATTACAATACAGCAGAATAAATGCTACAGTAAGGGGGAATACTGGATACAAATGGAGGACATGGGAGAGGCACACAATCCATTTTGAGGAAAGAAGATAGCAGGGTTCAGGAAGGAAATGATATTCAGTATATGTAGGGCTGCAACTAGGGCGAGGCAAGAGAGGCACCTGGGGTGCAAAATGTAAGATGCCCACTGAGATGCAAAATGAGAGATACCCACTCTCACTAGGGTCGTGCACATGCACTCACTCTAGTCCTGGGCCCTGGTATGAAATCTGACAGTATGCTCGAGTTTAGCTACAAGGAAGATGCTAGAAACTGTTCTGGGCAAAGGAAACAGGATGTGCAAAGACTTAGGGGCAAGAGACAGAATTTTAGGGAGCTGCAAGTGCCTTAGTATGTCTGGATTGGTAGTAGAGTTAAGGTAGATGTGAAAGATGAGAGGTAAAAAGGATGGGCTCGTGAAGTATCTTGTAAAATATGTTAAGGTATTTGAGCTTTCTCTTTAGGTTAATAGATATCCACCAGGAATTTTTTCTTTTAAAGGGAGTAGTATGACTGGACATGTTTTTTAGAATATTCCCTCTGGCAGGAGTGTGGAGATAAGGATAGAGAAATAGAGAAAAAGACTGGGGGCAGACAGACGAGTTGAGTGGTGGTGGAGGTGGGGGGGGATGGAGAAAAGTAAACCAGACAGCCTCTAGAACTGCTTGAGAGTTAGAACCACCCAGAACTGATGATTAATTGAATGAATTGAGTGTTAAGAGAGAGAGAAATAGGTTGCTCAGAATTTCTGGCTTGAGTAAGTGAGTGGATAATGGCGTTGGTGATTGAAATATGGAACACACCAGAATGAACACAGTTGAGAGAGAAGATGATGAGCTCAGGCTTTGGCTTGTGGAGTCTGAAATCTGAGAGGAGATGTCTGTTAGGTGGTTGTTGAGTGGGTTGGAGTTCAGCAGAGAAATTTGGGTGTGGATATGGATTTGTCCTTCATCTGCCCATAAATGATAAGGAGAGCAATAGGAATGGATGAAGTTGCCCAGAAGGGGAGGCAGAGTGAGAAAAGAAGGCCGAGGGGGTCTTAAGAGCTCCTTGCCACTCTTCAGTAAAAGCATCACAAAATAAAACTACATCTTTGGAGCCATCATTGGGATGTGATGGAGGATAGGCTATGTAGCTAGTTGTGTTATTGTGCCTTTGCGGCAATGGATTTCCAAAGTCACTGAAAAATTTGTGTTAGTTTGTGGTTACAGAGACTGTTTGCTGCAGCTGGTGATCTTGTACTCTCACTGCAGAGAAGGAGCACAGGGGCCCCCCCTCTGCCTTGTGGTTTTGGAGCGCACATCACTGCTCATTCCTGAGGAGAAGGGGGAATTGGGCAGATTTAAATTTCTCTTTCCCTCCAAGCTACAAAAGCAAAAATTCAGTGACTTTTTTGGATGTCCCTGTCTAAATGTTCACACTTGAGAGAAAATTGCTTTCTCCAGGAAGTGAGTAATAAATCTCTCTCACCAATGGAAGTCATTACATCCTGAAACAACAATCGTCAGCTGAAAAGGAGAAAAAAATAAAACATTCCTTTCCTTCATGAAACCCTCTTTCTCCAAACACGTGTCCCTATCGGACTATAGAGAGCACCATTATGCAGACATCTCAGACTTCTTCAGGACTTGCCCAGAAACATAATTGGCTGTGACCAAATGACCATGGCAAACTGCCCAAGGTGTGAAAATGTTTGGTCAGGGTCATAGCTGGAGGGGCTCTGCTGTGTAGGGCAGGTTGAATGAGCAAACCAGGCCAAGCTCACACAGATGTGGCCAACCTTTAATGTGAAGAAGAGAGGAGCTGGGGAGGGGGAGAGGGGTGATATTTGGACATGTGCCCTTTAAATCTTTTACATCTTCATTTTGCAGCCTGTGTGTGTGTGTGTGTGTGTGTGTGTGTGTGTGTGTGTGTGTTTGTGTGTGAAATCGCTGGCTGTTGCTTTTCATCATTTACCTGTGTTTTGCCCTTATTATCAGGCTCTCTAAATTTTCCTCTGCCTCTGGTCTTGCTTTTTTCACAGCCACCTTCCAAAATGTCACCAGAATGAAATGTCTTCCCGCCCTGAATCTGCTTAAGACTTCAAGGGCTCCTCTGCTCCTACAGCTGTGGGTCTATACACCCTGAACACAGAAGGGAGGAAATGCCTGACTCCCAAGAGAAACTGGGGCAATTCTCCCAGAAAGGGTAAGCTTCCAGAAGTCTCACTTTTTAATTTAAAAATTCAAGGGACTTTTAAAATTCATTCCATAATATGTCCATGTTTGTTTTAATGGAAATTATCATTTTAAACTACTTATCATCGAGGAAAAATTAATGCTCCAGGAAGATGCATTGCTTTGTCTCAAAAGTGTGTGCATCCCAGCTTGAGAAACTGGCCCTTGGGGAACCAGTCCCTGCGCCTATCCAGGTCTCCATCAACTGGCCTCCCTCTACCAGAAATTCCACAAATTAACCCAAAGCCAGTTCCTACATGGAGGTGTGGTGAGGTATTTATTTTCTCATTAGTTGTGTCTATTAACAGATGTCTGATTTATAGATGAAATCATTCTATTTTACATCGAAGTGGCACAGAAGTTAGGAGACAGCTGGGCAGTTCTGGGCTTGATTCCCTGCTCTGTCATGTACCAGATATGGAACCTCACGGAGCCTCAGTGTCCTTATCTGTAAGATGGCGATTATAATGGTAATTGCTCCATGGGGTCGTTGTCAGGATTTAACAAGATGTTCGTAAAGTATATAGCATGTGCCTGTCACATAGTAAGTGCTCAATGCATATAAACAACTGGAATTATTTGTTATGGAAATAATTTTAGAGGTAATTCAGATAGAGTTATAGGCAGTAAATGATTACAGATAAATACAATTGGATTGATTATATTAGACAATTTGCAGGAGGGAAACCATTTTTTACAAGGCTACTTTGCATTGTGCCAGTGGATACTTTAATACTACTGAGTATGAATATGAATATGAATTAAGAAAGGATTTAAGCGCTCATTATAAGTATGAGTTTAAGAAAATTCTAGAATCATATCACTTCTGGTTGATTGAGGTAGTTACATTTAATTCTGGTGAACACACTATTGACGTTCTGTGTAATAATAGTTTATTGTACTAATATGTCTTTCCCCAGAGCAGAAGTATCTCAAAAACTTAAGCAAGGAATATAAACAAATATGAACATCTGGTAGAGTAGCTGAAGCAGATGTGCACATTGAGGTACATCAAAGAAAAGTCCATTATTATCTTGGTGACTGACTTGTGCTGTATAATATAAACAACTTATGGAAATGGAAATTAATTGTCCAGAGGTATCAGTTCATATAAAAAGATATTGTAAAAGCAAGAACAATTACTTAAACAAGAAATGATTACAATGTCTATAGTTAATGCTCATAGTGATAAAGGGCATCAATAGAGATGGATTTAAGACACAGAAACACCAAGTGTTTGGTTCTGTTTACTGGAGAACGGTTTCCTTAAATGCAGAGATAAGAGCATCTCTCTGAGATTTTCTCAAACAGCATTGCACACACTGGATACATTATTGTTCCTGAACTGATAGGTTACATGTGATGATTAAGTGACACTTTTAATGTTACTGCGTACACACAACTCTGTGTCCATGGGACTGCAGACTTAGAACAATCATGTGACACACTGCTTTTTACTGCAGGGAGCAGTGGAATGGCCTTAATCCCAGGATGATTCTGTCTGATGTGATGTAAGATATAGACCTTCAAGTCTGAGGTCAGAGAATTGAGGAGAATAATAACAGGCCTTTAGATTTATTGATAATAAATATATTATCAATATATTTATTTAGTATATTGATAAATATACTTAATATATAAAAATATATTTATTTTAATAAATATAAAATATAAATATATTTATTTATATTATATTAAATATATTTACTAAATATATTTATTTAGTATATTTAGTTTTATATATTTAAAACTAAATATATTAGTTTTCTTTGATGTACTGCAACACAGGGAAGAGAAGTGTGCTGCTGCTGCGAGTTCTCTAATATCTTACTGATGACTTTCATAGATTCTTTCTGAAATCCTTATACGCAAGTTATGCAACAAATACAAATAGATGTGCTAAGTCTTTCTTATGATGATTCTAAAGGTGACAAAAGGCCCAAACCCTGAACTTTGGGTAGGCTGAGTACTACCTTAAATGCACTGACTCTTCACTATAGAGGGAAAAAACCCTAAAAGCCCTTCATGTGGGTTCTGCAAGCAGAGTGACATGGGGTCAGCAAAAGAGTCTAAAACACCTCCTCCAAATGTCACAATCTGATGGGGAAAGCTAAGCCAGTCTGAGGAAGTATTAAATAATAGAGTTGTGATCCAAGTAAACTTGGATGCCTGGAGGCGCAGTGCACACCCCCAAACCCCCCAAATATGACTCCATAAAGCATTGAAATGTAATAGAAGGCTTTTACTGAAGGGCTCTTGAACAGGTAGCAAAGGAGAGATTTTTTTTAAAATTCAGAAAACTTCCTATAATCTCCTTTACTTATCTCTCTCTCTACCAAACTCTAGACCAACTGCCTCTTCTATTTAATTCATCACCAGCCCCTCTTTCTCACCTCTTTTTTCCCACTCTCTGCATCTTTTCTTGTATTCTCAGGATATAATAATGCTTTTACTTATGTAGCATGACCTATCACATTGTCTCAGCTTTTTAAGTTCTAGGTCTTGCCTGTGACTGTGCTCAGCACAATACGGGCTCACAGTCAGGCAAGGCAACAAAGGATCCTCCTTGGAAGGGCAGGGAAGGGAAACACTGTCAATACTTTGGGGTTTTTTGTGCTCATCAACTGCATTAAAATAGCATTTACTAAAATAATAGAAGAAATGCCACATGGTCCTGTACAAGAACTGCAAAATGGGTCACCTAGGCAGGCAATAAGAGAAGGAATTCTTCACTTTCAGCGAGGGGGATCAAGAAAGAAGTGATGGGGAGGGTGAAGAGGAAGTGAGTAGAGCTTGGACTGGGAAAGAGAAAAGACCTAAAGGATTTTGAAGGTAATCAAATATTTTACGAATGTATCCTAAACATTATGAATGTAAGCTCCTTAAAGAGGAATTTGAAAAATTCTTGGCACATACAGTGGTAGAAAATAAATATTTGTAGAATGAATATAATCTGCATTTGTGGAAAGAGTATGATTTGTGGAATAAATTATATGTTTGTGGAATGTGTAATTTCAATATACTCTTAAGGAAGAGCCAAGGGCCAGCCCAGTGGCATAGTGATTAAGTTTGAATGCTCCGCTTTGGCGGCCAGGGTTCGCTCGTTCAGATTCCATGTGGGGACTTACACACCGTTCATCAAGCCATGCTGTGGCAGCATCCCACATACAAATAGAGGAAGACTGGCACAGATGTTAGCTCAGCGACAATCTTCCTCAAGCAAAAAGAGGAAGATTGGCAACAGATATTAGCTCAAGACCAATCTTCCTCACCAAAAAAACCCAAAAAAACAAAAAAACCCCCCGAAGATATGAATCCTTCTGAGATACTCTCTAGAGCAATGTTTTCCAGACTTTTTTACTATGGACTAAGGACTACCACCATAGTAAGAATGCATTTTTATTTTTTATATATAGTCTGTATGCGCACATGCATGCATGCTCACACACATGCAAACGCATGTGTACAGACAAGATGAAAGTGTCCTAAAATAGACTTATCATTATGCTCACGATACACTGCTAATTCCTACTCTGTTCTAGTTCGTGGAAAACAACGCTGACCCCAGACTCAGTGAATAGATTTCACAGCCTCTAATGAATACAGATTGACAGTTTAAGAAATAAACTGCTCTGGAGTCAGAATAAAAACAAAACAAACAAATAAAAATGCACATAGAAACCAAACAGTAACTATAAACGTGTCAATTTGCCTGGATATGGCAATAGCTAGCCTGTGGATAAATTGATATAGCATATGCCTCTTGTAAGGGCATTTAAAAAGTCTTAAAAATAGAAAAAAAGGCCACAGCAAAACAAATGTAAAATAAAACAAAATGCATTGTGCTGGCCAAATTAAGCTAGTCTGGGCCTAATTTGACCCATTGTTAGTTGGTTTGTCACTTCTGCTCTAGAGGGCAAATGCAATTCAAGATGTTTTTTTAAAGGAATATTAGTCCTGTGCTAACATTTGCCAATCCTCCTCTTTTTGCTGAGGAAGATTGGCCCTGAGCTAACATCCGTGCCCATCTTCCTCTACTTTATACGTGGGATGCCTGCCACAGCATGGCTTGACAAGCAGTGTGTAGGTCTGTGCCCGGGATCTGAACCAGCGAACCCCAGGCCACCGAAGTGGAATGTGCGAACTTAACCGCTGCACCACCGGGCTGGCCCCAATTCAAGATATTAAAAAAAAATTGCAATTGTCTTAAATGTGAGGGTTTAATTTCACTCGAAGTCAATGAGTTTCCTCATATACTTTCAACTTCTTCTCTCTTCAGCCATCTTAGCAGTGATTGAAGGAATATGACCTTTTAATAAAATAGAAATGACTAAATTAAGTTTAAAATGAGATGCACAGATCAATTTGCCCAATTAAAAGCTACCCACTGACAACTTTCCCATTCAGTGGTGTGTGTGTGTAATTGTTGTTGTCATTATCATCATTTTGTATATAGCCCATGTTAGAAAATATTTAAAATTTCAATGTTTGAGTTCTTCCTTTGATATGAAAATTTCTTTCATGTTCAGTTAGGGCCATACATGATCTTAAATTCTGCTTTCATGTCCCACTTGTACACCCAGAGACTGGTTTTTATTTTGCACAGAAATAAATTTTAACTTAAAATAATTTCCACACCTACTTTGTTTAGTTAAAGACGAGCTACGAAACATTAAATTTAATTTATGAAGCCCTCTATTTGTGTTCCAGTCCTCTGCACATACACACTATGGTACGGCTGTGTCTCTATATGCCAATGACATTAGAGTTTCTGGCAAAACTCAATATGTAATCAATTATCACCTGTCATGAAGGACTTTCAAGATCCAGCCAGATATTTTGGAAATACTGCTTAGCTTCACTGAGAAGGGAAATCTCCCTCTGAAAGTGGTATGGCCCTCATCCTTAAATCTTTTATTCAAAGGAGTTTGGACAACTTTCAGCTTAGTCAATATGAAATCGAGCCCAGCAACTTACATCTTAAAAAAAAAAATAGAATTTTAGCTATTTCAAAACTACTTCAAGAATATATTTCTTGCTTTGAAAAGAAATGATAACAAATCTTTACTCTTTTTTTTCTCTGTAGGGGAGCAAGAGTCTTACATGCGCCAGTTATATGCCAGTGCCTCTTCTTTGCTTTCATGCTTGTTTTGATTTCAAATTCACCAATTGAGAAGAACTGGAATCTACCTCCTAGGATTCTAATAGTGTTGTACTTTCTTTTCTTTTCCTTTTTCTTAATTGGTTTTCTCAGAGAAAATAAAAACCAATCATCCTAACAGCCAGGAAAAATCACTAATACCCCGACATATCACATTTTCTGGGCTTAGACACATATTTTTATTTGCTAAAATGTAATCAGATGGCTTTGTAATCTACTTTTCTTCCTAATTAATAATATATTGTGATCATTTCTTTATATCACATTTAATTGACTCCTATCTCTATCAACAGAAGGAAGCTATAACGAATGAGGAAAGTTTCCACATGCCCCCAAAATTGCACAGGTTATCCAACGTAGTGAGAAGACTCGTGCTGGTCCACACTCATCAATTTTGCTCTCAGCCTCACACACTCCTTCCCACGTATTCAGCAAGTGCCTAGCCAGGATTATGCACTTTTTGACCCCCACTGTGTATAGTCTCGGGGAACCAGTGATAATGAATTGAAATTGATTATGTAGAGACACAAAAAGCATAGCCTGTTGCTTGGTGACAACAGCACTTGCCTGATAATAGACAAGTGAGAGGATTACTGTTTTTAAACATAATCATTGTCTCAGAAAGTTGAGAAGCTACTTTGGATAATTTATTTCCTGAATTTAGGCATATTGGGATTAACAGGTTAGTTACTGTGGTCAGGAAGCAAATGGATAATGCTAAACTCATTGTCTCATCTGCAGTAAATATTCAGTAAGTGCCATTAAGAAATGGCTGATCTTCCTGAACAATCTGGATATTAATAGATAAACTTACAGCCACTTTTTCCCAGTTTCAAAAGCTGCAGCAAGGTGCCTGATGAGGAATTTACTATGGATCCCAGTGTCTCACATTACTGGGTGAAATCTCTGAAAATGATTGCATCTGTGTGAATTGATTCCCTATGTTCAAGCCTCAATATCCTCATTTGTGGGGGGTCTGGACTATATGGTCAGATGATCTCTTCCCACTTCAGTATCTGAATTGCCTCGCTAGATCCTCTGGCCTGCCTTTAAGGGAACAGTCTTTCTTAAACCTCCAGGGGGCAGCCCCATACCAGTTGTTATGAGGGATAGGGTCAGATTGCAAGGGAGAGGGTAGAATTTCTGCCCCTTGCTCAACAGACAGCAGCGCCTCCACAAAGAGCTGCTAACACGGACATTTGCATGAAGTACACAGCACCTTCCAGGGACATGGCTTTGGGTGGGGTGAGTGTGGGCAGAGATGAGCTGTCTTTACTGGTAGCTTAACAGTCAAGGCTCATGGCTGTGAGTCTCAGTTCTGACACTTTTAGGTATTTTCAGTGAGTTTAATGAAGTACAGGAGTTTGTGTCCATAAAGTGACCGCAGGTGAGTGATCACATCCCAGCAGTCTGTTTCCCAGGGTTCAAGGGCACAAAAAGCATGCACATTCATCATGTATTTTTATGTGTGAGTGTGTGTAATTAAAAATGCACACTTGGGACAATATATAGACATCACTCAAACACCTGCATTTTGAATACACACCTACAGTTCCCTTAACTGTCCATGGCTCAACTATCTACTCAAGGCTACAACCTGCAAACCTGCCCAGCAGCCAACACCTAACCCCCAAAACGTGGGGGAGGGATGCAGTTATTTAAATACTTATTTTGTGATCCTGGATATCCTGCTAAAATATAAACTCATTGAAAGCAGAAAAGACCCGTTAGTGTTTTTGAAACCCCCACAGGGAATGCTTAATAGCCATAGTTGCTCAAAAGCAGATTTGAGAATCTATAGGAACCAGGGGTTTGTGAAGAATTAACCCTTGGTCCATTTTTGGCTCTATAGATTTGCACTCCTTTCTTTAGGGAGATAATCAAAAAGGATTCTCTATTGATAGACCAATACTTTAAAGTGGATTAAATTCCAGAAATATTTGTTAAGCATTCCCTGTGGGGGTTTCAAAAACACTAATGAGTCTCTTTTGCTTTCAATGAGTTTATATCTTAGCAGGATATCTAAAAGTACAAAATAAGCATCTAAATCATGTCATTTTTTCTGTTTTTTAGAGGTGGGGGGTGTTGGATGCTAGGGAGGTTTGCAAGATGCAGCTATATTAGGAGAGGCCTGTTCTAGAGCACAATGTTGGAGGAGAATTGGAGTTTTCTCTTTTTCTTACTGCTTGGAATCCCCAGTTCCCAGATGTAGGAGGAAAATATCAGGCAGAATATCAAAAAAGACACATAGGAACCACTCCAACCCCAGAAATAACCGGAAGTAATAATGTGCTTTGCTGATAATTTCAGGTGAGGCAAAGGTTAAATTATCAGTATTCCTTGTGCCCATTTCCCTGAGAAATGCTTCCTGGAGGGATGCTCTCATTTATGAGTTCCAAGTACTGTCTGGGCTGCTTGAGCAGTAGTTGTATGTTTCACATGGACACGCACAAACACACCTGCACAACAAATTGCTAAGGTGGTCCTACTCAAGGAATTCAACTGCGGAAGCACCTGACTGATTTATCTCAAAAAAAAAAAAAAAACACCAAAAAACAATTAGGATGTTTATTATCGCACATAGTGAGAAGTCTAGAAGCAGGTCAGTTCTTAGAGGGGACCTCTCTTGGAAGCTGCTACAGGACAGCAGCTTAAATTCTCATCTTAATAAGTCCTGAGGTACCTAATATGCACACTTCACAGCTGCCTTCTCCCAGATGGAAGCCGATCCAGCTAGTCTTGGAGGTCTTCCTAGCTGGGGGGCTTAGAGTAAGGGACAGCTTAGTAATGACTTCCCAGGCGGGCCAACGTGAGGTTTAACTTCTCAACTACTATATCCATTTCTAAGTTGAAAGCTCATCCATCTATGATGTTGTTTCATAACATCATTTTAGTAATAATACTTAACACTCAGTGTTTTGACATCCATTATGTTATTTAACCCTCACAACTACCCTGTTAGGATGATACTATTAACTCTATTTTCCAAAAGAGTAAAGTGGAGCTCAGAGTATTTAAATAGCTTGCCCCATGCCTTACAGATGGAAAGGGACAAGACCTCACCTTGAGCTCACTTAGTTTTCACTATAAGTCTCACATTCTCTCCCTGCATCGTCATAAACGTCCATAGGCCTGTCAGCTATAATGTATTGGTAGGTCATCGTAATGTTTACATGAAAATCAGACAAAGAATGGCCATAAAATATGATTAATCAAACAAGGCACATTAAAAATTATCCTCATCACTATATAGTCACATCTATACACACGTAGCTGTTTGGAGCTGTTATCTATGCTCAGGAGGATTGCAGCTCGCCGTTAGTGTGTTGAATGCACGGTGACTCCCTGAGGGTTATGATTGAACATTCCCTGCCCCCTCTCGCTTCCTTTGCCATAGGTTCTCAGGGCCCCTAAGAGAAGGACTTCTTTGAACTTCTTTGTATACCCAGCCCCTGGCACACAGCACCTAACTCTGCCACCCTCATCCCTTCTCCTGAGTTGGTACTGCTATCAGGGGAGCAACCAGGTGGCAACAGCCACACCGTCTTCAGCCTACTTAAACAGGCTGTCCCCATGAAAGGCTCCCACCTTCCACTCCAAAAACAGCCATCACCCCACCTTGGTATTAGAGACTTTTAGGATTTATCCCTTCTTTCCCCATACTCCTGTACCTCAGTCAGACAGGAAGTCCAAGACTCCCAGGCCACTCCTTGTCACTAGCCTCTCCTCCCCTAAACTGACCCATTTGCACAACTCTCTTCAACTCAAGCCGTGTTCACTATATCCTCTGGAACTCACTGTCTGTCTTCAGCAAAAAATCCTCCAATCCTCAACCCCCTCACTGTCTTATCTTAACCCAAACCTGGCTCTTCCCTGAGGATACTTTCTCTATAGCCCTCTTGGGCAGAGTCTGTTTTGTATCCTGTGCCCAGGATGCCTGAGGTGTCGTCCTTACTCTTCATTCATTACTTTTCATTGACTCTTCCAGACCACTCTCCTTTCCCCCTTTCTACCCCTTCCCCTACCCAGCTTGTGGTCACTTCATGCTCTCAGGCTCTACTGTCTACCAATCTTTCTTGTTGCAGTCAGCTACAGACCTCTAGGCCACTCCCTTTTATCCCTTAGCTATTTTAGCACCTTGCTGATGCCCCACTCTTTAAAACTACTCCTGTAATAATTCATGACATTTTCAAATCCTTGGGGCAATTAATGCCCTCAACGATCTGTTCTTTGACTCCTCCTGCTCTTATTAAACCACTCATTCTTATACTTCTACCCCAGTTGAGTCATTATCAATAACTAGTGCTCCAGATCTCATTTCAAGCATTCTTCTCCTTCACTAGCACTTCTTATCTTTTTAACTCAGTTGATCTAGTTTCCTGTCTCCAACTGTTCTCCAACTCCACGGGAAGCTACAATCTATTCATCGTCCTCCATTTTCACTATCAGTCACCCTCCCTTAGCTCCTCTTTCTCCTACTTTTCAAGCCCATGGTTCATCATTATAATCACAACCCTGTATATATACTCAACTCTCTCGCCTTCTCTTCCCCCACCATATTCATTTAGCACAACCACAAGTCTAATGAAACCAAAATTTCTGCCTACTCTATAGCATTCCCAAGAAGCTGAATATAATTGGGGAAAAAAACACTCAACCTTAAGGATTGATCTCACATTTGAGCCATGAGCACGCACTTGGCGGGGCCCCAGTGATACCCAGAGAGTCTGCTCTATTTCCCTGGACCAGTCACTCCACCACTCCCCCAGACAAGTCTCATCTCTTTTCTGTTCTTATTAATCCTCTAACATCTCCTCCAACTTCCCTCTTGGTCATTATCTGGCTTCTTATTTCATGAAGAAAACACTAAATCTAGGAAGCTATGTACTTCTGTTCCCATATTTTCTTCCTTCTGTCTCTCAATATAGATGTACTAAAACCTACACATGCACTTGAGCCCATCCCCTCTCTCCTACCAGGGCATCTGTTAGGGGCTGAACTGTGCCCCTCAAAAGTTCATAGGTTGAAGTCCTAACCCCCAGCACCTCAGAATGTGACTGTATTTGGAAGCAAGGTCTTAAAAGAGGTGATTAAGGTTAAACGATGTCATATGGATGGGCCCTAATCCAATACGACTGATGTCCTTATATGAGGAGAAGATTAAGACACAGACAGTCACAGAGGGAAGATCAGATGAAGACAGCAGAAGACGGCGATCTACAAGCTAAGAAAAGGGGTCCTCAGCAGAAACCAACCCTGCTGACACTTTGATCTCGGACTTCCAGCCTCCAGAACTGCGAGGAAATAAATGTCTGTTGTTTTGGCTACCCAGTGCTATGTTATGGCAGCACTAGCAAACTCATACAGCATCTCTCCTGAAATCCTTCATATTTTTCCTGTATCATCAAATTTTTCCTTTCTATTAAACTACTAACATTAGCACACAAACAAGCTATATACTGTATTCCATTGGTAAAAACAAAAAAACGCCAAACCCTGCTTTGGCCTCATGTTGCCTTCCAGCTCTGCTCCCTTTCTAGAAAAACATCTCAAAGGAGTTGTCTCTGCTCCCTGTCTCCATTTATTCTCCTCTTAGACAACTCTGCACCAACCCTAGTTGATCTGGCAGCCCCACCACTCCATCATAACAGTCTTTTCTAAGTTCAGCAGTGAACTCACTTTGTCAAACTAAGTGGGCTCTTCTCAATCTGTATCTCACTCACTTACTAGTATATCTGATTTGGTTTCTTTTAAAAAAAACATCTCTTGGCTTCTGAGACTCTTCTTTGTGGTTTGGTTGCTCTGGCCTCTGTCTAGTCACTCCTTTTCTGTATTTTTTGCTTGTTTCTCCTAATTTTGCTAGTTTTTTTATGTTAGGGTTTCTGGAGCTCAGACCTTAGATTTCTCCTCTGACTACACTCTCTCCTAGGTAAAATCTCATTCTAGCTTCTTGGCCTCAAAAACCATCTCTATGCTGATCCCCAAATTTGTGGCTTTAACCCAGACTCTTCCCTGAACTATATACATTTCTATTTGGATATCAGTAAGCATTTTTTAATTTGACTTGCTCAAAACAGAACTCTTGACTTTGTGTGTGTGTGTATGTGTGTGTGTGAGGAAGATTGTCGCTGAGCTAACATCTATGCCAATCTTCCTCTATTTTATCTTGGATGCCACCACAGCGTGGCTTGAGCAGTGCTACGTCCACAACCCGGGATCTGAATCTGAGAATCCTGGGCCGCCTAAGTGGAGTGCACGAACCTAACCACTACACCACCGGGCCAGCCCCAGAACTCTTGATTTTTGAACTGCCCTCCAACCTTGTTCCTCCTATATTCTTCTTCATCTCATAAAAGTTGTTCCAGTTTCTCAGGACAAAACATTGGAGTCATGTTTATCTCTTTTCTTTACGTCACATCTCACATCCAGGTCTAAGCAATCCTCCAAAGGTTCTTTCTTCAAATATACCTGGAATCAAATCACACCTCAGCACCTCCACACCATCGCTCTGGTCCAAGCCCTCATCCTCTGTCCCTTGGACTAGTGCAGTAGTCTTCTAGCAGCTTGCCTTGCTTCCATCCTTGTCCCTAATGATCAATTCTGTAGCCAAAGTAATATTTTTAAAACTTGTTAGCTTACGTCCCTCCATCTCCCCAGATCCTTTACTAGCATCCCATCTCAGAGAAAATCCAAAATCTTTGCTGTGACCTAAAAAGTCTTTGCTGTGATGTGATCTGGCCCTTTGGCATCCCTCTGACCCTGCTCGATCAGATGCTCCCTTGCCAGCTCTGCTACCTTTGCACAGGCCTCTCTTCCTACAACGTGCTGCAAACCGTCTTGCCACAGGGCCTTTGCAGGTGCCATTTCCTTTCACCCTAATGCTCTTTTGCTGATTATCTTTGTGACTCTCTCTCTCACATCTTTTAGGTCTTTGTTTTTCAACTGTCTCCTTAGAAGAGAGATCTTCCCTGTATTCTGTGCCTAAAATTGCTTCTCTCTTTCCATCTCCATCTCTCCCTCTCTACTCTGCTCTGTCTTCACAGAGCCCATCATTATCTAACTTTTTACATATGTACTTGTTGAATGAATGACAAGAAAAATATAGATATTTGTGAAAAGAATTTTCGTATATTTATTTCAGATGATTTTATTAAAATAACAAAAATTTCCTGCAATTTTGTTTCCCCTAATTAACGATTGTAGAGAATTTCACTGCTTGGAAAAATAGCCCCTGGTATACTCCTCAACTTTGGAAAAAACGTTATTTTGAAGCATAAAGAGGACACAGCCCCTTTTTTATGGGACAACCTCTTACATACTTAACACCACCTTGAATGACGAGGAATCTAAATCTAAAGGCTTTTGCTGTTACAGAAATCAGGCTAAGCCGAATGACATTCAGGAAACAACTGAAAATATTCAGGCCTATTCAGTCTATAGTGAAAAGGAAAAATATCAAGTAATGTCTTCTAGGCCTCATGTTGCTGCTCAAAGTTTTGTATACTACTTTCTAGTTCTTTGCGGATTTGTTCTACTATGAATCTATGATTACAGGAAAAGTTTTGTAATAGATGCTTACTTTTGTTAGATACGCATAAAAAAAACTGGAAAGAGAAGTAGAAATTGGGGGAGGTGGGGAGGAAGTGACACAGGTGAATGTAAGCAAGACCAAGACAAAATCAGGGGAAGGAACATCATTTTTGTAGGTTTGGTGAAAACTCTCTGCAAAGCAACTTGCAGGAACATTTTAAATTAAGGAGTTCATTACAAAATGAAAAAATTACTAAGTAAGGGAGCAAAATACTGAGAAAATTAGACATCATTTTCTAAGAGGTGCTTCTCAAAAACTACTGTTGATGGAAACAAAATCAATATAGATTTGTTAACTTTAGCTTTAGAGAAGAAATGTGCATTCTGTATGTATTTCATAAATATTAGTGATGGAAAAGCTCAGGGTGTTAACTCCAGGACTAATCACCATCAGTTACTGTTACTATCTTTTTATTGAAAAACCAAATTAAAATCTCTTCTAGTGACCATTTATTTCCCAAAGTTGTATGCATGTGTCCAAACTCATCAAACTGTATACATTACATATGTATTTTTTGTATATCAATTATACCTCAATAAAGCTGTATTTAAAAAAAAAAACCTTACAGTTGCCATGTGCTTTTTTAAACAGTAATACATATTATAACCAATCTGCTGAACCCCATTTAAAACTCAACAGAGTAGGAAAAAGCTCTGGTTTATAAAGAAAATTTCTGATGATTGATTATTCTTTATTATTAAAAGATTTTTGCCATTTAAAAAATTTGGAATTTGGGGTCATCTTTTCCTTATGAATAAAAAATATTTAAAATTTTTATTAGAATGCATAAATAATATTTTATCCATCATTTCACCAATAATACAAGAATATTTTATATCTCTTCCTCTAAATGCACCACTTGATCAAAGGAAATCATTGCTTTCACCTGGTTCTTCCATGTGCTATAGGAACTACAACAGTTCTTAATCCTTTCTTGGACATAACAATAGAAACTTGGAGAAAAGGAATATATTTCTTAAAAATACACTCTCCTAGAAGTCCTCTGCATAATAAATAATAACAATAAATAGCTATAATAACATAATAATTACAAATGGCTTCCATTCATATAATATTTCATGATTTACAAAGTTCATCATTAACTTTTTGTCAATTAATCCTCACAATAATTATATGATGTATGGTTTAGAAACATTTCATAGATGACAATATTTACGTTCAGCAGCCTTAAGCTACTTGTTAGAGATACACAACTAAGCAGAATAAAGGTCAAATCCATATTTATTCTGTTTATCTGTAGAGTTTGTACCTTTCTAATTTCCCCACCAATAATAAAGTAACTTAAGAAGACATAAGACCTAAGCATGTGCTGCCATCAATGTGTACAAGGTAAACAAGAAGTGGAAGGAAAAGAAAGACCATATTCCTAAGACAGTAGCCCAGATGGGAACTCCAGATCCTGGGGTGGCACTGGCATGCAGACGAGCAAAGAGGATGGAGTTGGGCAGGGAAGATATTTGACAGGCATTTGCTCCCTGAAACGTTTGATTTTTAGACTTGACCTCAAAAGCAATGGAAAACCATTACTCAAAGCCTGTCTTTCATCAAGCTTCAAGTCTCTGAGATCAACAACTGCAGGGCTCTGACTTTCTACTTCTAGTTTGGGATATTGCGTAAATAGTCATTTAGAACTGCCACTTCCCTCTGACAAAGTCTCACAGACGAAGTGCAAGACTGAGACTTTGGCCATTTGTGCTTGTTAAAGGCCCCATGGTACCTTTTACAGGAATTGGGTGATTACCATTCACATTCTTGGCCTACTTCCAACAAGGAGAAAGGAACTGTGCTCCCACGTTGCCTACTTGCCCCTGTAGTTTCCATTGGGTGGACTGCACAGAAACAGCACAGGCACTGAGCCTGGCAGACTGGTCAGGTACAGTTGGGAAAAACCCATTCTCACTAAGTTTTAATTTAGGACATCTGAGGACCACCTGGATGCAGGAAAGCAAATTTACTCCTGCCTTCAAAGGAAGGGAGAAGCAAGGGCTTAGGAGTAATTTACTTCAATCAATTTCAACTTCACTTCCCTGGGCTGTTTTCTGGAACCAGCACTTTTCTCCTCACTGTGAAAGACACTGGCCCAAGGCAATGAGGAGACACACATTTTTCAGAACACCTGGTAGATACCCACCTCTAGCAGTGGCTTCACTCTAGGTTCTGAATGGTGGCTTTAAGGCTAAAATATCACATCCATGTTTTAACTGGGGGGTAGATGGCACAAAATAAACAGTCTCATGATTCTAAGCTATTGCTGCAAGTGTGGAGGAGGGGAAGAGTAGGAGGAGCAGGAGGGAGATTTTGCCAAGTTTGGAACCCACTCAGATGTCATGTGTTTTGAATTTCAAACCATCTGGTATTCTGGTTTGCATATCCTTGGCAAAAAGGCGAATCATTCTTAATAAGATATATAAAATGGCTTGGTGGGCATCAACTGGTACTTACTGAGTGACTTACGAGTTAAGTGTAAATGAGTCTAAAACACCAAGTTTCAAACGATCCAAGGTTCATAAACTAAGGAAAAACAATATGTAGAACATGGAAAGAACCTAAACATAATCCTAGGAATAAAGTAACCCCTTGGCTGTCGTAAGTGAAGTGTTAACAAAAAAGCACATGTACCCTAAGGTTTTGACTTTGGAAAATAAGTGGTCACTGGAAGAGATTTTAATTCAGCGGACAGCAACAAGAAGGTCTGATGGTGGTTAGTCATGGAGTTAACTCCCTGGGCATTTTCATGGCTATTATTTATAAAACACATACAGAATGCACATTTCTTCTCTAAAGATAAAGAAAGCTGACAAATCTACATTGCTTCAAGTCCTAAAACATGTCTGGCTACAGAGAGAAGGCAGGGACAAATGTTTGGAAACGTAAGTGAAATAAAAGGGGAGAACAGGTTTGAGGATTAAACCATTGCCACCCATGCTTCTTCAGCCTATTTATTTCAGGACCTGACCTAGCTATTCTTGATTCTGAGAGGATTCTATTTCCTTTTATTTTCCAATCACAGGCGCTGCTTAACACCACTGAAGCCAATAACTCTCTAGATCTCACCCCATAGGCCCAACTTCTGGCACAGTCAGTTCGTGCCACTCTTCTGCTAGGCCTTAGGTCATTTTGGCTATTTCAAAGGCCAAGGAGGTTGTAAATGTGTGGCAAGTCATTAATTATTGAGGAATTGGTTGCCATTATAGAAGCAAAAAAGCAATAAAAAACAGGCCTTCAAAAAGTTGATTTGGTCATGGAATATGAGTGGGAAAATTTGAGTAGATATAGTCATAAACTGGACAAAATTAAAATGTTTTTCACACTATTTCTCCTTTCTTTCTGTTCCTACATTCTAGTGAAAGGGCCAAGGGAAATCTTGGTTGAAAAAGTGAAGGGGCATCTCTCTTGTGTGCCGGACAACTCTCATTTCCTATTAAAGCTCTACTTTTGGTGGCTTAATTCATTCATCAAACAGATATTTATTGAAGAAGTCATGTATTCCAGGCACTATGTTAAGTGCTAGTGATATAACAAAAAGCAAAGACAAGACACAGGACACTAAAGAAAGGACCATTTGGGACAGGCATGGGCACAAGGCAGCTCAGAAACAATCTCAAACAAGGTCAGCAGAAAGTTGAAAGTAAGAAAACAGGATTTTACCCTGCTTTTCCCTGCAGCAACAGCTGTGGCCTCTTGCAAAGCAATTTAGCCTGTGGCTAGGATTCCAGTCCCATCTCATCTCAGCACTCTCACAGCCTTGGAACGGTCTTGAAGGGAGACTCTTAATCGATTGCATTCCTTTGTTTTTGCCTTGGCATCGCAGATGGTGGCATTCCCAAGTCTGATTAGCTCGAAGTTCCTTCCCTGTGAAGCCAAAGCCACCATGTAATTTCCATTAGACCTGAAAATGATCCTGATTTAAAGCATAGATGGAGCCCATAAGCCATCGTCTAATCATACTTAAGAATTAACTGGCCTGGGCTCTATGTTCTTCATTTCTGTAGCAGTAAAATCATTCTTAAAAATATGTGTCACTCTTTGTAGACTATCAAATAAGCACGATGACAGCCTAGTTTAGAACTGAGTACCACACTAAATGGCAAAACTCTGATGTTGAATTGCTGTGTGACTTTGGCTAAGCCACTTAACTTTCCTCCATTTTTCTCTTTTTTTCCTGTTCTTTCAGTATCTTTGATATGCCAGGCTTTGAAACTGGCCCTGGAGTGGGTAGAGAGTAGGGGAATGGGCAGGGGAGAGTCTACAAAGATAAAGCAAAGCTGCCCCCTGCTCTGCAGAGGAGCACAGTCTACTGAGGAAATAGACTTTTAAAGCCAGCAATTAGAACCCCACAGGACAGGACTGCCACTGAGGGGTGGCAGGGTGCTGGTGGAGCACCAGGAAGGAGACTTATTGCTTCCAGGAGACTGCATAGGTGAATTTGAAAAGGCATCCTAGAGGTACTTAGCAATGGACTGAATTTAAAGAATGAAGAATCCCCTGCATGGAGAAGGGATAAAGACATCCTAGTTGTTCTATCCTTGAAAAGGGACAATAATCTTTGATTCTGCTAACCTTTCAGAAATATAAGGAGAACAGATACATAAAACACAGTAGACTTGGGAGTCCAACTCCTCCATGAATGCCAAAGCACTCAAGCCCCACCAGAAAAATGATGCCACGTTAGTCTTAGGACTTCTGACGGCTTCTCGACCCCATGCCAGGGAATGCTTGTTAATCTTTTTTCCCTTGGCAAATGAGAGGAGAAGACCCACTCACAGCCGGCTGCTTTATCCTCTCCTGGCTCATGCTGATGCTGGGACTGACACAGCTTGCAGTAATGATGGTTCTCAGAGCCGCTGAGGAAGACACCCAGGGTAGCATGAAGGAGTGAGCTGCCGACCTCCTTCTCTCACCATCATAGTGGGAGGCCTTTCTGACACAGATTTCTAGAAGTGAGCTCAGCTTCTCAGTTAGCTCTAAACACTCTCGGTCAGAGTCCCCTTAGAGCCCTCATGAGCTTACAGCCACCAGGACACTCATTGCCTGTGTATGAGCATAGCTGCCCTGAGGATCAAGGGCACATAGGTGTAGTGGCAAAAGGACATGCAGACATTTCTAAGGCAGTCCAAAGCCTCAGAGTGACAGGGATTTTGTATCGAATCACTCAATAGTGAAAAGGACAAATATCAAGTGATGCCAGCCAGGTCCTGCCACGGTGCTCAAAGTTATGCCAAGCACTGAGATTCCCATGAAAGGTGTTGGAAGAAAGAGATGGGAATGCTGGCCATATTGCATCCCATGCCATGTGAAATCTCTGGGCCTCTGTTTCCTTATTTATGACATGGTAAGGAGAGGAGGACACAGATTACATGACTGATTCTTCAGGGCTAGACCTAATAGCCTGTGATTCTCTAACTTCACAATGTATGTAAGACTCTCAAACCAGGAGAAGACTGTTTATTATATGAGAACAGGGATTTTAGATGTAATAGAATGATGTTCTAAGAAACTATTATATATAAGAAAGGTGTTACATTTAGCATGCTGTCTTTAGCATGTAAATACTCTAGTCATCTTCAGAGACAGTATTATCAATGTTAATAACTTTATTGCATAAAAGTAGAAAAAAAGAGTCACAGGTAGATTAAGTACAATGTGCATTACTCAAAATGGTGTAATGCTAATGTTTCCCCTCCTTCTTGACCATTACAAAAACCACAGTGGTTTCAAGAAGAAGCACCAAAGAAAATATAGGAAGCGTTTGAGTTGGGAGATACAGTTGGTTTATGAGGCCGGAAGGCCAGGTTTTAGCCTTTTTTTCCTTTCTGACTGTTTTGTGACCTACAGCATATTGTCATTACTTTTAGGGCCTTAATTTCTGTGCCTCTCAAATTAGGGCAATGTTGGCCTTATATTGATATCCTAGGGCAATTTAAGAATAATGACAGGTGTGCACTAAAGGCTTTCTGAGATAAAAGGTGCAAAGGGGCAGTGCATACTCTCTGCCTGGGTGCTGGTGGGGTCTATGTGTTCAGCTCTGGGGAAATATTTCCCGCACGAGACTTGTGTGTGAGTACATAAGGGGGCATTGCTTGCATAAGAGCCTCAGTCCTTCATTGTTGTTGTTTTAACCCCAATGGAGAGCAACCTCCCTCTCTCTTGGTTGCCATCCCGACTATACCATCTCAGGATCCCAGAGCATTGGAACTGGGCTCAGCTTAGCTTAGTCATTCACCAGGGCAGGCATTCTGAATCTCCCTTCTTTCTCCCTATCTCCCTTTATTTCACCTATTCATCATCCAACAAATATTTATTAAGCCCCTCCTACGTGCTAGATACTGTTCTAAATAGGTAGTCCTTGCTCCTTCAGAATATGTACTAGCATGGAGAAGACAGGAAATGAATAAATGGATGATATCATTTTGGATAATGGTTTATGTACAAAGAAGAAAATAAATGGAATGATGTGAGAGAAAGTGACTGTGGAGTGACTACCCCACTGACAGAGATTCAGACCCTGGAGGCTTGGGGTGGGGTCCAGGAATCTGCATTCTTAACCAGAAGGTCAGCAGATTCCACTACAGCTGGTTCCTGGACATCCCTTTTAGCATCACTGCCCTAGGGATTGTTCTGAGTGTACGACCCTCAGGGTTGTGGTCTCCTTGGTGAGTGGTGGGGGTGGAGCGGGGCGTCTTTCAGGGTGAAGGTTAATTGCTCTGTGCAGATTCCCACCTGAAGCTCCCTTTTCCTGGCACCGTTTTTCGCTCCCAGCAGCTGCCTTCTGTGCAGGATAGGCCTTGCCACCTGTTGGCTATAGCCTCAAACTCAGAGGATTAATACGTTCTTATATGAAATGACAGAAAGAAGAGGAGGGGGAAGCAAAATTGTTAACATCGTTCTCCTTATCTCTCCTCTCCCAGATCCTTTTCTGATCCCCGCTTCCCGGATCCTGCCCCTACCCTCTCAAATCTGCTATGAGCAGCTGCTCACCTCCTGGCCCGATGGGCCTCCTTCCCAGCTGTCTGACGTCACACATCAATCTTCCATCTTTACTGCAAATCTCTACTGATCAAATTTCACATTTCCAGGACTCTTGCCATAAAGCTGCTTTCTCTGGTATAATTAGTAATTAGAGAAAAAATGTTAGCTAACAGACACTCAATCCCCATCTGTCAAGTGAGGAAATTCCCATTCAAGCGGAGGCCTGAGTGCTCTATCCAGGTGATGGACCACTCGTGATCTGCTCCTCTGGACTAAGTGGTTCTAATGGGACAAGAGAGCTATGTTTCCACGTGTTCATTTGGCAATACGCAAGTCTCTCTGTACCTGTATAATTTAATTCATAATTTAAAAAATCACTTCTTCCCTACTCTCGTCTTCTCTACCATGCTTCTTCTAACGTTAAGTCAATGGGAACAGCATTAAAAGAATTGCCTCTTACTAAAGCCTACTTCCCAGGCTGTCCACTGGTAGCTCCTCATGATTCCCTCTGAAAAGCCTGGCTGCAGCTGTCAGTTGGTCAGTGAAGGCTCGTAACTGAGAAAATGGGAGGCAGGAAGTGCCCTGTGTGAGGCCTACATGATATTTGCACATTCGCCTAAGTGGGGGCATTTTTAGCTGAGGGCAGTCTTTGCTTATTAATTGTTTTTGTCATAAAAGGATCTCATGAAATATTCCTCAAACTCATGCTTTGGAGAGCTTGGATTTTAGTTATTATTTAGCTAAACATGCGCCAATGGCACAATATGGATACCCCAAATAAACACACAAATAAAACTTCCCAAATAAGTGTGTTTCTAGAGAGAGGTGATAGCTTTCTCTTCTTAGTGTCAGTTGAAACACATCCGGCTGGCTAGAGTACTTCTGAGACCTAAACTTAATGAAGACACAAAATCACAAACGTGGTTCAGAGGTCAATCATCAAGAAGGTAAAAGAATTTTAGACCTTGTCGTTTGAAGAATAGTTGAAGAATTGGAAGATTCAGAAAAGAGAGGCCTTGGAAGAATGTTAGTTGTTTGCAGATATTTAAAGGGTTTGCATGTGATAAGGGCTTGGACTCATTCTGTAGCATCCAGAGGTCAACATGGGATGACAGTGATAGGAAGTGGGGTTTTAGCTTGATATATGGAGCCCTGGAGTCAGAAGGCTTGGGATTGAATTCTGCTTCTGCCACGTATTAGCTAAAAATAGGCGAATTTTTTCACCTCTCTATACTTCAACATTCTCCTCTGTGAAGTGGGGATACCAATCGTATCTTATGGGGTTGTGAGAATTAAACGTCATTATATATAAAGTATTGCAACAGTGTCTGACACAGAGCAAGCATTGGCTATTTATACTACTGCAAGAAGATATGGCATGATCACAGGAAGCTCAACATATCTCAAAGTGTTTTCCACGAAACATGACTCCCTGAAGATGCCACAGGAGACAAGAGTTCTGAAATCAAATTAGTTGATCCCAGCCTTGAGATTCATGATACACAGAACAGTAAAAGAATGCAAATTACTTTTATTTAACCAAATAGTTCCCATTTATTTCACCACAGAATTCCATGGAATTCTCCTTTACTGGAGAAATATATTGGGAAATACAGTATTACACAAACACACTTGAGTAAAAGCTGAATGACAGAATTGGCTAGTCAGTTGTGCTGTTTGGAGAGTGGCTACATTTTGATGCGTTGGTTATATTTGATTTCTGGAAAGAACTTCTGCTCTGATAAAGCATCAAGTGTCTGAGGGGAGCAACGGATGCCACACTTCAACACTAACACTGACAGTGTGAAGACACCATATGCATCACTTCCCAAATCTCTCTGCCTTGAAACAGAAGTTTAGGAAGTGAGTGATGGAGAGAAAACAGAACATTGCATTCACTTCACATTCATGGAAAAGATGTTTCTCTCAGGTCTTGTGGTAAACAGTGGAGACACAGTGATGACAGAG
Organism: Equus asinus; assembly: GCF_041296235.1. Classification (NCBI taxonomy): domain Eukaryota; kingdom Metazoa; phylum Chordata; class Mammalia; order Perissodactyla; family Equidae; genus Equus; species Equus asinus. The sequence goes on from NC_091805.1 coordinate 49,667,716, forward strand.
ACAGGGTCTCTCCCTTCAGATGCAGTGGTATGAAAGCATGCACTGAGCACATGGGCTTGTAATACAGTGTGTTCACTGCCTTAGTGTAAATTTAAAAATAAAAGATGGGGGGGAAACTAATTCTTAGTGGAGGAGAGAGCTTTCTGAAAGGGAAAGTGGCTTCCTCCCAGATCTCCCCTGTGAGGTGAAGAAGGGTACATATTCAAGGTGGAGACAAGGGCCAGGGGGAGGGCACCCATTAGAGAAAGGAGGACCAGGAAGAGGAACCGGGGGAAAGGTGCCAGAACAAAGACAGAATGAATTTATGTTCAAAGACAAGAAGACATCAAAAGTGATGACACATTCAGAGATTACTGGGTTAAGGGATTATAACAAAGGGGCCCTGAGGTTTCATATTTACTTCTATTGCTTTAGAATCACTTTAATCAGCTACACCCTCTTTTTAACTATTTGAGTCTCGGCTTCATTTGTAAAATGGGGGAGGGATGGAGTAGGCTTCTAAGTTCCCTCCTTCTCTAATATTCCCTCATTTCATGACAGTTTATAAACCAGGATCCACAATGCTCTATGTTTCTATCATAGCCTGAAACCAGCCAGCCCATTCTGTGAAATTTTAAAATCTTCAGCTTAAATCAAACACTTTTAATTACCTAATTACTGGTTCTGCACTTTCCTGATCTCTTCTTAATTTTTCTTTCTCATTCCTTACTTTCAAAGAGAGAGATTTGAACTCAGAATTCCAAGTGTGGCCTCCCATAGGGGTGCAAACATCATCTATGTTTTATTCATTGGCATGATGATCCTGCCTCCAGTTAATTCTGTTGTCACAAAACACTGTGAACTCATGTGTTTCTGGTTACTTGCTCCCAAATGCATTACTTTGCATTTTTCCAAGTTGAATCCTATTTCATTCTTTTCCACTCATATTTCCATAATCTCTTAATATCATTCATGTGTTCACTGCCTGCCCACACTGGGGTCTGCTTCTTCTAGCCTGGTACCATCTGCACATTCCATTAATCTTTTCTAAAGAACAGTGGGTCTAACACTTTTCCCCATGTCTCTTTGCCCGTTACCTCACAGCCCAATTCCTGTGCTTAATGATGGCACTCAGATCCTAGGTTGCCCTTGCCTTTCAGTCAGAAACATTGCTTTGCAAATGCGTGTAAAAATTTCAAATGCTGCTTCTTCATTTAATAACTACTTAGTTCTTATGGATTTTAACATCTTGTAATTGGATGCTATCACTAAAGTAGCATTGTTCAGTACTCCTATTTTACAGATGAAGAAATAGGCCCGGGGAAGGGTAGGGTATGGAAGAAACCAGCACTTAAGGTTCCCATCTTCCAGACCAGGAATGGAAACGGTACATAAAGAACCTCACTAAGCTGGTGGTGGTGTAGGAAAGTCAGGGAGAGGGGGAGGAATGAAGAAGGAATAATGTTATAAATTGCTTTGCTCTGAGTAAAGCTGCACAACTGTGGTGCCAATTTACTTCTCAAGCCCTAAGAGTCTTATTTGCCCCAGATGCATTCACTGAGCTGCTGCCTGTTCCCTCTCCCTTTTTATGAGCCTTTAAGAGTACTGCAGGGTGGTGGGGCTTACCCACCCTCAAGTTAAAGAGCGATGTTCTAATGAAGAATAATGTTCAACATCCCTTTCCTCCTTTCCCGGCTTGGTCTAGTAGTATTTATTTTTAGCCAGATTCCCGGTATTCTTCTCCATTCTTCATTAACCTTCAAAAAGATTATAACTGGTTTCTTCCATATACTTTTTTATGCCCTACATGATAGCTTACTGTTTTCTGCTAATCCTTGTTTGTTCAGGGTTTCCAAATACCTGTTAAATGATTTACGGTTCATCTTACTTTCAACCATTTTTATGGTTTCCTAATTTACCAATCAATCATTTGCCTGAATTGTGCAAGAGGTCTAAAGGTTTAGTTTATTATTTTCTGTTGCCTGGTCATCGCTCACTGACTTATTTAGAAGAATTTTTTTTCAGTGTCTTCTCACACAGTGACAAACAAACAAAAAATCTTTACTCTTTTTAGACTGTTATGCTAGCATTAAGTCATTCTGGGTTTTTTTCTGCCAAGTTTTTTCTCTAAGTCTTGACTGAGGCTGGGTCTACATGACACCAAAACATTCAAATGACAAAGAAAAATTCAGTTGAACCACTCAGATGTTTCTCCACTAAATCCAGATGTTTGGCAAGTGTGGACAATACTTCTGGATGATGAGTGATTCCCTCTACAGTCAACATTTTCATTTTAATGTTTTAATTAATAAAGACACAGCTCAAATATGTGCAATCTATAAAGAACAGTAGTTTCTGGCAGACTCAAGCCCTATGTGAAAAGAACCTCTGACTCACTAGTCTGACCAAGGTTGGGGTGAAGTTGCTTGTCCTGGGTGGATGGATGGGCTTGTTACCATGAAGAACTGTGGGTCAGGAAGTGGGCATCTATCCCAGCAGAAGTAAATCCAGATGCAAAAAATTCAAGGGAGAAAGAATCAGGAACTTGAATTTTCCTTGGTTGTAGAATTGTGGTAAATATTTCAAAATATCTACACTATTCAATTCTTTCAGTTTGCATAATTTGCGTAACTTGTCCCTTCATATAATTAAATGAAAAACACATATTTTGCGTTTACACACTGATTTTCATTCTGAAAGCTTTGAAACACTGAACACATGGTACCTTTTACATTCTCTAATATTCCAGTGAAAAGAGTTTTAATTTATCAAGTGACTAGAGTGAGGCTTAGACAGTTTCATGTAAAAGGTAGAAAACATTTTAAGAGTAGACCTGAGTCTAGGATTATAGATTTGAGTGACTTTAACAGTCTTTTAAGGAAAATCTTCATCCAATGTTTAAAACTGATCCCCATTTGGCACATTTTTTGAGGGGGTCATCCAGGCAGTTCTACAGACAAGGAATGACCTTATTATTATTATTATTATTATTATTATTAATTTATCTAAGAATCTACCGCTCTGTGGCTTCCATTCACTGAACTCTGACTTCACTCTTGGCCCCACAGAATGAGTCAGGCTGTCTTTTTACATCATTGGTATTTGAAATAATTTATCACATTCTATACTGCTCACCATCCACTTGTCCTGATACTTCAGCCAAGACTTCTTTTCTCCAACCACCTCTGTCTGGAGCCCGGCAGCACACCACCAAGGTAGGAGGAGAGGGCTGGTTCTCTCTGTCCAGAGACCCTGGTCTCTGTTTCATCTCCAAGTTCATCCTCACCTCAGAGGCTTGCTTTTCTGATGATGAAAAGAAACGTGAGTAATGTCCCCTTCCAATACAGTTAACTTCTCCTCACAGCAGCAGCCACTACCACCCGCCTTCTCCTGGCAGGAGCCCAGGACACGGTGAGGGCTCTCAAACTTTTACACAGCACTAAATAGGTCAGGGACTCTGACAGGTAAGCCAGACCACCTAATGATGGAAAGTTTGACCTGGCAGGCAGTTAATCAGCAGCAGTGGTCCTGGTGCTCAAGGTAGTGTTGAGGAGCAACTGTACATGCTCCCTCTTGGTGGCGGGGGATTGCCTCCTTTTCCCATCTGGGCTTTGCTGAGGCTCCCACCCATCTGTAGTCTCTTCACAGCTTCTGGCAGCCATTGTTGATGCCCAGTGGTGGCTCCCTGGGTAAGAACAACTCAACTTTCCTCCCATCTTTTAGTCTTCCTCCAGATACAGTGCAACATTGCCCGGTCCAGAATTTGTATAAACTTATTTGAATTGTGGTTTGTACCACTAGCACCTTCCGTTTATAAAAGAGGGTAAAATTTCTGCCTTGTACTGTGACTATGAAAACCCTTAACCTAATTTTCCAGCTGAGCCAATTTCAAATTAAAAAGGCTTCATGTCAGGAACATCAACATCTGGACGAGACTCTAACAGATCCTGTGATAAATCAGCAGCTGCTGTGAGCAGAAGGTCACTCTAATTCCAGATTCTCTGCCTGGAAAACACTGAGGCAATAAATAAAATTACCACACAGATTCTGTAAAAGTCACAAGGGATTCATGTGGGAGAGAGAGTGGAGGCGAACAGGACGGGTCTTGGGTGGCAAAGGTGGTGACCCCAGTGAAGTTACCATTAGCTTGAATGAGTCAATGGGATGCCAGCTGGAGGTGAGTGGGCAGCCTTTGTCCTTGGCCTGTGCCCCCTCACAGCAGAACCCGGCACATCACTGCAACCCCCAAACAGATCCAATTGATAATATTGGTAAAGCCTTGATGGGGGAGGTGGTGGGAAAGATTGTGTACATCACAGAATATCTGATAAAGGTTCATAAATCCTGTTTAAACATCTCTGCCAACTCCCAAGATTCCCTTTCTGGGCCCCTGCCACTTTATCTTTTCTCTCTCTCCAGTTCTCCCCCTCAGGGCCAGCCTTTACATTTTCCTTTCCTCCCAGGCTCTCACTCTTGGCTGATGCTCTAGCCCTGCCCCAGACCATCCCAGGGTTTCTCTCCACCCTTTTCTTATGCAGACATCGTCACACCTTCTAAGCCTCTAACTGGTGGCTCCACAGCTACAGCCCCACCAAGCAAGCTAAGGACTCTTCTTAGGGTCCACTCCTCTCAGATGGGAGGGATAGGAGTCGGGGTGAGGTTATCACTAGCAAAACATTTTCCTAGACACAAACAATTTTTCCCTGACACACATGTAAATTATTTAGGACTGTGTCTAGCACACAATACATGTACCAAAACAGTAGCTTCTAGCATATTAGTATTAAATAATGTTATTTCAGAGAGGAAAAAAAGCTCTGATACTCCATCTGTTCTCTTTGAACTTAAAATTTACCTCAACAGACACTGTTGGTTTTCATTGTTAAGGATCCAGTCTTTTGTGGTTCTCAATCTTTAGCATTCAAAAGAATAACCTACTGAGGGCCTCACAAGGGTTCCTGTGAGATTCTAATTCTGTGGATCTGCTCAGGGACCCAGGGATCTGCAGTTTAACAAGCTTTGCAGGGGACTCAAATGTAGGTGGTCAGTGGGCCACCTTTGAGAAAATTGTCTCAGGACCTCTGATTTCTTCCTACTGTCAGTGCATTCCTTCCTCCCTTCGCTCTTGCCAGGTCAATTTTCCTGAAGCTCAAGTCTGAGCATTTCCATGCCCTAATCCTGTGTGCTCTTCCTTCTCACTGCGCCTTACCACGGCTGCCCTAACCTCTCTAGAGTCTCACCTGAATGATCCCAAATCACTCCTAACCATGCTCCCTGCTCCCATCCTGAACTCCTTACAGTGAATACTCAAAACAGTAGCCTCAGATGCCACAGAGGCATCCTTTGGTAATAAAATCTAGGTATTTCTCCTCTGCTCAAAACCCTCTAGTAGTTTCCAATCTCTGGAGAGAGTGGTATCCTTACAGTTACCTCCAAGGCCCCTGTGATCTAGCCCAACCATCTCTCTGGCCTGATTACCACTCTCCCTCCTTCATTCTGCTGCAGCCACAAACGCCAGGCCAGGGCCACTGTCCTTCCTCTTCCCTCTTTCTCCTTGAACAGTGGAAGTGGGCTTTGCTAACAAGAATGAGATTCTTGCATGTGGAGACTCATGTGGGTGTCTGAGAAAGCCAAGGGAACACTTGCATCAAGTGAAAATCTCACCCCAGACATAACTGTATGGTCCTAACGGCTTTGGCTGAGTTTCTCCACTGCCCTTGCTAGGCGATGAGCTTTCTGACAGTGATACACATGTCCAGTTCTTTTGTCCACCATTACTCTCCTCTTCTCAGTTTATGCACAACACAAGAGCTCAGTAAATGTTTGTTGGGGAAGTAATACTATTGGTATATAGAGAGACTGTGCTGTTCTGTCCACCCTTAATAGATATGGATTCTCTCCACACATGGATCAGTTATTTTTGTTCTGTCCTCTGGACTCCAGCTCTTGGTTTCATGCCATAGGGCCCATTAGGCCCCAGGAGTCAGTAAGAGAGTGTGGCTGGATTAAACAAGCCCATTCTAACCAAAGAAGAGGAAATACAGATGGAAACAAATTTCCCTTTGATAACTGGATAGGAGTATCACACTTTTCATAGAATCACTGAAAGTCACACTTGAAAAGGACCTGAAATGGTATCTAGGTTGAGTTTCTTACTGATACATGATTTCCTGGCCACTGGTTGACCAGCCTCTGCCCAGACATCCCCTCCTTCTAAAGCAGCCCTTTAGTGACTTGAATTATTTTTTAAAATACCCCTTATACTAAGCCCACAGCTACTTCCTGTCACTCACGGTTCTAGTCCTACTGTCCAGAATTATTCATTTCTTAGATTGTGCAACACATCCTTTTTACAGGTGCTAGCACATACTAAGTACTCAATGCTATTTTTATCACATGATCTTCACTCTTATAATCATTAAAGAGAGCTATCAGTTCCACTCCGGGAAATTAACCCATAATGCAATTTCCTTTAAATAAGGGCCTTTCCTAATTTTATTCTGGACTCTACTATTTGGAGACTACTGAATGTGGTTCAAAGAATAACAACCACTGCCAGTTTACTTCCACTACACCAAGGTGGCACCCCTTTTCCTTTATGTGATGAGAATGTACCTCTGTCTCCAGCAAAGTTCAGAGCACTTTGTTGAGGCTGTAGTTTTGGGTCCCCAGGATAACTTCACAGGGCTCAGAACTAACCAGAGTGATGGCCGCATTGACTCCAGGAGTTTAAGAATCAGCTATTGTTAAGACTTCCCTCCTCACCTGTTCAAGTTGTACGTTTGGATTTCACTGACTTTCTGGTTCCAGTGATAATAGCCAGTCTTTTGACTGAGCTTCCTTCTAATTTTGGTATCAGATGGACAAGGACCACAGCCTTGCTAGGTTCTAGTATATGAAATGTTTGTTGGGCTGAAGTTGAAAGGAGCAGGGGAAAAACACTGGTTTCTACAGCAGTTACTTATTGCATGGATATTCTCCCTGTCATCAGGTTCACATCGGGCCCAGACTCCACTGTTGTGCTTCCGTCTTCTTATGGACACTGTTGTCTGCATTATGCAGGATATGTCTCCACAGAATGCCCAGAATAAAATTTTTTAGGGCACAGGGAGATAGAGAGTCCTCTGGAGCAATTGGCTTCTTCATACATACAGACACCGTGATTCCTGTAGTTGATTATCTTTCCCTCTTTTTTTCTGGTCTCTAGGAAGCTCAGAGTCAGATTTGCAGTACAACTGCAGCAAATATACAGGATCTTATGGCCTTCGTGTGCTATATCAATCATTTCCTATATTAATCATCTTAATTGTTCTACATCTATTTTTCTTTTCCATTAATTTTTTCACTTTAAAAACACCTTTGTATGGGGCTGGCCCTGTGGCGTAGTGTCTAGGCATGCATGCTCTGCTTCAGCAGCCCTGGGTTTGCAGGTTCCCATCGTGTCCTGGACCTACATCAAGCCACACTGTGGCGGTGTCCCACATATAAAATGGAGGAGGATTGGCACAGATGCTAGCTCAGGGGCAATCTTCCTCACACACACACACAAAATAATAAAAAAATAAAAAATGCCTTTGTACTACAAATCTTTTCGTAGTCTTCCTAAAATTCTTTTAGAGTAGGGCAAGTTTAAATAAATAAGTAATAATACCTTGCTGTAACAGGTGTTCTCACTATGCTCATCATGACAAGAGCCACTACCTGCAAAGAATCCAGAAAATCCAAGGTCTGGAGACACAGGTCTTCCCTCACTGAGGGAACAAAGAAACAAGACCAAAGCACTTCTGCAGACTGTAGCTAACAAGTGGTACTAATGCCTCAAAGCCCACCCAGAAGCCTGAGAAATGCCATAGACTTCCCAGGGTTACAACTACTTAAGGCAAAGTTAGTACTCAGTAGGACAAACCCCACCTCTGCCCGGGTGTTTTCACTCTATGGATGTGGCTAGATGCTCAGCTGGTCCCAACTGGCACAGCTGTCCCCAGCTGGGGGCTGCAGTACCACATAAGCCAGCAGCTGGGGAGAGAGAGATGCATGGTAGTTTGACTATCTCCACTCAGAAATGCCATCAGCTTTAAACATCTCTTTAGCAGACGGAGGTCTCCAGGCACTGGGGGCTCATTCATTCATTAATTGGCTTCCTACCATGAGTCAGGCATTATGATAGGAAGTCTAAGGAATACAAACATGGGTGACCCACAGACTTCAAAGTAAGCAAAATAAGCCTGGTACATAAATAGTCCTAACCGAAAGTGAAAAGTGTTAAGTGGCAAAAAGAAGCAGAAGTAAACTGCTACGGGAGTTGAGAAGAGGGAGAGATTCCTTTAGCTAAGAGATCAGAGAAATTTTCACAGAGTTTGAACTGCATCCTGAAGTGGGCAAAATTTGGACATTGCAGGCAGAAGGAAGTGCAAGAGCAAAGATATGGAAGTGTTTAAGTGCAGGGCATGTTTGAAGAACGCTAATTAGGTCAGTCTGGCTGGGTGGAAGTTGGGTGAAGGTACTAGCTGATGGGAGATAAGGCTGAAGTGAGATTGATAGAGGGATTGTGCTTTATGAGAATTAACCCCATAACAATGGTTAGACACTAGAGATGGAAATTCTAACAAGGAAACCGCCATAATATTTTAAACAAGAGGTAACACTAGGAAAAAAATGCTAGAGATGTTTCAGAGCTAATGCAGACAATGGTCCTGTCAAAAAGACAGGCATTTTCAGTCTCTGCTTTAGCCACCTCCTCCCCTTCTCTTCCACCCTCGTGTACACTTTCACACGAACTTGCAAGTGATTCCCACTGCTTGTAATCACCACGAAGCTATTTGCTCCCAAGTTGCCGAACTTTCTTCCTTGGAATGGATAGATATTCCCAAAGGAAACTGGAAAATCAAGGCAATTATGCAGGGAATATTTTGGAAAAAGAAAATCTAAAGAATTCAGATCAGCTTTTATTACTTTTTAATTTAATTAGTCACTTAATTACTTCAACTCTCTACTTCTTTATAGATAGAGGCTGAGTGCTTGAGAGCAGGCCCTCCACCATCCCTGACCCAAATGTAACAGCAGCGCTGAGATGAGTGTGCCTTTGGGCTCCTATAAAAGGTCTGCTACAGTTGAAGTTGGGACACGACTGATCCTTTTCTTTCCAATAGTTAATGGCCAAGTTGACTCTGAATTCACCTCTCAATTATGTCATGTTCTGCAGGACTAGGGAGTCTTGGGTGTGCTTGGAGCTTCAGATCCTCAGAAAAGCAGTTGAAATCTCTGAGCAGTGCCAAACAGCAACCCTGATTTCCTCATGACTAAGATTGATCCAGATTCCCAAGCTTTAGCGGGCCCTGCCCTCAGCCTCATTTCTTGCCATGTCTCCACTCTATCCTCTAATCTTCCAGAACAACCTGCAGTTCCCCAAGCATCTGCTGTTTCCCATGTCTATGCTTTTACACATTTCCCCCATGCCTGGAAGACCCTTTCCTGTCCTTCCAAAATTGCCGTGTCCCCCCTGCCCTTCAAGTTCAGCTCACGTGTTCCCTCCTTGAGAAGCCTTGTTTGACCTCCTATCTCAGTTAGATGCTTGTTCTCTGTGATCCCAATTCACCCAGGTTTACCTCTATCATAACACTTCATTCATTTCTTAAATTAATATTTAAGAATATTAATTTCCTAGGACAGCATGCAAGGTATTTGTTGATAAATCTCAGTGCCCTCTGCCATGATTTAAGAGATACTCAAGACCACCAGAAAATGACGGAAGTCATCTAGAGTCAAGTCAGTAGAAACACGGAAGATTATTGGCTAAGTGTACCTGAAATATGTGCAAGAAACATAGGTCCCGTCATAGAGTACAAAGAGAGCAGTCTGAGTTCCCTTGTTATACCTGTTTGTTATTTATTGTATGGTATGTCTACAATTATTTATTTTATTGTTCGGCAGTATTTTTTATTTTGCAGTGACTCCTCCAGTAATAGTAAATTCAAAAACGGAAATGCAAGTTTAATGAAATATTAAGAACTGAATCTGTGTCTCAAAAAAGTTGATGATGAACATGGAACTCGCAAAAAAGTTTGTAAACGTTTACTGTCCAACATGGGGGATGGCAACCCACGAAAATCAGAAAACACAAATCTGCTAAAGAAGCATCAGCATCTACCTCAAAAGTTTGTTGTTAAGACTATACCAAAAGATGATGATTTTGTATTCAGTTTACAAGGTGCAGTTATATAGCACTCTGTGAAAGATGAACTTTCACTTAGATCAAATGATTCTCCTTCTAAATTAATGTCACTCCAGAGAAAGACAAACACTGTATGATCTTACTCATATGTGGAATCTAAAAAAGTCAGACTCACAGAAACAGAGTAAATTGGTGGTTGGCAAGGGCTAGGGAGTGGAGAAAATAGGGAGATGTTGGTCAAACAGCGCAAACTTTCAGTTATGAGATGAATTCGTTCTGGAGATCTAATGTGCAGCATGGTGACTATAGTTGATGATATTGTATTGTTATTATATAGTATTATAACTATACTTGAAAGTTGCTAAGAGAATAGATCTTAAATGTTCTCACCACACACACGAAAAGGTAACTATGTGAGATGACGAGTATGTTAACTAACCTTATTATGGTAATCATTTCATAACATATGGGTATATCAAATCATCACATTATATATCTTAAACTTACACAATAGTATTTGTTGGTTATATCTCAGTAAAGCTGGAGTAAATCAATAATGCCACCCACGTTTGTTTCTGAATTTCTTGTACATGTACAAAAAATAAAGCGATAGCTTATCAGATATAATTAGATGTGCTTTGTAATGTGTCTACTGGCTCTGGGGTAAAAAGTGTCAACTCTGTCATTTTCTTTTTGTTCACTTGTTCTTGCATTATAGGTACTACCTTCAAACCCAGGTTTCTTTGTAGAGTCATTTTTTGAGCTACTTGTCTACCTTGTGACAGTTGATTGAGATAAATGTAGATATTATGATCTGTGCATTCACCTAAACTAGGCCCAAGTAAAGTACAGTCAGCTCTCAGTATAGGAAGTGTAATGCAGTCACTCCCACCCTAGGTGTGTGTGTAGATTTCCATTCGTTCCTTAGAACTTCTTGCATATTAAATGTGACTACCAGACATTCTAATAGAGTGAGAGTGCTATGATATTGTGATTTATAATAAGAAATATATATCTGGTCTTCATCTCAGTAGCAGGCACAGAGCTCCTAAAACTCTTGGAATTTCCTGTGGTGAGAGCAATAAAGGTATCTTTTGTTATGTTAATGAGGTGACTTTTGGAAAGCACCTAAGAACGGGACTGGTTGCCAGTGGAGCTAACCAAGTGAGCAGAGTTGGAACTTTCAGTCCCACTCCCTCACTGACCTCTGGGAGTGGAGAGGGGCTAGAGATAGAATTCAGTTACCAGTGGCCAATGATTTAATCAATCATGCCTGTGTAATGAAGCACCTATAAAAACCCAAAAGGACAGGGTTCAGAGAACTTCTAGGTTGGTGAACATGTGAAGATTTGGGGAGAGTGGCATGCTCAGAGATGGTATGAAAGCTTTGCACCCTTTCCCCATACCTTGCCCTATGCACCTCTTCCATCTGGCTTTGTTCCTGAGTCATATGCTTTTTATAATAAACCTAACAAAGTAAAATAAAATAAATGCTAGAAGGTAAAATGTTTCTCTGGGTTCTGTGAGCCATTCTAGCAAATTAATCGAACACAAGGAGGGGGTCTTTGGAACCTTCAATCTATAGCCAGTAAGCGAGAAGCACAGATGATAATGATACTGAACCTTTTAATCTCAAATTCACGTGCCTAATACACAGTAAGCCAAACATTAAAACATCGGTGCTTGGAGATGGAGAGAGGTTTATTTGAACAGGCCAAAACAAGAAGGTGGGAGCATGGGTTTGCTCAAATCTGTCTTCCCAAGAGCAGAAAGCAGAGGGGCTTTATAGAGCTAAGGGGCTTGGCAGGAGGAGCTTTGGAGAAACAAACTGGTCACTCTTGATAAGTCCCTGGACAATCTGACTTCTGGGCATCAACAGCTGCTGAGGGTCAGCCATCTGGTAATCACAAGCTCCCCAAAGGCATTCTCTTTCTTCTGCAAAACAAGGTCACAAATCTTCTGCAAAACAAGCTCACAAATCCTCGAGAATCCTGAGTTACCCCTCAAGTTAAACAAGAAAACAGCAAAATTGCTTATTGGATATCTACTGTAACCCTCAGGTACCTGACTTCAGTAACCTTCATTTACGACTGGCATCTGAAGGATGGCAGGCAATCTTGTAGTACTGAGCCCTTAATTGTGGGATCTGATGCTATCTCCTTGTAGATAGTATCAGAATTGAGTTGAATTGTAGGACAACCAGCTGATGCTGGAGAATTGTTTGGTGTGGGGAAAAACCTTCACACATTAGATTTGGTACCGGAACTAAGTGCCAATGTCAAAAAGTATCTTAAATATTAGCAGAGATTTTAAAGATAAATAATAAATGTAATAACTTTTAGATAAATATAATGATAAATTCTAATACTTTCTAGTAATATTCCACTTTGAAGATCTGCTATAGACTATTGCTATCTCCCTGGTTTTGAGATCCAATTCTACCACAACTGTAGGTAAATTAATTAACTCCTTTGTCACTATGTGCCCTCACCTGCATCTATCTCATTGCATTTTTGTGAGGCTTTAATGAATGAAGCATTCAGAAGAGTCCCTGGAAGAACCTGGTAAGCAATAAGGTTTGCATTTGCTGTTCTTGTTGCCATTGTTATTATTATAATAATGACTATTATTTAGCATATACTTACTGAAATATCTGTGCTGAGTCCTGCAGATACCTGGATAAAGATTAAGACACAATGAATAATAGAAAAGCCTATCAAGAAATGACTATAATATCCTCTGGCTTTGTGGGAGAACCAGCCACATGTTCACTTTTCACAGTCTGCATGAGCCTGGGCTGAGTAGTGCAGGGAGAAGAGCTCTGGGTCCTGAGGTCACTACAGAACTAGGTACTGTTCCTGGCTCTGCCACCAGCTAACCTAAATTTGCTCATCCAATAAAATGGGGATAACAGTGCGTACTGTGCAAGATGATTGGGAGGGGATTATACCACATCACAGTTGTAAAGAGGCCAACATAGAGCCTATAAAATGTAGATTTAAAGACATTTAAAACATGTTTGAACCTATGAAGTCCACTTGTCTTCATCCTAGACGTCTTAGACAAAACTGGTTTGGTCATTCCTGACATGGCCAAGCTCTTGACACGAACAGCTCAGTGAGTAGTGGGGCCAAAGGTGTAGCTCTCGATGGGCTCATGGTGGAGGCCATTCCAGGCAGATTTCTCCAGTCATCACAGCACCATGGGTTAAAGGAAGGAAAATATTGATGTTTTATTGAATTACTCCTATAGGTCAGATCATGTATCACTGCTGTGATCTAAACAATGAGCCGGTGCAGGAGGAATGCACAGCTGAGACTGATGAGATAAGCCTTCCCCAGCTCTGACTCCTCCAAGACCCAGTAAATTGCTTCCTTTATTTAATTACAAATTAATTGAAAACACTCCCATGCTGATAAAACAATACTAGTCCCCGATTTGTTGATAATAGCCTAATCCTCCTGTAATAGTCCCATAGACACCATTGCATGATTATGTCATCAATTTTACACTTGCAGGGTCTGGATAAACATGGCTGCCTGAGGTTCAGGAAAAGGATAAACAAAGAGAGAGATGTACTTTGGGAAGGCCAGTTTAGAGGTAAATTTCGTGTCAGATGGCTCTGAGTCGATTCTTAGTTCTGCCAGTCACTAGCTAGCAAGCATTTGGAGCCTTGGAGCCCTTGAAGATTAATGCATACACGAAAATGTCTAACATTGTACTTGTCACATAGTGCGAGGTTCATTAATGTTAGCTGTGTTCTTTTTTTTCTCTCCTCCTCTATGCAGTTAGGAGAACTCATACTTTGCTATAAGTTAAGAAGGTCATCTTGGTCCCATAAGGTCAGAAATTACAATGATACCCTCTCCAGCATCCAGAGCCCCTTATCAGTCTGGTCTTCCGTATCCACCAGGGCAATTTGCAACCTGTGGTCACTCCTTCCTGCCTGCTATAACCTCGCTCATGCTTGATCCCCAGACTGTCACACCTTTCTAGAGTAAGAAATGGATCCCATTGTGTTAGGTGGGCCCCAACATGACTGGCTAACAAGGCTCATGTAACAGGGAGACTGGTCATTCCTGAGTAAGGCAACTAGAAAAATGCTACTGCAATTAAGGACGTGTACACTTAATAGAAAATGAAGCAACATCTCAAAGCATAGGACTCATTTTAAACAGTAACTAAGAATGAGTTAATGTTAAAGCTCAAAGGATTTTGGAGGCCTGGCCATTTACTGTCATTTATTATCTGGAGGACAAGATATATGGTACCTATTAAAACAAGAGTCATCTCTTCATTATGATTGTCAGAATAATAAGATTTTACCAGAAAGAGTAATTTACTTTCACACACTTTTATATAGAGCAGAAAGTGAGTTGCTGTATCTTTTATTTCTGTGTTTGAAACTTTGAAAATAGGGCAGAAGAAAACCAGACACTGGCTTTGCCTATACTAAGGGAGAGAACGGACCGGCCTCCCATAATTTTCATCTTCAAGAAGAAAAAAGGGAAAAGGACATGGGCATGCCCATAAAACAGAGAGGTACATTTCTATGAGGTTGGTTCAGGAAACACTAAGAATTCGGTTTCAGACTTCTCAGAACATTTTCTACTCTCTTACCAACCCCATGTTCCCAGCCTCTGGAAGAAGGCCCACGACAGCAAGGAAGGTCTTTTTCAAGACAGAATCGCAATCCTTATTAAGTGTCCATGTCATTTCTGCAGGAGTAATTTTTGAGACTGTCTACAAGAAACTGCGCTCTGTTTAACGGATACGGTGTGAGAAGATGGACAATATTTAAGTAAACCCTCAGTCAAAATATTTTAAAAAAATCAAATCAGGAGTTGAGGGACTTATGAAAAGTGTATTTACATGGGGTCAGGAAGAATTCCTGGCTCTCTTCGCCTCTACAGCATGTGGCCTACACCCTTTCACTGTGTTTTTCCCATGCACGTCTGACTCTCTTCTAGACAGCTTTGAGAGCTTTGAGAGCAGGTTATGGATCTTATTCATCTTTGAATTTTCTTCACCCAGTGAATGTCTGACATAGTAGAAGATCAGTAACTATTTGTTCTATGCAACAACTAGAGAGAGGGAAAAAGAAAACCATAGGAAAAGAAACAAGAGAACCAAAAATTTTTTCAATTATAAAAATGTTTGCTTCAAATTTAATCAGAAAGTAAAAGATGATTTTGCATGTATTATAGGGAAAGACATAATGTTTTTGGATCTGAAAGTTGATAAGTCAGCATCACCTCATAAAACTATTTAAGCAACACACAGACATCGCTGGAGTCAGAGCCACAACAACTTGCAGCATAGTGCAAACAGCAGTTTCATGAGGTGAAGAGAAAGTAAACTTCTCAAATTCAAAGCAGGTTTAGGCCAAGCCTAGCACCCTGACTGGGTGACTAATTTACTATATTGAATCAGATCTGATTGGCAAAGCCAAGATAAAATACTGATGGCAGGTTTCAGCAATCCAGATGTCTGCTAGATCTCATCTTGCTAAAATCAGACAAAGCACTGGATAAATTTTTGATTTGTCTTGCTGATAATTTCAAAGTTTTTAGTGTATAGGGATCAATGAATGGACTTAGTCCAAAGCTTCATTCTGACCAAGCAAAAATAATGGGTTTATATCAATCAGAATGTGTTTGGCCACAAGTATCTTAATATTTGTGTATTGTTTAAGGAAATAAATTAGCTCACATAAATGGAAGAGCAAAGATAGGGCAGATTTCCGAGTTGGTTCATCTAATGGCTCAAAGTTGTCATCAAAGATTCTGGGCATTCTCTTCTGCTGTACTATTGGCCATGTCAGTTTCATCCTAAGTCTAGTTTCTTTCATGGCAATTTCATGCCAACAGAATGGCTGCAGGTAGCAGTTGGGTCTACTGTCCTTTTCAAGTGTAGCGGCAGAGAGAGAAAGACCTCTATTGGTTTCTTTTAAGTCAGAAGAAAAAACTTTCCCCAAACCTTCAGCAAATCCCCCATACATCTCATTGTTGGGAATTAGGTAACGTATTAATTTCTGAATCAATTACTGGCAAGGGGGATGGGATTTCTCCAAGATCCATCAGGCCAGCCCATCCTCCAAGATGAGGGTAGGGGTTGCCTTCCCTGAGTCTTATTAGCAGCATGGGAGAAGGGAAAGACCTCACCCTCATGATATTTTTTTTAGGAATAAAGAAAAGAGAGTGGGGAAACTGGATGCTGAGATGGCAAACAAAAGGATCCACAAAAGGCAGCACTGTACCAAATACATATTTCGACAGAGTACCAAATGGTTAGAAGTTAAAGTAAGTATCTGGTTAAAACCAAAGCTTAAGTCAAATGTTGCCATCATAAAATTGACTTTTGGGAGAAGAATCAATTGAAAAGTTTCAAAAATTAATATTATAATTTATTATTTACCATAGTATTGGTTCATACCCACGAGAAGATGAAGGGAGCATTACGTTTGTTTGAAAGATATGTGCAAAGGATTGCCTCTCATTCTCTAAGAAGTGGAACTGAAGCATGAGAATTCTCCAGATCCTTGGAATAGATGATGTAACATTCCAAGCAACAAGATGATGGATGGTGTAACCATTTCATGCATGAAGCAGGACTGTCATTAAGGCATCAAACATCAATTTGTCAGAAACTTCCAGCTAACTGAACAGAACAGCATCATGGAGCATTCTTTTAAGAAATACTGCATTATACATACTCCTGGTAACAGAGAAGACAGTATTGTCTGGAAAAACGTGGACGAAAAGTGAGGAGTCAGACTGAGAGTCTAAAGTACTCTAGTTTTTTTTTAAAGATTGGCACCTGAGGTAACAACTGTTGCCAATCTTCCTTTTTTTTTTTTCTGCTTTTTCTCCCCAAATCCCTCCAGTACAGAGTTGTATATTTTAGTTGTGAGTCCTTCTAGTTGTAGCATGTGGGATGCTGCCTCAGCGTAGCCTGATGAGCGGTGCCATGTCTGCGCCCAGGATCTGAACCAGAGAAACCCTGGGCCACTGAAGTGGAGCGTGTGAACTTAACCACTCGGCCGAGGGGCCGGCCCCTAAAACGGTTTCAATAAGTATAAATAAACATGCTAAATAAGAAAAAATGTTAGTGGTCAAATTTGAAAGTTTGACATTATAATGTAAGAATAATCTATTCTTGGAGATGTTAGCTGCTGGATTACTCCCCAGGTAACACTGCTCATTTGCGACACTATATCGGTACGTATTATTAATTAACATGAGTGGAAAAGCAAAAAAAATTTTTTACCAAGTTTATGTTAGAAAGATTTTCTATTTTTCTAATAGTAACTAGGATGAAAATTTACCTTTTCTCTCCTGAACTTGAAGATTTGGACAATGATTATGACATAGTCTTGTGAAGCAATCCCCAACTGAAGCTTTGTGCACTGCTTGAAGATAATTTCTGAATATTTTCAGAAGTAGACTTAAATTGTTCTTATTATTTATAATTTTATTTCTAATACTTTTGCAATCACTTACTGCTTTTCCCAATTGTTTGAGATTTTCTCTTTTGGTGTATTAATGTAGAAATGGAGCTGTATAACTGGATTTCAAGATAACTAAATTGCTTCTCTCTTTTCATCTATACCTATTTTCTTTGCATGCACACAAATGTTAAAATCACAGCTTTAGTTGGGTGATAGGAGGCTCTGTTACTGCTGGACTCATGAAAGAAATACTAAACACTCAAGGCACTTCAGCTGATTACTCTGCAACAGCCTCCAGCAAACTACGCACTTTAAAAAGCCGTTGTCTTTGCTAAATTCTGCTATGTAAGTATTGCCATTTACAAATTACAACATTCCGGCTTTCGTTGTTGTTGGAACAGTGTTTTTAATGTGTACTAGCCTGTGATTTCATCTTATTGTGACTTTTTTTTATATCACAAGGTACTTATCAAATCAGTTGGCTGATTACAGTGGCCCCACTGTCTTTTTGCCTGTGATTCTGTTATTAGGCTATGTTGTAATTTCTTTCTGAAAACCTTGTTGAAGGGTGTGAATAAAATGTTTCATGCTTGTGACTCCTAAATTGCTTCACCTGATTGTTCCATTGTCCATGACAATTGTATGTCATTTTCTCAATCTACAACTATTTCTTCAATTAGATTTACTATGTTTTTAGCTGTATGAGACCCAAAAATCTCCTGGCAGAAGAAGAAAGCAATAGTGTAGCTTAATTCATCTTTAATCTACCATTCTGCCAAAAGTTAAATAAGATGTGTTTGCTTTTGCAAAGTGTCTATAGCAGTGTGGACAGTTATTACTAAAAGTGCTACTATTTTATGATGTAACTAGATTTTTATTTGACTAATATGTCAGATTTTCTTGAACATTAGAGACATATTAAATAACAAACATATAGCATATTATTCCTAAACATAATTTAAAATATTATAGTATGTGTTGATTTACTTCACCATTTCTACCTTAAATTTGAATTATTCTCAGGATTGAAAAGACACTTTCCCTATGATGAGTAACATTTTCCTATCTTAAGCAAGCTGAGGTTTCACATTTAGGTCAGATCCAAGATAAGAATATTGGACCTGGGATTGTAAATATCTAGGATTATGCTACTGGTACCACAGCTGATCATAAACAAACTACAGGACATTTTACCATCTCAGGAGATTGGCAGTTACGGGATAAAAATTTATGAGACGAAGTTACGGTTATTTTTTAAGAAGAAATGAGACAGGACATAGGACCTCTATACTACGACATGCATGATGACACTGCCACAGGTGCTGACGGAGTGCTTGGCCTTCTTTATGGCCCCTAAGTCGTCCATATCCTTAGACGGGACAGATTTCATATCTTGTATCCCTAGGTTCAACTCACCCTTCTCCCTAGTTCTTCTGTTACTATATTCAAAGTTTGTTACCTGATTTAGGTAGACAGAATTCCAAAAAACCCATCCAGATCATTTTCAATTAATTTATTTCTTTACTGTGTAACTGAATTCTACATTCTTTTCATCTTCCTGACTAGTTCTCATCATCATTCTAAAGACATTTTAATGTCTTGACATTTATCTCTGGCCAGAACTCAAATACCATTTCATTGAACTGTGAATTCTTATACTTTGTCTGGCTCTCCAGCCACAACTTTAAGGACAGAAATCTTAAAAATCAAGAAAGAATAATTTTTAAGCAAAAGCACGGTCAAACAATTATATTTTCTCTTCTCCTTTTGCAAACACATTGTCTTCTAGAAGGACACACAGATTTTTACTGGACTTCATGTAAGAAGAGTACCATTTTTAGTCATCTGTTTCCCTCGATAAAGGAAGGTTGTTGATGTCAGACACCCCTGTGTCAATTCATCAAAAGACAATTCCCTGAAAACCAATTTGCCAAATGGCTAATTCACAGAATTGCTAATTAACTAGATTTACTTGTCTTTTAAAAACTATTTATTTTTACAGTCATTCATAACAGCTTTTGAAAATTTCTCTGAAAATGTTTTGATCGATTTTTATTTTGTATTCGTAGCAGCATGCTGAGGAATGTTCAATTTGTTCCTGGCCAGGTCCCTGCTGTTGTAGCTGGAGGGAGTGAGGGGGTATTAAAGGGATCCTCTACAGTGGAAAAGCCTGGGAAGGGAGCCAGCACACAGCTCAGGTTGGGCTGTCAATCCTAGACAAGGGGGTGACTATAGGAGAGACCAGGGGAGCAGGGAGAGAGAAGACAGAGGGACGAGTGTTGAATGTACCCTTGAATATATTCTTTTTCTCATTTTTCAGCTTTATTGAGGTATAATTGAAAGAATGAACTACACATACTTAAGACGTTCAATTTAAGAAATTGTGGTTATGTATACAACCATGAAACCATCACTGTAATCAAGATCATGAACATATTCAGCACTCCCGAAGTTCCCAATTACATACATATATGAAGCCATTTGAAGTTATCCTACAGATCATTGATATTCTGTTCAGTTTTTCAAACGTTTTTCTCTCTGAGTTTCATTCTGTATAGTTAACATGTTGCTCTGTCTTCAAGTTCATTGATGTTTTTTCTTCTGAAGTATCAAATCTGATGTTAATCTCATCCCATGTATTTTTCATTTCAGACATTGTATTTTTAATCTCAAGAAGTTCAATTTGGATCTTTTCCAAAAAAAATCTGCCATGTTGCCACTTTTTGAACATACAGAAAACAGTTAAAGCTAATGCCTGTGTAGTTTCTGGGTTGGTTTTGTATTTCTCTGCTTTTTTACATACCTGATAACTTTTAATCAGATGCAAGATCCTGTGAATTTTACCTTGTTGGGTGCTGAATATTTTTATATCTCCATAAATATTTTTGAGTTTTTGCTCTTGGACACAGTTATTTGAAAGTAGTTTGATCCATTTAAGGCTTGCTTTTAATCTTGGTTGCGCAGAGACAACACAATCTTTTGAGGCAATACCCTTCTGGGTCCCCTATCCAATCCCTGTGAATTATGATGTTTTTGCAGCTCTTTCCTCTGTTGTATTCTGTCCTGTGAACTCTAGCTGCTTTGACCTCCACGGACTCCCAGCTTTGGCTTCTCAATTCAGGAAAACTGTTGGTCTCCAACTGGGTTTCTTGTCCCTACAGTACAGCCCTAACAGCCTGGAAGCTTTCCAAGGCCATAAACTTGGGCAATTGTAGGGCTTACCTTGTTTCCAATCTCTTAGAGATCACTGTCCTATATTGCCTGAAGTCCAATGTTTGTTCCATCTTGCCTAAAAGTGGGATTGGACACAGGTAGAATATACCACCTGTGGCAACTATGGGGCTAAAGAATGAGATAAATAGACAACTGTAAGGTAATTCCAAACTTTTAAATCTGAAAGATTCAGACAATGGAGGTAGTGTTAAGAGAAATTAGAAGTCAAGAGAAGTAGGTCCAGACGATGACCTAAATCCTAAATGATAAGATTCTTTTCAGAAACATTGAATCAGGGAAGCATCCTGGCAAATCTAGTCTAGTCAAGGGAGGTCAGAAATAGAGCTTGATTTGGGACACTAACAGCTCAAGAGTGTCAGGGAACTTACTTAGACTGAACAGGCATTGAATTTTGGGGGGAACTTTTACATTTGGGAACACAAAATTTATGGAAGGTGTTTCATAGTTTATGACCTATCTAAAAATGAGAATCATGCACACAAAAGATGGTTCAGTGCAATGAAAAAAGCACAGACTTTGAACCCAGGTAGTTAGAAGGGCTTCCTACCAGCTGCTCTGTCACCAGCAGTTCAGGCTTTTTTCCTATTTGCACTTCACTTGCCTACTCTGTCACTTTAGGCAAGTTTCTTAACCTCTGAAGTTCAGTTTCTTCATTTTAAAACAGGGATTATAATAGCTAATCATGAAGTTATTGTGAATATTAATCAAGATAGAAAAAGGTAATCATTATATTGAACAAGCTCACCTTGTTAGGTATAAACCATAAGCTAACGTTTTTTCCCCTTGTTTCCTCCTGTCCTTTTAATTTTAATCAGTGAGGCAAGTTTTCACCTGAAAATTTGGACAAATCCCATGTGTTAGTCTGGTATTTTTTCTGTAATAAATTACCTCAGACTGGGCAGCTTGAAACAACACACGTTTATTATCTTATAGTTCTGAAAGTCAGAAGTCCTAAAATGGGTCAGCAGGGCTGTGTTCCTTCTGGTAGCTCTAGGGGAAAATCTGTTTCTTCATCTTTTCTAGCTTCTAGAGGCCACCTGAATTCCTTGGCTCATGGTCTCAGTTTCTATCTTCAAAGCCAGCGGATAGCATCTTCCAATCTCTTTCTCTGTCCCTCTGCTTCCATAATCACATTGCCTTCTGTGTCTGTGATCCACCTACCTCCCTCTTATAAAGACCCTAGTGATTATATTGCGCCAACCTGGGAAATCTAGGACAATATCTCCATTTTGAGATTCTTAAGTTAGTCACATCTATAAAGTCCCTTTTGCCATTTAAGGTAAGATATTCACAGGTTCCAGGAATTAGTATGTGAATATCTTTGGGGGCCATTATTCACTCTATCACATCCCATTACTTCTCTGGTCACTCTTAGGCAGTATACATTCTATGTCCTTTAAAGTCACAAATATAGTTTCAATTCAGGAATTAAAAATGTAAAGCTCCATGTAATAATCAAAGCTAAACTTTATTTAAACTTGATGCTTCTAACCCTTCTGCATCTAGTGCCTCTTTGAGCAGTTAGTTTATGGAAAGAAAGTACAGTTGATTGCTTTTCCCTTTCCTTATATAGCCTTCTTTCCTTTTCTAACCAGTACTTTGGTTTCCTCAGGGTTAGAGCATGGGGCGAGAAAGCAGAGGTAAGGGGAATGGGAGGGCTGTGCTGATCCACAGTCAGCAGTGTGTGGACCTGGCAGATATTTAAATGATCCTTCCTTTCCTGGGTGCTTTTGGGAATTCTTTGGTGACCTCCCCTTCAGCCATCACAAGGGTTCTCTCACCTAAAGTTGTTCTCGCAGTCATTACTATTTGACTTCTTGCACAGCTTCTAGGCAACCAGTGGTCCACCTTCAGCTTCCCTGCTGCTGAGATCCTCTTGCCCCTCTAGGCAGTTCTCTCTAATCATCTGGTTCAATGAAAATGCACAAAGCCTTTGCCCTGAGTCTCGGAGTATAATCGATTCCTGTACTCCAGCCCTCTACTCTGTTTCAGCCAGCCTCTGCTCATTTCTCTTCCTCAGATGTGCTCCAAACACCAAACCATTATGTCCCCCAAGTTCATAGGACTTATATTAAGACCTCGTATTGGCCTCTTCAAAATCTCTCTCTCTGGATTTGGGTTTAGGAGGTGGTTCTCTCACCCCTCTCTCCGTTGGACGGGCAGACAAAGTACAGCTTGCTCCAAAGAAAGTCTCTTCAAATATATAACCCTTGACTTTTATATCCTTGTTGTGGGTGAGTAAGGGAGTCCTGTAAGGGTCTTTGAACATCCCCTTTGCCCATTGTAGAAACTGGAATTGGTTGTTTCTTGCTATCTCAGCATCAAGTTCCATTTTAACATCCTGTTTACATTTGTCAAAAAGCTACTACAGGGTTTGGCATAAAGGAAGCAAACAATAAATGCTCATTTCCCTCTTTCTATGGAACCTAGTGCAAACATAATTACAGACATATAATTAAATTAGTCAAAAGTTTTGTGGTTTTCCAAATGGGAATGCCAAAAAAGGTGTAAAGCACTATTCTTAGAGAAATTTTCATCCTCTCTCTTCATTCTGGGCAGCTGGCAGTCCTCTTACACAAGTGCTGATACATTCTGACGTGTCTTTCCCTGGGACCAATTTTCATGACGGGAAAACACAATTTGATGTTATTCAGAGCAGTAAAATTCGCCTTTTGTCCAGGCAACATGCACATCAAACTGATGGTCTCGACTCCTCTGAGCCTTTTAATACTTTGGAAGTTTAGCAGGTAAACTGCGTAGTATGTATCACTGATGCCACTTAGCTGAAAACTTAACCTATCACTACTCTTATTGTGCATCATGATTTAATTGACCTCAGATGAGTAAATTACATTGTTTTACAACCTCTCTGTGATGGGCAATCACAGAGCAGTGAATGCTTGCATGGGTGATCTAAGTTTACTGGTAAGATGGTTAACATACAGTTAAGATCACTCACCTGATGCTCAAATTGGATGAATCAGCCAGGGTTCAGTTAGATCTTTTTGGAAGATCAATATTTCAGTTTACTGGGCATTCAAGGACAACTGGATCCTATGGACCTTTGCCTCTATCAAAGCTGTCAACAACTCAAAGGTCTTTGTGCCTCCACACCAAAGAGGAAACATAAAAGAAAAGACTTAATGGTCAACCAACTAGGCTTTCCCTACATGGGGATTATTTCTCTATACAGATAAATGGAGTTTATTCTACAGAACTCCAACAATGTTTACCAAGATTTTAACAAAACATTAGCCTCAGAGTCATAATTTACATGTGCATATAATTCTGGAATCTTATTAATGGGGAGAATGCATTTTCCTCTCCATCTTATCTTCTGTCATCATTATAAATTTAATATCCATGCTGAAAATCCTTATTTCCTTGGATTAAATGGTTGGATGTGGAACAACAGGATCAAGGAATATATACATCTTTAAAGCTTTTGAAATATACTTCCCAATTACCCTCCAAGATGGTTGATACCAAGATATACTTCCTCTAACAGGGTATAAGTGCCTGGGTTTCTCAAGTTTTTATTAATACTGGTAAATTCTGTTGGCTTTTGACTTTGGGAGCTCCCATGAACTCTGACACTCATGCTTTGTTCCTTCTGTGGTGATAGCTCTGGAACTATTAGTCATTGCTTTCCATACCTATGACTTTGTTTTTGATCATGTACCAAGGTTTGGCATCATGTTCAGATTTTATTTTTGTTTTGGATAAGTAGTCTATCCCTGGTTTCGTTTAGTCCCTCTTATCTCAGTCCTGCATACTTCATGACTGATGCATACTTCATGAACAAGATAGAGCAGAACTGAGATTCTGGGAAGATTATCATATAGGATGAGGCCCTGAGGAACAAGGCAGAGACTCACTTCTCAGCCCTGCTTTATATCTTGGATTAACTGCAGAGAGGAATAAAAGCTTAGAAAGGATCCAGAACTCCTTAAGTTTCCCTAAGGTCAAAATTGGTCCCAGAGCTCAGAGAAGAATTGAACCTGTTGGAAATAGGAGGAAGAAGCAATTGGCTCTATCTGTGGAGATAAAGGGCAAGAATTAGGAAAGTCAAGATTGCCCAGCTTCCTTTCCTTGCCCTCCTCATCTTCTCTTTCTAAAATCTCACCTTCAGTTACCTTATCCAGTCTCATCATTTCAAATATCATTATGTACAAACGACCCTTAAATATGTATCTCTAACTCTGACCTTTGCTCCAAACTCCAGCCTGGTTTAACAATTGCCTGACGGATATTCTCATCAGGAAATATATAAGTATAAAAAACATGTCTTGGAGCTTTCAATTTCAACATATATAAAAATGAAATTTTGTGTTTGTTTCCTTTGCTTTCCTCCACAGTGAAAACAAGGAAGGGCATTCAGAGATGAACCAGCATAATTCCTGCCCATAAGGAGCTCACAGGTTGGTGGGAGCAAGAGACGAGTACATGAACACTTCAGTACATTGTGGCAAATGCTCTGATAGGATAGGGCCATAGGACTACATGGGAAGCGGTGCTTGTGATGAACTCTATGTGGGCAAATTAGGAAGTTTCACAGAGGGGTTGACATGAAGTTAGGCCTTTGTTTCCAAGGTGTTTAGGAATCTGTTGTCCACAAAAGAATGAGTAACCAGTCACATCTAATATAAGGCAATTGTGTTTAGGGAAAAGTAGAGGTTTGGAAGGTAAATCACTGAGTCCCTTCTAAGAACGGCACAGGGTTGAAGGGAAAGCCCTGATGGGGGATATCCAGTCCTATTCTCTAGTAATAATACCATCAATAATGAGAGCAATCACAACAGCAGTCATGGCTAACCCTATATAGCACTTACTATGTGCCAGGAGCTGTTTTAAGTGCGTTTCACAGGTAAACTCTCACAGATAAAATGGGTGGTTGTGGGATGGGACCCAGATGAGGGTTCCAGCATTCAGGCAGGGTCTTGCCTGGCTTGAACTTTCCACTGGTGCCAGAGGAGGAAGCACCCAGGCTTTCTTATCCCCTTGCCCAGATGTGGGACACAGAGGGAGAGGTAGCGGTGAGGCTTTAAAGCTGTCAGCAGTCAAACATCACAAAATGGAGTCACACTCTTCATTAGAATTCAGTCATGATGTTTGGTGACTGAAATGTGCCATTTTTCATTTAACTGAATTTGAACTTGTTTAAGTAAGCTATTACCACATTCTAGGAAGCCTGAAACCTGAGGCCAATAAAAAGGGTATAGAATATCTTCTTCAAGAACCCAGCATTGTGTATTCTGAGAAATGAAATGAACGCCTTGGTCATTATCAGTAATGGCTGGAACTCTGAAAGGGGCAAGGAGTGTCTGCATGAGACCTTGTGTTATGGTTAGCGATTGCTGCCCTAATGGCTTAGAGCATGGGGCTTTCTTGAGAATACCTAGCAATTTTCCTCAGAACTACTCATCTATTAAACACACTTTGGGCAAGATCATTTAAACACAAGTGTTTCAGGCAATCTTTTAAAAGATTCTTTGCATGGTATCTGTCATGCAGTAGGCACGCGGTAATTATATAGGGGAAAAATTCTGAGATTCAATGATTCTATAATTTAAGAAGTTAAAGTTTGGTGGCAGATATTTCCCTAGGATACAAAAGGCATTACCAGTCATACTTGATACTAACTACGTGTAACTAATGTGAATAAATTGGTAAATGTAACCTCAAGGTCTCTTTCTGCCTCTTTACCCATCCCTCCCACCAAAAGAATCATACCTGGGCCAAGAATGGGCTTGAACCTCTGCTCTTACACTCTTGATTTCTTTCTCTTAGAATGGGTGCTGGAGACAAAGTTTCAGACCAAAGTCAGTGAAGTGAAGCAGAGTTGTTTTTGTTTTATTTTACATATCCCTCCTAAATACAAGTCAATTGTAAGTTTTTTCCAGAGAAGAACCATATCTGATAGCATTATATCCCCAGTTCTTAGCACTTTTCCTTGCATTTAGAAGGTGCCTTATAATGTGAGAAGATTACAATCCTTGAAACTCGCTCTTGGGAGGCGAGCCTGTCAATCAAGCTTCCCCAGCAGATGAACCCAGGGCTCTTGCCCTTGAGTCTGTGGCCTTGGGCCAGTGAGGTTCTACTGTGCTGCTGTCAAGTTTTCCACTGTGTCCTCAATGCAGCCCCAAATGGCTGGTATTGCTGTCCGCACACTATTTTTAGTCATAGATCAGTTATCCCTGACACGCAGTGATGGGGATTAACAAAATGCACCCATACGCATCTCTGAAGGGTGAGTATGTGTGTCCCCAGCCCAAAGTAGTCTTGGGCAGTTCTGGGTAGGATTAGCAGGCTTAATTTTTTATATTGTCTCCCTTTACTCCTTCTGGCAGAGAGATATCTGGGGCAAAATCAATCGTAATTTGTTTAAGGAATTTGGTAGAAGGCTATTCTAAACCATGTACCAGACCTTGTGTTCTGCCTCATTTCACACTTTGCAGCCCCCATGGTGTCTGGGTGAGGCTTTCCTTCTGCTGATGGGAGGGGGCCTATTGAAATCCTGGCTGATTTTATGAGAACACAGAGTAATAGGTCATGCTGTAGGGATGTCCCCACCAATCTCTCATGTGGCAAAGGTTCCACATGCCTGGGGCAGGGAATTTCATAATGTCCAATGCCAGCTGGGAAGGCTGTACATTACAGGGTGAACACCATCGTAATCACATCATGTTCTGAAACTTCAGCCCTTATTACTCTGATCTTTATCCTCTTTTGACCTCAGATGAATGCAAGGAATGGTCTTTAAATGACCCCGTTGTTTTCAAACTCTAGTACAGTGTTTGACTTGGACTTTCCCAGTGGCAGCAAATCACATCAGCTGACTTGAGCATACTTGACTTACTCATTTAATTATTTTAATTATTTGGCTCTCTGCACTTCATCATATGACTCTTAGTTCTTATAACAGGGAGGTAAGCTCAGGGCATTCAAGAATTTGAGTTTTTGTCAAATCAGTTGTCTTCTTGAGAAATCCTTTCCTGCTTGATGCTTACATATCTGTGTTTGTTTCACAGCCCTCTTGTTCTCTGCAGAGACTCTATGGTCAGCTTAGAAATGCTGGGCTGGGGGACAAGAACTGGACATTACTGTCCCAGATCTAGAAAGTTAATGCCCATGTTATTTTAAAGTCCTTATTCAGAAAGTTAGTATTTCTTGGGAGATTTCAAAAGCTGACCTGCCATATTCCTGTCTGTGCAATTCCTTATTTGCTGTGGTTGTCTAGGGTTCCCAGTAGGAAAGCAGTTGGAGCCAGTAGCTTTAGCTCTGCTTAGGGACTTCTCTTTTACCATCCTTTCCACCACCCAACTCCTGCCTCCTTCTTTAACTGCCCCCTCCATCATGATTTCAAGGCTCTAGAGAAATAGTCCTTGCCATGATGTAAACAACTACAACCATTGCCACCCTCCCCCACAAAAAAAAAGAGAGAAAGAAAAGAAAAAAACCAAAATCTTTTTTATGCTAATCAGGTAACATTTATTGAGTACCTAGTATATGAATAGCAAGAACGGCTTGCCTGCCTCACTTCCACAAAAATTGTCTAAATGTAAATTTTCCTTCTTAGAATTTATCTGTAGATGAGACCTTGCTCCATACTTAGGATAAATTCTGGTCTGGGATGAAGGAGGTACTATAACTTGCTTTTGTAGTTCTCTCTTTTAGCATTAAATAGGGAAAAGGGATCTTTACACTCCAGTGTAAAAGCTATTGCTGTGTGACCGCCCGCAAGTAAGCCAGGGTGCTTCTTAGGCAGTTTCTGGACTCAGTCTCAGCTTGACCACATGTTGCCCTTGTCCACCAGGTCCCCAGGGTCTGACATCCTGATCCCCCCCATGGGCCATGGCCATAGAAATACTTGGTGTATTTCCTCAGTTTCTTGCTACCTGCCACCAAATCTCCCTAACAGTACCTGTCTACTCACCTATGGAGTAGACATGTTTCCCCTGCTTACAGAGCCTTGCAGAGCCTCCTCTTCCTTCTGATCTCCTTATCTTCTGGGAATTGGTTTCCCATTTTTATGCCCCTGGATTAATATATCCTTGGTCTCACACATCTTCAGACCCACCAGTACACTTTGTAGCCTACTGAATCCCCAGTTATGATATCATGCCACAATAGCTATGGGGTTTATAGTAAAGTTAAGGTGAACTTCTTTACCTTAAGGTGCTTGTGACCTTGGTAGAGAGGTCAAATAATCCTATATGAAGATTGTATAGGACAGTTGAGAACAAAATTTTTATTTTCTGCTTCTAATAAGAGTTCAAAGAAGCAAAATCTTGGTGAGGACTAAGACAGTAGAAACATATTCAAGGAGTTGCACAGAAAGCAGGTTGGAACCTGAAGAATGAGTAGGTAGAGAGTAGAGGGAAAGGTGTTCCAGACAGAGAAGAAGAGTATAAACCAAGGTCCAGAGAGGTATGAATAGGAATGGCATATCACACATGTACAATGAGACTGATCTGATTAGAATTGGGGATGAATATTGCAGTCCTTGGTGAAAGGTCTTGGTGCTTTCACTTGGAAAACTAAGATGAGAGACGCTTCCTTTGCTTTTTCATCAGACCCTTCAAGCAGAAAGAAACGCTGCATGCCCTGCTCTTCTTTCCAGTCCTTATATTTGTTTTCTGTGATCAGACATACGGGGAACACACTCTTTTAGGGAATTGTCTGCAAAAGCTGGGAGCACGTGAGACCCGAAGTCTTGGTCAGAGATAAGGTCCTCAGAGACCGCAGAGGCCCTCATATGCTCTCCTTCTATACCTTCTCCTAGGTTTAGTTATCATTTTGTTAAATATATTATAAAAAATGGGGGGGGCAACCTAGATATACAGCAGTAGAGGAATACTGAGTAGATTTTGATCCTTCATGGGATGAAATCTTATGCTGCCATAAAAATAAAATTTACCAAAAAATTTCAAGATGCAGGATATTTGCTATGTTCAATGAAAAAATCAGGATTCAAATGTGTAATACACCCTGATTTCAACTTTGTAAATATTTACGTAGACAGATATGCAGCAGGATAGATTAAAATCAACTGGGCCTGGCAGAGTTGTCCTGGGAGGCATGAGGAACTGGGAGAGAAGATCTCAGAAACAGGAGGCACCTATCTCAGGACTCTAGAGACCTCAGCTGAGAGGAGGAAAAGAGCAGACTGTCTGTCTTCACAGCTCAGGGACTTAGGCAGGCCAGCAATCCCTGGAGTAGAGGGTTTGAAGCAGACAGTGTTACTGTGTCCTTGGCTAGGTGTGAAGATAAAAGCCACCAGTTTTTAATACATAGATTGGCAAAACGGAGCAGACCAAAGTGTTTGGTTGGAGCGGAGGACCCCCGGGAATGTCTGAATTACCACTTACTAAGGAGCATCTAAGGGTGATTTGTTTTCTGAAATGTCACCGTGCAGAGAAACTTCCACCAACACTCTCAGCCAGGTATGCCTTGGACTAGAGAGAGCCCTCGGGTTCTGGACAGCCTGCAAGTTCCACAAATCAGTGCTAAGTCAAGTAATCAGAAGTCTCCATGGTGTTTGCACGACACCGTCCAGGAATCTAGAGCTTTCATTGACCTCGTGGCCAGCCCAGGATTTCCCTGTGGGCTGCAAGGGGTTTGGTTTGCCAGGGAACATGGTGTCCCTTCCACTCTTGCCCTGTGAATGTCAGAGACATCAACATCATCATTGTCTTTTATTGAGTGCCTACTATGTGTGAAGTGCTTTACAGATATTATTTTTAATCTTCTCAACAATCCTATCGGAGAGGCATTATTACCACAATTTTATAGACGATGGAATTAAGACATAGTGAGATCAAATAACTTGCCCAGAGGCATAAAATTAGTAAGTTTGAAACTACATGTCTGCCTCTCTCCTTCCTGTGATGCCTCTCAGCTTCTAATTGGCCACTTTGTGTGTGTGTGTGTATGTGGTGTGTGTGTGTGAAAGACAGAGAGAGAGAGAGAGAGAGAGAGAGAGAGATTTACTTTTGAGTTTCAGTGTTTCTTAATTGCACCAATTTCCTGGTACTGGTTTATTTCTCAAATGTTTCTCTCCAACAACATTCAAAAGATTATATATCATACTTCTTATATGTCTTTGTCAAAAGTAAGTCCTAGCCACAAGTGGAGACTGGATCAAAGAACAATGATCATTTTCATGACTAAAATTTTGGCTAGAAATCAAAATGAGATTTCTAGTCTCAGGTCTCAGATAAGCCCCACTGTAAGGAGCAACCCAAGATTAATGCTGCTAAATGTAAAACAAAGTTCAAAAGTCCCTCACTTCACGTCCAGTGGAGCCCATGCTCACACTGTCTGATTCTGGTGCTTCTCCGACATGCAGGGCACTGTCACTTGGTGTTAGCATACCAGGGACAGAATTTGAAGAAGTCATTGATTCTGTTTTTATCTACGCCAGATCATTGTGTATCCAGTAATACTGCATCTTTTTCCCCTCCCTCTTCCTTTTCTTCAAAACAGGCAGCCACCATGCCGGGGAGCAGCAGTTAATAATGAATATACCAAGCCTGGTCCCTGCTGTCACCGGGGGAAAGAGACAAACGAGGAACTCGATAGAGTGTGCTGTGTGCTAAGTGCTCTGATGCTAGAAAGCAGAGGGTGCTCCGGGGGACAGATGTGGTCAGCAAAGGCTTCCTCTACCAAAGCACATCTAAGCCGAGAACTGAAGGATGCGTGAACATTAGCCAGGTGGGGGTGGCGAGTGTGAGAAACAAGAGGGGATGGTCTGTGGAAGGCCAGGGAGGGAGGCTCGCCATGCCAAGCGTGGCTGGCTGTTTCGTTCCGTCTGCCCACCTTGCACGTGAGTGCAGCAGGCCGACTACCGAGTTTCTTTCTAACTTCAAAAATGAAGAAGTGTCAGAATTCAAGGAACATCAGAATTCCTATGGTCTCTAAGAAGTTCACAAAAATACTGAGATAAGGGGAAATTCCACAGAGGAATCATAAACCTCGGCTTGGAATTGCTACCTGGGGGAAATGGAACCCCAGTTTCCTAGAAGCTGGTAAGGCCCATTGAGGGAGAGACTGTGTGGTGAGGTTTTATTCTGTAACACACCAGGCTACTCTTTTTCTGCAATAAAGCCAAAGTACTCAGATCGTGTTAGGCTGAGCCTAATTCAGGGCTGTGACGATGACCTCTGTCATAGAAGATGACTAGAAAAATAGCCCCGGGTTGACCTTGATGATAAGAGGAGCAACGATTCAGGCACACAATCAGATTTAGCTCATGAATGCTCATTTTAGCCACTTAACATTACACAGAAATTTCAGTTCAGGACACAGTCTTCAAAGACAGCACCTGAGGATTTAGACACACTAAATGTCTGAGGCCCCAACTAATTCCAGGACCAGTGTCAGGACGAGACAGCCTGACATTAGGTTTTATCAAGATTTATAACACACAGACTATTGCTAAGGTCTAATTATATAAGAAACCCAATATTAACATAAGGCTCAAGGTTAATTGGCAGGGCTTCAAAAACAACATTATTAAGAACTCTTTCCCAGTCATACAAGTTCCCTATTTCATGCATTTCTTTTCCTTCTTCTTCTCCCTCCCTTCATTTTTTTTTTTCAGGTGAGGAAGATTGGCCCTGAGCTAACATCTGTTGCCAATCTTCCTCTTTTTCTTTTTTTTGCTTGAAGAAGATTGTCCCTGAGCCAGTATCTGTGCCAATATTCCTCTACTTTGTATGTGGGGCACCACCACAGCATGGCTTGATGAGCAGTGTGTAGGTCCGTGCCCAGGATCTGAACCCACGAACCCAGGGCTGCCGAAGTGGAGCATATGAACCTAATGACTATGCCACTGGGCTGGCCCCCCTCCCTTCTCCTTTTTAATAATATTACATAAAAACATATCTCATAAACTGAATGCTTAGTATTTGCCACACATTTGAACAAGAGATAGGGCCCACTCTATCACATAATTCACATAACTACTCTACGGAGTAGATATTATTTCACTGACTCTTAGAGATGAGGAAACTGAGGTTTAGAGAAGGATAATTAACGTGTTCATTACAAATGGCACACAAATAGTGACACAAGTGGAAAGTATCTGAACTGGGAGTTAACCCTGTTTTGTCTGAATTCAAGTCTGTACAATTAATATCTGAGGTTCAGGCGTTAAAAGGCACATGCTGCAGCACTGCTCGCCTGCTGGCCCATGTGCCCCTCCACTAGGAGACGGAACCAGCTTCCCTAGTTCTTCTACTTGCACTTCAATAGCACTGAGCCCAGCATGTGGCATGTGGTAGGACATCAACAGACGAGGGAAGGCCTGGTCTAAATTTATCCTGCTACAGAAATTACAGAATTTTGCATCACTCTGCAGCTCATCTTACAAGGACCAGTCTTGCTCCTGTCCGAGGCCTGAGCACCCATAAGAGAGCGCTCCCTGTCACAGTGACAATAGGAAGCAGGGAAGAGGAAAGCCATAAATTAGGCTGGGGGAGGGAGGCAGAGGAAAATAGATACAGACTGCTGACAAGATTAATATGCAGTTGACGGGAAGTGCTTTCACACCAGAGCGCCAACAAATAAACACAATTCAGAAAGCTCACCCTGCCTTACCAGAGGAGGCAGATTCCTGAGCCAAAGAAAGGGAGCGAATGCACAAGAGAAAGAAAAAGAGAGGCCTGCATGTGCACGGGGCCATGGTTGCCAGGAATTCCTCCGCAGGGTCAGATAGCTGAGGGATGACATAAGCAGAGTTGTACACTTTCTGACCAAAACCAGGGAAAGGAGAAGGAAGGTCGGGCACAGCAGGGGAAGTGGGCTTGAGGACGCTGAGGGAAGGCTGAAGATCAGTGCCTTTCCTGGGCCTGGGCTGCCCTGTGCTGCCAGCTAAGTCAGGTGTCGTCGTCTCACAGGAGTCAGCAGACCCCGGGGCCCCTGGCTCGACTCCTATGGGCTGGCTCACTCCCTGGTGTAATGAACGGAACTTCAGCAGCCTTCAGCTGAATCCTTCAGAGATAAGAACCCATTCTCATCTTTTTTAGTAGGTTGAACCATATGCAATTGCCATTTTGAACGTCAAAAGTGGTTGAATATTGGCAATTGCAAGGGTTTCAAGATAATAGGAAGTGCAGAGATAGTTTTGAAACCAAGGAATTCATTTTAAAATTGAGTCTCTTAACGACTAAGCTATATGGTTTTGCCAATTAATTCTCCTTGCTTGAACATAAAATCCAGACGTTGAGCTTGGCCTAAAAGAATTTTCATGATCTGATCTTTGCTTAGCTGGCTAGTTTCTGTCTCCCAGAAGACTGAACTTCTGGCTATTCAGCTGTTACGTTGGGTTACTGATCTTTCACATATGATCGTTCCTCTTCCTGGAATGCTCACGTCCACTTCTTTTCTCCTGGATGTATATCATTCCACCCTTCAGGCTTTGCCCTCATAGCACTTATCATGCTTCACTGGAACCTCCATGGAAGGAACTGCCGGTCTTGCCCTCTATTGTTTAGCAACTAGTTGAATGCCTGGCACATCGATGGACAGATGAATGAACGGATGAATAAACGAATTGCATGCACAGACACGCCC
Organism: Equus asinus; assembly: GCF_041296235.1. Lineage (NCBI taxonomy): Eukaryota > Metazoa > Chordata > Mammalia > Perissodactyla > Equidae > Equus > Equus asinus. The sequence continues at coordinate 49,702,128 of NC_091805.1, forward strand.
ATCCCCCACCCCGCACCCCCCCCCCCCACCTCCATGGCTCACTTGCTGTTCCAACTGAAATAATTCTCTGTCTGATCACATAGATATCTAGTTTCAGAAAAACCTCTTGACTTTGGCTAGAGCCCTGCTACAGAGCTCCGTGATGTATAGAATGTAAGGCAAGAGCAGAAGTAAGAAAATGTGAGGGCATTCAAACAGACCCTGAGGACCTAGTTCAGCTTTTGGTTTTCCATACAATACAGTAAGTTTCTCATTTTTGTCTTCTTTTTCTCTTGTGGAGCCTGGCTTTCATTGGCAGAATTTTCCAGAAGTACCACTAATATAAACAATTAAAGCCTGTAGGAGGCAGTTATCAAAACTAGCTACAGATTCTGATGTTGATTATAGCTGTTGGAGCTGTTATTGCTGGTGATTGGGAGATGTTAAATTAGTTTATAAGCTTTGCTTAGTTGGATTTACATGACATCTTTCCCCTGAAGAGAAAATTATGGAAGAAAATGGCTCCTTAGCAATTAATCATTTCTAAGGATCAAATTTGCCCCCTCCTTTTTCTACTAAAGCAAGTTGACGTAGGTCTGTGCTGTGCAGACAGGAGATTTTGTAAACTGCATGAGCTATGCAAACATTCATTGAAACTGGGCGAAGGAGGTGTTAATGAGCTCCCTGGCAGTAGAAGCCCTGGATAAGATGCTGGGTATTATCTGTCAGGAATGTTGGGATGGGCACTTCTGGACTAAAACCCTTCAACCACGAGCTTGTATGATTCCATAGTCATAAAGGCTACACCCACTCATTTTTGTTGTTAGTTTAGTATATAATGTATAATATAAATATATAATATACATCTATACATTTAAATAGAATCAAATTCATATACTATTTGTAAACTATTTAAATACAAAACTATATTATGAATGTATTTCTGTGTCAATCTATTTTTTCTATAACTTTGTTTTTAATGGATTTATAGTATTCCAAGTACAGTATTTCATAATTTAACCAATCCTCTGATTTTATTTTTCAGTTAGGTTAGCCCTGAGCGAACATCTGCTGCCAATCCTCCTCTTTTTGCTGAGGAAGGCTGGCCCTGAGCTAACATCAGTGCTCATCTTCCTCTACTTTATATGTGGGATGCCTGTCACAGCATGGCTTGACAAGCGGTACATAGGACCGCACCTGGTATCTGAACTGGCAAACCCCAGGCTGCCGAAGTGGAACGTAAGCACTTAACCACTGCACCACTGGGTCAGCCCCAATACTCTGATTTTTAAAGAAGGGGGTTTTCCCCCTAATTTTTGATATTATAAACAGCATCAATGAATATCTCTACCTAAATTTTTGTGACTATCTTATTTATTTTATTTAAACTGTGAAGTCAAAGGGTACCACATTTTTCAGGATTTTGATAACTATTGAGAGATTACCTTTCAGAAAGACTGTATAATTTATATTCCACCAGCATTCATGCCCTGACTTTGAAAAGTCCGCTCCTGATCACAACTTTCTGGTTATATAAATCCTCCACGTGAGAAATCCCAGGAGACTGGGCTTGCCTATCTTAGAGCCTCTCCAGGACTCTCACCTCCTACAGCAGAAGAGAATTAAAGGAAGGCGGAAAGCATACCCATTAAATGCACGGACTTTGGGGTTAGAATTTGGTTCAAATTCTGACTCCACCCTCTATTAGTTCAACAGCTTTGAGTGAGTTACTTAACCTCTCCTAACTGGCTTCCTCATCTGTAAAATGACAGGCTCTACCTCATAGGGTGTTTTTGTTTTTTGTTTTTTTTTTTCATGAAGCTGGTTAACAGAAAGGGCTTAACATAGCACCAGACGTATACTGTCTTTTCGCTGTTACCCAGCGTACTTTTTACACTACATCTAGTCATTTATCCTTGCAACAACTCTTTTTCTTGGCTATGAATGGAAGCAGGAGGTGGGGCAAGAAGGGAGAAAGGGAGCTGAAGGACTTAGGTGTTCCAGAAAAGAGTTTTTAGGGTGAGGAAAGAGGTCTGTAATCATTGGGCAGCCTCTCCCCTCTGAGCCCTACCTTTCCCTCGAGAATTTGCAGCAGTTGGGGAAGGCCCTCCACCTGCCAGTGTCGCTTGGTGTTTCACTGGTCTTGCAAGCTTTCTGCTTGTCACCTCTCCTTGCTCTGAAGGCGGCTCTACTGACCTTGAGGGTCCAGGACATAGTGTTGATCCCAGGAAAGACAGTAATAGTTTTGTTGACAGATACTTTTCAACAGCTGTATGGTATCTGGGAGGCTGAAAGAAGAGGTGGGAGGAGAGTGACTCAGGGTTAACCCATTCTTGGCCCCAACAGTATTCCCTTTGCAAGAAACCCTTGTATTGAGGTAATTTTCTTTGCCTTTGAAAGCTGGCTTTTTTTTTTTTTTTTAAACAGACCTTCTTCATTTTCTTACAAAAGCAACATAACATTTAAGGTTCAGAAACACACTACACAAAATTTAAAAACATTTCAAAGTATTGTACTTGGGAGAATACAAAGTAAGGGGCCACTTTGAGAATGAGACGACCCTGAAATGCCTTGGGATTCTATCATCTGGAACTTTCAAAGCCACATTTGACCTGCAGAAGATGAGATGTGGGTCCTTAATTTGGAAGAGAGAACATAATTTACTTTGTTAAATTTTGTTAAATTTCACTCCAGTTTTCATAGTAGATAATACTCACATGTGGTTTATATAGTTATTTTCCTAATTATCAATCATAATGGATGGGGTATTATAGCCAAGGCCTCTTTAAAAAAAGTATCAGAGTGCTTTAAATGCATGACATTTTAAGTGCTAATCCAGTGGGACCTTTTGCAATGTTGAGGGATAAGACTAACAACCGCTAGCAAGCTGACTCCAGTGTCGGACTTTGCCTTTTGGCTTTGTTATATTTTAAGGGCAAATACATCGAGAATGTCTGAGTCAGTGTAATAAACAAGACATATAATAATGAGATTCTATAGAAAAGTAGTTAATTAGTGTGTCTCATAGCAAAAGATCATCAGTGAGACTACAACTATATTTGTTTTGTTTTTACATACATTCATTAAGAATTTAGTGAAATGCAAAACTTAAGGATTCTAGGGAATACTAAGTACTAATCACCTGTTAGGATTTCTGCCCTTGAGAAGTTGCTCCCCAGAGATGGAGCCCAATTCATTTAGAATTAACTTCAACACAAGGCCAAATGTGATGATTCTCAAATAAATAACAAGCAATGGGAGATCCTAGGGGATTGGGGTGGCAAAGAGGAAATATTATTATAGTTCAGGGTTTGGTTCCATGCTCTGTCCCTTATTAGCTATGTAAACTTTTATAGTGTAATTAATCTCTTTGAGCTTTATTTGTCTTATCTTAAAAATGGGCACACCTAAGTCATGATGTGTTTGTGAAACTGTGTGTGTAAAACTTTTAGTAGAGTGCATAGCAAAGAGTAAGTACTCAATAAATGATAGCTAACAGCGGTAGGTAAAATTAAAGAGGAGGGGATTGGACAGAGGTACTTGGCCTTGGAGAGATGTGAGATTTGAGTTGGACTGGATATGAGGAGAGGGAATTCCAGGTGGCAAGGATGGCATTATCAATGGTATATAATGGGATGAGCAAGTGCTGGGCATGTTTAGAAACTGAGACTTAGATCGCGGGGCTGGAATGGAAGGTGAACAGTTTGGAAAGAAGAACTTATTCAATAATACTCCAACTGATTTCACCATTGTAAGATAGTGGGGTAGTCTAGGGGAGCTGATGAAGGACCTAGAGTGTCATATTAAGAGGATGGGGGTTGATTTGGTTGGCAATGGGGAGCCCATCTGTGCTTTAGAGGATTACTGTAGAGACATGGAGGCTGGACTGCAGGTGGAGGGATGAAATTAAAGGCAGGCAATTTCAATGACCCAGGCAAAAGGTAAGCCCAGGGCACTTTCTACTACAGCAGAATAAGAAGTATCACCTTTGTCTTGAAAAGGCCATGTCTGAAGGTAACAGTTAGCAGGCTTTGTGCAATTTGCTCTTTGTTCCGATGAGAGCAATCATTCCCTTAGGGTTAAGCTGATTTCCCCCTTCTTCACTTCACATATTCTCCTACAGACAATTGCTTGTTTATATTCCTGCTTTATAACTTTGTGGTCCTTAGGACACCACCAAGAAAGTCTCTAGGCTACCGGTCCCTGAGCCTAGCTTATCTCAGGTGGCTTGTGAGAAACAGAGAAGCCTGAAACTTCTGATTTGGTAGGTCCAAGGTGAATCCAGGAAACTTCTCTTTTGAAATTTCCCCGGAGGATTCCATGATCAGCCAGATTCGAGAACCACTGTGCTAGATTTAAACTTGCTGAGCAAGCCTATATCTTATTCATTTTTAAATCTACAGGGCCTATCACATTGTCAAGCCGCAAATAGGTGTTCCATGAATATTTATCACACAGAACTAAAGTGTCGTAACAAGTGTAGAGAGAAAAATCAACCTTTAGGAAAATATAGTTGCATGATGCCTAGCTGGAAATCCAGAGCAATCTTTGAAAAGAACAATTTCTGCTTCTGTTCTGGCAGGGGGCAGGGCTGGAAGCCTAGAGTAGAGCTTTCCTTGATTGATTGCCCTGTAACTTGAGGCCTGACTTTGACCGCAGGGTCAGAAGATTGGGTCTACCAACTTGCAAATTATTGAAATACTGTTAAGGAGAAAGCAGGCATTTATCAGAGAACTGCATTTTTTCATCGAAAGGGTACAGTCCTTTTTTCCAAAGTTAGTATATCCTTATTAGTCATCAAAGAAATGCAAATAAAAACAAAGATACTTTTAGGTTAGTAAATACATGTTTTAAATGTTAAGAACTAAGGCTATTAACACTGTGATGACAAAGACCAAACATTTTGAAGAGCAATTTAGTATTTTATACCCAAATCCCTAAATAGTTCATTTGATTCAGTGATTTAAAGCCCATGAATATATCTTAAAATTATCCAAAATATGAAAAAAAGACAACATCACAAAGATGTTTATTGCAGAGTAATTTATAAATTTGAAGCAACTAAAAGTCCTACCATAAAGAAACAGTTGAGTAAACAAGTTGAAGAAATTTTAGATAGCCACTAAAAAATACTGTGAGGTTGGGTACCATCATGGGAAAAAGCTTATGATATAATGTAAATGAAATAATTTAAATGAAAAGTTTTTCGTATATTAGAATTACAGCTACTTAAACAATAAGCATATTTATAACACACTGGAGATACAAGCACAAAAATAATTCCAGTGTTCAGATGGTGATATTATGAATGATACTTCCCTCTTTATTCTAAAATTTACAGGTTGAGTTTGTGGTACTTTTATACTTTAAAATTAAAATACACACATATTCACAAACACACACTGAAGTAGGTGATTGGATCATAGTCACCCAATAAGCCAGTAGTAAAACTGAGGCAAGAATCTAGGTATGCCAGCAGAGCAGAATCCCCCTCCTCATCCCTTGGAAGCACCACACTATTCTAGGGAAGAGTGGCATTTGTTTTTGTTATACAAACTCCTCCAGAGTTTAAAAACAAAACAAAAAACAAATTAACAAGAAAAAATTCCCCAGACAACCCTATTTCTCTTCCCCACCATTTTCTACAGGCCTTGTACTAGGAGAAATTTGGGGTTTGTTTTGTTTGTTTTGCTTTCTCTTTTGAAAAGCCTTTTCCTATCTTGGTTGAAAATGACTCGTATCTGCGCTACCCAGATTATTATCTAGATCTTGCTGGGCTTTTCAAAGGCATCTCGGAGAAAGAAGCTTATGGGGCAAGTGTGTAATGTTAAATAAGGTCATGCTTGCTGTTGTTGGTGATCTCTCCCACATGACATGGTCCTATTTTTAACTGAGACAATTGGTGAATGACTCAGGAAGTCCTCTGAAGCCAAATGGCAGCTTGGAGGAATAGAACTTGCTATTAACTGAGGAGAAAATAACTAACGCAGTCAGCTGAAACTGCCTATTTTCTGCTTTAAGGATATCTGGCAACTAAATAACGCTATAATAAACCCCATTTGAGAAGTCTCACTCTAGGGCAGATACAGGCATGCTGCTGGTTAAATAATTTTTTCCTTCTCGTCCATAAAACAATTTTGTGAGGAAATAATTTTGGAAAATGCTGAGCAATAAATACCCCTTTTGGATGTTCACAAGATAAATTTCTATAATAAAGGTTGTTTTCAAATGGATTTCATCACAGATTGTTCATTTTTATGCAGGTGGGAGTGAGTGGGAATAGGAGAGCAAAACATATGGAATGCTCCAAGGAACCCACTCTGGGAAACGCTGATTTAGTCTGACACTCAGTTTACAGGTGAGAAAAATGGAGACTTGCCCAAGAACATCCAGTTGGCTCGAATGCGAGAACTGGGACTAGAACTCTATTGCATTTTCTCATAGCGCCAGATCATCTCTCTCCCTCAGAGTCACACAGAGTCTACAATAGATGTGCCAATTAATACTATTACTCTTATTCTTGTATTTAATTTTCTAGTTAAAATCTTTAGTCTTCTGGAGTTCTCGAAAGACCTATATGCCACAAACATATTTGTTACTCTTTGAATGGGCGGTGCTTTATACAGATAGGTCATTTTATTAATATTAAGGACCTATGGATGGTAAATCGTAGAACTGGGACTTGAGACAGAGCTTTCACGGCCACATGAAGCTCTCTTTCTGATCTGCTTTCAAAAGCCATGAACCACTTTGTGGTGATTAAGGGACTTTCAGGCTGGGGTTAACCAGTAGGGGAGAGGTGTCTCTCCCAAACCTAGGTGAAGTGATCCTAAACAGTGGGAAGAGAAGAGGCCATATTTCCCGCTGCAATCACAGTAACCAAGAAAGATATGTGCAACTTTGAAAAGCACTTTACCTTGTGTTAACTCAAATGACTGCTTTCAGTATCTAAGGGGCAGTGTCACCCCAGTGAGCCAGGTGCAGGATTTTCTGTCCAGAAAACTACTGTTTTCCAGCCCCACTAAATCCATATTGTGCCTCTTTTTCTTCAAAATCTAGGTTAATGTGCAAGCGCTCACAGGTCCGAGGGTGTAGCTGAGACTAAGCAGCATGTCGATTTCACAGTGCCTTTGCTTTGGTAAGAGACAGCCTCAAGGGCGAACTCAATGGCACAGTGTTTCAGCAAGGGCCTTGGGTTAGGGGTTTAGAAAGGTCACGTGTCTCTCTTTCCAAGAGGTAAAAAAAAAAAAGGCTGAAAAGCAAGTCAATAACTCTAGCTATAAGAAGAGTGGCTGCTTACAGGCACTAAGTTGTAGGGCTGGGGTGCATGGGGGTAGGGAGCACTCTTAATTTAGGTCTAGAGTCATCGTTGTGTATTAAGTGCCTGTAGACTTTTGTCTAAATTTTAATAAGCTGCCTATATGTTTGGCTAGGTTGATTGAATCCACCTGAATAATTTCCTGCCTATTTCAGCAGCATTAATCATATGTACTGTTTCCTGACACTTTTACTAATGTGGTGTAGGACATGGACAAAAGCTGTAGTTTCGTTATTTTTGCCGTGCCTAAAATAGCCATCTATACTCATGTGGATGATTGGCACTTGAAACAGAGAAGAGAGTATATAATTCTATTTTAAATGGCTAGGATATGTAGGTGAAGTCTACTGTGAAGCATGTCAGGAAGAGGATTAATTGAATAATCTAATTAAATGAGAGCAATCAAAAGACGTCTCACCTAAGTCTTCACAAAAACAAGCTGAAGAAACAGATAAAGCTGAGAGAGATTAAATAACTTTTCTCAAGGCCACATAAATATTAATAATAACTTCAGAATTCAAATCCAGGTCTGAATTCTTTTCACTACACCAAGCTAAGAGTAAAGCTCTCTGGAACATGACTTTTATCCTTAAGTGAAATTCCACAGACACTTCAGAAATACTCGTGGCCTCAGATAATTGCTCCAAATATCAAGCACTGTATTATAGATGTATTCACATGTACACCTATAAGTATAATTTGTATTATATTATTCTGTATTTGTAGAATAAAACTGCCCATTATTGGTTTCCTTAATAGAAATTCGTATTACAAAGAATTTTCAGCTTAAATAAAATTCTGTATGCTCACCCCAGAATGAAAGTATAATACTAACTCAGTATTTGATAGCCTTTAAAAGTCACTGTGAGACCCTTGCCTTCATTTGTAAGGTTAGGATAACAATACTTGATCCTATTTGTGACATCCACGGTGAGGGATGTTATGAAAGTAGTTTGAGCTCACGTGAAAAAAAAAACAAACCTGTAGTGGTAAAAAGCATCCCATGACTTTGTCAAGGGACCAGTTTTTGCAAATTTCCCAACCTGGTAAACTTCTTAGGAGTCATGAAAAAATGCATATAAAAATGGGGATTAACATTTTGAATGTGCCTGTAGAAATACTTCATATGGGAAAACGTCTTAGTGGTTTTGTTGTGCTGAATAAAGCCAAAGAAGGATTATTTTTACATAAAATCTCTCACCTAACTAGGACCACCTGGTGTACAATCGTGTCCCATAAACTAGTGATGTCTCAAATCCCCTTCCAAAACAAAAGCCACGTTGCTGAGGTTAATTCTGTTCTAATTAGAAAGCACAGTCAGTTCTCTTTTCATACTCTGGGGGGCTGCATGCTGCAATCTTTGAAATGCACAAGCCCAGCCACTGCTTGGCTAATTAGTTTTCTATTATCTTTCTTTTCTTTTCCTGGCTCACAAAGTGATTATTTAAATATCTTACCAATGTGCTGAGCTCCTCAAAGGGCAGTCTCTACACATGTTGACCCCTAATGTGTGTAGCTGATGGAAAGATTTCAATTTTACGGAAGGACTTCTACTAGCTACTGTGAATTTCTTCGTATGAAGTGCCACAAGCATTATTAGCAATGACAAATTAGACATTTGTCTGAGGTTTCTCTTAATAAGCAAAGTACTCAATTGGAAACATCTTAAAGCAGTTAAAAAAATCTCTTAAAGTTTCTTTTGTACATCTGATGAAAATTGTGTATATTCCACCGGGAAAAATGTATGTACACACGTTTCAGGTGGTCCTTGGACTTTTGAAAGCCCATCACTCCACTAACCATTGAGAATTCCTGTTTCACAATGTCTACTTGTACACACAGCAACAATACTCATTTGAAGTATTATTATCAATAAGTAACATTTATGCGTATTAAACTTGGCATTAAACAGTCAACCTCAAAGATCTAAATGTTTGTATTTTTAAAAGAGGGCAATGGACTTCTGGTTTGAGATGGATTTGTACAAATTTGCAGAGAGGAGTCTCCTACACATTTCTTCTGTGTGTGCGTGTGGGTATGTGGGTGTGTATGGGCATGTGGGGTGATGTGCATATGTACAGTTGTGGGTTTGGGTGTATGTGTGTGTTGGGAGGTGTAGATAGACTTATCAAATGTTAACATCTTGCTGTATTTACTCTCTCTTCATATACATACATATGCAAATGTGTATATGAATACAAACACTTCTATATAACCACAACATTATTTTCATACTCAAGAAATGTAATGTATTCAAATTTCTCCAGCTGTCTCAGAATGTCCTTATAGATATTTTTCTAAACTCCAGAATCCAATCAGCTATAACATATTGCATTTAGTTGTCATGTCTCTAATTTCCTTTCATCTAGAAGAGTTCCCTGGTGGCTTTTATTTAGCATTGACATTTTTGAAGAGTCCAGAGAGGTTGTGTTGTAGAATGTTCCACAATCTCCTTATGATTAGACTCAGGTTAAACCTTTTTGGCGATAAGGCTCCCCAATTGAGGCGGGAACTCACTCCCAAAACAGCTCCTGCTGTTTCTGGAGCACTCACAATGAACCTACTGTCTAGTTCCTCACCCTTTAGGCGCTCTTGAGTTAAGACAACACTAGCCACACCTAAGGTATCACACACAGACGAAGTACACACTTAAAAAGATCAGAATTTTTTTAATGTAACTATTTTTAAGGCTGGTCACAGATCCCATGAGGATATTTTGGAACGAGGTACAAATCCATCATTTCGCTGGCCCCAGCTTTGGAAGGTTTTTATTAAGGCAGAGGGGTTCAGCAAGAGGATTAAGGTGTCTACAGGACCGTGGACTTTGGTGATAGAAAACCTGAAATCTGTAGTGGGTCAATGTGAGCAAAGAAGAATCTGATCAAAGAAAAAGAAAAGGCAAGGAAGCCAGGGAGTGGCCAAGAGACGTGGCATGGACTAGGGCAGACTGACAGAAGACTTTCAAACTCAAAGAATTCTAGCTGCAGTGTTTAGTAAACCTTTTGGTAGTTTACGAGGGTTTGCCCTTGGCAAACTATCTTTTTGTTTCTAAGAAATACAAAAAGGAGGGGAGGGCTTGAAAAGCTTTTGGACAGAAAATAGCACTGAGAGAAACAATATTTTGATGAGTTAGTGCTAAATGAATTAGAAACATGTGGACTGAATTTCCCTTGAAATACAAATGGATTGAATAATTAATGGAAAAAGCACTTGGCAAAATGTACTTGAGGTTTTTATTGAACCCAAACCAAAACATTTGAAAATATTTTGAAATATGTGAAAAGTACAGTATACATCTGGATTTCCCCAACTCTAGTAAGGATACAGGAAATATTATTTTTATTTAACATTTATATGATAGCTGCAGTGTGCCTCAATCCTAAGGTATTTCTTACAACAGCCCTGTGGTCTAGGTCATAATTATTATTTTCACTTAGGGCAAGAAGTTTACCAGCACTCACACAGTGGGCTTAAAGTAGAACCTTCTATTAGTCTGTATCCTTTAGAGGTTTTGTTAGTGTGAACACTAGACCAGCAGACACAAAACTTGGGTCCATGTCCTGGCTTTAATTTTTATTGGACCAATGACATTGTGTATCTTCTTGGTAGATTTTATCACTATGTAGTTTCTCCCTTTTCCCTACTAATATATTTTTACATAAATACTATTATGCCAGATATTACTATCACTATGCCAGCCTTCTTTGGTAACTATTTGCCAAATATATCTGTAGTAGGCAGAATAATGATTTCCTAAAGATGTCCACTTCCTAATCCCTGTGAATATGGGAATTCCTAACCTGTGAATATGTTATATTACACAGCAAAGAGAAATTAAGGTAGCAGATGGAAGTGAGGTTGCTAATTAGACGACCTTAAAATAGGGGGATTGTCCTAGGTAATACAATGACAATGATCCTTAAAAGTAGAAGAGGGAGGCCAAGGAAGAGTCAGAGAAAGAGACGCAATGACAGAGGTAAGGTCAGAATGATGCGATGTGAGAAGGACTTAAGTCATGCTGCTGTCTTTGAAGATGGGGAAGGAGGGTCACGACCTAAAGAACGTGGGCAGCCTCTAGAAGCTGGAAAAGGCAAGGGGATCTCAAGAAAGGAATGCAGACCTGCCTACACCTTGACTTTAGATCAGTAAGACCCGTGTTGGACTTCTAACTACACAACTGTTAGATAATAAATTTGCTTTTCTCTAAGTCACTAAATTTTTGGTAATTTGTTACAGTGACAATAGGAAATAAATATATATCCTATAACATACTTTATTTTGAACCATTCTGTGCATCTTAACTATGTGTCTTGTAAACAGCATTTAGCTAGTTTCTGAAAATCAGTTTCATAACTTTTCCTTTTAGTAGCCAAGTAATCCATTCACATTTCTTATGATTCTTCATCTAATTGAACTTTATCTTTTTTTCTATTCTATTTTTATTTCTTCTTTTCTGCCTTCTGTTGTTTAATCACATTTTTACATTTCTTTTTCTCCTCTACTGGGTTTTAAAGTTATACAATTTACTTGAATTATTTTTGTGGTAATTTTACATTAAAAAATAAACATTTTTTATTGAAGTATAACACACATACAGAAAAATGTGTATGTCATAATTATATAGCTATATGAATTATAAAATGAATATAGCCATATGACAGTCAGGTGACCACCATCCAAATCAAAAAATAGAATATTTCCTTTCCCTCTCTTCTCTCCTCCTCAAAGATAACTACTATTGTGACTTCTAACAAACCAATAAATTGGTTTTGCTAGTTTTAGCATTATATATATTCTGTTATAGCACTTATATATTCTTTCCTGTGAGATTAGTCCATGTTGTTGTGAATTGCTGTATTCCATTTGTTTCCACTGCCATATAGTGTCATATATACATGTAAAGAGATGCACAAGAATGTTCATAGTAATTATTCATAGCTCTTATTCATAAGAGCTCCAAACTGGAAACAACCTAAATGTCTAGCAACAGTAGATTGGATATATATTTTGGTACATCCATGCCTTTACATTCTTAACATGTATAAATAAAGTTAACCAATGTCTTTACATGTTTCTAAAAAATAGAAAGACTGTAGGTCAGTTTAACTCTTTCATGTTATTATTGCCTAGAATTTTAGTTCCAAGTTGCTTTAAACCCATCCCCATTGGTTATTATCATTTTTAAATGCACATACCATACAGTGATTACATTGGTGGTTATCACAGGGGAAGGGGTGAGGGAGGAGGGCAAAAGCAGTAATAGGGCATGTGTGTACGGTGATTGATGGTAATTAGTCTTTGGGTGGTGAACATGATATAGTCTACACAGAAATCGAAATATAATGATGTACACCTGAAATTTATATAATGTTAGAAACCAATGTTGCCTCAACAAAAAAAATTTATAACATGATTTAATACAAAAAAACCCCACATATCAAATATTTAGATTTAACAGTATGTCTACCAATTCCTTTCCTTACTTGTACATCTTGTTTTTCTACTCGTTCTTTCCTTCCACATTAAAATTTCATTCACTAAAGTATATCTTTTTATAATTCTCTTAGCAAGGATCTGGGAGTAGCAAATGCCATCTTTTTATGTCTGAAGATGCCATTTTTGTCCTAATTCTTTAAGGATGTCTTAGCTGCTCATAGAATTCTTGGTGGACTTACTTTCCTTTAGCACTTTAAAGATATTTATTCCACTTGAAACTTGCATCTGCTGTTGTTGATGAGAATTCTGATGCCATTTCTTTGTAAGTAGCCTCTTGTTTCTCTCTGATAAGTTTTTAAGCGTTTTGATTGCTCTGTAGTGTCAATACAACTTGTCTAGGTGTGGATTTATCTTTATTTATCCTGCTAAAAACTCACTGTAATTTTTTTTTTTTCCTGAGGAAGATTAGCCCTGAGCTAACTACTGCCAGTCCTCTTTTTGCTGAGGAAGCCTAGACCTGAGCTAACATCCGTGCCCATCTTCCTCTACTTTGTATGTGGGACGCCTACCACAGCATGGTGGGCCAAGCAGTGCCACGTCTGCACCCGGGATCTGAATCAGCAAACCCTGGGCCACTGGGAAGTGGAACGTGTGCGCTTAACTGCTGCACCACCAGGCTGGCCCGCTCAGTGTACTTCTTCAGTCTATGGAATCACATCTTTCTTCAATTCTGGAAAATCATATCCATGATCTTTTCCAAAGTTCTCTCTTTATTCTCTTTCTTCTTTCCTTCTGCAAATAAAATTTCAATTCTTTCTTCTTTATCTAACTTCTCTTTTATATTTTGCATCCCATTAATCTTTCCTTGCAGATTTTCTGCATGATTCCTTTAGATTTGTTTTCCAATTCACCAGTTTTATCTTCAGCTGTATCTAGTTGTTTTTTAAGCCACACATTCAGCTTTTCATATCAGTGACTATATTTCCCATACCTAGAATTCTATTTACTTATTTCTCAAATCTACTTTTTCTTTCTTTCTTTTTTAAATATCCTGCTTCTACTTTATGTTACATTCATTTCTGTATATCTGTGAGCATTTTAGACATAGTTTCATTCAGATTTTTGTTTTGTCTCTAGTTCTTGGTATGCAGATTTTTCCTCTTGTAGTAAGTGTCTGCCATCTCTCTTGAATGCTGGTTCATTTCATCTTAAGATTTGTAATTGCTGTACTTTAACATCACCTTCAGCACAAAATGCTTTCTGTTGGGGTTCTGTGTGTCTGGGGATGTCAGAACACTCCTATATATTATTCTGTAGGAGCCCTCTGATTTCCCTGGACTCACTCATTTTCAAGTTAATTTCTCAGTTTTGGGTAACCAGCCATATGGGTCTATGAGCCTGAGACCCACAAACTATACAAGTCTGGGTTTCCAGTCATCATATATTTAAATCCTACTTACAGTTCCAAATGGATTCTAAACTTTCTTGCTTCTCACCCTTCCCTGGGCCAGACTCCTGGGCTCTCCTTCTCTTTGGTGTTTCCCTGTGAATTTTGCTCCGAGGCTCTCAGCATTTGTAACACTTCTTTGATTTAAGAAAATCAAGAAATTCTATCATCCTTTCTGGCCACCTGAGGATTTTCATTTCTTGACTTTGGCTCTGTAACTTACTTGTCCTTGCTGTATTTGGGGAGTGGGGAATTTGATGGGTTTGATGCAGGAAAAGGGATTTTTTTCACATCATCTCTGTCTGAATAATGAGAACTCTGGACAAATCACTTAATCTCTCTGGACATCACATTCTTCAAAGGTAAAATAGAGCGGATTATACCTATTTTATGGAATTCTTGTGTTATTAAAATGGAATAATATATTCAAAAATTGGTTTTTTTACATTACAAAGCATCATACAAATATGCTATGAGAATAAATTCTTATGCCAGCAAATTCAGGCTCTTTGGACAATTACTTTTAATATTGTAGTCACAAAAGTTTATGATTATTTGTCCTGAACTTAAGAGTTTAGCATTCAGGGGCCGGCCCAGTGGCACAGTGGTTAAGTGCACACGTTCAACTTTGGGCGGCCCCAGGTTCTCCGGTTCAGATCCTGGGTGTGGACACGATACCGCTTGGCAAGCCATGCTGTGGTAGGCTTCCCACGTATAAAGTAGAGGAAGATGGGACGGATGTTAGCTCAGAGCCAGTCTTCCTCAGCAAAAAGAGAAAGATTGGCAGCAGATGTTAGCTCAGGGCTGATCTTCCTCAAAAAAAATGAAGTTTAGCATTCAAAGGCCTTTATCAGTGTTGGAGAAAGAAGAGAATGGCTTGGTGAAAGTGTGTTTGAGGGAGGGAGATTGCAGACGAACCTTTCAAAAAATGTTGACATGCTTAGGATTATTACTGTAGTGGCATCCAAAACAAACAGAAAAGGAGTGTTTGTTAACCTTATTTGAGAAAGAGTTCATAATGAATGTAGGGAGAGGTGGTACAACAGTGAGTGGAGTGAGGGGGCTGGTACATGGGCAAGTGAGTGTAGTTTGCATGGAGCTGAGGAAACTCTGAGGAAGAGCCCAGCTGTGGCCCATGCTAAGTAGACTACTGCCCTGCTTGGTACCTAGGGCAGTGAAGTTTTCAGGGCTGGGTTGGCTTTTCAAGCAGCAGAGTAGCATGGAAACTTCAACCCTCCTGGTAGCAATAACTGCATGTGTACATCCCAACTTATCAGCAACTCAGGCAACATTGCAGTGTACTGAAAACTAGGAGCTAGGTATGGGAAAGACAGAAGCTTGGCAGTCACACTTGGGGTTTACCTCCCCTTGAGGGGCAGGAAAACAGGCTAGGACATGGCAGAATATCTTATCAAGTGGGCTGAAGGTAATAACCGTTTTGCTTGATCCAACATCATCAGGTATTTTGAAGCTGATGTAGCCTGGGGAAAAATGTCCACTCTGTCATTGTAATTATCATCTCATATTTGTATAAAACTTTTATTCATCAAGTGAATGTCAATGTGCTAGACACTTTATAAATTATTTCTCATCCCGTTTACTGATGAGGACTAAAGAAGACTTTAGAAGACTTCTGATAGAAGTAGCGTAAATACCACTGGCCTCAGAGTACATAGCTGTGAAAACACGTCCAGAGGGCTCAGGAGACTTGTATAAGGGCCAAGCCTTAGAGGAAAGGGCAGAGCTGCAAGTTACCCTGCAGCCCTTTTCTCACCCAGTGCTCTTCCCAGTGTAAACTTACACCAGTTTTGCCCTTATTTTCTGTGCTTTTTCTTGTAGAGACCAAGTCTGGGATATAAAAAAACAGATATAAAAAAATCTGTTTCTAGGAAATAATTATGTAATGTCTATACTGCTCTTTCTGACGCTGCTAGAACCATTCTTTGTCATCTTTTTATTTTTTCAAATTATCTTTTGCATAATTGCAATTAGTTTCTCTTTTTCAGTACACAATGTTTGTAACATGGAGGTACCCATTTTACTTGTCTTTTGGTTAACAGTCAATTCTTACACTTGATCAGCTGATGTCTGTTGTTTACTCCCTGGTCAAGGTCATGGCCACCACAGGCCTTAAGACATTTTTGCAGCCTCTTAGCATTGAAGTATATTGGAAAGTTAATGCAGACTCTTTATTTTCCCTCCATCAAAATGCTTTACTCATGATCATAAGCTAAACTCTAGTACTGTGTTCAAAGCCTGGCTCTGCCACTTACTAGCTGTGTGACTCTGGGCAAACTATTTTACCCTTCTGTGCCTCAGTTTTCTCATCTGTACAATGGAGATAATAGTAGTATTGGTGCCTAGGGTTGCTGTAAGAACAATTCAGTATTTTTTTTTTTTAAAGATTTCATTTTTTCCTTTTTTTCCCGAAAGCCCCCCAGTACATAGTTGTGTATTCGTTGTGGGTTCTTCTAGTTGTGGCATGTGGGACGCTGCCTCAGCGTGGTCTGATGAGCAGTGCCATGTCCGCGCCCAGGATTCGAACTAACGAAACACTGGGCCACCTGCTGCAGAGTGCGCGAACTTAACCACTCGGCCACGGGGCCAGCCCCAAGAACAATTCAGTATTTGAAAAGCACTGGAATGATGCTTTCTGTTTATGTGTTTATTAAATAAAATGAATGAAAGCTCCACCTCTCAGACTTCAGCCACCAAAATCTGGTACAGGCAGGGTTGGGTTTGGTGATCCCTAAGGTCCTCTTCAGGTTTGACATGCTTCAGTCTTTTGCTGAACATCATAACTGGTCTGAATGGGTGTGTAGGCTGACCTTCCACTTCTCCAGGGATGATCATAACAGCATCTCTCATTAATATGCTTTAATAACCCAGTTTTCTGTGGATTCTGATAAATTTAATTTTTACTGTGCATGTAAATACTAGATGTTGGACAGAATTTAGGTTTTTTTTTTTTCCAAACAGAAGTCTGGATATCATGTAGACATAGTCGTTGATTCAAAGCATCTTTCAAAGCATTTTGGTTTTCAATGTCTTTCGACTACCATTGTTAATGATTTATTTTTTAAGAGATTGCATGTGTTATGGTTTTTGGGATTAAAGTTTAGATAATATGGCATTCCATTGTTTGGAGATAGGTTAACAATCACTTCTCCCAGCATGTGATAACATAGATATGGACGATTAGAGCTTGAGAGGACCTAAGGAATCGCCTAGTCTAATCATCCCAGGAAGTGAAGGCCCAGAAGGGGAGTGGCTTACTTGGTCGTGTTGCCAGTTGGCCAAGATAGGTATAGAACTCTGATCTTCTGATGACAAGATGGTGCTCAATCTACTAGCTAGAGAGATGGTAACTAAAATTCATAATAATGACTTTAGATCCCACAAGATCCCAAATTACTTTTGCCATAACAAATAATAAAAGTTAAAACTTTCAGTACAGTTTTGGCATAAAGGGCATTTTGCTGTACTGTAATTTCCTGAAAATCAGTGACCCATATGGTGTATAAGGCAATTTCTTTTAGCCAATACATCTGATTAATTGGCACACTTTGCTCTCTAACTCCAGAAAACAGGGCATTTAATGTAAAACTTTTGATTTTGGGAAGTAATGTTAAATGCTAATGTTAGTACAGAAAAGATGTTGGTCTTAGACTTTATTGATTTTGATAAGCTATTTAAGAATCTTTACCATCATCATCAGTTGCATTTCTTGAGTATACAGAGTAGCTTAAGGCTTTATATTACATGCTAACACAAGGTCTTTTCTTTCAAGGGAGGTGTGAAGGCAAAGAATGAAAAACAAATGAGTTACGGTCACTTGGTTTTAAATTTAGGTGAATTCATAGGATAATAAGCTTAGAGAAAGCCAATGCTTCTTTCTTCTTCTTCCTGGCAAGTTCACAGAAAATACAGAGAAAAGAAACTTCAGGAAGATAATTATGCATTATAAATAAAAGGAGGAATACTTGGGAGATGTGAAGTGTGAGATTATTCAGCTTTGTAGAGTAATAGTTTTGATGTGGAAATGAGAACAAAAGACTAGAAAGTATGAAGCTTTGCTAGAGGGAAAGAAACAGAAGCAAACAGGCCATCAGAGACTTGGAATTGCTGAATAAAAACCTCGGAATATATCTGGAGAGAAAATCAGATTCAAATTCAAACGAATGTCCAAATTATTCAGGATGGATGATCCTTTCTTTTCTCCTTGATGATTTATAAAAAATCTAAAATCTTTCTTTAGTCCACTCCAGTATCCAGATCAGAATTTCTTTTTTCCTGTTCCACAAGAATCTCTAGTGTCCTAACTATCTCTCACCTCCTATAATGCTTGGTGAATAAAGCAAACAAAAGAACAATATCATCATAAAAATTAAACTTGCATTTGTTTACATACTATGAAAGTAATGCAATCTCTTTCATCCCGATCGCCATGAAGACCCATTTGTAGAAGCACTCTCTCTCTCTGTCTCTTCCTTTCACTTGTCCCTTCACTGTCAAAACCTTTAAGAATTAAAACATTCACAGGCTAAGCAAGCTATTCTCTTGAAGAACTTGCAACAAGCTGCCTCTGAAAAAGTCTTTTTTAGTTTGCTGGAAGAGAAGCAAGGTTCTATGCTCAATGCTCACCTTTTGCAAATTATTATTCCAGGGTTCTGGACTTTGGAGTCAGTGGAAATCCACATGACTAGGTTTTGTGTGTGTATGTTGTTTAAAGAGATTCCCAATTCTAGGAATAGACTAATTTACAATTACAGAACAGCAGGAAGCACCAACCACCACAACTGGTCCTCTCTTTCCAAAGCCTGTCTGCCAGTGAATCAGAGTTTCCCCTTTTCTAGGCTGAAAGAGTAAACAATATCTGTCTCCCCACTCCCAGCCAGTCTGGCAGTCATCTGACTTGTCAGAGGGCCATGGTTTATTGCTGGGGAGTCTTCTGGGATGCTCATGGGAGGTTTGCCAATCACTGGATCACACTTTTCAGATGCTGCCTCTGGAGAGCCTGGTGCAAGACTGGTGGTGTCGGTACTCCTCAGCTATGCCTGGAGCTCTGGAGGTGCAGAGGTGGCTCAGAGGGCAAGCAGGAGGACTCTTGCAAAGAGTAACCCTGGGCACTGTCACTCCACCGAGAAGACTCACCCTCAGACTGCAATTGTTGGCAAGAGGCAGACAAAAGTAAACACAGCAATGGCAACATATTTGTGCTAAGCATCTGGGTAAGAAGAAGACAAAGTGAAGCAGAAATGCTTCTGTCTGAGTTATGAGTCCATCTGCCACCATTAATGTAGCATTGTCATCTGTAGATTCTCTTGCACCACTCAGTCTGGAACACCTCCCTCCACCTGGTGGACTAGGTATAGATAGATAGATTGATTGATTGATTTATAGATTTCTATTAATGATAGAGTGTGTCGTCATTTACCAGCTATGTGATGACCTTGGGCAAGTTAAGGTTTCTTTGTTTTAGTTTTCTCTTCTATAAAATGGGAATAGTAACAGTATATGCTTTACAGTGTTGTTTCTCTTTGTTCCAAGCTGGGAATGAGTTAATATGTGTAAATTATTTAGAAAAATATTCAGAACAAAGTAACCACTTAACAAATGTTATCTTCATTATGTTTCTTCTTATTATTATATTTTTATTTATTCATTTGTTTGTTTGTTTGTTTTTAAATAGCTTTTCTTTTTTTCCTTTTAAGATTGGTCCTGATCTGTTGCCAATCCTTTTTTTTCTTCTTCCTTTTCTTCTCCAGAAACCCCCCCAGTACAGAGTTGTATATTCTAGCTGCAGGTCCTTCTAGTTCTGCTATGTGGGACGCCACCTCAACATGGCTTGAGGAGTGGTGCCATGTCCGCACCCAGGATCCAAACCGGGGAGACCTTGGGCTACCGAAGCGGAGCATGCGAACTGAACCACTTGGCCACGAGGCTGGTCCCTCCTCTTATTATTTTAAATCATTGACACTTATAGATTTCATAGCATTCTGAGTTCAAAGGTCCATGTCTTACTCAACTGGGTATCCTCAGCATACCATGTGATAATGGGAAATAATAAGTTCCTCCCTAGTGTCATGCTTAATGGGTGGTGTTTGCCTGAGGTAACTACTTTTTTCACAATTTGGTTAGGAAAACGTTGTTATCTGCCAGAATTAAGGAGTGAAGCACCCCAAAGACAAGAATTCAGTTTTTTGCATTCCTCATCTATACCCCATATTTTCTGAAAATACATCACTTATGTGCTTGGCATCTTCAATGCATTTACTTCTTCTGTCAGTCTGATATTTTCTTTCTTCCCCATCCAAACAAAGTCTGGAATTCTATCAGCAAAGATTTGGGTTACATATTGCCAAAATATGAGTTAAATAGAAATCTTTTTTGAAATGCAAACACGCTTGCAAGTAGTAACACAAAAAAATCAGGAAACATCGTATGAATCAGTTTACCAAATTTGTTTTTTAGCAAGAAAAGAGTTGTTAGAGGAGTGTGACATACACACGCGTGTTGTGTGTGTGTGAGAGAGAGAGAGAGAGACAGAGAAAGAGAGGGAGAAGATGTGATGGGAGGGGAGTAGGGTGAGCAGAGAAGGGAGATAGAATTGGGACAGGGGTTGTAATAAGGCAAAAGGGCACAAAATAAAGAATGAAGGGCACCAAGGCAAAGTACCAGCCTCCTGATTCCAAGGCATAGCAAATCTTCCCTGTTCTATGACCATTTTCAATTGTGGCTCTCCATAGAGTGGTATGGCTGTAAGATTTTTCTTTCTCGGAAGTCGACTATGGATGCTCTGGGGACCACTCTACCTTATTAGACTTGGGAGTACCACAGTGGTAGCCCAAGCACAAGCTGCAGGTTCTAGGGCACAGGTGAGGTTCTCTGGGTTCTATCCTTGCCGTTTTTCCACTCTCAAGCAGGGATGTGTAGTACAATAGAGAACAGACAAGAGTCCTACAGATTGGGGTATAAGCTAATACATACTCCCATATGTTGATTATGGCAGTGTTTATTTCCCCCCAGTCTTGCTAACACTGGATATGATCATCTAAGCCTGTTTTTATTAACTTGCTGGAGGAATTTGATACCTTTTTGTCTTAACTAGCATTTCTTAAACTCCTTGTGAGAGTGAACACTTTTACTATGTCTATGTGTCATTTTTATTTCTTCTTTTTTGATTTGTCAGTTCACATGCTTAACCTATTTTTCTACTGATGAGTCAAGCTATTTTATGTCCAAATCTCACTTGATAGTTTCCTGTATGCTAGATGTAAAGTTCCATTCTCACCAAAAGCTCTCTCTGTTGTCAGAAAAATTATCCAACAATTGGAAACAGGCCTCTAATTACAGGACCTTCTTTTAGGGCACTGCTGGGTGTGACTTTCTATTGACTGTCTATTTCACAACTCTATAGGAGCAAAGGTTACTATGAAAATTTTTGCCGAGTAGTGATGCAAATAATTACTGTCTGGTAAAACATAGAACTAAACAATTTATAGACCTGCTGGACATTAAGCAGTTTTGTATCTAACCCATCAATTTATTACATTGCCTAAATATACTCAGATTCTCAAATAAGCTTAAGATCAGTTTTAAATCTTACTGTTTCCCTCATTAATTAATGAATTAAAATAAAATCTTTGAAGTATGTTCATTTTATATTTGCCTGAGCATCATGATTTTACCTTTTCGAAAATTATATTTTAACACTATTGGCTTTGAAAATTTCTCCCCAACTCCATTACCATTCATTGCTTTTACTGAATACAAAGGAGTTTTAAAGTTTATATTCCTAGAATTAGGAAAGACAGACGTTGACCCTTTCCAAACTCTCCTAACTCCTCTCACTTTAAGGTTAAAATTAAAAACTCCAAATCAAAAGAATTCAGTTCACGGTCCTTTCTTTTCTACTGAAAGTACAGGGTTCCTTCCCATGAAGCTTGCCAGGACTCACAAACTTAACATTTTCTGTTTCCAGGTGGCTGCGGTGGAGTTTTTACAGCCCCACTTTCCATCTCACTCAGCTTAATTTTAATGGCTGCCTCTTTCCGGGGGTCTTAGTGAACCGTTCTAGGAAGGGTTATAACCTACATTAAATAATAATAATTTAAAAAGAAAGATAGAAAAAATAAATTCCTTCTGTTTACACATCCAAAGCAAAGGTCATTGTGAACAGGATTCTCGGCTGATTTGAGAAAGACGTTACCCTCAGGATTTCTTGCCTGGATTTCTGCAACTGCCTCCTAAGTGCTGCCTCAGACTCACATTCCACTCCATCCTCCCCTCACAACCACCAGAAATACATTCTCCGTATGCCACTGATCTGATTCTATTTAGAAGTAAATATAATCATTTTGCTCCCTTAATTAAAATCCTTCAATGGCTCCTTTCACTGCTGTGGGGATAAAATTAAAGCCCCTCGGTACAATCAACGCAGCACTTCAGCTCTGATTTCTCTGGAACTTTCCAGACTTAACATGTGTGTCATCTGCACATGCTACTTTATTTCTGGCTGTCCTGACTTACACACAGCCCCGCAGCGTCCCATGCACTCCGACATCTCCATGCCCGCAGGAATGCTTACTTCTGTCTAGGATGCCTTACCATCTTCTCCAGTTCATTCGGAATTGTTTCCCCAAGACAGAGCTCCAGCTCTCCCTTCTCTTGTAAGCGTGTCCTGATATCCCCTCCCAGGCTAAGGCAGGCACTTTTTTGAGCTCCTCTGGCAGCAGCCCATGAACAGCCTCATTGTAACACTTTATACACTGCTTAATAATTGTTGCTTTTATTCAGTGTCATTCTCAGGGGACTAAGTTTTGTTTACCCCGTGTTGTATCCCTAGGATTTATCCCATTGTCTTAATGTGGGGAATGCTTAATAAATGCTAAATGAATGACCTCATCTTATGACTTACACCCTTTAGCAACAAAGTAGTTCCTGAAGGCTAATGTGAAATTGTTGCTATCTTTAAAGTGTCTTAAATTATTATTAAACTGAGATTTTTAAAAATCTGAAAGAATTTCAATCATCTCCTTGTCATTACAAACCTGTTCTATGAATATTGACTGAGCCTCTTGGTGTGTATGGTGCTTCAAGTGAAGTCATAGGAGAGAGGTAGAGAATATCTGACACATATGCTTGTATGAAGTACTTCAGGGAAGAAAGAGTATCTTGAGTTTCTCTTAAATCCCCTACAGGCCCTAATACATAGCTAGCCATTTGCGGAGAGCTCAGTAAACACTTGTTATTTGATTGACTGGCTGAAATACATAGAGTCAGTGCTGCCAAGAAACTCCCAATCTAATTTATTAAGTGGTGACAAGTCAGTGATGCAAGAGGGAAATTTGTGGATTATATCATAGCAGTGTAGCATGGCAATTTGGGAAGCATCTTATTGTCAGTCATCTTGTCCACCGCCTCTGCATCAAGAGAATGGGCCAATTCATCTGCCTCATTTATACTATAAGATTCACGACTAAACTTTTAAGCCTTTTTTTTTGGTCTTTTTCTACCTGACATTCTGTAGCTTTAACACTTAGTTACAAAACAACTCACACCTCCAGTTTGAATCTATCTCTTAAAGTACAGACTGTATTTCCAACTACAGAACATCTAGAATTAAATGTTCTGCAAGTACCTCAGACACCACACACCTGGAGGAGCTCATTGTCTGATCCTTCTTCTCTATCCTCTCTAGGTTATTGGCTACTAGGCTCTTCATCATTTACTAATTCGAGACCATACATAAACTACTTAAACTCTCTAGGCCTCTATTTTTCTGACCTGTAAAACCATATAACATTAAGTTTCTACCTCGTGGAGTTGTAAGGATTAAAAGAGTTATTATATGTAAAGCATTTAGAATGGTTCCTGGCACATTCTCTCAGTGAGTATTTGCTAGAAGTATTTTTCTCCCTCAGTCTCACTACTTTGAAATTTCAATTATCCTTACTGCCACCCTCTCCTTTACCTCTATATCCATGGTCATTAATTCTTATATGTTCTCCTTTGTATTAAATCTCTCTTTTGTATCAATTCTCCTAATGTCCAGTCAGGGAAATAGATATCACTTCAGATGTATCTAACAGAGGGGATATAATTCAGGAAACTGGTGTAAGTAGGTAATGGACGAGCTGTGAAGTAGAACAGAGACATTTAGCAAAAGTAGGAAGGCACTATCACTCCTGGGGCTAGAAAGATAAGGGGACAGCCATGGCGTCCTCCCTCCTCTCAGTCTCCGGTTTTCTTCCAGTGCCTCTTCTTATAGGGAAACTTACATGGAAGCTAGTCAGCCACTGAGACCAGGAAAGGAAGTTAGTTCCTTGTAATATAAAGCACAGCAGAGGAAGGGACAGTTACTTGAGCCCCAGTAGCTCACTTTCTGCCTCCCTCCTGCCCCTGTTCAGGCTGTCACTACCTAATGCCTGGACTATTCGCACAGCCTCCTCACTGGCCTTCCTGACATCAGCTTCTTCCTACTCTAGCCCCTGCTCCACATTGCTTCCAGAGTTATCGTGCTATAAAACAATTCTATGCATGTCATTCTTGTTTAAAAAGCTTGATTTGCTCCCATTTCCTATGAAGGATGAAGTCTAACTTCTATAGCATGGCCCCACCAGATTCTTCATGCTCAGAATCCAAGTTATTGTAGGTCAAAAATGGTTGAATAGAAACAGTTTCTTGTGGTCAACCTAAAATCTGTCCTGTTGTGTCTGCTATCACTTCTATGCTATAAGCAACTAGAAATTTACACCAGTCCTTTCCATGCTCCTTGATCTGCCTGGAAAACTTACATTTTCCATTTAAGAAACCTATCCTTTGAAGCGTTCCCATGGGCCTCTGGAGTCAGTTGTCCCTTCCCTCTGTGCTCCTTCTGCATCACTCCCTTTGTGGTAGTACCTTCGCTGGCTCATTACATCGTCTGCTTTCCTGCCTGTTTATTCTATTCTCTTTCCTCCATGCACATTCTTCACGAGCACACTGAACAGAACTTTGTGGGTTCTCTATAATGTTAAATAAATTATTAACACAGCAGATATTCACTGAGCTAGGATTTGCCTGACTGAACCATTTCGTGTGCTTTCTAATGGGGTCCTGTGAGGATGACTTGTGAGCAACAGCATCTTCTCTGCTCTGTCAGATCTCACAGACTGGTGGGCTCATTTATTTCACCAGATCTTCCAGTCAACCTAGTTTGCATACTGTGAATGGAGATTCAATTTGAAAATTACTTTGTGTCCATCATTTAAGATTGAACTTTTCTCTTTTGCATCTTTCCAGTTTTTTTCTGACCCATAAATTTTCAAGATACACCTGGCCATGGAATCATGGCCACCACACACCAGGGTGTTCTTCGACCTTGCTGATGAATCTTAAATATTTTTGGTATGATGTTTTTTTCTGGAACAGAAAATTTCTTTGATATGGTAAGTACAGTCTAAAAATCAGTTCCACCTTTATGGCTTGTATCATTTTGCCAGAGTTATCTGAAGTAAGAATGTTCATGCTGCTATGGCATTTGACAGCTGACTTTTCTTTTTCCAAAGAGGAACTGGCATTTGTCCCAAAGGAACAGGGGGTATGTTTCAATAATTTCGTCCTAGCTTACTGTGCCTAGTTTGGATGGAGCCCGCAAGCTAGCAGCAAGGCTTTGTGCAGTTTTTTCATTTATCTTCAGTTGTGAATAATCTCAGCAGACCCTCGGGGCTCCTTGTGCTTTTGAAGTGTTTATTGGAGATGTCATTTGAAAGTGAGTTAAAACTGGATTGACTCACAAAGAATAACTTATCTAAGCCTTTTAATAAATGAATGCATGGAAGTTTTAGACACAAAAGGAAGAAATCCTACCTTTGGGACCAAGTCTAAAAGTAGTTCCCACTTTGCTCCTATTGCTGATCTATGACCATAGGTCTATAACACTACATAGTAGTGCTACAACGGAAGCACAATCAAGCACAAAGCAAGAGCAGCTTGACTAGGTGAGGTAGAGTTGGGGATGGGAGAGACAGGATGCACGTCAAATGAGACAACAATTAAGACCTTCTAAGCTAAGAAGACATGTAACACGCGGAGAATTTGGGAAGTGGCACCATCTTTTAGTTGGGACAGTAGGGCTAATAAAGTAATTTTATCAGGGATATGCCTGGTCTGGCTGCTTCCTTTGTTTCCCCTTGCCCTGTCTGGGAATATCTCAACTAGAGAATAGAAATGAATATTGGCAATAGTGATCCCACTTTTAAAAATACATATTTAGCTTATGAAGACCTTGAAGGAAATAACTTGCACCAGTTACTCGTGTCTGGTTTTCCATTGCAATATAGTTATTTTTTATACATAGCTATATCTTCAGTAATTTAAATTTCTCTCAGGGAAGGAATGGAATGTTATTCATTTTTGCACACTAAAAGTCTTGCACAGTGCCTGACACACGGTGGCATTTAAACAATGCTTGTAGAATAAATTTTTGGACGCACAGGAAATGTATGGAAATCATACACATGGAGTGAATTCTCGGAAAACATTCTTCCATGTTCTGATTTCTGGTATGACAATGAATGAATGAATGAGAAGAAAAGTTTCTTGGATTCTTCCTTGAGGACTGACCATGACCCAAGTTTATTTCTTGTGGGACAGATACAGGGACGGATACACAATGTCTAAATTGTGTAATTGTGCACATTTAGTTAGAAATGGGGGTACCAAGAGCTCCATACTTCAAGATGCAGCATTCAAGAGAAATTGGTTTGACAGCAAATTGGTTTAAATGGATCCAGAAGATGAAAGCACGGATGCAAGGGACAGAGCTGGCCACATACAGACAAACAGAACTAGTTCAGAAGCTAAAAAGGTCAGGTTCCCATTGAGCCCAACTATTCACACATAGCCTGGCAGCAGGTACTCTAAGAAGCCAAACCAGACCAGACAGAAATGTGAAAACTGGCCACTAACTCATGGCAAATTAGGCCTCTATTACACAAGTGATTCTCAATGCTCTTCACATCAAGACACACATAGAAAATGATAATGGAAGTGTCAGCACACCTGTAATCCATAACTAGAAATGGTTGGAAGCACTGTTCTACTCAATCACTCCATGCAGTTTGAAGTCTTTGGAGTCTTGGGTCACAAATAATCAGTCCTGCATGTACTAGGCAAGTTAAGCTGCTAGGTTTAGGAAAAACAATTTGTTTGAATGTGTATTTCACTGAAATATTATTTGTAGTAGAAACTGAGCAAGCCCAATTAATGACAACAGAACAAACTCTAATTGCTATTAAATGCAATTATCCCATTTGAAAAAGGGAGTATGGCTTGGTTGATACTGGAATAAGCCTATATGGATTGAGTTTTTATCCACAATTTTTTATTAATTTCTAAGCTTAACACAATCAACAGTTAGTATTTATTAAGTTTTCATGGTTCACAAAGTTCTATCCTCAGGATTAACTATGAAAAAACACTGAGAAAGCCACAGCCCTACCATGTGAGTACTTTCTAAGTGATGTATATACACAGTCAGGTGAAAAAACGAGAAAAGGAAAGATTAGCCCTGAGCTAACATCTGCTGCCAATCCTCCTCTTTTTGCTGAGGGAGAGTGGCCCTCACCTAACATCTGTGCCCATCTTCCTCTATTTTATACATGGGCCTCCTGCCACAGAATGGATTGATAAGCGGTGCCTAGATCCACTCCCAGGATCTCAACCCGTGAACCCTGGGCTGCTGAAGCAGAGCATGAGAACTTAACCATTATGCCACTGGGCCAGCCCCCAAAACTCTCATTTTTAATTAGAAATATTACATTATGAGAGTTAAAGCCATCTTACAAGTCTAAACCTTTGATATAAAATACTTAGCTATTTGGTTAATCATTTTCCAATATAAATAAATTCTAACATTTATCAAGTCTTTTAAACATGTAAACCAGAATGCTGAGGATATTGCTAAGAGTACTTCTACGAGTTAAGTACTATTGTTAGCCTCATTTTACACTAAGGCTAAGAAAATTTCTCAAAATCACTTAGCTAGGAAGTGGCAGAACGCTGACCCAAATTCATATTTCTCTAGTTCCAAAGCTCCTGTTTTTACTAGGCTATACTGAGTTCTTCCTTCAATAAAATAAAATTTTTAATTTGATTAATTCATTTAACACTTAACAAACATGTACTAAGCATCCAATATGTATAAAGACATCACGCTAACTAATTTGGATACAAAGACAAAAAAGTATTGGACCCTGTCAAGTTTTATGGGGTCTGAAGCTTATATAAGTAAGAGAAAAAGAATGGATAAAGAAAGGATATACATCATAAAGGGTGATTATTTTGATGGAGATCCATAAAATGTATGATGGCAAGTTAGGAGAAAGAGGCCCTTAGAGGAGCCCAGAAAGTTTCACATGGGAGCTGATCATAAAGACTGAATAGAGCATGGCTAGATGTAGAAAGATAGGAGGCCATTCTGGCAGAGGAAACTACATGCCAAGCCTTAAGAGATGTGACAGAGACCAAAGGCATTGCTGGAGGATTACAAGTAATTCACTATGTCTGAGCCTGAAAATGTGTGTCTGGAGAAGGTGGTGGAATGATAAAAAACTAGGCTAAACAAGGAGGCAGCCAGAGGCTAGAAAAGGGGAAGATGATGCTATATTAAAGAGTTTAGATGTGGTCTTATAGGCATTGGGGTGAGACTAAGGGTTTTTGATCAAGGAATCAGATTTTTATTTTGAGGTATTCTGGAAGTC
The DNA here is from genome assembly GCF_041296235.1 of Equus asinus. Classification (NCBI taxonomy): domain Eukaryota; kingdom Metazoa; phylum Chordata; class Mammalia; order Perissodactyla; family Equidae; genus Equus; species Equus asinus. Next base: position 49,731,055 of record NC_091805.1, read on the forward strand.
TTCTCAAGGATAGAGCACAGTGGGACAAGACTGAAGCAAGAGTGATAAGTAATAGAGAAATGATGAGGACCTGAACTCAAGGGTGGGAAAGAGAGACTTGAAAAGAAAGAAAACAGTTTATGTAAAAACAATGGAAAAGGAGAGGCAATGAATAATATTCTAAGTGCCCACCCTAATCAATGAAATAAATGATCATATACTTTCTAACATTGAAAGTTATATAAATAAGCATTTCTGAAGAGAAAAAACAACATAAATATAAAAATTATCATACAAATTCATAACGAATTTAAAAGGAGATCCCAAAAACAAAAAAAAGAGAAGAGAAGAAGAGAGAGAGTGAAAAGGAGGATAAGCATTAACTTTGGGGTTGTTTGACTAAGAGGCAAGGGAGAGGAAGGGATTGAGGTTGATTCCCACATTTCTGCCTCGGATGGATACCTGGATGCCAGAGCCATAGCACAGGAAGGGAGGTTTTGGGGGAAAGAAGATAGGATCAGTCTTGACTGCTGAGTATGAGGACCTGGAGGACATCCAGATGGAGAAGTCTAGTAGCACTTGAATATGTGATTCCAGAGATCAAGGGAAAAATTTGGCCTGGTGGTTGAGATCTGGTAATATCAAGCTGCTTTCAGTAATTGAAACGGCGTGGATGCCCATGCCAGGGACTGTCTGTAGAGTGAAAACAGAAGAAGGCAGAGGGGGGAGCCTTTGGAGAAACATGTATTGGAGGATGGAGAGGCAAAGGAGTCTACAGAATAATCTGGGAAGAAAGCACTTTCCAAAGTCTAAAATACTCAGTTTCTTAAATATTCTCTTAGTTTATTAGTGTCTTTGAATAATCGCAAACAAAATTTCAAATTTTCACTTTGCAAAGCTCTACCCTTATTCTTATAAGGCTACCTCCCTTGCTCCAAACCTGTTTAGACCTAGTGCCTTCCTTTTCTACCCTTATTCAGTGATTCTTAATCCTGGTTGCTCATTAGAATCATGGGGAGTAAAACAAACAATAAATAACGGAAACAGTGCCTTGGATCAGAGATTTGAGTGTTTGACTCTGGATGGGCCCCACGGCAACAACAATTCTTCAAACCTCTGCAGAGCATTTTAATGTGCAGCTAGTGTTGAGAACCTTAGGTGACCATATCCAATCCCATGATTTTTAGTGACAACTGTAAACTAAGAATTTCTAACTTCATACCTCCAGCCTTGACCTCTTCCCTGAGCTCGAACAAATATGCATTTGCTGCCTGATATTTTCACTTCTAATAGGTATTTCAAAATGACACGTTTAAAATAGCATTCATGGTTTTCCCCTCAAACCATGCTTTCTCCCCCAGTGTACACTATCTCAATAAATAGCATCATTAACCCACTCAGGCCCTGAAACCAGGAGTCACACTTAATTCCCCTCACAGTCCATTTCTCATCTATCACCAAGTCTGACTGCTTTACCTGCCAAATGTTTCCTGAATCCTTTCACTCCTCACCATCTCAAACACCATAGCTCAATTCCGAGCCACCATCACTTTTTGTCTAGACGTCTGCAGTAGCTCCTAAATGATTTTCTTGCTCTCACTCTTATTCCTTTAAAGTCAGTTGTCCACACAGCTGCTACAATGTGGTGGCCCTAGTTATGACTCAGTTTGAAAATACTAGCTAGAAATAACAGAAGCAAGGTGCCAGTAGAAGGTCTTGTCTTCAGGCACCCAAGGACTGAGGCTTTCCTAGTTCACCTCGCAAGGCCAGCCCTTGGCCTAGACTCACACCTCCAGCCTGCTGCACCTCATGGTGCCTTCAAAGCTAACATCATAGCTTGATATCCAACCCAATCCTCATCTCCCAATTCTAAACTTCCAGCTACTCACTCGTATTGGGACCAGCCTCTGATACTCTTACAGTCCTGAAACAGGACTTGAGATTCCTCGTCACCTTGGGGCTTGCTTAAATTAGTGGTCCCTCAGTTGTTTCTCACACTTCCTCCTACCTTCTACCTAGTCTCAAAGTTCGTCAAGGCTGACCTGACAAAATTATGCAATAGCCTAGATTAAATCATTTAAGAGTCATTCAGTAAGGCCTCCTAATTGAAGATGTGTCCTTGGTCAACTTGCTCTGCTGCTTGAAATTCTCACACAGATTTTTTTTGGAGGAGAGGTGGGAGGGAAGAGGACAGTTAGTGGTTGTTAAAAGGTGTATTAGTCAGGCTTCTCCAGAGAAGCAGAAACAGTAGGGGGTGTGTGTGTAGAGAGAGAGAGAAAGAAAGAGAAACAGAGATAGAGACAGAAAGACAAAAAGAGAGATATAGAGAGAGAGACAGAGAGATTTATTTCAAGGGACCGGTTCACATCATTGTAGAGGCTGGCAAGTCCAAGACATACAAGGTAGGCCAGCAGGCTGGACACCCAGGGAGAAGTTGATGTTGTAGATCAAGCCCGTAGGCAGTCTGCTGGCAAACCTCCTTCTTCCTAGGAGGAGGTCAGTCTTTTTCTATTAAGGCTTTAAACTGGCTGGATGAGGCCTTCCCATATTATGAAGGGTAATCTGTTTTACTCAAAGTCTACTGATTTAAATCTTAATCTCATCTAAAAAATACTTCCACAGACATCTAGAACAATGTTTGACCAAATATCTGGGTACTGTGGCCTAGCCAACTTGACATAAAATTAACCATCACAAAAGGAAAGTGTCATTTGGAACAGGTAAGAAACCCATCAAGCAAATATGTGTGCTTCTATATAAATGATATTGTTCCCATTACGGTCAGTGGATGCTCTTCAAGTATTTTCTTATATGTTACTTTTTATTTCCTTCAAAGATGGTCTTTAAGGTATTACACATAGGTATATAACAAAGAGCTTTGATTGAGATAAAAGTAATTCATGGTTCCCAAGTGAATAACTGAGTAGACAATTCAAAACAGAGTTGAAAACTTCATTCTAGAAATTGCTTTTTAGGTATTATGGTAAGTTTGCTTCAAAAGCTCCTCAGATGGAATTTGCTGAAGGATGTGGGGGACTTTATGGATGTCTACCCACCTGCAAGTGTCAATAAACCCAGAACTATGTCTATCTTATTCACCATCATCTCCAGCACAGCAGGTACTTTGTGGATGTCCAATAAATGTTTGTGGAAGGAATAAGTGGCCCTGTATGTTCCCAGTTAAAACTAGCTTTATCTTTTGTATTCTGTATATGGTTCCTCTCTGGGACCAAGCAGTGTATGACTCTTGTGATGTCCTCTGGCCCTTTTTTAATCAACACAGGATGGTGAGGGGAGGACAGTACAGGGCATGGGACAGGATGTATAGTGGATGGACTGCCTGAGGTCGCATCCTGGTGCCACCACTTACTGTCTCTGTGATCCTGGCCAGATTACTTAACTTCTTTGTTCTTCAGTATACTCATGTGTAAAATGGGGATAATGATAGTACTTATCTCAGAGAGTTATTGAGAGGACTACATGAGAATTCCTGTGAAGTGCTTGATAGAGTACCTTGCACATAGTAATATTGTTTAGTAGTAGTATTATCGCTACTACTGGTGGTAGTAGTAGTAGTAGTAGTAGTAGTAGTAGTAGTTATGGTGCTTTTATGGTTGTTTAATTAAATGCTTCTTCAAATAGATCACTCATAAAGACTTACCTCATTGCTTTTGGGTAAAATCATTGGTTTGATGAATTACTTATATCCCACTTAAACAGTCTTCAAAGCTGACAATATGGCCCCGTAACCACCTTTCTGGCTATGATCTGTATCCTTAACTCCAAACACTGGATACTTCCTCAGATTTGGATGTCCCACTAATGTCATGAAGGAAGTGAGACTTGACACTCTGGTCATTTTTCATACCTTCACTGTACCTTAGTGATATTTCTATTCCTCCTAAGGTGACATTAGCTAAGCTGGGCAGGTATGAGATGGGATGCCCTTAATTTTTACAATATTTTACTGTTATTCCCTCATGTTATTCAGAGTTTAGAGTTAGTCTTAGAAGGATCCTGCTTGGTGTCTGGGGGCAAGTGGGACTTAGAGTCAGGCTGTTGGTGGTCACAAGGACCCATGCTTTCTGGGGAAAGGAAGGGTGTTAACCAGGTGTCCTGGCCAGCTTCCAAGTTTGGCTCAGTGAATTTTGCCTCCTAAAATTCCCCCCTGTCCTTTCAATTGGATATGGTATTCCTCTTGGCTTCCTGTCCCAAACTGAGGTCCATGGGATTGTGGTGCGGCTGCAGAACAGCTGCTGCATTTCACCACTGAGGTGCTGTACATGGGTTCCAGTGGTGGATGAAGCAAGAGGCTTATGCACAGCTTGGACAAGGTATCAGCTTGCAAAATATGTGGGGACCCTCTGGGGTGAAGGACTCTGGGGAGAGTGGAGATGCTGTAGTGGTGATGTGGATTGATTCATTGCTATCTCCAGGAATGTCATGGGCCTTAGCAATGTGGACCGGAGTCCATGTGGTTACTTGTTCTGCCAGCCTGAGAGTCCGATGTGAGAGGAATGGATGCACGGTGTTCACAGCAGGATGCTATGATTGACAGGAGTAATATTCCCAGGGGTGAATTTCAGCTGCTAAATCTGGCCAGATGGGAGAAGCCTCCCATGTGTGCTGGGGTAGGGATAGGGGCTTCTAGGATATCTAGCCCATCGAATTACCTTGCATTTCAGAATTTATATTTTTTGGTGGAATGCTAATGGTCCATAACCAGGAGGAATGTGATAAACACAGTAATGACAACAGTGAAATCCTACACACTGACAGTGAAATCAAAATACTTGCCTGGTGTGAGCCTCCCCTGACTACATATAGGGAAGGATAAAATGAAAAGCAAAATATTTGAAATATATAATTTTATAACAATAACTGGGGCTCTACTTATCAAAAAAAAAAAATACCTGAAAATATCAGCTTCTAGTCATGGGAATAATAGAAAGAGAGCATTCTATACCTTCTGGGAAATCTCAGACCTTGAAATTGTGCAAAGAACTTCCCCTCCCCCACTATTTCGCACATTTCTGAGTCTAGCCTATGATTTCAAGATGAATGCCCCAGTGGTTGTGGAAGAAATGATCCAGTGATTACTTGTCATTCATATGACCATGGAGGCTGGGTTTGGGAAACTGGATCTAACTTGTTCCAATGAAGTCAAGCAATGACTTGAACTTGCAGCGCAAATATATGAAAAGTCCTGGAACTATATACATTTTCTCTCTCCTTTCAGCAATCCTTTTTCTTTTCCCCATAGGCCTCCCAACTTCCTTTGTTTTCTCTGTTTGATCTAACATTTTGTTTTCTAAGCACTGTCTTTCACCCCAATCCCACTGTTGAGGAAGCTGAAAACAGTGATTCAGGTGGGTAGTGAATTAGAAAAGGCTCTGGTCTTTTCCCATAAATCAACCCTATAGAAATCACAGAAGCCACAAGGAAGATGGATTTTAAAATTACCTTAAAAACTGTTAGAAAGTTTTCTCTCCCTGGGAGGTTGCCCTGGGGGCAAAAGCTTTAGGAAGAGGGGCCAAAACAGAGCACTGGGGAATAGATCAAATTTAGTCTTTCCTCTCCCCAGCAGTGCTTTGAAAGAATGCTTGCCCCATCCCTTCCGAGTCAGTCAACCCTGAGTCAACAAGGAAATTCAGGTTAGTGCCAAAAGACCTATTGGTGAGAGAGGCTGTTAAAAGTAGATATTCACTCTTTTACCCTCTTTCTCACCAAACCTTCAGGACTTAGGGTTAATATCTTAGGAGACTATTGCCTCTCAGTATTGCTTCCTGTGTTTACTCCCATAGGCCCAATCACATGCCTTTTCCCCAGAATTTTTTGTCTCATAGTTTTCAGTATTGCTCCTTCTAGATTCTGGACTAACATTGAAGTCCCTTGTCACAGCTCAAGAGTCCATGGTAGCTATACCTCAGGCCACTTCTCCTTTCGCACAAGGTAAACCACCAAGTGTGGTGCTTGCAGTTTCGCATGCTGGGGAATTTCTCTTTACCACTATTTTTGAGAGACTCCCCTGAGTGCAGCTGCAATGTAACAGTAGTTCACTTTTGGTATTATGCCAGCTCACCTGTGAGCCTGAGATTTTCCCTCCTTTTTCAATTGGTTGTAGAGATCTGCATTGCCACTGCCACGCAGCCATAGTTGAGGGAGAGAAGTCTGTGGGTTCTCTGGAGTGTTGAACCATTTGTTCATGTAACTTACTTGCAACTTCTTGATGCTCTCAGGCCCAATGCTAGAGGTTCCATTTCCTTTGAACAATGGATTGCTCCTACTCTCCCTAGTGTGGTGGATCTAAAGATACCTAAGACATAGCGAAAAGTTTTGGTCACATAGTCACTTGCTGTCCCATGATCAGGCTCTTAGTCTCTACTAGGGCTCACAGCTGTTTTTATCAAAGAGTGGATAATGTCTGTTGCAGAGAAATGATTTGTTTTAGAATTCTAGGAGTCTGCCCTGAATACCTCCTACTGCGAATTGCTGGAGGCTCCACATAGCATGCTTATCCAGTTCCCTAACCACCTCAAAAACCTCTAGCACTATTATCTCTTCTGGGTCATATGGCCCAAGCTGCAAGACCTGTTATGAAGCCTTTTCTTGCTCTGGGCCATACTGAAAACTAACATCCTTCTGAGTCACCTGATAAAGGAGTTAAAACATTATTCTGAAGTATGATATATGCTACCTTGCCATTTGTAAAAAGACTACCAAACACTGTACCTCTTTCTTAGTGGTGGAGGGTTCAAGATGCAATTTGTACTTTTCCATAGAGAGGATATCTCAGCATACCTTATATTAATACTGTGCCCCCTAAAAATTCACTAATGCAGAAGATTCTTGAATTTTCATGAGGTTATCTCCCACCCTCTGGCTTATGTGTGTCTAATTAGGGTATCTACATGTTGCTCACCACATCCAATATTAAGCTTTATAGTGATTAAGGAAATGCAAACAAAATGAAAGTTTCTCCACCTATAATATTGGAAAAGTTTACAAAATGATTTAATTAGTTCCATTTCTTGAGTTTTCCAGGATTTGAAGAATTGTCCCTCCTAAGCATTGATTGTGAGAATATACATTGGTACATTTCTGTAGGCAGTATAGCAATATCTATATTTGATATCTATAACATATATATATGTATATATAATTTAGCAATATGTATAATATATATAATGTGTGAGTGTCTATAAAACATAAATGTAATGAATGATCTCATTTCTCTGTCTTAATCCTAAAGAAATGTAAGTGCAAAGAAATGCAAATAAAAGGACTCCCATTGCAGCGTTATATATGAGAGAGGAAAAAAAGGAGACAAACTGTGTCCTTTATGTCTATTAATAAGGACTCACAAATAAATTATAATACATAATTTCTTATAACGAAGTATTATGCCACCACTAAAAATTATGATGTAGAGTTATTTTGACATGCTGTAGAGTAAAATGAAAATCATTTTATAAAAACATCACTCCCTCAGGAAGTCATCCTTTACTCCTGACGTAAAGTAAAATTCCTTGCAACATGCATAGTACTCTGGACTTTCCATATTACAACACTAACTTCTCTTGAAAATTCTCATTGAATATATTTACACCTAGACAGTAAGCTTTAAGACAGAGGTTGCTTATACCTGCATCTCAGTTCTTAGAACTGTGCATATATTAGATTCAATTAAATGGATGTAACTTTAATAGCATATTCCCATTTATGTAAAACATGTGTGCATATTTGTATCTATGTATAGAGAGCTGCCTGGAGGGATGTTCATTGAAATGTATGCAAGGCTATCTCTGGGTGGTAGGTTTTAAGTAATTGCTATTTTCTTCTTTATACTCCCCTGTAATATATGAACCTTTAAAATTAATACTAACCATTTTCCATAAAACAATTAAAATCATTTCATGGTCTTTTATATAATGCTCAGTAAGCATCTTTGATGTTATAGATGATAGTGCTTTTCTCATTATAAAATATATTTAGTAGGATCCAACAGTTAGTACAATCCAACATCTGGTCCCTTCTTTCTCTCTGACACATGCAGCTATTTGATATCAGACCTAAACAATAACACCAGGAAATATTAAGTCCTGCTAAATCAGTCCTTCTCCTCTGTCATTGTCACAACCAGCTCAGCTTAAGTGATTCTCTGAGTTGGCTGCTGAGCCAATGAAGGGTGAGCAGACCACTATGTGTTCTTCATTGAAAGTACACGGTCTTACGATTCCAACAAAAACCCAAACTGAGAAGTTCTGCCTCTTTCTCTTACCTGTTCTACACTCATACCTGCAAAATACAATTTAAGTAGCTCTGTCAGTCAGGACAAGCTAGAGGATGCTGTAGTCACAACTCCAAAAACCCAATGACTTAAAACAAAAGTTTATTTCTCTTTCTCACAAATTATCTGTCATGTATTGGCTAGAGTCCTTTCTATAATCCACACCCTAAAACAAGAATGATGGCGCAATCTCTATCTGGAGCATTGCTTTGCACCCATGAGAGAGGGAAAGACAGGGGTGGCATATTACACCCAGCTTTTAAAAATCTTCCCCAGAAGTAACATTATTCTACTCAACTTTTACTAGTCAAAATTTTCTATGTACTCGAAGGGAGAACCAGAAATATTTGGTTACTGGCATTAACTATCACAGTACCATAGCCTTTTACACTCTCAAGCTAATTTTAATTCAATGACCCTATTTCTAGGTCATGTTAACCATGCATTCCTTAAAATAATTTTCTGAATGCTTACTATATGGTTCCAGGCTATGCCACCTGCTAAGAACATGGGGCTTGATGATTGCACAGTCTTTAATAATATCACGTGATGAAAAAACTTCATATATCTTTTCAAAGCAGTAGAGAGCATGAGGTTATAAACACAGTGTTGTAAAAAGACACTTAAAGGCCTCTGCTTTGTATTTTTCTATAAAGTGAAACTGCCAAGTGAATGGGCCAAAGTGTAGGGCAAAGAGGTCTGAGTCAGAATTACACATATTGAATGTGGAGAGCAAGAAAATGCCAAGTGCCAAAAAGTCCATTTCTGACAGATGTGAGTAATGGAGCAAAAGCTATGCCATTCTTTGTGGTGGACCCCACATTCTCACTTGAGCTGGGAACTAGCATGTACATCCTTTGTACATCTGATGAATCAAGTGAAGAGGGCGGAGAACCATGTCCTCACTAGAGTCTTGAGGAACAAAAACTGAAAGATGGCTAAACATTTTCTTCAAGCTTCAGAACAGGCCCATAATATAGACTTGGGTACACTCTGTTATGGTCATTGCTTCGGGCTTCAAGGCCCATTACAAGAGTAGAGCAGCCACATTTTCCATCCATGAAAATTCTGTTGTCCAATGGAACCTTCTGCTAAGACAGTGAACAAACTCCTACGTGTGACTGGGAGGCCATTTTCCTAAAGGTTGGTACACATTTCTGTTAGAACTGTGGTGGGTAGGAGACTTGGGTAGCACTATCTGTGGTAAAAAGGTTATGGCTTTGTCAAGGATGTAATGTGATATGTTGAATCAATTTACAGTTTATTCATTTACTTGATTATGTGGAAAGTTCTACCCAATATTTATGTACCCCATGAGAAACTGTGGTGGAAGCTGTGCAGCACAGGAGTGGGAATTAAACCCAAGTTTTGGGCTTCAGTTCACTCAGTGGGTAATGCTGCTCCCTTTGAAACCATCAGAAGCATTGCTTCTAAACTCACAAATGGCTGCATAGCTTCATGACTTGATGAGTACGAACAACTGTCATTTCTTAAGGACAGAATGTTCTTCTCTTTCAAACCACATGAGAATGAACTGCCAATGACTGCTCTGGGACTTTTAATAGGGATAGTAAGCCCTGTAATTACTATTATGGACCACTGTAACCCACCCTCTCTTTTGCCCAGTTGATCAAAGGTCACCTAATTTTTCTTCATTAAAACATGAAGTGTCCAGGAAAAATCTGAAATTTTTGCTAAATGAAAACCAGTTAAAAAGCTGATGCCAAAAATTCTTGGCAAACTTCATGGTGAATTATGCAGTCTGCACATTGCAGGCAGCCTGTGGGTCCTGAGGCTGTCGCAAATAACAAGGGAATGCGACTCTTTCTCCCAACAGGAAGTGCCTCTGCCCAGTGGCCTGGGCCCTGGGCCATGGCTGAGACTTACTGCCCCTCCCAACGAAAGCTTTCTGTTTCACCCACAGATGGAACTGTTATAATGCTGAGAATACACATCTACTAAATAAATTTTGTAAGCCTGAAACAGCCTGTCTCTTCACAGGTCCATGAACTACGTCTTCCTTCCTCAGGATTCACAGTGGTGAAGGCTGTTCTTAGTGTCACTCCTTGTCACGGTGCTCCTCCTTGCTCTTCTAGTACTCCTGGGTACCCAGTGTGTGCACGCTGTCATGGCTTCCCAGCAGAGCCTCCCTGCAGGACGCACACTCAGTTCCCCTCCATCCCTTCCTCTACCTCTAGGTGCCCAGGTCTGCCCTAAGAGCTAAGTGACCTGCCCTGCTGTGATGAATTAGATCTTCCTTATGCATTGGGCATTAATCCAAGCTGGTAGCTCAAGTTGAGCAATGGTTTACTCAAATGATACAATTGCATTATAACAAAGTTATTTAATACCTTAATCTGAAAGAACAACAAAGAGTGGAAATTCTGGGACAAAGGACGTGCAGAATTTTAGGCTTAAGGGTTGGGGTTAGGTTCGAGGATCCTTCCAACCACACAGGTGGCTTTCTCACCTAACTTTCAGGTTGGCATTGCACGTCAGTGAGGCTGATTAAACAGAACTCTGCTGTTGTTCTCAGGCACAGTTTTCCCTCTTACGAGCAAGCTTGCTCAGGAGGGATGCTTTGCTTTATTCAGTAGTTTCATGTATTATACTCTCCACTGTCTCAGGGTAGCCTTTTGGGTTGTACTGCAGATACTTCCCTGCACTGACTACTGTGAAAGAAGTATTCCAGTTTTACATAGCTTAAGGAGGGAATTAGACTGTTCTTGAACCAAGGAGGCCCAGGTGGCCACTGTAGTATTTTGTTTTCTGTGTGCCTATCTACAGACTTCCCTTTGGTTTGTATAATGCCTGGCCCAAGGAACCTGGTTCATGAATACCCTGCCTTGATGTTTCCTTATAAAGATATAGAAAAGTATCTATTATCCTCTTTTTTTGGCTTCAAAGTGATTTGAAATGTAGTTTAGTCTTGGGACCAATTTAATACGAGTATCAAAGTCAACATGTGACAATGTCAAAAAACAAAAAACCTTTCCAAATTCATTGGATGCAAAATTTTAAATAGAGAATGACTTCAACAAAGTAAAAAATTACATGCATAGATTAAAAATTCCTAAGTATTAGCACTGGTTATCACTGGGACAGTGAGACTACAGGTGATTTAGATCTTTTCTATGTTAATCTGTATTTCCATATGTTCCAGAACAGGTTTATGTCAAGGAAGAAAATAAATATTGCTTAAAAATTAAAAGCACTTAGGGGCTGGCCCCGTAGCCGAGTGGTTAAGTTCGCACGCTCCGCTGCAGGCGGCCCAGTGTTTCGTTGGTTCGAATCCTGGGCGCGGACATGGCACTGCTCATCAAACCACGCTGAGGCAGCATCCCACATGCCACAACTAGAAGGACCCACAACGAAGAATATACAACTATGTACTGGGGCCTTTGAGGAGAAAAAGGGAAAAAAATTAAAAAAAAATCTTTAAAAAAATTAAAAGCCCTTATTCTGGAGTTATGAGAGCTTTATTCCAGTCCTGGCTCCTTTAAAAAATGGATTTTAAATGTAAAATAAGTTGATTCCAATGAAGAGTATTCTGAGAGTCAAGTTGAGACAATGAGTCCAAAAGCACTGTAAAAAATATAAAAGTATTAGAAGGGCCTATCAAACATCCCCAAAGGCATGTGGCAGCAAAGCCAGAAGTAACTCCTGTGCTCACCTACTTGCCCCTGGATGAGGGACACATGGTAGGTATATGGTCTCAGAACAAAGTAGGAGTCTGGTTGCTAAAACTAAACTGTGAGATCAGAGCAGGAAATGCAAGGTTTACACAGGGCTGAATTTCTCGAGCTTACTCTCTCCCTACTCTTGACAAGGTTGGTCCCAGAGAATAAAGCCAGACTGAGACTACAAAAATGAGTTATCAGGAAGGACACTTGAGAATTGCAGAAAAAAGTCAATTATAAGATCATTATAGAATTTTTTCTACAACCAGATTTTGGGGACAGATTCCATGGTGATTTTTAGCTTAACAGGACTCTTACACGTAATTTCAAAAGTTATGTTTTAGGGCATGGACCTGCCTTTAGTTTGAATGATAATGAGCCATGCTATGACAAATGTACCTTGGCAGTCCTCTCAGAGAGTAGAATCCCAGCGGCAAGTACCAGCAGGAGCAACAGGTGTACAAATGATCCAGGGATCAAGCAAAGCAAGGAATCCATCTGGCAGTTTTTCATCATCCAGAAAAAAAAAAAAAATTACTGAGAGTGGGTGTGGAGTATGAGGGTCAGGGAAAGAAAAACAAGTTGTAGGGCTGTGATTTACAAAGCAGGACTGCCTAAAAGCCCAGCCTGAGAAGCAATGCAGCCTTCACTAGACACATTGAGGAAAGTAAAGCAGTTCGCTCACTGGTTCACCTTGCTCTCCCAGGTGCTTAGTAACGTCATTAGCAACAGCAACACCAAACTCAAAGTCCATGGAGCACTTTTACTTTACTTTCCCTCCTTTCCATGGGGGCATGTTTCCTCAGACTCATGTGGTTGTAAAGAACTAGGAGCTGTTCAAACTGTTCCAAGCAAAGGAAGTTTTCTTATAACACTTCAATGTGGAACTCCTGAGAAGCTAAGAAGATGAACTACAGCAGAATAAGGCTTCATGGGAAATCTAATCAGAACTAAGGCAAAATGGTCCCTCAGTCCACGATGGCAACCATATTTCTTTCTTTGCCTATTTCTTTCTACACTCTGATCTCTTATTATACTAACAAGCTTCCACTGCTTATTCATAGCTTCTGAGTCCTCAAATTGCAGCTTATACATGGCTCTGACTTATCACAGCCACCTGGGATGTGGGTGGGACAGATTTGTTTAAAAGAGATGTGACCAGGATAGTCAGTAGCTAGTACACACTTTGTTCATTAAAAATTGTAACCTACAATATGGAAAATTGTCACAGAGTCAAGAGAGTGAAAACTCCATAGGGACAAGGACTATTCCATCTTACTCATCATGGTATCCACAGTGCCTAAAATGGTGTCCATATATAGCAGCTAAATGATTAAATGAAGACTTTCAAAAAGCATTTAGTGCTCATCCTTGTAAGCAAAATATTGTGCTTAGTGATAGAGGGAAAGGATAAAAGAATTTTAAGAATTAAAATCTCTGCCTTTAAGGAGTTCTAATCTGATTGAAAAAATTAAGTCATGCAGATAGAGAATCATACAGATATAATGGGTTTATCAGTAATGATCCTGAGTTCTTATTTAATGGGACAATTGAGGAAAGTTTAATTAAGAGATTATTTATAAAAAGTTAAGGGGAACAAACATGGGATGGTGTATCACTGGAGAGTTAGCAGGAGATCAGAGATGTTACCATCCCTAGATCTGAAGGTGCAAAGGTAAGAAGTTACTAGAATGGTAAGAGGGAGCTGTGATTGTGCAAGAGGGCTGCCAGACAGGAGCTGTGGCCTTTGGTAGAGGTAGCTGGAAAGCTGGGAGGGTAAAAACCCTGACTTATTCACTTCCAACCTCTAATTTCTTACCAGTGCCTCCCATTGACTGACCCTCAATCTGAAGACAAAAGGCAGGGGAGCTCAAGGGGGTGTATAAAGTTACACTTTGGGACATAAAGCAGGGCACAGAAGGATGAAGAATATATCAAAAGAGGAAAATTGTAAATATCTGACAAAGTGGGAGAGAATACATTATTCTTTTGGTGTTCTGAGACTCAATTTCCAACACTGCAGGTGGGGCGGGGAGGGGGTCCCCACACATCAACAAGCAATTCTTGGACACCAACAGGGTCCAAGCATCAAATTCCAAAGGTTAAGGATTCAACCCTATAGGACTGCCTCCCCTGCAACTTCAGATGCCAGTCACAAGCCCAGGTTGTTACTTGTGCTTCTGATCAACTAGCTACAGATTGGAGGTTCCAAGGACCCCCACCGTCTCAGGATGCCAACTGCCAGCCCAACTCATCTGTGTTTCTGACTGACTGGCTACATATTAGAGGTTCCCATGACACCCTCCTTGGACTTCAAATGTCAGTCAGAAGTCCAGCTTGTTGCTTGTACTTCGAACTGGCTATAAATAGGAGGTTCCCACAACCTCCTCCCTGGGTTCGATTAATTTGCTACAGTGGCTCACAGAACTCAGAGAAACATTTTACTTACTAGATTACTGGTGTATTATAAAAGGATATAACTCAGGAACAGCCAGATGGAAGAGATGCATAGGACAAGGTACAGGGAAAGGGTGCAAAGCTTCCATGCCTTTTCCAGGTGTGACACTATCCCCAAATCTCCACATGTCCACCAACCCAGAAGCTCTCCAAACCCCATACTTTGGGGTTTTTATGGAGGTTTCATTGTATAGGCATGATTGATTAAATCATTGACCAATGGCAATGAATTTAACTTCCAGCCCTTCTCCTCTCCTGGGGAGTCAGTGGGGACTGAAAGTTCCAACCCTCTATTCACACACTTGTCTTCATAGGCAACCAGCCCCCATCCCTAGGTAATGTCCAAGGGCACCTCATTAACTTAACAAAAGACACCTTTATCATTCTCAACACTTAGGCAATTCCAAGGGTTTTGGGAGCTATAAGCCAGGAACTGTGGACAAAACCAAATATATATGAGAAATGTGTTTTGGTTATCTGAATGACCAAATATATATTTCTTATAAATCACAGTATTGTTACTGCACAAAATGGGGTTCTCCTATGTGATGCACATTAAAAAAGCCAATTAATTATGGCATTAGCTTTTGGGAAAAGAAATCAGCTTTATTCTGTGAGATCGATCTGCAGGGAGACAGAAGCATGTGCCCTCACATCTGTCTCCCTGATTCAGGATTTGGGGCAAAATTGAAGAGGTTAGGGAGAACAAGCTAGCACGTGGAAATGCTGGCAGAACAGGTTTTGTGGTTTTTTTCTCTTTTTTTGGTGAGGAAGATTGGCCCTGAGCTAACATCTGTTGTCAATCTTCCTCTTTTGGCTTGAGCTAACATCTGTGCCAATCTTTCCTTATTTTTTTTTGTATGTGGGATGCCGCCACAACATGGCTTGATGAGTGGTGTGTAGGTCTGTGACTAGGACCTTAACCCATGAACCCCGGGCCACAGAAGCAGAGCATGCAAAATTAACCAATATGCCACCAGGCCAGCCCCAGGACAGGTTTTGATTGGTGAGCTTCAAGCATTTATGATAAGGTTCTAAACATTTATGGCAAAGTGGGGACGGAATTTTAACACAGGATCTTCTTGAATGGCAGACCCCTCACTTCCGACTTCTGACAAGTTCTGGTCATGTCCCGGTCCTTTGGTTCTACGGGGGAGGAGAATCTTTGGTTCCATGGTCATTTCAGGTCAAGACTTCTTCTGCACATGCTCTGGCTACATGACTTTGCAAATTTTCTGAAAGACAATTCTTAATCACTCTGTTGATAAGAGATGGAGTCGCTTCGAACTGGCTCTAAATGGGCCTGAGACTACAGGATCACAATTATTAATGTGATTTTTATTTTTTCTACTTCAATGCACATGGTTAATTCCTTTTCCTGCCTGAAGCAGACTGTTAAAGCAGAGAAGCAAATAGAAACAGGCCATCTTTCTGCTCCCATTCTCAAAGCTGACTCTTGTCTAGTATATGGGGAGTGAGTAATCTTGAGACTCAGGCTTTGAGAACAAAGAGGTTCTTAATTCCAAAAGTTAACTGTACAGTTCAAAAATAAATCTTAGAGGTTGAAGTGTTGACTTTTGCCATTATCAATAACAGAGAGCAAAGAAATTTTTTTTCCAATAGAGGGTGGCAAGAGAAGAGAGAGGGAGAAGCAAAAGTCAGATCAAGTTCTCACTTGTTTACTCCTTCCCTGCAGAGTGAGCCTTGAGGGAAGCCATTGTGGGGAAAACATCCAAATAAATTTTATAGGGAAATCTCAGAGGTTGACAGAGGGAGAAGCACTAGTTTTATACTTCTCAGGACACAGGCAGAGAATATTTTGTAAGCCATGTGGCAAAGAGCTGTATTTAGCATAATAATACAGAGAAAAATGGTAGTACCCAAATAGTGGCTCAGAAATGTGTGAGAAAGACGTCCAGGTGTGTGAGCCAGAGGAGAGATTCAAAGGACCTTGCACAATTAAGTGTGGTATAGAGAGGTCAGCTGCAATTCCTAGGCCCCTCAAGGTGTCCAAAAATCAGAAGACGTTGAGGGTGGATTGAGTGAGGCGGCCACCATGACAGGAACCTTATTACCCAAGGCTGTGGTAGAAACTGTGGAGACTAGCAACGTGCTCTAAAAAAGCTAGATTCAACCAGTGGCACCTCAGAAAATACCAGCATAAGAGGCCCAGGATCAAGACAAGATCAACCAACTAACATCAGAGATAGTAAGAAAAGAAAGGCACAAAGACAGGAGCCCACCCCATCTCTGTGAGAACATATAAGCCCTCTTACCTGTGTGTGTGTGTGTGTGTGTGTGTGTGTGTGTGTATGTGTGTATGTGTGTGTGTATATATATACACACACACACACACACACACAATCGTGTGTCACTTAATGAAGGCTAATTCATTATTGTGTGAATATTATAGAGTGTATTCACACAAAACTAGATGGTATAGCCCTAATACATACCTAGGCTATATGGCACTAATCTTATGGGATCACTGTTGTACATGCACCATTGTACACACAGTCACCAATGGAAACGTCATTATGCTGTGCATGACTGTATGAACATCATGACCAGCAGAGCAGGGAGTAGAGAGAAAACACTACTTTCTCCCTGAATAACCTAAGTTAGCCAGAAAAATATTTTTTAAAGAAGATTCTAAGTTTCCTAATTTCCTTTAGTTGGCAAGTTTAAAACTACCTCTACCACTAAGTCCCTTCCCTGGAAAAGGAGAGATGGATTTGATAAATATTTAGAACGTAAAAGTAATTGATTGGATTGGGATGATGGAGAAGATAGAGGTAAGATTTCCAACTAGCTACATCATTGGTTGAATGGTGGAACTACCAAAAGAGAGAATATAGGAGAAGTAGCATATTTAGGTAGGAAGATGATGAGTTCAAACCTAGACACATTGAGATTGACTGCCTGTGTGGCATCCAGACATACACATGCATACAGATGACCAACCATATGAGACTAAGGTGTAAAGCAGAGGTCTAGGCTATAATTATAGACATGATAGTAGTTAAACAGCTATAATGAATAGCTGCCATCAAAGAGCACTTATTTTTTGGCACATCTCATGCCAGGCACTTTGCAAATGTTGTCACATTTGATCCTTACTAATAAAATAGTTACATTGAGGTTCAGAGGGGTTCAACCGCCTACATGAAGTCAAACAGTTAAGAAATAGTATAATAGCTAAAGTTTAACCTCTAGTTTTATTCCAAATCATGTTTTACGCAACACCCCCAACCCTGAGAAACCATAAGAACAGATATGTGGAATGAGAGGACCAGTGGGCCAAGGGTAGGTAACTGTGAAGCACAAGTGTTCAAGTGTGGAAAGAGGAATAGGTGGCAGTGAAGGAGGAAAAAAGAGCCAAAAGGCCAAAAAAGAACCATAAAAGTATGAGATTACAGACACCAAGATAACAGACTGTTTCAAATTGAAGGTCAGAATCAAGGTTATCAAATTCAACAAAGAAATTAGGCAGGCCCAGCAGAAACCCATCTTAAGATAGAGATACATATCCTTAACCAAGCATGAGTATGACTAGAGGATACAAGCAACCTACATGAGCAAGAAGCCCGGACCTCCATTTTTCCCACTATGGGTGCACTAATGCCATTCTCAGTTCCCATCAGTGACTGAAGGAGAAAGCAGAAAAAGCCTGAGCTTGGTTAATGGATGGATGGTTTGATATGTGAGTGAAAGACAAAACTGGATGACAGCTGCACTACAGCTTCACTTGGTGGTTTGAGAGACAGTGCAAGGGAATCTGCTCAATAGACTGAGCTTTAGATGATGCACCTGGTCAACTGCTTTGGTGGAAGGAAAAGTGTCCCTAAATTAGACTATATATAGACTAATCAGCAGTGGTGAATGGCCTGATCAGCTGTTCAGGGGCCTGAAAGGAGAAAGATTGGAAGATCAAAACAAGGAGGCTTGATGCAGAAGCATATGGATGGACATATGAGAGTGGACATGAATGTGAAGATCACTGTATCATTAACACCCCAGAAAGCATCCACAAGGGAGGGGCTCTAAACAACCAAGTAGACAAAAGGATTTGGACTGCTGATGTTAGACAGAATTTGTCAGCAGCCACACCAGTGCTGGCATGGTGGGCACACAAAGGAAGTGGTCATGGTGGCAAAGAGGAAGGCAATGCATGAAGGAACATGAACATCCACTTACCAAGGCCAGTTTAATTACAAGTGCCTTTCAATTTCCACCTTGCCAGCAACGGAGACCAATATTGAGACCTCAGAATGTCACTGTTCCTCGAAGAAACCAACCAACCACTTCAAGGGAAGCTGGCACCAAAATAATAGACAGTTTCAAGTAGTAGGTCAGGATCAGGACTGTCAAATCTGGTAAAGAAAAGTCAGGCCCCTTCTATCTTAAAAAGGCCAGCAGGAATAGACTTCTATTCCAAGTATGAGTTTGGTTGGCTCAACAAATACCACTATGTGGGTCTTAAACAATGCCTGGTCCACAGCCATGGAATTCCACACAACATAGCATCTGATCACGAACACACTTTCCACTGAAAGAGGGGTTGACAGGAGCCTGTGACCATAGTTCTACCAGTCTTTCCACATATTGTACCACCTAGAAACTGCCAGCCTGATAGAACAGTGGAAGGGGCTGCTAAAGATGCTGTTGATGGGCCAGGTCAGAGAGAATACCCCGAAAGGATGGGGTACTACCCTTCAGGATGCAGAATATGCATTGAATCAGAGTCTTTTATAAGGTGCACTGCCCTCAGTAGGAAGTATACATGGGTCCATGAACAAAGGGCCTCCACTTACCATCACCTAATAAGCCACTTTGTGCTTCCCACCCCTGCAACTGTGGGCTTTGCAGGATCAAATGTCCTGGCCCCCAAAAGATGTGCAAACTACAGCTGCTGCAGGTATACTTTGGGATCCTTGTGGTCCAGGGTCAGGAGGCAAGAAGAGGCATCACCATCTGGTCAGGGATAATTGGCCCTAATCAGCAAGAGGAGGTAGGGTTGTTGCTACACAACGGGAACAGGGAGGAATGGAATATGTGTGAAGCTCAGTGACCCAGCTGAGTGCCTTTTGGTACTCCAATGCTCAATTGTAACTGTGTTCAGACATGTGTAATAATGCAGTCTGAGAAAGATATGATTATCCGGGGCTCAGACCCTTCAGAAATGAAGGATTTGGTCATAGCACCAAGTAAGCAGAGGTGGCAGCTGCGAGTAAGGGGAATTTGAATAAAGACTAGAATAGGGAGACAATGAGTGCCAGTTGCAGCCTCAAGACTAACTGCAGCAATGGGAGCTTTAATTTGTTCTGCTGACCTTCCTCTTCTAAGTTTCCTCTCAGAGCCCTGGAGGAGCTGCTATTCTCTATATATGTGTGGAGAATTGGGTCTGCATGGCACAGGGTGTGGACTGTACCAGACATGGAGATACACCGCTCAAGAAAGCACCACCAGTGCCTGGCACCATGGCCTATTGGTTAAAGTTCCACCCACTCTGCTTGAGTGGCCTGGGTTATTCGTGGGTTCATATCTCAGGCACAGACCTACTCCACTCACCAGCCATGCTGTGGAAGTGTCCCACATACAAAAGAATAGAAGAAGATTGGAACAGATGTTAGCTCAGGGCTAATCTTCCTCAAGCAAAAAAAGGCGAGGATTGGCAATGGATGTTAGCTCAGGGTGGATCTTCCTCAGCAAAAAAAAAAAAAAAAAAAGCAACCACCAGTTTCCAGGAGTATGGTAACTGATAGCTTCCAGCTCTTAACTTCTTTAGGATCTGCCTCAGTTTGGAGGAGAGGACATGCTATTTGTGGGGTGGCCCCAGTCAATGACTGAACAAGTTGAGAGTACTGGAGCCTAGCCATTTCTGCCAAAGCAGCACTTCTCTATTGGTCAATCTTTGCTCTAGATCTCTCTGTTGGACTGCTAGAGACTTTTGTGAGGTTTGCATTGTGGTTTGACAATTCCCACTCAATCTTTCTTCCTCCTTTTTTCTTTCATAAGTTTTACTTCCCCATAAACTTTCTTTATTTCTAACTCCATCTCAATGTCTGCTTCCCAGAGAACTCAGCAGACAGGAAGGGCAGTGGGCTCTCTTCTGCTTCTGGCCTCCCTGCTTAAGCACCATTAGACATTTGCCTCGAGGCCAACAGCTCTCTCTCTCACATTCTGCCTTCTTCTTGTGACTGGGTTTGAGAGGCAGGTCTACAATTTTCCTGGGTAAATGGACTCAGAGCCCATTTTGCAGTCCTACCTCTTGCCAAGATACGTCCCAAGGTCTAAATTGGGGAAATAATAGGAAGCTACTTGGTCCTGAGGTCCCACCTTTGTTTTCCAAGTGAGGGTTAGCTGGGAACCTTGTCTAATGGGAGTTATTGGGCACTTACTTCCCTTTTCTCAAAATTTTTGGTGAGGAAGATTGTTGCTGAGCTAACATCTGTGCCAATCTTCCTCTTTTTTTTTTTGTATGTGGGATGCTGCCACAGCATGGCTTAATGAGCAGTGCTTAGGTCCATGCCCGGGATCTGAACCTATGTATCCTGGGCCACTGAAATAGAGAGCATGAACTTAACCACTATGTCACTGGACTGGCCCCCACTTACTTCCATTTTTAGAGCTGATACTTTGATCCTCACTTTTTCTATATTTATTATCAATTGATTTTAGGGCTGAGGGAATAAAGTAATTGGCATTCCAAACCTCTAACGACAGACTTGAATAAAATACTTGTCTCAGCTATTCTGTGGTGTGTTATGTCTTAGGAACTTTAGGTTAGCTTGGGGTGAGTTTGGATCAAAAGTCCTTTTAACATCCAAGAGCAGTTAGCCTTAGGCTCACTAGTGAGAGGTGTCTCATCAGCACCATTTCATGCTCAGCCCTGGGATTCCTTAGTGCTCTGGTTCTCTCTCTGCCCATTTCCTTTTTCTCAACTGCCCAGCAGAAACACCCAGTGAGAGAAAGTGTTAGTATGTTCTTTCCCTTAGTCGTCTTCTCTGCTTAGAAGGTAAGAAGCAATAGTCTTTCACTCTCTTTCTCACTTCTATTTTCTCTTGAAGAGAAAAGTTTGTACTCTGTATCACTTTCCAGTTAATGTAGAAACTTTCTCTATTGTGCTTTTTTTAAAGCACTCATACGTCATCCAGAATAAAATAATTTCAATGCACTTAAAAATTAAATTTGAGCACAGATTTAAAGTGATTTTATGACCATATGGAAACCTGTGAAGAGATAGTTGAAAGCCCATATAGACAGCATTCACTAGGTTACCTTTCCTCAAAGATCTCCACTATCCCTACACTTGATTCAGTAAATGCCAAACTTCTTTTCTTTCCATTTCCTTCATGTTCTCTCTCCACAGTCAGCACCAAATTCCCCACTGGCCCTTCCGAACCATATGGTGGGGGGCAGGGTGGAGGGAGAAAGAGCTTGGCTTATGCATTCCAACCCTCTGAAGAGCTTCTGACTGCATCTTTTTTCAGCATATAAAAAAATTCCACTTACATCTGTGTTCAAAAAATAGAGGAACTATTCTGGAGTTGGAGAGTGGGAGAAGCCCACTACAAAACATGCAGAGATGAAACAAAGTACAAAATTGAGCAAATTTTATTGAGTCTTACCACTCTAGAAGTTGGTGCCTAAATGAACAAATATTTGCCCTTTTTTTCCACATTTCTTGAAAAAGAAAACCAGGCCAAATGAAGGAAAACTTGTGGGGAAAAAACCCCAAACTATGCATTATACTCGTTTAATATGCTAACTTTTGATTTTTATAATTTTTCTTTCCAAAGTAATAATGGTTTACCAGCAATGTACAGCAGAAATCAATAATTTCTTGTTTAACTTCTTACTTTTAATTCTTTTAATTTTTTTAACCTTTTAATTGATCTCTAACATACATACAGAAAAGTGCATTGCAACATACATATGGAAACATAGAAGAATGTATAGAAACAGGTGTATCTCAAAGGATTTCCACAAAATGAGCATAGCCAGAAAGTTCTCTGTGCCTGCTTCAGTTATTGTCTTCCCTCTCCAATAATAACCACTCCCTTAATTCTAACACCACAGATTAGTTTTGTCTATTTTAATATTTTATATAAATGAATTGACACTATATGAATTTCTCTTTGGTTGTTTTGGCTCAACATAATGTTTGTGATCTTTGTCCATGTTGTTGCATATGGTAGAGAGTTTATTTTCATTGCTGAATGTAATGATAATGATGTTATAGAATAATTGATTATACCACATTTATTTTTTTCCAAATTTGGGTTTTTACATTCTTGCACATGTCTTTTAGTGCATAAATGAACACACTGTTGAGTATATATCTAGGAATGTAATTTTTGTGTAATTACATATGTGTATCAGCTTTAGTAGATAATGAAAACCAATTTTCCTACATGGTTGGAAATACTATATTAATTTATATTCTTATGATCAATAAAACAGACTTTCAGTTATTCCATATTTGAAAATTTTAGTCATTCTGGTGAGGACAGAAGGAGAATATGGAGCAAAAAATATTGAAGTAAACGATGGCTGAATGTTTTACAAATTTCATGAGAACTGTAAGTCCACAAATATAAGAAATCTAATAATCTCCAAACACCAAAAATGCAAGTAAAACCACACCTAGACACACCATAATCAAGTCATTAAAAACCAATAGGAAAATGTTAAAAGCATCCCTCCCCCCAAAAAAGGCACTTTAGAAACAGGAGAACAATAATAAGA
Organism: Equus asinus; assembly: GCF_041296235.1. NCBI lineage: Eukaryota > Metazoa > Chordata > Mammalia > Perissodactyla > Equidae > Equus > Equus asinus. The sequence continues at coordinate 49,754,212 of NC_091805.1, forward strand.
AGGACTGCTAAATTCTTAAAAGAAACAATGAAAGCCAAAAGGCAATGGGAAGACATCTTTAAAGTTGTCAAAAAACCAGAATTCCATATCCAGTGAAAATATTCTTCAAAAATGAAGGTGGAAAAAAGACATACTCAGACAAGTAAATACTAAGAGAATTTGTGCACAGCAGGCCTATACTGTGCAAACTCAAATCTACACACACCATGAAGATTTCCCAAATGGTAAACATGTAGATAAGTCTAAAATAACCTTATGTGTCTCATTCTTGAATTATTTAAAAATATAATTGACCAAGTAGAGCAAAAATAATACATTCTGGGGTTTTAATATGTATATAGAAGTAAAACGCATGATAGCAATTGTACAAAGATGCGAAGGGAGCAAGATATATACTTTTGTAGGTTCTTAGATTATATATGAAGTGATATAATACTAATTCAAAACAGACAGCTATTAGATAAAGGTCCATATAGTAAATCTTAGATCAAATATAAAAAAATAAAAAAGAAGCATAAATAAAAAGCCAATATAAGAGATAAAATGGTATAATAAAATGGCTCAATTAATGAAACAAGGGCAGGAAAATAGAGAAAAAGAATAAAGAAGAGATAAGACAAATAAAAAACATACAGTAAAACAAGTAGACCTAAATCCAACAAATTAAATAATTACATGAAATGTATGTGAACCAAACACTCCAATAAAAGGGCCGATATTGTTGACTGAATAAACAAGCCAGATCCACCTATATGTTATTTATAAAAGCTGCATTTTAAATGAAAAGACATACATAGGTTAAAAGTAAAAGGAATAGAAAATATACACCATGTATATTCTAATCATCAGCAAGCTGGAGTGGCTATTGTAATATGAAGCAAAGTAGATTTCAGGCAAAGGGGACTTATCAGAAAGGAAGAGGAAAATTTCGTAATGATAAAAGGATCAATTCACCAAATACATGTAATAAAACTAAATGTGTGTACAACTAATTACAGAGTTTCAAAATACATACAGTAAAAACTGATGAAACCAAAAGCAGAAATAGACAAGTTCACAATTATAGCGTTGGTGATTTTACTTCTATTTTATAGGTAATTGATAGACAAAAAGACAAAATTCAATAAGGATACAGAAGGTTTAAACATTACTATCAACCATTTGTTACTTATAAAACATTAGACCACAAAATGCAGAAAAGATATTCTTTTAAAGTGCCAGAGGAACATGAACCAAGATTAGATCTTCTGTAGGTCAAATCTAAATAAATTCAAAACAAACTACGTGGAGTATGTTCTCTGACAAGAATGATATGAAATTACAAATCAATAACAATAAAATTATCTGGAAAATGTCCAAACATTAGCAGCACTTTTCTAGATAAATCATGAGCTAAAATAAAAACTAATGACAGAAATTAGAAAACATTGTAATCTGAAGGATAATGGGGCTAGCCCCATGGCCGAGTGGTTAAGTTCGTGTGTTTCATTGGTTTGAATCCTGGGCGCGGACATGGCACTGCTCGTCGAGCCACGCTGAGGCAGCATCCCACATGCCACAACTAGAAGGACCCACAATGAAGAATATACAACTATGTACTGGGGGGCTTTGGGGAGAAAAAGGAAAAAACAAAATCTTTAAAAAAAAAAAAAGGAAGGATAATTAAAATACAACATATCAAAACTTGTGCAATGCAACTAAAGCAGTGCTTAGAGGGAAATTTTACAACTTTAAATACTTGTATAAAGAAGAGAGAAAATATTTTAAAATAAAAAATCTAAATTTCTCTCTAAAGCGGCAAGATAAAAAAAAAAAAAAGCAAATTAAGCCCAGTGTAAAAAGGAGGAAAGAAATATAAAAGAGAAAAATACACATTCTTGGCATAAAAAATGGACAAACAATAGAGAAAATTAATGAAAAAACTTATATCTTTGTAAAGACCAATAAAACTGATAAAATATTAGCTAGGCTGTTCAGAAAAAGAGAGAGAGAGAGAAGACACAAATTACCAATATTAGAGGGGAGCTGAAAAAGATAATAAAGGAATATTATAAACAATTTCATGCCAATACAATTGACAACATAAAGGAATGACAAAGCCCTTGAAAGATAAATGATCAAAACCAAAAAAGAAGAAATAGAAAACCTGAATAGCCTTATAACTACTAAAAATTGAATTCATAATTAAACACCTTCACACACACACACACACACACACAGACACTTAACTGGTGAATTCTGTCAACATTTATTTAAGAAATAACATACTCCTACCATCACTTTCATAAAGTAGGAGAGGAGAGAACACTTCTCAATTCATTCATTATTCATTCAGTGAAACAAATTATTCATTCAATTCAGCATTACCCTCTTTTCAAAACTAAACAAAAATATTAAAGATGAATAAGCTTCATTAACATACTTTTGAAAATCTTAACAAAATACTAGCTAACCAAATCCAGCAAAATATAAAAAAGATAACATATCATGATGAAGTGAGGCTTATTCCAGGAATGCAAAGTTTTACATCTGAAAATCAATCAGTGTTATTTACCATAGTATCAGAATAAAGGATAAAAACCATATGATTCTCCTAATACATGTGGGGAAAGCATTCAACAGAATTCAACACCCAAACTTGTTATAGATGAAATCTCCCTCAACTATGGTCGATGGCATCTATGAAAAATCTACAAGCAACATCATATTTAATGATGAAAGAGTCAACACTTTTCCCTTAATACTGGGAAAAAGGCAACCATGTCTGCTCTCTATTTCTGTTCAAAACTCTACTAGAGGTCTTAGCCAGTGTAATTAGATGAGAAAAAAAAAGGCAAACAAAATAGAAAGAAAAACATAAAACTATCTTTATAAATGAGACAATCTAAGAAATCTATGAAAAAAGCTACTGGAACTAATAAGTGAATTTAGCAAGATCACAAGATACAAGGCCAATAAGCAACAATTAATGATTTTTCCCCTACACTATCACTAAAAACTTGGAATATGGAATAAAAAACAATACCATTTATAGTATGTTAAAAGCCACAAAATGTTTACAATAAGCTAACAAAATATATGTAAGACCTATTCATAAAAAATTATATATATATATAGAAACTAATAAGAAACTGTATAAGTGAGGAAATGACATGTTCATGTTTTGCAAGATTAAATATTACTAAGATTTCTATTCTCCCTCTATTCTATTTCTTTTTTCTGTTCAATTTCTATTGAATCTGATCTACAGATTCAACCCAATTCCAATAAAAATCCCAGCTGTCAGGGCCAGCTCAGTGGTGTAGTGGTTAAGTTGACGTGCTCCACTTCAGTGGCCTGGGGTTTGCAGGTTCAGTCCTGGGTGCAAACCTACACACTGCTCATCAAACCAGGCTGTGCCGGCATCCCACATACAAAATGGAGGAAGACTGGCACAGATGTTAGCTCAGGGCCAATCTCCCTCACCTGAAAAAAAAAATCCCAGCTGTCTTTTCTATGGAAATGATTAAGCTAATTCCAAAATTTATATGGAACACAAATGACCTACATTAGCCAAGATAACCTGCAAAACAAGAACAAAGCTGGAGGAGCTACCTGTCTTTAAGTCTTTTTATCAAACTACCATGATTATTTTGAATGCAAAGAGAGACCAATAGGTTGGTGAAATAGAGTGAAGAGTCCGGATGGAGATCTGCAGTTATATGGCCTATGATTCTGTCATACTCAACAAAGCAGTTCAATGGGGAAAGGAAAGGCTTTTCAACAAATGGCATTGATACAATTAGATATCCATGTCAGAAGAAATAAAATTAATAAATTTAATAAATTCAACCTCTTCAAAATTCAAAACTTTTGCTCATCAAAATTCACTTTTAAGAAAAATAACATGCAAACCACAAATCATGAGAAACTGTTTTCAATGCATATGTAGTATAAAGGCCTTTTTTCAATAACAAAAAAACACAATCCCTTTACCTACTCTAAATCAAAATGGGTAAAGAATTTGAACAGGGACTTCACAAAGGGAGACACAGAAATGGCCAATTAACATGTAAAAAAGCGCTAATGGCTGTTAGTCAACAAATTAATACCAAAATTAGATATTACTACAGACTCTTAGAATGGCTAAAATCAAAAAGGATTCACAGTGCCAAATATTAGAAAGTCTGTACAAAAAGATATCTTACACATTGCCGAAGGCACTGAAACAATGATACAATCACTTTGGAAAAGATCTGGCAGTTTCTTGTATAGCTAAGAATTTTCCTACCCTATGACTCAGCAATTCCACTTCTAGGTATTTATCCAAATGAAATGAAAACACAAGACCATAAAAAGTCTTTTATGAGAATGTCATAGCAGCTTTATTCATAATAGCCAGCTGAAAACAGCCCAAATGTCCATCAAGGAGAGAATGTACAAGCAAACTGTCGTATATGCATTCAGTGGAATACTACTCAGCAATAAAAAACAAAGGATGATACATACAACAAAATGGCTGAATCTTAAAACTATTACGCTGAAGAAGTCAAAAAGAACGTATTGTATGATTCCATTTATATGAAACCAGAAGATACAACTAACACACGGTGAAAGAAATCAGAGCAATGGTTGCCTCCGGCAAGGCAGAATTGACAGAGTAGGACAGGAGGGAACTTTCTCGGGTGACTGAAACAGTCCACCTTTTGACAGAGTGAGTTACATGGAAATATGCATTTTTTAAATACTTAAACTCATGATTTAAGATCTGTGTATTTCACCGGATGTTAATTACACCTTAATAAAAACAACGTAAACAAATCTCTCACTTGATTGCAGGTTTAACTATTTCTTCTTTTATTTTTTTCAACATTTGCTTTCTATTTTCTGAGACTATGACATTTAGGCAATATATATATGTTTATATATACATGACATAATACACATTATATTAATATATACATGGAAAACATATATGTGTGTGCGTATGTGTGTTCCTGATGACTTGACCCTTTTCATCATTACAAAATGTGCCTCTTTATTTCTAATCCTCTAACCCTACAAATAAAGTGTAGTTGTCTGTTATTGTAATCATTTTAGAATCTTTCCTTTGGTTACTGTTTACATGTTCGTATTTTCCATTCTTTTAATCCTTCTGTATTGTCATTTTAAAGGTATGTTTTACAAAGAACATATACTTTGTTTTCCTAACTTCAGTCTGATAATCATAATATTTTATTAGGGAATATTTGGTCTATTTGCACTTGATGTAATTACTGATATATCTGGGTTTCCATCTATGCCTTACAATTTGTTTTCTGCTAGTTTCACCACTTCTGTATTCATTTTTCTCTCCTTTCTTATTTCCTTTTGGATTAATAATTTTTTTTATTTTCTTCTCTATGAAATTGTTAATGAAATGTGGTAATTTTTCTGTTTCCTTTATTTTTAATTAAAATTTTTATGTTAAGAATCACTTCAAGTATACAGTTGGTAGGTGAACCCACCTATCAACTTTCTAAAATCTTAACATTTTGCTATATTTGATTTAAATCTTTATTTTGAATTTTAAAAGTATACATATGGTTGAAGGCTCCTGTGTTAATTCTCTTTTTAAGTATTTATTGCTGTGACACAGTTTATACGAAAATGAAATGATAGGAGTGAATGTCACTCTAGCAAAGAATTATTTCAAACTTCACACATTTTCCAAGAGGGATAGTTATCTCTTTCCTTCTACAGTAAAGAGAAGTGCATATTTTATAAATTACAAGATCTATTTCTCCTCACTGAGTGTGCTTCATTTAGACATATTTCCTACCAAAAGAAAGGCAACAGAAAATAATTGTTCCAGTTATTGACAAAGAACACAGCACTAGTACTAAGTGCTTTTACTTCACTTCCTGCTTACCTCTTTTTATTGAGTCTCATCACTCTCCTTTAGTTATTTCCTACTCCACAATGCTCAAGAGATACAACCATTTCTCTATCAAAGAGACCTCTTCAAAAAGGAACAAAGTCTGAGGCAATAAACTGTCCAAAAATACGGTCCTCTTGTACATGAATTTTCAGCTTCCAAATCCCCTTTACTTACATAATCTTAGTGAACTCTCAAGACAATTCTGTGAGGTAGGCTGGGTAGATTTTATTCTCCCTATCATACAGTGTGAATACTGGGAGTTTCACAGAAATCCTTGCTTCACATCACAAGCCCACTAAATGAGGAAACTGGGACAGAAACAAAATTCTCTAACGCTCTTTCCATTGACCAACTTTTAAGTGAAATTTTAAGAAGTTGGCAAGGTGTGCCTTCCGTGCTGTTTCCTAAACCTAACTTAAATGTCTCCCCAGCCCAAGCCCTAACAGTCTTCTATGGCCCTCCCATAGCTGTCACCTCCTCCATGCCTGCAGCACCTCTCTATGCTCCTTCTTTGTTCTAGCACCCCACACCACATACCTTTTCTGGTACTTATCAATGCTTAACAGCCCAGTTTCTTATTCCCTTAGGGTTCTGTTTTTTTCTAGGTGACAGGAGATAACTTGGTAAATTTATAGTTACGGGCTTTTTTATTACCACTTTGTACTCAGAATACACACATTAGCATTCCGAAGGCAGTGAAGACAACATCTTCAGTCAAATCAGTAACCATGATGGTGGACACTACAGTCTCCAAAGAACACAGACAATCATGAAACACAGTTCAATCCTGTTGAATGACAGACCCATTAGAAGTAGTGGTCAAAGACGTAGATTAATTATACTCTGTGAACTTGGAGCCCCAAGGAAATGGAAGACAAGTTTCTCCTTGCCTACATTCAATATGGTTACCCATACTGTAGGCTATTTGAAAAGCTGACTGAAAACTGAAAGGAATCTATTTGATAATGCTGACCTCTCATTTTCCTCAACCTCCCTGAAATATCAAGATTGCCAAGCTCAGAAAAATGTTACATCGTATTGTTTCTCCAGCCCTTAGTTCCATGGGTGATAACAGGTTCCTACTTACTCCCATAAAGCACTGAGGCTTCTGTCCACTCTTTGGCTTCAAGTCCATGTCTCTGGAGGTGTCATTTAATCCCTGGTAAGAAAAAACATATATGCTAAAGAGAAAAATGAGTCCTTGGTTCATAGAATAAAAACCCTTTCAGTATCAACTAAAGGCAAAGAATAAATAAGAAAACCAAGAAAATGATCTCTGTAATTAATAGGCACAATTTCTTCTCTGACAAGTAGCTCTGAACCACATATCCTTCGGCATTAAAAGTTCCATTTCATACTGGGACAATAAAATGGAACTGATCTGAAGTTTATTCTCCCTAAAGTTCTCCTATGTCTCAGCCTTAACCTTTGCTTTGCCCTTTGTCTCATCCTTTTTGTCTCCTCCTTCACTCTGCAGACTGTGAGGTTTTTCTGTCAGGTCAGATTCTGTTGAATGCCCAAGAGACTGATGTAATTGTGACCAGTGTTGATGGACTGAATAATGTCACTAATCATTAAGTGAAAGTTATTCCAGACAAAAGAGGAAGAGGGTTGAGAGGAAAGATGAAGCCGGGGGCCTGTGAAGAGGGAGTAGTTTTCTGACTCTTGAGCTTAGCAGATTTCAGACAAAAACAGCTATATGTAAGACATGGGTGCTGATGGAATACATTAATTGCCGTCATCAGAATTTTAGATGCACTTGAGAGTTGCTGGCAGTCCTGGCATGTAGAATTTTCAGGAATCTTCTATTAAGAAGACAGGGTAAGCACTGATTGTAATGGTGCATGAAGGTCAGACCTCAGGGTAGTGCGAAAGACAAGTGTCCATTGCATCTTTATCCCTGCTATCCATACCACAAACATTTGGCTCTTTCATTATCCTTTCTTAGGGAGCACCAGGTCAGGGGGCCTGCCTCTTTGCCTCTTTTCTGCCTATCTGACTTGCTGACAAGGATCACATTTGCTGGTGTCATGTAACATTAACCATGATTTAAAAACTCAATACTTTGTAATTTAGTAAAAGTATATACCATTGTGTTTTAAAACCATGGGCCCTCAGCTTGTTATCCACCAATCCTAGATTAACTGGTTAAATACTGTTGGATTTTCTATACAAATCTAATGAGATTTTTCATTTTTTAAAAGTACACATAGAATATTATTTTAAAAACTCACCCTATACCAGTCCATAAAGCGAGTCTCAATAATTTCCAAGAATGGGTGTAATATAGACCTCACCCTCTAACCACCAGTCAAATAAGATAGAAATAAATGACGAAAAGAAAAAAAAATGTTAAACTCACTTCTAAATAACAGATAGGTTGGCAAAGATATCATGAGAGAACTCAGAAAATAAGTAGAATTAAGCGGAAATGACAATACTACATACGAAAAATTTTGGAATACAGCTAAAGCAGTACTTAGAAATTTATAACTTTAGAGTTAAAACTTATAAAATAAAAAATACTGAAAAGTAATGTGCTAACATACAACTTAAGAGTCAAGAAGGAATAACAGAATACAACCAAAGATAGAAGTTAATAAAGAACATAAATCAATGGAGTAAAAAACAAAGAAACCATAATGAAAGTAAATAAAACCAAAGTCGATTCTTTAAAAAGATTAACAAAATACAAATCTCTGGTGAGATTGATAAAAAAAAGGAGAGAAAACACAAATTAACCACATTTAGATGAAAAAGGATGTATTATAGATGCAGCAGAAATTAAATGGACAATGAGAAATTAATTTTATCCTTTCAAGGTTTGATTTTATGATCTTTTTTTAGGGAAGATCTAGAGTGGTCTTTATTCAGGGGTAATTTAGTTCGACTAACGCAATGCTTTTCTGCAATCTCTACTGAACATTCCATATATTCAATGAGATTTTTCCACAATAGCTGGGGGAACTCAAATGACTGTGTGCCCTGAGGAAGTTCTGGAATTGTTGGTCTTACAGTTATCTGATATTTGTTCTTGCCTTGCAAGTTGTCCTCTCCTGGCCTCATAGCATTTCAATCTATGCAAGCACAGACTGGTATTCAGCCCAATACTCAAGGAGACCCCTATGAAGACTTGTAGAACTTTGTTCTCTTAGTAGGTTCCTTCTCCTGAGCCTTCTGCCCCAAATTCCAGCTTCCTTGACGTGCTTGAACTCTGTTCTCTGTCTCAACTCAACAAAATTGTTGAACTATACTTGGGTGTCCCATCCATGCACCACAATCCAGGAACTATGTGCAGGCAAAAAGCCTATGTGAAGATGGGTCTCATGTCGTTTTTCTTCCTTTTCCCAGTGATCACAGTCCTGTTGTCCAATGTCTAATATTAGTTTCCCCTATTTTGTCTAGTCTTCTAGTTGTTTGCAGTGAGAGGGTAATTCCAGACTGTTTTGCTCTCTCTTGGCTGTTAGTGGAAGTCTACTGTAGTCATTTTAAATTCTTGTCTGCTCATTCCAATATCTGGATTGCCCATGGGTCTGTTTCTATTGCCAGATTTTTCTATTGATTATAAATAGCATGTTCCTATTTCTTCACATGTCTACTAATTTTGATTATATCTCAATAATTGTGTGTCACATTGCCCAGGCTGGATTCATTTTCCCAAATAAGTTTGATTTGTTCTAGAAGTCAGTTAAATTCCTGGTGGATCACCTTTATTTTGTGATGGCTTGATTTTAGACTTTATATAGGGTTGGTCTATTTCAGTATTTCCCTTGGTCTTAGAGTCAATATTTTAGTCATGGGACATATCTTTATGCCTAAAGTGTGGCCATCTCGTGGTTTTAATGGAAAGTCCAAGCCTCTCCAGATGGACTCAAATTGTAAACCTTTGGTCTCCCCTGCAGTGGAAAGCCACTGAAATTTCTGCTCAGCTCTGTCAGCCTTCCAGCAATTGTTTTTTCTTTATAGTCTTTCCCTGATCATGCACAATTCAGGAGTCAATCAAGGATTTGAGGAGAGTTTATTTGTAGATTTGGGGGCTCCTCCCACTGTGGCACTATCATTTTTTAGATTTCTCTTCTGTTTTCTGTCTCCTCAGGCCATTAAGACTGCAGCCTTCTCTTTCCCCTTTACACCACACAGATTTGGGATTATCCTCAAAAGAAAAGCCCTATAAATGTGCATCTCACCCAGCATGGCCCCTTCTATCAACCGTCAAAGCACTTTCAGTTTTTGATTATCTTTGGTCACTCTCCAGTGCTTTATAACGGCTGATTTTTTTTTATTCATGCAGGGTTTAGAATTGTTATCGTCAGGAACGTAGTCTGATACAAGCTACTCCACCATTACTTGAACCTGAAATCAGTTCTTTGCTTGACATAACTAGAAAATGGTATGTTTCCAATGGATTTTTAAATAAATTCAATAAAAGTCGCAATTTTATTGCAGCATATTTAATATTGGAGATACTTCAGATATTCTTTCAAAACTACATGTCTTTGTTGAAACCCTGTTGTTGTCCTTCAAAACTTTTAATTTACTACCTCTTGTATGAAATATGCCCTGATTCTTTAAAAGCTATTCACCAGGCACCAATACATGTTTAATAGACATTATTTCTTTCAACCCTCACTACAACATAAAAAGGAGGTAGTATCTCTATCCTCATGTTATAACTGAAAGTAGCTTAGAGAGAAGAAATAACACACCCAGGGTTACACAGCCTAGAAAACAAGGAATTTGGGATTGGAACCAAGTATTCTGTACAGACTTTTGGACATTATGCTACGGCTTCTTGGCATAATTCTCTAGCCAGAAGTAATCTCTTTTCTTTAAATTCCCTTAGCACATTAAATCCTTTTGGCCATTAATCATACTCTGCTTCATTATTGAAGTCTGTTTCTATTTCTCTACAGGCCCTGAAGTCAGAGGCCATATCTTATTCATGACCTTCCATGAGAAATTGTAAAACAGACTTGGATTCAAATCCCATTCTCTCACTTACTGGTTGACCTTGTATGAAATCACATAACTTTTCTAATTTTTTTCTTTTACTCATAGACTGGAAACTAGAGCACTATGTATGGTTATTGTGAAAATTAAGATAATGTACCAGACTCATAGTAAGCATCAATAAGTGGCAGCCAGTATTATTACAGTTCCTTGGGGGTGTTTTCTCATGTAACATCTTATTTAATCACCACAACAAACACGAAGTCATTAGTATCTTCATTTTCCAGAAGAGAAATCTGGGGCTTTCCAGGAGCAGACATTCAATAACTATTTCTGACTGAATGACTCTCAGCATGGCCTTTAAATGCCTCTCCAGACACACAGATTCTTGCACTAACAAGGAACCCTTGCCCACCTTCCCCCTTACACGGGGGCAAGGTGAAAGGTTGGGTAGCAGCTCTCAAATCAATCTTTGAAAGCGAAAGCTGTTGACCCTTTGCCAGCATTCTCTGGTCTAACTGACTTCCCGCAGTGAAACCTTTATTTTGAAACAGGACTCCAGAAACACCACTGGCTAAAAAGACAAAAATAATGTCGTTAACTCTGTTTTGCTTAGGATAAAGTGTCCTGAACTCATAACAAATGTCCTCTTGTTAGCAAATGGAAAAGCGTAATTAAGATGGCTTTTCTACCACTTTTAACGAGCTTTCAGTTTCCTCTCTACCTCACTCTCTCATTTTTTTTAATGAGATACCAATTTCCTCCTGCCCAGCACTCACAGATACTTTAAGCAATAAAACAGACAGCTTTGATTTTCGTCTTAGTGTGAGGTTTTGGTATTAATTTATTCATCTACAACCTGCACCACACTCTTCTCGTGCTAAATGGCCTGTTAATCTTTAAAAATTAACAAGGTGTCTCAGGCCAAAATATGAAAGAGGAAAGGGAAAAATAAATGAAAGCGAAGGAGATTGGGGGAGGAAAGAAGGTTTCTACTTAGGGTAGCGTGAAAACATTGACATTTGCATTCTGCTGCCTTCAACTTCAGCATCTTCTGGAAACATAGGCCCACAATAAAGACTTTTTCCTGGTTTCCCGCAGCCCCTCTCCAATTAAGATCCAAGTGTAACCCAGGCTGCCCAGACTGGGAAGCTGGTTGGGGCCCGGCTGACGTAAATAGAGACCGCACTGTGGGGCCAGGAGCAGCAGGCAGCTCCTGGAGGATGTGTAGGTGGTGAAGGGCAGAGAGAAGGGCCTTTCTACAGGCTGTAGAATCAGCCCAGCCCAGCCTGCTGCCTGCCATCTGGAAAGGGACAGTCTTGGCAGATTTGGGCAGCCAACTCCTTATTTATGAAAAGCTATTTTTCTAGAAAAACAACTTTAATAGCTCTTTAAGGCTTTCAGAAATCCTGGAGCTGAGTACAAAGATTAGATTTGCACTCAGCAAAATCTGTGCACCTTGTTCAATGTGTTTTCCCCCTCCGTACCAAGCACCCCACTTTTGTGCTGGCAGTTGGAAACCACGTGACCCTATTAAGTCAGGTGAATGTTTCTAACACAAAATGCACTTGCTTCCACTTTTATCTGTGATTGCACTTCTGTTTTTCCTCTGCATAGATTCTTTAATCATAATCATAATTATGCTTCACCTCTAAAAATCAAATTATTGAGATATCATTCACATATCATAAAATTCGCCCATGTAAAGTATACAATTCAATGGTTTTAGGATATTCAGAGAGTTCTGAAAACATCTATGATCTAAGTTTAGAACACTGTCTTCACCCTAAAAAAAACCTGGATCCAATCCATTAGCAGTCACTCACCATTTCCCCTGCTCCCCTCCACCCTAGCTCTAGGCAACAACTAATCTCCTTTCTGTCTCAATAGATTTGCCTATTCTGGACATTTCATATAAATTGAATCACATAATATGTATTCTTCTGTCCCTTGTTTCTTTCAACTAGCATGATGTTTTCAAGGTTCATCCATGTAGCATATATCAGTACTTCATTCCTTTTTTATGGCCAAATAATACTCCATTGTATGGATATACCACATTTACTTATCTATTCATCAGTTGATGGACATCTCAGTTTTTTCCACTTTTTGGCTATTACAAATAATGCTGCAACAAACATTCAAGTTTTTGTGTGGACATATGTTTTCAATTCTTTTGGGAGTTAAATTGATGGATCAGTTGGTAAGTCTATGTTTAACCTTTTGAGAAAATGCCTTTCTCACTTTACATTCCCACCATCAATGTATGAGGGTTCAAATTTCTCTGCATCTCTTCAACACTTATTATTTGTCTTTGTGATCACAGTTATCCTAGTGGTTGTGAGGCGGTCTCACTGTGGCTTTGATTTGCCTTTTCTTAATGGCTAATGAAGGTGAATATTTTTTTATGTGCTCATTGGCCAGTTCTATATCTTCATTGGAGAGATGCTTATTCAAATCCATTGCTCATTTTTAAATTGGGTTACTTGTCTTTTTTTTTTTTAATTGTAAGAATTTTTTTATATATTCTGGATATCAGTCCTTTATTAGATATATAAGGTGCAAATATTTTCTCCCATTCTGAGTGTTTTCTTTTCACTTGCTTCATGGTATAATTTGCTGCACAAAAGTTTTTCATTTTGATGAAGTTCAATTTATTTATTTTTTTCTTTTGTTACTTAAGCTTTTGCTATCATCTATGACTTAATCTAAGGTCATAGAGATTTAGTCTTACATTTTTCTCCAAGAGTTTTATAGTTTTACATTTATGTCTATGATCCATTTTGAGTTAATTTTTGTGTATGTTGTTAAGAAGAGAATCAACTTCACTGTTTTGCATGTGGAAATCCAGTTGTTGTAGAATTATTTGCTGAAAAAACTATTCTTTCCCCATTGGACTAATTTGGCACCCTTGTTGAAAGTCAACTGATAATAAACAGAAGAGTTTATTTTTGTACTCTCACTTCTATTCTATTGATCTATATAGCTATCCTTATGCTAGTACCACACTGTCCTGGGTCCTGCAGCTATGTAAAAGTTTTGAAATCAGAAAGTGTGAGTCATCCAACTTTGTTTTCCTTTTTCTATTTTGGCTATTCTTGGTTCTTTTAATTTTCATAGGAATTTTGGGATTAGTTTGCCAACTTCTGCAAAAAAGGAAGCTGAGATTTTTGACAGAGAGCACACTGAATCTGTAGACCAAAGTAAATATTACTGCCATTTTAACAATATTAGGTCTTCCAATCTATGAACACAGGATGTCCTTCAATTTATTTATATTTCTTAAAATGTCTTCAATGATGCTTTGTAGTTTTCAGAGTACAAATTTTGAACTTCTTTCCTTAAATTTATTCCTAAATATTTTCTTCCTTTTGATGCTCTTGTCAATGGAATTGTTTCTTAATTTCAGTTTTGGATTTTTATTGCTTGTGTATGGACATACATTTTTGTATAATGATCTGGTTTCTGGCAATCTTGTTGAAAATGTTTCTTAGTTCTAATAGTTTTTTAGTGAATTCCTTAGGATTTTTTTTCCACATATGATCATATCATTCTCAAATAGTTTAACTTTTTCTTTTCGAATCTGGATGCCTTTTATTTTTTTTCTTATCTGATAACCCTGACAGAACATCCAGCATAATGGTGAAAAGAAGTGGTGAGAGCAGGCATCTTGTCTTGTTCCTGATCTTAGTTGTGTCTCTTCTACCAACACCCTTTATCATGTTGAGGAAGTTCCCTTGTATCTCTAGTTTGTTGAGTGATTTTATAATGAATGTGCTGGATCTCATCAAAAGCTTTTTCTTTATCTTTGAGTTGCTTTTTGAGTTGACTATGTGTTTTTCACCCTTTTTTCCATTAATATAATGGATTTCATTGATTTTTGTATTACTGGAATATAATCCTTTTGGAATGACGCTGGATTTGGTTTGATAGTATTTTGTTGGGGATATTTGAATTTATGCTCATAAGGGATACTTGTCTACAGTATTATTTTCTTGTGATATCTTTGCATGTTTTTCATATAAGGGCAATACTGACCTCATACAATGAGTTAGAAAGTATTCCCTCCTCTTCTGTTTTTGGAAGAGTTTATGAACTATTGTATTAATTCTTTAAGTGTTTGATAGAATTCACCAATGAAGTGAATACGGCCCTGGCCTTTTCTTTGTGGGAATTTCTTACAGTAATAAATGGGGCTGGCCCAGAGGCAGAGTGGTTAAGTTTGTGCACTCTGCTTTGGTGGACTGGGGTTCGCAGATGTGGTTCCTGGGTGTGGACCTATACACTGCTCATCAAGCCATGCTGTGGTGACATCCCACATACAAAATAGAGGAGGATTGCCACAGATGTTAGCTCTGGGACAGTATTCTTCAAGCAAAAAGAGGAAGATTGGCAACAGATGTTAGCTGAGGCTAACAAAAAAACCTTACTAATTAAATATCCTCACTTTTATAGTTCTATTCATATTTTCTATTTATTCTCAAGTCAGTTTTGATACTTTAAGCTTTTCTAAGAATTGTTCATTTTATCTAAGTTATCTAATTTGTTGGCATACATTTATTCATAGTATACCCTTATAATCCTTTTCATTTCTTTAAAGTTGGTACTCTTCAGTTTAAAACACACACTCACACCTAGCCACTTCCAACTTCTCCCATGAGACCAAGAGATTGTCTTCATCCCAGCTGTCCTCTTTAATCTATCTCTTCATCGATACCCTGTACTCCAAGTCACCAAGGCTGACATCACTTGGAGCAAAGTGGTTACGCTAGCAATCACGTCCCACTAATGTCACTCTCTCAAGACAATCATACAGCTAGTTGGCACTAAATGAAAGAAAAGAAAAAACTGAGGAAGAATTGGGGAAGGCAGAATCTGCATTTGAAAGGACTGTCAGGGATACAAATCTCTTCAGTTTCTCTGCAGATTTTGCTCCACAACCTCCAGTTTTGCTTCCTCTGTCTTGTTCCTTAACTTTCTACTTGGAACCACTTGTTTGATGAACTGATTCTACCACTGTTCAGTACTGGGTATACCAAATTGTTGGCATGCATACCACCTCTGTCCCTTGCCCATGGAACATATTAATAACTCTATCATTTTTTTCTAAGCTCAGATGTAATCTTACACTTCTTCTCAACCCAGGACTCCACACAACCACTGCCAACACCTATGACCCAGTGATTGCAATCCTAGGCCTTTATACACTATAAATACATAGATATGTTAACTAAAAATGTACTAGAATTTTCAGATCAACACTATTTGTAATAGCCCCAAACAGAAAACTACCAAATACTCATCAAGAGTAGATTGGATAAATGAGTACGTTATCTTTACACAACGGGGTACTATACAGCAATGAAATGAACACTCTACAACTACACTGAACAATGTAAATGATGCTTACAAACTTAACATTGAATAAAAGAAGCCAAAGATGAAAGAATACATACTGTAGGATTCAATTTATATATAGTTTAAAACCAGGCAAAACTAAAGTATGCTACCAGAAGTCAGGATGATAGTCACCTTTGGGACGAAGCTGGAAGGAATCATGAGGGAGGTTTCTTGGGGACGGGTAATGTTCTATTTCTTGATATGATGCCCAGTATAACACAGAGTGTACTGATTTGTGAAAAATCTTTATTCTATAAATCTTATAAAAATGTCTCTGTATGTGTATTATATTTCAATAATACATTTCTAACAGTTTGGTGAACTCCTTCAGTTTTAGGGACAATGTTTCTATTTCTTTGACTCTCCCTTGGATGTAGGTCAGTGATAGAAACATAAGACAAGCGTGTTTCCTTTGCTTATTTGCTATTCCTGTCCTACATTTTCTTTTGAATTCACAAAACATGTTTATCCATTGTACAATATTTTAAAGGTTATCATATTTTAATTCGTAAGAGCAGAAATTTTGTCCATTAAGATTATCAGCTGAACAAGGCACGAATTTGAGATAATCATGTTCAGTGGAGGAATCATGGCTTCTCCCTCTTCGTGCACCTGCCATAGCTGTTCCTGTATAATATCTGTGACCATGAGCATTTTTATGTCAACATTTTTTCCAGTTTACTAATCATCACATAAGGTACATCATATCCATTTTTTCTTTCATTTCAAAACAATCTTTCTTCTGTGGTGATGGCAGTGTTGTTAACATGAACATATCTTGTCCTATGACATATTTGTTCATGATGAGCTACTTCTCTTGTACAATAAAAAGACACAGATAAGTATTTAATTTTTATATTCTCAACTGTATTTCATGTCTAACCTGATTTCTTAGAGGCACTGTGTATAATTTTTGAATTGTATGAAACACTTAGAGACAGACCACTTTTTATCTTTACCTACGTTATTAGCTATATGGACATTATAATGTGTAAGTTGACTAAATGGGAAGCATTCCAGGGTTTGAGTTTAGAGTAATTCTGTGTGATATCTAAGAGGTAACTTATTTCTGGCACAAAATATATCAGTGTTTAAAATCACTTGCAAGATAGTCTGCCATTTTTGGTTCTCTGATTTTGTGACTTTCTGCTATCAGCTAGGAACCAATGAGTTTGAGTACTTTCTAAACATCAAGATCAGAAAATATCGTGATGAAACTATTAATCTTCATAATCACAGATTCTGTTCTCATTATTCTAATCTGAATATTTGAGTTGCAAATATTTTATTTGTTCATATTAATGCTGAAATGTAAGCATGGAAACAAAGTAAGAACAAGCATTCTCGGAATAAGTGAGTCAGTCAATGAATGATTAGACATTTTATATTTTTTTACAAACTGTTCTTTTGAATATGTTCAGGCATGAAGTGAAACAGACTGACTAAAGTCTGTGTCCTGCCCTGTGTTTGTGGTGATGAGCTTTTTAGGGTAAAGCCAGCCCGTCCTACATTTTAATATTATAGTTCCTGCTGAAATCCTACTTTCTCATGTCTGGCTAGTACCTGATACTGTAATTACCTTCTAACCACAGGGTACAATATTCTTGGAAAACTTTGTAACTTATTCCAACTCAGGCTTACTCTATGGCATCCCTACTCACATTCTGGTTCCTGTTTTTGATACCATGACTCCTTCCCTCTGCTGCCAGACCTATGGGGTTAGGACTACTCCCTGGCAAACTGGATTGGACAAATTGACCTGGAATTCATGAAAGAGGGAAATTTTATTGGCAAAGGAGCTTGTAGTGTACCTAGAAATTATACCAGTCACATGATGTTCAGCCCTAAAACAGGAAACTTCTTACGAATTCTCAATGCTACAGATATTGTCATTCATATGAGTAGTAGGGCCACTATCAATACTTTTGAACTGAGGCTTCAATGTCTATGAGTGATGTGTACTCACTTGAAGCCTGATTATCATTTCTAAGTTTATATCAAGCCCAGGGAGGTCAGTTGGATCACAGAATATAGACTGAACTATGTTGAGACAACAAGCAACCCCCAAATCCCACTGACAACCTCAAACAATATCCACTGCAGACCACCAATGGCTCTATTCTATCTTATCTTCTTTCCAGGACCCAGGCTGAAGGAACAATACTTTTCAGGGATATTTCCAGTCTTGTGGTAGAGAGAAAAGAGAATATTGTCTTACGGCTCTTAAAATTTTTGCTCCGAAGTAGCACATATCAATTCTGTTCATATTTAATTGGCCAGAGCAAGCAACACAGCCAAGCTTAACATCAACAGGGCAGAGCTATGTCATCCTTTCACATGGAGAAACACTGACTCTAACAATAACAATTTATCCTAGCAGTGAAGCTGAAAGGATGACAGAGATGTGATCCCTCCTTCCATGAATTTAGCAACAAATGTAGATTATTATTCACACTCCATATTCTTTTACTTACAATTTAAGCTCTGGTATTTTTAGCCTGAACAGGTAGGGTGAAGACAAAGACAAGACATGCATCTTTGCTGCAACCTTCCCCTAATCTTTTCAGAGTCATCCCTCCCACACCCCCACATAATGTGGAAAGATGGAGGCAGGTGCCTTCTTCAAAGCATCTTGTTGATGGGAATGGGGATCGGAGCCTGGAATGTGTTCAGTGATATACCTGGATCCATTTATGGAACCATCCTCATCTAGCACAGGTATGTGGTCTAAAGAATAAGAATGATAATAGAAGACAGACTCCTGCCAGGACCATCCTAGACTCAGCCCTCAGCTTAGTGAATGAATGAGACAATTACTACTTTCTGAAAATGTCTAAAGTTTCTTTCGGAAAAAGACACTGGGGAGGGAGGGATGAACAGGCAGAGCATAGAGGATTTTTAGGGCAGTGAAACTACTCTGTGTGATACTATAATGGTAGATACATGTTGCCATACACCACCAAGAGTGAACCCTAATGTAAACTATGGACTCTGAGTGGTAATGATGAGTCAATGTTGGTTCATCAACTGTAACATATGTACCACTCCGTTGGGGGTATTGATAATGGGGGAGACTGTACATTTGTGGGGGTGGAGAATATATGGAGAATCTCTATACCTTCTGCTCTATATTGCTGTGAACCTAAAGCTGCTCTAAAAAATAAAGTCTATTAAAAAAAGATATGGAAATCTTTCACTAATTCTTTAAAAACCTGAAGACCAAAAAATATCTAGAGGCATGCTTTCTAAGTCAGAGGGTGGCTTTTGCCAAGAAGACAGGAGTCCCCTGGCCTGTCACAACAGAACTGGTCAGTATCATGTCCTCCAAGGAGTGCCTACAGCTTGTAGATTACTGGACAGATAAGCATAGTTCAACACATAGGGAACTTCTAGTTGGTCCAAGTAGATGAATTGAGCTGCTATTGTCTTAACTAAAAAGATCAGGCTCTATCCCAAAGCTGCAGAAATAGCTAGGAGTCTAGGCTGAAGGGTGCTGATTGAATCAGTTAGATCTCGTTTCCACTTCGATTCCAAGACCAGGAAAGGTCTGTCACTGCTGGTCACTGTTTGTGGAAGAGAAAGAGAGGGTGAGGTTGAAAAAGGAAAAAGGAGGCAAAGCAGCACAGAGCCCATCCTTAAATTCCTCCGAAAGGAGGGTGCTGACGAAGAGATGAGGAGGAGGGGGAAATTACAAAAACAAATGTGTGCCCAAGATCCATCTGGAAGCCAGACACTCAGTGTGTGGGCAAAAAACTCTCTTCTGTTCCAGGTGCTGTCTCTGGTGGCTGTGTGGCTCAGTCTGCCCCTCCCTTGCACCAAACCGCAAGCCATTCCCTCTCTTCCACAACTCCTCCAAGACACATAACTTAATGTCTGAAAAAATATGAAAACCAACTAATAGCATTATTTTCCCCACCTATAGTCTTACAAAGAAGACTATAGATCACATAATCATGGGATGTAAGAATGTGAAGGGACTTTAGAGAGTAACAGTAACAGAAAAAAGAGATAATGGACAGATGTAAATTTCAATTCTGACTCCCACTTATGAGCTAAGTAAACAAGTTATTTAATTTCTCCAAAACTCAGTTGTCTTAATTTGTAAAATGGTAATGAAAACAATATTATCCTTATCTGGTAACCATTCTTTATTTATTCATCCATCTCTCCAGACACTATGCTAAGAGGAGGACATATGGCAGAGAACCAAACAGACATGGTTCTTGGCATCATGAAGCTTACAGTCTCTCTGCTGGGGAGGACAGACATCAATAATCACACAAATTATGTGACATCAAGTAAAAAGGATCTCTGAGATAGCAGCATTTGGGCTGACATATGAAGTGTGAGCAAGAATTAATGGAGCAAAGAGAAGGAGAGCAGCAACAGAGTGGGATGATATTTGGGGTAGAGGAAACAATCTATGTGATGGCACTGAGGAATGACCGAGTTTCCAGGAAAAAAATAACAGTATGAAGAAAATGAACATGAAAATAGTGCCACAAGGTAGACTAAAATGGAGAAAGCGGCCCAATAATGTGCAGCCTTGTGGACCACTTAATGGATTTTGTACTTTATCTGAAGTGAAATGGGAAGCCAAAGAAGAGTTTTAAGCAGACGAGTGACTATTAAATAGATAATGTGTGTAAAATAGCACTTTGACAGATATTTAATAAAGATTTTTTTGTGAGAAAATATGCAAAAAGTATGTGGAGAAACACACAAAAAAACGTGTTAGTGAAAAAACATATATTTAGTCTAATCTTCCTTTCTAAGATGAGGAGTCATAAAACCTATCACATGATTTCAGAACGGATAAAGAAAATAAGAACATGATAATGCTGAGTCCTGAGCAAAACTATTTGTTTACTTGGATTGATTTTAAGTAAGAAATCTACTGAGATTTAAATAATTGATGGTGTGCAAGAAAAGATTACCTATTTGACTTTGAATCCAGCAATATCTCTCCTTTTTTTTTTTAGCCCTGAGCTAATATCTGTTGCCAATCTTCCTTTTTGCTGAGGAAGATTGGCCCTGAGTTAATATTTGTGCTAATCTTCCTCTTTTTGTATGTGAGCCGCTGCCACAGCGTGGCCACTGACGAGTGGTGCGGGTCCACACTCAGGAACTGAACCTGGGCTGCTGAAGCAAAGCATGCCAAACTTAACCACTAAGCTACTGGGGCTGGCTCAGGAATATTCTCTTTTGACGGGTCCAGGGGCCATGGCATTAGATCCATGGAGGAAATATAATCCTTATACAGGGCATTCCCTTGTAGGCAGTTTATCAAGTAAAACAGGATATACCCAACTAAATTTGAATTTCAGATAAATGGCAATTTTTCACTTTAAGTATGTCCCAACACTGCATGACATATACTTATAACTAAGAAAGTATATGTTGTTTATCTGAAATTAAAATTTATCTAGGCATCCTGTAATTTTATTTGCTAAATCTGGCAACTCTACAGTTTATAAGGAGCATTAGTCACACACTCATAATATTATTTGTTGGTTTTCAACTTTTAGAATTGCTTTAGAGGTGAAACACCAAATAATTAATGTTTATAGATCAGAATGTAAATTTTAACAACTTCTCAATGTAAAAGAAAAGGCATATGGGGTGGGAGAACTGGGTGAAGAAATTTTAAAAAAAGAAAGAAAAGGCATAGACGACAGAAGTCCAGGGATGGAGGAGAGCGAGAAGAGGAAGAGGAATGGTAAGAACACCAATGTCTTTATCCTGAGTTGTGGACAGTTGAGATGCTGGTAACAGTTGATGTGTATTACATAATCCATCTAGTTCAGTATTCTTTTTGCCAGGGGAAGTTCTAAGAAATTGTATTATCATATTGAACTTACGGCATAGATATCTTATTGCGTCTGAGTGGCCTTTTGTTCCATCATCTGATTTTTTTGAATACTTTCAAAGTCCAGGCTGTATCACCTTAAGAAATGAGGAGCACTCCCAACTGTGTTAACTGTTATATAAAGCAGTTCACTAAAAGTCATCTTTATCCCATGCAGTTGGGACCAATAGTTAATCTGTTAGTCAAAAAAGAAGTTAGTTAAAGTGAGAAATCATAAAAAATGATACATACACACCTTATGCCTTTTATTATAATTTAAAACATATGAATGACGATATGTCAATCTCTTGATGTATGGCCAAGGGCTTTTCTTTGAGTATGGATCCCTGAATATGAGTTCTATGTCACCAAAAAGCAGCATCTCTCATTTCCATTTATAGTTTCTATCAAATGCGGTGAGAATTTAAGGACATTTTTAAAGCAATCTGAGTGCAGAAGCCTTTTGTGTTTTTACAAAAGTTTCCTCCATCTTCCACATTGTCTTGCCCACAGCAATTCTTTTTTTGCCTTTACTGAATCTTTCCATAGCATTCAATGTAATTTCTTGTAGAAAAAACATCTTTCTTTTTGCATTTATACTCCATTGATTTTAATACTCTTTCATCATATTATATAATTATATAACCAATAAGTCTGGGATATACAAGTCCAGCTTTTACAGTAGCACAGAAAATGAACTTTTATTTTTTGAATTGAGGTTAAATTCACTTTCTGCTTCCCAAAGGCAGTGGAAATAAAATAGCCAAAAGTATTTAGGCAATTAAGTCTTTTTAGAGGCTAAATACTACTGGAAGGCAGGAAACTAGAATAAATAATTTCTGAAAGCCAATTTCATCCAAATTTTGCATCATGATATGTATACTGATGTCATTACTCAGTTTCTTAAAAATATGAGATTTTTTTTATTTTTCTATAATTGTGGTGCCTCCATGGAAGAGATTTATATTTCTCTTGCAACTTGATTATTTCTTGTTTTCTTTATCCCCTCAAGGGTAAGCATAAGGGAGGGAGAAATAATCCAGAGCCTAAGAAAGTTGCTAGGAAAATAATAAGTGGCAGATTATCCTGGGGCTAAATTCTCAGATAACTTATTATATTCTCAGTTCTTACAAGAAATCTATTTTCATGAATGTGTGATCTTACTTTCCAGGCTACATACAGCCAGAATGTTATACTAGAGACATAACCAAAAAAATGTTTCTCTTTCGTTTTCTTCACAGAACTTCAGTAATCCTTGCCTTATGCAAAGTCCTCCCCTCTCAGTCAAGAAGGCCCCTGTCTTGGGGGCTGGTCCGGTGGCACACTGGTTAAGTTCACACCTTCCACTTTGGCAGCCTGGGGTTCGCAAGTTGGATCCTGGGTGTAGACCTATGCACAGCTTGTCAAGCTATGTTGTGGCAGGCATCCCACATATAAAGTAGAGGAAGATGGGCACAGATGTTAGCTCAGGCCCAGTCTTCCTCATCAAAAACAAGGAAGATTGGCGGCAGATGTTAGCTCAGGGCTAATTTCCTCAAAAAAAAAGAAGAAGGTTCATGTCTTGAACCATGAAAGTTCTTTTTGCTTCTAGTATTAAATTCAGTTTCATAGACCATGTTATAGTCCCAATTTTGCTTATCCATAATATAAAGCTTTCCATTAATTTCTAGAACTGAAGGTTAAATTGGGCTGTTTTGCTTATGACTAATTTTCAATAAAGCCAGATTTTTGTAAGTAACTGTTTTTTTTTTTTAGCTTCTTATATGGATTTTCTGTTTTTAAATGTTCCTTTAACTCGAGAAAAGAGGTTCATTGTTGCAATGATGGATTTTGCTTTTTGTTAAAAAAGACAGAGTGCTCAGGGTGGGGTCTGGCCATTTCCTGCCCAAAAACACAACTGTAAAGATCAGTCACGTTAAAGGCCTAAACAACCTGACAAGATCGCTTTAACGGCAACAGCAAATAAAAGTGATTCCCAACAGGGGTCTTAGGGAAAGGTGGCTGGGTTTAATTCACCCCTAATGAACAGGCAGTTTCTCCTACTGGTAACATTGCCTCAATAGAGCAGCCGTCAGAGCAGGCCAGGACACTCCTTAGGAGAGCACGTTTCCTTGGCTAAAATAAATGGATCTCGGTACAGACTTAAAGGGCTCCAAGTGTTGAAATCCTACCCTTCCTTACAAAGCCAGATTAAAGGCTACCTCCTTCCTCGGTTGAACAAGTCTGAATTGACTTCTCTTTTCTGAAGTCCCATTGTTTTTGCTTCTATTTATTTTAATTCACTTACATTATACTCAAAACATTCTTTTAACCAATCTTACCTCTCCACTAGATTATAAGTTATTTGAGGAAAGGATCCTGTCTTATTTGTTATTGTATCTCCAAGGAATCGTGCTGGGAAGAAGGGGCACAGGGTAAGACAACCATGCATTAGCTCTTGAGATCACAATCTAATGAAAGAGTCTAATCTGTAAGTAAATGTTTGCAATGCAATTTGCTAATAGTTATATCAAAAGTGAATACAAGGCAATTGTGGAGACAGGAGAGGGAAAAAGCTGATTTAGCAAAGCATTCAAAAAATAGTATTACACAAACGCGAACGCGCACACACACACATACGCACGCCACCTTACCTAAACAAATTGCATGAACTTCCAGTCGTAAGACCCCACCTACACATACAATAAACTTAGGGTCTGTAACTGACACACTTTTGAGTTGTCTGCAGAGCCCTCCACTATCCTTCTCTGAAAAGCACTCCTACCTTCTACTTCAGGCCATATTTATAACTCTCTGACCCTACCCGCTAGCCACAGATGATTGGCCCATGGGAGTAATTTGCCTCAAGGTGGGCCAATCCAACGCTGAGTCGTATTGAAAATCATGGTGCATTGGATCCATCATACCTACCAAAACTTTTCATCTTACACTACTCTGGATACAACCACAGCAAGCACAGGTTCTTTAAATCTGTACTGAGTAAAAATCATATCTTGGCAATAAACTTTGTTAAATAAGTCAATGGGATCAACATCAAAAATTTATTGGGAAAAGTCCTTATTGAATGCTTATTGAATATTAGTGACTGTCAATCAGTCAATAAAGGATAAACAAGATACAGTCCCTTCCGTTTGAGACAGGCATGTAGAGAAATAATTATAATACATGGATAGCTGCTAAAGTAACTGCATGAAGCAGGCAACAGGAGCAGAGAGAAGGTCTAGCTCTGCTTAGATTGTGACCCTCTGGCTTTATGCTACTCAGAATCGTTGGCCTCCTCCTGGACACAATCACAAATCAGGAAAATGTTTTAAACAAAGATTTCAGTGTTTTCTACCGTCATCAAATGTAGTAAAAGAAATCTGCTTAATGCGGATTCAGGTTAGATTCCACAATCAAGTTTACTGTAACCTTTCTTTGTGGGTTTATTTTTTCTCTTCTTCATTCTGGGTTACTGAGCAGAAGCTGAGTAGCTCTGGTCTGCTTTAGCGTGGAAACTACATCCTTGTGGGTTGCCAGACCTCACGGACAGATCTCCAACATGAAAACTCTTGAAGGGGGTAGGCATCACCCACTCAGTGGTCCCTAACTGGGAAACTCAGGGATGACAGGAAGCTCTTTCTGGTTTCTATTCCTCCATTTACCCTAAAAATAGGAACATGAGCTTCACTAAGGCAGCTAGGATTTGTGTGTTAGCAGCTAACAGGGGCAAAAGCTGGCACTGAAAGGAACTACTTCCAGAGAGGAGATCCTGTTTCTACCATTACCACTTTCCTAGGACTTATTCAGCACCCATGCTCTGGGAAGATTTATGAGCTGCTTAAAACATTCATGTTTGCTTACTGCTGATCATTGGAAATTCAAGGGTGAGAACTGGATTGTTAGCATTCAGGGAGCCCTGTGTTCCAGACTTATGGGCTCTGGACACCCCCTTAGATTTATCTCTTTATGCCTGCCTTCACAGCTTCCCCTGAGGCACATGCCACAGATTTTATCCTGGGCTTTACACGAATTTGCCAAAATTCACTAAGTATGCAACAGATTGGGAGAGCTAAAAAATAACCACACAACCTGTATAAAAATTCATTTTGTGAAGTAGTTTATGGTTTTCTAAGGTACATTCACATAATCACTTGGTTCATTTATTCATTCATCCAATCATGCATTCATATATCATATACTTATTAGACATCCAATGTGTACCAGGAACTGAGTCTTGCCTTTCTATTTTACAAATAGAGAATAATGCCTAATTTCTGGGGACCCGTGTTTAATTCTGTAAAGTATATTTATTTAGCATTTTTGAAACACTGAGGCTGTGAAAAGCATTATGTGTGGTATTATGAGCAATATGTGTGGGAAACATCAAAATCATTAAGTTGAGATAAAGATAATAAAGACATGATCTAGTGAGGGAAATAAATGTGTACACAAACAAGAAAAGGAAATAGGGTGGGGAGAGGGACTAAATAAGGAACACAGCTCGTAGGTTCCAAACTAGAACAAAGCCTGATGTTGGGGCGAGGTGGGACCTCTTTTCAGTTCTGACTAAGAAGCATAATCAGCATTAATTCCATCCAAGTCTAGTGGAAAGGCGGTTACGCAAAAGAGCTTCTCTTAATGAGAAAGTATTGGAGGAGAACAGTGGTTTTAAAAACTGGACTCCATGGAACCCATGGGTATTTTGCTTTGTTGCTGTACAAGCCAGAGCGGCTTTGCTTTTTTCCTTTACTCACACTGAAGTTACTTTCCTTTCCTCACAATGAAGTTCACCATGTTAAACTTTATTCACGGTGAATTAAGCTTTAACTTGAATAAAGGGTTCCAAGGTTTAAAAAAAAGACAGAAAATAAATAGGAAAAATTAGACTAGCTGGTCTCTAACATTCTGTGATTCTGTTACCATCACTATGTTAATCCATCCTTAGAACATTTTAATAAGAAAAATATTACATAAACAAAAATTGTGTAATGAAGTTCCAAATATCAAGCTAGAGAAGATATGGTGGTGGGGCGAGGTGGGGCGGGGCATGAAAGCTTCCAATTATCCCCTGAAAACAAGCAGCCTTGCTGCCCACGTTTATTTAATCCTGGCCTTAAGTTTATGCACTTAACAGGTTTTAATATTACCAAGATACATCAAGACAAGCTTTACCTTGGCTCAGAATAGAGCTGTGACTCTTAATTTTCAAAGTTCCTTAAGTCACCTCCTCTGCTTAATGCTTTAAGAGATTTTGGAAAGCAAAATCTCCCGCCCCTAAGTCATTTCAGGACGTCCCAGTTTTCAGCATCAGGGAACCCAGTAACCTAAGACTCCTGGGAAGGCAGGGCGTTCCCAAGATGGCTGCCCACAGCTTTTGGCCTTTATTGTCACAGGCCAAACGGCACTCTAGGCGAGGTGCCCTGGGGGGCTTTCCATCAGAAACAGTAACAGGGACATCTACATGTATGCAGCTCCAGCATTTTAACGGCTATTGGGTGGTGTGAATGGGGAGCTTTCTCAGATATGCACAGTGTATGAATAATTCATTAGCGAGGGCGTCAGCCTCTCACGCTTACCCACTGCAGGCTGCGTGCTGGGTAGCAGATGGTAAGTTCAGGCCTGACCCTTCCAGACAGTACCTAGACAGTACCTAGACTTCATTAAAAATTAATATAGCCCCTGTACACATGCAAGCACAGCCTTCCTATTACTTCAACAAGAATTCTGGGCGGAGGAAGGAGGATCCCTAAAGATGTTTGTTTCCCTTATTCAAGGGAAACATTTCCTGTCTCTGCCTCCAGCTTCCCCAGGCTCTGTTTAGCCTCATGTTCTAGTTGTTCTACATGCTTTTTCTGGGGGAACATGTATACTTTTTGGCTTCAGCTATATTCTGTATGTTTGACAACCAATAGAAATTTTCATCTGGATGCCCCACAAGTATGCAAATTCAAATGTACAAAACTAATTTAATATCTGCTCCTTTGCAATGCAAACAGCTTATCATGGTCATTTAGAGACCAAACATTCATCTTTATAGGTAGAAATATCTTCCTTCTTCCCCCAACCCCAGCCCATCTATTTGGGCCCCAAGACCTGTGAAGTCTACCTCAGAAATGTCTCTGAAATCTTCTTTTACTTTATTCATTACCTAGATTTGTATTGAGCACCAAAGGGCTTGAATACAACCCAGCCCTTTTTACTAATGATCATGTGAGTCTTTGGATATGGGACAAAAAAATAGCAGTTGCAGTCCAGTCTGAGAGATGGGTCAATAGAGCTATGTACAGGGTGCTCTGGGAGGGCCAAAGAGGAGGTGGTTTTTTGCTTTGTTTTGTTTTTAGCAATCCCAGATTATTGTGGATGTTCAATAAATCTTTGTTGAATCAAGCTAAACTGAGGTGGTGATGCATGTCCTCTGTCTTGAAGAATGAATTTGTCAGACAGACACCCAAAGCGATGCCATTCTAGGCCAAAGAAATAGCATGTATACCATAAAGAAGTAGGAGACAGTGTGGCATTAGTGAGAAAGAGCAAGATGATTGATACAATTGGGGGGAAGTAGTTAGAAATGGAACTGGAGGGGTAGACAGAGTCTTCTGCTTCTTGTTGAGGGGTTTGGACTTTAAAGCAAGGGGACACTACTTAGGCATGGAACAGAATAATTTTAGGCATGGAACAGAACTGACCAAATTAGTCTGAAATGGTGTATGTTGTGTTTGGGGGGATGTTGAAATAGTCTAGGATGTCAAAGAGGCAATGTATTCCAGAAGAATTTATGAGGCAGACTATCTAAAACACTAGTAGTAAATGGGATGGGGGTGGTAGAAGAAGGAGAAATGGGTGAGTATGGAGGAGACTCTGGAGTTTCTGACTTGGTCATATAAGTAGGTCACTGCCTTGGTACACACCCCTCTCTCTGGTGTCATGGCAATAATCTTTTAACTGGTCTCCTTGCCTTTGGTCTCTCCATATTCCTCACTGAAGAAAGAGTTATCTTTCCTAAATTAAAGTCTGATCAGATGACTGTCCTGCATAAGGCCTTGGACTAATGTTCATTGCATGCAACACTAAAAAGTCTAAACTCCTGGAGCTGGCCAGTGACCACGTGGTTAAGTTCACGTGCTCCGCTTCGGTGACCCTGGGTTCACTGGTTCCGATCCTGAGCACAGACCTATGCACTGCTTGTCAAGCCATGCTGTGGTGGCATCACATATAGAAGAACTAGAATGACTTACAACGAGGATGTACAACTATGTACTGGGGCTTTGGGAGAAAAAGAAAAAGGAAGATTGGCAACAGATGTTAGCTCAGGGCCAATCTCCCTCATCAAAAAGTCTAAACTCCTCAGCTATTATCTTCTATCTACCATTCCAGTCTCACCCCTTGCCACACCCTCTGAAACTCTCACCCCACAAGCTCAGCCACACTATGCTGCTCAGTGTGCCCCAGGCATGGTCTGCATTTGCCTCCTCTGTGCTTGTACACATGCTATTTACTCTGCTTAGAAAACTCTTCTAATTCCTCTCTTCTGGAATGCCTATTCTGTAAAGACCTTCCTTCCTCCCCCAGACATAGTAGCTCACACCCTCTCTTTGCTCTCTCTTCTCTTTTTTTTTACAACTCTTTTAAAATGAACTTTACATGATACTAAACTATTGTTTCAGGATCTTTTCCTCCCACTAAGCTCTGAAGTTTGAAACTATTATTCAGAGTTTTATATCCTGTTCTCAACATGGTTTATAGAAGGTGCTTCATAAAGAGTTTTTTTTTTAAGTGAATTTAAGAGCTATCCCCTTAGAATTTTCTTTTCTGTTATTGCCCATTATCACCACTCACAAAGAGGGAGATGGGAGAAAAGAAGAAGCAACAGCAGAAGAAAGAAAAAAGCAAGATTTTTCCCTTGGATACGCATCACGTTGGACAACAGGTAGCAGGTTTGAGACTTTGGGAAGGATATTTTAAGGTATAGACTGAACAGAGTTTCCTTATGAAACCATGAATATTACAAATGGGGACTACTATAGCATGTCTGGAGAGATCAGAGAGTTGGTTTGTAAAATGACTTCTTATTCCTCAGGCCTATGGGAAGATGTATTTTGAATCAAGAGAGTTTCTCCTGCTCAGTATTTCAGTCTAAAAAAGTTATTTGTTTAAAGGCTTTGATTTGTATGTGTGTATATGTGTGTGTGTGTATATCAGAGAGAGAGAGAGAAAGAAAGAGGGAGGGAGGAAGGGAGGAGAGAAGTGTGAATGAACATGTGATTTTTCCATTTTTTACAGATTTGTGAGTACATTTGCAATTTCTTTGTATGTGTTTGCATATTGTTTCCATGTGTTTATGTGGGTGTGTTTATTTATGAGGGAGTGAACCGTATAAAAATGTGTGGTTTTCCTGTGTACAAGTAGTTCAATAGAGTAATGTGTATATGTGCATTTTGGTTAATGTCCCACGGTACTGGGCATATCTGTGGGATATTGTGAATTTTGAAAGCATGCTTATAAACATATATGGGATTCTATCATTATATTAAATTTCAACATGTAGTAATTCTCTCAATAAGGATTTACAGAGGAAGAACTGACTGTTTAGAAGTAATAAATATTAAACCTATACAATCATACATGCATATATCTTTAGTTTTGTCTTTCAGAATTGTAAAGTTTGCGGAAAAATATCATACACAGAAATTGTAGAAGCTGGAGAAGGTGGCAAAAGAAGATGGTTTTCCCACAGCTTCTTGCTTGTTTGGGTGGGGTTTGGGTAGGGTGTTCTGTAGGAACTAATGACTGTTGTCCTACACATGTATCAGTGACCCCAGCCCATCTCTTTGCTCACCTTTGTACTTCTAAACTAAACCACTGACCGAGAAGAAAGGCTAGAGCTAGCGGTCATTTAGGACAGGCGGCTGCTGTGAGTCTGAATCAAAGCCTACAAGAAAGAGGGTGGGGTGTGGCGTAAAGGCAGCAGGCTTTGGAGTCATTTGGAACTGGGTCTGAATCACAGCTCCGCCACTTCCCAGCTGTGTGGCTTTGAGCACGTTACTTCACCTCTTAAAGTCTTAGTTTCCTCATCTATTCCATGAGGTTAACATACCTATCTTACTTTTAAGGATGGTTGTGCGTAAAATGCCTTGTGTGAAGTCTGGCAAAGAGGTAGGAGCTCAGCAAATATTAATGCTTTTATCAGAAGGAGTGATCAAAATGTAAAATAATGGTGCTGAAAGAGAAGTGTCCACTTTTCATTTCTCTGAGGTCTGCTAGGTAAGAAGGTCAGTGTGAAGATTCTGCGCTAGACTGACTGGGAGGTGATTAAGAAATACATTGAGGCAGGGTGGCTGAGAATAATACTTACAAGGGACTACAGCCCTGTGAATGATGAAGAGTAGAGAGGTGCTTTAGTCAGACTGTGCCTACCTCCTGGAAGCTTTGCAGAGCTCAGCCTTCTGCCTCCATCCCCAAAACTCAACCGAATCAGAAGTTGAAATAGAAAGAGTTTGTGCCTCCTCCCCTCTTTTAGGGCTCACCTAAAGCAAAAGGGGTTTGAGCAGAGGCATTGCTTTGTGAAGAGGCTACACATTCTTCTTATCAAAGAATAGGTTTTATTTAGGGAAAACAAAAGAAAACTGGCCTAAGACATAAGCAGAATGTGTGTGAGCTGTCTGAGTCTGGGATTCAGCAAATATCTTGATTCCTGCAAAATGGAGCCAGTGTGAGCTCAGTATGGTGATTAAGGCCAGTATCAAATTTAATCAATTGAATCATTAATTACTTCAAGGAGAATGAACACTTAATTTCTAATTCATGTGTAGTTTAAAAGGGGGAATGCAATCCATATGGTTCTGATTCAATTACACTTATATCATCAAAATAGACTGTCTTTTTTTTTAAAGCTATAACTTGGCCAAGAAATTCAATGAGCCTTTTTAACAAGCACTTTAAGCCTTATTTCTTAAAAACAGGAAGTCATATTTGACTTTGGGTAAGCCAGTTCCCACTGGACAAGTTTTAGGAGTGGCTAAGTTTTGGACACCTGCAAATCCTAAGTTGGTTTCAATCATGTGGAAACCAGTTTTTTGAACTTCCGAGCAAGCTATCTCAGACCAGGCAAGTGGTGACCATATTGTTCCATATAGTTCAACAGTTACCCTCTTTGCAAAATATTCTTCTCCTGTGTATAGTGATATGTTTGAAAACAGCTCTCTTTTTTGCTGATGCCTACCTACTGTATGGTCTCGGATGAATCCCTAACAGCCAGTCATTTTAAATCTACCAGTCACTTGAATTCTAGGAGTCTCAGATTTTCAATGCTCTGCTCTCTAAGGTTGTTTTCAGTATGAAAATGCAGTGGGTCTATGATTCTATAATCAGCACACATTTAGAAAACACTGTACCTAGGTGCTGTTGTAAATCTAGGTTAAAATTCTATTCTAGAACCGACTAGCTATTACATACTACGACTTAACTAGCTGTTGGACGTTGGGAAAATTATTGAAACTCTAGGCCTCAATTTTATCATATGTAATTACTGGAGATAATACGTACTAAAGAGCCTACCACAGTACCTAGTTCAAAGTAATCACATGTATGTTTATTCTTTTGTTTTCCCCTCCCTCTTTCTTTTCCTTTCCTTTCTCTCCTTCCCTTCTCTTCACTTCCCTCTCTTTTTTCCTACGTCTTGTCTTTCCATTATATTTTTACCTTTTTCTATTATGGTGAAGACTTTTATTGGCTTACGATTTCTTCTAAAATGACTCAACTGTGTGATTTCATCTCCTGTAGCAGGTAAGCTGTTAGAGGACTGGACAATTATGTACTTCTGTGTGATGCTCTCCACATTGCCTCATCAAGGGTCCCCAGAATAGTCATTCCTAGGTTAATGCTATGGCTGGACTAGCCTCAATGTTTTTGGCAGCTATTTTTGCTTACAGACAGGTAGATTCTGTAAAAGGATTCACCCTTATAACCTCTTGAGGTTCACCTTGTAGCTTAAAACTTATCACATCACCTTAAATATAAAACATGGAGTCTTGATGCTGGTTAAATTCTGTACTTATTCTTCTTAGGGTCATTTGATATTCCTTGAGAAGAAGTCATGAAAAGGCCTTGTATATTTCTAACTATAACACTGCTCATGATATTTAAATCCCAAGAAAATCAGGAAATTGAGAGTCAGCCATGAGACCAATGAAACAAGACTTACTGTGCTTCCATGAATACTCTACAAATCATTTTAAGACGATATCTAGGCTGTAAAATTTAGAGTTTCTGATACCTGAACCATTTAAAGATGTGTTGATCCTTACGTGATGTGAATCAGGACATTTTTCAGGGGCTAAATTTGCTAAAAATGCCCTTTTCCTCTTTTAGCAGTTCCTGTACCTATAATACTGTAAAATCTATTTCAGCTGCACTTTCTGGCCAGGTAGCCTGTCTAGTTCAGAATTCGGTCTTTTAGATTCTTCATGTAGGATTGCCTCTTAAAGTAATGCTTCTCAAACTTTAACATACATGTAACAAAATTGAGGATTTTGTTAAAATATAGATTCTGATTCAGTGGGTTTGGGGTGAGACTTGAGATTCTGCATTTCTAATAAGTTCCTAGATGAGGCTGAGGCTGCTGGTCCACAAATCACATTTTAAATAACTAGATCTTAGATAAATAAGCAGTTGGGTCAACTTGAATCCCAAATCACATACTGCATCACTGGTGTGACCTTGAGCTTTCATGACAACATGGGCCTTAGTATCTCACTCTATAGATTGGAGAGGTGATGGCCTATGATCTTCCTTGGTTCAGGAGAATTTATTGAGAACCTATAAGATCATCAGTGGCCCATGAAACCCTTCCTTTTGAACTTAAGTATGTTTCTCCCTGGCCTTTACTCATGTGAGATAAGGAGAGAGAGAAGACAGAATGTTTATATATGCTTGGGGCTTAGGAAAAGATCACAGCTGCCAAAGTGTTGCTACCACTTTCTCTACAAGATTTCTGCTGAGCCAAGATGGTGCAGCTGAGGGCTCCTCAGCTTATCCAAAGGTGATGAGGTCAGAGCTTGTACTATATGTTAGGTTGCCATCTCTACCCAGTGATGCTTGCACACAAATCCTATTTAGGTTATGATTTTATTCAAGAAATTTTAGTAGTGTGTCAGGAGAGTAGTATATAAGGAGGTAAGGCACCCCAGTTTACTAGCTATGCGACTCTGGTCAAGGAGCTCTACATCTCTATGTTTCAGTACTCTTCTCTGTAAAATGAGTAATAGCAATTTTCAGGGTCGTTGTGAGAATCAGAGATAATTTTACAGTGCCTGCCAGAATAAATGGTAGATATTGCTATTGGCAATAATTATATTTGTCATTAGTCACACTCTGATAATAATTGTTTAAGGCAACTAGGGACAATGGATGAAGCTGTTTTGTTATTCAGACCAATTCACTGTATAGATTTGGCCAGAATAAAGATAATTAGTGAATTCTGGAATTGAGACTTTTAAATAATTTATTGTATCAGTGTTCTCATTACAACTGCATTTAAGCTTATTCAGTATAATATATTAACTAGGGCTTTAAGAAGCCACTTTAAAAGTTAAATGATAAACATTAAAATAATTCATATAATTATGAGTTTTATAATTGGTGAATGTGCTTCTAACATGCTTACCAGGTAAGAGTAGGAAAGGGCTATTTGATTTGTACTTCAGCCCCTTCCCCACATACCCCTTAAAGTGGGAAATAAGCAAAAATCTGAGGCAGTTGACAAAATGCTTCCTAATCAGATTTGGAGTCATAGCAAAGTCTGTAAAGGTGTCTTCTCCTTTAAATCTGCCTTATTTAGTTTCCCCAAAAGTCCTCTGGAGATAAGAGGAACATCATGGTGTCTTCCTTAGCTCTCACAACTAGGTCATACCAGAAAGACCTCAGCTGTGTCCACTGTGTTATTTATTCACTTTGCTTCCTGTTTCCCCCATAACTTTCCTCTCTTTTCCTCCCCATCTGATGCAGAATAGGAGTGAATACTCCCTCATTGATCCACACTGGTGCAAAGGCCCTTAGGTTCACTTAAGAGATTAAGAAGCAGTAAATAAAGTGAGTGGGCTGGGTATTACATCACTTGGTGCCAGCAGAAGCAGACGCACTAGAGCAGACGCCCTGCACTTACCCAGCCTTCTTTCATAGGCTTCATCTAAGTTTTCTCTCACTTTTTCCCAAAGACTATTTTATTTAGGAGGCCCTCTTCATCTATTCAGTTCAACAAAGTGAAGAAGGAAAAGGGTTGTAAAAATGACTTCTTGTTTTTCAGTTTTAGGAGTTATCAAATCACTTAAACTACCACATGAAGGTTCTCCAGGCTCTTTAGTCATCCTAGCTTGTCTGTGTGCACACCTTTGTACACACACAAGTTCATTTATGCACAAGTGTATAAATGGCTTCTGTGCTGGTTTATATACTCTATTTAATTGAGACAAGAAGACTGAGGATACATGTGTCATATACTTGTAAATGGCTTGATTACACATTTGCAGGTAGTGTATGTCTGTGCATATCAACTTAGTATGTACTGTTGACTAGAGAACTCATAGACTCTGGAATCCCAGAGTTGGAAGAGTCTTCCAAGACAGTCTTTTAAAATGACTCATTTGATGCTTGAACCCTCTGCATGACTTTCTTATCCTAAGGTCTATCAGCCAGGGCTTGAATACCTCAATTGTCAGGAAACTTCGTATTTCTCCAAGCTGTCTGTATCATCTTTGATTGCATTTCTTGACTTGGACTATGTGTTACACATGTGGATATATTTCATAGCTGCCTATGCCTGTGGCAGGGCTCCTATATGTAACATGCATAGTTGATGCCTCTGAGAATCTGGGCATCACAAGCAAGTTGTACACACGGCAGTCATCCCTCTTATGCAGAGAGCCCTTTTGGAGGTCTGTGTGTCCAGTATGTGGATATGTGACTCCGAAGACTGTCAGTGTCATGGATTTCTTTCAGCTCCCCTCTTTACTGCACACTTGGAATAGTTCCCTGCTCACCTGCAGTACTCTGTCAACAAGCAAGGAGAGCTTTAGGGCAGAAGCACAGGACACCAGGCTCTTGAAATCCCTCCCTGGGCCTTGGGGTGAACCCACACTCACAGATGGGATGGTTTCCAAACATTAACTAAAATACTCACACTTGTTTTCGACAACAGTGTCCAGGTTAAATTTCACCAACTGCTATTTTGGGTAGGAAGCTATGGCAGAAATGTCTCCAGATTCCGGGTGGCTGTAATGCCTCTGTAAAGCCACCTTTCAGCATGCTCCATTTGCTGTGCTTTCAAGGACTCAGCTGTGTTGGTGCCTTCACAAGATTCAGCCCCAAAAGGCGAGTGGGGAGACCTGGGAAGGACTTCCGAGGAGAGGGACCCCCTGGGACAGGCCACTCTAGGAGTCTCCCTGCCTGAGTTGACTCATTCTTTGATATGTGGAAGCAACGGCAAGGGGTGGCTTCCAAGTGCCTGTCTGTGATGATGGATGAGTTTGGCTCTGCAGCCTGGGGAACAGATAGGAGTCAGCAGAACACAGATGTTACAAGGCAGCCAAATTAGTCTTTAATGGTAATGTACAAGAATATCTAATGCCCTAACCTCATTGCAAAGCAAGAGCTAAACTTACAGAATGGACCCTGGCCGAAAATCCTCCAGGTCCTGTGAAGGTTGAGCAGCAACTGATTCATGTGTGTGAGGATTTCTTAAAAATCTCTCAACCGTGGGGGAAAGATTTCACAGCCAATAAGAGCATGATTCGAAATGTACACTTTCTACAGCACTTCTGGGGGAGCTGGAGCTCTGGGCAGTGGACACTTGAGCTTTATCTGATTAGACTAAATCAGGTTCATATATGTAGAGTACAAGACAGAGCAAGAATCTAATCCTGTGAGAGTTTTTGGGTGAGAAGTACCCTTTTTTTGCAGAAATATTTCCAGAGAAACCTGCATTTCATGAGTCAGGGAATGGAATTTATTATTTTTTCTCATTAAGAAAGACTATATGATAACTGACATGGATTAAAGTGGTTACTGGCTGTGTAGAAATATGTGGAAAGAGTTGTTGACATCAGAGACCAAATGAATCTTAGGTAGTTTTTATTCTCCCAAATTAGAAAGGAGGTGGTATCTTGATCTCTGAATTTATTTCTGGAATTATAAAACGTTCAGGGAGTTCATTTCTGATCCTAAGCATGCCATGGAGAAGTGGAGAGTCTTGTGAATCAGGCCCTTCTTTTAGTAGAATTTCTGAATAAAGAAGAAAAGAGAATTGAGGGAATAAATTATTACCATAAATTCAATCAGGAAAATGTGTGTAACAATTGTGTGGGTTATACCAGATGACCTGGCAAATCCAACAGAAACTAAGGTTATACATCTGATCCAGGGAGACCTAAGGTTAGGAAAAGCACTCATCATGCATCACATCAAGACCATATAGTGGGTCTTCAGTGAACATTCATAGACAAGCCATCCAGAGACGAGAGGTGGTGTGCATAATGCCAAATGCATGAGATTTGGAGACAGGCCTGCTTGCAACTCTTGTGAGCCTCAGATAATTTTCTCTGAAAGAAGGATAATGATACCCATCTTGTAAGGCTGTTGGGAGAATTTCAGATCTAATTTTTAAGTACTTGGCAAAGTAGGCCTATTCTTGTCAGTTGTAATGATGGATAATACTACTAATGGTTGCTTCTAATAGTTGTTAGCTGCATTAGAAAGTAAGACCAAATACTTAAAAACACATAGTATTACTAGAGATAAAGAGGAATCTTTCATAATTGGGGGAAAAAAACAGTCCAACAAAATTAGGTGTAATTCCTGGTTGATTTTAGTCTACTACTTTAGTTTAGAATAAAGAAATATTAGGCCACAAGGAAAGAGTAACTATAAGATGCACCGGGAATGCTAAACAGTATCATAGGGCTAAGGGAAAACTTCCTAAGTGAGGGATAACTTTGAGGGGGAGTCGCTCCCCAAGGCTGATGCTCAGATCTCATTGGAGAAGGTGCAGTTGCAGCTCACTGAATTTTCCTGTGAGAAGTTTCCTGTGCTGCCCAGACCATTGTTGGAATAACTGGATATCCATATGCAGAAACGTGAACCTAGACCATTACCCTGTACCATATACAAAATAATAAAAGGATGCAGTAGGATTTCCAGTAGATAGGGAGAATAAAGAAGAATATTAGAGACTGAAGACACAGTATAAGCAAAGGGATAGAGTCAGGAGCAAATCTGAAGGATGAATAATCCCAATCAGTCTGAGTGGAGTTTTTTCTGTGGGGTAGGAATAATTGTAGTAAAGATAAGATGTGAAAAGTATATGGAATTTAATTTGTAGAAAGATTTGAACACCAAGCTCAAGGAGTCTGGAATTTGTAGAAAGCAGAAATCCATTGAATCTCAGTAATTTAAAATTGGAATAACCTTAAATGTTATCTGGTCAGTCTCTCTCCTCTTTAGTACCATCACTAGCTTCATTCAACATTCAATAGAGTAAAGGTTCTTAACTTCTGGCTTTATCTACCAGAGCAGGGCTTCTTAACTCTTGGTTGATTTTTGGCAAAATCAGTGCTTAATGCCCCATGATATCCCTCTCATGACTTGAAAACAGTGTTCCAACTAATATTACAGAACTAATGAGGCTTTGATCCAGGCTTCTCAGATTGAGGGTACCTAGGTTTGGAGGCTTTACCTTTAGTAAACTTTACAATATTAATGGGAACAGGTTTGGAAGAAAGGAGAAAAGAAAAGGTAGACAAAGATAAGATGGAGATATACCAAGGACTACTAGGATCTCCTCATGCAATAAGAAAACCAAATGGTTATGGGGCTTTTCTGGGTAAAATGATCACTATAAAGTTAACCTATAAGTTAAAAATATTATGTGAAAATAGTCTTTGAAAAGAAAAAAAAATTCTATGAGGAAGTGAAGTGATGTCAAGCTGTTATGAACTGAATTGTGTTCCCCTGACCAAATTCATATGTTGAAGCCCTAACCCCGAGTATCTCAGAATATGACCATATTTGGAGATAAGGCCTTTAAAGAGGTAATTAAGTTCAAATGAAGCTGTTACAATTGGTTCTAATCCAGTCTAACTGGTGACCTTATAAAAA
The DNA here is from genome assembly GCF_041296235.1 of Equus asinus. NCBI lineage: Eukaryota > Metazoa > Chordata > Mammalia > Perissodactyla > Equidae > Equus > Equus asinus. The sequence continues at coordinate 49,793,436 of NC_091805.1, forward strand.
GTTTAGATTGGGGCACACAGAGAGACATCAGGGATGCGTATATACAAAGAAAAGCCCAGGTGAGGACACAGTGAGAAGACAGCCATCTGTAAACCAAGAAGAAAGGCCTCAGGAAAAACCAAACCTGCAGACACCTTGATCTTAGACTTATAGTCATCAGACTGTGAGAAAATAAATCTTTGTTGTCTAAGCCACCCAGTCTATGGTATTTTGTTATATCAGCCCTAGAAAACTAATACACAGGCCTTGAGACTTGAACACCAGTGATGAAGCCAGCTCTAACCCAGATAAGTAACCTAGATCAATGTATTTGTTGGGATAGGGTAGGAAATCAAAGGAAAGTAATGCTAGAATGAGGATAGAGATCCTCAAAGAGAGACGTGAGTTATTATGGCCAAGTAGCTTCTATTGGAAAAATCCTCATAGAGATAGCCAGTATAAACTCTAGAGGAAACTTTTTCTAAATCTATCTGAAAGACCTGAAGATGGACCCCAAACAGGAAGATGCTGGAGGAGATGTAGCACTTGGAAGAAAGAGCTGGCACGGGGTGAGTTTCCTATTTTTATGGCTTTTATGAAGACAGGCCTCAAGCAGCACTGTGCAGGAAATCCAGAACTCTGATAGAAAATCTGCAGCTTTACTGGCTTGAATACCTAGAGGACAGAATTTGGAGCAATCACAGTTACTGGAAAATTAGGGCAGAAATTCTAGAAAGGTAAAAGTCTAAAGGCAGACTATCCATAAATCTGTGGATAACTTCTGGCTTAGTCTCTGGCTGACTCTTCATGAACTATGCATTTGAGGGCAGGTTCTATGCAGCCCAGTGAAGGCAAAAAGACCTGAACTGAGATTATTTGAGTCACCACTCACCACAGGGAGACAGTTTCCAAGAATAAGTTCAGTCAAGTCAAGTACCTGCTAAAACACACATGACACACAATCAGCATTCTTTAGAGGAATATATAAGAATCTAGAGTGTCTACAACATCTTATTCACAATGTCCATGATATAATATAAAATTGGTTGACATGCAAAGAAACTGGAAAACCTGACCAATTCTCAAGGAGAAAGACAATCAGTGAAGACCAATCCTGAGATGACGTAGAGGTTGGAATTAACAGACAATGATTTTAAAGCAAATAATTTAATTACACATAAAAAAGTAAATGAAAATATTCTCATAATGAATGAAATTATAGACATCCTTAGCAGAGAAATAAAAAAGGAACCAAGTGTAACTGGAAAATGCAATACTTGAAATATGAAAAATTTACTAGATGGGCTTAATAACAGAATGGATATGATGAAAGAATCAGTGAACTTGAAGGTAAAGGATCCAAGTTAAAGAACAGAGAGAAAAAGTATTTTTAGGGGAGAGGGATGAATAGACACTTTAAGACCTGTGGAATAACATCAAGAAGTCTAACATACATGTACTGAATCCTAGATGGATAGTAGAGAGAAAGGAGGGCAGAAAATAATATTTGAAGAAATAGAGACATGTATTCAGTAAATGATTCAAGTATTATTCATTAACAGAGGCATGCCTGGGATAGGGTATTGGGAGCAGTCCACTCTGGGTACAGTCAATAAGGCGGGCATTTTGGGGAAGATAATTTATAAACAAAATAAAACTGACAAAGTTTATCTGTTTTTTATTATCACCATGTACTGGCAATTGTAAAGAATATCAATTATAAAATATTTCTTCCCCCAAAATTCTTTGTTAGTTTAAGTTCTAAACAATTGCTATAGTTAATGTTGATTTTCACTAATATATATTTAAGCTTCCAATTAGCACATTTTTTAACTTAACTTTTAATAAATATTGTATTCTACAAAGGAGTTAATTTAGAGTACTCTCAGTTATATACTTGGCCACCAACGCAGTGAGACTCAGCTATCTGCATTCATTCGAAGCATAAGTTAAAAAAACTTGGAACAATTTAAGTGTACTTTGTGTGCAGTTTCATCTACAATCTTTGTAGTGCTGTGTATTCCTGCATTTAAACTGTAGATTTGAAATAAGCAATGATAGTGTTGTCATTGTCAAAATGAAGAAAGAGAACTTTAATTATTTCAATTTTGTCATTCTGTATCACCACATGGAGTTATTTCTGGTGTTTGAAATTTAAACAGTGGAACAGAGTGAAAACTGTGAGGTGTGCTATTTTTCTTTGGAAAGTGCAAATTTTAGTTTATATGTGAAAATTTTAAATGATCTTGCAAAATATTTTAAAAATTGAAATACATTCCCCCTTTAACTTGTTATAACTATTTGTTTATAAGCTAAAGAACAAATCAAGAAAATAAAACATTAATCATTTTATAAATTGACACTTTTACAGACATTTTGGTTGTTTCAAAATTCAATTAGATAATTGTTTCCATAAAATATTTTACATAAGATTTTAATAAAAGCATCAACGCTAAAACTGCCAGGTTGATATAAAAGCTATCAAATTCTGCGCTTTTGTCCTATAGGAACTTGGAGGGCTATCAGTCATTTGGAATATTGTTCTAAACCCAGTAACTGTTTAATAATTTTTCTTAATTTTGTAAAGAAGTTTGAAGTGAAGAACCCATACCAACTTGAAAGGGCAACAACCTGGCGGAGTTCAACAAAGAAAATTTTTTTAAAAAGCAAAAGAGGCAGTTGCAGCAATGTCTGGATCTATTTTGAAATATGTATACCTTCAACATTGCATAGAGTTTATGAAAAGCGTGAAGAGTGCAAGTTGGCATATCCCAAGAATGGATACTAGAAACAACACAAGGTTCAGATGACACAGGGATGAAAGATAATAATGAATCATTTTGTATAAGCACTGACAAGGAGAAAGAGGAAGGAAATGTTAGGAAGCATCAACACTGACAGTATCAAAAAAAAATGGAGATGAAAATGGCACTATTAAAGCCAAGACTTTGATGAAGAAGAGGCAGTGAATGATATTTTCATCTGTTTTGATATTTCAGCTTGGTCAATACTATTTCCAGATGAAAAGAGTTAATACAGTTAAGAAAGGAAGTGAACCTTTTCAGAATAAATATGTACTTTTCTCTGTAGCTCAAAGAAAAGGAGAAAAGAGCTAATGAAGCAGTCAACACTTGACAACTTCATGATTTTATAAATTCTTACCAAACACTCAAAAAAATGCCAGTTTTTTCAAAATTTAAATAATTATCTCATTTTGACTGTAGACTGTGAATATTGGGGGGGGGGGTGGAGGAAGAACATCCAACCTTATAACTGGCTTTAAACCTAGTAGAAATTAAATCCCAAGGTCTCTGAGATATTTGAACAATATCTCTCTCTCTTTTTTGACTGTTATTATTAATTTTACTTAATGACTATTACTGAAAATAATTTTGTCATACAGAGAATGGAGTGTCAAAAAAGCATTCACTCAAGGCATCAAATATGCTAGGTAGGCCATTGTTCATTAATAATGATATAACCAATAATTCTTCTAATCATTTTGATGATGAAGTGATTATTTTGATGATAGAGAAATATATGAGTGACTTGTTGAAGCTGTATTATCTGAGGACATTCTTTTCTTAGATTTCCAAAAATCTGCAGCTGAGCAACAAACAGTAAACAAATATAAAAAGTGCTTATCCTTTATATTAAAGTAGTGTAAATTAAAGCAACCAGATGGTGCCATTTTACACATATGAAACTAGATTTTTCAAATTATGGTTATAATACTCAATAGTGGTAAGACTCAAAGTTCATACAGCTTATCCCTTATGTTTTTTTAAAGTGTTTTATAGTTTTAATGCTTAGGTCTTTAATCTGTTTTCATATATGATGTTAGGAAAGAGTTCAACTTCATAATTTTGCATGTGGATATCCAGTTTTACCAACATAGTCTTTTGAAGAGCTTTCTTTCTCCATCAAATGATCTTGGCACTGCTGTCGACAATCATTTGACCATACATGCAAGGATTTATTTCTGGGCTCTCTGGTCTATATGTCTGTCTTTATGCCAGTAGTACACTGTTTTGATTACTGTAGCTTTTGATAAGTTTCAAAATCAGGAAGTGTAAGACTTCTAACTCTGATGTTTTTCAAGATTCTTTTGGCTATTACAAGTCCCTTTAGATTCCAAGTGAGTTTTACAAAGATTTTTCTAGTTCTGCCAAAAATGCAATGGGATTTTGATAAGGGTTGCATTAAATCTTCAGATCTCTCTGGGTAATACCGACATTTTAACAATTTTAAGTCTTTTAACAATCCATGAACACAGATGTTTTTTCATTTATTTGTGTCTTCTCTAACTTCTTTCAGCATTGTTTTGTAGTTTTCAACAAAAAGTCTTTCATCTCCTGGGTTAAACTTATTCCAAAGTATTTTATTCTTTTTGATGCTATTGTAAATGGAATTGTTTTCTTAATTTACTTTTCAGATTGTTCACTGTTATGTATAGAAAGAAACACAAGTGACTTTTCTGTGTTAATGGTTATGTTATATTTTTGAAAATATTTTTAAAAATTATTTTTATTTTTCCCTGATTTTGAAATATTCCAGTGGGAAGACCATTTTGTTTATTTTCATATTAGAATTTTTAAAACACACTTCTAGATTCTCTAATTGATCAAAAAAGAAATCATGATGGAAACTCTTAGAACTGCACACTAAGAAAAACAGCATATGCAAAAATTTGTGGGATATAGCTAAGGTGGTGGTTTAAAGGAAATTTAGATTTGCCTACTTAAATTGGAAGAGAAGAAAGCCTGAAAATTTATATACTATATATACAATTTAATAAGTGAGATAAAAGAAAAACAGAATACACCTGTAAAGTACAAGGAAAGAAATAATCTTGTTAAGAAAAGAATAAAAGAAAGAAGGTAGAAATAGACTTTGAAAGAGTATAATCTAACTACAGTTGTAGCAGGGATGAAAAGATAATAGAAAATTATGAATAACCTTATGCAAGACATTAGAAAACTTATGAAATATTTAATTCCTAGAAAAAAAATAAAATATTAACTGTATTCAAAAAGAAATAAAAAACCTGAATGGTTCTATAACTATTGAAGAAATTAAATAGTAGTTTTAATAACACCCTAAAATGGGGCCAGCCCAGGGGCAAAGCGGTTAAGTTCACACATTACGCTTTGGCAGCCGGCATTTGCTGGTTCCGACCCCAGGCACAGACCTACGCGCCGCTTGTCAAGCACTGCTGTGGCAGGCAGGTATCCCACATATAAAATAGAGGAAGATGGGCAGGGGTGTTAGCTCAAGGCCAATCTTGCTCAGCAAAAAGAGGAGGATTGGCGGCAGATGTTAGCTCAGGGCTAATCTTCCTCAAAAAAAAAAAAAAAAATCCTACAATGAAAATAACAGGCCCCAGTTTTTTTTTCTGGTAGGAAGTTGAAGCATTTTATCATTTCTTTTTTTTTTTTTTTCAGTTTTCTTGAAATATAATTGACACACACCACTGTGTAAGTTTAAGGTGTACAGTACAGCATAATGGTTTGACTTACATATTACATACATTTACAAAGCAAACATAATGGTTTGACTTACATATATTATGAAATGATTATGACAATAAGTTTAGTTAGCATCCATCATCTCATACAGATACAATAAAAAGAGAAAGCAAAAAAAGAAAAATAATTTCCCTGTGATGAGAACTTTTTTTTATTGCAGTAACATTGGATTATAACATTATATAGCTTTCAGATGTGCATCATAACATATTTCGAGTTCTGTATAGATTACATCATGTTCACCACCCAAAAACTAATTATACTCCATCACCACACATGTGAGCCTAATCACCCCTTTTGACCTCCCCGCTTCAGCCTTCCCCTATGGTAACCACCAATCCAATCTCTGTTGCTGTCTGTTTGTTTGTAGTTGTTTTTATCTTCTACCTATGAGTGAGATCATATGGTATTTGGCTTTCTCCCTCTGACTTATTTCACTTAGCACAATACCCTCAAGGTCCAGCCATGTTGTCACAAATGGCCAGATATCATCATTTATTATGGCTGAGTAGTATTCCATTATGTATATGTACCACATCTTCTTTATCCATTCGTCCCTTGATGGGCACCTAGGTTGCTTCCAAGTCCTGGCTATTGTGAATGATGCTGCAATGAACGTAGGGGTGCATGTACCTTTACGCATTTGTGTTTTCAAGTTCCTTAGATAAATACCCAGCAGTGGAATAGCTGGATTATATGGTAGATCTGTTCTTAATTTTCCAAGGATACTCCATACTGCTTTCCATAGTGGCTGCACCAATTTGCACTCCCATCAGCAGTGTATGAGGGTTCCCTTCTCTCCACATCACCTCCAACATTTGTTGTTCCCTGTCTTGTTAATTCTAGCCATTCTGACTAGAGTGAGGTGATATCTCATAGTAGTTTTGACTTGCATTTCCCTGATAGCTAATGATGTTGAACATCTTTTCATATGTCTGTTGGCCATCCGTATATCTTCTTTGAAGAAATCTCTGTTCAGATCTTTTGCCCATTTTTTAATTGGGTTGCTGGGTTTTTTTGTTGTTGAGATGTATGAGTTCTTTATTTTTGGATATTAACCCCTTATCTGATATATGGTTTGCAAATATCTTCTCCCAATTGTTAGGTTGTCTTTTCGTTTTGTTGATGGTTTCCTTTGCTGTGCAGAAGGTTTTTAGTTTGATGTAGTCCCATTTGTTTATTGTTTCTTTTGCCCAGTCAGACATGGTACTTGAAAATATGCTGCTAAGACCGACATCAAAGAGCACACTGCCTATGTTTTCTTCTAGAAGTTTCATGGTTTTGGGTCTTACGTTCAAGTCTTTAATCCATTTTGAGTTGATTTTTGTGCATGGTGTAAGATAATGGTCTACTTTCATTCTTTTGCATGTGGCTGTCCAGTTTTCCCAATGCCATTTCTTGAAGAGACTCTCCTTTCTCCATTGTATGCTCTTGGCTCCCTTGTCAAATATTAGCTGCCCATAAATTTGTGGGTTTATTTCTGGGCTCTCTATTCTGTTCCATTGATCTGTGTGTCTGTTTTTGTGCCACTACCATGCTGTTTTGGTTACTGTGGCTTTGTAGTATTTTTTGAAATCAGGAAGAGTGATACCGCCAGCTTTGTTCTTTTTTCTCAGGAATCCTTTGGCTATTTGGGGTATTTTGTTATTCCATATAAATTTTAGGGTTCTTTGTTCTATTTCTGTGAAAAATGTTGTTGGAACTTTGATCGGGACTGCATTGAATCTATAGATTGCTTTAGGAAGTATGGACATTTTAACTATGTTAATTCTTCCAATCCAAGAGCATGGAATATCTTTCCATTTCGTTGTGTCTGCTTTGATTTCTTTCAACATTTTATAGTTTTCGGTGTACAGATCTTTCACCTCTTTGGTTAAGTTTATTCCTAGGTATTTTATTCTTTTTGCTACAATTGGAAATGGGACTGTATTCTTAATTTCTGTTTCTGCTACTTTGTTATTAGTGTATAGAAATGCAACCGATTTTTGTATGTTGATTTTGTATCCTGTGACTTGACTATATTCATTTATTATTTCTAAAAGTTTTTTAGTGGATTCATTAGGGTTTTATAGATATAAAAACATGTCGTCTGCAAAGAGTGACAGTTTCACTTCTTCTTTTCCAGTATGGATCTTTTTTATTTCTTTTTCTTTCCTGAGTGCTCTGGCTAGGACTTCCAATATTATGTTAAATAAGAGTGGTGACAGTGGGTATCCCTGTCTGGTTCCTGTACTTAGAGGGATAGCTTTCAGTTTTTCTCTGTTGAGAATAATATTCGCAGTGGGTTTGTCATATGTGGCCTTTATTATGTTGAGGTATTTTCCTCTATACCCATTTTATCTAGAGTTTTTATCATAAATGGGTGCTCTATCTTGTCAAATGCTTTCTCTGCATCTATTGAGATGATCCTGTGATTCTTATTCTTCATTTTGTTAATGTGGTGTATCACGTTGATAGATTTGTGGATGTTGATCAATCCCTGCATCCCTGGAATGAAGCCCACTTGATCATGATGTATGATCTTTTTAATGTATTGCTGTTTTTGACTTGCTAGCATTTTGTTGAGGATTTTTGCATCACTGTTCATCAGCGATATTGGCCTGTAATTTTCTTTTTTTGTGTTGTCTTTGTCTGGTTTTGGTATCAGGATAATGTTGGCTTTGTGGAATGAGTTAGGAAGCCTCCCCTCCTCTTCAATTTTTTGGAAGAGTTTGAGAAGGATAGGTATTAAGTCTTCTATGAATGTTTAGTAGAATTCACCAGGGAAGCCATCTGGTCCTGGACTTTTATTTTTTTGGAGGTTTTTGATTGCTGTTTCAATCTCCTTACTGGTAATGGGTCTATTCAAATTATCTGCTTCTTCTTGGTCCAGTTTTGGAAGGTTGTATGTTTCTAAGAATTTATCCAATTCTTCTACATTATCCAATTTGTTGGCATATAGCTTTTCATAGTATTCTCTTATCTTTTGTATTTCTGAGGTGTCTGTTGTAATTTCTCCTCTTTCATTTCTGATTTTATTTATTGAGGCATCTCTCTTTTTTTTCTTGGTGAGACTAGCTAAGGGTTTGTCACTTTTATCTTTTCAAAGAACCAGCCCTTGGTTTCATTAATTTTTCCTATTGTTTTTTAGTCTCCCTTTCATTTATTTCTGCTCTCATTTTTATTATTTCCTTCCTTCTGCTGATTTTGGGCTTTGTTTGTTCTTCTTTTTCCAGTACATTTAGATGTGCTGTTAGATTCTTTATTTGGGATTTTTCTTGTTTGTTGAGGTAGGCCTGAAGGGCTATAAACTTCCCCCTTAGAACTGCTTTTACTGTATCCGATAGATTTTGGCATGTTGTATTTTCATTTTCATTTGTCTCCAGGAACTTTTTGATTTCTCCTTTGATTTCTTCCTTGACCCAATCGTTGTTCAGTAGCATTTTGTTTAATCTCCACATTTTTGTGGCTTTTCTGATTTTCTTTCTGTAGTTGATTTCTAGTTTCATACCTTTGTGGTCAGGAAAGATGCATGGTATTAATTTGGTCTTCTTAAATTTATTGAGACTTGTTTTGTGGCCTAATATGTGATCAATCCTGGAGAATGTTCCATGTGCATTTGAAAAGAACTTGTATTCTGTGGTTTTTGGATGGAATGTTCTATATATATCCACTAAGTCCATCTGGTCGAATGTGTCATTTAAGGCCAGTGTTTCCTTATTGATCTTCTGTTTGGATGATCTATCCATTGGTGTAATTGGCGTGTTAAAGTCTCCTACTATTATTATGTTACTATTTCTCCTTTTATGTTTGTTAATAACTGCTTTATATATTTAGGTGCTGCTATGTTGGGTGCATAGATATTTACAAGTGTTATATTTTCTTGTTGGATTATTCCCTTTATCATTATGTAGTGCCCATCTTTGTCTCTTGTTACAGGTTTTGTTTTAAAGTCTATTTTGTCTGCTGTAAGTATTGCTACCCCTGCTTTCTTTTCTTTGCAATTTGCATAGAATATCTTTTCTATCCTTTCACTTTCAGTTTGTGAGTGTCTTTAGGTCTGAAGTGTGTCTCTTGTATGCAGCATATATATGGGTTTTGTTGTTTTATCCAATCGGCCACCCTATGCCTTTTGATTGGAGCATTTAGTCCATTCACATTTAAAGTAGCTATTGATAAATATGTATTTATTGCCATTTTGTTACTTTTTTCTGGGTGTTTTAGTAGTTCTTCTCTTTTGCTCTTGCTCTCTTCCCTTGTGGTTTGATGGCTTTCTTTAGTAATATGTTTGATTTCTTTTGTCTTACTTATTTGCTTGCTTATGATAGGTTTCTGATTTGTGATTATCATGAGGATCCTATATAATATTCTATGTAGATAGTAGTCTATATTGAGTTAATAGACTCTTTAGCTTGACCTATTCTAAAAGCTCTACTTTTTCACTCCCCTCTTTCCCACATTTTATGTTTTTGTAATCATATCTAATCTCGTCTTTGGTCGTGCCTATCCATTAACCTCTTATCATTGAAGTAGGTAATTTTAGTACTTTTGTCTTTTAACCTTCATATTATCTTCACAGGTGGTTGATCTGCTACCTTTACTATGTTTTTACCTTTACCAGTGATTTTATTGCCTGTTTTTTTTTTTCGATATTTTTTTCATCCCTCTTTGTGGTCATCACTTTCCCACTTAAATAAGTCCCTTTAGCATTTCTTGTAGACATGGTTTCTTGGTGATAAACTCCTTTCATTTTCGCTTGTCTGGGAAGCTCCTTATCTCTCCTTCCATTCTAAATGACAACCTTGATGGATAGAGTATTCTTTGATGTAGGTTTTTCCTTTTAGTACTTTAAATATGTCATGCCATTTTCTTCTTGCCTGTAGGGTTTCAGCTGAGAAGTCTGCTGATAGCCTTATGGGCTTTCCTTTCTATGTCACTTGTGGCCTTTCTCTTGCTGCTTTTAGGATTCTCTCTTTATCTTTAATTTTGGACATTTTAATTATAATGTGTCTTCGTGTGGGTCTCTTTGGGCTTATCTTGTTTGGAGCTCTCTGTGCTTCCAGTACTTGGATGTCTGTTTCCTTGTTCAGGTTAGGAAAATTTTGAGCTATTATTTCTTCATATAGATTTTCTACCCCTTTGTCTCCCCCTTGTCCTTCTGGGACACCTATAATACGAATGTTAGTACACTTGATATTGTCCCAAAGTTCCCTTAGACTGTTCTCATTTTGTCTAATTCTTTTTTTTTTTTTCCTGTTCAGCTTGGGTGATTTCTTCTGGTATTTTGTCTAGCTCGCTGATCCATTCTTCTGAATCATCTACTCTGCTATTGAGTCCTTATAGTGAATTTTTCATTTCCAGTATTAAATTCTTAATTTCTGATTGGCTCTTTTTTATATTTTCTAGTTATTTGTTGATGAGCTTACTGTGTTCATCCAGTCTTGTCTCAATATCTGTAAGCATCATTATGAGTTTTCGTTTGAACTCTTGGTTGGGTAGGTCACTTATTTTTGTTTCATTTAGTCCTTTTTCTGGGGTTTTATCCTGTTCCCTTGTTTGGAATGTATTCCTTTGTCTCCTCATTATGCCTCTTTCTCTGTGCTTATATCTATGTCTTAGGTGAGTCAGTTATATCTCCTGATCTTGGAGAAGTGGCCTTATGTAAGAGATACCTTTTGAGGCCCAGCAGTGTGCTTCCTCTCGTCACCAGTCTAAATGATCCAGGAGTGACCCCTTTGTGGGCTACTTGTGTCCTTCTGCTGTGGCAGGGTTCCTCTTAATGCAGGTACCCAGGGAGTCTAGTCTTTCCTTTCCTGGACAGCTGTTTGTAAATCTGGTTTGGGAAGCCTCAGCGCCATTGGCTACAAGGTCTAACAGCACACTCCTGTTGCAGTTTTCCTGTTAATTGGGTAGGTACCCAGTGTAGCTGGTTGCTAGGCTCAGGGGCTTACAGTTGCTATAGGCCTCAGTCCTATAAGACTGTTGTCAGTTCTCTTAGGAGTGCAGCTGAGTGGGGCTTGCCCTAGGCATGGGAGCACTCACTTGTTTCAGGCTTTGGAAGGTGGAGCTGATCTTTTTTATGGCTATTTGTTAAGCACAGGTCTTATGCCTCTGATAGGCCTCACCCCCCACAGGACCACACACACCGTCAACACAGTCCTGGTTTGTGCATGCTTCCCAATTCCCTGGGGCATACCCCGATGCCCCACTGCAGAGGTTCCCACCTCTCCACTAAGGCCCCCCACAGTTCACCTGGTCCTCATACAGGCCCTGCCCCACTGAGGCAGACACAATTGCCTGTCGTTAGAGGATCAAGGCACCCAGTCAGTGCAGGCCGACAAGTAGCCTGAGGGCTTGTGGTTGGGTAGGCTGGTCCCTGGGGCAGGCTGCCTGCCCTGGCTGAACTAGATTAAATCTGCACTCTAGTGGGTGTAGACCCCTGAGATAACAAGACAGGGGAAGAACTTCAATGGAGTCTGCCAGGATCTGTGTCAGCATGCCTGGACTAGGTATTAACAATGGTCACCACCAATGTCTCAGTCTCTGGAGAGGTCTCTCCTCTCACCAAGATGCACCCAGAGTCTACCAGGTAAGTCTCTTTTCACCAAAGGACTGTCAGCCTTCTTTCCAGTGATTTTAGGTTGCTGAGATGGGTCAGTTTGTGTGTGGGCCCTTTAAGACCCAGGTTGTTTTGGCTTTCATCCAATAGCTTTTCTGGGGGTATTTGCTGCTGCAGTTAATAGCCAGCAAAGCCAGATAGTAAGACCCTCCTCTCATTTGTGGTGAGTCTGAAGGATGCTTATAGCAGTATCAGGCCCCCACTCAGGACCTCACTTCTTCAGGGAGGGCTGTGTACCTTAGGGTGGCTCCTGCCTGACTGGATGAGAAACTCCGCCGCTCCTGAAGGTGGCTTTTTTTCTCTGTAGAAGGAATTTATGCCTCTTCCATCTCAGTCAGGACTGTCCCTTGTTGTGGGGGTTCTTTTAATCCAGTTTTTAGTTTTCTATCCAGGGTAATTTTTCCAAAAATAGTTGTAACCTGGTTGTGTTCATAGGAGGAGATGAGTTCAGAATCTGCCTATGCCGCCATCTTGACGAGATCTCCAAGAACTCTTAACATTTATTTTGTTAGCAACTTTCATATATATCATACAGCAGTGTTAAATATAGTCATCATGCTGTACATTACATCTCTAGTATTTATTTATCTTGTAACTGGAAGTTTTTACCTTTTGACTACCATTCTCCAATTCCCTTAATTTTTGTAGGTAACTTCTGCCAAACGTCCATGGATTAGAAAATACAAATACTACAAAACTTCTTCCAGATCATAGGGAAAAAGAGGGAAACAGTCTGGGTCTACTATACTCTTGATATAAAACAAGACAAGAGCAGTTTAAAAGATGAGAAAGAAATATTGCAGAATAAAACTATTCATAAACATGTATGCCAAAATCCTAAACAAAATATTAGTAACTTAATTTAGCAGTGCATGGATAAAATACACTATGGCCAAGTAGTGACTATTCCAGAATTCAGTTTAGTTCAGCAGTGGAAAAAAAAAAATTCTATTGATGTAATCTTCCTCACGATAAGCAAGAAAAATTATATGATTCTTTTCAATAGGTGCAGAAAAAAACCACACTGACCCACCATCCTCTCATGATTAGAACTTTTGTCAAACCAATAATTAAAGAGAACTTTCTTAATATAATAAAGGAGATTTGTAAAAACAAAATAAATATCATGTTTCATCCTAAAATATCAAAAGCATTCCCTTAAACTGTGTCTGATATTATCAATTTTATTCAGTGTCATAAGTGAGATCCTTATCTGCAGAAAAATATAAGAAAAAGAAAATACAGTCATGTGCCACATAATGACGTTTCGTTCACCAATAGACCGCGTGTACAATGGTGGTCCCATAAGATTCGTACCAAACAGCCTAGGTGTGTAGTAGGTTATACCACCTAGGTTTGTGTAAGTATGCCCTATGATATTCACACAATGATGAAATCACTAACAACGTCTTAAGAAATGCAAACATATAAAAGCATAAGAAGTGTTGGGGGTGGGGGTGCCTGTGGCTGCACAGTTAAGTTCGTGTGCTCCACTTTGGTAGCCCAGGATTTCACGGGTTTGGATTCTGGTCGCAGACCTAGCACCACTCATCAGGCCATGCTGAGGTGGCCTCCCACATAGCAGAGCCCGAAGGACCTACAACTAGAATATACAACTATGTACTGGGGGGCTTTGGGGAGATAGGAAGAAGAAAAAAATATTGGCAACAGATGTTAGCTCAGGTGCCAATCTTTAAAAAACAAAAACAAAAACAAACCCTTAATTCCCCTTTGCCAGGAAAGATACAGTACTCACAGGTTCTGGGGATTACAACACAGATGTCTTTGGGATGCAACTTAAAAAAAAAAAAAAAGTGGGGGAAAAAAGACACAAAAGTGTTAGTAGTAGCAGATAATATAACTTTATATAGAAGACAAAATATAATCTAGATATGTTAGGAGAAAAAAGAAAGAGAGCGTTTGTCAGATATAAGATTAATATAAGAAGTTTTCTGCATTTCTATATAATATACCCTTTAAAACAACAACAGCAAACATAAGGTAAATGATTTCTTAAATGTGCAAGTCCTGCATGGAGAAAATTATATTGAAAGTTATTAAAGAAGTTCCAAAGAAATAGAGATATATACTAAGTTCATGGAGAGGAAAACTTGAAATTGTAAAGAAGTTAATCCTTGTCAAATTTAGTACAGATTTGATCAAAATCCCAACAGTGTTTCTGTGGAATTTAGCAAGCTGACTCTATAATTTACATGGTATAGCAAACAGCCAAGAATAGCCAAGACACACTTGAAGAACAGGGTAGTAGATTTGCCCTACTGATAAAAAGACAAATTATAAACCTACAGTAATTAAAAACTCACAACTTTGACAGAGATAGACAAATAGACCAGTGAAATAGAATAGAGAGCCAACAACAGAACTATATATTTATGGGCACTTGGTACATGAGAAATGACAGTCTTTTCAAAAAAAGGTGTTTGATCAATTATCTAGCCATATTAAAAAAATGACTCCTCCCTTATACTACACACAAAAATCAGTTTTATGTGGATTATAAATCTAAACGTGAAGAATAAAAAGTAAAACTAGAAAACACCAGATGAGCACCAGCCATAAAGGAAAATATTGATGAAGTGGATATTAAATTTAAGAACTTCTGATAATCAAAAGATAGCATTAAGAGAATGAAAAGGCAAGCCACAGAGAGGGAGAAGATATATGCAACATATAGAACTAACAAAGGAGATGTACCTATTTGTAATATATAACCTAGTACAGGTATCCAATATACAAAAATTTCAATCAATAATAAAATCAGACAATTAATAGAAAACTGGACAAGAGACTTGAATAGATACTTCACAAAAAAAGATATCCAACAGACCAATAAACATACGAAAAGGTGTACATATTAGCTAAGAATTAGGAAATTACAGATGAAAGCCAAACAAGGTACCACTACACAGCCATCAGAATGGCTACAAAAAAACCCCCAAAACACAATACCATTTGTTGGCATGGATGTGACACAACCACAACCCTCATATACTGTGGTCAGAATTTTAAATTAGTACAACCATTTCAGAAAACTCCTTGACAATATCTACTAAAGCTGTACACACTCATAGTTTATTGCCCAGCAATTCTGCTCCTAGGTATATACCCAACAGAAATATGGCACATGTTTTCCAAGAATGCAAGAATGTTCATATTGATAATTATTATTGGTAACAACTCAGACTGGAAACAATATAAATGTCCATCAATGGTAGAGTGGGAAAATAAATTGTGGTATAATTCATACAACAATATATTTCATATCTCAGTGAAAATGAACAAACTACTGTTAAATGCAACAAATAGATGAACATCAAAAACATAATATTGAATGAAGAAGCCAAACACAGAAGATTGCATACCTTTTGATTCCATTTACATGAACTCTGAAAACAGACAAAACCAAACAATTGGGTTAAAAGTCAAAATAAAATAATTATACTTGGCGGGGGAGGCAGGGTATAGTAACTGAAAGAGGATATGGGAGGAACTCTGGAAGACTGGTATATCTTCTATTTTTTGACCTGGGTGATGGTTACACAGGTGATCACTTTATGATAATTAATATGTACATTTACATTTTCTTCACTTTTCTGTATATGAGTACACTTTGCAATAAAAACTGTTTAAAAAATATCCTTGGGACTCGCCCCATGGCCTAGTGGTTAAGTTTGGCACAGTCCACTTCGGCAGCCCGGGTTGGGCTCCTGGGCGCAGACCTACACCACTCGTTGGTGGCCATGCTGTGGCAGTGTCCCATATACAAAATAGAGGAAGATTGGCACAGATGGTAGCTCAGGGCTAATCTTTCTCAGGAAAAAGGAGGAGGATTGGCACAGATGTTAGCTCAGGGTCAATCTTCCTCAGCAAAAAACAAAAACAAAAACAAACCACTCTAATTCTTTAGGACAAATTTGGTAGGCAAAATTTTTAAACTTTTAGAATCAATATAGCAGAATATTTTATGACCTTAAGATATGGAAAAACCTATTGTACAAGACTCAAAATATGCAACCTATAAAGAAAATATTTGATAAATTTTACATTAAAATTAAGAATTACTCTTCATCAAAACTGTCATAAGTAAAATGAAAAGGCAAGACAGACCCAATAAAAATATTTGTAACACATAAGTGAAACAGGATTAGCATTCACAATACATAAACAAGAAAATAGACAAGCAATCTAGTATAAAAATAGACAAACAATATGAGCGTGTAATTCACAAAAGACACACGGATAACCAATAATCATAATGAATATATTCAACCTTGTTAATAATCAGGAAATTCAAATTAAAACTAATAGATTGGCCATAACTATAAAATCTGACAATTCCAATTGCTAGTATGGATATCCATACCAGGAACTCATACACTATTGGTGAAATCACAAATTGGTATAATCACTCCATTGATAGACACTTTTGCATTATCTGATAAAGTTGAATATGTGTAAGTACCCCATGACCAGCAATTCCATTCCTGTAGATCCTCCCTGAAAAACTCTGAAATGTGTACCAGAGGGCACATACAAGCAAATCCATAGCAGTATTGCTGATCAGAGTAAAATACTGGAGATAACCCATATGTCCATCAAGAGAATAAAGGATAATAAATTGTGTATATATACACATTTAACTGTGAAATTTAGAGGATTACATGCATTAATATGGATGAATCTTAGAAACACAACATTGAACTCTACAAAACAAGTAACGAAGGAATATTTAGTATGATCCCATTAAATAAATTTTAAGGAAGAGGCAAAACCAACCAATTTATTATTTGAGGACATGCATCTTTGTGGTAATGATATACAAAAAAGCAAGGAAATGATAAAGACAAAATACAACGTAGTGATTAGTTTTCAAGAGAAGGGAGGAGAATATAGTCAGGAAGGGACCCACAGGAAGGTGTAGGTATTGCTGATAATCTATTTATTAAGTGGAATGTTTATTATTATTCTTAAACTCTATATATACAGTATATATATTGTATGCATTATACATTTGCATTATACATTATATACATTATACATTGCAGTATACATTATATATTTGTATGCATGATATATTTCATAATAAATTGTGTCCAATCCCTATGTATCCTCTATAGAAAATGCACTCTTGGGGGCCAATAGCAGAAGCCAGGAAATCAGCTATTCCAAGTGTGTTGCTGTTCCAAGTGTGCAGCAGCAGCTGATGTTGACCTAGAATACTGCTAGAGAAGAGTAGAGAGAGAGAGTTAATAGTCATTTTCAGTTTTCAATGCTGTCATTAAATTTTTATTTTGTTCTATGTCTTAGATTCTTCATAGGAATGAGAAAGAGAACATGCCATGAGTTGATGGCCAGATACCATTTCATACTGAATTTTCACTGTTTTCTCAGTAATCCTGTGCTTTGGGAGTGAGGGCAGATATTGTCCATTTTACTTGATCAAAGAACTGGGCTGAGAGAGGTTTAAGCAAATTACCTCAGGGCATACAACTCATAAACGTGAAAGCTGCTCTGGACTTCCCTTTACACTGCACCGGCTTCCCTCAGTATGTCTATGTGTGGAATTGTCAGCAACATCCAGCACCACCAGCACTCTGGCTTGGAAGCACTCAGCCTGCCTCACTCTCTTTGGGAGCTTCCTCTGGGCTATGAGGGAGGTGTGATATACTGGGTACACTGGAGGTTAAGTATCCATTTCCTCTGACTTTCTGCTTATTAGTAGTGGCTGTCCCTGAGCAGCCTTTTGACTTAAGCCCTCCGCTTTCCTGAAGGCTGAGACACTGGGGCTACAGGGGATCTAGTATTTAAAGGTACATTTGCAGAGAGGAGACCCTTTGGTGATCTAAGGAACAGCTTGTGAAAGTGGCGGATTAGGAAGGGGGGCTAAAGCTGGAGCACGTGAATGATAGCTTCATCAACTTGGCATTCCCTCTGGACCCACCACCTACGTAGGGGTTCTTTCCTGGCTATTTCCCCACCAGATGTAAAAATTATTAAATGCATTTGACTGGAGTTTCTTGGGGACTCTTCTTTCTCAGTTTTTGTCTTTATTTTCCTCTCTGCCCCAGTTTTTATCCCCATTTTTATTTTTTGCTCTCACAGCTATAGCCAAATGGTACCTGGATTTGCTCAAGAAAAGGCGTGCCTGTGAACCCCCAGTCCTAGCGCTGGGCACTGAGGTATTTTCCCAGGAGCCTATAGCATTCTGGGGTAAGCCAGACCCAGTAATAGGGATGTATCTTTCCCCAACAATTCAGAAGTCCAGTAATTCTGGACTTAGAAAAATCTTACAGCTACCTTAAAAAATTCTCCACAGCTTAAAAGAATTCAAGAAGCACTTGACTAGTACGTGAAATTACAAAATAGAGTGGAAAAGTTGCCATAGAATTTTTTCATTGGATTGTACTCACTGAAGTTTAAGGACTTCAGGAGAAAATAATGAGTGAGCTGAAGTCATTGAAGGGGCTGGGCCCTTGAACCACTGGTTCCACGGATGGGGAATTAGTCATATATACTGTATAAGTATGTCTGTATACATACGTACATATTCATAAATATATAACATATATTTTAGGAGTATATACTCCTAATCTATGTTCTGAGATTTGGAGACCCTAGATAGCCTCTCACTTGCTCTAAAATCTATTAGTGACTCTAAAATCTCTCTCTCTGCTACTCAAAAGTTGTTTCAATGGCTTAACTCAGAATTTTCAGGATCCCACTGTTAAAATGCATTTTGGTTCTGAGAGAGTCATATTAACCACAACAACAAATATTTGCTGCGAATTTTACGGTTTACAAGCACATTTACAGAGCCTCACTTAGTCAGAACAACAACCTTATATTTTCTCACCATATTAAGAGGAGCAAGAGTCTTAGAAAATTATGCAATTCCAGTCCTTAGGTCTAGGAGCTAGAATTTGAATTTGATATTTAACTTTTATTCTAGTCATTATTCCCTAGTCCTGATACTAAACTATTAATCACTAAGCTCAATTTTATCACATATAAGCTGGAAAGTCAGCTTCATCTGACCTGGGCCTTAGACTGTTTATCAGCCCATCCCCAGCAGCCATTTAGGGCAATATTCCTCCCCCTGCTTCAAACTTTGGTGTGCAGATCACCTGCAACAGAATTATTCTGGGGCAGGAGGAGTTATTGTTAACATTTCAGATTCTTGGCCTCTGTCCCCAACCTACTGACTCAGCTTCCCAGGGACGGAACCTGCCTTTTTATAAAAAAACAGCACCCGGGTGAATTTTACATTCCCTGGGCTTTGAGAAGCTGTGGTTTAGCAGCCACTCTGCATTTTCTAGGGCCACTGCCACATACCTCTTCTGAGTTTCTGGGTCTCTGCTGCTTAGGTGAAATGGGTCATAGTCAATACAAGTCCCTGATGATTCCTGGTTGGAATCTGATCCATTGGCCAAAAACTCCTTCCCCATCCTACCCAACAATGCAAGATTTTTTTCCTGGGTGTCCCAGAGGAAAAGCCAATCATTGTTCTCATTCTGACTAATTAGAGACAGTCTAGCCACAAACATCCCCCTTTGTGCCTTTTCTCTTCTACAGGGCTTGGGCAAGGCTGCAGAGAAACTGCTGGAGGGCTGGCCGGGTGGGACCCAGAGGAGAATAATTACAACTGCAACGCCTTCTGTCAGTAAGTCCTGATTGGAATGCTGAGTTGAACAATGGAAAAGGTCTCTGCTGTCCTTGGGAACATTTTTGTTACTGTCCCAAGCCAAGGACTTGAGTGTCAAATGAGATTCCTTTATGTCTGTACTTTTTCACAAGTTTTTGGAATTTCCTATGGTCTGTGCAGTAATGGCAGTTTGCTTGCAACCTTGCAGTTGGCTGCCCTCAATTTGTTTCACCTGGTCTGGGGAGTCTTTGGATAAACTGAGTGGACTACAATTAGGAAAGACTCTTGTTTCCTTTTGCTTTCCTAGAGAAGGAAAGAAGGTAAATCATAGTGTCCAGTATATGGCAAGGAACCCCAAATTTTCTACCAGCAGCGATATCTCTTTGTGGTGGTATAATACAATTTCGAAAACTTTCTCCAAATATAAATCCCATGCACAAGTAGTGGTAGTAGTAGTAGTAGTAAACATTTTTTTTATTGAGTTATTGATAGGTTACAATCTTGTGAAATTTCAGTTGTACATTAATGTTTGTCAGTCATGTTGTAGGTGCACCACTTCACCCTTTGTGCCCACCCCCCACCCCACCTTTCCCCTGGTATCCACTAAACTGTTCTTAGTCCATAATTTTAAATTCCTCGTATGAGTGGAGTCATACACAGATTATCTTTCTCTCACTGGCTTATTTCACTTAACATAATTCTCTCAAGGTCCATCCATGTTATTGCAAATGGAATGATTTTGTTCTGTTTTGCAGCTGAGTAGTATTCCATTGCATATATGTACCACATCTTCTTTATCCATTCGTCTGTTGCTGGACACTTAGGTTGCTTCCACGTCTTGGCTATTGTAAACAGTGTTGCAATAAACATTGGGGTGCATAGGACTTTTGGGATTGCTGACTTCAAGCTCTTTGGATAAATACCCAGTAGGGGGATGGCTGGATCATATGGTAGTTCTATTTTTAATTTTTTGAGGAATCTCCATACTGTTTTCCATAGTGGCTGCACCAGTTTGCATTCCCACCAGCAGTGTATGAGGGTTCCTTTTTCTCCGCAACCTCTCCAATGTTTGTTGCTATTAAGTTTAGATATTTTTGTCATTCTAACGGGTGTAAGGTGATATCTTAGTGTAGTTTTGATTTGCATTTCCCTGATGATCAGCGATGCTGAGCATCTTTTCATGTGCCTATTGGCCATCAGTATATCTTCTTTGGAGAAATGTCTGTTCATGTCTCCTGCCCACTTTTTGATTGGGTTGTTTGATGTTTTGTTGTTGAGTTGCAAGAGTTCTTTATATATTATAGATATTAAGCCTTTGTCAGATATATGACTTGCAAATATTTTTTCCCAGTTAGTGGGTTGTTTTTTTGTTTCAATCCTGTTTTCATTTGCCTTGAAGAAGCTCTTTAATCCGATGAAGTCCCATTTGTTTATTCTTTCTATTGTTTCCCTTCTCTGAGAAGGCATGGTGTCCGAAAAGATCCTTTTAATACTGATGTCAAAGAGTGTACTGCCTACGTTTTCTTCCAGAAGCCTTATGGTTTCAGGTCTCACCTTTAGGTCTTTAATCCATTTTGAGTTTATTTTGGTGAATGGTGAGAAAGAATGGTCAATTTTCATTCCTTTACATGTGGCTTTCCAGTTTTCCCAGCACCATTTGTTGAAAAGACTTTCTTTTCTCCATTGTATGCCCTCAGCTCCTTTGTCAAAGATCAGCTGTCCATAGATGTGTGGTTTTATTTCTGGGCTTTCACTTCTGTTCCATTGATCTGTGCACCTGTTTTTGTACCAGTACCATGCTGTTTTGATTACTGTAGCTTTGTAGTATGTTTTGAAGTCAGGGATTGTGATGCCTCCCGTTTTGTTCTTTTTTCTCAGGATTGCTTTAGAAATTCGGGGTCTTTTGTTGCCCCATATGAATTTTAGGATTCTTTGTTCTAATTCTGTAAAGAATGTCATTGGGATTCTGATTGGGATGGCGTTGAATCTGTAGATTGCTTTAGGTAGAACGGACATTTTAACTATGCTTATTCTTCCGATCCATGTACATGGAATGTCTTTCCATCTCCTTATGTCGTCATCCAATTCTCTCAGAAAGGCCTTGTAATTTTCATTATATAGGTCCTTTACTTCCTTAGTTAAATTTACCCCAAGGTATTTTATTCTTTTTTTTGCGATTGTGAATGGTATTGTATTCTTGAATTCTTTTTCTATTGGTTCATTACTGGAGTATAGAAATGCTACTGATTTATGCAAATTGATTTTATACCCTGCAACTTTGCTGTAGTTGTTGATTACTTCTAATAGTTTTCCAATGGATTCTTTGGGGTTTTCTATATATAGGATCATGTCGTCTGCAAACAGCAAGAGTTTCACTTCTTCCCTCCCTATTTGGATTCCTTTTATTCCTTTTTCTTGCCTGATTGCTCTGGCCAGGACCTCCAGTACTATGTTAAATAAGAGTGGTGATAGAAGGCATCCTTGTCTCGTTCCTGTTTTCAGGGGGATGGGGTACAGTTTTTGCCCATTGAGTATGATGTTGGCTATGGATCTGTCGTATATGGCCTTTATTATGTTGAGGTAGTTTCCTTCTATGCCCATTTTGTTCAGAGTTTTTATCATAAGTGGCTGTTGGATCTTGTCAAATGCCTTCTCTGCATCTATTGAGATGATCATGTGCTTTTTATTCCTCAGTTTGTTGATGTGGTGTATCACGTTGATTGATTTGCGGATGTTGAACCATCCCTGTGTCCCTGGTATGAATCCCACCTGATCATGATGCATGATTCTTTTGATGAATTGCTGAATTCTGGTTGCCAAAATTTTGTTTAGTATTTTTGCATCTATGTTCATCAGTGATATTGGCCTGTAGTTCTCTTTTTCGTGGTGTCCTTGTCAGGTTTTGGGATCAGCGTGATGTTGGCCTCATAGAATGTGTTAGGAAGTGTTCCATCTTCCCTAATTTTTTGGAATAGCTTGAAAAGGATAGGTATTAAATCCTCTCTGAAAGTTTGGTAGAATTCCCCAGGAAAGCCATCTGGTCCTGGGGTTTTATTCTTTGGGATGTTTTTGATGGCTGTTTCAATCTCTTTCCTTGTGATTGGTCTGTTCAAATTGTCTGCCTCATCTTGAGTAAGCTTTGGGAGATTGTAGGAGTCCAAGAATTTATCCATTTCCTCTAGGTTATCCATTCTGTTGGCATATAGTTTTTTGTAGTATTCTCTTATAATCTGTTGTATTTCTGCAGAGTCTGTTGTTATTTCTCCTCACTCATTTCTGATTTTGTTTATTTGAGCTTTCTCCCCTTTTTGCTTTGTAAGTCTGGCTAGTGGTTTGTCAATTTTATTTATCTTCTCAAAAAACCAGCTCTTTGTCTCATTGATCCTTTCTACTGCCTTTTTCATTTCAATAGTATTTATTTCTGCTCTGATTTTTATTATTTCTCTCCTTCTGCTGACTTTGGGCTTCATTTGTTCTTTTTTCTCTAGTGCAGTTAGGTGTGCTTTAAGGTTGCTTATTTGGGATTTTTCTTGTTTGTTAAGATGTGCCTGTAATGCGATGAATTTTCCTCTTTTTTTTTTTTTTTTCCGTTTTCTCCCCAAAGCCCCCCGGTACATAGTTGTGTATTCTTCGTTGTGGGTTCTTCTAGTTGTGGCATGTGGGACGCTGCCTCAGCGTGGTCTGATGAGCAGTGCCATGTCCGCGCCCAGGATTCGAACTAACGAAACACTGGGCCGCCGGCAGCGGAGCGCGCGAACTTAACCACTCGGCCACGGGGCCAGCCCCCTGAATTTTCCTCTTAATACAGCTTTTGCTGTATCCCCTATGAGTTGGTATGGCATGCTATCATTTTCATTTGTTTCCAGGTATTTTTTTTATTTCTTCTTTAATTTCTTCAATTATCTATTGCTTGTTCAGTAGTGTGTTGTTTAGTCTCCACATCTTTGTGCCTTTCTCAGCTTTTTTCTTGTAATTAATTTCTAGCCTTATAGCACTATGATCTGAGAAGATGCTTGTTATTATTTCAATTTTTTTAAATTTGTAGAGGCTTGCCTTGTTTCCCAACATATGGTCTATCCTAGAGAATGTTCCATGTGCACTTGAGAAGAATGTGTATTCAGCTCTTTCAGGGTGGAGTGATCTATATATGTCTATTAAGTCCAATTGTTTTAGTTTTTCATTTAGCTCCACTATTTCCTTGTTGATTTTCTGTCTGGATGATCTGTCCCTTGATGTGAGTGGGGTGTTGAGGTCCCCTACTATTATTGTGTTGTCTTTAACATCTTCCTTTAGGTCTGTTAATAGTTGCTTTATGAATCTTGGTGCTCCTGTGTTGGGTGCATAGATATTTATAAGCATTATTTCTTCTTGATGAAGTGTCCCTTTGACCATTATATATTGTCCCTCTGTGTCTCTCTTTACCTGTCTTATTTTGTAATCCACTTGGTCTGATATGAGAATTGCAACACCTGCCTTTTTTTCCTTGCTATTTGCTTGAAGTATTGTCCTCCACCCCTTCACCCTGAGTCTGTGTTTGTCCTTGGGGCGGAGGTGTGTTTCTTGGAGGCAACAAATTGTTGGATCGTGTTCTTTAATCCATTTTGCCACTTTGTGTCTTTTTATTAGAGAGTTCAATCCCTTCACATTGAGAGTGATTATTGATGCATGTGGACTTAATGCTGTTAATCTGTCGCTCATTATCTTGTTTTCCTGTGTTTCTTTTCCTGTGTGCTTTAGACTACCCATTTAATACTGCAATTTCTTATGCTGAGTTTCTTAGATTTTTCCTTATTTATGATTTGTGACCCTGTTCTGTACTTTATTTTAGTGTCTACCTTGAAGTTTGTATTTAGAATCTCGTGTATAATATAGTCTATTCTCTGGTGGTCTCTTACCTACTTGACCAATACTGATTTAGACCCTTTGCTCTTCGCCTCCTAAATAATTATTTTCATATTTTATTCCAACTCGTCTTATTCATTTGTAGTTAGAGTGCTAAGATCGTCCTTGTTTTGGTAGTTTCCTTACGTTTACCCTAATGCTATAATTGAATATTTGCTATCCTGTTCTGGTTCTATCCATCGGTCTCCCTAGTCTGTGGATTGTGTCCCCTTTCTCCCTTTTTTCTTTTTTCAGGTATGAGAGCCTTCTTGAGGATTTCTTGTAATGGAGGGCTTTTAGTTACAAATTCCCTTAACTTTTGTTTGTCTGGAAAAGATTTAATGTCTCCCTCATATCTGAAGGAAATTCTTGCTGGATAGAGTATTCTTGGCTGAAGATTTTTATCCTTTAAAGCTTTGAATATATCACTCCATTCTCTCCTAGCTTGTAGGGTTTCTGTAGAGAAATCTGCTGACAGTCTGATAGCGGTTCCTTTATAGGTTATTCTCTTGTTTTCCCTTACTTCCCTGAGTATTCTCTCCTTATCATTCCTATTTGCCAACTTTACTACTATGTGCCTTGCAGTAGGTCTTTTTACATTGACAAATCTAGGAGATCTAAAATCCTCCTCTACACACATTTCTCCGTTGATCCCTAGATTTGGGAAGTTCTCTTCAATAATTTAGTTAAGCACGCTTTCTGCTCCATTTTCCTTTTCCATATTCTCGGGAATTCCTATGATCCTTATGTTCTTACTCCTCATTGAATCCATTATCTCTCGGAGATTTTCCTCTTTTTTTTTAATTCTTAGTTCTCTTTCTTCCTCTGTCTGGTGCCATTCAGCCTGTCTGTCTTCGATTATGCTAGTTTTCTCCTCTATGTTGTCTACACGGGCATTCAGGGAATCCGTATTCTGTTTTACCTGGTCCATTGTGTTTTTCATCTCAAGTAATTCTGTTTGATTCTTCTTTATGATTTCAATCTCTTTTGTGAAGAAACTCCAGAACTCGGCTTGTTTCTCTATCTTTCTCTCTACCTCATTGAGTTTTTTGATTATAGCTGCTCTGAATTCATTATCACTTAGTTTACCTAATTCCAAGTCCTCAGGACTTAATTCTGTGTTTTTATTGTTTTCCTTCTGGTCTGGGGCTTTTATAAATTGCTGGATGGTAGAGGAGCGTTTTTTTCTCATGGTGGTAGAATTCAGTTGCAGTTACAGCCTGTTGCCACTAGATGGGGGTCGAGAGCGGCGTGTTAGCTCTCCACCTTGGGGCAAGATGGCTGCGCCCACTGGCTTTGCCGTTGGGGGAGGAGCTGTTACTCACACGCCCTGGTCTGGGTTCAGATCAGTTCTGTTCTCTGGTCTCCCAAGGCCCTTGATTTATGGGGTCCCCGTGGACGGAAGCTTTCCCCCGTCAGCGGGTCTCCACTGAATCAGCGGCAGGAGTCCTGGATGATCCCCTGGTCGTGTGGCCCCTCCCCCGCTCCTTCCCGACCCGCACCACAGCGATCGCAGACTCTAGGGGAGGGAGCGATGTTCTCTCCTACAGTTCCAGCGCCTCCGAGGGTGTAAGCAAAGTTTATGATCTCTGCCTTCTTGGTATTGTAGGTCTCTAATGAGCTGGCATTATGTTTATTCTCTGAAATTCCGTTCTTCCAATCTTTTGTTGTATTTTGGAGGGGAGAGAATCCTGGGTCAGCTCACTCCGCCATTTTGCTCCACCCCCTCCTGTCCAGTAGTAGTAAACATTTTGAGGGCATTTTTTTATTCCAGTCCCTGTGCTAAATACTCTAGGTGCATTTTTTTCCTTTAATTCCCCAATAACTCTATAAGCTAGAGTTACTACTATTATTCTCACTTTATAAGTGAGCAAATGGAGTCTTAGAAAATTGAAGTAAGTTTTCTAAGGTCAAATAGGTAGGCATTAAAATGTCAGTTTTTACCAGGGATGTCTAGCCCCAAAGCCATATTCCTTTTTGCTACAGCCTACGTCCCTCTCTGTCATGTATAATCTGTTTTATAATACAACATACCCAGATTTTGTCTTTGTTTAATTTTTCAAGATGAGAATATTGAGTTTGATTATTATGGTGGCTATATTTTTTAACTGAAAATTAGGAAACTTTGGAGGATATAGGAGTGAAAATTTTGAATTGAACCTGTCCCAAAAAAGACTAGGATGAAGTCTCTCATATCCACGAGATCACTGAGGATATCAACCAGATCCTTTCCCTTACCCTTTCCACAAAGGGCTTTCACGTATACATCCTCAGTGTGTGTGTAGCATCATTTACAAAATGTGTAGGTGGGGTACTTATTAAATATTTATTGGATGAATGAAGATATCCCTGTCTTCAAAGAATTTCTGATCTAGTAAGAAGAAAACAACTGTGATACATTATGTTACGTGCTATAAAGAGGCAGCTGGTACTTCTTGGGCATGTAATCAGTATTTATTGAGGAAATAAATGAATCTCTAGGGTGATTAGGGTCTTTAGAGGGCCAGGAAATGATTCCCAGAGGCATTGTCACCTATGATGGGACCTAAAAGATAAATAGGCATAGGCCAAGAGGAATGGGAAAGTCATATCGGGCAGAGGGGGCTGAATGGACAAAGTGCTTGAGACAAGAGAAAAAATATGGACTGTTTAACAAATTCCACTTGTTCAGTAAGGCTGAAACATAAATAACAGTGGGATTCAGGGAAAAGATGGTGAAGATGAGGCTGACATGCTAAGCAGGATCAGATCATGAGGGTCTTTTGTGCTGTATAGCTTAAACTTTTGAGAGATATGTAGTAGCATAGTAACTGTGGTTATATAAATGTACGTGAAACATACATGTTTAATAATCTATATATAATTCCATTCTCAGCATGGGACCCTCTTCACAACTAATCTTTCCATTAGCTGTGAAGACTCATCCCCTTGAAGAGAGAGTTGTTGAAGAGCCAAGGGAGGGCTTAAATGCTATGATAGAGGAGGGTTTCTCAATCCCCCAAGTTCATGGGATGAACTGGGAATTCTGTCTAGACACAGATTCTGATTCCTCAGGTCTGCGGTGGAGCCTTAGCGTCTACATTTCTAACAAGCTCCCAGGGGAGGCCGACACTGCTGGTTCTCAGACGGCACTTTCAAGCAGTAAGATACTAGAAAAGGAGCAAAACAATACCTCAGAAAAAATAAAGGATGTGAATGGAAATCAAAACTGGGAGTGGGGCATAGAGAAAAAGAGGTAGCATAGAATAAAGGGGGTGGCCTTAGTGAAATAAAATTTAGGCATATAATAAGAAAGAAGAATAAGAAAATACTAGATTAAAGAGGCACATCAAGTAAATAATATGGAAGTGCCTGATTGTAGCTGATGGCAAGGAGATGAGAAAAACATTTTTTTAAGTAATTATATCGGGATTATAATAGTTTATAACATGGTGTGATTTCGGGTATACATTATTGTTTATCAATTCCTGAATACACTTCATCATAGCCACCCCCAGTAGTCTAATTTTTATCCATCACCGTACATATGTGCCTCTTTGTCCCTTTTGTCCACCCCCCAACCCCCTTCCTCTCTGGTAGCCACTAATCTGTTCTCTTATGCATGTATTTGTTATCTTCCACATATAAGTGAAATAATGCAATATTTGTCTTTCTTTGTCTGGCTTATTGTGCTTAACATCACACACTCCAGGTCCATCCATGTTGTTGCAAAAGGAAATGAAGGAGGATTTGCTGACAGCAGTGATTTGCTCTAATGGAGAGCAAATTCGTAATAGCTAGTGTACCAAACTGCTCTACAGAATGCTAGGACTATAGGGATTCAGTAAGTGTTTTTGGCAAAAGCCCTCATAGCCAAATAAGTTTGAGAAATGCTGTTAAGCAAAGTTAAACTAATTTCTATACAGCATTTTTCCAAGGAATATCCCTGTCTTAGTCAGTTTGGGTTGCTGTAACAAAAATACCACATAGACTGGGTGGCTTATAAGCAACAGACATTTATTTACTTCTCATAGTTCTGGAGGCTGAGAAGTCCAAGGTCAAGGTGCCCACAGATTCGATGTCTGGTTCATAGATGGCCATTTTCAGCCATTTTCTCACTGTGTCCTCACAAAGAAGGAGGAAAGGAGCTCTCAGGGACCTCTTTTATAAGGGTGCTAATCCCGTTCATGAAGGCTCCACTCTCTAGACCTAATCACCTTCCAAAGGCCCCACCTCCAAACACCATCATATTGAGGATTAGATTTCAACAAAGGAATGTGGTGGTGGTGGAGGCAGGGGTGAGGGGGGGAGCCAATATTCAGCCACAGAAATCCTTTTCACAAGATACCTGATTAACATCTCAAGACCCAGGATTTTCACTGAGCACAATGTTGGAAAATCTGATCTACTAAAAAAGACCACTGGATTTGGAGTATGGTCTGGGTTGAAGACCTATCTCCTTGGCAAGTTACTTAACCTCTCTGAGCTATAGTGACTTCATGGATAAAATGGGCATTGTCAATCTTACAAAGCTGTTATAAATATTGAATTAAGAAGAACAAAAGAGTATAAACTCCAAAATATTATAATATCGGCCTCTTTTTGACTACTTACTACAACATCTTGTACAATGTTTCATTCACTGGGATTCAATTCTCAATGGAAGAATAAAGTAATTAATTTATGTCAGAGACCAAGAAACTCCCTAAAGAGACTCAATAAGAGAGCTATCAATTGACTTTCTCTTGAAAAAGGAAGGAACTAGGCAGAGGCCAACGAAGGATACGGCTTGATGTACTGCTTTGTTTCTCCTTCTCTTTTCTGTGTGCTCCCATATTGCTAAAGGGTAGAAGACAGGATCTAACTTCTGGAAGATAATTATTTGCAAGGCAAAAAATGGATACTACTTAAAACAGGAAAAATTTGGAGAACAAAATCAGCCCCCATGTTCCGGTGGATGGGCCAGTGTTAATTAAGTACGAATGAAATGTTAGAATTGTTCATAACTCATCCCATGATGATGAGTAATACATTATTTTGGTCATATGAATATCCAGCTGGAAAATTAATACTTTTCATATTTGAGGCTATGAAGGTTCTCAGTGGACTTCACCATATTTAAGCATCTCTGAGAGTGGTTGAATATTACAAGTGGAAACAAAGAAGGAGATAACTCATCCATAATTAAAGACTACATTTGAAGTTTAAAACACCTGGAATGTTTACAAAGCATCCAATTAATCATATATTTGGTAGTCATATTTCAAAGTGTCTAGCTATTTGAAAACAGTTGGATGAGTGAATGTTCATCTAGCTGTTCAGTCTTGACTAGATGTTTGATAATGGCAAAAAGTAACTGTCCAGTTTCTTGATCTGAATTTTTAAAACATTAAGTTGCATAGTTGTTGTGTATCTGTGCCATTGGCCTGGCTTCAGACTGATCAACTAAGAACAGGCTTAGGAATTGAACTCCTAATTGTGTCTGAACAATTCCACCTGGCCCAACAGTAAGGTATTTTCCTCTTTCTAAACTCACTTGGTGGTGTTAAGCAAGTATATACAAGTCTTTGCAGGGGTTTAGAGAAGATAGTGTGTGATTTGAACACTGTGATTGGGGATCAAAGACTTGAGTTCAAACCCTGACTGCATCTCTTACCAACTGTATAATCTTAGGCAGCTATATTAACCTCTTAGTAGCAGTTTGTCTTAAATTTCATCTCCTACTCCAGTCAAATAGGTCCTTTGCCTATAAACCTTCTTCACTTTTCAACTCTGGTGTTTCTAAAGCTATTTTCTATGTTTGGAATATTCTTCCTTCATGTTTTCACATGTTCAAATCCTAAGAATGTTTCACGTTCCATCTAAAATGTCAGCTTTCTCTAGGAATATTACATTCATCCTTCTACCTAAAAGTCGTGACTTTAACAATATGGATTTGAAACCTGATTCTGCCACTTAACTGTGTGACTTTGGCCACTGCAATTATCCTGTTGAAATTTTGATTTCTTTAGTAGGAAACATCCTATCTCACAGAATGACCTGAAAATTGACTGAGATAATGCACATGCTTCTAGCAGCACTTGTCTTTCCCAAAATGCCCAATTTACACCTCTGTGTCTGTGTCTCTAAAGAACCACTTCAGTTTCTTTCTTTAATTTTTCTTTTTATCAATATGCATTCTTTAAAAACTCAAATAGAACCACAAGACTTAAAAGAGAGAAGATCTTCCTTGTCCCCCTACCTCCTAGCATATTACTTTCAGTGGCAACCACTTTCAACTCGTTCAGCTGTTACTTCTATTTACCTCTAGATCTCGTTACCATCCTTATACTTCCATTTATTGATTTTCTCAATTTTAGTCAGTAGTCTTCTGCTGATTTGTCTCAATGGAGAATGAGAAATAACCTCTCTTACATCTTCTTCCCTCATGTGCATACATTTGCCCTCTCCAATTCTCTCAACATAGCCCACTGTTTGTTATTATGACTGTTGAAATATTATTCACATGTAAGCCAGAAAGAGGACAATGATTTTATTTCCTTTTTTGTACCATATTTTACTTTCCCTGGAATTAATGGTTGCTTTATTTTTAAATATAGTGTACTATGCTACTTACCCTTTTTTTATTTTCTAATAATATTTCTTTGAACTGCCTTTAGCCTTTGGGACAGTCTTCTTTTACGTGGTAGTAAACTTGAATACATTCAAATGTAAAACTTACTTTGACTTGCAGCTGTGCTCTTATCAAGCCCGCATTACACTGATTCTTTGTGTCAGTCCAACGTGATGACATCAATCTAAATATCCTCTCAACAAGAATACTTGTTGGATGGAGTAATTAGAATTTTCCTTATTAACAAAGCAAGCTTTTAGATTTTTAGGAATTAGTTTCCAGCTCTCCAAAAATGTACATCCACTTTGTATCTATAACCTTGCTTCAGTAGACCAATTGTTTGTCAATCAAGTCTTCTAAATCCAAAAATCCACCATATAGTCTATTTGTGTTTCCCATGATTTCTGTCCCCTGGTGTAGATACCATGTATCTCCCCTCACTTTGAGTGTAACCGTGAATATGATGTAGTTCACTCCTATAATTAAGTTATATTATAGGGCAAAGGTGAAAGGATTTGACAGATTTAATTAAGGTCCAAAATCAATTGCCTTTGAGTAAATCAGAAGGGAGGTTATCCTTGGTGGGCTTGACTTCATCAGAGGAGCTCTCAAAAGGGACTGGAGATTTCCTATAAGAAGAGATTCAGAGCAAGAGAGACACTCTCCTCCTGGCCATGAAGAAGTAAACTGTTGTGTTGCAGAGAGGATCACATGGGCAGATGACAGCAGCTCACTCATATCTGCTGGGAGCAGTCCCCAGACAACAGCCATCAAGAAAGCAGAGACTTGTGGGCTTAGATAAGGACTATGAGCTGATTGATACCTTGATTGCAGACTTGTGGGACTCTAAGCAGAAGACCCAGAAACACCATGCTTGGACTTCTGATCTACAGAACTATGAGATAATAAATGAGTGTTGTTTCAGGCTACCAAGTTTCTGGAATTCATTATGGGGCAATCGAAAACTAAAGCACTATTTGCATCCAAAAAGTCTGTCATTTTTAAACACTCTGAAGCACACAGAATGTCATAATAAGTTAAAGCCCTCTTTTTCAGAAAAAATTGATTTAAAGCACGGAAGTTATTGGAACTTATGAAATTGAAGTTGGATTCAAAATAATCTACAAATTTAGCAAAGAAATTGAGAAAGTTCTGTTTAACTTGATTGTTCTTTTATGAAGACTTTTTTCTTTTTAGTTCTAAAGCAATATTTCCAAGAGTATGAGTTTTTCTGACAACCTATGGAACCTCAAACAACTCAGGTGCAGTTAACTCATCCTTTTCTAGGCTTTTTATGGCCTCCTCAAAGATCATCAAGCAATTTTGGAAAAGCAGCATATACATCTGTTTTACTGTAATTCTTTTCTCCATTCTCATCCTCAGCGTATTTCTAAATAAGATAAGAAAATTTTTCTTACCCCACACTTTGAAATACAATTTTACTTCAGGCCAACACTTTAACATCTTTTCCATGGCTGGCAACAATGATAGCCGTCTTGTAGGCACATGTCTAAGAAGGCTATCTCCCCTTTCCATAAAGTCAAAAATCTCAATAAGTGCTTCTACACACTTTATCGAAACTTAAAATTGACCAAGAACTTTCATTATGAAAGTCTCAATATCTCTGGGAAGCAAATTTTTTCCCTTTTTAGCAGTGTTGTATGCAAGATGTGTAGGACATTTGGCAGGTAACATCTTTTTATTTGCTGTAGAAAAAAGTTTGTACACTTTTTTCTGACTGGAATTTGCCAAAATTTACACTTGCACTGTCAGCCAAATATGCAGAGAGATGAGCAATGTCTAGTTTGTATTTGGATAGTATATCAACAATTTTTTGTTTTATATTTTCGGCAGTTTCATTAAAATTTGTATAGAAATCAAGAGGACAATTAGAAATTACGTTTTTCATGGTTCCACAGGAATTTTAGGATTATTTTTTCTATTTCTGTAAAAAAATTCCATTGAATCAAAGTATTATTGGTAAGATAATAGAGTCAGCTTTACACTGTAGAAGGCTAACAAAATCTCTCCATTTTGACTTATGATCCTTCTTGAGATCCCAATATGATAATAGTAAAGAAATTCTCTTAAGCTTAAACTCATAACCATGAATAAATGTGAAAGGAGATGATAACGAATGAGAGATGTTAACAAATTTGGAGCGGTTGAAAGTGGATGGCCTAGTGGTAACTGATTACAGCAGGAAAAGCCCAAGTATGACAGGGAAGGCCAAGAAGCAGCAGCAAATCAATTTACACCCTCCAAGTGGGAAATAACAGAAACAAAGTGTAGCTGATTCTTTTTCCAATAAAGTCCCTCCTCTTTTATCCCTCCAAGGTGGTATTTCTCCTCCTACCTCCACCCTCTAACAGTACTTTGTATGACTCCGATTTTACTGACTAATTTAACATAACAGCATTAACTTTTTTTCCCCTCCAATGGTTTTGTGCTACCTTTTGAATTGAAGTGGAACCTGCCAGTGGGATTCTATTTTTCTTAGATTCTCAGAGTGAAACGTCATCCTAATATGGGGATTATAATCAAGATGGTCATAAAAGCAGATTGGCATATGCAGCGCTTAATGGAAAACGGGTCAGGAGATCGATAATCACAGTCCTTGTAAACAAGTCCATGTCAAATGAAAATCAAATGAAGTGAGAGCTCTTTTCAAACTGTAAAGTACTATATTATGGTAAATAGACATTTGAATTGGTCCAATGAATTCTAAGAACGTATTATAAATAAAATTCATCAAGTTTGGACTTAAGTTATATATATCCTTTATTACTATATTGTTGTTTGGGGTTTCTTCATTATTTTTCCCTTTCCAGCTTTGCATTCTGTTTCTTAATTCCAGATAACAGGGCTACATGCCCACTCTCTGCCCATTGTTACATGAGCTAGGGATGGGGGTGGGGTCTCAGCAGGGATCACTGGTTTGTTGGGGCCTACTCTGATCTGGTACTACTGGGATGGCCATTTCAGAAAATAATTTGGACTGTGAATTTTGCTAGAAATTTTTTCAATAAACACCAAAGTAAAGATGTCATTCAGCTGCTTTGCCACTGTGTTTTATTTCTGTATCACCATGACTATCCTACCTGTCTTCTCTCTTAAAATACATTTAGGGAACCTCTTTGTAGGTGACTTGTAGTTTGCAAAGCTTGTTACACTACCTCATTTTTGGTGTACCCAAACTGCAATTTTGGTAAGCTTCCCTGTTCTCTTTGGAAGCCTCACATTCTCCTTTCACTTCCACTCTGACTGGATATTCAGGAGAATGTAGACTTTTTTTTTAAAGATTGGCAATGCAGCTAACATCTGTTGCCGATCTTCTCCTTCTCCTTCTCCTTCTTCTCCTTCTTCTTCTTCTTCTTCTTCTCCTTCTCCTTCTTCTCCTTCTCCTTCTTCTTCTTCTTCTTCTTCTCCCAAAGACCCTCAGTAGACAGTTGTATATTCTAGTTGTAGGGCCTTCTGCTTGTGTGATGTGGGATACCACCTCAGCATGGCCTGATGAGTGGTGTCATGTCCACGCTCAGGATCTGAAGCAGTGAAACCCTGGGCCATGGAAGCCGAGCATGCAAACTTAACCATTCAGCCATGGGGTTCATTCAAACTCCCCCTCTGTTTTTTTTTTTGGCCAATATCCAATCAAGTAATGTAGTCCCAGGCCTATAGACTCCAGGCCATTCCACTTACAGATCACTGTCAGAGACACTAGTTCTAAAATGCATTTTAAAGTAGACAAATAGGCAGATAATTAAGTGGTAAATAACAGCAGATGTTCAGAAGTAAAAGTAGGAAAGGTGGTTTGCAATGGGGCTGGCAGAAAGGCATATTTCAGAGGGCAGGGATTGCTAAGTAGGGGCATATGCCAAGGCACTGTGGTCCATGTAAGTCAGGCCAGGCAAGCCTTGGACAATTACAGGATAACTGAAGACTTCTTTTCTTTTTCATTCAATAGGAAGAAGACCACCAAGTCTTTAAGCAACGTGGAGAGCAGGAAAAGAGAAACCAATTCAAACTTGATCCCAGGTGAAGGCAGCTAATTTCTTTGCAGAGAAATGTTTTTTTCTGCTTCCCTGAAATGTGCAATAAGGTGGATCAGAGAAGAAAGGAAGGGATGTTAAGTTAGAAGACCTGGGTTTTCATATGGTTCTACTACTAACAGGCTGTGTGACCCTGAGCAAGTTCTCGTTCTTGATCTCAGTTTTTTCATTCCTAAATGGGAAAGGATGTACTCATAAAATAGCTTTGAGCTCTGGCTTTCTGAGTTACTGATTCTACCTGTCACCCAAGCATCACTAGTAGGCTTTGAAGCCCATAAAAGGAGAGTTCTCTCATTTCCCCCAAATATAGTGAGAGGGTATTTCTGTAAGCAAGGATGGATATGAAAATGGATTTTTTTTGCATAATTTTACTCACAAATTCAAAATCCCATTTTACTTGTTGATTGGCCTACTTAGCCTAATACTGAGAATAGTGGCACACAGCAGTTATTTAATAATTACATGTGGAAAGAATGAATAAATGGAGAAGGAGATTCCCACATGAACACTCTTGTGGATGTCCCTATTACTCCATAGTTTACATTTGTACTCAAATGTAGTCACAATTTGTCCACACTCCCTCCCACACCTTTTTCTCTTAGGATCTTTTACTATTTGAAAGCCATTTACATACATTCTAAAAGAGAGGGAAAGTTGTCTTTTTTCAAAATGCAAAGGTAGCTGTTTTTCTCAAATCACCAGGCAGATCCTGAGGTGAGCTCTCTTAACCAGAAAAGAACATTGAACAGGGAGGAAGAGAATATTAAAATAGTAAATCTGTTCTTATTCCTGAAAAGCAAGGATTTATCTACTCAAGAGGCATGGCCTTTCCAAGGAGTTGTATCATTTATGTTCTGTAGAAGCTAGTTCTTAAGTTGAACTGAATACTTTCAGCCTGGTGGGGCATATTAGTTTATTCAACACAAGACTGGGCCTTGTAGAGGTGAATGAATAAAGGCCATATTTGGATAAATGAGCAGAAGTAGTATTTTTAGGTCCTAAACTCTTGGGAAAAGGCAATGGAATATGGATTTGGAATACGGGTGATGGTTGAATCTACTTTATTTTATTTAATTGAGTATGAAACACAGTTAAATCAACCTCCTTTAGGCTCATTTGTCCAAAGATGGTAAATACATGGTCTCTTCTTGGCCATCATGCATTGGGCTGTGTCTAGAGGAGTGGCAAATATTTGTTGTGTACCTACTCGCAAGACATTTACAAACATCCAACTTTTTCAGGTTTTATCTTGCTGATTGGGTATGGTATAATATGGAGACTTTCTTTTCTGTTTATCATTTGTTTCCTAGGACTATGTTCTAAAGTTCTTCTATACTCCTTGCAGAGTCATCTATATATAAAGAGAAAGAAGTACGAACCTATAGGAAGGGGGCATTCTGTTCCTTAATGGCATTGCTAATATGAATGAAATCTATTGTACTAATGTTACACAGAGACAAAGTTTCTAAAAGATACTCATTAGAATTCATTTATCCATTCATTTTTTATCATCGCAGAAGCATATATTGGAAACCTACCATATGCATCACTTTTTAATGAAGTGGTTAGACCTTCTTTTTGAAATCTTTTCACCATTCAGGTCTTTTGTTCAAATATCAACTTTTTAAGTCAACTTCTCCTTGATGGCCAATATAAAGAATTGTCATCACACTCTAAGCACAGTGTCGTGTTCTTTAAAAAAAATTTAAAAATTATAATGCAGTCAAATTGACTTTTATGGGGGAAAAGGGTTTAATTTTATGAATCTTAATACATGTATAGACTCATGTAACCACCACCACAATCAGGACACAGAACAGTTCCATTACCTCCAAAAAAGCTCCCTTGTGTTACTCCTAAAGGGTGTCAAACTTACCTGACTCCTAGCCCCTGGCAATCACTGATCCGTCCACAGACTGTAGTTTCATCTACAGATATGACTAACCAAAGACTATAGATGTAGACTAACTATAATGTTATCCTCTTGAGAATATCATACAAATGTAATCATACAGTGTATGACCTTTTGAAACTGGCTTCTTTCCCTCAGCATAATGCCTTGTAGATTCAGGAAAGTTGTTGCAGCTATCAATAGTTCATTCCTTTTTATTCCTGACTAGCATTCCATTGTATGGATGTACTAATGTTTGTTTATCCATTCACCTGTTGAAGGACATTTGGATTGTTTCATGTGGTTATTATGACTATAACTGGTATAAACAACCCTGTATAGGTTTTTGTGTGAATATAAGTTTTCATTTCTTTAAGGTAAATACTCAGGAGTGGGGTTGCTGGGTCATATGTTTAACTTTATGAGAAACTGCAAAACTGTTCCCAGAGTGCCTGTACCATACTGCACTCCTACCAGCAATGCAGGAGAGTTCCAGTTGCCCTGCATTACCATCAGTACTTGGTATTATCAGTGTTTTTTTAAAAAATTTTTAAAATTTTAGTCATTCTAATAGATGGATAGTAGTATTTCAACATGATTTTAATTTGCATTTCCCTGATGGCTAATAATGTTGAACATCTTTCCGTGTATGTAATTATTGCCATCTCTGTATTATCTTTTTTGAAGGGTATATTCAAGTTTTTCTCCATGTTTTAATTGGGTTGTTTGTTTTCTAATTGTTGAGTGTTGAGATTCCTATATATTTCCTGGATGCAAGTACTTTTCTCAGATATGTGATTTGTAAATATTTCTCCTAGCCTGTAGCCTGTCTTTTCATTCTTTTAACAGGATCTTTGGCAGAGCAAAAGTTTTTAATTTTGATGGACTCCAATTTATCAATTTTTCCTTCATGTATCATGCTTTTGTTGTCATGTCTAAGAACTCTTTACCTAACTCTTGGATATGAAGATAATCTCCTCTATTTTCTTCTAAAAGTCTTATAGTTTTAGATTTTATGCTTAGATCTATGATTCATTTTGAGTTCATTTTTGTGTAAGATGTGAGGTATAGGCCAAGTTTTTTTTTTTTTATATGGCTGTGCAATTGTTTCTAAATCATCTGTCGTGAAGACTATCCTTTCTCCATTGATTTGTTTTTTACTTATGTGAAAAATAAAATGGCCATATTTGTGCGGACCTGTTTCTGGACTCTCTATTCTCTTCCATTAATCTATATGTCTTGCCCTCTGCCAACACCACACTGACTGTATTACAGTAGCTTTATAGTAAGTCTAAAACTCAGGGAGTGTAATTCCTCAAACTTTATCCTTCCTTCTCCAAATTATTTCAGCTATTCTAGTGTCTTTGCCTTTCCATGTACATTGTAGAATCTGCTTGTCTGTATCTACAAAAAATCCTGCTGGGATTTTTATTGTAATTGTGTTAAATCTATTGATAAATTTGGGGAGAACTAACCTCTTTACCATGATGAGTTTTCCAATCCATAAACACAATATGGCTCCACATTTATTTAGACCTTTTAAAATCTCTTTTATTAGTGTTTTATAGTTTTTAGCAAACAGATCCTGCACATTATGTTAGATTTATACCTAAGTAGTTCAGGTTTTTTTGGAGATATTGTAAATGGTGTTTTTTAAACATTTCATTTTCCAATTGTTTATTGTGGAATGTAGAAATATCACCTTGCTAAACTCACTTATTAATTCTGGGAGGTTGTTTTATTTTGTTTTTGAAAGAATCTTGGGATTTTTCTACAAAGATGATGTTATCTACAAATAGGGACATTTTTATTTCTTCTTTTTCAATATATATGCCTTTTTATTTATTTTTCCTGTCTTATTGCATTGGCTAGGACTTCTACTACAGTGTTGAGTAGGAGTGGTGAGAACAGGCATCCTTAGCTTTATCGTGACGTTAGGGGAAAAATATTCCATCTTCCACTGTTATTTATAAATGTTAGCTGTAGGGTTTTTTGGTAGATGTTCTTTATCAGGTTGAGCAAGTTCCTTATGCTCCTAGTTTGCTGAGAGTTTTTTTTTTTTTTTTGCCTGAGAAAGATTCACCCTGAGCTAACATCTACTGCCAATCTTCCTCTTTTTTTTTTTTTTGCTTGAGGAAGACCAGCCCTGAGCCAACATCTGTGGCAATCTTCCTCTATCCCATAAGTGGGTTGCTGCCACAGCATGGCTGACAAGTGGTGCAGGTCCATGCCTGGGATCTGAATCCATGAATCCAGGCCACCAAAGCAGAGCATTCCAAACTTAACCACTACACCATGGGGCCTGCCCCCCAAAGTTTTTTTTCTTTAAATGGATGTTGAATTTCACCAAGTGCTTTTTTTCTGCATCAATTGACATTATCTTTAGATTGTTCAGATGGTGGAAAACATTGGTCGATTCTAGAATACTGAAACAGCCTTGCATTCCTGGGATAAACTTCACTTGATTGTGATATATTATTCCATTTATATATTAGCTGTTTTAATTTGCTAATATTTTATTGATAATTCTTGAGTCTATGTTAATCAAGACTATTGATATTTTTGGCATACAGATTGCATATAGATAGTTTTCTACTGTATTACCTTTGTCCAATTTTGTTACCAAGGTAATGCTGGCCTTATAAAATATGTTGGGAAGTGTTCCTTAATTTTCTATTTTCTGTAAGAGATTTTGTAAAATTAGTGTTATTCATTTTGTAAATGTTTGATCGTTTTCCACAGTGAAATCATCTGGACCTGGAGATTTCTTTCTTTCTTTCTTTCTTTCTTTGTGGTGAGGAAGATTGGCCCTGACCTAACAACTGTTGCCAATCTTCCTCTTTTTGCTTGAGAAAGATTCTCTCTGAGCTAACATCCATGCCAATCTTCCTCTACTTTGTATGTGGGATGCCACCACAGCATTGCTTAATGAGTAGGTATGTGCCCAGGATCTGAACCCATGAACCCTGGGTCACTGAAGCAGAGCACTTAACCACTTAAGAACTTAACCACTATGCCACTGGGCCAGCCCCTATTGAAAGGTTTTAAACTAAAAATTCCATTTTAAAAAGTTATAGGACTATTTAGGTTATATATTTCATTTTGGGTGTGTTTTAGTAGCTTGTGGCAGTCAGACCATAAAGTGGCCCCCAGTGCCACCTGCCTCCTGGTGTTCACTGCTTTGTGTAATCTGCCCCCTTGGAGTGTGGGTAGGACCTGTGCCTTGCATCTAACCGGGAGAATATGGTAAAGGTGAAGAGATGTCACTCCCATGATTAAGTTACTTTATGTGGCACAGGTGATGGGTTTTCAGTCCTATGATTAGATTGTTATATGACTCCATCTTAGTAAGCTTTCTCTAGAGACTCTCCTTATGGGCTGAATTATGTAAGCACCCATGTTGAAAAAGTCAATGTAGCAATGCAGGGAGACTAGTTAGAAACTGTCTGTCTCGGGAGGTGATAATTTAAGAGCATGAATCAAAGAAATGATAGAAGAAGTGAAGAGGAGATGACTGATACATAAACAAAGCCCTCACTGCTTGATTGGCTCAGCAAGGAT
Organism: Equus asinus; assembly: GCF_041296235.1. Lineage (NCBI taxonomy): Eukaryota > Metazoa > Chordata > Mammalia > Perissodactyla > Equidae > Equus > Equus asinus. The sequence continues at coordinate 49,834,178 of NC_091805.1, forward strand.
AGAGAGTGCAATTAAAGGAAATGGTGGGACTCTTGTCAAGGGACAACGCAGGTTTCTCCAGAGCATACAGGGGAAGACTTTAGCAATGTTTCTCCCCGAAAAGTGAAACCTCATTTTTAATCTTTTTGAGATGGAATGTGACTGAACACTCTTCCCCCTCCATTTCTGTCCTTCGCCTCCTCAAGCCCTATTGCTTCAGAGGCTCTGACCTCTCCTTAGTTGCCTGGCATCCAGGCAAGTTCTTAGCTGTCAAACTTCTATCCAGGTGGCCTCCATAAATATCTCAACAGAATTTATTTTCTTTAATTTTCTTTGGCCTTGCTTGAGAATTTGCCGATTGGGAGACTGTGTGGGGGCCAGTATGCCCAAAGATGGATAGCCACATCTGCTAGCCATTTGGATTAATTATTACACCTGTGTCATAAAACCTGCATTAATAAAGAGGTGGCAAGGAAACTCATATTGCAACCTAGGCAAGACCCTCATTCCATCCCAACTTTCCATCCCCATCAATGGCATGCTACCATCCTACTCTCCTGGCACACCACCTGGAGTGTTACAGGTTACTTCCTCCAGCACACCCATGACTAGTGTGTCTCTAAGTTCTCCTATTTCTTAATCTGAAACACCTTTCAGAGCCATCCTTTCCTACCTCTTTCTAGTTTATATTCTAGTTTGGGCCGTCTCTAATCATATGACACCTAGAATATTACAAATTGTCCCTCTTGCCAGCTGTCTGCCCCTTCTGTCTCCCCTTTATACAGTAGAAAGAGTCTTCCTTCTCAAACATTTTGATCAAGTTACACTCCAGTGCCTTGACTGGTAAGCATCAATCTCATCTTTCATCTATTGATAGGCTCTCAGAAATTTACATGGTTTTCTGTTGTCTTTTTCTTTTTAATCAAATACAAATGCTTCATACTGGTCTTTAAGACTGTCCATCAACATCCCTCAGTATTCTTGTTCTTATTTATGATTGATCTTTGACCTACAATTACTTTCTGCTCTAGCCAAGCTAACCTGCTTGCTCTCTCATATGCACAAGTGCTTGATTCTTCAAACACTGGCTGCTTTAAATGCTGGCTGCTTCAAACCTCAATTGCACACAATACCCCTAAGTTCCTTCCCCTTTTCTTTCTACCATGTCCCTCTGCAAAATGCTCTCCAGGAGTCATCTCTGAAATAGCTTTCAGACCCCTGTACACAGGGTCCATATTAACAAGAGATCTTACAGTCTTATGGGAAGCTGTTGAGAATTCAGTACATGAAAGCCCAGAGTAGGTACTGACAATGGAAAAGGGAAATAGCTTTTGTACCTTTAACCTAGGCTAAGGCTGATGAAAAAATACCAGCCTTCATAATGTATAAGCCCCTGGCAGAAGTTTTTTCCATGTTGCTGAGCCATTTGACACATTTGGGGAAGTGAAGGAGAAAGCAGACACTGGCCTAGGCAGTCAGATCTGGAAAATCAATTATGTCAATAAATGAGGTGATAGATGTTATAATCTCATATCCCAAGTGAGCTATCGCTATCCCTATCCATCTTAGATCATATCTAATGCAATATATCATATACATGCAACATATATCATGCTATATATATAAATATATAATATATACTATATGAATATATATTAATATATATTAATAATTATATATAATATATAACATATATTAATATATATACTAATAAGAAATACGAGGCCTGGAGAAAGCAGGAAGAGAGAAAAGGTATCAATGTGCCAAACATCATCTCTCCAAATTCCAGCCTCCTCCTAGTGTTTTAAAATTCTTAAATTACAACCATTAATGTACAATTACAGAGAGCAATAACGAAGCTTCATTTCTTTTTGAGGTCAGGGATAGATGGCTTAACAACAAAAGTACTGTAGAACCTCTTTTAATTTTCCTTTCTCTTTAGTATTTTCAGTAGAGTGTATCATTTAGGTAAGGAGACCTAAATAACCTGACATTCTTATGTGGGGTAGAGGTGGAATCCTTTATAGTAGGAGAAAATATACATTTTTGGCTAATTCTCTATTTCATATTGAGAAATCATTTTCTTCCCTCTCCTCCTCTCATACAACGTCTTTTTACTTTTACACCTCTGCCCTCTCTCTTCCTCATCCCTCTTCTTCATTCTATTTCTCTCCTGTCCTTTTTAAAACACATTGCTCTTAAATGTAAAGGGAAAGAAAAATCATTAATCACGCTGCAGGATACAGTGCTTAGATGGCTGTAGTTGCTGAAGGAGGTCTGTTTAGCATCAGTCGATTTTTCATTTCCTTTCAGTGGGGACAGTGGGCTGCTCTGCAACCCTGGGGCCAGCCAGCATGAATGCAGGTATTGAGTGTTCAAGAGGAGACAATTAGGACCAAGTGCTGGAGATAGAATAGCATTTAAATTAATCTAGTACCTGGACTGGAGTCCTTTAGTCCTTCCTTTCCTGTCTCTGGCTTAAAGATACAGGTTTTACAGGCTAGACATTGGTTAGTATTAACTCTGCATTGTCTGATGGACAATGATTCTTTCCCACATACTTTATTCTCCTCCTCAGTTGAAACTTGCCTTCCTGAGTTCTAAAAATTAAACTCTACAGTTTCAAAAGGGTTGAAATACATGATCAGTTTTCCAAACAGGACATTTGTTGAGTTCTGAGACAGCAAAGGATACAGGGCACTGGGTTGCAAACTTTTAAAAATCAAGAGTGAAATCTCTATCATCTTGGAGGACTTAGGAGATAAAGTCACCTCAGAGGGGGATACTCAAGATAATAGCTATATTCTGAAATTGCATAGGACAGGAGGCTCAAAAGATAAGTGAAATCTATTCAGGGTAAAACCAAATCTCGTATAGTGTTTAAGGGCTAAAACTTGCCAGGCTGTCAAACAAAAGCCAATATATAAGAAGTATAACACATAATGACCAAGTGGGGTTGCCTTATTCCTAGGTTTGCTTAACATTCAGAAAAATCACCAACGTAATTAACTATATTAACAGAATAAAGCAGGGGGAAAACATATTTATCTCAACAGATGAAAAGCATTTGTAAAACTCCACTCATGTTTATGTTAGAAACACTCAGCAAACTAGGAATAGAAGAGAACTTTAATCTGATGAAGTCCATCTACAAAAACACTGCAGATAGCATACTCAAAGTAGTGACTGAAAATTTCCCCCTGAGGTCAGAAACAAGGCAAGGCTATCTGTTCTCACTACTTTCATTCACGATTATACTCCAGTGTAATAAGAGAAGAAAAATAAATAAAAGGTATAAAGGTTAGAAAACAAGAAGAAAAACAGTTTTTGTTCCTAAGTGATGTGATTTTGTACTTTAATTCCACAAATCTACCATTTGAATCAATGTGTTAATTTAGCAAGGCCACTACTGGTAAGTTAACTCATACAAGATGAATATATAAAGTCAATTGTATTTCTATATTTGAGCAGCAATTTGCAAATTAATTACAAAATCCAATATAATTGAAGATAGTAAATTCTAGGCATAAAGCTAACAAAATATTCTTGAGGGAAATTAAAGATCCAAATAAATGGAGTGATATCCCATGTTCATGGATCAAAAGACTTGTACTGTTAAGATATCAGTTCTCACTAAATTTGTCTAAAACCAACATCTAATTATTTGAAAAGATTAATAAAATTGATAACCCCAAGGGCTGATCAAGAAAAAAATATATAGTGAAATATATTTATGATCACAGAAAATATAAATTGCCTAAACTCACCTAAAAGAGATTTTCACACAGGAATAAAAACAAACATTTTGTTTACCTGAGATTAACCTAAATATAATGAAACAAAAATGACAGCTGTTTACCAGAAGAGGAAATCTAAATGGCTAGTGAACATATGGAATGTTGTGCAATATCACTGTTAATCAGGGAAATGTAAATTAAAACAATAATGAAACTCAGGTGATCCTATAAGTACAGATGAAAATGTGGGGAAATAGGAAGTCCTATGCATAACTAGGGGGAATATAAATTTGCAAAGCAATATGTCAATATGTAATAAAGCGAAAAAATGTATATCTATGACTCAGAACTTACAATAGAATGTTAGAGAAAACTCTTGCACTTGTGCACCAGGAAGCATATTTGAAGATATTCATTACATCACTGTTTACATTACATGAAAATTGGAAACAATCTAAATGTTGATCACTGGGGATGCATACAAGTTGTTGCATATTCAAGGTGACGCTACCTCCTGATTTCCCTGGGACAGTCCTAGGTTATGCCTATTATATTGGTGTAATTATTAATTGAGCCTATTTTAATTTTTAAAAGAGGTCTGCTTTGCGTAATAAATTATATAGTCATCTTAGATATATGCATATAATGAAATACTGAATAGTTATTTAAATGGTTGAAATAAACATGTTGGCATAATATGTGTTAACCCAGAAAAATCCAGAAAAAAGCATAATTTTGAATGAAAAAAATCAAGTTGCAAATAGATATACACCCTCTTGACACCACATCTGTAAAATTCACAACAAAAAAGCAATACTATATATACATACATACATATGCATATACATATATATGATATGTAAGTAAAGTTCTATTTTTTTTTAAAGATCTGAGACAAAAATGTCAAAAGGACAGTTTTGGTAAATCTAGGGTTTACTATAGTATTGAAATTTCATAATCAAGAAAATATTTTAAAATATTTAAAAACTGTTGGTGGTCCTATCAATCTTTGATGCTTTAGCAAATGTTTTTGCTATGGGAAGGAGAGTGGGCTGGGTGAGCCTTAGAGTATTTTTGAATTTCATTATTCCATAAATATAAAAGCTTTTCTTCAGTAGGACATGACTTGTCTTTGCTTTGAGGTCATACAACAGCCTGACTTTGAACAAGCCTATGCACTTAAAAAAAGAGCTGGATGTGTTGGTCTTGAATAGGTCTTAAGCTGGGAAAATATTTCTTTAACCATTTTCCATCACCCAGTGTACAACAAAAGCAGGCTTCTGTGTTTAGCTAAATCTGAAAACACTCTTTGGTGTCTTGTCTGATCTGACTAATTGATAAAAGGAGGAGGCAATTTTTACTGGAGTGAAAGTTGCCTGTTATTACTCATTTGTTTGATATGGTAAGTTTGTGTCTGGGGAGCTCACAGGTGGGGTCATGAAGCCCTCTCATAGATCACAGATCTGAGAATGGCTTTGTGATGAGCAAGTTTGTTGCAATCGCAAGTGGGAACATATTTCTCAATAAGATGGTTAACAGCTGCACTCTGAATTTGTTTCTTCTTGCTTATTGAGTTACTTCTGATGGAATTTGGAAAAGGCTGAGGCGCTCTGAGCACAGGGAATACCTTGGCCTAGTCATGGGTAACAGAAAAATGTTTAGTGTGCCTCCTGCCTGGGGTTATTAGTCTTGAGTGACCAAACGCTGGTGTGAACCTGGGTCTGGGTGTGCTTTTAAGACCTGCACGTAACCCTGGTGAACCAAGAAATCTGGGCCAGCGTCCCAGGTCCTTCTCAAGGGCCTAAGCTGGTTCCTCCAGCATAAAGCTTAGTATGATAAAAATGCCAGTGTTGAAGAGGACATTGAAGATAAACTCTCACCTAATTTATAAATGATATCACCTCTATACAGATGCAGTACCCAACAACTCTCATAATATAAATCAAAGGATGATTTCCCTCATTATTATCTCAAAACAAAACACAGCAGACACCATGCAATGGAGTTTTCCTACATTATTTAATAAAGTGAAGAGCATAGGAATATTTGCGGTCAGACCCAAAGTTGAATCCTGGTTACACCACTTACTAGCTTTATTTCCGAGGGAAAGGCCTTGAACCAGTGTCCTCATCTATAACATGGGGTTTTATATGCTAACATTTATAATTATTCCATGAATCACCTTACCCACTCTAACAATTTCATTGTACCTGAGCCAGTGTCCTCAATGTACCACCTGTTATACATTAGTTTGCCCTTATTTATGTTTCCAAAGCTTTTATTGGTGTGTAAATTTTGACCACCAAGCAGAGAGGCAACTCCATGGGAGGGAGTACACATGCTTGTTTTCCTTATTTCATTTCCTAACCTCTATCATATATAGCGCATATTTGATTTGCACTGAAAACACAGTACAGCAGGAAAGTTCTAAGCTCAGACAGGACCTCCACAGCAGAGATTAAATGGCTCAGGATCTCCATTTTTGCTGCAGTTTGCTGTGACTTATTTATTCTGTCCTATAAGTTTGTACTCAGCTAAGCAAGGTACATCTTAGTTTTGCTGCATTTTAAAGAAAATATTTAAAAACTGGGAAGATGGGGGAGCCAGCCAGGTAGCATAGCAGTTAAGCTCATGTGCTCTGCTTTGGTGGCCCAGGGTTCTCAGGTTTGGACCTCGGGTGTGGACATGGCACCGCTTATCAAGCCATGCTGTGGCAGGCATCCCACATATAAAGTAGAGGAAGATGGGCACAGATGTTAGCTCAGGGCCAATCTTCCTCAGCAAAAAAGAGGAGGGTTGGTGGTGGATGTTAGCTCAGGGCTAATCTTCCTCAAAAGAAAAAAAAATAATAATAATAATAAAAACTTGGAAGTGGAGATAGAGTGGTGGAAGCAAGTAATTTAAAAATAATAATTATGGTGGAAAAGAGAGAGAGAGGAAGAGAGAGACCAATTCTGAAAAGTGTCTGCCAACAGAATCTGGCCCTAAAAAAATTTCAGAAAAGGTAGAAGTACTCAACTTTAGGTATTTTAGATATTTACATATTTTACTGTGAAAAACCTCCAATATGGTTTTTCAATGGAAAAGATATTAGCCAGGCCTGAAATACTCATTTATAGGACATTAATGACATACGCTAAAAATTGCTGATTGCCATTTTTTAAAAGATTATTTTATTGAGGTCATATTGGTTTATAATATTGTATAAATTTCAGTCGTACATTATATTTCAGCTTCTGTGTAGACTGCATTATGTTCACCACCAATAGTCTAGTTTTTACCAGTCACCATACACAAGTGCCTCTTTACCCCTTTTGCCCTCCCCCTACCCCCTTCCCCTTTGGTAACCACCAGTCTCTTCTTATCTATGTGTTTGTTTATCTTCCACATATTAGTGAAATCATACAATATTTGTCTTTGTCTAATTATTTCACTTAGTATAATACCCTCAAGGCCTACCCATGTTGCTGTAAATGGCATGATTTTGTCTTTTTTTTTATAGCTGAGTAGTATTCCATTGTATATATATATATATATATATATATATATATATATATATATCACATCTTCTTTATCCATTCATCTGTTGATGGGCACTTGGCTTGCTTCCAAGTCTTGGCTATTGTGAATAATGCAATGATGAACACAGGAGTGCATATATCTTTTTGAATTGGTGTTTTCATGTTCTTTGGATAAATACTCATAAGTGGAATAGTTGGATCATATGGTATTTCTATTTTGAATTTTTTGAGAAATCTATTTACTGTTTTCCATTGTGGATACACCAGTTTACATTCCCACCAGCAGCGTATGAGGTTTCCTTCTCTCCACACCCTTTTCAACACTTGTTATTTCTTGTCTTGTCAAGTATAGCCATTCTGAAGGGCATGATTTTCATTTCCCTAATAACTAGTGATGTTGAACATCTTTTCATGTGCATGACTTGCTTTTTGACAAGAATCCTTTAAAGCATTCCACTGACACTATTAAGGTAAGAATATTGACGGTTAGGAGGTAGGATATGATATGTTTTAATGGTAATGTAAACAAGTTACTCTGCTCATTTATCAGTTGAATTATTCTTTTAACCAGCTTCCCTTACTTCTCAATATTCATCCAAACAAAAACAACATGGGAAATGCATACGAGATCCTTCTCAATTTAAAGGCTGGAGATGGATGATGGATAAGAGGTAGCTAATGCCAACAGACAAGTGTTTTATACTAGAATGACCACTGAACTTAGCTTCAGGAGACAAGGATATACCCCCTATTTTGTAATTGGCTAGCTAACTTGCTAACAGTCAAATCTACCATGTATGTCATAGTGGGCAGTCAACACAATGGGAAAAATGTTTACTTCATTAGGTCTTTTTATAGCATCCAGCTCTACTCTGTATTTCCCTACCACATGTTTACCATCATTTTTCTTGTTCGCTTCTGGATGAAGAAACTGATGTAGGTAAGTGATGTAGTTAAGTGATTCGCCCAAGTTGAGGCAGGTCAAGAGATGAGTCTATTTCTGGAGTTGTTATTGGAAGACCTTGGTTCTCTAGTCCTTGTTGATAGAATTCAATTTATCAATTACCAATTGAATACTGACTACAAAGATTAAAGAAGACATGTACAGGGGGCCAGCCTCGCAGCTGAGTGGTTAAAGTTCTGCGCACTGTGCTTCAGCGGCCTGGGGTTCATGGGTTTGGACCCTGGGTGCAGACCTACTCCACTCATCAGCCATGCTGTGGAGGCATCCTACACACAAGCTGGAGGAAGACCAGTACAGATGTTAGCTGAGGGTTAATCTTCCTCACGAAAAATAAATAAATAAAAATAAATAAATAAAAAATGAAGACACATACATAAACACAAGGAAGATGGTAAAAAATGCTATAAAACCATATGCTATGGAATTATGGGAGTATAAATAAAGACATATTACTTCCAGCTGGGGTAATCTGGAAGGACTTCATGGAAGAGATAGGATTTCCATTGGCTCTTCAAAGGTAACAGTGGCAAGTAATGAAAAGTGAATAGGTAAAGGAGGATCAAACAAAAACAATAATATCTTGTAGAAAGGCACAGACCCGTGAATATGTAGGTTTAATTCAGAGAATTGCAAGTTTATGATCAGCTCTTTAAGAATTGGGACCATATGTATATCTTGTTCAATGCTTACACCTTTGACCTAGCATAATGTCTGACATATCATAGTGATGGCTAAAGTTTATTTATTATTTGACGGTCACTTTACCTGTATTACCTACTTAAATCTTCATAACAACAATATAAGGCAGAATGTTATTCTCCTTCATTTCTTCTCCCTCCCTGAAGCTTGGAGAGATCAAGTAACTTACCCAAGACCATGCAGCTAGGAAGAGGTGGAGCAGGGTTGGAATCTGGGCTTTTAACCATTACAGTCTGCCTCCCCAAGTAGAAGCAGCAGCTCGGTAATAGCCTTTGAGTGCTTGCATTAATGCAAAAATGATATGTCTATGTATAGAATAAACAGGAAAGTGTTTTTGGAATATGACAAGAATGGGGGCCAAAGTCTGTAGGACTTTCAAACCTGCCTGCTTATAGCTAAAACCACTCAGAGGAAGAGACACCAGCACCTCCTTACAGGTGGACATATAACATCCTTTTATTACTTCTCTCTTTCAAAGAAGGCTAGTCTAGAGCAACGAGACTTTAATCAGGACCGTGACACTTTACTAGCTCAGTGACCTTGAGGAAAACAACTTCTCTGGGCCTCAGTTTCCTCACTGGTGAAATCAGGGGACTAGATTCATTAAGTCCCTTTCAGCTATCTCATCCTATGACTTTATGACGTTAGGAATTTACTCAGTTTCTGTCATGTGAACCGTGTAGCTTTAAGGCAGTCCTAGCAGCAGAGTCTCTGAAACTGCCTAATCTAGTTTTCTGCGCCCTATCAGTCCAAATCTTCAAGTTTCAGCATCAGATGTGAATATAAGCTGACTTCCCTCACTCTTTTTTTGATATACATAAAATATCTTAGAAAACGAATGCCCACCAATATGAGACTGATTATATTTGCACATTATGGGATACTGTATAGTTGTTTATAATAATTAGTTGGATACGTGTATATGTGTGTGTATGGATTTTTATGAAAAAGAATCTCTTTTGAAGTAAATTTCTGTATGGTTTGGCTTTTTACAATAAACATTATTTCTTTTGTAATTAAAATAATATGAAAAGCAAATAATAACTTTAACTCTCAAGAAAACTTACTTTCACACCCTCTCCATAAAATACTGAACACCTTTCATCTCCCTCCTCTGATATCATGCCTCTTCCTCTCTCCCAACACAGAATCACTGTTTCCATATATTCTTCGTCAACTAAGCAGATTTTCATAGAGGTTTACTTAATATTAGCAAATTAAAATTCTTTTTCCTCCATTTTTCCAAATACCATACTTCTATTGTGCTATTGAATTTGCTTCTGCAAAAAACCCTCCTGGAGACTGACACTGCCCCCAGTCGTCACAGAAAGTCCTCCTCCATGGTGCTTTCTCACTCCAGGAGACCAGTTTACAACATTTATGTTGCTGGCAAGGTATCACTGTGATCATGTGCGTCTTCATATGTTTCAAAAGAAAATTGTCTTTAACGTTTTTAGAAGAATGTTAAACTATCATTTCTAATGCTTGACTCACAGAGAAAATCTGGGAATGTTATTGCCATCCAAATCAAATCCTTTTGTGGTTCACAGAACAAAAGGGAGAGGGGGAAAACAGAACAAAAGAAAAGCAGTCCGTCATCTTTTTTTTCAGTAACATTTGATATGCTGAAATCTGCAAGGAAATTAGGGGCTAGGATGTCAAAGCCAAATGAGAACTTAGAAACAATTGAATCCAACTCCTGTATTTTACAAACAAGGAACTGAAGCCCACAGAAGTGAGATTATTTGCACAAGATCACACAGCAAGGTGGTAGGAGAGTTGGAATTATGCCCTCCATCTCCCATCTCCCATACAGAGGTGAACATATGCAGAGGCTTTGGTACATCCAGGTATAATCAGGTAGACCTGATTTATGGTCTTGGATCCTCTACTTAGTAGTTGTGTGATATTTGATTCCTCATGAGTAAAAGGGGGAGTATATCATCCACCTCATGGATTTGTTATAAAGATTAAATGATATAGTGTATGTATATGGCTTGGTACAATGCTTGGGGGCACAGGAAGTGCTCATAAAACACTAGACTTAGTATCCCTTCAAATGTTTGTCCACTGTGTGTATTTTCTTTGCATTTCAGTGATTGCCTCTATTTCCAGTGCATTTTATCTTGTTCTAATATTCAGGAGGCAAAACAAGGCCATCCAAAATCATCCTCTTACAGTGCTGTTCTGGTCTTCCCATGTTTTTCGTGGCCCAGACATTCTCAGTCTTCATCTGATTACACCCCACTGTAAAGCTGCTGAGTCACTTCTGTCTTAGACAAAAAATGTAACAGGGTCTTTGGGACCTATGACATGACAGCAGGCTGTCTAGTTAGCTTTCCTATCCAAATCTTCTCTGAACTGCCACTCTTTAGCCTAGAAATGGCCGAGCAAGAAAGGAAGTTAGTAATCGTGTAGAACTGTGCTCTCCAACATGATAGCCAATACTCATATGTGGTTAAATTAATTAAAATTAAACAATATTAAAAATTAAGTTCCTCAGACACAAAAGTTACATTTTAAGTGTTCAATAGCCACATGTAGCTAACGGCTCTCATATTGGACAGTAGAGATTATAGAACATGTCCATCATTGCAGAAAGTTCCATTGGACAGTGCTGGTATAGAACACAATGCTTGAATAAATGAATGAATGGAGGAAATGTAGTAACTAATCAGAGCCTGTGGATAAGAGTCACTATGATAAGCACAGACCAAATTTTAAGGAATTAGAGAAGTGACCTTAGAGATGCAAAATGATTAAAACCAAACCCATGTGACAGGAAAAAGTTGATAAGCATTGAAATCCAATATAATGAACAACAAAAGGAATGAGTCCATCAACAAAAAAATGGCTATCAGAACACAGTGGGCTCCAAATTCCTCAGAGCTTCAACTGTTTCAAGTCCACAATAAAGGTGTTTTCTATAGTGCCTTTCTTGCCCAATATTCTAGGATTGTAATCTCCAAGGGGCATTCTCAGTAGAAGAAAAAGATCATCAAGAAATAGAGAGTGTAGAAAGCATCCTAGAAAACTGAAATGTAAGCTTAGGAATTTCCTTTTGAGTGTGAGGGGAATGGCTAGGGAGTGTCCTCCAGGGTGTGTTCTGAAGGCAGCCTGGAAGAGGGCTCAGTAAGCACTCTGGTATGCACATATTCAGAGCTGCACATTCCTTTCTAAAATGATCTTAATCATTTTCTTTCTCTTGGAAATGGCTGAGATGGTGGAAAGACAGAAGTCAGACTAATCCCCTTGGGCAAATCCAGATGGGATCCAGTTGTATCTCAAACCTCCTCCACTTATGTGGGACCCCCTATTGTAACAGAAGTGCTTTCTCCCTTCACCAGAGCACACAATCCAGGTCTTCCTTCCAGGGCTGCCTCAGAATAACAAACTCAGTCCTGTGAACAGTCCCTGACGATAGTCTCTCCATCCTCAGTCTGTAGAGTGGCAGAATGCACCAAACAACTCAACTAAACTCACTGTGCATGGTGTTGAGTTCAAAACTGTGAAGAGTATGGCATGTTTCCCCACTTGAAAGCTGACAAATAAAAATGGCAAGCAATAGGATATATTGGAGTATATGAGGAAGCCATTTTGTGTAAACCTAATTCGGCCTGACCTTGTCTTTCCAAAAGGGCCTGACCATGGCTGTTGAGCATGCATTGTATATCTGCTTTAGATATTCCCTACTGCAAGAACAAAGGCCCTTGAGATAAAGGTGCAACTTCCCTCCGGCTCCCAACATTGGCATTTCTTTAAGGATTAAGCATCTTTCCTTAGGCTAGAAAGTGATTGCTGTGCTCACCTGTGACCACCCAGCTCAAGACAATAGACTTGCCTCCTGCTACGCCCTCCAAGAGAGCAGATCTACTACCTGCTGTGTCCATCAAGCGCTGTGCTGACAGGGCAATCTTGTGACTACTGTGGGAGGGACATTTCAATCATATGTGAAACGTCCTGTATGGGGGTATATAACCACTCTGTATACCTCACGTCTTTGGTGCCCTTTCTTCCTTCAGGAAGAAAGGCCCCGGGCCATGGTCCTCAGATTTCAGCTCAGAATAAACTCACCCAAATTTTCATTTATAGATTGGTTATGGATTATTTTTGTCGACAAAGCTAACAAGTTAACCTGCATAGTTATGCAGACACACACACACACACACACACACAATACACACATATTTACAGAAAGACAAACCCTCTGAATCAGGAAGCAGACCTTTTATTTACTCACAGAGCATCTTCCAACAGTTCCCCATGCCACAATTCGGCACAGGGTGATGTGCTGAGAGCCAGATGTAGCTGCATGTGCAGCAGGGTTTACACTGCAGAAGAAGAATAGTGAAATGATGAAACTTGGAGCTTACATAGGGAGCTGCTGAAACATTTGACCCTCCTCCCATCCAGAGAGACAGAGACCTTCGCCCTAGAGTATCAGATCTTCCCCAGGGAGAGGAGAGGAGCTCTCTAGCTTCCTTTCACCACTCTGGGATGTAAATATATGGCTCTAGGAGAGAGGAGACTTTAAATCCCTCAACAACAATATGCATTCTTCAATTTCTAAGGCTTGTGCACCATTCAGTAATTCTTTAACCCAAGTTTTCAAAAATTTCTGTTCAGTAAGCCCTGACCATGCAGAAACATGAGAATATTCATGGAGAGTTGTTTTCTTTATTATTTGCAAGAATTGTATACGTAATATAGAAATACATCCTCCTTGTAAAAAACACAAATCAAACAGTACAGAAGTTTATGAAATAAAGTTAAAATTTTTCTTTGCCACTCTCTCCATTCCCACATCTCTCCCAAAGATAACAATTATTCATAAATACATGTTTATTCATTCAGTACTTTTTCTTTACTGTTACATGTATGTGGATTTCTCTTACACAAATGGAATCATACTAAATACATTTTTCTACAACTTGATTTTTGTAACCAAATATTAGAACTTAGAACCTTTATATGCCAGTTCATTTAATCTATCCCAATCTTTTAATTAATGCACAGTATTACAGTGTGTGTATACATTATATACATAACTATCATAATTATATTATAAAATTTATAATATTATTTAAATAAGTATTTTATATATATATTTAACCATTCCCCTATTAATGAACATTTAGATTATTCCCAGTTTGTCATTATTATAAACAATGCTGGCAGAAAACTTTCTTGTACATATAACTTTTTGTGTGAACATATATTCGTAAATATTTTCCACAGGACTAATTTCTTTTTTTTTTTTCCCGAGGAAGATTAGCCCTGAGCTAACATCTGCCAATCCTCCTCTTTTTTCTGAGGAAGCCTGGCCCTGAGCTAACATCCGTGCCCATCTTCCTCTACTTTATACATAGGATGCCTACCACAGCATGGCATGCCAATTGGTGCCATGTCCGCACCCGTGATCCGAAACCATGAACCCTGGGCCACCGAGAAGTGGAATGTGCAAACTTAACTGCTGTGCCGGGCTGGCCCCTCCACAGGACTAATTTCTAATAGTAGAATTGCTGGGTTCAAATATAAGGCAATTCAATAGATTCTGCTAAACTGGACTCTTTAAAAGCACAACAGATGGAGAGGAGGATTCTAGGAAGATGACTGAGGAGGAAGCACCAGGAATCTATCTCCCCACCTATACAACAATTGTACTGGCAGAATCTGTCTAATGTAACTATTTTTGAATTCTAGAGTCTATTGAAGGCTTGCAACTTCCAGAGGAAGACTTGGGCAGCAAATTGCAGTTAATTTCCATCAGTTTCAGCTCTTAGCTCAGAAGAGGCTACCCATCCCCCCACCATCTAGCCCAATGGCAGGTAGCTGTGCACATATTCCTGGAGTAGCTTGCAGGAACCAGGGTGAGTAATAACAATTCTCTTCTCCAAATATTGGAGATCTTTATTGTGATTGGAGATCTGTGTTCTGGTTATTCTGATCACAGATGTGCAGACACAGATGCTGGCAGCTATTTTGCATCCCACCTGCCATTGTTGAAAGCCCCTCTCTCTCCAGCTAAAGTGATTCTCAGAGGATTTAAAGGGCTGGTACCTTTTTTTCACTCTTCACTTTTTCTTTTTTCCCTTTTGGAAGTCCAACATTAAAAACTAGGACATTCAAAAGCAACTGCATACATGGGGGAAAGTAGAAAGTCACTGCACATGTCCAGGGAAAGGCATAGCTTCAGAAAAAACCTGAGAAAACCTTAAGTTTATACCTCTGGCTGATCCTCAGCATGGAGACAGTCTACAATAATTAATCATATAAAAAGGCTCAACAAAACAAAACAAAAACAAAAAAAAGCAAACCATGGTAAGGGAGAGAATCTGCTTTCTAGGATTGCCACATCAAGAGATTCAAATGTACAGTTTTCAGCATAAAATTATAAGGCATACAAAGAAACAGGAAAGTATGTACCAATCAAAAGAAAAAAATGAACCAACAGAAAACTGCCCCAGAGAAAGATCAGATGGAGGATCTATCAGACAAAGACTTTAAAGTGACTGTCTTAAGGATTCTCAAAGAACTAAGAGAAGACATGGAGAAAGTCAGGAAAATTATGTATGGATGAAATGGAAATATCCATAAAGAATACAAAACCTAAACAGAAACCAAAATGAAGTTCTAGAGCTAAAAAGTACAATAACTAAAATTAAAAAAAAAAAACCACTAAAGGTATTCAAAGGTAGATATGAGCAAGGAGAAGAATGAATCAGTGATCTTGAAGATAGGACAATTGAAGTTATCAAGTCTGAGGAACAGAAAGAAAAAAAAATAAATAAAAATGAATACAGCCTAAAGAACTTGTGGGACACCATCAAATGAATCAACATTTACACTGTAGGAGTTGCAAAAGGAGAAAAAAGAGAGAAAGGGGCAGAGAGATTATTTGAAGAAACAATGGCCAAAGGCTTTCCAAATTTAACTAAAGACATGAATATAAACATCTGAGAATCTCAATGAATTCTAAAAAGGACGAACTCAAAGACATCCACAAGGAGACATATTATAATCAAACTGTGAAAACCCAAACAGAAAGAGAATTTTGAAAGCAGCAAAAGAGAAAAGACTCCTCACAGACAAGGGATTCTCAATAAGATTATCAGCAGATTTCTCCTTAGAAATCTTGGTGACTAGAAGGGAGTGGGCTGATATATTCAAGTGATAAAAGAAAAAAAAGCTGTCAAGCAAAAATCCTATGTCTGGCAAAACTGTCCTTCAAAAATAAGGGACAAATTAAGACAGTCCCTAGAAAGTAGAAGATGAGAGAGTTTATTACCATTAGACTTACCCTGCAAACAATGCTAAACAGAGTCCTGCAAGTTGAAGTGAAAGGACACTAGACAATAACTCAAAGCCACATGAAGAGATAAAGATCTCAGTAAAGGTAAATACATAAGCAATCAAAAAAGGTAATATTATCATAAAAATGGTTTTTAACTCCATTTTCTGTTTTTTACATGATCTAAGAGACTAATACATTAAAAAATTAGTCTAAAAGCTAGCATTATTGTAACTTTGATTTGTAACTCCACATTTTGTTTTCTATATGATTTAAGAGACTAATGCATTATAAAAAAAAGTATTAGTTTATGTTTTGGACAAACAATGTGTAAATATGTAGTTTTGTGACATCAATAATTAGAAGGGGTGGGGACACAGCTGTATAGGAGCAGAGTTTTTATGTTATTGAAGTCAAGCTGGCATAAATTCAAATTAGAGTGTTATAACTTTAGGATGTTAAATGTAATCCCTATGGTAACCAATAAGGAAACAGTCATAGAACATACACAAAAGAAATGAGAAAGGAATTAAAACGTCTCACTCCAAAAAGTCAGCTAAGTACAAAAGAAGACAGTAATGCAGGAAATGGGGAACAAATAAGCTTTAAGGCATATAGAAAACAAATAGCAAAATGACACAAGTAAGTTCCTCCTTATCAATCATTACTTTTAATATAAATGGACTAAACACTACAATATAAAGACAGAGACTGGCATAATAGATAAAAAAGACATGATCCAACTATATGCTGTCTACAGGAAACTCACTTTAGGTCCAAAGACACAAATGGGTTGAAAGTGAAAGGATGGAAAATTATATTCTAGCAAATAGTAACCAAAAGAGAGTAGGAGTGGCTATACTAATATCAGAAAAAACAAACTCTATCAAAAAAGGTTACAAGAGACAAAGAAAGATACTACATATTAATAAATGTTTCAATAAAGCAAAAAGATAGAATAATTAAATCATTTACACACCTAATAATTGACCATCAAAATATATGAAGCAAAGCTTGACAAAATTGAAGAGGCTGGCCCAGTGGCACAGCGGTTAAGTTCACGCGTTCTGCTTTGGTGGCCCAGGCTTTGCTGCTTCAGATCCTGGGTGCAGACTTACCTACAACTTGTTGAGCCATGCTGTGGCAGGCGTCCCACACAAAATAGAGGGAGATGGGCAAGGATGTTAGCTCAGGGCTGGTCTTCCCCAGCAAAAAGAGGAGGATTGGTGACAGATGATGTTAGCTCAGTGCAAATCTTCCTCAAAAAAAAAAAAATTAACATAATTGAAGAGAGAAATAGAATAGTTGGAGACTTCAATACCTCACTCTCAATAGTGAAAGTACAACCAGATGGAAAATAAGTAAGGAAAATGAGTACTTAAACAACACAATAAACCAAGCAGATCTGACAGACTTATACATAACAATCTTCCCAGTCACAACAGCATACACATTCTTCTCAAGTGCACACGAGACTTTCTCCAGGATAGATCGTATTTGAGGCCACAAATTAAGTTTCAATATATTTTAAAAGATAGATATCATTTAAAGTATCTTCTCAGACCACAATGGAATGGAATTAGAAATCAATAACAGAGGTAAAACTAGAAACTTCACAAATTTGTGGAAATTAAACTACACACTCTTAAACAACCAATAGATCAAAGAAGAAATCACAGGAAAATTACAAAACACTTAGAGATGAATGAAAATCAAGACACAACATGCCAAAAGTAGAAGACACAGTGAAAATAGTGGTAAGGGGGAAATTTATACCTATAATCACAAATTAAAACACAGGAGAGATCTTAAATGAACAACCTAACTTTATAATGGAAGGATCTAGAAAAAAAGGAATAAATTAAACCCAAAGCTAGCAGAAGGAAAGAAATAATAAAGATTAAGGTAGAGATAAATGAAATAGAGAGGAAAAAAAATAACCAAAAGCAACAAAATTAAAAGTTGATCTAAAAAAAGATCAACAAAATTGACAAATCCTTTACTATATTAAATAAGAAAAAAGATACAATCCACATTTCTAAAACCAGAAATGAAAGTGGGAACATTTCTACTGATTCTACAGAAATAAAAAGGATTATAAGAGTGTGCTATAAATAAATGTATGCCAAAATATTGGATACTTAAATGAAATGGACAAATTCCTAGAAACACAAAATCCAAATCATGAAGAAATACAAAACCTAATAGACCTATAACTAATAAGGAGATTGAATCAGTAATCAAAAATCTTCCAACAACAAAAACACCCTGGACCTGCTGGCTTCTCTGGTAAATTCTACCAAACTAATATCAATCCTTCTCAAACTTCTCCAAAAAACTGAAGAAGTGGAATCATTTCTGAACTCATTTTATGAGGTCAGCATTACTCTGATACCAAAGCCAAAGACACTACAAGAAAAGAAAACTACAGGCCAATATTCTTGATGAATGTAGATGCAAAAATCCTCAACAAAATCCTAGCACACGATATTCAATGGTACATTAATAGGATCATACACCATAATCAAGTAGGATTTATCCCTGGCAAGCAAGGAGGGTTCAACATGAGAATCAATCAATGTAATATACCACATAAACAAAATGAAAGACAAAAACCTCATCAACATCTCAACTGCCACAGAAAAAGCATTTGGCAAAATCCAATACCCTTTCAGGATAAAAACATTCAACAAACTCAGAATACAAGGAAACTGTATCAACATAATAAAAGCCATATATGAAAAACTCATAGTTGGGGCTGGCCCAGTGATGTAATAGTTAAGGTCACCAGGCTCTGCTTCAGCAGCCCAGGCTTGCTGGTTCAGCTCCCAGGTGTAGACCTAAACCACTCATTAAGCCACGCTGTGGTGGTGACCCACATGCAAAATAGAAGAAGACTGGCACAGACGTTAGCCCTGGGCCAATCTTCCTCAAGCAAAAAGAAGAAGATTGGCAACAGATGTTAGCTCAGGGAAGATCTTCCTTACCAAAACAAAACAAAACAAAACACTCACAGTGAACATCACCCTCAACCATGGAAAATAAAAACTTTTCCTTTAAGATTAGAACAAGGCAAGAATGCCCACTTTTACCACTTATATTCAACACTAGTATCTAGAAGTCTTAGTCAGAACAATTAGGCAAGAAAAAAATATAAAAGGCATCCAAATTGGAAAGGAAGAAGTAAAATTATCTTTATGTGCAGATAATATGATTTTGTATGTAGAAAATCCTAAAGATTCCACAGAAAAGTTAGAACTAATAAACAAATTCAGCAAAGTTGACACACAAAAGTCAGCTGCATTTCTATATGCTAACAGTGAACAATCTAAAAAGGAAATTAAGAAAATAATTCCATTTACAACAACATCAAAAGGAACAAAATAGCTAGGAATTAACCAAGGAAGTAAAAGATTTGTACAATAAAAACTACAAAACATTGCTGAAAAAAATTCAAGATGACGTTAAGTAACTGAAAGACATCCTATGTTCATGGACTGGAAGACTTAATATTGTTAAAATGTCAATATTACCCAAAGCAATTATCAGATTTAATGCAATCCCTGTCCAAATCCCAATGACATTTTTTGCAAAAATAGAAAAATCCATCCTGAAATTGATATGGAATCCCAAGGGATCCCAAATAGTGAAAACAATCTGGAAAAAGAAGAACAAAGTTGGAGGACTCAACCTCCTGATTTCAGAACTTACCACAAAGCTTTGGTAATCAAAACAGTGTAGGAGAGGCATAAAGACAAACAAATATACCAAAGGAATAGGATAGAGAGTTCAGAAATAAACCCCCACAGATATGGTCAAATGATTTTCAACAAGAGTGCCAAGACCATTCAATGGGGAAAAGATAGTCTTTTCAACAAGTGGTGCTGGGAAAACTGGAAATCCTTGTGTGAAAGAATGAATTTGGACTTCATACCATATATAAAAATTAACTCAAAATGGGTCAAAGACTTAACCATAAGAGCTAAAGCTATAAAACTTCTAGAAGAAAACATAGGACAAAAGTTTTTCAACATTGAATTTGGCAATGATTTCTTGGATATGACACCAAAGGCACAGGCAACAAAAGAAAAAATAGACAAATTGGACTTCCTGAAAATTAAAAACTTCTGTGCCTCAATGGACACTATCAACAGAGTGAAAAGGCAGCCTACAGAATGGAAGAAAATATTTGCAAATCATATATGTGATAAGGGATTCAGATCCAGAATATATAGAGAACTCCTAAAACTTCATAAAAACAACAAAAAACTTGATTAAAAAATGGGCAAAGGACTTGAACACACATTTCTCCAAAGAAGACATATGAATTGCCAATAAGCACATGAAAAGATGCTTAACATCACTAACCATTAGGGAGATGCAAATCGAAACAACAATGAAATAACACCTCCCACCCGTTAGGATCACAAAAACAAAATAACTGTTGGTGGAGAAATTGGAGTCCTTGCACTGTAGGAGGGAACGTACAACGGTTTAGTTGCTATGGAAAAGAGTGGATGGTTCCTCAAAAAATTAAAAATAGATTTATCATATGATCCAGCAATTCCACTTCTGTGTATATACCCAACAGAATTGAAAGCAGAGTCTTAAAAATATATCTGTACACCTATGTTCATAGCAGCACTATTCACAGTAGCTAAAATGTGGAAGCAACCAAAGTGTCCATCGACAGATGAATGGATAAGCAAAATGTGGTATATACACACTATGGAATATTATTCAGCTTAAGAAGGAAGGAAAAGAAATTCTGATACATGCTACCATATGGATGAACCTGGAGAACATTATGCTAAGTGAAATAAGCCAGTCACAAAAAAGAGCAAATGCTGCATAAATCCATTTATATGAGGTACCTAGAATAGTCAAAATCAGAGACAGAAAGAATGGTGGTTGCCAGGTGCTGGGGGTTGGGGGAATGGGAAATTATTGTTTAATGGTATACAGTTTCAGTTTTGCAAATGAAAAGAGTTCTGCAGATGGATGGTGGTGATGTCTGTACAACAATATGAATGTACTTAATAGCACTGAAATGTACACATAAAATTCATTGAGATGGTAAATTTTATTTCATGTGTATTTTACCAAAATAAAAAATGTGGGGGCAACAGATGAAGTGTACACTTCTTCAATACTCTCATTTATACTTCATCTTATTGCGCTGTTTAATTCTGTCAGCTTGATTGGCCTTTTTCTCTTATATTCTCTTAAATAGGAAAATATCTACCTGTGCCGTTGAAAATACTTAATGTTATTTTCATGGAAATCCTGATTCCCAGGGATCACTCAATTAACCTGCTGTGTTGTCCCAGCTCCCAGGACATGTACAGATGTACCAGGGACTTCAGTTACTACCTGCTCTTGCCCTTGCTTAGTGCCCTAGCATACAACAGGCCTAAGAGCCTGTGACGTGCATGGCTTGGGCTGGAGCCTCTTCTGATTTGGTGTTCAAGTCCCTTCCCTTGCATATCCAATAATTATTGGCTATCAATTAGTTCCCAAATAGTGAATTTAGTTAGGGGTGAGGAAAGCCCAACACAGATGATCTCTAGGGATATCAAAGATTTAAAAAACTGGAAACAAGAACCTTTAAGGCATAATTAAAGGAATTTAAATTTGCTGAGCAACATTAAACACCAATTAACTACTTGTTTTCTCCCCAAATGTCTTGTATTCTCTTCTGTTTCACAATCAAAGAAACTAAGACTCAGACTTCTTAGTGAATACTACCAACAGATTGACTCTCTCTCACTTACAATCCTGCTGTTGACGGCTGTCTTAGTTAATTATAAGCAGAAACTCTCCATCTTAGGTACCTCTGAATACTTCTCAGCACTGTGCCTAGCACATACTCAGTTTTCAATAAATATTTTTTAAAGGAACAAATGTCCTAATAGTCAGGACTCATGTAATATGTCCTGGCTAGCTTTCTGATTTGATTTGAGATGTTTAAGAACAATGAAATAGATTTCCTAGGCTATCTTCTTCTTTTTGCTTCCACCATGGGGCGGAAAAATAAAATAAACTCTTGTAGCTCTTTTCTTTAAATAACCAGACATTTGTGGTACTTAAAGTGTTATTTCTCCTTTTCTCCAGTTCTGGCTAGTTTTTATGCATTTTAATGTAGATTCACATTTGCAAGAGAAAAATGCTGTTGTATTCTTTTTTTAATCTGCTTTTCATTTTGATTGGCTTCTCAAACACCTAGAGAACTAAGGTAGACCACCCATAGGAACACTATCTGAAACCTACCAGCAGCTCATGGTAGTGTAAGATCAATGGTTGACACTACAGACTTGAGTTATTATTATTCTATCTCTGCCTTTACTTGGCTGTGACATTGAACAGGTCACTTAACTTCCCTGTACCTCTCTTTCCTTGCGAGGAGTATTATGATGCTCAAAAGAATTAATGTATTTAAAAATTTTGTACTTTGAAAAATATAAAATGTAACAAAAGTATAAAGTATTGTTACAAACAAACTTTTATAAAGTGGAATCTTACAAATTAAACAAAATCTTATGGGTCCTTGTGACCACCCACATTGCCATCTGCAAACAAAAGAAGTTCTTTATTTTGTTTTGTTTTGTTGCTGCATTCTTTGGCAAAAGAGACAACTTGTCGAGCTGCCAAAGTCAAATAGAAGCAACAATAGTAGCAGTAGCCTCCATTTGGCAATCAACTACTCATATCTATAAAATATCTCATACCTCCAGTGACCAATAGTTAAATTCTCACATTAAAAATCCACGTGCTTGGTTCTCCCCTACTTACCTTAGATTGTGTGTTAAGGATATGGAACAGTAGATCTGCGAGATTAAATAAATAATTTGGTGAAGCAGAACTTGTAGAACAAGATTTCTTAGGCTGATCTCTTTGGATTTCAAATGATGGAGACCCAACTCAAAATAGCTTAAGCAAAAAAGGAAATTTATTGACTTGATTGTGTAGTCCAGGATGTATTTTGGCATTATTCTTGTGATATAAACACTTCCTCATAATCAATTTCAAGTTATCAATGTGACAATACTGAATGTGGCGCTGGGAAGAAAGGTACACAATTGGTTTTTGAGAACCAGTACAAGCCAATTCCAGCACATCTCTGTTTGTATGCTAGGCACGGTGCTGTGTGCTAAAGCTACAGAGTAAGGTAAAACATGGTCCCACTCCTGGCACAGGGACTGAGAAGAGAAGAAGGGGGCTCTTAACACTTATTACAACATTCATTAAGAACTTGCCAGATGCCAGGCCCTCAATTCCATCCTGTTTGTTATAGGAGCTTAGACTCTGACTCCAGACTGCCTGGGATGAAACTAGTTAGTAATACAATTTGTTTAGTGTTTGAGCAAGTTACTCAACCTCTGTGTATCAGATCCCTAATCTATAGAAAGGGGATAGTAATAACATCTGTCTCACAAAGTTGTTTTGGGAATGAAATGAATTGATACATGTAAAGCATTTAGAGTAATTTTTCATTCAGAGTGAGTACTCATCAAGGGTTTACTGTTCATACATTATCATGGTCATTTTCTAATACTAACAAAAGCCCTTTGACTGATGTGTACTATTCTCTCCAGCGAAGAAACTGAGAGGTTAAGAGGCTTGGCAAAGACAAATATAATATGATTATGTTCGTATTTGGCCCTGACTCTATGTAATTCCAAGTCTCATACTTGCTCTACATACCACACTAATAACAACAACGCTATTTATTTATCATATGCCCATTCTGAACTAGCAGCTTGAAATATATTTTCTAATGTATTCTTCACAACAGTACAATGGATCAGGTTTTTTATTTCCATTTTACAGATAAGGAAACTGAGGATCAGAGGCATTAAGCAATTTTTAAGGCCATACAGCCAGCTGGGATTTGAAGCAAGTCTGCCAGATTCACAGAAAGGTATTCTTAATTACTCTGCTAAATGACCTACAATGATTTTTACCATTATTTGGAGCTACGTTTTTTCCTTTTACCCTGAGACAAGGTGTAGATCATGGGTAATTTGGAAAGTGCCACATGAGAAACAGGAGTCTCACGCATCACAGCACAGAAAGAAGGGAGAGAGATTTGTTTTTGTTTTTGGTTTTTCTTATTGCAGGGTCAGAGTTACTTCAGAGAGGAGGTGGCATTTTAACTGGGGCTTGTGAGAAGAATTTTAACAGGCTAATGGGGGTTGGGAGGTGTATTTCTTGTAGAGGAAACCATCTGAACAGAAGCATAAAGGCTTAAGAGTATGTGTATATTTGGTGAATAGCAAGCAGACTAGATAGGCATTATGGGATAGGCAGCTGAAGACGGAAAGGTCAGACTTGATTGTGGAGGGTTTTTCTGAGCAGCAAGCTAAGGAATTTGGGCTTAACTCTTGGCACTGGGAAGCCCCTGAAGGTTTCTGAGGAGGGGAACTACACGAACTTGCCTGTATTTGGGAAAACAAGGCTTGTAGCAATAATGTAGGATAGACTGGAGTGGAAGGACTCTGGAGCCAGGAAGATGACTTATATGTTATTGCAATAGTTTATGCAAGTGATTATGAAAGCCAGAATTAGGGTGGAGTAGGAGAGCAAGGGATGACTCCAAAAAATACTAAGAAATATCATTAACAGGATCATACCCACTAATGAAAACAATAACTCTGCACACATAAGGTATTGTTGGCACATCAATAGCAACATTTTATTCACCATATCTTTATTGAGTGCCCACTAGAAGACATGTGCTGCATTAGGCACTAACAGGAATATAAGATAAATACGAAACAGTTTCTAAAGAAATATTCTTTAATTACTTGCTATTTGCCATGCATGCTTGCCATTCGAAGCCTTTTACAGGCATTATCTAAATTAATACTCATAATAACCCTACACAGTAGTTACTATTGTTTTCTCTGGTTTACAGATGAGGACACCAAAGGTTAGAGAGGCAAAATAAGTTGGTGAAGGCCACACAGTTAGAGAGTGACAAAGCCCACACTGTATTCCTAGTACCTAGCATGATCCACAAATAACCATGTTAGCATAGGCCAAGACAGGCCTCTCTGGCCTGGACATGAGCAGTAGCTTCGTAGCCAGTCTTCACGCTTCTACTCCTCTCTTACCTATCTTTTTTACTCATAAGTCAGAATAATATTTTTAAAAACAAACAAAAGTCACTTCCCTGCTTAAAACCTTTCTGTGGTTTCCCACTGCACTTAGAATACAACCCCAAGTCCTTTCCTGGGCCACCCAGCCCTGCATAATTGGTCCTGACCATTGGCCATCATAGTCCAACAACAACCACCCTCTTCCCAGTTCTGGGCTATTTGAAGCACTTTCTACTTCAGGGCCTTTGCAAATTCTGTTCTCTTTATCTGGGCTCACCCCCCCGCCCCCCAGTTCTTTATCAGCTAAAATTCTTACACATACATTTTTTTTTTTCTGTTTACTTGTTTGTTATCTGAAGCACTGCAGCACCATGCTGAGTCATACCAGAGCCAGAGGCAAATGGAAGAATCAGTAATACTGATCCTGACATTATTTAACATTTTGCTTTTTTCTACATGGAAGTTTTGCATTAACTTTTATTTTTTTAAATATTGCATTAAAGTATTTTTGATCTCCGTCACTGAGTTTTTTGGCATCACGTTAAAACTTTCACCAGAAGCAACTGCCTCACTCCCCTCATCCTTGTCCCAATCCTGGTTATCTGTCTCTCCCACTAACCTGCAAGCTTCAGGGGGGCAGGGACCACGTCTGCTTTGTTCACTAATGTATCCATTGTGTGCAGCAGGGTGATTGGCATAGTAAGAGGCACAAATGAAACCTGTTGAATGATTGAATTCAAGTGTATCATCTCATTTGCTCATCACTGCAACTCTGTGTTTGGGTATTCTCTCCTGTTTATACATGAAGAAACTGATGCTTAAAGATGTTAAGTAACCTGGCTAAGGTAGGTACACAGTTAATTAGTACACAGGAGAGCTAGAATTTGAATCCAAGCCTCTGACTTTGGATCCAGGGCTTTCCCAGTTCACCAGCCCCTGCCCTGAGATACATTCAAACAAAGGCTGAAGGGACATTTACTGGGGCTGTTGTAGAAAGAGCTTCTGGATTATACAGGAAGCTGAACTAGTTAACTTACAAGTCTTCTTCAGAAAATTAATATTTTTTGATTCTATGACGATCGCCTTATAATATAGCCCATGGGCTTTGGCACTGAATATGACTTGGTAACTTCAATGTATTCATCTGCAAAGTAAGAATAATAGTACCCATCTAACTGACTTGTTGTGAGTATTAAATAAGATGGTATATTCAGCTGCCTGATATGTGTGATCTCCTGCCATATAGGAGATATCAAATGTTCTCCATTTTAATAATAACAAACAACTTAGGTGAGAGTGAGAACCCTGGAATTTGAGAGTGAAATAACTTCTCCTTCCTTCTGCTTCCATGAAAAGTGCCAGTTCTCCAGTGGGAAGAAGAGACTCAGACTTGCTACTTGCCTTCCTGATGGGAGGCAGGCCACTCAATCCTGCTTTGAAGTTGAGAATCTTAGGCTCTGAAATAGAACCAGAAACAAGATCTCCTGGTTTTCACCTAACACTTCTGCCTCCTTACTTTCTGAAGTGGAACTAATTTCCAGTAGCTTCCAACCAAGCCTTCTTTCCTGGCCCTTCTCTTTTAGTCAGCAAGATACCTGGTGCTTGACAGGAACGGGGAGGAGGCTCCATCTTACAAAGAAGGTCTCTCCAGTAAAAGCAGCATTGTCTATAAAACATCTCCACATGGAGAGAAGGGAGAAGAATGATGTTTTATCTCCAGACAGTAAAGTCAGAATGAGTGTTCCACAGGAGAGGGTATGGTTTCAATCAGCTGAGGTTGCATGTGGGAGCCTCCTGGCTCCTCTCCTTCACCTTTTCCTATGCCAGAATCTTACTCCAGAAAGGCTGAACCAGACCAGCGATAGAATTATATCCAGTGCAATGCTCGCCCTTGGGGTCAACTTCATAACCTCTAGAATGATATGAGTCTCACAGCAGACACCCAATAAACACATGTTGAGTGACTGATAAATCCCAAGTATATAGTGGACAACTTACACACATGCTCACAAATTTACAGGCCTCTGGTACAAAGCATCTGTCTTCAGACACTTTCTCCTTTGAATGCCCTTTCATGTTTTTCTTTCACTTTCTTGGTTCATCTGTTATGCCCCCTCCCATCTTTACATACACTTGCACATGTGCACACACACACACACACATATAACTCAAGATCAAAAGATATGGAGGTATACTAGATCAATTTTACTTATACTAAAAGCAAACTGCAGACTGGCAGTGTAATGTACCACAGCAAAATTTCCTATTCTGCTTCTAGTTCAATTGTTATGAAAATGTAAGCAAGGCTTGACTGAGTTTTCTCCATTTTCTGTACAACTTCATATTCTGTATCATTTTGTATCATCATGAGTTGGTGAGGCATACTGAATATCCAAATCTGAGTGAAGCACACAGTGCAGAAGATTCTGAGAGCAGAAAGTAAACGAGGGGAAAATGGGGTAAGAATATGTATTGACAAGGGGTCACAAGATAGATTGAGGGCAGAATGGAGCACAGACAGCATAGAAAGAGGGTGGGAAAGGTAGGATACTTTCTTAATTGCCATGGCTAAAAACATATGATCTGCTAGACAAGGCAGGAGACCCACCACATATTTTATGTCATAGTGAATACAAGTACCCGGTAGCCATGGGGATGCAGTGGAGGGTTAAGATAATGGGAAAAGATATACTATTAGGTGGGTAAACATAGGAATGGGTAAGTCAATGTGTATAAAACTAAAGAGTCCAGACAGGTAGCAACTTGGAGATCTGTCAGTGGATAAAGAAATTGTGCCCCAAGCCACAGACTAGCACTTGCTGTGGGGCTGATTGGCAAAAGCAAAGCATGCCCCAATGCTGGCAGGAAGTGCAGTGTAGTTGATTATAAAAATGGCCCCTTTGCAATGTAAACTTCATAGCTCATCTCATCAAGAGGTAGAATCTATTCTCCATTCGTTGATTCTCCACCCATTTGACCATCTGGCTTATTTTGTCCAACATGTTGTAAGTAGATGCTCGAAAATAACTTGCTCTTTGGGCCTTGTCCTCTCTCTTGCTATTCTTGGAACCCTGGCCATTGCGACCATGTGAAGATTCCAGGCTAGCCTTTTTAATGATAAGAGATGTATGTCCCTGTCATCCTTATCACTCAAGCCAGCAGACATCTGCCAACCATCAGCAGATGCTGGTAGCACATGAGTGAGCCTGGACAAGACCAACAGGAAAACCACCTAGCCAAGCCAAGGCCTATTGCCAACACACAAAATTACAAGCTAAATTAGTGGTAATCGTTTTGAGCTACTAAGTTTGGGAGTGGTTTGTTTTGTTGTGCATCAAAAAATAACTGATACACAAGGGTATCAGATAGGTCATTAGTTCAGGGATTTGGGAACAAGAATTCAGTAAACAGAAGAACTCAGTTTTAAGAACAAACCAAGAGGCCAGAAACAAGACCTCAAGTAAACAGGAGGACAGGATCACAGAAGCAGAAGCAAATCTGTCAGATCTTGGGATGTCACAATAGGGCTGGGCAGCCGTAAAAGTGAACATGTTTAACATCATAATGTGGACTAAAATTTGCTAAGTGCCTCCAGGGTCAGGTCAGGTTTATTGCTGGAAACCTTGATTTTTAAATTTTTCTACCCATATTTTGTGCCTATTCACAAGAGCTATCCCAAATCTTTTCCTAACTCGTCAGATCCCAGACCACACTTCGTTTTCTTACTCTCTCACCTGCTGAACTTACCTGTTATGTCACAAAGAAAACACAAGTAACCAAATAAGAACTCAGTCGATGTTCTGCCACAAAAGGTATAGACTTAACCAACTGCATCCAGATTTGCCTCCTTCTCCCCAACATGATGGAAGCAATGTTCGCCCTCATGCCTGAGGTTAATCCATCCTACCCTAGATCCACCTACAGGACTTCTATCCCTATCTCCTCTCCTCCATATCGTCACTTTCTTTCCTTGTACTCTGTTTTCTCCATTTTAAAATGCCTCCCTTACCCCACTTTGTTCTTGTGACTACCTGATTTCTCTCTTCCTCTTTACTCTCAAACTTTGGGGAAAAGTGGTGCACATTGATTGCTTCTATGCCGTCCCCCCATTCAGCTTCCAACTTTGTTCAATTTCTTGGTTCTGCCCTCAACACTCCATGAAATTACTCTCAGCTGAAGCTGGGGATGAGACTGGGCCTAACATATGCAATGACATCCACCTTACTCTTCCTGACTACATGTGAAAGGGTATGATAATTTGTCAGACATCTTAATTTCCCTTAGGATATTGTCCTAGAAGTGATCTACAACTTCTCCAAGCTAGAGGATGTCTACTTAGTCAATTATTTTATTTTATTTTTTTCTGAGGAAGATTCACCCCGTGCTAACATCTGTTGCCAATCTTCCTTTTTTTATATGTGAGCCGTTGCCACAGCATGGACAGATGAGTGGTATAGGTCTGTGCCCAGGAACCAAACCTAGACCACTGAAGCGAAGCACACCAAACTTAACCACTATGCCACCAGGGCTGGCCCACAATCAGATATTTATGAGGAATTCTCATCCCTGGTTTAAGATTGAAAGGGACAGACTACAAAGCTAGAGCTGGATTCTGCTTAATCATAAGAGATTTGCATGATACTGAGGTTCTTTATGCCTGAGAAGTCACAGTCAGAGAGTCACCAACTTTAAGGAAGGCCACATCAATACCATTAATACAAAAATAGTCACTGGGTCTAAAGTCCAGGAGATCAGTATAGGTGGGAGGAGAGAGAGAAAGCAGAAGTCTCGGGTTTGTGTCTGAGAGTTAATCACATCTAGAAAGGGCCATGAAATAGGTTTTTCTGCGGGAACATGGAACCTAGCAGGTACAAATATTCACACATTTCCAGTTTCACTTGCCACCCTGATGGTGCCACCCTGTCTTCCTGTTTACTCAAGTTCTTATCACTAGCCTCCTGGTTTGTTCTGGAGAAAACTAACTTGCAATCAGACACCTAGCAGCAAGAGAGAAATAAAAATGGAGTTTTTTTGTTTCCAGCTTCTGCAATTTAGAAAAATACATAAGTGGAGAATGGTAATGGCCACAGAGTGCTAACAGACCATATCCAGAAACAAATCTTCCTAAATATTAAAAGAAGCATTCACAAAAAGCAAATAGGCAAGATCCTTTAAAAGCTATTAAGATGGGAAATTCCAGAAATTAATAGGCAAAACTGAAAGTAAATATATATGTTAAATGAATAAGTGTAATACGCCACCGTTATCTAATAAAAGAAAAGGTCTTTCCAATTGGATAACAAAGCAAAAGTCACATTTATACTAAATATAAGGCACATACCTAAAACAAACTTACTGAAAAAGACTGATAATCAAAAACTGTGCAAATATATACTAGGTAGATGCAAACCAAAAGAAAGCAAAGGTCTAATATTAACACAAGATTAAATTCAAGTTGGAAACATTAGAGGGGCTGGCCCTATGGCCTAGTGGTTAAGTTTGGCGAGCTCTGCATCCATGGCCCGGCTTTTCAGGTTCAGATCCTGGGTGCAGACCTGTATCACTAGACAGCCATGCTGTGGTGGCAATCCACATATACAGTGGCATTCACATATAAAGACTGGCATTGATGTTCGCACAGGGCTAACCTTCCTCAAGCAAAAGAAGAGGAAGATTGGCAACAGATGTTAGCTCAGGGCTAATCTTCCTCACCCAAAAAGAAAAAAAAAAGGAAAACAAAGAGCATTTTATATTGTTAAATTTTCTGTCGATAATAAAGATAAAACAGCCATAGTTATAGCAAATAATTTACCATCAACATCATAAAACAAAAACTATAGGAAATAAAAAGGAGAAATTGGTAGAAACAAATTAATGATGAGAATTTAATTAAACTTCCATTATATAATTCTACTGACTATGACAGAGTGAGAGCCCATAAAATATTTCCCAAAATTAACCAAATATTAGGTCACAAAGGAAACTTCAAAAATTTCCCAAAGTCGAAACTTTACAGATTATATTCTCTAAACACAATGCAGTAAAATTTGGAATTAACATCAAGTCACAATACAAAAACATCTTATTACCTGGAAATTAAAACTCTTATTTAAAGTGATTTTTTCTCTTTTTGAGGAAGATTGGCCCTGAACTAGTATCAGTTGCCAATATTCCTCTTTTTGCTTGAGGAAGATTGTCCCTGAGCTAACATCTGTGCTAATCTTCTTCTAGTTTGTGTGTGGGACACTGCCACAGCATGGCCTGACAAGCAGTGTGTAGGTCCATGCCCAGGATCCAAACCCATGAATTCTGGGCCACTGAAGCAGAGTGCATGAACTTAACCACTATGCTACCAGGCTGGCCCAAGAATTCTTAAATAAAAGAGAAAACTCAAATACAAATTACAGAGAATCTAAAAAGCAGAAGTTCCTAAAATGTTACATATCAAAACTATGAGACAGCAAATAAAACAGGGCTCATAAGAATATTCATAATCTTAAATATTTATATTAACAAATAATAAAGAATAAAAGTAAGTATTTAGCCTAAGAATCTGGGAAAAGAAAAAGCTAATTTAAACTGTGGGAAGCAGAAGGAAGGTATTAATAGAGGAAAGGTAAAAATTTGTGAGCTAGATAATAGATGACAGATAAACAGAAGCGATAACAGAAAAATAAATTCAAAGCTGATAGTTGAGGGAAAAACACAATGGTTACCAGTAGCTAATAAAATGAAGAAAAACACATAAAGAGAAAGCACAAAAATCACAGAATAAGAAATTATTGTGAAGAAATAATCACAGATTTAGACGAAAAAAAGATTATAATATTCTTTGCTTACTGTTAGACAAATTTTAATACTTGATTGAAATGTACATTTATCTAGGGGAAAAATATCAAGTATAAGATCTAACTCTAGAAGAAATAGAAAATCTAATCAACATTCAAGGAAGAAAGAGAAGTTATCAGTGAGCTGCCCCTTCAAAAATAGTCGAGATCCACATGTTTTCATAAGGAAATTCTGCCAAAAATTTAAAAAGTTCCTGAATGTAGAAAATGCATGCATTTTATTTTCACATTGATATCAAAACAAGCAAATGAGTGCATAAGAAAAGGAAACCATAGACCAAACTAATATATTAATATCAGTGTAGGAATCCCAAACATAAATTAACAAACATAATTCAGGTACTAAAGTTCTAATAGCTAGATGAGATTTATTTAAGAAATGCAAAGACGGCTCCATTGGACTAAATCTAATTTATTGTATTAACAGATCGAAAGAGAGAGATGATAATAACATAATAATGTTAACACTTGTCTAGTGTTTCCTCTGTTTCAGGTAATATTCTAAGCACTTTACATACGTTAACTCACTATTTTTCACAACATTCATATGAATAAGAATAATTATTCTCTCTTTTCATAGATAAAGAAACTGCTATTGAGAAGCATTAAGGAACTTGCCCAGGTTTATAAACTTAGTAAGTGACAGAAGCACTTTCTGGAACCCAAGCAGCATGACTTCAGACTCTATCTTCCAAACTATTATGCTGTACTGTCTCTCTTTCATCATCTCCATAGATGCTAAAATACCACTTGACACAATTCAACATCCATTTCTGATTTTTAAAATATATTCAGAAAATAGAGCTGAATATTTTCTTAATATGAGAAAATATATCTATCTCTGTTCAAAACACAGGTTACATTTAATGGAGAAACCATTAGAAGCATTCCAACTAAGGTCAAGAACAGAAGAAGGATTTTACTTTTGATGCTATTGTAAATGGGATTATTTTCTTAATTTCCTTTTTAAATAGTTCCTTGTTTGTGTATAGAGATGCAACTGATTTTTGTATCCCGCAACCTTACTGAATTAGTTTTTTGGTGGATCTTTAGGTTTTTCTACATATAAGATCATGTCATCTGCAAATATATAAATCTACTTCTTCATTTCTGACTTGAATTCATTTTATTTATTTTTATGATCTAATAGCTCTGGCTAGGACTTCCACTACTATTTTGAATAGAAGTGGCAAGAGTGGGTATCTTTGTCTTGTTCCTGATCTTACAGGAAAAGCTTTAAACCTTTCACCATTGAGTATGATGTTATCTGTGGGCTTGTGGTAAATGGCCTTAATTATGTTGTGGTATGTTCCATCTATACCCAGTTGGTTGAGTATTTTTTATCATGAAAGGGTGTTGAATTATGTCAAACTCTTTTTCTTCATGTATTAAGATTTTGATTTTTATTCTTCATTTTTTTATTGCAGTGTATTATATTGATTGGTTTGCATATGTTGAAAAATCCTTGCATCCTACTTGATCATAGTGTATGATTCTATTAATATGATGCTGAATTGGTGTGTCAGTATTTTGTTGAGTATTTTTGCATCTATGATCATCAGGGATATTGGCCAGTAGTTTTCTTTTCTTGCAGTGTCTTTGTCTGGCTTTGGTATCAGGGTAATGCTGGCCTCATAAAAATGAGTTGGAAAGTGTTCCGTCCTCTTTAATTTTTTGGAAGAGTTTGAGAAAGATTAGCATTAATTCTTTTTCAAATGTTTGGTAGAAATCACTAGTGAAGCCATTTGGTCCTGGAATTTTCTGTGTTGGGAGGTTTTTGATTACTGTTTCAATCTCCTTACTCATTATTGGTTCGTTCAGATTTTCTGCTTCTTCAATATTCAGTCTTGGTAGGTTGTATGTTTCTAGGAATTTACCCATTTCTTCTAGGTTATCCAATTTGTTGGCATATAATTGTTCACAGTATCTTTTATGATTCTTTGTATTTCTGTGGTTTCAGTTGTAATATTTCCTCACTTATTTCTGATTTTATTAATTTGAATCTTGTCTCTTTTTCTTAGTGTAGCTAAGGTTTGTCGACTTTATCTTTTCAAAACACCAACTATTGCTTTCATTGATTTTTTTCCTATTGTTTTCCTAGTTGCATTCATTTATTTCTACTCTAACTTTCATTGTTTCCTTCCTTCTGCTAACTTTAGGCTTAGTTTGTTCTTATTTTTCTAGTTCCTTGAGGTATAACGTTAGGTTGTTTATATGAAATATTTCTTCTTTTTTAATGTACTTGTTCATTGCTGTAAACTTCCCTCTGAGTACTCCTTTTGTGGCAGGTAGAAGACTTGTACATTGAAAACCACAAAACATGAATAAAAGAACTGAAGAAACAAATAAAAAGAAAGATATCCCATGTTAATAGGCTGAAAGACTTAATGTTGTTAAAATGTCCATACTACCCAAAGTGATCTACATATTCAATGCTAAACCCATCAAAGTTCCAATGGCATTTTTCACAGAAACAGAAAAAAACAATCCTAACATTCATATGGAACCACAAAAGACCCAGAATAACCAAAGTGATCTTGAGAAAGAAGAACACATCTGGAGACATCACACTTCCTGATTTTAAAGTATAGTACAAAGCTGCAGTAATTAAGTCAGTAATATACTGGCAAAAAGACATATAGACCAATGGAACAAAATAGAGAGCCTAGAAACAAACTCAGGCATATACTGTCACTTATCTTTGACAAGGGTGCCAAGAACACACAATGGGGAAAAGACAGTATCTTCAACAACTGGTATTGGGAAAACTGGATACCCACATACAAAAAGAAAGAAATTGGACCCCTACCTTACATAATACACAAAAGTCAATGCAAAGTGTATTGAAGACTTAATCATAAAACCTGAAACTGTAAAACTCCTAGAAAAAAACATAATAGAAAAGTTTTTTGACGTTGGTCTTGGAAATGATTTCTTGGATACAACACCAAAAGCACAGGCAACAAAAGCTAAAATAAACAAGTGGGACTACATTGAACTAAAAAGCTTCTGCACAGCAAAGAAAACAATCAACAGAATGGACAGGCAACCTACAGGATGGGAGAAAATATTGCAAATCGTATCTGATAAGCAGTTAATTTTCAAAATATATAAGGAACTCCTACAAATCAATAGCAAACAGCAAACAATCTGACTTTAAAACTGGGAAAGGACTTGAACAGACATTTCTCCTAAGAAGACCTACAAATGTCCAACAGGTATATGAAAAGATGCTCAACATTAATAATTATCAGGGAAATGCAAATTAAAACTTCAATGAGATATCACCTTGTATCTGTTAGGATGGAAAATAAAGGGTAAGTGTTGACAAGCTTGTGGAGAAACTGGAACCCTTGTACACTGTTGGTGGGAATGTAAACTGATACATCCACTACCGAAAAGAGTATTTTTCCCTAAAAAATTAAAAATAGAACTACCATATGATCCAGCAATCCCACTTCTGGGTATATATCCAAAAAAACTGAAATCAAGATCTCAAAGACATATGTCCACTCCCGTGTTCTTTATAGCACTATTCATAGTAGCCAAGATATGTAACAGAGTGTTCATCAGTAGATGAATGAATAAAGAAAATGAGGTATGCATATACAATGAAATATTAGCCAACCTTAAAAAGAAGGAAATCCTGCAATATTCCACAACATGGATGAACCTTGAGGACAGTTGCTAAGTGAAATAAGCCAGTCACAGAAGGACAAATACTGCATAATTTTACTTAGATCAGGTATCTAAAATAGTCAAAGTCATAGAAGCAGAGAATACAATAGTGGCTGCAATGGGCTAGGGAGTGGGAGATACAGGGAGGTTGTTATTCAGTGTGCATGAAGTTTCAGTTAGATGCTAGATTAATAAATTCTGGAGATTTGCTGTACAACATAGTGTCTATAATTAACAATACTATAGTATTGTGCACTTCAAAATTTAAGACAGATCTCGTGGTAGGTGTTTCTTACCACAAAAAACAGTCAAACAAAGGGACATGAAGAAACTCTGGGAGGTGTTGGATATGTCTATTACCTTGATTGTGGTGATGGTATCATGCGAGTTTACATATGTCCAAACTCATCAAACTGTATATATTAAATATGTGCAGTTCTTTGCAATTAATTATTCCTCAATAAAGCTGTTTAAAGAAAGCAACAGAGGAAGGATTCCCATTATCACCACCATTACTTAACATTGTTTGGAGGTACTAGAAAACCCAATGAGACAATAGAAAGAAATTTAAAATGAAAACAATTAGAAAGGAAGAAGAAAATTATCACTATGTGTAGACAATATGATTTTTCACCTGGAAAACCCAGGATAATACATTTTTAAAAATGATAATAAGATAAATTCAGGAAAGTAGCAGAGACTCCCTAAACCAATCATCCCCAGTCACGTGAGTGACCCAACATGAGACCAGCACTAGAATTTCCCAGCTGAACCCAGTCCAAATTGTTGACCCACACAGTGTGAGCAATTAAAGTTCTTACTGTTTTAAGCTACTAGATGTTTGAATGATTTGTTATGCAGCAATAGATAACTGATACAGGATATGACAAATATGGTATAGCAAATCAATGAAGAA
This sequence comes from Equus asinus, assembly GCF_041296235.1. Classification (NCBI taxonomy): domain Eukaryota; kingdom Metazoa; phylum Chordata; class Mammalia; order Perissodactyla; family Equidae; genus Equus; species Equus asinus. The sequence continues at coordinate 49,870,912 of NC_091805.1, forward strand.
GAGATTCACTATTTAATAAATCTACTTGGAGAACTGAGTAGTCACCTAGAAATAAATAAATTTAGATCCATTCTTTATATTTTACCAGGATTAATTCCAAATGAAGAACATATTTGAATCAGAAACAGGAAACCATAAAGTACCACAAGAAATCCTGGGAATTTTTGATAACAGCGGGAGCATGAAGAAGAGCATTCTAGGTATATACTAAACACAGAAATCATAAAATGAAAGATTGATAAATTTAACAACATAAAAATTAAAAGTTTCTGCATGGCAAAAAATCATGATGGGAAAAAAGAATCAAAAGACAAATTATAAACTGGGGGGGAACATTTTCTACACCTATCATAGACAAAGCACTAATTTCACTACTATATAAAGAACTCCCATAAAATTATTATAACAAATGAATAGATCCAATATAAAAATGGAAAAAAATGGTTTTAATACACAGGTCATAGAAAAAGAAATACAAACAGCTCTTAAACATATGAAGATACTAAATTTTTACTAATGGTAAGAAAAAGGTTATTTAAAGATTCATTGCTATACTATTTTTCACTTAGTTGTGCAAACAGCAAAGTTTGATAACACAGTGTGTTGACAACTGTGGAAAAAAGAGCACTTTCTTAGATTACTTTTAGGAGTGTAAATTGATAGCAATGTCCATCAAAATTATAAATGCATACAGAATTTTATTTCTTGGCATTTATTCCATATACAAATATTTGCATTGTGTGAAATGTATGTTAAAAGTTAGTAATTTCAGCATTTTTCTAATTGGAAATATTGGAAAAGACATAAAAGCTCCATCACTAGGACACTGATAAAATAAGTTATGGTATGGTCTTAAAATGGAATATTTTTTAGCCATATAAAAGGAAAAGCAAGCTCTTTATGTACTAATAAGAGAGATATACAAATCTATTATTAGAGATAAAGCAAAATACGGAACAGCCCAGAACAATACTCATGGTCATGACAAAAGAGAAACTATATTCACATGTATGCTTGATCACATATAAAATGTCCTTGATATACATATATAAAATGATATACATAATAACAGCTGTTTACAGGCTGGAACTGTGTAGCTGGGGAACAGGGACAGGAGGATGAATTTTCAGTGTACTCTCTTATGCTTTTTGGTTTTTCAACTATGTGAATGTATTAGCCATACAAATTTTAACTTAAAGAAAAAAACTATGTACATATAGAAAGCAAAGAGAAAAAATATGAAAACAAAAACAAGATCCTCTTGAAGGAGAATGATAGGGTGAGTGGGAGGATTTATCTTTCTCTGTGTTAAGAGTTTTAGAAAGACAGAATTATCAAGACAGCATTGTATTGCTTCAGAAATAAACAAATGGATCAATGGACCAGAATAAAGAGTCCAGAAAAATATCCACACAGACAGTGATACTTGAACTACAACAGAACGAGCATTGCAGACAAGTGGTGCTGGACTACTTGGGGAAAAAACTTGAAATTGGATCCCTACCTCCCATCATATACAAAACTCAACTTCAGATAGCTTAAGAAGATTTTCATGATGTTGGGATAGAAGACAACCTTTTTAAAAGGACAAAAAGAAAAAAACGTCAAAAGGGAAGGAAGTCACACATTTGACTACATTAAAGTTAAGAACTTGGGTTTATCAAAATTCAAAACATAGGGGCCAGCCTGGTAATGTAGTGCTTAAGTTCGAGTGCTCCACTTTGACGGCCGGGAGTTTGCAGATTCCGATCCAGACATGGACCAATCACCACTTGTCAAGCTACATTGTGGCAGCATCCCAGATAAAACAGAGGAAGATTGGCATAGATTTTAGCTTAGTGACAATCTTCCTCAAGCAAAAAGAGGAAGATTGGCAAACGATGTTAGCCCAGAGCCAATCCTACACACACACACACACAAAATTAAAACATAAAAGTAAAAAGCCAAGCCACAAATACACACATGCACACACACAGAAAAAGACAAATAAAAAATGGTCAAATGTCATGAACAAACATTTCACAGAAGAGAAAATACAAATAACACGAGTGGCCAATAAACATACAAGATGAATTATTTTTACTAATAAAGAAAATACACATTAAAACCACAATGATATAACATGCTCACTAGATTGTCAAAAATTAAGACTGTGGAATACTGAGAACTCATACATTGCTGGTAGCAGTGTAGTTTGGTACAAATACCACAGGACATAATTTAGCATTATCCAGCAAAGTTAAAAAAGTTCATGCCCTACAACATAGTTGCTCCACTCCCAGAAACACGACCCTTGGGAAATTTGCCTATACTTTAACAAGACAGGTGGATAAAAATATTTATGGCTGAGTTATCCTTAATAGCAAAAGACAACATGAAATAAAAACAAAGAAATGAAAAACTGTGGTAACCACCCACATATCCATTCACTGAAGAATTTTAAAACAAATTATAGAATAGTACATAACAGTGAAAATGACTGAACTGTCAAATACATAACAACATAGATGAATCTCACAATGTTGAGCCAAAAAAACTTTCAGGATAGTATTTACTTCTACTAGAGAAGGAAAGTTGATATGATTTGGGAAGGGAGCTGAAGAAACTTCAAAGGAATGGTGGACGTATTTTTGTTTTCTCTGAAAGTTTGTACTCTTTTCCCAACTTCTCCCTATTTCCCCCACCCTCCAGCCCCTGGCAACCCACTTTTTTACTTTGTGTTTCCACGAGTTCAAATGTTTTTTTAATTTCACATATAAGTAATAACTATGTGGTATTTATCTTTCTCTGTCTGGCTTATTTCACTTAGCATAATGCCCTCCAAGTTCATCTATAATGCCTTGTCATTCTCAAATGACAAGATTTCCTTCTTTTTTAAGGCTGAATAATATTCCACTCTATCTATTTCTCAATATATACATATATACATACATACATATATATATATATATACACATATATACATACCTAGAGAGATATCACATTTTCTCTATCTGTTCTTCTGTCAATGGACACTTAAGCTGTTTCCATATCTTGACTATTGTGAATAATGTTGCAGTGAACATGACAGTGCAGGTATCTCTTCAAGATAATGATTTCATTTCCTTTGGATAGATACCCAGAAGTTGGATTGCTGGGTCATATGGTAGTTCTATTTTTAATTTCTTGAGGAATCTCCATACTGTTTTCCATAGAGTCTGGACCAGTGTACATCCCCACCAATAGTGCAAAAGTGTTCCCTTTTCTCCACGTCCTTGCCAGCATTTGTTATCACTTGTCCTTTTGATAACAGACAGACATCCTAACAGGTGTGAGGTGATATCTCATTGGGGTTTTGATTTGCATTTCCCTGATGAAGAGTGATATTGAGCACCTTTTCATCTATCTGGCATTTTTTGGAAAAATGTCTGTTTAGGTTTTCTTTGCCCAATTTTAAATTGGAATATTTGTTTTTGCTGTTGAGTTGCATGAGTTCCTTCTATATGTTTGATATTAAACCTTTATTGGATGTGTGGTTTGCAAATATTTTCTCCCATTCCGTAGGTTGGCTTTCATTTTGTTCATGGTCTCCTTTCTTGTACGGAAGCTTCACAGGTTGAGGCAGTCCCATAGTTTATTTTTGCTTTTCTTGTGAAATATATTTCTTTTTGAGTGATGAGCATATGGTTTTCTTTTATTATTATTCTTTAAATAATATATAGATATATGGTCACAAACTGTTTTTAAGTTAAAAATAACATGTAATGGTAGACTAAAATTCCCAGGAATTTGTAAACTATTAGAGTTGTGCAATGGTCACGCACAGGACTTAGCAAACCAAGAAAGCCAGACAGTAAATACTTGTACCTAGGACTGGATGAGATAAAGTAATTAGATAGAAAATTTTATAACCAGTATATAGCTCCAACCCTGACATACAATAGACATTCTATAAATGTTTGCTGGATGAATGGATGAATAAAAAGCAGGGATTGAAAATTCTTGGGCTGGGCCTTAAAAACTCTAGGCTTCATTTTATTACTAATGGGAGATATGGCTTTAAGAAAAGATGATGGAATGCTTTGAAAATGTCCCCTGTGGATATAGGCCATTGAAAATGCAGAATAATAAAATTCTTATGATTGGAGGCAGTCATAGACATAATGAAAACAACTCCTCAATTCATTTAATCTGGCAGCCTTGTAGCCCCCAAATAGACATACAGCTTAATAATTTTATTCATATAGCTGATTAATTTTAGTATCCTGTGGGAAAGTTCAATCTTCATAAGAAAACACTTCATAACATATTCCTAGAAACACAGCTCTCTTATGCAGCATTTAATATGTTATATGTGCAAAATGCTGTCAAATACTTTGTACCAATTACTTATAAAATAGCTACAATCATATTCATATTTCATAATTGAGGAAACCAAAAAACAGAAAGACCTAATATATCACCTTGTCATACAACTAATTATAGAAATATTCAGCTGAGCCCAGAGACTGTACTAAGATAGCAGAGTTAAGTGCTCATAATTAAGTGATACGTGATTCAGTATATACATATGTGATCTGCTTAAATTAACTTGAAGCTTTAATGCCCAAATGATTCATTTAACAATGGCAGGGAGTAAACTGGAGGAAATGTGTCTCTGGGATCTGTTACCATGCTCTTTCTGCAGCTATCTCCCATGTTTTTTCTCTCCAAGCTCTTTGTGTTCTTTTGCTATTTCGATTGCTGCCCACCATATAGTGCGCCCTCCTAGAACCAGGCTTTCGTGGAAACACCCCATGCAAACACACCTACTATTCCTTTTCCTCTCATCCTTAACAAAACTTGCCCATTTCATATTGAATCCTACAGCAATCTAATAGGTAACACATTTTTATCCTAATTGTTGATAACATAATTTTTTTTTGACTTATGGTGGTTTAGCGTGTCATCTCTCCCAGGAATATCATCATCTTACCAGATGATGGTAGATGATTAGATACTTTATGATGAGGGATTTGACAAACTCTCTTCCTCCCCTATCACTGCTAAAATCCTGTAACCCTCCTTGACTTCCCTGAGATGCATTTTTCCTACCCATCACCCATATGATTCACATTCTAGATAATGTCTTTCAAAAACTACAATTCCTAGTATGTGCTTTTGCTACAAGTAGGTATTCTTCTGTTGGGGAAGCTCTTAATTGTTGACAAAGTGTTTGTACTAACTCTTTTGATTCTGGCAACTCTGATATTTGTATGACATATTTGCTTGTGGTGCCAAGGCACGAATGGTCATGCTCTGGGCTAGTCTTTCACGTAGTAGAGGAGTTATGATTCAAAGATGCAGGGATGTCTTCCCTGCTACACATACAACTCCATGATTGCCCTTTCCCCATAAAGCCTGAAATGTCACACCATTAGAAATTCATTCATTTAGGCTGAAAGACAGACATACTTAAAAACTTTGGGGGCATTCTTCTTAGAGGTAGCACCTTGTAAGTCATTATAATCTAAGTACTCATTATATAATTGTTTTCTCACAGGGCAGTAGCCAAGAAGGCTCCCAAGGGAATATGTTATAATTGAGGGACATTGACCTGGGAAAGGCTGAGGCTAAGTTTCAAGTATGCAGCACTGCCCAAGGAAGCCACTCTAGCAAAAGCATTGAGCAGGAATACTGAAGACTAACAGAGGAAGCAGGAGATAGTCCGCCATCTTAAAAGTCTACCAAAGGAAAGGAAGTATTGCTGAATAGCCTAATGGAATGGCCCCAAAGTCCGACATCATCTCCTCTACTATTAGACCCGATGCCTTCCTATTCACCTGCTCAACACTTCCTAGGAATTTAGGGAAAAGGAGAGTATTCAAACAGTTTCAAGGGCATCAAATTACAGCCCAAAGAAGGTTAAAAAATGATTTTTAAAAAAGTAAAGAGGTGCGAAATCAAGTTTTAATACCAGGAGAGAGGATAGAGAATAAGGTGTGGAAGGTGACCCTGGTATAGTTCATTTCCGAGTTCTTCACTCTGCCAATTAGCTCTTTGTTGAGTAAGCACTGGTAGAAGTTACTGTGCCAGTAAATGAGGGGAATCCAGAGAAGAGTAAGATGTGGAAATCTTATAAAGCATGAATACCAGTGAATGGTGGAGACAGTAGATACTACAGCAATTTTGAGAAAAGAGAATTCCTTTGCGGCACATGTGTTTAATGGAGGAGTAGACATTCGAGTAGAACTTCAAAAACACTTGCGATTATGTTAAAGAGAAAAGGCAAAAGGCAGGCTGGAAAAGGGAAGTAGTCAAGCAAAAGCAGCAAGGTAGTAGAGCACAAGGTGTCTTCAAGAGGCAGAGTAAGCTGTTGCAAGGAGGTGGCAGTACAGCGTCTAAGAGCCTGTGGGGTCAGAATAGACTGCCTAGGTCAAATTCCACCTCTCCCATTCATTGGTGACCCTGAACAAGATACTTCACTTCTTTGTGCCTCAATTTCATCATCTGAAAAAGAGATAATAACACTACCTACCTCACAGGAATGTTGTCAGAGTAGAAAGAAATAATATGCATGTAAAATGCTCAGTACAGTGATGAATACATCCATTTTATAATTTTATTTATTATTATTTAATAATTATTTTTGATAACACAGAATACTTATATCTGTTACCAGTAGGAAATGGAGCTATACAGGCAATATTGTTCCTTAAATGCCAGATGACCAGATGTGGGTTTTATTCTATGGGAAATGAGGGAGTGATTGGAGCTTGTAGAAGCATGTCATAATTGGGGAAATTTTCCCTGGCAGCAAGGTGCTGGGTGTGCTATAAGTGCTGGATGGAAGGGGAGATTAGAGACTAGAGGAAAAGAGATTAAATAGGAAGCAATGGCTGCAGCTGCCACATGAGGTAATATGTCCTGAACTAGGAAATGACAGCAGAGGTGAGAAGGAAGTTATAGACTTGAGGGACATTGTGAACAAGGAGGAGAGTGTGTAGTATCTATTTGAATCTTGAAAGGAAGCCAAATTTACACCTGATATTTTGAGCTTTAATGACTAAGACTAATACAGTGCCATAAGAAAAAGCAGAAAATCAAGATAAAAAATTACTTAGGGAAGAAGAAGGAGAATAATTAATTCAAAAGGTACTGTGAAATGTACTATAGGGAGCTAGAGATGCAGAATAAGAATTCAGGAGAGAGCTCAGGCTGGAGATGTGTTGTCTTCTGAGTAATGGCAGAGAGCAGGTTGATGGATGACTTCTCTGCAAGCAAAAATATCAAGGAAAGAGCCTCGCTAATGTCTGAACCTTGGGGATTATGCAGACTTGGGCTTTGGAAGAACAGCATTATTTTATTCTCTCTTGCTGTGATTATGCCGTTATAGAACTATTAGCAATGAGTCATAAATCCATGTGTTTCATTCACGTATTCTTTCTTTCATTCATTTGTGAATATTCATCATACCATATTTTAAAATATTGTAGGGGAGGAAGAGCTATTCCTCTACCCTCTAGGTCCTTCTGGCTAATTGACATGGGACAGAATAACAGGAGAAAACCAAACAAAGTTTAATAACATGTATACATGGGAGAAACACAGGAAAACTGAGTAACTCATCATAATGGCGGAAGCCACCATCTTTATACCATTTTCAGCTAAGGACAAAGGAGGATGTTGGGGGCAGTGGTTTAGGACTTCAAAGGGGAGGAAAGCAATTCATATGGAAATGGAAAAGCAAACATTTATAGACATCTATAGACAATGCGACCCAAAAGAGAGAACTTTCAGGTTCTCTCAAAAGTTCATTGGGTTCTCAAACGGGCTTAGCAAGGACCCTCCCAGTCTACCATACCCAGAGTCACCTATGGTGATGGCCTGTCCTGGAACAGGCTTTCTATCTTAAATTGTTTTAGGCAGTTAGAGGGAAGGTCAAAGTTTCTTTCAGAGTCTTTCATTCTCAGAAATAATCAAGCCAAAGAGACACATTTTGGGGTGGCAAATTCTGATCCCCCAGAATATCTAATGGTAAGTAACTACTTAATAAATGAATGAATTCCTTGATGCTATCAGATTCTACAGAGGAGCTTACCTGACAGTCCTAGAAGACTCTCATCACCTTTAGGGTGAGCACCGCGTAGAGATTTGTTTGACATCATTGGGGCCCATAGAACGTTGGCCACGCATATTCAAGCTGTAGCTGTAGAAATCAGATAGCCATTTTGGAGAGCTTTTCTTTTCTTTTTTCCATGTCCAAGCACTTTCATTCAACATTTACCAGAAGTATTTTGACTCCATTCCATTTTGTGTAATCAACAATCAGATTTGGAGTGTGAGGGGGGCAGATTGCCACTAAGAGCCTCACTTTGGCAGCACATGCTCCACAACTCACCCTTACTCACCCTGGCAGGAGTAGCTCCCTCGTGGGACAGTGCTGTGCATCTTAACACTAGAAAGTGAGGTTGTAATTAGCATAAAATTACCAACTAAACACTGCTAGTTCGCTCACTTTAAAACAAAAGAAAATCCTACAGCTAATTGTCCTAAAGTGCCTAAGCCACACTTAGGCAAAGAGCACTTTGTACCCTTTCCCACCTCCCAAGACTTGCCCCCTATCCTTCTCCACCATCTCCATGGTGACCTCTAAAACAAGCCGTTACAATCCTGACATGGCACCAGGCTGACACCTCGGGCTGGGATTTAATTTTGAGTTATGACCGCGTTAGGAAAACATATGATGTGGCCGTTTGCTTACAGAAAGGGGGGGGAATCATAAAACCCTCTTTTTTTATGAGCTGTCGCTTGATTCGTTCCTGGAGCCCCAAGTAGCAAGCTTCTAAATCAATGTGTGCAGCTGTTTTGGCTTCTTGGAGCCCAGCAGGTGTATTGCTCAGCTCGGCTGCCATCTCCCTACACTCACATAACAAATAATAACGTCTTACACACACCAGCCATCCATCAGAGTTACTGCTGGTCCCTGAGAGGCTTCCTTCCCTTTTCCTTACAACCCCTTATCCTCCTCCTTTCCTTCTTTTCATTTTTTTTTCTTTAACAGTAGATGTACTCCATCCACGGAGTTTTCGTCACACTTTCTAGACGCCTTTAATTGAATAACCTTTGGCTCTTCTGGCAAGAGAAGGGAGGGAGAAGGAAGAGAAAACCCACCACAGTGTTTATTTGTGTTTTAAAAAAATAAAACAAAAGAAGTATTGTGACTAGCGAAATCAATTAGTCTTCCTAAGCAGTAAAGGCCCACATCTGGTGTGACTTAAGTTAATGTAAGGGAAAGGGCTGCAGAGGCCCAAAAACCTTGCATTCTCATTTCAACAGGTGACAGAGAAGGCATAAAAGGCTAATAATATACTACAAGTGCAGAGACTGTGCGATAAATACTGGGGGCTTGCCTAAGAGGTAAACTCCTTGCTGGCCAATGGCAACCAAATAAATGTTTCTTCTTAAGGCTGACCATAGACTTTAGGGAACTGAAGGGCTGAGCACCAACTTGAGAGTATTCCAACGGGTCAGCCAACCCACTTCCCAGGGAAATGCAGAGATAAGAGCTAGAATTCCTGAGACTTGATGGTGGGGCAGGTGAAGACAGATTTGACAACTTGTGGACTCTCCGATCAGTGTGGGTCAATTGAAAGAGGGCTATGGCAATGCCAGGCATGGTGATTACTGTATAGTGGAGGCTGCTGGGTGATTCAAACACATGACTCAGACCTTGACCTTCTAGTAGGATTGCTAGATTCAGCAAATAAAAATGCAGGTCACGCAGTTAAATTTGAATTTTAACTAAAGAATGAAAATTTTATGGTGTTAAGTATGTACTATGCAATTTTTAGATATTTATCTGATTTTAGATGTTTATCTGAAATTCAAATTTTACTGGGTGTCCTACACTTTATCTTGCAATCCTACTTCCTAGGAACTTGTATTTTTTAATTTGATGCCCTCCTCAATGTTTTCTCTATTGTGTTATGGGTCAAAATAAGAAATAGCTATAATGAAAGCAAGTCTGCCGTTTCTACAAAGCCACTGTTCATGACGATATCCACACATTATCTAGTACCCTTTGAATAAGAATTCATGGAAGAAATTCCTTTTCAAATTTATTTTCAAAAATAAATGTCATTCTCATCTAAAGAGCTAGACTATATTCCTTCATCGTGAATGTTCTTTTGCCTTGATGCCTAAGGAGCTTGAAACTTAAATTGCTGCTCCATTTCAAAAACCGTTTTGGCATAGGTCCATTTTTCACAAAGTGTGTTCTGCAGAACACCATGAAAAAAACATGTAGCAGTGTCCCTCTTTTGGAAGTTTATAGTACGTTTTAGCAAATTAAAGGATCTAAGGAATTTTACAGTAAAGAAAATATCTGTCTAGCTTTTCTCCACCCAGAGTATGCTTAATTTGTTTGATTACAGAACAACCTTTTGAAGAAATACCTATTCACACCCAACAGAACTAACTGACTGAGTAACTTAGTTTGACAAATCCTGGCTTAAGATTTTGATATGTTTATTTTCTCCTCGGTCTACATGATTTTCACCTTCTACTTAAATATTAACTGTCTTATTATACATGTATTTTATTGTAAGCCATCTTAAGTCCTTCTTTAAAGTATTCAAAAATAAATTCTAAACAAATAAGTAAATAAATGCCCTGAAGTGGCTGATGTATATCACATATACAGTACACAAAATACTTATGAAGGACTTGTGACTCAGAACATTCAGAGAATCACAGTCATTAAAGAGACCTCTAACCGCCCCCCTCAACAACACTCCTTGTGTATGTGAGGGTGCCACATCCCCAAAACTACCTGCCCCTTTCTTCTTGCCATTGGCTCCTGCCCTCATGATAACCCCTCACCTGGGTGGGGAGCCTCATAGGGTGCTGGCACTCCGTGTGCCCTGTTTCTCCCAGGTGTTACTTTCCACCCCAGACAAGGCTGAGTTTTAGCAGGAGCTCCAGGGTTGGGAGTACATTACATATGTAGTACTTGGGGACCCTTCAGGGATAAAAGGGGTGGGGACCATGTGAGTTATTGTTCCAACAGTCTCAATTATTAACTTAGCCTTCAGGCGAGACCCCCTTGGTACCTACCTATCATTCCAGCAGAATATAAATCTATTTGTCATAGAGAAATCTCATTCCAAAGGGGAAAGACTCCTTTATTTATTCCAAGGCTGATGGCAGGTACCAGAAACCTGGAATGACAGGATAGTCCATGAGTATTTTTATTTTTATTATTTTCTTAAACCAGTTTCCAACAGCTGGTCGCCAGTTGGCCCCTAACGTGGACACATAAAAGCAAAGCCTCCAGCACTGTGCCAGCCAGGATCAGGGAAGAAACACAGCCCTCATAAATCAAGGCTACACTATTCTACAGCTTTAGCTGAATGAAGTGCATGTGTATGGGAGAGAGGGGATGAGCTTTGACTGGGGAAACAAAACTAAAGCACTCCTCCCCCATGGATAAGCCCGCACCAGTTGGACAATGCTTTTGTCATCCTCTCAGTCTCCCTGCATCAGCCAAATCATTCAGTCAAAACCACACACTCCCAAGGGCAAATATTCCAAGAGTCTAGTCCTCACCCTTTTTAAAGAGGAGCCTGATCCATGTTGTTTGATCTTCTGAGAGAGTGATCTCTCAAGAGAGTAGAGCAGATATCTGAGCATGGTTCATTCCTGAACTGCTAGATTGCAGTTCACTAGAGATAGTGAGGCAGACTTGAGGCTGGGTTCTAGGAAAAAGAGAAAGAAAATGACACCTAAGAAGAGGAAAGACAGGAATAAAAGGGTTTGAAAAGTGCAAGGAAAAATGAAAAAATGCAGTCACCCCCAAATGGTTGAACCCCATGCAGCACAGAGGAATAACTTTCCAGGGACCAACTCATGTGACACTCAGAGGACATCATAAGCTAAGCACGAAGTCTCAAGATAAACTCTGGGAGTTCAAGAAACCAGGACAAATGCCCCAAGGAAACAAGAGGTTTTAAAAATGGAGTCCCAATTGACTTTTAATAAGGTGACTCCACTTACAGTTAAGGGAAAAGTAGATACTCCAGCCACATTGATGGAGGAGATGTTGGTGGGAACAAAGGGAGTGGAGGTACGGAGACATAAGAGATCCCTGACTGACCTTCTTAACCAGTTAAAGAAGAAACAGCCTTTTGGGAAAATGGCATTTGGTGGTTAAGTCAGGCTCTATCTGTCACTTAGAGATTGGGTGACGTTTGGCTAGTCCTTTAACTTTTCATAGCTTCAGTTTCCTCAACTGTAAAATGGAGATAACATGGTTCACCCTGATTACCAATAGAAAACCACCTCCCAAAGGAATCAGGTGTTTATATAGCTATATCAACTAACATAACCCTCCCAAGGTTAACTCCCAAATCCAATACCCTTCTGTGACTTGTGGATGATACTAAGAAAATCTTGGTTTTAAAACAGAGGGTAAAAATTTAACATATAATACATATAACCCTTATTCATCTATGCTATTTGAAAGGAAACTCCACCTCATCAGCCATAGGCCAGAACATAAAAGGCATGGCATGGGACAAAATTTAATTTTAAGTAGTGAATTTGATAATAACAGAGAAGTTAACACCATAAAGCTCATTAATGTAAGCGTAAAAAAAAATACCCGACTCAAATTTTTTAAAGAGATAGTATCAAAATTAAATCTTTCTATGCACAGCCTCTCATCTTAAAAGATAAACAAAATTTAATTTTAAGTAGTGAATTTGATAATACAGAGAAGTTAATATCACAAAACTCATTAATGTAAGTGTAAAAAAAATACCCAGGACTCAAACTTTTTAAAGAGATAGATCAAAATTAAACATCATTCATTTCTTCAAATTAAAATTGAGACAAATTATTTTTGTAATTAATAAACACGTATTTACATGTTTTCTAATCTGTGTAACGTAAGGATAGTCGCTATTCTTGAAAGTCAAATGAAAGGGAGAGGTCCTGGAGGGGGTACTGATACCTTTAATACCTTTAGAGAATTAGAGAGAGCTTTGCTTTATTTTGCATTGCTGTTATTGTTATTGTTTGTGTTTGATTATGGGATCTACTAATTTACAATTCTACTCTATCTAGTCTCACCTCTTGAAATTCCAGTAATTAAGTCTTCTGTGAATTAGGGAGAATAATTCAGAGGTTTGTAGGTTTAGCACAAGAATATTTACGAAAAAAAGAGATATTTTTAATCTATTTCTGATATTTTTTTATGACAATATTCACATTCATGATTCTTTCAGTTCACTTCCCACTCAGGTTCTTGAACTTGTCACCTCCAATGATGTTGTCTCCCAGCCTACCTCAGCCACGTACATACATGCTCATCCCCACACCTTATCATCAACAATAAGTGCACACCCCATATAATCTTGATTTTAAGAATATTACTCTCTCGCCAGTAGCTCCTATTTCTCTATTTTAGTTACTTTAGTAGCCTGACTATCATCAATTCTTTGACTTTGCTAAGACAAAAAAATACCTTTGTTTACATGATTTTTAGTACCTTATAACATCACCTACTTCCTAACCTAGTTTAGATACTGTGGTTAATCATTATAATCACTCTCTTGTATAACACCATCAATTCCCTTAGCCAACTCTCCATTTATCATAACCTTTTGGCAAAATCCAAACAATGATTAAAGCTTAAATACTGTCTACTTTACACTTGCCTTTATGCAGCTGAATATGTCTGGAGAAAAACACATATCTAAGTTGATGAGCTTCATTCTAATTTCATGACCAGTAACACCAAGGAGGACCTTGTGCTACCTGGCAGTCCTAACACATTTCCTTAAATTCCTCATTTTTCTACTCTTATAGATGCTAATCTTAACCTTTTCTTCTCTTCTTCATGCCTCCATCATCCTCTCCTTCATCTTTACCCTCAGTTGATGACCTTACTTCCTATTTCACTGAGAAAAGAGAAGCAGTCAAAAGACATCTTCTAAGAAAAAAAGAGTGTAGAGTTAAGAAACTAATATGGAGGGGAAACAAAAAGTTTTTAAAATACTTAATCCAAAACAATAATTATATTAAATAAAAACAGATTAAATACTCCAAATAAAAGATAAAGATCATCAGACTCAATAAAAAACTAAAACCGAGTTACAAGCTGCTTATGAGGAACATTTTAAATACACAGACGTAGAAAAGTTGAAAGTAAAAAGGTGTAAGAAAAGATACACCTTTTAAAGACCAACTAAAAGAAACCTAGTGTAGATTTACTAACATCAGACAACGTAAACCTTAAGAAGTGTTACTAAAGATAGATATTTCATAATAATAAATGCTTAATACCAAGAACACAAAACAATTCTAATTTCTTTTTTTTCTTTTTTTTTTTTTTTGAGGAAGATTAGCCCTGAGCTAACTACTGCCAGTCGTCCTCTTTTTTGCTGAGGAAGCCTGACCCTGAGCTAATATCCGTGCCCATCTTCCTCTTCTTTATGTGTGGGATGCCTACCACAAGCAGTGCCATGTCCACACCCAGGATCCAAACCGCGAACCCCAGGCCACCGAGAAGTGGAAAGTGCGAACTTAACCGTGGCCACCAGGCTGGCCCCACAATTCTAATTTCTATGCCCCTACCAATACAGCCCCCAAATTTACAAAGCAAATGTTGTCAAAAATGAAGAAAACATAAAAGTAACTCTACAATGACAGAGATTTTAACACACTTCTTACAGATAGATTGAGGATCTATAAAACAGTAGGATATAGAAGATTGAATAATACAGTTAAGAAAATGATTAGACATATATAGAAAATTGTAACCAACAACTACAGAACATTTATAAAAATATGCTTGGCCATATAACAAATCTGAACAAATATCAAAGGAATGAAATAATTCAGAGTCCACATTCTGAACACAATAGAAATTAAGCTAAAAATTAATCATAAAAAGATAACTAGAAAATTGACATGCTTAGAAATTAAGAAATAAACTTGAGGAGAATGGCAGACTAAGGGGAAAAAAATCACAATAAAAATTTTAAAATGATATGGACTGAATGCTATACCACATATCAAAACGTCCTGGAGGCAGCTAAAGTTGTACTCAGAATGAAATTTATGCCCTTAAAGAAGAAAGGCTAAAAACCATTTTTCTCAGCATCCATCTTAAAAAATTAGAAGACAACAGCAAATTAAACCTAATACAAGCAGAAGGAAGGAGATAATAAAGATAAGAAATTAATGAACTATACATTCCTAGAAGAACAAAACTTATTAAAACAACCAAAACAAAATCTGACAAGTCTTATATATATTAAAGTAACTGAATCCATACTTTTAAATCTATCCACCAAGAAAACTCCAGACCCAAGTGACTTCAGCAATGAATTATACCAGCATTTAAACAAAATATAATATCAATCTTACAAGAGCCCTTCCAAAAAAATAGGAAAATAAGAAATAATTAACCACCAGTTTTACAAAGCCAGGAAAACTTTGATACCAAAGTGTGGCAAAGACATTACAAGTTATTAAAATTATAGGCCAATCTCATCCATAAATATAGATAAAAAATTTAAACAAAATATTCATAATTTGAATACGATTAAATATACCACAGGATAATACATCATAATTAAACTGGATTTACTCTTAGAATGCAAGGTTGGCTTAACATTTGGAACGCAATCAGTATAACTCCCCACCACACTAGTAGAGTAAAGGAGAAAAAATACATGATCATAATAATTGTAGGAAAAATATTTGATAAAATTAAGCATCCAATCATAATTTTTAAAAATTCAGCAAGAAAAGAAGTAAATTTCTTTAGTCTAATAATGTACGTCTAAAAAATCATCCAGAAAACTATTTTTCATGGTGAAATGTTAAAAGATTTTCTCCTAAGAACAGGGATTGGAGAAAGATGTCCTCTTATTTATTCCTATTCAACTGTCTTAGCCAGTGCAATATGACAAAAAAAATGTATAGGCAGGACTTCCAACTATGGTGGAGGAAGGAGCTGTGCAAATCTCCTGTCAAATAAATAACATAACACTAGACCAAACTGTCAGAAATTTTGATTAAGGGCTCTTGAAATTGACCAGAGGCAATCAACAAACTGTGAACTGTTTATTCATGAAAAAAGACTGAACTTTAGGTAAGAACAGTGGGAACATGTGTCTTACTTACTTGGAGCTGCTTCCATCCCCTCTCCAGTTCAGTTGGCAAGGTAGTACTCCAGAGAAGGGCTGACTATGAAACCAGGAGTTTTTCTGTTAGAAGGAGCTACCTTCCTTTAGAGGAATTATCAGTAAAAGTAGCAACCTCAATAGGAAATGAATACAGAAAGCCTAAGGTCACAGGCTCTGCTGGGATAAGTGGCAGACCAGAAGGCTAGCCAGAAACTTAACAGGGAGATCCTTGAAGAGAGAAAGAGATAGAAAGGCTTGGTAAACGTGCCTTACATCCTGGCTGACTGGTAGACTATGTGCACACGCGGGAGAGACCTGAAAGATTCCGTAGGAAAAGAAAAACTGTGGAAGGCTTGAAAACTGCCTAAGCTTTCAATGTACTAACAAACCTACACACAGATACACTGATAGAGGGTAGAAGACTTAGTGCTAGAGATATTTGAGTACATCAATCTCTTTTCAATCACTAGTTGATCACTAAGCTCTTTAGAAACAGTGATGATCCCTTGGAAGGCTAAAATTTAAAAATAAAAATACAAAAATAAACTCAGCAGAAATAACAGCGACTACACATTGTGGGGTGATAGATGATTCCATGGGTCAGACAAATTACATGAAAACAACATCATCCATACAGAAAAAAAACCCAGCAACAATAACACCACTTAGGAAAAAAAATCAGAATCCAGAGTTGCTAAATGTTCAGTTTTCAACAAGAAATTATGAAACGTGCAAAGAAATAGGAAAGTGTGACCCATACATAAAAGGAAACAAAGATTTCAGCAATTATTACAAATACTTTCAGACAAATTAAAGGAAACCATGTTTAAAGAATTAAAGGAAAATATGGACACTGACTCAACAAATGGGGAATATCAGTAAAGGATTTAAAGCTATTCACACACACACAAAGAACCAAATGGAAATTCTAGAGCTGAGAAGGGCTATATCAAAATAATAATTCTACACATGCTCAATAGTAGATTTGAGATGGCAAAAGAAAGAATCAGAGAACTTGAAGACAGTTAAATAGAAATAATCTAATCTAAGTAAATATATCTTTTCTTTTTTTCTCCCATTTTCCTTAAAAGGAAAAATTATAAAATGCCTTAATTATAACACTGTAATGTTGATTTTATAAGATATATAGTTGTGATACACATGTCAATAAGAGCCCAGGGTGGGGGGATTGCTAGTAAATGTAGGTATATTTCAGTAAAATTTCTGCTGCAATTGAGTCATTATTTACCTAAAATTGAGTATGATCAGTTAAGATGCACTTGTAAGAGCAACCTTTAAGGGAATAACTCACAAAGTATAATTAGAAAATCAACAGAGAAATTAAAATCATAAACTATAAATATTTATTTAACATAAAATAAAGCAGTAAAGGAGGAGCAGAGGAACAAAAAAATCACAAATACATTAAGAAAACAAATAACAAAAAGGGCAGACATAAATCCAAACATATCAATAATTACACTAAATGAGTATAAACTAACTACATAAATCAATGGTAGAGACTGTCAAAGTCAATTTAAAAAGCAAGATTCAACTACATGTTATTTACCAGAGACACACTGTAGATTCAAGACACAAATAGCTTTAAAGTAAAAATACTGAAATATATACACAACGCAAACATTAACCGTGAGAGAGCTGGAGTGGCTATTCTAATATCAGGCAAAATAAACATAAAGAGAAGAAATATACTAGAAACAAAGGGGAATATTTCATAGTGATGAAAGATCAATAAATTAGAAAAATATAACAATTATAAATATATACATAGGTAAATAAGCTACATACATAAAGCATAAACTGACAGAATCAAAAGGAGAAATGGACATCTCAACAATTAAAATTGGAAATATCAGTGTCACACTCAATAATTCATGGAACAACTAGAATGAAAATCAGCAAGGATAAAGAAGACATGTACAACACTATAACAAACGTGACCTAACTGATATTTACATAACACACCACCCAACTATAGCAGAATCCATATTCTTTGCAAGCACACATGAAACATTCTCCAGGATAAACCATATGCTATGGCATAAAATATGTCTCAGTAAATCTAAAAAGACTGAAATAATTCCATGTTCCCCAATCACAACAGAATTTGATTAAACACTAATAACAGAAATGAATTGAGAATGCTCTAAATATTTGGAAATTAAACAACACATTTCTAAAACACCCTAGGGTGAAAGAAGAAATCACAGGAGAAATTAGAAGATGTTTTGCACTGAATTAAAAGAAAATCACGACGTATCAAAATGTATGAGATACAGCTAAAACAGTGCTTAGAGGGAAATTTGTACCTATAAACACCATATTAAAAAGAAAAAAGATTTCAGATCAATGTGTTCACCTTTAGAAACTATAAAAAGAAGAGCAAATTAAATCTAAAGCAAGCAAAAGCAAGGAAATAATAAAGATCAGAGTGGAAATCAATGAAATAGAAAAGAGAAAATAAATGAATCCAAAAGTTATGCTTAGAAAAAGATTTTTAAAAATTCAAAAACCTTTAGTTAGACTAAGCAAGAAAAAAAAGAGAGAGAAAACAAAAAATTACCGAATTTAGGAACAAAAGGGATATCACTACTGCAACTACAAAAATTAAAAGGATCATAAGGGAATATCATGAATAGCTTTGTACAAAGTAGGCAACTTAAATGAAATAAAATATACAATTATAAAATTTTTATTTAATTTAAATTTAAATTGTAGTAATTTAAAAATCTTACCACAATCTAAAGGCTAGGATTAGATGGCTTCAGTGGTAAATTATTTCAATTAGTTGAAGAAGAAAAAAATGTGAATCCTGCAGACTTTTTCAGACAATAGAGGAAGAGCAAACACTTGCAAACCCATTCTATGAAGCCAATATAATTCTCATACCAAAATCAAAGATATCACAAATAAATAAAAGTACAAATATCTTTTATGAATACAGATGCACACACCCTTTACAAACTATTAAAACTGAATACAACATATAAAGACAATTATACAACATGACCAAGTGGGATTTATCCTAGGCATGCAAGGTTGGTATATAATATGAAAATTAACCAATGTAATTTACCATATTAATAGAATAAAGAACAGATAGTACCTAAGCATTTCGAGAGACACAGAAAAGCCATGTGACAAAATTTAATCCTCATTCATGATAGAAGCTCTCAACAAAATAGGAAAAGAAGGGAACTGCCTCAACTAGAGAAAAAAAAGGCATCAACAAAAAAAACCCTACAGCTAGCATCATACTCAATGGTGAATGCCTGAATGCTTTCCGTCTAAGATCAAGAACAAGATAAGGATGTCCACTGTCACCATTTCTATTCAACACTACAGGAAGTTCTAGCTTATGCAATAAGATAAGAAAAAAGAAATAAAAGGCAACCATATTAGATAGGAAGAAGTAAAACTGTCTTTTTTCACAGATTACAATGATAGTCTATGCAGCAAACTTGATGGAATCTACAAAAAAGCTAACAGATAATTATAATAAATAATTATACAATAATATAATAAATAACAGTTAATAAGTAAGTTTAACGAGGTTGCAGGATAGAAGATCAACATAAAAAATGAATTGAGTTTCTATATACTACCATTGAATAACTGGAAAATAAAATTAAGAAGACAATTTCATTCATATCAAAAAATAAAAAGGAATAATTTTAAGAAGTACAAAACGTGTACACTAAAAACTACAAACCATTGCTTAAAGAAATTAAAGATCCAAATAAAGAGAAAAATATTCCATATTCATTTATTTGGAAGACAGCATTGTTAAGATGGCAGTTTTCCCTAAATTGATCTACAGTTACAATGCAATCCCAATATAAATATTAACAGGGTTTTTTTTGTAGAAAATTATATGATGATCCTAAAATTTATATGGAAAAGACCTAAAATAGCAAAAAAACCTTCTTGAAAATGAAGATCAAAGTTTGAGGACCCACACTGCCTGTATTCAACACTTTTTATAAGTCTCCATTAATCAAGACAGTAGGGTATTGAAGAAAGGACATGAATCAGCGGAACAGAACACAGAGTCTAGAAATAGACCTACACATCTATGGCCAAGTGATTCCTTACAAAGGTGCCAAGGGAATTCAGTGAAAAATGAATAATCTTTCCCTCCAACAGTGTGAAATAACTGTCCATCTGTATACAAAAAAAAAAAGAATCCTGAACCCTACTTCACAACAAATGCAAAAAATAACCCAAAATAGATCACAGATCTAAATATAAAACCTAAACTATGAAACTTCTAGGAGAATACAAAGGGGAAAATTTTTCTGACCTCAGGTCAGGCAAAGATTTCTTAGACACAAAAATCATGAATCATAAAATTAAAAATGGATAAAAGAGACTTCATCAAATAAAAAAAAATCTGTTCTTAGAAAGACAGTGAGAGGCAAACAAAAAGATAATTCACAGAATAGGAGAAAATATTTGCAAGATACACATCTGATAAAGATATATAAACAACTTTCAAAACTCAATGTTAAGAAAACAGATTGTTAAAAATGAGCAAAAGTGGGCTGGCCCAGCAGCATAGTGATTAAGTTCACTTGCTCTGCTTTGGTGGCCTGGGGTTCACCAGTTTGGAACCCGGGCACGCACCTACTCACTGCTCATCAAGCCATGCTGTGGCAGGCATCCCACATATAAAATAGAGGAAGACGGGCATGGATGTTAGCTCAGGGCTAACTCCTCAGCAAAAAGAGGAGGATTGGCAGCAGATGTTAGCTCAGGGCTAATCTTCCTCAAAAAAAGAAAAAAGACATAATTTTTCTTTACTAAAAATGAGATACAATTGGAAAATGGGTAAATGAAAAGATAACCACCATCATTATTTATTAGGAAAATTTATATTAAAATCACAATTAGACCCCAGTACCTCCTATTTGAATGCTGATGTAGATACAGGTCATCTAGAGGTTTCATATACACTGCTGGTGTAAATGCAAAATGTTCCAGCCACGTTGGAAAACACTTCAGCAGTTTCTCATAAAGTTAAATGCAAACTACTATACAACTCATCAATCTCCCAGGTAATTACTCAAGAAAAATGAAGATATATATCCACATGAAAACCTATACAGGCCTACCTCAGAGATATTGCAGGTTCAGTTCCAGGCCACCACAATAAAGCTAATATCACAATGAAGCAAGTCACAAAAATTGTTTGGTTTCCCAGTGCATATAAAAGTTATGTTTATACCATACTGTAGTCTATTAAGTGTGTAATAGCATTATGTCTAGAAAAAAACAATGTAGATACCTTAATTAAAAATTTTTTTATTAGTAAAAAATGCTAAGCTAGCCCTGGAGGTCTAGTGGTTAAGAATTGGTGCTCTCACTGCTGCGGCCCCAGGTTCTTTTCCCAGTCGGGGAACCACACCACTGCAGGTTGTCACACTGTGGTGGCTGCATGTTGCTGTAATACTGCAAGCCATGCCACTGGTGTTTCAAATATCAGCAGGGTCACCCATGGCGGACAGGTTTCAGCAGTTTCCAGACTAGACGGACTAGGAAGAGGGACCTGGCCACCTACCTCCAAAAAACTCAGCCATGAAAGCCCTATGAATAGCAGTAACATTGTTTGATATATCACCAGAAGGTGAGAGGCTGGCACAAAAAACCAAGCAGAGGTCCACTCTGCTGTACACAAGGTCACTAGGAGTCGGAATCAACTCAACAGCACTAACAACAACAAAAAGTGCTAACGATTATGTGAACATTCAGTGAGGCATAATCATTTTGCTGTGGGGAGTCCTGTAAAAAATGCAATATTGGCGAAGCACAATAAA
This sequence comes from Equus asinus, assembly GCF_041296235.1. NCBI lineage: Eukaryota > Metazoa > Chordata > Mammalia > Perissodactyla > Equidae > Equus > Equus asinus. The sequence continues at coordinate 49,892,906 of NC_091805.1, forward strand.
GTGAAGCACAATAAAATGAGGTATGCCTGTAAAATCATATTTATATTACATTCTTACAAAGGCAAAACTGTAAGGATAGAGAGCAGCCTTACCTGGGGATGGCGATGAGGGTAGGAAATTGATTATGAAAGGCAATGTGGGAACTCTTTGGTGTGATGGGAAAATTCTGTATCTTGATATCTTGATAGTAGTAGAAGTTACACAACTGTATAACTTGTCAAAATTCACAGAAATGTACACCTAAAGTGGTAGATTTTATTGTATTCAAACTATACTTAAATAAACTTGATTTAAAAAGTAATCTGGGGAGGTGGAGAAGAGCCAAGATGGCGCCGTGAGTAGTCCTCTTTGTCTCTCGCCCTTCGAGTCTACAATTATGTGGACACTTATCGCTTGACAAAGGATATCCAGACAGCATCTCAGGACGTCTGAGACACCCACGCGACTATACATCGGAAGGCGGATGGACTTTCCTCCGGGAGGATGTGGAAATAGGTGAAAACTCTCCGACCCCGACGGGCAGCCTAGTACCCGCAAGCGGCTTTCTTCCAACGGACGCCCCCAGAGGATCCACACACATCTAGGGCAGGAGCGAGAACACAACAGAGGAGCGACGGTGGAAACAGGTGACCAGAACCCTACCTAAACCCCCTGCAATTACTCCTAAACGCAGAGGGAAACTTTGGAGTTGCACACCTGAGCCCGCGGGGAGAGTCTCTCCCCGCCATTGGTGGGGAGACCCAGCCTGGTGCTCGGGGCGCCCGGAGGGTCCCAGAGAGAGACACAGAGGGCACGGAGATCTCCCAGCTGCCGTTGCCCGCCCCGTGGGACTAGGGATTGCCGGAGATCTCGGAGAGGACCGGGGCCGGGGGAATTTTCAAAGGCCGGTTTTGCGACCCGGAGGGGAAGCGCCGGAGCTCCGCCAGGCAGCAGACAAAACTCTCTGTCTGCCATTAGCAGAGGGGCCATGCCCAGCATTCACGGCTCCGGCAGAGGCCCGGAGAGAAGCCCTGAGGGCGGGGCGACCCCCAGCTGCCGTTGCCCGCCCCGTGGGTCTAGGGATTGCCGGAGATCTCGGAGAGGACCGGGGCGGGGGGAACTTTCAAAGGCTGGTTCTGCGACCTGGAGGGGAAGCGCCGGAGCTCCGCCAGGCAGCAGACAAAACTCTCTGTCTGCCGTTAGCAGAGGGGCCACGCTGAGCATTCACGGCTCCGGGAGAGGCCCGGAGAGAATCCCAGAGGGCGGGGCGACCCCCAGCTGCCGTTGCCCACCCCGTGAGGCTAGGGATTGCCGGAGATCTCAGAGAGGACTGGGGCTGGAGAGAGTTCCAGAGACCCAGCTTAGTAGCCTAGGGGGAAACCCTACAGGCTCACAGCAGCCTTAGGGAAAGCCTCTGCACAGCACCAGTAGAAGGTACCCAGCCGCCAGCCACAAGGCTGGAAGACCCCAGGGCAAAAGCAGCATAGCTAGGTGTACTAACCACAGACTGTAGAAGATGCCAATAGCTCTCCTGCGACCCATAGAGGACAAGTGAGATTTGGTGGGTGCCGACAGCAACGGAGCGACAAACATAAGTGATCCCACCCCTGGCCGCTGGAAAAGCCCATAACACCGTTGCAGACCCCAAGGAGAGAGCACATCTAGGTGGGCTGCAACAGTAGGCACCTGCAGCCTGAAGCCCCCCTGTGACGGCCCCCACGGCAGAGGAGGGAATCCAAAGGGCCACTGTGGCTACGAAGAGGGGCCCAGGCCCAGTTAGCAACTACGGACAGGGTTCCTGGTTGGTGAAATATAAACAGCTGCTCCTCCCACCGCAGCAGCTGAAACAAGTGAAAGGAGCAACTAAACTCTATCTCCATGCGGAGGCACAAATCAACAACATCAAGCAATATGAAAAAATACATTAAATCTCCAGAACAGAAAGAAAGCAACAAATACACAGAAAACAATCCCAAAGAAAATGAGATATATAACCTAAATGACGATGACTTCAAAACAGCCATCATTAAGATTCTCAATGAGTTAAGAGAGAATTCTGACCGACAACTCAACGAGTTCAGGAGCTATGTCACAAAAGAGTTTGATACGATAAAGAAGAACCAAACAGAAATATTGGAAATGAAGAACACAATAGAGGAGATTAAGAAAAATCTAGATGCTCTGAACAGTAGGGCCGATAATATGGAGGAAAGAATTAGCAATTTGGAAGATGGCAATATAGAATTGTTGCAGGCAGAGGAGGAGAGAGAAGCAAGACTTAAAAGAAATGAAGAAACTCTCCGAGAATTATCAGACACAATTAGGAGATGCAATGTAAGGATTATAGGTATACCAGAGGGAGAAGAGAAGGAGAAAGGGGCAGAAAACCCATTCAAAGAAATAATGGCTGAGAACTTCCCAAATCTGGTGAGGGAGATGGATCTTCAGGTGACAGAAGCCAATAGATCTCCAAACTTTATCAATGCAAGAAGACCAACTCCACGGCATATAGTAGTGAAGCTAGCAAAAGTCAACGACAAGGAGAAAATATTAAAGACAGCCAGGCAAAAGAAACTAACCTACAAAGGAACCCCCATCAGGCTATCAGCAGATTTCTCAGCAGAAACTTTACAGGCTAGAAGAGAGTGGAATGATATATTCAAAAATCTGAAGGACAAAAATCTACAGCCGAGAATTCTCTACCCAGCGAAAATATCCTTCAAATACGATGGAGAAATAAAAACTTTCCCAGATAAACAAAAATTAAGGGAGTTCATTGCCACAAAACCTCCTCTTCAGGAAATCCTCAGGAAAACCCTCATTCCTGAAAAATCCAAAAAAGGAAAGGGGCTACAAAACCAAGAGCAGAGGAGATAAGTAGAAGGACAACAACAGAGAGTAGCAGCTCTACATCAGAACAGATTAAACCATGGGACGAGAAACAAAGGAAATTGAAGAAAACCGGAAAACAAGACACAAAATGGGAGTGGTAGGCCCCCACGTCTCAATAATCACTCTAAATGTAAATGGATTGAACTCCCCAATCAAAAGACACAGAGTGGCAGGATGGATCAAAGAACAAGATCCAACAATATGCTGCCTCCTGGAAACACACCTCAGCCCCAAAGACAAACACAGACTCAGAGTGAAGGGATGGAGAACAATACTCCAAGCTAATAATGAACAAAAGAAAGCAGGTGTCGCTATACTAATATCAGACAAGGTAGATTTCAAAGCAAAACAGATAAAGAAAGATAAAGAGGGACAGTATATAATGATAAAAGGGACTCTCCACCAAGAAGACATAACACTTATAAATATATACGCACCTAACACAGGAGCACCAAAATTTGTAAAGCAACTCTTAATAGAACTAAAAGAAGACATCAACAACAATACAATAATAGTAAGGGACCTCAACACACCATTAACACCAATGGACAGAACATCCAGACAGAAAATCAACAAGGAAATAATAGAATTAAATGAAAAATTAGACCAGATGGACTTAATAGATATATATAGAACACTTCATCCAAAAACAGCAGGTTACACATTCTTCTCAAGTGCACATGGAACATTCTCAAGGATTGACCATATTTTGGGAACCAAAGCAAACATCAATAAATACAAGAGAGTTGAAATAATATCAAGCATCTTTTCTGATCATAACGCTATTAAACTAGAAATCAACTACAAGAAAAAAGCAGAGAAAGGTGCAAAAATGTGGAGACTAAACAACACGCTTCTCAACAAACAATGGATCATTGAAGAAATTAAAGAAGAAATCAAATATTATCTGGAGACAAATGAAAATGAGAACACGACATACCAAATCATTTGGGATGCAGCAAAAGCAGTCCTAAGAGGGAAATTCATCGCAATACAGGCTCACCTCACTAAACAAGAAAAAGCTCACGTAAGCAACCTCAAACGACACCTAACGGAACTAGAAAAAGAAGAGCAAACAAAGCCCAGAGTCAGTAGAAGGAGGGAAATAATAAAAATAAGAGCAGAAATAAACGATATTGAAACAAAAAAGACAATAGAAAGGATCAATGAAACAAAGAGTTGGTTCTTCGAAAGAATTAACAAAATTGACAAACCCCTAGCCAGACTCACCAAGAAAAGAAGAGAGAAAGCGCAAATTAATAAAATCAGGAATGACAGAGGAGAAATCACAACAGATACCAATGAAATACAAGAGATCATAAGAGAATACTATGAAAAACTATATGCCAACAAATTGAACAACTTGGAAGAAATGGACAAATTCCTAGACTCCTACAATCTCCCCAAACTGAATCAGGAAGAAATGGAGAATCTGAATAGACCAATCACAAGTAAGGAAATAGAAACGGTAATCAAAAACCTCCCCAAAAACAAGAGTCCAGGACCAGACGGCTTCTCTGGAGAATTCTACCAAACATTCAAAGAAGACTTAATACCTATTCTCCTCAAACTGTTCCAGAAAATTGAAAAAGATGGAGAACTCCCTAACACATTCTATGAAGCCCACATCACTCTGATCCCCAAACCTGACAAGGACAACACAAAGAAGGAGAACTACAGGCCGATATCACTGATGAACATAGATGCAAAAATCCTCAACAAAATTTTGGCAAACCGATTACAGCAATACATCAAAAAGATTATACACCATGATCAAGTGGGATTTATACCAGGGACACAGGGATGGTTCAACATCCGCAAGTCAATCAACGTGATACACTACATAAACAAAATGAAAAACAAAAACCACATGATCATCTCAATAGACGCAGAGAAAGCATTCGACAAGATCCAACACCAATTTATGATAAAAACCCTCAGTAAAATGGGTATAGAAGGAAAGTACCTCAACATAATAAAGGCCATATATGATAGACCCACAGCCAACATCATACTCAATGGACAAAAGCTGAAAGCCATCCCTCTGAGGACAGGAACAAGACAAGGGTGCCCACTTTCACCACTCCTATTCAACATAGTACTGGAGGTGCTGGCCAGAGCAATTCGGCAGGAAAAAAAAATAAAAGGAATCCAAATAGGTAACGAAGAAGTAAAACTCGCGTTGTTTGCAGACGACATGATCTTATACATAGAAAACCCCAAAGAATCCACAGAAAAACTATTAGAAATAATCAACAACTACAGCAAAGTAGCAGGGTATAAAATTAACGTGCATAAATCAGTAGCATTTCTATACACTAACAATAAACTAACAGAAAAAGAACTCAAGAACTCTATCCCATTCACAATCGCAACGAAAAGAATAAAATACCTTGGGATAAACTTAACCAAGGAAGTGAAGGATCTATACAATGAAAACTACAAGACTTTCTTGAAAGAAATAGGTGATGACATAAAGAGATGGAAAAACATTCCTTGCACATGGATTGGAAGAATAAACATAGTTAAAATGTCCATACTACCTAAAGCAATATACAGATTCAATGCTATCCCAATCAGAATCCCAAGAACATTCTTCACAGAAATTGAACAAACAATCCTAAAATTCATATGGGGGAACAAAAGACCACGAATTGCTAAAGCAATCCTGAACAAGAAAAACAAAGCCGGCGGAATCACAATCCCCGATTTCAAAACATACTACAAAGCTACAGTGATCAAAACAGCATGGTACTGGTACAAAAACAGGTCCACAGATCAATGGAACAGAATTGAAAGCCCAGAGATAAAACCACACATCTATGGACAGCTAATCTTCGACAAAGGAGCAGAGGGCCTACAATGGAGAAAAGAAAGTCTCTTCAACAAATGGTGCTGGGAAAACTGGACAGCCACATGCAAAAGATTGAAAATCGACCATTCATTTTCACCACACACCAAAATAAACTCAAAATGGATCAAAGACCTAAAGATTAGGCCTGAGACATTAAGTCTTTTGGAAGAGAATATAGGCAGTACACTCTTTGACATCAGTTTCAAAAGAATCTTTTCGGACACTGTAACTCCTCAGTTGAGGGAAACAATAGAAAGAATAAACAAATGGGACTTCATCAGACTAAAGAGCTTCTTCAAGGCAAGGGAAAACAGAATTGAAACAAAAAAACAGCTCACTAATTGGGAAAAAATATTTACAAGCCACTTATCCGACAAAGGGTTAATCTCCATAATATACAAAGAACTCACACTGCTTAACAACAAAAAAACAAACAACCCGATCAAAAAATGGGCAGAGGACATGAACAGACATTTCTCAAAAGAAGATATGAATATGGCCAATAGACACATGAAAAGATGTTCATCTTCGCTAATCATCAGGGAAATGCAAATCAAAACTACACTAAGATATCACCTTACCCCCGTTAGATTGGCAAAAACATCCAAAACCAAGAACGACAAATGTTGGAGAGGTTGTGGAGAAAGAGGAACCCTCATACACTGTTGGTGGGAATGCAAACTGGTACAGCCACTATGGAAAACAGTATGGAGATTTCTCAAAAAGTTAAAAATAGAAATACCCTATGACCCAGCCATCCCATTACTGGGTATCTATCCTAAGAACCTGATATCAGATATCTCAAGAGTCCGTTGCACCCCTATGTTCATCGCAGCATTATTTACAATAGCCAAGACGTGGAACCAGCCTACATGCCCAGAAACTGATGATTGGATAAAGAAGATGTGGTATATATACACAATGGAATACTACTCAGCCATAAAAAAAGACGAAATTGGCCCATTCACAACAACGTGGATGGACCTCGAGGGCATTATGTTAAGCGAAATAAGTCAGTCAGAGAAAGACGAACTCTATATGACTCCACTCATAGGTGGAAATTAGTATATTGAGAAGGAGATCTGATCGGTGGTTACCAGGGAAAAGGGGGGGTGGGGGGAGGGTACGGAGGGGGAAGTGGTGTACCCACAACATGACTAACAAAAATGTACAACTGAAATTTCACAAGCTTGTAATCCATCATAACATTAATAAAAAAAAAAAAAAAAGAAAAAAAAAAAGTAATCTGGGGAGCTGGCCCAATGGCATAGTGGTTAAGTTCAAATGCTCAGCTTTAGCAGCCTGGGGTTTGGATCCTGGGTGCGGGCCTGCACACTGCTCATCAAGCCATCCTGTGGTGGCATCCCACACACAAAACAGAGAAAGATTGGCACAGGTGTTAGCTCAGGGACAATCTTCCTCACCAAAAAAAAAGTAATCTGGGAGTGGGTGGGGAAATTTATGAAACAAGATTGGCCCTTAATTGATCATTGTCAAAGACAGATAAAAAAGTACACCATTATTCTGCTCTGTCTACATTTGTAAGTGTTTATACATAAAAGTTTTAAAAAATCTGCAAATATAGTTTAGTCTTAAGGAAATATTTTTAATTAATTATAATAATTAGGGAAGTACAGTACAAGTCAATTTACCATGAATAATTATGGCAAATGAAGAATTACCATTAAGAATTATAGGTATATATAAGCTATTGTGAAAGTTTTGGATTGAATGAAAAGTTCAAGTGTATTTAGTTTTTACTTTTTAAAAATGATATAAAATAGTGCCATGCAGGTAGCAATGACGATAGTGTGTCACGAAGTAAAGTTGACAATAAACCCAATTTTACACTGAGATTTTCAAATGTGTAATATAATTTTTCTCCCCAGATCAAAACTTCAATAGCTTCCAGTCTCATTCAGAGTGAAAATCAAAGCCCTTCAAGGTCCTACATCATCTAGGTTATAACTAACTCTTTGATTTTATCTATTACTATTATTCATTTTCTTCAACACACTGGCCTCTTTGCTATTCTTTAAACACACCAAGCATGCTCCCACCTTGCCGTCTTTAGCCTTGCTGCACAGTCTGCTGGCAACTCTTTCTCTATGAGCCAATAGCTTGCTTCCTCACTTCCTTCAGGTCTCTGTTCAAGTGTTCCCTTATCAGTGAAGACATTCCTGAACACCATATAAAATAGCACATATATAAACAAACACAACACTTTTGCAAGGGCATTCATCTTCTTGACCTGGTCAACCCTCATTTTACTAATTAAGATTCTACCCACAATTCCTTTACCTGGCAATCAGAAATTCACCCCATTGAGATTAGTTTACCATCTTCCTTAACAAAAATAATGACAAGGGATAAATTTTTGCTATTAAATCTTAAGGTCCAAAGGTAATGGCTTAATTAGCCTCAATATGCAACTATCTCTAGTTCCATCTCATTCCTTTGCATCAACCTGCTTAGCACCTACTCCACACAAGGCAATGTGCTAGGTGATGAAACATTTCTGAGAAGAGTAAGCTGTGAATAACATCTTCCAGAGTTTATAATCCAGTTTGGGGAGGTAAGATCTTTACATATGTCAAGAGGAATAACAGCACCTCACAGAAAATGGTGTGAAAAAGGAGTGTTAAAGATAATTGGGAATTGAGAGTTCAATTGAGAAATCACTGGGCATTTGAAGATAAAGCTTCATAGAGGAAATGGGTTTGGGACAGCTTCTGGAGAATGTGGGTAAGTGGGAGGAAGTTGAGGACAATGATATGACTAAGTGGCAAATACGAGATGTGCAAGGTGTTTGGGAGAGAGACGTATGGCTGGGGTGATGGATTTGGGTAAGACTACAGTGACCAATAAGGCCACAACGTCAAGTTGAGGCTCTGCATGAGGCAAAAGGTTTTCTGTGTTTCAAATAGGCAGAACTGGAGTATGCAGGAACTGACCATGTATTTGTCTATTTATGCCTTAGAGTGTTCAATTGTTTGTGTGCATATTAAATGAAATACAATGCGGTGTATCTGATGTTTGCTTATTACTTCATTCTACTCTACTCTTCCTTAAAAAAACAACTGAAAAGTGATGAGGACTTTATGTTTTGCATTCCTTTAAATTTTGGTCAGCCTATTTTGTATTATTGTGGGATTCCTTATTTAATAAACAAGCATCCATTTACATTAGCTGTTGCATTGTTAAGTATTCTCCACATACAGACATATTTATGTAGCTGCTGTGCAATTTATTAACTTGTTATACTATGTGAAACACAACTAGGCATTCCTACTCAGAATATTTTGTTTGCTCTGTGTTCTGGAATAAGAACTAGAGTTTGTGTATTTATTTATTTTTCTATACATTTTTTTAAATCCCCAATGCTTTTTCAATGAGTTGGAGCCATTAATGAGAGTAAAATCAACACAACTTGGCTATATAAATTCTGTCTAAGAGGGCCTTTTCCATCCAGAGAAGAAGGTGGAAAAAACAGGAATTAGGCGTATTCTATCGCCTGAGAGTTAGGAAACAAAGGCTTTGTTGACACAGGAAAGGAAGAAAAGCCCCAATCCAGGGCCTCCCTGAGGGAAATATCTTGTTGCTTCCTGCAGCCGCCAAGTTGTTAACACAAGTGTTGTTCCTCATATCTGCAGGTCCACAGAGTGGCTCAGAAGAAGTGGGGAGGAGATGGCTGGAAGGTGATCAGGAGTGGAGGGTGAGGCCTGAGTTCTTCTCTAAGTGTTAATGCAGTTAAGTGCTCTCTGGTGTCTTTCCCACCTCATTATGCTTCTAGTTAAGAAACTCTTGTCAAAGAGGTAAAAGCTGTGGCCCACAGACTGCCCCCCATCTTTGTGACAACTGGAATTAAGAGGCTGTCCCAGCAACCAGATAGGAGCAAAGAGGCTTGCATGTAACTGCAGGCATGGAAGGAATCAGTTCCCAGGGGTTTCAAGTGGTTGCTATCACTTATAGTAATAACATTAGCCAAACCAGAAAAACAAAAGCCTATCTCTCTCTCTAATATCTGTGTATATGTGCATATATATACACATATGTATATATACTACATTATATATACTTTATTATTTTTTTTTATCAATAACTCACCTAACATAAATAAGCCTGGCCATGAGACTTGTCCTTTTGAGCTGTCTTAGGAAAAGGAGAGGGATGGAAAGAGACTGAGTGCAAAGAAATACCCAGGAGCCTGTGTGGGGTGAATTTCCTGGGTAATGGCAGTGGGGAAAAAGCAAACTCAAAAGCATTGGATTTGGGGGAGCAGAAACGTTTTTGACTGTGGAATAAATACTGCTTTTCTGACCCATATCCTATCATAACAAAACAAAACAAAACAAAAACCTAAACTCTGGTGATGGCAGGCCCCAGTTCCTGGCATGATGCCTGGCACCTGGCACGTCCTCAACAAGTGTTGATCTCACATCCCTCTCTTGTACACTAGTATGCATGAGGGTGCCTCCAAAAATAAGTGCATTTAGTGCAGAAAGTCCAAATTTACCAAACAGATCTATGAGATGCCTACTCACTTTATAAAAGTATTTCTTTTTCTTAGCAAATTGATGAACACATTTGAACTATTATTCAGCTTAAAACTATCTAATTTGTACATATTTCAGGGACACATCAGTTATATAAAGTGAGGCAGAACTACAGACATGTTTTCCAAATGTGAGTAAATCTAATTTTGATAAGTTGAATCAGATATTAAATTTCCTTGGAGAGCTGGTTATTTGAAAGGGCCCCAAGGTGAATTCTTTTGGTAAAGCATAAACTCTTTCTGAATGGTGAAAAATTTCTGTGAAACTTGATGACAACTTCTCTTGGCTAGAAAGAAGTGCTTGTCAAGTTTCCCAGTGGTGGAGTCTAGGCAAAGTTCAGAGAGGAGCTCAGGGAGGGTCAAGAAAAGAACAGGTTATGGGAGAGGGTGGGCAAATCATCAAGCAAGTCTGTACGGATTTCTAACCTTGACTAAAAGATGGATGCATGGTTTCCAAACACATTTCATGCATGCCTATATTTTTTATTTTTAAGATTTTGACACTGAGATTTCCTTATGCATGTATGAGCTACAATTTAGAAATTGAAAATACAGTATCAACTAAATCTGGAGAACATTGCAAGTGAAGCTTCACATTACATATAAAAGGGGGATAAATGATACTTAAAACCATGAGAGAAGATGAGGGCACTCAAAGGAGCATGCAGCTTGAGAAGGAGAGAAGAGACACAATAAATCCCTGAGAAGCAACCACAGATAAAGCACGGCAAAAGAAAAGTAGACTGAGAAAGAGTGGTCTGAAAGGAGGAGGAAAACTAGGAAAGTATGGTATTACAGGAAGCCAGTAAAGAGAGCCTTTCAAGGAGAGAGCGGTCAACCAGGTTAATTGCTACGGGTAAGTCAAATTAGGTAAAGTTTGAGAGGTATACTTTAGACTTAGTGATCATGAGATGATTGGGAACTGTTGACCAGTTTCAGGATGGAAGGAGGATGAACTTGGGAAAGGTCATCCATGCCTCTTGAATGTCCCAGAGAGGCTGTTGATAATGAACTAGTGGCTCTCACATCAAGACTGGATTCCCTCGGAGAACCTGAAGCGAAGGTGTTTAAGAGAAGAGCAATGTGTTTAGAGATGTGCCATGGGGATGGCACTGATGTTTTATTGTGATAAATACAGAGATAATCATGTATTTTTGATGTAATGGAGCATCTCAACTTGCCTGCATAGAAGTTTTCTTACAAATAAATTTTATAATTTTCCCAGTAAACAATTCTGACTCTGTTATTCCACATGCTAGTGACACCATGATAATCTGAGACCATTTGTAGAAAATACTTAGTTCTAGTCTCCAACAGAATTTCTGTGTCCTTGTCACTTGAGAATTCTTAAACCTGTATTAATTATATGTATGTATTGGTGGTTCATTTATTCACCACTTAGTTATTCAACAAGCATTTATCAAAAGAAATCACTATTTTGGGCACTCTTGGAGATAATCAGGATGAGTAAGGTACATATCTAAACAACCTGCTAGATGAAATGAAATCTGTAATAAATAACTAAACATATAATAGAATTAAATACATGTTATAAGATGAATACAAGCGAATTCTTAGAAGAACGAAAATTAAAAAATCATTAGATATAATGTAGGTTGTGAGAGTTGATGCCAAATGTTTCAAGTAAGACGGTGTGTTAAGGTGCCCTTGGCTTTTATTTCTCTCACTATTCTTGTACTCCATATCTTTAAATATTTGCAGTTCTTCCTTGAAATCATTTTCCAAGTTTTTCAAGTCCCATATAGTCCAATACCTGGCCTGCTATAAATGCAAAAATTAACATGTAAATGTTTTTCAAATGAATGTGACACCATGTAGTGTCTAGTGGGCATTGGTCAGACCCTTTGTTCTGTGACAGTGCATGTCATGGACTGTGTTTGAGGTCAGAATACATGATGCTTCTGATGGATGGGCAGCAACAGTTAGCCCCTGGCCTCCCAGTCATGCTGGGATAATTTCCAGACAGCACCTCCAAGAGTGTACATATCCTGTTTCAGCCTGCAAAGGTATCACCATCAATACGAACACAGCTGACAAGCAAAAGGTGATGCAAAACTGCCCAATGTGGCTTGGGAAGTCAGGAAAGTTGATTAACTGTTATTTCCTGATTTATAAATCATCAATTTCCAACCACTTTGTGTGCTATCCATAAAATATTGGCTGTGGGCTTTTGTTATACAATGACATCTCACTTTTTACAATGACCTTGTAAATAATAATTAATATGCTACAATGAAAGAGTATCCTGTTGTAAACCATGCAAAATCGGGTCACATATTTAACTGCTTTGGTAGTTAAGAAACACTCTACATGTGTATGCTTGTACACCCTAGTAAGCACTCCATTAAGGCTTTGTATCTCAGAGTATTTATTTGTGTTGGTTTACCAATAAGGTTACTATGCATTCATAGAAAGATCCCCTTATTAATCACCTCTACTTAAAGACTAATAATGCTAATTAAAAATAATAAGGGGTTATATATGCAGAACACTTTTAGGTTATAAAAATCTTTCATATTCATTGGGTCATTTGATTCACAAAGCAATCAGTTAAGTAGATATCATTTTCTCTACTTAAAAGAGGAGGAGAGCACAATTCAAAGAGAATAACTTTCCCAAGATCACATCACTGATAAACAACAGAAATGTGACATACTACAGGAGCCATGACTTTTATTAGCTTCTTATATCGTTGCTGTTTATCGAGGAATTTTTGTTACTAATGATGAGATTCATGGACTACTAACATCGGCTTTTCCTAGGAGCTTGCTAGAAATGCCGAATCTCAGGCCCCATTCCAGGCTGACTAAATTAGAATCTGCATTTTTACAAGATTATCAGATGATTCATATGTACATAAAAATGTGAGAAGGAATGAAATAGACTATTTCATGAATTATTATTCATTGAATGATTGAATGAAAAAGTCATTCATTTATTCAGCACACGTTTAGCAAGTATCTGCTATGTACTATTTACTGAATAACTCTGATTTGATAAGTTTAATTGATAACAGTCGCAAATGTAGCATAGTAAGAATTACTAAAATGTTCAGGTATGGTTCATCTATAGCTAATGATTTTGATTGGCTTCATAGGTCAAGTCAATCAAACAACTAGTTGATTAAAAAATAAATTTTTCCCTTTTTTTGATGAAACTGACACTAGCATAATTTATAATTTATAATATTAAATTTAATAAATTAAATATAAAATTTATAATATTATTATATTATTTGGAGAATTATTCCCAGATAGTGTTTGCCTAACTCTCCCCCATTTACCTTATTTAATCAATTGGATAGCTTTCTTGAAAAAACTCTCCTGAATAGATTTCTGTATTTCAGATACAACTAAAAGGTCTGCTGATTGTTGCTGCCACTGATTATTGTTGCTGATTATTTAAGTAACAATTCATTTTCTAGGACTTTGAAAAGGGAATTAAAAGAGGCAATTACTCAATAAGGTTTATTGAAAACAGGAAAATATCACGAAGGAGACATTAAACTAGAAGGAGGTGGATTTCAGAAGGCTGGGAAGACACAGTCAGAATTGGAATACTACCTTAAGGGAATGTAACTGAATAAGGTCTCCAGCTTATTGTTCTGATTGTTCTTTATTAATAGCAGTGTTTTTCTGGGACACACTATATGCTTTTCCTTTCTCTCTTTCACCCCTTATTCAACTATTTCATCTTCCAATCCAGTCATCTGTCTTTTTATTTTGAACCCATATGACCAAATGCAGTTTTATGACTGCATCATTCTTCTTTTGCTTTAGTTTGTGTCAATGCCCTAACTTACATTTATTCAATTTCTATATTGTTATGTAAAGCACAGCATACCTTTGCTTCATTCAAATAGGTTATAACTAGACAGCAACAACAAAGACTAACATTGGAAACAATTTGGTCATTCTATAGGTTTGAAGGGTCAATGGATTGTCAACAAAATGGTCTGAGTTTTGAAGCAACTGTTCCATGAATGATTTTGTTGCAACGTACAAAGATGGCCTTATTGTTTCTATGGAGAACTTTCATTCAGAATAGTCTGACCCTTGGAGGCTGAAATTCCCATTCTTAATGGGCCATTTAAGCAGCCTCCACATTAAGAACTATATAAAAACCCATTTTTCTTCATGCCAGTGAAATTACGAAATCCCGGCTGTAAGATTTATTGCTAAAAATATACAAGGTTTCTATTACAATAGGTGTTAAGTTGCATTAACAGAGATGCTAAACATCTCTAAATAGCTTTTTGTTAGGGCATAAGAAAATGTTTTGTAGTCAAGAGAAGTTGCTGAATGTTATACAGATTTGGAATTCATGTGAAACTCCAGGAAAAGACATGAAATGTGCACTCCTTTAAGAGACGTAAAATCTGATTTTTATCTCTGCCACTGACTTCCCATTTGACTTAGAGAAAAATCATAAAACCACAAGGTAAGAAGGTCATCTAAATTATCAAGTAGATGTATTTGCATTTCGTATCCTGCTAACTTCCAAAAGGATTTAAATCACTTATAGACTGAAATGCAGAGGAACCGGGCATAAAAACAAAATAGGTGCTACAATCATTTTTTAAAAGAACTTTAATGCACTGATGTTTTAACTGATTCCAATATTTGGGCATTATCTCTGGCCCTAAGTTTTTCGGGGGAGTAAAAACAAAGATAGAAATGCATCCATAGTCTTTTAAGGTCTCCCACCCAAATTTTCCAAGAAACCTGGGTAGTTATTTATTTCAGAGGAGCCAGTCATGCTTCCAAATGCCAGACAGAAAAAAAACTGGATGTCTACCATGTTCAGTTGCCATTGCTTCTTCTGCTTCCACGTAGTCTGACGAGTTTTTATTCACGGCTGTCCCCTTCATTGGTTAGGCATGTAACATGCCTGGGACTCACAAGGTTATGGCTGTGTTTAGCTTATATGCCTGAGCTTAGCCATGCTTCCTGAAGCTTGTCAGTTGTGCAAGAGTGGCTGGGCCTAGGAAAGTTTCTAGCTTCGGCCACAAGCTGGACCAATACCAGCTCTCCTTCCAAAACCCCAGCCAATATCAGAATCTTCCTTCTCTCCTTATGAATTTATTTTGGGGACCCTTGATACACTTTGCTTTCAGTGACTCTTAATCAGGTTATTCCTAACAGTAACAGTGAACTTCAAAGGAGTCTCTTTTCTTCTCCTTCCAGGAAGATTTTTTATTCTATGTATGTTTACCCACTCCCTTCCCAAGACTCAGCATTATGTACCAAGAGATATTGGGAGAAGCTGTTTCTTGAGGCTCTAAAGGACCACTTACACCATATTCCAGAAAAACAAGTGGCTAACAGACTTACACTTCATTCATTTGTACAACAAACCTTTATGAGTGCCTCCAACCTGTCAGGCACTGAACTCCCAGGAAACAGCAGTGAATAAATGTGACCAGGTCCCAGCAACTGTGGAGTTTACAGTCTAGTGAAAAGATGAATAGAAAACAAACACTGAAATATTTAATGACAGATAGTGGTAGATATTATGAAAATAAAGCAATGGGCTAGAGAAAGAGGCAAGTTATTTTAGAGTTGTCACAGAAGGACAATTTAACATGGTGTGAAGTGAGGAAGTAAGTCATGTAGCCTCTGAGAGAAGATTACAGGAAAACAGCATGTGCACAGCCCTGAGATCAGTGCATGCGTGACAAGTTCAAGGAACGGCAAGGAGACCAGTGTGTTTGGAGCAGAGTCAGCAACGAAGAAGTGGCAGATGAGGTCAGAAAGACAGTCAGCAGCAAAAAATGTGAAGCCTTGAAGACAATGTTAAAAACTCTGTATGGAATTCTATATGAGATGGAAAGCCTTTGAAAGGTTTTGAGCAGAAGACTGACACAATCTGATTTGTGTTTCAGAAGAAAAACCCTGAATATTATGTGAAGATTAAAGTATGAGGCATGGGGCCGTGGGGGTAACAGTGGGCAGTGAGGGTAACAGTGGAAACAGGGAAAACAGTAAGAGTAGTTAAAAAAAAGAAGATTGATAATTTGCTATTGGATTTAACACAATGGAGTTCACTGATGACCTTGAGCTGTTTCATCAGACTGGGTTGAGACAAAAGCTTTCTGTACAGCCTTCTGCCATCTTCTTCCATGAGCCAGCTTTGAGATTCTGGTGGAATTCAGCACAGCGTTTTTTTTTTAGGGGAGGGGGGCAATTACTATGTGCCAGGGACTACACTTCTTACTAGAGATACCACAGATTGATGAAGCATTGGCTCTTATTTACAATGAGGTAGGAAAGACAGACATGTGAAATGATAAATTATAACTCAATATAGTAAGCACATTATCTTCTTGTTGGGATGAAATGTTTTTAATAGGAACTCAATCACTTTTCTTCATGAGTGTCTAATTCACCTGAAAACTGTGAGCGACTTAGGAAACACATCAAAACATGTTCTTTACCCCTCAATTTGCATAAAATATTTTTAAAAAGAGAATCTAAATTGTTAAATTGTTTTACACTGTCATCTCACATTTGAAAAATGGTTTTCTTTCTTTGCAGTTATTGGCTATTATCCCATCCCATTCACACAGCACTTGAAGGGGTGATGTGGTTTGTTCTTCTGTTTTCATTTCCTGGAACAGAAGAGGAGGCAATGTAAAGGATGAAAATGGGAAAGAACTGTATTGTAGCAAGGACCCTTACAAATCTAGGGCAGGGTGTTTATGTCACCAAACAACAAAAGAGCCTAATAAACCAAGCAAAAGGACATACTTGAGTGACCACACCATAACTCCCTCAAATAAACACCCTGACTGGACTCGTCTGAATGCTTTGTGTGTGCAAGGGTGTGTGTGTGTGTGCACGCACGTATGTGCATTTGTGTGGTCATACAATTTAATAAGTGCAGCTGTGTTTATTCAACTATATAACATTCCACATATACATAGAGCACACATGTGGCTGGAGATCATTCATAGCTTCATTCTTGGAAAGAGTATAAGCAGAAAAATTGTGTAACCCATGAAAACCAATTCACTCTGGCTTATATACACATAAATGCAGAGAGATGCTTAAAGGAAATTTACAGCTGAAATCACTGCTTTGAAACCTGAAACAATCAATTCACCTGAATAACTAGATGTAGTCCATTTAGAAACACTTCTGGGTCCAGCCCTGTGGCCAAGTGGTTAAGCTCTGGTGCTCTGCTTCAGAGGCCCAGGGTTTCAGCAGTTCGGATCTTGGGCACAGACCTAGCACCGCTCATGAAGCCATGCTGAGGTGGCGTCCCACATTACAGACCTAGGAGGACCCATAACTAGAATATACAATTATGGATTGGAGGGATTTGGGGAGAAGAAGAGAAAAAAAGAGATTGGTAATGGATATTAGCTCAGGGCCAATCTTTAAAAAAAAAAAAAAGATTACAGTATAAATTGGCATTGAAACTGAACATTTAAAAAAAGACAAACACTTCTGAGAATAGTCACACACAGGAGTAAAGGGATTCGAAAATCATATTTACATGAAAATGTTAAAGAAACTGGGATTATATGGCATGGAAAAGAGCAAAGTGTGAGTAATAACTTCCTATTTTGAAATATACCAAAGTTATACTACAGAAGACAGTAACACATTTTCTGACAATAGAACAGAAGAGATCCATAAGGAATAAGATAAAGAGAATTTTGTCTTGCAAAGAAGGTTTGTCAAATACTGAACTGCATTACAAAAATGGAGACTGAGATATCTCAGTTTGGAAGATATTTTTCACATGTAAACAACTATTATAAAAATACTGAAATTCTCTCCAGGAACTTACCATCTCTTTTCTCAAAACCCTCTTTTCCTATCTTGTCCCTGTGGTGAAGCATGGAAAGCATAGGTTCTAATGATTGCTATAAAAGTAAGAAGCCAGGGCAGAAGAGAGAGAACTGACAACTCCAAATGTTGGCTAGTAAGTTGAGCAACTGGAACTCTCATACATTGCTGGTGGGAGTATAAAATGGCATAAACAGCTTAGAATACTGTTTAGGTTTTTATCAAGTTAAACATGCACTTACCCTATGACCCATCAATTCTATTCTTAGGCATTTACTCACAAGAGATGAAAACATATGCCCACAAAAAGATTTGAGTAAGAATGTTTATAGAAGTTTTATTCATAGAGGATAAAAACTGGAAATAACCCAATGTCTATCAATAGGTTAATGGATAAACCAATTGTGATATATTCTTAGAACCTAATACTACACAGCAATAAAAAAATTATGCATGCAACAACATGGATAAATCTCAAAAACATTTTTAAGGGAAGGAAACCAGACACAAAATAGTATGCACTGTACAATTCCACTATATTAAGTTCAAGAATAGGTATCGTTAAGTCTACAGTAATGGAAATAAGAATGATGGTTGCCTTTTAGGGGTGGTGACTGGTGGGTAGGGAGCAAAAAAACCTTTTTGTGATGATTGATCATGTACACAGGAGTATACATTTGTCAAAACTTAAACTGTGCGTATAAAATTCCTGCATTTTGTATCAGGTAAATTTTATCTCAATTAAAAAAATGCAATGATCAAAACACTCCAGTGACTTTTCATCTCACTTATAATTAAATCCAATTTCCCTTACATGGCCTCTAAGGCCCTCACTTTCTCTCAGATCTGACTTCCAATCAATCTGTCCCTGGTGCACTCCTTTCCAACTTCAAAGGCCTCCTTATTATTCCTTGAACATGCAGGAGTGCTCCTAAGACGTTACACTGCTTTTCCTTCGGCTAGGAACCCTCCTCCTCTATGGATCTATACACCCAGCTCCCTCTCTTCATTCAGATCTTTGCTCAAATGTCACCTCATTAGATAGTGCTCCCTAAACACCCTTTCTAAAATAGCAATACCTGTCCCCAGCACATGCATGCACTCACACACACACACACGTCTCATCCCTTTTTATACCATCTCCCTTTTCTTTATGGTACATACAAATCCCAGATATTATATTTTATATTCATTCATTATTTTGTCTTTCTCCCCTCCATAGAATGAGGAATTCTTCAGCTAAGACCTTTTTGTTATTCACTGATGTATCCTCCAGTGCCTAGAAAAATGTCTGAAACATAGATATTCAATAAATACTTGTTGAATGCTTAAGCAGAATTTAGATAAGTGATAGTGTAAAGGAGATGGAAACAACAGTGGGGGAACAAACTAGATGTTCCTGCTATCTATTGTTGCATAACAAACCTTCCCAAGGCTAATGGCTGAAAACAACAATGAAAGTTTTGCTCACAAATCTGTAATATGGGTAGGGCTCAGCCGGAACAGCCAATCTCTGTTCCATGAAGGGTCGGCCTTGGTGGCTTGACTGGGGGGAAGATGATGCACTTTCAGGATGGTTCACTCCTATGTCAGCTGGAAGCTGAGTGAGTTAGAGGCATCGGTTCCTCCTCATATGAGCATAATGGCTGGGTTCCAAGAGCAAGCATCCCAAGAGACAGGAAGCTGATGTATCAGTCCCACACTATTATATCACGTAAATAGTCGTAGAGACTAGATTCACTGGGAGGGAATATAAACCTCACCTCTTGATAGGATGAGAGCTGAAGAATTCTAGGGTCATCTTTTACAACCACCATACAAGACGATCTTTTAGGTACATTCCACCACTCTGGGATTTATAATTGTGTGAGCTATTTAATCACAAACGTTTTCAAAATTCACATGAGAAGTTACTTAACATTAAACAAAAGCCATGATATAATAATCACTAGCTAATCGTACTAATATTAAAGTTCTGCTTATGTACTAGATACAGTGTATTAAGGTGTTTTATACACAACATCTAAGTTTTTCAATTGAACAAACATTTATATAGCACTTACTAGATACCAGGCACTGTTCTTAGTGCTTTAAAGATAAAACAACTTAATCCATGAAACAATCCCATAAATTAAGTCTTATTATTATCCCCACGCTAGATTGGAAAGCCAACGCAAGAAGAGATTAAATACCTTGCACAAAGTCACACAGCCAAAAAGGATGGAGCCAGGATTTGAACCTGCAGTCTGACCCAAGCCTCTCCTCTTAACCACAGTGTCGTGCTCTCTGTCTCTTAACCTACCCAGTAATCCTACAAACTGAGTACCATTGTTATCCCCATTTGACAGAAGGAAAAAACTGAGGCTTAGAGCAGTTATCATCACCTTCCCAAGATCTGTCTACCTATATGCTCGCAGCACTGTGCCGGTATTTTATACATTGCTTCTATCCTCACAGCCATGCCGCAAGGTAGATATGACAAAACTGAGAATAAAATGTTAAATAACTTGTTCTAGGTCACATAGCTAGCAAATATTAGAGCTAGGATTCAAACTCAGATGCATGTGGCTGCAAAACCAGGCTTTTTTCCTCGCATTGCCCTCATTTCAGGGGCAGGGCAAGAAGAGAGGAATGGAGCAGCTGACACCAGAAGGCAGTATCCCCTTCCACACTGGGACTCCTGGTTAACCTCTGAGAGGGCTGGAACAGAGATGCCCAGAGGTGACAAGAGATCTACAGATTATTAGGAAAGGTTTCTGGATCTATTGTTAGATTATAAAAGCCAGTCTCATAGTTTTCTCTCTCCCTTGGAGAAGTAGTTTTACTTTCCTTTCTCTGCTCTAGGTCATGACCTGCTTTTCATTGCCGCCTCCATCTTCAGCCCAGCTGATAAAGGAAGGAGGTGAAGTGATGAAAGTCAACATCTACCCTGGGACCTCTTGTGGTTTAGTCAATTAATTGTCAGTCCTTTGGGGAGAGGGGAGTGGAAGAAGAGAGAGGAGCAAAGGAAGAGATGAGAAAAAAAGAAATCAACTAATCTCCTGAATCTGCCAGGGTTCCTCACAACTTTTCCTATGAAGATGTCCCCTGTGGCCCATTTAGAGCCATTTACCAAAACTTTTTCAGATTTCTTTGATTTTAACATCTGCTTTCCTCTTTTTTTCCTGCACAGTCCTATGCTTCCTGGATACATGGCAGTCAGCCTTTGATCTTGGTGCCTCTGGTTAGCTGCATGCTGTAAGTTATCCCTCCTCAAGCTAATTCTGGGCAATGATGAAATCTACATCCCTTCCCTCTTCACGCTCTTTATCACAAACCTCCTGTCCAGTGTGACATGAGTCGGACCAGCTCTCCCGCAGGGACTCACAGAACTCACTAATCCTTTATAAAGAAGGGGGACTTCAGGTTATAGTTAGCCCTAGAGTTATGATGTTAATCCTATAAATCAACCACCCTTAAAAGTCAGAGAGGCCCCAAAGAAATCAGATTATCAGCGAATAAGAAGTTTAGTAAATTTCCAAGCATAATTAGGTTAGGTAGGGCAATTCTCTCGGTTATTTGCTTCATCACCATTATTATCATTACTTGATTTCTGTCAACTTCAAATTTGCTATGATACTGATCTAAGTGTGGGAAGAGCTGGAAAATACATTAAAGATAAGCTAGTTTGGGGAAAGCTAACGATAATGAGAAGGCTAAATTGTAGAAGCTTTTAAAAGAATACAATATATTCTTATAAATTATTCTTACAAACTTATTCCAGTTATGTTCCTAGGGATCCTTGCATAATGAAGAGATAAAGATGATTTACAATAAACTTTTAAATGTAATTAAATATTTCTTCAAAATATTTTCTCAATTTTAATATTTCCAGGTAATATTTCCATCACATAGCATTTTTATTCAAATTATTCTTTAATGATAGTGAGGACAAAGGTGAATGTTAGACTATTTCCTAGACAAATAATCATAAATTCTGAATAATGAAGATTTTATTGTACTACTTTTCCACCCTCTGGGAAAAATCCAAGTAATATGTGAAATGTTTCTTCTAGTGACTAGAAATTACTTCCTATATTTTTAAATTATTCATTATTATAAGTTTCCCAGGGGAAACCATGTCCTGTTACTGTTAATTCTTCATATCCAAGTGATTTTTCATTTTGTGACTTTTCTGTGGCCAACATACACTTGCATTTGCATTTCACTCATGGATCCTCTCTGCTCTACAGCACGTTCTGGTACCTATTCTCTACTTCCTAACTGGCATGGAAGCTTATGAAAACATTCGACGTAATATCAGACTGAACCAAACAACTGAGTTTTAAGCATATCACTTTTTAATTATCTAATATTTAAGGGTTACCCATATCATGCCCCTTTCTAGATAATTAAGAATAAACTTTATTAGCTTGTCACGTTAGAAGAGGGCCCTAGGAAAGTGAAGAGCACTGTTCCTGTTTATACAATAATTTGTTAGTAACCAAAGTGAAATATACACAAATAATCTTGTATGTAAAAAGATAATAATGTATTTTGGGCTGAAATACTTAAAATATAAAAAGTCCACAGAACCAAAAAGGTTGGCTTTTAGATCCATGGTTTTTAAACTGTTCTGTGGCCACTAAACTGAGCTATGTTCTAAGAACTGAATAGAAACCAGCGAAGAGAAGGAAACTGAGGCAAGAAGAGTTAGGGAAGGCATTCAAAAGCAGAAGCTCTTAACTGGATTTTCAAGGGAAGTGAAGATGGATGAAGTTGGCAAAGAGAAGGGAGAATGTCTGTCCTAGTCAGTGGCGATCAGCACTTGCTCAGAGCAGACTTTCTTCCCACGGCAGATGTTTTCAGACCTTCTTTGAAGCAAAGAGCTTCATCCCTTATGGAACCTGGGGTGGGCTGTCCTCACCCTGCCTAGGCAGGGGTTCAACGTTGCTGACTCCATCATGTGCTGCTGACGGCAAAGGGTGAAGGCCCTGGAATGCCTGTCTTTGAGCCTCATCCCTTTTCATGGCTCCCCAGAGAGAACTGTCAGTGGGGCGTTCCGGGCCATAAAAAATGATCCTCTTCCTGGGGACTAGATTATTTCACCTGGAAAACTCAAGCATCCTTTCTTCCTGCAAACATTTGTCAATGGGACAGAACCTATTGCTCCCTAGAGTGGGGATGGCTCTGCCCCCTTCATTGCCTGGCCCCTGGAGCTCTGAGATTCAGCTGCTGGGCATTATTTCAATCTCTGCTCTTTCTTACTGCCCATAATCCCAGCAGTGCCTGGTCTCTTAGCTTGCAACCTAAGCACACAATTCTCTCTAAGGGTATAGCTCTCTGTGATAAACATTTCTCAACCTTACTTGCCTACTTCCAATGAACTAACTTCCAATGAACCAATAAACCTAACAGCTGGTGTTTACACAGCACTTACCTTCCAGGGAGCTCAGAGCAATTTCCAGTGACACACTCTAATCCTCTCCCAAGCTCTGGCTGGTAATAGGTATTAATACTATTCCCCTGAATAAGGAAGAGTGAGCCAAGAAACTTGTAATGGTTTGCTGAATATCACCTGATTGTTAGATAGTTCATTCATTCAACTTTTTTTTTCCCAATTATGTCCTTGCCACTGTATTGTAAGATATTGTACATATATTAACTCATTCTTTCCCAAATTTTCCCAATGGTAAGAATCACCTGAGGCTCTTGTTAAACAAACAACTGTGTTGACCCCTGTCCTGGACATTCTCATTCAGTGGGTCTGGGATGAGACCCAGGAATTTATGTGTTTGTCCAGGTGATAAGTATAACATTCCAGCTGATTATTATCACTAGGAAAGTTTGGGAAACATCATTTACTTCATTTAATTGTCACAGTAATCCTATGTAGTATTATTATGCACCTTTATTGAAAAAGAAACCTATGATCAGCATATCAATATAGAAGGCTGAGATATGAAATCTCAATTAATTCAACTCTGACTCCCACAGACAAGAGGTGACAAATGATTAATTTCTTATATTTCCTCAGTTTTCCCAATCACACTTTCTCAGTTAAATGTTTAAAAACAAAGCTATTCATCTGGGGTTTGAGCTATACACATACTTTTTGCCTAGATCTGTGCCATAAATTAGTGTTATAAGAACTCTCTACTAGAGATAGTTCAAAATGGACCCAAAAACACGACATCTCATCTACAAATTTAAGCTCATCTTCTGAGCTTCCCCTTGAACTCTGCCCCGTCCTCATGCCATTGTTGTTATTCCTGTTTTCTCCTCCCGCTCCAGCTCCCTCTCCTTCTCTTCCTTCCTCTATCCCTCCCTCCCTGCTCATTCTGACTATTCTTCCTCTTGCAGCAATACTTCCAAGTCTCCCTTCTCTGTCACAACTGCTCTGCGACCAGTGAAGGGCACCACAACTCCCACCCATAGCCTTAAAGATTTCTTCCTGAGACCTCAGGAAGAATTTCTGTCATCTTCACCCTCAAGAAGGAGCATCAGCTTGTACGTCATCCTGGAGAGGCTGGAAAGTAAGGACCTCTTTTCCTCTTTGGCTTCCATAGCTCCTCTCACCTGCAAACTGCCAGGCTCAGATGTAGCCCCAGTCCAAACACAAGAAACGGCTCACATCTGAGTGAAAAGCGAAACAATTCAACAGTTCTTATGTGGTCCAAAATAAGTTAATGTCTGGCGTTACATAAATCCAGTGGTATGCTGGTAAACTGCTTCTCTAGCGAAAAGAAAAAGTAAAGAAAGGGAAAGAGAAGAGAAAAAAAAAGCCCTGATTTGTAGTATTTGCAGATTTCAGTAGTGTAAATACTGTCATGATGGCCAATTTCAAGCTACCAAGGATTTAACAACTAGCTTAAAATATTCCTGAATATTTAACAATCAGCTCTCATGAGCTGGTGTGAACCAGCTCCAACACACCACTGTGTAAATCTGTGTGAATTCATTTTTCCCCAGACTTTCTAATGCTTCCCGCTGGGTATCCTATATACTAGTACACAAAGATTACTCATGACTCTCCAGACATGCACTGTGCAATCCCACCTCTATGCCTTTCCTCATGATGTTCTATTTGCCAAGAATACCCTTCTCCCACATCTCTTCAAGGTCTATCTCAAATGTTTCCTGTTCCCTGAATCCTCATAGCACTTATCTATAACTCTCTTATGATATTTATAACTTTCTATTTTATATTAGAGCTATGTTTTTTACTTGTGTCCTTTACAATTACTGATAAAGGCTCTCTGTCTGCATTGACCTTGTATTCTCACAGCACTGAGATCAATGCCTGGTGCATGGTAGGCACTTAAAGCCACTTTAACAACCATCGTCACATGCTTCCAATGTAGCAGGCACTGTTCTAGCCCATAGGAGCAAAAACTCTGCATTTGAAGAACTGGAGACCTTAAACTGAGGCTCTGCAGGGAAACTCCAGTATTATATGGTCCATGTGAGTTGAATACTAACCCAATATATTTGGAACAAATTGATCACTACACTAAGTAGATAGCTTCCACCAAGACCACTGGAACGATTGATTAGTCTAGATCAGAGGTCAGCAAACTTTATAAGGACTAAATAGTAAATATTTTAGGCTTTTTGGTCTAGAAGGTCTCCACCAAAACTACTCAACTCTGCCATTGTAGTGCATAGGCTACACATAAACAAACTGAGCACTGTTGTGTGCCAATAAAACTTTATTTATAAACACAGGCAGCTAGCCAGATTTAGCCCAAAAGTCGTAATTTGCCAACTCCTGGTCTAGATACTTGAAAGCTCGATTTACAAACTGTCCTGTGAATGCTATTGTTCATTTTCCTTTTGGTGTTAGTATTCTTCTTTACTAGTTTCTAACAGCCCATCATCATTTTCTTACTAATAACACTGGTTTAGGTCTAGGCTTTATTAGGGATAACCATTACTCTAAATATAATTTAGCTCACCCAAGTATAGCTAGTGTAGCCAATCTGAAAAACAGTATAAAGATATGTTAGTTACACTGACTTTGCCGGTAATGATACATCTTATATACAATGTATAAATGAAGTAAAATACCACTGCAATAGAAGATGATACAGATATTATCAGGATGCGACTATGACTGTTGTCATGATAAGGCCTAGAGATAATATATTTAAGTTCCATTAAAGTTGACTATATCTTTTATAAAACACCTGAGTTCTTTTTCCTATGGTGAAATCAGCATCTTCAATGCCAATTCAGGACCAAGATTAATTATTCTGTGGTGTTAATAGATCATTTCTGGTGTATGATTCTCCAACACCCTCAACGGACTTTCTTTCTTACAGCAGTCTGTATAGATAAAACTCTTCCCAAGAAAATGAATAATAATTGGTGAAACAAATTCCTAAGGTTAAGGATCCCACTCATAGAAGCTGGAAAACTTGAGATAGTCATCAAAAGTGAGTTCCTTATTTTGGCTGCCATAGAAAATAATGCAGCTCTTGCTCTGCGTGCACAACTCGCCTTTTTAAATTCTTTTGCCCAAGTAATTATGGGAAATAAAATAGCTTTAGGCTTTCTTTTTGGCAAATCAGAGGAAATCTGCACCCTTTCTAATACTTCATGTTGCACCTGGATTAAGAACATGGGAAAAATGGAGCAATCTATATGTAACCCAAAATAAAAGGCAACCTGGCTATATAAGGAAGACCCAAGGAATCAGTGAGATTGTTTCTTGGTCAAGTCTAGGAAGTCTTGGTTTATTATTTGAAAGTGCTTATTGGTACCTTCTTATAATATTTTAGTTATATTCGTCTGTCACACTATTGTTCAATATATGTTTTCCAGAGTCTTAAATGTTTCCATGCAGCGAGTGTCCCAACAGATGATTGACCAAACAACAAAAAACAAAGAAGAGGATGAAACCATGCTGATCACCACTCAACTGAAATTCAGATATCTGCAAACAAAACCTCTCTTCAAAGAGAATCAACAACTATGGTGAAAATATGAATACTGCTTGATATCTTTCTTGAAGCTTCAGCTAGGAGAGAAGCTCAAGGATGGTTGAAAAAAAATTTTAACTTTCCATACTCCTAGAAGACCAATTGTTCTATAGCAAGGATAACAAGTAGCCACCAGAGTAAGTTTTAAACCAGCTTAATCAATGAGTAAGAATTCTATACCCATGGAACCATCAGAATTGGTTTTAAACATACTTAAAGTCAACTTGTTTTAGTGAACACACTTCTGTAAGCCAACCAATTAATGAAAATCCCTTGCTTCTGAAGGCCAGCTAAGCAGGAATGGGCTCATTTCAGTGACTTGTTTCTGAGTGCCATTTAATCAACACAGTTCCCCCCTAAATAATATCATTTCTACATTTGATACCAATTTATTTACAACTCTCAACTCCTACCAATCTCTGAACTCCATGCTTCTTAAAATTCTTCTGTGACCAACAGTCTTCCTGCTTAGATAAACTTAACTAAAAAAGATAGATCTCCTTTACTTAAGTAAGCTATAAATTCAGCATTGTGAGCTTTTGTTTGACCACCATTTTGAATGGTGGTTTCATACTTTGAGAAGATGGAGGAAGATAACAAGATAGAAAAGGCATTCCAAGTTACTAGGGATAACCTCAGCAAAGACATGGAGGCACAAAAGTACTTGGTGGGTTCAGGAATGTGGAACTCCTCCTAGCAGCTGCTTGGCATTGGAAAGGCCAACTAAGAACTAGATTTTGAACTTTAGCGGCCAATATAAAGAGGTCATATTTTATCTGCTAGGTGTTGAGGGCTCATTGAATATTTTAAGGTGAGGGGTATTATAATTAAATATGAACTTTAGGGGTTGAAAAATGCAGTGCCAAGGTCACTGATTGAAGTGGTCCATGACATATTCAATATCTATATTAGAGAGAGACTCTACTGAATCTTATGACTTCTTGAATGAGAGAAGTAAGAAAATTAGAATCAAGGATGATATTTTTCACTTCAATTATTTATTTGAAGGAAGGAAGGAAGGTAGGAATTACTCTAAGATCAGGTTGCTAACAAGTGTTGAAAATGGAAGAGGTATGAGCAAGATTTAATTATTTTAAAATTTTCATACACTTAGCAACGCATTGATCTCTGACCCTTCTGTCTCTAGATCAGCATCTTGGATACTCACCCATCTCAAGAAGGCCAGCCTAAGGCAAGTTATAAAAGGATGTTTCTTCAGTGATTAGTTCTCTCTCCTCATCCTGGGTTTCTTTCACGCATGTAATCAGAAGCTCTTCCATACTTCCTCAACAATTCACTCTCTAACTTTGGTGATCCATCACCCCCGGGTATGCACCAAGTAAAGCAATCTGAGCACTGGGCTCTGCCCTGTCCTCATTTCCTATCTAAACATACGTGTCTAAACAGACATGAAGTTGTTTGGTGAATTGGGAAGCAAAATTTTTTTAGGTAGGGGAGTAAGGTGCTGGTATTTGGGCTTTAATTATTAGAAACAGCTTCATGAGTTGACTTACCAAAACTTTTCCTGTAACATGATTAATTAGGATGATTATCTGGAGCTTTTAGGATCCTCTTATATACTAGCAAGCTAGGCTATGACTCCTTTGCAGCCAGCAAAGGAGAAAGCAGGACTGCCCCCAGGCTTTGGATTAGAAAGTTGTAAGATTAAAGTGCATACCATTCATTCATGATCACTGCATCTCCCCATTCCCAATATACAGGCATACACACCACCACTTTTGCACTACCACCATGGCAACACTGATAAAATGGCTACAACTAATCCTGCTCTTCCATAGAATGCTTCCGTCTATTGAGGCCATTCTTCCCATCCCAGAACGTTATAGAAACACAAGTATGAGGTAGTAAATATGAATAAACTTTTCTCTTTTACTGACTCAGGTACTCGCTAGTATCAGAGGAAACTCCAAAATACTAATACTTGAATGATATGACTTTCCAAGTACTCTGCTAAGTGTTTTACATGTATTCCCCATGATGTAGGTACCTATTTTATTTCCATTTATAGATGAGGAAATAGAATTTGAAAAATTTACCAAGTACATATAGCTAGTTTCAGCTGGGATTAATGCAGGTTTATTAACTTGAGAGCTCAAGCTTTTAATCACTGTGTTATACTATCTTTCCAGTATAAATCTAAGAGCTAATATTAAAGTTATACATAGCACAGAACCCATCTAAATATCCTTCCTAATTTTCAAACATTCCTACTGTCCCCTTCTAGCTCACTGGCTAGTAGCAATAATTTTTATTTTCATTATATGGAAACATTTGACTATGTAATGGGGAAAATTACAGCTTTGCCACGGCACCGTCTCTGCTTTACTCAGGCATACGTATAACTTAATCCTTTCATCTTGATTCTGAAGCCAGACTGCCTGAGTTTTATTCCTGGCTTTGCCACTTACTGTGTGACCTTAGGCAGATTTCATCACCTCTCTGTGTCTCAGTCTCCTCATCTGTGAAATGGTGTTAATAGTGGCACCTATCCAGAAAGACCCACATCCATGCCTACTTAAGATCAGCAATTGCAAGCGTCAATTCTCTGTCCTCATCTGAAGTGTGTGAGAGGAGACAAGCACACTGGCCTTTTAGGGCACAATGAACCTCATCAGCTTCTGAGGTCTTGATCTTGGAGACCACTCCCACCCACACCACTATGACTTTTGTGACTTTTATCTTTAAATTTGTGTGATAGGTTCTTTCTAAGCTTATTATACCACGATTAAAATGTTGGTTAAGAGAAAAGTTATTTACACATTTAGCCAAAGCTTTCACTCCCCTAAAAGTGACTGCGGGCCCAAATAACACTGAAAAATCACATTTCCATTTGCTCTGGATTACCCGGACATTTCCCTCCCAGATACATTTCCTGCTGAGACTTTAATATCTCACTCTCTATATCAGTCTCCTAGGATTACCATAAAAAAGTACCACAGACAGGGTGGCTTAAACGACAGGAATTTATTTTTTCACAATTCTGGAAGCCAGAAGTCTGGGATCAAGGTGCCAGCAGGGTTGGTTTCTCCTGAGGCCTCTCTCCTTAGCTTACAGATGGCTGTCTTCTCTCTGTGTCTGTATATGGTCTTGCCTCTCTAAATGTCTGTGTCTCTTCTTACAAAGATACCAGTCATATTGGATTAGGACCAACCCTAATGACCTCATTTTAATTACCTCTTTAAAAACTCTATCTCCAAATGGGCATATTCTGAGGTATTGGGGGTATGAATTTGGAGGGGTACAAAACTCAGCCCATAATACCATACAAGTCCTCAACCAGTGCTTAGCATGTTGCTGATGGTCAAGAAATGGATAAAACCTTTATTCAGTCAGATAAACTTTGTCCAGAAAGGCAAAAGGAGTAATAAAATAAAATGGTGGCCTGGGAGAGATGTTCAAGTAAAGGCTTAGTTTAAATTCCCCTTCTGGGGTGAGTAAAGCCAAGCTTTGGTCTGAGAGTGTGGCTGGGAGTGCAAGCTGGGCAGGGAGGTCTGGCCTTGGCTCTCCTGTGGACTTGCTGTGTGGCCTGAAGTGGTTTAATAGCCCCACATCTCAATTTCCTCATTGGCGAATGGGGGCAGGATATCATCTTTCACTCCCAGGGGCGGTGACAGTGAATTAAGGCAAAGGCAACATCTTTGGGGTCCCTCAGTGAGAGAAGGCTGAGGTAGTTGAAGATTCAACCACACAGACCAGGTAGCTTAAACATTCTTCCATCATGACATGTTTGAGCAACAATTTCTCAGGCTTGATTTCAAGCCTGCAGCAAATAATTTTGGAGAGTTTAGAATCACCCACCGGGATGTTTTTGAGCTTTAGTTCACCGAGGGATTCGACTTTAAAAGCTTTCACTTTGGCCTTTGCTTAGCTTCGAGCACAGGATTATAGTTAGACCTGCTGTTTTATTTTCACGCTTACAGTTTAGGGCCTTAGGAGTCTGAACAAGTTCTCTCTGTCTTCCCTGGGATTTAAAAAGTCTGAAAACAAAATAAAGTCTCTCCTTGCAGGCTTTTCTTGGGCTGGTTTTAAACAAAACGAAAAAAGTTGAGGCAATGAACAAGGGGAGACTTAGACTCTAAATTATTTGGTAAATACACGCACTACAAATTGTGAAATTGCCCATCCCTTCACCTTCTTTGACTGTGTGGACAGTCAACCCAAGGAACAATTCATCTTGTGTACTTCAGGGATTCCTTAGGAGAACTGTTCTCATGGCCTCACGTTCCATGGGGACACTTTTGGGACTGAGATTACTGTGAGATTCACCACTCAGGGCCTGAGCAATCGAACACAGTGGACTTCCTCTACGCTGTACCTGAGGGTCTCATCCTAATCCCCCTGAGAGCTTAAATCCAAAGTACAGAATTCCTTTTGGGCATCCCAATGCATTCCAAAATGATACAATCACCTCTCCCTTCCTCATAGTATTTCCTTCTCTCTAATCCCTGAGCTTCTCATTTTCTTTTGCTTCTCCTCTCTCTTTTAGGTCACCAGGCTTAGAGCTCCAAGCTTACTCTCTCTAAGTATATAATTTGCTTATTAGAAAGAAGGTTAGGCATAAAGAATTAACTCTCTATTGAGTTCCAAACCCAAATCTCTTATACTAGCAGCATGACCTTAGGCAAGACACTTTATTTCTTTAGGCTCTAACTCCCACATCTATAAAACGGGGATAACAATAATGCCTGGAAATTTTATTGTGAGCAGCTCAAAAAATAATATATGTGAGGGGCCAGCCTGGTAGCACAGCGGTTAAGTTTGCACATTCAGCTTCGGTGACCTGGGGTTCACCAGTTCGGATCCCAGGTGCAGACCTACACACCACTTATCAAGCCATACTGTGGCAGGCATCCCAAATATAAAGTAGAGGAAGATGGGCACAGATGTTAGCTCAGACCCAGTCTTCTTCAGCAAAAAGAGGAGAATTGGTGGCAGATGTTAGCTCAGGGCTAACCTTCCTCAAAATAAATAAATAAATAAATAAATAAATAAATAAATAAATAAATAAAAATGAAAAAATATACATATGTGAAAGTATCCAGAAGAGGCACTCAATACATGTGACTTCACTTTAACCAGGCCCCCAAATAAATCTCAAACTTGAAAAGCTTCAGAATCCTAATCTGTAAAAATAATAATTATAGCTCCCTTGAAATAATTATAGCTCTAATTATAGAAATAATTATAGCTCCCTTGCCTTCTTCACAATTAATTTATGGGGATTATGATATAAGGTGTATATAAAAGAGCTTTACAAATTGGAAATAATTGAAATAATGTAAAGTATTACTTTCTCACTGCTTCTTCCTCACAGGGTTAAGGATGACAGCTCAGGATCAGCCTGAGTGATGCTGTTAAGGGATGGAGTCAGAAGTCAGTCTTGTCCACTTGTTCTCCTTCTTTTCTCTCTCTCTCACTCTCTCCCGCTCTCTCTTCCTCCCCCTCAGGATGGAATGCTAGGTTGAAAGACTCTCCTTTTCTGTTTGAATTGATTTCTTTCTGCACTGTAGGCTGTTCTCCAAAATGAATAATGACAATGCCATGTCTTCGATGAGGCAGAACATCAACACTAAATTGTGTCATCGCTTCTCTCATGCTGTAAAGTAGCATGTGGTGGGCCCAGGATCCCAGTTAGGGAATGGCCACCCTGGTGAGCTGGACTGATTCAGCCTGTTGAATCCATTGCTCAGATCCCTTGGCAGTCATTTAATATTATTGCTTTCCATCCTTTTCTTGGAATTGTGATTCCTCCTGTCTCATTGTGAAGCATGAGTGAATTGGGAGAAGGCTGGGAAGACGAAGAGGCTCAAAACAAGAGCAAAAGATAATAATGATAACAACTCACATTTGTAGAGTGCTTCACAGTTTATAAAGCCCTTTAAAATATATTG
The DNA here is from genome assembly GCF_041296235.1 of Equus asinus. NCBI lineage: Eukaryota > Metazoa > Chordata > Mammalia > Perissodactyla > Equidae > Equus > Equus asinus. The sequence goes on from NC_091805.1 coordinate 49,925,878, forward strand.
CCATGTTTGGTTCTTAATCACTGCATAAACTTATGCAAATTATTTCACTTCCATACGTCAGTTCCTCATCTATAAAAAGGTGATAATACCGACTTCATAGGGTTGTGAGGATTGAAAAATAATATATGTAAACAGTCCAAAAGAGCGTCTGGAACTCAATCCTTCACTTATTTAACAGTATTTATGGAATGCCTACTATATCGCAGATACTTAGCTAGGAACTGGGGATATACCAGTAAATAGGACACACTTAAGGCCCTGCCCTCACAGTGCTTATGCCCTAGTGGCATACAGCATACACACACACACAAAGATAACTAATATTGACAGAAAAGTGAGAATTGAGAGGAATAAATTAAAGAGAGAGTATTAAGATACAATTTATTTTGATTAAGAAATCAAATAGTTTTGGGGTTGAGGAGGGGGAAGGGCAAAAGCAAGGATTATTCTCAAGGTTCTGGATGGGTCCGGTGGAAGCATCATGGTTCCATTCACAGAGAGATGGAAGGACAGACAGTTTGGGTGTGTGGTAAGCAGCCACTAAATGGCTCCCAAAGATCCCCACCTCCTGGTATTCCCCTACTTCCCCTGAGCGAGGAAGTGAGGGTCAGACCTTTCAATGACAAAAGGGATGAGATGTCACTTCTGAGATTAAGTCACACAAAAGGTTGTGACTCCTGTCTTGCTCATCCTCTTTAATTGCATGCTTTCTGGTGTGTGTTTGCTCAAATGCTCTCTTTCTCTCTCTCTCTCTCCTCAAAGCCCTCATACTGAGTGAAGTCATTTGCCAGGTTGTGAGCAGCCCATTGGAGAAGCCCACATGGCAAGAAACTGATGTCTCTAGACAACACCCAGTGAGGACCTGAGGCTCTCAATCCACATCAGTGAGCTTGGAAGTGGATCTTCTGAGGCCTGCCAAAGCAAGAGCTTGCAAGTGGATTCTTTCTTAGTGGAGAGATGACTGCAGCCCTTGCCTATAGCTTGATTTCAACCTCATCAGAGACACTGAGTCACCCAGCTAAGCTTTGCCCATATTCCTGACCCACAGAAACTGTAAGATAATAAACGTTTGTTGTGTTAATCCACTATATCTTGGGGCAATTTATTATGAAAATATTATGCAATAAATAACTATTACGGAGTATGAAGATAATGAGTTAATTTTGGATATTTTAGTTTGAGGCACATAAGGGTCATCGAAGAGTTAGCCAAAAGGTGGTGTGATTTGTGTCTATGGAGTTCACTTCCCCAAGAGGAGTGGTAAGAGCAGAAGCTAGACTTTTAGTAGATTGAGGAATGACAGAAGGTGAAGAAAGTGGAAGACAGGGAGACTCCTCTTTTAAATAGTGTGACTTTCTGAGCTAGCCCTGATGGCCTAGCAGTTAAAGTTCAGCAAGCTCTGCTTCAGCGGCCCTGGTTTACTTCCCAGGTGTGGAACCACACCACTCATCTGTCAGGGGTCATGTTGCAGCAGCAGTTCACACAGAAGAACTAGAAGGACCTACAGCTAGAATATACAACTACGTACTGGGGCTATGGGGAGGGGGCAAAAAAAAAAGAAGATTGGCAACAGATGTTAGCTCAGCATGAATCTTTCCCAGGAAAATAAATAAATAAAAATAAACAGTGTGATTTTCAAGGAACAGGAGAAATGCTGTGCCAACTTCTTCCCAACAGAAGGAGATGAGTTTAAAGAAATTCTTTTTGTTGTTTTTTAGATACACATTAAGCAGAAAAACTAATAATTGATTCGTGAGAGGTGAGAATATTTATGTTGAGGGAGAAGTGCACCAATTTAGAAGGAAAGCTTGAATAATGGAAAGTGAGAGGATAATTAACAAAACAAAGTTCTATATAACAGGAAAAGAAGAAGTCAAAAGAACTAGTGAAGGATTAGACAGAGTCCAGAGAGAAGTGCATTAGTGGTCCACTGTTGCATAACAAATTACCACACATGTAGCAGCTTAAAACAACATATGTGTATTATCTCACAGTTTTTTGTGAGTCAGGAGTCCAGGCATATGTTAGCTGGGTCCTTCTGTCAGGGTCTCACAAGCCTGTAATGAAGGTGTCGGTTCCTTTCTGCATTCCTTTCTGTACGTTGAAGTCCTCTATCAAATTCACATGGTGGTTGGCAGAATGCAGTTGTTGTGGTTGTAGGACTGAGGTCCCTGTTTTCTTACTGGCTGTCAGCCAGTGGCTGTTTTCAGCTCCTTGAGACCACCTTCAGTTCCTTGCCATATGGCTCTGTCACAGATTCTCACACAACATGACATCTTACTTCTTCAGGGTCAGCAGAAGACTCTCTCTCTAGTCTGCTAAGATGGAGTCTTATATAATGTATATACTCAGGGGAGTGACTTTCACATCATCTTTGCCAAATTCTATTGGTTAAAAGCAAATCATAGGCTCCACCTACATTCAAAGGTTAGGGATTATAAAAGAGTATTACTCATTGGGGGTCACCTTAAGGTGTGTCTACTATAGGAAGAGATAATAGGTAGGGATGCAGATAACTCATTTGGCATGGACATTTGCTGGGAAGATTATTTTTTCAAAGGGCTGTTCTGATGAGCAACTCATGAGAGCTAATGTAGGCAGCCCACTGTCCTGGTCACACTGCTGTTTTTAAGGTGCTGAGAAAGGCACATTCCTTTTGCCCTAAGGACCCCTATTGGGATTATTTCGGTTATACAGGGGCATACCTTCCTAACATCCCTGTCAAGGAATGGGCCTAACAATAAGTTTGAGAGGACATCTATGTTCCAGCTAGTAATTCTACTCAGAGATGAATCTCTGAGTTTGTAACACAACAAAAGCAATGCTGAAGATAAGGAGCAGTGCTGCCTGAGGTGCAGTGGCTCTAGAGAGACACCATGTAGTGTGAAATAAAGACAAGAAATCTAGAAGTCAAACTGAGACCATGCAACCAGCTACCTGTGTAGACTGAGACAACTCATTACCTGACTCTATAGCTCAGTTTCTCATCTATAAGATGATGCTCTTGAAGTACATTGCTGGTTTTCAAAGGATTCTTCTCAAACTCTAAAGTACCTCCTACAGAGACGCTTTAGGATTTCAGAAAATGAAAGAGCATTTTCCACCAAACAATAGAGATTTCAGTTTCTTGAGGAAGCCATTGGTTCATCACTTTTATTTCCACATTTCAGCTTTCCTGTGTAATAATTCTATGAAAAAGGAGTTCAACTCCTTTTAATTCCTCAAAGTAAGGATGAAAATCACCAAGCTAGTTAATCTCTAGGGTCTAACTCTGATCTTCTTTGAATCCATAAGAGACAGTGTGCTATAAAGATTTCTTTTTCTTTTTCTTTTATTTTACTGTGGTAAGAACACTTAACATGATATCTACCCTCTTAACAGATGTTCAACTATACAATATAGTATTGTTATCAAGAGGCACAATGTTATATAGCAAATCTCTAGAATTTATTCATCTTGCATAACTAAATTTTAAACTTAGTGATTAGCAACTCCCCGTTCCCCCTTGTACCCAGCCCCTGACAACCACCATTCTATTCTTTGCTTCTATGAGTTTGTCTATTTTAGATACCTCATATACGTGGAATCACACAGTATTTGTCCTTCTATGATTGGCTTATTTCACTTAGCACAATGCCCTCAAGGATCACCCAAATTGTTGCATACTGCAGTATTTCTTTCTTTTTTAAGGCTGAATCACATTCTATTGTATAAATATATATCACATTTTTTAATCCATTCCTCTGTCTTTGGACATTTAGGTTATGTCCATTGGATATAGTGAATAGTGGTGCAATGAACATGTGTGTACTAGTATCTCTTAAAGATCTTGATTTCAATTCTTTTGGATATATACCCAGAAGTGGAACTGCTGAATCATATGGTAGCTCTATTTTTAACTTTTTAAGGGAACTCTATATTCCTTTCCATAGTGGCTGCACTATTTTGCATTCCAACCAACAGTGCATAAGTGTTCCAATTTCTCCACATCCTCACCAACACTCGCTATCTTTTGGGTTTTTTTTGTGTTACTGGCATAAAGATAGACTTATAGACCAGAATAGAACAGAATAGAGAACCCAGAAGCCAGGAACAGTATAGAGAGACCAGAAATAAATCCACACGCATATGGTCAAGTGATCTTTCACAAGGGTGCCAAGAATACAGAATGAGGAAAGGACAGTTTCTTCAACAAATAGAGATAGGAAACCTGTATACTCACATGTAAAAGCATGACATTGGACCCTTATCCTATACACAAAAAATTGAACTCAAAATGGATTAAAGACATAAACATAAGCCCTAAAACTCCTAGAAGAAAACATAGGAAAAAATCTTCATGACATTGATGTTGCCAATGATTTCATGGATATGACACCAAAGTACAGGCAAGAAAAGCAGAAATGACAAATGGGACTACCTCAAACTACAAAGCTTCTGCCCTGCAAAGGAAACCATCAGTAGAATGAAAAGGTAACCTGTGGAATGGGAAAAAAATATTTGCAAACCATATATCTGATAAGGAGTTAATTTCCAAAATATACAAGAAACTCCTACAATTTAATAATAAAAAAACCAAAATGAAATTAAAAATTGGCTAAGGATTTTAACAGACACTTCTTCAAAGAAGACAGACAAATGGCCAACAGACATATGAATAGAGGCTCAATGTGAGTAATAATCAGGGAAATGAAAACAAAAACCACAATGAGATATGATTTCACACCTGTTAGGATAACTAATTTGAAAATAAAAAAGGGCAAGTGTTGGTGAGGATGTGGAGAAACTGGAAGCTTACAGAGACTCAGAGACTTAAAACTAGGGTTCTGGATTCAGAATATTCTTGGGTTGAATTCTGTTTTCACCGCTGTGGAGCCTTGAACAAGCCACTTAATTTCCCTGAGATTCTATTTCCTCATGAAAGTAATAATTGAATCTCCCAGATAGGATGAATGTGAAGATTTATCCTTAGAGTTAAGGCTAACTTGTCTGAGACTTATTCCCCACACTCTAGCCCCCTGAAAAGTTCAATGGAAACCAGCTACAAACAGTCAATGCTTAAGTTGATCAATGCTGGCAGAATGTTGAGGCACCAAACCAAGTTCTAGTTTGCCAAGCCATAAAAGCTGCAACCCCAAGTCCTTGATCTCAGTCCCTTAACACACCAGGGAGAAAGGCTGGTGCTTCTGCAACCCTGAATGCTGAGATGGTAAATCATGACACCTGCCCGCCAAGTCATACAGTTGCAATTGCACGGCTTAGATTCCTGATCACAATTGGGCGGTGTTTCTCAATCCCATATTACTGACATCTTGAACAAGATAATTCTTCGTTGTTGGGGCTGTCTTGTGCATTGTAGGATATTTAGTAACATCTCTGGCCTCTACCCTCTAGATGCCAGTCGCATGCCTCTCCTCCTGTTGGAACAATCAAAAATGTCTACAACCTCTGCCATAGATCCATGGTGGGGTCAAAATGCCCCAGTTAAGAATCTCTGCATGAGGTGAACTCCAAACCAAAAATGCTGGACTGGTAGAATAAAGCTGTAGTTAAGTGCTACCCATAATTTTGCTCTTGAATTCCAACTCTGATTACACCAGGGAACAAAGTATGCTTCCCTAATCACATAGTTTAAAAGCCCACAAACCATGAGTCAAGGATTCTGTGGTGGGCAGAATAATGGCCCCCCAGAGATATCAGTTCCTAATCCCTGGAACCTATAAATGTTACCTTGTATGGAAAAAGAATATTTGCAAATATGAATAAGTTAAGGATTGACGGACGAAGAGATAATCCTGGGTTATCTAGGTGGGACCTAAATGAAATCAAAAGCGTCCTTATAAGAAAGGGGTAGAGGGATATTTGAAAGACAGAAGAGGAGACACACATGTTCAGGAGGAGAAGAGAATATGACCACAGAGGCAGAGATTAGAATGATGGGGCTACAAGTCAAGGAATGCTGGCAGTCACCAGAGGCTGGAAGAGTCAGGGAATGGATCTCCCCTCAAGCCTTGGAAGAGAGCATTGCCCTATCAACAACTTGACTTTCACCAATGATTCTGAGTTCGCACTTCTAGCCTCTAGAATTGTTGTTTTAAGCCACAAAGTTTGTGGTAATTTATCTCAACAGCCACAGGAAATTCATACAGGTTCTATTCCAGTGTTTGACTCTGGCCCTGTTCTATCCCAGTATGTTGTCCCTTCTCCTTTCTCTGTGAGATTTCCATAATAAATTCTGCTCCAGTAGCCCAGGATGTGTGCTATCTGGCTGTTCTCCTCAGTTTGCACAACACATTCATGAAAAAATATTCCTTTAGTATCTATCAAATGTCAGGCAGTGTTCAAGGCCCTCAGGACACAGTAGTGAATCAAATTGGCCCTATTTCAAAAAGAGACACATAGATCAATGGAACAAAATAGAGAGCCCAGAAATAAACCCATGCATATATGGTCATTTAATCAGTGACAAAGGAAGCAAGAAAATACAATGGAGAAAAGACAGTCTTTTCAATAAGTGGTATTAGGGAAACTAGACAGCTACATGCAAAAGAATAAAACTGAACCCCTATCTTACACTATATACAAAAATAAATTCAAAATGGATTAAAGTCTTGAATGTAAGACCGGAAACCATAAAACTCTTAGAAGAAAACATAGGCAGTATGCTCTTTGACATTGGTCTTAGCAATAGTTTTTTGGACCTGTCTCCTCAGGCAAGGGCAACAAAAGAAACAAACAAACAACTGGGACTACATAAAACTAAAAATCTTTTGCACAGCAAAGGAAACCATCAACAAAACAAAAAGGCAACCTACTGAATAGGAGAACATATTCACAAATCATACATTTAATAAGGGGTTAAATATCCAAAATATATAAAGAACGTACACAACTTAATATCAAAAAACCAAATAACCCAATTAAAAAATGGGCAGAGTACCTGAATAGACATTTTCCCAAAAAAGACATGCAGACAGCCAACAGGCACAAAAAAAGGTTTTCAACATCACTAAACCTCAGGGAAATGCAAATCAAAACCACAATGAGATATCACCTCGCACAGAGAAGAATGGTTATTATCAAAAGACACAACATAACAAGTTCAGTGAGGATGTGGAGAAAAGTGAACCTTTGTGCACTGTTGGTGGAAGTTTAGACTGGTGCAGCCACTAGGGAAAATAGTATGGAAGTTCCTCACAAATTCAAAAATAGAACTACGATATGACCCAGCAATTCCACCTCTGGATATTTATCCAAAGGAAACGAAAACACTAATTTGAAAAGATAAGTTCACCCCTATGTTCACTGCAGCATTATTTACAATAGCCAAGATATGGAAACAATCTAAATGTCCACTGATAGATGAATGGATAAAGAAGATGTGATATACATACATATACGTGTGTGTGTGTGTGTGTATATATCTATTTATAGTGGAATATTATTCAGCCATATAAATAATGAAATCTTGCCATTTGCAACAACATGGATGGACCTTGAGGGTACTATGCTATGTGAAATAAATCACAGAGAGAAAGACAATTACCATATGACTTCACTTATATATGGAATCTAAAAAACAAAACAAATGAACAAAAGAAAACGGAAACAGACTCACGGATACAGAAAACAAACTGGCGGTTGCCAGAGGGGAGGGGGATTAAGGAGTGGGAAAAACAGGTGAAGGTGATTTAAAAAACTCAGTTATAAAATAAATAAGTCATGGGTATAATGTACAGCATAGGGAATGTAGTCAATAATATTGTAATAACTTTGTATGGTGACAGATGGTAGCTAGACATCGTTGTGATCATTTCATAATGTATATAAACATCAAATCACCATGATGTACAACTGAAAGTGATATGGCACTATATGTCAATTATACTTTAATTTTTTTAAAAACCGGCCATATCAGGCTGAGGGTGAAAACCGTAGGAAGGAAAGAGAAGAAAGGAGAAAGGAGGTAGGATAAAACAGAAAATCAATAAACAAAACTACATAAATAACAACAAAATAGAACAACAGTCTAGAAACAAACACAGACCTATAAACAAAAGCAACACAAAATGCTGGTGAAAGCATGTCTTTTCAGTAAACGGTGCTAGTCAAGTGGGTATGCATATGGGGGGAAAAAAGAATCTTAACCGCTATCTCACATTATGCTCCCAAATCAATACCAAATGAATTGCAGATCTGAATGTGAAATGCAAAATAATAAAACATTTAGAATAAAGCATAGAATATCTTCACAATTTGGAAGTAAAAATTTCCTAAACATGTTACAAGATGCACTAACCATAAAAGAAAAAAATAAATTAGGCTAAATTAATATTAAGAACTTCTGCTCATCAAGACACTATTAATAGAATGAAAGGTAGCCACAGAATGGGAGAAAATATTTTAAGAAGAAACATGACAGATGTCTAAAAAAAAAGGGCAAAGGGCAAAACACTAGAACAGACACCTTACAAACGAAATATGTAAATGACAATAGATATATGAAAAAGTTCTCAGTCTTGCTAGTCATCATGGAAAAGCAAATTAAAACTACACTGATATGTATACCTATCATGGTGCCATGCTGTCCCTGCAAAAAGAATGATGCATAGTATGGGTGAGACCCATCCAAAGTATGTTTCAAAGTACGCTTGGATACAGGCACGGTGAGGCAGAAAGGGTAACAATGGTGAGTTAGGTGAGGGTAGGAGAAGCTGAAGCTGTACATGGAGGCAAGGGTCATACAGGCCTTTGCAGATTATTTATGGCTTTGAATTTTATGTTAAGTGTAGTGGAAGCCATTATGGAGTTTTAAGCATGAAAATAATATAGTCCAACTTAGATTTTTTTAATGACCCTTCTGGCTTCTGTGTAGAGGATGAATTGAATGAAGGCAGCAAGAGTAGAAACCTGGAAACCAATTAGAAAGATATGTCCCTTGCTCAAGTGGCAGATGAGAGGGGCCGGACCAGGAGACCGGCCCTGGAGACAAAGAGAAGTGCGTCGAGCTGTATTTTGGAGATAGAACCAATCAATTCTATGGATTGGGGAGACACCTGTTCTAAGAAGAGGGCTCATGTTTTCTGTTTCACAGAAGAGAATCAGTTCAATGGGCATGATTTTTCTAATCATGCGTAGGATTTGACATTGTTAGGGAAAGAGAAGAAACCAGCCTTATCTTTCCCACTTCTGAATTCTCTCCTGCTCTATTTGGACAAATGTGAGGATCACACTCCAGCTCTGTGGCTGCTGGATACAGTTGTTTTCCCTTTCTTTTAAAATCCTCTGAAATAATTCCAGAGACAATTCCTAAAACATTCCAGTGTAAAATATATGTACTTACACCTAAACTAAATTCCTTTGTTGTGGAGGTTAAATACAAGTTTCCCGTTGGAAAGTGGCTTTCTTCTTCCCAGCAGGAGGTAGTGTGACATTTTTATAGAAACCTCGGAACCTCACTTCTCACCTTCTCCTCGGAGGACTCTGTGCTGAGAATCCACTTTATCTGCCATACATGGGACTGCAGGAGGAAAAGGCCATCTTCCTTAGGCTGCTTCTGAGGAGGCTGTTACAAAGACAGCTTTACAGGACGTTTATAGTGTTCCCAATCCTAGAGGGCAGGCCTGTGGGGCTTGGCAGGGGAGAGTGTTTGTGTGTGTTCTGGATGAAGCTGCTGTCTTCAAATCCAGATGGCCCGTGATGTCACTGGAAAAAACGCTGAAATGTGCTACAAGAAAGAACTTTTTTATGGCTCCCTGTGTAATATTCCCATACGCTGGACTTGAGGTGGGGAGGAAAAGGAACCGAAAGACTTCCCTACTCCCCATGGCCCTGCCCATCTGTCACTTTGGGCTACAAGGAAAGGAAGGGCTACAGGAAGGAAAGAGATTAGATGGGAAGAGAGGAAAAAGCAAAAGGACCAAGGGAGTTGACAGCTAATCCTCTCTCCTTCATGCTGCCTCTGCATCTTGGCACGAGGTACTTACCACACTGGGGTACAGCTATTTGTTTACATATGTGACTCCCCTACTGGACTATGTTTGAGACCATATGTTTGAATGTTCCTGCCTTACTTATTTCTGTAACCTTAGAACATAAAACCATGTGTATTACATAATAGATGTTCAATAAATGTTAAAAGAATGGACTTCTGCATTAGAACCACATTATTAAAGATCACAGTAGGAAGAATCAAGAGAAAGAAAGAAACTAAAATTTATTGGTTGTTTTATATGTGTCACACATCATAATAGACACCTTTGGATACATTTTCCTAGTTGCTGTTGTTTGACATGGAAGTCATTAATCCCACTTTATAGAGGAGAAAGCTGAAGCTTAGAAGAGGTTAATAATGTGCCCAAGATCAAGCAGCAAATACAACCATCATTCAAGCTCACGTTTGACTGACTCCAAAGTAATTTATACTAGTATGTCCTGCCTTTCCCAGGAAACATTCCCTTTCCCACTCGACACTCTTCCCTACCTCACACATAAAGCAAAGAGAAAAAGTAAGCCACGTATGAGAAGAAGTGGGCAGGGAATCTGAGTCTTAATTCAGTATTCATTACAAACAGATTCTGCTGTAACACAGTGTATGGATGCTTTACATTTACAGTAGGATTTTGTATAATTTTTTAGCTATTTCCAACTGAACTGGAAGTAAATTCTAAAGAGCCTAAGTTGCTCAAGTAGTGGTTTATATAATGAGAAAAGATGGTTTACAGGGAGAACCATTCCCTACTTAGATTAAGGATGAGCCAAATCAACTTCAGTTCTTCAGCTAAAAAAAAGAAGGAAGGGAAAAAAGAAAAGAACAAAAACGAAATGGTCAAGAATGACTTTGTAAAGTATTTTGTCATCAAACAAGAGGGAAACTTCCTTCTCCTGGATTGTGTTCCCTCACCATTGAACCTGACACATGCAAGTGTTTGGGATAGGAGCTGGGGCAAGAATGAGGTACATATGTAGTTAATATAAGCACATAAGATTTTAGAATTGAAATTTCTTTTGAGTCTTAAGTTTAGGCTCTAAACTTAAAGATCTAGTGAAGCCATCTGCTTCACTTCATGTCTGAGAAAACCTGGTCCAGAGGGTGGAAAATTTGCTGGACTGTATAGTAGATGAATGGCAGAATTAGCATAGAACCCAGGGGTTGGGTTCCCCAGTTAAGAGATCTTGCCACTACATTAAGAAAACATATAAGGCTCCAGATGCTAGCCCTTACCCCAGACACTCTGCTCTGGCAATTATCAAAGAATCTTCAGAGCCGGTTTGGAGACTATGGGAGGAAGTATCTCTGCTTGTGCTCAGCCAAAAAGCCAGGGATTCCACAACAGTTTTCCAAGCAGCATCAAGAAGTGTAGGTTTGGAGAGCAGGATGAAGGTATTTTTCTCTCCCAGGCATAATAGGGGCATGTTGCTGAGGATTACAAGGCATGAAGGGGAGATTCCAGTAAACATTTCCTCAAATACTAACATGCCATGTAGATATATTTTTCAGATCATTACTTATGCAATGAAAGGTTCTTACCATCTGCCATTAGAATTCTTTTTAAATGGAGAATTGTCCCTATTTAGAAAAACATTGTGCTTGGAACTGAAGGCAAGCTATTGAGGGCCTATGTATCTTTGGGGTCAAAATTTCATAGGAAGCAATAAAACACTCTTCACTGAATAAAAATAAGAAATTTATTTTTTAAAAGAGGGAGGTGGAAGTCAAGAGAGCAAAAGATGAAGAATAAAACAGGAGCCACGTGATGGAAGAACCAAGAAAACACCTTCATTGGGGGTTGAGCAAAAAGTATAATTGAGAATACAATATTTTAGATGGTATTTTGGGTTTTCTTTATTGTGTGTAATATGAAATTTCCTGTGACATCTCCCACTGTCCAAGCTCTTAAATAACATTTTATACACTCATGAGTACTCTCTGTGAGTTCCAATTTTTGGCTATTTAGTTGGCTAGTTGTTGGAGAAACTGTGAAGACGCATAAGCTGACATGAATGGAACAGGAAGCAATGAAGAATAAAAAAGCTTGATCCTATCCTGACTACGACATTCATTCCACACTCACTGAACACCTTCATGGTACAAAAAGGAGCAGACTACACTTCCCAACTGATTTTATGAGGCTAACATAACCCTGATATTAAAACCTGACAAAGCTATTACAAAAATGAAAATTACAGATTGATAGCACTCATGAACACAGATACATGAGTTGCTAAAAAAAAATTACCAAATCAAATTCAGCAATCTATTAAAAGGAAAACATATCATGTCAAGTGGGCTTTATCCCAGAATACAAGGTTAGTTTATGGTTCAAAAACCAATCTATGTATTCATCATATTCACAAACTAAAGGATAAAAAACATATCATTTCAATAGATGAGGAAAAGCATTTGACAAAATTTAATGTCCGTTCATGATAAAAACTCTCAGAAAACTAGGAACATAAGAAAAGTTCAGAAACCATGACTAATATAATAATCAACAGGGAAAGATGTACATTTTTCCTTGGAAGATCAGGAACAAGGCAAGAAGATTCACTTTTACTACTTTCATTTAACCTTGTGCATAAATTCCTAGCCAGTGCAACAGACAAGAAAGAAAAATAAAAGACACAGAGTTTGGAAAGGAACGATTAAAATAGTCTCTTTTTTTCACAGAAATTATAATTGTTTAAATGAAAAATCCTAAGGACTCTACAAAGTAACTATGAGAATTAATAAGTGAATTTAGCAAGCTTGCAGCATACAAAGTCAATATATTAAAAAAATCGACCATGATTTTATCTAACAACAAACAATTGGTAAGAGAAATTTTAATATTACCATTTATAATAGCATCCAAAAACATGAAACAGGAATAACATTAACAAGAGATATGGAAATTCGACACACAAAAAAACTTCAAAAATTTGCTGAGAGAAAGTAAAGATGATGTAATACACTTGCCATTTTATGAAGTAAAAGACTCATTAGTTTTAAGATCTCAATTCTCCTCAAATTAAAGCTGATTGTAAATTTATAATGAAAATGCAAAGAGCCAACACAATTTTGAAAAATAAAAAGAAGAACAAAGCTTGGGGTCTTATACTACCTGATTTCAAGATTTCTATATAACTATACTAATCAACACAGTGGGGCTCTGGAAGAAGGAGAGACATACAGATCAACAGAGTAGAATAGAGAGTTCAGACACAGAGACACACATGGACCAATAATTATTTTTCCCCCTGAGGAAGATTAGTCCTGAGCCAACATCTGCTGCCAATCTTCCTCTTCCTTTGTTGAGGAAGATTAGCCCTGAGATAACATCTGTGCCAACCCTCCTCCACCCAACTCGTGGATCACCACTACAGCATGGCTGATGAGTGGTGTAGGTCCACACCTGGGATCCAAACCTGTGAACCCAGGCCACTGAAGTGGATTGTGCCAAACTTAACTACTTCATCATGGGGTCAGCGCCAGGACAGCTAATTTTTAACAAAGAACCAAGCTATCGCTTGTTCAATGGGGTAAATGACAGTCTTAAAAAATGGTGCTGGAACCAATGGTTATCCATATAAAAGGAAATAAACTCTAATCCCTACTTCATACCATACACAAAAATTAACTGGAGATGGATTACAGGTGTAAATGTGAATGCTAAAACTATAAAAAATTTAAAAGAAATATAGAAGAGTTTCCTTGTCATTATTGGACAGGTAAAGATTTCTTAGATAGACCACACCAAGCACTACAATAAAAGAAACAATTATAAATTAGAGTTCACCAAAGTAAAAGCTTCTTCACTTGAAAACCAACACTGAAGAAAGGGAAAAATAAGCCATACAGTGGGAGGAAATATCTGCAACATATGTAGATGGCAAAAGACTTTCATCTAGAATATATGGAGAATGCCTACAAAACATTGCTAAAAAGACAAACAATTCAATAAAAATGGGTAAAAATCATGAACCAACACTTAGCCAAAAAAGACATAAATGATAAGCAAGCACATGTAAAGATGTTCAATATTATCATCATCAGGGAAATACGAATTAAAACTGCAGTAAATAAAATTAAAAAGATAGACAATACCAAGCATTGGTGAGAATGTGGAGTAATTGGAACTTTCATACAGTTATGGTGAGAACATAAAATAGTACAATCAATTTGGAAAATCAGCAATTTCTTATTAAGGTAAACATAGACCTTCTCTGTGGTCCAGCAACTCCTACTAGATAACTTTTTCCGAGAGAAATGAGAAACTGTGTCCATGAAGGGATATGTACAAGATATTCATAGTAGCTTTATCATCACAGCCTGAAACCAGAAACAACCCAAATGTCCCAAATGAACATGTCAAATGAATGTCCCAAATATCCTAAACGAATGTATAAACAAATAATACAATGCAGCAATAAGAAAAAAACTACTGACACAAGCTACAACATGAATCGACCTAACAAATATTAGGTTGAGCACAAGTGGGCAAACACCAATGAGTTCATAGTGTAAAACTGAATTTACATGAAGTTCTAGAATTGGCAAAACTAAGCTATGATGACAAAGATTAGATCAGTAGCTATCTTAGGTTGGAAATGGGGGTGTATTGATTGTAATGGGGCATGATAAAACTTGTTGCAATGATGAAAATGTTCTATACCTTGACTGAGGAGGTGATTTACATTTCTGTATACACTGAGTGTATACATTTGTCAAAACTTGTTGAACTTCACACTGGAACCTCTGCATTTTATTGTATACAAATTATATTTTTAAAATAAAAATCAAAACAATACTAAAAAGAATGGTTAAGGAGGAAGAAAATCTACCAACCTAGATAAATATATATGGTAGTCTTACATTTAAAAGTAAAATAAAACCTTTTGTCTCTGCCATGATGAATACTTTGTAAAAGTTATGTAGGAACTAGAAAATAACACAGGAGGAGCAAAAATTATTGATATATATAAAAAAAGAATATCAACCCAAGACTAACATCCTACTCCTGGCAGTTCCAGATAATAATAATAACGAAAAAGCTAGGGGTTTGGGTTGTGGAGAATTATCAAAGATATAATAGTAATTTTCTCAGTAGTGGATAAGAGCTTCCAGATAAAAGATACAGTGAATGTCATGCAAAATGAATGAAAAAGATCTACATCAAGGTACAATATAGTAATATCTAAGAAAATAAGGATAAAGGCATGATTCTAAAATCTTTAAGAGAGAGGGATAAATGAATCCTATAAAAAAGATCAACCATCAGGATAGCATCAGAATTTTCAAAAGCATTGTTGGAAACTAGAAGAGTGGACAAATAGCTACAACATTCCACCCTAAAATTTTAAATCAAGACAAACTTTAAATCCAATGTTAAGGTGAAATGCATTTTCCTTTTTTTTTTTTTTATGGTGAGGAAGATTGGCCCTGAGCTAACATATGTTGCCAATCTTCTTTTTGCCTGAGCTAACCCCTGTGCCAATCTGCCAATCTTCCAATCTTCCTCTATGTATGTGGGATGCTGCCACAGCATAGCTTGACAAGCAGTGTGTAGGTCTGTGCCTGGGGTCCAAACCAAGCCACCTAAGTGGAGCGTGCAAACTTAACCACTGTGCCACCAGGCCAGCCCCCAGTAAAATGCATTTTCAGCCTCACAAATTCTCAAAAATTTTACCTACCATGGCTCACTTTCTTTGAAATAAATTAGATGCTCTGCTTCAGCAAAAAGCAAGGGAAAACTAAGAAAGAAGACATGGGACTCAGGAAACAGATGATCCAACACAAGAGAGAGGTGAAGATAATTTCCAGGTCAATAATAAAGTCAAGTCCATGGCCAAAATCTTGCCACAGTCTAGAGAGCCACCAGCCCATGCTGTAGCAGACAGCAAAGGACTCCAAGAGAGAGGACACTACTTTACAACTACTACATACCAAACATGCAAACAATTACCTCCTCAGCTTCTCAGTGATACTCATTTAGTTCCTTGCCTTCAGGAATCAAAAGGATTTGGGGAGAGGATAAGGCATTCACTTCCTGGGGATGATGCATTCACTTTCCTTTTCCTGTCCTAGAATAGCTGCTCTGCTCTAGGTTTGGAGGAGAATATACTGCCTCTGCCCCACCAGGTCTTCCCCTACCCCATAATCTTTCTCTTCATCAGAAAGGGTGATGACGAGAGAAAAGGAAAGCGCCACAATATAGCAATCTGCCCAGGTTACACCCAAGCTATGTCCCTTCTGATGTTAATATCTCCATAAGTGAAGAAGAGCATTTCAGTTCAAGAAGAGTCTCTCTTGCACTTAACAAAGCAAAAGAAATATTTATTCTTAAAGGGGGTTTAAATGGTATTGTTTTTTAAAAAATTATTTCTATTTTTTTTCACAGGTTTCTGGACCACCCAGCTGGTAACTAAGATTCTAAGGGGCCGGCCCAGTGGCACAGCAGTTACATTCGCACGTTCCACTTCGGTAACCTGGGGTTCACTGGTTTGGATCCCAGGTGTGGACCTAAACAGTGCTTGTCAAGCCATGCCGTGGCAGGCATCCTACATATAATGTAGAGGAAGATGGGCACGGATGTTAGCTCAGGGCCGGTCTTCCTCAGCAAAAAGAGGAGAATTGGCAGCAGATGTTAGCTCAAGGCTAATCTTCCTCAGAAAGAAAAAAAGAAAGAAAGAAAGAAAGAAAAGTTATGTGGTTCATACAAACTTTCAGGGCAGCTCTAATTTGCAATAACATCCTTAGTCCAAAGAATTTCAAACTACCATCTTTTAAAATTAGTGACTTGGCTTGGTCACTGGTACTTTTATTTGAAGTTTCCTATAAAAGCAATTTGAGAATCAAGATACTATTTTTTTTCTTGAAACAAATGAGAAACACCTACTGAATCTAGCAGCCTAATTCTAACTCTGTTTCTGAGGACCCAATTCCAAAATGGGTTCAGTTTCAATACTAAGTTTCCAAATAACTCTGTTCAAATGTGCTATGGGTTTAAAGCCAACTGGAACATCACAGAATAGTATTCATTTCAGACAAAATAGGATTCCCTGTAACTAAGAATATAAGGCTACCAAAACAGAACAAAACAAAAAACCTCCAACAGTACTTACAAGATAATATATTTGCAAGGTTAATTATAAATTAAACATAAACATATGTGTTCAACTTTCCTATACCCCCCCCCAAATACCTTAAGATAAACAAGGGCTTAGAAATTAAGGAGTGAGCGTAGGGAAAGAACTTGTTGCTGAGTATACTTAGAGGGCACAAGACCAAAAGCCTCCACAGAAGACTTTTGGTCTTGTACACAGATGTACAACTTGTCTAAGCACAAATGGGAGTCCTCTTACCAGCTCTATCTTCCCTACCCACTGTATCTGAATTGAAAGGGAAAACGACATTATACTCTCTCCCCCATTATATACTCCAGACCCTGTAAGTCTTCACCTTTTAAAGCAGGGGATCTGTTCAATATCAAGAGACATCCAAGATTCTGCCTTTCCCCCTAATCGATGCCAATTTTCAATTAAGATAAAAATGATCGAGCAAGAAACCTGCCCCTTCCCCAGAGCAGAGCTGAACTGGAAAGTGTATCTCATTTATGCAATAATATCACAGTGACCCAGTATGACCCAGTCATACTGGTTCTACCTCTGGCCCTAAACAATCCACAATTCTCTCCTAAAAGTAACAAGCCTATTAATGATAATCTTTAAGTGACCCCAAACTCTCAGCCCACCCTTCCCCTTAGCCACAGACACACAGAAAATTTCCAAGAAGCATAGTCAAGTACTACAGGTAAACTCAAAGATGTTGGAGGTATTTATGGTGCCCCATCTTTTGGGGAGTTCACATCTTGTTTCTGAAATCCCTGCCTTTGGTAACTCCTGTTAAAGCCAGTTGTAATGTACTTGTAAGATCAATTGCTCAGAGGAGAGTCTGTTCTGAATTAGAAAATTGTTGCTGCTAAGGAGCCCCTGGGGGATGGGGAGTTGGGAGTGGGGGCTGCACATGGATTCAGCATGGCAGGTCCCTATGCTGATAATGAATGGGGAAATGTGGCCAGTAAGGCCTACAGAAAGAAAAACACTTAAGCCTCTTGATGAAAGGCCAGATGAGAAGGTAAGTGTTATAATTCAACTGAAAATAAAAGCCAGTGGCAGGTTATCCTTCCTTCCAGTCAGACAGTTTACGGAACTGCTTTCCTGCAGCTACAGTGGCAGTGATGGATTATCTGGGACGGTGAAGCAGCTGAGCTGATCTACCCCTCCTCTTCCACCTCCAAATCCCCCTCAGGCTACATGGTTTCAGGGCAGCTTTAATCCCTCTTAGCCTCCACTCTCCCACGGATCCCAAGACAGGTCCCAGGAGCTGTGGGGCCTGGAGAGCATCCTCCCAAGCTGTTTCCTGAAATCCAAACCTGAAAGACAGGAGTTGGCCTTCAGGTGCTTGCCAGAAGCCTCCATTCATTACCCTGCTGGGAAGGGTTGTTGGAGGAGTCTGAGCTAAGAAGGATTGTTTGAGTCTGGCGTCAGAGGGAACATTGGTTGTTCAAGAGTGGCTTGTTCAAGGTGTGTCTGGAGGGAGCTGTTCATTCAGGAGGCCCTCAGCAGGCCTTATAGGAGGATGTAAGGCAGAGATTGATTGAAGTGGGGATGAAGGAGGGGGTCCTCTCTCCTTGTCACTTTCTGCCTCCACTCTTAAATGAAGAGGACTTTCCTTTCTGCTCTTCCTGCCCCTAATGCTGGTTCCCATCAGAACCTTTCAAAGGGGTCACCAGACCTTTCAAAGTCATTTTATTTATATTAGGCACTCTTTTGTTTTCTCAAAACCTTCTAAGAGATATAGATATGTCCACAGTTTTGGAATTCCAAGGCTCTTGGAAAAATATTTTTGGATAAGGAGGCCATCCTGGAGTCTCTCAAGTCTCTCTTACATGAGTAGCTATCATGCTTCCTGTTCCAAGACTGGCCAGAATCTCTAGTCTTAAAGCAAATGAAGACAGAACAACAGACAAGGGTTATCTGTATCTTTCCATGCTTTACTTATCTTTTCTGAGGATCGTGCATTAAATATTAATGCAACAAGTAGCACAGAGAGTGGGAGAAAGCAAAGGTCACAAGCCCCTGGGACAAATTTCTCCTGTTTCGAGAGAAGATAATTCTCCACCAAGGACCTCTCTATCTTTTAGTCCCAGTCACATTTACTTTGCTGGAAATCCCTTTTAGACCATCCCATGAAAAATTACCATTTTATACAATATAAATTTTATACGACCTGGAATAAGAAACCCTACCCATACAGTCATAACTGTTACGTACTCTAAGTCTTAGTACTGAAGTAACATGTGAGTGTGATAAAACGGTTTGGATTTTAGAGTAGCACAACCTGGGTTCAAATTATACCATTTATAAGTAGAGTCTTAATTTTATTTTTTCAGCTATAAAATAAAGGTAATCCCTGGAAAACTACTGTGGGGGCTAAATGAGATACGTAAATCCCTCGACAATAATGAAATATCAGTGTCCTTTTCCTATGGAAGCAAAGTTGAATTAAACTAGAAAATGGGTTGAGATTTTCTTTTTTTCTATAATTCCCCATAGTATAGTTCCTGGGAAACAAAAACTAAGGATGGTTGTTTTTCTTCCTAGTGACAATAGCAATACGATCTCTTGTGTGTACATAACATGTAATGCTTTCCAAAGAACATTCACGTTCACTTTGTATCACATTTACTCTTCAGAGCCATTCCATAAACACACTGCTTCAACCCTAGGTCAATAACAGTTTAAGTACGTTTTTAATAGCAAAGAAGCCCAGATTTTAGGACTAGTGATTTAGAAATGAGAGGAAAAGCAAGGAAGAGGGGGGGAGAGAGAGCAGATTCATTCCATTCCTGATCACCAAGACCTTGTATTCCATGTGGGGACACAAAGCCAACATAGCAAGAGCTAAGAAACAATGCTTGTCAGGGTGTGATTAAGAACAGAATAAGTGAAAGTCACAAGTGCTCTAGTTCTTCAGAGAAGGATGAGAGCAGTGTGAACTGGAGTAGCTGGGGAGGTTGTGTGGCATCTAAACTAGGGCTTGAAGGAAAGATACATTGAATACACACAAACAATGAGTAAGAACAATGCACTTGCAGCAACAGCCAAAGCCAGGGGTTCTCAACCCTGCCTGCACATTAGAATCACCTGGGGAGATCTTTCAGCATTCTGATACCCAGTCCCCACTCCCAGAAAGTCTGCTGTAATTGGACTGGGATGGGGGCCAGGTATCAGAACTTTTAAAAGTTTCCCCTAGTGATTCTAATATGCAGTGAAGGTATTACATTGTACTATATGGTAGGTTTACCCACTTCCACAGAATCAGATATAGAAATCTCTTATGATAAAATATTATATTTGTGAGAGTTAGTTTAGGAGTTCAGGTTTTGTTTCTTGGGTTTTCTGCAAGTTTGCCTGAACAAAGACGCAGAATATTTATTATAAATTATGTATTCTTAAAATGTCATCTAATCCTAGTGTGCTCAATTCCTGCTCTATCTTGTTCTTGCTTTGAAACATTCTCAGATAAGCGTGCATTGTTTGGTTGCAGCTGTTTGGTTTTAGTACAAAGTCTGGGCTTCAGTCTCTTCATCTATAATACAGAGGAGATGGAATAACTCACAGGATTTCAAAGTGGGCTCCCCATAGGACTCTAGATTTCATGGAAGGGCTTCATGATCTAATCTGAGGAATAAGGGCCACATACCAGGCTTCAACTAGAGAAGCTCCATTTCTATTTGTATCTATGAAGCTCCATTTGTATCTATTATACATCTGGATTCTAATAATAATTCATTTGAAAAAAGAATGAGACTGGATATCGGAAAATGGCAGAGTAGGCAGTTCCAAACATCTATCCCAAAAGAGAACTATTCACAATAGTCAAAAATTGGGAATAGCTCCAAAGTCCACCAATGGATGAATAGATAAACAAATGGTGAGATATGCATACAATGGAATATTATTCACCCATAAAGAGGAAGTACTGATACACACTACAATGTGGATGAACCTCCAAAACATTATGCTAAGTGAAAGAAGCCAGACATGAAAGGCCACACGTTTTATGATTCCATTTATATGAAATATCCAGAATAGATAAATCCATAAAGATGGAATGCAGATTGGCAGTTGCCCTGGGCTAGGGGAGGAGGGAATAAGCAGAAACTGCTTAATGCACATGGGGTTTTACTTTGGAGTGATAGAAATGTTTTAGAACTAGCTAGAAGTGGTGGTTGCACAACACTGTGAATACACTAAATGCCACTGAATTGTTCACTTTAAAACAGTTAATCTTACCTCAATAAATTATTATTATTTTTAAGAAGGACTGAGAACTGTTGGGTTAGATGATAGTTAAAGTCCATCTGAACTCTAAAATTGTATGACTATGACTCTAAGAAATAAATATAGTTTTCAAAACTGTAAAAAGTATCAAGGAAGACATATACAGAAGATGCTCTGTGAATTCAAGTGGAGTCAGGGACATGAGGAAAAGCTACATGAAGAAGGAGACATTTAAGACAGACATGGAGACAGAAATTTGTAGAGGAGTAGCTGGTGAGAGAATTGGGTCCATTTAGGGGACGGGGATCTAAGGTTGGAAATCTGGAAATGTGAGTTGGAGCCACACTGAGGAAGACCTTCAATGCAAGTGTAAGCATGTTTAAACTTTATTTGGATTCAAACAGATTATCTTTAAAAGTTTTGGAGTAAACAAGTTCCAAACAATTCCAGCCAGAATTGGCATTCTACCTTACCAAGGTTGTCCGGGCCTCAGAGTACAAGGGGAAAGCTGTAGAGAGGCAGCAGAGTGAAGTGGTTAAGGATAAAGACTATGAAACCAGACTGTTTGAATGTGAATCTTGGCTCTGCCACACTCCACCAGGTAAACCTGGGGAAGTTACTTAATCTTTTCATGCCTCAGTGTCATCATCTGTAAAATGGAAACAAGGCCCACCTCATGGAATTGTTATGAAAATTAAATAAAGTGCTTAGAATAACACATGGGGAGCATAGTAAGTGCTCAATAAATGTTAGCTGCTATTATTATTGGAACGAGGGATATGTCTGTTCAGGAAATACTAGGGTTAGTAGTAAGAATCATACCTCCCGGGTTGCTAGTCTATGTTGTGAGTGAAGAAGTACTTTGTGTGAATTCAATGTTACACTGCACTTGGAAGAATGTTTCAGTAATGTTTATCTAAGAGTAAAAATTGGACAAAGAAGTTTTGGAAATCTATTAGGGCATGGGATAGAGACCATTAACTGGGAATGGGTAAGAGATGAATAATATCAAGATGATGACCTTTGAAAGCATCCTTAGATGACCTCAGGGTTTTTGCTTGCCCAGATTCCTCAGGAGTATATGGCAATAAGTCTGGTCACAGAGAAGACATTACTTTGGAATGGAGACACATTGGTGAAAAAACTGAAGGAAAACCACACAGAGTGGAGCAAGGTCTGGCAAAAGGAGATTGCACTGGTTGGGGACACCCATTTTTATGAGCAAGACTGACAGTGTTTCAGTGGAAAGGAACAGGGCTGAAGCTGAGGTCAACTTCTGAATTCAGAAGAAGTCCTAGCTGTTATACTCACAGCACAAGATTCTTCAATAAATTTACCCCCAAAGCAAGAATGCAAGCCTTCTGTATCAATCAGTCAACAAATCTATTGCACACCTATAGTGTACCAGGGGATATGGTAGTTTCCAGTGATATACTGATGAAAAAAACAATCCCTGACTTTTTACAATCTAGCAGGGGATAAAGAATTAAGTGCTTTGATGTCTCAAAGGCATTTCAAACTCAATGTGTTTAAAATTGAATTCCAGAACTGCCTTCTGGGTTTCTTCTAGATTTCCTTTTATAGTAAATTCTCTAAGCTAAAATTTATCCTTAACAACTTTGTCTCATTACCCCTACATCCAATTCATCACTATGTCTTGTACATTTGGCCTCTTAAATATCCTTTAAGTCCATCTACTTTTTTTCATCTTCACAGTCCCAGCCTGGTTCAAGCTACCATCTTCTGAAGCATAGCAAAAGCCTCCCAACTGATATCTAATACCCACTCCGTCCTCCCTCAAATCTATTCTTGACTTAGAGGAGTGGTCAAGATAAAGCGCAAAATCCTTCCTCTGGCCTACAGATCCTTTCATGATCTGCTTACCACCTACTTCTCTACCCTCCTCACTTCCTTGCTACAGTGGCCTCTCCATTTCCTCAAACTTGACATGTGCCCTCTTGCCACAGGTTTTACCTATGTTGTTCCCACCTGACATTCTCATCTGTTAGTTAACTCCTGTTCATTCTTAGGATCTCAGCTCTAGCATTACCTCCTTGGAGAAATCTTCCCTCATTGGCCAGATCAGATCTTCCTGTTAATAACTATTCTCAGCACTATGCATCCTGTCTTCATAGCACTTACATAATTAGTAATTATAGATTTATTTGTGTGATTATTTAATTAAGTTCTGTCTCACCCAGTAGACTGAGCTTCAAGAGGGCAGATTCCTATCCGTTTATCATTTTCTATCCAGTGTCTAGCCATGCATTTGCTGAATGACTGAGTGACAGAAAGAATTAATGAATTACCAATAAACTGTTGCAAGTGCTCTGTGCTCTTCCAACAGCTTGAGCCATTGGGAAAGGCTTCCATGAGGTTATGATATTCCAATAGCTACTGAGAGAATGAACAAGTACCAGATAGGTGAAGATAACAGAGAAACACTGCAGACAGAGCGAACAGCATTGAGATGAGAGCGGGCACAAAACAGTGATGAATTTAGACACGCCCAGTGTAGCTGGAGAGAAAAGCAAAGGACAATCACTGCTTGGTGGTGGTGGGAATATTAACAGTGGCCAGAGAAACACGTAGAGCCTTTATTTCTATTGGACTTTCTTTCTTTTTTTTTTTTTTTTTTGAGGAAGATTAGCCCTGAACTAACATCTGCTGCCAATCCTCCTCTTTTTGCTGAGGGAGACTGGCCCAGAGCTAACATCCGTGCCCATCTTCCTCTACATTATATGTGGGATGCCCACCACAGCGTGGCTTGCCAAGCAGTGCCATGTCCGCACCCAGGATCAGAATCTGCGAACGCTGGGCCACCAAAGCAGAACATGTGCACTTAACCTCTGCACCACCGGGCCGGCCCCAATTGGACTTTACTTCTATGGGCAGTGAAAAACCATTAAAGTTTTTACAAGTTAAATGCTGTGTTTGGTATATAAAAAGACGTTTAAAAGATTACTCAGGCTTAAGTACGAAGAATGGAAGAGAACCTGAGAAAGGGAGAATATTTTGGAGGCCATGGCTGTGGCTTGGATAAGAGGCTGTGATAGCCTGGATTAGAGTAGAGAAGAGCTGGAGAGAAGCAGACAGAAAAACATTTAGGAAATAGGATAATGATTTGTGAAAATACTCACAATAGAACAGAGGGTCCAGGGGCTAACTGGAAGAAATTTCACCAAACTGTTATTAATAGTCATCATTAAGAGATGCAGGGCAGTACCAAGGCGTGGCTTGAAGGGATCCTGGCCCTTGCTCCATAATGTCTTTTACCCCAAATAACAACATAATCGAGGTAAAAACAGTGTGCTAGTTACTATGCAAATATAACCTCAAGATAAGTCTTGTAGCAATTTCTTTCAATCTCTAAATTCCTCGTACAGAAACTTGGCCCCAAGAAGCCATCATATGTGCTACTATGACTTTTAAACCAACATTTTAGAATATCATTTAATGAGTATTTTCATATTTCACTTCATTTAATAATCACAACTTTATCGTTTCCCAATCTTTCCAGATAAAGAAAAAACTCCTGCCCCAAATTACAGGGTTGGAAATGGCTGAGCCAGAATTCAAATCCAGATGGGTCTGATTGCAAAGCCCAGCCTTCTCATCATAAAACCCCCTACATCCTTTCCTCCACCATGTGGCAAACTGACATGCTGGGCAGCTTCTCCTAAAATTAGTTTGGAGCCCAGGCCTCAACACTAACAGTGCATTAGCAATTCTCTTTGCATTCATCCCTGGACATCCTTTCAGCGTGGCTTATTCTGACACTATATTTCCTATAGCAAAGGAAATGCTGTGGAGTATGGGAGCTTTCAGATGTGGACTGGATTGAAATGGGTGAAGTTTGTTTTCTTTTATGTTCTTTTTCTCTCTCATGCCTTCATAAGCTAGTGGATCCAGATGGCCGGAATCACCAATTAAAAACAAAGAGAACACTAAGGAAAGAGCAAGCTAGAGAGAAAGAGAGAGATACCAAGTGGTAATTAGGGATGAGACAGCTGAAATGGCTTCATGATGGTAAAGATTTTTACATTCCAGAAGAATGTGTGTACAAATTAAAGTCTTTTTCTCCTTCTTCACTGTAAAGGCAATTTAACATTAATAAACCGCCACCAGAATTCCTTATTTCTGTAAGAAAATGTGTTCTAGTGGATGTCTCCACAGTAATCAATGTGTGTCATTTAAATTACAGACTGGCTGATGTAAAAAGGTTGACAAAGCCGGGAGGAACAGGGGCTTCCCTTGGGCTTCCCAGTTCCTCAACCTGTGGTCAGACACGTGTGTGGCTAGACCAGAGGCTGCTGCTTAGAGGACAGACATTTTTAAGGTCCACCAGCCTCACCCCAAAGCAATTCACAAAGGAAGGCTTAGCACTTTAGAAACATTTTGATTGCCCAATTTCTTGTTTGGTAAAGCATGTGTCAGTTATAAACTTCTCTCAACTTCCAGTTAGAAGTAAAAGTGAGAGAGGCAGAGGGAGTGAGAAGAGGGGAAGTAGAGGGAGAGAGAGAGAGACAGAGAAGGAAAAGAGAAAAGAAAAATAGAGAATAAGAAGACAGGGTACAAAAAAAGGAAAGAGGGGCAGGGGAAGGAGTCAGCAGAGAGGAGGGAAAGGGAAAATGGAGAGAGGAGGCCTTATTTGGGAAAAACTAAAAAGAATTGCAAGCCACTTCAGAAAGAAATGTAGTTATACTGCTTTCTAACACTTGAAATATTGCAAAATAGGTTAAAAGACTGCTTCTGTATACTAGATTCACTAGTAGTAAATTTAGGGAGAGCCCTAAAATGATTTGTAATTAGCTTTACACTTGCTTGTAATAGAGAACTTTGAATATGTTTGAAAGCAGATTTGAGTTTATAAAATCAATTTGGGAAATCTGGGTTTTTTTTTTCCATAGGTGAACTTAGATAAACTTCAGCTAAGTCGCTCTTCATATTATCACAAATTCTGACTAATAAAATCCAAATGATTGATGTTTGGCTCTATTCTTCATTCTCAAAGCAAGTTTATTTCCCTCTGTGGTTTCATGTTGAACGAAGTTGGAACAAAACGTTAAAGAGTGATAGAAAATGAATATAACCTCTGCTTCCTTGAAGCTGGTTCTACATCCAATTTTGTGCTTTCCCCCCAACATATCTTTGTTGGGATCTTGCTGCCAGGTGTCACTCCAGACTACTGAAAGCTAAGTTTCCCACTGTCCTCCACCAGAAGGTCAGCTCCTTGAGGGCAAGGATTCTGTCTTGGTCATCCCAGGCCTGGTACATCTCAGGGCATGATTCCTATTTGTTGACAGACATAGTTGACCTATCTGCATCCTAGGCAAGCTTTTGCCATGGCAGCAAATAATAGGGACTGAGCTCTCTTAACATTTAGATTCCTCAGGGTTGCGATCCTTGAACTGATTCTGGTATTAACCATACTTAGAACCTGAGCTCTACTTAGAGAGTAGAGAGCTATACTTCCCTACTGTTCTGATCCAGTTTGTGTCCTGGATTCTGCTACTCACTACATATGTCCTCGTCTTAGCCCTATTTCGTGATACTGCTTTCATTGTTGTGCATCCATCCAAGGTGTTTCTACTAAGTTTTTGATTACCAGTCACGAGACTTCCTTTAGCTGAGCTGCCAGAGAAGGAACCAAATACTAGAGGCAACTGGATATCACATAAACAGACTAAACTTCACATCTGATCTAAACTGCTTGTTCTCAAATCTTAGTGCACATAAGAATGACCTGGATACTGTGAATAATTGTATAACAACAAATTAGATAATCTAGAAGAAATGGACAAATGCCTAGAAACATACAACCTACCAAGACAGAATCATGAAGAAACAGAAAATCTGAATAGACCAATTACTAGTAAGAAAATTGAATCAGTAATCAAAAACCTCCAACAAAAAAAAAAGGTACAAGACCAGATGTACTTCACTGGTGAATTCTACCAAACACTTAAAGAAGAATTAATAACCAATTCTTCTCAAACTCTTCCAAAAAATCGAAGATGAGGGAAAGCTTCCCAACTAATTTTACAAGGCCAGCACTATTCTGATACCAAAGTCTGGAAAGAACATTACAAGAAAACAAAAGGCCAATATCCCTTATGAATATAGATGCAAAAATACTCAACAAAACATTAGTAAACCGAATTGAACAACAAATTAAAAGGATCATACACCATGATCAAGTGGAATTTATTCCAGAATGCAAAGATGGTTCAACATCCACAAATCAATAAATGTGATACATCACATTAACAAAATTAAGGATAAAAATCATATGATCATCTCAATAGATGCAGAAAAAGCCTGAAAAAATTTAACATCCTTTCATAATAAAAATTCTCAACAAATTAGGTAGAGATGGAATGTACCTCATCATAATAAAGACCACACACGACAAGCCACAGCTAACATCATACTAAATGGTGAAAAGTTGAAGCTTTTCTTCTAAGATCAGGAATAAAACAAGCATGCTCACTCTTGCCACTTTTATCCAAATAGTACTGGAAGTCCTAGCCAGAGCATTTAGGCCAGAAAAAGAAAGATAAGACATCCAAATCACAAAGGAAGAAGTAAAACTGTCATTGTTTGCAGATGATATGATATTATATATAAAAAACCCTAAGAACTCCACCAAAAAACTCTTAGAACTAATAAACAAATTTGATAAAGTTGCAGGATACAAAATCAATATTAACTATCAGTGCATTTCTATACACTAACAACAAACTATCAGAAAGAGAAATTGAGAAAACAACTCCATTTATAATAGCATCAGAAAAAATAAAATACTTAGGAGTAAATGTAATCAAGGAGGTGACAGATTTGTACACTGAAAACTATAAAAAAATTGATGAAAGAAACTGAAAAAGATACCAAAAAATGGGAAGATACCCCATGTTCATGGGTCAGAAGAATTAATATTGTTAAAACGTCCATACTACCCAAAGCAACCTGCAGATTCAATGCAATCCCTATCAAAGTTTCAATGGCAATTTTTGCAGAAATAGAAAAAACATGGTTAATTTTCATGTAGAACCAAAAAAGACCCTGAATAGCCAGAAAAATCCTGAGAAAGAACAAAGCTGGAGGCATCACACTTCCTGACTTCAAATTATATGACAAAGCTATAGTAATCAAAACAGTATGGTATTAGCATAAAAACAGACACAGATAAATGGAACAGAACAGAGAGGCCAGAAATAAACTCATGCATATATGGTCAGTTAATTTACAACAAAGGAGCCAAAATATAAAATAGGAAAGAGTACGGGCTCTTCAATAAATAGTGTTGGGAAAATGATATCCACATGCAAAAGAATGAAACTGGACCCCTATTTTACACAATACAGAAAAATCGATTTAAGTGGATTACAGACTTGAAAGTAAGACCTGAAACTACAAATTTCTGGAAGACAATGTGGGGGAGTAACCTCCTTGACATTGGTCTTGGCAATTATTTTTTGGCTTTGACACAAAAAGCAAAGTCAAGAAAAGCAAAAATAAACAAGTGGGACTACATCAAACTAAAAGCTTCTGCACAATGAAAGAAACAAACCAGATGAAACGGCAACCTATGGTATAGGAGAAAATATCTGCAAACCACATACTCAATAAGGAGTTAATATCCAAAATATGTAATAAACCTATACAATTCAATAGCAAAAAAACTAATAACCTGATTAAAACATGGGCAAAGGACCTAAGAGACGTTTTCCAGAGATGGACAAATGGCCAACAAGTACATGAAAAGATGTTTGATATGACTAACCATGAGCGAAATGCAAATCAAAACCACAGTGACATATCACCTCATACCTGTCAGAATGGCTACTACCAAAAAGACAAGAGATAAATACCGGCAAGGATGTGGAGAAAAGGGAACCCTTGTACACTGTTGGTGGGAATATAAACTGGTACAGCCACTATGGAAAACAGTATGGAGGTTTCTCAGAAAATTAAAAATGTAACTACCATATGATTCACCAATCCCACTTCTGAGTATATATCCAAAGGAAATAAAATTATCTTGAAGAGATAGCTGCACCTCCATGTTCACTGCATGATTATTCACAATTGCCAAGGCATGGAAATAATCTATGTGTCCATCAACGGATGAATGGACAAAGAAAATGTGGTATATATATATATATATATATATATATATATATATATATATACACACTGGTATATTATTCAGCCTTTAAAAAGAAGGAAATTTTGCCATTTGAGGCAACATGGATGAACCTGGAGGGCATTATGCTAAGTGAAATAAGCCAGACAGAGAAAGACAAATACTACATGGTATCACTTATATGTGGAATCTTTCTTAAAAAAAAAAGTGGAACCCATAGAAACAGGGAATAGAAAAGTGGCTGCCAGGGGCTGGAGGGTAAGGGAAATAGGGAGAGGTTGGTAAAAGTGTACAAACTTTCAGTTATATGTGAATAAGGTCTGAGGATCTATTGTATAACCTGGTGATTATAGTTGATAGTGTATTGTATAACTGAAATTTGCTAAGTGAGTAACTTAAGTGTTCTCACCGAAAAAAGGGTAAATACATGAGGTGATGGACTTGTTAATTAACTTGATGGAGGGAATCCATTCACATGTATAAGTATATTGAATCATCACGTTGTACACTTGAAATGTATTACAATCTTTTTTGTCAATTATACCTCAATAAAGCTGGGGGAAATAAGGAATCACCTGGGGATTAAATTCCTTGGCTTCACCTCCAAAGGGGGGCATCTGATTCACTAAATGGAGAGGGTGGGGGTAATAACTGGGAATTTGCATTTAAGTAAATGATGCTGATTAGGTGGTCCTAAGCCATCTTTAAGAACGACTCAGACTTAACTTTTATAGTGTGCAGCCTCATTTCATTTCCAGTATCTGTACACTCCTAATTATTTACAGAGTGCCTACTTAAGCTATTTACTGCATGAATTCTTCTGGGTTTCATTTTACTTATTAGCTTGTCACATTGATTAGAATTAAGTCAAGCTAAAGTGAGTTAGGCTACAAGTAAGAGAAAGCAATCTTAGCCAGAAAGAAAATCAGAAGACACAAGGTTACTCTTACCAACGTACCTTTTGTATTTTTTTCACGGTAAAATTTTTTTTAATTTGAAAATGAAGCCAAGAAACAGAAGAGCTTCTTAGGATCCAACTGCTTTTCAAACTCCATTAATTCATATGTTTTGAATTGAGAATGCTGGAGCTATAACAGTGGTGTCAGCAAAGCCACTAGACTAATTTAGTCATTGTCGGGAATCTTCTGATTTAGGGAGTCCCAGTGCTGCTTTCAAAATCATGTGGGTTTTCAATCACTCCCAGGGATGTCATGAAGTTCTCAAAATCAATTTAATTTCAATTTAACTTCATTTAAACAGAGCAATTTCTATTTAAATAAAACAATATTTATGACGCAATTAAAAAATAAGTTATAAAATAATATCCAATATGATTCTTTCCTGTAAAAATAAATAATTAATATATGTAACTCTTTAAAATGTACTTATTTATTTAGGAAAAAGTTTAAAAAGATATTCACTAAGATGTCAACAATGATTCCCTCTGAAGAATACAAATCTAGATGAATCCAAATTTTTCCTTTTTTCTATTCAGTGTTTTTTTCGTGAATTTTTCTAAACTAACGTAGAACAATAAATATGAAATGGGGGGAAAAATATCTTCCTGAACAGCAGTTCTGAGTTACAAATCTAAAATAGTTGGAATTCACTATGTCAATTCTCAGTTCATAATCAATCTCTCCATTTTCAAGAACATCTTTTCTTAGTTTCTTTTCCCCACATTATTCTTCCTCAGAGACATTATTGAAAAGTTCCCCAGGTACAATGAATCTCCCTTTCTTATTCCCTTTCCCTCTGGTTACCAACCCTTGGACAGCTTTCCATAGGAGTTTTCTCCCCTGTGCACAATCCCTCCCCGACAATGGCACCAATTACTTATATAAAATCTGTGGGTGTATTATTTTTTAAATTGTTTTCCTTCCGCTTTTAAGTAATGCATACTAACTTATGCAAGGGAAGAGAAGACTGAATGCAGATCTTCCACTCCAATTCCACTGGCAAGAATTTGGTCACATAGTTATACCAACTGCAAGCGAGAATGGGAAATGTACTCTGTAACTGGGAGGTCATGTGCCCAGGAAAATGGAAAACAGATTTTGATGGTACAACTAAGTTTCTGCCATAGTACCTAAAAAAAAAAATAAAAAATAAAATAAAAAGCCTTGCAAAAGAATATGAACATATAAATATAAAAGACTAAATAAATGCAAATTAACACAACAGTACAATGGCCATTTTTGTTCCCTCTTGTTTGTAAAGAGTTTTATAAGTAATAATAATTTCTGATGAGAATATAATGAAATGAGCATCTTCCAAACATTTCTGGTAAAAGTGTAAATAGGTATTATTTTTCTCGAAAGCAATTTGGCAATGCATAATGAAAGTTTTTAAATTTCTTACTCTTTGATTCAATAATCTCATCTCTAGGAATCTATTCTAATGAAATAATCAGAGATGAATATAGAGAAAAGTAAGATAGAAATATTCAATAATAAGAGAATTATTAAATAATTCATGCAGCAACCACACAGTGGAACATTATGCAACCACTAGAATCACATTTTGAAGTTCACGAGAAAAGGTTCATGATGCAATGTTAGCAGGGGGAAAAGGATGATTCAAACTTGAATTTATTATGATTTCAACTTTGTTTAAAATAAACATATGACTAGAAATTAAAATACCACAATGTAAGACTGGTATTTGGGAGACTCTTGCTTTCTTTGCTATTTGTTTTCTATAGATAGTATATTTTCTATCATTAGAACGTATTTTAAAATTTTATAAAACAGCAAATGCTATTTAGAAATTACCAAGCAAAGCAGAAGATAATGCCCTGGGGCTGCTGGTCCTAGGTGAAGATACAGGGCTGTCTTCTGGCTTTAGAAGACTCAGAACAGACACACAGGAACGTTATTATACCCAGAGAAAAAGTAACTGAGGGTTGAAGTATGAGAATTCAATAATTCAAAATTGTCTGCTTTATAATTTTATCTCTGGCACACCATAAATATTGCAATATCATTTTCTCTATCTTATGCATTAGGAAACCTTTGATTGTAAGTATCAGAAACCAGCCTAAACACAATCAATTAAAACAATAAAGAAGAAATAGAGCCATCTCATAGCATTCAAGGATTCTAGAGTTTTGGAAAGGAGACTAAACCAGGGTCTAGAAAACTGTGGAGATCTCTCCCTGCTTTTCCCCAGAGACCTACTTTATTCTTCTTTCTCTATGTAAACTGGCGACCTCTTTTTCTCTGGTCCACATGATAGACATAAGATGGTTGCTGATGTCTCCCAAGGCTAAGATTACAGTTCCAGTTTCAAAAGATTTCTGAATCTCTTTCCCAGTCCCAATTTCAAATTCCCAGGAAGAAGACTTTAATTGGCTCCGTTGCCTATTTCTAGTCTTACCAACTATGGGCAATGTGGCAGGGTCATAAACAGGATTCCTAGGAGCAGACTGCTGGGAATGGAGGCCACAGTGAAAGGGACCTCATTAAGCTGGACAGATAGTTGAGGGTATCAATATGAACTCATGGTTTTAATTTAGATAGATGATAGATAGATAGATAGATAGATGGATAGATAGATAGACAGATAGATAGACAGACGTGTGTGTATACACTAAGAAATAGAAATGTGGCCCATGACATCCAGAAACTGGCTGGCATTCATAACCAGGCCTTGATGTTCTCTTTTTGAATATAAATGATCTCTTCAGCATCAACACCAGGCAAAGCCACTCTGTGGTGGTCTCATGGCATCCAAGGATAGAAATGTTCTTGAAACGACAGAAGAAAAACAAGACAACTTTGTAAGTTTGTTTGAGCACAGACGGAAAAATGAGATCACTATGCAAACTACAAAAGTAACTAAACATCCCCCTATTTTGACTACTATGTTGACAACTACTTTTCAGATTATTGCTTTAACCTTCCTCTAATCTTCTCTCCTTCTAGATAAAATTTATTAAGATTCCCAATCAGAGAATTACCCCACTTACTAATACCATCCATTCCAGAGTAAATCCCATTTTTTAAACCCTTTCCCCAAACACTTGACACAAGCCCAAATATTATAAATTCTTTCTAACACCCTTTTACTAAGATGACTCATGATTCTTCAAAGTGTGTAGCCTACCTCATTGCAATGAGTAATAACAATTTGTTCAACCACAGGTGTGTTCTTGGTGGCCTTTGGCTGGAGGGCATTGACAGAGAGCGTGTATGTGTGAGTGTGTGTATATGTGTATATATATATATATTTTCCCCCTAAATCTGTCTGCTGAGAGAGTCTAAAAGCAATGACACTGTAATAGCCATGAGTACTCCTAACACCCACAAATTAGATTCTAAATACCATTCTCCAATAAAAGGAGTTGTAGGAGTTCTTTATATATTCTAGACATTAACGCCTCATCAGATATATGGTTTGCAAATATTTTTCCCATTCTATAGGTTGCCTTTTCCCTCTATTGACTGTTTCCTGTGCTGCTCAGAAGTGTTTAAGTTTCATATAGTCCCATTTGTCTCCTTTCCTTTTGTTGCTTGTGCATTTGGTGTCATATCCAAGAAATCTTTGCCAAATCCAATGTCATGAAGCTCTTCTCTTACTTTTTCTTCTAAGATTGTTATAGTTTTGCACATTACATTTAGGTCTTTAATCCAATTTGAGTTAATTTTTGTATATGATATAAAGTAAGAATTCAAATTCTAGTTTTGCATGTAGGCATGCAGTTTTCCCAACACCATTTGGTGAAGAGATTATACTTTTCCGATTGTGCACCTTTGACATACTTCTCAAAGATCATTTGACCATATATGTAAGGGTTTATTTCTGGGCTCTCTCTTCTATTGGTCTCTGTCTGTCTTATGCCAGTATCATACTCTTTGGATTACTGTAGCTTTGTTGTAAGTTTTGAAATCAGGAGGTGTGAGGCATCCAGCCCTGTTTTTCTTTCTCAAGATTGTTTTTGCTATTCAGGGTCCTTTGAGATTTAATAGGAATTTTAGGATTTTTTTCTATTTATGCAAAAAAATGCTATTAAGATTTTGATAGGGATTGCACTGAATCTGTAGATCACTTTGGGTTGTACAGATTCTTTAACAATATTATGTTTTTCAATCCATGAACAAAGGATATCTTTCCATTAATTGATGTCTTTAATTTCTTTTAGTAACGTTTTGTAATTTTCAGTGTACAAGTTTTTTGCCTCCTTGGTTAAGTTTATTCCCAAGTATGTTTTAAGCTATTGTAAATGGAATTATTTTCTTAATTTCCTTTTAGGATTGTTCATTGTTAATACACAATTATTTTTGTGTGTTAAGTTAGTATCCCATAATTTTACTGAATTTATTTATTAGTTCTAACAGTTTTCTTCTGGAATCTTTAGGATTTTCTACGTAGAAGATCATGCTGACTGGGAACAGAGATAATTTACTTCTTTTCTGATTTGGATGACTTTTATTTCTTTCTCTTTCCTAACTGGCTAAGAATTTCAGTACTATGTTGAATAAAAATGATGAGAGAGGGAATCCTTGCCTTGTTCCTGATATTAGAGAGAAAGCTTGCAGTTTTTCACCATTGAGTATGACCTTAGCTGTGGGATTTTCATATTTGGACTTTATTAAGTTGAGGTAATTTCCTTCTGTTCCTAGTTCCTTGAGAGTTTTTATCAAGAAAGGGCACTGAGTTTTATGAAATGCGTTCTCAGCATTAATTGAGATGATCATTTGGTTTTTGTTCTTCATTCTGTTAATGTGGTATATTACACTGACTAATTTTTGTATGTTTAGCCATCCTTGTATTCCAGGAATAAATCTTACTTGGTCACAGCACATAATTCTTTAGTAACAAGGTAATGCTGAACTCATAAGATGAGTTTGGAATTGTGCCTCCTCTTGAATTTTTTGCAAGAAGGATTGGCACTAATTCTTCTTTAAATATTTGGCACAATTCTCCAGTGAAGCCATTTTCTTTTGGGAGAAGTTTTTGATTACTACTTCAAACTTCTTATTAATTATAGGTCTGTTCAGATTTCTTATTTCCTCATGATTCAGTCTTGGTAGGTTTTAAGTTTCAAGAAATTTATGCACTTCTTCTAGGTTATCCATTACTTGGGGTATAATTTTTCATTACAGTCTCATGATCTTTTTTTTCTTTCTGCGGGATCAGTTGTAATGTCTCTTTTCCTTCATTTCTAATTTTATTTATTTTACTATTCTCTCTTTTTTTCTTAGTCTAGCTAAGGGTTTGTTAATTTTGTTGATCTTTTCAAAAACTAACTCGAGTTCCATTGATTTAAAAATTTTTTTTTCTACTTCAATTTTGTTTAGTCTGCTCTAATCTTTACTTTTCACTTCCTTCTGCTAATTTTGGGTTTACTTTGTTCTTCTTTTTCTAGTTCATTGAGGTATAAAGTTGGGTTGTTTGAGATCTTTCTTCTTTTTTAATGTAGGTATTTACCACTATAAACTTCCCTCTTAATATTGCTTTTGCTGCATCCCTTAAGTTTTGGTATGTTGTGTTTTCATTATCATTTGTCTCAAGATATTTTCTAATTTCCTTTGTGATTTCTTTTTTTAACTTATTTGTTGTTCAAGAGTATGTTGTTTAGTTTCCACATATTTGTGAATTTTCTAGTTTTCCTTTTGCACTTGGTTTCTGGTTTCATCCCATTGTGGTTGGAAAAGAACTTGGTATGATTTAAATCTTCTTAAATTTGTTAAGACTTGTTGGTGGCCTAATATGTGATTTATCCTCAAGAAGCTCCATGTGCACTTGAGAAGAATACATTTTCTGCTTTTGTTGGGTGGAGTGTTCTGTACATCTCTGTTAGATCCACTTGTTCTATAGTGCTGTTCAGCTCCTCCATTTCTTTATTGATCTTTGTCTGGTTGATCTATCTATTATTAAAAACAGGTATTGAAATCTTCTATTATTGTTGTGTTAGTATTTCTCTCTTCAATTCTGCCAATATTTGCTTCATATATTTGGATGCTCTGCTGTTAAATGAATATATATTAACTGTTATATCTTCCTCCTTAATTGACCCTTTTTGGCATTAGATAATGTCTTTCTTTGTCATTTTTTACAGTGTTTGATTTTGTCTGATATAAGGATGGCCACTCTGATCTCTTTTGGTTACCATCTGCATAGAATATCTTTGTCCAGCCTTTCATTTTGAACCTATGCATGTGCTTATATCTAAAGTGAATATCTTGGAGTGACATCATCATCATGACAGAATAAGAGTTTTCTCCCATCTTCCCCCCCAAAGAACACCAATTTAGCCTGTCACCCATAGAGAAGAGAGCCTTTACGGATGTCCAGGAGTCCAGTGAAGAAGTTCTGGCACAACATTAGAGCAAAAAAAATCTGAGATGGGATGCACAGAAGAGGATAAAAAGAATAGTTTCACTTGACCCACATCACCCTTCCCCCAAGGCAGCACACTTCAGCATCAAGAGAGACCTTCTCAGCCTGTGACTTCTCCCATGAGGGAAAGTGAGAGCATGTGAATGAGCACTCAGCTTCCTTAGATGTGCAGGTGACTGCCAAAGAAATTTACTTCTTTCTTGCCATGTCCAGAATACTGAGATGTGCTGCAGGACTAGGGGACAGGGATTGGCTAGGAGAAGAGCACACAGAGCTCTTGGAAGGCATCAAAGGGATGCAGGTCCTACTAACCTCGTCACAGATTCCATTAGGAAGCCTACCCATGAGCCACTGGGGAGGCCTCATCTGCAGATCCCCAACTGACCCACGGGCACCCCCAATGCACCATGTGCCTCATCTACATACCTCCCAACATCCTGGCCAGTTGCCTGTGCCTACTGTTAAGAGCAAGAGTGAGCCTTTGCAGATGGCTAGTAAGCACGTGCAGAAAATTGGCCCAACTCTGCAGGACTGAGAGAAACCACACAAACTTGAGCATTCAGCACCACCCTAGGGAAACCAAAAGGGAGGCTGTCAGCAGAATTGAGAGAAGGAAGACAAGCTTAAAAATTCCCCCATAAGAGGGGACAAGAAGTGTAGAGCAGTTCTATCCATAGAAAAAGTCTGAGAAAGCCTCAGAATTTCTAACAGGGCTGACAGAATATATTTCTCACCCAAAGCCATTTAGTAAAGACTGGGAGGTGACTGCTTCCTCAAATGTGAAGACACCCATGTGAGACTTCAAGGACATGCAAAATCAGAGAAACATGACAACGCCAAAGCAACAAAATAATTTTCCATAACCAACTCCAAAGTTATGGAGAGCTGTAATTTTCTTAATAAAGAAGTCAAAATAGCTGTTTTAGGGAAGCTCAGCAGCCACAGTAAAACAGAAAAAGACAATTCAATGAAATCTGGAAAGCAATACATGAACAAAATGCGAAGTTAACAGAGAGACAGAAATCACTGAAAAGAACCAAACAGAAATTCTGAAGCTGAAGAATACAGTAAGTGAAATGAAAAACACAATAGGGAGTATCAGTAGTTGACTGGATCAAGCAGAAGAAAAACTGTGAAATACAAGGCAGGCCCTTTGAAATTATATAGTCAGATGAGATTAAAAAATAATGAAACAGAGTAAAGAAAGCCTAGGCAAACTATGGGATAATATTAAAGTGTGTCAGGCGAGGAGCCAACCCGAATGACAGCCCGCCTGAGCATTCTGGGTGCCTTCGGCTTTGGCCACCCTCCCCAAACTGTCCCCGTTCACATCCCTTTTCTCCTCTTCCTGCAGACCTGAATATGGTTTCCTCCAAACACTACTTGCTTCTACCTCCACATACACCACAGACTATGTCATCCTCACCTGCCTCATGCCTCTGACAGAAAAAGGGAGGAAAAATACACAATCTATGCATTATTGATGGTTTCAAAAGGAGAAGAGAGGGAGAAAGGGACAAAAAGCTTATTTAAAGGAATAATGGCTGAGAACTTCCCAAGTCTGGAGAGAGATTTGGACATCCAAGCCCAAGAAGTTAATAGGTCATCCTGAAATTTAAATCCAAAACAATATTTCCCAAGGCACATTACAATTAAACTGTCTAAAATCAAAGACAAAGAGAGAATTTTTTTTTCCTGAGGAAGATTAGCCCTGAGCTAACATCTGCCACCAATCCTCCTCTTTTAGCTGAGGGAGACTGGCCCTGAGCTAACATCTGTGCCCATCTTCCTCTACTTTATACGTGGGATGCCTGCCACATCATGATTTGCCAAGCAGTGCCACGTCTGCTCCTGGGATCTGAACCGGCGAACCCCAGGCTGCCGAAGTGGAACATGCGAACTTAACTGCTGCGCTACCAGGCTGGCCCCAAAGAGAAAATTTTGAAAGCAACAAGAGAAAAAATATTTGTCAGATACAATGGAAACCCCATAAGGTTATCACTGGCTTTCTCAGAAGAAACCATGCAGGCCAGGAAAGAGTGGAATGATATATTCAAAGTTCTGAAAGAAAAAAGAAAAACCTGCCAACCAAGAATACTTTATTTGGCAAAGTACTCTTTGAGAAATGAAGGAGATATAAAGACTCCCAAAAACCAGGAGCTGAGGAAATTAATCACCACTAGATTTACCTTACAAGAAATGTTGAAGAGGGTTCTTCAAGCTGAAATGAAAGGACACTAATTAGTAACATGAAAATATAAAACACACTGGTAAAGGTAAGTACATAGTCAAATTAAGAATACTCTAAGACTGTAATGTGGTAGTGTGTTAAGCACTTAACTTTAGTATAAAAGTTAAAGGAGAAAAGTATTAAAAATAACTATAGCTACAGTGACTTGTTAATGGATATACAATATAAAAAGAGGTGAAGGGTGACATCAAAATATGTGGGGGAGTAGTAAAGGGCAGAGTTTTTATAGATGATCAAAGTTGTTGTTATCTGCATAATATAGACTGTTATATCTAAAAGATATTTTATGTATGCCTTATGGTAATGGCAAAGCAAAACCCTACAACAGATACACAAAAGATAAAGAGAAGCAAATCAAACAAAGCATACCACTATGGAAAATCATCAATTCACAAAGGAAGAGAGAAAGAGAGGAGGAAAAAAAGAAGAGAACCACAAAATGCCATGAAACAATTAATATGATGACATTAATAAGTCCTCACCTATCAATAATTACTTTGAATGTAAATGGATTAAGTTCTCCAATCAAAAGGCAGAAGAAAGGCTGAATGGGTTAAAAAAAAAAATGCACAGTATGCTCTGTACAAGAAACTTACTTCAGCTTTAAGACACACAGACTCAAAGTGAAGGGAGGAAAAAGATATTCCACGTAAATGGAAACCAAAGGAGAACAGGGGTAGGTATATTTGTATCAGACAAAATAGACTTTAAATCAAAAACTGAAGCCTTTAAGTCAAAACTTTCTAGAAACATACAAACTACCAAGACTAAACTATGAAGAAATAGAAAATCTGAACTAGATTAATTACTTACTAGTAAGGAGATTGAATCAGTAATCAAATCTTCCCAACAAAGAAAAGCCCAGTACCAGATGGTTTCACTGGCAAATTCTACCAAACATTTAAAGACTTAATTCCAATCCTTCTCAAAGTTTTCCAAAAAATTAAAGAAGAGGGAATATTCCCAAACTCATTTTATGAGGCCAGCATTACTCTGATACCAAAGACAGATAAAGACACTACATGAAAAGAAGATTATAGACCAATATCCCTGATGAATATAAAGGCAAAAATATTCTAAAAAATACTAGCAAACCAAACTCAATTGCACAATAAAGGGATTATACATCATAAGCAAGCAGTATTTACCCCTGGTATGCAAGGATGGTTCAACATATGCAAATAAATCAATGTGATACACCACAACAATATGATGAAAGACAAAAATCATATGATCATCTCAATAGATGTAGCAAAAGCATTTGACGAAATTCAAAATCCTTTCATGATAACACTCAATAAACTAGGGATAGATGGAATATACCTCAACATAATAAAGGCCATATAAGACAAGCCCACAGCTAACATCATACTCAACAGTGAAAGATCAAAAGCTTTTCCTCTAAGATCAGGAACAGGACAAGGAGGCCCACTTTCACCACTTCTATTCAACATAGTACTAGAAGTCCTAGACAGAGCAATTTCACAGGAAAAATAAAAATAAAAAGCATGCAAATCAGAAAAGAAGAAGTAAAATTGTTTCACTGCAGATGATATGATCTCACATATAGAAAATCATAAGGACTACACCAAAAAACTGTTACAACTAATAAATTCAAAAGTTGTGGTATAGAAAATAAAATAAACATACAAATCAGTTGCATTTCTATATACTAACAATGATCTATCTGAAAAAGAAAGAACACAATCCCATTTACAATAGCATCAAAAAACAATAAAATACTTGGGAATAAATTTAATCAAGGAGGCGAAAGATCTGTACACTGAAAATATAAGACATTGATGAAAGAAACTGAAGAAGACACAAATATATGGAAAGATACCCCATGTTCATGGATCATAAAAATTAATATTGTTAAAATGTCCATACTACCCAAAGCCATCTATAGATTCAATATAATCTCTCTCAAAACTCCAACGGCATTTTTCACATATATAAAAAAATCCCCAAAAGACCGCAAATAGCCAAAGCAATCCTGAGACATAACAAAAATGGAGGCATCATACTTCCTGATTTCAAACTGTATTACAAAGCTATAGTAATTAAAACAGTATGGTACTGGCATAAAAATAAGACACACAGATCAAGTGAAGAAAATAGAGAGCCCAGACATAAACCTACACATGTATCGTCAACTAATATTTTCCAAGGAAGCCAAGAATACTCAATGCGGAAAAGACAGTCTCTTCAATAGAAGGTGCTGGGAAAATTGGATAAGCACATGCAAAAGAATGACATTGGACTCCTATCTTACACCACTCACAAAAATTAACTTGAAATGGATTAGACTTAAATGTAAGACCTGAAACTTAAAACTCCTAGCACAAAACATAGGGGCTAAGCTCCTTCACATTGGTTTTGGCAATGATTTTTTGGTTATGAATCAAAAGCACAAGTAACAAAAACAAAAATTAATAAGCAGGACTACATAAACTAAAAAGCTTCTACACAGCAAAAGAAACAATCAACAAAATGAAAAAGTAACCTACAGAATGGGAGAAAATATTTTCAAACCATCTAACTGATAAGAGGTTAGTATCCAACACAGTCATGCATCACTTAATAATGGGGATACATTCTGAGAAATGAAGAAATGAGTTAACAACTCAATTTTGTTGAGCGAACATACTAGAGTATACTTACACAAACCTAGATGTGTATAGCCTACTACATACCTAGGCTATATGGTACTAAACTTATGAGACTACCATCATAAATGTGGTCCATCATTGACCAAAATGTCATTATGTGGTACATGACTGTATACATGAGGAACTAATAAAACTCAATGGAAAAAATAATAATCCAATTAAAAAATGATAAGAGAACAAAATAGACATTTTTCCAAATAAAACATACAAATGGTCAACAGGTACATGAAAAGATACTCAACATCACTAGTTATCAGGAAAATGCAAATCAAAACCACAATGAGATATCACCTCACACTTGTTAGAATGGCTATTATCAAAAAGACAGGCGACAACAAGTGTTGGTGAGGATAAGGAGAAAAGAGAACGCTTGTGCACTGTTGGTGAGATTGTAAACTGATACAGCCACTATGGGAGTATGAAGTTTCCTCAAAAAATTAAAAATAGAACTATCATATGATCCAGCATTCCCACTTCTGGGTATATGTCTGAAGGAAATGAAATCACCATCTCGAAGAGATATCTGCATTCCCATGTTCATTACAGCATTATTCACAATTGCCAGGACATGGAAACAACCTAAGTGTCCAATGACAAATGAACGGATAAAGAAAATGTGGTGTGTATATACAATGGAATATTACTCAGCCATAAAAAAAAACAAGAAAATCCTGCCATTTACAACAACATGGATTGCTTTTACTTCTTTTTCCTATAAAATATAAAACAGGAGCTTTGTTCTAGAACACAATTAACTTACTTGGGGAAAGTTTGATACTCTCAGATTGGTACTTAAAATCCTTTAGGTAGGAAAAGCATAGGATTTTGTTTGAGGCAAGATTCTTCTTGGTACTTTCCCCAGTGCTCTGTGAATTATGAAATCTTCCATGCTGGCTGGTGGAGGCAGACACTACTACTGGCCCTTTTTAAGTGCTAGCATGATCTCCCTAATCCTTCCAGTTGATTCTTTCTCCAGCCTTGGGCAGTTTCCTCACACACAAGCACTGCTTGGTATCCTGCTGAATACCTAAGTGGAAGGTCTGCAGCCCCTTGGAGTTCTCTCTTTGTGCAGTTCTCTCCTCTGCAGTACTCTCCCCTGAAAGTGTTAGCTGCACTTGTCTCCTAGAATCCTTAGCTCTGTCACCTCAATTCAAGAGTGTGCCAAGCTTGCCTTTCTGCTCTGTAGTCTAGAAACTGTCTCAAGGCAATAAGCCAGGGGCAATCATAAGTGACTTCACTTATTTCTTGTCTCTCAGGGACCACTGTCATTCAGTGACTGATGCCCAATGTCTTGAAAACCATTATTTCAGATTTTTTAATTGTTTTATGTAGGCAGATAAATATTGTCCCTGCTATTCCATCTTTTCCAAAAGTAAAATTGATCCTACAACATTTATTAATGGGAGATTCAAAAGTATCAAGATATTAAATCTCCTCCAAATTAGTCTATAAGTCAAGGAAATGCCAACTAAAATTATAACAGAATTTTTTGAAGCTAGAAACAGTGATTCTAAAATCTGTACGGGACACTAAATGTCTAAGATTAGAACACAACTCCCATAACTCTATCATGTTTTATCTCCTTACATTGTTTACTTGCCTTCACAGTACTTATCAGCCCTTGACATATTGTCTTTATCTGTTTTTGTTTTGTTTCCCTTGTCTTTAAAACTCCACTAGAATTTAAGATACAGGAAAGCAAGAATTTTGTTTTGTTAATTGCTGCATCCATAATGTCTAAGACATAGACACTAAATAATTATTAACTGAATAAAAAAATACATGGCAAGACAATTCTGAAAAAGAAGACTGGGAATTTGGCTTACCAGATATCAAGACATTAGAAAGCAATAACAATTAAGATGATCTGGTTATTACTGCATGAATACACAAAGCGACCAATGGAACAAAATAGGGAACCCAGAAGTAGTCCTTATCATATAAAAGATTTGGTTAACATATGGTAGAAGTAGCATTACAAACCAGTTGTGAA
Source organism: Equus asinus (assembly GCF_041296235.1). Classification (NCBI taxonomy): domain Eukaryota; kingdom Metazoa; phylum Chordata; class Mammalia; order Perissodactyla; family Equidae; genus Equus; species Equus asinus. The sequence goes on from NC_091805.1 coordinate 49,969,614, forward strand.
AGAATGGAATTTAGTTAACAAACGTAATGTTCAGAAAAATGGCTTTCTTATAGGAAAAATAAGTTTCCTCCTCATGTTCATATTCCTTTTGTACTATGTACAAAAATAAATGCTTTATGCTTTAAAGACCTAAATATCACAAAAAAAATTTATAAATGGAAATATAAGAGAACATCTTTATGACTCCATGATAGGAAAGATTTTTGTAGACATGACACTTAAAGCACATCTTATAAAAGGAAAAATTGACACATTTGACTACATAAAAATATAAATCTTCTGCAATATAAAAGAAAACCATAAATATAATGAAAATATAAGACCCAAAATGAGAGCAGATATTTGAAACTTATGTAGTAATCAAAGAACTGGTATTGACGATATATGAAAGTCCTATCAAAAAAAAAAAAAAGATAAACAACCCAATGGAGAAACAGGCAAAAGATATGAACAGGAAATTCAGAGAAGAAGAAATTGGGATAGTCAACAAACACGTACAAAAATGCTTAACTTTATGCATAATCAAAGAAAACAAATAGAACATGTTATTTGACACTCACCAAATGGGCAAAATTAAAGTATGACAGGATCAAGTGTTGGTAAGAACACAGAGGATGCAAGCTTTCCATACTACTAGAGTAGTATAATTTTACAAACTTGGTAAGTTAAAAATGTCCCCACTCCAGAATTCAGCAATTTTATCTCTAGATTCATGTCCTAGTGAAATTCTTATCCATGTACACCAGGGTGTATGTAGAGGAAGTTTATTTGTTCAAGCAACATGTTGGAAGCATTCAAATGTTGTCAGTATGGGGAATAGATAAATAAAACATAACATAGTGATACAACAGAGTAGGCTTTCTCAAGTACAGGTCAAGGAGAGACTTAAGCACTGCTGGCCTAAAGAATCCATTATACGCAATTAATTAACTTCTTCCTATATATCTAGAATGGTACTAGTTATGTACTATCCTTGGAAGAATTGAAAAAATAGTCATTCAAATCATTGCCCTGGGTTTTGTGGTTAAGTTGAAGAATCCAGTCTGAGAAAGGCTGCTACCCAGAAATTCAGCACAATGAACTTGAACTATATGTATCAGTACGGATAGATCTCAGAAAACCTGAGAAAGAATAAGTTTTAAAAACCAAGATGCAGTAAAATGCATATAATTTGAAAGCATTCATGTAAAATTTAAAAACATAATACAGTGTTGCATATTGCTCTTGGATATTATTTAAATATATAATAAAAAAACTGGAATGATACATGCTAAATTAATAAAAGTAGTATTTGAGGAGAAGTAAAGAGGGAATAAGAATTGGAATGGGGACTTCTATGTAAGTAATATTTCATTTCTTTCACATATAAAGTATATCTAAACAAAAATGTCAAAATATTATATCGGAAGCATCAGTGCCAAAATTTCATTAATTCTGGGTACTGCATACACAGATGTTTAACAGAACTTCCATATTTATTTATTTTCCAAGAAAAAAAATCAAGAAATTAAAATAAAATTGCGTCTACTTTTATAAAAGAAAGAAAAAGGTGGCAAATAAACTAGTAACTCTCAATTCTTTTCCTTCTTTTCCTACATTCACTAACTTTCTACTGATCTGTCACCAGTGTTTTATGGTAAAGAAGCCCATTCCATTGTTTTGCTATATCCTGTCAGTCAGTATCCAAAAGCCTGACTCTGTTGTCATTCTTGAGTGCGAGAGGCCTGCAAACATTAGAACAGCTTTTCACAATAACCCGCTGGCTGGGAAACCTGAGCAAACAAAGAAAGGAGAAAATTAACTCTGGTTTCTGGCCAAAATAATTTGCTTATGATAAACAAAATAGACAATTTCCAGTTCCCACCCCATAGCAGATTAAGACCACCTGTTGTTAATTCTCTTCAAATATTTGATACTTCTTATTCCTTTATGTTTCTCGGTTATGTCATTACTCCTCGTTTTTATTTTAACCCATGCAGCCCTAGCTGCTTTTCCCTGGCTTTCTACTTTTAGAGTTGCCGATTCTAACTTATTTCTGCCTCTCTCATCCCAAAATTTAGACAGGAATCTAAACCTCTGATCTTGCTACTCCTTAGCAAATGCTGTCCAACTTAGTGTGAAGTCGTTCTCTCACTTTTCCTCGAATAGCTCTTTGACTTCATTTCTCATGCATATCCTAAGAGTGGAAGATGCTGGTTCTCCCTTACTTTGCATAACAAGCAGTCACTAAGTAAATCTTTCTCACAATTCCAGACTGCCTCTTGTATTGATGTGGATTAAGGCTGCCCCAGCTAGAGAAGCCCAAGATGACCTGGCCTACATGCCAAACTATATGACCCAGTGGACTTTTTTTATGGTATGAATTAGGACTGCCCCAGGGAGAGAAGCCCAGGGCATCCTCACCTACATGCGGATCTATATGGCCAGATTCGTATCTAAAGTTATATGACCGCACAATAACCAGACCCCATCTGCACTGAAATCATTTAATGACTTTTTACATCATCTTTTCTTTTTCCAGTAAAAATAAGTCACGTACCCATGCCTTATAAAATTAGCCCTAACCCTCAACTCAGAGCAGCAGCAGCAGCTCTTCACTGCCCATGGCTCCTGTCCCCAGGCAGCAGAAGCTCTGACTGACCATGGGTCCTGTCCCCATGCTATTCCACACTATTCTCTAAATAAAAAGAGCACTACTGCCAGATCTTGAGAGTCCAAGAAATCTTTCTTTCGACTCCTTGGCTCACCGTTCCCACATCAGTATCACTGAGGGGCCCAGCAGGCAAGAGAATGAGCTTGTATAGGCTAAACGAAATGGCTACTTACAGAGAAATAGGCAGATTATGGGGTGAAATAAGGAACAGTAAGACATGCAGAGATTAGCAAAACAAGAAGGCATTACCATCCCTAGGGCTAAAAAGGCAAGGGAAAGGAATATTTTTACAGAACCTATTGAGAGCATGAGATTTAGGAGAAGGGCTACTCTTTGGAGCTGTAGTCTTAGAGGGACTCAGCTGCTACTGGAAGTGGTGCTAAAATAAAGGAGCAAGCAGGGAAGAAATAGGGCATCTTGTCTCTCCTCTTGCCCACCAATTTCCTGCTCATGCCTCTCTTTGGCCAAACCCACCTACAAACCAGTCAGAAGGGCCTGAGGTGTGAGCCTTCTAGAGCCCCAAACTGGTTCCATAGGAATGAAGATTGGTTTTATAGGGCAAGGGGCAAACAGAGAATAATCAGCATATCCTGAAGACCTGATGTTTCAACCTCCATATAAAAACGCTTCATCCTTTCAAGCTCATGTTATCTGACTATGCCACCCTCTACCATCCCTCAATGCTGTCATCTACCTGTCTCACCTTCCACTACAACTCCTACCATCATCATAGGCAACTCCACTGTGTATGTGGATGACCCTTCTGACAACCTAGCCTCAAAGTTTGTTTACCTCCTCAACAATAACAGCGGGCATCTATGCCCTACTTCAGCAGCCCATGGTAAGCTACTGATCACAGCCCTAGATCTCACAGCGGGTGGTACTGCCTTTGCTAGCACAGAGGAAACAAGTTATTGATGAGATATGAACTCCCTCAGTTTCCCATTCTCAAACTTATCTGCATCCATTCTCCCTTGTTCCTTCAAAGAACAGGTTCTTGGTCCTGTTCAGAGTAATCTACCTGCACTCCTTATCTAAACCCTTCCTGTCTCTTTCAGGACTTTGCTCCATCAGTTACATTCTCTTCCTTTCTGCTACCACCTTCCTCACAGACCGTATACAGGCTCAAGTCCCTCTCATTTAAGAAAAAAGAAAATGAATACTTTCTTTGATCCAATATTCTCCTCTAGTTGCTACCCTGCTTCTCTTCTTAGCAAGTTCCTTCCAATAGCCTACACTTCTAGCTCTACTTTCTCACACCCTCTCTCCTCCAATAGTTAACTCTCAACAATCTGTCTTAGCCCCAATCACTCACTCAAGGGAACACATTCCATAAAATAACTGTAATGATTTTCAAAATGCTAAATCCAGTAAACACTTCTCAGGGTCTGTGTGTGGCATTTGACATTGTTGGCTATTCCTATTTCCATTTTTTACCTTTATGACTTTTGAAATAATACTCTCTCCTTAGCTTCTATCTATCTATGGCTTTTCTTTCTTGGTTTCCTTTACTGAATCTATCAGCTGTAGCTACTCCTTAAATGTTAGTGTTCCTGAAGATTCTGTTCTTGGCCCACTTCTGTCACTCGACATGATATTCCTAGCCAATGTTACTCTTCATTATCTCAGAGCTTCTGCTACTACCATATGCTGCTGGCTTTCAAATTCTTGCCTCCAGACCAAACTTTGTTTCCAAGTTCTAGACCCCACATATTTATTTAACAAATACTTAAATAGTGCTTTCTGTGTTCTAGGCACTGAGCTTTACAAATGCTAATTCATTTGATCTCATAACAACTCTATAAGGAAGCACAGAAGAGGAAAATCGGAGCACTGAAAATTATATAACTTGACCAAGGTCACATAAGTGGTAATTGGAGAAGCCAGGAATTGAACTCAAACAGTCCGGCTCCAAAGTCCATGTCAACCATTATGCTGTCTTACTGTTATATTACATAAATTCCTTATATCTTCATTATGATGTCCCTTGAGCTTTTCTAACTCAGCAGGTCCAAAAGTTGATTCATCATCTCTCTCTAAAAGCTGGCTTTTCCCAGTCTAACCAACATTCGGCGGGCTAATATTCAGAGAGCCCTTCAAAGTGATATCTTTTATTTGTCCAATATTTATTTAGATATAGTGGGAGAAACTGTATATTCATTCATATCTTTATGATAGACTTATTATCCTTTGACACGATATAACATTTGACATTTCTGAAATTGTCTTTTATTTCACAGTTCTCCTTCACTCTAAAATAAATGACCTATTAGTAAGGATGAAGTTTCATTTCTGTAGATATGGTCAGAGTCTTTTTAAAATACATTTAAAAATTTTTATTTTTCTGATTTATAGGTCAGCAAAATATTTTATGATCACTTTTTGAGTGGTAACATTTTAAATAGATAATGTCAAATACATCAAATGCTACTTGACATGGGTGTTTCTGGATCCAATAGATCAGACTCTCTCTTCACACATGTGATAGAGTTTTAAAGGAAACCAAAATTGCTATGGAAATAAACTTGGTTAACATGTCAATGAAAGTTTTATCCATCTAGAGTCTGTGTAAGATTGTAGGTAAATTCATCTTAATGAGCTATGCGAAATGCTTCTAAAACCACAAGCCGGATTTACAAATAACATTCCTCAGCACTTTTCCTATAATACTGAAACATAGAATCAGTTATAATTAGAATCTTGAGGACAAATAAACTCACTGTTCATTTTTGTATATATTCCCTGCAATGCAATTTGGTTTCATGTTGCTAAATTAAGTGCAACAGGCCACCTAGCAAGATTATGGTAATATCAGCAATTAGTCAAATATTATGTTGCTGTGCGTGCTGCAGTGTCAGTTCTTCAAAAAGAACACTTCCAATCAATCAGTGTTCAGTAACAAAATCTTGAAGGGAATTTTCTGAGACAGCGTAGGTTGGGTGTTGTTCTATTTTATTTTTCACTTTAAATTCAAGAAAATTTCCAACAAAATAGGAGAAATGGAAATATACTCACTAATTCACTTCCACTCATCAAAGCAGAGTACATATTCCAAAATTAAAAAAAAAAAAATCTTGGTAAATTTTTCCTACTTCTTTTTGGTTCTTGTCAACCAGTCAACCCCTTGATAGACATATTAAGATGTTTACATTTTAGCTAGTAAAATAAATAAATATAATAAATCACATATTTCAAGTAAACAGCACCTTGCCATGTTTTAGTTAATTTTAGAGTCATAGTTGACAGTAGTTGCTGGCGTCAGACAACTCACATGGCTGCTCTCAGTTTTGGGGACAAGACATGCAGCTATACCTTGCAGCTTGACTGCATGCTCCCCATCATTCCTCAGAGGGAGACAGGATGGCATCAATGAAGAGCTGTGTTTATTTCTCCTCCATGTGCTATTTAGTTTACCAAGATTGGGACCAATTTACCTGGAAAACGCCTATTTAAGTGGTTGTGCATGGATACCTGAGTCATTAACTGGTATCATAGCTGTGATTTGTGACAATGGTATTTAGTAACTTTTATAGATTGATGCCTTGGGCAGCTGCTTACAGGCCTGACTCATCACCTAGCTCTGCATTCTCCTCATTTTTTGGACTATAAAAACTATCTAACCAATGTTTTCCAAGACAGAAATCAGAGGATTGTCAAAATTTCTGTCTCTCGATCCCCTTTCCAAATTCAATACATTACCAAGTTCTCAGGCTACCCTTGATATCGAACCTGAAGTGAGTTCACTCACCCATTGCACAGCAAGCCACTCTCTGAAATTGGATGTAGTGGAAGACAGTAGGAATTTATTGCAAAGTGTTGAGCAAGGAGAATGGGCAGCTAATGCTATAATCTTGAAAAGCTACAAGCAAGGGCTTTTATTTGGGGTTTTAGGTAGAGGAGAGGGGCATGTGGCCTTGCTGGTTGCCCTTTTCCCTCTAGCCTGCATTTGGTCTTGTGAGGCTGCCTGCAGAGAGGGGGAGGAGATAAGGGAATCCACAGATAGACGTCCTTGGTTGTCTGCTTCCATGGTGGATGGTGGATTTTGGTGCCAGGAAGCCAAGGAGTTGGGCTCTGGGAAGCTTCTGCATATCTTCCTCTGCATATCAGTTTTCCTGTAATAAAACTTTAAAGGACCCATAACTAGCCCAAATATTAGCATGAAGCCACCTGTCTCTAACAACTTGTTACTTCTATTTGCCTTGTGAAGTTCAGGGAAACAAAGGTTTAAAAAAACTGATATTTACATATAAATGTTACCTAGAGAAGCAGGGGAAGGGAATGAGCGTTTTTTTCGTTTTAACCCCATATATGCTGAGTTTAATGTAGGGGGACTGATATCTGGGCCGGTATCACCCTGTCTGTTGTACACTTTATTAGGAGTGGTTAGGCATCACTCCCTCTTCTCCTCTCTCCTCAACACTAGACCCCTTGGAGGTAGACACCTTGTCTTATTCCTCTTTATCCCCAGTCCCTGGGGCAATGCCTGGTCTACAGCTTATGTTTTTAAAATGACCACTGAAAGAAAGCATGAATGAATGAGTACATGTCTGAGCTGGCACTAGAAAAATTGTTCAGAAGACAATGACAGCCATGGAGGAGCATCATACCGTTTAGATATGGAACATTAAAAATAACCATAGCGACCTCTTTCAAAGACCAGGTTATCAACAATAAGTAACAAATACCACTTTGGGGATGATTTGCCACTAATAGCATGTAGAAAACAGCTATACCTTTCTTTAATTTAAACTTGGATTGTCCATAAGGTCTAGTTCTTCCAGTTAGGGAAGCACCCATCTCTGTCAATAGATGTTGCTGTTTATGGTGCAAAAAGGTCAGACTCTTTCTTCATATATGTGAGGGAGCCTTAAAGTAAGTCAAAATTATGTAATAAACATGATAATATGTAAGTGTATGTTTTATCCATTTAAATTCTATAATAAATACATAGGATATGAGATGCAGTTTAACAAATTTGAGAACAATAAGCCTTAGGTTGAAATTAGGGATTTTTATCTGCTTTTTAAACTCTTCAATCTCTTTTAACTAAACTTCTGAATATTTCTATGCTTTACCAAATTTTACATGCACTCTTGCTTTCAGAGACAAAGCCTCACAGTTTGTATTCCAGGACTCAGAGTTTCATTGCCTCAAAAATCACATTAAGAGATCCATGGCTGTTTTGATGCTTAAAGTCCTGCAAAGACCTTTACCAAAGGTTTTTGAAGTTCTCTGCAAAAAATCCCTGGCTTTGTATGCAAGAAAAACTGAAAGCCTCAGTGTATCCACCATAGACATCAGATCTTTCAATAAACCCTTGCAGTAATGCCACACTGGAACTGCATTACATGTGAAGATTTGAAATATTCAAGAGAGAAGTATATAACAGCTTCTTTCTATTCTCATGAGAACTTCTTTACCTTGGAACTGGATCCAACTTTTGAAACATAGCATGTTGATTTCTACCCTGCTTCTTTTTCTTTTGATTATTCCTTTTCCCTACTTCATTTTATATCAAACTCATATTCTGGTTTCTTATCCTACATGATATTTACTCTCCTTTTTACCAAAATTTTTTGTAGGTTCAGGTTTTATTTCTTTGCTAGAATTTCTTTTTAAATAAATTTAAATGTTGCCCTTTCTCAATTAAATCAATACTTCTTAAAACTCAGAAATATTACTACATACCTTTATAGAACCTTGTTGCTTACTATTTCATGAATATTGAAGAGAATAGCACTAAGGTAATTTATTCAGCTGTAAATAACAGAAAAACTACTACAAATAGGAGTTTATTCTACCACAAGAAGTCCAGAGACAGTCATGGGATATCCAGATTGCTATCAAAGGACCAGGATTCTTTGGGATACATGGGGGTTCTATGGCGAGGGGTATAAGCATGGTGCAACATTTGCATCCATATTCCTTTAGCCAGAACCCAATCACATGGCCTTCTTTTATATCTCGTTGGTCACATGATCACTTATAAGAGCAAGAGAGCCCAGAAAGCATTCTTTCAGTACAGAAAAGTGGGAAGAACATATTTGGCAGGTAACTAGCAATATCTACTAAAGAAATATAATGTTTAAAAATGTATAGTTCAGTCTGTCACGTGTTTATATTATAATTTGGGCGACATGCTACATCATGAGTGCTACAGCAAAGATTACAATAAAATACATAGGAATTCATAACACAAAGCAGCTAACTTTTTAGAGGACTTAGTGAAGGTTTCACAGAGAATATAACATTTGAATTGGATATTAATGAAAAATTCAGAGTGCATTAGGTAAGATATATGGGTAGAAGGACAGGATGATGCCATGTGATAACCGGACTTAGGTTCTCTGCAAAATAGTTATCTGGGCAGTGGTGCATCACCAGAAAATTTTCAGAAGGGGGTGATATAACTGGCTTTCTCACTGAGTAATTGGTTCTATGGGTGGACTATGTAACTCTACAGCTTCACAATTGCCAAGATCCAAGAGACTCGCATAGTCTTCAATTATGGGAAAGGAATGATGCAGGAAGAGAGGAGAAGAAGCGGTCTGGGATGCTGAGACCTGCCTCACTTCTAAGGTCTCTGATAATGAGAGTCCATTTAGTTTACCCTCCAACCCCTAAGACGTATTCATCTGGCATCATTATCTCAAGAAACAGTTCTTGGGATAGAGCTTCTGATGCTCCCAAGATGACTCACTGGGTTTTGATAATTAAAGATTAAGAATAATTTCTTTGCTACAAGCCAAAGTAAACCTCCCTGAAATTTTTATCCATTGATTTTAGTTTTATTCTCAATGGTTAATCTTTTTGAAGATCATGGTATTCTTTGGAAATATAAAGAATAGCTATGAATTTTTCCCCAAAAAGGTATACATATATATGAAATGCATATGTGTCTTTCTATGGATCCCCAAGTTAAGAACACTTGACCTATAGCAACTTGAATAAAAGCCTAGTTACACTTCTATATGATGGCCACTAATATTTGAAAACAGCTTTTATATTCTTTCATTTATTTGTCAAACACTGATAAAGCCCTTACTATGTTCAAATACCATACTAGGCACTTTATTATTATTAACGCATTTAATCCTCATATATTATAAGGTATGCACTATTATTTTTCCTCTTTTACAAAACTAAAGCACAGATGAATTTAAAAACCTGCTAAAGTTCACACAGCTACTAAGTGGAAGAACCAAGACTTAAAAGTAGGCAGTCTGGCTCCTGAGACTATGCACTCGACACTACGATACCTTATTGATGTTTAGCTTGGAAAAGAGAAGTCTAACTTCTTTGATTGTATTTATAGTTCATAACTTCTCTAGACAATGTAGTTTGACTAGGTCCCTTTCAAATGTGTTGCCCAGTTCCAGACACTATAAATGTACTTGTATAGCATCACACTGGATCAGCTTTTTTTGGATAGTCACAAAGGGGTCATTCATCCTAGGAAAGGACAGGATGAAGGAGGAGGCCTATGGGTCTTCTTCAGCTTCACACTGTTCTGGATCCTCTGGGCAAGGGTTAGTAATAGCTTTGGGATGGATATATCTGTGAGACTTTGTTATGCAATATGCCAGGTAAAGTCATGCATGGATTCTTTTTCTCTTGAATGAAACCCATCCCAGGCTCCAAGTAATCATCCCCAAGGAAATTAAGTAGTCCCTAATTAGGAACAATTCTATAAATCCTACCCTGAACCACAAAATAACCACGCTTAAGGAATCCACACCTCTAAATGAAGAAGGGCTGTTAATCTATGTTGACACCTTTAGCTTGATTTTATTTTATTAGAACGATTTTATAACGGTTATTATCTCCTGGTTTACATAATCCTACACTTCCCTTAAAGCAATGTGAATTGAGATTCATAGTTTGAATTTACAATCCTATGCAGCTGGCAGTGCTGGGACTCAAATTCAAAACCACAGAACACCACACTAGTAGATACATATTCAGAAAGTTGGGGGTTGGTGGGGAGTTGCTGGGATATGATCCATCAAATTGTCTGAGGTGAGGTGTTTGAGAATTTGTACTACAAGCAAATCTAAACTTCAACTAATTTGACTTAAAGGTTCCGTGACCTCTCTTAAGTGGGAGACTCCTTTGCTCCAGCGTACTTACCCTCCATCTTTGTCTGTTGCTAATAATTTAGCCAGCGACAAGGTATGCTTAAAGATCAACTTTTTTCTGCTACAAACATGACTTCAGTCCAAGTATTTAAGCACCTGAACTCAAGTGAGGATAATAAATGTCAGAGGAATATTTATAGCTTGGTATATGGAGACTTTCCAGGTCCCTGTTCTGCAATAACACAGATCCATCTGCTAAGGGCATTAGAGTTGTGTGTTGTTGCTTTTTTTTTTTTTAAGACGATAGGTTGTGAAAATAGAAAAACTGCAGTATGAAAAGACCAACATTGATTTTAACCCTTTCCTACTCAAATAATTATTGAATTAGGAGTTAATTACCGAGGGCAAAGTTTCTCCACAATTCCTGGCTATTGGATGCAAGCCCAGAAGAAATCTTAGCTCAGTCTTATATAAGCCCCTGTCATCATTGTGCTGATAGATCTACCTAAGGATTTACTGTATAGCTGTCAGACTTTAGGGACCTGGGGTTAGTCCACTCCCTAATCTATCGTTGGGATTATGATTGCTTTTACTGCTATACCATAAACATGGTTACCACTGGTACTATCATAAGCTAATGTATTCCTGTCCTAAGGTCTGATAAAGAGTACCTTTAAACACCCACAAAGAGAGTTTATATGTATTTGCATCAGGAGGTTATTTAACTCCCCTTCTAAGATTGGTAAGGGCAAGAAGAACCTCTCTGGTTTCTTTCCATCTGTGTGTCTCAACGTAGAGAATTTCCATAGATCTAACTGAGTCAATTAGCTGCTAAATGAGAAATTCTATGTATTTTCTGAGATTAATGCTAGAGTACAAGTCTAAGCAACACAATAAAGTGGAAGAAGAACAATATCTCTTCAGTGACTAATGAATGAATATTTTCTGCCACACCAAACAATAGAAGACAATAATATGTGAAGCAGGCTGCCTCATGTTACATCTGGGCTTGTTCTGAAATAGTACGCAAACTAAATTTTGCACAACGTATTTTCCCTTACAGCATAGATTCAAGGATATTTCCTTTCTACATGATCCATCAACGCTGACTTCTCTAACTTAAATTTAATTTTAGTTTCACAAAGACCCCAACTGCAGAGAGCTGAGTTAACCATGCTCCTCAGGCGGTGGCGTAGTATTATTATTGATCTGTACAAGACATCCCTTCTTGTTTTATTTATTAACTTATTCCTTTTTCATTCCCAATCTGTAGTCCCATATCTTGCTCTCACCTTAAAGTCAACTCTCCTCATAGGCTTGATTTTAAATTTTTTCTTTATACACATCCTTGGAAAATGGGAATGGTTGTCTGTGTGCATGTCACTTAATTTACACTACTGGTGTTGTGCTATATATATATATATATATATATAACTTTCTTACTTTAATCTTATTGCCATGCATATATCCAGTTTGTGGCTTCTGGTTTCTGCCAAGTACTCCATCGTATGCATCCACCTTGTATTAATACTCCCCCAGGGCTGGGACCCGGACTGCTATCATTTTCTTGCTACCATAAACAATGAATGCAATGATAAACAGTGCTCTGAACTTCTACTTGTTCTCTATCCAACAATGAAAGCCTTTAAACAAATATTCAAGTGCATTGATAGAGTCACTAAGTAAGAAAACATGCAGAATCTTATTGAAAATTAGGTCATACGGCTATTTCTCTTATTATGCAAATAATTATTTAACGTTTGTGATATAAGTTTTGCTTTTGGACTTACACACATTTGACTTCCATAAAGATAGAACATCTATATGAAATAATTTGGACATTCCTCCAGCTCAGTGATCTTAATGCTTTGCTCCTTTTCATTTAAACTGTCTCAAGTAATCAGCTTTCCTCCTTGAGATATTGTATCCCAGGCAAATAGATATGATTGCTTAGAAATCCTAACATTTGGTTTACATTTTCCTGTTCTTAAATTGATCTTAAAAGAGTGATCTCTTTGGGCCAAATCTCTCTCTAAAGAAATTAAGTAGTGTATAAGGTCAGATAAAGTGGCAAATTCACAACAAGAACTCTATAAGTCTTTGGGTTCAGGAATAGACAACAGTAGATGGAGGTAAGATAGCTTTGCAGATACCCCACATACAAGCTGCAGCTAAAATGCTTAGTAAAAAGTAATGTTGATTCTATTCACTTTTTGTGCTAAAGGTAATATGAAGCCTGGGAAGCAGACTGATAAAATTGCCATGTGTTGGAGGAATGCAATGCTTTAATTAACCAATGTTTACTGAATATTTATTATATTTGAGGCCTTATGATAAGCATTGGGATAGAAGAATGTGGAATGTAAACATTTATAAAACATTTATAATTATAGTATTATAGTATAGTGGAGATTACCAACATGTGAATAACTAACAGGAGAAGTTAAGATTGTAGAAATCCAACAATTCAATTCAACAAATAGTTACTGAGTTTCAACCAAGTATAAGGCTCTTGTTTTAGGTTCTCATCAAATAAACACACATGACTTCAGTACAAGCCCTCACAATCTGCAAGAGGTAGATGATAAGAAGATAAATGTGATTAAGTCTTATGAAAACTATAATGGAAGGAGTGCAGAAGGAGAACAAAGTCAATACCACCTAGAAGAGTAGGGCAAGGCTTTATAAAGAAGATAGTAAATGAACTGAGTCCAGAAACTTGTGTGGGTTAAGAGGGGAAGAATTCCTTTCAAAGCAAGATCCTGGAGTGGAAAACAGTTTGATGATTACGGAAATAGTAAGTAATTCAGTACAACCATCTGGGTTCAAATTCTGACTCTACAACTACTAGCCTACGGTCCTCACCCACAAAATGGACACAATAGAAATTTCTTCCTCATTGAGTTAATTTGAGAATAGCACATGTAAAATTATGGATACTCTACCTGAAATTAAAGTGCTCAATAAATGTTAGTATGTTGATAATAATGGCAAAGAATGCATTGGTAGTTGGTGAGAGGGTGAAGGGAAGAGAAAGAAAGGAAGTGAGGAGTAAGTCTGGAATGGTAGGCAGAAGCCAGAACATGGAGGACCTTATTTGCATACTCTGGAGTTTAAAATTTGTTGGGTAGGCAATGGGAGGTTGGAAAGGGTATCAGGCAGGGAAGAAACTTGGTAAGATTTAGATTTTTTTTTTTGGTGAGAAAGATTGGCCCTGAGCTAACATCTGTTGCCAATCTTCCTCTTTTTGCTTGAGGAAGATTGTCACTGAGCTAACACCTGTGCCAATCTTCCTTTATTTTGTATGTGGGACGCTGCCACAGCATGGCTTCATGAGCAGTGTCTAGGTCTGTGCCTAGAATCTGAACCCATGAACCACAGGCAAACACTCTGGCACTAGTATAGAGGATGGATTGGAAGAAGGAAGAGTTAGGGGTAGGGAGGTGAATTAGAAGACTACTGTAATGGTCCAGAATAACCATCAGCTAAGGCACAGAAGTGGGAACGAATGTGAGAAGTTTTAAGGAGGGTTCTGAGACATATCAGATTTATTCTTTGATTTCATGTGGAAAGTGAGGGAAAAGAACTCTTGAATGATCTCCATTTCTAGCCTTGATGGCTAGATATCTGGTAGTGTCATTCTTCAAAACAGTAAGTAAAGGAAGAAAAATAAATTTTAGAAGAAAGATAAGGAATTCAAGATAAGTTTTAAACATTTAAACCAATCAAGTGAGTAATCCAATAGTCAGATCTGGAAATCAGGGAAGAGGTCTCACTTGGAGATAAGAGATGTAAGGTCAAGAGCTTATAGATGGTAACTGAAGCCAGGAGAGGGGATGATCCATAAAGAGAAAGCACATGGAATTAGATGTTAACGCAGCCTCTTACAGAGCCCTGTGAAACATCAAGACTTAGAGACAGGCAAAGAAAAAAGAGCAGCAAAGAGAGATTGAAAAGGGAAAGGATACAAACGCAAACACTAATAATGCATATTCCTGGACATTACAAAAACTAAAGTAGGTGGCTTGAGAAAACTGGTGAAGGAGAATGTGGTAGAACAGTAGGGAGTCCAGAAGCCTGAGACTGCTGCAAGGGTGAAGGAATCCATCAAGAGGGCTAGGCTAGGTTGGCAAGGAACGCAAGCAAGGTTGGAGGTGAAGGGAAATAAGAGCTAAGAGAAAAAGGTTTGTAGAGATTGTGATGAGGTCAAAAAAGAATAAGGGAATGAGACAATTGAAAGGATACAATATTGCAAAAATGAGTGACACATGGAATATTTAATTTACTATAAAGTATTTCACACTTATTAAAAGAAATGAAAGTGTTGTAATTAATCCCTGAATACCTACCACCCATTTTAAGAAATAAATCAAACCCATGAATTTAAAGCCACTTTGGAAAGCCCCCTTACTCCATTCGTCCACAAAGGGAAGCACTGTTCACCATTCTGTGCTTATCATTCCCTTGCTCTTCTTTAAAGCTTTATACATATGCATTTGTACATAAATAATATATTGTTTTGTATATTTTTGAACTTTTTGTATTCTTCCGTGTTTTCTTTTTTCTATCAACATTTATGTTTGTGAGTTTCTCCCACATTAAAATCACCTGCTTGTGCCTTAACCTATTTTTCTTCCTCAATCTTGTCAGAGGTGTATCTGCTTTATTAGTTTTCTCAAAGAACTGTTTATCTTTGTTGTATTGTATCTTCATTTTCTATTTCATTACTTTTTGTTCCTATCATTTACATTTTTGTATTCTGTATTTGTATTTATTTTGTTCTTTTTTTGTCTAACTTATTAGTTCTGTGTTTAAACTCATTCTTTCAGGGGTTTTTTGTCTTCTCATATAAACATTTAAGCCAGAAATTTTCCTGTAAGTATTATTTTCACTGCATCCCACAAGTTTTGTTATTTACTATATTTTATCATTTAATTTTAACTATTTTATGATTTCTGTCCTGATTTTTTTCTTTGATTCATATCTTTTTAAATTTCCAGGAACATAGGATTTTTTGTTTAGTTCTGTTGTTGTCATTAATGTTATTATTGTCAGAGAAAAAGGTCCATTTGATACGATTCTCTCGAATTTACTGAGGATTGCTTTATCATTGGCATCTTGTGAATTTCCATAAACCTAACTGTGTTGTTGAGAAGTTGTATTCTCAAATTGTGGAGTGAAAGATTCTGTATATGTTCCTTATATCAGAATTATTTATTATTTTTCTCAGATCTTCTAAATCATTGTTGTTTGTCTTCTTGACTTTTTGTTGTTGTTGCTCCGAGAGGGAGTGGATTTTTCCACCACTCCTTGTATTTCTTTCTATTTCTGCTTGATCTATTTTGAAGTCATATTCTTAGACTTACCCAAGTTTAGAATGGTTGTATCTTTGATTTATCATTTTGAAGTGACTCTCTTTATTACTGATTATATTTTTGCTTTAAAATGGTTTTGTCTGATATTAATATAGCTATGACAGCTTATTTAAGTTAGTATTTATCTTGCAGATTTTTTTTATCATACTTTCGTTTTCAGCCTTTTTTTTGTGTCCTTATACTTCAGTGAGTCTCTTAAGTAGCATACAGATGAATTGTTATTTTTGTTTCAACTAAAGATTTTAGCAATTAACATTTATTGTGATGTATTTGGATTTATTTTACCAATTCATTTTGTACTTTCTCTTTACTTCTTTTTTGTGTTTTATGCTTTTACTGCTTTCACACATTCTTTTGAATTGATTGAGGTTTTTTGTTTGTTTTTTAATCCTATTTTTCTCCTTTTCTCTGTTTGCAAATTATTTACTTTTTCTATTTTGTTAGAAGTTATCCTTGAAATTTTAACACATGGATTAAACTTAACAAAGTGGAAAATTAATTAGTATACTTATCCCTCTCCAAGCAACACAGCAACTACAGCACACTTTAGTTACTATCTGCCACATGAGACTGTTTTTAATCCTCTCTTGTTTTTTAGCTCCTCATATTATTATTTTAGTCCCTTGTATTTTTTATTTATTTACTTGCATGTATGCATATTCAGCAATTTCTTTTGGCACAGTTTGTTCTTATATCTCAGTCATTGCTTCTGAGATCTTCCTTCTTCATTAATAACATCCTTTAAAAGTTCCATTAGTAGTAAGAGCTGTTACTGGTTATTTGAAAACATCTTTACTAATATGCTCATTTTTTTTTTCGAGGAAGATTAGCCTTAAGCTAGCATCTGTGCCGGTCTTCCTCTGTTTCATATGTGGGATGCCTCCACATCATGGCTGATGGTGGAGTAGGTCCACGCCCAGGATCTGAACCCATGAACCCGGGCCACCTAAGTGGAGGGCAAGGAACTTGAGCCACTTGGCCACAAGGCCAGCTCCTCTATACGGTACTTTTAAGGTCATGTTTGATTTGGTGCTCTGCTGCATCACTATGATATGTCTAGGAACAGATACATTTTGATTTATCCTGCTTGGGATACATTGTACTTTTTGAGACTAAAGAACTATAACAGTCATCAATTCTGGAAAATTAGATTCCAATCCACAAATATGGTATATCCCTCCATTAATTTAAGTCTCTTTTAATTCCACTCAATGATGTTTTATAGTTTTATGTGGTCTTTCACATCTTCCATTAAATATAGTCCATGTTTTAAGTTTTTGATGTTACTGTCATTTTCTAACTTCTCTTGTAGTACATGAAAATATAAATTGATTTTTATATATTGACCTTGTGTCCAACAACCTTGTCAAACTCATTTATTAATTCTAATAACTTATGTATAGATTCTTTCAAATTTTCTAAGTACAGAAGTATAGCATCTACAAATAATAATAGCATGACTTCTTCCTTGTCAATGCAGATGAATGCAGCAGCCTATGTGTCATCACCAAATTGCTAGAATCCCTTCTTCCTCTGCACAAAGAGGTGTGAATAATACTTTCTTCATGGGTTCAAATAGCCTGATTTGTAGCTCATGAGTCACAAGATCAGTCAG
The DNA here is from genome assembly GCF_041296235.1 of Equus asinus. Lineage (NCBI taxonomy): Eukaryota > Metazoa > Chordata > Mammalia > Perissodactyla > Equidae > Equus > Equus asinus. Next base: position 49,987,335 of record NC_091805.1, read on the forward strand.
AATGAGCATTACTTATTTTTCAGATTATTAACTTGTCTTCACAAATACTTAGTTCAATAGCTCATTGAACTTTGCTCAAAATTTCCAAAATCCCTACAGGGTTCACACTGTGTGAAATTTCAACCTGAAATGGATTTGTTTGGAAATTCATCATCAGAGATTTTTACATAAAATATTACCCTTGTATGTAACTATAAAGTTCCCCCTGGCAAAACTAACATATAAATACACATGAATCCCTGTAAACCACATAGTATATAGTACTTGATCACTTTTTTTCCCACTCTGCATGCCCACATACCAAGTTCATTATCAAGAAAGTAAGGAAAGAAATGAGATGAGGGGTGATTTGAAAATAAATATTTATCTTGTTGAAGTCAGACCTATATAAAAGTTTATAAACTCAATTTCACTAGTTTTGTTTTAGTAAAGCTTAAATTGGTTAGAATTTCTTAATTTAACTCAGGTCCTAGCAGGAAAATGTTTAGGCTAGGGTCAAAGCAGAGAAGTGGAGTTAAAACCAGATTAGGGAATGCATGTCTTTACCTGCTGATATTTCCTTTAAGACAAGACACTAGGCATGTATATGGGCTAGGAAAACGACATTATCACCTTGGGATTTTTGTATAAGTTTTTCCCCTGCTTAAAAAACGTTTTTCCCCTATTCTTCATTTGAACAATTCCACTTATCTCTCAAGTCTCAGTTTAAATGTCACTTCCTTAGGCCCTTTTTAACCCACGTGTCTCAATCTAAATTTGCCTTCCCCATGTCATCTGTTATATTTTAGGTTCTTCATCATGAACTTTAATTCCATATTTGTGTGCACACTAGTGGTTCTCAAACTGCAATGTGCTTAAGAACCACTTGAGAAGCTCATTAAAAATGTATATTCTTGCACCTAACTTCAGAAATTTCCACTCAATAAATCTTAGTTGGGACCCAGAAATCTGCATTTTTAACAAAGTTTTCCAAAGAATCCTGATGTAGGTGGCTCTAGGAACATGCTTCTGGAAGTTCTCCATGAGGGCAGCAACCATGTTTCTTTACTTCTGCATCTCTAGCTTCTAACAGAGTGATAGATAAATATTAGCTGCGTTACAAATATTAGAACCCAAAATATCCAACACACTTTGGCAAGTGAGCCAGTGGACTAATACTGCTTTAGGGTCAGGGTTGCCTTCAGATTTAGGGAGCCTTTCTAAGTGGTGAGTGGAAGAAATTTAAAAAGGAGAGATGGAAGAGTTTAGAGGGGAAGGTAAAAGGAAGTTGAGTGTTGGAGCTTTGGCCAGAAGTCAAAGTTGATGAGCTGTCAGCAGCCAGTCTTTATCGTGATGAGTCAAAGACTGTATACAAAACTCCCACGGGGTATCCAGTTCAGAATTTCAGCTGGATAAGGGCACTATCTTCCTTTCATCACAGTGCTGCTTTCAACACATCAGGAAACACCATGTCACTGCTTGACAGAGGCTGGCAATTTGAACTAAGGAGATAATTTGATGCCTTTAAGGCTGGCTGATATTTTCATTTGTGATTCTGCATGGCAGCACCTGCCCACCTTGTTTTGTTTTGTCCCCCATTGTGAGGTTTGGCAGCTAGAATTATATTTTAAGGTAGGGTTGGTGGTGGGGTGCTACAAAAGAACCATATTGCCAGCATTTCTGGTATTTAATACCAGCACTCTAAGGGACAATGATGTATAGGGAAATGGCTTTTCTGGGGGCTAAAAAAAATACCTGAAATGAACCAGATGGACTTGAGAGCTAAGGCCCCAGGTTAACCTCTGGAGCTACACATGAGCAAGAGTAGACCTTGTTTGCTGTTTTAGAATACAGAAAACATTATTCTGGGTCTGCCTTTTCAACTTTGTCTTCCAAGCATAAGTTAAGGTTGGGTACGGTGACTTTAAGGGAAGGCGGAAGTCTCAACAAAATCAAGGATTCAGGAAATCAGTTACTGAGAAAAATTAACTCAATAAGGAATGGCAAAAATAAGGCTGGAAAGAAAATCAATTATTGCATGGCAGTCAACAAAGCTGTGTGAATTCTATTTGTATCTTTAAGGGAAAACAAGTTTTGTTAATGCCTTCTTACCTGCCATTCTGTCTTTTTATAAATCTCTGTCTTTAGATGTTCCTTTTTACAGAGTTGGCATATAGACAGTCTCTGACAAGGCAAAATATCTTTAATGGGCTCTGTCGGAGTTAAGATATTTGGCCTCTTCCAATCTTTCATCTCCTTTGAGCAGTAAATCCCTTTGCTCTTTCAGACAGCTCTTGAGACCAGGTTGACATAAACAGCAATATCTGCCAGGAAGCATGGCAGCTCTGCTTAGAAGAACCTGGAGTGCCTGGGGAATACTTGGATGCAAATTTTCGTGGTGAGAACTGTGGCACCAGCAGTCAGAGGGGATATATGTCCCTCTGGCTTTTAGGTTGCACTCAAGGACTATGCTGTGAGTGACCAGGGGCCAAAGCTAGAACAAAGTCTCCCTAATGTATGCATCTACCAGCATCTTCCCCATCTGGCAGGAAGATTCTCCTTTTCTGTTTTCAGTTACTCCCAGTTAATATTTCAAACAGCAATTTTATTTCTGTGGTTCCAGATTCCAATTAGATCCCAGTCAACCTCTAAAAGGCTTGTATGTCTCCTATTGTTGGCCTGTTTTCTTGACTTTATCTGAATTATTCTAGTTATGGTCATTCTGACATTTGGCCTCCCATCTGACTTTAGTTATAATAAACATAAATTTCAGATGGTATTGTTTCCCTTATCCTAACTTTATCGCAGTATGACACTCTACCTACATCAAAATTACCATGAAAGGGGGAGGGCTACTAAATGAAAACTCTTGGGTCCCCGCACAAACATATTTAGTGAGAGTCTTTGTAGGTAAGACCTGATAATTTGCATTTGTTCAGCTTTTGTGGAAACAGGGACTTCCACTTCCAGCTATGGTAGAAGAACTGGTATCAGACTAGCCCTCTCAGCATAAATAGCCATAAAAGTACACAAAATACATGAAACAATTTTCAGATATTGAAAAACATACAGTGCAGGATTGTGATCTCTGAAAGAAAGGAAATAAATGAGATGAACCTCAAATAACACCAATTTTCCGCCCATAATCACTTTCCAGACGATGGCCCAGGAAAATATATCCCAAAGAGAGCACAGTAATCTTACCGAAGGTAGGAGACAGAGATAAGAATTCAACACTGCTGGCACAGATGAAATTTGCAGGGCAGATTCTTAGAGCAGGGAGCCATGAGAAAAGGAACTCCAGGAATTTGCATAGACGTCCCTTTGAGCTTTGGCTCAATAATAAACAGCACAGATTTTTAATAAACAGCACAGAGATTTTGGAAGTCCTGGCAGAAATTAACTATCAGGGATCTCTGAATTAAATGGGTATCCCAGAGATCACACAGGGCTGGGAGATGAAGCTATGACCATCCAGAGTGGAGAGATATTGCTAAACACTCCAGGAATCCAGTTGATATCCCCAGAAAGTCCTCACCTGAGGAGCAAGATTACTCTCAGGCTAAAGTGAGGAAAATCGACACCCAGAGAACAAAATTCAAAGCTTCTTAAAGGAAGATAGCAAACATCTACAATGCCCAACAAACACTCAAAAATTTCTTAAAAAGCAAAGAAGCACGAAACTGTGATCAATAACCGAAGTAAAATCAGCCAATAGAAATAGCCCCAGGAATGACAAAAGTGTTGGACTTAGCCAAAGAGAACTTTAACAGAGTTATTAAAGTTCTACTTACTCATCCAACCTTGGGCAGATAAGAATTATTAACTCAGATCATGCACACAAAAATACAAGGACCTGAAAGCACTTGAAAGTGAAAATAGCAAGCAGATTCTGGATGGGAGCTGACACCTGGAAGTAGGAAATTAGAGGCTCTTAGCCTTAGTGCAAGCCATGGGTGACACCTAGTAGAACAGCTAGAACTCTGGTAGAAAACTCACAATCTTTCTGAGCTGAACAACCAGAGTAGAGAATTTGCTGCAACCATAGCCACTAGAAAGTGACAGTGGTATCCAAGAAAGGAGAGAACCAGAAAGAGGGAGCCCCAAATTTAGTGTATGAATTCTGTCCCAAACACTCTTTCTGACCCTGACCTAAGCATGTGCAAAGCAGACTCCAAACAACTCAGCTTACACGAAAGAACCAAAATGAAACTTAAGCTGCCAGTCAAGACGCAGAATTTAAAAATTTGGGCTCAACTAAGCAAATTGTATGACAAAACAAAATTAAAAATACAACTTTTAAGATAAATGTAATGTATTTCAGAGTCTCAAAACATAATATTTACAAAGTCCAAGATACAATCCAGAATTATATGTGAAGAATCAAAAATATGTGAGCCATTCTCAAGAGAAAAAATAATTGGTGGAGAATGACCCAGCAGTGACTCATATGTTCAAATTAGCAGAAAATAATTTTACAGGAACTATTATAACAATGTTCAAGGATGTACAGGAAAATGTGCTTGCAATGAATGAAAAGGATGAAATGAAAAGATCACAGCAGGGAAACAGAAATTATAAAAATATTCAAAGGGAAATTTTAGAATTGAAAAACACAACATCTGAAATTTTAAAAACTCACAAGATGGGCTTAAAAGTAAAGTAGAGCTGTCTAAGGAGTCAGTAAACTGAAGATAGATCAGAAGAAGTAATAAAATTCAAAGGACAGAGCAAAAAAAATCGGAAAAAAAATGAAAAGCGCCTCAGCCAAATGTGAGACAACATACATGTGACTATAGTCCAAGAAATAAAAGAGAGAGAGAATGGGGTAAAAAAAAAAATACGGAAAAAATAATGACTGAAAATGTCCCCAATTTGAAGGAATACACAAATTTACAGATGCAAGAAGCTCAAAAGGCCCAAGCAAGGTAAATATAAAGAAAACCAAGCCTAAGAACGCCAAACTGATGAATACCAAACACCAGGAGAAAATCTTGAAAGCAGCCAGAACAAAAAGACTCATTACATATAGGAGGAAATGACAGCTAATTCCTCATCAAAAACTATGGAAAACGGAAGACAGTAAAATAACACCTTTAAATTTTTTAAGAAAGACACTTAGCCAAAAATTGCATAAGATGAATACTGAACAAGGTGAAACAAATACATTTTCAGATTAAAAAAACTGAGATTATTCATTGCCAGTAGACCTGCAATACAAGAAATGCTTAGAGATGTTTTAGGCTGAAGGGAAATAATACCAGAAACTTGGATGTTCAGGAGAGAAAAAACAACATCAGATATGGCAAATATCTGGATAAATGTAAAAGATTATTTTTGCTTTTAATTTCTTTAAACTACATAGTACTATTTAAAACAAAAATTACAACAGTTTCTTGTGGAATCTATAATGTATTAGATGTAAAATCTGTAACAACTTTAGCATAAGAGATTTGGCAAGGAATAAGTGAAGTTATATTGTTGCAAGATTTTAACATTTAATGTGAAGTAGTATAACATTAACACAAATAAATAGTTAAATTTAAGGATGCATATTCAAATCCTTAGAGCAATCAATAAAAATTAATGGAAATGGTATAACTAAAAAGGTAACAGACCAAGTAAAATGGAATTCTAAAGACCAGTCAAATAAGTTGAAAGCAAGTAGAAAAGAAGAGCCAAAAAAGGGAGAAAACTAAACACAAATACTAAAATGGCAGACCTAAATACAACCGTATCAATGATTAAAAGGCAGAGATTACCAGACTAGACAAAGAATCAAGCCCTAGTTATACACTATCTCTAACAGATGCATTGCCAATATAAAATACTGATATGATGAAAGTAAACGGATGAATCTAGGGCCTCCATTTAGCTCTGATATATAAAGAGCTTGGAAGTCATCACTCCTATCCTTATAACAAGAAAAAGCTTGAAAAACTAAATATCAACAACTTTTCTTCGGCCCATCAAAGAAATGAGGTTGCAGGACAAACCACCACCCCAATATCTGGAGAGACAGGCAAATCCAGAGAGACACAGCCAAGATTCGATTATCTGGAGTAGAAGCTGCTAGAGCCATCAACTAGTAGGAAGTATTACCGAGTAATTTTGACAATTTGCTGGAGGCCAAATGTGGACAAGCCTGAGAGTGAGAAATTCCTGAAAACTGCACATTTTCATGGGCTTTACCTCCAGGAACTCCACCACATTCTCACAACGAAGAAGATCACCTCCTGGCTCTGGCAGGGATAGGAGGAAAATAATCATTGTGAAATATAACCACGGCATACTTCATAACAAAGGCCTACTCTCCTGGAAAAATAACTTTGCCAGAGCCACATCTCAGTTAGGAGAAGACCATTTCTCCCACTCCAACCACCTCTAGACTTTCTACCTAACCTAACAACAGCAACAACAAAAAGGACAGTCAACAGAGGTCAGGGCTTCAAGGAAATAGGTGAAAATAGATCTGGAACACTATAGCCAGGGAAGGGAATAGGAGTAGGGGTTTAGGGAGTTATATCACTGAAGAAACATTTGCAAAGGTCACAGCCCCAAGACACAGGCTCACTAAAACACTGAGATTTAATCTGAAGATTATAGAACACTCCCCCTCCCCCACACTTTACCACCACATCAATGGGGCTCTAGTACGGTAACAGTGGATTACAGCTGAAAGAGCTGTAAGACACAGACTCTCTATGGAGGAGTACTCAAGGAAGCTCAAAGTCAAGAGGGGAGACAAACACAAGGACACTAAAGGAATTTGAAGACTCTGACACCTGCAGCTACAGCAAACATTAAACATCCCAACTCCCAGCCAAATTACCATAAATCCTCACACTGAGGGCCTATTTACCTCAGTCGTTATTACTCAAAACATGTCCAGCTTTCCATAAAAAAACTTATAAGGCATGCCACAATGCAAGAACAAACACAGTCTGAAGAGACAATGCAATCATCAGAACTAGACTTAGATATGACACAGATGTTGGAATTATCAAACAGGGAATTTAAAACAACTACAATTGGGGGCCGGTCTGCTGGCATAGTAGTTAAGCTTGCATGCTCTACTTTGGCGGCCTGGGGTTCACCAGTTTGGATGCCAGGTGTGGACCTACACACTGCTCATCAAGCCATGCTGTGGCAGCATCCCACATACAAAATAGAGGAAGATGGGCACAGATGTTAGCTTAGGGACAATCTTCCTCAAGCAAAAAGAGGAAGATTGGCAACAGATATTAGCTCAGGGCCAACTTTCCTCACCAAAAAAATAAATAAATAAATAACTATGATTAATATGCTAAGGGTGCTAATGGAAAAAGTAGGCAACATGCAATAACACATGGGTAATGTTACCAGAGAGATGGAAACTCTAAGCAAGTAAATGGATGCAAAAAGATAGACCGTGAAAATAGTAAGGATAAGAAGGCTGGAGTCACTATATTAATATTAGCTAAAAATAGACATCAAGATAAAAAGTAGTATCAGAGATAAAAAGAAATGTTTCATAATGATAAAAATGTTTACAAAACATGAAAAATGTTTCATGATAAAAAACATAACACTCATAAATGTGTACACAGCTAATAACAGGGTTTCAAAATACGTGAAAAAATTTAGAGTTGAAGGGAAAAGCAGACAGTTTCACAACCATAGTTAATCATATTAATACCCCTCTTTCAACAATGTATAGATAAATGGACAAATAATTTATATAGATGACCTCAAAAACACTACTGATCATCTTCACCTAATTGATATTTGTAAAAGACAACTCCCAACTATAGAATACATATTCTTTTCAATTGCACATAGTATGTTCATCAAGATAGACCATGTGCTGTGTTCCAAAATAAGTCTCAACAAGTTTAAAATGATTGAAATAACACAGAATATGTTCTGCCCACAATGGAATTTAATTCAAAAGCAATTAACAGTAAGCTATCTAGTAAAATACCAAATATTTGGAAATAAACAACACATTTCTAAATAGTCTGTGGGTCAAAAAAGAAATCACAAGGAAAAATAGAAAATAGTTCAAACTGAATAATGGAAAATATATCAAAATTTGTGAGATGTAGCTAAAATAGTGCTTAATGGGAAATTTATCATTACATATATTAAAAAAGAAGATAGGTATAAATCAATATTCTAAGTTTCCACTCAAGAATCTAGGAGGGAGGAAAAGCAAAGCTAAACGAAATAAAAAAATGGAAGAGAATAGTAAAGGACAATAATTAAACGAGAAAACAAATAACACGAAAATTGACAAAGACAAAAGCTGTTTCTTTAAAATGATCAGTAAGACTGAAAACCCCTCGCTAGCCTGATCCGGAAAAAAATTTGAGAGAAAACATAAATTACCAATAAGGAATAAAAGGGGAATTATCACTACAAATCCTACACACAGTAAGGGTATAGTGAGAGACTATTATGAACAACTTGAACCAACAAATATGATAATGTAGATAAAATGGATAAATTTCTTGAAAAAAATCAGTATACCAAGACTGACATGAGAAGTAGAAAATTAGAATAGACTTATATTTATTAAAGAAAATAAATTTATTATCAAAAACCTTCCCACAAAGAAAACTCCAGGCCCAATTACTGCATTGGTAAATTCTATATTCAAAGAAGAAACACTACCAATCTTACAAAATATATTACAAAACTACAGTAATTAAATCAATATGGTACTGGCATAAAGACAGACATATAGACCAACGGAAGATATTAGAGAGCCCAGAAATAAGCCCACATATATATGGTTAATTGATCTTTGATAAAGGTGCTTAGCATACACAATGGAGAAAGGATAGTCTCTGTAATATATGGTTTTAGGAAAGTTGGATATCCATATGGAAAAGATTGCATTTGCCCTCTTACCATATACTGTACACAAAAATAAGCTCAAAATGTATTAAAACTTAAATGTAAGACCTGAAGCTGCAAATCTCCTAGAAGAAAACAGGGGAAATGCTTATTGACATTAGTCTTGGCAGTGATTTCTTAGCTATGACACCGAAAGCACAGGCCACAAAAACAAAAGTAGACAAGTGGACTACATCAAACTAAAAAGCTTCTGCACAACAAAAGAAACAGTCAACAGAATGAAAGGGCAGCCTGTGGAATGGGAGAAAATATTTGCAAATCATATATCTAATAAGGGACTAATATCCAAAATATATAAGAAACTTCTACAACTCAATAGCAAAAAAGCAAACAACCCAATTTAAAATGGGCAACGCACTTGAATAGACATTTCTCCAAAGAAGATATATACATGGCCAACAGATATATGAAAATGTAAATGCAAATCAAAACCACGAGATATCACCTCACGCTCGTTAGGATGACTGTTTTCAAGAAAACAAAAGATATGTGTTGGTGAGAATGTTGAGAAATCAGAACCCTTGTGCACTGTTGTTGGTAGTGTAAAATGATGCAGATGCTATAGAAAGCAGTATAAAGGTCCCTCAAAAAGTTAAAACTAGAACTACCATATGATTCAGCCATCCCACTTCTGAGTACATGTGCAGAAGAACTGAAATTAGGATGTTTAAGAGATAGCTATACTCCCATGTTTACTGCAGCATTATTCACAATAGCTAAGAGGTGGAAGGAACTTAAGTGTTCATGGACAGATGAGAATAGATAAAGAAAATATGATATGTACATACAATAGAATATTATTCATCCTTAAAAAAGAGGGAAATCCTGCCATTTGGAACTTTTGGAGGTGATGGTTATGACTGTTACTTTGTGGTGATGGTGTATGCACATTTCCAAATTCCAAAAATTGTATACATTAAAAAAGTACAGGGGCCGGCCCGATGGTGCAGCATTTAAGTTCGCACGTTCCGTTTCTCGGCAGCCTGGGGTTCGCCAGTTCGGATCCCGGGTGCAGACATGGCACTGCTTAGCAAAAGCCATGCTGTGGTAGGTGTCCCACGTATAAAGTAGAGGAAGATGGGCATGGATATTAGCTCAGGGCCAGTCTTCCTCGGCAAAAAGAGGAGGATTGGCAGTGTTAGGACTAATCTTCCTCAAAAAAAAAAAGGGACAGTTTTTTATATATCAATTATAGCTCAATGAAGATGTTTTAAGATGAATAAATAAAACTAGAAATTTGATGATTAAGAGTACTTTGGAAAAAATAAAACAGAGAAGATGTGTGGGAAATTCTGGATAGTGGGGAGAGGGATACTATTTTGAATAGGATGGTTAGGGACAGTCTTACTAAGAAATTCACACCAAGTAAAATTTTCTAGCTCTTTCTTCTGGCTTTCACAACATATTACTTTTTCTCCTTTATTATGGTTTTCCTCATGTCTTTCATATTGTTTTTTCTTAGTTTCCTTTGAAATATCTTATTCTTCTGCTTACCCTTAAAAGTTAGTATTCCTCAGATTGTCTTTAGCTCCTTTCTTTTCTCATTCTGCACGCTTTCCCTGGATGATCTCCTACATTTCCATGGTTTCAAATATATATACCTATATTTCCTAAACAAGACCACTTCCACAATCTCCTGGCCCATTATCCACTGAAACACTGGACATTTCCATTTCTGTGGCTTACAAGCTCTTCAAACGCGACATGCATGAGAATAAGTGAAACAGCTTTCCTTCTAAGCCTCCCCCCTCTTCTGTATTGCCTTTCTCATAATTGACAAATGCCTGGAAGTTGTTCTAAATTCTCATCTGCTTCATTTCCAAAAATTAAACTGGAGGAAGGGAGAAAAGCTAACTTATTATGTAACAGCACAGGCAAGAGATGATAAGAACCTCACATGGAACAACAGTGGTGGGGACGAAGAGGAAGGGAAAGATTTGCAAAAGATTCTAAAGGTAGAATTGACAGGATCTGTGAGAAATTGGCTTTGAGAGAATTTGGGGTTTGGTGGGTGGAGACCTACACATAGACGAGGAAGAGCAGATTTCAAGTAGAAGATAATAAAATTGTCTTGGATGAATTATTCTTGAGGTACCTCTCCACGAAATAGCCAGGTAAAGAAGTCAAGCAGTGCTAGATGCCTTACTTTGGGTGAGCTCACAAATAGACTCTGAAAAAAGAATTCAAATGCAGGTATTGTATTTTTGAGGTGGTCCTGGAAAACACCAGTAGGCTAGTGGGAAAGTGACGTAGGGAAGGAAGAGAAACCTATGAAATGTGCTTTGTCAAGCCAGTTAGAACCACTGTACATGAAGAAATTAAAGTTTAGCACCACTGGTACAACTCTAGTAGATGGTGTAGAACATATCTTAGAGTTACCATAATCTGGGGTTAGACGCTGTTTCTGGAGTCATTAACTCTCCCAGCCCTGCTAGCTTGCCTCATGTGTAGGATGAACATTCTCTTGCAGCCAGAAAGAAAAAGCACACAAGTGGAGAGCAGCAGGTTTTTCCTGTACGTACCCTTCCACATATGGAGGATGAATGCCAAGGGGATATGGGTTAGGCAGTGATGGCATCTGCTATACTAAGTATATGGATCTAGAGTTCATGGAAAGCTTTGGCTTAGAGAAATAGATTTGGAAACCTTTAGTATAGAGTTGGCCAAATTTGTACCTCCAAAACAATGAATTTACTGGACTGATCAAATAACACCTCCAAATGTCAACTGAGAGAGAAAAAAGATATGCGCCGGTTACATCAGTGACCTGGAAGCCAAGGCAATGTCCCTTAGAGGATGGAAAACTGACTTTAGGGGACAGAATCTAAAGAGGATATGAAGTCTACTTTGGAGGTAGGCATCTAGCAAAAAAGGACAGAGAATGGGAAGTGCTAACAACTAGAGGAAAAGGGGAAATTTCCCTGGTGAGGTTGAGAGTGTCCAGGGAGAGTTGTTTGCTTTCATAACAGAGTATGCTGCTTGAGGGATAGCACTGGGTTCATCCATTGGTGGAGCTCTGAGAGAGATAAATATGCAGTAGAGCTGGCATCATCAGAAATTCTATTAGGAACCCTCACAGCAGAAGAATTCGATCAAAAGTGATGATGTGTGAGAGTGAGGCTAACCCAGTGATCTAATTAATCCCCTCATACGAGAATTTATTCTCTAGCGACTATAGTTGAAGGGAGAATAATGCTTCCTATGGATCACCCAACAGTTGGGGAATTTACGGACACTATAAAGACATTTCTGTGGCTCTCTGTTTACTATATATCTCATGGCATCTATTGATTTTTGTTTTACTTCAAATTGATCTCTTTCTACAAAACCAATGTTCTCTAGTAGAGTGCACTAGTAGGAAACATTTTTCAGATTAAGTACAAACGAGCCAAAATATAAGACCTCAAAATACATTTGAGCCAGCCCCAAATATAACCCAGATCACAGATTCCATTTCCATCTCTGATGAAAATGTTCCATTGGGGCCGGCCCAGTGGCACAGCGGTTAAGTGCACATGTTCCGCTTCTCGGCAACCTGGGGTTCACCAGTTCAGATCCCAGGTGCGGACATGGCACCGCTCAGCAAGCCATGCTGTGGTAGGCATCCCACATATAAAGTAGAGGAAGATGGGCGTGGATGTTAGCTCAGGGCCAGTCTTCCTCAGAAAAAAGAGGAGGATTGGCAGATGTTAGCTCAGGGCTAATCTTCCTCAGGAAAAAAAAAAAGAAAAAGAAAATGTTCCATTGCAAGCATTTTGATCTACCTAGAACTGGACATGGAAAGCCAGTGGAAAAAAGTGTTTAAACTTGGTTTTCACTATAGAGTTCTCCAAAAAAATCCCTGATACCATTTCACATATCCAAGTATTTCACACCAGGCTCAGACACTGTCCCACTCCAAAAATAAGCTCCTGGTGATTTTAAATACTATTTGAGTCCCGGAAATGTGCAAATAGGGTGTATCAAAAAGCTAGCCACTACCATGGTAGTGAGAGTTATACAGTTTGGAAGGAAATTGATCTTTATCCTATTTAAGTTTTAAATGTCTTAAGTTCCAATCTTTGCAAATTTTACTCCTTCCATCCAGTTATTAAAAAAAAAAAAGTCTTTCTAAGATTGGTGTCAATTGGAAAGTTTTTGTATATTCTGGCTATTAAAATGGAAAGTGTGAATTTACAGAAACTCTAATATGTAGAGAGAGGTGGTAAGTTTAGTAGAGTGATGGAGGTGCAGTAGATGAGAGTGGGGTGCGTGTGGGACAGGGCCAAGAAAATGAGACTCACAGACTGAGAGTCAGTTATGCTCAGATTTCACAGTCTCCCCACCTATGTGCCAAAGGCAACGTGTTAGATGCTGGATGAAGTCTTAGCCAGGAAAAGAGAGCCTAGTAATGTGTTGCTCCGTTTAGCAGTGAGGCTGGTAAGCATTTGGCCTTCATTTAGTTTGGTTGGCACATTCAAATAACACTATACTAAGTCTAAGCATAGTTTTAAGGTTAAATAACCTTTTGCTGATTTTTCACAATCAGTTTGTAGGGAGGATATAGATGGAAAAAAACAACTAAAAATGTAAACTTCTTTCCCCAGATCCTATGCTCACTCTCCAAAAATATGATCCATTAACCTGAAAGAAGTGAAGAGGAAATTGTCAACCTCTTGGTCTTGTCCTTAGATTGAAATTTGGGCACAAAATTCATAAACAAGTATTTAGTTAACAGTGTTTCAAAATTTTCTTTTCGTTCTTGTCCTGCCTTTTTGAGAAAAACTATTAGATCTCTTTTTAGAGTTGAGAAAGAGAAGCAGTTAATTAGAGCTACAGGGAACTGCTTGAGGTCTAAGCCAACTGGCTCAAATTGACCTGTTTGTGACTGGAAAGTTAGTTTGGCTCCTTTGTGCTTTGGGTACTTTTATAGATTTTATTTTGTTTTTCATTCAGCATAATTTCATAAACTCCAGAAAGTGACCACTGCTGGAAAAGGTATGTGCTTATTTACTACTTCCACTTTTCTAGAAGTGAGCTATTCCTCCCCATGTTAACCATCTTACCCCAGCCACAGGCTTTAGTCTGCATCTCCATTGTTATCCCACACTAGCCTGAGTCAACTGCTAGCCAATTCTGTGAGCTCACCTCTTGGTTATCACACTGAGATCTTGCCATGGAGTTTTGTCAAGTCTGGAATGATCAGAACTGCTTTGGGGAGCTACTTCACTGGGGTCACTGCTTTTGTAAAAATCAAAGTCCACCATGAAATATGATGATAAGTTAAGAAATAATATCCTAGAGTCCCAAAACACATACCAGTGCCATTACACAACACTTATTTATGAAGCCCCTTTCGAACAGTTACGGGATGGAGCCAAGGCAGGAGCTGTTGGAGAGAGCAAGCTGAGAACAAATGTTGGCGGTTTTATTTAAAGCTACAAAACGATCTAAAGCAGCAACAGCTACTTCAGTCATGGACTATATCCCTCAAAGAAAACTACTCTTTTTTTTCTGTTTTTATATTAAATAATGGTATGCTCATTCTCACTACTGTCTAGCCATACTACGACACAATCACAAGAATGATATTGATTCTTAGAAGCATTTTAGCATGTCTAAGTAGTGGAACCTTAGCTTTTGGGGGGCGGTAACCCCACTTACTTCTAATGTGGCCCAATTAATGCCAGTGTCTGAAAAATCAGATTAGCTATTCCTCTCCTAGTGGGAGAAGCCAGAGGGGAGAGGTGGAGAGGAAGCAGAGGTCTTCATTCCTTTACCTCCCCGTGAAGGCATGGGGAATAGAAGACCCCTTCTTTGTGGAAATGTGAAGAGGTGGAAAGACATAGTCCTCCTTTCCCAACACTGATCAGCTTCAGTAAGTCACGATTGTACTTTAAGGGGAGAAATAATAACTGGCAAAACTAAATACTTGTCTAGGAGTATTTAAGTTATGTCAAGCAGGGAGTTGTAAAATACCTAGTGAATCCTGGACTGTTTACAATGAACTCTTAAATATAAAAACTAGCAAGAAAGATGGGATAAACTCAACTACATTTGTAAGTGCCTTGAAAAATTTTGGGGAGTCTGTGTTCCACTAACATTTTTTCACATATCATCATAAAATATACTTTCTGATGAAATATTTATTTTGGAAAATGAGAAAGTTGGGAAAAACAATTTATAACCATTTTATCTTTTTTATCAGGTAGACATACTACTTTAGATTTTACTGAGTAAAGAGTAGATGATCCTTGGGTATAAAAGGATAAAGAATATATGCATGCACACATAATTATCTAAATAATTTAGGTTCCAAACTACTCTTTACCTAAAAAATATTAACTTAGTAATCATGATTATAATTATTTCAGTTTTTCAGTTGACCCTATAAAAATGGTCCTGTCGATAAATGCCTTTCTCTTTTGGCAAGATTAGTCATGAGTTGCCACGGAAATAACTATATCCTACCCCCTTGTAACTAATAGCACGTATTTATAAAGCTAACTAGAAAGGGGAACTCAGTCGGTGATATTAGGACAAGATTTTCCTCTGCCTGAGGAAAATTGTCCCATTAAAGGAGTCATACTGGAGTGCATAAGGATCAGACCTTAGACTCATTAACACCATGTCTTAACCTAGTAAAATAAATGGTCTTTTTAATACATATCTGAGAATTGCACCTGTTTGAGAGAATTCATGAGAGAACTTTGTCAGTGATGGGACCTTTTTTTCCTAAGTTCTGTTCAATGCCTACATGGTTATGGTAAATTAAATAACTCAAATGCTTTGGTCTCATCCTGTTCAATTTACTCAAATTGATTTGTCCATAACATAAACAGGATTATTTCTTGGTGTTCCAATCCAATCTCATTCTTTTAAATACTGTCCATATGCTGTCAACTCCCAAACATACATCTCCAACCTTGACCTCTCTCCTGAGCTCCAAACTCATATATTCAAGCACCTACTCAGCATCTCTTCTTGAATGACTAATAGATATTCCAAACTGAATACATCTTCTCCCCAAACATGTTCTACCTTTAGCCATACCCAAATCTCCTGATAGAACATTATCCTCCTAGAGGCTGAGGCCAAAAAACAAGGAGTCATCTTTGTTCTTTTTTTTTTACATCCCACTTTCCATCAGTCAAATGCTGTTGATTCCACCTCCAAAATACATCCAGGATCTGACCACTTTGCATCACCACCATTGCTATCACCTGGGTCTAAGCTACCATAATCTCTCACCTGGATTACCTTTTACTTGGTTTTCCTTCAGGTCACATTTTTCCTCAGACTCTGCATTAGCTCCCCATTTAACTCAGAATAAAATTCAAAGTCCTTTAAAATAGTCTAAAAGGCTTTAGACTGTCTGGCTCCTCATTACCATTCTGGGCTACTCTCGAACTACTCTTCCTCTCATTTGTTCCACTGTAACCACATTGGCGTCATTGCTGTTCCTCTAACACATCCAGTCATATTCCTGCCCCAGGGCTTTTGCCCCGGTTGTCCTGTCTACTTGGAATAATTTTCCCTCAGATATCCTGCTTAGCCAACTCTCTCACCTCCTTCAAGACTTTGTTCAAATGTTATTTTTTCAATGACCATCCTTTTAAAAAAAATGCAAGCCACATAACACTCTCCTTCCAGCACTTGTCCTCCTTATCTGTTCTACTTTTTCTTTTCTTTTTTGATAATCCTTATCACCTTATAACATGCTATATTATTTATTTGTTTATTTTTTTATTTATGTTTATTTTCATCCCTCTCCACTAGACTGTAAATTCCAGAAGATCAGGGATCTTTGTTTCACTTATGTGTCCCCAGAACCAAGAACAGTTCCTAGCACATAGTAAGCACACAATAAATATTTATTAAATCTACTGCAAGATCTGGTATTGATTATAAATTTATTATTATGTTTAATTAGGAGGAAAATTGTTTTACTTTCTTCCACTAAGTAAAATAACTAAAACACCATCACCTTCATGTTTGCTTTGTGCTTTACAAAGGTATCCATTCTCCTCAGCACTATGTGCATTTTCAAAAAAAGGAAAAGTTGGTGGACAAGAAGAAAGCCTTTTTCCTTCATTCTAGGAGACTTCGTGAAGCATTCTGTGCATGTACTTTACAGACCAAATTATAATTTTTGTTTGCATATTGTTCTCACTAACATCATAGCTCCTCAAGGGAAGAGCCTATTTTCTTCATCTTTTTTATCTCCAGAACCTGGCACTTTATATAGCAGCAGTGATTCAATAAAAGCTTGCTAAATAATGGATGAATTAATAAATGGTTGATTAGAGGCAAAGTGATAGGGAGAAAAATCATAACATTTGAAGTTAGAGTGAGTGTGAGTTCCTTTCTACTAACAGTATAAACTTGGCCAAATATACGTGTCGTGCCAGCTCCTTGCTCAAGAGGAAGAACTTTGATTTGTATTTGACACCAAAAGCAAAGGCAACAAAAGTGAAAATAAACAAGTGGGGTTACATCAAACTAAAAAGCTTCTGCACAGCAAAAAATACCATTAGTAAAATGAAAAGGCAACCTACTGAATGGGAGAAAATATTTTAAAACCAAGAATTCAATAGGGAGTTAATACCCAAAATATATAAGGAACTCATACAACTCAATAGCAAAAATAAAAATAACCCAATTAAAAAATGGGCAAAGGACCTTAAAAGACATTTTTCCAAAGAAGACATACAAATGGTCAACAGGTACATGAAAAAGTGCTCAACATCACTAATAATCAAGGAAATGTACATCAAAACTACAATGAGGTACCACCTCACACCTATTAGAATATCTATTATCAAAAAGACGAGAGATAACAAATACTGGCAAGGATGTGGAGAAAAGGGAACCCTTGTACACTGTTGGTGGGAACGTAAATTGGTACAGCCACTATGGAAAACAGTATGGAGGTTCCTCAAGAAATTAAAACTAGAACTATCATATGATCCAGCAATCCCGCTTCTGGATATATATTCAAAGGAAACGAAATTTTTATCTCAAAGAGGTATCTGCAGTCCCATGTTCATTGCAGCATTATTCACAATCTCCAAGGTATGGAACAAACCCAAGTGTTTATCGACAGATGAATGGATAAAGAAAAAGTGGGGTGTGTGTGTGTATACCATACATACATATATATATACACATATACCATACATACGTATGTACTTATGTATGTGTATGTATGTATATTCTACACACAATGGAATATTATTCAGCCTTTAAAAAAGAAGGAAATCCTGTCATTTGCAAGAATATAGATGAACCTGAAGGACATTATGCTAAGTGAAATAAGGCAGATAGAGAAAGACAAATACTGCATAGTATCACTTATATTTGGAATCTAAGAAAAGTCAAACTCAAAGAAAGAGAGAGTAGAAAAGTAGTTGCCAGGGCCTGTGGGGTGGGAGAAATAGGGAGAGGTTGGTAAAACTTTCAGTTATAAGATAAGAAGTTCTGCAGGTCTAATGTATAACATGGTGACTACAGCTGATAGCCCTGTATTGTATAATTAAAATTTGCTAAGAGAATAGAACTTAAACGTTCTCCCCAAGAAAAAACAAAGGTAAATACATGTGGTGATGTATTAATGTTTAATTAACTCAATTGTGGGAATCCTTTCACAGTGTATACATATGTCAAATCGTCACATTGTACACTAAGCATCTTACAATTCTGTTGTCAATTATACCTCAGTAAAGCTGAGAAAAATTTTCCGTTTAAGTCAACAAAAAAATTATAACGTTGATCTCTGTTTATTGACATGAAATGATATCTATGATATGCATCAAATAAAGTTACAAAACAAATTAAAACTATGTAGAATTTACAGATTTTTATAAAGTGTATTATAATTTTACTTCATATACTTCGGTGTTTGAAATTTTTCACAGAATATACTACTTCATAATTTTAAAATCACTAAATTTTTTCAATGAAAGGAATATATAACTAAATTCTATAATTGTGAGATTACATACAAATATGATAAATAGATTTTCATAGTTTTATAGGTTACCATCTAGTTTATAATCTCTGTGACAACAGAGAGAGAATTTCTACTGTTTCTGTGTCATAGACTTAGACTGCAGTGTACATACTAAAGAGGGTCAAAAAATTCTTATTGAAGGAAAAATAATCCAATATTCTGGTGGTAAATTGAAGAATAGATGGAGTTAATTCTGGTATGTTTTCTGGCCCTATCACATGGACGTAAACAAAAGAGAGAATATATACAGTGGGTAATTTGGAGGATTCAGAAAATGTATAAAACAAAATTTAGTCAAATTGTCAAAAGAGAGTTCTTGGGATTGGAAAATCAGAAATTAATAAATTTGGTTAAGATCATTTTTCAGACCAGAGTCTTGTGGGAAATGAGTATAGATGAAACAAAAATTAGTTGGTGGGGAACTTTAGAGATGACAGAACAATAGGGTCCCTGAAGGGCTGTGTTACTGTCAAAGTTTCTAGCATGAAAAATGTAACTAGTGTAATCATCAGCAGTTAAGAGTAAATACTCATTTGGAAACTGACAGAACATTCCTATGGCTCCAGTTTCCACGAGACCTTTATAGGGCATCTAAACCTCTAAAGAAAGGTTGAGTTGATGAATTGAGACCAACGTGGTTCTAGAAAACTGAACCTAGCAGTACCAGGCACAGTTTGTGACCCTAAATCCTAGACCTAGATACTGCCAACTGTGGGCTAACAAGTGGCTTACAAAATAAACCATTTTTAAGAGCTAACCCACAAGAACCATTCATGTTCCCTAAGCTGTTGAACTTGTTTTCTAAAGTCCTGATTTACAAAGCTCCAGAGGAAAAAAGTCTTCCAGAAACTTTTGGCTGGAGATCTTCAGCCTTGAAAGTCAAGACTCAATGAGACTAGAGGTCAGGGAGGAAGTACAGGGATTATTTTTTAATCACAAAAATAATGGACTTGAAATTGCAGACATGCACTTCCCCAACAAATCAGAAGTTGAGTGATGTGTATCAAAGCCTTGTTAGAGCAAAACATTGTATCATTTCCCAGAAGGAGGATGAAGCTAAACTCAGAGTCCAGAATTTTGCCAGGGAGACTGCATTAAAACTGAAATTAAAAATAGACAAAAGAAATAATAGAAAGAAAATGGACAAAAAGACCAAGAGCATGAACTTGAGATGGTATGCAAATTATAAAGTAAGGAAAGAGTATTAAAAAGTCAGAAATCGGGGGACCAGCCCCATGGTGTAGTGGTTAAGTTCAGTGCATTCTGTTTTGGTGGCTGGGATTCATGGGTTTGGATCCCAGGGGTGGACCTACACCAGTCGTTGACCATGCTGTGGCAGTCACCCACATCTAAAGTGGAGGAAGATTGGCATAGATGTTAGTTCAGGGCTAATCCTCCTCAGGGGAAAAAAAAAGTCAGAAATAGAGAAGGTGGGGAAAAACGTGGAGCTAAAAAGAAATCACAAATCTAAGCAAAGAAATAGTTTGATATGAATAGTCAGCAGTTTTGAATTTACAAGTTATTTTACCATAGAATGGATAAAACAGAAGATAGCTAGTTCCTACACTGATATGAATATCATTTACTGAGAATCTACTCTGTATTAAGCAATAAATCAGATATAGTAAGAATAACAAGTGCAGAAATTGAGGAACAGGAATAAGAATTATATTGGACATCTCTTCAGAAAATATACAAGCAAAAAGAGAGTGGACTTTAATATGTGAAGTGCTGAAAGAAAAAAAAAGAGCCACCAAACTAGATTTGGAAGCCAGCAAAATAAAGACTTTCTCATACAAACAAAAATTGAGGGAATTTATCACTAGTAGAACTGCATTGTAAGAAATGTTTGAAGAAGTTCTTCAGAGAGAATGAACTATATGACATTCTAGAAGAGGCAAGACTGTGCAGACAATAAATGATGAGTGTTTTGGCAGGGTCGGGGGAAAGAGGAGGAGTGAGTAGGTGGAGCACGGAGGATTTTCAGGAGAGTGAAACTATTCTGTATGATACTATAATGGTGGATATATGATGCTGTGCATTTGTCGAAATCCGTAGAACTATACAACATAAAGAGTGAACCCTAATGTAAACCATGAACTTTCGTCAATGATAGTGTATCAATATTGGCTTATCAGTTGCAACAAATGTACCAAAGTAATGCAAGATGTTACTAATAGGAGAAGCTGTCTACAGGAACAGAAGAGAGGATATATAAGGACTCTGTGCTTTCAAATTTGCCATAAACCTAAAACTCCTCTTTAAAAAATCTGTTAAAAAATAACTTTAAAACTTTTTAAATTAAAAAATATATTAATATATTATATATTTAAAAATGGAGAGAGAATTAAAGAGATCCTTAAAGCACAGTGGAAATAGGAATAGAACATTTATTATCTGGATAATTTTTTAATATCTCAGCTTCTGTCAGAGACCAAGAAATTGTTAAGGAGATTATTTTTTAAGACTCTAGCTATTTATTTTTCTTCCTACATCTTAGCTTCAGCACCTGGGTGAAGTCAGGATGTGTTGGGAACTTTCCTCTGGGTCACTGGGTTCCCACACAGATGATGCAAGAGAAAAACAGCACGCAAGAAAGGGAAATGGTTTGACTTTGTTATTACAAAGAGAATTTTTGGTTGACCATGTGATATGCTGTAAATGAGACGTTGCACCCCAGGATCTCACAGCTTTCCTTCTGCCATCTAATTTTTCTCTGTCAGAATGTTAGAGCCATTGTAGAATACCTTGAAGACTTTTTCCCCCCAACATTCATGTATGAACCCCTGCATTTGGAGTCCCTTGCTGTGCTGATGCAAATGCAAAACAAATGATTGAACTAAAGGGCTAAAACTCAGCAAAACCATGAAGTGGTTTTACTGTTCTGTTTCCTCACCTTTCCTTATCCTTCGACACCTTGGAGTATTTACCTTGTGATCTTCCTCTTCAGAGCAATAGGGAGATGACAAAATGTTCTAATCCGGGTGGGTGGTAGAGAGAGATCATATTTACATTTCAGTAAATCATTCTGGTGACAAACATATCAGAAAGAGGCAGAAATGGACACAGGTTTACCTCTTAGAAGGCAGTTATAGTCTTCTAGATGACAGATAGCTCGTCCCTTCTAAGGATATCTGCATTTTAAGAGTTGACAATCCCTTCACTCAAACAAAAGAAGTAACGTTTCAGTTATTCTTATCTAGGAAGATATTCTGAGTAGTCCTGAAGCCCCTCAAGTTACTCTAGTTATCTTTAAGTACTAATATACTTTTTGAAATTAAAGAAAAAAATAACGCAATCAAGCTTAATATTTCTTGCTTCATTTCTCATTCAGTGGCATTTGGGCTGTAGGGTCACATCCATACCCTGATTACTGGAGCAAATTCAGACCTAACGGAGTCATTTAAAGGTTTGATTTCAGCCTTGGTAAAATTACATGATTTCTCTATTCTCAAATGATCTTTAGGTTTGGTTGACAAATAGATGACTAAAGTCTGCTGGGTATTATACAAAATGTATGGTTCAGTCAATGAATGCAGTAAGGCTCAGTTACTCATGGAGTAAGTATATATTTAAACAGCCATTGAGTCCCTAGAACCACGCTTGGCCTTGTGGGGAATATAAAAATTCATAAGACATGTTACCTACCCTTGATGGAACATATAGAAGAGGTAAGACATGCACACAAATAAACATAATATGAAGACTATACATGTTATTAAAAGTTACCAATGATGCTATGAATATTCAGAGGAGGAAGATGTGAGAGAAATTTTTAAGAAGGAGGTTGCATTTGAAAAACATCTTACAGCATAGTAGATGGAAGCAGAGGGCATTCCAGTTGGGGGCACAGCATGAACAAAGACAACCAACATATATTCACAGAATAGTGAGCTGTCCAATTAGGATGGAGCATAGAGAACCTAAAAACGTATAGCGTGTGAGACTGAACAGGAGTGTGGGGCCAGATTGTGGACAGTCGTGAGTATCAGGCTAAGGATCCCAAGCTCATGCTTTATTAGTCACAGAAAAACTGAGACTGGCAGTGGGTAAGTTACTTGCCCAAGATCATAACAGTTAACAGCAGCTCTGAGGTAAAATCTGGACAGTTTGACTCAGAACCAGAGCTCTGCCTCCCGATGTGCTTTGGGTCAGATAATTGTGTGTACTTGAATAAAGTTTATGACAAAACTGATTTAAGAATCAACTCCTTCTAACCAATATAGTGAATGAGATTGTATTTGATATGTAATAGTTTTTACATGTGTCACCTGTGAAACACTTTCTTAAATGACTGTTTAAGTAACAATTCAGTTGGTATTTAGCAATTACCCTTCACCAATTTTTTTAGCAGAAAAAAACAGGCTTCAGGATGGTACACACATATCTTAGTTGTATTTTGTTTCAAACAGCAGTCTTTTTCTTTCATTTCCATTACCACCTTTTTTACCTAGGACTTTATTACTCACGCTAAGACTATCCCAATAGCCTACCTCTAAGCTCTCACTGTTCTCTATTGCCCTAGCTCACTCTCCTTAAAACACAGCTATAATTATCACCCCCCCCCCCCCGCTTAAAATACCACATACTGATCTTTACTAGTAAGGCCCATTAATTCACCCCATCGATAGCTTCAGTGTAACTTCAATTTCTCCATCAGTTCAGTTCCTAACTAAGGCAGGAAATCTACCAGCCCCCCACCCTTCAGTCTAGTGAGCTTTAATGTTTAGTCACCCCCTCTGGTCCAAGGACCTGCCACAACTGCAGACTCTTCACTGAACCTGTGCTCTCAGTGGTGATCCCCAGGCAGGTGTGTCATATGAGTGTTTTCCTTTAACCAGTGTCCTGCCCTGCCCTGCCCCACATTCCTGCCCCCTTTGCTCAGGTGTAAGATAAGGGCCCTGCCTTTGTTACTCTTAGTTCCATCTATTTCTCTCTCTAGTTCAACAAGCACCTCTAGAGTTGAAATCCTCTCCTCCATTAAATGCAAGCAAGATACTATATTTCAGGGAATACCAAGATAGAAAAGATATGGTCCCTGCCTTCAAGAAACTTTAATGGATGTTAGATTATAAATAAGTAACTATAACTAAGGCATAATTAAATGAGTACTATAGTAAACAGATAAGCAAAGTTCTTGGGAATTCAAAGGGGAAAAGCTCTAAATTTTGGCTTTGAGGATTGGAAAAACTAAACAAAGAAGTGGTATTTGAGCTGGCTCTTAGAGAATAAGCAAGAGTTAGATAGACAGAGAAGGGAATTCCAGAAAAAGCATAGGCAGAGGCACCAGAGGCACCAGAATGTAGTACAGTGTTTAGAAAACAATGGTCTAATGTGACTGAATTTAAGGGTATACTGAGGGATTTAAGAGGAAATTAGACCAGAAAAAAATGGACAGAGGGTTAACTGCTGTTACAAAGCAGTTCTCATGTTGCAAAGCTGAATAACTGTGTCAGTGCAAATCATATTATAGTTATAAATTAATAGTCAAATTAATACCAGTCTGATTTAATAAAATCTTAAATTGGTACACTTATAAATAATTTAACAGTTAGTTTAGTGAAATTAAAGCACTTCAGTGTCATGATCCATGCCAATTTAGCCACACTTGTGTTTAAAATCTTATGTTTTAATCTGGATCATTAGAGTGAATTTAGCATACTAATTAGACACCTTATGAAATTATACATTTCTAGTGAAATGGCATCAATTTTATAATTCTTTTATTTGTCTGTACCCCCCACTTGACGGGGAACCCCTTGAAGGCAGAGACCTTGTTTAAGTCATCATGTATCCCTAGTACCTAGCACATTGGTAAGCATACCTTATTTATGAAGGAAATAGATGAATAAATTGTAACGTATGTGCCTTACTACCAGAAAAGTTTAATTCCAATGATCAGTAATTTCACAGATTAATCTAAATAATAAAATACCAGCACAGTACCATCCCTTACTTAATCAGAATTCAAATAATTATACCTTTCCCTTCATGGTAATTCTTCTTTTTTTGGTGAGGAAGATTGTTCCTGAGCTAACATCTGTGCCAGTCTTCCTCTACTCTGTATACGTGGTGCTGCCACAGGATGGCTTGATGAGCCATGTGTAGGTCCACGCCTGGGATTCGAACCTGTGAAAGCAGATCACACAAACTTAACCACTGCCCCACGGGCCAGCCCCTTATGGTAATTCTTAATACTCTATTTTTAGGAGAAAGAGATAGATTTCCAGGACAACCCCCAATGCCATCTATATCAACAGCTACAGTATGTGAAGTTAAAATTAATGAACCTAAGTACCAAAAGAATAGTAACAATGCTTAGTGACTGCTTAGTATTTTCAGTATACAAATTGCTTAGCATGCATCAATTTATTTGAGCTACAACCCTAAGTGAGTTATTGAAATTACCATTTACAAATGAAGAAAGTTAAATGAGGTTATAAATTGCTCAACATTGCATGGTAATGAATTGTAGAGCTAAGTTTTGAACATTAAATTATCTTACTACATTTATTGTAGTAGAAAATACTCTAATAGTCCAGAAGCATTTGCTGTATCAGCTTAAAAATTAACCAGAAAAATCTCACTAACCAGAAGCCATATTCTTCAAACAATAAGATAGTACAGGTTTTTTTCTGCCCTATATGTGAACCTCCTTTCTGTTCCAGGAATTTTCTACCATATGAGTTTTGGTGGCAGTCAGAACTGCCTCCCACTTATGGAGGCTGAAAAAGCCAGATACTTTATTTCCCACCCTCTGTTTTGGCATGGATATAGGTACTTGATCTGTATTTGGTGATTTACGATCTGAGTGCTGGTGCCACAGAGAAGCAGGGACAGTGGAGACCCCACAAGCAGTTCTTTGGCATGGCTTTGGCTGCCTGACCTCCTTCATTCCTGCCGGTTTGCTGAGTCCAATTCTGTAGCCTTCCAAGGATTCCGATAGGTTTTCGAGAAATTATCTTTGTACTTACACAGCTGGAGTGTGTTTATCTGCATGCAGTGATGGACCCTAAATGACAGGTGCAATGACGTGTCTCATTAATAGCTCGATGGTCCGGGCCCCGTTTCATCTGTCAGGCAGTGGTGGACTTTTTCACACCAAATTGGACTACCATCAATTTAGAAAAAGACACTCACATTGTGGAATGAAAAAGTTTAGGGACCAATGCAGGAGATGAATTTATTCATTTATTGCATTCGTGTTCATGATATTGTATACATGCCTTTACATTCCACGGTAAAAGCTTCCAAATGCACTGATCTAAAAATTGGGCTCTCTGCCTCTTCCTCACATTTTTGTTACTTGCCAGTCTCCAGTGTTGGCCCAGAGTGCAGGAAATATCCAACAAAGCCCAGTGGTTCCCAGGCAGGGCTGCCCATCAGAATCCCCTGTGGAACGTTTTTTAAATTATAGAGTTCTAGGTCCTACCGCAGATCTGTTGAATTAGAGTGTCCAGAGGTAGAGCCAACACAGGGACTCACACTTCTCTGATGACTCTGTAGCATAGCTGTATGCTTCACTTAGAGGAATCTTGGTGTGGTGGTCTCTTAATACAAATAATTAAACGTAAAGAGAAATTACTGGGGTTAATTTTACCTTTCAATAGCACCACTTTCTTCCTGATTTCTTCAGGAAACTTTCTCAAATATTAGTGCATTGAATCAGGTCATCTTACTAATATTAATAAAGTCCCTATGACTTTATACCAGGGTTTTTCATCTATAGGATATTTAAAAAATAGATTTTCTGCAGAGCTTTTGAGTAATCATGAAAATTAGAGGAATTAAAGGAGAGTTGTTATTTTTTTTTGAGTCAAAGTGATTAAAGTCCTATTATATTAACTGAAGAGTGAAAATGAAAGCAGGAGGATGATGTCATCATCACTGTGTGAGGCCAGGAAATGAATCATGACTTTCCCAGCTCAAGCATCATCAAGTAAACAGATTGTCTGAGACTTCAACACCTTCTACTTTCTAAATTTAAAAATCTGGTAGGTTCTCAGTGTTTTCTCTGACATGCACCTGAAGAACCTTCACATTTCTTTTTATTTTCCATCCCAGGATTCTGATCAGTTTGAAGTGGATTCACTTACCCAAGAAAAGGCAACTTTATCTGTCCTGTGAGTAAACTTCATATAGTCAAATCTGATAGCTGCCACTGCATTTTACCATGCAAACTATCTCTCATTGTTTTTACATTTTTTTCAGGTTTCATACTGTATTAAATTTCTCAGGGAAAAAATTTTCCTTACAAAAGTTGGAGCTGACGACCTGGTGTTTGTTTTTATAGCTTCCTCGCGGTGTAAAGTAGTCTAATCCCATGTGCCAAGTGCAGTAAAAGATAATGTGATAAATATTTCCATCTTTCTGGTCCTGGTTGTACTTTGGTATATTATACAGTGTAATAAGATTTATTTTGAATGGCATATATTTTTCGTGGGATAAAAATCTGTCACTTTATTTTGTAAGGTTGAGTGTAATGCAAGCAGCAAAAGGATTAAGGGTGCTTCTGAACATAGATTTCTGAGAGGATAAGCATATTTTAATTATACTCAATACCTGGTGTTCTGCTCAAGCCTTGCTTAGGACAGCAGCTAGAATTGAGAGACATACATTCAAGGAGGCTGACTGCAGCAGTCAGTGAGGAGAAACAGGGTAGAGAAATCTGGGAAAGAGCATCTGAGAAGAACTCAAAAATAAAATAGAGATCGAATAGGATAATAAGGTAGACCAAGAGAATATGGTGTCCCAGGAACCATGTAGGAGAGAGTTTCAAGAAAGAGGGAATGAAGGATGAGAGTCAGGGGAACTTTTGGAGGGAGGAATAAAAGAATCTTGGGGTTGTTAACCAGCTGAATGGAAGAACTGGTAGGAAGAAAGGCATTGAAGATACAAGAGCAAAAAGAGGCAACGTCCCAGAGGTGGGGTGGGGGATCACAGGACAGCAAGTGGGATGACCACCACTTCTCCAACACTCAGCATGTTCTCATCTCCTGCTGTACAGAGAACACAGAGGACCCCAGGTCACATGCTGTCTGCCTCCTGGCCCCCTTGCAAACACACTTAGAAATGTATCTTTGTGTACACCTCTCTCTTCTTTCTTCCCATCCGTCTGTGTAGAAGATGTGTCTTTGCTCATGAACAAAGTCAGTCTCTGTATATAGGAAAATAAAAATGTGATTGATGTTTGCCACATGTATAATTATATAGCCTAAGGAACACAAGAAGTATGAATTGACCTATAATGTGTTTAAATCTATGTAATAAGCATATACTTTATTACTGTACTAATATGGCAATTACATTATTGTAGATATAAAATGATTTGAACACTCATTAATATAACCACTGGTAAGATCCTTTGTTTAGGATATCGTGACCAAATACTAAATAATTGATGTGGATCTACCATATAATCCATCTGTTTTGCTAATTATTCAAATGATCTAAAACCCATCCCTCTTTTTTCTTTGGTGAGGAACATTGGCCCTGAGCTGACATCTGCTGCCAATCTTCCTCTTTTTGCTTGAGGAAGATTGTCACTGAGCAGGTATCTGTGCCAATCTTCCTCTACTTTGTATGTGGGATGCCGCCAAAGCATTGTTTGATGAATGATGTGTAGGTCCACACAAATCATCTGAACCCACAAACCCTGGGCCCCCAAAGCAGAGCATGCGAACTTAACCACTATTCTGCCAGGCTGGCCCCAACACATTCCTTATTATATTACATCATATAGATACAATCTTTAGCTTTATTAAACGTAAAAAATGATGTAGCCAAAATTCAAGTCAGAAGCATCATAACAATGGGAAGAAAGAATTGCCTCAGCTGTAATTTCGAATATACTTTACCCAAGCCCTGAATGCTGAGTAGGCAAGCATTGGCCTTACACTAGTTATGAAAAAAAAAAAAAGTTGCTATACTAAGCTTTTAGAGATAGAATTCTCCATTACTGATGCCAAAATCACGAGAGTGACAACAATATAGCTATCACTTAACGATCCATGCCCACTCCTTTGTGTATTCTGAAAATGCTTCTTTCATGCCTCCTATGTGAAAGACACTGTGCTAGGGAGTAGGAGATACAAAAGTAAATAAAATACTGACTCTGACTTTGAGGAATTTGTCATCTCATAGGAGCAAGAGAAAGAGATGTTCAAAATTAGTTATCATGTAAATATAATATGTAATACTATGAGAGAAGTATGCTATAAAGAGACTACAAATAAGTATTAAAGTTTATATCCTTTGATCAAAAATTTTACCTCTGGAAATCCATCTAAAAGGAGTAATCTGAAATAGAAGGGGAAAAATCTCAGTGCAAAAGATAATCATTGTATTGTGGTTTCTGGTAGCAAAAAAATATTTAAAGCAATTACCAAAAGTAGCCATGTGCATATTAGTCAGGATAGATTAAGTTATATCCTAGTAGCAAAAAGCCCTAAAATTTCAATGGCTCACTACAACAAATGGCACAGAATCCAAAGTGGGTTAAAGGGCTGTCCTCGCCAACTTTTCTCCAAGCAGTGACTCAGGAATCCAGACCCTTTCTATCATGAACTAACAGCTATAATATTTGGAATATATGGCTTTCAGGGGAAGAGAAAAGAAGACTAATGGATCATGCAGGTATTGTTGAGGGTAGAGCCTAGCAGAGGCTTGTATCACTTTGCCCACATCCCATCAGCGTAACTCAGTCTCGTAGGCCCCCACCCAACTGTAAGGGAGGCTATAAATGTAATCTTACTGTATGCCAGGAAGACAAAACAGTGTAGTGAGCAAATAGCCTTATCTCTGTAACATACAGTTCATAAACTGGACAATATGTGCATGCTTTTATCAAGAGTTTATAAAAATACAGAAATGTTTGTGTTATAATTTTAATAAAAATTAACTTTACAAAGACTTATCATGATTGAAAAAATGTGTATATAAAAAGGACTGGCAGGAAATATGCTAAAATATTAACAGTAATATGGGATGAAAAAATGATCATTTTGAAATTTTCAATTTCCACGTTTTCTATAAAAAATGTGCTATTTTATGATGGAAAAAATTAAATGACTTTTTGAATTTCTTTAAGATTGTCTTATAGCAATTACCATGCTATTAGAAATAACTGGAAATAGATACTCTGGCGAGGTGGCAAAGAGGGAAAAGGAAATGAGATGGGTAGTAAATTAGGAATAAGTAGCTTTGGAGATAAACACTACAGAGAGTGAGCATTTCAGCCTAGGAACCACATGCACACATCCAGAATCATTCATGTAAGGGAACTGGGGCCCTGAGGGGTATGAAAGCCTGGCATTTGTGCAAGAGCAGAGGGCAGGTTGCAGAGTGGCTCTGGTGTGAGGTCATCATGTATGAGGCTAAGTGTACATAACCACTGTGAGAGGGAAGATGTAAGCATCATTTGCCTCCATGTAGTATTGAGTAGAGGAATGAAATGTTTCCTTCTGGAAAGATGTCCAAGTCATACCATACCTCAGAAGCCACAGCAACATCGACATGTACATTTGGACATTTGATTTCAGGTTTACTGCACTGTGAGTTATTTATGTCTTGTGTACTGATTGCATAAAGCATGCATAATTAAAATCTTGCATAGAGAACTATGGAGTCCTATGTACTTGCAGTCTAAAATCAGCACAAATCTTCAATGACACTGCATGCTGACTTTGGGCACATGAATGTCGAAAACTCTTTCACTGACATTTAAATATGCTGCATGTTACTGTGAATTTTTCACCCATCTATTCTTCTTCTACTTTCTTCCTCAGGAGTTAAACAATCTACTATTTATTTTGCTAGGTTTATTCTTTCAGTACTTCTTGGAAGGTAGACTGGAAACTTATGCTCTTAGCTCCTCTGCTAAACTTGAACCAGGCCCGGGTCTTAACATGTTGCTGTTTTCCTGAGGGCCTGACACAGTGTCTAGTACCTGGTTTCTCTAAAAATATTATCTGCTGAATGAATGATTCCTTATGGCTCACTTTCACATCTGTCATATAAGTTTAACGATGCAATCTAAATCTAATTTTTACTTTGAAACAAACTTACTGAATATCACTTCTGATGTCATTTTTCCCAAAGCAAATTGCTCTGAATCTTTGCAGTCCTTCTTCAAATAATAGGCCAGCTTGTGTAACTGCCCCACAGGAGCTTGTGGTGTGCCACCTAGTGATGAATGTCACCAATTTATGTTCCACACCAAAGACACTTGTTATTTTAAATATATGCATTAAAGTTCTATAATAATTGAGGAGAAAGCCATTGTTTTCCAAATAACTGTGTGCATGGTAATATAACTGTTGTATAACACTCAAATAATAGAGGAAGAATGAAAAGAAAGGTTGGCTTATGTTGCCCTACTACTATCAACATTCCCATAAATTGTACAGAATGACTAAACACTATACTGATCCTTCCCATCACCAGTGTTTGCTTGCCACACACCTACAGTGTGCAAGGTACTGTGAAGATTACAAAAAAATTCTTGACATGATGCCTTCTCTCCAGGCATGCTACGCGTACATTTTAAAAAACAACAGAATTCAAGGCAGTTCATGGAAAGTGACAAATATTTGCTGTATACCGCTACAAACAAGTGATAAATAGGTCAAGTATGAAGGCTTACAAGGATGGAAAATGGAAAAAGTGGAAGGAGGAGTACCCTAAAAAGGAGAAAATAGAAGCAATATTCATAAAGAAGTAAGATAAAGAGCCTTGAAGCGATGCTAAGAAATTCAGACCTCATCCTGCATCCTGTAAGTTATGAGAACCCCTAAAAGGTCTTAAGGAAGAGAATAACGTGATTTAAATGGCATTTGAGCAAGCATGTAATATATTTAAATGATAAGCACAAGTCCTCTCTTGTAAGAGGAAATAGGATACAGATTAGAATTATTTAATCTGAGATAAACACAACAGTTTCCACAGTGCAATCTATCTAGAGGATACCCATTATTATATAGATGATCATGAAACAATATTGATAAACAATGTCATAGTTTAAAATTTTTAGAAATATTTTTACTGACCTATTGCCCTTGCTAGATGAGCATAGTAGGGAATGGGCTTGGTTTTCATATAGTTGTGTATGTGTCTGGGATGGCCTTCTCTGTTTTCCTTTACGTGAACTCTCATAGATCCAGGGGAGAGTTTAAGATGGTTACTGGATCTCAGTCTTAATGGTGAGGCTGAGAGGTCCTGCCTGATGATTGATGGGTTCACATGGGGCAGCCTTCACACTATCAACACAACTTTGGTTGCTAGATAAACACAGGCAAAGAGATCCCGCTTCAGTGATTTGCAGCAGTGAGGGATGGCAAAAGTATTTATGATTCTGCTTTCACCAAGTAGGACACATCAAAATGACTTGGCAAGATGGACAAAAAGTATTAGATTCAAATGACAATTACCTGACACCAGCTGAGTTTCCTCTGGAAAGGTTGTTATGAGGCTGCAAGTAGCCACCATGTCTATGACTTTAATTTTGATAATTTATTAGGAAAAGTAGGAAGAAGGTGTCATCTCCTAGGTGAGCATTCAGAAGTGAAGGCTTTACCTCCCCATAATTTGAGCTGCCATTCCTTTCTTTTAGCTTGACCCATAACATTGGTTCTACTGAGAAACACACAGAAATTTATTTCTAAAAGCTATCTTTCAATACTTTATTTAATATGGGAATATTTGTTTAAAAGAAAATTATATATGCCTAAACCCAATCATATCCACACAAAAGATGCTCAAAAGGTTTAATAGTTCTGAATCTTGAATAAGAAATTTTTCCTTTATATTTTGTCTGGGTACATAAAAATGTTTTAGACTCATATTTTAAATCTAAGTGTAAATGAGTACTTAGAGTCAATCCTATGTGATCCGGAAAAGCTAGGAAATATTCTTGATTATGATAGGGAAAAAAGGAAGCAAAAGAGGTAAAGGCAGCAAAGGAGATATTTCAATCAATCTGAAAGTGACAAAATGGTTACAGATGTGTATCAGGTAGACCAACTTCCTGCCAACAGCATCAAGGTGTTTTCTGCTCTCTGGCTGCTTCTAGTTCCTCTAATATGCCCTCTTCCTTTAAGCTTCAGGGCCTTTGTATTTGCTCTGCCCCCTGCCTGGAAATAAAAGGATGGGAAGATATATACTACATAGTGTTAAGTAAAATAAAGCTGGAGTAACTATATTAATATTAGGCAAAATACATTTTAAGTCAAAGAACATTATTAGAGAGGGAGAGTCACTACCTAATGACAAAAAGAAAAATTCACCAAGGAGCCATAACAATCCTAAATTTATACGCAAGTTATTATGTAGACTCAAAGTATATATTTTTTTTAAAGATTTTATTTTTTCCTTTTTCTCCCCAAAGCCCCCCGGTACATAGTTGTATATTCTTCGTTGTGGGTCCTTCTAGCTGTGGTATGCGGGACGCTGCCTCAGCGTGATTCGACGAGCAGTGTCACGTCCACGCCCAGGATTCGAACCAACGAAACACTGGGCCGCCTGCAGCGGAGCACACGAACTTAACCACTCGGCCACGGGGCCAGCCCCAACTCAAAAAGTATATTTTTAAAAAGGACAGTTACAAGGAGAAAATCACAAATCCAGATTCACAGTGAGTGATTTAAATCTATTTCTATCAAAAATGATAGATAAGCAGACAGGAAATTATTAAGGATATAGAATAATTGAAGAGCATAATTAACAATGTTCAATAAATGTACATATTTAAAATATCAAAGTTAGCAGTTATACAATGTCCGCTCTTCTTGCCAAAAATTGACCTTGTATCAGACCATAAAGCGAGTCCACAAATATCAAAATATTAAATATTGTACATACAATAATCTCCACCACAATGCAATTGTTAGAAGACATTAATAAAAATGATAATCTGCTCAGAAATTTCAAAAATATATTTCCAAACCCAAGTTTCAAAGAAGTCAAAATGGAAATTTTAAAATATTTACAACTGAATGATGGTGAAACTACTACATCCAGCAAATAAGGGAAATATAATACTAAATGCTTATATCAAAGAAAGTGAAAATTAACTAAAATTAGCTAAATATTAACTTTATGGATTAGAAAAAGTATAATAAATAAGCCCAAGGAAAATAGAGTGGGCATAAACAATAAAGATAAGGGCAAACATTTGTACAATATAAATCAGAAGTGCCATAGATAGGAACCACAAAGTACTTTAGTTTGAAAAGATAGTATGAAAAATTAATCATGGAAAAAAGAGAAGTCATAAATCAGAAAAGCTAGGGGAAAAGAGGATATAGTAGATATATAGCTGAGATTTAAGACAAAATAGGAGAATGATATGAAAATCTTTATTTCAATTAATTTGAAAATTTGGACAAAGTGAAAAGTTTGCTAGAAACATACATAACCAAGATGGCAAAGTAGGAGACCCTAGCCTCTGCCCCCTACAAAGATAAACAATTAGACATGAAGATAAGTTCCTTAAGACATACAACACCACCAAGTCTGTATCATGAAGAAATAAAAAATCTAAACAGACCAATAAAAAAGTAAGGAGGCTGAATCAGTAATCAAAAATCTCCCAACAGGGGCCGGCCCTGTGGCAGAGTGGTTAAGTTCGTGCACTCCGCTTCGGCCGCCCAGGGTTTTGCCAGTTTGGATCCTGGGTGCGGACATGGCACCACTCATTAGGCCATGTTGAGGCGGCGTCCCAACATACCACAACTAGAAGGACCCACAACTAAAATATACAACTATGTACTTGGGGGATTTGGGGAGAAAAAGCAGTTTAAAAAAAAAAGAGAGAAGAAGATTGGTGACAGTTGTTAGCTCAGGTGCCAATCTTTAAAAAAAAAGTCTCCCAACAAAGAAAAGCCCAGGATCAGATGCTTCACGGGTAAATTCTACAAAACATTGAAAGGAGAATTAATGCTAATTCTTCTCAAACTCTCCCAAAAAATCGAAGAGCAGGGGACACTCATAAACAAATTTTACAACCCAGAACTACCCTGATACCAAAGCCAGATCAGGATACTACAAGAAAAGAAAACTACAGGCCAATATCTCTGTCAAATATAGATACAAAAATTCTCAACAAAAGGCTAGCAAACCAAATTCAACAGCACATTAAAAGGATAGTGTGCCACGGACTAGTGACATTTGTCCCTGGGATGCAAAGATGGTTCAATATATACAAAACAATACATGTGATAGACCACATTAATAAAATAAAATAATGAAATCATATGATATTCCCAATAGATGCAGAAAAAGCGTTTGACAAAATTCAAAATTCTTTTATGAAAAACTCTCAGCAAATTGGGTATATAAAGAATATACTTCAACATAATAATGGTCATATGTGACAAGCCCACAGCTCACATCATACTTAATGGTGAAAAGTTGAAAGCTTTCCCCCTAAGATCAGTAACAAGAGAAGGGTGCCCACTCTCACCATTCCTATTCAACATAGTACTGTAAGTCCTAGCCAGCAAAATTAGGCAAGAAAAGAAAGAGAAGTCATCCAAACCAGAAAGGAAGAAGTAAAATTGTGTCTGTTGATGACATGATCTTGTATATAGAAAATCCTAAAGACTGCACCAAAAAACTGTTAGAACTAGTAATCAAATTCAGTAAAGTTTGAGAATACAAAATCAACTTACAAAAATCAGTTGTATTTTTATACACTAACACTGAACTATTTGAAAAAGATACAAAGAAAACTCACATTTTTAATAGCATTAAAATAATAAAATATTTAGAACAAATTTAAGTAACGAAATATAAATCATCTATGTACTGAAAACTGTAAGACTGATGAAAGAAATTGAAGCAGATACAAACAAATGGAAAGATGTCCCATGTTCATGGATCAGGTAAAGTATCCATACTACCCAGAGCCATCTGTATATTCAATGCAATCCCTATCAAAATTCCAATGGCATTTTTTGCAGAAATTGAAAAAGCAATCCTAAGATTCGTGTGAAACCACAAAAGACCCTGAGTAGCCAAAGCAATCTTGAGAAAGAAGAATAAAGCTGGAGATACCACGCTTTTTGATTTTAAACTATTTTACAAAGTTAAAGTGATCAAAGCAGTATGGTACTAGCATAAAAACAGACACATAGACCAATGGAATAGAATGGAGAGCCCAGAAATAAACCTACGCGCATATGGTCAACTAATATTTGACAAGAGAGCCAAGAATACTCAATGGGGAAATGATAGTCTCTTCAATAAATGGTGTTGTGAAAACTGGATATTTGTGTGCAAAAGAATGAAATTGGACCCCTATCTTACACTGCTCACAAAAATTAACTCAAAATAGATTAAGGACTTAAACATAAGACCCAAAACTATAAAACTTCTAGAAGAAAATCTAGGGAAAAACTCCTTGATGTTGTTCTTGGCAATGATTTTTTTGGATTTGACACCAAAAGCACAAGCAACAAAAGTAAAAATCAACAAGTGAGACTATAGCAAACTAAAAAGCTTCTGTACAGTGAAGGAAACAATTAACAGAATGAAAAGGCAACCTATGGAATGAGAGAAAATATTTACAAACCATATAGCTGATAAAGGGTTAATATTCAAAATGTATAAGGAATTTATATGACTCAATAGCAAAAAAATAATCAGATTAGAAAGTGGGCAGAAGACTTGAATGGACATTTCTCCAAGGAGGTCTACAAATAGCCAACAAGTACATGATTGACAACAACTGCTCAATATCACTAATCATCAAGGAAATGCAAATTAAAACCATAGTGAGATATCACCTCAGACATATTAGAATGGCTGTTATCAAAAAGACCAGAGATAGCAAATGCTGGCAAGATGTGGAAAAAAGGAAACCCTGGAGCACTGTAGGTGAAAATGTCAATTAGTACGGCTACTATGGAAACAGTATTGAGATTCCTCAAAAAATTAGAAGTAGAGTTACCATTAATCTGGCAATTCCACTTCTGGGTATGTCCAATAAAATGAAAGCAAGATCTCAAAGAGATATTTGCACTCTCATGTTCATTGCAGCATTATGCAGAATAGCCAAGACGTGGAATGAGGGTGGGGGAGGATGAAAAGGGTAAAGGGGCACATTTATATGGATATATATGGCAACTAGACTTTTGAACACAATGTAGTCTATACAGAAGTTGAAATGTAATAAAGTTCATATGATGATATAAACCAGCGTTACCTCCAAAAAAAAAAAAAAGAAACCTAAATGTCTATCAATGGATGGATAAAGAAGATATGGTATGTATATACGCACACACACACACACACACACACACACAATGGAGTATTATTCAGCTGTTAAAAAGTAGGAAATGCTACCATACAATAACATGAATGGACCTTGAGGGTCATCTCTCATTTATTTAATTGAAATAAGTCAGACAGAGAAAGACAAATACTGTATGATCTCACCCATATATGGAATCTAAAAGCTTTGAACTCATAGAAGCAGAGAGTAGAATGGTATTTCTGGGGGCTGAGGGGTGGGGGAAAAGGGGAGATCTCTGTCAAAGGGTACAAACTTGAAGTTGTAAGATGGATAAGTTCTGGAGCACTAAGCATGGTGATTATAGTTAACAGTACTGTATTGTGTCCTCGAAAGTTGCTATGAGAGCAGAGTTTTCATTTTCTCACCATAACAACAACAACAAAACAGTAATTATGTGAGGTAAAGGGTGAGTTAACTAACCTTATTGTGGTAAACATTTCACAATATATACACATATGAAATCATCACATTGTACACCTTAAACTTACACAGTGTTATAGTGTGCAATATGTTTATGTCAATTATATCTCACTAAAGCTGGAAAAAAATAATAAACTGAAAATCTATGATAATTAAAGAAACTGTATCAGTAATATTGTAGAGATTGAATTATTTGTTCAAAATACTTGCTATGTCTCTTTACCAAGCCCTCCTGGTAGGAGGAGCATATTCCCTTCTCCACTGATGGTTTGCTTCGCCAAATGACTTGTTTGGCCAATGAATATGAGCACAAGTGGCATATACTATGTCTGAGAAGCAGCTTTCTTTCACCTTTGCTTGTTTCGCTTTTTTTTCACCTTTGACTTATTTGTGTCCAGTGTTCATAATTGAATAAAAGTCTAATTTCCTGTCCAAGTGTCTATAATGAGATCTTCTTAGAACACTTCAAGATGTCTCAAATCTAAATCTTCTTTTCCTTAGAATACTCTAGTTTTCCTCTCTCTCCAGCAGCTATTGTCATAACCACTGCAGTCAGCAATGAATAGTTATCTCCGTGGTGAAAAATATCTATATATCAAAGAAAGCCACTGACTCTCAGGCAAATGCTTAAATAGTTCTCTCCCTCCCTGCCATCCTCCTCACTGGTGTTACCAGCTCAAATCACTATTACTCGGCTTCTCTTCTTACAATAGTTAATTTCCCAGCAATTCACAATATAGCTTTCTTCTCGTCAGTTGGGCAGCTGTGTGCCACACCCTGGCATTAATTTTTATGAGTCGTGGATGTTGCTTTTCCATTTGCTCTTACACATGGTTTTCTAATGCTGACACTGGTTTTCTCATGCTGGTTAGTTAGTTTTCCTATTTGTTAGAAGCAGGTCAAAAATCATTACAGGGTAAAATAATAGAAGGCTGTAATTTCATTTTGAGTCACATACAAGTAAAAAGAAAAGTTAGAAGTCAAAGGCACACACTCCATTTTTCCTTGAAATTTACTTCCCAAATCAAAGCCATAACTCAAATCACTAGGATTCTGCCCGTTTCTGATGACGAAAGAAAAGTTGCACAATGAAGCCAGAACAGAGCCAGAAAGCATCTTACCGTCTTGAGTAGAAAGAAACTTATGGTGGCAAACATCATTTGGTGCCAGGCATCTGTTACTACTGTAAAAGGCAAGTGAAGGCTGCTGCCAGAGCCTCAGCAAGCCAGAGACCCTGGCTGCCTGGAGTCCATGAAGAGCACTGTTAGAGGGTCGCTGGAAATACCCTTATGGCAGTTGCCACACCACTAACACATGGACTAAATAAGCAGCTTCTGCTGTGATTAACTTTTTGGTCAACATTTTGTCCGGTCAGAGATGGAAAAGCTGTATATTTAACAACCTTTTGAGTGTACATTCTTGGTCTTGAAATGCAAACGAAAGTAGAAATCCCAAAAACTAAAGATTCCATATACTTTAAAGAAAGCTAACTTCTTGGAATAAACTTCTGCTGCAGGGAAGCTATGAAACTTGTACCTTTCTTTCACCTTTAAAAAGATTTCCTTCATAGCTGTATTCTTTAAACACTAACCTTTCCATTGCTATGAGCCAGTCAGAAATATCCAGCAGACAAACACTGGTAGTTCTATTCAGACCCCATCTGGCCTAGTATCTAAAACTGAAATCACCTCACTGACTAAGGGAAGAATTGATAAGGGGTATCCATTGACTTGTAAAAGCATACACGGGTACTTAGCCATATACGACTCATAAACTCCAAAGTTTAGAGGAAGAAGAAGGCTTAGAGTCTCCTAGGCCCTTCAGTTTACAAATTAGCAAGACAATGGGGTAGTATCTGTTGTATTTGCCTACCCAGCATTCCTTTCCTGTTCTTCTGGTGACAGACTCTACTTCCCTAGGGAATGAACCGTGGCACCCCTTCATCCTCATCCTGTCCTCACCAGGAGATGTGTACGTTAAGCAATCAAGTGCTTTCCCTATGGCATCTCTAAATTGAAGCCAAGTCCCCTCCAGGGCACTATCCCAGGGCAACAGTTTATCAGTTCCTGACTCAAAGATCCCTGGAGCCACTTACTTCCCCAACCTGGTTGATTACTTTTTTCCTTTGATTTCTGTGAAATCTCATGGACCTTTCCAAGAAATTCACCCTGCCTCACCCCCAGCTTCTTAACTTTTGTTTAAATTAGCCAGAGTTGCTTTTGGTTTCTGTAACCAAAGAAACTGATACAGAGACCCTGTCAAAGGTGGGGAGAAAATCTCACTTGTTCACCTGTGACCACGCTGTATGCTATACAGGGCTACACAAGCAGGCAGAGCAAGTGGCTGGCTATGAAGTGTAAATGACACCCTCTCTGAGGTACCAAAATTTATCCTTTTAACTAAGTAACTTACTTAGAATTAAGGGTGGTCCTCTTAAAATGAGCCTGTGACTTATTCATCATTCAATACCAAATTGAGTGCTTACCCCAATATCTAACAAAGATAAGCTTTTCTAGATACAATCATGAGGGGAGATGAGAAGGGAAGAACGGAGGGTGAACACTACAATGGACAGTCTGGGAGAACTAGCGGTGTCATAAGGACACCTGGCACAAGGAGGAGCATCACCCAGTGTCCCTGAGGCCTGGTAGCTACCTCTACCCTGCCTTAGGATCTTAGTGGATCTTGCTGAGTTGCTCACAGCCCCTTCTGATGGGGTCTCCTGTTTCCAGTCCTACCACCTCTCCTTCTCAAATCTACCTTACCTAAAAAGGTCCATGATCTATTTTGAATACAAATTTGGTCATCACTCACCTGCTTTATCAATAATTCACTGCCTCAACTACAGAGTAAAATCTAAATTCCTCAGCATGGCTCAGAAGACCTTTCATGATCCTGCTTTTCAACCTGTTTCTTGCTGCTGCCCCATGTTCACTCACATTCCAGTTATACCTAACCACTTGTCTTTTCCTACATCTGTTCCACTCGCCCTGCCTTTGTGCCTTTAAGCATGCTTTCCTTCCATCCAGGAAGCCCTTTCCTTACAATCTGACTGGACTAATAATATTTCCAGTGTAAACTCAGGTATCACCATTACCAGCAAGACTCCCAGGACCCCTTAGTTAGAACTAGGTATCTTTTTTCTGTTCTTCTATAGTATCCTGGAGTTTACATTTTAACTAAAATGTACACAACAGACTTTAATTGTCCATTTTTAGCTCCAGACTGACAGTGTCTTCAGGGCTTAGGACTACTTAGGACTACTGTCATTTATCTCTGTATCCTGAGTACCTGGAATATAGTGGGCACTCAATAAATTTTGTTGTTAAATAAAACCCAGTGTTCAAAACTGAATTTTATTTCCCTTAAAAAAACCACTTCATTATTCTTTATAAATAATATCATTATCCATCCCATCAACCATGCTGAAAATGTAATCATATTTACCTCTTCCCTGTCCCTCTCTACCTTCAAGCATTCTGTACACTCAATGGGCCAAACACCCTAACCAAAGACTTACAAATGCTTATATCCCAGAAGGAGAAACTATTCACTTCTTTACTATTTCTACACAAGTTTATAAGAGACCATGAGCCTGCATTACCCACAGCCACGCCCTTGTCATTAGAGTTTTCTGATTTGAACTTTGGTTTATTAAAAATAGTAGTAAGTTATTATGGTGTCCATTTGCTGAGGGAACCAGATCCTCTGGGTTTAGGATAAAAGCTTTAAATGCACCACATATCTCAAAGATAGGAACATCCGCTGTAATAAAATTATCACCTCAGCCTAGGAAGAAGGGACAAAGCCTAAATTGGAGCTGATGGGGATTAACATGGGGGAAGGCAGGAGCAGCTGGTAGACATTCTACCTAGAGCACATAGTATTCGGAGTTTAAGATTAGCATGTCAGAGACCTTCCTTAAAACCACAAGCTCCTTTCACTCTTTTCAACAGCTGAGGCCTCCAGCTGAGAGACAGAATACTTGCCTATCTTAGACTACTTCGCTGCTCAGTGATTGATATGTTCTCCACTGCTGTTGGGATGTGGGGAAAAAGTACTCTTACACATTGCTGGAAGAAATGTGAATTGCTACAGTCTTTTTTTGGACAGCAATCTGGCAATTTCTTTTAAAATTAGAAGTACGCATACCCTTTGACCCAGCAATTCAACTCCTAGGAATCTGTCCCACAGAAATAAAGGCACAAGCATGTAGGGAAATAACAGGGCCAATATTCAGTGAACACCCCCCTACAATGTACCAGCCAGCATCTTTTCTGATTGGTCTGTACCTGTGCCATACTGGTTGTTAAATATTTTTAATGCCACCTCTGGATATATAAATAAAATTTTACAGAAGTGAGATTTTTAAAATTATGAAGACTTTTTTCCTTACGAACCGTGTGTGCGCGCATGCGCCTTGCTTCCTTCCACTCCCTCTGCACCTCCATCTCTCTAAGTAATCAATGTTCTTTAGTTTTTTGTGCTCGTATCACTTATATATAAATATACACACTTATACATGTAAGATTTTGGGAGGCTCATTGCTTATAAAAAGAGGAGACCATATTATAAACATTATACATCTTGCTTTTCTCTGTACATTTAGAAATCTCTCCAGTTAGACCAGAAACTCTAACTCATTCTTTTTAATTTCCATGTACTGCTTATGGTCTGTATGTAGCACAATATATTCAGCCATTCTCAGATTGATAAGTGTTTGCTCTGTTTCTTTTTTTCCCTCTATCACAAAGAGTGCTGCAACTTACATCCTTGTGTTACCAATCTGATAGAAGAGATGTTCCTAATATGGAGACAGAGCATATGTTCATACTTTTATGATCCCTTTGAATTTACATTTCTCTGAATTTTTTCCCAGTTTTTTATTGCATTTTGTCTTTTTTGTATTGATAAGAAAGAACTTTGTATATTTAAATATTGTTTCTCTCACATGCATTGCAGATAAGTTATTCTCACTCTTGTTTACCTTTTATCTTGCTTATGGTATCTCTTGCTATGCCAACATTCTTGTTATGTAGTCAAAAAAATCAGCCTTTCGTTTTTTGGCTTCTAGGTTTTCTATCTTGGTTTTAATTAATTTTGAAAATTACATTTGTATGAGTACAGAGGGATTTGATCTTATTTTTCTCCTAAATGGTGGGGGAGGGAAAGGGAAGGAAGAAAGAGAAGGAAAAACTACTTATCGGCTTTCTCTTCAGTTGCACTAATCTTTTTTTAGCTATTCCTGTGCAATTATCTTTTCAGAATATCTCTTTTTATTCATTATTTTGGAGAAATTGATATTTGTATGTGTTAACTTTTTTCACCCAAGAGTATGGTGTGTCATTCCATTTTTTTAAATCAGGGGTCAGCAAACTACAGACCATTGGCCAAATCTGGGCATGCCTATTCATTCATTTTATTGTCTATGGCTGCTTTCATGCAGTTGAGCTGTGGCAGAGTTGAACAGTTGCTAGGTAGACCATATGTGCCAGAAAGCCCAAAATATTTACTATTTGGACCCTTATAGAAAAAGTTTGCTGATACCTAGTTTAAATCATCATTTGTGTTCTTCAGTAAAATTTTATTGTGTTACTTATAAGTACCTTTCTTAGTAAATTTATTTCTAGGTATTTTCTAATCTTGGTTATAATGGAGTTGTTTCAATAGCATATTTTCCCCATCTATTTCTGACTGATTATTGCTATTATATATAGAATAAGAATAACACATATTATAGTTTTTATGTGCCAGGTCCCATCCGAAGCATTTTTTACGTATTATAACTCGTTTAATCCTCACGACAATGCCCACCACCAGACAGCATTCCATAGACTTTGCCAGCTCCTCTCTGTGGTCCCTGGTTAGACTTCTCTCTGACCCTTTTAGAGCTTTATTCCCACGGCTTCTCCCACAATTTTGTAAGATCTTATCTCCTGTCATTTAGTCGCACTGCTTTCCCAATCAAATTCTAACTGTTACACATTTTTTCTTTCTGTGCTCTTCCTTCTTTGCTCTCTTTGTCCTTTTTGAAATTTTTAAGTTGAATGCTTAGCACATTGGTTTCCAACCCTTCTTGTTTCTTAAGAAATATTTTAAAGCTATACATTTCCCTATAGTCGTTACTTTAGCTATATCCCACAAATTTTGACATATAGTTTTTAAATTTTTCTTTAGTTCTAAATATTTTTCAATTACCCTTATGATTTTATTTTTAACCCAAGGGTTATTTATTAATAGTGGAAAACTATAGGCTGTATGACACTGTTATCATTTATATTTCTTTAATATCTACCAGTTTGCTCATGTACTCTATTTCTTCTTGTACCAATTTTGGCATTTTTATTTTTTCTAGAAATGTCT
Organism: Equus asinus; assembly: GCF_041296235.1. Lineage (NCBI taxonomy): Eukaryota > Metazoa > Chordata > Mammalia > Perissodactyla > Equidae > Equus > Equus asinus. Next base: position 50,031,281 of record NC_091805.1, read on the forward strand.
TCATTTCATCCAGATTATCAAATTCATTAGCATAATATTGTTAGTATGACGTAATGGTTAAGAACAATTGCACAGTTGAGTGAATTGGACAAGTTACTTAGCTTTTGTGTGCCTTAGTTTCTTCAATTGTAAAATGGAAATAATAACAGACCTGTTTCATAGGTTTTTCTGAGGATTCAAATTACTTAGAACTGTACTTCACACATTCTAAGCACTTAACTATTAGTTATGCTCATTTTATCATCATTACTGATTCCTTGGGGTATATTGAGGCTTCCTTTATACATAGCTAAGCTTTGTAAATATTCTATGAGTGCACGAAAATGTGTTTTCAGTGTTGCTCAAAGTTCTATGTATAACTAATAACTTGAGCTTATTAATTGCATTGTTCAAGGCTTCTATATCCTAGCCATTTCTCTTGTACCTCATTCCAAGAGGATTGTGTTAAAAGTCTAAAACTGCAAACAGTTGATTCATATATTTCTCCCTACAATTGTTGTGTGTGTACTTTGAGGTTATATTTTATAATAGATATCCAATTAGATATATTGGTTATATTAGATATCAATATTAATGATTCTTATATCTTCTTGCATCATTTTATTCCTTTTATTGGAATATGATGACTTCTTTCTTCATTTTTGTAATTTTTTTTACTGATTTCTATGGCTAATACTCCATCTTTTTTTGGTTAACACTTTTCTATTATCTCTTGTTCTATCTTTTTTGCTTTTCAGTTTCTATATCCTTTTGTGTTAAAATTCTATCTTTTGGACTTCAAATGATGGTTTTTGATATTTTCAATCCAAAGTAAGGGTCTCTATCTTTTAATTGAGTTTAGCCCATTAAATATATTACATTCATTGCAATTACTATTATATTGTTAGCATCTCATTTCACATATTCTCTTTCCCAGATGTTTGTTTTGTTTTCCCCTCCTTGCTTTCTAAAGAAGAGAACAATTTTTTGCGTAATTATTTATTTATTTATAAACTTTATTACATTCTGTTTTTATTTTTACAGAGATTGTTCTCAACCCTAGACTCAAACATCGTGTTTCTCAAACTTACCACTCTCTGTATCTTCCTCTCAACAAGACAATAACTCTAGCATGCTCTCACATTTCTGTGACTTTTTCCACCCTTCTCTCACAAGGTCAATATTGTCTAGAATTTCAATTCTGAGTTACATTACAGACATCCAGGCTTGGGCCTTAAGACAATGAGCATGCCTCCTCCATGCTTCGTTTCCCCTTGATACCAATTGGAAACTATGGAATCCCAGCTAAGACCAAATAATGATAGTGCCCTACGAGATGGCAGAGCAACAGGATGAAAGGAAATAAGGTCCCTGGTATAAATAGTATGTATAACATATATGTGTGCACGTGTAATATATGTGTATAATATATATACATATTATATATGATGTATGTGGCATATAGAATCAGCAGTTTCCAAAGCGTGGTCTTCTAATCCCCAAGAGTTCCTAAGAGCCTTTCAAGGAGGCCACTGATAAAAACTATTTTCATAATAATACTAAGACATTATTTGCATTTTTCATTGTGTTGGCATTTGCACTAATGTGCAAAAGGAATAGTGGGTAAAATTGTTTAGCACAAATCAAGGCACAACAGTGAATTATACTGGTAGTCATTATTCTTCACTGACACACACTTGCTATAAAACAAAAAATATCCTGATGAAGCAGCAAAAATCATTAATTTTATTAAAACTTAGCCCTTGAGCACATCTTTTTAATATCCTGTGTGATGAAATGCGAAATGTGCAAAAAGTACTTCTGCAGCGTATAAAGGTAAGATGGTTGTCTTGAGGAAAATCACTTGTGTGATTGAGTTGAGAGCTGAACTAGTATGTATAATGTGCTATATATATAGTAGTACACACACAAATACACATGCACCCAGGAAAGTAATTGACACTATTTCTTGCTAAAGATAAAATACAACTTTTAAATGAAAGTAGAATTTTGAAAAACCACCTTGAGTTTGAATCTTTTCTAATTCTTACAGAGTCTTCTGATGAAATTGGTGATGATATAAATGAATCTAGTTTTCTGATAATGTAAAATGGTTTTGTCAACATTTGGAAAATCTGTAAACTCAATGAACCAATATTTTCTACATTACCAATGCATGATGTTACAAAACCATGCATCAGTAAAAGATCCCTTCAAAGTGAGCAAGAAACCAATGAATTTTAGTGTAATGTGGTATTAAAGGTTCATTGATATAGTTTCAGATTCCACTTTGCAACTAACATTTAAGAACACACCACCTGTCAAGTTTTGGTGTAGTATTAAAGAAGAGTATCCACAATTATCTGAAAAGGCTATTAAAACGCTCTTCTCTTCCAATTACATATGAGGCTATATGTATGAGACTGGATTTTCCTCACATACTTAAATTAAAAAATGACATATTAGAGATTGACTGCAGAAGCAGAATATGAGAATACATTTTTCTTCTACTGAGCTAGACATTAAAAAGATTTGGAAAATCAAAACATTGTTACTCTTTACTAGTTTTTGTTTTTGAAAATGTTATTTTTTTTATAAAATATATTATTTTGTTGGCATTTAATGAGTTATTGTTATTTTAAATAAATTAATGAATATTTTAAATTATCAGTTTTAATTACTAATATGGTAAATATAGATATATTATAACCCACATGTTCTAATACATACCTATATATATAACCAGTATGTTATAACCCAAAAAATCAAAAGCTATTTGAGGACCACAGTAATATTTGAGTATAAAGAGATCCTGAGACCAAAAAGATTGAGAATCAGTGATAAATACAGAGATGTATTCTGAAATCATTAGATGCAACCTTATATACATATCTGTTAAATTGGGGGGGTGTGTGTAATGGTGTAGTTTGAGTCTTTTATGTCCTTAGTAATTTTTAACAACTAGATTCATCAGTTCTGGAATGACATAATAATATCTCCCACTACAAGTTTAATTTTTCAAACTTTTCATATATTTCAATTATTTTGCTTTGCATATTTAATTCCTATATGGTTTGGAGCACAGTTTTTTTTATTGTTATACATGTTCAAAAACTGCACCTCTTAACGTCATGTATGTCTCCTCTTACCTTGTTTATGCTTTTTGTCTTGTCTGATATCAATAGTGTGACTTGTACTTTCTTTTTATTTGCATGTACCTGGTATCTTTATTTTTCTATTTTCAAACTTTCTTTATCAATTTGAGGGTTTTTTTACTTGTTAATAACTTGTAATTAGGTTTTGTTTCATAACCAAAGCAGATCATCTGGGTCTTCTTTTTTGTGTGTGAGGGAGATTGACCCTGAGCTAATGCCCATGCCAATCTTCCTCTATTTTGTACATGAGATACCACCACAGCATGGCTTAATGAGCAGTGTGTAGGTCCATGCCCAGGATCCGAACCTGTGAACCCCGGGCCACCAAAGTGGAGTACATGAACTTAACCATTATGCTGCTAGGCTGAACCCCATGTGTATCTTTTAATAAAAGGATTCAGTCTGTTTCTGTTTAGTGTAACAACTAATATATTGACTTTATGCTTTCTGTGGTCCTTTCTGTAAGCTATTTATTTTACTTTGTGATTTTATTTTGATTAGCTGTTCTACAAAGGATAGATACACAATATATTCAATAAGAAGAAGCTTGGAGGGCTGACCCCATGGCTGAGTGGGTAAGTTCGTGCACTCAGCCTCAGCTGCCCAGGGTTTTGCTGGTTCGGATCCTGGGCATAGACATGGCACTGCTCATCAGGCCATGCTGAGGTGGCATCCCACATAGCACAACCAGAGACACTCACAACTAGAATATACAACTATGTACTGGGGGGCTTTGGGGAGAACAAGAAGGGAGGAGGGAAGAAGATTGGCAACAGTTGTTAGCTCAGGTGCCAATCTTTAAAAAAAAAAAGAAGAAGAACCTTGGAATCTATAAAGAGATATCTTAGAATAGTTAGGTCAAGTTAAATAATTTACCAATTTTCAATGAAAAAAATGTGTTCTTTTGCCTTTGTGTTTATTCTTGCAGATATCGTCTGTGGGAGATAATGTCTCCCATTACACCTTGGTCTCAAAACACCATCCCACCTGAGATGATGGTACTGACTCTCATAATATTGGCCAAGCATTGTTCTAAGTGGAATACAGACAATATTTCGATTAATCCTCACAGCAAGCATATAGGATAGAGACTATGTTATCCTCTTTAACACATAAGAAAACTGAAGGTTAATAAAGTGATTTGTCCATAGTCATATAATCTATATGTTTGATTAAGAATTAAATTTCTAGTTCTGAAGTTCAAGATAGAAGATAAACAAATATGCCTATTCCCAGAGACCCAGACAGAAAGAATGTGGATTAAGTGCAAATAAGCTTTCTTACCACCTTCCATCCTCCTGGGTTGTATGGAAGAAGGATAGCGAGGACTCCCAGTGGAAGATGGGTGTCAAGGGCTAACAGGGCCTCACGGCTCCAGGCACATTAGGTAGGTGCTGATAGAGGAGAAGGGTAGGTGAAATCTTCCAACAGCCCACTAATTCTTAAAGAGACTGAGTCTACACTTTCCCAGGCAAGAGAGAAAAAACACTACCATCAGTTGGTCTGAACCTGTGCCACAATGGTCATAAAGGCTGAGTAATTTTCATTCAGTGTTCCATAATTGCTTTCAACCCAGTTTACAAAGTGCCATCTTCTAACAACTGCTCGAGTCTTGGCTCTTTCTTAGCCTGTCCCTTCCCCTGTGTAACACTCATTCCCTCTGTGAACCTGCCAGGAGAGACAAAGCCTCTTGCGTGCCTTTCCACGTTAACAGACAACAGTCTGGCTGGTTCATGGTATAATCTTGGCTTTTCTACCAGACTATAATTTTTTAAGTTTGTTTAAGCTACATGGCGAAGCTGTAATTTAAAAAGTATTCCCAAAAGAGCTAAAAAGTAACCTTAGATCCACAGAATTTATAATCACTTACTGACAGTACCTAAGAGATCATCAGCTCCTATCCCTTTATGTTATAGAGAAGAGAAGTTGGGACAGACCCTGCTGATGCCACCCTGGAGGGATTTAATTTTGCTTGGTAGTTAACAGTTTGCCCTTGGGCCTCTAGAGAATGGTTTGTGGGCCCCAGAGCCCTTGACTTTTACAGAGAGCCTGAGGAGATTGATGCTTTAAGTTCCCCACTACACAGCCTCCCCCCGCTCCCCGCCCCCCCAGCCCAGGACGGCCAAGAACTACCTGGTATAAGGGTAGAACATGCAGGGCTTGGCCTCCAGGCACACTCTTAGGTGGATTTAACTCCCCAGATTCCTAGGGATCAGGCTGAGGCAGGGAATTCTGAAATTACATCTTCACTTGGCTTCTGCCCTTTTCCTATCCTCCTCCTCCAACTCCTTTCTGGCCTTCGCCAGGGAGCACTATCTTAGTAGTCATTGTACCTGAATACATGTCTAGGAGCTTCCTCTGGAGAACCTACCTGGGAAAGGAGGGGATGTACCTGTGGTTACACCTCCACTCAGAGGCAGAACCAGGACAGAAGTTTACATCTTCCGCCTCCTAGTTCAGTACATTTTTCACCTCTGCATGGGGATTCCTTAAAATTCAGCTGCAAGAAGTAATGCTCAGGTTACTTTACCCAGTCAGAGTATCATAACTACCCAGACCTTCTTACTTTGGTCTCTTGCAGAGTTGCTTCTAGTGAAGCAAGTTGGTATTCTGCCACTGGCCTTTCCAGGGATACAATAAAGAGTCTTGTAACACTATGTGTTCATGGTATCTAGGTGACCAAAAACAATGTCCACCACATTATCCAGCGTACACTTTGTGAAAACCTACAGGAGAAATTTAATTAGACCTCAGTACCAGGAAACTCTGCTGCTCCTAAGAACTCAGTGGTCTATTTATTATATGGTCAGAAAGAATCTTGTAATTCATATTTTCTGCTTTTATTTTGGCCATTAGGAAGTTTAGAGACAGATTTGCAGTTCACATTCACTAATCATGCTGTGCCTTATGGCATGTCTGTTACTGACTTTTTCTCTGCCGTCACTTAGCATTCCACACTGTTTATCCCTGCCTCATTTTTCATTATTCCATCTTTTGATATATAGTTTTTAAACTTTCCCCAAACCAAAGTGAAACAGAGTGTTAAAGAAACTAAGATGACAACAATCCATTCTGTAGCTAGAGCACAAAGTACTTTTACAAATTTCTTACAAAAGGACAAATTTTCTGCAAATACTAGTTTAGGTATTACATACTGTTTCTTCCTCATATTATAGTATGTTTTCCAATGATTTTTTTTTCAAGATTTTATTTTTTCCTTTTTCTCCCCAAAGCCCCCCCAGTACACAGTTGTATATTCTTCGTTGTGGGTCCTTCTAGTTGTGGCATGTGGGACGCCGCCTCAGCGTGGTTTGATGAGCAGTGCCATGTCTGCGCCCAGGATTCGAACCAACGAAACACTGGGCCGCCTGCAGCGGAGCTCATGATCTTAATCAATCGGCCACGGGGCCAGCCCCTCCACTGATTATTTTTAAATAATTTATGATAACAACTAAGTTTTTTCAGAAAATATCTCCGAAAGATTACTGTGTGTGATGTTACTCAACACAAATACAGAGACTTTCTGTGTTTAAATCTTTGCAATGTAATTTTCCCATGGTTTATTTTTTAAGATTGTTTCCTGCATCATTAATATAGAAAGTGTTTTCAACTCCTGTTACATTTACTGCAGTTTGTACTCATTAGTCAAAAATTCCTCGTAAATATTCCCAGCATTTCTGTAATATTGGTCATAATAAATGAAAAGGACTTTCATCCTAAACTATTAAGGGATTGGCACTTTCTTTAGAGAAGGCTAGCTGATTGCAATTCAATTGCCAGGGACCTCTTTTGAAAGGTAAAAAACACTTATGACCATTAGAGATATTTCCTTGACTAACACTTACCTCATACTAAGAGGTACTCCAGTTAATAATAGCGCACACTTATTTGGCACTTACTGTATACAACATACTGTTCTAAGCACTTTACTTATATTAACTCATCTAATTTTCACAGTGACCCTTTGAGGTAGTTACTATTATTATCTCCATTTTACATATGAGGAAACCGAGGCCCAAACAGTTTAAAGAATTTACCTCATACTTTTCTATTTTATATGGGAAGGGGGAAGTGGCAAGCAGTAGAGTCACAGAGAGCTTAAATTGTTTTTGGTTGTAGTCATACAAGAAAACATTGGAACTGCCACCATGGAATTCATGGTTTCTGGTTTAAAAATCCAAATTTAGTACCTCTGTTCTTTCTTTATACCCTTATGATGTTAGCAGCACCTCCATCTGTCTTCTGTGTATTTCCCTACGAGACCTCACAGGAAGAAGACAGTGACCAAAGGCAGGATTCACAGTTTCTAAGTCTCTGGGCCAAATGTTTGTTGAATAAGTTAAATTTGCAAAGTGTTTACAGAAATCAGGAAAAAAAGATGATAGGCGATGATCACCGATAGTAACACTACAGTAATAGGAGAGAATCATTCAGTCAAACAGCATCATCAACAAAACACTTTATCTATCTAGCTAGCTGTCTATCTATCTATAACCCCATGTTGGGAAAAGTACAAAGTAAGTAAACAGTTATAGTTTTGGTCTTTTGGGTAGTTAACAAAATAAGAAATGCATGAACATTAGTATTACCCATAAAATTAAGCAAATAATGGATACAAAGAAGAAATAATTAATACATATTATATTTCTATTATGACTGCACTTTGCTTCCAGTAGAATGAAGGAATCATTATATGTTTAGATAGAAATCAAGTTGGTCACTGACATACTCTGTCAGCTCTAACACTTTGCTGCATATCTTTAAAATGCCCTCGCTCCAGAACAGTGTCCAGCAACAGTAGCTTGTTGCCCTTTTGAATCTTACAGGTCATATGAGACCTTCAAGAATGAAAACATCTGGGTCTCCTGACTCTTCTGCACACTCTTGGAGGGTGACACCATGAGAGTCCTCATGTATGGCTCACAGAGTCTCCTGGTGGAGTCTAACTCAGGAGTTCTTTGGAAGGAAAAAGGAAAAAGAGAGCAGTCCAGGCAATGTGCAAAGTTAAAGGATAAAAGAGAGAAGAGCAAGGACGGCGAAGGGATGTTGAAAGATTTGCCTAAAATTAGCGAAGAGAAAGGATGGGGAGAATAGGTCATTACAAAAATCAAGGGCACTCTAACATGGCAATTTGAAAGAGACCATAAAATATTAAAGTTTGATTCATATGGCAAGTCAGTGCAGAGGCTAGGACAGTGCCCTACAAACAGTAGTCATGCAATAAATATCTGTTATTGTGAAGACAATGATAGCAATGATGATGATTTTAAAGAAAAGCAAGGGTGATGTGCTCTGGTGTCAAACAAAGAAGTTCCTTTGGCACTGTATTTGTTGCCTTTCAATCATTTAGAGTCCATTAAGGAAATAAACATTTAGCACAAAGCATTTTTTAAAGGCTGCACATTGGTCTTTAAAAGCACAAAGAAGAGCTGGCTCAGTAAACATCAGAACTGAAGCTGGACAAACAGGAGAGCTGTAAGGCTCACAGTTGTGCATGTATCACAACTCAGCTTGAACATCAGATCTCTGAAGACAGCCCCTCCTGCTCCCACATTCCAAGTAACTCCTGCCACATCCTCTAGCTCTCAGAATCTACTGTGAAGCCTACTTCTCCTCTTCATGTCCATACGTGGATCAGTAACACCCAACCTCCCCAGCATGCTGCTATCTTCCAGCTCATCTGGATTTCACTAATGTAAAATGACTGATCATTTCCCAGTGGATTAGCCTTTGGATGTTCTCAGGGGATGAAGACAATATGAATGGAGGTAAAAAGCTTTTTGTACATGGCACTGTTAAAGTCAGAGGGAAAGGATTTGTGCAGGGACGAGAAGGCACTGGGTCTTTACTAGCTACTATTGCATACAATCAAACCTGATTTTTAAATAATGAATAAGAAAAATAGTAATAATTTTGAATCACACTTGTATAGTTTAGAAATCTTTATAACCTCTGCAGATGTAGATACTTGGGGAAATGGCAGTAAGGTGGATGGCACATTCAACATGAAAAAGAAGATGCGCTGCTACCTCAGAGTTGTAGATTACAAAATAATTGAGGGCTCTTTGAATGTTAACTAGACCACTAGCTCAGAAGCTTAATGTATTAAAGAGGCTTATGTGGGTTCCAGGAATGGGACTAGTTAAAGAGGAAGAGGAAAATTCTAGCTAAGGAGAAGGCCATTGGCTTTTAATACATTCAGAGAATATAGAGAGCTGTGAACCATCAGAAGAAATAACTAGCAAATGATAGGGTAATTGCAAACAGATGTATCTGAAACTTCTGGCGGGACTTGGAATTGTGGATTTTATCAGGTGGTAATTTATCCTGGAACAAATGTCAATCAATGTATTATCCCATTCCAAAACCAGGATTTATTTCCATGGTTTGCCAAAATACCATAGGCGAACAATTATTATTGAGACAGTAACCATTCTCTCAAATAAATGGAATATTCAGGGAGTGAGTCATTCTGTTTAAAGGATACTAATTGGTAAACCGAAAATTATCCAGAAAGCCCTTGTAATTCTCATCTATATTTTTGGACGTGATTTCTTGAGATTTTCCATAGAACACGGTGAACATAATGGAGTTTTCCTCCTGTTGGGAAATGTGGCGTTGCATTGATTCTCACTGGCCAGGACTCCAGGTGGAAGCTGTAAAGAACTGGGCTGCCTGTGTCCTTGTCTCAGGTTGTCCTCTGAGGGCCCCGGTTTTGCCCAAGCCTAGGGGACACCATTCACACTGAAAACTGAGCTCCAGAGTGCCAGTCACATTGTGAATGGGATGCCCTGGGATGACAGTACTGTCTAACAATGTTGCTATTATTATTTTAAATAAATATCTGACATTTGTTTGTGTTGTCATTTGCTTTTTTCCCCAAAAGCAAAGAGCTGAGGAGAGACAAAAAGGGTTGGTTATGATGAATACAGTTGGTCTAGACTGGTTCTTAATCAAGGGCCATTTTGCTCCCCCCGGGGGGCATTTGGTAATGTCTAGAGATATTTTTGGATGTCGTGATTGGGGGTGCTCCTGGCATCTAATAGGTAGAGGTCAGGGATGCTACTAAACATACTACAATGCCCAAGACAGCCCACCACAACAAAGAATTATCCAGCCCAAAATGTCAACAGTAATGAAATTGAAAAACTCTGTTCTAGAGTTTTATTATTCATTGCTAGTTGATTGTTTACTTTAATAGGCCATCAAATGGTATGTTTATTTCACATATGAAGAGTTGATTAAAAGAAAGGGATTATCTGGGAAATGGGGGAAAGGTGAGAGTTGAAGTGTAGGAAAGGAACTATTTTTACTCCAACATTTGAGTACCTGCTATATTCCAAGAGCTGTGCCTGGTACATTGCTTACATTATCACATTCAGTAATCCAGATAACTCTAGGAGACAAATGTTTTTCCTACTCTTTCCTTGTGAGCAAACTCTTCTCAATTAAATAATTAACATAAACTTGAGGCACTTGTAAGCAGCACTATAGAGAAAATGAATTCAAGAGGTGAAGCTAGAGGACTTACTTAGGTCATTGACAAAATAGTAAAAAAGATCCACTCAATTAAAATCAAAAAGTACCTATGAGGAACTATTCCATGTAGCCTCCAGTCTGGTGGAGTTGGCTCTTTTGTCATATAGGAGAAAGTTCCCCTAATTTCTCAATCACAAGAATAGCCAGCTCCTCAGAGTGCAGGATGCCTCTAAGCCAGTTGCACACACGTTCTGAGTCCTGTCGTGATTTCTGACCTGTGGTCTGAGGCTGTGGTCTCAAGAAGACTGTTAGAGGGGAATAAAGAACACATTTGTTAATCTGCATGACATTAGCCTGACCACCCTGCAATGGGATAAGTAGTGAGTGCAGGCATCTGCAAACCCACAAACACCAGGATGCAAGGATGTTTTTCTGGCGAAGACTCTCTAAGCTGTTCAAATTTTATCTGAAATGTGCCCACCAGCAATACTGGCTCTAGCAGGCTTCTGGGGATTTTAGTTTACTGTCCTTTACTAATTAGATCTACAAAGTGAACCTAAATGTGTGTAGTGCTGCCTCCTATGTTACTATTCCTCTGATTCTGTAGCCAGCAGAAGGGGAAAAGTTTTGCCGTTAGCGAGAGTCTAGATCTAACATTGCAGCAATGGGTGGCCCAGAGAAGGAGAAAATGCACAAAATCCAGTTAGTAGTGTTTCTTGTATAAAATCACTGATTATTATTCAAGTGATTTTAAAAGAGTTTACATAAAAGACCATGAAAAAGGAAGACTGAAATGAAGTACAATCTAGTCACGTTCATATTTTCTACTCTCAATTTCTTATAATTAACTTTTAACTCTTGTCCCTGCCTTCTCTCAGGGAAACCTTTTCTTATATTCCTAACATTGTTTGTCTTTAGCTTCTGGATTTCTTTGAGGTTTCTAGGCTTTAGAGCATTCTATGAAAGTTCAAACTGTCAAGCCTCCATCAAAATTTGGAGCCGGCCCAGTGGCACAGCAGTTGGGTTCACAGTTCCGCTTCGGTGCCTTGGGGTTTGCTGGTTTGGATCCTGGTTGCAGACCTACTCAAGGCCTGTCAGGCCATGCTGTGGTAGGCATCCCACGTGTAGAGTGGAGGAAGATGGGCATGGATATGAGCTCAGGGCCAGTCTTCCTGAGGAGGATTGGCAGCAGATGTTAGCTCAGGGCTAATCTTCCTCAAAAAAATTAAAAAAACAAAAAACAAAAAAAAATCTTGTAATGCCTTGCTTCCTTTCCTTCTTTAGATAGGACCTTATCTTTCCCTGTATGCCAGGCTGTCCTTACCTCCCTCTGCACCTTGGGAAGTCCCTTCACAGTCAGAAGAACACAGTTCCACTCTCCTTCCTTAGTCCTCATACAGCTCCAATTGATCACACAAGAGATCTACATGAAGGTGGACCGGCATAGACACTTCAGTAAGGCTTCCTCACTGAAGATCTGCTGCCATCCAGGAGTTCTCTGACTGCCATTTTTCTGTGTGGCTCTTCACCCTAATCCATCATGTAACTAGCCTATATTTACTTTGTCTTTTTTCTTTTTCTAAAATTACAATCAATTTTTGAGCAAAACACAGTAGTTTTAAAACCTCTTAGAGTCCCATCAATGTTTCAGCATGACCTTTATGTGAGAACTCTTCTGATTTGGGAAATGCCAATGCAGTTTATTGAAAATCTAAAGAAACAACCACCTGCTCATCAATAAACAAATTTCAAATACACGAAAAATAATAAAAAGAACTCCAGGGTTCTTGGAGTTTAAAATGCAAAGGTTTTTTATCCTTTTCAGCAACTTGCTAAATGAAAATGTGAAAGGGAAATCGAGTAATTTAAGCATTGCAAGTTTCTTTTACATTGAATCCATGGGAAAAAGAGTAAATGAGTAGTGAATATAGTTAATTATACCTCTGATAAAAATAAGTGGCTGCCGACAGAAGTGTGAGTTGAAGGATTCCAGAAATGCGTGTTCAGCTAAAAAACAAATCTCCCTCCTCTAATCTGCCAGAGTGTTTTTAACGTCATCATTAGAGGTTTTGTTTTTTTAAGTAAATATTGTCATGTATTGGATACCTATTAAAATGTAGATGCCCCTATTAAATGAATTAAATGGTTTTGATCATTAATGTATTAATGAGACTAGGGGAGCAGGTTGTAACCCAATGGGATGACACTGAGGAAATAAGACGTCTGGATAAGTGTAAGCCCCACCCCCAGCTGAAGGCCTAAGTACAATTGAAGGAAATAATAGTGGTACTGGGTAGTGTGGTTATAAGAGTGGGGAGTATGAAGGGCCTGTGTAAGTAAGAAAAGATGTAAGAAATGGGAATCTAAAAAGAGAAATGAGTATAAACAGGGAGACGAAAACACCTAATTCACAATTTTCTATAGTCTGGAAAAGTATTATTCTACATAGCTTTCCCCCTCTGTCTGACATTGAGCCTTTGAGAGTTTCTGAAAAAAGAACACTTTTCCTCCAATTCCTCTTAATACTCCGCTTAAACCCAGCTTAGCACGGTGCCTTTCACGTAGTAAGCACTCAATAAATATTTGATTGATTGATACTCACTCTCCTGTCAGCTTACATGTCCTGCAACTGACACCACATCTCAAGGGGCTCTGAAAACTAAGCAGGAAAATGCTCATGTTGAATGCAAAGGAGACAGATATATTCCCATAGTTAATGACATGCAACCACACAACTGGGTTCATACGGTGGAAAAGCACACCACAGTTGGCATTTATATAGTTTATTAAGATGGATGAGAAGCAAATGCAATCTTACCTTTCCTAGGAATAAATATTGAGAGAATTCACAGCATAGGTTACTGTGATCAGAAAAACAGGTTTAATAAGCCTTTGTCACAGATGTAAGATACCAGCAAATCAAGAATTACAGTATTCAAATGCATTTTAAGTGAATATCATCAATGAGTGACAAAGCTTGGCCTCTTGAAATTATCCACTCAATCCATATCCTCGCCTCAATGAAATGGACCAAGAGCCATTAAATTCTAGCTGGTCACGTATGGAAAGTTCTGAAAAGAATGCTGCAGTTCTTTCATATGCTAGAGCATTATGCTGTCTGCGAAGTTCCATACATTTTTCTCTGATGGTACAAATGAAACTGTAAGCTGCTGTTAGTGAATAAAACCAGATTGCTCTGGGCACAAAGCCACACCAATCCAGGCCTAATGTGTCAACCAGAACTGAGCTTGGTAGGTAGCCTTTGCAGAGCAAGAAAGTTATGCTAAAGAGATGAGAAGCCTGAAACTATTCTATGTGGGCAAATCAATCTAGCTACTGAGTCAAAAAAGACTGTAGGGGGTCCAGGGCAGAAGTATAGAGACCATTTAGGGACAGCATTGCAATAATCCAGGCAAGATATGATAATGGCTTGAACTAGTATGGTAGCAGTGGACGTGGTAGTAAGTGGTAAAAATTCTGGAGAATCTGCTAATGAATTGAAAGTGAAGTACAAAGAGAGGAAACAAGGATGACAATATTTCTGGCCTGACCAACTGGATGAATAGGGTTGTCATTTATTGCATGGAAATGCAAGGTTCAAAAAGAAAATCAGCTGAACTTATTATAGTTGAAATGCCTTTTAGGAATCCAGGTTGAGATGTCAAATAGACAAATGAATTTATAGCTCTGGATTTCATAGAGATTTAGACTGGAGATGCAAATGTGTGAGTCATCAGCATATAGACGATGTTTAAAACTATGAGACTAGATGAGATCACTTAAGAGGTGAGTGTTGGTAGAAAAGAGAAGAGATCCAAGGCCTGATGCTGGGACACTTCAGATGCAAATCTTGGGCATATTTATGGAGTGTGCTAGAGGATGGTTATGAGGAGGCATTCTGTAATCATTGACCCATAAAGGATCAAGTGACCATAATGGGACATGACTATTTCCATAGATAGAAAATCAGGTATGTTGGAAGCTCTTAAATCCTCTAAATAAGCATTTTATTCTTTATAATGTCTACATGGGGAAAATTGAGTAAAGAATCAAATAATTATTCTGTGACTAATTACTAGATATTACTAATTTGGCTAAGTTTGGTCAATCCACAATCTTCACCACTCCAAACACTTTTTTAAATCCTACTTTTTCTTTTAAAAAGAGAGTTTGGGGACTCACTTGCCTTAATTCTCCACTTCACTTTGCTTAGTATAGACCTAGAGTCTCCATAATCAAAATCAAAGAGTTTATCTGTTCATTATTTTATTAATTTGAGTTGTTCAAGTTGAAAAAACTTGTAACTGGGAGACCTGATTTTGCCTTCAAGCTTTATCATGTCACTCAGATACTATTTACCTATGTTTATAAATTCCCTGAAATCATATGTCCATTTTACATGACTTAGGAATTGGGGTAATCAGAATGCATAGCTTTGGACACATAGAAAAGTATTAATCTTTTTGAGATAATGTTGATTGTATGTATGTATGGATGAAGGAAGGGAGGAAGAAGTAAAAATACATTGCACAAACTATCCCTAATCATTAGTATTCATCGAGACCAATGAAGCTGAGGTACTTTCTATGACCTTATGTTAGTGAAAAGAACTGAACTTTCTGGTGCATACACCTAGCTGTGGCTCATCTGCACCAATACGCTTGTTAGCAAGCCCATAAAACTCATGCTGGATAAATATTTCAGAAACTATCTCTTTGATTATATCAATACCTTGATTAAAAACTCCATTGAGAGTGACATCAGCAAGATGGCAGAAAAAGAAGCCCTGGACTTTCCTTCCCCCCATGGACATACCGATTCAGCAGCAATACATAGATCAATCCTCTTTGTGAGAAATCCAGAAACTGGTTGAGAGACTCTTGCATTCCAGGTGAATGTGAAACTAGCCACATCAAAACTGGTAGGGAAATTGGAGACACCCTTTCACCATAATCCCTACCCCCAGCACAGTGCCGTATGTTGAGGAGAAAACCCCCAGTTCCCAGCTTCTCCTTGAGGAGTGAAAGAGTAAGACCACATATATATCATAGCAACTTTTCCAGATAATGAGAAAGGGACTGCTTGTGTCTTGCCTGTCTTGGGACACTGATGGGACCTTGCCTATGCTAGACCCTTGGGGGTTGCAGAGAACAAAGATAGCAGTTTGAACTTGCAAGCAGATAACTGCTACAGGGGGAGTCCTGGCTCACTGCAGAGTGAGCAGCTTGGGACAAAAAAATAAAGCCAGCTCCCAGCTTCTCCCTGGGGAGGGAAAGAGTTGGACTGCATATCAAACATTCAAACTTTTCTGGGGTTGCCCAAGAGATGGCTTCTGTCTTGGAGTGCTGATGGGATCCAGCATATTCTAGTTACCCAAGAGCCACTGAGAACAAAGGTGGTTTGAACTAGAACACAAGCACCTGCCAAAGACCCTCCTCCCCAGCCTGATGTAAACCGCTGATGGAACCCATCAGAGCATAATCTAGATGTCTAGGGGCCACCAAGAGCAATGATGGAAGTTTGGGCTAGCATGAAAGTTTGAAAGGCCCATAAAAGGTCTGGTTAGGTTCATTGGTGAAGTTCTTCTGTATGTGGCCAATGCATGAAGACTGGGAGAGGTGGCATTTTTACTAATGCATATATATCAACACAGAGTCAAGGAAAATGAAGTAAATAGGAAACAATCCAAACAAAAGAACAAGGTAAAACTCCAGAAAGTGACCCAAATGAAACAGAGAAATATGAATTACTTGACAGAAAATTCAAAATAACCATCATAAAAAAAATGTTCAGCAAGCTCAGGAGAACAATGCATAAACAGAGTGAAAATTTCAACAAAGAGATAAAAACATTAAGAAGTACCAAACAGAAATTGTGGAGCTGAAGAATACAATAACTGAACTGAAAAATTCAATATAGAGCTTCAACAGCAGAAAAAAAGACTTAGTGAACTCAAAGATAAGTCATTTGAAATTATACAATCAGACAAACAAAAAGAATGAAGAAAGCTTAAGGGGTTTATGATTCACCATCAAGCAGACCAATATACATATTATGGAAGTCCCAGAGAGAAGAGAGAAAAAAAGAACAAGAAAGCTTTTCAAAGAAATAATGGCTGAATACTCCCCAAATCTGGGGAAGGAAATGGACATCCACATCCAGTAAGCCCAAAGGATTCCAAATGAAAATGAACTCAAAGAAATCCACAGAGACTGAGTGCGGACATGGCACCTCTGGGCAAGCCATGCTGTGGCAGGCATCCCACATATAAAGTAGAGGAAGATGGGCACAGATGTTAGCTCAGGGCCAGTCTTCCTCAGCAAAAAAAAAGAGGAGGATTGGCAGCAGATGTTAGCTCAGGGCTAATCTTCCTCAAAAAAAAAAAAAATCCACACAGAGATACATTATAACTGTATTGTCAAAAGACAGAGACAAAAAGAAAATTTTGAAAACAGGAAGAGAAAAGTGACTTGTCATGTAAAAAGGAAGTCCCATAATACTATTAGTGGATATTTCAGCAGAAACTTTGCATGCCAGCAGGGAGTGTAATGATATAGTGAAAGTGCTTAAAGAAAAAAATTGCCAGTCTAGAATACCATATCTGGCAAAACTGTCCTTAAAAAATGAAGGGAAGATGAAGACTTTCTCAGACAAACAAAAGCTGAAGGAGTTCATCACCATTAGACCTGCCTTACAAGAAATGTTGAAGGGTGTTCTTCAACTTGAAATGAAAGAACACTAAAAGACAACATAATAGCATTAGAATGTATAAAACTTGTTGGTAAAGGTGAGTATATAGACAAATACAGAATACTGTATTACTATAATGGTGGTGGGTAAGTCACTTTTAATTATGATGTAAAAGTTAAAAGAAAAAGTATAAAAATAACTATAACTAAAAATATGTTAATGGATACACAGTATACTATATATATATGTATGATACCCAATAGACGTAAATTGTGACATCAATAACGTAAATGGGGGGCATTAGGTAAGTGTAGAAATTTTGTATGTGATTGAAATTAAATTGATATCTGCTTTAAAAGACTGTTATAACTATAAGATATTTTATGTAAGCCCCATGGTGACCAGAAGGGAAATACCTGTAGAACTTATACAAAAGAAAAAGAGAAAGGAATCAAAGTATATAAACACAAAAAAATCAACAAAACACAAAGAAAGACAGCAAGACAGGAAAAGAAGGACATAAGAACTACTAGACAAACAGAAAACAATTAATAAAATGGTGATAGTATACCTTTCCCTATCAACAGTTACTTAAGTAGAAATGAATTTAACTCCCCAAACAAAAGACATAGAGTGGCTAAATTGATTAAAAAAAAAGATGCAACTATACGTTGTCTACAAGATATTCATTTGAGTTATATCTGAAACACATAGATAGGGACCACATAGGCTGCAAGTGAAGGGATGGAAAATAGTAACCAAAAGAGAGCAGAGGTGGCTATGCTCATATCAGACAAAATAGACTAAGTCAAAAACTGTCACGAGACAAAAAAGGATATTATATAATGATAAACAGGTCACTTCATCAGTAAAATATAACAATTATAAATATGTATGCACCCAACATCAGAGAACCTAAATATATAAAGCAAACATTGAGAGAACTGAAGGGAGAAATAGACAGCAAGACAATAATAGTAGGAAACTTCAGTACCCCACTTTCAATAATGGATGGAACAACCAGACAGAAGATCAACAGAGAAGAAACAGCAGACTTGAAAAACACGATAGACTAAATGGGCCTAAAAGACATATGCAGAATGTTCCACCCAGTAGCAGCAGAATTCACATTCTTCTCAAGTTCACATAAAAGATCCTCCAGGATAGATGACATGTCAAAAAACAAGTTTTAACAAATTTAGGAAGATCGAAATCTTATGACGTATCTTTTCTAACAACATGGAATGAAACTAGAAATCAACAAGTGTTGGTGAGGATGTGGAAAAATTGAATCCCTTGTACACTGTTGGTGGGAATGTGAAATGGTACAGCCACTATAGAAAACAGTATGGAAGTTCATCAAAAAATTAAAAGTAAAACTATAATATGATCCAGTAATCCCACTCCTGGGTATAGATCCAATGAAATTAAATCAAGAGCTCAAAGTGATATGCAGCATTATACACAATATCCAAGATAAAATGTCCACTGACAGATGAATAGATAAAGAAAATGTGGTATATACATACAATAAAATATTATTCAGCCTTAAAAAAAAACAAAAGAAAACCTGTCATTTTGGACAACATGGATGAACCTGGAAGACATTATGCTAAGTGAAATAAGTCAGTCACAGAAGGCCAAATACTGCGTAATTCCACTTATATGAGGTATCTAAAATAGTCAAACACGTAGAAGCAGAGAGTACAATGGTGGTTTCCAGGGGCTGGGAGGAGGGGAAATGAAGGGTTGTTGTTTATGGGCATAAAGTTCCAGCTATACAATATGAATAAGTTCTTGAGATCTGCTATTCAACATAGTGCTTAAGGTTAAAATAATATTATGACCTTAAAAACTTTTTAAGAGGATCGATCTCATGTTAAGTGTTCTTACCACAAAAAAAAGGGGGACACAAGAAATCTTTTGCAGGTGATGGATATTTTATTACTTTGATTGCAGTGAAAGTATCATTGGAAATGCATATGTCCAAACTCATCAAAATATATACATTAAATATGTGCAGTGTCTTTTATATTAAATATACTTCAATAAAGCTGAAAAAATACCAGAAGGAAAACTGGTAAATTCACAAATATGTGTAAATTTTAAAACACACTCCTAATTAAAACAGTATGGTAGTGGGATAAAAACAGACATATAGACCAGTGGGGCATATTAGAGAGTCCAGAAACAAATCCCCACATATACAGTCAACTTATCGTTGACAAAGTTTAAGAATATACAATGGGGAAGGATAGTCTCTTCAGCAAATGGTCTTGGAAAAACTGGATATCCATGTGCAGAAGAATGGAATCGGACCCTTATTTTATACCACACACAAAAATTAACTCAAAATGGATTAAAGACTTAAATGTAAGACTCGAAACTGTAAAACTCCTAGAAAAAAACGGGGGGAAATGTCTTCGCATTGGTCTTGGCAATGATTTCATGGATATGATACCCAAAGCACAGGCAACAAAAGCAAAAATAGACAAATGGACTCCATTAAACTAAAAAGCTTCTGCACAGTAAATGAAATAATCAACTGAGTGAAAAGGCAACCTGTAGAATGGGAGAAAATATTTGCAAACCATATATCTGATAAGGTGTTAATTTCCAAAATATATAAGGGACTTCTACAGCTCAACAGCATTTAAAAATGGGCTGGGGTGGGGGGGGAATGGGGTAAGGACTTGAACAGACATTTCTCCAAAGAAGACATATGGATGGCCAGCAGGTATATAAAAAGACGCTCAACATCACTAGTCATCAGGGAAATGCAAATTAAAACCACAATGAGATATTATCCCACACCTGTTAGAATGGTTATTATAAAAAAAAAAACCCCACAAAGACAACAAGTGTTAGCAAGGATGTGAAGAAATTGGAACCCTTGTACACTGTTGATAGGAATGCAAAATGGTGCAGCTGCTATAGAAAATGCTATGAAGGTTCCTCAGAAATTAAAAATAGAACTACTATATGATCCAGCAATCTCGCTTCGGGGTAGTTATCCAAAAGAAAGAAAATCAAGATCTCCAACAGATATTAGCACTTCCATATTCACTGCAGCACTATTCACAATAGTCAAGATATGCAAACAACCCAAATGTCCATTGACTGATGAATAAAGAAAATGTGGTACCTGCATACAATGGGATATTAATCCTATATGTGACAAAACTGATTAACCTGGAGGACGTTATACTAAGTGAAATAAGCCAGTCACAGTAGGACAAATACTGCATGATTCCACATAAATGACATATCTAAAATAGTCAAACTGAAGCAGAAGTACAAGAGTGGTTTCCAGGGGCTAGGGGGCAGGAGAGATTGGCAGCTCCTAATCAATGGGTATAAAATTTCAGATACTCAAGATGAATAAATTCTAGAGACCTGTACAACATCATGCCTATAGTTAATACTGTATTGTACACTTAAAAATTTGTTGAGAGTAGATCTCATGTTGTGTTTTTGCCAAAATAAAATTTAAATTTAAGTTTAAGAAAAATCCATTGACTCCTTCCTGCTGACTTGAAAAAAAGTTCAAATTCTTTGACCCAGTGTTCAAGGCCCTCTATAGTTTATCAGTATCTGCCCTCACCTTACTTAGCACCCACTGTTCTCCTGAAAGACTGCTCCCCTGAAGTCATTGTCCAGTCTCTGGACAATGTCATTGTCCATTGTCTCTGTTTCACCATGACCTTTCCTGTGTCTTGGCCTTTACTCATGCCATTCCACACCCCACTGAAATGAGCTTCCTACTCAGCTCCATCTATAGACATTTAGGATCCCTCAAGGCCGAATCCAGGCCTTTTTATCCACGAAATCTTTTCTGAGCATCACAAATAAAGCAACATTTCCCTTATCACAATGCTGGTAGCACAGTAACTATACCCTTTTCAAGGCATTTGTCGTTTTCTGCCTCCTCTATACTTATTTCCCCTATTTGACACTAATCTCCTTGAAAGCAAAATCCAATTCTAATTCTTATTTCTATCATGTTACGTGGTAAAAAAATAGTGCTTGAATATAGTGGGTACTCCAAAAGACATTTGTTTAGTGAATGAAGCCATCCTGGAGAGCTTAACACGAGGAATGCATTGAACAAAACAATTACTAATAGAGAATAATTTATACTTGGCTTGGGCAAGCATAGATAGGTGTATAAGCCATGTTTGTGAGCAATAATTTTTTTCCTCAGAAACTTCTTTAACTTCTTCAACCATCTCCAGTCCAAAAAACTCAGGTTATCCATGCAGCATCTCTACTTGGCAGTTATGATAGCCAAAAACAGTAGAAAGGCCATTTTAGATTTCACATTTGTTGTCCTATAGACACAACCTACATGTCATAAACGAAGAAGCTCGAATGCACACTACTGCACCTTCCTTTTGGCACCTACCCCTACCACTTCATCTATACTGACCACTGCTTCAAACACAGGAGGGGGGCTTCAGACCCCTAAAATAATTAGCCAAGAAAATAGTCAATTTTGATGTAAGGAATAGTTTATTATGGTGCATTTTGACAATGAAATCAACCAGCACACAAAGCCTTGGTGTAAAATGTTAATAGCTACTGGTTCCAGCCTCTTTCTTTCTCTAATCCTTCACCTTTTTCCTGCCCTGCCCCAGTACCTTTTTCTGCCAAGGAGGCTTGCAGAAGGATTTCCTTACTTCTGTTGTATTTGTTATTTTCCATCTTCTCATTTGGAACAAAGGCTTGCTATGGTCTTGTTTTAAATTTTGTGTTGGATCAAGATGGCCATTGGTTGAAATGGAACAAAGTGAAATCCAGTCTGGAAAATGATAATACTGCTTTCCAACTTCTCATCACTGTATATTCTGCCCGCCTTGGCTCCAGAAAATTCTCCAGTTATTTCCTTTTGGCAGCACTATTTTAGTGCACTTAATAAATCTGGACTCATGAGGGCGTAGAGTAGGCTTCCCAACATTTTTCTTACTGCTATGGACATTGCTGTTTCCTTTAGAGAGTGCTAAGTAAAACACCTCCTGCTCTTTGTCATTTCTGGATCTGTTCTCAGTTTCAGATTTTGCTGCTCTTGGTGCTACTTCAGGGCAGGCAAAATAAGGATTCAGCTACCCAGTTTGATTCGACAGGATCCAAGGTAGTCCTGAGGACCAAAATTCCTTCCCCTCCTAGAAGACAATCAGCTTCAACCTTTAGATATATTGGGTGCTTAAAATTTCCCCATTATTATTTATCACCATCGATTATTCAACTCAAATGTCACTTTCTCCATGAAGCCTCTCATGATTTCTTCCACTCACTTCAACCTCCTGCTCCAGATGTAATTAATCAACCCCTCATCTTGGTTCTGATTAAAACTGATCAAATTCTATTATACAATTAGTTTTTTATGTTTCTATCTCTCCTGCTGGACAGTGAAGGTCTCAAAGGTTAGAGCCATTTCTTTTTAATCTTTGTTTCCCCAGCATCTGACATGTAGCAGAGTATCAATTAATGTTCCATGAATAAATATCGTACCTGAGATTCTATCATGCATCATTCTTTCGGATTCCTTTCCTGCAAAGCTTATTCTTAAACACAAATGCTCTTGAGTAGAATATCATGGTGTAATAATAATTCAGTAATTATTACTGGTAAACTATTAAAACATTCCTCTTGACAGGGACCAAGATCAGGATGAAAATACTAGGGGCTGGGGAGTATGCCAAAGGATGATTTAAAAGGGAGAGAAAAGGCCCACAAAGGGAGGCAGCAAAGATTATCTGCTTGATGATTTTGGTTTTTAGGCCAAATCTATCTCTCAGCTCAAGGCCAATTTACTACAGAGAATTATGCTTTCAAAATTTTTGCCCATAGAGGATGTAGGAGTTGACTGTCACAATCAATCTAGAGATTCATTTGTATCTGCAATATAATAGGGTACACGAAACCTTGCCTAGAGCCAATATGCCTTTAGGCTGGAACTCAATAATAATGTGCCTATAAAAATGTTCCAGCTATTACCAAAAACCCTGGCAAGCTGAGCAACTATTTTCACAGCCAGCCCTCTGGGGTTCTCCAGTGACTCAGTGTGCCCCTGCTACACCCCAGCTTATTAAGCTGCTGGGTTATACAGACAGACATTAATTACTCAGAATTAAGTGCCTGCGTGTAAATGCTTATTTTGGATAATTCAGAAGGTTATTCTAAAGAAGTACCATTGACTCCCTAGTAATTTTGACTTGTGTTCAGAAAGCTTTACTTAGGAAGGCCAGTCACTCCAGTTGGATGACAATTTACTAAAAAGACATCACACTTGACTGCACTGGTTTGCTTTCCAATCTTTTGCCTTTCTCCTCTCTCTGCAGGATCCTTTGCATCTAAAAAGATTGTCTCCCCAAAGATTATTTTACTCACGTATATTAGCACCTCTGAAAAAAAGTCTCAATAAATATCTGAGTCACTCTGCAACTGGCCATTGCATTGCTAACACAAACAATGTTTCTGAGCAGCCGTGCTATGGTACTTACAGTAGAGGGTCTGCTTAAGAATCAGAAGACAAAGATCAAACTCCTAACTCCCCTCATCACCACAGCTACTGCTCTTGGTATCAGCAGGCTTCCTGGAACCAGGGAGATTTGAATGTTTGAGCACAATCTTTTCTACACGTCAAATGTATCATTTAAATTTTCTGCCCAAAAATACAGTGGTTCTTCTTTGATGTCTGCATCAAATTTAAATTTTCCTGTTAGGTGGCACTCCTCATACTCAGCCCTTGCCAACATATTGGCATTAAGATTAATATTGGAAAATTAACCTGTAAAATCCACATATTATCATAAAGATCTAAAAAGTCACCTTGACGAGACGACAACTTCCAAGACTATGAGTCTCTACTGTAAACCTGATTTGGCTATAAGGACTACATCATTACAATCGGAAAGCTCTTTTCTTCCCCCCTTACCTTACCTTTGGCATGTTACTTAACTTTTTGTACTTGTTTCCTCTGCTTTATAATGATAATAATACTGGCTATCTCATAGGATTGTTTGGGGTATTTATCAGTGAAAGGATATACTTAAAACAGTGTCTGGCTCATAACAGGCACTCAATAAATGTTAGGAATTACTATTAACATCCATAGCACATATAATCAAATTGAAGCACAAATATGTGCCTTACATTATGAAGGAAAAGGACATATACTCATGAAATTTCAGAATACCAGAGATGAAGAAAGGAGTCTAGTAGAGAGGGAAAATTCAGATTATGTACAAAGAATTGGAAATCAGAATGATATCAGACTTCTCAACAATAACCACTGAAGCTACAAAAGGATGGAAAAACACCTTAAAAATTCTGAGAGAAAGTGACTTTCAACTTGGAATTGTGTGTAAAAACAACCTAACTATCTAGTGTGATGGAAGAATTGTACATTATCATCAATGTCCTCAGAGAGAAAAGATAATGCATCTATAAAAGAAAAACAGGATGCTGTGAAAGGGGAAACTGAGTGAACAAGGAGAGGAAGGAAGAGTGATAGAGGGAGAGAATTCTTGAAAAAAAATTTAATTAATATAAAATAAGTACTTATTCAAAAATAAGTACTGGAATCTAAGGTCAAGAAAATATCTTAGAAAATAGGGGAAATAATAAGTCAAAAGACAATATGAGATCAAAGAAAATTAACCAATTCAGGAACAACATTCAACTAACAGTAGCTCCAAAGAAATAGAAAATAGAAAGAAAGGGAATAAAGTTATCAAACAAAAAAAAAATATTGCTCACCAGAACTGAAAAACATCAACGTCCAGATTAGAACATTCCATCTCACACTTTATCATGGGTGAAACAAAAAATACTATGACTGAAAAAGGCATATAATCAGGAAAATTCAGAAGCATTGTAAAAGAAAAACACCCTACATGACATATAATAGGAAATCAGAATGACTTCAGATAACGCAACAGCAACTACTGGAGATAGAGGAAAATGGAATAATGGAAGAATGCCTTAACCATTCAGATGCACAACAATCTATCCATCTAGTGTGAAGATAGAATAAACACATTTTCAGACCTGCAGGTCAAAAATTCTATCTTCCTCATACCTCTTTAGACATATCTACCAAGGATTCTGTCCAGCAAATGAATGTATGCTCCAATGAAACCACAACAGAATGAGATTTGGGATCTAGGAGATGAGTTCTATTATAATTTAATAACAAAGGAAAATCCTATTTTGAGAGAGGAGGAAATTCCAGGAAGACAGCAGTGAAGCAGGCCTGGAATTAAAGGTAAGTGGGATAAAGAAAACAGATGACTCTAAGAGACTGGTATCTAAGGGGAAATTGAACTGACACTTATATGATTGTTTGAGCTTTTGTAAATAAAGTTAAAAGGCAATTGGCAGATCTATTGGAACATTTGGGAAAAATTAGTAATAGACACGTAGAAAACCAACCAAATGAAAACTAAAACAACCCACATTCACAGCATGATTTCTAAATTCCATTCTCTAATAGAAGGAACTAAACCTTTGGAGAAATGGCTGATTCTAGGGCTAAGAAGAGAAAATACAAGATGAGACTGCAGCATCTTTTTTTTAAATTCATTTTTTATTGAAGTGGCATTGGTTTATAATATTTTTCTCTAATCATAAAAACAAACCCATATTGAGGGACATTTTACAAAACACCTGACCAGTACTCCTCAAAACTCAACATCGTGAAAAGCAAGGAGAGACTGAGAAACTGTAACAGACCAGATGAGAGTACAGAGACATCACAACTAAATGGAATGTAGCACAGTGGATGGAATTCTGGAACTGAAAAAAAGACACTAGTGGAAAAACTAGTGAAATACAAATGAAGTTTGAAGTGTACTTAATAGCAATGTACCAATGTTGGTTTCTTAGTTCTGACAATGTATCATGATAATGTAAGATGATATTAGTGGAAACTAGGTAAAAAGTATATGGAAATATTCTTTACTATCTTTGCAACTTTCCTAGAAATCTAAAATTATTCCAAAATTAAAGGTTTATTTTTTAAAAAGCACCCATTAACTCCAAGAAATCAAACATTTGTATAAGAAGAAAATATAGTTCAGTACACTACTTGGCTCTGCAGTAAATAATACTTATATTGTCACGGTAAAATGATTCCAAATACTGATTTAACCAAAATTTATGACATCACTATGATGGAAGGAAGGGAGGGAAGAGAGTAGACTTCAATTGCATTTACCACAGGGAGTCAATAGATAATGTATAATATTAATAAACTAAGAAATAGAGATGTAAGTATGTTATTTTCAAATATGAAGAAAAATACCGTTAAAAATAGCTATAAGAAATGGTGTTGGGAAAACTGGACATCTACATGTGAAAGAATGAAAGTAGACCATGATCTCGCACCATACAGAAAAATTAACTCCAAATGGATTAAAGATTTGTATGTAAGAACTGAAACTATAAAAATCCCAAGAAGAAAATATAGGCAGTACACTCTTTGACATTGGTCTTAGCCACATCTTTTCAAATACCATGTCTACTTGAGTAAGGGAAACAAAAGAAAAAGTTAACAAATGGGACTACATCAGACTAAAAAACTTCTATAAAGCAAAGGAAACCATCAACAAAATGAAAAGACAACCCACCAACTGGGAGAAAATACTTGCAAATCATTTATCAGACAAGGGGTTGATATCTAAAGTTTATAAAGTACTCACACAACTCAACAACAACAACAACAAAAAAGCAGCCTGATCGAAAAATGGGCAGAGGATATGAACAGACATTTTTCAAAGGAAGATATGCAGATGGCCAACAGGCACATGAAAAGATGCTCAACATCACTAATCATTAGGGAAATGCAAATCAAAATTATAATGAGATATCACCTTACGCCAGTCAGAATGGCTGTAATTACCAAGACCAAAAACAACAAATGTTGGAGAGGATGTGGAGAAAAGGGAAGGCTCACACACTGCTGGTGGGAATGCAAACTGGTGCAGCCACCATGAAAAACAGCATGGAGATGCTTCAAACAACTAAAAATAGAAATACCATATGACCCAGCTATCCCACTGCTGGGTATCTACCCAAACAACTTGAAATCAACAATCCAAAGTAACATATGTACGCCTATGTTCATTGCAGCACTATTCACAATAGCCAAGACATGGAAACAATCCAAGTGCCCATAGACCAATGATTGTATAAAGAAGATGTGAGATATATATATATATATACTCAGCCATAAAAAAGACAAAATCATCCCATTTGCAACAACATGGATGGACGTGGAGGGTATTATGCTAAGTGAAATAAGTCAGACTGAGAGAGACAAACACCGTAAGATTTCACTCATATGTGGAATATAAACAAACACATGGACAAAGAAAACAGTTCAGTGGTTACCAGGGGAAGGGGGGTGGAGGGTGGGTACAGGGGGTAAAGAGGAGCAACTATGTGGTGACAGACAAGAAATAATGTACAACTGAAATTTCGCAATGATGTAAACTATTATGAATCTCAATTAAAATAAAATTAAATAGGGGCTTGCCCAGTGGCACAGCAGTTAAGTTCGCACGTTCCGCTTCTCGGCGGCCTGGGGTTGTCCAGTTTGGATCCCAGGTGTGGACATGGTACTGCTTGGCAAAAGCCATACTGTGGTAGGCGTCCCACATATAAAGTAGAGGAAGATGGGCATGGATGTTAGCTCAAGGCCAGTCTTCCTCAGCAAAAAGAGGAGGATTGGCAGTAGTTAGCTCAGGGCTAATCTTCCTCAAAAAATAAGTTAATTAAATAAATAAACATATATATAAAACAAAAAAAAAAACAAAATGCGTCAAAGCCAAGATGTAAAAAAGGGCAAGACACACAAGAAATCATATGGTGACTGGCTGGGCTGGAGAATAAGCAAAAGGGAGATGGTTAATGATTCAGAAGTTCTTAGTATCAAGCTACGATGGCTTCCTTCATGTTTTAACCGTCAGTCTCTTTTAAAAAAATTATTTTATTGAGATCATATTAGTTTATAAGATCATGTAAATTTTAGGTGTACATTATTATATTTCAACTTCTTTGTAGACTGGATTATATTCACCACCAAGGGTCTAGCTTTTATTCATCACCATACCTATGTGTCCCTTTCCGCCTTTCACCCTCCCCCTACTCACTTCCCCTGTGGGAACCGCCAATCTGTTCTCCTTATCTATGTGTTTGTTTATCTTCCACATGAGAGTGAAATCATATGGCGTTTGTCTTCCTCTGTCTTGCTTCTTTCACTTAGCATAATACTCTCAGGTCCATCCACGTTGTCGCAAATGGCACAATTTTGTCTTTTTTTTAATTAACGGTCACTCTTTTAGCCTTAAGGTTAAGAGTGAGACTAAAGTTAGACTACCTAATTCAAATTTCAACTCTGCAACTGTGGGGAAAATACTGAACCTTTATGTGCCTTGGTCTCTTCACCTGTTAAATGATGAAAGTAATTGTATATCCTTCATAGCAGTGTAGTGAGGATTAAATGAGATAATACATTAAAATGCATAAAACTGTGCCTTGTGCATAAAGTGCTCAATAGAAGTGCTGGCTATGATTGCTTCTTGCTTCAGTAGTCATGAAATAAAGTTGGTGAGCTTCTCCAGCTTGACGCTGTGTGTCTTTGTAGTGAAGCTAACTGGTTGGAAGCAGGAGATGCTGACATTATATTTTCGTGGAGTCCGGCTTAGCAACAAGGAAGGCAGGCGTTTATCATCTAGCTGTCCCACAGCAAACCTGATTGGTCCCACAGAGTCAATCTCTTTCTTTAGCAATGTGAACGAGAACAATAGGCTATTACTGTACTACCTTACATCCAAACACCAACTCTGTTACATTGCTTTGATTCATTATTCATTCTTTTATTTGGTCAAACATTTTATTGACACTTACCATGAGAAAGGAACTCTGTTAAGCCCTGTGTCAGACATAAAAATATAGAATTTGGTCCTAATTACCTCTTGCTTTGGGCTCTTGGAACAGCACCATTACTTATCTCCTTCCCTCTGTCTCTTGCCTGTCTAATTCAATTTATATAAAGCTCCAGATAACTCTTTTTAGAGTGTAAAATTTGGATCATGTAGTTTCAGTTCAAAAATCATTTGTAAAGGTTCTGTCCTTCCCAAATAAAGTTCAAACTTACAAACTTGTCAGTTAAGGTCGTCCAGCACCTGACCTGAATCCACAGTTCTTATCTCTGTTTATAATTTTACCATGAAACTCACGTCGACCCTGAATTCTGCTGCCTCCAAAGATTCCCACACTCTGTTTACTCCATTTGGAATCCCTCCACCTACTAAAATACTATTTATCTTCATAGATCAGGTCAAAAACCACTTTCTCCTTAAAACCTGCATTCGTCTCATCCATCCATTCCACCAACAAATATGTGTTGAGCATTTCTCATGTTCCAGGTACTACACTGAGTGCAAGAGATACACAAATGAATGATGTAAGGCTTCAGCCCTTGAGTAGCTCAGTCTTGTGAGGGGAGACGAAAGATAATCAAGTAAGAGTGACTTGAGTAGAAATATTTATACAATGAAAGTAACCATAGAAGAATTGTCATTGTGACCTGGAGGGTTCAGGAGTGGTTTCAAAGAAGAATTGGCACTTGGGCTAAGTGTTGAATAAGCAGGCATTTACTAGACAAGCAAGGTGGTACATGGCATACAAGGTGGTGAGGACAGCATGAGCCAAAGAACAGGGCAGGTAACCATATGACAGCCTCAGAGATTGTTAATAAATAGGTTTGGCATGGAGAATGAGGAATGAGCAGGAGAGAAGGGCAGGGCTGGTCTTATGTGCCATACTAAGACACAAGACCTTTTTCTGGGAGACATGAGAGGTATTAAAAAGCTTTAAATAAGGAAGTGATATAATGAAATATAGATTTTAAAACACATGCCATTCTCTGGCAGCAGGATAAAGGATGAACTGTAGGGGAGCCCGATGATGGAGGAAGGGAGACTTGTTAGGATTCTATTCCAGTTTTCCAGTGAGAGATGAGAAAGCCCTGACCAAAGCGGTGGCAGGAGACACACAGTGGAGCGAGCAAATTGAGAAATGGTGAAGGAAGAACTGAGAGGATTTGGTCACGGTTTGGATATTAAAGGATAATGAAAATGAGAATTGGAGAATGACTCCCAGAGCCACAATCTCTCAGAGGTCTGTCTTCTAAGTAGGGAGGGCAGCATTTGCTACCAAGATATAATATAGAAAAAAAGATTAACAGGTGCATGTTGACAATAAATTTTTGTAATTAAGAGGAGCAGTTTCAGTGACTTCCTCAACCCTGAGCATCTATTTCAAAGTGGCTTTCTATGTCCAGTTATGGAGAGGAGGATAAGAGGCTTAAATCTCTAAAAACTTTAACTTCTGCCTCTCCAAGTATCCTGTTAAAAATATGCATACCTTATTGGAGGAGACTATGCTCCATTCATTGTGAATTCCTCAAGGTACCTTATAAAATTAATTGACTCCAAACAAAATGGGCCTGAAAATTCTGAATTACAAAAATATCATAGAGTTTACTATTTTCATTGGTCAAATGCACTGAGTAGTTTAGGGCTCACTTTTCACTTGATTGTAGGTAACCCAACTACTATGTCAATGAATCTGAGGCAAAGCTAAACACCAAATATTGTTTGAACACCTATTACGTGTCAAACAATTTCACCAACTACAAAATACAGCACTAGGACACAACATCCCTCTAAGGTAGATTTAATGGCACACGAGGTTCAAAATAAGAACTTGCCCAAGATCCAGTAACAAGTATTTACTGGTAGACTCTGAATGCAAACCTATCCAAACCAAGCTCTGTTGGTAGCCCATCCCGTTTCTGAAGTACCAGAACCAGTGCAACAAAGAAGGGGATTTAAAGGTCTGTACTGAACAGCATGGGCATATAAATCAGGTGGCAGATCAGAAAAAGCAAGTGTTTTGGTCACAGCGCATTTAGGCAGGAGCAGGGGGATCCCTGGTTTAGGTGTTAGTAGGTAGATACAGCTGAAAGCTAGTATCTTTTTGCTGGAAAACAAAATTTGCAGCACGTAAAATATCCAGAATATTTGAAGCAGTGAAAGAAAAAGATGACCAACCCATTGAAAAGTGGGTAAAAGAACAGAACCAGAATTCCATAGAATAGAAAAGACAAATGGCCATTAAACACATGAAAAGATAATCAACCGCATTAATCATCAAAAAGATGCAAATTAAAATACTACAGCAATATCAAATTTTATACCCACTAGATCAACAAAAATTTGAAAAGTTGAAAGCTAAGAGGTGGCAAGGATATAAAGCAATTCTCATTCATTCATAGAGGGAGTATAAGTTGGTGCCACCACTTTGAAAAAGCTTGATGTTACCCAGAGAATCTAAACATGCTTACACTTTGTGACTAGAAATTCAACTCTCACATATGTGCACACCCTGGAGAGAAATTCTTGTACATGTGTGTATGAAGAGACCTGTGCAAATGTCCAAAGCAACATTGTTTATAGAAACAAAAAAACGGAAAAAACCTAATACCTATAAGTAATAAAATGGATAAATAAATTGTGGCACATGCGTAAAATGGAGCTGTACGTAATACTGGAAATAGAGTTATCCACAGCATTAACATGGATGAATCGCAAAAGCAAACGTTTAGAGAAGCGAGTCACAAAGAACACACACAATATGATACACTTCATATAAAATTTGAAAACAGGCAAAACGAAAGAATCTGTCTCTTAGGGATCCATATATAGGTGATAAAATTATGTAAAAAGCAAGAAAATATTACACAAAATTTAGGATAGTGACTATTTCTGAGTTATGATCAGGAAGGAGCCTAGAGGGGCTTTTCAGTCTTTGATAATGTTCTAGTTTCTAAATCGAGAGTTGAATGCAAGATGTTTGCTTTATTATTCTCTAAATGGTAGATATATTTTATAGATTTTCATATTATGGTTTATTCACAATGAAAACTCTTAGGCAATAATGAGCTTGAACTAAAGGAGGAACAACTGCACATTTTCCCAAAGGATTCCTGCGGGATCTTTGCCAGCATGTGGTCCAGCATAAGTGGGCTTCAGGAAGCAGGCTCTCCCACAGGTGCCAGCAGGAGAGGGAGAAAGCACTCATGGCAATTGTCCATGGTGATTAGGATCGAGGGCAGAGGGCTGCTTCCTAGAGCTGAAACCTCTCCACACCTGTCTGCTGTAATCCCAAACCTGAGACGGCAAGCAAGGAAACAAAGTTTAGTACTTCAGTGACCAGCGATCAGAACCTGTGATGTGATCATGGGAGAAAATGAGCAAAAGGACTATCATAGAGAATCCAAGTGGAATGGTCAAAATTCGAATACTCTTGCCTTTGCCAGTCTTCTCTTCCCACCTTGCTTGTAAACCACTCAAAGCCAAAGTCTGTCTTCTACTTTCTTCTACTTTTCGTAACTTTTCTTTCATACCCCAGATAGCTTTTGAGTAAGAATATACTGTGTCTGTCCAGCAATGGGATAGATTACTTGATAAATACATAAGGTCACTCCCGAAAGAGTATGGGCCACTCTGAATAACTTGCTTGAGACATATTCACTTTCCAGCCAGCAGCATTGATCAACTCCCAAATGCTGCTGTTTTTGAAGGAATTTTGTAAACCTCTTTTTATGAGTCACACAGACATGCAAATGTGCAAAACCAACCTGTTGACTTTAGAGTCATTCCTGCAGTTTTACTAGAACAGGGATTATTCATTTTTATCAGCACTGGGTTCACTAGTATTACACAGAATAACAGTGCTTCCGAGAGAAGAATGTTTTGTTCCATTAGTGTTAATTGAAGATTGCCCTTTGGGCTTCAAAATCAATTCCAAGTTGCGTGCATGAGCAGCTGTGGTGTGATGAGAAGAGCTCCTGAGTTGGAGTTAGAAGTACTGAGTCTGAGCTCAGGTCTGCCGCTTCCCAGCTGTGCTACCTTGAACAGGTCCCAGTGTCTCTAGATCTTTCTTCCTGAAAGATTGATCTTTAAGAGTTGTCTAACTTTCTAAAATAGTTGCTGGAAGGACCAAATAAGAATTATGTGAAATCACTTTCTAAACTCTTAAACACTGTGTAAATGAAAAGAGTCTTAATTCTAAGCCCAGAAAGCATACATTGAGTTTCTCTTATAAGAGATCAGGCTTTGGGGTTAGAAATCTTTGATTCCCCTTTCTAGACTTACTAGCTGATTCCAGACAAGTAAGGTAATCTCTCTCAACTTTGGTTTCCTCAGCTGTAAGATTGGATTAGTTAATAGTACCTATCTCTTGGTGTCACAGTAAAAGATTAAATAAGATAATGCAGGTAAATACTTAGACCTATCCCTGGACACAATAAGTGCAAAATAAATGTTTGTTGCTGTTGTGTGCAATGAAAATCCTTTCTTGGGCTCACCCACACAATTTAGACATTCTCTCTTTCTAAGATCATGAGTTCGTTCATAAAATTACTGAAAACTGTATTCTTCTTAAAATTGAAAAATGAACACAGTGAACACACATACATAAACATATCCAAAGATCACTTATTCAACAAATAGCTACAATTTTTGAGCCTATATCTCCGTTGCCAGGACTGTGCTAGACATTTGACAAACATTAACTAATTTAGTCTTCACAACAAGCCTACCAGGGGGTTATTGCTGCCAATTTTTAGAAAAGAAAGCTAGCCTCAGGAAGGTTACAGAATTTGCCTGCAGTCGCACAGCAAGTCAGAGATAAAGCCAAAACTTCAATTTAAGTATTCTGTCTGACTGCGAGGCCCATAATAGTCTTTCCTTTTTCTTTCATCTTCTTGTCTTTCATTTTATTTTCCATCCTTTCTTCCCCTTCTTTCATTGATCAAAGTTTTAGTATAACAGTAATCTAACTAAATGCAAATAGTTTATAGTTTATACTGATTAATGCAAACAATATCAGCTTGTCTTGAATTGTTTGTGCTGTTGGTACATGAACCACTGAACAAAATAAAGATGAAGCAGGTAAAACATAAGCTGTGCTACTCTAAAGGGGACTTTGTTCTAAAACGGGACAGAGTCCCCCCCTCCAATGGGGACTTTCTTCCACTGTGACAGATACTTAGGAATGAGGTGCCTGTGTGGGACAGGGCCAGGAGTTGGCTTTGCTGTAGCACAACTTCTTTTTCATATTTAGGCCAATCTAGTCATAGTTCAGTCACTGCTGATTCCACACATTGAGAAACAGAACTTTGAGAATTTACCACCATTCATCATTCAAGCATTGATCAAATATTGATTGAACACCACTTTTGACAAAGGGGTGGTATTAAGTGCTAAAGATAAAAATGGAGCAGACCCCTTTTTGGGGGCAAGATGCAGAGTAGGACCTGACTTCTCACATGGTGCATTATTTGGATTGAGATCTGAACTTTCCTGTGATTGAATTTCTTTTAATGAAGAAGATATATGGTGAAAAATAAGTATCGTGAGGAAAATCAGATCTCTTTAGTGATTCTAATGTGGTAAACTCTGCTATGGACATTTACAAAAACCTTTATTCTAATGATATCTTCATGCTTTGAGAGAAAAAAACACCATAGTTGTTGCACAACTGAAACAGCTTCAAGCAGAAATGGACCAATTGTGGAAACGTTTGAACATCACAGCACTACAAGGTCAATGGCAGTCAACAAGAGGTGGCTGGATGCTGTTTGACCACCTAGCTGACCAGCAGAGTATTAAGCAGAAACATTTAGATAGGATCTCAGGTTTGCAAAATTCCAGTATGAATGTGCCAACTACTCAGGAGCAGCAAGGTATCTTTACTTTTTTAGAGAGTTTGATTCAGTAATGGATAGAAATGCTTTGGGTTCACTCTGAGGAAAATGGGCCTCTGAAATCTTCACGCAGCCATGGAAGGCCTTACATAATGAAAAGAGACCACAGATCCATAGATAAAAAAAATTCTGTCATTCCTCTACTCTTGTCTCATCAGCAGTGAACATGGCTCATTCACTGGTCTCTTTGTTCTCTTCAGTCAGCCCCAAGGCAGTTAATAACATTATTAATCTTTTCATTTACCAGCCACAGTATCTTAAAGCACTTCAGACCATATGTGCACATATTCTCCACTATTTGACTATGGTAGTCATAAAAAAGATGTTGGAAAATGCAAGCAGGTGCTAAAACACCTAGTCAAAGTTATTTAATAAGAGTCTTCCACATATAAAGACCCTATTTCCGTTTGTTGAATGAGTTTGATAGGGCCAGGGAGATGTGAGTAGGTGTTTGTGGATGACTTCTTCTTGGTGGCTGGTCTTGAGAATTCCTTGAAAACGCTGCTCCCTTCATATTTGAGAACTTTGGCTGCATCTAGCAGTGTATCAGCATTAAATATGTTGGCAGATAAACTTAACATGACCCCAGAAGAAGCTGCGAGGTATGTTCTGAATTTATTAGAAATGCAAGATTGATTCTAAAATAGATCCTGTGATGATGGGCAGTCTCGCCTCATCCACGAGTAATCAAAAAGAACAAAGTCTCTCATGTGCAAACCAGATATTGAACATAAATATGAAGAAAAATCTTTATCAGAATGACAAGTCAGATGCTCTAAATTGGGTAACTAAGGACTCTGGCTCTGCAATGAAGTGAATGGGTCCCCCCCAAAACTTGTATGTTAAAACCCTAATCCCAGTGTGATGGTATTTGGAGGTGGGGCCTTTGGGAGGTGATTAGGTCATGAGGGTGGAGCCCTCATGAATGGGGTTAGTGCCCTTATAAGGAGAAGCCAGAGAGCTAGCTCACTCTTTCCACCATGTGAGGGTACAAAAAGAAGTCAGCCATCCGCAATCCAGAAAAAGGCCCTCACTAGGACCTGAGCAAATTCACACAATGATCTCAGATTTCCAGCCTCCAGAGCAGTGAGAAATTTCTGTTCTTTATAAGCCACCCAGTCTATGGTAGTTTGTTATAACAGTTCAGACTGACTGACAGGCCCTTACTGAAGAATTATAATAGAAATATTTATAAATTTCAACATCATAAACTCATTATAAATAGTATGATATACATTTTAGAAGTAACCAAAATATTGTGTAGAAATTTGGGGACTGGAGAATAAATCAGACCTGAGGCCTATCCTTGACCTAATAGAGAAGACAAAACACATAAACAACTATAATGCAAGATAGAAATTAAAATGGAGTTCGGTTCTATAGGGTTTCAGGAGAGGAGAAATTCCTTAAATCAGGAGGAATCAATGGAAGATTTACGAAGGAAGGGGTGTTTGATCTGGGCATTGAAGGATGGTAGGATTTGATACAAAGAGAAGGGAGGAAAGAGAAAAAGAAAGCAAAGGTACAGGGGAGACCTGGCTTCTATAGAGCAAACTAGCCCTTTAACTCGATTGGAAAACATGTGAAGAACAGTAGGCAGCGTTAGCGCAAGAAGTTAAGCAGAATCAAATCACAAAGGACCTGAAGCCTGGTCACAACATGGCACGAAGCAGCCCTGCTCCAGCTCCCCTTCTAGCCTTCCTCTGTTTCTGACAGGATTCTTTCCAGAAAGGTCCCATTTATGGCTCCCCACTCAATGCTGTGGCCTTGTTTAAATCAGGCCTGACACCCAACACCTCTCTCCTATCTTCCCCAAGATTTCGCTTCTAGCCTTGACAGGATGCATGGCCACAGAGCGGCCTAAGCACCAAGTTCCCACTTTTGCAGATCTCACCGAGAGACTTGTAGTGTGGCAGCTTGCCAGGCCCTGATCACTTAGCCAGGGGAGCCCACCTTGTGGGAGTTAATCTGACGTGCAGAGTGAGCCGCGAGGCTCCCTCTCCAAAGGCACTGCTAGGGCGTCAGCACTAAATTGTACCTGACATTTAATTCCAGCTTTGGGCAGTTCCATGTGAAACTTGACTTCAGTGAGACATTGATCAGCCCCACAGCTCTTCATGAGCTTTGACACAATCAATTTTCTCCAGTGGATTGGGCGATCATTAGCTGACTTACAGAAAGGCCTGGGTCACGCACAGCTTTCTGCAGGCCTCAGAAATGCACGCCGGGAGGAAATGATGAAAAATTGCTGCTGGCAAGTGACTGCCCCCTTCTCTACAGAACATAGCCAACAAGAGTCTATGAAGAGCAGTCCCATCTTCAATCTCATCACCCCAGAAATCTGGATCTTTGGGAGGGTTAAGGAAATCATCCAGCTGCTTTAGGGAAAGGGATTGAAGTTGGATGAGACTGCTCACTCGAGATGTCCTTTACAAAACCATGCCTTATTTTCCCAAACATCCTTAACTTACTCTCTCCATCTTTACTTATCTAGAACTGTCTAGAGACGGAACGAAAAATAAGGCACGTGATTAGTGTGGGTCCAGATAACTTACTGTAAGGTTTTGGTCAATGAATCAACAAACACTTATGGGTTCCTAGAAATACTGCAAAGGAAAAACAGGTTTTTAAGCCACTAACTCCCACCCTTATATGGAGAACTGCCTTGCAATAAGACAATGTGGATAATTTCTGTATTATATGATTCATTAGATACAAAAAGGCTTGTTTCTCCCAAAACATGAACCACACTATCAGAAACCATGTCAAGGATTGATGCCAATGCTGTGCCCAGTGGTCACTGAGTACCTGCCACATGATCAGCACTCATTAAAATAATCATTGAATGAATGGATGAATAATTCGGGTATCATATTCCTGATATTGGAGTATTTCCTGTGGTAAAAGTGTTACTAGAAGTGTTTCTAGAAAGTTCCCATTAAAAAAACATAAATGCTAGCTTATTTGCACACCTGTGTATATTAGCACAGCATAGCATATATTCATTAAGTATTTCCTAGTGATTGAAACTTGCTTATTCAGTCATTTTGGAATGTGAAGTGACAGGCAAATTTTAAGGTGAAGGAGCAACCTCTGGAGACACAGGTACAATCTGCAGGAAGCTAAGAGTCACCTGGCTACAGCATTCTCGGGGAGTATGTGTGCTATCTTCCCTACCTGGGCAACTGGGGGCTTTGTAATCATACAGATAGGTCCTACCCACTGCCCATGACTTGAAAGACTGTTGATTAGTGTTCTCTAAGCATGTCTCCTGTTCTTCCTTACCTAAACTCACAGGTCCTTCTGCATCCTCATGAGGAGATGCAGTTTTCAGTGGTTTGAGGGAAGCTCTGTGGGGCCTTAACTAAATGGGCTTTGAATTACCTCCTCAGAGAAAGCTGGCACCTCCTAAAGCAGACTAAATCTACCGGAAACTGGCAGATGGTACAAAACAGGCCAGGCTCAGCTTTAGTAGGCACTCAGGGTTCAAGAGGGTCTGCAACATACCAGGCATTTAGTAGATATTCAATAAACTTTGCTGAGAGAATTAATTTCATTTCATTAGGTATTCTAAAATATATTTTATTACTTGTAGTACAGATGTTCTCATATTTTAAAGCACATGCCAGAGGGGAAAGAACTTTAAATTTGAAATTAAAACACATAGATTTCAATCCTGGCTCTGCCCATCTTGGACATGTCCTTAACTTCTCTGGCTTCAGTTTCCTCAGCCATAAAGTGAGTATGATAGCTTTGCTGCCTTCCTTGAAGAGCTTGTATAGAGATTAAACAAGATAATAAATATGAAAACTCTGAGGAAAACGGTAATTTACTGGATATATAAAATGCAAGCTTTCATTAGTATATAAATTATATATTTAACAGTGCAAATAATTTGTATTTGAAGTTTAGGCGGTATTGTTAGTATGCAATTTCATGAATACTGCTGAAAATCCCTAATCGGCAAAAAGCATGCTGCTTAAAGTTAAGGGACACAGTCGTAATTCAGATAGGATTCTGATCTCACCTGTCCCATTCTCAGTATGATCTTGAAAAAGTCACTTAGCTTCTTGAAGCTTCAATTGCTCCATCTGTTAAAATTGATAATACCTGTCCTGTTTATCTCATAGATGCTGGTGAAAGTCAATTCAGATGACAGATAGGAATACACTTTGAAAAGTATTAAGGACAATAAAAA
The DNA here is from genome assembly GCF_041296235.1 of Equus asinus. Taxonomy (NCBI): domain Eukaryota; kingdom Metazoa; phylum Chordata; class Mammalia; order Perissodactyla; family Equidae; genus Equus; species Equus asinus. Next base: position 50,070,624 of record NC_091805.1, read on the forward strand.
TGTAAGTTACCTTTTGTGTTTTTCTTTTAAAAATGGTGGAACCTTCCTTTGATATAGTTCAAAGAAAAAAACACATTTCCTCCGTTGATCTAAGAGTCTCCTCTGAATATGAATTCTGGCTCAGGGACTGGCTGCGTCTGAACACAGCTCATCTGTTCATTCAGAAAGGCTAGGAAGCATGCACAACAATATGGAAAAACTTCAGCTATAGGTATTGGCCAGGATTTATTCAAAGTATTCAATGCAGTGGAAATAAGTAAAGTAATAGCCCTGGCTTCCACAATCATTCTCAGGTAACCACCCAAGCACAATGTCTCCTTTAGAAAGGAACAAACTCACCAGCCATGGTCCACTGTATCCATTAGGTCAGTAACACCAGCAACAGTAACAAACCCCCAACTCTCTGCAGCTTAACACAACTAAGGCTTATTTCTTATTTATATCACAGGCCAATACAGGTTGGGTGGCTCTCCTTTATGCATAGGTGGAAACACTCCGTGATGCCATTCTTCATTAAGACAGGTGGGATGAGATGGGATGGGATGGGATGGGATAGGATGCAATGGTAAGAGATGAGATAGGCTGGGTAAACTGACTTCTTACAAACGTCTATATACCACGCAGCACCTGCACAGTGTCTAGCTAGTAACAAATGAGAAATATGTGTCTGTTAAATAACATAACAAAAGAATGACAGGAGAGAATGACTGTCCAAGGACGATGTCTCTTTCACCAAACATAGGCTTAAGTTGTGTGGTTCTTAGCAGACTAGGACTGTGAAAGAATCAATGAGGCTTAAGGATGGGATGAGGTGGAGCGGTGACCCTCCTCTTTTCATATGGCATTAATTTGACTCCACAATATCTAAGCAGGTACAAACTACTTTCTTCACTCCGCTCCTAAATTTTACACTCTTTTTCTTCCTTCTTTCTTTCTGTTTTCCTCTTTAGCTCCAGTTTTCTCCTTCCTATCTCCTCCTTGCTTTTCTTTCTCTCTCCTAGTACCAAGTGGCATGAGGATTAGAGAAGATGTGGTCGAGATTTGACGTGTCGTTAATGTTGGACAAATGGACAAAACTGAAAGCATAGTGAGTCATTAAAGGGAATGACTAAAAAGGACTCAAAAGACTGTGGAATTCATAAACAAATAGTACAAGTGGCAATCTCCTGCCCAATCATTATGATTTAAACCCTATCCATTCATATTATTTCCTGTAGATATTGATTTGTATAAGATTCTGTGCTAAAAAGTTTGAAAGAGTGATGTAGACCAGTCCTCTTTTTTATGGATGTGAAAAAAAATAGGAGAAAATGGCTTAGCCAAGGTCGTATAGTGAGTGAATAAGTGGCCAAGATGGTCAAGAACTGCACTGCCCAGTGTGGTAGCCAGTCGTCATATGTTGTATTGAGCATTTGAAATGTGATTAGTCCAAATTGAGATGTGCCATAGTGTAAAATTCATGCTGAGTTTCGAAGACTTAGTATAAGAAGAACATAAAATATCTCAATCATTTTTGTTCTGATTACCTGCTGAAATGATATATTTTTATTACATTGGGTTAAATAAAGTATGTTATTAAAATTAACAGCCTATTCATTCATTTTTTTAATGCAGCTACTAGAAAATTTTAGAATACATTTGTTCCTCAAAATATATTTCTAGTGTTCACTGCTGAACTAGAATACAAACCCTTTAAGCTTATGAAAGTTCTTTTCCACACCACAGTACTACTTTCATTTGCTTTGTTAATTTGTCCATTTGTTTGTTTGCTTGATTATTTTCTTGAGCACCAATCACAGCCCAGTCTGGACCCCCATCACTTTTGTCAACCTTAAATCAAAAGAAGTGTAAGTAAAAGATCTAATCATTCTGCTTTACTCCAAAGATGAAAATGCTCTTCTGCACAGAGACAATTATTTATCTGTACTCCTTATGTCACTCTAGTTTTGCCCAGCTAAGATGATTGGCTTTAGAGTATAAGCTCCATGTTTTAATCTGCCCCCCACACCAAGGACACTGCTAGTCCCATCTAGTTCGTCTGCTAACTCAAAGAAAACCCCTGTACAGGGTAGGACCTGGCAAATGCTAAGGCTGTCCAACTGTCCTCACAAAGCCCTGGCCTCATGGATTGGGGAATTTGTTGTTACTGAAACAGAAAAGCAATTGCTACTGCAACTACTTAGTCTTCTGTCCAGTCATAATCTGCTTTTTATATCATCTTTTATCAAGGTCCTCCTTAATAAGAATTAAAATAGGAAAGGGCTCATGGGGTTGGAATCAGTGCCTTTTATTCCACTGTGAACTCTGAGGGAGATTTAATGGGAAAATTTCCCTAGAAGGAAAAGGTGGAGTAAAGCGGAAGTGAATGCAACCTTCTGCTACTGTTAACTTGCCTGTTCTTAGCTTCTTGCTCTCTTCTCTGGCCTCATCTTCCCATCCTATTTTGTTCTGAATGCTTGTCACTATAGGTTGTGTGATAGAAAGGAAGAGTGTCTATTCATGCAGGCAAAAATCAGAAGCTATCTAGTGTGCGAAGACAGACTGTTTGCCTGCATTAGCCAATAGAACAGTCTCTCAATCAAACAGAATCTGATTGGCCTACTGAATGCCAAAGGCCCGACGCTGTGTGGGGAAGAAATTGACCTCATACAGTCAGCGCTGCAACATCACTGCCCTGTGACATATTCAAAAATGTTCCATCCAGCCCTCCATTCAGAGAAAGTGAAAAGGCTACCTTCTTAAGAGATTACTTCTGTACACAGAGTCCTTGGAACTCAAGCCTCATCAGAGATACCTGATCAGTAGTTAGCCTTTTTACTTTTATTAATCTCCATCACATTGATCCTTGTTGTAATCCCTTAATAGAAGCTTCTCTATGGTAAGATCATGGATTAGAGATTTAGTTGCCACCAAGGGACATCAATATTATTAGTAAACTCTGTCCCTCTGAGTTTCTGCGTTGTAGGTGTCTTTTGAATATCCCTATCAACTACTGTTGAGTGTCCATTTTACTTTTGCAATAACTTCAAATGTAAATATTTTTCTTACGACATGTGTTCTGAAGCTTGCAAAGAAAATCAGGGTGTGTTGCTTGAGTAGGCATTTTCCCCTCCTTCAAGATTCACTCAGTGGAAACACAAATATTGTTCACTTAGCAACCACTGCTGCTCTCAACCCAAGAAACGAGGAACAGAGGAACAGAGGTAATTCTGGAGAAAGAAAGTGAACTAGTCCCAACTCAGCTTTTACTGCTAATCAGAAAGACTCCAGAGTCTATGGACAAACTTAAATCCTGCCGCCAAAAGCAGCAGAACAGATCCTTCCCAAATTGTCGCCAAAGCTAGATGATGAAAACAACAGCTGTCTCCAGGGTCCCTGCCCCCTTCTCTCTGCCCCCCACAGCTTCTGCATGCCATCTTGGGTGATCATCAGCCACCACATTTTGGCCCACACTCCAAGAGCCCCAGCACATTCTCCTGGACATTCTGCCACATCCCTCTCTAGTGCATTTGTTCTGGGGCATTAATGTCTCCCTTTAACCCAAACCACTTTATCCCTCCTTTACTCTGAATAAAAACAAGGAATGAGTTAGGAGGGGGTGGAGGGAGAGAAGGTGGATTTGTAGCAGGAAGCAGATGTTATGTTAGGGTGTGACTGGCTCAAGGAAGGAGTAGGAGGGAAAAGGGAAGAATTAGTAATGAACCCCAGCAAGCCAGTTTGCTGAATTATCAGATGAAGTCAGGAGTAAATCTTGATTTTACAGAAAGGGTGAAGCAGAGTATAAATCCACCTTTTAGGACACTATTGAGAATTCAATTCTCTTGTCCCCTGTATTTGTTTTCTATTACTGTGTAACAAGTTACTCTAAAACTTAGAGGCTTAAAACAACAAACATTTATTATTTCACAGTTTCTTTGGGTCAGAAATCTGGGCCTGCCTTAGGTGGGTATGTCTGGCTCAAATTCTCTTATGAGGTTGCAGTCATAGGCCAGGGTTGTGGTCTCATCTGAAAGCTTATGCTGTGGGAAATCCACTTCCAAACTTATTCATGTGATTGTTGCCAGAGCACAATCCCTCACCAAGGCTTCTGCCAGGCCCAGTGTCTGCTAACTCAGTGAGAACCCCTGTATGAGATAGGACCCAGAAAATACTGAGGTTACCCACCTGGCCTCAGGAAGACCTGGCCTCACGGTTTGAGGAGTTTGTTGTCATTTAAACAGAAAAACAATTACCAGTCCAACTACACAGTCTTCTCACCAGTCCCAACCTGCTTTTCATATGCTCTTTATATTGAGATCTCTCCACAGGGATGCCTTATAACATGGCAGCTGGCTTTTCCCAGGGTGAGCAATCTGAAAGACAGCCAAAGAATATTCCCAAAATAGAAGCCACAGTCTTTTTATAACCTAATTTTAGAAGATTGTAAAAGAAGGATGTAACTTACAAGTTATATCCCAACACTTCTGCCATATTTTATTCAGTAGAAGTAGATCAGTTAGTCCAGGCAACATTCAAGGAGAAGGGATTACACAAGAGCATGAATACTAAGGATCATTAGGATCATCTTGGAGGCTGTTTATCACATTCCCTATCATTGATTCATTCTAATATAAAGATTGTGGTTTTTATGTGAATTTACAAAATATCTTTCTTAAGTTTTATAGATCAATTAGAAGTAAGGTACGAAAAAAATACTACCATATCATGATTTAGCCAAAAACAATTTGACTGAAAGCAATTTTGTTGAAATAGAGTGATTCAACAACAATTTGGCCAAAGTATATCCTAGTCACTGGAGAAAAAGAAATATAAAAGCAAATAAAAGCAGAACCTCCCCAAATCCTGAAAGGCAGATGAAAATTCCTGAAAATTCATAAGATGTTACAAAAAGCTTTCCATGATATATGAAAATAAACCATATCTTGAACCTATAAAGAGCCCAGATCTATTCCAAAAAATTATCATATAGGTTAGCTTGCTTCATAAGAAATTTCATTTGGCCAAATTGCCATCAGCTGAACCACCCTATCCCATTAGGGAAAAAAAAATGTAACTCATTTTGGAGCAAGCTTGTTGTCAGCATTTCATATCAAGATTTCCAGGGTAGGTGACTAGTGTTGGAAAGCTGATAGATAGTGCTAAGTAACAAATTACCCCAAAACTTAGTAGTTTAAAACAACAATAACAATTTATCATCTCTCATGGTTTCTGTGGGTCAAGAATTCAGGAAGGGCTCAGCTTTAAGTTCTTGCCTAGGGTCTTGTAGGCAGTTATACTCAGATGTCAGCTGGGGTGGCAGTCATCTGAGGGCTTGACTGGGGCTGGAGCCACTTCCTAAGTAGCTTAATCACGTGGTCACCAGGTCGGTTCTAGCTGTTGATGGGAACCTCAGTTTCTCTCTACATGAGTATATTCATGGACCTGCTTGAGTGTGTCATGGTATGGCTGCTAGCTTCTCCCAGAGTGAGAAATCTGAAACACCATGGTGGAAGCTGCAGTGCCTTTTATGATGTAGCCTCAGGAGTCGTGTAGTTTTGTTTCCACCATATTCTGTTGGTCACACAGAGCCAGTTCCAATTCCAAGTGGGAGAACACTATGGAAGAGTGTGAATTCCAGGAGGTGTGGATCATTGGAAGCCATCTTGAAGGCTAGCTATCATAAAAACAAAGAAGATGGGCCACACCTAGCCAGTTTTCTATAGATCTTTCTCTCCAGGACCCTGTGTCTCATTACAGAGATAAATACTGGCCTCTCCTTGGTTTCCATGGAGGTGAGTCAGATAAGTTCAGGCCTTTAGACTGTATCCAAGAGGGGAACTGAAGTACACTTTATGGGAACAGTCAGCCTTATACATAGGAGCTGCCTCATGGAATATCAGAGACATCAAGGAGGGCTCTTACCCAGCAAAATACCAATCCCACTGTTTGGTGAATAGAGCTTAAATTCCTCTAGAAACAGGCAAAATGCTGTTATATATTTAGAGGAAAATCTTAAAGTGAATCCACCCCAGGGAGAGGTAACATACTGGTCTAAATTTGCGTCAAGGTGTGAATGATCGGTGACAGATCTTTTCCTGAGAAGAAACTTTCATAGAGGTTGGGCAACAAATAGAAAATGGAAAGACTCTACAAAAAATATGGGAGAGGTTTCCAGGGAAGTGGAAGTCAAATCAGTGACATCACTATTTTTCCAGGACCCACACTTTTCCCACACCAGTTCAAAGAGCGAATTACAGAAAGTAAGATATAGTAGCCAAAGAATAGTAATGGGACTTAAAATAGAGTGTGGTTAGGAACTAGTAATTGAAAGAAATGTAATTTTTCAGGAACTTTAAGTTATTTTTGCCTTTTGATGAATAGCTTCTCCACTCATGCTGCTCTGCTGTGTTAGACCTTTAATGGCTCTTACATAGGCATTATCAATAGGAGGACAAAGATAGAGGAGATGTCATGGTGTTCTGTGGAGATGTAGTCATAAAACCACACTTGGACGAGAAATAAATTACTGCTGCCATGTTTCTGCTAGTCCTTTACACCACCTGGAATTGTCCCAAATGGACAGAAAAAAGTATACCAGCCTTGGCCTATATTCCCACAAATGACTAAGTGCTGGCTGTGTGGACTGTTTTTAGGTCAAATCCCATGACAGCGAGCTTCAGGAGCATGGGGGAGTGTTAATGATTCCAAGGTTCTTCAACTTGATTGTATCAAATGTTGATGAAGATCACTCCCAAATATATGAAAACCACTCCAAGGAAATGGTCCTTATTTGAATTAATTATGTCTTAAGATATATAGCTCACAGACTATAATTTTCAAAAATGTGGATATTGTAATACTTAATTCCTTTGCCGTCTCCCTTTTTCCTACCAGAACCAACTATACTACCACATTCTCTCTTTCTGCTAGAAAAAACTGCTTCCGTCTCTTTTCTCCTTCTTAGCCATGGCCACAGAATATCATTTTTGTCATTACCTGTGAATGCTCTCATGGATGTCTTGCCTACATGCTACGCTATACAACTAAATCTTTCTATTTTGTCTTTAGAGGAAAATCCACTGGTACAGTTAGAAATTCTACACGTAGCAAAAAAAAAAAGAAAAGAAAAAGAAAAGTTCCTAATGGGAATACTAGCCTAGATAACAGTGTTTTCCTCAGTGGACCCCTTCTGCAAAGGAGACACTGCTTGTGAAATACTTGTCTCTGGCAAGAGACAGTGGAATGTGGAACTCGGAACTCAATGTGGGAACAAAGAAATTTTAAATGGTGTCCTTTTGCCTTCTTCCTTCAACTAGACTTTAAAGAGCTATGTCTGTATTGTTCACTATTATATCTTGGTAAGTAATGAAGTGCCTAACCTATGGTAAATACTCAGTCAATGTTTATGGAATGAATATGGATAAATCATAAAAGGGTCAGTGAGTCAATGCAATGTATTAATGACTCTTCCTGTTAACTGTGACCCACTACACCACAAATTCTCTGGAAAATTATTTTTCAAGCCCTAGAATCCAGCTTTAGCCCCAGGATTCTTCCAGATTCCCAGCATTCTTTCCCATATCCTTGCTAGCTGGCCCTGTTTTCCAGACACCTGGATACCTCCCTTCTCCCTTCCCAACCTCCTTCTCGTCCCTACTGATCCCTACAGAAAAACAGACACTTTTCAAAGTGCAGAGCAAAAATAAAACATGTCCAAGGAAACTAAAGCCCAATAAAAAATAACTATTGCCTTACTGTGCACCTACGCAAACCCTGATTTCAGTGATTCATGCATTCACATATTAGTTCATTCATCCTTTCAACAAAATTATATGTCAATTTTGCTTCCATGTTAAAAAATAAAAATTAATTAATTAATTAAATTTAAAAATTGAGCGACTTCTCAGCACTGATATCCATGTTGATACAAAGGTACATCCACCACAGGACCTCCAGGAGTTACAGTTCAGTAATCAAAATTTGGCAAAAAAGAATTTATTCCTAGTGCTGAAGTGCCAAGTTACTCCTAGTGCTGAATCCCATTTCAGCATGATGATTATAGGGAAACCAGCATTATTGTGTCTCTGCTATGTGCCAGGCACTGTATTGGACATTTTCCACATGTCATAAAGAATCATTACTATGAAGCATGGATGGTGTCCTTGGATACTGTTTTATTACACTGGGGCTGCGTGTCCAAGACAGTCTTCCAGCTTCCCAAATTACTATAGCTAATAACTGAGTCACTGCTAGTAGAAGCAACTGTAACTATCAAGCCACAGATCTTGCATATGTTTGCAGAATTGTAATCCTACAGAGTAAATGTTGTTTTGGGTTATTATTAAATGTTAGAAGATTAGACCTGCATTATTCTCAGGCTTTACAAGAAATCTGACTTCCAGTTAGTCACAGAATGGCTGAGTATCTGAGAATGAACATTAATGAAATCAAATATAAATTCACTGAGATAAGTCTTTGACTTCATTAAACTTTGACCAAATGAGTATATCCACATCTCTTTTTCTTTTCTAATTTGAGCCTCTGGCTTCCTTCTCCCCGTTGTCCTAATCTCCATCTGCCCATCTGCAAATGTGAATGGTTGTTTTCATGCTTCTTGGATTTGGGCACCTTGAAAGTAGCTCACCATCCAAAATGCTTCTAGGTTTGGAGACCTCCTTGTGAGCATCAGGAAAGTCGAAGTGGTTTGCCAGGTGTGTGAGTTCTCAGAGTGTGCCAGAGTAATGCGCCAAATCACTCAGGAAAGGATATAAGATTTTCCAGTGTCCAGATGAGCCAATTTTGAAATATGTCTTAAATTCCTGAGATATAAATTGACTACATTTTGTGAAAAGATTCTCTGTTATAACTGAAACCTGGCAGAAGGTGGAGCAACCTGAGGGGACTTTCTCCTCTCTGACTTGAAATCCCTGGGGAAATGAGGTTTCACCTTTGAGCAGGTCTGGTTACCAATGAATTCAGTATGATTGGACTTCACATTTTAGATTCCATGAAATTTCCTTTCAAAAGAAAACTCTTGAAACTTGACCTTTTATGGTCATAAAATTCCACACCATTTACCACATTTACCAGCACCTGAAATGATGAGTGAACATCTTGATTCAGTTTAGTATAATAAGAATCTGATAAAGTGGGACCCTTAGGGGCATCTCTGAGGTTTTATAATTAGCTTGAGCTGTCATCAATACATTACTTCTGTTGTCTTCCTGATTAATTATGATTGTTACAGCCAAATCCACTGTGGGTAAAATGGTGAAAATAGAAGCATCTACCACGTACTCCTTTTGGATAGGTGAACAGAACCAAAAAGCACACATAAAGTCTGAATGCTAAAGGGAAGAGGCATAAATGATTTAGCTTTAAATTACAGCCCCTCTAAACTGGTACCAACTATTTCACCAAAACCTTCTATTTCCCACCACCCTGCCTTCAAAAGCACAAAGAGTCAAAAAGGAAATAAGGATAAAAGAGCGATATGTCAGAAGTCTGCATAATTATACAGATGGTTATTTACACTAAACAAAATCATAATTGCCCCATTGGTTCAGAGTTTCAAAAATATTCTTGTCTTATTTTTATCCCAACCAAGCCCCAATATACAAATACTTACAAAATCGTGTAGCAGGTCTATTATAGGAGATTGTAGAATTGAGAAAATTCTCCGGGTAATTCATTGTAGATTATTATTGTCAATAATATGTTCTAGCTCCTAAGCTCCTCTTCTACTAAAGAAAATATTTTATTTGGTTGATGATGATGAGCCTCACAACTCCAATCAGATCCTATTTCTTTGTGCCTGGGGAGATGACAAATACTAAGCACTTTTTCCTTCCTTCTTTTCTTCATAGGCATATAAAAGACTATAAGAAAATTCATCCAAAAATTAATAACAATCAACTATGAATAGTGGGATAAAGAGTTATATTTTTTTTGTATTTTCAATTGTTTCCACTAGAATAATCTATCACCTTTCAATTAAGAGAGGAAAGTGAAAAAAGACAAAAAGAGAAACATGAAAAAAATGACACAGAAAAACTCATGAAATTTAAGGAAATATGCTAGGCCTCAGAGTCCCAATTTAATTGGGCTTTCTCCACTAGATGTGTGGGACTCAGTTCCCTGGAGTTCATCTACAATGCTTTATCTTCACACATGATGAAGGACTCCCAAGTCTTTATACTCACACCCCTGAACTCTTTCCACCACCTTTCTCCAATCAGCTCTCTGCTATGTGCTGACTGCATGGTCTGCCTCTGAATTGCTTCTGGGCCCAGATATTTCCTCAGTGAGAGTGAATGTAGTAGCTAGAATTCCCTCTTCTCTGTCCTCTACCAATGTATGCAACAAGGCCCTGAATACAAGACCTTGGTCATTTGCATTTATTCAACTCCTTCTGATTGGGTAATACTAGTTTAGAAGGCTTGGCAAATTCCAGTCTGGCAATAAGGTATTCCAGCTCTGTCTCTCGAAACCATAGAGGCAATGGGATACAGAATTCTTCTTCACTCCCTGTCTCCAGGTGCTGGGAAGCCTCTCAGGGTTAAACAGCTGCCACATCTACCTCTAATGTAGACATGTGTAGTGGAAGGTAAAATGATTCTAATAATGAGAGTTTGCATTTGAGCACATGAAAATTTTAAAAGGCTTTGAGATCTTCCAGGATGGAAATATGCAGCTATTAATAACCCATAATTAAAAGAGATAAGTTTTGTTGGATTTGAAAGTCAAACATTCTTCTTAATGGCCATACCTACCCGATGAGGTGGAGAGAAAGTAATCAACAGAAACAGATTCAGCAAAGCATTGGATTTCAAAAAGACCTGTTCAGTTGACTAAAGTTTTTGACTTTATAATCAACTTGTTTTGACGTTGCCTAGACGTACCTATTCTGGAAAGGGGGAGTTAACTTTCTCTGAGGTCGGTTAAGTTCCCTTAGGACTTGATGAAGTGATGTGAGTGACACCGCAGTGTTGCTACAAGGGGGTCACCCTGTAAATAATATTTATAGGGAGAACCTTTAGAAGTAAAATTATCATCCCTTTGTTTGTATCCATGTTGGGCATCACAGAATGGATAAGAATAGGTGAGATAGCCTCTCCATAATGCCTTCAGTTTTTTGTCTGGTGCTCCTAGTATGATTTTCAAAATATCTCAGAATACTAACAGATCTTAGAAATTACTTACTATAGGGCATTATTCAATAAGCCTGTGAAAACTAAAACTGAATTTTAATTTAGATGCCATAAAAGGTACATCTTTGTCTGGCTCAAGACTTCTATTCATTAGGATTAAAGACCTGCTGGTTATCCTATACTGTGAGAAAAATCTCAGTAAAATGTAGAATGCTGTTTTTAGTGTGACCCAAATAAGATGCCTAGGTTTCATAAACATCAGAAGTAAATCTCTAGTTCAGAATAGTAGCATCAAATATTATATTACAAAAATATAAATGCTACCTAAGACCAACCTGCAGGCTACCTGGAGTCCTCTTAAGACATTACTAAGAATCATGGATCTAAGGGAGGGCATACAGAATGAAAAACCTAGAAAACAGAGATCTATGCTAGACCTCGCCTTGTTTATGACCTCATGTGTGTCACCTCAGCTCAATCAGATTGTCTCTACATGAACACTGAGGTCTAAGTATTTATACACTAAGTATGAGTATTCTACCTCTAATGGGTGATTCAGAAAAGAAAAAATGGCCCTCTGGTCCCAAGTTACACATTTTGATTATGTCGACATCCATCCCCACATTTGAAGGGAATGACACAACTCAACACCTGGAAAGGTGTAAAAACAGCTGTTTTACGATTGTTCAGGATTGGCATAAAGATCAACCTCTTATTTTAAAAAAAAAAAGTTTTTTCATAAAATTAAACCCTGCAATTTTTCCCTTAAAAAGAAATGTCTTTCAGGGGCCAGCCCGGTGGTGGTCAGTTCACATGCTCCGCTTCAGTGGTCCAGGGTTCGCAGGTTCAGATCCTGGGCGCAGACCTAGCACCACTTATCAGACCACGCTGTGGAGGCGTCCCACATAAAATAGAGGAAGATTGATACAGACGTTAGTTCAGTGACAATCTTCCTGAAGCAAAAAGAGGAAGATTGGCAACAGATGTTGGTTCAGAGCCAATCTTCCTCACCAAAAACAAGAAAAGAAAACTCTTTCTAATGATTTCAGCTCCAAGTGTTTGTTAGATTATAAAGACATGTCTCAATAGAAATAACTACTCTTTCTCCATTAAGGAAGCTCAGGAAAGAAGACCTCTCGGGAAATTGTGAAATTTCCAAAGGACAAGGCACCCATTTCTCCAAATATTATTTGGGCTTTACAATTTTGTGCATAGAACTTGCCCCCAGACATTTTTTTCAATTGAAACCCACATCTCCACGGTGAAAAGAGAGAAGCCAGCAGTAAGAGCAATGCGGATTAATTCTGACTCCAGATGAATTTCTGGTCTGCACTGATAGATTGGCCAACAACATTGTTCAGATTCCTATGTAAATTATATAGACTTCCACCAGATGGATGTAAACCACATTTAGGTGGAAATTAAATCATTAATAGAAAGCTCCAAGCAAAACAGTAACTGGATAACCTTTTATTTCTGATGCCCCAGTCAGGAGGATATCTGAAAAGATTGTACCATAAGGAAAGAGTTCCTAATTTGTTAGCACAGAGCACTCTAGATAACACTTGTTCAGACAAATATGTAGAAAACCTTCCCACTCATACATGAAATAACATTTGGACTAACAAAACAGTTCCACAATGAAGGAAAGACACCTCCCAGTATTTCTGAGTATGTGTAAATTAGTACAGCAGCTAGTAGAAAAAGACCTGGAGCATGGAAGTGCAATTCATGAAATCCATGAGGTTTTGATAGAAAATTCTATTTTTTGAAACTGATCTTTGCACAATCTTGAAGAAAAGAAATATTTTTAAATGCCCTTGATTAGTATATCAGCTCTAGTACCAAAACTAAGCTTGCACAGGGCAGAGATCAATATGAACTAGAATAGAGCATGAAAGTACATCATTAGATTCTGTGAACTCAGCACCTGAAAGTGGAGGACCTATTGTAGATTCTACTCTATCCACTTCTGGTTAGAGAAATCAAAGGCAGCTCTGTGAGAATGAATTGAATAGTTAATATCAATATCACACTGCATTGAAGTTGTTATTTACAGTTAATCAGTGTTCACTTGTATATACATACCTAATCATTCTAAACCATTTCACTGTGACACTAACTTCTTCCTAATTACTCACTTCAAATAAAGTCATGTTGGACTCATTCCTGATCTCCATCCACAATATCCAGACAATCATAGAATCTTGCCAGTTATCCTTTACTGTCACTCACGTTGTCCTTCCTCTCCTTTCCGTGCCAATTTTTCATCATTCAGTATCCAAATTACCAACTCTACTCAGTTTCTTCCCTGTCTTGACTACCACTGATGACAAATCTTCCTAAAATTCTTCCTTTCATGCTGTCGTTCCACTGCTTGCAAACATACAGAAGCTCTCTGGTAAATACTGTCTCAGGTGCAGTCTTCTCTACCAACCTTTCCAGACCCTTTATAATTGGTCTCACCCAGTTTATCCTACTGCACTTCCTACTAGCTCCCAACACGCTTCCTCTATTGGTCACAAGTTATTTCCGGTAAACATGCCCTCTTCCTTTTCAGACACAGTGGCTTTATTGTTGACTTCTATCTCAATTGCCTCTCTTAATTCAGTTTCTCAGTTATCTTGCAAATTTTATTAATTTATTCAATTCATTCCAACATGCATAGATTCATTCATTCAACTTTGTAAGGAAGATATTCCAGATAAAGAGCGAGAGTGCTCAGGCTGGGGGCAGAGTACTGTTGAGGCCTCCAACATGGAACAGAAGGTGACAGGATAAAAAGCTAAGAAAAAGTAAAATCATAGTGATCACTGAAGTATAAGCTGAGAAATGTATGCCAAAGGAGTTATTTAAAGGCTGTTTTAATCTTTTCATCATTTAATTCTGTGCTTTTAATGTTGTAATTATATATATGAGTTATACACGTATATTTTTTACATAAATGCATAAATGTGATTATCATACACACTGGCTTTTTTAAAGGGATTTTTGTTCTTCCTCCCTTTTTTTTTGGTTGGCTTTCCTTCACCCTTCTCTTCATATCTCTATCCAAGTTATCTTCACTCACACCCAAGAAGCCCATGTTTATAACCAGTTTGCATTCAACTTTTTTCTAGCCTCAGATAATCTTGTAAGGGATATACAGACATATGCAAACACACACATACATGGAACCTCTTGATTTTTTTTTTTGTAGGGAAAGATTCGCCCTGAGCTGACATCTGTTGCCAATCTTCCTGTCTTTTTTTTCCTCCCCAAAGCCCCAGTGCACGGTTGTGTATCCTAGTTGTAGGTCCTTCTAGTTCTTCTATGTGCACTGCCGCCACAGCACGGCAACTGACAGAAGGGGTGTTGTTCTGCAATTGGGAAGTGAACCTGGGCCACCGAAGCAGTGAGAGCACCGGACTTTAACTACTAGGCCATCAGGCCCGGCTCTTGATTTCTTTTTTTTACAAGATGAGATCTTACTATATATATGTTTTCCTACATCTCATTTCTTTCTCACATAGCAATTCTGTATAGAAAATTTATTTTATTTATTTATATTTATAAATTATATTATTTATTTATTATAATTATTGTTTATTATTTTTATTTATTATTATTTATTTATTTTATTTGTATTTATATTATTTATTTTTATTTTATTTTTATATTTTATATATTTTTATATTTTTATATTTTATTATATTTATATTATTTATTTATTATTATTGTATTTATTTTTATTGTAATTATTTATTATAATTATTATTAATTTATTATAATATATTTATTTATTTATTATTTATAAATTTTATTTATTGCATAACATAGCAGTGTGTGAATACACAACTTGTTTAATCATATCCATAAGGACGGCCATTTGATTTGTTTCCATATTTTGCCCTTACTAACGTTACTACAATAAATATCTTTTATTTTGATGAGATATATTCCCAGAACTGAAATTGCTAAAGGAGTTTATGCATCTTTATTTTAATATCTGATGAAGTCATAATGCTTCCACCAGAAAAGACTGTCCTTTTCCGTACATCTCTTTCAGCAATTCTTACTAGAGCTTTTACATTTTTGCCTATCTGATGGTCTAAATTTAATATCTCATTATTATTTGAATTTGTATTTCTCTGACTTCTAGTGAATTTTAGCGTTGTTTCATAGGCTTGTAGCTATTTATATTTACTCTTAATTATTAGAATTTTTAGTTGTGAAAAGTGGAAGCATACAATAAGTTTAAAAAAATTAATGTAATAGGCACACGATATACCCACTCTCCAGACTTAATACATTAACATTTTGCCTGATTTGCTTCAGAATTTTTAAATAAATAAAATGCTGCAAATATGGTTGATGAATCCCCTCCCTCACCTCACTACATCCCATTCTTTTCCTTCCTTCTGAGAAATAACCAATAACCTAGAATTGGAATGTGTTCTTCTCCTCAATGTTTTTATACTTTTACCAAAAATATAAAGATTTGTATTTGTATTTTTTTATTTCTCTACTAGTCTGGCCGTTACACCTTCTATCACTATTCTTTTAGTCGGTACCTTCCAATTTTAACATATATATTTGATATCACAAAGTCTAAAGTTAATACCTCTATCTTCCAGAAAAATGCCGGACCCTAGTGCCTTAACTCTGATACCCACCTCCCATACTTCATGACTTTTTTTCATCTACATATTTACTAATTCCTTTGTATTCTGTTCCTTCTTACAGCTTTCCCATCCTTCTAAGTCCCTTCTTTCTGAAAAACACTCTTGAGAAGTTCTTTCAGTGAGATCTGTGAATAGTCAGTACTCACTCTTGAATAAGACCTTAGAATTCCAGGGACCGGATTTCTAGGTTTTTTCCTTAGCTGTTTAAGGGTTTTATTCTATTGGCTTCTTTATCTAATTTTTCTTTTAGGAAACTTCTTTGGTCTCTGGTACATTTAACTGTTTCTTTTACTCTTTGTAGTACAGTTTTACTACAAGATATGAATATACTTTTCTTGGTCTTGCTCAAGTCTCATTGTGCTTCTTCAAACAAGTGTTCACATATGGAATTTTTATTCTGAAAAAAATCTTAGCTATTATTTATCTTTGAATGTTGCTTTTCCTTTAGTTTCTCCATTTTCTCTCTATAGAACTCATATTAGATGTATATTATTCTTTTAATTCCAACCTCCATATTTCTTAATATCTTGTTTATATTTTCCATCCTTTTGTATACCTGTGCTGCATTCCGGGCAACCTCTTCATCTCCACCCTTCCAAGTACTAGCCTTATGTAGGGGTTTGCATTTCCTTTCCCTTTCATGGGTCTACAGCTATGTCTCCTGTTGTCTGAAGCATGTTTGAACTTCAGCATCTAGTTTCTTGGGCCTTTATCTGAGTTCAGTATTCCTCTGTACTTCCAATAAATCATTCACGTCAATATATACAAGATGGAGATGCTCGCACAGGTTGTGCCAGGATGGTGGCAGCCTCAAAATCACGTCAAGTAGAGGATTTATTTGTTTGAAAAATATCTTTATTTCATTCTCACTCTTGAACTAATGACACTTTTACAGGGTAAAGATTTCTAAGTTTACACTTTTGCCTCCTCAGAATTTTGAGGAGTTTGACATGGAGAGAAGACTAAACGTGGATAATAAAGATTGTCTTCAAATATCCTGAAGACTTTTCCTGTAGAAAAATAATTAAACTTTCAATGTCACCTTACAGTATAGAGCTAGGTCTACTAGAAGTCTGCTAAGAGAAAAAGGCTTCCGATTCACAGAGGGAAGACTCTTCCATCATTCAGAACTGCCAGAGAGGGTGTGGACACTCTCAAGAGGTACTAAGATCCCCATCACTGGAGGGGTTTTCATGTGTAAAGAGAACAACTAAAACAGACAGACATTTGTCAGGGATGTTGTAGAAGGGATTCAAGTATCATATGATTGTTTAAGTGATTGAGCTTCTAAGTTTCTTCCAGAACTGAGACCCTCTAATCCTTTTACATTTCCTAGATATAATTCTATACTATTTGCTATGTAGCAGCAGTTGTTCAGTGTTTATTTCTTAGGTGAAGATTTCTGTATTATTCAGATGCCAAAATCTCAGTGTCTTATAACAACAAGCATTTCTTTCTTTTCTCACATTACACTGGGCTTGCAGTTGGCGGTGGCTCTGCCAGGCTGTGCTGAGAACAGCACACCTTAGACGGCTCCATGTGTCTTCTCATTCTGGCACCCAGGCTGAAGGATCAGCCTCTAATTGGGACATGCTATTCTCAAAGTGAAGGGCAGAAGCTCAAAGGGGATGGGCAGAGCAGAGTCAAACCATACAAGCACATTCAAACCTTTGCTTAGATGTGGCTTGTGTCATCTGCTTATATTTCATTGGCCAAAGTAAGTCATATGGCTAATCCTAAAGTTAGTGGAAGAGGAAAATAAACACCTCTTACAGGAAAGCTTACCAAGGTCAGGAAAGAGCCAGTGGTGTGTTGGAACCAACTCATACTGGCTCACAACAGCCAATTTTATAATTTCAGGAATTTGTCCAACTGGTTGTTAAACCATCAGTATCTTGAAATCAGCCATGATGGAACTATTTACCGCATGGATGCTGGAAAATGCTACAAAACAGACTTCTCTCCCTACTCAAGAGCCAGTTGTTAAATATTTACCAGCACACCACTAGAGGGAACCAATAGTTGTAAACAAATAAAACTGTCTATCATTGTTTCCTTGGCAACCAGGGCCTCTAGGAGCCCAACAGTAGCAATGGATGAATAATACCTAAAAATTCTTCAAGGTATGTCTCTTCTCTGTACCAAGAGGTCATAGTGCTGGTTTTCTTAGCTCACAGGAAAGACTCAATGTCATTTAGACCCTCTTGAATCACCTTCTGGCAGAACAAGTTGAAGCAAAATCAAGGAAGTAAAAACCTGTTCACACACACACACACACCCATCTTTAATGAGCTCAGTTTAGGTCTTCTGTTTCCTTGGCAACATACCTGACACTAAAACTACTTCCAGTTCCCACTTCTCTTAGCTACTTTGAGCGTTTCCAGTAAAATAGTTCCATGCCTTTCTGCTCTCTTGGCACACTCTATTGCTGTCACCCCACATGAGCTCTCAGGATGGTTTCCAGGCTGGGGCCCCCACTTTAGCACACAGTCCCTTCCTTAAACTGGGCTCTAATTGAGTCCAACATTTTCTTTCCTGCAGTGTGGGCTGGACAGTGCTAAGTGCCGTCATTTAAGGAACCCCAGGTGCAAAGGCTTGGCCTCCCCCAATCCCACACTGTCATCTGTCCACCTCCCACACTCACCAATTGACGTACACTGTGAAGATTTCCTGAGCTAGAGCCTGAAGTCAAGGGTATTTGTGGATTCCCCCTGGAGACTATCCCATCCTAAGGATGATGAAAGGATTAAGGAGAAACCATCTTGAAAGGATACCAATAGGTTTCAGCAGAACTGCCTCCGAAAAACACCAAGTCTGCATTTCTGCACAAAATCCGTGGCCATTCGCCCGCCTGCTTTGTCCTTCCTCTATTGCTCCCAATTTCCCTCTCTTGGCCTCCACCCCCACTTCCCCCACCCCACCCCAGAGGGCTGGTTCCAATTGCAAAGCCATTCCTGCAACAATCTCTGGCAACTGGAGTGAAAGGTGCCGACAAAGAGGCCCTCTCCACAGCTCCCTTTTCACAAGAAGCATGTATCCAATTAAAGGATTTTAATTAAAATGCTTTCTGTAGCATCCTGTTTCTACTCACTGTTATAAATTAAACTTGACATTCTCTGATTTAACAGGTGGGTGAGATTATTCTGAAAGCTGCCAGATGAGAGGAAATAGAAGCTAGGCTAAAGGAAGCTGTATGCCTCGGAGCATGAGCACGTGTGTGTGAGAATGCGTATGAGTGCTTGTGTGCACACATGCACTCGTACTTGCACAAGTGCACAGTTAGGTGTGCATGTGCTGTCTTTAAATTGGTTTTAAATTGTTCAATTTTAAATGGAACAGTCACGATACAGCAAGGAGGACACCAAAAGAAAAACAGAACCTCAATATAAAAAATTAGAATCTCATGCAACATCCTTAAAATCTCAGTCGGCACCACCCATTTGCACATTTCTTGTGGTTGACATTCTTTTCTAAGCATCAGCTCAGACACATCTGTAACCTCCATTTGTTGTTTCCTATAAAGGATATTTCAATACACACTACTTTATGCAAGAGGATAAGGAGGGAGGGAGTTTCGGTGTTGACCATTACAGATTTCAGCCATTACAGGTTTCACCTCCACAGTGTTTTACAGTCAGTCCTAAAGTTAAATGCTCCAGAGAGTTCTTACAGATTGTGCATTACATCTTTGGATGTAAATTGCCCACTTCAAGGGCCTGTTTTGTTCCAATAAATCCTATAGACGAAGTGGATTGTCTAACTCCGTGCTGCTGTCCATGTCTTTCTCCCTGCCTAGACCTCTTCTCCAAAACTACCTCTTCCGTCCAGATTCTGCTCCTCTCTCTACTCCCCTGTGACACTCTTCTTGACCACTCCAACCATATTTTCTGCTTTAAATACCTATCACGTTTATTCATTTATTCAACAGGACCGAGTAGCGTTGTACGTGCTAAAGGTTCAGCAGTGACCAATAAGAAAATAAACAAATATAAAATTTTCTCAGTGGTGGATACATGCTAGAAAAAAAAAATAAAACAAATTGAGGTGGACAGAATGTTGTTTGTGTTTTTGTCTAATTCACTTGTCGTTATTTAAAGTTTTATATGTTTGCATCCCATTTCTCCAATGGGATTGTAATTTCCTTGAGGATGAGAATTACGTCTATTACCGAGGAGTAATATTCAAAATATTTAACAGCTAGTACAGCAGAGGCACTGATCAGTGAGAGTGGACCTCGGCCATCCTGATGTGTCCCAGCTGGACATCAGCCCTGCTAAAATTCATTGTATCCTCCAGGTTACAATATTACTCAATATATTTTGATCCACATATTGATTTCATAATAATATTTGGTTTCTCATATTATCTAAATGGTACTCTAGGGGCCTGAAAGAGTAAATGTATTTCAATCAAAGAATCTAACTTGCTTTTAAAGAATATGCAGGTTAGGCACTCCTCAAGCAGGGCCAGACAGTTACCACTAAGCAGGCTGGGTGAATTTCTTTGTCAACGTCGACAACTCATCAGATCTCCTTCCTACCTAGGGAAAATTTCCCAGGAAAAATAGGCCCTTCAATGCTGTGTCTCTGCTGGAAAAGTCCTAAAATTACAGTTTCACTGTTTAAGTTCCTGAGGGGAAAGTGCTTTATTGTATATTAGAAAGACCATGGACTTTGGATTTAAAAAGACCTGGATTCAAATCCTGGCTTCACCTGCTATTTGTCTCAGATACTTAGCCTGGTTAATTAACTTTTCTGACGCTCAGTAATCTTAGCTATAAAATGAAAAGGATAATACCAACCTTGTGGTGGTGGTGTGGAAAATTAAATGAAACGAAATGACAAAAGTGCATGGTATCTACCTGATACAAAATCAGTACTTTGTGAGTGATAGCTATTGTGGTGTTGTCATTACCTATTGTTATCTAAAATGGTACAATCACACATGTGGTCAGATAGTAAATTATACAGATAATAGTCACCTTCACATGTTGGTGGATACCTGTGGATGGCTTATACTCCAAAATGCTCAGAGTTCCACTTTTACTCTGCTTCTACCACCTCATATCCAAGAAAGAGAAGAGGTACCTACGCCTCAGATACACAGCATCCACACAATACTGCAAGCTCCTTGAAGACATGCATGTCAACTTCCCTCTCTTCTGTATCTTCACTTCTTCCCACCCCATTTCTATGCCATTCCTGGTATGAGGCTCTGCCCACAAGGTGAAACACAACATGGAGCTGAAGAACTGGAGAAGAGTGATCAAAATGATTGAAGGAACTATGGGGTGGGTGATTGGATGAGTTGTTAAGACTTTTGAGCAAGACTGAAAGGAAATATGCTATAAAGTCTACTGAATCATAAGCCTGTCCATCCGATGAACACACTTTTTCATTAGGAAACAACTGCCTCAGGCGGGAAAGAGGTAAAGCTAGAGGGAATAAATAAATATGTCATTCTCCAGGCTAGATTTTATGATTATGGATTCATTACTCCCAAGAAATGATGCAAGCTGAAACAATAAATAGCTAGAAAAATAAATGAGAGAGACTCATGGAAGATGGACCTATCTTAGAGTACATTAAAGGAAATTAGACCATTTGAGATGTAGTGGCAACAGTCAACAAGCATTTACTAAAGGCCCTCTGTGCCAGAATTGTGCTAAATGTGGATGGAGAAGGAAAGAAGTAAACACAAGGGCCTACACCTGAAGGATCTTACAAAACAGGAGAGGTGAGGTGTACCCACAAATGGCTACAGGACAAATTAGAATCTGATCAGCAACAATGAAGTGCTACCAAAAATAAAAGGAGAGAGGGCTGTGGATCCCATTTGGAGGCTTCGAGGAAGAGGTAGCATTTGAGATGCACATTGAGGAAGGGGTGGATTTTGAGGCGTGGAAGTTAGTTAGAGGCAGGGCCAGTGAAAGAGGATGTAGGCCCCAGGGGAAGAGATTGAACTGAGGTTGATAATCAGTCTAATGGGGTCCAGCCTCTTTTCCACTGCTAGGCCCAACAATTCCTCCTCACCCACCCTACTTAGCAGGAGCAAGGGAGGGAAAGTAGTCGAAAAGTTAAGGCAAAGATTAAAAATGGTAAATGACAAGAAGGTTATGTATCTATCAAGTAATAGGGGAAGGGAGATTAAAGAAGATGACGTCTAAAATCTCCACCAGCTCCAAAAGTGCCTTAATTTATTTTTTATCTAACTTTTGCCTGAAAGGAGTTAACACCCTGCCCAACCCACCCCCCACCAACATGCTCACACAGTAAACTCGCATTTCTGAGGGGCTTAGTATGTGGTCCCACAAATAGGAAGAAACTAAGTAACTAGCAAACTAGAGAAGGATAACCAACATTGTCAAGAGTATGGGACAGGATCAGGGGCTAAATGAGGACTGAACATTAAACAGATAAGTAGGCAAGTAAATATATACTTACAATCTATGGTACATACTCCACAGAACAAGATGATGGTGCGGTGAGAGAGAGTGACTGACAGGTGACATGAGAAAGGCTGATAAGGGTTTCCAACCCTCTTCATGGGAAAGATCTAAATTTACCTCAAATGCCACATTTAGCTTCTCAAACAATTTCCCAGCACTGTCTCCGAACTCATTTTCTGTCTCTTACCATCTGAACACCACCTTCATATGTATCACCTCTTTAAAGAATGTATAGAAGAATATATAGAATAATATATAGAAACACAGAAGAATAGTTTTAAAAACTATTGTTGTAAAACCTGAAACCAAGTTTTAAGCACAGGTGGTCATGCATCATCTAAGTATCCTCCCTTTAAATCCCCGAGGTGAAATCTGCATATGGGTCAAAACACTTTCCCCCAAAGTACCCAAGGAGATGAACTTTCGCAAGAACTCTCCCAAGGTGCACCATGTTTTTCATTCCAGGGAGAAGGCTGCTTATGAAAGAGTCCATGTTTGGCCTGTTGGTAAAAGATGAATTTGTTTAGCAGTTATGTATGACACTCTGTCAATTCTTTTGGCATTGAGTAAGAAGGGCATAAAATCTTCTTGTATTTCCTTATGAAGCGACTGAGTTATTACCCATCAAATTCTTTCTCTGAAAATATGGGCAGCAAGTACTGAGTATCAGGATGAAGCAGCAGAGTTCAGGTCTAGTACAAAGAATTACCCATCTGCCGTGAAAGAATCAGCAATTCAAATGTAGAAGGAACTATGGGAAAGCCTGCAGTTAAAACAGGAAAGGTTTGACCACACCTTTCATATAGGTACACACCAAGAAACTGTATTTTATTCCTTGGTGGAAGGAGAAAAGAAGGTCCTTAAAGAGTAATTTCTTCAGATCTGCAATTTTCCTTTGCCCAGGCAGGCTCACCAACACAGTGGGTTGCCTAAGCATAGTATTAACCACTGGTGTCTTTCAGAATTAGAATTTAAACCTGTTCTTATTCTAAGGTAATTTCTGCTAGCATCTCAGGAACACAGAAGAGAATAGTAATCCTTCCTTCTGCTGGGCCTCTTGCTATCATACAGGTAGAGTGACTAACTGTCCTGGTCCTGGGACTGAGCCAGTTTTAGCACTTCAAATCCACATCCCACGAAATCCCTCAGTCCCAGACGCGAGGTTGATCACCCTGTCAGAGCACACCAAGTCAAGTCTGAGCCACCACTGAGCAGGGGTACCAGGATGGGGAGTGGTGTGGAATGGTAACTGGAACAACACACTAGACTGACTTCACCTCATTCATCATTTTGTAGGGGCCCAGGTCTTGACTGAAGAAAAGCTTTACCCATTTTTTATTTGGGACTTAAAGAGTATGAAAGTTATAAAATGTGAACAATATCCAAAATTTTCCTTTATCCTGGATTAATTAGGATACTCCTGGCTAGAAAATCTAAAATGAAGGCCTCATTCTTTGTTTTAGTTGTTTCAAATGGAAAACAATTAGCCTCTGTCGTAAAATACTGGGGCTATTGAAAATGTCTTAGAGAAATCTTGTCTTTATGTTTCATGAGTAGCAGCAAGTAAAAATGCAATTCTTCAACTCTAAGGTGTACTTTGAATAAATGGAGAAATGTCAAAAGATAATCCAAACTGAATGCAGAAAGAAAAATTACCAATTCCTATTGAACTTCTATCTTACATTCAAGCAGAATGGCCTGAAAACTGGGAAGAATAGAGCAAGTGCCACTAAGAAGAAATTTATTCTCAGAAGGAGAGAAGACAATAAAAGATAACTCACATCACTCATTCCCAAATGTTGCTCCGTAGATTGGTGGGCTACATCAGAATCACTTGGAAAACTCGTTAAAGATACAAATATTTCCAGTCCCAATTAAAATAGACGCTGATTTAGTTCTGGATGGACCAGGCAATCTTACTTTAACAAGCTCTCTAGGTGACTCTGATGAGCAGCTAGTTTTGGAAACATTGACTTAGAAATTAAACTGGTTTAAATTGGCAAGTTCACAGGATTATTCCACAAACCTCTCAGCAAGAGACAATAGAACTTGATGGTTAAGAGATAGGGTTCTCCCAAAACCACAGTGAGATACCACTTCATGCCTGTTAGAATGGCCATTATGAAAAAGACAAGAGATAGCAAATGCTGGCAAGGATGTGGAGAAAAGGGAACCCGGTGCACTGTTGGTGGGATTGTAAACTGTACAGCCACCATGGAAAACAGTATGGAGAATCCTCAAAAAATTAAAAGTAGACCTACCATATGATCTAGAAATTACACTTCTGGGAATATATCCTAAAGAAACAAAACACTAACTCGAAAAGATATCTGCACCCCTATGTTCCAAGATACGGAAACAACCTAAGCATCCATCAACAGATGAATGGTTAGAGAATTTGTGGTATATATACATATGTGTGTGTGTGTGTGTGTGTGTGTGTGTGTGGAATATTATTCAGCCATAAACAATGAGGAAATCCTACCATTCACAATATTATGGATGAACCTTGAGGGCATTATGTTAAGGAAAATAAGTCAGACAGAGAAAGACAAATACTATGTGATCTCACTTATATGTGGAATCTTAAAAAAAAAAAAAAACACTTATAGAAAAAAGAGATCAGATTTGTGGTTACCAGAGGCAGGGGCTGAGGGGAAGGGGATTTGGAGGAAGGTGATCAAAAGGTGCCAACTTCCAGCAATAAGATAAATAAGAACTAGGGATGGAATGTGCATGATGCCTATAGCTAACGCTGCTGTATGGCATATATGAAAGTTGTTAAGAGAGTAGATCCTTCGTGTTCTCATCACAAGAAAAAAACTATTTTCTTTTTTGCTTTTTTTAAAATTGTATCTATATGAGTTGATAGATGCTAACTAAATTTATTGTGGTAATCATTTCACAATATTTGCAGGTCAAACCATCATGCTGTACACCTTAAACTTAAACAGTGATGGGTGTCAATTATATCTCAATAAAACTCGGGGCAAAGAAGAGATTGGATTCTCTCAAGATATAACAGCTTTTAACATCCAGGATGTAATCCTGCCTCTGTAACTTGTTGGCTACATGAACTTGGAAAAGTAAATAAATTTTTCTGTTCTTCAGTTTCTCCATGTAAAATGGGGTTAATAATAGTAACCTTTTCTGAGGTTTAAATAAATAAATGCATGTCACTGTCTTAGAAAAGTGCATGCTACATAGTAAGTGCTCGGTACACGTGAGTAGTTCTTAATGCTGAAAGAACAGGTAGATGAGAGCCCAGGATTGCCATCAGTGATTTTATATGCACTCACAGTTTAAGAAAGATAGCAGAAGACTAAAGATGACTATACTAACCTTCAAAAAGAGCAAAACAATGCTTTCCAGAAACTTAAATGATTTCTAACAAAGCTCTAGGGCAGATGTGTGCACTAGATTGTTATGAGTACTCAAGGAAAAAAAATCACTAGAAGCCAGCTAGTATGTTCACTCACAACACGTAATGCATAAACTTCAATTCAAACATTTCAGTTGTCATGAACAGCTCTTCTTTTATTTCTATTTCAGGAAGGCTTTTCTAATGTCTGTATGGACATAATGAGTTGGAGCTCAGGAAAGAGGTATCTCAAGACAAACATGTTCAGAAGAGAATTCTTAATTCTCCCCTCTACCATCTAACTTAACTCTACCTCACTTCTCCCTCTCAGAAATGGTACCACCATCTGTGCAGAAACCTGGGAATCATCTTCATCTTTAATCCCCACACAGACACACATGCAGTTTATCAAATAAGTCCCATAAATTCAACCTCCAAAATGTATCTTGAACCTGTCCACCTGTCTTTATGCCCACTGCTACCACCATGGTGCATCTCACCATCCTCTCTCACCTAGCAGCTCACAACAGCCCCTAACTGGCCTGGTCCCAACAAGGCATTCTACATGCAGCCAGAATGGGCTTTTAAAAATGTATTCCATGTCACTCCCCTGCTTAACACTTTTCAGTGCCTTCCCATTGTACTTAGAATACTAAGTCTAAACTCCTTACCACGGTCTACGAGGCCCTGATATTCTGTCCCATCCCACCCTTGTCCCCAGTTATTTCTCTCACAGAGTTTCCTTTCACTCCCCCTTCCTCATACACACTGACCTTCTTTCAGCTCCTCAGCACGTAAAACTCATTCCAGAGCCTTTGGGCTTGCTCTTCCCTCAGTCTTCATGCTCTTCCTCATCTTTTCACCTGGCTGATCTCTTCTCATTCTTTGGGTCTCAGTTTAAGTGTCTCTTCACAGAGAAGCCTTCTCTGACCATCCTGAACACATCTAAAATGTGACCCTCCCATTATTCTACATAACTGCACCCTAGTGATTAGCTGCACATTGCCTATTGCAACTTGTAGTTACCTTTACCTTATTTGCTTGATTATCTTCTCAAGAAGACTGCAGGCAGCATGAGAGCAGAGACCATGTCTGTTTTACTAAGCCATACTTCCCCAGCACTGTATCTGGCTTATAGTAGATACTCAGATATATTTGATGAATAAGTACTTTAATGAAAGAGGTAAATTTATAGCCAAGTAAATAGCCATACCCAAAGACTTGACTAGTGGATATGCTTTTATTTTATAATGATGTAATAAATGTGGCAAGGGTTGCTATATAATAAAAATATTTTATCCTCATAGTACAATTTCAGGAAGCATTAGGGGCAGCAGATAATGAGATGTCCCTGAAATCTTGCCATAGTTGCCTTTTACTTATCCTGAAGCCAACCCTGTGAGTATTACTTAATTTGAATCTTCTTCCCACTCTGACCTTGCACAGTGCTTGGCCAGATCCACAAATGGGGTTAACAAAATTGGCTACCAGTGAAATGGATTGAAGTGAGTAAAACAGCCACAGAGCAGAATGCCAATTAATGCAACCAACACTTAACAATCTGTGGCATCAGTGTAGGGAGTGTTGGGAGTGGGTGAGATTGAGGTGGGTCACTCACCTGAATAGAATCCACGTATGCTAGGGATCCAGTACCTTGCCTCTAAGTTACTCCTCCCAACAAAACCTACAGAAGAGTTGTTGACTAGGAGCCAGATGGGTTGATGGGAGTTCCACACCCACTCACTCCTTCTCAAGCCCGGGTCTCTGGCTGAGGTGCTAATGAGCAGTAAAAAGGCCAGAAGGTGATGAGGAGGAGGGGGAAGAGAGCCTGGATTATCCATGACCTGTATAATCAGTTCCTGAAGATTTGGCTTAACTAGATTTGCAGAATCCCCTCTCCACTCAAGAGCATGTGAGAAATTCAGAGGAGATAGTAAAGTACCAGGAGCTGAGACATTGCCTCATTAAGAGCATGCAAACATTGACACAACTTCCATAAAAACTGCTTTGTAGGAGACCAAAGATGGATATTGACCGTCAATGGGAGCTCTCTAGCCATGGAATTTTTTATAGCTCATTCAGTCACAAAAGTTATTATGACATATTTGGGCAAAGGTTTCTGCAAGCGATTTCCCTTGACCACTCCCATGGCTTACGATTCTATTGTCTTCCTCTTCAGAGAAGTATTTTGGCAAAGTACAACACACAAAGTGGTAAAATCAGGTCTCCAAAGGGGACAAAAGCATTAGTTTGTAGAATTTTGCAGGTTTTCATGGTATATATACAGGATTTCAAACTACCAGTATAATGTCACTGAAGGCAGAGCTGGGAAGAGGTGTGCAGAATCAATTGTCATGAACTGGCACCATCATACCACTGATACACACATGGGATTTAGGAGTCAAACAGAGTAAGCCTGAATGCCAGGTCTGCCCCTTACTAGCTGTGTGACCTTGGACAAGTTACTTAACCTCTCTGAGCCTCATATTCTTAATATTTTAAACAAGGAAAATGCAAATAAAACACTTATTAGTTAAAAATGTAGGTTTAAAGAAAATGGTGTTAAGCATATAATACACACATTAAATGGTAGAAGATGGTAGTATTACTGACGACGATTTGCTTCAGCTAAAAGATCCATATTATTGTAGAGAACCAATGAGTAGCCAAGAGTTCCTGTATTGGAAATACTCACATAAACTCCAACAAACTTAGCTGTTTAGGCACAAGTGTCACTAGACTACAAGCATCTCTCTTGAGAAGGAATTGAAGAAAGAAGGAAAACTGTAACTCTTTACTGGAGATATAGCTTCAGTTTTTATGGAAAGAGTTTATTCATGTTTTAAATATATAGTTATTTTCATTTTTTAACTAAAGCTATGGAGAGAAAATTTCAAAAGCAGCACTTTCATAGTAATAGAAATAAGAATTGAACTTAAAGATTGCCTGAAAGTTGAAAATTATATACAACTCATTTACTATGATCCTCTAATATGGGCCCAGATAAAATTCCTAGGGAAATCTTACTGGAGACGGTGGACTTGGACAGTGGGATACAGCAAAGATGTACGTTCAATAGAATACCTGGAGTAAATTTTTACTGATGAAGGGCATACATTCTAATGGAAATTATTTTTAAAAAATTAAAATAAAAGAGTAATGATCACAAAACAAAATGAAAACAAAATTCAGATTGAAAACTATGCATGGTAGAAAAAGTGTCAAAGTAGTGTTGAGTGAAATACGTTAACCTTCATAAAATCACTGTTGACAGATATCCAGGTTTATGCAACAATAACTCACCAAGTTTGGAAAATGACTGTAGTGTTTAGGAATCAGGATGGTGAATTTTGGTGACTGAACAATGTGATTAGAACAGGTTTACATTTCCCTATTTCATTGGTCCAGGGATCTATGACAGACATTTCACAGTGGGGCAATCGGATCACCTACTCTCTTGTTTGTGAATCACTAACCTGGAGCCAGAAGTCAACTTCGTGTGTGATGTAGTACCATGTGCACCCTCCATGGTGTCCTGGGATGGATCTGAATGCCACCACCACCTACCCCTTTCATAAAGTCCTGAGTTGCAGCTCCTCCGTTTGGATCAGGGCTGGAGGCAGTACCACCACTATGGCATTTGAACATTTTTTGGCTCACTTGCATTTTGGGAATAGTGACATCATTGTCCAAGACTCAGGTGGCTGTGCAGTCCCCAACACCTTGACCAGAAACTTGGACAGGAGGCTACAGCAGTAGAAACTCTTCGGACTTGGTCTGGTAAAGTACTTCAAAGCAGGGGTTCAATCACAAGGGAGGCTACAGGGAGGGATGGAAACGGACTCAGCC
Organism: Equus asinus; assembly: GCF_041296235.1. Lineage (NCBI taxonomy): Eukaryota > Metazoa > Chordata > Mammalia > Perissodactyla > Equidae > Equus > Equus asinus. The sequence continues at coordinate 50,100,075 of NC_091805.1, forward strand.
TGATCCAGGGTGCTGAATTGTGTCTACAGGTGTATGCTGGTGGGGCCACTTTAAGAAAAGCAAAGATATGGAAATCTAAATTGATTTAAAAGATAAATTATTATTATCCAATTAATCTTGTCACAAATGGAATCTTTCTCTATAAAACTATTCAGAATAGGATTTTTTGTATATCCTATTCTCCATTACTGTTAAAATATGCTTGATTCACAAAGCTGCATCTTTCCACCTTTCATTTAACATACCTTTTGCATAAAATACAGAGTAGCTATATTTAAATGATTTTAAATAAATGAAATATGAGTTTGGTTAACATTCCATTTGGATAATATTTTGATTGAGGGGCTCAACAGTTTTTATAAATATGAAGGTCAGTTCTAGTTCAAATTCATTCATTGAGAGTGTTTTTTTATGTTCCATTATTATAGAACATATACATATTTAAATTTTGAATGATAAGATTCACTAATACTTGAGATGTACACTTTAAATCTTCCCTCTCTCTAGTTAGAAGTCCATCAATGGCCACCTTATTCACTATTAAATAAGATGATTTCAAGACAGAGGACCCTGAAATATATCTGAAATGCTCATGATCTTTGGGAGGTGTTTAGGTCTGTGTTACTTTTATATCAAGTGTAAGGCTTGCCTTCAAGAGTTATTGTGTGTTAAAATCTGTTAAAAGACTCTGTGTGAACAGATAGCATAGCATATATGGGGAGAAACGTGATTTTTACTTTATTATAAATCTATTCTTCCTCATTCCATTATTCAAAAAATATTGATTGAGTCATTACTCTGAGCCAGGCACTTGTGTCTCAGGCTTTATTACAAATGTTTTCATATTCATTACCTGAAATGGTCCAGAGAATTATCCTGTGGTGTAGACAAAACAATTATTGTTGTTGTTGTTATATTATTATTATTATTATTTCTGTCATAATCCTAAGAACTGAGGGTCAGAGGGTTCAAAATGCCGTTCTCAATCTTGCATAGCTGAGAAGCAGTGCAGGCAACTAGGCAGAGGCTAAAAACACAGTCTGGAGTTCTACTGATTGGGATCAAATACTACCTCTCTGTAACCTTAGGCAAGTGATAATGTCTCTGTGCCTTGGTTTCCTCATTGCTAAATGGAGAAAATAATATTTCCTACTTCAGAAGGTGGTTAGTGAAAATTAAATCAAATATTGCAAATTAGACACTTAGAACAGTTCCTAGCAGCTGGTAAGGGCTTAATGAGCATTTGCCATTATCATCAAACTCAGCCTTATGATGCCAACACCTCTATCTGCTGCCTCTGTCCTAACTACTGCCTGATTCTACTTGCTCAGGGTTTTTACTCTCTCAGATCAGAAGCATTTATATTTCAAACTCGCAGATTCCCCTGGAAATTCTAACTACGCTAATTAAAATCATTATGACAAAAGCCTTAGACTGATGACCATGAACCCATAGAGTCTAACAAGTTTTTCACTTTCCAAAGGAAAAAAAAGTTATATTTCCCAGGTCCATCTATCTTCCCTCATGGAATTTAAACTACCTGGGATTCTGGCAAGAGTGACATTCTTTTCACTGAAGCACTAATTCTTTTCTTTATATAGTAGAGGTAATTTGCCTCCAAGAACTGATGCATGCTTTAATACCCATAAAGACAAGGATCCCTTGAGAACTGAAAAATAATAGTAAAATTTAGTTTAGTTTGGTTGAAGAGAACTTCTGTGATTTCTTTTCACCTGTTAGCCAGCAGTCAGTGAGTCAGTACACATTTCCTGAGCGCTTATCTTATGCTGAGCCCTGCGACAAATACTGGAGATTCAAAGATAAGTAAGATGTGGTTCCTGACATCATGGCCACAGGGAAATTGGAGAGGCAGCTGCCCTTTAAATGGGTATCCACATATTCCTATGAGTTACTTTGTTTGAAGAAATCCGATTTGGAAGGAGCATTTGAAAATTGCATGCTGAGCTCACTTCCTCTGGTGCTTTAAGCAGGTTGAAGGTGCCAAGAAACTGATCAGTCTCATAGGTGCAATGACCCCTGTGGCAAACACAGAAAGTATTGGATCCATTCTGCCTATAAAGTCACAGAACTGGGGGGAAACCCTGCAGCCTTGTGTCCAAAGTGGGGAGATGCTTTAGTCAGGTGGGGAACCCCTTGAGGTTGGCAGAATGTCCTGCAGTAGGGTTCTCAGGCCCAAGATCCATGTGCTCTTGGCAAAATAGCAACTTCCTGCTTCAAAGTAAATAGGCTTAAAAGGCTTATGGATATGGTTCTGAAAGATGCTTGGCTATCCAAAAGTTCTTACAAAATGACATTTCGATAAGTTAAGTGTGAAAGAATCAGAAACAGATGGATTAAGTTTCCCACAGACTGTCCATGGCTTAACAATTAACCACAAAAAAAAAATGGAAAAAAAGTTTTAAAAAGAGAAGAAGGGAAACCATGTCTGACGATTGTCCAAGTCAGAACACTTGAAGAAAGATTTGGGGTGTTCTGCCAAACACCTAGTTCTGTCAGATCCTTTATTTTCGACCACACCACAACTATGGAGCCTTACATGAAGTTAAGCTTGTATGCTGCTGCTACAGCCTCTCCCAAATATGAACAATGAAAAATGCAGTCAGATGCCCCTGAGTTGTGTAGATTCGTTTCCCAGTGTGCTGTTTCCACGAGATTCAAGCCCCCATGCCTTTGCTCATGCTAGCCTCTGTGCCCAGGAGGCCCTTCACTGCTGAATTAAATCCCTCATGTCTCTCAAGGCCCACCTCCAATGCCAACTTCTTGGAGACATTTTCTTTGACCCTCTTTCAACCAAGTCTCCCACATAGCTTGATAACTGCATTTCCTGTTGAGTGACTCCAGACAGCTGACACCAAAGAGAAATCCAAGTCATCCACAAACCAAAGAAAGAGCAAAGGCCAGTGAGCACCTCTGAGAACTAAGTCTGCACTCCAGTACTACTCCACTGCACAACTCCAGGGAGCACTGTTAACATTGTCTTTCATGAAAATGGCACCCGCTATAGCAAAATACAATGGGCATGATGCCTCCTGGGCAAAAAACGTTATCTCCACTATACTCATTCTTGTCCCTACCTCCTCACACTTAGCCATGTGTATTGATGGCCATGTTACTCAGGACACAGCAGGGACAGGAGCACACACTGCAGTTTGAAATAGAGAGAAAAGCAAGGCCTAGTAGTTTCCATGGGAAAAACCAAGATGTAGAATGGTCTCCACATTGGTCCAGTTTTAATGTAGGAGAATATTTCCCAAAATATGTTATGTGAGATGTTTAAGGTGTTATACAAACTAACATTCTCTGGTCAAATTAATTTGAGATTTTCTCGATGTCTTAGAGCATGTAACATGCTGTTTTGCATTGTGAATTTCCAAAATAGGAGGAGAGAGAGAATTGGGTATAGTGTTTCCCAAACTCATTTCATCAAGGAACCCATTTTTGTAAAGCATCGTTGTGGTTTTCTGAGAAACACATAAAACAAGAAGATAAGATTTCCTGCCTTTTCACAGTATCTCACCTCACTGACTCACTTCATCCCTATAATATTTACTCTGTACCAATTGTCTTTAATGTGAGGCCCATGAATGGATTACAGGAGATTTGTGAATGCACTGAAATTGCACGCAAAATTGTATTCATTTATGCATTCTTAGGAGAGGGATCCTTAGATTTGGGGCAGAGTTTAAGATTCCAAAGTAAGGCAAATTCTCTACCAAGCTCCTCTTCAATACCTTGGAACAATGCAATAGGGGGAGGTGTTCCTTTTACGCCCAGGTAAAGGAGGGTGCAGAAACAAATTCAAAAACATAAATGTTTATCGTAATATTATCATCCCTTGATCTGTAACAAGGTGAGTGATGTTCCTAATTTAGCCCAGAGTCCTTTTCTAGGAAGGATGTGGAGTTTCCACTTTGAAAGGCCTGGTTTGGCATTTAACCTCATGATAAGAATTCTGGTTTCCAAGGCCCTCATCTCACCCTCTTCTATTACACCGACAGGCTGGCTGGCAAGGGCATGGATGGCAAATCCATTGGAGGGGCCCCAGATGCCTTCAGGCATCACAGAAATGGGCCTCATTGTACAGGAAAAAGATCCAAGAAAAAAAGAGGGAGTTCAAAAGATCAAGATGCATTTTCATTGATCTTGGACTTGTAAGAGCCACACCATCAATCACAGTCGTTTAAAAATTCCTATTAATGGCTCAGAGTGCTGGGGCTCCCATATGGTTTGTCTTTGTAACATTTGGTTTGGGCATCTCTTTGGAATCAATGTGAGAATCTGTCAGTGTCAGATTCAGACCTGTGCCTGCTGCCTTGCTCCCGGGCAGCAGTGTGAGGGAGGGAAGGAAGAACACGTGCTTAAATACGTGCTTCAGGACGATGGATATTCGGGGCTCTGAGAAGGAGCCAGAAGATTGAGAATCCCTTGAACCTGGGAGAAAGCAGGAAGCTGAAGCGAGATTCAGCCAGGCCAAGGAGAAGGTCCTAGGACATGTCCTGGAACAATAGTGAGGAAGCAGCATGTCTGGAAAGGAATTCTGCCTTGTCCCATCTATCCCAGATGTGCTAGTAGTATGAGGAGCAGGGCTAGACCTGATGCTCCCTGGTAGAGAAGCAGTGGGTATTTGAGGGGCTTTGTGTTTAGGACAAATCAATAGGAACTGAGAAGGGACCAGAAGGCACAGTGCAAAGGGTGAAGGCCTTCCTTCTTGCTCCCTCCCTGCATTCACTGAAGCAGTACAGTGAACACCAACCTGACCCGGGGAGAGAAAAGCCAAGCACTGTGCTATCCAAAATGGAAGCCACTCATTATGCGTGACAGTTGGACTTGAAATGGCTGGTCTGAATTTGAGATGTGATGAACATGTAAAATAAACATCAAATTCAAAGACTTGATAGGAAACAAGATTGTAAAATATACCATTATGTGATTTTATTATTTTATTCTTATTCTTTATTATTTATATTTAAAATATAACTATATGTTAAATTTTTTCATTTTTTTACCTTATTTTTTAACAGCTTTATTGAGGTATCGTTGATAGAATAAAAATGCACATATTTAATGTATACAATTTGATGAGTTTGGACATATGCATATACTCATGAACCCATCACCATAATCAAGGTAATAAACATTTATGACCTCCAAAAGTTTCTTCATGCCTTGTTGTTTTGCTGTTCGTTTTCTTTGTGGTAAGAACACTTAACATGAGATCTACCCTCTTATCAAAAGTTTTAAGTGCACAATACAGTATTGTTAACTATAAGCACAGTGTTGTACAGCAGATCTCTACAACATAATCTTTTTGCATAACTGAAACTTTAGTTAAATAAAATAGATTATTGAAACTAATTTTTCCTTTTAATTTTTGTATGCAGCTACTAAAATATTTAAAATTACATATATGAGTCACTTTATATTTCTATTGGACAATGCTGTTCCAGAGCGTAACTATATTAGTTTCCTAGGGCTGCTGTTTGTGGTAACAAAGTACCACAAACTTTTTTAAGGTGGCTTAAAACAACAGAAACTTATTTTCTCACAGTGCTGGAGGCCAGAGGTGTAAGGTCAAGGTGTCAGCAAGGGTCTTTCCTTCTGGAGGACTCTGAGGGAGAGTCTGTTCCATGCCTCTCTCCTAGCTTTCAGTGGTTGTCGGTAATCTTGGCATTTCTTGATTTGTAGATGCGTTGCTCCACTCTCTGCCTCCACTGTCAAATGGCTTCTTTCTGGTGTGTCTTTTCTCTTCTTCTTATAAGGACACCAGTCATATTGGATTTAGGACCCACCATAGTCCAGTATAACCTCATCTTAACTAATTACATCGGCAAAGACTATTTCCAAACAAGTTCACATTCTAAGGTTCCAAGAAGGACATGAATTTGGGGGGACACTATTCAATCCAGTATATTGGCAAACTTGTCCTTTTAAGGAAACAGGAGTTCGTGCCTCCCCTCCATGGAGAACACACATTTCCTCATCATCAAGTGGTGAGTTATGCCTGCCATGTCCCCTTGCAAACTGACCACACATACCCTGAACCCTGAAAGAACTGCTGTCTGGTGAGGTGTTTGCTAAGATAAAACACACTCAGGACTGGAAATTAGGAGACTTGGGTGCCAACCATGGCTCTATCATCAACCACCACAGTGGCCATCAGCAGAAGAGCTAAACCACTCTGAGCCTCAGTTTCCCTATTTCTGCAATGGAAATACAAGCCCCTACACTTCCAAATTCACAAGATAGCTGTGAAGATCACATTAGATAGTTGTGAAAGTGCTTTTAAAAGTACTATTCTATATGCTAATGTAAACCTTTGTTACATGCCGCCCACACTGATCTTTCCTCTATAGCTTTGTGAGAAACAGGAGAATCACCCTGAATGCTGGAGGATCTGAGCTCTCTCAGCCTCCATCCAGCACAGTTGGAGCTGGACTCCTACAAAATCCTCCCTGCTGAGCTCCCTGCTCCCAGAATTGTCTGTTTTAATCCAGTCTTCCCACTGCAGCCAGAAGGTTATTCATAAAGTTTTTAATCTAATCATGTCACTTACTCCCTGCTTAAAAGCTTTTACAAAAAAAAATATGTATTTAAATAATAAGTTAATGAATGACACAGAGCTTGCCTACTTCCGATCCAGGGAGAAAGGGAGGTTGGGATGGTATTCTGCTAGTCTTCCTCTGTTTGAGGACCTAGGATTGGAGTCAGGCAAAATAAACAGATCTTGGTTAACGAAAGATTTGAAAAATTGTCTGATGTAGGGAGGAAGAAATGGGCACTATGGCTACATGGAATACATGCAGCCATTCGAAGGAAACCCAAGACATCTAAGCCAACTGTCAACCAGGCCCAATCAGCTGGGCAAAGAGCAGCAACTTCGGCAAGAACAGGTTCCAATGACCCATCAGAGAAAGGAGGCCCAGAGGAAGCCTGAATTAGAAACACTTGCCGTTTCTCATTAGACCTAAGAAAGTTATTTATTTTGTTTTTCCCAGACTGTTTTATTTGGCAGATCCTGGGTGAAATGGCATCCTCTTGTCCCTGGGTCCTTGAAGCTGCTTGTTTGTTTTTGCAATTGGCTGTTTTACAAGCAGGGGTCACGGGCACTCACGTGGAGACCTGATGCCACTAGCGAGCACATTAATCCACTGAAATACTGGGCTTGGGTAGGGTCAGCTGAGTGGGAGGAAGGCCTGGCCCAAGGATGGAAATGCATTTCCCACCTACTTTACTGATGGCTACTGTTTGCAGCTCTGCCAAGGAGCCTTCCAAAGTCCTCTTCCCTCACTGTGCACTGGGAATCTCTAAGTCAACTGTGAATTTGTTATTGATGCCTCTTGCCTCCTCAGCAAAAGTCTGTGTCACTACCCCCTCCTCCCTAAAAATCTCAGTGCTGCAAAGCCATCCCATCAGCCTGTTTGGGGAGAAGCTAAGCCTATGCCTTCTATGGAGGGTGACCACATGTCTCCAGTTTACCTGGGACAGTCCTAGTTCATACTTGTGCAGATATAATAGTGCCCCCTTTTCTCTTGAAATTGTCCTGGCTTGGATAATAAGGTATAAGGACACTCTATTACCAAACTATGTTTTCTAAAGAGGATTCTTTTGGATGATTGTACCAGAAGATGCTCAGGGCAATAAGTTTCCTCAGGCAATAAGTCTGGAAAACACCACCCATCTTGTTTTAGAGACTCACAGTTTATGTTAGAAATTAAGGGCTCCGGGAAGTCCCTGAGCAAGGATGTCTGTTTAACTTTGTTTAACCCAATGTTCCCAATATTGGTTAAACCACAGCCCTAACTTTTAATAAACACCTATTAATAGTTTATTGGAAAATGTGTCTCTGAAATGTTAGAGACTCAGTGTGCTGCCCTTCTCAGGTACCAAAGAGATATCTCAGATTTCAAACGAGATATCAAAGAGATCCCTCAGGGAGAGGCACATGATCAACTGAAGGATAGATGGTGCCCTTTGCAAATTATCCACGTTGGTCATAACCATATTTTTTGAACTACAAATCAGAAAATGTGGTCTGACATATAGTCTAAAAAATGACACAGGAGACTTGAAATCAAGACAGATCTAAACAAATTTTGAGTCTTCTATACACAGTCCTGCCTCCATGCTCCCTCATGGTCAGCCACGGGACAGATTTTCAGCCCCTCACCAGAAGTGTGTGTGACTGATGCCACCAATAGTGTTCCAGCTTATCTCGGAAATTCTCCCAGGAAAATATTGAGGTACCGTTGCTCCCTCCCATGTCTTACCTGCTATACTGGACAGAAATCAGCCTCGAAAAGGCCAAGTACTCAGCCACAAAGGGAGCTCACACATCCTTGCAGAGGCCTCCCTCCATAGGGTCACAGAAATCTCCTTTCTGGTTCATGGGGTAAAGAAATAAATGATAATGGCTAGATCTCTCCCACCCACCCTCTAATTGTTGCCGTGGAAACAAAACACTGACTGTTGTACTTTTGACAAGTCTGGGTGTCTGAAGGAGCTAAAACTTTATCCGCTTGTGCAGTGCCCAGCACATAGGAGACGTCTGCAAACATTACAGGCTGAAGACACAGCATGGAGAACTGGCCACCCATGTTTTCTTAGTGATAAGTTTAGGACTTTTTTTCTTCTTTTTTTCAGTCATATCTTTTATTTCTCCACTCAAACAATTTATGCTAATAAAATGTTTCTAGCTTTGAATTTTTTTTCCCATTTGTGAAAGCCTTGGTCACAGTCTTACAGATTATCTTTAATGTTCCTCTGAAATCTTAAACGATACTTAGGTGATGTGCCAGCATTGGCCTTTTATAAAATGACTTCCCATGACCCTCAGCAGAGAGTTAGATAGACTGGACTCTGAACATTTCCGGGTATAAGTAGTGGAGAATATAAGAACTGTAAACCAAAGGTGGGCCTCTGGCGATCCATAATCTATTATAACCTGTGGAATTATTGATCACGATTCATCTTATCCTGCATTTCAAGACATAGATCCCCTTTGATCTTTTGGGGAGATTTTTCCTCTCACCCAAACTGGACACTAAGTCACATACTACCCAGGAGAACTTTATAGAGCTGGACACTCTTTGCCCTATCTAGCTGTGTGAATGCATCCTGGCTGCCTGAATATCGAAGACTGAACTGAAAAAATGAACCCTGTTATCGGTACAACTCATTCCTATAGCAATTTCTAGAAAGAACATTATATGTAGCTGAATGGTTGAAAAATAAGGCCTGAACGACTTTTTTTAAAGAGACAAAGATGTTTCTCTGTGAAAGGAAAAGGCTAAGGATGATCTACAGTTTATGTGGAAATGATGTCTACATTTCCACTGAAGCCAGAATAAGAGTAAGTGGGACTAGAAAATGATTTGGTTCTGTGGAAGGATACTGAGGGAGACACTCTGGATACTGGATCATTCATTCATTCACTTCTTGTTCATCATGCACTTAATGAAAATTGACTGTGGTTTGGACACTGCAGTCCTCAAGCTTATGGAGACCAGAAAGAACAGTTCATTAGCTATTCACAGACTAGTTGGGATGAAAACATACAAATGAATAATGACAATATGTGAGTTAGTACTAAGAGAGGGGAATGAGAGCCCAGAGGATAGAACAAGCAATTGACATTTCTGAGCAACATCTTAAAAAAATAAGAATTCTTCACATGGACAAAGTAGACAAGGGCATTCCAGAATAATTAAGTGATCTCCACAGAGTAAACAAGTGTAAAACAGAATGGCATTAGTTAGCACAAAGAACAAATACGGAAGAGGTGAGAGAGAAGCCTAGTGCTAGATTGCCCAAAGGCACAGGGGTGGATAACTGAGGTTCCCACTGTTCAGTAACTCTAAGATTCATGGCTATTTTCCTCCAGGCTGTCACCAACTTTTATGCCATGAAATGATAGAGTAGCTCTTATTAACCATGTCAAAAGCTCAAAGTGGAAGGTTAAACCCAAGCAGGAATGAGGACAATGCTGATGGATTTCCCTGCCCAGTTTAAGAGGATCCGTATGCTCATTGGAAACTAACTGCACCACGGGCCAGAATAATGTGCATGTGTGCCTCATACTGCCTTACAAAGAGACTCATGCAGGTTTTCCCAGACAAATGGATATTTGACCCAACCAAAGATGCCCCCAGTCACAGGAGAAATCATACTGGTGTTTTACCTGCCTTAAAATGTCATAAACATACTATATCCAGGGACCCTTCATGCTTGAATCTAAAGCCTCCACAGAACCATGGTGCCACCCATCTGAAATGTGGGTGTGAGTTTCTACTAGGTCAAAATTAGGATTTGCCCCATACTTGAAGGAAGCAGCACTGCTCTCCAGAGAGCAGGCTTCCCCCAAAACTGAGCCCAGAACTAATTTAGCAGGCATGGCTTTATGAATATAACTCAATGGGGAAGGCAGCAGGGTCTGTGCTTTTCCATGAGTGAAGGCTTGGAGCAGAGGCCCCAGAATGTCTTCAGAAGAAGCCTAGGCATCCAACACCAGAAACACTGGAGATGGTAAGGAATCTCTATAGGCACATCCTACCCTCTGACCCATGCTTTCTCATAAACATTCAATCCCTTTGGTTCAGAAGTCTCTGCTTTTGTTTGAAATGTATGGTGACTACTAAAGATAGCCAGAGATTACTTCTGTGGTATTGAGAGTCCCAAGAAGCTAGGACTTTCTTTTCTACATTACCTCTCTGAACAATTAACTTTTTGATTTATTGTTCTAGAAAATTTCCTACAAGCTCAATTTGATTGCCCCTGTATTGATAGTTCTGCTGTTACCAGGGCTGGCTTCATGGATCCCACACTCAGATGGGCTCACATTTGGTTCAATGCTCTGCTATGCCATCTTGAAATTCTCAATAGATTTCAAACAAGGAAACACACATTTTCCTTTTGCCCTGGGCCCTGCATATTATGTAGTGGTCCTGGCTGCAACCAACAGAAATAATTATCTCTGGCTTTGGAGTAACATCTTTTTACATTTTCAAGGTGCTTTCACATCTGTTTTCTCATTTGAGCCTCACAATTAAGCAGCTAGAAAAGGAAAGAAAGTAGTAGAAAAGATATAACCTTAAAGTCAGAGAGGACTGGGTTCAAAGCTATGCTCTGCAGTAATCTTGGGTTAGTGATTTAATTTCTCTGATCCTCAGCTTTCTCTTCCGTACAATAGCAGTACTACCTGCCACATTAAAGTTGTTGTGATAATTATGTAAAATAATGTGTGTGACAGTGCCTGGCACATGGTAGACATTGAATAAGTCTTTCCCTTTTTCTCTTCTAGCTCTTCTCTCTGTTCTCCAACTCTCCCAATTTGCAAAATATAAAAATTGAAACTGAGAAGTTCAAATGTTCTGCCAAGTATGTTATTCTGGGTCCTCTGAAAAGCAGAAGTCAGGCTGGGATTAAATGTGCAACGATTTTATTAGGGGAAATGCCTGTGTGAGTGAAATGGGAAGGGATCCAGAAAAAAGATGCAAGAGCCGTCAGACCAGGAAGTCCTCAGACCAGGAAGCAAGTCTGACTCTGAATGAAAGGGAGAGCGAGAAAAAGTTGGGTGGAAGTATCCTAGACTCTTGTGCCATCTGAGGAAGATTCAGTAAGGCAATTGTGGCACCCTTCAGGCAACCAGAATCAGCTGCCAGCCACATCCCACATCTTTCAGGAATGATCTGCCTTTGTACCCTAGCCATGCTCAGTCATTAGCTGGAGCAGCTAACGGGAGGCATGGCCTCAGTGCAAATGAAGCTGTGGATTTCAGGGCACAGCATTTAGGCCCTTGGCCCATTATTCTTTCTGTATTTGGAAGGCTGTGAGGTACATTTTCATGGCGACCACATCAACTTTAAATTGAGTTCATGCCGAAGTCATAGCCACCCTTGATTCTTACCTGCAAGGATTCAGTTAGCCCAGTATGTTCCTGGAATGGGAAGGAAGTTGTTCCTGAGGCACTGTTTTCTCAAACAGCAGGACAGCTTTTTGTTGGAATTGGCAGTTCTGCCTGGCCCCGGACACAGAGGGTCTATCTGCTGAAGATGCCTTTGTTCTGTCTCCCTGAGAAAGTGAAACCTCTCTACAGAATGCTTCTCTCACTGCTCAACTCAACTCTGGGTTTTTAGAGCCCAGGAGAGGAAAACCATTCAGTCATGGAGACATAACTCCTTTCATACATTAAGGATCATTCAGGGAAATTGTTAAAAAGTTAAGTATCTTTTGGCTGTAATGGCCCATGAAATAATTTTTAAAGAACAGAAAGAAAGTAGGAGATGGGAGTGAGGGAGGAGGAAAACAACATCAGGAAAGCAACTTCTTATTTACAGAGAATGTTCACGTATATTACAAGTTGACCCATTACTCTGAGAAGTGGGTGAACATAGGTTGTATGATTTTATTACTCCCATTTTAAAGATGTGGAAATTGAGGTTCAGCAAAACACTTGCCCAGATTTGCATAGCTCATCAAAGGCAGATGTGGAACCCCAGCCCGTGCCTTCTGCCCTCCTCCAGTAAGACTGGGTCTACACAACGCCAATAAAGCCCTTCAAATGAATCATAGAAAATGTTAGTCATTTCAGCAAATCATTATTCTGGCAGTTCAATGCCCTTCCCCAGCTCCAGACACTTCCTTTTAAGCTTTCTTAGGACTCTAGGGTCCAGAATATATAATCACTGCCACTCATTCATGGGAGGGAGAAAGGAAGAGCACAAAAAAAGCACAAACAATTAATTGAGAGTAAGCAGCTGGTGGGCACAGGAGAAGAGGGAGGAAAGAGAGAATAAAAGATCTAGTCCTAGTTAGGCATGAATCCAAGTAAAGGAATGTCTTCAAAGTAAATTCAGTTTTACTTTGTTGTTTTCACCTAAGTGAGGTTTTAGTAGAAATTCTTCAAAGATTTGCCTTAAGGAACAAAAATTATTTATAATATATGTTTCTCATTCACGCAAATGTCCCTAATTCAGAGTTTTTAATGCATAGAACATGGCCTGAAACTTAGTTTGCATTTCTAGTACATATTAAGAAAGATAGTCTAAACCAATTATTGGGGGAAAAAAACAAGAATATGGGGGAATTTGCTATTAACCCATGTGAATGAAAAATAAAACCTATTTGCCCACTTAGAAGTATTGATTTATTTGCCAAAAAAGGAATACACCAATAATGTAGGCTTATTCACTAAAAACAGATATTTAAATGAGGTAAGATTTAATCAGGTTGGAAATAATAGAATAAAACCAAATTTCTTTTTAAAAATATTATTTTATTCATTCTTAATACCTAATTTAGACCAGCTTTCTTATACCCTACTTCCTCTTTACCACCACCCCCACTGTTTCACACATACACACCGTGCTCAGTTAGTCTGAATTAAAGAAATTTTACTGTGTTTGCATGGTAAATTTGTAGAAGCCTGTTTCCGTCCGTGATACCAAGTGAGAAAGTGGAAGCCCATGACAAAAATTTAAAATAGGCATAGTGCCTTTTTTCCCCCCACAATATCGTAGAACCAAAGCTTCTCCCTAATGTGGGAGTCCCTTTAACAATGTCTTTCAAAGACACTCCTTCTGCCTCCATAGGAGCTTCCCAGGGACAAGGAGCTCTTAGTGATGCCAGGAATCATGGCTTTGTAGAATGACTCCAACTTCTAGAAAATCATTTCTTTTACTTCAAGTTCAAATCAACTCTTCGAGTATTTGAAGCTATTTATCCTGGCACCTGGTCTTCTCCTTTCCAAGTCGTGTACATAAACAATTCTGTCAAACTCACATGACGTCTATAAAGAGGTTTGAAACATGTAACTTGTAATTATTCTTCTTTAAGTATAATACACAGGTGTGAGCTGTGCCACCACTGAATCTGTCTTTCCCTTCTTTAAAATGGGGTTAATAGTCATATCTATCTCATAGGTGTGTGTTGACTATTAAAAGAAATAATCCCAACTGTTACTGCTTACCAGAAGCTGTGTTCTGTTCACCCTCTTGGGCACACAACTGGAGTACATGTTCCAGTCTCCCTTGCAGTTAGGGGAGGCCAGGCAATGGAAGGTGGGCAGAAGTGATACATACCACTTTCACATCTATTCTCTTCCCTCCCCAAAATTTCTTGTGTGTGTCTTCCTTCTCTTTTTCTGTCTGCCTGCTGAATGGAGATAATTCCAAGGACCTAGAGGAGGGCGGAGCCACATGATAGAAAGAGCTTGAGTCTCTGCAGGACTGTGTCCCCTCACCCCCATCTCTCTCCTGACCCTCACTGGTGTGTAATGTAGGCAAGAATGAAATTTTATTATATTAAGTCGCTGATATTTTGGAGTTTTTTTCAGCCATTAACCTATACGGCTTTGTATGTTAGGCCAACTCATTCGTGTAAAAACACAGTGTCAGGTATAGAGAAAGGGCTCTATAAACATTAGCTCCCACTCCTACTACTGCAGTCACTCCTACAGCAGACACATACATTGACTGGAGTCAATGTATTACCTACTCGATCTAGTCACTTCAGCCTGAAATTGAACCTACTGTTTTAGGAGTCACAACATACTTTGGCTTATATTGAAATCCCAGTCAACAACTCCGAAAAGAAAAACAGGTCTTTTTCACACGTGCTTCTTTCAACATAGTTCTCTCCCTTTCAAGAACTAAAAATTTTGGAGAAAGACTAAAAAAATTAACAGTAAGAGTAAATATGCACCTCTGATACGTTTGCTGATTTTCATTATTGGCTCATTTTGAAGACTGGCAATACATTTTTGAATCTTGATTCTCCCATTCAGTGTATTTTCTTCTCTCAGTTTTTCTGTGAGCTACAAATTTTTCTGACTGTAATCTATTTGTATCCAAATATCTCCTGAGGATGTTGATGAGGATAAGGTCAAGTAGAGAACCCTGTGCCATAGTCCTGGGGCCTTCCTCCAGGACTGAGAGTGGTCTACTCATTAACAGCATTTGAGTTCTACAGGCTTGGACTGTGTGGTCATCCAATCCAAGTCTTACCATCTTGTCCTCAAAATATCTTGATAGCTGTCAGATGTCACATTGATAGTGGGATGAGCTGGAGTGTTCTGCTAACCAGTTCATTTAGTAGTTTTGACAAAAAGTTAAAGTGGAATTTGCTTAGAATAACTTTTTTCTTAACAATCCTTGGCTGACTTCCACTAATCATTGCTTTCTTCTCTAAATGTTCTCAAACCATCTGCTTATTAATATATTCCAGAACTTTGCCAAGGTTTGACACCAAGACTATAGTATTTAAATCTCTTCCTTCCAACTCCTCTCTCAAAATAATGACATCTGCCCGTCTCCAATTTTTCTAGGAACTCTCTCAATATCCTTGACTTCTTAACCATTACCAATGATAGTTTCCGCATCTCATCTATAAATTCTTCTGGTATCCAGGGTGTGATTCATCAGATCTACAGAATGAACTTAACTGACGTCTGAAGCCCCACTCTCTTAGTCACAGAAAGCACTTACAGCTACAAAATACTGTAACCATGACTACAAATAATCCCAGAGACAGATCAGGAAACTTTATCTTATTTATGGAGCACCTCCAGGCTGGGAAACCTGCGTGTCCACTCGGCTATGTGCTGAGGGTCTGCTACGTGCCAGGCATTTAACACACATACCTCATTTAATCCTAGCCACAAAAACTGAGGTTCAAAGAAGAAAGTTGACCAAGGTTACATAACTAGAGCCAGGCTGAGTAGGAGTCAAACCCAAGTCTTTCCAACTCCAAAACCTAGGTTCTGCCCACTGAACCATATCTACCTTGTTACTAGGACTCTCATTTTGTCTTCTCACTTATCGTGGCCTTCGATTCCCTTTTAATTATATCTGTTCTACACTTTACAATATTAAGAGACTTCTCCTTGGTGAAGAAAATGGGAACTTGTCAGAAACTGAGCTGCTTTGCTCCCTCTCATGTCTGTCATACCTTTTAAGCATTCACCAAATGACAGAGCATGTTCTAGCAAAAAGAGCGTTATCAGTTTTTCGCAAGCTTCAACTTATCTTATACGTTTATGTCAAGATACGTGAGTATGTGAGTATATGATATATGAGTAGATATATGAGTATGTGAGCTGAATAGTTTTAGGAAAATAATCTGGAAAGATACATACCAAATAATTAACAATATTATGCCACGAGAAATATCTTATTTTTATTGAATATTCTTTGGCATTTTGTTTTGTGGCAACAAGCAAAAAATGATATTCAACTTCACCCCCAATCTCTCACCTAAAATCCCCTTGATCGTGTTGGTGAGCCTTGGTTCCTCTGGGTCCTCAAGATGTGCATTCTGCTCTTTATCAGAATTCCATATGTCTTGTATCAACACTGTTATTTGAATCCCATCTTCCTAAACATCAGAGCTTTTCTCATGCCTTTCTTTCTGTGCAGTCCTCATTTTCAACTGGAAGATTCTTCTCAGTGCCCTTCCCACCCTCTCAGACCCATTCTGTACCTTTGTGGACTTATAAGCTAAAGACAGCAGTCAACTATCATTTGATATCAGCTCATGAACACTCCAAGTATCCCTTTACCTAGAGGCATTTTCATCTTTGGAAGGGATTGATGAAGTGAGGTATTATGATTCCAGGCACAACTTCTGGAGAGAGACTGCCTGGGTCCAAGTATTGACTTTACCACCTACAACCTCTGTGATCTTGAACTATTTACTTAACCTGTCTGGGCTTCAGTTTATTTACCTGTAGGATGGGGATCATAATTCTGCTAGGATAAATGTTGACTATTGCTTATCATCAAATGAATCTTACTGTTGGCATTTTTGCCCTCTGGGTAAATGAAAGAGGAAATATTTGAGTTGGGAGCCCTGAAGGTTGCCATTTAAGTTCATACTGTGTGAGTGGTTACCTCTTCTGCTTAGCAATAAGAAGCAACAGAATTTCTGAGTTGTAAATGTCATCACGTGCAACTCAGAGGCCAGAAGTTCCAGACTCAAATGCCAGAGAAGCAGACCAGATGAAGAAACTGGAGGGCTTGTGACCCTTCTGAAGAGGCTCATGACCTTACCCAGCACCCACCTGAAAGTGTGGCCTCAATGTTATCAAATCTTCCTTTGCTTTTTCCCCAAGAGATACCAGACTTTTATGTAAAATCATTCAGGTTTTAAATGTTGGCAAATTATTTTTTAAATATTTAGCATTTTACATGTTTACCAACAACATACCAGCAGTTTGCAACCTCTGGCCTAAAGCCTGAAGTTTGAAGCCCCACTCTCCTATTCGCAGAAAGGACTTGAAGCTGCCACATGCTGTAACCATGGCTACAAATAATCCCAGGGATAGGTCAGGAAATGTTATCTTATTTATGGAGCACCTCCAGGCTGGGAAACCTGCGTGTCCACTCAGCTATGTGCTAGAGTCACCCTTGTTTTGCCACAGATATTACTTTACCACTAAACTGCTCTTCTTGGATCCCCCAGAATCTCCAGGTCAAATTCCTGGCCCATCCCAAAATTCCAGGCACTCACCGGTGATCTTATTTATGGTCTCAATTACTAATGGTGCTGAGATTAAGAACCTGGTGAAACAGATGCCAAGCAAGCTGTTGCTAAAATTGTCTATGTATGGTTAGTGGCAGGGAGAACCCTGCGCCTGCCCTGCGCATCTGTGGAAGTGAGGGGAGGTTAACGGAGCCAGCAGCCAATGTGTTCACAGTCAGGTCTACTGAAGCCCACAGGATGACCCATTTCGGGAAACTGGGGCTGGCAGCAGCTGTTGAGTAAGCCTTGCTCATTTGAGGATTATGAGAGAGCTGAAGAAGCCTTGATAAGTTGCTAAGAGCCAAGTCTATCTTTGGAATACTACATGATTTTCCAGCACACTCAACCCTTAAAGGCTAGAGCTAGGGTTAGATAACATTTAATGCCTGCAAGTGGCCAAACTATATATTTTAAAGCTCTATTTTGGCATTGTTTGTATTGGCAAAATAAATATATA
Organism: Equus asinus; assembly: GCF_041296235.1. Taxonomy (NCBI): domain Eukaryota; kingdom Metazoa; phylum Chordata; class Mammalia; order Perissodactyla; family Equidae; genus Equus; species Equus asinus. Next base: position 50,118,067 of record NC_091805.1, read on the forward strand.
AATAAATAAAATAGAAACAACCTAGATGTTTATCTGTAGAGAACCGGATAAAAGTCGTAGTGCATCTGTACTAGGAAACAGTTACAACCAACTATGGGATAAATGAAATTAATTTTTAAAGCTATTTATAGAATTATACGTATGGTATTATCACTTTTTGGTTAAAAAAATAAAGAAAAGGAAAGAAAGAAGAAAATAAAAACCTATGTGAATGTATATGTAAGTGTGAGCAGATATATATTTGTGAGCTGACTAGTTTTAGGAAAATAATCTGGAAAGATACATACCAAATAATTAACAATATTATGCCAGGAGAAATATCTTATTTTTATTGAATATTCTTTGGCATTTTGTTTTGTGGCAACAAGCAAAAATAATATTATAAATTTAAAAAGTGAATAAAGAAAATATTTAATCCTTATCATATCAAGACAACTCATAATTAATTAGCACCTAATGTGGCTTCAATATATACCATCAAGTATACATATACCAATATAGCATCAAGAATATAAAAGAAAAACTTCTTTTATCTTTGAGTATTATAATCAACTAGAGGAACCTATATATATGTATGGTTTATAAATACTACTCAAACTCAAGTAATTGAGTCCTTCCTCTTTCATAAGTGAAAGAGAGCTATCACTATTCCTATTCCACAGATGGTGGAAACTGAGGTTCAGAGTAGGTGAATGCCAGCATGTGAAGGAACTGGGTTCTGTCCTAAATCCGGGATCCTCACTACCGAATGCTTAAAGGTAAGTGTTTTCTTTGGGGTTTCATATTTCTTAAGTGTCATGGCAGTGAAGAAGAAAGGATATTTTAACAAAACCTAATTAAGAAGCACTTAGGAGTGCTTGGGCAGAGATGAGATACCCAAGTTTTCAAGTCTGACTTTTGACACAAGTGAGATTTGTAAGCTTATTGCTGATCTTTCTTTTCATTTATTTCTTTAAATAGAATCTATCATAAAGATTGACCAAAAATCATGGACAAGACCCAGCTATCTTTCATAGAGCTTCAGAGATGGCAGAGACGTTAGAAATCACCCCTTTTGACATCTCTATTTTAAAGACAGGAAGCTGAGGCCCAGAAAGGTCTGAAGACTGTCATATAGCTGACCAGTGGCAGGGCTGGGACTTGAATATGCTACCCTTTCAGCCCATCCATGCCATGATCATCCTCATGAATGACCCAGTGAGACACCAAACTAGCATTCCTAGGTGCTCCCATTTACCAGGCAGGTACTCCTAGCAATTGCAATCTGACCTAGGCCAAATTTTCACTGGTTCGAGGTTCCCCAGATCAGCTTTAATGGAGCAGGCAGTCATGCTATTCTAATCATGTCTTTTTGAAACAGCTTTTGCTAACATGTTCTTTTCTGTCAAGAAGACAGATAGGCAAACACCAGCACAACTAGCATTTATCAAGGGCTTATTATACAGCCCTCACTGAGAGTAGGGCTTTTGATTACACTATCTTTCAACAATCTAGGAGGTAGATTATGATCTCTATTTTACAGCTAATACATGATAAAATCAAAGGCTCAAATCCAGGCCTTTTTAGATATGTCTAGAGCATGTTTCCAGCACACTGCCTTCCATAGTGTAGCAGAAAAAGCACTGGATATGGCCCAAAGACTGTAGCTTCTTAAGAAGCAAAACATGCTAGTAAAATCTCTGCTTCCAGGGGGTAGTCAATGGAAATAAAACGAGTGCATTTCATTCTGTCATCTCTTGACCTATAAAAGTGAGTTGGAAGACTGGACTCCTAGAAAGTTGCTGCCTCCGGGCTCTATGAGAGTCTCTGCTCATTTCTCATTGTTCCAGATTTCCGGATCTTGTCTTCAGGCCAGCTTTCTGTTCTCTAATCACAGCAGCACTCCATTCTGTTCTTGGACAGTCTGTGAAATCTGCGCTCCCTTGGAACAGATGAGAGGTGTCAGGCTTAAAAATCCTATAAACCTCACCCTCTGAGTTTCTTGAGATGAGCCTTCAGCAATGCTGAAGCTAAAATTAGATGCTTTTCATTTAAGTTTAAGGGTTACTGTACCATCCTCCCACCTCCTTCTTAATGTCTAATAGTTCTGATCAGGTCTACAGCTTAATGCAGTGGGAGAAAAAGAATGGTTTTGTGTGCAGCAGCAGGTCCCATTGGAGCTTGTGTTCCGCAGTACAACTCTTTGCAAAGCAGCATTTTCCCTGAGATAATGAGCTGGAATGAATATATCTCCTACTACTGGTTCTTCTTTAACTATTTTTCTAAACAGAAAGGACTATGTCATTGGAAGTCTAAAATGCACCTAAAAAAATATTCTTCAGTAAAGCCCAATAGAATCAAGGTGTGACATCTCCAAGACCGGCCAAGTCACAAAAGAGCTAGTCAAGCAGGAGGCCAAGTTAAATAACTCATAACTTTGGATCTCTGGGTCTTGCTAGAACTCTTGAGTGTGGGCTTGTGCAATGTCTGAACAGGCAAGACAGCCCGTGTTGAATCTTGCTTGACTTGGCCCTTGTATGGGTAACTCTTCTGTGATTTGGCTTTCCCTACACATCTCACACCTTCCCACAAGTGACCTTTTCACTCTGTGCTTGGCTTTTCTGTGGTGGGTTAACTGTCTGCACACATTTGCGTCATCAGGTTCCCGGTGTGAAGATGATGGGGCTGTACATAGTATTGCTCTCCAGATATGCAAGAGGGGTTAAAGTTCTGCTTGGGTTCCTGAAATCCTTTCTGGGGTGAAAAGGATATAGCGAGATGATGTATGCCCTACATATCTCCATGAAGCTGCTTCTTGTAGCTCCTTGAGCTGGCCAGTACTTTTTTATCAAGCTGAGCTACCTCGTATCTAATGGTGCCTAGTCCCTTGGACTCTAAATCTTATATCAAGTGTTGTTAATTTATAACATTCCAGAGTCATTTCCACTGATAGGAAATTTCCCAGAATTCCACAGCCATACTGTATCGTGTGTCAGTAGGCTTCTTCATTTCCTTGGAGCATTACTATAGACCACCCTGATTCTAATCACTGGTCCTCAGCTTATCCTATGTCTGTGTTAGGCAGTCTTGCTTTGAACCATCCACCATCACCTCCAGGAAGTCTTCTTTGAACTCTGGATTGACCCAACTGCTTCTCTTCTATGTTCCCATGGCATCCACGTTTTTCTCTTTCATAGTACTTCCTCACTACAATAACTGTTTTTGTTTATGGTCTGTCTCTACACTAGATTGTGAGCTCCTAAATTGTATGGACTAGCTCTTATTTACCTATATATTACCAACACTTAGCAAGCACTATGTCCTGCACAAAATAGATTTTCAGTATATGTTGATGAACTATTGTTGAAGGTTTAGTTGTGTGAGTTTGGGTGAATATTATTTCCAGGCCTGTGAATTAATTCTATTCCAGAAACTCTTTTTGTTGCCAGTATTACTTTGCCATGAAATATTCAGTATGGGTTCTGTTGACACTCCAATAGAAGGACACACATCCAGCTGAAGTTGTCACCACAGAAAGACTAATTAATTAACACTCAAAGGGCAACTTTATTTACCAGGTCTTGTGGAGGGCCATGTTGAGGGGGATGACTAACTTCCCCCATGCTTTCACCTTGTAAGAGACTTTAGTAGAGAATTTAGCAGCCACTTTGGATTGGCCTTTAGCTTGGTCTGTGGCTCAATATCCTCTGGTGGTATCTTGCTTAAATCCTCCCAAAATGCTCTGTGGGACTTCACAGACATCACAAACCAAACTGTCTGATAGGACATATGGACCCTTCTCCCTCTGTGTCAACTTTCCATCTGTACCCCCACCACACAAGCATCCTCCTGCCTTAGATAGAGTGGGGGCCCATAGATATTCCTTGCCAACCTTCAGTTTGCTTGAGCATAGCTCTGTTCAGCTACATAATAGAGGATGTCCCTGAGTGATTAACTCTCGAGGAGTTGCATCCTGGTGGCTGAGTGAAAAAACGAATCTTTCCAATTCTGAGTCCTCTGGCTTTTGCCCTGATTGTTTTACTAGGGCCTCAATCTTCTCTAATTCTGAACAGTTAGGGAAGCCCTTCCCTGGCTGCGTTTCAGGAGAATGAGCCCATATTAGGGTGAGACTTGGAGAGCTTTAATAAGAAGATGTTTGTAAGCCCATATTGCAAAGAAATGAAACAGCATTTAGGAAAAAGGCTCTATTGATGAAGCATGAAACCCTCCTCAGATCATCAGACTCTGGAAATGGAAAATGGAACCTGTGGCAGTTTGCCTACATGTTTCTGGGAACCATTTCTGGATGAAGGGATTGCTAAACTAATTCTCCTCTGAAAAGAGAATTAATTGCTGAAGGGACCCAAGATGGTTGTTGGCTTACTGTACTGAGTGCCTCACTCTGCGAGCTTCCTCCTCTGAGGAACATCACCAGCAACAATCTGAGGTCAAAAGTCCAGCCTCTGTCACAGAATTAGACAAAGCCTAGTTCCAGAAACCCAGTTTGGAAGCCATGTAGAAAGATTTTACTGGGTCTTCGGGGCTTGCACCGAACGTTACATGACAAGGCTTTCCCTGCTTCTACTTCGGGGTAGGAAGTGTCATCCGAAGACATGCAAAAACTACAGGCTGAATAGAATATGATCCTGACTCTAGAGATGGCTTCCATATCCATGTCTCTGTTGTGTGAGTCTCAGCCTATCGATAGAGAGCTATCTGCTAGGAATGGCTGGGGCAGTCACCTGGGTCCCTGCTACTTGTGGCAGCCCCTACAGACATCTCCCTTCCCAGAGCCAATGTTGTGGCTGTACTGGACCTTGTGGTTCTCACTATGATTGCAAGATGCACCACAGTGCCAGCCATCAGGGAACTTTGAAAAAACAATGGTTTATCACAAGTCCTAGAGGGTACGTGGCATGCCCAGGGCCACACAACGAGGTCATGGGTAGAGAGAGAGCATGGACCTGAAGTTCTGCCTAGGGGTTCACAGATTCAGTCTTTCAGGCAAATTGTAAAAAGTAAGAGCGGGAATTAAAGTGCGAGAAGAGAAAATCAAGTCACTCAAGTTGCAGTTATCTAGGCTACCCAGGCTTTCTAAAGGGGAACTTCCTGCATGGGGTGCCTTTATCTAGTTGTGCACCTGGCAATGTGTTTATTCTACATGAATGTCTTTGAAATGGATGCTTTGGCAAGCAAATGCTTAACGTCAGGCACTTATAATCACAAAGCTAACTATCAGGCACTTATACTACAGTGTCATACTTGGGATCTTTCTGGCTGAAACACAAGAAGAGGCATTCCTTCTCTGCTATAAGCTTTCTTAGGGCAAGGAACATGACTGACTTACAGCATTCTCAGTGTTTTGTCCACGTAAGTAAATATAAAAACAAGCAAAAGCCTGCTCCAATTAGCTGACTTATAATATATTAAATAATAGTGCAAGCTCTGAATGGGACTTCCTGGGTGTGGCCTTGGGCAAGATTCTTAACCATTATGTATTTTTTCTCTTACCTATTATATGGATATAATAATATCTGTCTCATAAGATTGTTGAGAATTATAAGATGACATATGTAAAGCAATCAGCTGGCATGTAATAAGCACTTGATAAATGTTTCTTCTTTTATAGTTATTACCACTTGAGAAAAGCTCATTCTTCATTTTATAAATCCTCAAGTTGTTTTAGGAGAATGAGAAGGATCTCCTACTGAAAGATATCTCACTGATGGACTGAACTCTAATAGGGTAAAGCCAACTCCTCCAGGTTATTTTACAGAACATTCAAGAAGCCGAGACTAGAAGCTAGCCTTATCCTTACCTGCTGGGTTTATAGGAAAAGCAGATCTTAGAAAGTACTAAGTCCAGATCAGCTTAGGGACTTGCAGAGACTCCCTAATGCCTAAGAAATCTGTTTCCTTTTCTTCTTAGGCACTCAACTAGACTATATTTCCCGGCTTCTCCTACAGTTATATGTGGCCATTGGAGTTCCAACCATAAACTGGGAGGAAGTCATGTAACCAATTCTAGGCCTGGCTTATAAATATTTCCCATGTTCGAGTTTCCATTCTTCCTCCATCGACTATCTGAATGGAGAGGTACCAAGCTATGTGTTGAATATAGTGGAGCCTGAAAAGAGCCTGGTTCTCCAAATCACTGCTTGGAGAAGAGCCACCTAACCAGGAAGCCCATGTTGAATTGTGAGATAGGTGAGAAATAAACATTAATAGGTTAATATTTGGGGGTTCATCTGTTACATCATCTAGAGACAGCTTAGGAGGGACTTTACTTGCCCATGGGTGGAGGAAGGATGTGCAGTATGGCAAGATGGAGAGAATTCCAAGAATCCTCTTCATGGAGTCCAGGAACTTCTAGTAAGAGAACAGCTGGAGGGTTGACTTCATGGTCCTTGGGTAGCCCCTTTGTCCACTTTGGCTTCACTGGATGAAAACACTAAAAAGGACTCAAACCTCTTCAGTTTTCTGTGCCTCTGCAGCGCCTGCAATAAAGTCTAATAAAAGCAGAAAGTGTGAGTAGGAAGCATCTGAAGTGGGAAATGCCATTAGGCTGGCCCATAAAGATGAGTGCTATGAGCAATAAAATGAGCTCAGAAGGAAAACATGATGAATGTTTTCTCGGCCTTAAGCAGCAAGGTCCCCTTTCACCATCCCACGTGGCACTGCATGCCTGGCTGGAGAAAGCAAGGAGCTCTGTGCAGAGCTTGACTCAGGGAGTGTGGCAGCTGAGCCTATCCCTAGGGGCCCTGGCCAAGGGTGAGCAGGGAGGTGGGAGTGTTGGGAGGATGTAGCTTGACTCCACCATCACCTCCCAACACTGGCTGGTCCTTTCCAGAGTGAAGGTTCCCACTGAGACACTGGAAGGAATCCTGAATTGCCCGAGTTACAGAGCTAAGACATCTCACATTGAAAAAGGAAATCCAGAGTCATGGTACCAGGAACAGCAGGGAGAACATCTGATTTAAGAGGTTTGAGATTTGACTTGAGTGTGAGCATACTCTTCCTCAACCCCATCGCCATAACTCACTGTCCTATATAGAGAATACTTGTCTTTACTGTGCTGCTTCCAACCCTTACACTGAGACACCCTTCTTCCTCCTCAGTTTATGCAGCTTCCATGAGTTCTTCAAAGGAGAATTCAAGCTCAACCTTCTTCATGAGCACTTCTCTCTTTATTATAGTGCCTATAAATCTCATTTTGGAGGAAAAACATGGTTGTGGAAAGGCCTGGGTTGAAGCCCTGTCTTGGTTACTTACAAGCTCTCTAATTTTATGCACATTACTAACCTCTGTGAGTTTCAGTTTTCCTATCTATAAAATAGGGATTGAAATACAAATCCTATAGGGTAGTTGCAAGGATTATAGGATAACCTTGCATAATGTGTAACATGTAATAAACACTCAATAAAAATTTGTTTCCTTCTAAAATTCTGCAGTATATATGGTCTTTACCACCAATTTAATACTTTTATTGTTCACGGTCTCATATGCATATATCTTGACTCCTCGACTAGGCTGAGATCTTCTTGAGGGTAGAAATTTTCTATATCTCCATATTACATAAAATAGTTCTGAGAAAATTGTAGAATACCAAGCCATATTTAGTATTTTTCTTATTAGTTATTGTTCATTATTAATCTGATTGCTAATAATTACTTGGCTGTTGGTCATTAGTTTTAACCTTTTAACAGAGTTGGATAGAAGGGATGGCTCTCATCCTCTTCCAAGGAAGTCATGAAAATAGGACTTTGTTGGGGCCGTGTACAGGGTAGATTCAGATTTGAGGAATCCCTAAAAGCCCTCAGTCCCAGAAAGCCAGCAGCAAGGCTTCAGCAAGTAAGTATCCATGGTACAAAGCCCTGAGAAGGACAAAAGTACCTGGCCTTAGCAGATGCAACACTAGCAGAGGGCATCTTCCAGTGAGGATATTGCTGCCCTCAGCATAAGTTGGAGTGAGCAAATTCTAAGACAATACCTGCATTTGTACTAGCTCAAATGTCACCTCCTTAGAGCAGCCATCTTAGAAAACCCTATCTAAATGAGCCTTCATCCTCAGTCCCCAATCACTGTCTATTATTCTATTATTTTTAATTTCCTCAAAATTATTTTTGCCATCTGAAATTACATTATTCATTTATTTGCTAGTGTATTCCATATGAGTCTCTCAGCAGACCATGAGCTCTTCGAAGGAATGTGTCTAATTGTTCATTTCTGTGTCCTCATGCCAAGGGCAGTGCTTCACACACAGTAGGCATTAAATAAATATTTATTGAATTGAACCAGATGAATGAATGAGGCTGGTCACACGCATGGCCCTCTCTGGAAATCGGATCTCCAATTGACAATCATAAGCAGAAAAGCTTTGTGAAAACTTATCTTTGTGGCTGAGCTTCCTTAGAAGGACAACTGTCCTTTAGCTTATTGAGTTGATACAGCAAATTGATACAACAGAGCTTCTCTGAAATCCTCAGAGTACTAAGCAATGAATTAAGCATGTTTGGCATCAGCCCAACAACTCTGCCCTTCCATCTCAGCCCTCAACACTCTCATTAATGATAAAGTATTTCAGAGAAGAGGATATTTGTGTAGAGGCTGCAAGAAGTTTCTGAAGGTCTCCAGTTTTATTAAATTACTAGGTTTGAAATGAGATACTATCCAGATTTTTCCTCCAAACCTTATTTATTTTATTGACTTTTAAAATGTTGTTTCATTCTTAAGCTGTCATTCTTTACTTCTATAAAAATTCCAAGCATCCTTCAAAGCTCAGGCAAGTTCTATCTCCCCAATGAAAACAATCCCAAACCTCACCTTCTTACACTGAGCATCTTCTCTGAAGTTTCAGAGCCCTTTATATCATTTGCCTCACATGTGCATGACTGTCTCAGAAGTGAACCCTTTCAAGAAAGAAACTATGACATGTATTTTTTAAACTCTCAATTATGTGTAATGGATGCTGGTAAGTTAGTATCTAAATTTACATTTAACTGTCACAGAATACTATATGAAGAAAAATAAATCTTTTTAAATTTGGGTCCCATTAATTTGGAGTCAATAATAATTCAGCCATGCAGCCATTTGCACTATCCTTGAAAGATGGGTTTGGTCAACAAGTTCAACAATACGAAAGATTGTGTATTGAGATTCTATAATAAGTAAGAACTTTCCTAGGCATTGAGGATGCGAATGTCACCCATACATATCCCTGGCACACTGACATGTATTCTTTTTTTTTTTTTTTTGAGGAAGATTAGCCCTAACATCTACTGCCATTCCTCCTCTTTTTGCTGGGGAAGATTGGCCCTGAGCTAACATCTGTGCCCATCTTCCTCTATTTCACATGTGGGATGCCTGCCACAGCATGGCTTGATAAGCAGTGCTTAGGTCCATGCCCGGGATCTGAACCCCAGGCCACCGAAGCAGAGCAAGTGGACTTAACCACTACACCACCAGCCTGGCCCCACGGACATGTATTCTTAATAAAGAAATTTAGCTTTGGGCCACAACTGACATGTTCATTTGAGATGTTTTTCAGCTATCCTTCAAAGAACCCATAACTGTAAACTGCCCTAAACCAGTTCTAGCCCGACCACAGGAGCAGGGCCTGTGCAGAAGGACCTAGAGTCACCCTAGAGTCACCCTTGCCTCGTGAGCATCTTAAGGTCCCTACAGTGGGGTGTGTGTTGGGGGATGTACCTTGTTAGGTACATTTGGTGCCATGCACAAAGGAGTCTGGAAGACTGAACATGCACCAAGTGTTCCTGGAAGTCTCCATCCCTTTCCCCGGAGCCCTGAGGATGCCACTACCCCCTCTCCCTTTAAAAGTTCCCCTTTTCCCAGTCTTTGGGGAGAAGGTGTCTTTAGAGCACGAGCTCTCCATTCTCCATTTCTTGATCAATGAATAAAATTTCTGCTCTGCTGTTCTGAACCCAGTCTCGTTCTATTGGCACAAGCGACTCTGGGCTAAAGGACCCACCTGCAGGTCACCGGTCCCTTAGGGCTCAGTAACACAAAGAGGAACAAGACAGCCTTTCCTCAAGAAACATGAGCAAAGGTGGAGCATCTTTCTAACAGCCCTTTGCGTGTAATCAATGTGCCAATTACAGTGAATTTTCACCATTTCATTAAAGAGAATTGGGTAGAACATATTCTTGACAACTCTTTATCCAGTTCATGTTAAAGTAAATATTATTACTTTCTCAGTTACAGATAGAAACATATGCTATAATTCAGATGTAACTGATTTGGATTGTTCTAATTAACCCAAATTACAGAAATTTTCTGTACTTGGTAGTCAAATGATTATTGAAATTATTCTTCCTGTTAAATGAAAATATGGATATTTCTATGTCAAGTTTGCTACTACTAATATCATAATTATCTATTACCTAAAACCTCAAACACTGTTAGACCAGTGAACAATATTTTGTATGTGGCTAAATCAGAAAGAAATAACCATAAGCTTCACATGTAGTTATTTTCAATCTACCATTATGAAGCCAAGGGTTGAATGCAAGATTTCCAAATAGGAGTCTTTTTAAAGGCTTGAGCCATGCCACACCCAAAGAGCCCACAATTCATGGAGGTACTCATCAGCTATTGTCCCAGCTATTTTGGCAATGGTTTGATGGTTAATGGAACTAACTGGCATGCCACTATTTGAAGTTATTCATAAAACCAAAGCAATAATTAATTAAGGTTTTGTCTCCCCCATACCACACTCCATTTCCAGTAAGTTTGGTGATCAGCAACCTGAGCCCCCCAAATCCAGCCCTGCTGAAATGGGTCAGTGGGCTCCCAGTGTGCCGGTCCACTGGGAAACAGTCCGGGGTAGGGGTAAGAGCAGGAGATTTCAAGTCTTAGCCCTGCTGCTTTCCAGCCACCTTCAAGTACAGGTGGGTCACAACCTTTCTAATACTAGTCTCCCCTTTACAAAACAATGCTTCCTGCCCTGTCCACCTCTCATGATTATCATGAGGCTCAAATGAGAGAATACATGAAAGTGTTTATAAATAGAATAGCCCTGGAAACTTTATTAGACTCTTAGAAGTCACCGTTTGGTGCATGACAACTGAAAATTACTCCTCCCATGCTGTGGTGGTGCATTCCAGATGGAAGGTATATTATTTACAATTAAACATACCAAGTAAGTCCAGCCTCAGAGGCACTCCAGCCTCAACCCTTTAGGATTTATCTTCCTTCCTGATTGTCCAAGGGCCTCATGGGACTGCTGGGACTCCAGCAGAACAACATAGTGCTAAGTGCACAGACCCTAAGGTCAAATTGCCAGCTCAGTCACTTGCTACCTGAGGGCCTTTGTCAAGTACTTAACCTTTTAAAGTGCGTTTCTAGATCTATGAATTGATGGTAAAAATAATATCTATCTCACTGAATTATGGAAGGACCAGATGAGATGTTCACATAAAATACATGGTCTAGTGTCTGGCAAACGTCAACAGGAGGATTGCTATTAGACTCACACAGGTTTCTGCAGCCGATACGAAAGTGAACATCCACTAGAGTCAGATCTGGTTGCAAGTCCTAGTTTCCTCTCTGATGGGCTGTATGATCCTGGACAATTCACTTAATCTCTGGAGCTCAGTTACTAATCATAAAATGAGGATGGTAATATTTTCTGCATGGGTTTTATATAAAGATGTGAAGTAGTGTAGATGAGAGTGCTATGCTCATTGTAAAGCATAATGCATATGCGTAGGCTGCTATTTACTTTTTCCATTTGAACAAACACGCAGAAAACAATTGCAAAGATTTTATTTAGCGGCTTTCTGTGCTTGGCACTTAGAAACAGAGTTCCGTGCATAAGGGCAAATTTTTATACACCTTTTCTTCATACATATTTTACATAGCCTTTTTATTGCCCCCTTTTTTAATATTCATAATATTGGATTCCCCACTAGGCACATAAATACATTTATCTACAACACCTCAAAACCAAAAATCTTAATAATATCTGTATTATTTTACTTGGTATTATTTGCATTTCCACACCACTTAAAAAGTTTAGCTTGCACCAAACTTCACTTGTTTTCTTATCGTTAAAGGATTTCAAGGGGAAGATGAAGGAAAAAACCCAAAACTTCAAAATGCAATGAACTATTTGATAAAAATGGAGATCTAAGGGCAGGTGGAAGGCTGTAGAAGGCCCATCTGCAATTCCCTGGGACATGATGGGATTTCCCTGCCACAGGGGCTAGGGGACAGGCAATCCAAATGGGTGTCTGGATCTGGCATGTGGAAGGCCAGGCCTCTATTTGTCACCTCTGCTCTTGCTATCTTCTGTTGGGATTATAAAACTCTTCCTTTCTCACACTCCTTCTATTTCCCTTCCCCTGCCAGGCTGCATGCGTAGGAATTGGCACTTCCTATGTGGTGCACCCCTCTTCTGGATCACAATGGTCAGAGCTGTGGGATCAAGATCCATTCCACGCTCCAGTCACTCTAACCAGTGCCGTGACCATGTGCAGTGTCCCAGAGAGGTTTACTCCTCAATAACGCCATGATTCTTTCTATAACCTGTAGGGGGAAGGAGGAGAAACAAACCAAAAACAAATTTCCGTGGTGAATTAAAACTCTCATCATTGCTCACACTTCCTCTCTCAGTCTTGCTCTCCATCTCTCTCTTGCTCTCTATTCTTTCTGCTTCTCTCTTGTTCAGCTGCTCTTTCTCTTTTCACAGGCACCACTGGGAACATCAATGATAGCACACTGAGTGAAGAGAGCCAAAGTTCAAAAGCGATCTTTTTCAGGAAGCCAAGTCCTGTTGTAGTGCTGATGTCTTTCCACCTTCATTGATGGGAAAGGGTTTCAGGATACACAGTTCATTCCAGAAACAGGGTAAGCTGCAGGGGATGAAGGTTGGCAGCCACTGCTGGCCCAGTCCGTCTAGTGTTGTACATAGACAAATTCTTGGTGAAAGCACCCATTCTGGGCCTCCCTCCACAGAGTTCACCCAGTTCCAAGTCAGTGTGCATGTATGTTTGTGTATGTATGAGTTTGTGTATGAATATATATGTGTGTGTATCATGCATGCACATGTGTATGTATAGGTAGGTCTGTATTTGTGTGTGGGCAAATTTCATGGCCGCTACACACTAGCATCTCCCTTAACTTTATTATAAAATGGTTATTCAGTTTCTTCAAAGTCCACTCTGGAGTAGACAATGCTTTGTAAAACTAAGGTTTGGGAAGGCAGGAGAATGGCCACTGAGTCAGAGACGATCCCACCGCAAGTATCCTTCAGTGTCTTAAATGTCTCTTGTTGATCTTGGGTATGTGCTTTCCTCCTCCAGAAAAGAAAATAAAAATAATACACAGTTCCTGTTTTTCAAAGGTGTTGGGCTCCCAAAAGGAGGATCTGCCCATGGAGATTCTGGGGCCTTGGCTGCTGTCCACTCCGTGGCATCTGGACTGGCCATTAAACCATGTGTACTGACATCTGAGAGGAGGAGCCTGGGACGGCCCCATACTGCCGGCCATCACAAGTGTTAGTCGCCTGCTGATTATTGGGTGAAGGGCTAATCATGTGCATGCTGTGCTCCATCCCCGTAGGCAGGTACTGCCTCTCTCCAAAGGCCCCATTGGAAGGAGAAGAACAGAGTAAAGTGCTTTGAGAGGTGCTCAGTTTTTCTGGGCTTGCAGCTAGCCTAGGGGAAGTGGGGAAATTGTATCCATACAGATTGTAAGGGTTGTGGAGAGAGAAGGCATTGTAGGAGCTCTGTTGCATGTGGCTGCCCCCGAACATGTGTGGTGATGAGGAGCTGGAGGCTGCATTGCCTGCCTGCATGACATACTGAAACTGGGAGGTGGGGAAGGACCCCAGCTGGCCACCGTAGGCTTCCATCTTGCTATTGCTAGGCAATGAGGGAGGAGTTGGGATTCCTGAGATCAGGGATGGAGTCCTCTGAGGCATGAAGGTTTCAGAGGGCTGAGTGGCTGAAGTAGCGCCACTCTGGAGCCTGTTGTAGCCACTGTCACTCAGCCCTGGGTAGCTCTGCAAGGCAGCCATGTTGCTTCGGGCACAGGGTGGATAATCAGAGAGGTTTAGATTACACAGCTGGCTCTCTCGACAGCCCACGTTGAAAGTGTTGGGGGCCAGATGAAATGTTGGAGGAGAACAGGATGGAGATAAAAGATGAGAAGAAGCTGAAGGGGATGGTGTCCCAGTGCTGGAGGTGGTTGGGGAAGTGCCTGTGCTGCCCCCTGAAAAATAAAACATGAACACCATTGAGACAGAAGCCTTTTAAGATGAGTCCATCTAGGCCAGATGCAAGCCATGCAGGAGGTACCCTGGAACGTCCAAGATGGGCTGATGTTTACAGAACCATTGCTTTCTCTTAACTCAGCAGACTTACACTAAGTGATTCTATCTGTGCACATGCACAGAGGCACACACACACACACACACACATATACACTCCAAAGGAGAGGACAGAGAGGGTGGCAAAAAAGAACACTAAACTCTTTTGTTTCTCTCTGTAAAAGCCTTAATAAGTCTTTTTAAAAATAAATAAATAAACCTTCTAATATTCACTTTCTCGCCCTCAAATTCACTTTCTAGTAAGACCTCTGGTAATCAGCATTAAAATCCACTTGTGGGGCTGGCCCGGTGGCGCAATGGTTAAGTGTGCACGTTCCACTGTGGTGACCTGGATTTGCCAGTTCGGATCCTGGGTGCAGACATGGCACCGCTTGGCAAGCCATGCTGTGGTAGGCATCCGACATATAAAGTAGAGGAAGATGGGCACGGATGTTGGCTCAGGGCCAGTCTTCCTCAGCAAAAAGTGGAGGATTGGCAGCAGATGTTAGCTCAGGGCTAATCTTCCTCAAAAAAAAAAAAAATCCACTTGCTCAATTTTTCTTCTCAGTGGAAATACATTAAAGATGTATTTTAACCTGGACTGTTGCTTACTTCGCCATATTTAGTCTTCCAGCCAAAAATGTAGGATAAGAATCTCAGGGCCTTAATCTCAGAGGAAACGGGGTACTGGGGCAGGGTGCCAAGTCAAAGCTGAGGTCTGAGAGGGCTGAGCAGTGGGAACTGGGGTGTGGGACTGAAGTTCTTTTATATGAAAGACATTATAAGCATAATTATAAGAGCTAGTTTAACATAAAACAATGCTAACCCAAACCTAAATCATTGTGATCCAGAGAGAGGTTCTGCTAATCTCCATTTATGAGAACCTGACCAGTCTCAGGCTGGAACAAAGCCTGTAAAGTCGTCTGGATTTTGGATATTTATGAGGACAAGAGGCCAAACAGGTCATAAAGTCAGGAAATCTGCATTCTACTCACAACTCTGCCTCACTAACCCCCCATCTGACCTTGAGCACATCACTTACCCTCTCTGGGTTTCAGTTTCCTTATCTGGAAGATGAGAAATTGAGTTAAATCAGTGGTTCTCAAGCTAGGAGAAGCTGTGAGCTAAAAACTGTTAAAGTTCCAGGATCCCACGTCAGACCAGCTAAATGAGAATTTCTGAGCCTGGTACCTCCGTATCCATACTGTTTCCAAAGCTCCCCAAACGATTCTCAACACAGCCAGGGTTGAGAACCAAGGATACAGCCTAAATTCCTTATTTGAAAGTACCCAGCACAGTGATTCTTAAACTTGAGTGTGCATGAGAATCAGCCGGAGGGCTCATTAACACAGTGTGCTGACTCCACTCCCAGTTTCTGATTCTATAAGGTCTGGGACAGGGCCTGGGAATTTGCATTTCCAATAAGTTCTCAGGTGACACTGATACAGCTGGTCCAGGGCCCACACTTTGGGTTAGAGGACCTGCAGGTCCCTTTCATCTCCTAAAGTCCCTGAAGCTGGATTTGAAACAGTTGCTCTTATGACATATGGATATTGCAAGTGGATTGGTGGTTGATGCACCAACAGATGAAGGGCCAGTTCAACCCAACCTACTGCAAATGTATTCTCCGTTTAAGAAGGCCAAAAATGACCTTTCCCAGCCTCCCCTTTGCCAGGGCGTGGAAGCAGCAGTGCAGCATCCGCTTCCTGTGTACACCACTGGAAGGTAAAGACAGTGGTGAGTGCTGGGGCTGCTGAAACTTTCATTTGAATTCCAGAATGAATGGCTACTTTGTTGTCTTCCATAGGGAATCTCCCGTGACAGGATGGAATTCTTCCTTCAGGGCAAGGTGGGACTTTCCCAGAATTGTAAGATATGATCCCCCAAGAGGTATGGTACCCTTTAGGTCATCCACAACTCATGTAGGGACTCTTAGAACCATGAGATGCTATAAAAGGAGAAAGGACTTTCAAGTGGAAAGGAGCAGCGATAAGGTTTTTACCAGTGAGGAAAATGTCAAGAAAGCCAGCAAGATTCCAGAGATACTGGGATACAAAGAAACCAACCACAGTGTGCCAGGGATGAAGGTCCAGCTGTGAGAGTTGAGAGGCAGATGCCTCAAAGAGGAACCCAAAGTTAATTTTTAGCAGGAAAAAAACCCCTCAGCCTGCATCCACAGATACGATATTGGCTGCTAAGTAGAAAAGTTTCCTCTGCTAAGAGTTTTTTCAGAGTTAAATTTTACAAAGCCCAACTAATATCATCTCTTCCTCATTCAAAAAGATTTCATCAGTGAACTTCCAAAGCTGAATTGGATTTAGTTATAAATAGCTGCAGATTTTAGAGTCATTTCAGGAAATTCCCCTTCCTTGTTTTTTGATCATGCCTTAAACTCCTTTAAGAGAGGTAAAAGATTTTTACTCCACAAATTGAGATAAGGCTAATATTGTAAATACCGCTGGGAGAAGTAAGCCAGTAGCTTACCATGGTAGGAAGAGCACCAAGCCCAATTCTAGATCCATTGGCCTCAGCTCAGCACATGACCACAGGCAAGGCAGGCTGCCTATTAATTCTCATCATCTGTGAAGTGAGGGGCTCAAACTGATGGGCTTCAGTTTCTGTCCTTCTCAGAATTATATCTGTGTCTGAGGATTAAATTTATACTAAAATGTGAATGGCCCATAACAAGTACTTTCCTTGAAAATGGAAATGGAAATTTCCTTGGAAAATTATTCCAAGAATCACTTTAATATAACGAAGGGGTTTTGGAAGGGGAAGCCTAAGAAGGATGAGGAAGAACATCTCATGCTCCTTGTTTTTGTATCTCTGAATGGTCTAGCCTGCAGGGCCTTACAGGAAGCTCAGAAATTATTTTCTGCAAATGTGTGGTTCCTCTTTGAGGCATCCTCCACATTTTCCTCCTCTTCCACCCTAAATGCCACGAACTTCAGTGAAATAAGTGCTGTGACACAAATGGAGAAACTTGACTCCAGCTGTAAAGAGATCTGTGTTTTACAGGATCTGTATCTGGTCTCCTCTTTTGGAAAGTCAGTCCTTGCTCTCCCAGATCTGGTGTTTATGTTGTCTCCAAGGACACCCCTCGTTTAGCACACTGAAGTGTCCTGTTATAAGTACACTCCTTCAGGCACCAGCCCTAGCCCTGCAGCAGGAAGTGCAAGATGGAGCAGATGATGTTTTACAACACTAAATGGTTTTCTCGGATGGCCCAAGATGGAACGAATGGTACTGATTTAAGGCCTCAATTGGTTTCACTGCAAAAAAATAAGAAGGGAACTATTAACAAGTTACAGGGATTTCTGCTGAGCAGATGAGAGGCACATGTTAAAAAGTTTGTAGTCAGCTTGCTTCGGCTTTTAAATGACACTCACTGGCAGTGAGACTTGGTGGCCTGCTGAGTTTCAGGGGTGGGAGCCCTCTATGAACTAGCGTTTGAAGGGAGAAAGCAAGCCTGTCTAAGAGAAGGTCACATTGCTTCCACTCACTTTGAAGAAATGCTCTTAATGCAGTTAAAGTACTCAATACAGATCATAGCTATTTTTCAAAATCCACATAGAGAAGACCATGGTATTCATTTTGCAGAAAAGCAAATCGAGGTACTGAGAAGTCCTTACTCTCTTATGATCTAACAGCTTGTCAGCTGTTAAACAAGATTGAGATGGCCAGCCAAGTGCTAAATAAGCATAAGGAGGCAGTCCGCCCTCCCTGTGCATTTCAACACTTGGCTGACCAGAGGCCTCTCATCGCAGAAGAGCTAAGGCAGCGTGGGAGGCCAGGCCACACTGATACGGAGGGGTCAGAGCTTCTCTCAAAAAAAAGCATGCCTCCCTCCCTTTCCTGCAGAGCATTCTTCCCTTCACCCTCATCCCTCTGTATCCACAAAGTCCAGAATGCTCTGAGAGTCTCGATTTAAACTTTATTTAATGGATGAGCAGAGACTATAGAGTCAAACAAACCCGGTTCCAGTCCCAGATGTCTTACTGATTCTGAGACCTTAGCAAGTTAGCCTCTCCATATAAATGGAATTTTTAATATCTACCTTGTAAGGATGTTTTGAAAAGTAGATAAAATACTATATATTACAAAGTACACACAGGCATTAAATATTTGTTCTCTTCCTTTTCTATGCATGAAGGAGTGAAGGAAGGAGAAAGGAGTCTTGGGAATTTGGATTCTAATGGGGATGGCTCTCGGGTGTTGGCCTCTGTCCGTGGAGCTGAGCATTTCTGGCCTCTCCACACATGGGTGAGCATTCATATCACAGCTAGATGCCCAGACATAACAGCTAGAGGAGTCTCCATGGCTGTGAAATGGAGCACTGGGCACATGGCAGCTATGGGCCACCAGGCCCACATTCCCAAAGACTAAACCACCTCTCTTTCCTCTCTGAATTGTCTTTCCCTCTCCCCTCACTCTCTGCCTGGGATGGAAACAAGACACCCCATGTCTCCATCTCTTCAGAATGGAACACAAGTAGGTAGACCACTATCCTCAGAGGTCTTGACTCATTTCTGAGAGGTGACTAAAATACAATGCCCTAAGTAACTGAAAACTGTCTGGCGTTCCAGGACCAATGCCCATCCACCCCAGCTCCCTGCATCCTATGTTACCCATGGGCCAAAGTAAGGAGGTGCTCATTAAAATTCATATTCAACATTAAGATGCTCCAATATTCAATGCTAACAGCCAAAATAAGCAAAAAGAATACATGTTTAGCAGTGATTCCATACAGGGACAATAATCTAGGGTACAGTTTTGTAACAAGAAGACAAGTTAAATGTGACCATGAAAATCCAGAATACCAAACCTGCTGACTTTTGCATCTTTAAATTGATCACTTCTCAATTGTAAGATAGAGGCTTTCACATACAGTTTCCTTTTGGGTTTATTTTGTTGTGCCGTTTTTGCCCCAAAATTGAAAAACAGTAAAACAAAACCGCATCTGGGCTAATAAAGAATACATTTCCATGTAATTACTTGGTTCCACGAGCCAGACTCTTCTCTCATATAACTTGATGGCATCTGTCCCTGAAGAGTGCTGATTCACTGTGTGTCCTTGAGTAGCCTTCTTTGAGGCTTTCAAACAGGTAAGAGGTAAAATGTCAGCACCCTAAGGACTGATTTCAGGGAATAAACCCAGAGGCCATAAAGTTAAATGATCACAGCCCTGTTCATCTCAACTAAGGAATTACCCTTAGTTGAAATGAGCATCCTTCTCAAAATGCAAATGTGAAACAGTATAGTGCTAATGGGAATTGTATGGTTTCAATCTTAGAAAGATTCCTAGTGCATCCTTCTCCATGAAGTTTAAAGATATGCATAGATCCAAACCTCTTCCCTTTAAAATAGCTTTTAATATATTCACCCAATTCTCATTTTTCACATTACTCCTCTGTGTTCTGAGATTCGCTGCTTCTTAGATGGCTCTGTTTTATACCCACCATATTCCCTAGGTGGACTGCCCCATTTTTTCACTTTCCATTAACTTGTTTGTTTTCTCTGCTACTTGTTTTACTGCCTCCCTTGCTGCAGTGTACATCTGTTATTATTGTCATTTAGAACTAATCTGCCTCTCTTCTGGCAACAGTACCCAGTTTTCCCACTCAGAAATACCCCCTCTCCCACTCTTACCCCTTCACCCCTATCCAGGGATGGCATGTGACTCATGCCTGGACAATTGAGACATCATATTTCCCACCCCTCCGCCACAGTACTTGCTCCAGAGGTGACCTAATTAGAGTCATTGAGACTCAGTGAGATTTTGCTAGAAACCTTAGGAGAGAGGCACATGACCATTTCCATCAGATTTAAACCTAAAAAGGTATGGGTCCAGTGCTGCTGGCAGCTACATTACCACCCTGGGGAGCCTGAGAATGAAGTCAGGTAGGAGATGATGACAGCTTGGTGTGGGGTGTTGGCAAGGGAGATTAGAGATGTGAACGGATTCAAGAACTTGGTAACGGTTTGTTACGGTGGGTGGGGAAGGAGGCAAACATCCAGGATGACACGGGGTCGGTGGTGTCCTTCCCCCAGGAGAGGGCGCCAAGTCTGTGAAGCAAATGATGGACTTGGTATTAAATAGGTTGAGCATAAGGGACTCTGGGGACAAAATAGAATATGTAATCAAAAACTGTTTTAGTGGATTGAATTGAGATGTTTTCCAATCCCTGTCATGAGCTCTTCATGAGCATTATTCCTTATCTCAATGCTAACTGAAATCTGCATAAATTAGCTATCTTGGAAGCATTACAATGATCACACAGTAGTTCAAAGACTGCCGTCCATGGAACTGTTCTTTACCAATCTTTTACTCGTATGAATTTGCTCAGTATCTGATCCCTCTCACTGACCAAACTCTAATTAATACAAACCAAACTGATAGAAATCCCAACACCAACAGAGACCCTCGTAATCCTAATTTTTAACTGCCTGACAAACATTAAAAGTCTCAGTGGTGTTGAAATCTGTCTAGCAATGTCTGCTACCAGTTGAGAAGGGAGGGCTTCTGTAAATGGCAGGTCTCCTCATTTCCACAGAAGGAGACGTATTGCCAGCTTTGGTGTCACTTGTCCAGGATGGTTCCTTTTAACGCAACAGTTGTCAGATCTCTTGGAGATGCTGTTCACAAAAGCTCTCTCAGTTTTAGCCATCCGAATAGCTCCACTGTGTATATCATCAGAACAACATCATCAGAACAGCAGGACTGAACTTGGCTATAACTGACCTAGGCTCTTATTTATTTCTTCTTCTGTGTCTGTGTCGCCTCAGTCAACTTCCCCAAGCATAACTTACTTGGTTAGTTCATTTTGTCTCTGCCATTTGCAGTATTCAGGGAGATGCCATTCCTGAAATATAATTCCTATCTCCAGACTCTCCAAAGTATCAACTCTCTTGCTCATTCTAAATGAAGATGTCTGAAGATAAGATAATATGCTTGAAGAAATGTGGGCCTATTTAGAGTTAATGCTCAAGTTGTTGACAAGAAACCATCAATTGGAGAAATAAACTAAATTTTTTGTGGAAAATTAAAGCTCTAGTAAACAAGAATGCAGAAAGATAATGTGGTCTTGGTGGAAAGGAAACTGCCCTGTCAAGTAGAAGATCCACTTTGGAATTCTCAACTCAGTTCTGCCACCACTTAACTGCAGATATGTTACTAGACTGCTCTATGCCTCAGTTTCTTTTCATGTAAAAGGAAGAGGATAATGAATCCTGTGCATTCTTCTCCATAAGAGAAAACAACCATATAGAACACCTGTTCAATACGTTTTTTAAAACAGAAAGATTTGTGTTTTTGCAAAACTGTGGCTAATTCACCTATGTACTTTCCCTGAAATTTTATCAACAGATGTGTCTTAATGAAAGAGAAATAAAAATGACAACAAGGACAGGATGAAAAAGGCATCCTTAACCTCCTCCAAGCAGAATGGTTGATCCAGCCTCCAGAAGCAGCAGCACAAAACTATCCTAGGGCTGTGTATTTGACATGGCAGATCTTCATGTGTTTGAAGCAATGAGGTACTATGGACAGCTGGTGAGTCAGTCGTTATTTGGACCTTAAGTTTGGTGCCAACACTGCCAATACTCTCTTCACCGAAAGGGAATTACTATAAAATCAGTCTGCCACTGAAGTTTCCACCAGAAGTTCACCATTCTCTACTTCTCCTAAGATACAAGATAGTTCAACACAAATGGCTATGTCTCTTGTCTAAATTTTATGAATGATTCTGTCCAGAGTTACTGGAACTCTTAGTTCTTAGGGGAAGAGGGAATGGGTGTTGTTACTTTTACGTCCTTTGTTAACATCAAGAAACCAAGCTACATATTTTTTAATAATGAGAATCTGGATCAAGTTCAGTGCATATTTCAAAAAAAAAATGTATTCCAATTAAACTATTTAATAGAGTCTTGGCTTTTCTTCTAGTCCCATCCCACTACCATATGTATTCAATAATTTCAAGCTCATTCCCTCCCCCACCAAGAAAAAAGGAAGTCACTGAATAAGCGTGACATTGTGCTTTGAAAGTTTAGTTTCTCTTAAACCATTGTTTTCCAAGTGTCAACAATGTCTCCATATCAATAAATTTTCAAGAGAAGCACCATGAAACCTGCTATGCTGCACACCTAAGCAACTCACTCAGGTTCCTCGTGCCTGCACCTGCCCAGTGGTCCCACATGCTGGTGAAATGCAGGTTGCCTTCCTCAGTCATCACTCCACATCCATATCCATACACATATTAGGTGGTTGTGCTCCCAGATATAATCTGACTGTGACATTGCCTGCCTGAGCCACAGTGCCACCATGTGACCTCATTCACTGCTCATTAGGCCCTGCGGTAGATCTTGAGGACACAGCAGTGAACACAATATCACCACCAATGCCTGCTCTGAGGACTGGCAATATCCCTGCCAACCTTCTCATACCAACCTCCATGATACAAGTTTCTGCTTAGCTAGAACTTGGAAAGTCAACAAATAAAGCAAGGGCAGATAAGTAAGAAGCCATCTCAGAAATAAACAGAATCAAGTAAGCGTCTTTGCATGACATATTTTCATTATAAAGCATGTTTATATAAATGGCCTCACAAAAAGATTATCCCTCTTTGGTAGGTGAGGAAATGGACTCGGAGCGGAAGTAACTTGCCCAAGAGAGTTACTGGCAATCAAAGATAAAGGCCCAGATTTCTCAACTCCCATAAAATCTCTGGCTCTTAGGGACCACAAGGGACTCAAAGCACTAGTAAAACCCTGAATATGTATTGACCCCACTTCTATCACAGCATTATGAGGAGCAAGTCACTTCATATAAAGGGCTTCCATGTCTACTCCACTTATTAAAAAGAGATGGAAATTCTGGATGACCTGCCTCAGCAGATCCCTATAAAGATGAATGGTCTCACCATGTTTTGAATAATTAATCATCAGAAAGGCAGTATGTCTTAAATCTGATGCATCTTCCTCTTAGGTATCCATATACAGGGACATAAGGGGATGAAGATGATAATGACGATGATGGCAATGATAGCTAGTACCGTACTGAGTGCCTACTATGTTTTTAAATGTGTTATCTCATTTAATCCTCACAAGAATTCTATTATATTCTCCAATTTTGCAGATCAGAAAACCAAGTGTCAGAAAGGACAAAGGACTTTACCAAAGTCGCAAAGCCAGCAAGGAACAGTGTGAGAGCCTAAACCAAGTTGTCTGACTCCAGAGCCTATGTTTTTAATCACTATCTTCATCTTAAAACTTCAGAGAGTAAGTAATTTAAGTTACAAAACCCAATTTAGTGTTCAAACTGCTAGACATTCCCTGAGAAAGGAATGTAATAGAATGCATTATCAAGTCCTAGAATGGCCTCCCATATCACAGAGCCACAAATTCAAAAATTAGGGCTCTGTTAATGGCAGCCATTTGATAGAACAGAATAAGCTCTCTCTACAATTTGATCAGCAGGAGGAGGTGGGAGAGGCAGACTCATAAAGCATCTGACACTTTGGGAAGCTTTCATCTAGGTATCCAGGTGAATGGGTGCTGCGCCTGAGAGAGCCACTGATTGGACTGAGAAAAGGAGTTGAAATCAGTCCACAAGACCTCTGTACACATGGCCACAGCTAGAAGAGAAGAGAGATTAGAAACTGGATGAAAGGCACAAAGCAGTGGGAGGAAAGAGTCCACGTAAACCATCAACGTGAGAGGGCTGTTGTTCCACAGACGCAAAAAAGGAGAGAGCAAGAGTAGGAGTCAGATGGGCTTGCAGCAGCCCCCTCCTCACTGTCAGACCTGAGCAATTTATTCGCACTGTCCAGAGCTAAGTTTTTACTCATCTACAAAACTAGAATAAGAAAACTGATAAGGCTGGTATGAGGAATAAATGAAGTTATGAAGATCTCTTCAAATACCAAAGACTATATGAATGCTTAGTGATAGAAATAATAATTTCACCACCATCATAATCATGAACATAACCTTGATTTTAGGAAGGGAGACAGGATTTTGGGTGCCAGGTGAAATGCTGCCTCTGGAACCAGCTTGTTTACACAAGTGGTGATGCTTTGGTTACTTACAGAGCTACCTAGTATGTACTCTTCATAACCCATGGCTTGGCTTGGGGCCATATGTGCTATATTCAGTTGAGCTGCCGCTCCTCCCTCAGTGCTATCACGAAGCAGAGACCTTGCCCAGGGCTTTACCTTGCTGCTTTTGCATGGTGGTAAAATCCTCAAAGGTGAGTGTGCGCACAGGGGGTCTCCAAAACGCATAAGTCTCCATGATGGCTTCCAGTCCAGTTCTGCAGAGAGAAAAGCCAGCAAAGGAAGCTGTAAATAATCCCAAGATATGCACTGACTTTTTAAAGGTACTGCGGTGGTTTGTCTGACAAGTGGTATATATATAGGCACCAAGAGATATCACCACCGAGGTAAATTAGTCTGGAAGAGCACAAGGTATAGATGACACTGGATTGCAGGAAGAAGAAATTAATCCAATTCAGATTATTTGCAAGCAAGTCATAACCATGATGGAATTTCACTCTGATTTTTCTTCAGAGGAGATTTGGTCTGCATAAAAAAAAATGTCAAAGGTCTAGGTCACTAATATGAATAGAGTTGAGACGAGAGTAGCATTTACTGTTTCTCTAGCACAGGAAGACATCATCATCATTACCAGAGTGCATTGACACAGCCTGTCCCAGAGTTAACTCCACCACTGGGTATGTGGAGTCAGTGAAACTGTCAAGTTGCTATGGCTTTAAAGGCTTCTTAAATCAACAGAGACAAGCAGGGCAACAGAAATAAAAGTAGAGGTAAGCAATCAAATACACTTGAGTTTCTGTTGCAACAAGAAATACTTACCTGAAGTCAAAGAAAGGGTTTGATTCCAGAAATTATACGTTGAGCAAAAAGACCAATACATTTCTGCAAATATTTACCTGTATTTTGTAATCTAATAATCAAGCTACTCTTAGAGGGTCATTTACTTGGGACTGTCAGACTTCAGGAAACATCCAATATTTTACAAATATATTACTTTAAGCCTTCTGTTTCATTGGTATTAAAAATTCCATTAATTGAACTATGTGCACACTGTCTACTTTACCCTTCAATAAATTCTCTATCATATATATGAGGTGCCAATGGACATTGTTTTAACATAATTTTCCAGGTTATCTCAGACAGATTCTTGCTGATATTCCATATCCTCAAAACAGAGTATTGGTTGGGGCTTCATTTAAAGCTTGAACACAGCTTCTGATTATTGACTTTTCTTTAAAACTAACAGCTTCACTTCTACCTAAGTGGAAGGAGGCAAAGTTCAGGGACTATGGGGCAGGTAGGGGAAGGAGCATAGAGAAGAGTAGTGGCATAAGTTGTTTCATTGCAAAGTCACTGGAAAGTAACATGGTGCCCCTTCCTGGAGAAGACAAGCTTTCCCTCTTGAGATGAAACTTACGCTGCCTGTCCTTCTCCCTAGGTAATACATTTCCAGAGTTCTCTTCAGAAGAGTCTTACAGACCAAGAATAAAGTGAGAAGTTTTATTTTGAGTGAGAACAAATATCCTTCCCTTATAAATTACTCTAAGATCCCCTGAGGTTCTTCTCAGATGAGCTGCTGATACGCTGATTGGCTTTTTGTGTTGGAAGAGTTCCTCTCTGAACAGGCCTTACTTGCACAGTTAACTTTCCAAAGTCTTCCCTGGAATCTTGGAGGCTTTAAATACACCAACGTTGGCAAATCAAACTCTGTATTTTTAGAAGAGGTTGAGAAGAGAGGGTGTTGCATGGTGTTTATTAGCTGTTAATCTGTTAAAAGTAGGAATAGAAGACATCTCCACATAGTCACCCTACATTAATGCTGAATACAGTACATGAAACTATTTGTGGAGAGAGAGCCCAGGCAATTAGGGAGTTCAGAATAATAAGGGGATAGGCAGATAAAGCCATGCTGAGCCTTGATGAATATAAGAAATAGACAGGCCAGGCTTAGACCTTACTGCCTTGTTTTGGAATGTTGGCAGCCCACCAGAATATCTCAGGATTCCCTTCAATGGCACGGGAGGCTCACTGCAAATGGCAAGGTCTTTATTGTTCCACCTCCTATTCCATTCTTCCCAGGAACATGTACCAATGATGGGGACGAAATATTAGCTCAAGGACAAAGAGCAGTCCCTTCTCATTTCATAATAAAGTGATAGAAGACTAAGAAGTAGCAATAGCACACTGATAACCTGCAAATATTATATTTATTAAAAAAATAGAAAATGAAAGCCCAGAGTCAGTAGAAGGAGGGAAATAATAAAAATAAGAGCAGAAATAAACGATATTGAAACAAAAAAGACAATAGAAAGGATCAATGAAACAAAGAGTTGGTTCTTCGAAAGAATTAACAAAATCGACAAACCTTTAGCCAGACTCACCAAGAAAAGAAGAGAGAAATCGCAAATAAATAAAATTAGGAATGAGAGAGGAGAAATCACAACAGATACCAATGAAATACAAGAGATCATAAGAGAATACTATGAAAAACTATATGCCAACAAATTGAACAACCTGGAAGAAATGGACAACTTCCTAGACTCCTACAATCTCTCCAAACTGAATCAGGAAGAAATGGAGAATCTGAATAGGCCAATCACAAGTAAGGAAATAGAAACGGTAATCAAAAACCTCCCCAAAAATAAGAGTCCAGGACCAGACGGCTTCTCTGGAGAATTCTACCAAACATTCAAAGAAGACTTAATACCTATTCTTCTCAAACTGTTCCAGAAAATTGAGAAAGATGGAGTACTCCCTAACACATTCTATGAAGCCAACATCACTCTGATCCCCAAACCTGACAAGGACAACACAAAGAAGGAGAACTACAGGCCGATATCACTGATGAACATAGATGCAAAATCCTCAACAAAATTTTGGCAAACCGAATACAGCAATACATCAAAAAGATTATACACCATGATCAAGTGGGATTTATACCAGGGACACAGGGATGGTTCAACATCCGCAAGTCAATCAACGTGATACACTACATCAACAAAATGAAAAACAAAAACCACATGATCATCTCAATAGATGCAGAGAAAGCATTTGACAAGATCCAACACTCATTTATGATAAAAACCTTCAAAAAAATGGGTATAGAAGGAAAGTACCTCAACATAATAAAGGCCATATATGACAGACCCACAGCCAACATCATACTCAATGGACAAAAACTGAAAGCCGTCCCTCTGAGGACAGGAACAAGACAAGGGTGCCCACTTTCACCACTCCTATTCAACATAGTACTGGAGGTGTTGGCCAGAGCAATTCGGCAGGAAAAAGAAATAAAAGGAATCCAAATAGGTAACGAAGAAGTAAAACTCTCGCTGTTTGCAGACGACATGATCTTATATATAGAAAACCCCAAAGAATCCATAGAAAAACTATTAGAAATAATCAACAACTACAGCAAAGTAGCAGGGTATAAAATTAATGTACATAAATCAGTAGCATTTCTATACACTAACAATGAACTAACAGAAAAAGAACTCAAGAACTCAATCCCCTTCACAATCGCAACGAAAAGAATAAAATACCTTGGGATAAACTTAACCAAGGAAGTGAAGGATCTATACAATGAAAACTACAAGACTTTCTTGAAAGAAATTGACGACGACATAAAGAGATGGAAAGACATTCCATGCACATGGATTGGAAGAATAAACATAGTTAAAATGTCCATACTACCTAAAGCAATCTACAGATTCAATGCTATCCCAATCAGAATCCCAAGAACATTCTTCACAGAAATTGAACAAAGAATCCTAAAATTCATATGGGGCAACAAAAGACCGCGAATTGCTAAAGCAATCCTGAGCAAGAAAAACAAAGCCGGCGGAATCACAATCCCCGATTTCAAAACATACTACAAAGCTACAGTGATCAAAACAGCATGGTACTGGTCCCAAAACAGGTCCACAGATCAATGGAACAGAATTGAAAGCCCAGAGATAAAACCACACATCTATGCACAGCTAATCTTCGACAAAGGAGCAGAGGGCCTACAATGGAGAAAAGAAAGTCTCTTCAACAAATGGTGCTGGGAAAACTGGACAGCCACATGCAAAAGATTGAAAATTGACCATTCTTTTTCACCACACACCAAAATAAATTCAAAATGGATCAAAGACCTAAAGATTAGGCCTGAAACAATAAGTTTTCTGGAAGAGAATATAGGCAGTACACTCTTTGACATCAGTTTCAAAAGAATCTTTTCGGACACTATAACTCCTCAGTTGAGGGAAACAATAGAAAGAATAAACAAATGGGACTTCATCAGACTAAAGAGCTTCTTCAAGGCAAGGGAAAACAGGATTGAAACAAAAAAACAGCTCACTAATTGGGAAAAAATATTTACAAGCCACTTATCCGACAAAGGGTTAATCTCCATAATATACAAAGAACTCACACTGCTTAACAACAAAAAAACAAACAACCCGATCAAAAAATGGGCAGAGGACATGAACAGACATTTCTCAAAAGAAGATATGAATATGGCCAATAGACACATGAAAAGATGTTCATCATCGCTAATCATCAGGGAAATGCAAATCAAAACTACACTAAGATATTACCTTACACCCGTTAGATTGGCAAAAACATCCAAAACCAAGAGCGACAAATGTTGGAGAGGTTGTGGAGAAAAAGGAACCCTCATACACTGTTGGTGGGAATGCAAACTGGTACAACCACTATGGAAAACAGTATGGAGATTTCTCAAAAAGTTAAAAATAGAAATACCCTATGACCCAGCCATCCCATTACTGGGTATCTATCCTAAGAACCTGAAATCAGAAATCCCAAGACTCCCTTGCACCCCTATGTTCATCGCAGCATTATTTACAATAGCCAAGACGTGGAACCAACCTACATGCCCAGAAACTGATGATTGGATAAAGAAGATGTGGTACATATACACAATGGAATACTACTCAGCCATAAAAAAGACAAAATTGGCCCATTCACAGCAACGTGGATGGACCTCGAGGGTATTATGTTAAGCGAAATAAGCCAGTCAGAGAAAGACGAACTCTATATGACTCCACTCATAGGTGGAAGTTAGTATATTGATAAGGAGATCTGATCAGTGGTTACCAGGGAAAAGGGGGGGTGGGGGGAGGGCACAAAGGGGGAAGTGGTGTACCCACAACATGACTAACAAAAATGCACAACTGAAATCTCACAAGGTTGTAATCTATCATAACATTAATTAAAAAAAATAGAAAATGAACTTTGATTTCATTTCCATAACAGCAAATTCATTTCATAATGGCAAATGTATTAATAATTTTATTTAAATAGTCAGCTCTTTATAGGATAGTGACCATTTATCCAAACATAAAATCCAACTGAAAGAGTGAGTTATAGAATCAGATTGAAAAACTGGGAAGGGTCTTGGGTGTCATCTACTTCTTCTTCCTATGATGTCATCTTGGATGGTTATCCAGCCTCTGTTGGAGTACTTCACAACAAAAATATTTAGTTTTTTGGCAGATCTGTTAGTAAGTTCTTTCGGACCTTGAGCTGAAATCTCTGATGTAACTTTTACCCTCTGGTTCCATTACCAATGGGTAAATGGTGAGAGCGGCAGACATTTTCCACATCCTCATTAGGAAGACCTTCCTTGACTGTTAAGAATGTAATGTATGACATGCCATATATGGGCACACCCACGGTCCATCCAGTCCAGGATTCTGTCACAACAAGGGTCCTTTTGGTAGTGGAGTTGTGGGGGAGGGGTTACGACTACCAAAAAGTAATAGCTAAGCCCACACATTCCCAATCATGCTTTATTAATCCACTGTGGCTCCATCTCTTATAGATTTACCCTAGACCCTTACTGAATATGTTTATATATTCAGAGTTTATCTCTTTTTAGAAAAATTAATCCTATTTGTTTACTATATGCCACATCTTATTCGTCCTCAAACTCCATTAAGTTTCATTGGATAGATCTAATTCTTAGAAAGTACTAGTTCTATAGATCAGGATTTGGTGAAGTGTCATGGCAAGATAAGTATTAGATAATTCACCTCTCCCCACCGCTGGAATGTCTACTTTGAATCCCATGTTTTTCTTTGTCCCATCGCTTAGCGCAATGCCTGTTACATGGCAAGATCCCAATTTATATGCTTTGAATTAGAAAGTAAAGAAATGAATTTTCACCCTGTGTTTTATTACTGAGTCATTATTTTATGAACTTTAACCAGAACTCATTTTTCTAATCCTAAAACTTCGGAAAAAAACTTGATGTAAAATCAAGTCTCTGAAGACAAGAGGAATCCTCAAGTATAGACATGGGAATTATTTCCGTAGCTGTTTGTGCCTTCTTGACTCAGATCTCAGAGAGGTTTCAGTTTTCCTTTGGTTTCTTCCATTCTGGTGATAGAATTTCTGACCTTCAACAGAATCTGAGTCCCCAGCAGAGGCCAGTCATTTCTGCCCTCATTTCTCTTACAAGAGTCCTTGCCAACTCCCCATTGACATTTTCAGCCACTTGGATGTCTATTCAAAATGTATCCTGAGCAACACATTGTTTACTTATTCATCATCATTCTAGGTTAGTTTTGTAAAATTTTATCTCAAGGTTCTTAAAAGTGAATTCATCATCTAACATATTTAAAAAGTGCTCTTAGGTAACCACATGTCATTAACATCTTCCACATGGTGGGCCTCTAGGGTCTGTTGCACACCAGAGACCCGATGTCATCTTTGAGGTTTCCAGTTAGAGACGATCAAATTGGCAAGTGTCCCTCTCTTGCTTACTTTTCTCTGTTTGCTCCAGTGACAACAGAGGCCATATCCAAACCCCCTTTGTTCAATCCTTTGGCTGTAATCACTTCCCTGATTTCCAGGCCTCTTCTCTTTAGACTTTTCAGTCTGCTCACTGGCCAAACTAACAGAATGTGCTGAAGAGGAGGGAGAAAAGGAAGGAGAGAAAGCAAGCCAAAGAGCGCATTTGCAAATTGAAGATGCCTTGAGATCAACTGATTTGGAAAAGTAGCCAGACTGTAAAGAAGGTCTTCTCATTCAAAAAAAAAAAAAATGATGGGACCATCCTTTTGAGGTTCAGCAAATATTTGAAAATTTATAACAACAATTACAACTATATTTGGGAACCTATTAGGCAGCACACCAATGCATAGTTTCTGCTTTTTATTTGTCTAGAGATAGAGAATTGCTTTTTTTATCTTTCTTCCATTTATTTTTTTCTGTAGTTCTGACTTTTGACTCTTCCTCATACTATTTGTTGGTGATCAAGGTAACAAAGGGAGCATATGTCAGGGATCGATAAGGCCATTGGTCATGTCTCAATAGAAGATAGTCAAGGGCTAAAGGAAGTCTGCTGAAATGGGGAGCTTGAAGTCATAAAGGAGTTACTCAACCAGGAAAACAATTATGTGCTAGGTTCAGGAGACAGAAAGGCAAAAAACCCCACACAGTCTTTACCCTTTAGGAGTATCCTGTTTAACAAAAAGAGAACATGTAAATGAGTAATTTCTGAACTGTGTGATAAATGCTACCTGGAGATATGTTGAAGATGCCATGGAGCACTGAGAAAGAAGTATTTAATGCACCTGGAAAACTCAAGGAAGATTCCATAAGGCCAATTATTTAAGTTCAATATTAAAGGGTACCCAGCAGTTTTCCACACAAACCAAGAGGCAGGAAGAGCTTTCCTAGCAGAGTTAACAGTATATGCAAGACTTGGAGGTGTGGAAGAGAAGGCATGTTTTGGGAACTGAAAGCAGTTCAGGATGACTGGTGCTCTGGGTGCAAAATGAGGACACCATGGACAGCATGGATATTTATCTCACGTTAGGTTCTTGGATTTTATCCCATGGGTAGTACTGTGCCTCTGATCTCCTTTCTTTTCTCTTCCTTCCAGTATTTGAGAAAACACAAAAGCAGAATATACTGTTCTTTCAGATCTAACTTCCATATCTCAACTTTCTAATTCTTTTTCTTAGACTGTCCTTGGTCCACTAAGGTGAGATCACACCTTCCACACATCCTTCTCCTTCACTGGCTCTGAAATTAGCCGCTCCACCTAGATTCCTCAGCGTATTTGTTGTCTGTGGATATTCTAAAAGACCTCCCAACAGAGGTCTGCAAATTGGCCAAAAAAAAAAGCCATCACTCAAAACTGGGTTTAGATGGTACAATAAGTATATCTACATGATGAATTGGCTGTCATTGAGGTGCCTTATAATGGTTTGGAAGAACTGGTGTCTATTGGACAGAAGCTGGGAGTTGAGTTACAATTGTTCCTTACCCAGTGATTCCCAACTTGGGAACTCTGTCCCCACTTGGAGTCTGAACAGGTAGCAATAGCAGCCCATAAGGAATTTTCACTGCCGCAAAAAGTACAATAAAAGTCAAAAATAACACAAAGCAGGCTAACTAAAATATTATGTTTCTTTGCATCTGACTAAAATGGTCCAACTTTAATTTGGTAATACTAAATCACCTCATGGGCAGGTCAGCACAGTCGTTAAAAGCACAAAGTCTGGAGTCAGACTGCCTGGGTTCACATGGAACCCTGCTGCTCATGAGCGCACCTTGGCCAAGTTAGATACCTCTTCATGCCTAAGTCTCTCTATCTGTAAAATGGAGATCATGACACTAATCCATCCTGAGTGTTACTTAATAAATGCAGACTGATTAAAGACAAAATATATCAAAATGAGAGAAAATACAGTGAAAACTTGAGGACCACTGGTCTAACTCAAGCAAAAGAAATCCCGTCGTCTGCTCAGGTTGTGACCTGTAAC
The DNA here is from genome assembly GCF_041296235.1 of Equus asinus. NCBI lineage: Eukaryota > Metazoa > Chordata > Mammalia > Perissodactyla > Equidae > Equus > Equus asinus. The sequence continues at coordinate 50,151,206 of NC_091805.1, forward strand.
AGGAGAAAACATTCTTGCTTCACTGGAATTCAAAGCTTTATCAGCCCTCTGGCTCTGGATTGAATGTGGAGGGACCTGTATGTTACCTAATTCCATTTCTCTTCCTCTCCTCGAAGAAGCAAAACATATCCCGCAAACCTCTGTAGGCCTCATTATCTTGCAGATATTTCTGACTCCAATATGTTAGCCATTAAAAAGACGTCACTCTGTTAGATGACACCATCCCTGGGCAAGGGCCATAGATAATAAAACAACTGCCAACTCTCCCTGGCAAACCCACATGGACAAAAGGACAATGGTGGAAAAGGTTCATGACAGAGGATGGAGAACAAATAACAAGGCAGAGAAAAATGTTAAATACTAGCTGAAAGACCATAAACCAATGGACACGATAAACAGCTATGGCCTGGATGAATAGGAGGAGGCTGGCAGGATGCTGCTGCCAGAGTCCAGTAGAGGGCCAGCTACGGTGAATATAGATGCAGCAGCGCCTGAGAGGGAGTGCAGCACTGATTACTTCCATAGGTCTGCTCAATGGCACCCATGCTAGGGATAAAAGAGTATGCAAAATCTACAGGGGCTAGTAAGATTGCCAGGAAAGAGCAAGATGAGATTGGCTGGAAAAATACAGCCAGCAGCTCTAGGGAGAACAAATGAAAATATAGAAAATGAAAGTAAGGGAGACACTTGGAAAGTCATGCTGGTTGAAAGAAGGCAAGTAAGTGGTCAGCTCATTAGTTCTAAGCTTCCTATGGGAGCCGTCAAGCGTGACAGGGAACTGGAGGTGGAGGAGGGCAAGATTGTCTGCTGACTGGCAAGCTGCGCCTAACAGAGGAGAGCGACATCATTCTCTGGATGCTGTCACTCGCTGGATTTGCAAATTCTGAATGCTAGTACCTCACTGTACTCAGTTTTACCATCAGTGAAATGGGAAACATGGCACCAATACCAATCAACTCAGAGGTAAAATATACCACTTGGACCACAGATACTATATGAAATGATTATTACTATCATTTACAGACTTACAATTTGAATGCCTAGAAACAAATATATAAAGTTGAACTGTATGAAATTGCTATTTTACCATCTTGACTTACAAATATAGTAATTTCATCTTTTTAGCTTAATAGATAGATAAGAGTGTAGAGAAGATTTGAGACACTTGGTTATAATAGAGAACTCTGACTTTCGCTGAGATCCACCTGCACCCTCCCTCCCCCGACTCCCAAAGAAAAGTTGTTTCTTTCAGATCTAAGCAAAGAGGAACTGTCCTGGAGCTAAGTTCTGGCTGAGACTTTTCCTTTTCCCTCTGTTAACTTCAACTTCTCTAATTCCTTAGGTCACAGTCCTCTTTCTGGCTGCACACTCATCCTTATTGGGAGGATGAGGCTGGGCCCTGACAGGGGTTCCTGTCTATGCCCAAGGAGATGGTTCTTCACTCTATGAACATGACCTTGGGACAATAGCTGCTGAAGAGGTGTTTACAGGAAAATTCTTTACTTCCAAATATTTCCCCCGACACCAGTAGAGATGCCTTCCTTTGGGTTAAGTATTAGCATCATTAAGCTTCCTCTTGCAGCAAGCAAATACATCCATTCCCATAATGCAGCTAATGGCTCCATTTTTAGATCACCATACCCTGAAATATTATGTAAAGGGACTCTAGGCACCAAGGACAGCCACCAGCCACGTTCCCAGCAAGAGCAGTGTGAGCTGAAAACACTCTGAAAATTAGCTCAGACGCAGATTGCCTCCTATCCTTCATCCTGCAGGCCCTATTGTTTTTTCAACGAGGGGAAACCTATTAAAACTACTTACCCATGTGAGGCAACCTCCCCATGATACAGAGCCTGCCACGGGCTCCTTTCCCACAGTTCCTAAGTCATGGAATTTGAGTGTCCTGGTTCAAGCCACCAAGGGTAGACTCCAATAGAGAAAAAGATGCCCTCCTAAAAAGCTGCACCAACTCCCTGGACTACAGAAGGGCCACTCCACCTGGGGCCTTCATGAGACCAACAGCAGTGGTTTCTGGGACGCCCTGTCAGTTAGGAGTATCTGGAACAAACCATGTCACATAGGACAGTGCCCGTTGCAGTTGTCTTAGATGCACTAGAGGGTGGGAGGAAGGGTAAAGCCCAAGGTCAGAGATAAGATGAAGGCTGCTGACATAGGAGAACCCAGAGTCATACACTCCATGGCACTTTTAAAAGAAGTTCATAGGATCTCTCACTCCCAAGACAGATCATAATTTTAACCCTCTCCTTTTTATGTACGTGTTTGCTTTGGAAGAAGTCCCTGGGAATTACATAAAATTTCCCAAGCTGACGGGCTTTCTGTAAAATCTTGGCAGCCACTCTTAACAGGGACAAGGCTTTCACATTAGATGTGGGTTGAGAGACCCACAGAGTCCTCTTTCCTTCTGCTCCTCTGACTATCCCCTTTAAAGTGCAAGGTCTTTGCGGTGGTAATTCTCCCTCTAGCTGAGCACAGTGGGCTCTCCAGGCTTGTGGACAGATGTAACTCCCAAGGCTGTTTCCTGACCAGGAGACTTAGTGCAAAGACTCTTGCTTCTCTTCAACTTCATGACCATGTCTTCTCTTTGGAACTGGCTGCGCGCTGGGGTGGCCACAACCAAAGATATAATTTTGCTTCTCAGTTCGCTACTGAGCGATCTTTGTCAACCGAACCCCACTTCGCTTGGCCTCAGCCTCTGGGATGCCTTCTTTCCTGAGGCCCACAAACTCTGCAACTTGCTGGATGTCCTCCTTCTCCAGGGAGCCTGGCAGCACAGACATGCCCCACTGTCCAGAGCCAGCTCAGATGACCTGAAGGGTGTGTGTGTCTAATCTTTAACTAGGCTAAATCAGTGTCTTACAGTAGCAGGTCATCTCAGATTTGAATCAAAATTGCCCTCAGTCTCTCAGACTAAGCCTATTTATAAGATTCACTCTTTCTTCCCTTCTTAGTTGGTATCCAAAACTAGGTCCCCACTGTTGCTCTGCCTGACTCACTCTTGGTTGGGGTAAGACTTCTTACTCCAGATTTCCTGGTTTTTAATTTCTTTACCACTTATCAACTCTATTTATGGTTTTGTAACTAAACAAACAATTATTATTTTACTCAGTATGGCACTAGAGGAAAAAAATCTAAGAATAGAAACCTGGAATAGGTCCAGCCGCAGTCTTCAAGGAGCTTACATTCTAGCAGGGGCAGAGCCCAGGAACACAGACCACAATACAAAAGGGCCTCTCAGCTGAGGGAAGCTATTTTCCCCCAGGACCAGGAAGGTGTTTCCTTTTTCCTCCTAGAAGGAGAAATCTTCCAGAAGTAACACTGCATATCGTGCCCTGGGGCTAGGCCTGATTAAAGGTAAACATATAGTGACCACCCCCACCTCCACCGACAAAGCCAGATTTCGGCCACATAATTTCTGAGAAATCTAGAAGGAGGAAAAATTTAGAAGTAAACATAATTTCCCTCCCTGAGGCATTGCAGAGAAAATGCCTGAAAGCAAAACTGTCAGTGTCTCCCCTCTGATAGGACCAGCTGTCTACTGCTCTTCCCTACAACACTCACACACACACTCTCACACCAACACAACATACACACACAACACACACACACACACACACACCTATACTTCAGTGTGGACTTCTAATCAGGGACAGAATACATGGGAATGAAAATTAGCAGCTCCATAACCAAAGTCTGAAGGGTGGTGAGTGTGGAATGCCGCTTCCTAAAGAAGCAGGGAGAACTATGATGGGCTCTGATGATGGCGACACCATAGGGGTGACGCTGTGGGCTCACCGGGGCTCCTGTTGCGGTTTTGGAAGGCCCAGTGAATATCATCTCTTGTCCTCATTTGAACTCAGAATAAATTCTGAGAAAGACCCAGGAGCCTGATGCAACAGAGACCAAAATACCAGTTTTATTATTGCTAAAGCTGTCTGGAGACTACGTCATAGGTGTGAAGGCTGAATGAGTGGACCAGAACGCCCCTGAAAAAGCTGAATCCCCAGAACTGCAGGCTTCCTCTGCTGGGCTTATCACACAATGGAAAGAACCCAGAACGCACACCCCCTGGAGGCAAGGAGGTCCTGAAGAGCTCCTTCACCCAGACCTAATGATCAGATCAGTCACTCTGGTCCCCACTGAGGGGAAGGAGACAGTGATGGGGCTGGAAGCCAGGAGGACTTCTCCATGGATATCTCCTTACATTAAAATATGAAGACTGGGAAATAAGTATCCTCACTATAGCTCCCTCAAGTTCTTCTCTACACTCAGAGGATACTGCTGTCAGCACAGGCTGCACTCCCATGCACTGCAATGAGAGGCCTACAGGTGAGAGAGATGCACGAGAGGCATTTAAAGAGAGTGTAGTGGGTGGCTGTGTCCTCCTCATCGTTCCTCTCATACTCCTCCCTTCCTGAGCCTCTGGATCACACTGGGATGGATTGAGATCGACAAACCTGAACGTGTTTTGGTTTGAGGTTTGGCAAATTCTGTAACTCCAAAGTATCCCACAAATGTTTTGTGTTCTGCAAAGCCAAAAGACACTGGTCAAGCACTTTCCCCCTTAATTTTTAAGCCCATGTGTTTTTAAAGGAAATGTAATCCGTATGTTTTGGGTACATTTATATGCAACTCATCAAACCATGCTCATCATCAGTATGAGTCATCTGATGTCTAAAATGCATAGGGAAGATCATAGATTTATAAGAACTCAGCACAAGAAGGGAAATATGTGAAGCACTGGCTGGAAGGTGATGAACTGGATTCTGGTATTAGCTCAGAACCACCGGTTCCCAGAAGCTTTATAAATAGTCCTTTATATCCTCATCCATCAATCCTTCCCATCTGCAAAGTGGCATTAATAATTCTTGCCCTCATCAGATCCTGCAGGCAGCTACTAAGAATTAGTGTGATTATCAGGTAATTTTGAACTTTTTAAAGAGAAAATATAAGGGCCTCTGTACTTGCCCCAACAAGTTTGTGTTAATTTAGCTTCCCAGAGCACTGGAGGATGAAAATGGCTTCTACCTTTAGTAATTCATCCTTGCCCCACTGTGAGGCAGGTGACTTCAGTGTCATTATATCACAATTTCACCTCTAGGGAAGTTCATCCCGACTTCCTGTACTCTACTAGGGTACCCCTTGTTTACAGGGGTATATAAAGTAGATGAAAAAGTCATGGGGAAGAGTCTACAAAGACAGGCAGAGAATAAACAGGTTGTTTTATTTGAAAAAAGAAGGTTCTGGGTACATGAGTAGTATCTTTAAGTAGATGAAGGATTTTTAGAGGAAGACTTTTATTCTCCATATCCACTGAAGATAAAATCAGTCAAGTTTAAACTGTTAGTATGATAGAGCACAACGTGCACAGGCTTTGAAGTCAGGCTGACTTGGGTTTTAACCCCTGCTCCAGCTCTACTGTGTGACACTAGGAAAGCTGTGTAAGTTCTCTGAACCTCAGTTTCCTCATTTGTAAAATACAGGTTGTTTTGAAGCTTAAAAAGAATGTACGTAAAAGGTCTGGAACACAGATAACATCTTTAATTATTAATATTTACTTAAAATAGCTGCAGGTTTTAATGGGACATAATGAAGAATTTCCATGCTATCAGAAAAATAAATAAAGAAAGAATTGAAATGGGCTAATGAGGATTCTCAGTTCTTCCTTCCTGCAGTCCTTACAAAGAAGAGTAGCCTACCAAGCAGGACAGACAAATAACTGTCTGTCATGAGCAGTAAGACATTCATCAGCCTTAAAGCAGGCACATGCCAGGGCCAAAGGAGGTGTCAAGGTTTCATCACAACTTCCTAACCAGAGGCAAATGCTTCAAGATACATGGTCTTATTCTTAAGATTATAGTGTGGCTCCAATTCCCAGAGCATAGCTCTTGTGCTGGTCAACACAGCCTAGCTATCCCAATTTTCTGTTCTAGGTCATGCCTCTGAAAAACAAGGACGCCAATGGGAGAAAAAGGCAAAGAAAAAAAGAAAACAGTCTTTGGAGTGCCAAGAAGAAAATAAACATTACTAAATGACACTAGAGATAGAGAAAGAAAGAAAAAGAAAGTAATTGAATAATTAAATTTAGTAGGGTTGGCCCCTGGAGACAGATAGTTGGGTCTAGAGCAGAAATTCTTAACTTTTGGTACAGATCTTTTTGAAAATCTGAAGAAAACTATTGACCTCTCCCCAGAAAAATGCACACCTGCTCACCCACACACGATTTTCCTTACAATATTTAGAAACTCACAGAACCCCTGAAATCCATCCATGGACTCCAAGCTAAAGATCTTAAGTACCCTAGAGGCTTCTTTATGAAAGGTCATCTTCTATTTTGAGCTCCTTATCACTAACCAGGTCTTCAGTAAGCCCAGAATGCAGAGCCCTGAAAAGGAGGCAACAGGAAACAGGTCACAGGCACTTTCTGTGACCCGGACATGGAATATAAACTAATTGGGAAGAAGAGGACAGTCTGTCTGAAATGGCAGGAATAGGTATTCATTCTTCACTGGCCAAATTTTGAACACTAAGGCCTTTGTCTTATATTGAACTAAGAATCATTGAACAGGAAAGCATTTGGCCTGGAATACCTATGCCTGCCTTTTAGTTGCTTGACTTCCATCATATTACTCAATTTCATCATCTTCAAACTAGAAGTTGCAGTGAATTTTACTTACTTTTAGATGTAACCTTAAAAATTCTAAGATAAAGTTTTATAGAAATCTAAATGTATTTTAAATATATAAGAGTTTCATAAAGAAGTGCTTTCATAAAATGTTTTGTAAAGTAAATAATCACTACAACTGATTTGTATCTTAAATTTGGGTTCCAGTATAATGTGCCACATAGTTCATGAAGTGATTCTAAATACAACACTAGATAGTTTATCAAAAAATTCTTACAGAGAAAATAGCAAAGATAACTCCTGACAATCTGTGTTATTCAGATTTAGAGAAATGCCCCCAAGTTAGGAAAATATCTGAATGCTAAAATAAATAGTTATTGCAAAGCCTACACACTTTATAAGGCACACATGTCACATTTACTGTTTCAGTATGGTTTATATAAAATGAAATTTTCTGATTGAATAACCTTAGCTATATCTGCTTTCCCCGGCAATTTCAGCTCTCTCCTAACTCTCCATAGATATTAATTTTATATAGGAAAGGTGAACTAGGAAGGATTAGGGAGAAGCAGAGAAAGTCCACAGTCTCTAAGGCTGTTTACAACAAGAGCAAATAGTCTTACAAACTTCAGCGATTCCTAACAGTTTCACCATATAACAACCTAATCATTATGATGAAGTTGGGTCATCAAGAAACATGGTGTTCTATACACTCTCTTTACTAAAGCAGGAAACATCTAATATATTTTGGAAATATTTCCTAGGAGAAAAATGGTTAATTTTTTAACAAAGTTTTAGCTCCTAAAGGTAATAATTTCCTGAAAAACTTTATTTTTCCACAATTGCTTGTTTCTTGATAATGAAAAATATAGAGCTATCACTGCAGGTCCTGTAGCCAGCTACAGATACTTACCAGAAATAGTAGCAATCTTTTGATAATAATAAATTACCATAAATTTTGTTTTAAGTGACTGAATTACCAAGTATGATGTAGAGAAAAAATACCATGAGGGATTTGATCTGGTGATTTACAGTGTGCTAACAAAAAATCTAGATAATTCAACCTTTTGGGGGTAGCTTTTTGATTCTTGGATCAGCTATCCATTTCTCCTTGCCTGTCAGCACAATGGCATAAAATGCCAATGTTCTCAAAAAGCAGGAGCCAAAGGCACCAATGAGGCATGGGGGGAATAATGTCACATGGAAAAGAAATGTCAGTGAGTCTCTTCCCCAATTATTCTCACCTGTTTCTTCCAGAATCTCTAAATCCTTTAGCAAAAGGGTTTCGGTCAATTTTTAATCTGGTGATCTGTAAAAAAAAAAAAACAAAAAAGCATGAATTGTATTTACAATAACTGACTTCTTTTTTGGTTGCTCCTAGAAAATTAACAAAAATTGCTCTGTTAGTAACAGCTGTTGTTTTTATTTAGTTTCCTTTTAATCTGAGATTTAAATTGAAGTTGATATAAGACTTGGCCTGGCACACAGATGTCTGACCCACTTGACCCACTTCTCCCTAAAAACCAAGGTTTTCCCAGTATGTGACTCTGTAAACTCTCTTCTGCTCACCTTTCTTGCCCCCAAATGGTGATAAATCACTTGCGTAGACAAAGGCATTGAAATGGAAAACTGGGCAATGGTCAGGTCCATGGTACCTGACATACATCAGGCACTTGAAAAGTGCTTGTTGAATGAATGAGTAAATAAATGAGTGAGCAAGTGAGTGAGTGAATAATGAATGAATGGATTCAGTCAATCCAATCAGGTGGAATCAGACCACCAGACAGCCTGAAAGAACCAAATAGCTGACTGCGTTTCCCATTTCACTTAAGTTGTGCTTTTCCTGCCACTGGAGATTGTTCATTTAATGACCTAAGGTAGTCTTATAAAAGACAAAAAAAGTAGCTAGACTTTTGTCACGGTTGCACACAAAGGAAAATCTACAAACATGGGACTGGATGGGGCAGGATACAGCGCATCTCATCCAGTCTCCAAGACTTACAAGCAAATCAGGAGAAACAAAGAGGCAGCTTCAGCTTCATAAGGCTAAGGAAATCCAGCGCAAACAATTGTGGGACCCATGCTGGATGGGTCCTGAGGAGCCATAGCATTCAACCTCTATTCAGTGCACATGTGTCTCTCTAGTGCATCC